>NC_064615.1:517501717-520001717 GCF_023898315.1 Schistocerca nitens | reverse complement strand
ACATCTGTTTGTTCTCATTACGCAAACCATGTTGTGTGAGTGAGTCACAATTACTTCATAACATTGTAAAGGGGCAAAGACAAATTTAAGATTATGTTTCAAACCTAATTAGGCATAGCTGGATTATACAGTTTACTTGAGCCTACTGAAGAATACTGCAGATGTTAGTTTTGGAGGATTGTTACAGACTGACATGCAAAAATAATAACTGTTTAATTAAATAAAAATAATTGATCAACCACATCATTAATTTTATCTTGCTTTTTATACTTACCAAATATTTTTGTTGGTTTTTCCCAATCCCTCGGAACAACATGACTCTGCAACATGTATTTATACAAAACGAGAATGTTTCACAAAAGTAACAAGTCATATGTATTTCATTTCAAAAATTATTCTTTTAAATGTTACCTCTTTCCAGAGACATAATTTCAAATGATACTAAACTGCCTTGTATGACATGTACATTCACATTACATTGAAAAAGGAAACAGTTGCCAGGGCAAATGTTATTTCTTTTGTTTAATTGTTATTCTAAGATTTGCTCTTTCCTTATTAATTTCCATGTTTTCACATTTGTTAGTAAATAGATTATTAAGTTAGTTCTGGTTTTTAATACAGAAACTATTCAATGCCAACAAAGAATTATGAACTGTGCTATTAATTTTATGGAACTAGATGAAGACATGTGCACACAAACACACTAGCAACTACTGTATTTTGTCAATTCCTTGTTATGCTGGAGCTTTGGGAACAGTGAGACACCCAGCATGATATACTGAACATGTTATTATCTTCATTTCTAATGTAATATTTCAAATTAATTATGCAATGCTCAATAGATTATCAA
Source organism: Schistocerca nitens (assembly GCF_023898315.1). NCBI lineage: Eukaryota > Metazoa > Arthropoda > Insecta > Orthoptera > Acrididae > Schistocerca > Schistocerca nitens. The sequence continues at coordinate 520,000,867 of NC_064615.1, read as the reverse complement.
TTGCAGACACTGAGGCAGTTTTGTATGTCATGATGAGAACACCTTCTCTGTCACTCAACCCTAATTAAAGCAGCAAGAAATAAATATATTTTTACATGTACATCCATACCCTGTAAAACACTGTAAATTGCATGGCAGAAGATACTTCCAATTGTACCCATTATTATGGCTTCTTCCATTCAATTTGTATATGGAGAATGGTCAGAACAACTGTTTAAATTGCACTACATTTGCTGTAATTAATCCAGCCTTTACTCTTTCAATCCCGATGGGTGTATGGTTCAATAGGTGATCCACATAAATAATTTTATGTATACTTTAAAATATGGAACTAACATTTAATTTCCAATGTAAGGATAGAGGAATGTTTAGTAAAGAATCAGAGGCTGCACAGCACCCTCCTGCTCCCATTTTCCTGTAGTGTGGAGCACCCAGAATGTCTTCATATTTAAACTTGATCTAGAGGTCAGCTCTTGTAGCCTCAGGTGCTGTGATGGCAGCAAAGTTGTCAGCCACAGCACAGGTGTATCTGAAAGCTGCTAGCTTGGGTTTGTCAGCAATTGTTAATTAAGTTTGATACAATGTAATTTGCATGGGGTGAGGATGTGTTGCAGCAGATTCTGCTTGACACCACTGCTTTGCACTCATATCTGTAACTTGCTCAATGGTTTAATTGTGTAGTTCTTGGAAAGCCTCTGTGTAGGAGCATTTCCACATTTCAAACTCACAATTTCAGAATTGCCCATTAACATCTCCTTATTCATGGCAATTAATTTTGTTTTCAATTCCTGGTTTCACAGTAAATGCATCTTTCTTTTGTAAATCATGACACTTGATCATTAGTTGTATTGGGTTATCAATACTGCATGCAGAAAGTTCATGTTCCTGCATATGTGTGCATGAAAACCCTGAAGGAGGCCACCTGAACAGTAGAGTACTATGTCAGTACCACAGCATGTGTGGGCAGTGTAATATTATTGGTATTTCCGTCCTATGAAAGCTTTGAATACCCTTTGAAAGACATTTGTTTTGTATAATTTACATAACTGTAAAGATGCGCATCTAGCGCGGACGCTAATACATCGATTGCGCAGTCAAAGAAACATTTTAACAGAAGCTGAACGACATTCCGCTTCGATCTAAATAAAAGATGACAGTAAAAAACGTTTGTAGATCTTCATATTTTTTTTAATGTTCTTCTGCTTGTGATGTGAAAACGTAAAGGAGGTCGACTTTAAGCTAACAAAGTGAGCGGTCTTGCCAGCGTGCAGACAACATTATTAATTAATAACATTCAAGTAATTTATGTTCGAAACTGTAACTCGGCAAGCTATTGTTATTGGAGGTGTTGAACAGTGCAAGAATTGTCTTCAATGAAGGAGAAAAGTGACTAATTTGTGACAAAAAACGCGAACATAGGAAACAGCACAGGACAGGCTGAAATCTGATCGCACCATACTGTTAAAAAAAGTACTTATGTAAGTTATATTGTTTATAAACAAGCCCTAATTTGCTAGTGAGAATTGTTTGAATATATTTAGTGTTTACCAGACTTCTTATTCTGTTTTTTTTTCTTTATACTTTTTTAATCTCCATGCCATATTATTTTTATGAATGTCAAACAGCTTTTACTACAGCAGAGAATACTGCGGCATCCTGGTCGTAGACAGAAGGCCGCTCCTTGTCTTCTATACAACTCATAGCTGCCCCATTTATGAATGATTTCATTTGCAAATGCATTTTTTCTTACTGTTCATTGTTAAAGGTCCCTTAGGTAATTATAAAATTCATACTGATTACGTAAAGAAATCCGGGTTGTTCTTTTCCAAGTAATAGAAGTCTTTGCGTATTCAAAAACTAGTCTCCTTCTGACAACGATCAGGAGCCGACCAGAAGACGGACGTCTTCGACCGCTTTCGTGTCTCCTGTGGCAAAGCTGTGCCAAACTGGGAACACGACATTCTAGTATGAAACACAGATTTAAATTGAAAGAATTGAAATATATTTAACCTAAAATAATAATAATTTTTTTTATCATAGCAGCCATCCCAACGAATTCAGTAGCCAGCCAGTCACTGATCCAATGTACTAAGTAGTGCAGATGCACTGATAAAAGAACCTACTTCTGCACCTGCCTTTCTCGGGACACAACTAGGCTCCCAAATCATCTCCACCACTTGCTCACATCATTCTGGCTTATAGCCACCCCTGCATCAGGATGCTCTATACTTTGTTGCCAGAATTTGTGGCATCATCTTCATGCAGCACAGCATCTGGACCATAACCTATGTTGTCAAAGTGGTGCTGTGAGCTATGAACCATTTAGTTATATTTTGGTGGCTGTAATAGACAAGGAAGTGAGGCATTACTGTCATCATAACTTGCACATTACCTTGTTTAGGCTGGAAGAGTTGACTACCTTATGTGAGTGTAAGGGTAATTCTAGAGTATCTGATGTCTGTAAGGTATAGGCAATGTAACTTACTTGGGCCTACTGCACCATGCACAGAGTCAGTATCTTTAACCTATTATACACATTGGGCCTGCCAGGCAGTGTAAACGGTCTAGGTGGCTGATGATATGATGTACAGGCTGATTGGTAGTGGTCATTTGAAGCTGTAATTTATTTGTGCCTTATTGAGTGTAATAGAGAGTAAGAAGCCACTATGAAAGGTTTTCCAGAGTTGGAAGCAGCACAGATACTGTTAGGAAAGGTAGTGCAGCTAATGGTAGATAATATACAGCTACACAGGTAGTTGGCAGCTAAGGACAAACAGTTAGCCTTGATTCAGATACAACAGCATGAGTTGGATCCATCTACCACAAGATTAACTGTTCCCTTTTCTGGAAAATCTTCTGAGGGTGTATGGCCAAATTCAGCACAGATGAGTGTTTGGACTGATAGTCAATGGTTGCAGGTAGCAAAACTGCAACTAGTAGGAAAGCAAATATGTTTGTGAATTATACAAAATCAAATGTGTGTGAAATCTTATGGGACTTAACTGCTAAGCTCATCAGTCCCTAAACTTATACACTACTTAACCTAAATTATCCTAAGGACAAACACACACACCCATGCCCGAGGAAGGACTCAAACCTCCGCTGGGATCAGCCGCACAGTCCATGAGTGCAGCACCTTAGACCGCTCGGCTAATCCCGCGCGGCGTGAATTATACAGAAGCACTAAAGAATGTAGCAGTCTTTGAACAGTTGGAGAATGGGCTTTTGTAAAGGTATAAAAAACAGAATAGTGCAAGGTATTTTTGGGAGCAGTTGAGCATTATTGTGAAGAGGCATGGGGAGCTATAAAAGAGACAGGATAAGGAATGTAATGAACCAAGACACAAAGGAATTAATTATATTAGTTGCCACTCAGTGCTGATTTAAATCAATGGAGAAAGTTGAAAATTTATGCTGGGCCAGGATTTGAACATAGTCTCCTGCTTCTTAGACAGATTTGCTCACTACTGTGTCATCTGGACACAGTGATCTTCACAACTGCATGGATTATCCTAGCACAGCTCCTGCCAGGCTCAAATACTCAACTGATCCACACACTAATGATATAGTGTCCTTTACCCATTATCCTCATTACTCAATACATTTTGCCAATTTCTGTAAGAGTCTGAGTATGATGTGGATCCACACAGAAGTGATCATTGGCCATCCTCAATTTAATTATACTGGGTGAACATAACTGAACTATATGAAATAAAATCTCATAACTTCTAAACAGTTTATGTTAGGATGTTCAAACTGCATGGTTGGCCACAGGGAATGATGAGTATTAGTATGCACATGCATGGTTTGGTTTAGAGATGAAGCCCACTTTCATATGGTTGGGTTTGTCAATAAGAAAACTGGTGCATTTGGGGGACTGAGAATCTGTATTTCACAATCGAGTCATCTCTTCATCCTCAACAGGTGACTGTGCAGTGTGCAGTGTCCAGTCACGGAAAAATCAGTGGGATATGAAGATGATTTCATCCCCATTATCGAAAGTGGCCCTGATTTTAACAAGATGTGGTTCATGAAATATGGAGCTCAACCCCATCAAAGCAGGAGAGTGTTTGATATCCTGGAGGAGCACTTTGGGGAACGCATTCTGGCTCTGGGGTACCCAAGGCCACTGGCATGGTCCTCAATTGGTCACCATGTTCTCTGGATCTGAACATATGTGACTCCTTTTTGTGGGGTAATATTAAAGACAAGGTGTACAGCAATAATTCCAAAACAATTGCTGAGCTGAAAACAGCCATTCAAGAGATCATCGGCAGCACCGATGTTCCAACACTTCAGCGGGTCACACAGAATTTCACTATTCATCTGCACCACATCATCACTAATGATGGCAGGCATACCAAATATGTCCTAACCTAAATCTGAATATCTGTAGTGACATTTACATGTTGAATAAAGTGTGTGCATGCTGTAGATTTTTTTTCATATAGTTAAATAATTGTCACCCTGTATATGTGGTGCCTGTTCTTTCAGACATGTCTGAAAGAATGGATACCACATATATAACTCAGGCAAGGAAGGCCAATGATCACATCTGTGGAGATGCACACACACTTGAACTCTTAAGGGAATCAGACATGTCTGAGAAAACTAAAACCACATACATAAATAAGACCAACGATCACTTAAGTGTGAATGGACACCATTCTCAGCTCTTATGGAAATCACTGAATTGCTGTGAGTAATGAGGATAATGGTCAAGGTAATGTGTAGATAAGGTGAGAATTTGGGTCTGAAGGGAGGTGTACTACAGTAGTCCATGCAGTCATAATGACCAATGTGTCCAGATGGCACAGTTGTCACTGCATCTGCCTACTAAGCAGGAGACTTGAGTTCAAATCCCAGGCCAGCACAAATTTTCAACTTTCCCCAATGATTCAAATTAATGCTCACTGGCAGATAATGTAATTACTTCTTTAGTGTCTTGATTCATATTGGCTGCAGTAAACTCAGATTTGTTGCAAGAAGCTGAGTTGAGGTAACTTAATGTTTTTCTCAGTGGATTACCATCAGACTTGTTGAGAAAGGTGTGTACAGGTGCACCAAAGGATGTGCAGTCTGCTATGAGGACAGCAAAGGAATGTGAAGAAACTGATATGTCAGTTGGGGTATAAGATAGATGCAAGGTATTTTCTGTGAACATTAAGTGTTACATGCGTGGAAAGTAGGGGCATTTACAGAGTCAGTGTTGTCAACCACAGGGAAATAGAGAAAGTGGAAAGAATCAGCAGCAGAAGTTTGGTAATGGATTTAGAGGTGGGTGAGTAAGAGGGAACCTTAAGTCCACCTAAAGACATTCCTTTTAAAATTAGATGCAATGAATACATATGCAGAGGTGGAGTGTGCAGTAATAGTTGTAAGAGGTACAAATTTTTGTCGGACGTAGGGGCACATCTGTTGGCTGCCAGTAGAGACTTACTGAATTGAAGACGATGTAACTAGGCACACTCTAGGTTATGAAGGTTCAAGAATAATGATGGGAGACCTTGGGTTTGGTGGTCATAGTTTACCATGTAGGGGCTGTACAATTTAAGCATTGTGTAAAGATAGTACCACATATAATCGAGGGCTACAGCATGATCCTGGGGTTAGATTGTTTTATTAAAAGAAGCACTGTACACATACAAGAGGGTTATGGCAAGAGTGTGGTACCAACCAACAGACACTCTCAAAAAATTTCAAATCAAAATACGTGCACTGCAAGAAACACGATTCCCAGACAAAGACCATTTCAACACGGAGAATTTCAGAATATACAAAGGAGAGAGAGAGAAAGAGACAGAGACAGAGAGAGGGAATTGTTGTTCAAATCTGAGGATTTATTTTTCCATTGCCAGCAATGCTTGTGACTCAACACCAAATACAAACAGGCCATGAAGCACAGGATACTGAAAACCATATCACATTATTAGGTATTTTCAGCCAATTATGGATGATTTTATTAACCAACACCTATCTGTCAGGGTAACAGAAGAGAGAAGTAGGGTGCAGAAATTGTGGTCATACCAGAGAAGTTAGCAGATAGTTCTAGACACTACAGGTTCTGCTATAATTACTGTCACTTGAATAGCAACATTTAGAAATGGCTGCTAATCAAATTTTCACTGACATTAATAAATGGTTTAAAGCTGTCATTACATTTTGAAAAGACTCACTGTATGAAGTTCTGAACCTGTAAGAGATATGCACAGCATATGAGGTCATGTTTATTGAAGAGGTTGACAGTGTTAAATTTCTGGGATTACAAATTGATAATAAGTTCAGTTGGGAAGGTCATACCACAGAATTGCTGAAGTGCCTAAACAAGTCTGTATTCGCAGTGAGAATGATGTCAGTTGTAGGAGATATAATTATAAAGAAAACTTGCATACTTTGCTTACTTTCATTGTATTATGTCTTATGGCAATATATTCTGGGGTAACTCATCAAACCAAGCAAAAGTTTTAAGCATGAAAAAGCATGTAATAAGACTTATTTGTGGTGTAAATTCAAGAACATCATGTAGAAACCAGTTCAAGAAACTATTTATTCTAACCAATGATTCTCAGTATATTTATTCCTTAATGACATTTGTTGCAAGTAACATATCTCTGTTTCCAACCAATAGCTCAATACATGGTATCAATACCAGGAATAAGAACCATCTGCATAAAGACCACTTCATGTACCTTGGTCCAGAAAGGGACCCAATATTCAGGAACTCACATTTTCAATAAATTGCCAGCAACCATAGAAAACTTTGTTTCAAATACAGCCCACTTTAAACAGAGTTTGAAAGACTTTTTGATAGGCAACCACTTCTACTCAATAGATGAATATCTTAACATAAACTGTTAGACCAGCTTAAGTAAAATGTCTGTTAAATTTCAGTTTTGACAGTACTTGGTCACTCAGTGAAGATTAGGTATTTTGCGTATGATATATCAACCCCCTCATGAACCATGGACCTTGCCGTTGGTGATGAGGCTTACATGCCTCAGTGATACAGATCGCCGTACCGTAGGTGCAACCACAATGGAGGGGTATCTGTTGAGAAGCCAGACAAACATGTGGTTCCTGAAGAGGGGCAGCAGCCTTTTCAGTAGTTGCAGGGGCAACAGTCTGGATGATTGACTGATCTGGCCTTGTAACACTAACCAAAACGACCTTGCTGTGATGGTGCTGTGAACGGCTGAAAGCAAGGGGAAACTACAGCCATAATTTTTCCTGAGGGCATGCAGCTTTACTGTATGGTTAAATGATGATGGCGTTCTCTTGGGCAAAATATTCTGGAGGTAAAATAGTCCCCCATTCGGATCTCTGGGCGGGGACTACTCAAGAGGACGTCGTTATCAGGAGAAAGAAAACTGGCGTTCTACGGATTGGAGCGTGGAATGACAGATCCCTTAATTGGGCAGGTAGGATAGAAAATTTAAAAAGGGAAATGGATAGGTTAAAGTTAGATATAGTGGGAATTAGTGAAGTTCGGTGGCAGGAGGAACAAGACTTTTGGTCAGGTGAATACAGGGTTATAAATACGAAATCAAATAGGGGTAAAGCAGGAGTAGGTTTAATAATGAATAAAAAAATTGGAGTGCGGGTTAGCTACTACAAACAGCATAGTGAACGCATTGTTGTGGCTAAGATAGACACGAAGCCCATGCCTACTACAGTAGTACAAGTTTATATGCCAACTAGCTCTGCAGATGATGAAGAAATTGATGATATGTATGATGAAATAAAAGAAATTATTCAGGTAGTGAAGGGAGACAAAAATTTAATAGTCATGGGTAACTGGAATTCAAGAGTGGGAAAAGGGAGAGAAGGAAACATAGGGGGTGAATATGGATTGGGGGGAAGAAATGAAAGAGGAAGCCATCTGGTAGAATTTCGCACAGAGCATAACTTAATCATAGCTGACACTTGGTTCAAGAATCATGAAAGAAGGTTGTATACATGGACGAATCCTGGAGATACTAAAAGGTATCAGATAGATTATATAATGGTAAGACAGAGATTTAGGAACCAGGTTTTAAATTGTAAGACATTTCCAGGGGCAGATGTGGACTCTGACCACAATCTATTGGCTATGAACTGTAGATTAAAACTGAAGATACTGCAAAAAAGTCGGAATTTAAGGAGATGGGACCTGGATAAACTGACTAAACCAGGGGTTGTAGAGAGTTTCAGGGAGAGCATAATGGAACAATTGACAGGAATGGGGGAAAGAAATACAGTAGAAGAAGAATGGGTAGCTTTGAGGGATGAAATAGTGAAGGCAGCAGAGGATCAAGTAGGTAAAAACACGAGGTTTAGTAGAAATCCTTGGGTAACAGAAGATATATTGAATTTAATTGATGAAAGGAGAAAATATAAAATGCAGTAAATGAAGCAGGCAAAAAGGAATACAAAAGTCTCAAAAATGAGATCGACAGGAAGTGCAAAATGGCTAAGCAGGGATGGCTAGATGACAAATGTAAGGATGTAGAGGCTTATCTCACTAGGGGCAAGATAGATACTGGCTACAGGAAAATTAAAGAGACCTTTGGAGAAAAGAGAGCCATTTGTATGAATATCAAGAGCTCAGATGGAAACCCAGTTCTAAGCAAAGAAGGGAAAGCAGAAAGGTGGACGGAGTATATAGAGGGTCTATACAAGGGCGATGTACTTGAGGACAATATTATGGAAATGGAAGAGGACGTAGATGAAGATGAAATGGGAGATATGATACTGCATGAAGAGTTTGACAGAGCACTGAAAGACCTGAGTCGAAACAAGGCCCCGGGAGTAGACAACATTCCATTAGAACTACTGACGGCCTTGGGAGAGCCAGTCCTGAAGAAACTCTACCATCTGGTGAGCAAGATGTATGAGACAGGTGAAATACCCTCAGACTTCAAGAAGAGTATAATAATTCCAATCCCAAAGAAAGCAGGTGTTGACAGATGTGAAAACTACCGAACTATCAGTTTAATAAGTCACAGCTGCAAAATACTAACGCAATTTCTTTACAGACGAATGGAAAAACTGGTAGAAGCCGAACTCATGGAAGATCAGTTTGGATTCCATAGAAATGTTGGAACACGTGAGGCAATACTGACCTTATGACTTATCTTAGAAGAAAGATTCAGGAAAGGCAAACATGTTGACTGAAATACTCTCTTTCAAATTCTGAAGGTGGCAGGGGTAAAATACAGGGAGTGAAAGGCTATTTACAATTTATACAGAAACCAGATGGCAGTTATAAGAGTCGAGGGGCATGAAAGGGAAGCGGTGTTTGGGAAGGGAGTGAGACAGGGTTGTAGCCTATCCCCGAGGTTATTCAATCTGTATATTGAGCAAGCAGTAAAGGAAACAAAAGAAAAATTCGGAGTAGGTATTAAAATCCATGGAGAAGAAATGAAAACTTTGAGGTTCGCTGATGACATTATAATTCTGTCAGAGACAGCAAAGGACTTGGATGAGCAGTGGAACGGAATGGACACTGTCTTGAAAGGCGAATATAAGATGAACATCAACAAAAGCAAAACGAGGATAATGGAATGTAGTCAAATTAAGTCGGGTGATGCTGAGGGAATTAGATTAGGAAATGAGACACTTAAAGTAGTAAAGGAGTTTTGCTATTTGGGGAGCAAAATAACTGATGATGGTCGAAGTAGAGAGGATATAAAATGTAGACTGGCAATGGCAAGGATAGCGTTTCTGAAGAAGAGAAATTTGTTAACATCGAGTATAGATTTAAGTGCCAGGAAGTCATTTCTGAAAGTATTTGTATGGAGTGTATGGAACTGAAACATGGACGATAAATAGTTTGGATACGAAGAGAATAGAAGCTTTCGAAATGTGGTGCTACAAAAGAATGCTGAAATTAGATGGGTAGATCACATATCTAATGAGGAGGTATTGAATAGAATTGGGGAGAAGAGGAGTTTGTGGTATAACTTGACAACAAGAAGGGACCAGTTGGTAGGACATGTTCTGAGGCATCAGGGGATCACTAATATAGCATTGGAGGGCAGCGTGGAGGGTAAAAATCGTAGAGGGAGACCAAGAGATGAATACACTAAGCAGATTCAGAAGGATGTAGGTTGCAGTAAATGCTGGGAGAGGAAGACGCTTGCACAGGATAGAGTAGCATGGAGAGCTGCATCAAATCAGTCTCAGGACTGAAGACCACAACAACAACAACATATTTATTAAAAGTGCATAACAATGTTTCATTCTGACAGAGTATTAATACTGTATATATTATCAGGTCCTGTTATGGTAATGTATTCACCTGTTTTCACAATCTCCTAACAAGAGATCAGAGTAGTGAGTAGTACATTCAGAAGTTTTATGTTTTTTTATGCTATACTTTCTGACTTGTTCCACACCCACAAAAATCATCTAATTTTTTGGATCATGGAATGAAAACTGAATCTAATCTAATCTAATCATAACAGATGCATACCCTATTCCTAACATTACTGAGATCATCAGTAATTTGAGACAATGTTCGTACATTTTGACCACAGATCTGAGGAGTGGTTATCATCAATTGGAGCTTGTTCATGAAGACTGGCCAAACACACCATTTTCAGTGCTGTGAGGGGCACTATCAGTTCCAGAGGATACCATTTGGACTGAAAAAGTGCACCTGCAACATTTCAGAAGCTATTGGATGGTGTGTTGAGAGGTTTGAAACCATGATAGTGCCTCGTTTACTTGGAAGATATCATTTTATTTTCAGTAGACATTGAGCAGCATAGTAAATGTCTGAAGGAAGAGTTTCACAGACTGCGGGCTGTGCATCTGATGTTGAGCACAGAGAAGTGCCATTTTTTTCTATTAGAAAAAGAAGGGTATCCAGGCCATGTAATTAGTAAAGGTGGACTAAGTGCCGACTAGAGGGTGGTATAAATGTACAAGAGTTTCCGGTGCCTAAGTTGATTAAGGAACTGCAGTCATTATAGAAAATCCATGAAAGGTTTTGTTGACATAGTACAAGTTGCAAAGGATGAAGGTGAAATTCATTTGGACAGAACAGTGTCTGGGTGCATTTAAAGAATTAAAGGGAGTTTTGACATCTGGCCCAGTTTTAGTATTTCCAGACTTTCAGAAGGAGCTTATCATTTCATGTGACACATGTAACCATGCTTTGGGAAGTGTTTTAAGTTAGGAAATTAATGGAGAGGAGCATCCTGTTGTCTACATGGTGAGGGAGCTGAATATGGCAGAAGGAGATGCTAAGCCTCATTTTTGGTGTCACTTATTTCAGATGTTTTCTCTATGTGAAAAATTTCAGGTGGTGAGCAACCATGCTGCTTTGAGTTAGTTATTCAGACTGAAGGATCCATCTTGAAGGCTGACAAGATGGGCCCTGAGACTTAGCAAATTTGATTACGAAGTAATACACAAGCCAGAGAAGATGCATGGCAAGGCAGAATCATTAAGCAGGAAGGTAACAGTGCTGAAAGTTCTGGGTCATAGCGTTACTATATCTTTGTCGTTTACCAGCCATGGCTGGACAGACTGAATCACAAATACAATGTTTATCAACTAACATTTATACAACACCATATACAAAATTTATATTACAAATAAAAGAAAATATTTATGCAGTGCACAAAAACACATAGAACATAGAGAAAATGAAATATAACTAACCGGGAAAGTAAAATTGCATAGCAGCAAATGAAAATACCATAAAGCAAAATGTTTACAAAACCATGTAGATCACACACATAAAGTTTCGTTTTGGCAAAATATGTACTTTAAGTAAAACACAAAATTAAATGTGCAGTTAACTGAGAACATAAAAAGAAGATTAAATTTAGGCAAAATTATATATAAAACATAATAATATTTATTATTTTGTCCATTCACTAGAACCACTGTTGTAAAACTCTTCCACGGAATATAGTGGATGTTGCTTCAAGTCCTGAGCAATTTTTTTCTGAAATAATTCAGGTGGCAGGGATTTCACTTCTGGAGGCAGTTGATTGTACATTTTTAGTATGACTGTTGGAAAGCTGTATTGTGTGCTTGATAGGCGACACCTTGGCACTTCAACGTTCCTCTTAAAGTGAGTGTCATGATTATGTATTTCTTGTCTTATGCTAAAATTCCTTGATTTTCATTTATATAAATGAGGCACAAAAACACATACTGGCTAAAAACAGTCATGTTGCACAGTGACAGACAGTGCAGAGTGCAGACAGTGACTGTTAACAGTAAAGGACACAACTGCAGTTTACCAGATGTGACAGACTGTTGTGCAAAGAAACAAAGCTAGGGTCACAGGTTGTAGTACCAGCAAAATTTAAAGAGGAAGTTTTAAGAAGCTCATGTTGTCTGATCATGGATGGTGCAGGGCAACAAACTGTAGGGTGGCTGAGAGATACTGTTAGAGAAGAAAGAAATTGGATATGGATCAATACATGAGGAACTGCATACAATGTGAACAGCGAGCTGACTTGAATTGTAAATTGGTACTGTCACAGAAGCTATATAGGAAGAATCAAAAGCATTTGAAATGTTTGGGATTGATGTGTTAGGACCATTCAGTCATACACTATCAGGAAATGGATCCATATTAACAATAACAGATCACTTTTTTTTTACTACAAGGAGATAATTGCTTTGCCAAACCAGTAGGCAGTGATAGTTGCACAAGCAATGGTTAACAACTGGATGGTTGACTTTGGAGTACCAGATACAATAATCATGGACCAGGGTATGAATTTCATGTCAGACTTATTGAAGGAGCTGAGTCGCTTATTGCATGTGAAGAAGTTAAGATCTAATCCTCTTCATCCACAAGTCAATGATATAACAGAGCTGGTACATAGAACAATTGGGAAAATATTCAGCAAATAATTCAAAAGTAAATATGAATACCAGGTTGACAAACTGCCTGTTGGCTACTGTCTCAGTTCTTCGGCCAATGTTGTTTGATGATTTTTCTGCTGTTTTGCCAGCATGAGTGGCTGGAATTGTCAAAGCTTCACCCTCCATTGCTGGAGGTGGACTGGAGGTGCTTGTAGCCACAGACTATGTGTACGTGACACACCAACATCTGAGGGCTTTTCCATGGTCATTTCCAGTGCAGTTCTTGTCTTTCTAGCTGCAGTGGTCATTCACTGGAGCACAAGAATACAGGATCCATTCACCTTGAGGCTTTCTTCTTTCTTGCTGAAGCTATTCTCTCATGCCTGTGTATTTCTATAGTTTCTCTGAACAAGGAGTGTGATAGCTTTTCTCTATGGTCAGAACTTCAGTGCTGGAGAATTTTACTATGTCGTCTGCCTTACACAGCATGTCCTCTCCCATGGCTGATTTTTCCACCTGCCCCATCTTGTAATGCTGCCTATGCTCTGTGATACTGGTGTTGATTGATCGTCCAGTCATTCCAACATAAACTTTCAAACATGTGCATGGTATGCTGGATATTCCTGACATTGCAAGTGGGTCTCTTTTCTCCTTTGCCAGTCTGAGATACTCTTTGATCTTCTTTGATGGTTTATAAATAGTCCTTATATCATCTTTCCCCAACATACAGCTGATTTTGTCTGTCACTCTGAGAATGTATGGCAGGAAAGCAGTACCTGACATTTCTTTTTCTGATGGGTCACTTCACTGAGTATTTGCATCTATTATACTTCTTATATAACTGGTGGAGAACCCATCGCTTCTCAGAACACTTTCCAGATGTTACATCTCACTTCTGAGGTGCTGCAGCTTGCATTATCTTTCTCATGTTACGAGCATATTAATCACGCCTCTTTTCTGGCTTGAGTGTTGATTTGACAGTTTGTGAATGTATCGGTCCCTGTGTGCTGGTTTTCGATACACGCTGTCTCTCATGTTTTCACCATCCCTTGTCACCAACACATCTAGAAAGGATAATCCATGGTGAATTTTATGTTGGCATGGAGGCTGTTCAAGTGTCTTCGGAAGTCACTGGGCTGTTCCTCCAAATAACACAGGTATTATCAATGTATCAGTACCACACCTTGATATTGCACAGTGCCAGGACCAGTGCCTGTGCTCTGAAATGATCCATGAGGAAGTTGGCCCCCATTGGACTAAAAGGACTGCCCATGGCAATGCCTTCCAGCTGTTCTTTGAAGTTGCCATTAAATTTGAAATAGCTCATGGTGAGACATACACGAAAGTGCTTGGTGAGGAAAATAGACCAATGTCCTCCAGAAAACCACTGAGTGTCACTGTGGTAAACAAAGAAACAACATCAAAGCTATGGAGGATGTCGTTTTGTCCAAGTCAGTTTTGAAATTGTTTCTTTGTTTACCAAAGTGCCACTCAGTGACTCTCTGGAGCACACTGGTTCCATTTTCCCATGTGACATCACAAGCTCTTTCATGCTTGTCTCATCATGAGCTATTTCATGTGGAATTACAACTTCTAAGAACAGTTGGATGGCAATGGCATAGGTGATCCTCTCAATCCAGTGTGGACCAACTTTCTCATGGGACATTTCAAAGCACAGACACTGGACCTGGCACTCTGTAAACCTAAGGTGTGGTATGGATACATTGATAATACCTTTGTTGCGTGGAGTCAAGGTGAGGAACAGCTCAGTGACTTCCTAAGACAATTGAACAGCCTCCATAGCAACATAAAATTCACCGTGGAAGTAAAAAATGACAAACAGTTACTCTGTCTAGGTGCAGTGGTCACAAGAGATGTGCAAACCTGGGACACAGTGTACATCTAAAACCAACACTTACAGACTGATACCTTTACTAACTGTCAAATTGCCACCCGAGCTAGAAAAGAGGCATGATTAATATGCTTGTAATGTGAACAAGACAAATATGTCAGCTGCAGCACCTCAGAAGTGAGATGTAACACCTGTAAAGTGTTCTGAGGAGCAATGGGTACTCCATCAGTTACATAAGAAGTGTTACAGAGTCAAATACTCAGCAAAGTGACACATCATATTAAGAAATGTCGCTTACTGCCTTACTGCCATACATTCCTAATGTGACAGACAAAATCAGCTCTATATTGTGCAAACATGATGTAAAGACTATTTATAAACTGACAAAGAAGATCAAAGAGTATCTCAGATTGGCAAAGGAGAAAGGGACCCACTTGCAATGTCAGGAATATACTGCATACCATGCACCTGTGGGAAAGTTTAGGTTGAGATGACTGGACAGTCAGTCAACGCCAGAATCACAGAACAGCAGCAGAATAGTGAGTTGGGGCAGGTGGAGAAACCAGAGGTGGCAGAGGACACACTGTGTGAGGCTGACCACAGTAAAATTCTGCAACACAGAAGTTCTGGCCATAGAGAAGAGTTATCATACCCACTTGTTCAGAGAAGCCATAGAAATACACAAACGTGAGAATAGCTTCAGCAAAAAAAAGAAGAAAGCCTCAAGGTGAACGGATCCTGGATTATCAAGCTGCAGCAAATGACTACTGCAGGTAGCAAGAGGAGAATCATGCCAGAAATGATCTCGTTGTTGGAGCACCAGGTACATATAGACTGCTGTAACGAGCTCATCTCCAGTCCATCACCAGCTTTGACAATGCCAGTCACTCACACTGGCAAAATGTCAGAAAACTCATCAACCAAACATTGGCCAAAGAACTTGAGACAGAATTGAACAGGCAGTTTGTCAACAAGGGGCCACGAAAGCCTAAATATTCTGAAAACTGGGTTGTCTCAAAATGAGGTGCTTTATGGTCAAAGAGTGACATCACTGTTCAATTTGATAAAAGCAAAGAAAGATAAAATTGGAGAGCCAGTACACAAGTTTGGAAAAAGAATATGAGAAATTTGGAAATGAATACAGAGGGTGAATATGAAGTCATTAGAGAAGCAGGAGGTATCAGTGAGACATGTGTCAAGTTCATCATAGTATTAAGTAGAACAATTGATGATGTTATCTGGTCCATGCATGCTGAAAGAGAAAGACATATGACAAGTCTATCATAGTATAAAGTAGGACAATAGATGACATTATATGGTACTTATATGCTGAAAGGGAAGACAAAGAAGTTCATCACAATGTATCAAGGGTCCTATCAATTGGTAGATATGTCAAGCTCCATTTCCTACAAGAATGATAACAGTATATTTTGGGCATCGATGACCTTTTTGCGGCAGTCCAGAGTTGATTACAGGAGTCAGGAGTGTAAGGATGGAGCTGGAGAAGACTGCTCAGATAAGGAGTCAGAGGAAGAAATGTGTGTGCGATCTTGTACATAAAGTACCATATGCCGAGATCAAGAAGGTGAGGGGTGTCTACCACGGATTCTTTTCTTTATGTATTTGCATGTGTACAGGATTGTAGTGAATACATTGTATTATTGTAGAGATGTTTTCTGTTATTTTGTTGGTTGTGGATGAGCCTGCTAGTGACAGCCTTCTGAGGAGGGAGGAAGGGTGATATTCATCCCTGTCCCCTGCCTTGATACTATGAGAGCAGATGAGACAGTTATGCTAGAGCACTGGAGACATGATTTGGGAGTGCTGCCAGCATGGGTAGAAGTTTTGGACAAGGGAGTTGTAGGACAAGGCTGTTAAAAAGCATTAGCATATAATGTATGGGATGTAAGAGGGGTAGTGTCAAACTTGTAAGAAGCCATACATCATGCATTGTACAGACAACTGATCACTAAATCTGCTGCAGTCACCATAGGCACCTACTGCAGTGGCAACTCTGCAGACAGACCAGTGACACAGGTTGCCAACTCCGCTATGAAATCTGGCTCATGCAAGAGTGTTTACAAGCAAGTACCACAGTTGACAACAAACTTGCAGGTATGGTCAACATCCATCAGAGGGCATCAACCAGCAGCAGAGGAAGGCTGCACAATGATCAACGAGCTATTTCTTGGTGATCAGATGTGTCCAAATAGTCCTGGAAACATCCTTCTGCCCAGGGCTGGATAAGAGAGCACCTGGCCAATCAGCAGGCAGTTCTCAACTCACCGAGTGCAGAGAAAATCGGCCGGTCCAGCAGTGTGCCACCTTCCACAATGATTGTGCTATGTCACTTCTGTCATGGTATGCTATTTGTTCTTGTGGTCTTCAGTCCAGAGACTGATTTGATGGAGCTCTCCATGCTACTCTATCCTGTGCAAGCTTCCTCACTTCCAAGTAACTATTGCACCCTATATCCTTTTGAATCTGCTTAGTGTATTCATCTCTTGGTCTCCCTCTAAGATTTTTACCTGCCACAGTGCCCTTCAATACCAACTGGTGATCCCTTGATGCCTCAGAATGTGTCCTACTAACTGATACCTTCTGCTAGACAAGTTGTACCACAAATTCCTCTTCTCCCCAATTCTATTCAGTACCTCCTCATTAGTAACATGATCTACCCATCTAATCTTCAACATTGTTCTGTAGCACCACATTTCAGAAGCTTCTATTCTCTTCTTGTCTAAACTATTTATCATCCACATTTCACATCCATACATGGCTACACTCCATACAAATACTTTTAGAAAAGACTTCCTGACACTTAAATCTATACTCAATATTAACAAATTTCTCTTCTTCAGAAACGCTTTTCTTTCCATTGCCAGTCTATATTTTATATCCTCCCTACTTTGACCATCATCAGTTATTTTGCTCCCCAAATAGCAAAACGCATCTACTACTTTAAGTGTTTCATTTCCTAATGTAATTCTCTCAGTATCACCTGATTTAGTTAGACTACATTCCATTATCCTTGCTTTGCTTTTGTTGATGTTCATCATATAGCATCCTTTCAAGACACTGTCCATTCTGTTCAACTGCTGTTCCAGGTCCTTCGCTATCTCTGACAGAATTACAATGTCATCGGCAAACCTCAAAGTTTTTATTTCTTCTCCATGGATTTTAATACCTACTCTGAATTTTTCTTTTGTTTCCTTTACTGCTTGCTGAATGTATAGACTGAATAACATCAGTGCTCTGTCTCATTCCCTTCCCAACCACTGCATCCCTTTCATGCCCCTTGACCCTTATAACTGCCTTAAGATTTCTGTACAAATTGTAAATAGCCTTCCACTCCCTGTATTTGACCCCTGCCACCTTCAGAATCTGAAAAGAGAGTATTCCAATCAGCATTGTCAAAAGCTTTCTCTAAGCTTATATATGCTAGAAATGTAGGTTTGCCTTTCCTTAACTTAGCTTCTGAGATAAGTCGAAGGTTCAGTATTGCCTCACGTGTTCCAACATTTCTACGGAATCCAAACCAATCTTCTCCAAGGTTGGCTTCTACCAGTTTTTCCATTTGTCTGTAAAGAATTTGTCTCAGTATTTTGCACCCATGACTTATTAAACTGATAGTTTGGTAATTTTCACACCTGTCAACACCTGCTTTCTTTGGTATTGGGATTATTATATTCTTCTTGAAGTCTGAGGGTATTTCACCTGTCTCATACATCTTGCTCACCAGACAGTAGAGTTTTGTCAGGGCTGGCTCTCCCTAGGCTATCAGTATTTCTAATGGAATGTTGTCTACTCCTGGGGCCTTGTTTCGACTTAGATATTTCAGTGCTCTGTTAAATTCTTCATGCAGTATCATATCTCTCATTTCATCTTCATCTACATTCTCTTCCATTTCTATAATATTGTCCTCAAGAACAGCCCCCTTGTATAGATCCTCCATATACTCCTTTCACCTTTCTGCGTTCCCATGATATCTGCCAGTTGCCAATAGCCAACTTTGACATGGGACAGTAGTACGGGTACAGAGTCGAAGGGCACTCTGATTGTAGGAATTACTAGTTACTTGCTTTATTGTAGTTTCTGTAATAAATAAGTTGGAAAAAAAGTTGGTTTCTTGCTCTGTAGATTTACCAAAATCATTTGTCACCTGAACATTACTTGACATTACAGGAAGCATGGAGGTAGCTGTCACATGAGTTGACACTAATAATGGAACCCAGGAAATGAACCCTACCATTCTACTAGCACACAGAATCAATAGAAGTGAAAACAGAATGAGCTTGACTATATACTTTAATTCAATTTCTGGTGACAGGAAGACATGCACAGTTTCAGTGCTGTGCTATTCACACATACCCAGTGAAGTGGGGAGTTCTTGGAAAATTTGTGTAGGTGAGGATAGAGGTATTATTAATTTCAGAAAATAGTGGTAGGCATGCAGGAATGAGGGAGGACAAGTTCCAGTATTGTTGAAGGGAGTAGGTCATGGTGTGTCCGACCAAGGTAATATAAACCAGTCAGAGCTCTTGTGCAGTACAATTGTTCTTAGGCAGATAGTGCGGACTAAATGATCCAAGAAATATTATGAAACACAAACACCATTTTCAGTAAACAAGTTTTCATTGGATTACTCCACTTATGATGACATGGTGATAGCAACAAGTTGTTATGAGCAGGAGAAACTCATGGAGGCCAGATGAATTGAACTTAAAGAAAGTAGGTAATTAATCAGTGAGACTACATGCAATATAACCTGGCCATCCTTCAATCTATCAGCCATGATGCCATGAATATGGGAATTGGGCAAATGAACTTCTTATAACCACAGTTCCATTGGCCAGCTGTACCTTTGGAATTACTGTCAGCATTGAATATAAAATTCCTAAATCAAACTCTAGAACTTAACCTAATCCATTCCCTGGATTGATTCATTGCTGCACTGGAAGGGTGCATTTCAGCCGAGCAATTAATGCAACATGAAGAGCAGTTCACAAGGGGCAAAATTGCATAGCACTGATTTTGAGTACCACAATAGCAAGTGCCACACTGGCTCTAACTTTTCTGTTCATAGCTTTTATCCTTTTGACATGGGAGTAAACTGTTAGCATAAAATAGTCCATATTCCAGTATAATGGATCTCCATATCATAAGTGAGAGTGAGAGTGTAGCCTTGTAGTGTGAATGAAGGAAAGATGTAATTTTAGGGTTATGAGGTAAGGAAGAAGTGGGACAAGCTGTAAAGGTTCACCTGCAAGAAGAACAAAAAATGAGTGATAATTAGACTCATAAGAAAATACTGTAAGCAACATTGTAAGAAAGACAGGGTGCAGTATCTAACTCATGTGGCCAAGTCACCAACGGCTTTAGTTACAAAATTTCTCTATATTATATGTCAACATTTAGTGGATATGAAACTGGTTTAAGCTTGACTCGAGAGATCAGGTCTTGTTCATAGAGGGGGAGTAATGTAGTGTAATGACCATATATGTGGGCTTATTAAGGTGATCCTGAGTGGTGTATTACAGCAGAGATGACTAGATGTTGTCACTGTAATAATTCAAAAAGGCCAATGAATTGTTGTGAGGCAGGTTAGCTCATCATCAGTGAACTCAGCAGCTCTGCACCAACTAGAGGAATAAGGGGAAGGCTGATTTCCACACTGACACTGGCAGTAGTGTTTTGAGATATGTGACTGGTAGTGGCACATCTACACAACAAGCACACCCTTGCCAACAATAAGTACTGGTCATTTTGTAATTGAATTATTCTGAATGATGCAGGTCAACTGGGATGACAAGGTTGGGCTGGAAAAGGATGCCACTTAAACCCACCTGTAGAAATTACCGGTTCAAGACTACAGTAGAGCAGCAGCACCAGACACTAAGTCCCTCCCCAGATTTAGTGCCATGGTGCAGCTGGCTGCGCCAGGTCATCTCCATCAGCTTGGCTGACTCCTACCCAGCACACCAGCTGATCTCCACCATCAACAAAAGCACTTCTCAGCATCGTGGGCATCAAACAACATGTTGCAGCCAGGCTTCATCAGAATCCATAGCAGATACAGCAACACAGAATATGTATGCTACTGGCACAGACACCATGTGGGTGGCTTATGTAATAAGGCCGCTGATGTGGTAGAGTGCCGTGTCAGCATTGCACAGTGTACAGGCAGCCAGCCCAGCAGAATTCTGTGGGCAATAAGCCACTGATCCAGTGTATCAAGCAGCACAGACACAACAATAAAAGAACTTGTTACATTTGTGGCTGCCTGTCTCTGGAGACACCTGGGCTCCCAAATCACCTCCACCATCTTCTCACACCATTCTGGCTAACAGCCAACTTACCCTGCATCACGGGCTACTATAGTTGTGTTGTGATGGCTACACAGACATAAGATGTCACCTTGGGTAAGCTCAGTTGGCATTGTTCAGGTTCACCCAGTATATCTGCCAATATTGTTATGGGAACTATTGCAAGTAGCTCAAGCATTATGTAGATCCTACTGGTGACTTGCACCAATTTTTAGGGTGATTACCTTATGTTGTCAATTTCTTCATATTTGTGCTGCTAGTTGTTGCTGTCTAATGCATAGTAAAAAATTATCAGACACTGTGGAGCTGTCTACTAAATAGCATAGATGTAGCCAGAACCTTGATGGGGACTTGTCACTGTGGTTCTCTTGATATGTCACTTGTGTGACATTGAGGTTGGTGGCTTTTGTACCATAAGAAATCACATCATCTGTTCGTTTTTTGTAAGCTTGGTCTTGTGTCAGATGCACAATAATGTCTGAAATTAATGCTGTGGTTAGGAGTCAAATAACAAATCTCCAAAGTAAATTTTTCATGGTTGTTCAGTCACTTGTGGTTGATATATTATGTTTTCCATTACTTTGGTTCATGGTTGGGTGGGCACAAATGGTGGAGCCCATAGTTGCAGGCACAGCAAGGATGATATCATAGATGATTAGTTCATTGCTTCAAACAGTGATCACAGCATCTATGAGGTCACTGATACCGTTAAAGTTCGTGAGTGTAAATGAGCACATCCAGTCTTGGCAGAAAAATTCACTCCATCATGGTTTGGAACAGCCATGTTGGTTGTTGTACCAGGGCACATGTTTAGAGAGTTAAATACTGGGATGTTTGTGACTGAGGGTGATTTGGCTGAAACATTTTTTTTCTAATTTTTTTTATTAACTTTATCGAATTTGACTCAGACTTCATTCACAAATTTCGCAATCTGATACCCATCTGAAACACCCAATGTGGTTGTTGTGAGCCAGGTTCTGGAGAGAAGACCCACACATCTCAACCAACACAGCATCAGTAGCAAAGATGATGTGTGCTCCTCATGTGCTGAGAGTACCTGACCAATGTAAAGTGGATGAGCTGAAACAGACATCTGTATAAGTGTAGTGGTCTGAGGCCAAATAACACCACTGGCTGAGTACATTCAAAAGGATCATCGAATAAAACATCCTTCGAACAATATTCAACTTGAACTAATACACTGAAAAATCATTTAATCAAGACTTCAAATTCTCAGTCTTCATAAAATATAATATGGAAACGGCACTACAGTTATGACAGCATCCAAGCTACTTAACTAGGGCACCAACTTGTAACTTAGCATCACTTACACTATGTCAGTAGGGATGTATTGTGAAATAATACTATAGGGTGGTAACATTTCTATACTAATTAGCACTAGCCATTTCTTAATCTAAATTTCCAGATTGTACCAAGTAGTAAACCTCTTTATTACCACTGGCATCATACCACAAGAATACAGCTGTGCCCCTCATAATAATCAGCACCCTTAGCTAAGTCATCACTGAAATAATTAAAACTCTTTACACTATGATTTTGCTGAGAGAGCTTAGGGTAGCCAGCGATGGTTGCCAAATGATGCCTCGCTTGGTGTAAGGAGTGTTGTGTGGAGTGACAAATCACAGTTCACAATGTGGTGATCTGATGGCAGGGTGTGGATACGGCAAATGCCCAGTGAACGCCATCTGCCGGCATGTGTAATGCCAACAGCAAAATTTGGAGGCGGTGGTGTTGCGGTGTGGTAGTGTTTTCCATGGAGAGGGCTTGCACCTCTTGTTGTTTTGCTTGGCACTAACACAGCACAGACCTACATTGATGTTTTAAGCACCTTCTTGCTTCCCACTGTTGAAGAGCAATTCAGGGATGGTGGCTGTACCATTCATCATGATCGACCACCTATTCATAATGTACGGCCTGTGGCAGAGTGGTTACACAACAATAACATCCCTGTAATGGACTGGCCTGCACAGAGTCCTGGCCTGCATCCTATAGAACACCTTTGGGATGTTTTGGAATGCCGACTTCATGCCAGGTCTCACTGACCAACATCAATACCTCTTCTCAGTGCACCACTCCATGAAGAATAGGCTGCCATTCTCCAAGAAACCTTCCAGCACTTGATTGAATATATGCCTGCAAGAGTGGAAGCTGTCATCAAGGCTAAGGGTGGGCCAACACCCTACTGAATTCCAGCATTACCGATGGAGGGCACCATGAACTTGTAAGTCATTTATGGCCAGGTGTCTGGATACTTTTGATTGCATAGTGTATTTCACTGGACATCACTAAGCTGACTAGAGCAGTATGCAGTCATTGCTACAGGAACCATTACTTCATTACACTAACACTGTGCAACCAAAAAATATGTATGTACAGCTGGCCATACAAAGCATTATCAAAAAAGCATGGGGGCCCAAACCTCCAGATGTTGCACATGCACAAAATGTCAGTGTTCATTAGCAACTGCACATCATTGTGAAAACCATCCAAAGTGAACCAAAAGCAATTTCCAAAGACAGAACACACACATTGACTGGTTGACAAAGTCCAGTTGACAAATTGTCACTGACTCCTGCACATGGTTTGCATGTGAAACAAACATCTCTGTCCTAATTCACAACTACACAACATTACAGAAACACTCATAAGCAGCCAAAACAAATTTCCAAATGTGTGATGCATAATAGACTAGGGATAGACACAAAAACACTAAACCCACTGCAAAGCTATGAAGGTGGCAGCTTATTGGAGACTGCAATATGAAACATTTACTGCAGCTGGTAGAACATGGCAACTCTAACTGATGCTCAATCAGTTCACCACTTAGTGCTCAAACAAGTGAAACATTGAGAAAAATAATTAAAGCACTTTGTAATCTTACCCTACCTCACATAACCGGTAGATTTTCACTCAGTTCAAAATTATGTCTTTTAATAAGCTTCAAGAGGAGTAAGATTTACAAATAAAATATTTTACTTATCTTCTTTTCTTGTAATTGGCTCCATTTCTTCATGTCTTGGGGTTGATTCTTGAGACTGAAATTTTTGATACTTTAGGTTCCAAATGACATGATAACTACTAATGATTTGCCTGCTTTTATCTTGATTTTTATTTTGTCACATTTTAAATATCACACCATCTTTGCAATCTCCACTTTTAAATTGAAAATTACATTGGTACTGACAAAATTAGAAACACATCCGATCACATCAGAGGCATGCCCACTACTACCTCACTCTGTGGTACTAACAATATTCCAAAGAGTTTACAAACTTCCTTGGCAAAAGAAGAATCTTCACCAAGTTATATCATTATTTTATAAATGAATCCAGAAATAAATTTAATAGATATTGTCAGATTGTGCAATTAATAATATGAATTTTAAGTGTGCCAGATATTTCATAATTTCAAATATTTCTAAAAAAATGTAATTTTAACTGTACATATAGAGCTAGTACAGATTGGTTGTAACAACAAAAATAAATTAATTCATTTTTATACACTTTGGCCTGAAATATAACACATTGTGTACAAAGTCATGTGAAATTCCTTTAGGAAAATGGCTGAGATAATATTAACCTGTTTAAAAGGTAGAAAGTATTTTTCGTATCGATAACTTCTGTTGAAGAAAGGTAACGTAAGAGAAGGTAGTCCCTTTGCAACTTCCAGTGCTAAAAGGAACACTGAAGAGTATGCAGCTGGACTCTGCTGCATATAATGGTCTGATCAAAAACTATCACAAGTTCTACAACTGTGACTGCATACCTCTGCAACAGAATGGGGAAAACTGTCAGACAACCACCAGAGGTGGCCGATACTGCCAGCTAGTTCTACACTGCACTGCACTGCACAAGGAAAGAGAAGATGTTTGACAGCAATGCCATACACAGCAGGTGGTGGGATTTCAAAAGTGTTTGAGGGCATGACCACTTGGCATACTGGGCTCGCAGCTCTTTTACAGAGAACACTGTTAAATATGGTCATGACAGAAGATAACTTACCTGGACTGAAATAGTTTTAAGTTCAATTTAGCATTGTCTTCTGCTTCAGTAGAAATATTCACTGTACTTTGGTGTGGAGATATTGCAGAATTAGAGGAATTTTTGTTGCATTCCATGGGGTTCACATTTATAATCACCAAGAGAGCTACCTCCAAAGTCTTGTGTCACTGCAGAATTTTTTAAATCATGTCAGTGATAACATGGAATAGCATGTTGTTGTCATCTATTGTCTCCATGCATATTTTAACCTATTGTTGAGAACTAGCAGGAAGATTTTAATTGAGATTGACAGGTCAGTAGGTGATCCACATAAATACTTATACATATATTTTTAACACACAGAATTGACATTTATTTTCAAATGTAAGAACACTGGAACATTTGATACAGAAGGATAACAAATAGTATTGAACTTACACAAAAGAGGTAGAGCTAAAGGTCACATATACATATTCTTAATCTCAAACACACAAGCACAAAAATGCATCACTGCCACAGGAGCAGTAAATAGGGGGTTGTAATATAGTCTTAATTTTATTCCTACAAATTGTTAGATTTAGATATTTGTACAACTTGACTAGTTCCAGCTGTGACTTGTTGACGACATAGTCGTACTGTGTGTGTGTGTGTGTGTGTGTGTGTGTGTGTGTGTGTGTGTGTGTGTGTGTGTGTGTGTGTGTTGAAGTGAACAGTTTTACATTTCTAAACATTGACAGCTAGTTGCCAGTATTTCCACTGCTTTGAAATCTTGTCAAGATGTGACTAAATATTTGTACAGCATTTTCAGACAGTACTTCATTATAGACAACTGCACCATCTGCAAATGGTTTGAGATTACTATTAATATAGTATGCAAGATCATTAATATACAGCATGAAAGCAAGTGTCCCAACACACTTCCTCACACAACTGAGGTTACTTCTGCATCTGTTACTGGCTCTCCAGACAAGCTTACATGTTACATGCTCCCTACCAAGAAATCCTCAGTCCAATCACAAAGTTTGCTTGATACATGTTCAATAATAAGCATAGATATGGTACAAAAATCAAGAAAATTTGACTCAAATTCGATGTGCTTTCAGGCAGAATGCACAAGCCCAGCAGAGAGAGAACGAAGAGGACGAGGAGACAATGGCATACCTGCCCTATGCCGGCAAAGTATCCAACAAAATCGGCAGAGTTCTGGCTCAGTGTAACATCAAATGTGTCTACCGCTCACCTCCAAAAACGCGTGCCCTGTTAGGTACAGTAAAAGATGACCTGGGGCTCCACAAACCAGGTGTCTACCGTATTCCGTGTAAATGCGGTAAGGCATACATTGGGCAAACTATACAGACAATTAATGAAAGATGCCAGGAACACAGAAGGCACACTGAACTGAAGCAACCTACAAAATCTGAGGTTGTGGAACATTAGATGGATACTGGAGATACTATGGAGTACACGAAAATGGAAGTTTTATGGCAGGCCTCGTCTTTTTGGGACTGTGTTCTGAAGGAGGTGACTGAAATACATGTAGCTGATGGGATGATCAAAAGAGACACCGGGCTCAATCTCAGCAAAGCCTGGGACCCAGTACTCAGCCAACTAAAAGCACAGTGCCGACCCAAAGCGGCTTGCACGCCCAACGAAGGCCACAGGACATCTGATGGTCCACAGTTCGCATCCAGCAGCCAGCAGCCCGCCCCTCCATACCACCACTCCACACAGCGCCACATGCAGCATGACATGGGGGAAGGAGTGGGGAGTGACCAGAGTATAAAGGGGAGGAGATTCAGCGGAGACACTTAGTCTGCAGGTATCACCTGAAGATGACGGCAAGGAACACTGTCGAAATATCGTGGTTTGAAAATGACTGCACCCAGCGGGAGACCTGAGAACAGTACAAACTATTCTAGCCTTAGTTTGTAAGAGAAAGACATAATAATCTTCTGCTATCTCAATTCAGATATATTGTATATAAATATGCGCTATGCCAATAACAAATTTGTTATGTGCCAATAATTGTATGCTAAAAATATGGGTAGAATACAGGAGGATAGAAACATATGTCTAAATGCTATTTCAGCTGAAATTTCATGAAAAACAGCTTTTTGACATTTGAGTTTAATAATAATGATATTTGCATAAATAACTACACAATCCTCTTCAGCTTAATGCTGTATGTTACAAAAATACAAGAGCACATAAATAGCAGCAGTAATAAATAAATTTAAAGCCACTTGTTCAAATTGTAGTAAAAATAAAAGCAGGTACTACAAAAAGATGCCAGTTTCATGTAAGTATGACACAGTGTAGCCATTTGAGCCACCAGAAAGGAAACTGAAGTAAAGTCAGTAACATTGCCTATAGAAAAATAAAGAAAAATGTTTGGTATTGTATGGCCCTTTAGGCAAGAGCTGGTAGCAAGTAAATGGATTAAAATAGAATGATATGCTCATATGGATCATAAAAGTGCAATAAAAATTATGCTGGAATTGAAATAATTTTTTGTCTGTAATATGGAAGGAAGATAAAGTTGTGGCGTTGATAGGTCATATTGACCATGATTAACACCATCTTTGGACTCTTATTGCTCTGCCGAGCCTCCATGTTAGTTATTAGTTCTGTTCTGTATCTCAACTATGCACACGTTTATGACTAACTATGAAATATATCTCTATGTGGAATGTAATGGGGATAGTTATTGCATTCGACCGATAATTGTATTCTGTTCCCGTACTGGTGACCCCAAAGTTTCTACATCTTCTGCGACTTCCATGCCAGGTATTGTAAATCAACAGGTTATGCACACGACGCCATGGCTACCTCACCCAACACTTTGTTCAAAGATTTGGAGGCCCAACTACGACAACCAGGGCACTCCAATCCTTCGCCAATGGCTGGCTCTCCAGTAATCGACAGTGATTCACAATCTACAATGAAGTTAACCTCAAACTTTGTTGTTCTACAACAGTCACATGCTACATCATTAACTCAAACAATGGACTCGGGTTTTGTTTCACCGGAATGTGCTCACCAACATGTGAAATGTGAAGTGGATAATTTTCAGAACTGTGTAACTACTGATCAATCGTGTAATGTTCAAAGTGATCTATATTCACACACGCACTTTGACTCTCAACGGGCCGCAACGTTGGTTACAGTGATGCCAAGTGCAATGCCGCCATTTGTACAAAACTCACATGTTATCAATTGCTATCAACCTATTCCAGTTTTGCCTCACTCACAAACTAACGATGGACATTTTCGTGCACCAAATTCCAACTGCTCACCCACCAGACCTGTTGCTCAGTTTTTTGACCACGTGGGCTCAAGCACATCTTACGGCGCTTCACCTTCCAGAAACGATTTACAGCAACAATGCGATCTTCAGCAAGTTTCACCGGCAATTTATAGTCCGACCACACAGGGTGTGTTCCCAATGTGCACAGAAAACTCACACTATTGTCACACGAAGTACCAATCCCCCCCACCCACCCACTAACCCCCCACCCCCAATGCACGGGGGCCCTGATTCCGACCATTCAGCCGCTCACCTCTCCCACAGTTCTGCCTGTGTCTGCTGAACCAGCCTTCTGTGTCATTCTGAAGTGGACAATGTCAAGTCTGTACCTCTAACCTCCGGTCCAGTTTACGGGACCGCCACACCTGTTGCGCAACTGCTCATTCCCATGGTACCGACCATGCCAGCCACCTCGTGTTTTCATGACATGTCAAGGACAATGCAATTCTCCGTTGCTTCAGACGTGCTTGCCAATAACACACCTACACCTATGGTGCTGGGCTGCAGTACAGCCCCTCCTACCATGGAGCAGCAGGCCTTCCAAGATTCACCAAAATCACCTTCATCCCCTCCCCCCCCTCCCCTCCCCTCCCCTCCCCTCCCCTCCCCTCCCCTCCTCACCCAGATATCTGTTTAAGCTGCTCCATTTATATGAGAACAACCCCATATCATGGTATGTGCTTGGGGGGCATCTGTTCGAGTTACATCATGTGTCTGACAACAGCTCTAAATTCCAATGTCTCGGCCTGCACATCCATGATCACTCGGACTTAATTTGTGATCCACTCCTCTTCCCACTGCCTCCACCGAAGTACGAGTTTGCAAAGAAAACAATATTGGACCAATTTGCCTGCTCATCACAAGAATTAATCATCAAGATCTTGTACAAGGAGCACCTGGGGGACTGAACTCCATCACAACTCTGGCGCCGCCTTCAATTAGTTGTGAGTGAACATATGATGCCAGACGTTACCCTGTGGGTGGTATGATCTGCCAAGTCACCTACCATCCTACAGATTCACCTGCTACTGCACTCCTTTGAGTCAGTCGGCTCTCATCTTCGCATTGCAGATCAGCTGTATGCACTGCTATGACAACACCAACCAGCACTCCACTCATCACTGGTTGGCACAACTGCTCCTGTTTACCAGCCATCTGCGGGCAGAGGCAGAGCTTGCTCCACCTCCGCGATGTCTACACTGCCTGGCAGTATCCACTTGCTGTATCCTCTGTCTGAGCACTCAAGATTCACCCACACACCATACGTGCCAGTGTACATCCTGGAAAATATCAGTGAGGACAAGCCTCTTCCGCTGCTGCAGTCGCCACCACCACCACATCCAGCTAATCCGTATTGTTGGTACCACAAGATTTTCAGTGATGATGCCAAGAAGTGTTGATTACCTTGCCAGCACACAAACGCCAACCGCAAGATCTAGAAGATGCTGAGTCCTGCCAGGAACCTCACAGGAATCCTCACACATAGCACTCCATCCACTCGTCCACCCGGCTGAGCGGTCATTTATACGTAACTGACATTTCGTCACGGCTCATCTTTGTAGTCGACACAGGCACTGACATGTCTATCATACCCATATTGTTGGCTCCTCCTGCCTTTTTGCCGACGAGGTTAATTCTAAGAGCTGTCAATGCATCAACATTACAAACCTCAGGCTCTGTCAAAGTTACAGTGCACCTATCTCCTTCTCTGTGTTTTCTGTGGACTTTCTACATTGCCGACATCGATGAACCAATTCTCGGTATGGATTTTTTGTCACATTACAAACTCTCTCCAAACATGGTTCAGTGCTCAGTGCTACATCATCCCCTTAACACTCAGATACTGTGCTCCTGTATTTATGTTCCACGTTCTGTTTCTCTTGCAGCATGTGAGTTAGCACGTGAGTGGTCTGCCCTCGCAGGCGACATTGTGACCTGTGTCACTAATCTACTGTCAAAATACAATTCAGCAGCACAACTCCACTGGGAAAATGACGAGCTGAAACAATGAATAGGACACACTTACAACGAGCTCGCTGTGGCTCGTACCTTGCTGCAGAAACTGCAGTCCACAGTGCAGTCACCTAATCACGTTTCTCCAGCAGACACCAGCTCGGACACTTAGCGGGTTAGTCCAAAAACATTAATTACATGTGACAATTCATGTCTGGCAGACACCACACCCCCGACACACTTGCCACATTCAGTGCCATGTGTTTCATACAATGCTTTTATGACAGTCGCACATGCAATACGACTACGCCCACCATGCAAGCAGCCTCCCTGAGTGTTGATAAACATTCCCCCTCACTAGTGCACCAGCCATGTGACTCAGCGGCCATCGCTGTTCCCCCCGCAGCGCCAACGCCTCTCTCTGCCGTGCTGGCAGGGCTGACAACAGACAGTCGCTGCATGTCCTGACCCGCTCCACGCTGCACGCGCAGCTGACCTCTCCAAACAAGCACACGCCATGCTTACTTAATAGTCATGTGACTTTCGTGCTGCCTTTTCCCACTCGCGCTAATGGTTAAGCCTTGTGGTGCCCCACTTGTCCAAAAACTTCTTATGTCAGGACGTTGCTCAGTCTCATGTGCAGTTCTCAATTTCTTCCATCATTGATGGAACAACGCACAAGATGGTTACCACTGCCAGCCCTCCTATTAGGCACAAGGTTAGACGCCTCAACTCATTAAGTTGCATGCAGCTCAGCAGCAAATTAACAAACTTTTGGAGGCAGGTATCCTGCAACCGTCAGACAGCAACTGGTCTTCACAGAATCAGCTCATCACCAAACACGATGGTTCTTTCTGAATGTGTGGCAACTACAGATGCTTAAACACTCGTACCGTCATGGACAATTACCCAGTGCCAAACATAAACAATTTCACTCGTATGTTATCGGGCGCCACAATCTTCAGTGTTATTGACTGTAAATGTGCCTATCACCAGATTCCCATAGTACTGGAGGACATACCAAAGACAGCTATTATCACGCTGCTTGGTTTGTTACAATACAACTTCATGCCATTCGGCCTGAAAAACGTGGCACAAACAAGGCAATGTTTCATCAACTCATTTATCCAAGGTCGCCCAGACCTTGAACTCCAATGGTGTCGAGGTCAACAAGGACAAATTCCAATTGCACCATTCTTCTGTCATATTTTTGGGTTACACTGTCTCCACAGAATACAGCCTCCCAAATCCCACGTGCAGGCCATCACGTCACTGCTGCCTCTGTCTACTTACAAAAAACTCTGACGTTTCTTGGGTACAATAAATTACTACTGTTGGCAACTGCCTTCGCCACCGCCATGCAGGACCCGCTGACAGACTCGCTGTTTGGCAGACAGACTTATGCCTTAAACCGGTTTGCTGAACTGAACCTATGCTGCAGGTCTTCAAGGCTCTAAAAACTTCCTTAGCTCACACTGTAACACACGCTCATCCTGACCTGTCAGCTGAGTTGTTCATCACTACGGACACCAGCAACATCGTGGTGGGGGCAGTACTACAGCAACGCAAAGGTGACATTGTTTCTCCCCATCATTTCTTCCCTAAAAAACTGTCAACAGCTCAGAAGAAGTATTTACTTTTTGATAGGGAGCTTCTGGCGGTCTATGAAACCGTCGAACACTTTCGCCCCAGCGTCGAGGGCCGTTCTTTCTTCATCCTTACTGATCATAAACCACTAGTGGACGCTTTCTGCAACACTCCCAAGGACCCACCCCCTCAGTGTTTCTGCCACTTTGATTTAGTCTCTCAATTCACAACAGACGTTTGCTACATCAAAGGCACAGAAAACATCCCCGCAGTTTTTTCTGTCTCACGCATCATCGACTTATCCAACCTGGCCGCTCTCCAGGCCACTGATGAGGAATCTCAAACTCTCCTCGCAGATCCTCAAATGACTTTTGTGTTTACCAAAACCAAGTTCCCCAGTGTTTTGGACGAGGTGTGGTGTGATTCTTCTACCGGCACCATGCGGCCGTTGCTCCCGCCCACATTGCAACGGCAAGGCTTCGACGCCTTGCATAACATCACTCACCCTGGCATCTGCATCACCACATGGCTCATATCCAAGCGTTTTGTTTAGAAAAATATTAAATGGGACTGTCAGACCTGGGCACACAGCTGCATCTCCTGTCAAGGCAACAAAATCGGCCACCACACCTCCCCTCCACTAGGCAAGTTCGACATTCCACAAGGAAGATTTCGTCATGTACATGTCAACCTTATCAGTTCACTACCACCGTCAGAGGGCCACAGATTTATTCTCTCCACAATTGACTGCATATATTGCCATATGGAAGCTGTTTCTCTACACAACATCACCGCTGAAACTGTGGCCAAGGATTTCGTCTCCTCATGGATTGCCAGGTTTGGTCGCCCGACCACCATCACCACCGACCAAGGTTAGCAGTTTGAGTCTGCCCTGTTCACCATTTTATGTAACATCTGTGGCATTAAAAAAATTCATACAACAGCCTACCACCCGCAAAGCAATGGGTTAATTGAATGGTGGCACCACACCCTCAAAACTGCCCTCAGGTGTTGTGACTGCCTCTGGTCTGAGGCACTTCCATGGGTGTTACCCGGTCTCCATTTGACCTTTAAACCAGACTTACAGGGAACCATCTCTGAATTCGTTTTCGGGGAGAACCCAGTCTGAACAGGGGAACTTATCCTGCCTCAAGCAGCCAAGGATTTTCCCCTCTCCCAAGATTTCATTAGTCACATACTCACTCACTTCAAACATGTACGGCTACACCCGCCTGTCAACCATTCCCCGCCGGACACTTACGTGCCAATCGCACTCAATGCTTCCTCCCACGTTATGCTCAGGGATGATTCCGTTAGACAGCCCCTGCTATCACCCTACCTCGGCCCCTATAAAGTACTCTGGTGGGGCAACACAATGTTCAACATTATGGTTAAAGATCGTCCTCAAACTGTTTCATTGCACAGGCTCAAACCTGCTTTTGTGGACTCCGATGCCCCTCTGCCATCTCAATTGGATCCTCCTGATGACTTTTATGCAGCAGAGCCAGAAAATATTTTGCCTCATCTTACAGTGCTGTTTTCTCCAACCCATTATTCATCGCCACCATTCGCAGGTTTTCCAGGCACGTCACCATCCATCCCATGTGCGGGTTTTACCGCCACTTCGCCGACTGCAGAGACTCACTCTCCCACATTCAACCTCTGCTGCAACATGCCACCACACCACATGCATGACATGTTGATCGGCATCTTAGATGACCATGTGCTCATACTCTTAACAGACACTGCAGCCACGCCCACCAACAGGCAGTTAAATGTCAGTGTAGTGCATAGCTTGTCCCTCCCCTGCGAGTGCGACCTCTCAGAAATTTGCGCATTCATCTCCGTGGATGGCTCAATCTGGATTCAGGGTGGGCATGCCTGCACCATGCCGCAGGCCATTCTACATGCCTGCTCTCGGGCTGGCTGATCCATCATCCGCCCCCACTGGTTGACTGACTACAAGGTGGACCTTCCGCCAATTACTCTGTCTCTGCACTCCACCTCGACTGAGATGGAAATCCCGGTCATCGGTCATGCGCCTGCCACCTCACATGAATACTAACGACGCCAATGCCCACATGCCTCCACTCAAGCCTCACAGGTGGTAATCAACCACGATTAACACCATCTTTGGACTCTTATTGCTCTGCCAAGCCTCCATGTTAGTTTTTAGTTCTGTTCTGTATCTCAAGCTGTGTATACGCTTATGACGAACTATGAAATATATCTCTATATTGAATTTAATGGGGATAGTTATTGCATTCGATCAATAACCGAATCGCGTTCCCATAAAGTTTTGTGGTTGTTTGTCACTGTAGAGTGGCATGTAATGGTCATTGTTTGTAAAAGAAGAAAAGCAGGGATACTACATAATGAAAGAATATGAATAGGAAATATAATGATAGAATATAACATATCATAATATATTAAGGTATTTGTAATGAAGAGTTTGATAATTGGAAATATGAGAAGTATTAAATATGATGTAAAGCAGAGACTGTAGGAGACTGTGTCTTTTGTAGCAGTTTGTTTTGTGTATGCACTCTTACAGTCAACAAGGTTGCAAAGGAAGGATTTAATGAAAAAACAGACAGAAGCAAATAATAAAATATATCAATGTGCAAGCAAATAGTTTCTGTTGTAGTAACTAAACACCTGTACAATGTGATGAAAACTTTTAAGTAATACCTGAAATTTTGTGGCAGCATAAATAAGAAGTAGACTGGTATCATAACTTATTAAACAACTAAGTACATTTTGCTTTTATGTTCAGAACAATATTATGCTTAGCTGATCCAAAAAGGAAACACTGATACATTAGCTTCTTTTTAAGTAATATCAAGAAATAATGAACCCAGAAAAAAATATTGATAACCAACCAGTCTCCATACATGAACTGAATATGTGGTATTCTCACAGGAATAAATAACAATAAAGATATAAATTTTGAAACAGTACAGCAAAAGATTGAGAATTTCATAAATTGATTTCATTTCCAGAAAGTTAAGTAACTTTATTTGAGACTGATACTGCTTGAGTCTCCAGTATAGTTTCCATCCACTAAAAAGTATTATATGTGTAACAAAAATTTTGAATTCCTTGCAGGTATAACTGAAATATGTATGTATATATTAATATAAATTAATTGTATTGACATAAATTATTTAGATAAAAAATGTACTTACCAAGTGCCAACAGGAGAAAACACACACACACACACAAAGGTTTTTCTTATGAAAGCTTTTGGAGCCAGTGACTCCTTCTTCCAGCAGAGGAGTTGAAAGGGAAGGAAGATGGGAGAAGGAAAAGAACTGGAGAAGCTTAGGAAAATGGGTACCATTCAGAAAAGTCACTCAGAACCGCGGGTCAAGGCAGACTTACCAGATCAAATGAGAAGGAAATACTGATTGTTGAGGACTGCACTAAAGATTTGAAAACTTGAGAGCTGAAAGGTGGAAGGCAGAGATGCAAGACAGAGATTACTGCTAAAACATCATCCAAGAGTGAATAGCTAAGTGGATTGTATGTAAGAGAAGCGGGAAGACAGGAAAGAGAAAAATAGGCAGGTCAGAAAATGAAATTGTAGAAAACTAAAATGATGTGAAGAAAGGAACAGTTACTGTGAAGAAATGCTAAGACAGAAGGAAGTAACATAAAGTAAGGCCATGTGGGCGGCAAGAAACAAGAACATGTTATAGCCCTGATTCCCACCTGCAGAGTTTCGAGGAACTGGTGTCTGGGGAAAGTATCCAGATGGTGCATGCGGAGAAACAGGCACCAAGATCACAAATGCCATTTCTGCAACAGGATGTTGTGTGTTGCCAGCATACAACATCTGCCTAAGACCATTCATCCTAACTGATAACTGAGTGGTAGTCTTGCCAATGTAAAAGGGTGAACAGTGTTTACATAAGAGCTGGTACACGATGTGTCATTTCACAGATGGTTCTCTCTTTGATAGAATATGTTTTGCCAATCACAGGGCTGATACAGGTTGTGATAGAAGGGTGCACATGGCAAGTCTTGCACCAGGGATGGTCAGAGTAGTAGGGGCTATAAGGTAGGGAGACGGGTGCAGTAGGAGCATAGGGTCTGACAAGGATATTGTGGAGACTTGGAAGCTGACAAAAAGCTATTCTAGATGTGGCAGGCCATGATAGTAGTCCTTTGTCTGCAATGAGGATAATGATGGTGTCACCAGCTTTTAGGGAACGTAGAGCCTGGAGTTCTGGAAAGGAGAGGTTAGGGTCATGTTGTAGGGACCTGAGGAAGGGCTGTGAGGTTATGCCGGATTCTTGGAAGGCTTGTGGGGGATGATTTCGAGGTAGTGGTGGTGGATCTAGCTGGGATCATGGTTGGAACTGTTCAAGGAAGGATTTTCTGCTGTTGAAAAGGTTTGGCATTGGACTCCAAACTGGTATTTCTAGTTGACATTACATGTAAAGGAAAGTAGGTCCTTCACCAAAGCACAATGATTAAATGCAGGTTTAGTGCTGAAAGTGAGACAGTGGGACAATACAGATTAAATCAGGAGGGGAGAGTGCTTTAGACAAGAGTTTGAGAAATTTGTACTGTTGTAACTGGTTCTTGTGATTATGAGCTATTATTGAAGTGGGAGGCAGTTGTGAAGGCTATGAGATGTGAAGGAAGTTGACCAAGCTCAGTTTATAGGAGAGGGGAAGTGGTTAATGGTGTGGCTGTTTGGGGAGCTGCAGAGGGACAGGAAGGGAAACACCACTGTTGAGGTAGTTTAGGAGAAGGTGGAGTAGATTTTTGAGGTGTCCCTCAGACACCAGTTTCTCAAAGCTCTGCAGGTGGGAACTAACACTACAACATGTCATTGGTTCTCACCACCCATCTGGCCTTAATTTACATTAACTCCTTCTGTCTCAGCATTTCTTCACAGTAACTACTCCTTCCTTCACGCCATTTTAGTTTTATACATCTTTCATTTCCTGATCTATTTGTTTTTTTACTATCCTCCCTCTCATCTCTGTTACATAGAATGCACTTAGCTTTTCACTCTTATTAAATCATAGATGTTGTTTCAGCAGCAACATCTGTCTTGCATATTACTCTACCTTCCACCTTTCAGCTCTCAAGTTTTCAAATCTCATCCTGTCTTTCCTTCTCATCCGATCTAGTAAATCTTCCTAACATGGGGTTCTGGGGGACTTTTCTGACCAGTATCCCTTTTCCTAAACCTCTGCAGTTCTTTTCCTTCATCTCTCTTCCTTTCAACTCTTCTGCCAGAATAAGGAGCCACAGGCTCTGAAAGCTTGTGTAAGTTAAATCTATTTGTTTGTGTGTTTTCTCCTGCCGTTGTTTGTATGTCAATTACTTGTGAAATGAAGTTGTTGCTGAGGACCTGTATATTGGGAAGGAAATTGATAAATGGTTGCTGTATACTATCAAAGCAGTGGACAATGGCAATTGGGAGAACAAGCAGACTTCATGAGAGGCCACACTGAGTTTCAAACAAGAGGGGCTCACTACCGCTAAATGATAAACTGAACTATGTTAACTTTGATTTTAGAGAAAATTTCTTAAAGGAACAAACAAAACTACTGAATGAGTGGCAAATTTAAAGTTTTTATTTTTAGAGAAAAACCTTTCATTTACTAAAAGATTGCATGATTTCGAAATCCTTTTGCTTTAGTATGTGGTTTTGTATTTTAGAAATTTATATTCATTGTAGTGTGAAACAAATGGCTAGTGTAAGTTCCCATAGCATAAGTGTTTTTAAATATTACAAAGTCGAAATGACTGATTTTGATTCATTTTTCTATGTTTGTAATAAAAATAATTTGTAACTACTTCTTTGGTATTAAATTATCAAGTCAGCCGTGTGTCAATATATGTCTGTGTAATTCAGGGAGGATATAACATAACAACCTGGAAACACACTACTTGCTATGATTCCACTCCTGTATTTTTTTCCCCCTCATCTGGTTGTCTACATAGTGCACATATAGTATGTGTCAGAATCTTTCAAAGCAATAATCAGATTGCACTTCATGTAGGTTCTTTATTTAGGTGATTGTTTTCAGTATGCAGATTTTAACAGTACAATTAGTTTTACTGGAAGCCATTGTTAACTAAAAATATCTGATAACTGAAATTATTGCTGTTGTGGGTAATGCTAACACAGACTGAGCTGCCTGTTAGTTTTAGGAATACTGACACCACTCATTAAAAAACCAGGGATACAGACTTTACAGTAATGTATTTTTATTTACGTGAAACTAATTACTTTAACAGAGACTTATAATCAAACTTTGAAAACACTTATATCTTGTCTTGCAGATTTAGTAATTGTGCTTGTTAGATTCTAGCTGCTAATACTGTATTTTTGTTGCCATAATATCTGCAGAGAGAATGGCACCAATCATTAACACAGTGAGATTGATAACCTTGTAGTTTAGTCCTTTTAGCTCCAAACCAACCAACCATTAACACATTCGAGCCAGCCTAAATTTTTTAAAGTCTTTTTATATTTATTATATTTACTTCATCTGTTACATTAAAAAAGAAGCATATGAAGAGAATAACAATGTTTACCTTCCTTTAATATAATATACCATAGCATACATGTTACACTAAGCACTATCAAGAGCAAAACATATATTTATATGAAAAGATTACACATTTTTGTACTGGGAGAAATGAATTAAACATGAGTACAAATTACAAAAAGAAAAACTATAAATTACTTGATATGATAATAGGAAAACGTTCAGCACACAGTCCCACATTACGTTTCTTGAAATGTGTACATGCTGGTGCCTTACAGTGTATTCCAACACATCATCTTCTTTGAGTTCCTGTATTTTCACAATCAGATGGTTCATTCCATCAAACCAAAGCTCATCTGCTACAATACTGGAGTGTGGGTTTCATCCAGATCCTTTTGGTAGCATACCTCCTCAAATATACCTGCAAAATTTCTCCTCAAAAATATATGTGAGAGATTGTATTTCCATCTTTGCATTAGAGTCACCAGAAATTTTGTACAGCAACATCCAATAAGTAACTCAAAAGAGACCAGTAACATTTCCTCTGATGGATTTTTATCCTGTACTGATCCATGCAATCTGTTCCATACAGGCGCTTGTTATACTCTATCAAAACAGAAGGTCAAGGGACTTCAGTTCATTTCTTTGACTGCTCAGAATATTTTTAACCCTAGTTATTGAGTCCGCACCACTTGTATTTGATGCAGCAGAAACAATGGAGTTGTCATGCCACTTAACAAAAATAGACAAGTTTCCATAAATATGGTAGAAGGAAGTGTACATTTCATCTTCTCCTATTTCCTTCTTCTTTGGAAGGGGTCAATTATGGAGGAGGATATGATCTTCTCTCTCAGCCCCAGTGCCTCTAAAATAGTACAAGATTATAACACCAGTTGGCATACTACAATAATACGTAATATTTATTAACGTGCTCTCATTAGTCCTCAGCTGAAAATGTAGCACATTCACCAGTGATACAAATAATGTTGGACAAATTCATAATATATTATAAAAGATAGTTTATGTATTAAAAAACTATTTACAGTTTTTGACCATGAATGATAAAATATTTTAATTGTTGTGATTGGCTCCTTTTTCAGGGAGAAGGGTTGAAGGGGAAGATAGAAGGGCGAAGGAAAAAGACGGGAGAGGTCTAGGAAAAGGGATAGATTTTGGGAAAGTCACCCAGAACAGCGAGTCAGGGGAAACTTACCATACAGGATGAGAAGGAAAGACTGATTGTTGGGGACTGCATTCAATGAGATTTGAAAACGTGAGAGCTTACGGGTGGAAGGCAGGGTAATATGAAACACAGAGATTACTACTAAAACATCAGAAACAAGTTAATAAGAGTAAGAAGTTAAGTGCATTGTACATAACAGAGGTGGGAGGGGGTGGTGAAAAATAGACAGGAAAGACAATGAAAGATTAGGAATAGAGTGAAGCAAAGAGTAGTTACACTGTAGACAAGCTGAGACGGAAGAAATTAACATAAATTAAGGCTAGGTGGGTGGTGAGAACCAAGGACATGTTGTAGTGCTAGTTCCCACCTGCAGAGTTCTGAGAAACTGCTGTCTGGGAGAAGAATCAATGTGGTGCATGTGGTGAAACAGGCACTGAGGTCACGAATGTTGTGTTGTATAGCATGTTCTGCAACAGGATATTGTGAGTTGCCAGTACATACCATCTGCCTATGTCCATTCATCCTAATTGATAATTTGGTGGTAGTCATGCCAATGTATAAGGCTGAACAGTGTTTATGTGATAGCTGGTATATGACATGTCATTTCACAGATGGCTCTCGCTTTGATAGTATATGCTTGACAGTTACAGGGCTATATTGGTGGTGGTAGGAGTATGCATAGGGCAAGTCTTGTGGCAGGGATGGTCACACGGGTAGGATCCATAGGGGTAGGTAGATGGGAGCAGAAGGAGCAGAGAGTCTGACAAGAATATTATGGAGATTAGAGGGTGACAGAAAGCTGTTCTAGGTGGGGTGAGCAAAATTTCAGACAGAATGGGTCTCATTTCAGGGTATGATTTTAGGGGTTTGGTTGGGTTATTTGGAGAGACCAGACAGTGAGGTCACGTCTCATCATATTAGGGAAGGACGGGGAAGGAAGTCGGCTATGCCCTTTCAAAGGAGCCATCCCGGCATTTGCCTGGAGCGATTTACGGAAAACACGGAAAACCTAAATCAGGATGGCTGGACACAAGGTTGAACCGTCATCCTCCCAAATGCAAGTCCAATGTGCTAGCCATTGCGCCATGATTTTAGGAAATCATGGCCCAGTTGAAGTATGTGATTAACACTTTCCAGACCAGGATAACACTGAGTATCAATGGTGTGCTCCAAAGCTACTTTGTGGAGAAATCAGCAGTACCAGGATTGGATTTGATGGCCCGTGAAATCTGTTTGATAACTAGGCTTGTGGGGTAATGTATGTGCAGTGAAGGCTCAGAATGGTTTGCCTTGGATGCCAAGACTGTATGGGAGGGAACGTTTGACGTGGAAAGATGGCATCTCTCAAAATGTAAGAACTGTTGTTTGTTGGTAGGTTTAATGTGGATGGAAATGTGCAGCTGGCCTTCAGTTATGACAAAATCAACATCAAGGAAAGTGGCATGGGATTCTCAATAAGACCATGTGAAATTTTATTGGGAGAAGGTATTCAGACATCCCAGAAATTTTAGCAGGGCAGCCTCACCATGAGTACATATGCTAAAGATGTCATCGATGTATCTAAACCAAACCAGGGGCTGAAGACTTATGGATCCCAGGAAAGCCCCTTCCAAGTGACCGATGAAAAGATTGGCATAGGAAGGAGCCATCCTGGTTGCCATGTCTGTACCCATGATCTGTTTGTAAGTCTGCACCTCAACTTTCCAACAACTACTTCACCTTTGAGGGGCTGCAAGTGTATCATCAGCTGAGGTAAAAAACATAAATCTCTTTCAGAAACGGCCTGCCCTGCAAACAAATTGTAGGTGTTTGTTACTTTAATGAGTAATGTTAATGAAATTGACTTTCTTTCTTCCCTTTGTGATGTAAATCATAGGATAATGGGGAGGAGGATTTTGGGAAGGGAAAAGGTATTTATCTAAATCTTATTCCACTATCCAGTTATTCAGAAATAGAAATCTTTAATTGTAACTTGTAAATAGCTGAATGTATTGCTAATTACTGTAATCTTATAATAGAAAAGCTGTTTTTGTGTGTGTGTGTGTGTGTGTGTGTGTGTGTGTGTGTGTGTGTGTGTGTGTGTGTGTGTGTATGTGTGTACGGATGGGTGGATGGGCGGGTGTGTGTGTGCACAGCTATGTGTGTGCATGCGCATGGGTGCGTAAATATGTGTGTGTAAATATAGGGGTCTGTTGGTAAGGTGCTTGGGTGAATAGGGGAAGAGAGAAAGTTAGGAGGAGTCTGGGCAGAGCCAAGAAGGGAAGGGATGGGAAAGAGTGACAGAGGGAAGGAGGAAGCCCTGATGTGGAGTGGGATAGGTGTGGAAGAATTAGAGTACTTAGGATGGATAAATTTCACTGTTTGGGACTGGGAGAGAGAGCTGATTTTTAGAGTAATTTCACAAGTGGAACAGTAACAATACAGTCCATATATTTGCCAAAATTCAAAATCTTCTCAATCAGAAACTTTCTCTAACAAACATTATCCCTTTCTTTTTAATAAATTTCACTACAATTGGTGACCGTAACATCTACGAGTGTAATAACATCAATTTATGTAGACTAACAATGTAAAAATTTTTCTTTTTTGTGTGAACACCTATTAAATGTGGTATACACTAATACATGCAATAGAGAGGAAATAACATTTCTAGAAAATATAATGAAAAGGAAAAAAACGAGAAGGCAACTGGCCATACAAGCCTAGTAAGCTAAGCAGTTCACACAATTATTACGCTTTTTACATGACATAAAGTCAAATAATTGAGAAAAGAAAATTGTAATGTGAACTCAAAGCCTTTTAAAATTTTCTGAAGAATCAATTTTGATTAGAACATTTTGGAAATGCACAATATTTACATAATGGCTGAACATTTGCCTTCTATAATGTTTGATAGTAGATATTTTACTACTGAGGCTTAAGTTTTAATCAAAATCATTGAATAAGAATAATTTATTTACTATACAGAGCAAATTGGGAATACACATTATATATCTGATGAAAATCAAACTATGAGGAGTTTGCTGAGCCCAAATGTTCAGGTGAGCTCAGACAATGCCACAAGTGATAAAAATGAATTAGTAACAGAAAATGGAAATACTTTGTACTAGGATGATAGTACCTCACATGCAAGTGTGGAACTGAATTTTGCATAAAAATACATGTAATAATGGAAAGTTCTGTTGGTCTTGCCAATGATGTGTCTCTGCAGCCACAAGATTGCATCCCATTTTTACAAAGTGATTTCCAGAAATACATAGCACCAGGATTGGATGTTCCACGCAGCATCATACGAAAATTTTATGTTTCTGATTATAGACAATGCAGCTTTAAATGGTGCAGGTGGCATGAATTTAATAATACAGTACATGCAATCAGTGTTTACACAAATGAATAATAAAATGGACAGCAAAATTTTCCCAGTTGCTTGAGGATCAACAAAAAGTTGCAAGTTGATTACAGGATCTTGCAGCTAAACAAGAGTCCTTACAAGTAGCATATCACAAGCTAGAAAAAAAATGTATCCAACATTCAGACAAAGGTAACTGCATGAAAACCAATTTCCAGTGAACTTCCAGACAGACTGCAGAAGCTATGAGAAACTAGGTTTTGTTAACCTGGAACAAAAACAGTTAATTGATGATATGAAAAACCTAAATGATCTTGCCAAAGTAAATACATTTGTCAGTGACTCTACAGTTGCACGAAGGTGGTACACAAGCATCAAACCTATCTACATGAAACTGAAAGAATGATAGCTATAAAGACACTGAAGTCATAGTAAAAGTAGACAGAACATAAAAAATGCAGAGCAGCAGATGCCGATCTGAATTAGTGCTATGCAAGGTCAATGCACCCAAATCTAATATAACAGAATTTGGTAACACATACAAATATTTTCCTCACATGTGAGAAAGGATATACTCACCTTTCCAACACACAACACTATGGAAGCAGATTATAATACTGGTAATCAAGTATTGATGCCAGCAACTTATCAAGTAAATCACCATGTAATAACACCTACACTAATGACACATATCCCAGGGATAAGACAATAGTTTTTTAAAGTGTCATCAGTTTCAGATTTTTTTATCAGAAACAGAACAAATGCCATCCTAGGTAGCAGGTATTCAGTCTGGAACCCTACAACAGAAAACAAGGGAGTTTATGGAGGTACTTTGAGAGGTGTACTAACAAAATGAGGAACTGGAGCAAATGAATTTCTCATGTAGATGTGCTCCAGATCCTTAAAGAGAAATTACCATCAAATATCAGAGAAAAACTTGTTGCAGAGCCTGAGGCAGATTTGAAATACTTGCTTTCCATATTGGATTCCATTGATCTCATTTGTGAAGATGTGATGGGACAAGCTAACAATTCAAATATGCACAGTAATGAAAAGGGGAATGGGAACCCCAACAGTGGTAACAACAATAACAACAACTCCAGAAGTTGGCACTAACTATCACTCTCCTAAGTATGTTTTACTTTAATTTATCTCTCTACATAAATGGAAATAATATGAAATTCAATAGTCCATCACATCATCAGGCAGAAGATGTGCTTTTTTGGTGATGCATAATTCAGCAATTTTGACCATGATAAACCTATGCTACAGTGTTCTTCTTCAGCATGCCAGTGTAGAAGTGTGCACAGAAACAGCTAAGTGAAAATTCTGTACAAAACATACATTTATTTATACAGTGTGTACTTAAAGTCCGGGAACAGTTTCAATTATTTATTGCACAAGAACTAAACATTTTACAGATGTCATACATATTGCATTTTGAAGAGAAACTCTGAAAGGTTTTTTCACAAGCATTCAATATGCAAACAATGAGTTACCTGGCAGAGGTTGAGTTCTTGCCATACCTGTCCCAGCATGGCATCGTCCACTGTGGCAGTTACTTCCCGTATTCTCTCCCAGAGCTCTGCTACATCATGTGGCACAGGTGGTACATTCACCAGATCTTTAATGTGTCCCCACAGAAAAAGTCGCACAGAGTGAGACCTGATGATCAGGGAGGCTATTTCTTGAAACAGCTGTCCCCTTCTGTAGCATGGCCACATTTGCCTCTAGCGCTGACTATCGGCATATTACCAAACTACGCTGTGGTGGCATACACGAAAAAACTTTCAGGGTTTCTCTTTAAAATGACATATGTACAATACCTGTACAACGTTTGAAGTCTCAACCGTGGATCACTTCTCGATTACATGATGTGCAGTGACTGTCTAATGGCTTACAACCAGCATTTGTGATGAGCGGGAGTCACAGAGATGTAATTGCAGGTGCACACATGACACTGCTTGCTGTCTGAGGAACAAAGTTAACAAGACTGCTGCCTGTGCACCTGAGCTGTAAGGGAAGCTGGTGAA
Organism: Schistocerca nitens; assembly: GCF_023898315.1. Taxonomy (NCBI): domain Eukaryota; kingdom Metazoa; phylum Arthropoda; class Insecta; order Orthoptera; family Acrididae; genus Schistocerca; species Schistocerca nitens. Next base: position 519,955,945 of record NC_064615.1, on the reverse strand, counting down.
ATAAATAGTTGAAAATGTTCCCGGACTCTATGTGCACCCTGTACATAGAATCCAACTTCAGAAATTTTCTTTGTGTGGGATCATGTGTACAAGACTCATGTGTCAATTTGAAGGTCTAAATTCATATATATTACTGTTCATATTGCTTCTGCATAATCTTTCATTGATTTTATCAAAATCAATGTATATTGTGATCTATTTTGAAATTTTGAACATTCCCAAGTGTCATGATAAATTCATACCATTATTGTCAATTATAGGCTTAAGCTTCATTAAGCTCTTTTAAAATTTTTGAAAACAGTAGGCCTAATCTCATTCAGAACAATTGTTCTTTATTTTCATTGTACAATTACATGAGAAAGAAGTTATATTTGAGAATTTTTGGACGGTTACAAATCTATAATTTTGTAATTCTTGAGTTTCTCCCAGCGTATTTGATAATCAAAATATCCACTGGTGTACTGCCGGTCTACAGTGTCCAACGGGCACAATATTTTGGCGATCATACATGTCGCCATCATCAGGTGAGCAGATGGACTGAGCTCCTGTGAACGTGCCGGTACGGAGATCCATACGCTATGGCTGCTCAGGGGGAACTGGGTTCGGTTGCGGCGGCAGCCGATTTAAATACCCTCTGCCTGTGGCGCACTCCCTCCGCTGTCCGCGCCCCGTGCCACGGTCACGCGGTGGAACTGATTGCGACGGCGACTGAGATGACTTCGGTGTGATGGCTCTGTCCGCCGTGGTTGTCACAACCATACATTTGCTCGATTTACTCTTCATTAAGTCAATCGCTGGTTCCCAAGCCTTGCTAAGATTATAGCCACAGTCACGGTTTATGAGGTCATCATTGGTGCGAATTTCGATGGCCTCTCTAACAACGCTGTCCCAGTATCTCGACGTCTGTACCAGAATCCTTGTGCATTCATACTCCATAGTGTGATTTTCCAACAAACAGTGTTCAGTGATCGCCAATGACGACCTCATAAACTGTGACTGTGGCTATAGCAAGGCTTGGGAACCAGCGATTAGCTTAATCAAGAGTAAATCGAGCAAACATATAGTTGTGATGACCACGGTGGACAGAGCCGTCACACCGACGTCATCTCAGACATCGTCGCAATCTGTTCCACCGCGTGACCGTGGTATGGACGGCGGAGGGAGTGCGCCACAGGTGGAGATTATTTAAATCAGCTGCCGCTGTGACTGAACCCAGTTCCCCCTGAGCAGCCATAGTGTACAGATCTCCATACTGGCACATTCACAGGAGCTCAGTCCGTCAGTTCACCTGATGATGGCGACATGTATGATCGCCGAAATATTGTGCCCGTTGGACACTGTTGACTGGCAGTACACTCGTGGATATTTTGGTTACCAGTACGAGTGCTTTGGATACCTCACTTATTTTCTAGCAAAACAGCATTTTTGGTTCATATTTCTGGCAAAGACCACATCACTACTGAATTTTATTGTATATCAATGCAAATAAATGTATGTTTTCGAGAATTTTCAGGAGCTACCATTATCCTTTGTACAATCTATCAATGACTTGTAATAAATTCGCACTTGTGATTTAGTTATTGTAGCAGATATTCTAACATATTGTATTACATGTAGTTTTCCATTAAAGAGGAAAAGGCCTATATATTATCTGAATTTATCATAAATTAACTATGTTTTTGAACCAGGTGCACTCAGTGCGTATGTTTGGGGACCTCATAAAACATGTTGAACAAGCTATTCCAGTAGCTACTGAGGGCTAGAACCAGCTGCAGATTGTGGTGCACATTGGACAAATGATGCCACTCATCGGGGCTCTGAGGTCATACTCTTGTCATTCCAGTGACTGGCAGAGAAGTTGAGAAGACCAGATTTACATATGGAGTTTAATGATGCTCACAATTTGCAGCATTGTCCCCAGAACTGTTAACAGCCTTCAGAGTCGAGTTGAAGGACTGAACCAGAGACTTCAAAGGTTCTACAGTAAGCTGGACTGTGACTTCCTGGACTCGCACTATATATGTTTCCACTGATCAAATATTAAATGCACTGAATAACTGAACATCACCCATTGGAATATTTTGTGATATCTCAAAGGCTTTTGATTCTGTGAATCATGAAATTCTTCTAGATAAGTTTAAGTATTGTGGTATGAGTGAGACAGTGTACAAATGGTTTAATTCATACTTAACTGGAAGAATGCAGAACGTTGAAATTAATAGTACAGATAATCTGCAAAAACAAGACCTCTAACTGTGGAGGTATCAAGAATGGTGTCCCTTATTGTTCTTAATATATATTTATGACTTGCCACTCTATATTCATGAAGATTCAAAGCTAGTTCTTTTTGCTGATGATACAAGTATAGTAATCACACCCAAGAAGCAAGAATCAGTTGAGGAAATTGCAAATAATGTCTTTCAGAAAATTATTAAGTGGTTCTCTGCAAATGGACTCTCACTAAATTTTGAGAAAACACGGTTTATACAATTCTGTGCAGAAAATGGCATAACACCATTCATAAATATAGACTATGAATGGAAGTCTGTTGCTAAGGCAGAATACTCAAAATTTCTGAGTGCATGCATTGATGTATGAATTGGAAGAAACACATTGATGATCTGCTGAAACGGTTAGGTTCAGCTACTTATGCTATTAGGGTTATTGCAAATTTTGGCAATAAACATATCATTAAATTAGCCTACTATGCCTATTTTCATTCACTGCTTTCATACGGCATCATATTTTGGGGCAATTTGTCATTAAGAGAGAAAGTATTCATTGCACAAAAGTGTGTAATCAGAATAATAGCTGGAGCCCACCCAAGATCACCTTGCAGACATTTATTTAAGGAACTCAGGATATTCACAGTACCTTCACAATACATATATTCACTTATGAAATTTGTCATTAATAATCCATCCCAATTCAAAAATAATAGCAAAGTGCATAGCTACAACACTAGAAGAAAGGATGATATTCACTATTCTGGATTAAATCTCACTTTGACAAAGAAAAGGGTGAATTATGCTGCCACAAAAATCTTTGGTCATTTGCCAAGAAGTATTAAAGGTCTGACAGATAGCCAACCAACATTTAACAGCAAATTAAAAGAATTTCTGAATGACAACTCCTTCTACTCACTAGATGAATTCTAAGATATGAAGTAGTTACTGTAAAAAAACTAATTAATCAATTAATTATTTTGTGTAAAGAAAACTTATTTTAAAGTGACACATTTCTCATCATTACAGAATGTTATATACATGATCCATGGAACAAGAATTTATGTATGTATGTAAGTATGCAACATAGGGTTGAGAACGGTAAGATATCCCTCAGTGGTCAGGCGTGCACTATGCATCACAGGCTGATACTCAGGTAGCTGACAGTGTAAGGAGTGCACACAAGGGTTGTTTAGATTAGGTGACTCTCCATCCAGTCCAGATAATGATAGCTGTAGGAAACTCAGAACTATCAATGTAAGATTGAAAGAAATGTCTCCCACAGGTGAGAGTATTAAAATCGTAAAGATAAACTGCCAATGTATTCACAACAATGTGCCAGAGTCTGAAGCACTTATGAAAAGCAGTGAATCTTATATAGTACTAGGTACAGAATGCTGGTTGAAACCTGAAATTGACAGCAGTGAGATTTTTAGGTAAAATGCAAGTGCATATCAAAAGGATAGGCAAATGGGAAATGGAGATAGTGAATCTGTCCCAGTAAATAAGAAACAGAAATCCACCAAGATAGAAATTGAAGCTGCAGGAGAGGTTGTATGGGCAAGACTCAGTATTAGGGTTGGGCATAAAAGTTAACTGAATTCTCCTTCTGCTAACCACCAGATTCATCGCCAGTTGTAATAAAAATCTTTGGAGAAAACCTCAGTTCATTTGTACTTAAGTGCCCCAACCATACTGTATTCATCAGTGGAGAACATAATCATCCAACAATTAACCGGAAAAATTAGAGTTTTGTTAGTGGTGGGCATGATAAGACAGCCTGTGAAACATTACTACCTACAACTGATACTTAGGAACACCACTCATAATGGAAATATATTGGATTTAATGGCAACAAACAGACATGACAAATTTGAGGATGTCTACATCAAAGGTAAAATCAGTGAGAAAAACACAGCTGTGGCAACAATGATCACCGAAGTACAGAGTACAGCTAATACAGCTAACAGTAAACTCAATAAAATCATTAGTTTCATATCTCAGTGAAGAACTTGAAACTTTCAGCACAGGGCATGAGCATGTAGATGAACTATGGCTCAAGTTTAAAAGAATAGTTGATCATGCACTGGATAACTATGTACCCAGTGGAACAGTTCATAATGGGAGGGAATCTTCACGGTACACAGCCACTGTAAAGAAACTTCTAAGGATACATAGATTATGACATAATATATGCAAAACAAAGGACTTGTGGGATTTTGGGTCCTTATCATTATAAATAACAACCCATTGATCCACTTGTTAAAACAATGAGCACATTTTTATTGTCACACTTCAGATCTGCATCATTAAACATGGAAAGTATCACATAGACTGACATAATGGCCACCTTGGCCCGAAGAGTTTTTGCGCACCAGAGATGTTATGGCACGTCAGTGTTTCCACAGACTACAGATAGAGAGATGCTGAATGAAACACATTTGGCTCTCAAGAGAGCAATTTATGATGCATTCAATGACTAGCACAGCAGAATATTGTCAAATGATATTTCACAAAACTGAAAGAAATTCTTGTCACATGTCAAGGCTGTTAGTGACACCAAAGTTATTGTCTGGTACCAAGTGAATGAGACAGAAACTAAAACTGAGGATAGCAAAGCAAAGACCTAAATGCTTAACTCCATTTTCAAACGTTCCTTCACAAAGGAAAACATATGAGAATTGCCCCAATTTAAATCTTGTACCAATGAAAAGATGAATGAAGTAAGAATTAGTGTCAATGGTGTTGAGGAATAGCTGAAATTGTTAAAACTGAAAAAGCTCCAGGGCCTGATGGAATTCCTGTCAGATTCTATACTGAATTTGTGGCTGAGTTGGCCCCTCTTCTGACTGTAGTCTATCATAGATCCCTCAAACAAGAAACAATGCCCAGTTCTTGGAAAAAGCACAGCTCACACAAAACTACCATCCATTATCCTTGACATACATTGGTTGTAGAATCTTATATTCTGAGCCCAAACATAATGAGGTATCTTGAACAGAATGACATCCTCACCAGCATGGACTCCAAAAATACATCAATCGTGTGTAACCCAACTTGCAATTTTTTCACATGACATATTGAAAGTTTTGGATCAAGACAGTCAATAGATGCAATATTTCTTGATTGCTGAAAAACATTTGACACAATACCACAGCTATGCTCATTGTTAAAAGTATGATTGTAGACAATATCAAGTGAAATTTATGACTGGACTGAGTACTGAGTACTCAGTAGAAAAGACAAGACTGGGGGAGGTGTAGCAATTTTCACTGTATATGAAAGTAATTTTAATGTTATTGATGTGAGTGCCTCCTGCTTGGAAGGAGTCTCAGAATTTGCTGCAATAAACCTAAAATGGGGTAGAGATAACATAACAGTTATCTGTGTTTACAGGCCACCTGCAGCAAATAGATACCTTCTTTGTAAATCTTTCTGACTTGCTTATATATATGGACACAACATTTTCTGGGCCAAATGGTCATGTAAATATTATAATTACAGGGGATATAAATATAGATTTATTAACAAATGAGGTCAGCACCAAAAAGTTACATCGTCTGTGTGATGAATTTAACCTGACCCCACTCATTCGGGAACCCACTAGAGGAATTGACAATAGTAAAACATGTCTTGACAACATAATAACAAACATGACCTACCTATCCCACAGTGCATCAGTTTTAAAACTAGCCATCTCAGATCACCATGCAGTATAGCTTAAATTGGAGCTCCATGATGCCCCCACTGTCACCACAAAGCAACAGTTTGTAACTAAAAGAATAATGTATAATGACAACATAGATAGACTAAGCTGCATGCTAGCACAAATAAAATGGTTTGAAAATAATAGCTTTTCATATGATAGCTTTGCTGCTGACTTCTATTACTGCTTTGATACCACATGCCCAGTTGTAATCACAAAAAAGAAACAAACAAAAAATATAAACAAAAATATTTGGGTAAATAGTAATGTCACTGAAGCGAGGGAAAAATGAAAACTACTCCACAGTGCAATGCCAAATAATAGAGAGATTCCTGAGCTAAAGGAAGCCTTCATAATATATCAAACACGCTATAAGGACTTACTCACACAGATCAGGAGCAACTATGTTGCAAATAAGCTTCAAAACTCACACAATGTAACTGCTGGCATCTGGGCAGTCATAAACAGTTATAGAACCTGCAATGACAAATCCTGTATGGACTTTACTATTAACCACAATGGCATCCTCATAAAAGACCAACTGGAAATTGTAAATACTTTTAATGAATATTTTTCTTCCATAAGGGAAGCCATAAATGATGAACATAAAAACATGCACTACAGTTTTAAAGGTAATACATGTGACCATAGTATATATCTAGCCCCCACAAACTGTGCAGAAATAATGGGCATGATTAGCTCTCTAAAACCCTCTAATTCAGCTGGGCATGATGGCCTAAATATTAATGTTTTAAAAGCCTGTAGTCAAAATGTCTCTGTACCTCTGACTGTAGCAGTCAACAATATAATACAATCAGGCACCTTTCCAGACATATTAAAAATAGCACAGGTAACACCCATTTTTAAGAAAGGTGACATAAAAAAAATAGAAAACTACAGACCAGTCCCAGTCCTTCCTGTCTTTTCCAAAATAGTTGAGAAAGTTATATACAACTTTCTTAACAAACACAACCTGATGTTCGAAAATCAAAATGGATTCCTAAAAGGTAAATCAACTAGGACTGCAGCTGCTCAACTAATTGACGAGGTGTTAGGGGGTATCGAAAGCAAGGAACCTGTGGCAGGTGTATATGTAGACCTGGAAAAAGCCTTTGATTGTGTTAATGTTGACATCCTATTAGACAAGCTATGGAACATGGGCATTAGAGGCGCTGCTTATGACCTAATAAAGTGTTATATGAGCAATAGAAAACAGTTTGTTCTACTTAAAATGGAAAGTGGTGTCTACAAATCAGAGATCAGTTGCACAAAATATGGCATGCCCAAGGGCTCAGTGTTGGGCCCTCTTCTGTTCTTTATCTATATAATGATATTAAATACTGTACTATAAATTCCAAAATTGTTCTGTATGCCGATGACACGTCCATTGTGTGTAAAAAGGAATCATGTAATGAACTAGAGGCCAAGTGTAATAATGTGACAAAAGATATTGTTCAGTTTTTTAATGAAAGCCACTTAAATGTAAGCACCAGTGAAACATGTTTGATGGAGTTTAACAAAAGTAGTTTGAATAATGAAATTAAATTATACATTGGCAACGAACTGGTAAAGAAAGAGTCTAGTGTAAAATTCCTCGGCATAACAATCCAAAGCAACCTGGAATGGGACACATATATTGACTCCCTAGCAACTACATTGTCAAAAAATATATTTGCAATCAGTACTATTAGCAAGTTCCGTAGAGACACTGTAGTCCTAAAGACTGCATACCATGCTCCTTTCTCCTCTCACTTGAACTACGGAATTGAAATTTGGGGGGAGGGGGGCAACAACCAAAGCTTATCTAGATAAGCTACTCGTTCTTCAAAAAAGGGGTGTGAGAATAATCTGTGGGGCAAAATATAGGGAATCTTGTCGCAACTTGTTTCCAAAAACAGAGGTGTCAACTGTTATAAACATATACACTCCTGGAAATGGAAAAAAGAACACATTGACACCGGTGTGTCAGACCCACCATACTTGCTCCGGACACTGCGAGAGGGCTGTACAAGCAATGATCACACGCACGGCACAGCAGACACACCAGGAACCGCGGTGTTGGCCGTCGAATGGCGCTAGCTGCGCAGCATTTGTGCACCGCCGCCGTCAGTGTCAGCCAGTTTGCCGTGGCATACGGAGCTCCATCGCAGTCTTTAACACTGGTAGCATGCCGCGACAGCATGGACGTGAACCGTATGTGCAGTTGACGGACTTTGAGCGAGGGCGTATAGTGGGCATGCGGAAGGCCGGGTGGACGTACCGCCGAATTGCTCAACACGTGGGGTGTGAGGTCTCCACAGTACATCGATGTTGTCGCCAGTGGTCGGCGGAAGGTGCACGTGCCCGTCGACCTGGGATCGGACCACAGCGACGCACGGATGCACGCCAAGACCGTAGGATCCTACGCAGTGCCGTAGGGGACCGCACCGCCACTTCCCAGCAAATTAAGGACACTGTTGCTCCTGGGGTATCGGTGAGGACCATTCGCAACCGTCTCCATGAAGCTGGGCTACGGTCCCGCACACCGTTAGGCCGTCTTCCGCTCAGGCCCCAACATCGTGTTGCCCGCCTCCAGTGGTGTCGCGACAGGCGTGAATGGAGGGACGAATGGAGACGTGTCGTCTTCAGCGATGAGAGTCGCTTCTGCCTTGGTGCCAATGATGGTCGTATGCATGTTTGGCGCCATGCAGGTGAGCACCACAATCAGGACTGCATACGACCGAGGCACACAGGGCCAACACCCGGCATCATGGTGTGGGGAGCGATCTCCTACACTGGCCGTACACCACTGGTGATCGTCGAGGGGACACTGAATAGTGCACGGTACATCCAAACCGTCATCGAACCCATCGTTCTACCATTCCTAGACCGGCAAGGGAACTTGCTGTTCCAACAGGACAATGCACGTCCGCATGTATCCCGTGCCACCCAACGTGCTCTAGAAGGTGTAAGTCAACTACCCTGGCCAGCAAGATCTCCGGGTCTGTCCCCCATTGAGCATGTTTGGGACTGGATGAAGCGTCGTCTCACGCGGTCTGCACGTCCAGCACGAACGCTGGTCCAACTGAGGCGCCAGGTGGAAATGGCATGGCAAGCCGTTCCACAGGACTACATCCAGCATCTCTACGATCGTCTCCATGGGAGAATAGCAGCCTGCATTGCTGCGAAAGGTGGATATACACTGTACTAGTGTCGACATTGTGCATGCTCTGTTGCCTGTGTCTATGTGCCTGTGGTTCTGTCAGTGTGATCATGTGATGTATCTGACCCCAGGAATGTGTCAATAAAGTTTCCCCTTCCTGGGACAATGAATTCACGGTGTTCTTATTTCAATTTCCAGGAGTGTACATTCTAAAAGCCATATTTCTTGTGAAAAGACTGCACCCAAACACTTATTCAGATTTCCACCAGTACAATAATAGAAATAAAGAAATATTTTACATTGGTGGCCACAGAACAGCACTTTACGAAAAGGGGCCTCAGTACGCAGGTATAAAATTCGATAATGCACTGCCTAGTGCAGTCATGGCTCTTCCTACAGTTAAACTGAAACACCAGCTTAAGAAATTTTTAGTAAAACACCCTTTCTACACATTAGAAGAGTACCATACTTATATGAAGAACAACAAATGCTTTGTGAAATTATGTGAATAGAAATCAGTAAACGTCTTATTGTAATTTTGTTGTAAATTAATGACGTATTCAGAAGAATGTGTCTTGTGTATTGTACAAATAACTTTAATCATTACTGTTTCTTTGTACATGTGCAGTGTACCATTTGATGTTGAATAAAGCTATTATTATTATTTCTTTCCTTTCTCAGACGTTATGTTATTATTATTATTTCTTTCCTTTCTCAGACCTTAGGTCTGGTTTGAAATGAAAGTGACGCGGACCTTGATCAAGCGTGACTTCCTTTTAACTGTACGGTATACGTTACATTGCGTTTAGGAACTTTCAGGTAATTGAACATGTATCAATAATTACGTATTTCTGTAGTTGTATATATATGTTTGGATGTAGCTGTATTGCGTTGATGTACTGGTGGATATTGTGTGGTATGACTCCTGTAGTTGATAGCATAATTGGTATAATGTCAACTTTATCCTGATGCCACATGTCCTTGACTTCCTCAGCCAGTTGGATGTATTTTTCAATTTTTTCTCCTGTTTTCTTTTGTATATTTGTTGTATTGGGTATGGATATTTCGATTAGTTGTGTTAATTTCTTCTTTTTATTGGTGAGTATGATGTCAGGTTTGTTATGTGGCGTTGTTTTATCTGTTATAATGGTTCTGTTCCAGTATAATTTGTATTCATCATTCACCTGTACATTTTGTGGTGCATACTTGTATGTAGGAACATGTTGTTTTATAAGTTTATGTTGTAAGGCAAGCTGTTGATGAATTATTTTTGCAACATTGTCATGTCTTCTGGGGTATTCTGTATTTGCTAGTATTGTACATCCGCTTGTGATGTGATCTACTGTTTCTATTTGTTGTTTGCAAAGTCTGCATTTATCTGTTGTGGTATTGGGATCTTTAATAATATGCTTGCTGTAATACCTGGTGTTTATTGTTTGATCCTGTATTGCAATCATGAATCCTTCCGTCTCACTGTATATATTGCCTTTTCTTAGCCATGTGTTGGATGCGTCTTGATCGATGTGTGGCTGTGTTAGATGATATGGGTGCTTGCCATGTAGTGTTTTCTTTTTCCAAATTACTTTCTTCGTATCTGTTGATGTTATGTGATCTAAAGGGTTGTAGAAGTGGTTATGAAATTGCAGTGGTGTATTTATATGAGTGATTGCTTTGTGTATTTTGCTGATTTCTGCTCGTTCTATAAAGAATTTTCTTAAATTGTCTACCTGTCCATAATGTAGGTTTTTTATGTCGATAAATCCCCTTCCTCCTTCCTTTCTGCTTAATGTGAATCTTTCTGTTGCTGAATGTATGTGATGTATTCTATATTTGTGGCATTGTGATCGTGTAAGTGTATTGAGTGCTTCTAGGTCTGTGTTACTCCATTTCACTACTCCAAATGAGTAGGTCAATATTGGTATAGCATAGGTATTTATAGCTTTTGTCTTGTTTCTTGCTGTCAATTCTGTTTTCAGTATTTTTGTTAGTCTTTGTCTATATTTTTCTTTTAGTTCTTCTTTAATATTTGTATTATCTATTCCTATTTTTTGTCTGTATCCTAGATATTTATAGGCATCTGTTTTTTCCATCGCTTCTATGCAGTCACTGTGGTTATCCAATATGTAATCTTCTTGTTTAGTGTGTTTTCCCTTGACTATGCTATTTTTCTTACATTTGTCTGTTCCAAAAGCCATATTTATATCATTGCTGAATACTTCTGTTATCTTTAGTAATTGGTTGAGTTGTTGATTTGTTGCTGCCAGTAGTTTTAGATCATCCATGTATAGCAAATGTGTGATTTTGTGTGGGTATGTTCCAGTGATATTGTATCCATAATTTGTATTATTTAGCATGTTGGATAGTGGGTTCAGAGCAAGGCAGAACCAGAAAGGACTTAATGAATCTCCTTGGTATATTCCACGCTTAATCTGTATTGGCTGTGATGTGATATTATTTGAATTTGTTTGGATATTAAGTGTGGTTTTCCAATTTTTCATTACTATGTTTAGGAACTGTATCAATTTAGGATCTACTTTGTATATTTCCAATATTTGTAGTAACCATGAGTGGGGTACACTATCAAAAGCTTTTTGGTAATCAATGTATGCGTAGTGTAGCGACCTTTGTTTAGTTTTAGCTTGATATGTCACCTCTGCATCTATTATCAGTTGCTCTTTACATCCTCGTGCTCCTTTGCAACAGCCTTTTTGTTCTTCATTTATAATTTTGTTCTGTGTTGTATGTGTCATTAATTTCTGTGTAATGACTGAAGTTAATATTTTGTATATTGTTGGTAGGCATGTTATGGGGCGATATTTAGCTGGGTTTGGTGTGTCTGCTTGATCTTTAGGTTTCAGATAAGTTATTCCATGTGTAAGTGTATCAGGGAATGTGTATGGGTCTGCAATGTAACTGTTAAATAATTTAGTTGGATGTGAATGTGTTGAGGTGAACTTCTTTAGCCAGAAATTTGCTATTTTATCTTTTCCAGGGGCTTTCCAATTGTGAGTAGAATTAATAGCTTGGGTGACTTCATGTTGCAAAATTATCACTTCAGGCATTTGTGGTATCATCTTGTATGTGTCTGTTTCTGCTTGTATCCACTGTGCATGCCTGTTATGTTGTACCGGGTTTGACCATATGTTGCTCCAGAAGTGTTCCATGTCTGTTATGTTTGGTGGATTGTCTATTTTAATGTGTGTGTTATCTATTGTCTGGTAAAATTTCTTTTGGTTTGCGTTGAATGTTTGGTTTTTTTCCCTTCTTTTGCACTTTTTTTGTATCTCCTAAGTCGTTTGGCCAATGCTTGTAATTTCTGCTTCTTCTCATCTAATTGCTCTATCGCTTCTTGTTGTGAGATTTTACCTAATGTTTTTCGTTTTTTTTCTTACATTTCATTTCTTATAAATTGTGTTAGCTGTCCGATGTCCTTTCTCAGTTTTTCTATTCTGATCTGTAGCCTGTGTTGCCATGCTGGTTTTGTGGGTTTCTTCTGTGTGTTGGTTGGTTCTGATCTCTGCCTAGTGTGTATATTTAGTGTAGTGAGTGCTCCTATATAAACCAGTAGTTGTAACTCTTCCATAGTTGTATATTCATTTATTTTGTTGTGTATGATTGTGTTGATAGTTTTTATTGTTGTTTCGACTTGTGGGTTACTTGGCAGTCTATGCAAGAATGGTCTAATGTCTGTATTTGTGTCTTTGTATTCTATATATGTCAGCTGAAATTTTTCTTCTATATTTAACATGTGTGTCACTTCGTGTTCTATTTGTGCTTGTTCTGGTGGCTGTCGCAAGATTTCGTTTTCCTCTGATTGTTTAATTGATGCGTGTTGTTCTTTGTTTGTTTGCTCTGGGATGTTTGAGTCCATTACTCTATTTTCTTCTTCTTCTGTTTGCACATTATTTTGTTCCAGTATTTGTTGTACTTGTTGTTTGATGTTTTCTAATTCTGACTGGGGTATCCTGTTATTTTTGATTATCACACGGATCTGATCAGCTAGCCGTTGTTCTGTTAAAAATTTTAATTCTGGGTATCTGGTAATAAATGTTGTGTATACTTGTGATCTGTATCCAGTTGTGTTGGTTCCTAGGTTTGTTGCTTGGTAATAACAGAACATGAGGTGTCGATTAACTTCATCTGACCATCTCATCCTCTGCCTTTGTTTTCCTTCTAGGGTGGTTGTAGGAAGCATATCCTGCAAAACACCTCTATTTGGATTTAAATCATTTTCCAGTTGGCTAGCAGTGTCGTTACCATTGTGGGTGGGCATAGGGTTCAAGCGTCGTCCCCGACCATGACGGTGCTTGTCTGAGGCTTCTTTAGTTCTGTCCTGAACCAACTCATCACACTAAAAGGGGGGTTAGCCCTATTAGTGGTTTGTTCTTTTCGTCGCCTTTTACGACTGGCAGAACATACCGGAGTTATACCGGACTAAGTTATTATTATTATTATTATTATTATTATTATTACTTTATGGTAGGGAGGATGGAGCATGTTATCTTGGATGGAGAGTCATTATCAGATGTAGGAGTAACTTCAGGTGCACCCCAGAGAAGGGTGTTGGGGCCCCTGCTGTTCAAGTTGTATATTAATGACCTTGTAGACAATATTAATAGTAACCTCAGGCTTTTTCCTAATGATGCAGTTATCTATAATGAAGTAGTGTCTGAAAGAAGCTGTATAAATATTCAGTCAGATCTCAATAACATTTTGAAGTTGTGCAAAGATTGTAAACTTGCTTTAAATGTTCAGAAATGTAAAATTATACACTTCACAAAATGAAAAAACATAGTATCTTATGATTATAAAATCATCGAGTCACTATTCGAATTGGTCAACTCATATACGTACCTGGGTGTCACACTTTGTAGAGATATGAAATGGAATGATCACATAAGCTCAGTCATGGGTAAAGCAGGTAGTAGCCTTTGGTTTACTGGGAGAATACGGGGGACTAATAGTGGATACTGAAAGTATACAGAGAGCGGCAGCACAAATGCTTACAGGTTTGTTTGATCCATAGGAGAGTGTCACAGACATACAGGAGGAACTGAGCTGGAAGACAATTGAAGATAGATGTATAATATCCCTAGAGAGTCTATTAACAAAGTTTCAAGAACTAGCTTCAAATCATGATCCTAGGAATACACTACAGTCCCCTACATCCCCTCACACAGGGATCTTGAGGATAAGATTAGAATAATTACTACACGCACAGGGCCATTCAAGCAATCATTCTTCCCATGCTGCATATGTGAATGGAACAGGAAGAAACCCTAATAATTGGTACATTGGCACCTATCCTCTCCATGCAACTCTTAGTCATTTGCAGTATATGGATGTAGATGCAGGTGTAGATCACTGCAGCATAGATTAAATATGCTTCATTTAAGTCAAGTCATACTGTCTTCCCCCAACATTTTTATTTATTTATTACTGTTATTATTATTTTTATGATTTATTAATGTTATCAATTTTATCATTATTATTTCAAATATCTTCAGTGGTATTATTTTTATGACATATGCACAGTATCTAAAAAAACTCAAATGTTAACACTGGCTTTTTCTAGCTTAACCCTTTAAGCAGAACATACAGAAATATTAAGTAAATATTAAGTAACTTTGATTAGATGTATATGATCATGTGAAAAACTTTACATGCATTGTTTCAAAATACTGTATGTTACCTGTAAGTATCATTGTCCAAAAAAGGAGAATGGGTGCTACAATAAAACTTACAGTGTCACTGAACTAACTAAAAAAATGGTTGCATTTTGCAGTACTTCATGTGAAATACTACAAAACAATTGCTTTTTGCTACAAAGCACAGAATGATTCCACATTTTCTGCATTTTATATTGACCATCCTTGAGAGGAAACCCTACATCACTGTTTTACTCCATACTCTGGCCAGAGACCAAAACTGTTAGATCGTATATCATTCACTGACTCAGGAGCTCCTGTTTGCTTCTTCTTCTTATTCTTCTTGTTTTTGTCTTCTTGCCCACCCAGTACTCAAGGTCAGGCTTCATTTCCCCAGAAAAGTTGAGGCCATTTGCAATGTCCAAGGTAAGAATTCAATAATACATCTGTATAATGGGTCACCTTCAAGACTTTCTCTTTCCAATTACAAGCAGTTATTGATCCACAACTAAAAGCAGAGCCAAAAAATCAAATCAAACTGCTACACTGGTAATTGATGCTCACATAACATCGGAAGGTGTCTGCTAAAGATGTACACTATTCAGAAACTTTTTACCAGAGACAACAGAATATTGATCTATATGGGAGCTTAAATGTTGCTTGCAAGCACCATTACCCATTCATGGCTGAAACCTGAAATATTTTATAGAAAACAGTGTGCAATTTTGATGCTGCTTGAGAGCAATGTTGCTAGATAAAGGGTTAACTTTAGTATTAATTACACTCCTTTGGCTGTCAGGAGTTAATGAGCTAATTACTTTACCTAAAAACTGTGATAATTAAAGTCACCAGTAATTTTAGAACTTTGGTATTATTGTTCATATGTAAACATATACCAAATACATCCTGACAAACTAAATCAAAAATGTATACCAATAAGTTATCAACGTTTGCCCTCATTTAGTTTCAGTGTAATTAAGATCTTTGGTAAAAACATTGTTACTGAAATAGAAGTACACACTTTGGAAAACTAGCCAACATAGTTTCATAAAAATTATTGTTGTATCTATAGGTGCTCAGTCAAACAAATCTTATTCCGCCATTCAGTTATCCTGAAATTGAAATCTTTAATCATAATTTGTAAAAATACAGCAAACAACAACAGTTGAATGTAATTATAGTTATTGTAAATCTATATAAGAAGTATCTCAGAAGCCATTTTAGTTAGTCTGTGGAAAGTTGTGAAATGTACAAGATCTATGTCCTCCAAAATGGGGAAATATACTCATATGCTTTGACATTAGTTATAAGTCAGAATATGTATTGCCTTTTATCTAAATACCTCATTAGAGTCACCAGTAATTTTAGGACTTTGTTATCATTGCTCATACATAAACATATGTTAGTACCCTTGTGAGGCCCAGGCTTATGTACTCTGGATGCGGACGGTGCTGGGAGTGGCTTAGGATGCCATCTGCATTGCATCCAGCATGATCACATTTGGCAGTATGACCACAGACACTCTTTGCAGGATCTCAGCCAAGTGAGAGACTTGTCTGAGTACTGAAGGGAGTGAGGAAACAACTGCAGCCAGTTTGCTGTTGGTCACAGTGAGTACTACATGGCAGGTTGGTGCAGCTGTGGTATGGGCAGTGGTTGGAATGTTGCCACTTCTTCTGCTTTCCACCGTGTTGTCTGTGTATGCTCTGTGCACCTTCCCTCTTGATGGGTCAGCACACTGATCTTCTGGCCTGCCCTCCTGGACATGTTTATTGGCATGGATTGGTCTTCTTTGGATGCCTTCTGGTGTCTGGCCGGAGGAACTGTTGTTGCTGGCCAGTATCTTCTTTTCTTGGGCCTGCCTCTCCATTACTTGTACACCTGGGCACAAAGGCAGAAGGAGTAGCTGGCCATCTGTTTGGGCAGTGGCTAGCTGTGTTGGCATGCTACTGTGGCTTTTATAGCTTCACAGACATGGTAGCTAGCCATGTGTAGGCCATCTCAGTTTGTGCACTTGAGTGTGCATGATTTTGGAATGGGCACTACCTGCTAGAGTGGTTCTTGGCACATTTCACGCACACCTCCAGAAAGGAGCACTGGCAAGCTACATGCTCAATCCATTGGCAGCAGAAACATTGCACCATCCCCTTCTTCTGTTTAGTGCTTCCACTGTGACTTTGGTGTTGGACACCTGCTTGAGTTGAAGAGTTGCCTGTTGTTAGTTGTGTCAGTGGTGATCACCAACAGTGATGGCATTTCCTTGTTTGTGACATTGGATTTGATGCACATCACATTGTGCATGCTAAATTTCATTCCAGTCAGCTGTTTCTTCAGGAATTCAGAGCCCACCACCTTGGGTAAGCCCTTGAACATGATCTCCAAAATCTTCTTTGAAACTGAACTGTATGAGTACCAGTGTGTCACTCACACTGATGCCTCAGTCATCACAGTCCAGTAGTCTGCTGAATTTGAAACTTGAAATCACACCAGGTTTTCTCCTGCAGCCCTCACAGTGTAGTCAGTGGTGGTCCAATGTTTGAGGAGCTGCAGGAACCCTCAGTAGTCCTCATCCACTTGTAGGACAATGTGAGGCTGCCTCCTCTCTGACTGTCCGACAGTTGCTGGGTGGAAGCTGGCTGCATCTTCTTACATAGGGTGGTCAGCAAGAGTGGCAGTAGCAGTCCTCTGCTGCTCTGGCAGGGCAGCTGCTCCACCATATCTTCTTCCATCAGTGACTTGAAACAGACCTTGCTGCTCGCCTTGATGAGACAGTGGTCCAGGTGAGCCTTTCCATACTGTTGTTTGTTATGGTGCTTTTCTTGCTGCCTATAGCTGAGACAGTGGGCTGTCTCTTCTTCTTAGGTGTCTTCTTTTGGACACCTGTTTTCACTGCAGCTGACCTCTTGCACCATTCGCCATCAAGGTGGAACAGCATGCCAGCTGTTCTGCAGTGCTACCACTCTGCAGCAGATGCATGCTTAGGACTGGGTCGTTACTGGAGGAGTTCTCCATCTCAGAATCTGAGGGAGGCCTGGTTGATGTAGTGGATGGGACAGACAGGGCTGTCGACAGAGCAAGTTCCACCACACCCAATTCTTCTCCTGACATCATAAGTGGGAGGCCTGATGAAGTTTGTTCAGGAGCAGACTCAACCCAGTGACAATCTGCCATACCCTTCTTCGGCAGAAACACACCAGGTCACATCCATGAGCTCATGATGGTGGAGTGGTGGCAGTAGTATGTCTTCTCTCTACTTGGGTGGACGTGTGACTGATGTCATGTGTATGTTAGGTTACTGCAATCAAACAATCATCATCATTACAGGACATCAAATGAGTGTAGTATATTGCTAACCATTTATTTGTGCATAAATCATAATAAACGAGACATCACATGGTGATAAACCAAAGGTGATTCAACATCAAAGTGCTATTAGAACACTGAGAAACTGCAAACTGTAAATTATGGACTATATCATTTGAAACAGCCTACTTTAGACAATCATTTTTCAGACAGATTTAACAGAAGCACAACTACTGATGGCAAATTGGTAAAGGTAAGTATGATTATGGTTCTTAGTGATCAGGCTGATGAGGCTGACTTCCTTCAGGAAGGGGTGCCTGAAAATTGAGAGGTTCATAAAATTGAAGATACTTGCAATATAATTTTTTCTATGTGTAAGAGAAAGCATCATACAAAAACTGATCTTCATCAGGGAATGGTGGAATGTGGTGGGGCATTATGTCAACTCGGGAAAGCAATTGCCAATAACACACTGTCTCAGGGTCACCTGTAAAGAGGGATGATCCATTTAAACTGTGTACAAAGTCCTTAAGACTCAATACAAATGATGCAATACCCCAAGGTACAAGAAAACATAGCATTTCGGTTAGGATTCAACCTACAATTAGCATTAAAACAAAGGAAATACATGAGACTGTCTAAGAGGATACTGTTGGTAGCATGTGTTTATTGTGGCAATATAGTTTTGGGGATGAATCTCCAGAAAACATAAGGTAAATTTCTGTCGAAGAGACAAAGTGCTAAGGGATGTACCAAAGCAGTGATTGAAGAAGTCATCATATAGATGGTGGTTTAAGAGGAAACATTTTGCAATATTAACATTAATTTATTCTATATTTGTTATGAGACGATTCAAAACAGTAATAGGTATTTGTGAGAAATGATGAAACTTCAGTGAGCTAAAAAGCAACTCAAAAAGGAAACAGTAACGTACAGTAGATGTTCCAGCACATACAGCAATATTTTAGCGATACGTTCCACAGACTTGTGATGATAAGTGTTTCAGTTTTGGACACCACTCATACTTTGTGCATCTTTTATCCACTTGAGGCAAAAAATTGTCCACCCTTGACCTCCCTTTGCACCACTTGACTGGGTTCAACCTTAGGAAGTAAGAATTAATTAAGTATTCAGCCAGTGAACATTGTTATTCAAGCTGGATTAGTAAAAGGAAAATCCAAATGTGATGTATGAATATGTACAGCTTGAGAGATGTGACAAGATCTTTTCCAGAGATGTAGATAATCTGTGATCTGGACGACCAAATCTTCCTAAGAGGGGAGGCATGTTGCATCACGGCTTTTACTAGCACAATAGGAGAATCCTGTGATCCAAATGGTACAAGACTTCATAACAAAGGTGATGCAAGAAACCTCAGTAACAGGGGAAGTTACATGTTTTGTGTAAGAAACTGTATGCAGATTATACTGACACCATATAAGTAAACCCCCCATAGCTCCTGAAAGGCAGAGTAGCTACACCACCTAGGCACTGCTAGGGCTGTGAAATCACTCACCCAGAGGAAAGACTGAGGCAGTGATGTCACTGTTGACCAAAAGCCATGCCTTTGCACCTCAGTTCTGCCATTTCAGAAACAATGGTGGACCAATCTCATATATACAAGGTGCTATCCAAAATTTTCGGGTCTGGCACTGCCATCTGTTGAAAACCTTACCACTGTACTAATGGTCACCATCACCCTCGAAGTAGTTCCCATCCACATGTACACACCAGTCCCAGCACTTCTGCCACTGGTCAAACGTTTTCTGGGAGTCCTGTTCTTTGACAGTGTTTATCACCACCAGCAATGTTTCTTGAATCCTCTGTAGAGTGATGGCCTTTCAACTTGAGTTTCAGTTTTGGTAATAGCACAAAGTTGCAAGGTGCCAAATCTGGCAAGTACAGTGGGTGGGGTACAACCGTCATGTTGTTTTTTGCCAAAAAGGTCCTGGCGAGCAAGGAGGACGGACAGGGCGCATTGTCATGATGCACCAGCCAGTTCCCTGGATGCCAAAGTTCGGGCCATCTGTGCTGCACGTTTTCACGGAGACATCGCAAAAGTTACAGTAGTATATGGAATTCACTATTTGGTTGGGTGGGGTGAATTATTTGTGGATAATTCCCTTGGTATGAAAGAAAACAATGATCATGCTCTTCACTTTGCTCTTCACCTGTCTCGCTTTTTTGGGTCTGGGACGATTGTTGCTTTGTCTCTGGGTCATAACTATAAATACAGCTCTTGTCACTGTGACAAGAAGGTTGGATCATCAGACACAGTCTGATGAAGGCCCATGCACTCTTCAACACACCATTTCTTCTGATCGGCAGTCAAGATCCTTGGCACAAATTTTGCAATGACACAATGCATGCCCAATTCATCGTCAACATTCGTTGACATGTCCCATAACCAATACCCACTTCAACCGCAAGGTCTTGAATGGTTCAACATCGATCCACACGAACCAACAGTTGAAGTTTGTCAAATAATGTCTGGTGTTGTATGGCTAATGGGCCTTCCAGTGTGAGCATCATCTTTGACGTCTGTACGGCCAGCCCTGAACTGAGCATGCCACTCAAACACATGCATACAGCTCATGCTCTGTCCCCCAAACACTTGTTGAATCATTGCAAGGGTCTCCCTAGCACTTTTCCTGAGATTCACACAAAATTTTATACACATGCGCTGTTCTGCTTGTGGATCCATCGTAAAATCATCACACACCAAACACAGAGTATTACGGAAATCACTGTGGACACACAACATGTCCTCCCAACTGAATGCCACTCTGCACACTGACTCATCAGATATGCAGCTCTTGCCACCTAGTGGTGCAAAGATCTATTACTCCTACTTTCCAGATCGCAGCACCAGTCCCAAAAATTTTGGATTTCACCTCGTATTGTCCATTGAAGACAGGCAGAATCACTCACTGTCTGCAGCCAGTTACACAAGAAGAAATGGATCATCAAGCTGCCACAACTAGATGCTGCCTTCACTAGCTGTGGGCCTGCTATATGCTCCTATGTCCAAATACTGCTTACTTGGTGCCTTCCAGCTGGTGGACCAGCTGAGGGCTAATGTTTATTTACTGCAGGCCATCTATCTTGGAGATATGGAGATCATGCCTGAGCCACTTAGCCATCCACTCACAATCACCTTTGCAGGCAAACTTAACTACTGTTACCCCCATGTATGGACAAACTTCACTGCTGTCAACTGCTGCTGTCCACACTAGGGTCCACAGTTTGGCCTGCACTAAGCAGTGCATGAGTACCATTTGGTGTGGCTTTCTTCTCCAGCTGTCACTTACCACCTGGCCTCAGGGCCCACTCAGTACCATACCACTGGAGTACTGAGCACAAAGGCTTGCCTCAGCTGACACCTGCTGAACTGGGGCAATGACACACACTGGCTGTGGCAGCAGTCCACTTGCTGACCTAAGCATGATTCACCAACCCAGACTAGTCTGCACCTTTGGGATGCTGACCGCTGTCTAGCACCACCTCGGCTGATGTATTCTGATATGGATTAAAGGAATATATGAAACTGCTGTTTTTCGATTGGACATCAGACATCCACCTGGTACATACACATGACACTGCTGCAACCAAACCCTGAGTGGAGAGGTGAAGGACTTCTTGACCACTAACACCCCAACTTTGCCACCCACGATAGGTATCCTTCATCCCCGACCTCTACACTAGGAAATCTAAAAGCTAGTATCCTATCCATGTTGTCTCATTATCAGTGGAAGAGGAAACATGTTTCTGAAAGATCTCTGCACTAGGCCAACAAAACTGCTTTAGTGTTTTTAAAGTACACATAACTGAGAGTGAGTAACTTGGCAGATGCCAAGGTGTTTAGGGAGGGATTTTTTCAGTCATGCAGTTTGACTGCAGGACTGGCTGGGACTGTCATAGAAAGTGAGCTCTAGTTATGAAGAGAATTCAGTAGACCAGATGGAAGCATTTAAACAGAAAGCAGTAGACACAGTGTATTATGAGGTTAACATTCAGGTACACGACTTACATCAGCTGAAGACATCAATCAAGCAATGTGCTTTACATATCCTCCTCCTCATACTCAAATTTCCTTTGAGAGTAGAAGGTATGATATCTCAGAGCACAAGAGACCTCAGAAACAAATAAGTTGTGTGTTTCATACAATGTTGCAGCACACCAATCAACCTGAATGAAGACAGATTCAAATAATGAACCTCACAGGTCACACATGAATTCATGAGGAACCAATAGTAAATTTATTATTATTATTATTATTACAGTGATCAGCGACAGAACTAATTTCGATGAAAAAATAAACAGAGCTGTGTTTGAATTAAGGGATTAGACACACAAGATGGAATGCAAGGTTGATTTATGAGTTGACATCAAGGGGCAAGGAGAGCATGCTTCAGAAAGAAATTTCTAAAGCTTGACTGATAGTCATGAAACAATTAAAAGAGGGCAAGACAGAGTGTGGTGGGAACCAAAGAGAAAATTTAAGCAGTTAAAAAAGGTATCATAAAGTCATTATAAAAAAATTTTGGGACATTGGCCACTCAAACTACACACTGCAGACTAGTGTGACATATGATGTGCTTTACTCATGGATAAATCTTTGGTCATTGCTGATTACTAATTATGACTTCTTGTGTTTAAGCCACAAAGTCAGAAAGAAGCACCATGTATGTCTTCACTGATGTAGACATTATCTCCTTCTTCATCTTCTTCTGTGCTGGGGACCAAAAAGATCTCCCACAAATATAAATATTCAAGGAAATTCTGCTCTTCTTGTGATGCCACTGCAATTGCCATGGCAGTTGTTGTTCTCTGTCTTGCACCTAATGGCATCCATTTGTTATTTTGTGTGTGTGTCGGGTGGGGGAAGGGGAGGGGGGCGGGGGGGAGCATGCTTCAGAAAGAAATTTCTAAAGCTTGAGGGATATTTTTAATATTTTGGAAGATGAATGCTGACTTGTGAGGAGACATAAAAACATTTCAGTTCAGCCTCTGTTTCAAACCTGGCTACACCATATTCTTTTTTCCTTTCCTTGAGAGTTTGGAGAAGGGAGGTGGTGGAGGGGGAGGGGTGATCTTACCCCTGGGCATGGATGCCCTTGCTTGCATCATATCTCTAAGGCAGGACCAACGACATGGGATAACCCCCCCACCCAGACAGCAGGTACCACAAAACGAAGTGAGAATTCTAGTTTCCTCCCAGCTTGCAGATATGCTGCATCAATGCGCTCCAGAATACTTTCACATAAAGAAAACAGGCTTCTGACCAGCATACTATACTAAATCATTACTTAAATAAAACTTTTTTGGGGGGATGATCATGCAGTGATTTGGAAGAAGTCGCACAACACATCATTTCACCAAGTGATATGTTATGCTACAAGGGAAGCTACAAATAGTATACTTCCATAACAGGAGGTTCCTGAGGAGGTCAAGTCTCATCAAATTCATCAACTATTGTACTGATACTACAGAGGTAGAAAAAAATATGATCTTCGTATGAACTTCCTTTAGTAGAATCTTTTGATGAGTGCATATGATGGATGCAAGATTATGCTTCAGAATCAGAAAAACTCAATTTATTCAAGCAGGATCTCCTCAAAGATGATAACTTCTACAAAAAGTTACAGAAATATATCCAAAAACAAAGATTATGTAACTTACCAAACGAAAGTGTTGGAATGTTGATAGACACACAAACAAACACAAACACACACACAAAATTCAAGCTTTCGCAACCCACGGTTGCTTCATCAGGAAAGAGGGAAGGAGAGGGAAAGACGAAAGGATGTGGGTTTTAAGGGAGAGGGTAAGGAGTCATTCAAATCCCGGGAGCGGGAAGACTTACCTTAGGGGGATAAAAGGACAGGTATACACTTACACACACACACACACACACACACACACTCAAGCAGACATTTGTAAATTTGCTTTACAAATGTCTGCTTGTGTCGGTATATGTGCGGGTGGATATGTGTGTGTGTGTGTGTGAGTGTACACCTGTCCTTTTTTCCCCCTAAGGTAAGTCTTTCCGCTCTCGGGATTGGAATGACTCCTTACCCTCTCCCTTAAACCCCTCTTTCCTGGTGAAGGAACCGTGGGTTGCGAAAGTTGAATTTTGTGTGTGTGTTTGTGTTTGTTTGTGTGTCTATCAACATGCCAATGCTTTCGTTTGGTAAGTTACATCATCTTTGTTTTTGGATATATTTTTCCCACGTGGAATGTTTCCCTCTATTACATTCATATCAAAAGTTACAGAAATATATACAAAATCATGTACGCATCATTGGATTGATTTACAGCATTTACTTAGCCATTACACAAGTGGGCATGTGGTGTACTTTGTACACTTGTAAATAATGTCTGTGTTTATATGTTATCAAGTTAAATGTATATGAGCAATATCAGAGTTTAATCTCAGTTTAATGAAACAATGAAAAAACTTAACTTAAATTATATGAGTTACAGCATTGTTTAATTAAAGAATAATAAAATAAATTTTGATTATATGACTCTGTTGCCATGACAGGTTGTAATGAATCATCCTCCTTTAACATTACCTTTTTCTTTTTTTATAGAGATAGCCGATACCAAGTACAGTCTTGAATCTTGCATAGGTTAAAATTATCTCAGCTGTTTCACTGAAGGAATTCATATGATTTTCTATATGATGTATTATATTTCAGGCTAAAGTGTATAAAAACAAATTAATGTGTTACAATTGATATGTACTAACAGTTAAAATTACTCTTCTTTTAAAAATATTTGAAATTATGAAATTTCTGGCACACTTAAAATTCACAATCTGACGCTAATTATTAAATTTATTTCTGGACTCAGTTATAGAATAATGCTTTATCTTGGTGACGATTCTCCTCTTGTAAAGAAAGTTTGTAAACTCCTTTGCTTTGTAAACGCTTTGGAACATGGTTAGTACCACAGAATGTAAGTAGTGGTGGGCATCCTTTTGATGGAAATGCAAGTATTTTGCTAAACTTGTCACCAACAATGTAATTATTGGTTTTTTGAAAGTGGAAATTATAAAGTTGATGTGTTTTAGAAGAATGGGATAAAATAAAATATATCTATAGCAACAGGCAAATCTTCAACAGTTATTTTGTCATCAAGTACCTAAGACATCAAAATTTCAGCTGCAAGAATGTACCCCTAGACAAGATTTTGAGCCATCAACAACAACAATGAGATAATGAAGATAAGCAAAAAATTCCTTCTTTTACAATATTACTCCTCTCAAAGACTTCTAAAGATAGTGAAGATACTAAGACAGTGAATTTAATAGTGATGTGTGAGAGGGTAAGATTACAGAACAAACCTATTGTCCAATGTCTTATGCATAAGCTGCTATGTAGACAACAGGACCAATAAATAATACAATACAATACAACACTCAAAGCATTAAACAGCACAGTTAAACTGATGACAGACAACCACAAATTGAATTACTAATTATCTGGCAGACAACTGCTTCATTGTGGAATTGTACTGTTAGCTTGTAATCTGGATCATTTTCTTGCATGAGAAGTAAATTTTTTTCTCGCCCAGCTTGGCATTTATGTTATATTACTGCTGTTCCCTTACATGTATGACAATATAATTAATCACTGCACTAGCTGAAGCAAAACAAAAAAATTGAAGGAACAGGCATAGGCTTACAGTTGTGAAACAACACTGGAATGGTACATAACAATTTTATTTATAGCTGGCGCAATTTATACGCAACCTCTCGACGATTGAGTTAACAGCTGGTCTGAACCCCACATCACCAGA
Organism: Schistocerca nitens; assembly: GCF_023898315.1. Lineage (NCBI taxonomy): Eukaryota > Metazoa > Arthropoda > Insecta > Orthoptera > Acrididae > Schistocerca > Schistocerca nitens. The sequence continues at coordinate 519,930,115 of NC_064615.1, read as the reverse complement.
AGAATTCAGCTGAGGCTGGAAATGTAAAGTGGTCCATCTGCCACAAAATATGCAATATTCAGCCAAGAAACATAGTATAAGAGTAGGAAAAGCCTATGTCAGAAGAGGAACCACATATGAATAAAAGTGACATTATTAAGCCAAAGGAGGAGAATAGGCCATATCACCAACACATGTACAATGGAATCCCAAAATATGAAACAGAGAAGGTGTAAAATGACCCAAGGGTTTGTAATAGGACACCCTCCTCTAACTTTACCTTTTTTATAGAAATAACGAATACCATGCATGCTATCAATTCTGGTATAAGTGAACATTCTTCGCTGTTTCACTGAAATAATTTAATTTGATTTTGTATATGATGTATTATATTTCAGACTAAAATGTATAAAAAGAAATTAATTTGTTACACTCTGTATGTGCAGTTAAAACTATTCTTCTTTTGGAAATGTTTGAAACTAAGAAATGTCTGGCATACTTAAAATTTCTGTTATTAATTGCACAACTGACGATAATTATGAAATTTATTTCTGGACTCATTTACAAAGTATTGATGTGTTCTGATGAGGATTCTTCTTTTGTCAAGAAAGTTTGTAAACTCTTTTGCTTTGTAAACTCTTTGGAAGATTGTGAGTACTGCAGAATATTAGTGGTAGTAGTGGGCTTGCCTCTGATGAAAACGCACATGTTTTTTTAATTTTGTCTACAAGAATGTAATTATTTATTTATTTTTTTTGAGATTGTAAAGCCAGTGTTATATAGAAGAATGGGATAAAATAAGAGAAAATCATAGCAACAGATAGTACTTCATCAGTTATTTAGTCATCTGGAACCCAGTAAGTCAAAATTTCAGCATCAAGAATGTACCTCTAGATGCAAGAATTGGAGCCAACAACAAGAAGTGAAAATGTAAATAAGTAAAAAGTTTTTTCTTTTATATCTTACCCCTCTTGAAGCTTTTGAAAATAATGAAGTAACTAAGAGAAATTTAATGGTGATGTGTGAGAGGGTAAGATTACAAGTGGAGGCATCAGCTGTAATCTGTTGACTGATAATGAAGTTTAGTCTGTTGCAGAAGAAGAAGGATTTTGGATTTGTCTCATTTACAGTTTAATTATAAATGAAATTACAATCACTCGATGAAAGAAGACCCAAGAACTACCCTACAAAGTCAGATCAACAGTGACGCGATAATATCAACAATGACGAACCAGATAAATTGAAAGAGGACTTTACAACTATGACAAGGGAGAGAAGGGTGAAGGAAAAAGACTGGAGAGGTCTAGGAAAAGGGATACATTTTGTGAAAGTCACTCAGAAAAATCAGTCAGGGGAGACTTACCGTATGGGATGAGAAGGAAAGACTGATTGTTGGGGACTGTATTGGATGAGATTTGAAAACCTTAGAGCTTAATGGTGGAAGACAGGGTAATATGCAAGACAGAGATTACTGCTAAAACATTGCGCATTACTTAATAAGAGTGAAAAGCTAAGTGCATTGTACATAACAAAGGTGGGAGGGGCCGGTGAAATGTGCCTGAAGATACCTTAGTCCTTCGCAGTGATTAAGCACATTTTCACTTATCAGGATGTATTAATCATCAAAATTACTGATATTTGAGCAGACAGAATTCTTGGTAATGTCATGAAAACCTGCTACATATTGACTGCGTAACTGTATTTTTCACAGTAGGAAGAGTCTAGATAATTGGTCCTTACTTTTTGGAAGAGGATGATGCCACTGTAACAGTAAACTCTCAATGATTTACTCACATTATCAACATTTTTCACACCAAAACTCAATGCACTGCTGTTTGCCGAGGTATCATTTCAGCAGGGCAGAGTCATTGCTCACACATCTCAGATTTCTGTCCTAGAACTGAGACAGGTGTTTCCCGGATGCTTAATTTCTTCATGTGGTGACATCCCCTGGTTAGCATGGTCACTGGACTTTACAACCTGCTTTTTGTCTCTCTGAGGGCATCTTGAGGCTGAGGTGTTGCAACATTGGCTGAAGAGTTTGCCTGCCCTAGAAAATGCAATACAGGAAGAAACTGATCTTATTCCTTAAGAAACACTCTTTAGGGTGATGCAGATTTTCTGAAGTCACTTTCAACAATACAATGTAATGGGCAGTGCCAATTGAGTGTCACATTGTTTAAACAGTGAAAAATTGCCATCACATAGATATAATTTGTGTTAATACAGTGCTTTATTTTGATTCATCATTTTTCATTTGAACTTTAAATTAGGAAGGATGTTTTACCACACCTTGTAGCTTCAGAGGCTCAAAAATCTATCAGGTGGAAACATTAGAAAATCTAGTACTGGGAAAAGTAAAGAAAGAGCAACCATTTATAGAAGTATGTGTTTCAAATACGAAAGAGGAAGTATTGATTGGCAAGAAAAGTAAAGTCAGTACCTCTTCCAAGTCAATAAACAAGCCTGTCAAAGAAAGAAAGAAAATGGTGGAAATGCTTGTCATCAAGGTGATAATAATAGGGGTTGGAACACTGGCAGTTTCTCCTATGGCATAACAGTACAATGAAGCCCCATAGAAATATTCACATCTGAAAATTTTACAGTACATAACTTATTATGACTCATGGCCCTGCTTCTGTGACAGATAATTACTTTGGTGTGTGTGTGTGTGTGTGTGTGTGTGTGTGTGTGTGTGTGTGTCTATGCTACGGCCTACAGCAATCACACCAGTCCACCAAAAATATTAATTTCACAAATAGTCTGTCCTTATTTTTTTCTTATTGATGTTACTTGAGGAAGTGTTGTGAAGCAATGCCAGATGAGAAGAATTCTTGGAAGGCTGGTATAGGATGATTTTGAGGTAGGGTGATGGATCAAGATGGGATCATGGTCTGAACTGTTCAAGGCAGGGTTCAATGTCAGGTTTGCTGTTGGAAAGGTTTTGGGATTGGGTGGGAAAGTGGTATTTCCAATGGATATTACATTTACAGGAAAGCAGATCCTTCACCGTAGCAGAATGACCAAATGTAGTTTTAGGGTTCAAAGTGAGGCCCTAAGATAATACAGATAAATTCAGGAAGGGAGAGTGCTTTAGATAGGATAGATTGCTACTCACCACACAGGGGATATATTGAGGTGCAGACAGGCAAAATGAAAAGACAGCTACGCATTTAAGCTTTTGGACAAAAAATCCTTTATCCAAAATAGAACCAACAAAGAAAAACACACACACATACACATACACAGTGACCAGAGACATCAACCTGTGTGTGTGTGTGCATGTGTGTGTGTGTGTGTGTGTGTGTGTGAGTGTGTGTGTGAGTGAGTGAATGTGAGTGTGTGTGTCTATTTTTATTTGTTTGGAAGAAGAACTTTTTTGTCCAAAAGCCTGAAGTTTAGTAATCTTTTCATTGTGCCTGTCTGGATCTCAGCACCTCCTCTGTGTGGTGAGTAGTATCATATCCATTTCATACTTCTGTAAAATAGTTCATTATGAAGTCTCATACAGGCACAATGTAAATGTGACACACAGCATGGACTGGATGAACAAGTACGAGGACTGTTCAAAAAATTCTGTAACATTCGTAATTTCGCACCAATAGTGTGTTTGAGCGAAATGTGGTTGGCATCCCTGCACATGTCTGTGTTTAATGTGTAACTGCTGGAAGTTTCATCGGTGTATATCTGTTAGTTATTGTTCAGAGCTGTATTGAGTAGATGGTGTGTTGCACAGCTTGTGAATTTTGAGATGGCAGAGTTAGAGGAGCAACACATCTGCATTCAATTTTGCATCAAAATCAAGAAAACCTTTATAGAGACACGCCAAATTATGCAGGAAGCCTACTATGATGAGTTATGGAAGTTAAAAATGACTCTCATTCAGGATGCTCTTCAACGTCTACCAATGATACTCATGCCAGGAACGTCAACGCAATTGTGCTTGCCAATCAAAGATTGATTGTCAGAGATTGCAGAAGAACGTAACGTTTCAGTTGGGTCATGTCCTGAAATCCTGAAACAGCATCTTGGAATGCACCATGTTGTTGCCAAGTTCATCCAACAGCCCATGAGTCAAAACCAGAAAGACCTTCACCTCACAATCTGTGAAGAGCTTCTGGATCACACAAATGGGACTGAGATGTTCCTTAGGAGAATCATAACTGATGATAAGTGGGGGTCTGCAGTTATGATGCTGAGACCAAGTTTTAGTCTTCACAAAGGGTTGGGAAAGGTTCTCCAAGAACAAAAACAGCTCATCAAGTCAGTTCAAATGTCAAAGCAATGCTGATAATTTCCACTGACTTTGAAGAATTAGTTCATCATGCATTCATGTCACAGAGACTAAATGTTAATCAACGGTACTATCAGCATGTATTGTGATGTCTGTGAGAAAATGTGAGAAGAAAACAGCCTGAAATATAATGAGACAATTCACAGCTCTTGCATGACAATAATCATTCTTCCCTTTTGGTGCGTGACTATTGCACAAAAAATGAAATCACTGTGCTGTCTCATCCTCCATACTCTCCAGATCTGGCCCTTGCAGCCTTTTTTTTTCTTTCCAAAGTTGAAAACTCCATCTAAAGGACGAAGATTTGCAGTGATATACGAAACAAAAGAAAAAAAGTCACAAATGGCGCTTCTCGTGATCGAACAAGAGGCATACCAAAACTGATTCCAGAAGTGGAAATGGTGTTGGGAGCAGTATATCAATTGTGGAGGAGAGTTTTTCAAAGGAGACCATGCACAATAAGTATAGGTAAGTGTAAAAAATTATGTGTACAATGTTTCGGAATTTTTTGAACAGACCTTGTTTAGACAGAAAATTAGCTAGATGGTGAATTTTGTTAAAATCAAAAAGAGATATGAACAATTATGAAAAGGGTAGATTGCTACTCACTATAAAAATGACATGTTGAGTTGCAGACAGGTGCAATGAAAAGATTGTTACACATCAAGCTTTCACCCATGGCCTTCATCAGTAAAGAAACATATTCACAAGGGCAAGCATACCTTATACACCAGTGACTGCTATATCAGGCTACTCAGGCCAGACTGAAATTGAGATGCATTGAACAAAAGCAACAATTCATACTGAAGCAGGGAAGGGGGACAGATAGCAGGGTACAGCTGGAGGAAGAGGAAATACTGCTGGCTGGCAGAGCATTCAGAAACTAGAGATGGAAGACAAGGCTACATGGTGCAGAGTTAGACGGCTGTGGGGGAAGGAGGTAATTGAAAAAAATGGAGCAGAAAGAAGAGGAGCAGACAAGGAGAAAAGACTGGTGAGTGCACTGGCAGACAGCAGTGCACATTGAGGGTAAGGGGATGTGAGTTGGGAAGAGGTGATAAGACAGAGGGGGCAGAAATGTGTACCAGCTCTGCTGTAATCATTGCACAGCATTTTATATTGGTATGACTACCAACCAGCTATCCACCAGGATGTACGGCCATTGCCAAACTGTGACCAAGGGTATAGTGGACCACCCTGTTGAACAACATTCTGCTGAACATACCATGCTTGATTTCAATGGCTGATTCACAACCCAGGCCATCTGTGTCTTCCTCTCCACTACTATCTATTCTAAACTGTGCAGATGAGATTTCTCCTTGCAGCACATTCTCTGCTCCCAAAATCATCCCTGTCTCAACCTACAGTAACCTACTGTCTCCATACCTTCCATGCAACAGTTTCCATCAACTCTGTCCTATCACCTCCTCTCAGATCACATCCCCTCGCCATCATTGTGCACTGCTCTCTGCCAGTGCACCCACCTTTCCCCTTTTCTGCTCTTCTCCTTTCCACTCCCTTTTTTCAGTGTCCCCCCCCCCACAACCTCTTGATGCTGCACCAGGTGGCCTTGTCTGCTCTAATTGCTGAACGCTCTGCCAGGCAGCAATGTTTTCTCTTCCCCCACCTGCAACCTGCTACCCTCCCCCATTCCCATATCATAATGGACTGTTTCTCTTGTTCATCCCATTTCAGTTTCTTTCGGGTCTGGGCAGTCCAAGATAGTGGTCATGTGTGTGTGATGTGTACTTGCTTGTGTGACTGCATGCTAGTTTTTCTTTTCTGATGAAGGCTTTGGCCAAAAGCTTAATGTGTAACAGTCTTTTCACTGTGGTTGTTTGTAACTCAATGTGCCATCTTTACAGTGAGTAGCAATCTATCCTTTCATAACTGTTAATTTTCCAACTTCGGCTTTCCATTGTTTAAAAAGAGATATGATATTAAAAAAGCCAGATTCCATATGATGTTTTCTGACAAACAAACAGTTCTTGGAATGCATAGCTTAAAAACAATGCCTACAAGTTGCTCAATGGGTAAAGAAGACTGAAAGTCCATGGATGGAGAAAGTACTAGAGGATCTTGATGTTAGAATACTTATAACCCTGCATCTCAATAGATCATAACAAGCCAAATGAGAAGGTAATATGGAAATGTGTATAGGGTGTTTTTCTCAACTGGCCACGTCAAATAATGAAATACATATGTGTTTACAGATGAAAACCATATAACCATTCTTTGTGAATCCTATCCCCTACAATTATTACAATGAGGCAAGAAATAGTGAAAGAATGAGAAATGACATAAGGGGAAGTAGCGAAACAACCAAAAATTATAAAATACAGAGTCACTAAAGAAGTATCAGTGAGTACAGCATGTCACCTGAGTTTGTAAGGCCAAAAGTGGATGAAGATAGAAAATACTAGATCTTTTCTATTTTGGAACATATGTTACCAGTTCAAGGCAGTGCCTCTCACACTGAATTATCTATTTTGGTTTTGGAGTATCAGGCCAATTCTTAGATAAAGAACTGAGCACCATACAATTATGTGAAATGGAAAATCTATTAATACCAAATACAACTTCAGAGGAACACTACGGACTTTTGAAGGAAGTGTTCACAGATTGGAGAACAGATCAGAGAAAAGAAAACATGACTTTAAAATCTTAAAAATCAACACTTGTGAGAGGGAGCCTTATTCCCATGGAGAATATCATGTTAACAGATGATCAAGAAACATGCTAAGAAAATAAAAGCCATTCAAGAATGTCATCCAACTTGGAGCAAGAGATAACTGCAATTCAATTTTTTCTAGAACTGTGCATGTTCTGTCATAAACTTACATCAACAGAAGTTTTTAATGTTCCATACTTTGTAGAATTACTGAAAAGGGGTGAAATGCTTATCTCAATAAAAATGGCTTTATGATCACAAGAGAAGTCAACATCGTTCAACCATTCCATATGAGTTCTAACAGCAATGGTGAGATACTGGGATAAAACTTTATCACCTTATTAGAGATGGAGTGACACAAGAAAATATGACTACAGCATAAGCCAGTCAAACTTTAGTTAATGCACAAAAAAGTATAGTATACCAGAAAGGGAAGCTCTGACAATCCAATCATAAGAAGTTAACACAAATTTAGGAATTTCCTGTGGGGGCATGAAACATTCGTATTCACTGAGCACTCAACTCTGATATTTGTATAAATAATAGGTTGACACAACGGACTTCATTCCAACAACATTCAAAATGTGAACTGAATACCTCTCAGTAAAGTGAAAAAGGGCCAACGTGCTATTGTGATTACTATGACTGCTATGGCATAGAAAGATGATCTATGGTGTAATGAAGATTACCAAAGGATGCTCAACATCAAGGATGTTGTTAGATGCAAAAACTTATGTTTGTGTCTGTGTAACAAGCAGACCTATAAGCTGATGAAACAGATCATGGAAAAAGGGATCTGACAAATTGCACATATATTACAAGAAACACAATGTAGTCTTGTCCAGGAGCAGTGATGAAAAATCAGAATATTTGGTAGTTTGTTGACCTACAGCATACAAAGAATATCTGACTGCTGTGCAGTTGGCCCCAGGAATCAAGTGTTAGCTACAGTTCAGGGTGGCAGATGGTGGAAGGATGATGTGGGATTGCAAGCTGGTGATGGCCCAGAAAGACTAAACTGACAAAAGCAACACTTTATTTTACTCATACATATGTATTTTGTTGTGGAGGGTATCAGTCAAGTTGACCACTGCATATGGAGAAGGCAGTGTGACTCATAAGATGAGAGACAGTGTCCAGCCAGTTGGCTGTAACACATGTGCCCATCTCTGCTGAGACCAGTGGTTAGTGTGCACCACATGATCACACTGCATGAGTCATGCCAAAAGCACCTTTTGTCAGCAGCAGACAAAGATGGGAGGAATCTTGCTACTTTAGTCAGCTCTGCAATGAATGCAAGCACCCAAATTGCTATGGCAGAAGACAGCTTCCCTGCACTGGATACGACACACTGCCCCGGCCAGGAGTCCAGCTTGCCATTAGACTAAGCATGTTATGACCTGCAGTGCCATGGCTCTAAGTCTGGGAGGTGGACTTAGTGCAGGAAGCAGGTAACACAGCAGAGACCCTAACCTGTGACTGGTGCTGGCTCCTCCATTGTGTCTCTTCATCTGACAAAGCCCTCAGGTTCTGGGCTGGGAAGGAATCTGCTAGCAAAATGACAACTATTTATACAGGATAGCAGAACACCTGTTATGCCAACATTCCATTTCCTGTCATGTTTTCAACACTATTGAAACCTGTCAGTGGACAAATTCCCTTACCTGCCCTGCTGCACTTGCATGTTTCACTGAGTGAGCCTGGCCCATCTTGCAATAATTCAACAGCTCTGTTACTGTAACAAAGATGCCAACATCTCACACTCAGCAGCTGCAATAATTCACCACATACTCCCACAGATTTGCCTGTAGTGGCACTGCAAAAGAACAGAACCTAGTACTTATCAAACCAGGCAAAAAGTCAATTGAAATAAACATGGATATGTCATAATTCTTCAATATACGAATCAGGATCAATCTCTGATTCTAACTTGTTAAGTACGCACATGTTGATTGTGACAGTCATCTGTGAACATTTTATAAAGCATGTATTGCCATTTTGATGTTTTTTATTAAGATCCGGCACTTTCAGTTTACCTCAGTAGGCCAGGCTTGAGAATGAATCAGTTAGTTCGAAACTAGTTGCCAAACATATTTACTGCAACTGTGACAGACTTGTTAACAAACACTTCATGAAACAGTACAGGTATGTTGTCAAATTAGCAAATGAAAAAACTGAGGACTGTGAGAATGCTGTCACATAGATTTTACCATAGTGATCTATAATACTTTGAAAGATATTCTATGTAGTTTATATTAGGGATCTGATTTTCAACACACCTGTGTAGTTATAGATGGCTCTTTGTGTGGTCTTGTTAAATTTATTATCCATTCTATTTCATTCTTTAACTTTTTGCCATAGTCGTATCATTTGTTTCCATGCAATAAATGACACACTGAGCATAACTTTCCAAGAATCATGACAGTATCTAAGTAGCTTGTCAAGTAAGTATTCCCACCCACAGATATTATGTTATGGACATAAAGGTTGTCCTATATCCACTACTGTCGATAGTAGTATTATTAATTGTGTAAGTCAATTACATAAGTTGTGACTGAGACTGAATATTGGCTGTAAGCAATCTGTTATGCCTATCAGAGAAACTCTAGAACATCACAGGCCACTAGTTATTTTTTGTATTAATATTTTCTGTGATTGAAGTGAATGCATCGCGTGGAGGCTTCATTCAGATTATATTGGTATTTCCTGCTGACAGACAAAGGATATGATTCCCACATGCTTCCAGAAATGAGTCTGGGACTAGTAGAAATACAACCCATAAATATACTATGAGGTATAGCAAAATTGTAACCTACTTGATCAGAAGACCATCTGTAAACAAAACTACAAAACAACACAAAGTTGCACTCACTGTCTTAGAATCTCACTCATTTCACTCACTCAGTCACACTATCTCACATCTTTTGAGATACAGCAAATTTGATCAAACAAGCACCGTAAATCAACCACCTTGCCTCACTTCCAGTTAAAACAGAGGCAGCTGTAACCTATACAGCACCACAAGCACCACACATTGTAGGGTCCTTGCACTGCAGTAAGTAGCTATGTCTCATGGAGCTGTGTTCTATGCAAAAACAAATGAGGAGTGCCTTATCTCATCTGTGTGGCTGGAAGAAGATACACCATGGCCAAGTTGTTGACTTTAGATGTAGTTTATTGACTGTCACTTTAGGCCACTCTTCTTTCCATCTACATATGATTCTGTACCAGAAGAATGAGGTGATAGCATGTAGGGCAGGCTGTTCCACTGCTGCCCCATGGAGAAAGAGCACATCTTTGCTCCCATCATCTCATTCACGGGGTGGTGCAGGTAGTGCAGGCAAGATATAAAACAGTTCTATTACAAGCACTCTACACAAGCACGAGCTGCTTGGCTATCACTGCCTGCATACTCTCTGTCAGTACAAAATGGTTCAAATGGCTCTGAGCAGCACTATGGTACTTAATCTGTCAGTACAGTATGATCATTTTCACTTGGCCTGGCTGCATGATTCCCTGGCACAGACTTTTCTACATGTCTGTTTCCGTCCCCACCTTACTACCTAAGGGTATGCACACAAAGTGGAACAGCCTAATGTAGTGAGATGGAACACTGAACTATCTCAATATCACTACATGGCTCTTTGGCTGCTACATCTACTATTTCATTTCCCTTGACAAACATGTGCACTGGTACCCAGCACAATGACACCTCCTTCGCTAGCCTTTCCAGGTGGAGAATGGCATCCTCCTGGATCTTTACAAGTGTTGTACACACACAAGGAGTCAAAATATGGTGGGAATTTAGCAGTCAAAAAACTGCACATTTATTCCAGTGCCCTTAAGATTGCAAATAATTCTGCACTGAACACAGTAAATTCTTAAACTAACCAGATCTTGAAGACATGATTAGGGAAAACAACAGATCAGCCAGAGGAGCCCCTCTGTTTGAATCCTTCAGTGAATACAACTATACAGTTATGGTGCTCTGGTAATCATTTAAAATGTTGTAAAATACTGTGTTAAAAACAAATGTAGCAGTGCAGTCTCTCTTATACTTCATAAAATTTAAAATTACTCTGGGACTCTGCAGTAACCAGGGCGGCAGTTGAGTCCAGTCTTAGATTTGGGTTTGTGCTTGTCACACAACAAGTGACTCTAGCTTATGTTTCACATGGATCTCAGACAAGCAACTACATGGTATGCTGGTGAATTTGGAACAGCAGGGATATTGTATGCTTTAAGCAAAATGAGGAGTTCTATTGGATAGTGAGCCCACAGAGAAGGTATAGGGCTGGCCCTGTAAGCACCCATGGTCAGCCTGATCCCTCCGTGGCAGACTGTGTCAGTGATATTCAGGTATTGTCATTTATTATTTAGTGTAAGGCAATACAAAATGAACTACAACTAAGATTCAAGAATTGCATAATTTTACAAAATAAATAGAATTAAACAACTAAATCTACAAACAAATATTTAAATTTTCAATCTGTTCAAGGGCTAGCTCCATCACTTCAAATAAATCTACTAGACTTCCAGGCTAAGCTCATCTGTTACAGCTTGTTACTATGGGTTTGACAGTCTGATGTTCACTGTCAAAGTCACACTGAGAAGATACAGCCTTTCCCAATCGGGAGAACCTTCCGAACAGACACCATTGCCTGTACGAATCCTCATTGTTTTCCTAGCACATCTTGGTAATTCCATGTCGGATGGTTTTGTGTCAGGTCATATGAGAATCTGATATTCATTGTGAGCCACAATTATTCCACATTTCTGGCCAGTTCCTGCACTTGTTGAAATTCACTGCTTCCAGCGATTCCAAAATATGACTGGTGACTGTTTGGATTTTAAGCTTATCATTCTAAAATGTAGGCACATGAGAATGGATTGGGCCCTGAGGAACCTTAATTAATTTTTCATGCTTCTAGAGAAGGGAAATCTGTCTTCAAAGATCCAGTGACACAATGTGGCTGAGAGATGGCAACCAGTAAAAAGGAGCAGATCTGATGCAGTCCTCATTGCTACATTTATCTGAACATTGATTTTATCACATGTGAACTATTAAGCCACACTGGAGCACAATATTCAGCAGCATAGTACATGAGTACTAAGGAAGAATATTGTAGTGTTGTAGCATCTGCAACCCAAGAAGTACCACTCTGCATTTGTACAATGTTATTGAGCGATCCAGCTTTGTTCCAGTGTTTTCTGCATGTTTCTTGTACAACAATGTTCTATCAAGAGTTACCCCCTGATATTTTGGGAAGTCTTGGTGATGTTGAAGTGCTTGACCATTAAAGGTGACACGTAGCTTTGCACTGTCCATTCTACCATTCAGAAAAAAGCAGCTAATTTTGATCATCATTGTATTTGGTGTTAATCTCCACTTTTTAAAACATTCATACTTAGATCTGCAGAGAGTATATACTCACCAGCTTCAACACTTTTCTATTGGGTGGCCAAAGGTAAGAAGGTCTCACTAATTCACTGTGCACCTATAATCTAACTGTGATCTCACAAAAGCCTTATATATCTGGATCAGACATGACCTGTTCACTCTTTGAGACCTGTGGCTAGGGCACTTTACAAAAATGAGACCCAGACACCTCACCAAATATTTAAAATGTAGAATAGTGTCCCTCATATCCAAGTCAAGCAAATTAAAAATATGACAAGAATAATTAAAATTAACACACACACACTTAGCTGAAGAAAATTTAAAACCTGTCTCTGCAGTCCAGCCCTCCAACCTCTAGCCTATAAGTTGTAACAGATGAGACACTGTTGTAAGTTTAAAGGAGCAACAAAAAACTGCGAAACATCCACAAGCAAGGAGCACTGCATGGGACTCCAAGCTGTAGATGTTATACTGTTTACAGCAATGACAACGAGGGTAACATTTAAAATACTTCCCAAGAGAACATCATGTCCTGCTGAAAACTATTTGATGGCACATCACCACATCGGTGTCTAAAAAGCTATTTTGATGAGAAGGACCTATACAGGTGACTACAAAAATCCCATTGGTGAAGTTGTCCTAGAATATTGTGCCTCTAAGTAGTAACTTACCACCTTACTGATGTCAAAAAATATCCCTATGCAATGCTATTTAATTAGGAAAGCCTGCTGGATTGCCACCTCCTTTGGGTCACACTGTGGACAGTGGGTAGCCTCCAGAATCCACACTGAGAGTGGCTAAGGAACTGTCTGATCTCTAATATCCAAATCATGTGACCGTTGACAATCTGCTCCAAGGTCTTTCCTAAACAACTTATTAAGTCAATGCTTCTGTTACTACTAAGGCACTTTCAGCAGTTTCCTGGTCTGAGGAGAGATACCAAAGTTGCTTCCCTCTACGAGTTTGGAAATAGTCTTGTCTGCTATATTGAACTGAAACATTGTAGAAGGATTTCCTTTGATACTGTTTGCAAGTTTGATTGCATGCTGTACTCTTTTTGGCCATGACGGAATGCAGTGTCATGAGCCTCAGACAGTGCTGAATCCAGCTCCCGCATGGAGAAGGGGCAGTTGTAGGACTCAGAATTGTTGGATCTGAAGTCAAACTCACCTCTCCCCCTGGTTGCACAGTAGCAGGTGAAACCTGGATCCTGGCTGGCAGTGGCAGTAACCATAGTAAAATGCTCTGGCTAAGTCTGTACAATATATGTGGACAGAGTTTAAAGGTACTCCTGTTTCAGCACTGTTGCTGTAGATAACCATTTTTACATTTACCAGTAATCATTCTGAAGGTGTCTCACATTTTCACAGAACAAGTGGAGCAGTTGATGCATTGTGCCATGGCTCTCACTACTCGAAAGGCTGCAAGGTGTCTGCTTTTGGTTGTTACCATTTGAACTACCAAAGAGCCACATGCCTGACCCCGATTGTTGAGATGGACCCATCAGTCCATTCGGGTACAGGCTGCCTTCTAAGATGACCTGGGGACTTTGAGATGAATAGGTCAGTGACATGGTGGATCACACTTGTGTTGTGGTCCACCCATTCCTGGATGCTGTGCCAGTGCACAGACACAGATAACTGACAGAACAGTGTTTAGTTTGCTCTGATGACCATTCATCTTGGCAGTTTCTCTTCAAAGAATTGCTTTATCCATTATATGGATCCAAATGGAAAGTGATCACTGGAATGAAGGTCTTCAGTAACTTCCCACTGAGCAGAATCTGCATGCACTAGACAAGAGAAAGAGATGTCTATGGCTGAGGATGACCCTATAGCAGCTTTGAAATGAGAGAGATTGTCCATGCTGAAGGTAGTCACTCAGGGAAACTCTTTCTTCAGTAAGGAGTCTTTGTACCACTTACTAATTTTGTTTCATAAGGCTGGTTTCCCACATACTTGCATTATTTTGTAATAAAAGTAACATTTTTAATACCTCTGTGATTTCTAGATGTATTTCAATTGTCTTCCCCCCTTCCTATAAGTTTTTAGACTTGTGCTTATTCTTTAATTGCACTGGCTGTGATGAGAACTTGTGGTACAAAGTAACTCCAATTGGTTGTACACAACTCCAATGGCATCACAAGGCTCTCTAAAATTTGACCCCTGGGGCAAGTAGAGTGTGAGTCCCAGTATACATTAGGGACTCCCAGTTGAAGAAATGGTCAGTAAAATTGTTCTATAACATCTATGAGGGCCTCAGAATCTGTTGCATCTTGTGGTGGTTGGCACAGAAATCATAAAGGGGTCATTTGACCCAACTGCAACTGCAACTGTTTGCAGGTCATCAGTCATGGGCAGAGCAAGGGAGCATCCCTTGGCCCTTTCCCTAGTCAGGTCATCCTTGTGGTGGACAGTACAGCCCTGTAGCACTGTGGCATCGGTAAGTTTAAAGTGTGTTTCTTGTAAACACAAGCACTGGGGACAGTCTTGCACTAAGAGTTTCAGTTCCTCAGCATCTGTCCTGAACCCACTGATGCTCCACTGTAGTGTGGGAGCCATTAGATCACTGAGATTTTTCATTCATCCAGTCTCTCTAGAATGCTCAGAGTCTTGTGATGGTTGGAGATTTAGAATGTTACTTCGGGCAGACTTCATATTCCACTGTCTCTAAAGTGGAATCATTAGAGAAATCTCAGATAGAATGAGATCGGTATGGCATTTCCATTTTGGTTTGGTTGGTAGAAGAGACTTAAGAAGAACATTTAGACAGTATCAGTGCTGCAGTTTACTGAAGCCTATCTGTTGATATGCTGGAAACTATGTAATGTTGGTGGCCATAGCCTTTACTGATTTTTTCTGTGGAAGATACAGGTTTTGTAATAACAACACCTTCACAACTGCACTTACAAACACACATATTGTACTATCAACCTCTACTTTTGTAGAGGCACCAGCTTTTGGAATAGGCTTTTTGAGAGCTGAAGTGATCTGAAGAAAACAGTCAAAATGGATGGAGAGGGGGGGGGGAGTTGAATTGCTTTACAGATATTTTCTGCTTCATGATATGGAATACGCTTTGTTGTTTTTAGACAGGTAGACACTGCAGTTTCTGTACCAGACATGGTGATCTCCAGAGCAATTAACATACTTTGTAAAAGATGAACAAATGACTCCATCATTTGCGATAAGTGGCTTCTCTCTCTCTCTCTCTCTTACTAGAATGGAGTTCTCAAAGTGCTGGTATTTGGTTTGGTTGGGTTTGGTATATAGGACCTCGCATTTAGGAATGTGAATCCTGCCTTGGCATGGTCTAGAAGCACATGTAAGAATAAAGGCATTTTTTTACTGGTTTACAATCTGTTCCTTTCATCATAGTTTACGCATCCGTCATTGCTACTTGAGCCCACTCATCTTTCAGTTCTTCTTTGGGAATATCTATAATGTCCCTACGTGATACAAGACCTTTGCTGTAGTTCATAGTGTTTTCTAGTTCTGTTTCGATGGTGGATTCCCTGAGGCATTTAGCTGCCTGGAGGTTTGTTACATGTTGGGAACTAGGTGTTTCAACCAACAGTATAGCATTTATCAACCACTTTATAGATTTTCAGCTGCCAGCAATAACCTATAAACCCTTTTGCATATGAGAAGGTGAAATATTCTCAAAGCTTTCCTCTTTTCTCTTAACTATTAAAGACACATACTGACTAGCAGCACTTTTTCTGCTACTATAAAGTATTTTGAGCTATCTTTTTTTCAGGTGGTCTGACTACACAAACCCTCTTGTTAGTTTGGGTGTGATACCCACCAGCAGTACACACCCATACCACTAGGAGTTGATCTGGAAAAGTTTGACCATGAGCAGCTAGGGAAATATGGATCCACCCAGACAGAGTCTTGCTCGCTTGGGTAAGACGTATACAGCTGGGATGTGGCAGGTTCCCCAGAAGCTGCCCACTAATGCATTTTCCACTTCGACAACCTTGCATCTCATCACCATGCAGAACACCTTCAGACAGAGGTTTGTACCATCCTTGCAATCTCACAGCTAAGGCAGGATCCCTGCTGCCTATGATAACACAATGTTCCACTGTTATACCACATGGTGGTTGTTGAAGCATACACAAAAATTACTGTTGCAGAGGTCCAGCGGCACTCACCGGCTCCAGATCACGAAACCTTGGCTCACAAAATCTATACGCAGCCAATGATAGCTGAAGTGCTCACCATTTAGAATGACTCAGGGGGCACATGGAGCTCTCCAGTTTCTAGCTTTAGCTTATTTGCAATAGCATCCATAACATAACATACAATAATAAAATTAAATTCAAAAATAAAGAACACTCCATAGCCAAATTGATTGAAATAATGTCTTTCTTTGGTTTTATGAAGTCTCTTGGCCCCACCAAGAAGAACTCAAGGAAATAATAACGTTTATACTATAACGGAGCATTATCAAAATGAAACAAAAACATAATGCTGGATCTAGTTGACTAAAGGAAAGAGATTTATGCTCCATATGCAGATTTCTCTAGAATTTTTCTGCAGAAAAACTCCACGAGAGTACAAACTCCCTTCAAACAGCACTTTGCTTTTTCTTTTCAATTTGCGAATGGATTTTTATTTTTCATGCAAAAATGGGCACTTTTGCACTATCTACTTTTCATTTCTAAATATTTTTCTCAAATTAACTTTTCTGTAAAACTGCTAGGGTGAATTTTGAGATTCCATCCAGTGTTCTGGGACAAGGGCCAATCACGCTTTCAGAATTTTGTAACATATTCAATTTGCTGTTGAACATACCACTGTTTCATTGTTTGTGGGGAAATAAAAGTACAACAAAGGTAAAAAATATTTGACTTTATTTATGACGTATAACAACAGAACTTGATATACATGTGAAATTATGTGCCATACTCTGTTTATAGCTATTCAATTTTATAAACATGTTTCCTTATTCATTTACTTATAATATTTACACATTTTATTATTTTCATAAATTTTGCACATCTAAACTCAGCAATTACCATTGCTGAATTGACACAGGGGCAGTGAATTGCAGTATATTTATGGAGTGTTGTTAAAACAGTGTCTGAATTATTAGCTACAACATAATGTAAAGAGACAGATTATGTAGGCTACCGGCATCTGATTTGCTTTGAGAGTAACTACACTTTAAACCAAACATGCATACAACATCTGGAGAATGAGTCTGAGCTATGTGGTGAGCTGTGAAAGATAGTTGGAGAATATGGAAGTGGCAGAACAAGTGTGTCATTCTACAGCATCTGTGTAATTACCAGTAGCATCCTGAGTGTGCAATGACAATATCTTCCCAAAGCACTATATATTATTCATCATTTTCTCATCATTTAAGGTATCAGACTTACAGAATTTAGATCACACTCTGAGCAATTTCTGCATGGCACACTTTGTAGGATGTAAGTGTTTGAGTAAACTTACAAACATTGTGATGATTATAATTCTGTTAAAAAGTTCACTGTGGCTGATGCCTATAAGTTGAAACAGCAGCTAATCAACTAACATTAAACAGGCAGGAAGAACAATAATTTTACTGACAATCAGTTACTGAGTATATTAGAAGGTATTTATTATGAGTTTAGATATAATGACTGAAGAATGCCAAAACTTGATAGAGTAATGGTAGTGAGAAAGTAGAACTTCCAAATATGTTTTGAATTTGCAGAATCATAAAATACAAAAATTATGGAGCTGAAATTATTGATGGTCAAGAATCTGCACTGACAGAAGTATACAAACCTAGTGAGCCTTGGGATGTGACAAAAAGAATTATCTGTTTAGATAAAAGGACATTTCCATATTCATCCTATAAGCAATACACCAATGGATCTCTTTATGCTACTACCTAGATATAACATACTTCAGTTTGTAAATAATGAAATGAATGAAAATGCTGTGAAGCTATTTCTGAGTGCACAACTGAAGGATGGGCCTAGGACATGAAGTGGAAACCTGTAAGCAGAGAAGAAATACTTGTCTTTCATTATACTCACATAGGGGTGACATAAAACCCATCCCATTTTAAGTCTACTGGAAGGAAAATACATTGTTTGTTAAAAGACGAATAGTGTTGAGTGTGATCAGAGACAGATACATATAACCATCTTACATTCACTACATATTTCTAAAGATCCACGGCCAGGACATCTGAAACCAGATGACAGATTCTAAAAAGTATGATCTATTTTAAATTATTTCAGTAAAAGAATGTGTCAAATGCATTACTGAGGATGATACCTATCCTTAAATGACTCAATGAAATGAATGAGAAGAGAAAAGTATGTTCTTTCTGATCTCGTATACTCATTACTGTGTTGTTGGATTGCACAGATACGTCACTCATTTAACTTTTTGAGATCATAAGTCATAAAGATGGTAAAAGCTGCTGTTAGATGATGTGAAAGATGTTTACCACAGGAAGCAGCAATGAGAGCCTCTTCACATTATTATTCAGTATCATACTTTAAATTGGGAATAAACACAGTGAGATTCAATATAGAGCTATTGAACTCAACCTCTTACAATCCTAATTTACTTAAATGTCACATCCTTATATTTTGGTAACTGTAGAATGGCATTAAGAGGACAACATTCCATGGAAATGCAGTGTATGAGTGGTTCACAACAAATATACTGTCAGCAGGACAGACTTGATTACTGAGCAAGATCTAAATAAGTTGCCTAGCAATGTTGAAAGAAATTATGCACAAAATATACATATATTTTAAAATTTTATCAATAAGAGTAAACTTATAAAATGAATGCTCATAGAACACCCTAATCATTCAATAATCTTTCTTTCACTATTCTTCACTTTTGTGCTTATACCTATAAAGAAGAGTAATGTATGTACAGGACATAAGAGATAGGTATTTAGTGAACTGACAATGATTTACACACATTTATAACTAAAATAAACATGGATGTATAGGCACTGTCAGTATAGAATGGATATTTAAGAGCATTGCCTTCTTTAAATTTTCATTGTGTCAAGAAAATGCAAGAGACCATAATAAAATTTTTATATCAGGACATAATTTAATAACATGTACTGACCAATGAGAAACAATGTTACATTATATATTACGATATCCAAAAGTGATGGCTGATATGGAAGCAAATGTATTTAGGAAATATCTTGTTTGGACATGAACATGTGATGTTTGTATTTTTATCAGACTTCACAAGATGACATCTTTGAACATAAGCTTAGAATGTAATATCAGTGTCAGAATAGTATGACACATAAATTACCAGAACGTACAGATCTCACAGTACATTTCAAAATCTGAACAGGAACATTAGCATTACAAAGAAAATAATTTTGAACTGAACTAAGAAATAAGCAAAAATTATATTTAAAAAAGGGTAAATACCAGAGATAAAAAGACTGGCGCAAAAGGCATAGTAGCCAAAATGGTCAGGAGTGACAATAAGACAATTAATCAAAGGATTTTTTTCAAAAATAATAACTAATCTATGTGTTGGTACACATGAGAGAACAAAAGGAAGACTTTGTGAAATCAAAGGCAGCTAGGATATCAACAAAACTGATGTAAAGGCAAAATTAACATGGACATGATAGATGGTTAGCCCAAAGATATACATAACACAAAACTCTTAAGGCTTTCATGGACACTTGTAGACAAATTGCCAGTTGGCTTCTGTCTAGGGTTCTTCAGTCGATGTTTGTTTGTTGGTTTTTCTGATGGTTCAACAGCATGAGTGGCTGGCATGGTCAAAGATTCACTCTCTACCTCTAGCAATAGAGGGTGAAATTTTGAGAATGCCAGCCACTCGTACTCATGAAATGTCAGAAAAATTATCAAACAAATGTTGGCCAAAGAACATGAGGCTAAAGCCATTAGGCAATTTGACAACATTTGTGACAGATCAGGAAATCTAGAGAGAGAGAGAGAGAGAGAGAGAGAGAGAGAGAGAGAGAGAGAGAGATGCTTGTACTATTTGGTGAGTTGTCTCTTTTACTCCTAAATTATTTACATTCTGCCAGAACTTTTCCTTGCAATAGTAAAAAAGTTATGAATTTCTTGTGATTTTTACAGTCTTCCATCACAAAATGTGTGTTGTAAATTGTAACATTCTGCTAACACTTCTATCAAATAAAAGTAAAATTAGAGCATGCTTTTATACATTATGGCACCTCATAATATCAAACATGTTGCAATAAATCAGAAGACAATTAAGCTAAAATAAAAAATAATCTGCAAGATTTTGCTAGTGTTTTTTCCATATTTCTAGTGAAAGTAATGTTTTACTGTTTTCTTAAAACTCTAATACGCCACAATATTCAGATAATTCAGCTTAATTCACCACCTTCTTTAAAAATTGTTTAGGATGGAAAGTATGAAGTGTTCAAAGATGAAGTCAGTAGCAACAAATGTTTGGCAGGCACTCCAGCAATAACAATGCTAGCATTCTGGGTCAAAAGAAGGAAGTGCAGCACTTCATATATTTTATTTAAAGTTGCAGAAAGTGACGCAACGACATATTGCGATAAGATCTTGTTGGGTTTATTGCACTGGCACAAAAACCTTCATTTGCACAACAGAAATACATCAGAAATCACATGACTGACACTTTTTCTAAATAAAGCACTCATGGACTATATCTATGGAGTTATCACAATAACATTTAGCCTGGTGAACTACGAGGCATAGTTAAACATTACAATGAAAGTAGCCCTACTCAGCAAAATGAAGCTGTAAAAAACAGCAACATGAGAAGAAAATAAGAGCAAAGACATGACCAAAAATATTCCATAAGGCAAAGGCTAGTTGTGTCAATAAACTGAAAATTGAACACTGTAACATCTTCCTAAACAAATAACAGTAATCAAGAATTTATTAGACGCAATTCAATATTTGTGAAGGGATGAAAAGTAAAACATTAAAGATGTTATACAACAAATGTTGAAGCAATTGAAAATAATCACTAACTAAATCTATATTTATAGGACAATACAATCATAAGTCACAATGAGCACAAAACATGAAAAAATTAAATAAAACAAAAATAACTGAAATAAAATGCAGGAACTCTTAGATGATGATCATTTTGGCTTTAGGAAAGGTAAAGGCATCACAGAAGCAGTTCTGATGTGAAGCTTTATTCTGGAAGCGAAACTGAAGAAAAATCAAGGCACATTCATCGATTTGTCAACCTGGAAAAAGTATCTGACAGTATAAAATGGTGCAATATATTCAAAATTCTGGAGAAAATAGGAGTAAGCTGTAGGGAAAGACAGATAATATACATCATGTACAAGAACCAAGAGGGAATAATAAGACTGGAAGACCAAGAACAAAGTGCTCAGATAAAAAATGGTGTAAGGCAGGGGTGTAGTCTTTCACCCATACGGTTCAATCTATACATTGAAGAAGTAATGAGGAAAATAAAATAAAGGTTCCAGAGTGGGATTAAACCTTAAGGCGAAAGGATATCAGTGATATGATTCACTGATTACACTGTTATCCTCAGTGAAAGTGAAGAAATACAGGATGCATTGAATGGAATGAGTAATCTAATGAGTACAGAATATGGACTGGGAGTAATCAAAGAAAGACAAAAGTAATGAGAAGTAGAAGAAATGAGAACAGCAAGAAATTTAATATCAGAACTGGGGATCACGAAGTAGACTAAGTTATGGAATTCTGCTACCTTGGAAGCAAAATAACCCATGATGGATAAAGCAAGGAAGACATAAAAAGTGACTAGCACAGGCAAAGAGAGCATTCCTGGCCAAAAGGCCTTTACTCATATCAAACCTAGGCCTTAATTTGAGGAAGAAATCTCTGAAAATGTACATTTTTGAGTACATCATCATTTGGTAGTGAGTTATGGAGTGCGGGAAAATAGGAACAGACAAGAATCAAAGCATTTGAGATGTGGCGCTACAGAAGAAGGTTGAAAAAATAGATAGACTGGTAAGGTAAGGGATGAGGAGATTCTCCTTAGCCTCAGTAAAGAAAGAAACACTAATAAGAAGTAGTGAAGGACGATAGGGCACGTGTTAAGGCGTCAGGAAATAACTTCCATGACACAAACGAGAACTATAGACAGTAAAATTTGTATAGGAAGACAGAGATTGGAATATATCCAACAAATAACTGAGGATGTAGGGTACTAGTGCTACACTGAGATGAAGAGGTTGGCACAGGAGAGGAATTCATGGTGGGCTTCAACAAAAAACCAGTCAAAGACTGATTCGCAGGGTGAGGGAAGGGGGAGGGGGGTGGGGGGGGAGCTAATGGATCATATAGGAGAAAAGTTTTCAGCACTTGATTCCTTATAATGAAAAGAAAACACACACACACACACACACACACACACACAGAGAGAGAGAGAGAGAGAGAGAGAGAGAGAGACCTGGAGAACACATCATGGGCATGAATATTGAAAACTTCATCACAAAACTGGTGGAATTTTATTGTAGTTTATATATGAGAGGACAATTTATATTGTTACTCTGATAAAATAAGAACTGCAATGGTCTCTTGTTTATGAATATACCAGGACTTCATAACACATGAAGAAGTGTAGATATAACTGAAAAATGTTCAAGTCAGAATTCTGAAAGATAAACGATAGCAACTGGTGCTGTGAGAAACAAATTAATTAAAATAGTTTCACATTGCAAAATATATCAGGATTTCATAACATGTGACACAGCATAAACACTCAAAAAGTTCACTAAACTGCATAGTCAGATAATAAAATTTGGATGTCAGTTTCCTGAGCCCTGGACATTTACCAATGAAATTGTAGGTCTTTATAGCACCTCTCTGAGACAACCATTTGATAGAGGTTTGAAGATCAAGTTATGCAAGACAATTCCCACAACAATTGCATTGTATTTTATAAAATGTGGCTACCTAAGGTGATGCAATACCACATAAATGAATTGTGATGGACATTAAGACATGTGACACTGACATACTGAAACAGCCATAATATGCAACATACAATAAAGAACATTTCCTTCCTAGGATAGTTACATGTTACAAATAAAGTCCATATTTTCTGCTCTCAGATGTAACAGCAATAATAACTGAAAGAAATGCATGCTTTAGCAAAAATACTGGTAATTCAATGCTGATTTCTGCAGAAAATAAAATACAACACAATAGGAGGAGAATGATATTATGAAAAGTATAGTTGCCACTCACCATATAACAGAGATGCTGAGTCACAGACAGGTAAAAAAAGACTGTCAGAAAGTGAGCTTTCACTCAACAAGGCCTTCATCAAAAACAGACAACATACACACACATACTCATACAAACACAACTCATACACACATGACCAGAGTCACTGGCAACTGAAGCTGAAGTCTGGCTCCTGATGCCAGGGACTGTTGTCATGTGTGTGTGAATTGCATTTGTTTGTATGTGTGTGTGTGTGTGTGTGTGTGTGTGTGTGTGTGTGTGTGTGTGTGTGTGTGTTTTGTCTATTTTCGACAAAGGCTTTGTTCGCCTAAAGCTCACTTTCCAACAGTCTTTTTGTTGTGCCTATCTGTGACTCAGCATCTCCATTATATGGTGAGTAGCAACTATCTTCTTCATAATAATGTTACATTCTATCCTCGATTTTCCATTGTAAGAGAAGAACGAGAAATTTAAACCTTCACATACTGAGGACCTCACAGAGTACAGCAACATCCATGAAATTTTTGTTATGATCACATTTATAAATGAATTATCACTCAAAACTGACATTACAATAATCAGTATCACAAATAATGATTATATTAAAGTCATTCCAATGAGCACTAGGAAAGAGTCCATTTTCTGAAGAAACATCTACATTGCACTGTTACAGGATATAGCAATCTGAAACTACTTTTCTTTTCTTCATAAAATATTTACAATTTTCAAATGTTAACTGTAACAAGTATGAGCATTATTCCACAGCCTTGTATTGCCATATGTCAAAATAGTTAAATATGTTAACTTCTGGCAGGACTTAACTTGTATTGTCTAAGTTATTTAACAGATTGAGAGAAAGCTCACATTTTATGACTTTCTAGTTTTCATTTACTGTAATTACAGTAAAAATGCTTGCTTGCTAAATTAATTTTGAAAGTTACAAATTATGAAACTTCATAAGCCTTTTACATATGTGCAAATACATTACTTCTAGTTACTTAATAACAGTTTTCATTGAAAATATCAATAATGGTCCAGGACACTGTAAATTGGTGACAAGGAACAAAGACTGTTCTTAACAACTACAGCTATAAGAGATAACAATCACTATTATGTCTATTATTCAACAAGTATGCTTCAAGAGATGTAAAAATTCTCATGTCAGATTGAACAATCCAAAATTTGGTGTACATATATATAAATATCAATTCCATGCTCAGTCTAAAGAGAAAGTTCTGTAAAAATACAGAATATTGGAACAATTATTAATCTTGTCTTTGCAAGATGTACTACAATGTGTCACTAAAAAGTCTACAGTTAATTCCATATCATTTCCTCTTCTGTGATAGGTACATAAATCTTCAAAAAGTAAAATGTAACTTATTACCTACATTGTATTCATTAAATGTGAGAACATTGCCATAGGAATATCATTCTTATACTATTGATTCATTTTTAAAGCAAAATTCTGACTTGTCAGAATATTCCTTAACTATTATTGGCACGTAGCACTTGTTGAGCACTAGTAACTGAGGGATCAATAAATAACATTTATGTACAATATTTCTTGTTACTTAACAATAAAATTCTCCTCATTTACACAATATGGAAACAACTGGAAAATAAATAAAGTGTATAGCATCCTTCACACACAATGATACCATTAAAGGGCTATACCTGCTACTTAGGATTTTCTGAATGAGCAACATCTTACTTCAGGAACAGAATTCCACAGGCAGCTATAATTCTTACCTTTAGACCCAACTGCATGCAAAAGCAGACTAACTTATGTAACAACTATTACAATTAGAGAAGCAATAGCTGATCATTAGTGGCATTTTTCTGAGCTGTGCGTCCAACAAGGCTTCCTCTTTTCTATGAAGCTGCGAACTCCTTCTTGGCCATCAGACATCGCTAAGTTATTTACCATTATTTCCTCACCCATTCTGAAATTAATATTGAAAAATTTTTGAAGGAATACCAGCTGCATAAACTGAAGTTGATTTAAAACAAGTTTGAAATTTTGCTTATTTTTTGATACCTCCATAATAGGATCTTATAAGATAAAAGTACTCTAGCACAAATGTGGAGCACACATTATTCCACAATAAACCACATTTTGCTGATTCACGCAGTTTACAAAAGACTAATGTCAGTTTAAAAGCAGTGTTGTGCAGCTAAAATAATAAATAAATAAATAAAATAAAACTTAAAAAAATAAAATTAGTGTGCCGCCCACCCCACTCCCCCTCCCCTCCACACACACACACACACACACACACACACACTCACTCACTCACTCACACACTAGAGAACCAAGTTCATAACTGGCACACTGTTGCCATTCTAAGGGAGTAATGCTGAGTAAGCTGATCGAGATGATGACTTCCTGAGAGTAAAGCATCCATAATTTTTAATCATCACTAGACACCATCAGTGAATAGTATATATGAATATTATTAGCAGCTCAATAAAGCAGTTAATTCAAATTCCTTCTTTACTGGTAACTGAAACTGATTGTGTCACTATGATTCCAAATCAAACACAGTAATTTCTGAGTCAGCATGTGAAATTCTTTGGATATCTCTAACTGCTGGTAAATATCCATATATTTCATTATCACACCATCACAGTGGAAGGAGATTGAAACCATATATGAAAAGATTTAGAAAAATATAATGCAACAAATGGCAGAAAGGATCAATTATTCTGGAAAAAAACTACAATGCATGTTTTGAAAACTTATTAATTGTGGAAATAAATTACTTCATTGGTGATATTATCAAGTATTTTAAAAGCATGTACTTAGCACAACAGAAAATCCAATATGAAATACCAATAATATGGAAATTATAGATTGCTATTCACCACAGGCAAGAAGCACTGAGTCACAGACAGATGGTCTCCAGCATCCTGAACAGCAGCCACATGGGTGTGAAATGTGTGTGTGTGCGTGTGTGTGTGAATTGTGTGTGTGTGTGTGTGTGTGTGTGTGTGTGTGTGTGTGGGTGGGTGGGTGGGTGGGTGGGTGGGTGGGTGGTGTTTTTCTATTTCAGAATAAGGACTTTGTCAGGAAGTTTTAATATGTTAGCAGTCTTTTTCACTGTGCCTGTCTGTGACTGAATGCCTCCTCTGTGTGGTGACTAGTAAGCCATCCTTCCTAGATTGTTATTACTTAGTACACCACTTTAAGATGGTAAAGGCACAAATTTGGCATGCTAATAATATGAAAAAGCTTCTTGAGGCACAACAGTTGCAAAGCAAAGCACAGAACTTCAGATGGGCAGTTTTCATTCAAGGATGGTTGTATACCAAAAGAAATATACTGAAGTTCTTTGGTGAGTCCCACAGAAGAATCCTATTGCTGATCTCCTTCTACAGGCTTAAGAAATTATTGTGACATATAAAGCCTTTTCAGAAGCACAAAAAAGTGACATGTTGACAGTTATAACGACACATGGATTGTAATATCCCATAGTGAAATGAAAGCCAAAACAACAGGTTCTGTTTTCAAACATTATTCGTATAGAACTGACAAATAGCACTGCCACTGTTAAATAACCAAATAGCTGTACATATGAGTACCAAACCACAAATAGTGACACTGGAAAATAGCAGAAATTGTTAAAGCAAAACAACTCACTTGAGATTCCTCTCAAATTCTATAGATTTTTATAACTGAATTAACTACACATAACCTGAAATTAGCAAAAATTCCCTTTAGCCTAAAACTGTTTCCAGTGACTGTGAGACTGTGCAAACCACATACCTGCATATTCCACAGCACTATCAATTATAGCAGAATTTTGGAACAAATTTAGTGTTGAAATATAATGGTCTATATGGAAAAAATGGCCTTCTCCATCAGTTCCAAACGAAATTTGAAAACTTTAATTTCATTGATACCAATTAATACACCTTTCACATTACACCCCAAAAGTTGAGGCTCGAGGGAACCAGGAGGATTTAGCATTTCTTCATCCATGAAAAGTTTTTATATACTACTGCACTGATACCTAATACAGGAAATATATATATGTGGAATACTTAGGCATCATGAAAAATTACACACCCAATTAACTCAGATCAATTTAGTTATGTTGTAGACATATGTTCCTGTTATGTAGTATATAATTGATGTATCATTGTGATACATAAGAGAGTATAGCTTGTTCTTTTTTTTAAAAAAAAAAAAAAAGAACTGAGGGAGGGAGGGAGGGAGGGAGGGAGAGAGAGAGAGAGAGAGAGAGAGAGAGAGAGTGAAGATAAGACAAAAATCTGGAAACAGTGATAAGTTTCACAGGAAAACTAAGTAACTACATAATTTTGTAATGATGGTCTTTCTTGGAAAGAAAAATCACACTGCTGTTTTTATAATACACTACTGGCCAATAAAATTGCTACACCAAGAAGAAATGCAGATGGTAAACGGGTATTCATTGGACAAATATATTATACTAGAACTGACAGGTGATTACATTTTCACGCAATTTGGGTGCATAGATGCTGAGAAATCAGTACCCAGAACAACCACCTCTGGCCGTAATAACAGCCTTTATATGCCTGGGCATTGAGTCAAACAGAGCTTGGATGGCATGTACAGGTACAACTGCCCATGCAGCTTCAACATGATACTACAGTTCATCAAGAGTAGTGACTAGCGTATTGTGACGAACCAGTTGCTCGGCCACCATTGACCAGACGTTTTCAATTGGTAAGAGATCTGGAGAATGTGCTGACCAGGGCAGCAATCGAACATTTTCTGTATCCAGAAAGGCCTGTACAGGACCTGCAACATGCGGTCGTACATTATCCTGCTGAAATATAGGATTTCCCAGGCATCGAATGAAGGGTAGAGCCACAGGTCGTAACACATCTGAAATGTAACATCCACTGTTCAAAGTGCCATCAATGCGAACAAGAGGTGACCGAGACGTGTAACCAATGGCACCCCATAACATCACGCCGGGTGATACGCCAGTATGGCGATGACGAATACACACTTCCAATGTGAGTTCACCACGATGTCGCCAAACACCGATGCGACCATAATGATGCTGTAAACAGAACCAGGATTCATCTGAATAAATGACGTTTTGCGATTCGTGCACCCAGGTTCATCGTTGCGTACACCAATGCAAGCGCTCCTGTCAGTGATGCAGCGTCAAGGGTAACCACAGCCATGGTCTCCGAGCTGATAGTCCATGCTGCTGCAAACGTCATCGAACTGTTCGTGCAGATGGTTGTTGTCTTGCAAACGTCCCTATCTGTTGACTCAGTGATCGAGACGTGGCTGCACGATCCGTTACAGCCATGCAGATAAGATGCCTGACATCTCGACTGCCAGAGATATGAGGCCTTTGGGATCCAGCACAGTGTTCCGTATTACCCTCCTGAACCCACCGATTCCATATTCTGCTAACAGTCATTGGATCTCGACCAATGCGAGCAGTAATGTCACGATACGATAAACCGCAATCGCGATAGGCTACAATCCGCCCTTTATCAAAGTCGGAAACATGATGGTATGCATTTCTCCTCCTTACATGAGGCATCAGAACAACGTTTCACCAGGCAACACCAGTCAACTGCTGTTTGTGTATGAGAAATCGGTTCGTAACTTTCCTCATGTCAGCACGTTGTAGGTGTCGCCACTGGCGCCAACCTTGTGTGAGTGCTCTGAAAAGCTAATCATTTGCATATAACAGCATCTTCTTCCTGTCGGTTAAATTTCGCATCTGTAGCACGCCGTCTTTGTGGTGTAGCAATTTTAATGGCCAGTAGTGTATCAACTGCTTTATTAATTCAAATTTACAAAAATGAGTTTACCACATAAGAAATCAGAAATCTAGCAGAAATAAATTTGCAAAAAATTATTCTATGTTAGCACTGCAATTAAAATGAATTCTGATGATGTCATTGACTCATTTCAGATCATGTCTGCTTCGCCTGTGCATCATATGGTTCCGTACCACATGGAAATTTCTTTTGCTACATGTATCTGTGGCTGGACACAAATCACTCTTCTTGCTAAATTAGATAACTTGGGAAATGGACTACTGTTATGAAGGAAGGACGGAAGATTAGGATTTAACATCCCATCAACATCAAGGTTAATACAGACAAAGCAAAAGCTCAAGCTGTTTCAATAATGTCAAGAATGAGATAGGAAATCACCCATTCCCTTTCAAAGGAACCATCCTGGCATTTGCCTGGAGCAATTTAGGGAGCTCATGGAAAATGTAAATCTGGATAGCCAGAGATAGACTTGAACAGTCACTCTCGTGAATGAGAGTCAAGTGTGCTAACCACTGTGCTACACCAGTCAGCACTACTATTACGCATCCAACACTCAACCAGATAATCATCATCACTGCCATCCATTCAGGTTAAATAAAAGTAACCTCACTAGGAGGTTGCATATCATATGGCCCACAGGCTAGTCATTCTGAAAACAGAAACTTTTAGGATGTCTGACATTTTATCACCAGTCATAAATAATTATTTACAGATATCACAAAAACTGAATAAAATATTACTGTCACATTATAATTTAATTATGTCTAACTTGGAATAGATAATTCATCACAAATTTGACACAGAGTTTTTAACATCTTATTTCTACCATCAGTGGACATAATTTTTAATGAGTGAAAGACTGGCCACAGATATGTTGCTACACTTTGCAATGTCTGAACTTCAACTTTCTCCTCTATGAAATGGAGACTGCACTCCTTTTAGAATTCATAATAATTACAGTTAAAATTTGATTTTCTGTACAATCAATATTTATTAAACACCAAAATTGGGTATATAGTAATTTACACGTACCTCCGTATTGTCAGCTCTGCATTGCAATGAGTTTTTAGTTTATGCACTTTTAACCAAACAAACTTAATTTTGGGACAGTTCTCACCTTCAAGCACTTCTGTTGCAACTTTGAAAGGCTCAAAATTGTTATGAGTTCTTTTGTTGTTGCTGTTGTTGTTGTTGCTGTAAACAATAAGTTTTTCAGAGATGTCCATCTCTGCAAGCATTTCCATGATTTTGTCAGATTGCCTAACTACAGACTGTAACATTCTAAACAAATTGTTCCACCTTGGCCGGCCGGTGTGGCCAAGCGGTTCTAGGCACTTCAGTCTGGAAACACACGACTGCTACAGTCGCAGGTTCGAATCCTGCCTTGGGCATGGATGTGTGCGGTATCCTTAGGTTAGTTAGGTTTAAGTAGTTCTAAGCTCTATGGGACTGATGACCTCATATGTTAAGTCCCATAGTGCTCAGAGCCATTTGAACCATTTTTTGTTCCACCTTGGCTTTGTTTTCTGCTTTGAGCTTGTCTATATCAGTTTTCTTTAGGAAACGGATAGCATCACTGGTAGCATGAATTGCTGAATAAACCATTGCACCCTCATTTTTCAAACAACTGCCATCAAAAATGTGCTTCAGGATTGTGATCAAAACATGTGAAATGTGAGCATAATGCTGAAAGGATTGCAATGCCTTGGACGTATTAGTACCTACATTAATGATGAATGAAATCTTATTAAGCTGCTGTGGATTTACTCCCACATTAAATAACAATGTATTCATAATGCTGAAAGGACTGGAATGCCTTGGATGTATTAGCACCTAGGTTAATGACAAATGAAATCTTATTAAACTGCTGTGGACCTATTCCTAAATTAATTGGTGTTTCTGTAATATGGTTCTTAATAAATTCCCCAGATTTTTCCTTCTCAGAAAAATGAGTTCTCACCAACCCCATATTTAGAAGTGCCTAACTTTGATAAACAAACTTTGCAGTAATAGATATGTAACAATTTTTTCGAAATGGATTGGTCCACACAACCACTGTACATGCACAGGTATTCACACCTATGGCCTGGACAATGCTGAGTATCACACTCGCCCATATTTAATTGGATTGTCATTCAATGTTTCATCTTATTGTTGTAGGATCAGGCAAAACATTGGAGCTGTACAAAGTTGAGATTCTGAAAAGATGTTTACAAGCTCTTGCCAAGAAGTGTGAAATCCTCGCCCAGTTTTTAAGTAAATACATGAAGCTCTCTGGCTCACATTTCTTTGCACATTTTAGTTATTGTACTGCAGCTTCCACCGGTAATGCTTCAGAACTTAAACTCTGTCAAGTTCTGCAGGCATGGCAGAGCACCTACCGAACTAAACTTAGTCAGGATGATTTCCATTTTTATTATTACTAATGATAATCTCTCCCAAACACTGCTATGGCCACACTCTTCTGCACTTACAATATATTCTTTTGAATCCAGTTTCACTTT
The DNA here is from genome assembly GCF_023898315.1 of Schistocerca nitens. Lineage (NCBI taxonomy): Eukaryota > Metazoa > Arthropoda > Insecta > Orthoptera > Acrididae > Schistocerca > Schistocerca nitens. Next base: position 519,898,261 of record NC_064615.1, on the reverse strand, counting down.
CACCCTAGCTTTAGGCTCATGTTCAATCATCATGATCCTGCAGCAGAGGACTGAGCAGTGGTCGGGTAATTGGAGTAGACAGGCCATTCTAGCACAATATACTCAATTGAGCATGAAAGAAGTCAAGTGCAGCTGCTTCACCCATCCAAAGTGGCAGCACTGATGTCTGCAAAAAATTTTCAGAACTACATCCACCAAGCAATTTGAGAGAGTATAAATGCCAGATGCAAACCTCTATTTGCAACACTCATCTCATCATTAGCTAAAACAGAGGGCAGGTACCATCTCACATTAGGCACTGGCCTCTGGTACAAATATAAAATGCAATCTAATAAAACAAGGGTTATGGTCAGTAGTTGGAGAGAATGATAAAATCGTGGAAATGCTTGCAGAGAAGAGCATCTCTGAAAAAGCTATAAGGTATTCTTTGGCTACTGCAGCATATTGTTCCTCATGCCTTGCTACCCCACCCCAGACAGTTGTATGGCTCTTGGGCTCAACATCAAGATGTCAGCCTGCAGGAGTATGGTAAATAGAGCCACACTGTGTTCCTCGCAGGCCTCCTTAGCTGCTTCAACTGCTATCTCGTTTACCAACTTCCTACATGCTCTGGCACACAGCAGAATGACACCTGCTTCCCCTGCTGTTGGAGAAGGAACAGTTCATCCTGTATTAAGTGGATCATTGTCTCTGTTGGGTACATCTGTTGCAAAGCTTGTACGGCACTAAGGCAGCTGAATCAGATAAGAAACTTCTTGCTTTGTTGATGACTCATTTTCTCCAGCGCCTCCAGGGCTGCATACATATGAGCACTGAAAACTGTAAACATACTTGGGAGTCAATACTTGAAGACACTGCCAGTGAATGGTACTGAGTAGCCAGGGATATCACACTGTTTTGAACCATTTGTATATATTTCAGAGATATTGCAGTGCTGACATAAAATGTTATGAAAACAGACTTAAGAATGACACTTGTAGTTCTTTCTTTCTTGACATGGCCATTTCTGACCTACCACATCCATGTCTAAAAGGAAATCCTCTGCACTAGTACAAAAGGACTCACTGGTCGCCATCAGATGTTAAAGATTCATGCAAACGACAGGCCAACAATGGAGTGGTATGAATGTGAAAGGAAAGATTTTGTATGTCTGTTGCACAATGAGTAGTTGCCGCCTAATGTGAAGTGATTGCTCGCCAGCCTTGGCAAAGAGGCTGGGAATAGGAGTTCGTCCTCAATGCCCCCATGGTCAGCCTAATTAACTCATGGTGAATGGCATTCAGTATTTTTAAATACAAAGCCTCCATAAAACTGTAGCAGACAAGTTTTGTCTGCTCCCCAAGCCCTGTGACCAATGTATTTTAAAATATTAACTAATGGTGTGCATTTTTTCTTTTCTACTTTTTCCATTATTTGTTTGTTTAAGTTTTAAAACCTTTTCAAATGTTATCCAATCACAGAACAAACTTGAATATACACCTATTACAAATCTATGAACAACAGCTACACATGAAGCACCAGCCCAGCAAGGAGCCATAAAATTTCAATGTCAGGAGAATGAGATTTAGACTGCAACGGCAGTAATTCCAACTCCCCCTGCCTGTGATTGATGCTAAAATGTTAATATTTATATGGACACTTTGTTTTCATCTGTAGACATTTTCATGTCATGTTTGTACCTCAAGAAGAAATAGAATTGAGTATCAACAATGTGTCATGTGAATTTTTAAGTTGTCCCAGCAAACTACATGTTCAAACAAATTTCAGGTTACAGCCAGTCATTGTTTAATTCATTCCATGATATTTCAACTGGCCACATAATGGTCATCTTTGGGTGAGCCATTGAAGACTGATGAAGACTTGCTCCATTCTGCCATATATTGCATACTGCAGGTATTCAACATATGTGACATAATTCAACTTGACAGATGGAGCACACTTCCTGGCAGCAGTGCCCTCACTGGTGGAGGCATGGAACTCAGCTGTCCTTTGCATTGCTGCCCACCATGGCCATTGGCACACTCTGTCATCTTCAATTAGAAAAAAATCACGGAGATGATAGGATCCCAGGCACTGTGAAACTAGTAGCCACTATCATGGTCCATCAGACTTTCACCTGGTATATTTCCATGGAGACTTTAATAAGGGAGTCCCAAAAAGATGCTGCTGCAGTCAGAATCATGGTTCTATCATACACCATTGAACGTCCAGTGGAAACACAGTGTTTGGCAATAGTGAACTTGCTTGCTTGCAGAAGGCAACCGCAACATTAATGTTTTTGCATGACTGATTGGTAACTTTATTAAACTCTAAAACAATTTATATTGTATGGATTTTGTCATGTAAAACATTGAAATTTTTACGGCTTACAATTGATTCCTTATACAATAATTTGCAATGAATTTTGTTAATCTAATTACATTTTGTTTAGTGGCTTAGCTAATTATTATTCTATATACACATTATAAACAGTGCTTCTCATAACAGGTAAACCGTTTTAATTTTGGTACTCCATTACTGCATAAAAACTTTTATTTTGTAAATAATCTTTCAGTTTTGTTTTGAAAAAGTAGATAGTATCTACATCTTTTATATGCTGTGATAATTTGTTATGTAATATGATGACATTCTACAATAAAATCCACTGAATTTTAACTTTATTTTTTCTGTTCAGATGCAAATTATAGCAGTTTCTGGTTTTATAATCAGATACTAAGCAATTTTCAACATTGTGTGGTTCCCCCCCCCCCCCCCCCCCCCATGCATATATTCACAAGGTACAGTTAATATTCCCAGCATTTTAAAAAGAATGTGGAAGTGAGCTGTATTTCTGCTCTTGGTCATTAAACACATTGATACTTTTCATAACCTAAATAAACTTGATTATTCTTCTTATTCACTCTCCAAAAAATTATGTCATAGTTAATAACAGTATGAATATAAGCAAAATATACTGATCTGATACATGAAATATCACATACGACATATGAATTCAGAGGGCATACAATGCTGAAGAAATTCTATTGCCAAGTATTTTTACATGTTTTTCCCAACGTAACTGACAATGAATATGCGTTCTCAGAAATTTTGTGCTTTCCACCCATTGTATAACTTCATTATTTATTTTCAGGTTGTTGTAATCTAGCTTCCTGTTTATCTAGAAGTTCATAGTGCTTGTTTTCTTTTTATTAGGAGTAACTTTATTGCCCATTAATATAAGCTTTTAAGTGTTTCTTCAGCTTGCCCATTCATAAAGCTACTAAGTCTTTCTTCGGCTTTCTCTCTTAGTGCATCTAGTGACCTGTCAGCAATCAGTACATTAGAGTCATCTGCAAACAATATTGTTTGTCCATGCTTGATACAGAGCACCAAAAAAAATGGTTCAAATGGCTCTGAGCACTATGCGACTTAACTTCTGATGCCATTAGTCGCCTAGAAGTTAGAACTAATTAAACCTAACCAACCTAAGGACATCACACACATCCATGCCCGAGGCAGGATTCGAACCTGCGACCGTAGCGGTCGCTCAGTTCCAGACTGTAGCGCCCAGAACCGCACGGCCACTCAGGCCGGCACAGTGCACCATTCTTTCACAGTGAGTGTGGTCTGTCATATGTAGGCCATACCTCTCTGACAAGGTATTTAGTAAATTCTGGCCTTCTGCAACAATAAGACATCCTCCACCAATCCTAAAAGATCTGCAATCTTTGAGGGTGGATGGAGAATAAATTTCACTTGAAATTTACAGAAGATTCTTGCTATTTTAAATGAAATATTGACCACAAAAGGAAGAAAAGGTAGACATTTTGCCCACTTGTTCTCTTCTTTATCCACTTCCTGATTCTTTGTTTTAACTGACAGTGCCTGTTAATCTCCTGGTTGGAATGTCCATTTTTTCTGAATGCTGTCTTTAGGTGGGCGAGGTCTTTAGGCTAAGTATCTAGATCTGAAGTAGTGCGAGCTCTGTGTAAGCAGGCTCATAGTTTCCGACAGGTGATGACAACTTGACGCTTGCAAATACAAATCAGTAAGAGTGAGCTTATGATAAACTGAATACCCTGGACGGCCATCATTTCTTCGTCTAACCAAGACATCCAAAACATCTCTCTCTATTTCCATAGTGAATTCAATGTTGTTGTGAATGGAGTTGACATGGCGAAGAAACTCCAATTTGTCTTCTCCATGGGGCCATACTATCTTTGTCAGCCTTCAGTACTACTACATCAGCACCCTCTAATAGATTTCATAGTGCAGCCCTTTCTGCAGAGTTTAAGTTACTACATTGAGAAGGAGCTTTCAAAAGAGCATGGCAAGTTACCCTTCTTAGTTCTCGCACAGCATCTGAAGGAAGGTGTCCTACGGCTTCTTCAACACCATTCACAAAACTAATTAAAGGTGATGCTCTATGTATAGGTGCAAAATTGAGTCCCTTACTTTATACCAACAGGTAATGCAACCACTTTGTTACCTCATAGTGCATATGATGATAGGATGTATGGTCTGCTAAATGACTCTATCTGTAGGAGGACTGATTATGAGCATACAGGATGTGTGCAACAGAAACCTTCTGCACTACTGAATTCCTCATCCTTACCTCAAGGGATCATCAAGAGATTAATACCGCCTTCCAAAATTTCATAAGGAAGGTATTCTATTACATCCAACTGTGAGCACTAGTGGAGCACATACATATCATTTAGCCAAACATCTCGCTTCTTTGCTGAAATTGTTGACACAAAATTGCCCACATCACATCCTTAACCCAGTTGACTTTATCAACAGACTGGGGGCTCTCTGTCTTAACAGTTCTGGCAGTTATGCTTTTATGTAGTATCACTTTTTTACAAAAGTCCCTCTAGGATATTCTTTGGTGCTAATTGGCAAAGAGCATCAAGCAGATATTGCTGCTTTGTTTCGACATGCTCTATCATCTACCTATTTATGTTCAATCAAGAATATTTCAAACAGACTGACAGTGTCGACACGGATAGTCCTCTGTCTCTCTTGGTGGCCAACCTTTTTACAGAGGGTTTCAAGGAGAGAGCACCTGAATCATCTGCCCTCAAAATAACTGTATTTTGGAGGTATGTATATGATATTTTTACAGTGTGGCCTCATGGGCAAGACAAATTGAGGGTGTTTCTTCATATCTCAGCTCCATTCATAACAACATTTGGTTCAGTATGGAATTAGAGAAAGACGGTTGTCTGCTTTTCTCAGATGTCTTCGTTAGATGAAAGAATGACGGCTCTCGGGGCATTCACTTAACCATAACTTCACCCACATTAATTTGTATCTGCAAGCTTCAAGTTGTCATCACCCAATGAAAACTATGAATGTGCTTCAAACACTCATACACAGAGCTCACACTGTCTCAGATCCAGATAGTTTGCCTGAAGAGCTCGCCCACCTAAAGACAGTGTTCAGAAAAAAATGGGTATTCCATGAAGTATATTAACAGGGCACTTTCAGTTAAAACCAAGAATCAGGAAGTGGATAAAGAGGAGAACAAGTTGCAAAATCTTTACCTATTCTTCCTTTTGTAGACAACTTGTTGTTTAAAAGAGCAAGAATCCAATACTCTCTCTGTTACAGGTGAAAGTGATTTTCCATCCACCATTGTAGATTGCAGATCTTTTGAGATCAGTAAAGAATGACTTGTTATTGCAGATGGGCAGAATTCACAAAATACCTTGTCACTTTGGTATGGCGTACACAGAACAGAGCACACCCACTGTGAAAGAATGCTGCACTGAACATCAATGGTGCACTCATCTTTTGCAACCAAGCAAGCCTGCTATTGCCAAACACTGTATTTCCACTGACATTCAATGGAGTATGACAGAACTCGTGAGTCTGACCACAGCAACATCTATTTGGGACTCAATTATTAAGGAATCTGTAGAATTATGCCTGGAGGAAAATCTGATGAACTGTGATAGTGGCTAACAGTTGGACGGTGCATGGAACTCCATCATCTTCATGATTTATTCCAATTGAGGACAACAGAGTGCGTCAATGGCTGTGGTAATCAGTAATGCAAAGGACAGCTGATTCCATGTTTCCACAAGTGAGGGCACTGAAGCTGGGAAGTGTGGTCTGTCTGTCAACTTAAATTTTGATGCATGCGCACAATACTCACAGTGTGTTATATACGTTGGAAGAGAGCAAATCTTTGTCTTCAGTGGCTCACATGAAGATCACTGGCAGGTAGCCAGTTAAAATATCATGCAATGAATTAAATGACAACCAGCTGCAAGCCAAAATTTATTTAAACAACAACATTTCATTTGTACATAAATGAAAAATCAGAAGTATTTGTTAATTACATGCCTTTTTCTAACGTATTAATGAAATCGATGGAATATGTACAATGATAATGAAAATTTTTGGATGTCTGTACCTGTATGTGGATTTGTGAAGGTGAGTATAAGACAAAGTCCCAGCAGCTCAAAGGCTAGCTAAAATATGTTGATATGTGTGTCTCTATACCATATATCAATCAGTTAGTGATAGATGCTTGCTTAACCTCCTTTTGGTTTAGTCAAGAATACATACCTGTATGCAGTTCTTATATCAGTTTCTAATTGCTGATAGAAAAACTTCTTGCCAAGTTCAATGACAGCACGACTTTTGTTACATATTGAATCCACTATCTTCCTCACTTCTTCTTCTGCAAGAATAAGAAACATCAACAGAGTAAATTAAAAAGGTTTCCACAGCAAGAACATTCAAAATTTCTGTTCCTATTGGATATTGACTCCAAACAGTCCTTTCAAGAGCATATAAAACTTACTTACAATGAGATCTTACAGGCTGGCCATCTTCAATTTTCTTCACATTTACACGATTTGGAGCTCAGTGACCAGACATCAATTGCCTACAGCAGTATGGTGCATGTCTATTTAAAAACTAGAAAATTTCCAAATGCTATCCACAATTGCAAGACTACACTATGCAAGCAACTACCAATGATAGAAACTTTAAATGTTCTGTATTTGACAGTATCCAGAAATCTTATAATCTTCAAAAGGTACTTTTTTTTTTTTTTTTTTTATTTTATTTTTATTTTTTTTTTTTTTTTTGAAGAATTGTCCTGCATTTCTTTATGGAACTGATGTCCCAGCAATGAGCTTCATATCCTATAAGTACAAAGAAAATTATAGAGGGCCTGTCCAAATAGCTCCTCTTGTTAGTACTAAATTAAATTCACACACAAAATATTGCTAAGGACACAGGTAATCAAAGTATTTATTCCATTATAATTACAAGAGGAACTAAAGGTGAAAACAATAAGCTAGTACAAGATAGCACAGAAAACTAAATTGTTCCCAACACCATCACAAGTTCCCAAGATGTTAATCTGTGCACTCTGGAAGTTCTGCAGCTTGACAACACTGCAGATGCTTAATCTTTGGAAAAGTCTTTATCAGGAAGTCAGCTTGCAGCTTGTTGGCACTGATTGACCTTATGCAGTTTCCCCACAGTTCTTAGCTCACAAATATAGTGGAGCCTCACATCAATGTATATTGTCCAAGTGTGATGTACACACTTGTGTATTATCACAGAACACACTTGTTGCAATCCTTGAAGGTACACTGCTCCTTGTGCTGTACGAGGTGCATTCAAGTTCTAAGGCCTCCGATTTTTTTTCTCCGGACTGGAAACAGATAGAAACATGCGCATTGTTTTAAAATGAGGCCATGTTCATTGTCAATATGTCCCAGTGATGGGAGCACCGTACAGCAGATGGAATTTTACCGCCAGCGGCAAGAATGAGAACTGTTTTAAATACTTAAAATGGTGACGTTTTCCTTACTTGAACAGCGTGCAATCATTCGTTTTCTGAATTTGCGTGGTGTGAAACCAATTGAAATTCATCGACAGTTGAAGGAGACATGTGGTGATGGAGTTATGGATGTGTCAAAAGTGCGTTCGTGGGTGCGACAGTTTAATGAAGGCAGAACATCGTGTGACAACAAACCGAAACAACCTCAGGCTCACACACGCCGGTCTGACGACATGATCGAGAAAGTGGAGAGAATTGTTTTGGGGGATCGCCGAATGACTGTTGAACAGATCGCCTCCAGAGTTGGCATTTCTGTGGGTTCTGTGCACACAATCCTGCATGACGACCTGAAAATGTGAAAAGTGTCATCCAGGTTGGTGCCACGAATGCTGATGGACGACCACATGGCTGCCTGTGTGGCATGTTGCCAAGCAATGTTGACGCGCAACGACAGCATGAATGGGACTTTCTTTTCATCGGTTGTGACAATGGATGAGACGTGGATGCCATTTTTCAATCCAGAAACAAAGTGCCAGTCAGCTCAATGGAAGCACACAGATTCACCGCCACCAAAAAAATTTCGGGTAACCGCCAGTGCTGAAAAAATGATGGTGTCCATGTTCTGGGACAGTGAGGGCGTGATCCTTACCCATTGCGTTCCAAAGGGCACTATGGTAACAGGTGCATCCTACAAAAATGTTTTGAAGAACAAATTCCTTCCTGCACTGCAACTAAAACGTCCGGGAAGGGCTGCGCGTGTGCTGTTTCACCAAGACAACGCACCCACACATCGAGCTAACGTTACGCAACAGTTTCTTCGTGATAACAACTTTGAAGTGATTCATCATGCTCCCTACTCACCTGAACTGGCTCCTAGTGACTTTTGGCTTTTTCCAACAATGAAAGACACTCTCCGTGGCCACACATTCACCAGCCATGCTGCTATTGCCTCAGCGATTTTCCAGTGGTCAAAACAGACTCCTAAAGAAGCCTTCGCCGCTGCCATGGAATCATGGCGTCAGCGTTGTGAAAAATGTGTACGTCTGCAGGGCAATTACGTCGAGAAGTAACGCCAGTTTCATCGATTTCGAGTGAGTAGTTAATTAGAAAAAAAATCGGAGGCCTTAGAACTTGAATGCACCTCGTAGTTGATTGAACCATGTATTCAACTTCTTCAGATTAGAGCTACTGTTTGTTGAATTTTGGATTCTATGAAACTGCTGCCCCCATTAACTTAAAAATATACCCCAGTATTGATCACAGTTGCCTGATGTCTCATGCACAATCAGCATCACGTAAGCCTTCAGTTTTGGCTGTTCTGCTTTTTTGAAAAATTTGTCCTATACTGACTGTACCTATAATTTATCTCATATTTTGCTTCACTGTTTCCCAGTGGATTTTTTGATAATATCTACTTACAACCTCTACAGCATAAGTAATGTCTAGTCTTGTTCTTGATGCAAATAAAAGTGTAAATCAACAGCTTGCTGACAAGAAATACAATGTAACACAAGTTCTCCATATCTGTTAATTGTTATTCACAGTCTTATTGCTACAAACCATGTTCAAGTTGATGTGCAACTAGACTGTAATTTTCCACATCTTACTTTTTGATCATTTTCGCTGCATATTTGCTTCAGTCAGCGCTAACTGCACCTTGTTTTCAGTCTTATTTTACTCAGTTGCTGAGACTTTAACGAGTTCAGGAAGATCTCTCATCTCAAAGTGATTCATTAACTCTTTTTCCCATTTATTATTTTTATTTGATAAGACAACAAAATTTGCTTTTCATTTCTGTAATAAATGCATGGCATATTCTAACTTTTCCAGTTCATTTTGAAGTTCTACACTCTGGCCCTAAACGGACCACTTGGCCCTGACAGACCCCAGTGTCTTCCTCTGCCAATAGTGTCATCAGATGTGGTGTGGAGGGGCATGTGGTTGGCACGATTGAGAATTGTTTTTTATTCATCTCATGATGTACATTTGCAATCCATTTGGTTTGCATACAGGAGACATATCAAAAATTTATAATACAGTTACAATGATTTTTACATTAATAAATAATAACACTTCAATAAATAATGACACTATAATGATATTTCTTGGAATATGTAACACATCGTATCCAGCTCCAATTTCCAAACACTTCAGTGTCAGAACCTCATATAGCTTTCTTTTAAGTGAATCTAAATTCATCTGCATCAACTTGTTCCCTTTTAATTTATTACAAATTTTCATTGTCCCTGGGCATACAGTCGGAGGTGGTGGGTGGGGAAGATACAATTTTCTTTGTTTCTAGTGTCATGTGAATGGACAGAATGGCTTCCCTCAAATAATTCATGTCTAGTGTACAAAAATATAATAATTCATATATGTATAAGGATGGCAGAGTTCATATTTTAAGTTTTCTAAATTATGGTCAACATGGTTCTTTGTGATTTGTAGTGTACATATGTCGAATGATTTATTTTATTTTTATTTTTTTTTTCTGTATTTTTAGTGTGCGCACTATGTTTGTCGAGTTACCCCAAAAGACAATATCATACCTAATAATGGATTCGAAGTAGCTTGTATATGATACTTTTTGTGTGTCAATGTCAGTTGCAGTTGATAATATCTGCATTGCAAATGCAAAGTTGCTCAGTTTGTTTGCTAGGTATTCAACGTGTGCCTGCCAGCTCGAATTTTTATCTACATTTAAACCTAAGAATTTGACTGAGTCAACTTCTTCTATATCTTGGTTGTTGTGTACAATATTAATCTGCTCACAGTGGGACTGTTTGGTTTTGAACTGCATCATGTGGGTCTTTGATATGCTTAGATTCAACGAATTTAGCTGAAACCAGGTTTCTAAGGTACTGAGGGTTCTGATCACAGATTTGGGATTTTTTTCTGAATTCTGATCTTCAACTAAGACAGAAGTACCATCTGTGAACAGAATGGGGAGCTGATATTTAATGGTAAGTCATTAACATGGAAGAGAAATAGGACTGGACCTTTTATGGAGCCTTGTGGAACTCCCTAATATATATATATATATTCCAGTCAGAAAAGTAATATGCGCCATTTGAAGAGATGCTAACTCTTTGCTTTCTGTTTGATAAGTAGGCTCTCCCTGTTGTTGACAGGTTTCCTACTTGGCTGGGTAGCTCCTCGGTTGGCCTCACGAGGCTGATTGCACCCTACACCACTCCTCCGATCAAGGCAAAGCCCTGGCAGTACCAGGAATCGAACCTGGGCTCTCACTTGGCAGTCAGCCACACTGGGCACTCAGCTACAGAGGTGGAGTCCAGTTTATAATACACAATACTATATCAAGCTTCTGACTCCAAATTGATGAAGACTGTTCAGACCATAAATTGCCTTCTTTGGTTTGCAAACCATCATCTTTCTGTCCTTCCCCATGTAGCCTTTGGGTTGTCATTTTTAAACACCTTCAATGAGATCACTGAACAGGAAAGGACTTCAAACATCCATGTGTTCAATGTCAAGTTCAAGTTCAGGTGCTAATGTTACCAGTGCACAAAGTGAAGAATGACAAACAACATGCAAGAATTTTTCATCGAATTCCAATCCTGGTATCTGAAATAATGTTTTACAACAAAATATACATTATGAAGTTTGATATCACCATCATCAGTTTATTTGACTTTGAATAACCATTTTGACTTGATTACCTTCGTGCCTGGTGGCAAATAGGTCATAGTCCAAGTCTCATATTCAAATAATGACTTACATTCATCATTTAAGGCTTCTTTCTACAAAGCATATTTCAAAACTAAGATCCATTTGATCACAAAAAAAAAAAATAAATAAATAAATAAAAAAAATAAAAATAAAAAAAAAAGCTCATGAGAAAAGGTTTTTATTGACAGTAATATTTTACTACATGTCTATCTTACTTTTCTACATAATTGCTGTTCACATCTACATGCTTTCTGTAATGCTGCACCAGCTTCTTTAACCCCTCTGTGTAGAAGTCTGCTGTCTGGGAACTGAACCAGCTGGTAATGCCAGTCTTGAGTTTGTCATCATTTTGACATTTTTTTCCACCCAGCCACTGAGTCAAATGCAAGGAGAAGAAATATTTGCTTGGTATAAGGTCAGGTCGGCACAGAGGATGCTCAAAAAGTTCCCAACGAAAATTGTGAATCTTCTCTCTGGTTTTGGCAGCAGCGTTTGAAGGAGGATTATGCCAGACAATAGTTTTATGTGGCATTGCTTTTGGAACGCATGTATCTGTTTGGCTAGCATTTTGCAGTATATGTCAACTGTAATTTTACTGCAGTATATGTCAGCTGTAATTGTTGGCCCACAGTCCATGAAATCCATCGAAAGGATGCCCTTTTTGTTCCATAAGAAGGTAGCCATCATTTTTCAGTTTGAGAATGGAGATGGCTTAAACTTTTTTGGATTTGAGTGAACTCGAATGGCACCACCGCAATGATCAGTTCTGCGTTGGTTTATCATATCCCTGTCTCATCGCCCATGACAACTGGGAAAACAAATTGTCTGCATGTTATCTATAGGCCTTCAAAAACTATCATGCGCTATGCATTCTTAGCCTCTGTTCTGATCAGTGAGCATCTTTGAAATCCACCTCTCACACAGTTTGTGATATCCAAGCTGTTCAATGACAATTGGTAAATTAAGGTTCAAGCAACTTTTTGGAATTCATTAGCTAGACCACTAGATGTCAATCACTGATCACTTCAAAGTTTTTGGTTCACTTCATCAATGATGTTGCTGGTCCACATACTGGGCCTGCCACTCCACTGTTCATCATGAGCATTTGTGTGGCCATTTTGAAATTCTTAACACCATTTTGCCACTCATTGCTTCAGGTCCCTATACTAGGCATAACTCACAAAGGATTTAACCAGCTGAAGATCCTTTTGCCAGCAAAAATCAAAACACACTGCACACTTCACAATTGGTGGGATTTACGATTGTCTCAGCCATTGTGATCCACTCTCACCAACTGGCAAATGGCTATTGAATCAAACCAACAGTGGAGCAGTTTCTTAAGGAATTGGTAGACAGCACTGCATGTGTGAAACTTCATTCAGGCTGACTATTGGTCACTGAACCACAATTTTGGAATATGTCTTGTATTTTTACAATCATCACAAATGATTGGTTTTTTTTTTTGTTTTTTTTTTTTTTTTGCGAATTAGTCTCAGGTAATCTAGCAAAAGAAGTAAAAATCGCCAATAAAATATTTGGGGTTTGGTATTTCTGAACTGATGCTTTTCTAATTTCCAGCCACAAGAGGTCTGAATCTGGTTGTTTCTCTGTATCCATATCAACACTGACATTCTCTGTACACTCATTCTCACTCGGTACCAATTCCAAGTGAACTGCATATCGATCAACATTAGCAGGTTGTGTTGGTCCCAGTGCCTTTTAAACCATGTTAAATATTGCTTTTATTTAAAAAATACAAAAAAATAATTGGTGTATTTGTCAATTGTAAGTTTGGTACTCTTAATGATGTTAATCTCAAAGTTGCAGTTTGAATTTTTGATTAACTGCACATCATGGCCTGTTACAGTTGTCTTTGGTGAGTGTGAATCAATATGCTTTTAGTAACAGAATCTTCATAATATCCAAGGAAGATAAGTTCATTGGATTTGTCTTATAATTTTGCTTATTTCCCTTTCAGTACATGTACAAATGCCTGACATCCAAAAATTTGTAAGTACCACACATTTATTCAATGACTGCTCCAGTTAAACATATTTTGGATACTGATTTCTGTAATTCATAAGGTTTACAATTTAATCAGAAGCCAGCCACAAGTATCATTCATTTAGAACAATCTGTTACCAGTTTTGGATTTAAAATAAATCCATCTTCAGATGACTCTTACAGATTTTCTTCTTTTCCTGTTGGTCCTAATTTTGTAGTCATTATAGCTTTTGTACAGTGGAGTATATTTCTGTATGACAAACTCATCATATATTTGTGTTATACATTTTAAAGACTCCACATTTTGACATGTGCAACATGAGAGTGCTGTTAAATTCTTCAGAACTGATTGAACAGACATCATCCTATGTTACATGGAAATAGACATGGTCAAGATTTACAAAACATGGCCCAGCTTCACATGAGTAATAAAAATAGTAGTTTCAAAGACAATTTGTCTATCTTTCCCTGTGTTTTGTTCAAGACTGCTGATCAATGACATTACAGCATCCTTCTGGTCACTGATTCCTATTTTACAGTTAAGTAAACAGTGTTAGATTCTGTTTCCCTGTGTCTCTTCCTAAGTGCATGCATCTCTCAGTCCACAGATGACTGACTGAAATCTGCCCCAATCACTATGGCATTGTCAGGGAATTTATACACAGTATTTCCCATGCTGTTCCTGACAGATCATAACTCTCCAGTACTTGGTGTGCGTGGATGATAGTAACATCAGACTACTATTTTAGGCCCACCTGTTATGCTTATCTTCACCCAGATAACCACAAATTCAAAATCTGTATCTATTTCATTACACATTATGAAGACTTTTACAATAATCAATATCCTACCACCATTATTGCCTTTTGCCACATGCCAGGTTATGAGTTTAATAATTCACTGTTATTTCTTCCCACCAACTTCCCATACCACATATCATTATTATCATCAATGAGTGTTGCACATGCACACCACACATACTGTGCTACCTGAACAACTATTTGTATGCTCGACTGCACACCTGACACATTTCATAGGGCCTCACAATTCTTCTGCAATACCGGTGTGGTCAAGTGGTTCTAGGTGCTTCAGTCTGGAACCACACGACTGCTACGGTCACAGGTTTGAATCCTGCCTCGGCCATGGATGTGTGTGCTGTCCTTAGGTTAGTTAGGTTTAAGTAGTTCTAAGTTCTAGGAGACTGATGACCTCAGATGTTAAGTTCCATAGTGCTCAGAGCCATTTGAACCATTTTTCTTCTGCAGTAGCACAGATCAAGAAATCTTAACCTAAGATTGTCACAGAATTGACAGATCTGAGTACTGGTTTAAAATTAATGTGTGGGCTGGAATTATAGATGACTGCTTGTTAGCATCATAGCTTTTCTCACTATGTCTTACAGGTCTAAAAGTACTTTATGGAATATTTTTCCAGTATTGCTACCAAATGATCCCCTCAAAATAATAGAGAGCAATTCTTTTTTTTCCCTAATAATTGTGCTTTAGCACATTTAGTTATATTGCTCGAGATTCACAGGATGTGTCTTTGATGATAATTTGCAACATTAAATTAGATTATTCATTCCACAGACCCACAAAAGAGGGTATCCTCCTGGGTGTGGAAAATGTCAGATAAACACATTACAAAAATGTAATTAGAAAAACTTGAGTTTCATTAATTTTAATGATCCTCAGTAAATAAACAGTAAAATTATGTACATGAATTAAAATTAAACATCTAATATTTACAGGTTTAATACTTACATCTGCTTTCATTAAATCCATCATTCACACAGTAGCTAGTTACTTGGCTATTACAACCAAGTATTGTCAAAAATTAAAGTAAATTATTCATTTCAATGATCCTCAGTTAAGAACAGTCAAATTATGTACAAGATTTAAAATTAAAGTTCCACTATTTACAGACTTAAGACTTACATCTGCTTTCCATACATCCATCATTCACACTGTTACAACCAAGTATTGTCAAAAATTAAAGTATAATAAATTTTATTAAAATGGTCTACTGCACTTGTTGAGAAATTCATGGATGGAATAGGAGGAGTTGGCCACCAAAAATTCTTTTAAATTATGTTTAAATTGTGTCTTGTCTGAAACTAAATTCTTAATGGTTGCTGGTAACTTATTGAAAATATGTGTTGCTGAATACTGGACTCCTTTCTGGGCAAGAGTAAGTGATTTTAAATCTTTATGTATATTGTTCTTATTCCTAGTATTGATACGGTGTACTAAGCAGTTAGTTGGAAAAAGAGATGTATTATTTACAACAAACTTCATTAAGGAATAAATATACTGAGAAGCTGTGGTTAGTATGCCCAATTCTTTGAATAGGTTTTGACAGAATGTTCTTGGATTTACACTACACAATACTCTTATTATACACTTCTGTACTCCAAAAATTTTTTCTCGGTTTGTGGAGTAACCCCAAAACATAATACCATATGACACAATGGAGTGAAAATAAGCAAAATATGTCAGTTTTTTAATATTTATATCTCCTATGTCTGACATCATTCACATTGCAAACACAAACTTGTTTAGGCACTTTAGCAATTCGTTAGTTTTGTGACTCGCCGATTTTTCAAAGTGCCGCCGCGCAGTTACACGTGTCCTCTACATGCGGCGCTGTCTGCCAGCCATGCAGCAGCAGTGCCACCTAAGCGGCCAGCCTGCCAGCGGTGGCTAGACTTGGACTCAGTTATGATTTGACTGTTAAAGCGTACACACGTCTTACTCTGTTTTCTTGATCTGTGACTTTTCATGTATTGCGTCTTCCTTGAAATATATTTGTTCAGCTTGAAGTTATAACAGTTAGTATGTCGCTCCCAACTGAATTTATTATCAAGTTGTAATCCCAAGAATTTTACATTCTCAACTTCTATTTCCAAGTCATTATATTTTATACACACACTAGAAGGAAATCTCTTGGAAGTTCTGAACTGCATATAGTGGGTCTTTTCAAAGTTTAATGACAGTTCATTGGCTATGAACCACTTATTACTGTCAGTAAAAGTTTGATTAGCTGCCCTTTCTAAATTTATATTTGATTTACTATTTACTGCAATGTTTCTATCATCTGAAAATAAAACAAACTTGGCATCTGGTAATGTAACAGATGACAGGTCATTAATATACATAAGAAAAAGTAGTGGACCTAGTATGGCACCTTGGGGAACACCACATGTAATTTCTTCTCAGTCAGATAATGTCTGATTGCCTACTGCTGAAGTGTTACATAATGACACCCTTTGTTTTCTATTAAGAAGATATGACTGAAACCACTTTGTAACACTACCAGTGATGCCATAATATTTTAATTTACTTAAAAGAACGCTGTGATTCACACAGTCAAAAGCCTTTGACAGGTCACAGAATATTCCAGTTGCCTCTAATTTGTTGTCTAATGAATTAAGGACATTTCCACTGTAAGTGTAAATAGCCTTCTCAATATCAGAACCCTTACGAAACCCAAACTGTGACTTTGACAGTATGTTATTTTCACTAAGGTGCTTAAGTAGACACTTGAACATAACCTTTTCAAAGATTTTTGAAAAAGATGGCAAAAGTGAGATTGGTCAGTAATTTGATGGCATTTTTTTGTCCCCTTTCTTGTGGAGAGGTATAACTTCAGCATATTTAAGCCAGTCTGAGAATGTTCCTGTGATAAGTGATTGATTACACAAATAACTTAAGATATGACTAAGCTCACATGAACACTCTTTTATTAACTTTGTTGATATGTTATCATAACCACTATAATGCTTCGATTTCAAGGATGAGGGAGGATCATTTCTATAACCTGAACATTTCTCTACTTGTGCTACTACTCTGTAGTGCCACCAGTGGGGCAGCCTAAGCTAATAGAATTAAACAGCGGAAGCCCCAGCAAAATATCATAAAACACAATCGAGAGGCATTTGAAAGTGTTCAACACTACATGGTTTAATGAGTGCGTGCATGCATGCATGCATGCATGCATGTGTAGAGGTATGATGAAAATATTAGAAATTTGACATTAATTTCTGAAATGAGAATTTTGAAAAATGTTGTTCCATTGATAACTAAAAATGTTTTTACATTGGGTACCCATCCTCCAAAGTTCAAAAGTATATCTGTCACACAACACTGTGTTTCATGTCACAAAACCTAAAATCTACTGAAATGACATGTCAAAAGAAGAAATAATGGTTACAGCCTTTCTGCTACACAGCGCTAGTGTGATGGATATAATTGGAAGTATTTTTCACAAGTAATGATGCAACTGTTATTATGTTATGTGCATAGCAGAGGCTGTGGGGGTTCATTTTTTGTAGAATTATTTAACAATCTGTTGATGAATTCTGACAGCCAGCATATTTTGCTCCCACAAATAAAGATAAAAGGCCTCCCTCCTAATGCTGAAGGTGATCGAGGTCTCTTTAAAGTTGAGTGTGCACCTGATTCCACATGAACATGGCATACCAAACATGGAACAGGCTATAAGAACAGTTGAGGAGAAATGCAAAATGGCTCTGAGCACTATGCGACTTAACTTCTGAGGTCATCAGTCGCCTAGAACTTAGAACTAATTAAACCTAACTAACCTAAGGACATCACACACATCCATGCCCGAGGCAGGATTCGAACCTGCGACCGTAGCGGTCGCTTGGCTCCAGACTGTAGCGCCCAGAACCGCACGGGAGAAATGCAAGGAACACCAGTGACACACCTGACCAATTTAACCAACCACATTAGTTGTCACTGAGCACTGCCTCAAATATAATAATGAAATGAAATACGATAGTATCACGGTGCAAAAACCAAGTTTATGAGACAGCATAATTAATGAGTGATTGCAATAAAGATGTTGAAAAACCTAATAAACTGGGACAGAGGTTTCAATTCAAACAAGACTTGGGGTCCAGCACTCAACTTACTAAGATTTCACCATCCATCATATCAATTACAGCATGGAAACACAGAGAAAAGTGTATTTCATGGAATATAATAGTATAGGCTCCGCGAAACAAAAAAGAGGATAAAAGGGCATAGTGGGCATTGGGAGTCAATCTTACAATCATCTATAAATAATGTCATGAGACCTACAATAGTTCACAGTCTGGTTAGGAAGCAAGTACACATAACAGCAAAGTCCATGGCAAATGAAGAAGGTGACTGGGTTGGTCATCAAAGTACCAAGCATAAAATGGAAACTACTCAGCTGACCACCTGGGAGAATACCATTAACCAATCACACCAGGAAAACCTGAGGGATGTCATACTTCATTGTTAGTATTCTTTACAGAAGTAGCCAGCAGTGTTTGCTTCTTCCTGCAAACATATAACTTGAATCATTCTACATCACTAAAAGCTCCACTTCATGATGGGGTTACTGGAACTCAATGTGTGAATAAAGGAATTAGAGGGGAAAAAAACTTACCAAAGATGATTAGTTCATGAATGGAGAGAAAACAATAGATTAGATAAAAGAGAAGAAATGTCCTAAAAATTAATATTTGTTATTCCTTCTTTCATTCGTTTAGTTGCATACTTTGAACACCTTGATTGATAAAGTCTTGCCAGACAACATAAACAAACACACTTTGCGGGGTCTCTGTAGCAAATGAAGACCCATGTGAGCTCATCTCCCTCTTTCAACTAATCAAATTATGTTAAAAGTTGCAGTTGAAATAGCAGCAATCTAGAAGAAATTTTGGCACAAACACATGTCTAAAGGGAGGTGACACATCGCTCCATTTGCACTACTGGTCATTAAAATTGCTACATCACAAAGATGACGTGCTACAGACGCAAAATTTAACCGACAGGAAGAAGATGCTGTGATATGCAAATGATTAGCTTTTCAGAGAATTCACACAAGGTTGGCACTGGTGGCAACACCTACAACGTGCTGACATGAGGAAAGTTCCCAACCGATTTCTTATACACAAACAGCAGTTGACTGGCATTGCCTGGTGAAACGTTGTTGTGATGCCTCATGTAAGGAGGAGAAATGCATACCATCACATTCCCGACTTTGATAAAGGTCAGATTGTAGCCTATCGCGATTGCGGTTTATCGTATCGCGACATTGCTGCTCGCGTTGGTTGAGATCCAATGAATGTTAGCAGAATATGGAATCGGTGGGTTCAGGAGGGTAATATGGAACACCATGCTGGATCCCAATGGCTTCGTATCACTAGCAGTCGAGATGACAGGTATCTTATCCACATGGCTGTAACGGATCGTGCAGCCACGTCTCGATCCCTGAGTCAACAGATGGGGTCGTTTGCAAGACAACCACCATCTGCATGAACAGTTCGACGACATCCGCGGCAGCATGGACTGTCAGCTCGGAGACCACGGCTGCGGTTACCCTTGACACTGCATCACTGACAGGAGCGCCTGCGATGGTGTACTCAACGATGAACCTGGGTGCACGAATGGCAAAACGTCATTTTTTCAGATGAATCCAGGTTCTGTTTACAGAATCATGATGGTCGCATCCGTGTTTGGTGACATCGCGGTGAACTCATGTTGGAAGTGTGTATTCGTCATCGCCATACTGGCGTATCACCCAGCGTGATGGTATGGGGTGCCAGTGGTTACACGTCTCGGTCACCTCCTGTTCACATTGACGGCACTTTGAACAGTGGATGTTACATTTCAGATGTGTTACAACCCGTGGCTCTACCCTTCATTCAATCCCTGCAAAACCCTATATTTCAGCAGGATAATGCACGACCGCATGTTGCAGGTCCTGTACGGGCCTTTCTGGATACAGAAAATGTTCGATTGCTGCCCTGGCCAACACATTCTCCAGATCTCTTACCAATTGAAAACGTCTGGTCAATGGTGGCCGAGCAACTGGCTCGTCACAATACGCTAGTCACTACTCTTGATGAACTGTGGTATCATGTTGAAGCTGCATGGGCAGCTGTACCTGTACACGCCATCCAAGCTCTGTTTGACTCAATGACCAGGCGTATCAAGGCCATTATTACGGCCAGAGGTGGTTGTTCTGGGTACTGATTTCTCAGGATCTATGCACCCAGATTGCATGAAAATGTAATCACCTGTCAGTTTTAGTATAATATATTTGTTCAACGAATACCCTTTTATCATCAGCATTTCTTCTTGGTGTAGCAATTTTAATGGCCAGTAGTGTATTACCCACTCACAAACTTAGCTGTATAGTCTTTAAATTTTTTCTGAGTTTACTAGCAATTGATAAGAAGTTCAAAATATGGCAATATTTGCAAACAAAGTTAAAGGAATGGATAGATAAGTAACTGCAGATGACAAGTATTTATGACTGAAATTGAAAAACATATATTTTATTGAATAAAATTGAGTTCACTTGTGGATGATGGCCTTGCATTAAAAGAAACAAAATAAGGACAGTTTTGCAATGAGCAATTTGTCTGTGAAGTTCATATCTGCATGAAGAAGAAGTTGGAAGTACGTGAGATATGAGCACAGCAAACGCCCATATCAACAAACCATTACACGTGGACGCTCAATTTCAAAGCCCAAAAGCACCCTAACTTCATAAAAGCCATCTAATAGCAGTAGTAAACCAGTTTCATGACACCTACAGCTTCTCATTTGTGATACCAGTTCATGATAAATTAATTTAGACCAGCTTTAGTTCTCTGCAGCACTTCTCAGCACACTGCAAAATGTAACATTTCAGCTTGCTTCAATGCCTAATACTCATCCAAATTTGAACCTTCTCACAGTCTGTGAACAGCTATCACCCACAAATCATGAAGTAAGAAGAGTTCAACAGTGTAAAATTTAGAGTCTTTCACATTTGGTGCAGCCAATAGGCCAAACAAAAATCTCTCCCACTGCCTATCACTGCATTCATTGCAAAGACTGCGACAGCAACTGAAACAGAAAAAAACCATGAGGCTCTGACGCATCTCACTTATGAAGTGTCACTGAAGTCACACTGCCTTGTTCATTACAACAGAAATTACTTTTATGACTACCATTTAAATTTTGCAAACAAAACTTTTTTCTTGGTCATGTGACTAGGGCCTCCTGTCGGGTAGACCATTCGCCGGGTCCAAGTCTTTCGATTTGATGCCACTTTGGCGACTTGCACATTGATAGGGATGAAATGATGATGATTAGGACAACACAACACCCAGTCCCTGAGCAGAGAAAGTCTCCAACCCAGTCGGGAATTGAACCTGGGCCCTTAGGATTGACTTTCTGTTGTGCTGACCACTCAGCTACTGGTGGTGGACAACAAAACATTAAAACTACATGTTTATAAAGATAGCCCTCTTTCTTGCAGTCAAATGCCACCTATAAACTAAAGTACAAGTCTATTGATTTCCTTTTATTGACAAATTACATATTGAAAATTTTTGCAATGTATTTTTACACAAAGAAAACAAGTCTATAAATTAACATGAAAATTAAGTGGCCAAACTGTTTTTCAGCATTCTTTCACTTAGTACCTCAAGAATTTACAATACGTGCACCATACTCACATGTTAAAAGCACATACTAATGTCTAATATAAATAAACATAATACTATTATTAACAACACTGAATGTGATGAAATCACTAAGACAGGAAAAAATACTGGATAGTATACTGTGAAAACTGCGTGATTTGTGTTACTGTGGAGAACTTGTACTATGGCTTAATTTATGTAACTATGAAATTGTTTGTTGCTTGTAATGTTGAAACTATTTAGTGTACAAAAGCATGGCACTAACAGATCATAGGGTAAAAACGTATATTTCATTTTCCACCTTCTTTGAATCCATAGCACCTCAGGTTTTCATACTACAAATTTGTTAATGAAATGACCAAAATGGCAATTATTTAATATTGCTGTAATTCACACAATTTTTTGTGTATGAAAACATTCTAAATGGTGATGAACTCATCTCATCCATGCAATCAGTTTGCTAGCTTTGAAATTAATGTAGGGATACTGGATCTGGTAACGCGAAATATCCAAGAGTTTTACGTAGACATGTTTTAGTTCAGTGAGCATTCTCACCATGGATCTGGCATATCATACTGGCAGGTAAACCCACCACATGCTCAGTAACTCTCATGCCTTTGCATTTCCCTGACAGTCAGGAGCTGTGCTTAATCTCTGGCTCTTGGGCTGAATTATCACCATGCCTTCTGGTAGTTGCTTCAGCCGATGACTCCCTACACAAAATGAGCGGGCTCTCTGGGCTAGGAGTCAACTACAGTTGTGGTTCATCAGTCAGAGGCTTTCTGGGAAACCTTTAGATTCTTTGAGCTGTAGGCCAGCCAACAACCACTGCTGTGTGACGCTGCCAGCACCATCATCAGGTTTCAGCGAGACTAGGCCTCTACCAGGGACTTGGGTGGACTTCGGTATTGGCTGTCATAGTTGTTCATGTAATTAACTTTTCCTTCTCAAGTCAAAGGCACTTCAGGGACACTTATATTCTTCTATGGATGCAGTAACCCCTTTTCAATGAATGATGGCCATCTCATGTGATTCCCCTGCTTCCACATAGAAGACTGAGCAAGATGCTGCCCATTGGCCTGTGGTCCATATCAGTATGATCCGTATGACACGAGTTTCAGCTGGATGGCAACATGGCCATCTACAGGGTCACCTCACCTTCCTAAAGTTGGCTACAGCTGTTCCTTGGGACCACACAAGCAGGCTATCTGGCTCCACGGTTGCACTATCTTGGAAATATACAGGTGCATTCCTTGTAAATACAGACATCGAGTGTGAAATATTTTTATTTTATGATCACATTAATTATGTTTCATATGTTTGCCTTAGTATCTGATGCTCATTACAGATGTCACTTGAGCAGCTTTCCTGTACTCTTGTGGGAGGAACATGGACTTGCTTTTTAAGGTGGCTGCTTGTTAAAAACATGTGCTCTGTGGCATGGTGCTAATTTGTTTGTTTAAAGGAAGTAAGACATATACATTTGTGGCAGAAATTTTAAGGAAGAAATACAAAGGTAAGAGCTTTCACTTGACACCTAACTTAAAATTAAATATCAACTATGATTGTAGTAATACATTATTCAAACTGCCTACGTATTACGTCACATCAGTTACCATTTCTGGCGAAAAGTTTATTTTGCAAATAAATGAAGAACCACGCATGTACTGGTTCAACATTTTATGTAATTCATGCAATATCACACAAGCCAGTGCAAAAATTGGAATCTCACGTCTGTAAGTTTAGCTGAAATTGTGGTAACTGATGCAACTTACTTGTAGTAAGTGATGCAACTTGGATCTACTTTCATCAGTTACTGCTTGCAAAATGTGTCTATCTACATGCAAAATCTATTTGTTACAGAAAATATAACACACATTTTTTTTTATTTCACAGCCTAATAAGTACAGCACCTGAAACAGCAGCACAGAAAATGAGAGACTATAGAAGTCGAATGACAGGAGAAAAAAAATCTGAGATGAGGCAGCAAAATGTTGATCAAGCAAAGGCCTATCAGAAAAGGTGGTCATCTACTAGAAAGAAGGTGGAAAAGGAGGGAAATAAAATAATAATGAGAAAAACTTGAGAGCAAATGCTGAATGCAGCTGTATCCTTACCATCACAAGCATTCAAGACCCACAGTCATTAGGCAAAACAATGCAATGTGCTCAGAGAGCACAACCCCAATAAAAAGAAAACTGTGGTTGGCAAACCTGCAAATAGGTTTGGTGTAAATGCACAACTTTTACCAACAGTAGTGCACCAGTCAACTGCTCTGGATTCTGAATCATTGCAGCCAGTGAAGAACTTTTATGAGAATGATCTTGTTTCTTGACAGCTGCCAGAGAAAAGTGATTTCGTAACAGTTAGACATTTATCTGGTGAAAAAGAAAGATACCAAAAAAATGTTGCTTCTGATGACTACCATGGAAGCATATAAACAGTTCAAGACAGAACTTCCAGAGCTGAAAATAGGAAAAACAAAATTTGCTCATATGTGACCTAAGAATGTCTAACCTGCAACAGACCAGGATCACATTGCTTGCAGTTTCATTTGCATGAAAATGGGAATATGATTTTAGAAGGAATAACAAAGATATTTTCAAATTTTCCAAAAGACATAAATGCTCTAGTTCAGCTTTCAGTGTATGAATGGGGAATACATTGCAACTGTGGTGTATGTCCCAGGTGCGGAGATACTGAAAAATTTCTGACTAGATTGGTATCACAGAGATAAAGTGCATCTATCAACAGTGATCTTCCTGTGTTCTATTATCAGTCACCTTCTGGTGGCTGATTTGTAACAGAAAAAAATTGAAACCGCACTGTCTGCTGCTCAAGAAGCATTAGCTGCACCGTTAGCAAGCTTTTGCCATCATTGCTTTATCACAAAATTACAGCTGCAACAAATTCATCAACTTCGTCAATCACGTGTGGATGGTGGAGGTGTTCTTTAAGAAGATTTTGCTGAAGCCCTTGGTCTGAAACACCAGAATGAAATAATGTCTGCACACTGGCACAGAAGTACATTTACTATTTTCACAGCCCTCTTAACAAAAAGAAATCAACAAGCTGCCTCTGTAACTGTTACAGATGAGCCACATCGTGATAAATTTTTGGTTTTCTCTTTTAACAAATTGATAATGAGCCACACCCAACAGTCTGATCCTATTCACAAACTTCACATTTTCTCTGATGGTGCAGGATGTCAATTCAAAAACCAATTTACACTGCTGTTTATTTTATCACCTGAAGAAATTCATAATCAACTGAAGGAAATAGATTGGAGCTTTATTGCCACATCACATGGGAAAGGTCAAACAGATGGTATTGGTGGGACAGTTAAGAGAGCTGTATGGGGAAGAATTTTACAAGGATCAGCAGTCATTAACAATGCAGCATATTTCATTTCTGCTGCAAAAGAGGCTTGCCGCAACATTATTGTTCTGCATCTATTAGAAGCTGACTTGGAGAGAGATCATCATGTCTTAGAGCAACGATGGAAGAATAATCCACCATTACCCATTCCAACTCACATCAAATGCATTATGTCCAGCGCTTAAGTGAAATCACTGTTAAAACAACTTATGTAGTCCTTTTTGCAATCAGTGTACCTGTTAGCTTCATCAAAACTGAAATGTATACTTCTAATATTCCCTTAAGCATCAATTCTAGCACTTCAGTCCAACCAAATGATGAAAGGGTGAAAATTGACATCACAGAAAATAAGGTTGGTAATATTGTAATTGTTCAGTATGGAGGTGAAATATATCCTGGCATTATAAACGACATTCTTTCAGAAAACGGAGGTGTTCTTGTCACTATCTTGCACAAGTGTTGTGGTGGGTGGCACTGGACTACTCCTGATGATAAGACATGGTATTCCCTAAACAATGTAATTGCTTCCATTGATACACCAGAACCTGTCAATAATAGAGGTGTAGTGCAGATTTCATTTCCCCTGTGGTATGTTTGGACAGATAACGTTGCAAATGTTGCATCAGTTACCATTTGTTTTTTGAATAAGTGATAAATCAATTAATATTAAAATTAAATAAGTTTATGTTCTCAATGTTACCGATAATTTTGAATGTGTGTGAGAATCTAAAACCATAAAAAAATGTCGTACCTCAGAGCAAATGTGTCTGTAGTTTTTCATCGTAAAACCAATGTCCTTTTTGTGTTGCAGCAGTTACCAAAACATTATTGTTTTTATATTTTACTAAAAGAATTTATTTTGAAATCTTGGCAACTGCATAATTTCAGTTAGTATTTTGGTGATTGCAGGCAAAAATTCAAGGTTTCTAAATCAAACAATAGCATCAGATTAATTAACTGAAATCTAATATAGGCTTCCAGATGTTGCATCAGTTACTCTGGAATACACCTACACACTAAAAACATAATCTGTTTTGGAGTATGTATCCAGTATCGCCTGTGACTGGCCAGGACAATGATGCTATATTCTTTTTATTTCCAGATCTGCTCTTGGCATGTCACGCCCAAGCAAGCTCTAGCTCTTTCAATCAAACTCAAGGAATCCATATCACTGTTTGGCCAGGGACACAACTCAGCCTACAAGTGCACCCACACCCACAGACAGAGACAATGACTCTGAGACACCTCATCCATTTGGACACTCCGTCAATGCTGGGACCTCAACCTTCGAGATGGCATCGCCATCTCTTACCTTGTGGGGGAGGGCCCAGAATTTCTGTCCTACATAAAGATGGCTCCAATATCTTTCCCCACATTACAGGCATGGTCCACAAGTTGCCCATGCTCTGGCTCTGCAGGAACACTCTCTCACCAGACCCAGATGGCAACAGGACAGCAGGTATTGGACTGTGCCCAAAACATGCCAGACTGTTTCCAAGTGGAAATCCAGCTGGCACCACAGAAACATGTGTCACTAGCTTTGCCAGAAGAGGTGTCAGCCCTGAGACAGATGCGCGTGCATCCTGGACAACAGCGCCACAACTTTGCCTCCGCAAATCACATTCTATCCTAGCATCAAGCAGGTATCACTCTGCCCATTCAGTCCACTGGTCTTCTGCAAACAATTCTGAAGCAGAGCGACCACCAGGATCTTCACCATGCATTTCCAGCAGCAGCCCAATCTGGAGGATACCACATCGCAGCCACTATGAGCAGCCAACTGCTGCCCATGGAAATTTGCCTCATTTGACTTGGCTGTCTAGAGAGGTGGTGCTCCAATTCTGGTATTCTTGTGTGAAGATTATACTGTTGCTGTCACTATGCTACTGAAGGGATTCTGACATGGTCGCACTTCCTCCATAGGAACTAGTGCTAATTGAATGTAAAACTTGTTCTCCCCATTGTACACTAGTTCGGTGACTTCCACCATAGTGATTTCTTTGTGGAACATACAATCTTTCAAGCACTTTCTTGGACAGAAAATGAATAGTTATTATTGTTAATCAATCATTAATTTGTAGTTAAGCAAACTAAATCAATGCTGAGAAAGCTTGTTTGTAGTTTTGCATTTTTATATTGAATGAAAATAAATGTTAATTGACTATGGCTTGGGACAATCAACTACTGAGTGTTTGCTACCATGTAGGACACTTTGGAGATAATGGGATGAAGCAGATCCAACAGGAAAAAGTGAACTGACGAATATTAACATATTATGAACCATTATATATGTGTGTGTGTATGAACAAAACAGTCATCTTTTGAGTTATGAGGAAGTAAATTTGAATTACAACGTGTTGATTGCTAAAAATCTCATGATTGTGGATACAAATGAGAGTTTATTCATTTAGTTTATGATTGCCAAAAATTTCATTATTGTGGATACAAATGAGTTTATTAGTTTAATTTATTATCTGAAAAGAACATTTTTTATAGAATACACAGTAAGTAACAGATGACTCCTACTGTATTGTTCATTATTTAATGTCACATAATTCTGTGTGTTCTATTTTTAAAAAGGGACATTGTTTAACAACCACACTGTACACAAATACAGCTGATTAAATACACTGAAGTGACAAAAGACATGTGATACCTCCTAATATCATGTCAGTTCTCCTTTTTCCTGGTTTAGTGCAGTGAATTGACGTGGTGTAGACACAACAAGTTGTTGGATGCCCCTGCAGAAATCCTGCGCTATGCTACCTTCACAGCTGTCCATAACTGCAAAAATGCATGATTTTTTGCACAAACTGACCTCTTGATTATGTCCGATAACTGTTTGATGGGATTCATGTTGGGTGATCTGGGTGGTCAAGCCACTTACTTGAACTGTCCAGAATGTTCTTCAAACCAATTGTGGAGAATTGGGGTCCAGTGACATAGCACACTGTCATCCATAAAAATGCCATTGTTGTTTGGAAATATGAAGTCAATGAATGGCTGCAAATGGCCTCCAAGTATCGACACACAACCGTTTTCAGTCAATGATCTGTTCAGTTGGATCAGATGACTCAGTCAACTCCACACCATTATGGAGCCACCACCAGCTTGCACAGTGCCTTGTAGACAACTTGTGTTCATCACTTCATGGAGCCTGTGATACACTCGAAACCTACCATCAGCTCTTACCAACTGAAACTGGGATTCATCTGATCAGCTCACGGTTTTCCAGTCATCTCGGATCCAACCGATGTGGTCATGAGCCCAATAGCCCATTAACGCCAAATTTTGCTGCACTGTTCTCACAGATACGTTCATCGTATGTCCCACAACATTGAGTTCTGTGGTTATTTCATGCAGTGTTGCTTGTTTGTTAACACTGACAACCCTACACAACTGGAGCTGCTATCAGTCGTTAAAAGAAAGCTGTCAGCCACTACATTGTCTATGGTGAGAGGTAATGCCTCAAATTTGGTATTCTCGGCACATTCTTGACACTGCGCATCTCAGAATATTGAATTCCATAATGATGGAATGTGTCAGGTGTCTAGCTCCTACTACCATTCCGTGTTCAAAGACTGTTAATTACAGTTGTGCAACCATAATCACGTCAGAAACATTTTCATGTAAATCACTTGAGTACAAATGACAGCCCTGCTATGCACTGCCCTTTTATATGAGGGCCATCCACAAAGCACATTACGTTTTGGAATTAAAAATAAATAAAGTATTGGAAATTTTTTTTATTCTATACAGATGAAAGCCACACTTAAATACTACTTTTCTACATAGTTGCCATTTAAATTAAGGCACTTATCATAGCGATGGACGAGCTTGGAAATTCCTTCATCGTAAAATTCGGCCACCTGCGCCTTCAACCACGTGGTTACCTCTTCTTGAAGCTGTGCATCGTCATCAAAATGCTGCATAGCCAACCACTTCTTCATTGCTGGGAATAAGTGAAAGTCGCTCGGTGCCAGGTCGGGACTGTACGGCGGATGAGGAAACAACTCCCACTTAAAAGATTCGAGAACTTCACGAGTGGCATTTGCCGTGTGGGCCCGGGTGTTGTCGTGAATCAGCAAGATCTTTGAGCCCAAATTTCCCCTGCGCTTGTTTTGTATTGCTCTTCTGAGGTTGTGCAGAGTTTGGCAATACCTTTGAGAGTTTATTGTAGTGCCTCTTTCCAGGAAATCCACAAAAATCACACCTTTTCTGTCCCAAAAGAAGAGGTAACCACGTGGTTGAAGGCGCAGGCGGCCAAATTTTACGACGAAGGAATTTCCAAGCTCGTCCATCTCTACGATAAGTGCCTTAATTTAAATGGCAACTATGTAGAAAAGTAGTATTTAAGTGTGGCTTTCATCTGTATATAACAAAAAAAAAAATTCCAATACTTTATTTATTTTTAATTCCAAAACGTAATGTACTTTGTGGATAGCCCTCATAGCTTGTGTACACAATACAACCGCCATCTGTATATCGCTATTCCATGACTTTTGTCATTCAGTGTAAATACTGTATAAATGTAAGCAAATGTTGAGACTCAAGCCTCATGAATAAATTAGTGATCAAAATGTGTAAAACTTGAAGTCAAGAAATTATGGATTATGTGTCATGTACTTTTCAAAATACAAATGAAACATGTGAGAAATTCGAAAATTTTCTAACATAAATATACTTTGTAAAGTCACTCAATGTTTTAGAACTTTTTTTTTTTTGAAACAACGAGAAAAATTGTTGTAATTCTTTTTATGACATACATTTGCATGCATAAGAGGCTTCAGTGTCTAGAATGATTGAAAAACAGACTGTATAATTTAGTATTGTGCATTAACTGAATAAACAAAGATTCCAGTCTAAAGCTTTTCATATGTAAAATCCAGAACATTATTTCCTACTGTTGGGATAAATATTAAATTGGATTTGCAATTTTAGAATTTAACATGTTTTTACCATCACTAGCGTGTCGTGCTCTGCTAATAATACAAGGTGTACAACTTTGCTTCCGCCATTTTTTCCCCAACATTTGAGGCTTTAATGAAACAAATTGGTTACACATGTATCATTCAAAGTATTTTCCATCGCTGGCAACTACTTTCTCCCATCTTTCAGGCAATACCCCATCGAAAAAATTGATCATCTTTTGAAGCGATCCACGAATCAATCCAATTTGTGACTACTTCATGAGTGGAAGTGTTGGTCAGCCAGGCCATACGCCATTAATCTAAACAGGTGATAGTCAGAGGGAGCAATGTCTGGAGAATATGGTGGATGGGGTAGGACTTCCCATTTTAATGTTTCCAAGAACATTTTGACATGTTTTGCAACGTAGGGTCGAGCATTGTTGTGCTGGAAAATCACTTTATCGAGCCTCTCACTGTATTGCGGCCATTTGTCTTTTAATGCTCTGCTCAATGGCATTAATTGTGTTTGATAATGAGCACCTGTGATTGTTTCACTTGGTTTTAACACCTCACAGTACATGACGCCGAATGGTTCCACCAAATGCAGAACATGATCTTGGAGCCGTGAATATTTGGTTTGGCTGTCGACATGGAAACATGGCCGGGATATCCCCATGATATTTTGCATTTAGGGGTACCATAATGAACCCATTTTTCGTCTCTGGTCACAATGCGATGCAGAAATCCCTTCTGTTTTTGCCTCTGAAGTAACTGTTCACAAACACACAAACACCGTTCAACGTCTCTTGGTTTCAGTTCACATGGGACCCAAGTTCCTTCTTTCTGAATCATGCCCATAGCCTTGAGACATTTTGAAATGGCTTTCTGTGTCACTCCCACTAATCATGCCAATTCTTCTTGAGTTTGACGTGAGTCTTCACTCAGAAATGTCTCCAATTCTGCATCTTCGAAAACATTCTCTCTTCCACCACTATGCTTGTTACCACGTTAAAATCACCATTATTGAAGCGTTGAAACCACTCACGACATGTTCTTTCACTAATAGCATCCTTACCATACTTACTTGAGAGCATTCGATGAGACTCGGCCACTGTTTTCTTCATACTGAAACAAAACAGTAACATCTCCCACAAATGACGAGAATTAGGCTCCTAAACTGTCATTTTCAATCACGGACAACTTTATGATACAGACACAAATTGACTAATGTTTGAATGAGGTTATGTTGACTGAGGTCCAAGCTAACTGTCTGATGTCTGCGATGTGTTTCTTTTGACTGCTACTTACTGTTGTCGCCACCTATTAGCAAACGGCGGAAGCAAAGTTGTAAACCTTGTAAGAGACCATAAAACCACACTCGCATGTTATTATGAAGTTTGATTATTATTTTTTAATAGATAGCACAGGAACTGAATGTAAGAGATGGAGCAACACAGCAGCCTATATGCCATTCAGCAAGGTATAGTGTTTAAGAGCAGATGGTTGGGGACTGGTGTAACATGTCAATTCTAAAGAATAACGTGTTCCATTTCTAACTACTCTGGCCAATGAAAAATGTTTGTGGAAACTGTAAATGTTGTTTAGGTACTTGTTAAGTGTGAAACAGCCTACTGTGTGTCTTCTGGTTTTGCCATGTGTGTAGAGGGGCGTAAAAGACGCTAGCTCACAAAATTGACGAGGCACAGCAGCGAGTAAGCATCTTCACTTGCTGGAGAGGGCCGTTTCAGCATTGGAGTCATGGTTCAGTGGTGTCTTCTTACAGGTCACAAAGTAAAGGATACGGACAATAACGTAAACACCAGAACAATTTATGAATAACTGAGAAGACACATGTAGTTGTGTTAGCTGAATTAATTTCAATATTCAAGAGGTAATAAGTTTAGTTTCGTTAAGACCAAAAAAGTTTAACTGACACTAAAAGTTGAAGGGAGGGTGTTATATGACCACAGCAACAAGATCAACAGTGAAAGATATTTGTGTGCTTAAGTATCATTGGGCATATGAGTAGAGAAGAATTCCATTAACATGGGAGAGTTCCAAGTTTTGATTTTGAGACTACAACTGTAACAGCGATCTCCAACAGCATCTCTGCAGCAGCTGACCAGCATGATAACAGTGCAGCCTTGTTTCACAGTGCAACAGTCAGTCAGCTGGCTATGCAATAACCACACAGCAGCTCATCAATATGTCCCTTAGCCCACATGTGACATATTAGCAGTACAGCGCAGCTAGCTGTATGCCTGATTAGGTGAGCTGTAAACAGCACTGACCTGAGATTTCTTTTTAATTACAAATTTATTCTTTGAACAGTTGTAAAAACATATTTCACTAGATTTGAACAGTGGTGTTAAAATGTAGCAAAATTCTTTAAGTGCTAGTACATGTGTCATTATAGTGTATGCATGGAAGGCGGTTTGCCAGAAATATTAATAAAGTTACAAGAGTTATCTACTAGCATTAAAATCCACTGAAAAAGAGTTATCTAATAATGATAAAAGTCACCAAAGAGTTGTCTAATAGTTTTACAACCCAAGGGGATGAATTAAAGAACTTAAATATGAATTTCTCAAATTTAAAAAGAGAAGTGGAGCACATAGCTACAAAAGTAGATAAAATGTATAATATAGAAGCAACCTTATGAAAGTTACCTGAGGAGTTACAAACAGAGATAGTTGAACTATGTGACTCAATTAGGACTGAAGTTCAAGAATAGTTTAAAGACATAAACAATAAGATGCAACAAATAGAGGAATTGTCAGCCCATGAATTTGAAAGTATACATAATCAGATATGCAAGGCTGAGTAGAGGCTTGAGAACAAAGTATTGGATTTGGTGAAGTGATTAGTGTCCCAAACACTCTGACTAGTTTGGAAGAGCATCTGCAGGAGCTACGTGAATAAAAAGTACAAGAGAAAGTTGAGTCTACTAGTGCTACCACCAATCCTTTGGGTGACACAGTAGGATATCAGCAGGAATTACAGCAGTTGGGGGAAGCATTAGAAAATACCCAGCAAGAATTTAGTCAGAAAATGACTATCAGCAATCAAGTGATTTAATAGAGGAACTTCAACTAGGAATTACTGCAAACTTAACAAAACAATTCCCAAAGTTCAAACCTGACTGAGGGAGGGTGTACACCCAACTTATTTTTTGTGGATATTTTATAGGTCCTTGCCCAAGATATGGGATGATTATAAGAAAATAGATTTTGCATCTAGTTTTCTGGCAAGAGATGTGGCAGAATGGGGAAGTATTCATTTGGAAGATTTGAGTTCATGGGATGATATTCAGGAAAAATTCAGGAGAAAAAGTTGACTTTAGAATTACTAGACCCAAAATATTACAATAGTTCTTGGGGAAATTATAAAAAATGCACTGAGCAACATCTAACTTGATCTCAGTATTTAGATAATCCATTAGCAGAATGACATCTTCTCAAAGTATTGGTAATAAAGGAAATTTGGTAGAGAGTGGACAATGGTAAGTGATTTGCTGATCTTTGTTGAAAGGCTAGATATTTTAAATAAAGAATGCAGTGAGAATGTCCAAAGAGAAACCCGGGGAAATAACAACACACAGTGTAAGAAGTTTCCAAACCAATTTTCAAAGAGAAGAGAAGCTGTGTTATGTCATGTTCCTAACCAAAATAACAATCAAAGTAATTTGAAAGAAACAAGAAACAATGAGACACAGCTGCAAGTGTTTGTACCAAACACCGTTAACAATTGTATAAAAAGTACAATACCTATTAATGGATCTGTGTCAGAGAACAGTGTAATCCAGGGGAAATATCCAGTAATCATAAAGGAAAACATGGAATTAACTGGGACATGGACAAGGATCCAGGACATGACAATACAATCATAAGTCCATCTATAGAGAAGTTTATTGCTTTCACACATAAGATACCTACACAACAGTGGCTGCTGGATGAGAGGGGGTGGAAATAGAAGGAAATCAGACAAAACCCATAATAGCTGGGAAAATACACAGAGGGAAAGTGGATATTTGTATAGAGTGTTGTAAAGAAATTTCACTGATTTCATATGATTTACTGCAAACAAAGACAACTAAAGACCAATGTCCCTTACTACCTGTTACCAGTGTATATATCATAGGTATTACAGGAAGCAAAGGATAGGTAATCAAACAAGAAACACATGTAACTATAAGTATTGCAAATTTTCAGTTTATGCAGACTTTACTCATAGAACCTAATATTAATTCACAAGTATTATTTGGTGTAGACTGGTTGTCGAAATATAATGTGACTTTAGATATTCATGCAGAATTACTGTCTTGGAAAACTGATGATTATCGTGTTGTAGTAACTTTTAAAATAAGTCTGATAGTGGAGAAACAAAGAGTATTGGTGAACAGTATACTCTTAGTTGCTAATGCGCAAATCCTAAGCAAAGAAGAATCTGTAACTGATATGCATATCTGTAACGATGAGGATATTAAGGAAAATATTTGGTCCCAAGAGAGATACCCAGTCACAGGAATTGGCAGACCTATACCTTCAAGTTGATATTGTCAGAAGGATGAAGACAGGAAGACTGATGTGGGCTGCACACGTATTTAGGATGGCAGATGAAAGACTATCATGAGTAGCATTCTCAGGATTCGAGTAAGGCACAAGGGGTTGAGGAAGGCCACGGACAAGATGGAAGGATGAGATCAACAGGGATATGGAGGCAATGGACCTGAGAATAGGAGAATGGACCACAAAAGCCAGGAACAGAATGTAGAGAATGCATATGGTCTCCCGGGCCAAAGTGATAATTCAGAAGAAGAAGAAGAAGAAGAAAGTCAAATATATAGTAAATCTCCTGAATCTATCCTCTTAGGGGATGATCAGAAGTAACAATAATACAATATTCTATGGAAATGTAAATCAGTATTCTCAGATAAACTGGAAGTAATAAGAGATTACATCTGCCATTTTAAAGTAAAAGATGAAAATTCATTCTTTATGAATATAATAGAGGGAAACATTCCACATGGGAAAAATATATCTAAAAACAAAGATGATGTGACTTACTGAACGAAAGTGCTGGCTGGTCGATAGACACACAAACAAACACAAACATACACACAAAATCCAAGTTTTCGCAACAAACTGTTGCCTCATCAGGAAAGAGGGAAGGAGAGGGAAAGACGAAAGGATGCGGGTTTTAAGGGAGAGGGTAAGGAGTCATTCCAATCCCGGGAGCGGAAAGACTTACCTTAGGGGGAAAAAAGGACAGGTATACACTCGCACACACACACATATCTGTGTATGTGCAGATGGATATGTGTGTGTGTGTGCGAGTGTATACCTGTCCTTTTTTCACCCCTAAGGTAAGTCTTTCCGCTCCCGGGATTGGAATGACTCCTTACCCTCTCCCTTAAAACCTGCATCCTTTCGTCTTACAGTTCTTAGGACCATTGCAGTGGTACATGGGATCAAACCTGATGCTGAAAGGATAAGGGTTATGAAAGATTGTCCAGAATCCCAGAACATGAAAGAGTTATGTTCTTTTCTCAGTCTAACAGGATTTTATCGTATATACGTGCATGGACAAGTAATGAATGATCCTGAACTATTAACATTATTCAAAAAAAGGTCTATGGGACAAAGGGGCAACACAAGCTTTGAAGAATATTAAAGAAGCATTAGCGAATCCGCCTATGCTGAACCATCCTATGATGTATGAGCCATATAAATTAGAATCGATACTTCAGAATAGTGAGTCACTTCAGAACTGTTTCAAGGGGAATGGAATCCGGAAGTTGGGGATCACATAAGACTATCACTTTTGCAAGTAGAAGCATTAATTTGCACAAGTTAAATCACACATCTATGGAAAATGAGTTACCAGCTATTGTCTGGAGTATTCGACAATTCCAAACACTGAATTGGGGGCAAAAAAATAATTATTTTTTACAGACCATCATGCATTAGCATTCTCAATGGAGAGCAACTTACTACACAACAGTTTAATGAGGTTAGCCTTGCTTTTACATGAATTCCAAATAGAAATTAATTACAAAAAGGATTCTCAGAACCGAGCTCCCAATGTGTTGTCACAATTACCTCTACGTATGAGTGATATGAGATGGACCGAGGGACCTGGAGTCATTTTCGCAATCAATTTCCTACCCTCAAGTCCCCCATTCGGATCTCCGGGCGGGGACTACTGAAGAGGACGTCGTTATCAGGAGAAAGAAAACTGGCGTTCTACGGATCGGAGCGTGGAATGTCAGATCACTTAATCGGGCAGGTAGGTTAGAAAATTTGAAAAGGGAAATGGATAGGTTAAAGTTAGATATAGTGGGAATTAGTGAAGTTCGGTGGCAGGAGGAACAAGACTTTTGGTCAGGTGATTACAGGGTTATAAATACAAAATCAAATAGGGGTAATGCAGGAGTAGGTTTAATAATGAATAAAAAAATAGGAGTGCGGGTTAGCTACTACAAACAGCATAGTGAACGCATTATTGTGGCCAAGATAGACACAAAGCCCATGCCTACTACAGTAGTACAAGTTTATATGCCAACTAGCTCTGCAGATGATGAAGAAATTGATGAAATGTATGACGAGATAAAAGAAATTATTCAGGTAGTGAAGGGAGACGAAAATTTAATAGTCATGGGTGACTGGAATTCATCAGTAGGAAAAGGGAGAGAAGGAAACATAGTAGGTGAATATGGATTGGGGGGAAGGAATGAAAGAGGAAGCCGCCTTGTAGAATTTTGCACAGAGCATAGCTTAATCATAGCTAACACTTGGTTCAAGAATCATGAAAGGAGGCTGTATACATGGAAGAATCCTGGAGATACTGACAGGTTTCAGATAGATTATATAATGGTAAGACAGAGATTTAGGAACCAGGTTTTAAACTGTAAGACATTTCCTGGGGCAGATGTGGATTCTGACCACAATCTATTGGTTATGAACTGCAGATTGAAACTGAAGAAACTGCAAAAAGGTGGGAATTTAAGGAGATGGGACCTGGATAAACTGAAAGAACCAGAGGTTGTAGAGAGTTTCAGGGAGAGCATAAGGGAACAATTGACAGGAATGGGGGAAAGAAATACAGTAGAAGAAGAATGGGTAGCTCTGAGGGATGAAGTGGTGAAGGCAGCAGATGATCAAGTAGGTAAAAAGACGAGGGCTAATAGAAATCCTTGGGTAACAGAAGAAATATTGAATTTAATTGATGAAAGGAGAAAATATAAAAATGCAGTAAATGAAGCAGGCAAAAAGGAATACAAACGTCTCAAAAATGAAATCGACAGGAAGTGTAAAATGGCTAAGCAGGGATGGCTAGAGGACAAATGTAAGGATGTAGAGGCTTGTCTCACTAGGGGTAAGATAGATACTGCCTACAGGAAAATTAAAGAGACCTTTGGAGAGAAGAGAACCACTTGTATGAATATCAAGAGCTCAGATGGCAACCCAGTTCTAAGCAAAGAAGGGAAGGCAGAAAGGTGGAAGGAGTATATAGAGGGTTTATACAAGGGCGATGTACTTGAGGACAATATTATGGAAATGGAAGAAGATGTAGATGAAGACGAAATGGGAGATAAGATACTGCGTGAAGAGTTT
The DNA here is from genome assembly GCF_023898315.1 of Schistocerca nitens. Classification (NCBI taxonomy): domain Eukaryota; kingdom Metazoa; phylum Arthropoda; class Insecta; order Orthoptera; family Acrididae; genus Schistocerca; species Schistocerca nitens. The sequence goes on along the minus strand of NC_064615.1, from coordinate 519,860,401 downwards.
GACAGAGCACTGAAAGACCTGAGTCGAAACAAGGCCCCGGGAGTAGACAACATTCCATTAGAACTACTGATAGCCTCGGGAGAGCCAGTCATGACAAAACTCTACCATCTGGTGAGCACGATGCATGAGACAGGCGAAATACCCTCAGACTTCAAGAAGAATATAATAATTCCAATCCCAAAGAAAGCAGGTGTTGACAGATGTGAAAATTACCGAACTATCAGTTTAATAAGTCACAGCTGCAAAATACTAACGCGAATTCTTTACAGACGAATGGAAAAACTGGTAGAAGCGGACCTCGGGGAAGATCAGTTTGGATTCCGTAGAAATGTTGGAACACGTGAGGCAATACTGACCTTACGACTTATCTTGGAAGAAAGATTAAGAAAAGGCAAACCTACGTTTCTAGCATTTGTAGACTTAGAGAAAGCTTTTGACAATGTTGACTGGAATACTCTCTTTCAAATTCTGAAGGTGGCAGGGGTAAAATACAGGGAGCGAAAGGCTATTTACAATTTGTACAGAAACCAGATGGCAGTTATAAGAGTCGAGGGGCATGAAAGGGAAGCAGTGGTTGGGAAAGGAGTGAGACAGGGTTGTAGCCTCTCCCCGATGTTATTCAATCTGTATATTGAGCAAGCAGTAAAGGAAACAAAAGAAAAATTCGGAGTAGGTATTAAAATTCATGGAGAAGAAGTAAAAACTTTGAGGTTCGCCGATGACATTGTAATTCTGTCAGAGACAGCAAAGGACTTGGAAGAGCAGTTGAACGGAATGGACAGTGTCTTGAAAGGAGGATATAAGATGAACATCAACAAAAGCAAAACAAGGATAATGGAATGTGGTCGAATTAAGTCGGGTGATGCTGAGGGAATTAGATTAGGAAATGAGACACTTAAAGTAGTAAAGGAGTTTTGCTATTTAGGGAGTAAAATAACCGATGATGGTCGAAGTAGAGAGGATATAAAATGTAGACTGGCAATGGCAAGGAAAGCGTTTCTCAAGAAGAGAAATTTGTTAACATCGAGTATAGATTTAGGTGTCAGGAAGTCGTTTCTGAAAGCATTTGTATGGAGTGTAGCCATGTATGGAAGTGAAACATGGACGATAATTAGTTTGGACAAGAAGAGAATAGAAGCTTTCGAAATGTGGTGCTACAGAAGAATGCTGAAGATAAGATGGGTAGATCACATAACTAATGAGGAGGTATTGAATAGGATTGGGGAGAAGAGAAGTTTGTGGCACAACTTGACTAGAAGAAGGGATCGGTTGGTAGGACATGTTTTGAGGCATCAAGGGATCACAAATTTAGCATTGGAGGGCAGCGTGGAGGGTAAAAATCGTAGAGGGAGACCAAGAGATCAATACACTAAGCAGATTCAGAAGGATGTAGGTTGCAGTAGGTACTGGGAGATGAAGAAGCTTGCACAGGATAGAGTAGCATGGAGAGCTGCATCAAACCAGTCTCAGGACTGAAGACCACAACAACAACAACAAAGTTACAGCAACAATGAGGTTGGAACCCTACCCCTGAGAAGAAAAGCAGGAAATAGAAACAGATGAATTTTTAGCACTAAATTTCAGCAATGTGAACAGACATTGTTGTGACCAGCTGAGGCAGCATTATGGATGGCAGTTGATGGTAATTTGTTCTGGAGATTAAATACTACTGTATCTGGTTGGAAATCATGCATACCACAGAATGTTGCAGAAGATCTAATATGATTAATCCATAAAGGATTTGGACAGTTTGGTATATGTCAGTGCACGAAGTGTATAAATTTTATTACTTTAAAAACTTAAGTCAGAAAATAGTAAAGCTACTATGATCTTGTGAAGTATGCCAGAAGGATAAAGATGATAATAGCCATCTACAATATAAGTTACATCCAATAATACAAAAGAATTGCACAATTTAAATGCTGCTGATTTTTTGGACAATTATCTACAGGTCAAGGAGGGGTCACTTACATCTTTGTACCGACAGAATGTTGGTTTAAGTATATAAGACTTTATCCTACCAACCAGGTCAACTTGAGAGAGTACATTAGAATAGCAGGTAAGCCTTCCCAACTGCTCACAGATAATGGGCCACAATTTATAGGCAATAAGTTAAAAGAATTTACAGTGTGGCAAGGAATAAAAAAAATTAACTATTTCAAAATACCACCCACAATGACCCTTGTGAATAAGTAATGAAAGAGATTGGATGCCTCTGTAGAACATATTTTTTCTAATAACCATATCACATGGGCTCAGCTGATTCCCAGCTTCCAAATTATTTTGAATGAGCTGCCACATATGTCTGCAGGTTTACCACAGGCAGAGATTACAAATAAAACTTTCACTGATGACCACTATTAAAGTTATTTAAGTGGCCACCTTCAATAGAAATTAAAGCAGAAAAATTACAGAATATGGTGAAGGAAAATTTACAAAAATAAGCAGAAAGTAGAATATGAAAATTCAGTAAAAATGGAATTACACCTGTATTCCAGGTTGATGACTTAGTATTACTTTAGTTCTAATCTGAAGCAGGAAACCACCAAGATTTTTTCCATGTGACAGTGGACACTTCATGATGCTAGGCATACCTCGACCAAAAGCAATACTCTTTTAGACCTGGAGACTGATCAAGAAAACGGATCATACACCAACATGTTAAAGAAATTAATATCTCCAGGAGAATCTGTGATCTTTGCAGGTTCGACAGGTTGTCACCTGTCAGGTGGCCAAGATAACTATTTCAGTACTCCAAATTTCATTTTCTCTGGAGAAATTTCTTGTACTCATTCTTCCCTGTTGTCTTTAACCAAAATCCATTTAATGCTGTCCTATCCTAGAGGTAAATATAATGGATGAGGATTCTGTTTGGACCTATAAGGTGTACAATGACAGTAAAATTATGTTACTTAAGATCTAAGCATGTTGTTGTTGTTGTGGTCTTCAGTCCTGAGACTGGTTTGATGCAGCTCTCCTGCTACTCTATCCTGTGCAAGCTTCTTCATCTCCCAGTACCTACTGCAACCTACATCCTTCTGAATCTGCTTAGTGTATGCATCTCTTGGTCTCCCCCTACGATTTTTACCCTCCACGCTGCCCTCCAATACTAAATTGGTGATCCCTTGATGCCTCAGAACATGTCCTACCAACCGATCCCTTCTTCTGGTCAAGTTGTGCCACAAACTCCTCTTCTCCCCAATCCTATTCAGTACCTCCTCATTAGTTATGTGATCTACCCATCTAATCTTCAGCATTCTTCTGTAGCACCACATTACGAAAGCTTCTATTCTCTTCTTGTCCAAACTATTTATCGTCCATGTTTCACATCCATACATGGCTACACTCCATACAAATACTTTCAGAAAAGACTTCCTGACACTTAAATCTATACTCGATGTTAACAAATTTCTCTTCTTCAGAAACGCTTTCCTTGCCATTGCCAGTCTACATTTTATATCCTCTCTACTTCGACCATCATCAGTTATTTTGCTCCCCAAATAGCAAAACTCCTTTACTACTTTAAGTGTCTCATTTCCTAATCTAATACCCTCAACATCACCCGACTTAATTCGACTACATTCCATTATCCTCGTTTTGCTTTTGTTGATGTTCATCTTATGTCCTCCCTTCAAGACACCATCCATTCCGTTCAACTGCTCTTCCAAGTCCTTTGCTGTCTCTGACAGAATTACAATGTCATCGGCGAACCTCAAAGTTTTTATTTCTTCTCCATGGATTTTAATACCTACTCCGAATTTTTCTTTTGTTTCCTTTACTGCTTGCTCAATATACAGATTGAATAACATCAGGGAGAGGCTACAACCCTGTCTTACTCCCTTCCCAACCACTGCTTCCCTTTCATGTCCCTCGACTCTTATAACTGCCATCTGGTTTCTGCACAGATTGTAAATAGCCTTTCGCTCCCTGTATTTTACCCCTGCCACCTTTAGAATTTGAAAGAGAGTATTCCAGTCAACATTGTCAAAAGCTTTCTCTAAGTCTACAAATGCTAGAAACGTAGGTTTGCCTTTCCTTAATCTTTCTTCTAAGATAAGTCGTAAGGTCAGTATTGCCTCACGTGTTCCAGTATTTCTACGGAATCCAAACTGATCTTCCCCGAGGTCAGCTTCTACTAGTTTTTCCATTCGTCTGTAAAGAATTCGTGTTAGTATTTTGCAGCTGTGGCTTATTAAACTGATTGTTCGGTAATTCTCACATCTGTCAACACCTGCTTCCTTTGGGATTGGAATTATTATATTCTTCTTGAAATCTGAGGGTATTTCGCCTGTCTCATACATCTTGCTCACCAGATGGTAGAGTTTTGTCAGGACTGGCTCTCCCAAGGCCATCAGTAGTTCCAATGGAATGTTGTCTACTCCGGGGGCCTTGTTTCGACTCAGGTCTTTCAGTGCTCTGTCAAACTCTTCACGCAGTATCGTATCTCCCATTTCATCTTCATCTACATCCTCTTCCATTTCCATAATATTGTCCTCAAGTGCATCGCCCTTGTATAGACCCTCTATATACTCCTTCCACCTTTCTGCTTTCCCTTCTTTGCTTAGAACTGGGTTTCCATCTGAGCTCCTGATGTTCATACAAGTGGTTCTCTTATCTCCAAAGGTCTCTTTAATTTTCCTGTAGGCAGTATCTATCTTACCCCTAGTGAGATAAGCCTCTACATCCTTACATTTGTCATCTAGCCATCCCTGCTTAGCCATTTTGCACTTCCTGTCGATCTCATTTTTGAGACGTTTGTATTCCTTTTTGCCTGCTTCATTTACTGCATTTTTATATTTTCTCCTTTCATCAATTAAATTCAATATTTCTTCTGTTACCCAAGGATTTCTACTAGCCCTCGTCTTTTTACCTACTTGATCCTCTGCTGCCTTCACTACTTCATCCCTCAAAGCTACCCATTCTTCTTCTACTGTATTTCTTTCCCCCATTCCTGTAAATTGTTCCATTATGCTCTCCCTGAAACTCTCTACAACCTCTGGTTTAGTCAGTTTATCCAGGTCCCATCTCCTTAAATTCCGACTTTTTTGCAGTTTCTTCAGTTTTAATCTACAGTTCATAGCCAATCGATTGTGGTCAGAGTCCACATCTGCCCCTGGAAATGTCTTACAATTTAAAACCTGGTTCCTAAATCTCTGTCTTACCATTATATAATCTATCTGATACCTTTTAGTATCTCCAGGGTTCTTCCATGTATACAACCTTCTTTTATGATTCTTGAACCAAGTGTTAGCTATGATTAAGTTATGCTCTGTGCAAAATTCTACCAGGCGGCTTCCTCTTTCATTTCTTAGCCCCAATCCATATTCACCTATTACGTTTCCCTCTCCCTTTTCCTACACTCGAATTCCAGTCACCCATGACTATTAAATTTTCGTCTCCCTTCACTATCTGAATAATTTCTTTTATTTCATCATACATTTCTTCAATTTCTTCGTCATCTGCAGAGCTAGTTGGCATATAAACTTGTACTACTGTAGTAGGTGTGGGCTTCGTATCTATCTTGGCCACAATAATGCGTTCACTAAGCTGTTTGTAGTAGCTTACCCGCGTTCCTATTTTCCTATTCATTATTAAACCTACTCCTGCATTAGCCCTATTTGACTTTGTGTTTATAACCCTGTAGTCACCTGACCAGAAGTCTTGTTCCTCCTGCCACCGAACTTCACTAATTCCCACTATATCTAACTTTAACCTATCCATTTGCCTTTTCAAATTTTCTAACCTACCTGCCCGATTAAGGGACCTGACATTCCACGCTCCGATCCGTAGAACGCCAGTTTTCTTTCTCCTGATAACGACATCCTCTTGAGTAGTCCCCGCCCGGAGATCCGAATGGGGGACTATTTTACCTCCGGAATATTTTACCCAAGAGGACGCCATCATCATTTAATCATACAGTAAAGCTGCATGCCCTCGGGAAAAATTACGGCCGTAGTTTCCCCTTGCTTTCAGCCGTTCGCAGTACCAGCACAGCAAGGCTGTTTTGGTTATTGTTACAAGGCCAGATCAGTCAATCATCCAGACTGTTGCCCTTGCAACTACTGAAAAGGCTGCTGCCCCTCTTCAGGAACCACACGTTTGTCTGGCCTCTCAACAGATACCCCTCCGTTGTGGTTGTACCTACAGTACGGCTATCTGTATCACTGAGGCACGCAAGCCTCCCCACCAACAGCAAGGTCCATGGTTCATGGGGGGGGGGGGGGGGGGATCTAAGCATGTAAGAATAAATTAATCAACAGTGGCCACAAGCAATATAATGATTTAAGATCTCTTTTAAAGTGTGATTATGTGTGCATGGTCACTCACACGTGCTATAAAACACAGCAAACATCCTGCAAAAATTTCCTTCATTCATTGAAAGGTTAATTTGTATGTTTTTCATGAGGGATTTTTTCCCTTTTCTTTACCTTCTATAAAAATAATGGTAAGGATTAAATTACGTTTTATAGCAGAGGTTGAATACTGTAAGTGAACAAGTACAGGGTGTACATAAAGTCTGGGAACACTTTCAATTATTTATTGGAGTGAACCGGTAGACATCAATACGTTAATTGAATTCTTGCCATACTTGTCCAAGCATGGCATCGTCAACTGTGGCAGTCGCTTCCCGTATTCTCTCCTGGAGCTCTGCTACACCACATGGTAGAGGTGGTACATACACCAGATCTCTAATGTGTCCTCACAGAAAAAGACACATGGAATAAGATCTGGTGATCATGGAGGCCATTTCATGAAACACCAAACTATGCTGTGGCACCATAAATGAAAAAAACTTTCAGGCTTTCTCTTCAAAATGACATATGTATGATATGTGTATAATGTTTGGTTCTTGTGCATTAAATAACTGGAAGTGTTACCGGACTTTATACACCCTGTACATACAGAGCTCAGATTTAGTTCTTCTTACAACAATTTCTTTTAGTCGTGTTGTTACTTACTCTCTACAACCTCAATACAGAGAGGTATTAGAATCAATTTTCTGGCCAGTGCTCATGAAGCAGGGAGAAGTCCATTCTGTAAGGTATGCTGAACATTCTTCATCTTCTGGCATCTCAGTGAAGAATCTAGCAGGGAGATGATCCTGAGGTATGGGATGGTACGACAGTCTGTCTTTGCAGTCTGTCTTCTGTCTTTTCTTGGCCCTAACACTCCTACTGTTAGTTTTCCTTTCTTTCTTTTCCAACATGAGTACTGACTCTATCTTCCCTCTTTCCACAATCAATAATTTCTACAGCAGAACCCTTCTCAAAACCACATCACACAGTGATAGTAAAATTCGTTTTCTTGGGAAAGCCGAGGAGTAACAAAAACACCAAGACAGGATACAAATAGTATGATTATTATGTAATGACAGCACTTTTTTAATGAAGTGTATTCACTACAATTATATATCTGTATGTGTGTTAAATGCTAGCAATATTATATATTAACAGGGAGAAGATGAAGGGAAAGGAAACCTTACCCTACGTGGAGTATGACATGCTCACATGCAAGTGAAAAAGTAATAGTTTGATGATTCAATTGTTTTGCTGTGATAGCTAAGTCTATTGATATCTCTGATAAAGGAGTGCCAACGAACTGTTTAACAACTGGTGCACAAACTAATACAAAAGATTTGCATTAACTTTGATGGGAGAGCGCTAATGAATAAATGATTTAAGGAAGTGAAATAAACGGTCTATAGTTATTAGTATATTACATTCAGTGGTATAACACTGAAGGATTGATGATTCATTAAGCAGATAAGCCTTACTTTATAAATATCGGGACAATTAAACAAAAATTAAGGGTAAACTAAGAATTATCCCCAACAGAACTTGAGACGAGTATTTATCCATAGAAAGAAAGCAAAAAAAAATGTTTCACAAAGGTAAACACTCAGTATTGTATTTTATCATTGTTCTCTGATGATTGTATTTTTGCATTGTTCTCTGATGTAGCAGAATGTGTTCACTTTAATAATAAAGACTACAGATAAGTCTCATAATTTAGTAGCAATGAATAGATCCCTGGTGGACAATCACTGACAAGTATTTACTGGAAGTCGATATGCTACAGAGAAACTTTGTCACTGAGATGCATAAATATAAGAGACAGAGGCTGTGCACACTATTAAAGATTTAAGATGGGGCATACCCAATTTTACATAGGTATTAGAGAGGACAATGATAGGTGAACTCATGGAAGGGACAATATAATCCTTGGTCAGGTGACCCCATAGATGGAATGACCTGACCAATTTTTTGTATAGAGGAATTAATACAGATACACTCATCCACAAAGATAAAAAGGTATTTATGTGGTATCTGCCCACAGAGAAAGGGGTACGTGCAGCTCTTACAGAGGTAGGAACTTAAACGTTGACAGTTCGTCATGTTGTAGAAGTGTTCTCCAAAACAGTCAATGGCTAATAGACTTACCTAAGCAGTGATGATACTTTGAATCACTGAGGTGTGACATGTAATTTCAAGTGAAATGATAGGTCACTCCTATGTCCTTCTAAACAAGAAAGATGATTGTGAAGTTTAGTCATCATTGTATTTTAGAATTAAGGCACGAGCAACCCTGCATGTTGGAAATGGCATGCTGTTCTGTGCAGATGTCATGAGTTTCATGGGTGCAGCATTTCGGCACCACTTACTGAAGGGTGGAGTCACCTCCTCTCGGAACGTGCAGCCCAAAGATGTGCTGTTGTCACGGAAAATCAGCCATGAATAATCAACAAGAAGTTACAAAAACAGTGGAAATTATGTTATTCTATTATTATTATTATTATTATCATTATTATTATTATTATTATTAATGAACTGTATAGCAGAAGATGAGATCTTGTCTTGTGAGATAAGATATACCTATGTATGAAACAAGATACACCTACGTAAGAAGAAGAGAAAATATACCAACAGTTAATTGAAAAAAGGTTTTCGTCATTTAGTTGGTTGCAGAAGACAGAAGACTTTTTCCTTTAGCTTTAGAGTGTAGCCTAAACTGCCAGGAGAAGTAGTTTGATGTAACACAGCAATTCAGAACACAGTAGTTGGCCCAGAGGAGAAGAAAGATAGAGGACAGGTGAAAGAACTATAAATCTAAGACTTATTCCTCACCAGAAACAAGACAGGAATAGATCATAACACATGTTTTACTTATCACAGATCTAAGATTTGAAATTGTAGAGAGTGGTCTAGATTAAAATGTCAGCGTGTAATATCTTATGGTAAAGATGAACTTAAACATTTTCTATCTCACTGAATGTGAAAGACTTACATTATTTCAATAAATGAATTGAAAGCTAAGTAGAAATAATTAGCTTTAAGTAAGAGTACTGTAATAATGATATAACCTGATCAAACGGGGCAAATTTCTCTCATGTTTTTTATCTATGAAAATGAAACAACGTACATGTAAATCTGCTGGATGATAGTACAAGAGAAATCCAATACAAATAGAGCAATATAATGTTTACTGGAAAAGTCATATATTAGATTACACCATGCAATGAACAACTATATGGTCGAATAGGCATACACCAGTTTTTTGAATGAAAAGAGTAAAATGGGGCTATTAAAGAGACACTATCTTTTACCTGAGCAAGCTGAATTACATGCTAGATATGTTTCTAAAATGAAAATTAAAAGGGATCAGCTAAGCTCACATAAATTCCAAAAAAAGGAAAGTTTATGTAAGGAATGATGAGTCCAGGCATATGTCACAAAGGCAGTAAATGTGACTGTGAATTTTGTAGTGGGTACAGACAGGAAATTAATGACTAATGTGGATTTTAAATGTAAAATTTCACGCTGGAAAACCAAGTGTTCATCAGTTAAAAGGACTGAAAGAAAAGAAATCTGCTCATACAGGATTCATTGCTTGAGGAAATAGAAATGGGTTTCATCTTAAGTGACTTTAATTATGGATAATAAGAATAACTGATTGAAAGTTCAAACTTTTTATTTTGTGGACTTATATCAATGTTATGCAAGGTTTGTAATTGGTCAAGTAAGTTGAGTTACACAACATCTTTCATCTCAGTAGGGACATTTGTGGTGTAACATGTTGATTCTGCAGAATAATGTGTTCCACTTCTAACAAATCTGGCCAAAAAAGATGTTTACGGAAACTGTAAATGTTGATTATGTGGTTGTTAAGTGTGGGACATCCCACTGTGCGTGCTCTATGTCTCTGAGCACTATGGGACTTAACTTATGAGGTCATCAGTCCCCTAGAACTTAGAACTACTTAAACCTAACTAACCTAAGGACAACACACACAACCATGCCCAAGGCAGGATTCGAACCTGCGACCATAGTGGTCGCGCGGTTCCAGACTGTAGGGCCTAGAACCGCTCAGCCACTCTGGCTGGCACTGTGTGTGCTCTGGTTTGCCACATATGCAGATGGACATCAAAGATGTCGGTGCAGAACATGGATAAGGCACAATGGTGAGCAAGCATCTCCATCTGCTGGTGAGGACTGCTTACGGATTGGAGGCATGGCTTAGCAGTGTCTTGGAGGTCATACAAGAAAGGACACAGGTGATAATGTAAACACCAGAACAATTCAAGAACATACATGAGAATAGTTAGTCTGAAATGTCCAATCAGTAAATCAACATATGGTGTGATCTATTGTGTGCTACAAATTAAGAGAGGTTGTTTTCATCCACAATTGTAAATGATGTATAGAGGAAACATTTCAGTTGTAACACAGAAGAGTTATCACAAAAGTGACTATGTCATTTTAGTAGCTTGAATAGAATGAAGCTCTCTTTCACCCACCCATGCGAAATGTGAAAAAGTCCATTGTGAAGAGGGCATGTCATGGTTTAGTGGCACTGCATAGCAGGTCCACTACAGCAAATTATATCAAGAATGGAGACCATAAGATATTTGTAAAGTAAAAGTTGCCATACATATCAGCTTGGTGACAGTTCATGTATGGAGTGAAACCCATCGTACCAAAACACAACTTGTCCCACTCCAGGGCAAATAGGGACCTGTTTAGTTTCCACCATCTAATCAGTCTTGACTATTTAATATTAATGAGCTGTAAAAATTTTTTAGCTAAATCTTTTTAATGACTTATGGTTCTGTGAATTATGGTACGCTGCAGAAACACAAGTGATGTCTATTCTCAAGACAGCAATACTCAGTTGTTACTACTGTACTATTGCAATAAATCTTAACTTAATATTAACTATTGGCTTTCATTGATAACCTCACTTTCCTATTTCATACACACTTCTGGGAAGTACATGATAAGAATAATTACAGAAAGATATGAATTAATCAAAACTAAAAACTTGAGTTTCTGACATTAAGTGAAAAACCAAAGACAAATACTACTAGCCAATATATTGACAGAGACAACAAGAAAAATATGTCCGACAAAAAGATGGAACTAACTGATAAGAGAAATGCACCACTAGATAAATACCTAGATCTTCTGCAGGAACAACTTTGCTCACAAGACCTGCTCTTAAAGCTTCTTCAGCTGAAAGAGGAAGACCTGTAAACAACATGTGAGCTGCTACTTTTTTTGGCACTGCACGACCAACAGCAATTCCAGGTGTAGAGCAGAATATTCCAAAGTTTGCTCTGTAAACAAGCACAGAAAATTCATTTATATACAGAGTTTTTGCAAATTTTTTGATGATGTTTCATTTCCCATTGCCATCATTGGTGAGAACACAAAGTATAAGTACTAATCACCACTGGGAAAACAAAAAAAATGAAAAGAAAAAGAAAAGGATTCATTACGACGGAAGTATCCAAATGGGATGGAAATCACTAGATGTGAAGAACATGTACACAAGCAAATGATTACAATTTCTGAAAAATTGGATGATTTATTCAAGAGACAGAGCTTCACAAATTGTGCAAGTCAACAATGTATTGGTCTATCTCTGGCCCTTATGCAAGCAGTTATTTGACTTGGCATTGTTGATATATTTATTGGATGTCCTCCTGAGATATTGTATTGGACCTTATGCTGCTTCACCTACCAGGCTATACGTTTTATTTTTTCTGTCTACTTTTACCCATTCATTTGCCTAATTAGTTTACGGCAAAGATTAAAATGCAGTATGCCCACACAGCAATCAAGTCTGTGGGGCTAGCGAGAAAAGATGAAGAACATTAATTTTCTCATGTTTGTAAATGTTGATGTTTCACCATTCTTGTACTATCTGTCTTTTCCAGTATATAATAGAGAGAAGACATGGATTTCTGTTTAGATCACTAATAATGTTAAATACACTAACTGTTATAGTACGACATCAGTTACATTTACCAGTTCCTTGTTTCACCTGATCTATCTGTCTGTGTACCAGTATCTGTAATACTTTGGAGAAGGAAGAAATTTAGGCAGAGCAAGCTGGGGGCCGTAACATTGTCTTCAAAGAAGAAGAGGTGGTAAATAACTTCAAAAAGAAGACAAGGTAAATAGCTCCAAAGGAGGTAAATAACTTCAAGGCTTAAAGAACTATCATCTAATAATCTAATATTAAATGTCACAGATTTTTCGTGCATGCAAGCGAATCTGGCACAATATACCTCAGGAGGACATACAACAACTCTTTTAATCAATAAAAAGCCGAATAACTGCTCGCATAAGGGCCAAAGGTGGACCGACACATTACTGACTTCCTCAATTTGTGAAGCTCTTTTTCTTGAATAAGTCATTCGGTTTTACAGAAATTGTAATAATTTGTCTGCGTGTACACATAAATCTCATCTAGTGATTTCCATTCCATTTAAATAACTCCTTTGTGGTGTGCCCCTCATTTTTTAGTAAATAATTACTACAGCAGGATGCTCATCATGATTATTCACAATAGACACAATAAATTCTGTATAATAATAAACTCAAATTGTAATGGAAAGCTGTGTATTGTGGAGAGTGGGAAAGAATGCAGGTAAGCACAGAAGAAAAAATGACATCTTAAAACATTAAACTGTGCCAAATTCCAGAATTAAAGAAAATCAAAGGATTTTCACGTAGCTTAGTTGATACTATATTTATAACTAACAGAATTTTTTCACAATATAACAGTTCCTTTTTTGTTTTTATCTTTTTTCCTTTATTAGATGCTGGTATAAAATTTATATATATATTACCCTGGAGTTGAGAAGGAGCTGTTATCAGAGCAAATTGCAATGTCACAGCTAGCAACAAGTTGGCAACCAGCAGCAGCAGCCAGTCCTTGAACAACAGCTATGACAGGCACAGGACATTGTAAGATGCCTAGCATCAGACGAGAACAGGTTGCAAAAACCTCATGGTGGAATTCAGACCCATCTTTGCTCATCTGCAACAGTTATTGTCACCTATTAATTGAAAGCACAAGGAAGTAATTAATCCATAAATTTCTGTTTTTGACATACCAGTTCTTTCAAATTGTGGCCAGCTGAGAACACCCGTCCTTCTCCATACAGTAAAATACACCTGAGGGAAGGGTCATTCTGATTGCAGGTGATGCCTGCAATCAAGTCTTCCATCATTTTCATGGACAGTGCATTTCTGAAAATCACACAAATGGAAATTAGGGTTCAGTTTTGACAATTCTTGCAATTCAAGTGCTTGAGAACAACAAACCTCGTTTTTTGACTTGACATGATTATTTTACGAACACCATCATATTGTACAGTCTTTGTCAATGGTTCATTTGCAATAATACATGAAGTACTAAGTGACATATTATGTTTTGGTTTCCCTCGGATTCTTGCCACCTGTCAAATATAAAAATAATGCATAGCTATTAAGAATTTAAATTCAAAGGACAGAATGAAAAGAAAGAAGATTTTAAACATTTCTGCAAGCAGAAGGTGAAAGTTGATGCAAGCAGTATCTGTACTACTGTGTAGAATGGGACGATAAATCTCAAAATGATTATTTAGTAAAAGTAAACCAAGTAAAAGATGCTGGAAAAGTTAACAGGACTATTATTATTACTATTACAATTATTATTATTATTATTATTATTAGTAGTAGTAGTAGTAGTAGTTATTGTTGTTGTTACTGTTGTTATTATTTCTTTTCTTTTCCCTGTCACGAGTGAGAAGGAACTACACCTGAGTCTCTGCATACGGGTGTGTCGCTATGGGTCGGAGGAAATCCTCTCTGGCTTCCGGCAGCTATCTGATTTGGTGAAGACTGCCAGTCTCGCTAGCGGGATGAAAGCAGAGCTCACCATCTGCAGCATCATTGACAGGACTGACTGTGGACCTTTGGTACAGAGCCGAGTGGAGGGTCTAAATCAGAGGCTGAGACGGTTCTGTGACCGTGTAAGCTGCAGATTCCTCGACCTGCACCATAGAGCGGTGGGGTTTCGTGTTCCACTGGATAGGTCAGGAGCCCACTACACACAGCAGGCGGCTACATGGGTAGCAAGGGTTGTGTGGCGTGGACTAGGCGGTTTTTTAGGTTAGATGGCCTCGGGAAAGTACAGAAAGAGCAACAGCCTCAAATGGTGCGGGGCAAAGTAAGGACATGCGGGGACCAAGCTGCGATCAGTATTGTAATGGTAAACTGTCGAAGCTGTATTGGTAAAGTACCAGAACTTCAAGTGCTGATAGAAAGCACCAAATCTGGAATTGTTATAGGTACGGAAAGCTGGCTGAAGCCAGAGATAAATTCTGCCGAAATTTTTACAAAGGCACAGACGGTGTTTAGAAAGGATAGATTGCATGCAACCGGTGGTGGCATGTTTGTCGCTGTTAGTAGTAGTTTATCCTGCAGTGAAATAGAAGTGGATAGTTCCTGTGAATTATTATGGGTGGAGGTTATACTCAACAACCAAGCTCCTTTTACTGACCTCCCGACTCAGCAGCATTAGTGGCAGAACAACTGAAAGAAAAATCTGGAATACATCTCACATAAATTTCCTCAGCATGTTATAGTCTTAGGCAGAGATTTCAATTTACCAGATATAGACTGGGACACTCAGATGTTTAGGACGGGTGGTAGGGACAGAGCATCGAGTGACATTATACTGAGTGCACTATCCGAAAATTACCTCGAGCAATTAAACAGAGAACCGACTCATGGAGATAACATCTTGGACCTACTGATAACATACAGACCCAAAATTTTTGACTCTGTAATCGCAGAACAGGGAATCAGTTATCATAAGGCTGTTGCAGCATCCATGAATGTGGAAGTAAATAGGAATATTAAAAAAAAGGGAGGAAGGTTTATCTGTTTAGCAAGAGTAATAGGAGGCAGATTTCAGACTACCTAACAGATCAAAACAAAAATTTCTTTTCTGACACTGACAATGTTGAGTGTTTATGAAAAAAGTTCAAGGCAATCGTAAAATGCGTTTTAGACAGGTACCTGCCGAGTAAAACTGTGAGGGACAGGAAAAACCCACCGTGGTTCAACAACAAAATTAGGAAACTACTGCGAAAGCAAAGAGAGCTTCACTGCAAATTTAAATGCAGCCAAAACCTCTCAGACAAACAGAAGCTAAACGATGTCAAAGTTAGCATAAGGAGGGCTATGCGTGGTTCAACAACAAAATTAGGAAAATACTGCGAAAGCAAAGAGAGCTTCACTGCAAATTTAAATGCAGCCAAAACCTCTCAGACAAACAGAAGCTAAACGATGTCAAAGTTAGCGTAAGGAGGCCTATGTGTGAAGTGTTCAGTGAATTCGAAAGTGAAATTCTATGTACCGACTTGACAGAAAATCCTAGGAAGTTCTGGTCTTACGTTAAATCAGTAAGTGGCTCGAAACAGCATATCCAGACACTCCGGGATAATGATGGAATTGAAACAGAGCTGAAATACTAAACACCTTTTTCCAAAGCTGTTTTACAGAGGAAGACCGCACTGCAGTTCCATCTCTAAATCCTCGCACGAACGGAAAATGGGCTGACATCGAAATAAGTGTCCAAGGAATAGAAAAGCAACTGAAGTCACTCAACAGAGGAAAGTCCACTGGACCTGACGGGATACTAATTTGATTCTAAACAGAGTACGCAAAAGAACTGGCCCCCTTCTAACAGCCGTGTACCGCAAGTCGCTAGAGGAACGGAAGGTTATAAATGATTGGAAAAGAGCACAGGTAGTTCCAGTTTTCAAGAAGGGTCGTCGAGCAGATGCGCAAAACTAAAGGCCTATATCTCTGACAGCGATCTGTTGTAGAATTTTAGAACATGTTTTTTTGCTCGTGTATCTTGTCATTTCTGAAAACCCAGAATCTACTCTGTAGGAATCAACATGAATTCCGGAAACAGCGATCGTGTGAGACCCAACTCGCTTTACTTCTTCATGAGACCCAGAAAATATTAGATACAGGTCCCAGGTAGATGCCATTTTCCTTTATTTCCGGAAGGCATTTCATACAGTTCCGCACCGTCACCTGATAAACAGAGTAAGAGCCTATGGAATATCAGACCAGCTGTGTGGCTGGATTGAAGAGATTTTAGCAAACAGAACACAGCATGTTGTTCTCAATGGCCAGATGTCTACATACGTTAAAGTAACCTCTGGCGTGCCACAGGGGAGAGTTATGGGACAATTGCTTTTCACAATATATATAAATGACCTAGTAGATAGTGTCAGAAGTTCCATGTGGCTTTTCACGGATGATGCTGTAGTATACAGAGAAGTTGTAGCATTAGAAAATTGCAGTGAAATGCAGGAAGATCTGCAGCGGATAGGCACTTGGTGCAGGGAGTGGCAACTGATCCTTAACATAGACAAATGTAATGTATTGCGAATACATAGAAAGAAGGATCCTTTACTCTATGATTATATGATAGCAGAACAAACACTGGTAGCAGTTACTTCTGTAAAATATCTGGGAGTATGTGTACGGAATGATTTGAAATGGAATGATCATATAAAATTAATTGTTGGCAAGGCAGGTGCCAGGTTGAGATTCATTGGGAGAGTCCTTAGAAAATGTAGTCCATCAACAAAGGAGGTGGCTTACAAAACACTCGTTCGACCTATACTTGTGTATTGCTCATCAGTGTGGAATCCGTACCAGGTCAGGTTGACAGAGGAGATAGAGAAGATCCAAAGAAGAGCAGTGTGTTTCGTCACAGGGTTATTTGGTAAGCATGATAGGGTTACGGAGATGTTTAGCAAACTCAAGTGGCAGACTCTGCAAGAGAGGCACTCTGCATCGCGGCGTAGCTTGCTGTCCAGGTTTCGAGAGGGTGCGTTTCTGGATAAGGTATCGAATATATTGCTTCCCCCTACTTATACCTCCCAAGGAGATCACGAATGTAAAATTAGAGAGATTCGAGTATGCACAGAGGCTTTCTGGCAGTCGTTCTTCCTGCGAACCATACACTACTGGAACAGGAAAGGGAGGTAGTGACAGTGGCACATAAAGTGCCCTCCGCCACACACCGTTTGGCGGCTTGTGGAGTATAAATGTAGATGTAGATGTAGAAACCAGATTTCCATGCAAATATGGGAGAAACTGTGATTGATGCACACATGGTGAGTCAATTTTTGCAAAGCAACCACCTATAGCCAGTTACAGATCTAAATTACTGCTGATTTCTATATGTTTGGGATTTATTTGTAGTGTTTGACTATAGCAGCTGAAAAGCTATTGTTCTTCTTTAGTATATTTCATATTTTCATTACTGTATTTATATGCTATAGTAAATGTAATGTGTTTCATATAAGAAATTTAAAAAAAGTTTAGAAGGGACTTCTTCCCGCCAGCACCGCATCCTTTCTTTTTCAAATGTGCTGTTCTCCACTGTCTGTTAATGAAGGAATTTTAAAAAGTTTTACCAGCTACAGATTAACCCACAATTTTTAATTTGTGAACAATCTGCTCTGCTGTGTAGTTTCTCCACTATGAGAAGAAAAAAAGTAAGGCTCAGATTTGTTTCCATGTGAATAAGCTTTATTTATCTCATTTTACAACATCTTGAAGTACGAGGGTAGTTCGGAAAGTAAAGACACACCGTATGCCAGAGGAACAGAAGAGTTTTGGCGAGCAAGTTGGCAACACTGGTGTTAACCCTGAACCGTTAGCTTCCTCCTCGCGGTCATTCGGCAGTTGAACGTTGCTTCTGGTTGGAGTAGGTCGTGTTTAAAATGGCTGCGAATTCCGCCAAATGCCAAGTGCACTCCATCATATGTTTTCTTCATGCAAACGGTCAGCAACCAGCGGATATTCACAAAGAAATTGTTTCTGTTTATGGGAACATTATGAATCAACAAAATGTAACGAAATGGTGTCATCATTTCTCTGAAGGTAGGACCGATATTCATGACGAACAAAGAACAGGTTGGTCATCTGTGATCTCTGATGCCCTTCTTTGGAGAACGGAGGAAGCAATTCATGCGAACAGACATCTCACATTGAAAGCATTGCATCAGATCATACCGGATGTGTCAATGACAACTCTTTATGATGTTGTGACTGTCAAGTTAGGGTACAGGAAATTGTGTGCGCGCTGGGTTCCAAAACTGTTAACAGAAGAACACAAAAAGAAAAGGATGGGCTTTGCACTTGACTTCCTCACACACTATGCTGAAGCAGGTGATGAGTTCCTTGATTACATTGTGGCAGGTCACGAGACATGGGTTTATCATCATACACCTGAATCCAAGCAACAATCAATGCAATGGCGCCATTTGAATTCACCAAAAGCCAAGAAATGCAAAACTTCGATTTCAGCAAAGAAAATCACAGCTTCTGTTTTTTTGGAACAGACAAGGCATTCTTCTGTTGTAATTAATGCCTCATGGAATGACAATTAATGCTGCTGCATATTGCCAGACTATGAAACGTCTTCGAAGGGCAATTCAAACAAACTCAGGGGAATGCTGTCAAGTGGAGTCCACTTGCTTAATGACAACGCTCGGCTTCACACAGTGCTTGCAACCGAAGCACTACTCAAACAATTCATATGGGACGTATTGGACCATCCGCCACACAGCCCGGACCTTTTGCCCACCGACTTTCTTGGTAGAAAATCATTCCACAATGATGAAGTGATCAAAGATGAAGTTGAAATAACCCAACAAGAGGCGGCAACCTTCTTTGTCTGTGGGATACAACAGCTTGTGCACCGAATTAACAAATGTTTGGATAACAGGGGTGATTATGTTGAAAAATAACAAATAATCCAGTTAATAAGATGTAACTGACGTTTTCTAAATAAATGTTCTATTTAAGAACTGCGAGCCATTGTCTCTTTACTTTTCGAAATGCCCTCGTATATTTTACATGTACTTACAACTTAACAATTCATGATATTTAAAAAATGAAACTTATATTCAATTTCAGACTTACATAAGCTGCAGTGTCTTCAAAGTTGTGGTGGAGACACACTACCTGTCTCCATCACACTTGTAGTTATAATAACAAAACTGAAACGACAAATTGCTGCTTTTCACAGAGAGGAGGCATTGAGTCACAGAAAGACACAATGAAAAAGACTGCTAAAAAATTTTATCTTTCACACAAAGTCCTTCTTCTGAAACAGAAAACACACCGTATTCATGCAAGTACAGCTCACACAGACACGGCCACTACCTCCGGGCAATAGTGTTCAACTGCGACCACTTCTGATGTGAGTAGCAATCTGCTGGGGTGGATGGTGGGGTATGGAGGAGGCTTTGTGTGGGGAGGGGAGGAATAGCAGGGTATGGGTGATGGAGGGAAGATTCTGTACTACCTGTGTGACCATGCAGAGACTTGGTGGGGACAGTACAGGATGGCTTGGTGCAATATTGGTAAGCTGTGCAGGGAGGTTGGGGGGGGGGGGGGGGGGGGGTAGATAATATAGAAGGGAAAAAAATTAGTAAGTGTGTTTGTGGGATAGAAGGCATGAGTAGTGCTGGAGTGGGACTGAGCAATGGAATAGGCAGGAGGAGAACAAGGACTAGAAGAGGTTGAGGTCAGAGGGATTACAGGAATGAAGGACATGTTACAGGGACGATTCCCTCCTGTGCATTTCATTAAAGCTGGTGGTGGTAGGAAGACTCCAGATGAGTGCAATTATGAAAGTGAAGTACATTGTGTTGGGGGCACCATGCTCGGAAATTGTGTGGTCCAGCTGCCTCTTGGCCACAGTTCGCTGTAGCCATTCATGCAGACAGATAAACTGTTAGCTGCCATACCCACTTAGAAAGCAGCACAATGTTTGCTGCTCACTTCACAGATCACATGGCTGTTTTCATAAGTAGCCCTGACTTTGATGGGGTAGAAGATGCCTTTGACAGAACCTGGGTAGGTGATAGTGTGAGGATGTATATTTTCATGTGTAACGTACATCTGTTATCACACTATATGCCTCATGGTGAACCCTTTTTTGGACTTCTTTTCAATTAGTGGAACATAATAAGTACAGTTGGTTGCATGAAAAAAATTAAAAATGGAGTAAATAGTTTTTATTCTCTGTAGTCAGAAATTCAGCAGCTGACATTCTCATCTCTCCCATTGCTATGGAAGTGAGAGATCACAAACCTATGAAAATCACTGGCAAATCAAACTGAAATAGGCTATATGTGGATGGTCAAGTGAAAACTTGGTCTTCAGTGGTGCAAGATGATGCACATTGGTTACAATTTTTTTATGTGAGATACAATTCATCATAAAAGGAGAGCTGGTCCTAGTGGACACTCTACTTAGAGAGCTGAGAATTTCAAACTGGATAAATCCTATGCATGTGCCTTAATTTTTCTTAAATCTTGCTTCCATTAGATTAGATTATGTTGGATCAGATACACTTTACATTCCTACAGATCCATAGCGAGGAAATCATTCAGGATGAAGAACAAGTCAGAAAACAAGAACACACAATAAATATTTACCAATAAAAACAGACTTGTCAATGTAAGATACCTTTCACAGATCACAAGTGAAATTGTTCACATGGATGTGGAATTACAGCAAAAAATTTTAAACATAATTTCATTTAAAAGATAATAACAAACTTGTCACAGAACATATAAATGTTCAATGCAATGAGTTGCTTATAATAATCTCAGGCTATTGTAGTCATGCATCATCAAACAGAAGAATCATTTTTCAAAACTGGTTTGCAGTGACCACATTGTTGCACCATGTTTGTACAGATGTCACTCTGTACAAAATATTCACATTATTTGATGTTATTAGTAACATATACACATCAGCCTATTCCACTAAGAAATTCATCAGTTGAGTAGTAGAAGTTGGCCACCAATAAATTGTTTAGGGTCCTATTAAACTGAATTCCATTAGCAGTTTAACTTTTTATGGCTGCTGGCAAGTTACTGAACATGTGTCTTCCTGAATAACGGACACCTTTCTAGACCAAGGTAAGTGACTTTAAATCTTTGTGGGGATTATTCTAATTTCTAGTGCTGATTCCATGAACTCTTGGTTTGAAAATGGGATATATTTCTAACAACAAATTTCATTAAGGAGTATTACTAGTTCCCCAAACAGCACTCAGCAGGACAGTCTTGAGTTCACACCACAGATAATTCTTATTACACATTTTTGGACGCAGAAAGCTTTAGCTTGGCTTAATGAGTTACCCAAAAAAAAATTCCTTATGACATTATGGAACGATAGTTAGCAAAGTATTCTAGCTTTTTTTTTTATTTTTATATCACCTAAGTCTGACAACATCAGCAATGTAAGTAGAATCCATTTAATTGGTTCAGCAATCTTGTGGTATGCTGCTAACAGTTGATTTTATTAACAAGCTTTAAGCCCAAGAATTTGTCATCGTGTTTTAGGCATATACTGGTGGGAACCTCTTATGAGCTCTGAACTGCATGTAGTTTTCTTTTCTTTCATTTTTTTCCAGAATTTATAGACAAAGATTTGGCTAGGGACCATTTATTAATGTCTCTGAAAATTTCATAAACTGACCTTTCTAAGACTATACTTGGCATCTGGTAATGTTACTGATGAAAGGTCATTGATATAAACAAGAAAAAGTAAGGGCCCTAAGATACAACATTGCATGACACCACATGTAATTAGTTCCCAGTTGGATGATGCCTGATAACTTAATACATATCTCTTCCATATTGACACCCTTTGTTTCCTGTCAGAATTTGAACCATTTTGCAACATTTCCTTCTACATTATAATATTATTATTTACTTAAACAGATATTATGATATACACATTCAAATGACTTTGACAGATTGCAGAACATACCAGTAGCCTGTAGGGTGTTGTCTAACGAATTAAGTACATTCTTGCAAAATGTGTGTATAGCCTTCTCAGTATTGGGACCCATTATGAATTTTGACTGTGACTTTGACTTTGACAATACATACATACATCAAAAAAAGTTTTGCATCGCCTCATTTTGCATCACCTCGGTTCCGCGAGTTTTGGAACCTGTACAGAAAATTGGAATATAGATCAACATAAACATCATATCAGCCATTTTTATTGCTCATGAAACCACACATTGCATGTTGTACCACCATACAGCAAGACCTTCAGAGGTGATGGTCCAGATTGCTGTACACATCGGTGTCTCTAATATCCAGTAGTATGTCCTCTTGCATTGATGCATGCCTGTATTCATCGTGGCATACTATCCACAAATTCATCAAGGCACTATTGGTCAAGATTGTCCCATTCCTCAATGGCAAGTCAACATAGATCCCTCAGATGGTTGGTGGGTCATGTCATCCATAAACAGCATTTTGATAGGGCACATATTTCGAGAACATGCTGGCCACTCTAGTTGAGCGATGTTGTTATCCTGAAGGAAGTCATTCACAAGCTGTGCACAATTGGGGTGCGTATTTTTGTCCATGAAGATGAATGCCTCATCAATATGTTGCCGATATGGTTGCACTATCAGTCTGAAAATGGCATTCACGTATCGCACAGCCATTACGGCGCCTTCCATGACCGCTAGCGGCGTACATCGACCCCACATAATGCCACCCCAAAACAGCAGGGAACCTCCACCTTGCTGCCCTCACTGGACAGTGTTTCTAAGGTGTTCAGCCTGACTGGGTTGCCTCCAAACACGTCTCCAACAATTGTCTGGTTGAAGGCATGTGTAACACTCATCGGTCCACTCATCAGTGGACCTCGCCATGGATGTTGGGAGTGTAATTGTGCATCATGCAGCCTATTGTGCACAGTTTGAGACTTAACATGACAACCTGTGGTTGCACGAAAAGCATTATTCAACATGGTGGCATTGCTGTCAGGGTTCCTCCGAGCCATAATCCATAGGTAGCGGTCATCCACTGCAGTAGTAGCCCTTCGGCGGCCTGAACGAGGCATGTCATTGACAGTTCCTGTCTCTCTGTATCTCCTCCCTGTCCGAACAACATCACTTTGGTTCGCTCCAAGACGCCTGGACACTTCCCTTGTTGAGAATCCTTCTTGGCACAAAGTAACAATGGGGACATGATCGAACTGCGGTATTGGCCATCTAGGCATGGTTGAACTACAGACAACACGAGCTGTGTACATCCTTCCTGGTTGAATGACTGGAACTGGCTGTTGGGCCCCCTCCGTCTAGTAGGCACTGCTCTTGCATGTTTGTTTACATCTTTGGGTGGGTTTAGTGACATCTCTGAACAGTCAAAAGGACTGTATCTGTGATACAATATCCACAGTCAACATCTATCTTCAGAAGTTCTGGGAACCGGGGAGATGCAAAACTTTTTTTGATGTGTGTATTTATTGTCAGATGATTAAGAAGCTGTTGTATATTACTTTTTTGAAAATTTCTGAGAACACTGGCAAAAGTGAAACTGGATGGAAACTTGACAGTATTTCTGTACCTCCTTCCTTATGCGAAGGCTTAACTATAGCATACTTCAGCCATTCAGAAAATGTTCCACTGATAAATCACTATCTACCAGTGGCCTACATAGGGCAGATATGATCGGGTCTGCTACTACTTATGCAGTGCATCACAGCTGGACTTTATGTTGGGACACAGCACTGTGCCCTGCTTGTGGTCATCTAGGTCATCACACTGGATCTCTTGGGTATACCAGGTATATATGGGTCTACATCTACATCTACATTTATACTCCGCAAGCCACCCAACG
Organism: Schistocerca nitens; assembly: GCF_023898315.1. NCBI lineage: Eukaryota > Metazoa > Arthropoda > Insecta > Orthoptera > Acrididae > Schistocerca > Schistocerca nitens. Next base: position 519,836,367 of record NC_064615.1, on the reverse strand, counting down.
GTGTGTGGCGGAGGGCACTTTACGTGCCACTGTCATTACCTACCTTTTCTGTTCCAGTCGTGTATGCTTCGCGAGAAGAACGACTGTCTGAAAGCCTCCGGCGTGCTCGAATCTCTCTAATTTTACATTCGTGATCTCCTCGGGAGGTATAAGTAGGGGGAAGCAATATATTCGATACATCATCCAGAAACGCACCCACTCGAAACCTGGACAGCAAGCGACACCGCGATGCAGAGCGCCTCTCTTGCAGAGTCTGCCACTTGAGTTTGCTAAACATCTCTGTAACCCTATCACGCTTACCAAATAACCCTGTGACGAAACTCGCCGCTCTTCTTTGGATCTTCTCTATCTCCTCCGTCAACCCGATCTGGTACGGATCCCACACTGATGAGCAATACTCAAGTATAGGTCGAACGAGTGTTTTGTAAGCCACCTCCTTTGTTGATGGACTACATTTTCTAAGGACTCTCCCAATGAATCTCAACCTGGTATCCGCCTTACCAACAATTAATTTTATATGATCATTCCACTTCAAATCATTCCGCACGCATACTCCCAGATATTTTACAGGAGTAACTGCTACCAGTGTTTGTTCCGCTATCATATAATCATAGAATAAAGGATCCTTCTTTCTATGTATTCGCAATACATTACATTTGTCTATGTTAAGGGTCAGTTGCCACTCCCTGCACCAAGTGCCTATCCGCTGCAGATCTTCCTGCATTTTGCTGCAATTTTCTAATGCTGCAACTTCTCTGTATACTACAGCATCATCCGCAAAAAGCCGCATGGAACTTCTGACACTATCTACTAGGTCATTTATACATATTGTGAAAAGCAATTGTCCCATAACACTCCCCTGTGGCACGCCAGAGGTTACTTTAACGTCTGTAGACATCTGGCCATTGAGAACAACATGCTGTGTTCTGTTTGCTAAAATCTCTTCAATCCAGCCACACAGCTGGTCTGATATTCCGTAGGCTCTTACTTTGTTTATCAGGCGACAGTGCAGAACTGTATCAAACGCCTTCCGGAAGTCAAGGAAAATAGCATCTACCTGGGAGACTGTATCTAATATTTTCTGGGTCTCATGAACAAATAAAGCGAGTTGGGTCTCACACGATCGCTGTTTCCGGAATCCATGTTGATTCCTACAGAGTAGATTCTGGGTTTCCAAAAACGACATGATACTCGAGCAAAAAACATGTTCTAAAATTCTACAACAGATCGACGTCAGAGATATAGGTCTATAGTTTTGCGCATCTGCCCGACGACCCTTCTTGAAGACTGGAACTATCTGTGCTCTTTTCCAATCATTTGGAACCTTCCATTCCTCTATAGACTTGCAGTACACAGCTGTTAGAAGGGGGGCAAGTTCAGTTGCGTACTCTGTGTAGAACCAAATTGGTATCCCGTTAGGTCCAGTGGACTTTCCTCTGTTGAGTGATTCCAGTTGCTTTTCTATTCCTTGGACACTTATTTCGATGTCAGCCATTTTTTCGTTTGTGCGAGGATTTAGAGAAGGAACTGCAGTGCGGTCTTCCTCTGTGAAACAGCTTTGGAAAAAGGTGTTTAGTATTTCAGCTCTGTTTCAATGCCATCATCATCCCGGAGTGTTTGGATATGCTGTTTCGAGCCACTTACTGATTTAACGTAAGACCAGAACTTCCTAGGATTTTCTGTCAAGTCGGTACATAGAATTTCAGTTTCGAATTCACTGAACACTTCACGCATAGGCCTCCTTACGCTAACTTTGACATCATTTAGCTTCTGTTTGTCTGAGAGGTTTTGGCTGCGTTTAAACTTGGAGTGAAGCTCTCTTTGCTTTCGCAGTATTTTCCTAACTTTGTTGTTGAACCACGGTGGGTTTTTCCCGTCCCTCACAGTTTTACTCAGCACGTACCTGTCTAAAACGTATTTTACGATTGCCTTAAACTTTTTCCATAAACACTCAACATTGTCAGTGTCGGAACAGAAATTTTCATTTTGATCTCTGTGGGTACAAGTGGCAGTCAAAATTATGAGGGTTACATTGTCCACCATGCTGCGTGGTGTGCACACTATTTGGCCATTCAGATATCTCAGATATTTGCAGGTCTGAGTGAATATGCAGTCATCAAAAGTGCCATAGCGGCCACTACCCCACAAAAGTACCATTATGACACATTTTGCATGAGACTCAGAAACCAACAGTTCTTACATTTGCAGTGCTTTCTTTATTATTTGCCATGAACTGGTGTTATCAATCTTTGAACAGTTTTATTGTAGCTAAGCTATAGCTGAGTTATCCAGTTCACAAGTGGATGATATAATAAAGCAGATTAAGAGGGAGGAGTTAACACCTCTTAAAAATCCAGGTCCAAGAGCAAAAAGCAAAGTTCAGGAAAATTTTTGTGTACTGAAAACTTAGACAATGCTATTATTTCTCAATTTGTTCAGTATGTAAAATGCAAGTTTGTATTATCACACAAGTCATCATCAGGCAACAGAAATTTCGTTAGAAACATGGACTCAGAATTCTGCAAAGACAAGTGTGTATCAACAGAAGAAGAGCACGTTAAAAAACAACTAAAACAACATGAATAATATTTATAAAAGCTATCTTAGATTTCATATTTTTTTCCATGATCTCATTGCATATCATTAGATGTCATCTTTTCTTCCATTATCCTGTACTATATCATTAGAGACTTTTATTTGTCTATGAATATTACTAATAGTAATTCTGAACTCTTTTTGCAGTTTTGAATCTGTGCCACTGGATGTGCACAATCATTTCAAGAAAGCCACTGTGCAATATGCAGTAGATATGCATCCATTCCAACTTTCTGCATCATTATTGCATAATTTGTAATCTTTGAAAGCATTAAAATAAACATGAAAAACTAACCTTCAGACTTGCTCCTTTTTAGAATCTGTTACCTTTTTAAGATATATCAAACACAAATGTGCCAGTAAAATTTTAAATAATGGCATAAACAGGTGGTCTTCTGGGCCTGAAAATTTTCTAAGTGGCTTGTCCTTAATGTTAAGTTTCGAATAAGAGTCTGCTGCTCCAAGATATAAAAAAATTCATCATACATTCTCATGTATAACATAATTCATCTTGCATAAAAGGAGATTTACTTTGAAAGTAACGCTTCTGAAACCACCATTCACAATATTTTCCCACAACCTGTTAGAAATGAAAACAGCTGTGGTGTCACACTCATCGAAACAAATCCCATGATAAAGACACATCAAAAGCAGTTTGCTGTTATGAAGTATTGCAGAGTCTTTGACACATTTTGCTGTCGGCAGGTGCCTGTATATGCATTGTGTTTTGTTGTTGCAAATAGCACATTTTCTTAGCAACTAAAGTTTTATTTTGGCATTACTCTCTCATTTACATTTTAATGCTGCAATATTATTCTGCAGTAGTGGGCTAAAGTAAAATTCTTTGTTAAAGTATCAGTTCTTACCAGTGAAAATTACAAAAAATTTAACTGAAAACTAAAACTATGAAAAAGTTCCATAATTCTAAAAAATTCCTGGATTTCTAAAAAATTCCTGAGCTTTTCCTGGATCTCTCCTAGATGCAAAAACTCCTGGGTTTTTCCTGGTTGCCCTGGGGCATATACATCCTGCCAACACTGCATAAATTGCAAGGATGCTTTCTTCTAAAAATTATTGCAGCAATCAGGCAAGATTGGTGCTCAGCCGTCATAGATATGTGGACAGATGATTTTAAAAATCTCCACAACATAACACTGACAGGTCATTAAATTAATGAGGCATGATCTCTTATTAACAGATTAATTTTTACTCAAAAGTTCAAAAAAATGACCAAACAGGAGCTGACGTTTTACACGAGGTGCTTCTTCACTTTTCCCTTCTGGGGGTAGTCAAAGAAGACTTTTCAAAGTTAGTGCAGTGAGAGATCAGGGATGTAATATAGTGAGTGTCTTAAAAGGGAACAAAAGGCACTCATAGCTTGCCTCATATATTGACAACAGACATACACCATACATTCAACACAGACTACTGATTGGCAGAAAATAGTTGTGAATTGATTAAATAAATATTGATTTGCAAACATTTAGAAGTATACATGAAACATGCATGACTGACATCAAAATTATAGCTGTCACTGGACCAGAAATTTGACACACATTGGAATTCAAAAGTAACCATGTTGGAGACAATCGTGAGAGTTCAAACATATTAAAAAGATGTTACAGCAAAACAACTGCATTCTAAATACAGATGGAATAGACAAGGACCTCTTCCTTGATCTGGTACAACTTCTAAAACCATTTCACCATGAGAGTGACAAACTGCAGCAGAAGTATTGTCCTACAACTGAGGAGTGGCTCCAAAGTTACACGAGAATAATGTAACACTTGTATGACATTCTCAGTGACATGGAGGCATTTTAAATATGAATAAAAATAGCAATGAGGGCTTTGCAGTACATGCATCATACAATTAATGTTTCTCACTCCTCCTTTCCAAACTATGAGAATGCTATCTCTCCAGCAGAAAAAGAAGACGAGCACTCAGCTACTAGAGATCTTTGCAGGAAAATTCCACAAACTGCAATTGAAAAGTGGATGAGTGAAGGCAGCGATAACTCAAGAGGACCAAAACTAATTACAATAATTGACATGACAATGTCAATGACGTCCAAAGCTACAACGATGTCTCTCTGTATCAAGTAATTGACACATTTAGTATGGCAGATAACCTTATCAGGAAAATAGTTTGCAAATACACTCAGAATATGTTGTTGAACTTTTGTTCCTTAATAGTTATTATAAACATGCAAACAATAGATTTCATACTTGTGATAAATTTTTAAAAAATGCAAAGATGGAAAAAAATTAAACGTAAGTTGTGATGTCACATTTCTTTGTTAATTACAATCCCACAAATAATAAAAATTGCAAAAAAATGCATGGCTGTTTTGATTTAATAAAAAGCAGAAAAAATTGGAACACTAAAAAAAATAATTAATGGAAAGTAATAATTTTTTCGAAATACATTTGTCTAGGTACCATATTTAAGTGATTAACATTGAAAAAGCACAGATTAATGTACATGTGAGATACGCCATTGCAAATGTGAAAGGCTGGTACGTTAATAACCGGTGTAACCACCAGAATGTTGAACGCAATCACGCAAATATGCATGTATTAATTTGTATACGTGCTGGATGTCAGTTTGTTAGATGGAGTTCCATGCCTGTTGCAATTGGTTAATAAATACAGGGACAGTTAATGCTGGTTGTGGATGATGCTGGTGTTGTCATCTGATGATGAGACTTATGTGCTCGACTGGAGATAGACCTGGTTACTGAGCCGGCCACAGCAACATGTCAACACTTTGTAGAGCACGTTGGTTACAATGGCAGTATGTGGGTGAGCATTCTCCTGCAGGAAAACACCCCCTGGAATGCTGTTTATGAATGGCAGCACAACAGATTGAATCATAAGACTTACACAGTCAGGATGTGTAGGATGATGGGGAAAATGTTCCTGTTGTCAAACAAAATCACACCGCACACATTAACTCCAGATGTAAGTACAGCGTGTCTTACTTGGACAGGTTGGTTGCAGGCCCTCAACTGGCCTCTACTAGAAAACCCATGATCATCATTGGCACTGAGGCAGAACCTGTTTCCAGCTTTCATCAGAAAACAACAGACTACTGAAACCACAAATGGTGGTGGTTTGGGGATGGTGAAATGCATGTTACAGGGCATCTGGTTCGAAGCTGCCCTAGAAGTAAGTAACAGTTCGTTATACCACAGTGGTGCCAACTGGTGCTCAAATTTCTGCTGCAGATGCAGTATGATGCGCCAGGGCCATACCCTGAACGCGATGGTCTTTCCCCTTTGTTGTGCCACGTGGCTGTCCAGAGACCAGTCGTCTTGAGAACATACATTCGTATGACCAATGCTGCCAGCAATCATGCAGAGTGGCTACATTCTTGCTAAGTCTGTCTGTAATATATCAGAAGGAATCTCCAGCTTCTTGTATCCTTATTACATGACTTTGTGAGATGTTGATAATGATGTCTTTGTCACCTTAAAGGCATTCTTGACTGACATTAAGTCACCATGTCCAATCTCAAATGTAACTAATGCTCACAACCACTACAGTGTGTGCTAATAGCAAACCTGATTTGCATCCTCATAGTGGCACCACTAGTGCCACTCTCATGTGACTGATTCAAAATCTGAGCAGATATTGTTGTTCAGATGTAGAACGGTGCCTACCAACTTTTGTTTTTGTCGCACAGCTCCTTCTCAGTGTTGTAATTTTTTTTTCTGTCAGTATACACCATGTGTAAACACAAATGAATTTATTTATTTTTAGTCTGCCACATAGTACACTGAAATTTGCTTATATCTGATTCTGGGCGTAGTTCTTTATTTGTTCATCATTCGTAAATGATATTTATGTTTATATTGCTATTTTAAATGATCTACATGCATTCTTGTGACTAGAGGGAAATGAGTGCAACACAAAATAAAGAGAGTCTGACTTGGGTGTCAGGGATGAAATCAAGTGGATAAGGATGGGTATATGCTTTCAGGTACAAATCCAACTCTGTTGGTCACAGAACTGACCAAAATTTCCTGGCACCTGGCTATACCCATCTGTTTCAAATCTCTACTAGTTACACAGATAACATAATATGTTGTTAAACTCGGAAGCACACTATTTGATTGCCATAATCAATAGTTTTTTTTTTTTTTTAAGATTTTATGATGAAGATTAGTTCTATTTGTGTGGTGGTGGTCATATTCATATTACTGAAGTTATTTGTAATGACTGGTCTGATATATGGAATGTTAGTACTTACTGAACCTCACAATCAAGTCTTTTCAGCCAGTTATGAAATGTTTGCTAAAAAGTTTTGCAGCATGGCATGTATCTGTTACCGACATAATTTCCTCTTAATGCTTTTTGCTCCTTTTCACCTCTTGTTCTATCAGTCTCCTCCTTCATCATTAATCAAACTGTGTTTGTTTTGTTATCTGATATGAAAATCTTTCTCTTATAATGCATTTGCTTTGACATCGCTATTACTATCTTTAATATTTTGCAATACGTCTTGTTATAAGTGACTCACAGGTGCAGTTCCCTTTTTTGTCTCACAAGGTATCTTTATTTCTTGAGTAGTTCGTGGCTTCATTGTAGACTTTGATGTAAGCTGAGTTAGTTTTGGGGGAAACGGTTTTCAAATAAGGTAAGGACATTATCAATAAAAGTGTTGTTTTTTTCATCAGATCAGTCCACGTCTTTAAAGAGAGTCCTAAAATTATCAAATCTGGGCTAAATGGCTACTACCTTGACTTCAGATTTAGCAGATATTATATCCTGTTCACCATTAAATGAAAGAAACTGCATGTCCTGGTCTGAGAAGACACTGACTATAAGTTTTGTAATATTATTTTGTTCATTGGACCTTTCTATAAAGATATTATCAGTGACTGTTTGTGAGCAATTAGCTAACCCAGTTGCGAAGTTTACATTGGAATTAAGTTGAATAACAGTGTTATTGACTGCAATAAATTATTACTGAACAGTTTTTACGGAAATTTACATTAAAATCAGCACCTTGATTTCTTTTTCTGTTAAACAGGCCAAAAAGAGTTTCAATATGATTTATAAACAGATAAAGATTACCTGCAAGTGCTTGATATTATTATGAAGGATTTATTATGAAATTCTACTACTGCCTCACTTGCTCCCATACGCTGCTCTAGGCAACATTTATGAATGTCAATGTTCTTAAATTTATAATAATTCCTTATGAACTCTCCTTTCTCCATTTTCTCTCTACAAAAGTGAGATGCTAACCTAAATCTTGCAACACTTAGTACATTTATACCACTGGTCACATCTTGTTCAGAGAGGAAGATTATGTCAACTGGGCTTGATCGCACTAATTCATCAATACACATAAATTATCCATTAATTTTACTTCTTAGTCTCTGAATATTTTGAAGCTGGCATTTTCAAAATGATTCAGATAAAACTGGGTGGAAATAAAATTTATGCTGACTGCTGAAAATTTTTAACTGATGGCTGTTTGTACTGATGAAATATGCCATAATTATGTTGTTTAGTTTCTTTCTCAGACAGAAGTTTTGTTTCAATCCTAAACTTATAGTAACCTGCTGATTATTACACTTAACATCCACAGCAGACTTAAAGTCAGGCCACTACAGCTATCGTAGTGCACTCAACATTCAAATATAGTGCCCGCAAATACTGGAGGCGGCCAGAAAGGACAATCGGCCACCGTCTGCCATGTGAGTGTATAGCACTACACCACTAGCAACACCTGACATGGATACAGTCTTTATAAGAACATGCACAGGGCTCTGGGCCCTCAGTTGTTAAATGTGTTCGAGCGGGTAAACTGCTTTTGGTGTTTCAATTGTAAACTGCCATTTGACCATGTACACTTCTGGAAATTGAAATAAGAACACCGCGAATTCATTGTCCCAGGAAGGGGAAACTTTATTGACACATTCCTGGGGTCAGATACATCACATGATCACACTGACAGAACCACAGGCACATAGACACAGGCAACAGAGCATGCACAATGTCGGCACTAGTACAGTGTATATCCACCTTTCGCAGCAATGCAGGCTGCTATTCTCCCATGGAGACGATCGTAGAGATGCTGGATGTAGTCCTGTGGAACGGCTTGCCATGCCATTTCCACCTGGCGCCTCAGTTGGACCAGCGTTCGTGCTGGACGTGCAGACCGCGTGAGACGACGCTTCATCCAGTCCCAAACATGCTCAATGGGGGACAGATCCGGAGATCTTGCTGGCCAGGGTAGTTGACTCACACCTTCTAGAGCACGTTGGGTGGCACGGGATACATGCGGACGTGCATTGTCCTGTTGGAACAGCATGTTCCCTTGCCGGTCTAGGAATGGTAGAACGATGGGTTCGATGACGGTTTGGATGTACCGTGCACTATTCAGTGTCCCCTCGACGATCACCAGTGGTGTACGGCCAGTGTAGGAGATCGCTCCCCACACAATGATGCCGGGTGTTGGCCCTGTGTGCCTCGGTCGTATGCAGTCCTGATTGTGGCGCTCACCTGCACGGTGCCAAACACGCATACGACCATCATTGGCACCAAGGCAGAAGCGACTCTCATCGCTGAAGACGACACGTCTCCATTCGTCCCTCCATTCACGCCTGTCGCGACACCACTGGAGGCGGGCTGCACGATGTTGGGGCGTGAGCGGAAGACGGCCTAACGGTGTGCGGGACCGTAGCCCAGCTTCATGGAGACAGTTGCGAATGGTCCTCGTCGATACCCCAGGAGCAACAGTGTCCCTAATTTGCTGGGAAGTGGCGGTGCGGTCCCCTACGGCACTGCGTAGGATCCTACGGTCTTGGCGTGCATCCGTGCGTCGCTGCGGTCCGGTCCCAGGTCGACGGGCACGTGCACCTTCCGCCGACCACTGGCGACAACATCAATGTACTGTGGAGACCTCACGCCCCACGTGTTGAGCAATTCGGCGGTACGTCCACCCGGCCTCCCGCATGCCCACTATACGCCCTCGCTCAAAGTCCGTCAACTGCACATACGGTTCACGTCCACGCTGTCGCGGCATGCTACCAGTGTTAAAGACTGCGATGGAGCTCCGTATGCCAGGGCAAACTGGCTGACACTGACGGCGGCGGTGCACAAATGCTGCGCAGCTAGCGCCATTTGACGGCCAACACCGCGGTTCCTGGTGTGTCCGCTGTGCCGTGCATGTGATCATTGCTTGTACAGCCCTCTCGCAGTGTCCGGAGCAAGTATGGTGGGTCTGACACACCGGTGTCAATGTATTCTTTTTTCCATTTCCAGGAGTGTATTATTATATTTAACTTCTGTACTACCTGGATTTCAGCCTTTATGCCATTATCAAGTATATGCTAAAAGTTGTTAGTCCATTATTATGTAATATCTGTTAAGGCAGTTCAAAGCAGGTAAAGAAAACTAACACATATCTTTAAGATGTTATTGTCAAGGACATGTGTTAGTTTTGTTTACCTGCTTTGGACTGACTTAACAGATATGATATAACAAAGGTCTAACAACTTTTAGCATTGTACTTATTAATGGCATAAAATCCAAAATATAGATAGTACAGAAAATAAATATAATATTACACAGTGAGATGGTGGTTTACTCTTTTAAACAGTACTGCATGACTGTGGCTCAACACCGACAAAAAAAAAAAGAAGTACTTTCAGTGCGTTCTTGTTGATGTCACTCTGTGACCAAAGTAAATTATATATTTTTTAGAGAAATGTATTTCCTTGTGTTCCTAGTCAGGACACATGTGGCGACAATGTGTATTTTCTATAGTATTTCTGCCATTTGGCTCTTTCATGGAGAGTTTACTCCAGTCACCTCTGCAACAACAGATACATGCGACCATGTTGGAATGGTTGTTGACTACACTGACCCACACTCAGCAGCCAATTGTTAACCCCCCACCCCCACATAATAAATCCATGAATACACAAAATGTTAGGACCCTTACAATGAGTGTCTTCGTCAATATTTTCTGGCATTCTTGATGGTCAACATGGTCTCTATTGCCCTTTTCTTATTGTGAGTACCCCTCATAAGTATCACTTACTATGCCAATTAGCTCCACTGCAAGAACCAGCAATGCTTTCTTTTGACAATCTGTGTAGTTTACCATTCTCCTCTCGCCACAAGCGTCCACATGTGGGCACTGCATATGTTGAAGTCTACCAGTGTTGCAAACAGCTCCAGCAATTGTATCGTGCATGGGAAACTGAGCTTCACAGCCTCAGTTGAACATGTTGGTTCATCACAGCTGTCTCTGGAGTCGTATGTGGACTCCATGGTCACAGATGCAATCATCCATTCGGCTCCAGATAAGGAGGCATGTCAACATGCCCTTTAGTTTGAGGACCCTACCACGGCAGAGGTTCTGAATATCGCACAGTCATTCGAGGTCTTCCATATCACAGCCTTGTACACAGAAGAAAGAGCAGGTTGCCACAGTAAGGACAAACCAACCACGCCGACACAGGCAAACATGTCATCAGCAGCAAGAACAGCGAACACCACTTCCTTCACACCTCTTTTGTTTCCTAAAGCACAAGTGGGTGGCATGCCTCAAGCACTGGGCTTCCTGTAAAAAAAATGTAGCAGAAATATGTTGATCTCTACCCACTAAGAGTCACTGCAGGAATCAATGAACACAAATATTCATACTGATTCATTGTTCTGTTCGCCACTGTCTGCAGGCCAAAACAAACTTTTCATTTAAGTGCAGGTGATGGATCAGTCATTAATGATACAAGTCAACATGGGGCTGCTGTGTCCCTACTCGACTCAAATACGTACATCAGGCTAGGGTCCCCACTGTTGGTGCACATCAAGCATCAGTTGGTAAGCTATAACAAACTGCAGAATTATATTCTTGGCCAGTTCAGGGCTGACATAATTTACATGTCAGCAGTCCATTCCGTTACACACATGGTGGTTAACGATGTGATTACTGAAAATTTGTATGGATTAGACGCTGTTACTACTTTTGGTTTTTCTACTCCAAATATTGTGCATCTGGTGTCAGTCCAATGCCTTATCAGGAATTGGATCACTTGTGCTCTGAGTTTTCATATCTGCTTGCCCCAGGTTAGATTATGCAAACAGTTTCACGGCACACATCGCCCTCAAACCCTAAACCTGCCCTCACTTTCTTCAGGTGGGGCCGGTACCAGTAGCTTTCCGTGACCAGGTTAAGACATAGCTGGATCACTTAATGTCATGGGAAGTGATTAAACTGATTTTCTTAAGTGAATGCCTTTAGTGATCATAAAGAAGTTGTCTTGCCAGCTTTGGATCTGAGGCAGCTTCAATGTCATTATTAATGGACAGGCAGTCAGAGACACTTATCCCTGCCTCGCCAGGAGGAGGTGCTCACAAAGCTGGCTGGGTCAAGCCTTTTTGAAAAATGATTTGGCTGAAGCTCACCTTCAGATTCCATTGCACAATGCATTAAACCAGAAGGTTATGGTTAATACATCTTTCAGCCTCTTTCAGTAACAATGGCTAATGTCTGGGGCTGCTAGCGTGCCTGCCATTTTTCAATGTCTTAGAACATATTATGATGGTTGTCCTACATTGCATCAACTATCTTGATGATCCTGTTGTGATAGGTGCTACCACAATGTGTCAGCTATGTCAGTTCTGTTCTTTCTTTACTGCTTTACAGGCTAAGTGCCTCAAATGTAATCTCACCCTATCTCACTTTCTGCATCCTTCCCTTGTTTATTTGGGTCATGGAATCCCCAAGCTGTACATGTGCCCCATGAAACAACATGTCACTGCCGTTATGGCTCTACCTCATTTGTCTATTCTAGCTGTTACTTCAGTTAGATTTGTTTGGTCTGCAGCCTATGAGCATGCTCTTGTGCAGGGTAAGGATACTCTTCACTTTGCACTTTGTCTTGCAACATATCAACTTGGTGAGCATCTGGTCCTCACCGCATATGCTTTCGAATACAGGGTGGGGGTGATATGGCCCGAATGCCATTTGGATGGTTCGCAACTGCTTATTGCCTATGCATAAAAAACAATCAATGTTTTGCTATTGTCCACACCTCATGTGTTCCTCCTCTACCCCAAGGGAAAGAGCAGGCATCACAACCAACGATGCTGTGACTGAATAGACAACCATGGCAGTACCAGGGACAAGAGCCAAAGATGCAAGAAGTTCGTGATGCATCCAAACCAGTGCGTATGGAGGGGAGAGAGTGGGATGAGGGCACTCCCACTGCCAATGGACCCTGGGGCAACCAGTGGACAGGACCAGTGACAGGCAGGCAGAAGCCACCTGGACATCAGAGACCATGATGAGGGGTGCTGGTATAAGCAGTGACGAATGATGGACTGGAGAAAAGCAGCTCTGGCAATGGAGACCCGGATTCTGTCCTCGCTGATGGCACCATCTGTGCAATGCTGAGAGGCACCAGTACTGCCCACAAAAAGCAAACATGCAGTCAGTGCTGATGGAGCCCCAACTGCTGCAGTATGTGGGCAAAACCAGGCCTGCTGAACCCCAGGTGAGGCCAGGGCACACAAAGAACAAGGAGTCAGGACCATGGACTGAGGAGGGGGCCCTGCACCCATCCTGGGATACAACTGGCACCAGTGGATGCCACGACTCAAATCTTTGGTGTGGACCATGAAGACTGTGGACAACAGCCAGAATCCTGCGAGGGCACCACCTAATGCCCTGACTCAGATTAAACTGACTAGCCTGTGGTTCCTGAAATGGGACCACAGCCTTTCCAGTAGTTGTAGGGGCGTCAGTCTGGATGATTGACTGATATGGCCTTGTAACATTGGCCAGATGGTCTTGCCATGTTGATACTGTGAACAGTTAAAATCAAGATGAAACTATAGCTATTATATCTCCTGAGCAAATGAAACTATAGCTATTATATTTCCTGAGTACTTGCAGCTTTACTCTATGGTTTAATGATGATGGCAATCTCTTGCATAAAATAATCCCCCCTCAAGGGGGGGGGGGGGGGGGGGGGGGTACTCAGCAGGTTGTCACTATCAGGAGATATAAAACTGGCTCTCTACTGACTGAAGCACAGAACGTTCGATCCTTTAATCGAGTAGGTAGGTAAGTCAGTTTAAAAAGGGAAATGGAGAGGAACAGGGACTGAGGGAGAGGAAGAGAATGAAAGCTGTCTGACAGAATTTTGTACAGCATACGATTTTATCATTGCTAATACTTGGTTTAAAAATCATGGAAGATTTTCTACGTGGAAGATACCAGGAGTCACCATAAGGTTTCAGATACTGCATATAATCGTATGACAGATTTCAAAACCAGATTTTAGATTTCAAAACACATCTAGGGATAAATATCAACTCTGAACGTAATTGACTGATTATAAGCTGCAGATTAAAACTGAAAAAATTCCAGAAAGGTGGGCAATTAAGGAGATGGAACTTGGATAACTGAATGGACCAGAGGTTGCTGAGAGTTTCAAAGGTAGCACAATCCAATGATTGCTTGAAAGAAAGAAAAGAGATAAAAATAGGGTAGGATACAATGCAGTAGGGACCAAACTGAGAAAAAAGACAAGACCCAGTAAAAATCATTGGATGACACATGATATGTCGAATCTGACTGACAAAAGGGAAAAAAAAATATATAAAATGGAGCAAATGAAATGGGAAAAAGGGAATAAAATGTCTAAGAAATGGGAATTATAGAAGTGCACCATGGCAAAGCAGGAGGGGCTAGATGAGAAACGTAAGGCTGTAGAAACCTGCTTGACTTGGGGAAAGATAGATGCCACCAACATAAAAACTAAAGATGCCCCTGGAGACAAGAGAGAACATTAAAAGCTCACATGGCAAGCCCATATCAAGCAAAGAAGTGAAGGTTGAAGGATGGAAGAAGTTGACATAGGGTCTACACAAGGGAACCAAAGCAGAAGAGAAGAGGAAATAAATAAAGATGAGTTGGGAAATAGGATGCTGCAAGAAGAATTTGGCACAGCACAAAAAGACTTACATCAAAACCAGGTGCCTGGCTTTGGTGACGCCCTCAGAATCATTGGGAGCCTTGCGAGAGCGAGCCATGACAAAACTATTCGACCTGGTATGCAAGACATGAGACTGGTGTAATACCCTGACTTCAAAAGGCATGTAATAGCTCCTATTTCAAAGAAGACAGGTGTGAATATTACTGAGCTATCAGTTTAAAAAGTCACGATTGCAAAATATCAATATGAAATAATTACAAATTAAATGTGAAAACTAGTAGAAACCAATTACGAGAAAAATTTATTTGAGTTCCAGAGAAATGTAGGAACTCATGAGAAATTACTGACTATGACTTATCTTAGAAAACTGTTTGAAGAAAGACAAACTTACAATAACAGCATTTGTAAATTTAGAGAAGACTTTTAACAGTATTGACCGGAACACATTCTGAAATTATTAAGGTAGCAGAGATCAAATACAGGGAGAAAAGGAAGCATTAGCTGAAAAGGTAGTAAGATAGGGTTGTAGCTTTTCCACTATGTTATTGAACTGTACTTTCAGCAAGCAGTAAATGAAAGCACGGAGAAATTTGAAAATGGAATTAAAGTTTATGGAATGGAAGAAGTTGTGTGTCTATGGAGGTGAACAAAGGCCTTAGTACAGTAAGCAAGATCAAACGGATGTAGGCTGCAGTAGTTACCCAGAGATGAAGAGGCATACAAAGAATAAACAATGTAAAACCCACAATGGAATAATGACAATATTATGGAAAGGATAGTTGCTTCTCACCATAGAGCAGAGATCCTGAGTCACAGATAGGCACAACAAAAAGACAGTGAGAAAGTAAGCTTTCAGCCAACAAGGCTTTCACCGGAAATAGACGACATAAACACATGCACACTCACACAACATAAACACATACACACTCACGCAAATGCAACTCACACACACATGACCACAGTCTCTTGCTGCTGAGAGCAGATTGTCAGCAGCACATGATGGGAGAAGCAACTGGGTAGTGGGGGTAAGGAGGAGGCTGGGGCAGGGAGGGAGAGGGATAGCAGAATAGGGGTGGGGGACAGTAAAGTGCTACTTGTGGGAGCATATAGGGTCAAGGTGGAGAGAGGGTAGGGCAGCTAGGTGCAGTTGGAAGGTTAAACAGTGGGTGGGGAGGGGGGAGAGGGCAGCAGTAAGGGAGAGAAGTAAAGATTGTGGGTTCAGTGATGGAACAGAGGGCTGTGTAGTGCTGGAATAACAGGCAAATGGATAGGTGGGTAAAGGATAAGAACTTATTGGAGGTTGAGGCCAGAAGCATTACAGGAATGTAGGATATTTTGCAGGGAGCGTTCCCCTCTGCACAGTTCAGAAAAGCTAGCGTTGGTAGGAGGGATTCAGAAGATATGGCTTTGAAGCAGTCATGGAAATGAAGAACGCTGTGTTGGCGAGTGTGCTCAGCAACTGGGTGGTCCAGCTGTTTCTTGGCCACAGTTTGTTGGTAGCCTTTTTATGCGGACAGAGAGCTTGTTGGTTGTCATACTCACGTAGGATGCAGCACAGTGGTTGCAGCTTAGCTTGTAGATCACATGACTGGTTTCACAGATAGTCCTGCCTTTGATGGGACAGGTGATGCTAGTGACAAGACTGGAATAGATGGTGGTGGGAGGATGTATGGGACAGGTCTTCCATCTAGGTCTATTACAGGGATATGAGCCATTAGGCAAGAGGTTGGGATGGATGAGGGTATTGTGTAGGTTCAGTGGGCAGCAGAATACCACTCTGAGAGGGCTGGGGAGGATAGTCCATAGGACATTCTTCATCTCAGGGCAAGACAAGAAGTAGTCAGAACCCTGGCAGAGAATGTGATCCATTTCTCCTGTCCTGGATGGTACTAAATCATGAGGGAATGCTCCTCTGTGGCCAGATGGTGGGGCTTTGGAAGGTGGTAGGTGACTGGAGAGAAGGCACGGGAGATCTGTTTTTATGTAAGACTGGCAGTGTAATTACAGTCTGTGAAGGCCTCAGTGTGACCCTTGATATGCTTCGAGAGGGACTGCACATCCCTGCTGATGTGACAGCCAGGGGTGGCTGGGCATTATGTAAGGGACTTCTTGGTATGGAACGGGTGGCAGCTGTCAAAGTGGAGGTATTGCTGATGGTTAGTAGGTTTGATATGGACAGAATCCATCTTTGAGGTGGAGGTCAACATTGAGGAAAGTGGCTTGTTGGCCTGAGGAGAACCAGATGAAGTGACTAGGGGAGAAGGCATTGAGGTTCTGGAGGAATGTGGATAGGTTGTCCTCACTCTCAATCCATATCACGAAGATGTCATCAATGAATCTGACCCAGGGGAGTGGTTTGGGATTTTGGGAGTTTAGGATGGATTCCTCTAGACAGCCCATGAACAAACTGGCATAGGATGATGTCATGTGGGTGCCCATAGCTGTACACCAGATCTGTTTGCAGGTAATGGCTTCAAGGGAGAAATAATTGTGGTGAGGATATAGTTGGTCATGGTGACTAGGAAGGAGGTTGTACATTTAGAATTCATAGGGTAATGGGAAACGTAGTGTTCAATAGTGGTAAGGCTATGGGCATTAGGGATGTTAGTGTAAATGGTAGTGGCATCAGTAGTGATCAGCAGGGCCATGTGGTAAAGGAACAGGAACTATGGAGAGTCGGTGAGGAAATGGTTGGTGTGTTTTATATAGGAGAGTAGGTTGTGGGTAATAGGCTGAAGGTGTTGGTCTAAGAGAGCAGAGATTCTCTCAATGGGAGCACAGTAACCAGACACAATGGGGCATCCTGGCTGGTTGGGTCTATGGAGTTTAGAAAGCAAGTAGGAGGTAGGAGTGCAGGGAGTAGTACAGGTGGGGAGAGAGATGGACTCTGGGGAGAGATTCTGCGATGAGCCTAAGGATTTGAGGAGAGGCCAGAGAGCCTACTGGATTTCTGGAAAGAGTCGCTGTGGCAAGTTTTGTATGTGGATGAATCTGGCAGCTGGCAGAGTGCTTCTGCCCGGTAGTCCTTGTGGTTCGGTTCAAAACAACAGTGGTGGAGCCTTTGCCACCAGGTAGGATTATAAGGTTGGGCTCAGGTTTTAGGTGGTGGACTATGATTGTTTCTGCAGATGTAAGGTTAGTTTGTACATTGAGACATTTGGGGAATGAGGGTGAGGCTAGGTTTGAGGTTAAGAAATACTGGAAAGTTAATGGGGTGATTTGGGGGTGGATCACAGTTTAATGGAGGAGTGAACTGAGTCAGGCAGGGTTCAACATTGGTCTTTGGTTAAGTCTGATTGGTTGGGTTGGTGGTGAAAAACACTTCTTCCTGATGCCACTGAGTCCATGAACTTATCTTAAATCAGGGAGTCATGCACTAATGAGGACATTACTCTGCTATGACTATAACTTAACAGAAGGACTTTCTCGGTCTCTGACTAACGCCAACCTCAGTGAGTACTCTTTTCACCTGTCCCATGATTGGTTCCTGAATTACTTGGTTGTCAGCACACTACTGGCCACAGTTTCCAGAGCAGTGAAGCTTTCAGAGATGTCTAGACTACAGCTAGCAGGGCCTCAGGATCTGGACACAATGGTGATGGGTGTGTCAGTTGTGTGTGTGTGTGTGTGTGTTTCTAGATCTGACTAAGCACTTTGCCTGAGATCTTAATAATATCAGACAGTGTTCCTTCAGAATGAGATTTTCACTCTGCAGAGGGGTGTGCGCTGATATGAAACTTCCTGGCAGATTGAAACTGTGTGCCGGACCAAGACGTGAACTCAGGATCTTTGGCTTTCACGGGCAAGTGCTCTACCAACTGAGCTATCCCAAGCACGACTCACGCCTCATCCTCAAAGCTTTACTTCTGCCAGTATCTTGTCTCCTACCTTTCAAACTTCACAGAAGCTCTCCTGTGAACCTTGCAGAACTAGCACTCCTCCAGAAAGGATATTGCAGATATATGGCTTAGCCACAG
This sequence comes from Schistocerca nitens, assembly GCF_023898315.1. NCBI lineage: Eukaryota > Metazoa > Arthropoda > Insecta > Orthoptera > Acrididae > Schistocerca > Schistocerca nitens. The sequence goes on along the minus strand of NC_064615.1, from coordinate 519,817,827 downwards.
TGTGGGGGATGTTTCCAGAATGAGATGTTCAATCTGCAGTGAGGTGAGCGCTGATATGAAACTTCCTGGCAGATTAAAACTGTGTGCCGGACCGAGGCTCAAACTCAGGACCTTTGCCTTTCGCAGGCATGTGCTCTACCAACTGAGCTATCCAAGCATGACTCATGCCCCTTCCTTGCACTTGCCCGCAAAAGGTAAAGGTCCCGAGTTTGAGTTTTGGTCCAGCACACAGTTTTAATCTGCCAGGAAGTTTCAGTCATCTTTTAATCTGCCGTTCTGCTGCTTAATGCCTCCTCTATGTGGTGAACAAGAATCTATTTCATGTCATATTGTTGGTACTTTAATATGATGCTGGCAACAATCAGAGCAAAATGCCTCGGACCTTTGGAGGTGACGGAGTCCCACCTCTAATTGACAAACCAGGGACTCCTAAGATATGACTCAGCAAATGGATGGTAACGAGATAGGGAGCTATTAATATCAGTGGGGGCTACTCTGGGAAGAAGGTAGAGCTGGCAGAGGCTGCAAGTAAGATGGGGTTGGGCGCTTTAGCTGTTAGTGACATTCGGGTAAGGGGTGAGAAAGAAGAGGAAGTGGGAGAATACAAGGTCTACCTGTCAGGAGTCAAAGAAGGAATAGCACAATGGGGTGTAGGGCTTTACATCAGGAAATGTAGCCCAGCATAGTTGCAATAAGGTATATAAATGACTGACTGATGTGGATAGATTTGACAGTGTCTAGCAAGAAAATTAGGATTGTGTCAGTATATTCGCATTGTGAAGGGACAGATCAAGATAAGATGGATAGTTTTTATGACGCACTCAGTGATGTAGTTGTTAGAGTAAAGGACAAGGGCAGTGTTCAACTCATGGGTGATTTTAATGCCAGGATTGGAAATCGAACAGAAGGGTATGAAAAGGTTATGGGTAAATTTGGAGAGGATATGGAAGCCAACAGGAACGGGAAACAACTCTTGGATTTCTGTGCCAGTATGGGCTTAGTAATCAGAAACTCCTTTTTTAAACATAAGAACATTCACCGGTATACTTGGGAAGGCAGGGGAACCAGATCTGCCATTGACTATATAATAACAGATCAGGAATTCAGGAAGGCTGTGAGGGACACATGTGTATTCAGGGGATTCTTTGATGACTCTGATCACTATTTGATCTGCAGTGAAATTGGTATTGTGAGGCCGAAAGTGCACGTCAGGTCCATATGTAGGAGGGTAAGAGTGGAGAATCTTCAGGATAAGGAAATCAGGCACAAGTACATAACAGTGATCTCGGAAAGGTACCAGTTAGTTGAATGTAGTCAATTACAGTCATTGGAAAAGGAATGGACAAGGTACAGGGACACAGTATTAGAAGTGGCTAAAGAATGTCTTGGAACAGTAGTGTGTAAAGATAGGATGAAGCAAACAGATTGGTGGAATGACACAGTCAAGGCAGCCTGTAAAAGGAAAAAGAAGGTGTATCAAAAGTGGCTACATACTAGAATTCAGGTAGACAGAGAAAGTTATGTTGAAGAAAGAAACAAAGCCAAACAGATAATTGCAGCATCCAAGAAGAAATCTTGGGAAGACTTTGGAAACAGGTTGGAGACTTTGGGTCAAGCTGCTGGAAAACCATTCTGGAGTGTAATTAGCAGTCTTTGAAAGGGAGTTAAGAAGGAAATGACAAGTATTTTGGACAGGTCAGAAAAACTGCTGGTGAATCCAGTTGATGCCTTGGGCAGATGGAGGGAATATTTTGAAGAGTTGCTCAATGTAGGTGAAAATACGATCAGTAATGTTTCAGATTTCGATGTACAATGGGATAGGAATGATGATGGAAATAGGATCACAGTTGAGGAAGTGGAGAAAATGGTCAATAGATTGCAGTGCAATAAAGTGGCTGGGGTGGATGAAATTAAGTCGGAACTCATCATATACAGTGGAATGTCAAGCCTTAAATGGCTACACAGGATAATTGAAATGGCGTGGATGTCGGGACAGGTTCCATCAGACTGGACGAAAGCAGTAATCACACCAATCTTTAAACATGGAAACAGAAAAGATTGTAACAACTACAGAGGTATCTCTTTAATCAGCGTTGTGGGTAAAATCTTCTCAGGAATTGTTGAAAGGAAAGTGCGGGTATTAGTTTAGGACAACTTGGCTGAAAATCAGTGTGGGTTTAGGCCTCTTAGAGATTGTCAGGACAAGATCTTTAGCTTACGGCAAATAATGTAGAAGTGTTACGAGTGGTACAGGGAATTGTATCTATGCTTTATAGAGCTAGAAAAGGCATATGACCGGGTTCGTAGGAGGAAGTTATTGTCTGTTCTATGAGATTATGGAATAGGAGGAAAACTTTTGCAAGCAATTAAAGGTCTTTACATAGATAGTCAGGCAGCAGTTAAGAGTTGACGGTAAATTGGGTTCATGGTTCAGATAGTTTCAGGGGTCAGACAAGGCTGCAACCTGTCTCCACTGTTGCTCATATTATTTATGGATCATATGTTGAAAACGATAGACTGGCTGGGTGAGATTAAGATACGTGAACACAAAATAAGCAGTCTCGCATATGCGTATGACTTAGTTGTGATGGCAGATTCGATTGAAAGTTTGCGAAGTAATATTTCAGAGCTAGATCAGAAATGTAAGGGCTATAGTATGAAAATTAGCATCTCCAAAACGAAAGTAATGTCAGTGAGAGAGATAAACGGATTGAGTGCCAAATAGGAGGAACAAAGTTAGAACAGGTGGATGGTTTCAAGTACTTAGGATACATATTCTCACAGGATGGCAACATAGTAAAAGAACTGGAAGCGAGGTGTAGCAAAGCTAATGCAGTGAGTGCTCCGCTACGATCTACTCTCTTCTGCAAGAAGGAAGTCAGTACCAAGGCTAAGTTATCTGTGCACCGTTCAATCTTTCGACCAACTTTGATGTATGGGAGCGAAAGCTGGGTGGATTCAGGTTACCTTATCAATAAGGTTGAGGTTATAGATGTGAAAGTAGCTAGGATGATTGCAGGTACTAGTAGATGGGAACAATGGCAGGAGGGTGTCCACAATGAGGAAATCAAAGAAAAACTGGGAATGAACTCTATAGATGTAGCAGTCAGAGCGAACAGGCTTAGATGGTGGGGTCATGTTACATGCATGGGAGAAGCAAGGTTACCCAAGAGACTCATGGGTTCAGCAGTAGAGGGTAGGAGGAGTCGGGGTAGACCAAGGAGAAGGTACCTGGATTCGGTTAAGAATGATTTTGAAGTAATAGGCTTAACATCAGAAGAGGCACCAATGTTAGCACTGAATAGGGGATCAAGGAGGAATTTTATAAGGGGGACTATGCTCCAGACTGAACGCTGAAAGGCATAATCAGTCTTAAATGATGATGATGATGATGATGATGATGATGATGATGATTGTTGTTATTCCATGCCAGATTTTCCTCTGTTTCATTAATAAATAAATAAGATCACTTTACTTGGTACATAGGGGACCTCAATAGAATACAAAATTCAATGTATCTCAGTCTGAAGCACTGCATGCAAAACGTAACATGCCTGACTGCATGTTAGTGAATGCTGTCTCAGTGGTAGTCCTTAATTAACATCACATTGGAATCTCGAGGTTTGTTGGAAACACTTCCAACTATGAATCATATGTAGTAATTTAGGGGATTTAAATCCAGGGCTGTTGGGAGGTCAAATTTCTTAGACCAAAACCTCTCGAAACTGTCTTACATCGATTTATGTACAAATGCCCCACGTGGGTCTTGTTCAGAAACATGTTTTTTCCAGATGGCAGTGTTTCAATCCACAGGTTCAGAATACTTGAAATAAATTTCAAATAAGCTTCTTTCATGGCAGTTTCTTTGCTTTAAAAAAATAAAGTTGGGGCATGTATGGGGTCCTCACTGGACACACTGCAACACTTAGCAGCTGAAGACAAGTAGGAAATTCTGTTCTGGCAACAAATGGAAGATTCTCTGAATCATGTCCAAGCCAGCAGTCGTTTCTCCAGCTGTTTTTAGTGTCTACCATAAAACTGTTCCTTATTAACACTCCACCAAGGCTTTAACATAAACCAAAATTGGTCAGTTGCAAGTAGGACTAGCAGACTGAAGGTTCTGTAGAAACTTAATTATGGATATTGTCCATTCCAAGAATCGAGAACCTTGACAGTTTTTACCTGTTATCAACATTGATGCTGGCTAGATATCGATCCCAGGCATTCCGAGACTTTTCGAGAATGCCTTAATTTCAAGTTTGAAGTCAGATAACAAATGAGAAAGGAAATATTTTTTTATGTGATATAATTACAAATTAACAATTTCCTGTTTTTCCCCCCCTTTACTTGTCATGTCAAACTTTTCTTCTTGACAGATTTCATGATTCTACATCAAGGAAAGGTACCCATAAGTTTTTAATGAGTGAGTTTGCTAGAAGCAAAATATGTGACACAAATGGCCATATCTTTTGACTGCATTGACTTAGAAGCTAATATTTATTACCCCACCAAGGGACCACAGACCTTAGTACGTGACTCAGATTTCAACTTGACATGTCAATCCATTCCTGAGAAAATGGGTTTGAAAAGTCGGACAGACAGACACACAACACAGTGATAAGTGTTCTGTTTTTGCTGATTGAGGCACACAACCCTAAAATCATATATGGCATGAGAAGCTGATTTGAAATGGTTTAGTTGTGACTGTCAGATCAAATTTGTGGAGGTTGGTTGGTCATACGCAAACTATCATTATGGTTAGTATTTTATCCATCCTCAGCTACTATAGTTGTACATAATGAAATAATAAGCACCTAGCTGCATATAAGAAATTTAATTTCTTTATCAGTTTCGTGCTCTTCCTCAAAAGGGCTGTACAGGAAAATACACCACAAATAAGCAGAGGTCAGATAAGAATATTTAAATCAGGAATGAAAAGCTTAAAGGGTTCAGCAGGGTGACACTCAGTAATTCCATGCAGAATATCAATGGCCCTTCAGGAGTAGCGCTCAAGAAAACAGATCTTGGCACATAAGCTGAGTCAAGAAATGGGCTTGCCTGCAGCAAAACAAGTAACTACATAGTCATTGGGATTATATCAAGGGCACCATGGATTATCAGCACAGTGAACATCGCTGCCGCTTCAACTGACACACCATCAGATATGGGTGTGTGTCCAATGACACTGGACGTAAGAGTCGCTCCACATTATTTTTTCTGATGTGTCCCAGTTCTGCATATAGCACCGCAATAGACATATCCATGTGTGGAGGCTCAAAGGAGAATGAACATTGGCACACTGCATTCATAGTTGTGCCATTGGGTATGCAACATATTCACCTCTGTTTCACATAGCTGTAAATGTAAGACAATGGGCATTACATTTCTTGCATGTTCAGTCCAGTGGCTGTGCCCTATCTTTGAGGTAGCAGTGACATTGTCATTTCACTAGATAACGCAAGACTGAATGTTGTCCATAATGTCCTAACCTACTTCAATACAGAGGGTGTTCAACTGTTGCCTCGAACAGCACATTCCCCAATTTTTTCACCCATTGAAAACATTTGGATAAGGATTGCTGAGAGGTTGACATTCTACCACTTACCATTCACCAAAACTGATGAGCTCTGGCATAGAGTTCAAGCAGCATGAAATATGTACCTGTATCTGTTATTCAAGCTCAGTTTGACTCAAAACTCAGCCAAGTTAGTGCCATTGTTGCTGACAGAGATAGCAGCTATGTGTATCTTATTTTGCACTGTATACCATCAAATCACCTATACTCATGATCACAGAGCAAGAAATGATCTTTTACAGTTGTCTTTTTCTTCTTCTTCTTCTTCTTCCTCATCCAATTCATTGTTTCTTGACCACAGCACCCAATCACAGGAAAAGTGCATGCCATTAGCAAGCCTAGTCCCCAACAATAAGCATGATCATCACCAGTGTCTGCACCTTTAACAATTATGTTACAGTAAAGTCAAAATAGATCTTGTGAGAACTGTTTTATGACACAAAAATGTGGTATTTGCCTTCTACATAATACAGTTTGCTTCCCCTGTGACAAATCTTGGCTTTCAGTCATGGTTTTCCAAAAACAACTATGGAAAAAAAAAACATTTATTTCCATCATAGCAGTGTTCACAAGTCATCAGCATTGTCCCTGTGCACAAGCAGAAATGGCTGTGCCCATTAAGGTAATATTGGCCTTAACAGTACAGAATACAGGTGTATAATTTCAGTTCCTTATTTTTTAACAATAAGGATACTTAGCAGTCTATTTTATCACCAGTATTGCAACATACAAACCAAAGACTGCTCACCTATAGGTGGCAAGCTATTCAGGTAAAAGAAGAAAGTACTGTGATGACTAGTTACTTCCTCTTCATTCAGTTTTCGCAATACTGTCACATTAGGTTCAGGAATCAGTCTGTTTTTCACATTTTTAAACAGTGTTAGTGACGGCAGTTTTCAACCAACCCCCATGGGTAACATGACATTAGTGTAAATCTGTAAAGCATATTCCCAAATAGAGTGGTATAGGTAGGGGACAAAATGGATGGGTAACACTAGGACTTGACACTCAGACCTCCACTACAGGTCAGAACACTTCTTCTGGAGGCAAGTGACTTATCCACCTCATAGTCCCTCAGTCTGGTTCTCACATTTTTAAAACAGTATTAGTGACAGCTGTTTTCAACTAATCTCCGTGGATAAAATGGCATTAGTGTAAGTCTGTAATGCACATTCCCATATAGAGTGGCATGGGTAGTGGACAAAATGGATAGCTAACACGAGAACTTGACACTCAGACCTTCACTAGAGACTAGAACACTTTCTTCTGTGGGCAAATGACTTATCCATATGATAGTCCCTCTGTAGAGAGGACTGCAGGTCAGTAGCTACAAATGATCACATTACCCAACTCTTTACCCGAAGATGATGGGCAGGAAATTTGTTAAAACATTGCTTCAAAATGGTGCTGCTGTTTGGTTGATAACCTGAGAACATTTCATCAAATCTTTATGATGTGAGGACATAATTAATAACTGCCCATAAACATTACAGCATTCTCAAATATTCATGTCCGTGTGTTAACAGTGGAAGTGGTAAGCTGCAGACTATTCACAACAAGGTAATTCTTCTTATTTCCCATCAAAATATTTTAAGTGTACTTACTTTGTTAAGTCGCTCACACAGTAAAATAGCATTGAAATTCTGTTTGTGTAAGAACACTTTAGATCTGTTTGTGTTGCATTGTATCTTAGATCTGCTTGCATAACTGAAAAGTATTACAAAAGCATTAAAGTTAGGAGGTTTTGCACATTTGCCAGATCTATTCATTCTCATTTCCATTGCTTTTCCAAACCATTACTACATTCATCCTCCATGAAGAATGTGCTTCAAGGGTATGGAAAAAATCAAGGCAGCTGCTGAAAACCGCATTACTACATCAAAAAGAAAAGCTACTACTTCAGGCAGCAAAAGACCTGCTGCTTTTTCAGTTACATTAAATAGCTGCTGTGTATCTCCTATCCACTTTCCATTACTGGATTAAGTGGAAGGTGTACATGACTAAATTTATATTTATAATAAAATAATGGTTATCCCTTTGGCATATGAACAGAGTCCTGTTTACAACATAAACTGCTACATTTTATGAAACCCACAGGATACCTCAAATCTGGAATGGATCATTTGTAGGGGTGGAGGAGGGGAAGGGTAACAAAAGGTTTTTAAAAATTTTCTCCTGAGTTTACAAGGATTCTCAATTTCTCGATTTATAGCAAATCAGAGCCCATTGAGAACCTTTGTAACAGAATGGGCCATGTCTACAAGTCTTCTTATGTGGTTGATTAAGTTACAATTCCACTGAATCTGATTCGATTTTATTAATAATGAATGTGCTGGGAAGTGTGTGTAAGAATTCAGAGACTTTCACAGAGACCAGTTTAATAAGTTATCTACTTCCCATAGTCAGGATCAGCACAAATGTGCAACTGCTTTCATGTTACAGAACGGTATACTTCTTTACGAGAAGAGTTGCAAAAAACTGAGTTTGCATGTCATTGGTATCTGAATGTATGCCTAAGCTACCACATGCTCATCAAAAAGCATCACCAACTAGACGAGGCTGCTGCTCTATAGGGTGTCAGCTACCCCTGATGGTTCCACACTTCCAACTAGAACTACCACGTCAAAGCCACTCACTGGTAGCCACTGTCTGACACTCAAGCCAGTCTATCGGGGTCCTGGGTTTGACATGGGGTCTGCACACTTCATCCCAGCATCACAGAGTGGTGGTGGTATTTTACTGCCACCTGGCTTTGCCTTACACCACCACACTGAGAAGGTGACTTCCAACACAAAGGTTGTTGCCCACTGCCTGCCGCTGCTGTTTCAGTATACTGTCGGGGATGACATCGACTGACACTCAAGCCAGTCTCTCAGGGTCCTGGGTTCGACATGGGGTCTGCACACTTCATCCCAGCATCACAGAATGGTGGTGGTACTTTACTGCACCTGGCTTTGCCTTACACCACCACGCTGAGAAGGTGACTTCCATCACAAAGGTTGTTGCCCACTGCCTGCCACTGCTGTATCAGTATACTGCTGGGGATGACATTCGCTTGCCGCTAGCCTTGACTGGCACTGGGCCGCTAATGCTAATGAAATGAAGCATTTCCTATGGCAGAGGTATTCTTGACCCTGCACATGCTGTGGTACTGGAGAACCCACACTACATCTTTCTACACAATTCTGCAGGCAATGACAGTAAGTCAATAACATAAATGAAGATTGTATTGCATTGTATGTTAACTGGGGACCTAGAAACGACAGAGAGGCTCCGTCCCCGCCGCAGTGGTCCACAACCCCACGACGACTAGCGCAGTCAACTTCACTCCTACGCCACCGCCACACAGAACCCAGGGTTATTGTGCGGTTTGGCCCCCGGTGGACCCCCTAAGGAATGTCTCACACCAGACTATTGTAACCCCTATGTTTGCATGGTAGAGTAATGGTGGTGTACGTGGACGTGGAGAACTTGTTTGCGCAGCAATTGCCGACGTAGTGTAACTGAGGCGGAATAAGGGGAACCAGCCCGCATTCTCCGTGGCAGATGGAAAACCGCATAAAAACCATCCACAGAATGGCCGATTCACTGGACCTCAACACAAATCTGCCGGGCGGATTCATGCCAGGGACCAGGCGCTCCTTCCCGCCTGGAAAGCCGTGCATTAGACCGCACGGCCATCCGGGAGGGCCTAAATGAAGATAGTAAGATGTTAATGGCTATCGACCCATTTTCTTGCTAACTTCATTCTCAAATGTTCTGGAAAAGGTAATGAATTTAAAAAATGGTTGGGCATTTCTGAAAAATGATGATTCAGTCATAATTTGGATTTTATAATGGCTCACCCACTAAATTTGTTGTCTACAGTACTATTTCACGAGTCATGTACAGGGTGAGCCACATGAATCTGAACTACTTCAATGGTTCATAACTTCCCTTCGAAAGCTCACTGAAATGGGAAAGTTGCTTTAACAGTGTCAATAGCTCTGGGAGAATCAGAAGTACTGTTCATTTTTGGCAAGTTGATTGTAGTTTCTGCACATGAGGTCCTAAGTCTGGTATAATGCTGCACTTGCTCAGATTTTGTTAGTTTGTTCACAGGCTTTGTTGGTCGTGGTTTGCAGAAGTCAGTGAATGTGTAGTTTGGGCCATGTGACAATAACAAGCAAGTCAGTGTTTTTATTTATTTATTTATTTATTTCAGTCTTTAGCTGGCAGAAACATGCAGTACACACTTAGAGAGTGGACTTTTACTGTGAAAACATATTGGATCGCAGACTCAATGGTTACAACACAATGGACATTCCGGAGAGAATGCAACATGCAGAATGTTCCAATGAAGTCTATTTGAAGGAAGCTGGAGACAACTAGTGGAATGAAATGTGCACAATGTTCCAACAAAGGAAATAATTTTATCGAGTTTAAGGAAGCTGGAGACAAATGGTGTACTAAACAGAGACAAATGGCGTACTAAAAAGTGACAGTGTTAAACACAAACCATCACTGAGAACAGAGCTAATTGAAAAGGTTCAAAGATACTTGGAGAACTTTCCATGGAAATCATTGCATCAACTGAGCCACGCGTATGTCAGAGAGCTGTGAAGAAATCGGCACTGCAACCATGCAGACAACAAATTATGCAAGTATTGCAAGAAACATATAATGAGAAATGAATGCATTACTGTTGATGATTTCAGGGGCTTCTTATTCAATGTCCAGACATTCTCTCCACAACTTGGTTCGTATATGAGGCAGGGTTTCACACAAAATAGCAGGTACTGGGTTGGTGTAAAGCCCACATCATCCCTGAAACACCACTGCATGATGAAAAGATTGGAGAGTGGTGCACAGTGTCAGCTTCCAGAATTATTTGCCCCATTTTCTTTGCTACAACTGTTGTTACTACAGTTTGCATGGGCATCTTCAATACATTTGTGGAGCAGCTGGACGATGACGAACTTAACGAACTGTTATTGCCAACAAGATGGAGCAATGTGTCACATTTTTAACACTTCCATGCAACTTGTAAAGAGTTTCTTTGGTGCCTCAATAATCTTAAAAATTTTGTGGCCCCCCGATAATGTGACCTAATGCCCCCTTCAGATTTTTTCTTGTGGGAGCATCATAATGGCCGACTGTACAAGAGTAAACCATGGACAACGGCTGAAAACTCCATCAGGTCATTGCACAAGAAATAAGCAACATTGGTGAAGATACACTCCAAAGAACATTGCAGAATGTGGTGAAATGAGTACAGTTGTGCATCGATGCTAATGGAAGGCACTCCCAACATTTGCTGAGAGCACTTCATATGTGTGTATGTATGTTATCATCTCACAACTGCTTACTATCATCTCCCAAAACTGCAAATGTGTGCAATTATTTGTTCAAATGTTATAACTCATGAAAATAGTTCAGGTTTATACAGATCCTATTAAAATACAGGACAACAATATTTTCTCTTTCAGATTTTTTGTGATTTGTTTAAGATATTTGACTTGCAAATGTTAACAGTATCCGAAAGTACTTCAAAAGATGAGTACATTGACATAATACTTGTTAATACTGAGGTTAAAACTATTTGCAAAAGAATCCAAGACATGTACTAAAATTAGAAAGTGCTGTGGCCATGGTCAGCTGTTGTGGTGTAAACACTGCCAAGCAGAACTCTCATTCGAGGCTCTGACATTATATGCAACAAAACAGGCCTACACTACTAAGATAAAACCTCATTTTCAATACAACATAGATACAGGAGCAGCTATGATTTTTGTATACGGAACTAAATCATATGCTAGCTTCTGGTGCATCAAATAGGACTTAGGAAAACTATTTCAAACGTGTGTTATGTTTCCAGGTTTTTGTGGAAACAACTATAGTTTCATCAGCCAGTTTCACATTTAAACTGTACTCACTTCTGAAACTTCCTGGCAGATTAAAACTGTGTGCTGGACCGAGATTCGAACTCGGGATCCGAGTTCGAGTCTCGGTCCAGCACACAGTTTTAAACTGCCAGGAAGTTTCATATCAGTGCACACTCCACTGCAGAGCGAAAATCTCATTCTGTACTCACTTCTTCTTACTTGTCAAAGCCAAAACAGAAACATCTGTCATTCATATTTCATAATGATAAAAAGCCCTTTTCAAGTGGAAAGGGAAACTACTGTATTAACTTTCTTAGATCTGGAAAACAAAAGAAATAATACCTGAACTGTCTTTGACTGGAGACGCTTGAATGCTTCTTAAAGTAAACCACTTGGTGTTTGGACATAAGGGTCTATAAATACTATTCAAAATTATAACTAGATAGACGATACTTTAAATAAACTAAGCATGTCACCCACAAAAGAAATACTTTTCTTTACAAGACATAGTTTTACTCTCTACTTATGTATGTGCTCAAATTGTTTACCACTGCCTGTAAAGCACATTTGTAATTACCATTCGAGAGGGGATGAAGGGATGAAAGTACAATGGATAAAATGGAACTGCATGCTGTGGTGATTCAACGGTGCACATCACCTGGTGTACTTGGGTCTTCATGATAAACTGCATCCTCCAGTGCTCCTCATAGAATGAAATCAAGAGGAGTTTAATCAAGACACCTGACCAGCCATTGTACTGCAGTATACCTGCCTATCCAACAGTCAGGAAACTTTTCATTTGGTTTTTTGGGTTGTGACAAAGGACGAGTGAACTGTGCCGCAGTCATATTGTAACAACATACATTGTCACTTTTACAGTTGTACCTTTTCTAAAAGAATAAATACATTGTTTGTAAGAAACTGTGCACACATATTTCCATTTAACATCTCTGAGATGAAGTAAGGTCACACTATGGAATTTCCTATGATGGAGCACCATAGGTTTATGCTTCACAATCATTATTGTTGTTGTTGTTGTTGTTGTTGTTGTACCTGACAAAGCCGGTGTGAATTTTCAACTTACCAGTAGTGCATACTATACACATTTACATTACTGTGATTCATAAATGTTGTTTCATTGGTAAAGATTATGCACTCGAAAAAATGTAGTATCAGCTCCCAAGCAATGCAGAGCAAACCAACATAATTCTGTATGGTTTTCGAAATCACATCCTCAGTGTGCCTGATGTAGTGACAGACGGAAAGGGTGAAATTTACATCGATGTGAGATGCAAATGACACTCCTCTAGTTGATTCCACTTTCCTTGGAAACAGACCTCATGCCACCATTTTCCATATAAAAGTAGCATCTCTAACAACTCCTCATGACCTGGTAATGGATGACACAGTTCCTGCTAGGTCTGCATTGCAGGTAAGTAAACATTCAAAAAGCCTGACACAATGATGTAGCCTGGCATGAGCATATTTACAACATAATAGCTGATTCCAGCTGACTTGCCTTGAAACTTCAGAATATTTTTCATATTCTTTTAGAAAGACTTTCAGCCTCAACATGAACAAGCATTATATCAGTGTAGTTGTCTTTTCAAGCGCTTATGGATGCCATTAAAAAAGAGTATGACATTCTATTTAAAAAAATTAAATCATACTTGCTGCAATATACCAACTGATACAAGAGTTAAGACTCTTGATCGCATACAAAAGTATATACTCTTAGCATACTATCCTTTGCTGAAAATCTCATTTCAATATCTGGAACTGTTCATGAAATAAAAGAGGTGTTATGTCTTGTGTGTGTGTGTGTGTGTGTGTTTGTGTGACAATGGTAAAGCAGTAATGGTGTTCTTTGCTGGCAGTGCAAGCATCATAATCAAACCTAACTGACCTTTGAGGAAAGGAGCAGCAATCTCCTGAAAGCCATGGATCAAAAAAGCACTTGACTCAGTATGACATCGACGTTTATTATCAAAAATAAGATCATATGGAGTATCAAGTGAAATTTGTGAGTGCACTGAGGGTTTTTTGGTAGTAAGGATGTATTATGTTATCTTGGATGGAGTCATCAAAAGATATAGAAGTAACCTCAAGTGTGTCCCAGGGAAAGGCATTGGGATTCTTGTTGTTCCTTTGACTACAGCATCAATAAATCACAGATGGAATCATTCAACTGCTATAGATACTTGGGTATAACACTTTGTAGAGACATGAAATGTAATAATTGTAGAGGTTCAGTTGTAGATAAAGCAGGTGACAGACTGGTTTATTGGTAGAATACTAGGATAATGTAATCAGTCTACAAAGGAGATTGCTTACAAATCACTCATAAGTCCCATCCTAGAATACTGCTCAAGGACTAACAGGGGATACTGAATGTATACAGAGACAGGTAGCATAAATGGTCTCCAGATGGTCTGATGCGTGAAAGAGTTTCACAGAGATGCTGAAAAAACTTAACTGGCAGACATTTGAAGATAGACACAAACTATCCCAAGAAAGCCTACTTACTAAGTTTCAAGAACTAACTTTGCATCTGCATCTGTGCTCCACAAATCACTTTTCAGTGTGCAGTGGATGGTACTTTGTGTACCAATGACCCTTCCCCCTTTTCCTGTTCTAATCACATCTGGCTCAAGGTAATTGCTTTTAAGTCTCCATGTGGGATCGAATCTCTCTCATTGTATCTTCATGGTCTTTTTGTGAGATATACACATATGGAAGTAATATACTGACTGCCTCTTCTTGGAACAAATACTCTCGGAACTTCAACTGTAGACCACATCGTGACGAAAAATCCTCCCTTGCAGTGTCTGCCACTGGAGGTTGCTAAGCAAATCCATGATGCTTTCGTTGTACAGATCCAAGATTGATGGGCAATATTCAAGAATTGATCAAACAAATGTTTAATAAGCTACTTCCTCTATGACGGTCTTACATTTCCTGAGGATTCTTCCAGTATATCTCAGTCTGGCATCAGCTTTACCTGTGATTAATTTTATGTGGTCGGTCCACTTCGGGTCACTCCATACTTCTAGATATTTTGTGGAAGTAAATGCTTCCAGAGACTGTTCTGCAACCATGTCACTACACAGTAAAGGGTCTTTCTTTCCACATATTCGTAATATGTTACATTTGCTTATGTTGTGGGTCAATTGTGTAAAAGGTCAGGCATAATTTGAAAATAATAGTAGCTTTCTAAAATGTAATACTAGCAACAAAAATGGCTTCTACTATCCACAGGCTAACCTTACACTTACGCAGAAAGGAGCAAACTACGCAGCCATAAAAATATGTAACCATCTTCCTTGTTAAGTACAAGTGCTTGCAAATAACAAAAATTTTAATAAGAAATTGAAATCATTTCCACTTGACAACTCCTTCTACTTCATAAGCAAATTTCTAGCAAATTTCTCAGTAGATAGTTTTATGTAGTTGGGTTACATTTATCAGTTTTTTGTGGGTAGGTTAAGATTAAAAACTGCTATGTAAATGGCCAGGACATAACTATGTTTTCAAATACAAAATGCATCTTATCTGTAGACTTACCCACATGTTTCTCAGCATGGTAAGTTGTCATGAATATGAGCCATGGAACATGCAAAAACCTATCTAACAGTAGTCACACTGTCCACTGTTGTTGAATAAATACTTTGTGTACTAAGGTGATGGAATGTGTCAGTACATGAAATACAACATAATAGTAATGATGGATGAAATGTGTACAAACCCAAAAATAGTAAATGCAATCAACAATATAACATAAGAATCAGCTTAATTTTTCAAAGAACTCCTCAACAGAACTGAAGAAGTGACCCATGAGGAAAATCTTTAGTTTCGATTTGAAGGCGCGTAAATTACTGCTACAAATTTTGAATTCTTGTGGTAGCTTAATGAAAATGGATGCAGCAGTATACTGCACACCTTTCTGCACAAGAGTTAAGGAAGTGTGATTCAAATGCAGATTGGATTTCTTCCAAGTATTAACTGTGTAAAAGCTGCTAATTCTTAGGGATAAGCTGATATTGTTAACAAGAAAAGACAGCAAATAATATACATATTGAGAGGACAATGTCAAAATACCTAGACTAGTGAACAGGGGTCAACAAGAGTTGCGAACTTACACCACTTATTGCTCGAACTGCCCATTTCTGAACCAAAAATATCCTGTTAGAATGGGAAAAGTTACCCCAAAATACAATACCGTTTGACATAAGTGAATGAAAATAAGCAAAGTAGACTAATTTTCATGTCAAAAGATCACTTACTTCAGATACCATTTGAATAGTAAAAATGGCAGCATGAAGTCTTTGAAAAGAGCCTGAACGAGGGATTTCCACGACAGTTTACTATCTATCTGAACACCTAGAAATTCGAACTGTTCAGTTTCACTAATCGTTAGCTCATTCTGTGAAATTAAAATTTAGGGTTTTGTTGAATTGTGTAAAACTGAGTACTACTGTGATTTAGCATTAGTTTATTTTCTACAAGCCATCAATTGCACTATTTGAAACAGAGCCAATGTTGCTACTACCAAGCTAGCGTCATCAGCAACAAGCAGAAATATTTTAGAATTACCTATAATACTAGAGGGCATATCATTTATATAAATAAGGAAAAGGAGTAGCCCCACACAGATCCCTGCACCCCCCCCCCCCCCGCCCCCTCCCCCCACATCACAGTCTTTCTCAACACTATGAATACTGGTCTTTTGCTGTCTTGATAAAGTAAGAAGTGAACCAATTGTGAGCTACTCCCCGTATTCCATAATGGTCCAACTTCTGCAGCAATATTTTGTGATCAACACAATCAAACGCCTTAGTTAAACCACAAAATACGCCCAGCATTCGGAAACTTTTGTTTATTCCATTCAGTACCTCACACAGAAAAGAGAATATAGCATTTTCAATTGTTAAACAACTTCTAAATCCAAACTTTACATTTGATAGCAAATTATGTGATATAAAACGATCAATTATCCTTACATACACAGCCTTTTCAATAACTTTATCAAACACTTAGGGCATAGAAATAGGTCTAAAATTGTCTACATTATCCCTTTCTCGCTTTTTATAAAGTGGCTTTACTACTGAGTACTTTAATCATTCAGGAAACTGACCATTCTTGAAGGAAAGATTACAAATATGGCTAAGTACAGGGCTAACATGCGCAGCACAGTAATTTAATATTCTGCTAGGCACTCCATCATATCCAAGAGAATCCTTAGTCTTCAATGATTTAATTATTGACTCAGTCTCCCCCTTGTCAGTTTCACAGAGGAGTATTTCAGACAGCAGTCTTGGAAAGGCATTTTCCAAGAGTGTTATCCGATTCCCTGTAGAAACTAAGTTTTTATTTCATTCACCAGCAAAGCTCAGAAAATACTGTACATGTATCTGACTTATCAGTTACAGAAATATTTACTATGAACTGACTTTATATCGTCAACCTTGTGCTGCTGACCAGACACTTCCTTCACAACTGACCATATGGTTTTAATTTTATCCTATGAATTAGCTATTCTATTTGCGTATCACGTACTCTTTGCCTTCTTAATAACATTTTTAAGCACCTTACAATACTGTTTGTAATGGGCTACTGTAGCTTCTAACACTTTGATATAATTCCCACTTTGTTCTACAGGATATCCTTATCCCACCAGTCAGCCACCCACACTGTCTTTTACTGTTAGTATGCCATTTAGAATGTTCTAATGGAAACCAACTGTCAAATAGCATGAGAAGTGTGTTAAGTAAAGCATTATATTTGTCATCTATGTTATCGGCACTATAAACATCCTGCCAATCTTGTTCCTTAATGAGGTTTCAAAAACTCTCTACTGCTGTTGAATTAGCTTTCCTACATAGTTTGTACTTATATGTGACATTTGTTTGAGAACAAAAATCTTTTAGTGTTAGAATTTGTGCATCATGGTCTGAAAAGTCGTTCACCTTTTTACTAACAGAATGCTCATCTAGAACTGAACAATGAATAAAAATATTGTCTATGGCTGTGATACTGTCCCCCTGCAGCCTAGTTGGAAAAAACTCTATCTGCATCAGATCATATGCGTTTAGGAGATCTACCAACATCCTTTTTCTTGCACTATCATATACAAAACTAATATTAAGGTCACCACATATAACTAATTTTTGGTACTTCCTATAAAGTGAACCAAGGACCCTCTCTAGCTTCAGCAGATATGCTCTGAAGTCAGAGCAACAATTAGAAGTTTACTTTCACTAAGTTCAACTGTCCTTGCACAACATTCAAATATCTGTTCAGTGCAGTGCTGTGATATGTCTATGGATTCAAATGGAATACTGTTTTTTATGTACGTGGCCACTTCCCCACTTTGCAGGGAACTCCTTGAAAAACAACTAGCTAATCTGTATCCTGATAAAGAAAGCCTCTGCATTTAAAATTATTTAAGTGGTGCTCTGATATACCAATAATGTCAGAGCCAACATCTCTAATACCTCTTATACTCTGATGAAATATGCTAATTCCTTCTCTACTTGGATCCCTGACCTCCTCTGAGGTGATTCTTTAGTTAGTGGGACTTCCTTTATGCAGGTATACCTTTCAGCTCACTTCAATCTGAAAAAGGTGCAGCTCTAATACCTATTACTATAGGAATTTTTCCGTGAGTGATCCCACCACCTCCCGCTACACTGTCACCTATAATCTTTGCCAGCCTCCCCTCCCCATAACTCTTGAGATGCAGGCCATGCCTAGTGAAATCCAACCTACTGATGGACTCAACTGGCACCACTGCAATGTGACCCATGCCCTCTGCCATCGGTGCCTTCTCCAGCCCCATGTTAACATGCCTAACAGCTGCATTAAGATGAGGCCTATCATGACACTGAAACAGTTGCACGAAATGCACCTTAGTGCCACCAGTTTGAGTTGCTATCTTTACCAGGTCACAACCTACATCATAGGCTATTCCCCCTCCCTATCAAGACTATTCCCTGTTGCACCCACAATCACTACCTGATCCTCTTTCGTGAAATTCCTACATAACTCCTCTATGATGTCAGTCACCTGAGCCAACCCTGCACTAGACTTCATAATGCTGTTGACCTGGTACTCACTTCCCAATACTTCCTACAACTGCTAGTCCACATCTCTACCATGTGAACTACCTAGCAGCACAACCTTCTTCTTTCTGTTAGACTTTGCAACTGACTAAGATCTCCTAACTGCTGAGGATTGCTGCATGTTTCCTACACCTACAGCTAAAAGAGGCTCCTCTGCACTCAACTCTAACATTTGGTCAAATCTATTGCATATATGCAAATTACAACTGTCTGAATACCTCCTCCTCCTCCTCCTCCTAGCTGCCTTCTTGGCAACTGCCAGTTCCCATTCCCCAGCACCCTTTACCCTCCTCAACCTATCTACTTCCTGTTTTGAGTATTGTAATTGCACCTAAAGGGCATAGATCTTACACTCCTGCTCCTCTATCAACTTATTTCTACTACAGATTCTGCATTCCCAAGAGAGG
The DNA here is from genome assembly GCF_023898315.1 of Schistocerca nitens. NCBI lineage: Eukaryota > Metazoa > Arthropoda > Insecta > Orthoptera > Acrididae > Schistocerca > Schistocerca nitens. The sequence continues at coordinate 519,798,860 of NC_064615.1, read as the reverse complement.
ATCTCACTTGAATGCCCACTGGCTTCCCCACTGCATTCCTCCCAATGAAAATACTTTGAACAAATCCCACACCATAACCCACTACTCACAAACCTAAGACAAAGTGCACACTTCTCACTCATGGTAAAATTTTACAGTTAGTGAAAAAAACTGAACGTCTATGTTACCTGAGTTCAGTTACACCAGTAGAACTATTTATAGAACTAACAATTGTGGTCTCGAAATTCTCTACTAAGAAAGCAACAACTTTTATTAATGCTACTAAACCACAACTAATACCAATACCAGAAAAACTTCACACAATTTATTAGCTAAAAAAAAAAATTCAAGCGACCACTGGAACACTCAATGAAGTTAAAACAGATTCAAAAATTTTACTGAAATTTTTCACTAGAAATAATAAGAAACTTACGCTGAAAACTATCGTACAAAATTTACTAATTAGCTTGAACACATAGAAAACTCTAAAAAATACAGTGAGCGAATGTTTCCAAAAGTTTATTAAACTGTTATTTCACAATGAACAGCATGAGACACCATTGAAAACTACTAAATTTAATAACTCAATAACAGTGCACGAACAACTTTGTCAGAACTGGGAGATACCAACCTTGTAGAGGATCAGTTTGGATTCCGTAGAAATGTTGGAACACGTGAGGCAATACTGACCTTATGAGTCTTAGAAAATAGATTAAGGAAAGGCAAACCTATGTTTCTGGCATTTGTAGACTTAGAGAAAGCTTTTGACAATGTTGACTGGAATACTCTATTTCAAATTCTAAAGGTGCAGGGGTAAAATACAGGGAGCGTAAGGCTATTTACAATTTGTACAGAAACCAGATGGCAGTTATAAGAGTCGAGGGGCATGAAAGGGAAGTAGCAGTTGGGAAGGGAGTGAGACAGGGTTGTAGCCTCTTCCTGATGTTATCCAATCTGTATATTGAACAAGCAGTAAAGGAAACAAAAGAAAAATTCGGAGTAGGTATAAAAATTCATGGAGAAGAAGTAAAAACTTTGAGGTTCGCCGATGACATTGTAATTCTGTCAGAGACAGCAAAGGACTTGGAAGAGCAGTTGAACGGAATGGACAGTGTCTTGAAAGGAGGATATAAGATGAACATCAACAAAAGCAAAACGAGGATAATGGAATGTAGTCAAATTAAATCGGGTGATGCTGAGGGGATTAGATTAGGAAATGAGACACTTAAAGTAGTAAAGGAGTTTTGCTATTTAGGGAGTAAAATAACTGATGATGGTCGAAGTAGAGAGGATATAAAATGTAGACTGGCAATGGCAAGGAAATCGTTTCTGAAGAAGAGAAATTTGTTAACATCGAGTATAGATTTAAGTGTCAGGAAGTCGTTTCTGAAAGTATTTGTATGGAATGTAGCCATGTATGGAAGTGAAACATGGACGATAACCAGTTTGGACAAGAAGAGAATAGAAGCTTTCGAAATGTGGTGCTACAGAAGAATGCTGAAGATAAGGTGGGTAGATCACGTAACTAATGAGGAGGTATTGAATAGGATTGGGGAGAAGTTTGTGGCACAACTTGACTAGAAGAAGGGATCAGTTGGTAGGACATGTTTTGAGGCATCAAGGGATCACAAATTTAGCATTGGAGGGCAGCGTGGAGGGTAAAAATCGTAGAGGGAGACCAAGAGATCAATACACTAAGCAGATTCAGAAGGATGTAGGTTGCAGTAGGTACTGGGAGATGAAGAAGCTTGCACAGGATAGAGTAGCATGGAGAGCTGCATCAAACCAGTCTCAGGACTGAAGACCACAACAACAACAACAACAATCCATAGCCTCAAAGAGCTTCAAACACATCTCATACTGCTCAATAGTTCAGTATCCCACTTCCTGCCATATTGATTCTTCTGGATAGTTCTCTTCAACTTCAGCCTATTCTTCAACATTACTAAACTGTGATACCTGCTCCTAGGTATGCCATACAATCCAATATTAGAGTTTGTACTCTGTGTCTGACCAGTATGTAATACAGCTGAAGGCCTCCCGTGTTTCCAGGCCTTTTCCAAGTATAACTCCACCTCTTGTGATTTTTGGACAGCGTATTTTTCTAGCCGAAATTTAATAAAGAACTCAATTAGTCTTTCTGCCTTCTCATTCCTACTACTGAGCACATATTTTCCTATCGCTCTGTCTTTTGTTACTTCCCCTACTATCACGTTCCAATCATCATGATTATTAGATTGCTATGTCTCTTTACATCCTGATTTTCTCCTTCAGTATCCTCAAATACTTTCTCTGTATCTTCCTCTTCTACTTGTGATGTCTGCATATACCAACCTATTCATAATGAATCCTACTCCCATCACACTGTTTTCTGCTGTCATTGATATTACATATATATGTATAACTAGAAATTCTTATCTTCTTTCCATTTCATCTCACTGATGCCTACTATATCTAAACTAAGTCTTTCCATTCTCCTTTCAGCTTTTCTAGCTTCTCTACCACTATAGGTTTCCACAGGAATTTCTCCAAGGGAGGACAAAGTTCAAAACTTTTTATCAAGAATCATAAGTTTTTGTTTTCCCTGTTTTGATTTAATGGCAGCCAGTGCTGGATTCCAGGCAGCACTTGACTGAAAACCTGCATCCCTGTTGATAAGATTTTCCACCGTACAGATATGTATGGCCACCTTAACAGCACAGTCCCCGAAAGATGGCACTGGGGATAAAATTTCCGTATTCTCATACAACACGCGATGCCCCATGTCTGGGCAATGCTCCACTACCACTGATTTATTTAGGTTGCCCCAGGCATGTATGATGATGGTGTTTGATGCAACATTTCTGCACAGTTCGGGATCTTATGCACACCACACTTCCTGAGGTCATAATCATCTTTGACCAAGCACAATACATTCCTCAACTTTGCTGAAGGCTGAAAAACACACTTGATATAATGCCTTTTGAGGATTCTTTCTGTTCTTGAAGGCATGCCACCAAAATGCGGCAAGAACACTATTGCGATGGCTGCCTCCACATCCCCATTTACATCCCTGCTTTGAATTTGCTTAGAACGGAATGTGTGGTGTGTCTGTCTATCGAAGTAGATATTCTGTTGGAATATCATTCTTACATTTTGTAGCTCACCAGATAGACTGTTGTCCTCAAAGACCATGTGTGCTCTATGCACCAAAGAGTATAACACACTACTGTACGGTGTAGGGAGATGACAGCTTGTGGCCTGCGAACATAGCTCTGTGTCAGTTGGTTTGTGATAGATACAATGTCCCAGAGCACTATCAGCTGTTCTTCTGACCATGACATCCATAAATGGTAAAATATCATCTTTTCCCACTTTCATTCTGAACTGTACATTGGGACGGAGCAGGTTCAAATGCAGGACAAACACAGGTAATGTCTCTATTCCAAGAGGCCACAGCACAAATTTATCGTCTACATACCGCCAGAAGCAGGAAGATTTGAGACTTTCTGACTGCAGTGAGTTTTCCTCAAAGTCTTCCATAAAATAGTTGGCTACCATGGGAGACAGAGGGTTTCCCATGGCGCACCGTCCACTTGCTCAAAATACTGGTTACTGAATAAGAAATATGTTGAGGTAAGCACATGTTTGCACAATGCCACAGTGTCTTTCTCAAAATGACTGCTGATAAGCTCTAACGAGTTTTGTAAATAAAGATACAACATCAAAGGCAACCAAAAGATCTGACGGTTATAGCTTTAAGTGTCTTCAGGCATCCTATGAAACCCTTTGAATTCCAGATATTGTGGTCACACTAGAAAGGCCCCAACAGTGTGGTGAGATATTTGGCCAGAAAATAGGTGGGAGCATCCTTCTGTATCTTCAGCACGGCATACAGTCTTGGGAGGACATCAGCCTGTCAGTGTAGGCTCTTAATCACTTTAGATGGAAGAGAACTCTTCTCGAGAAGGTCTTGTGTTTTCCACAGGATCTTGCCAGTCGGATCCTCCTATAATCATACTAAGCAGGATTGTCAAGCAGTGCCTCCATCTTGCTACTGTATTCAGCTCATGAGAGGAGGATGATGGCATTCACATGTCAGCAGGTAAAATGATGAGGTCTTTGTCTGCTTTGACATTGTATCTTTATTTACAAAAGTACCTCTGCAGACTCATTAGAACTTATCAGCTGTCAGTTTCAGAAAGACGTGGCATTGTGCAAACATGTGCTAAGCTCAACTTATTTCTTATTCAATGACCAGTATTTTGAACAAGTGGATGGTGTTGCCATGGGAAGTCCTCTGTTTCCCATGGTAGCCAACTATTTTATGGCTGACTCTGAGGAAAAAGCACTACTGTCAGGAAGTCTCAAACCTTCCTGCTTCTAGTAGTACGTAGACGATACATTTGTGGTATGGCCCTATGGAATAGAGACATTACCTGTGTTTCTCCCGCATCTGAACTTACTCCATCCCAATATATAGTTCACAATGGAAGTGGAAAATGATTGCATTTTACCATTCTTGGATGTCATGGTGAGAAGAAAAGCCTTGGCACACTGGGACATAGTGTCTATCGCAAACCATCTCCCATGGAGCTATATTTGCAGGTCATGAGTTGTCATCACCCTGCACAATGCTGTAGTGTCTTATACTCTTTGGTACATAGAGCACATGTGTTCTTAGAGGCCAGCAGTCTGCCTGGTGAGCTACAACACCCAAGAACAGTATTCCAGCAGAATGGCTATTCCAATAGACAGATACACCATGCATTCCATGCCAAGTAAATTAAAAGCAGGAATGTAAAAAAATATGTGGAGGCAGCCACTGCAATGACATTCTTTCCCTATTTTATGGCATGCCTTCAAGAATAAAAAGAATCCTCAAAAGGCATGACATCAAGTATGTTTTTCGGCCACCAGCAAAATTGAGGAATTTATTGTGCTCGGTCAAAGATGACTTTGGCTTTAGAAAGTGTGGCGTGTATAAGATCTCATACCAACGTGGAAAACCTTATACTGAGAAGACATGCCAGACCATGAAGGAATGTTGCATTGAACATCATTGTCATACACCCCTGGGGCTGCCTGAAAAATCAGCGATAGTGGGGCATTGCCTGGACATGGGGCATTGCATGTTTCGCAAAAAGACGGACATTTTATCCCCAGCGTCATCTTTCTGGGACTGTGTCATTGAGGAGGCCATACATATCCGTATGGCAGATAATCTTATCACAGAAATGCAGGTTTTCAATCAAATGCTGCCTGAAATCCAGTAATAGCTGCCATTAAACCAAAACAGGAAAAACAAGAACTTCCATGATTCTGTGAAGCACACTGCTGAGATTTAATTCAGTTTTTAACCACGGGAGCATCCAGCAGCGCAGTCCTTGCTCACAGTGCACACGCGCAAGGCCTTTCTGCGTCTCCTAGCAGGGGGCACTAGAAGTGCTGCTTTCCTCCACTTGCAAGTGTCTTCCTATGCATGCGTATTGCCTGCTCTCGGCCTGATAAATTTTGATGCCACCATCTGATTATCATGTCGTACCTTGCAGCAGTGACAGCAGCAATTACCACTACCTAAAGATGTCGAGCAGCTGCATCAATGAAATATTGTAGGATTTACACAATACAATCTGGCAGCAAACCCAAGAAGTATGTGTGTTCATTTTTTGTATAACTGATTCAGTAAGTTTGGAAATGTGTAGTGCCCCATAAACTAAATCTGACAAGAAGTATTGTATCTAAAAATACTGATAGTTATGTATTTTGCATTTTTAAAGTAGATTACTTTGGTACTTATACGTTAAGTATATTTCCATAGCATTCACAAAGTACATTTTTTGCATTACCAATATGAATACGGATGCCCTATTTCTGATTTAACAATCTGAAATTACATCCTTGTATGATTACAGCCAGGGAATCCAATTAATTATTAAGTAAAGCAAGAAAATGTTCACAAAAGTAATTTATTCCCACTCCCAAAATGTTAGGTTGAAATTGAAAATTAAAAATCTGAAATGGAAAGACGTCAGACTGATTGACAAAATACTGCCGGGTATCAATAAAAATGCCATACAAATATCATTCGAGTTGGAAAAAATAGTGAGTATACTTTTAAAAAAGGCTTATTCAATTTATATGCCATCTGTAGCACTTGATTCACTTATCAAACTTTGCCTCACTTTAATGGATTTATTGCATTATTATGTCTATTTTTTATTGTTGACTGGCATAACTGAAGTTGAGCAAAATGTATTTCAAAACTTACATTTCTTTATAGGTTGGTTAGGATAAGTGTAGTCCAGTGCCAAAATACAACTAAATAAACGTGAAAAACCTCTCAAAATCAACCTCAAATTGGCCAGCAGAATAAACTTTTAGCAGCCTAGGATTGAACCAAGGTTATACTCATCCCTCCAGTTTGTCATGTTATTGTGCAGCTAATTCACTTGGAATGCAGAATTTGCAGCTTGGTGGCTGCCCATGGTGCTATGTTGCACTCATAGACTCGGGAAGGACGAGAAGGTTAGTGTTTAACGTCCGATCGACAACGAGGTCATTAGAGACGGAGCGCAAGCTCGGGTTAGGGAAGGATGGGGAAGGAAATCGGCCATGCTCTTTCAAAGGAACCATCCTGACATTTGCCTGAAACGATTTAGGGAAATCACGGAAAACCTAAGTCAGGATGGCTGGAGACAGGATTGAACCGTCGTCCTCCCGAATGAGAGTCCAGTGTGCTAACCACTGCGCCACCTCGCTCGGTAGACTCGGGAAAAGTCTCATTTCTGGAAGAGGATGTTTTGATCTTAAAATTTCCTTCTCTTTTCCCTCTCTTCTAGTGCAGAAAATGGTATCTGGTTTTTTTTACTGGCATTTGGATCAACAGATGGCTCTGTTCTTTCGAGTTCTTCTTTCAGCTATGTCATGAAAAACTGAACGTAGAATCGGCAAGCTATCATGGCTTTCCTTGACCACAGACAAATTTTACACTGTTGTCATGGCTCCCTTGTGCAGCAGGTAGTCCTTAGGAGAATAACGAACAGATGGCTGATATGTATGCTGCTGCCATATTTAAGATGTGTTGGTAATTGATGATAGAATCTCTGTTCCAAGGTGTTGGAGTGGCTCTTTTCTGCAAAGCAGTAAGGGCAGAATAAGGAAGCAACAGAAAAGGATTGAAGACATTATTTTGACACAGTTCCGTAAAGGTGCCCCTATATCCTTTCTATGCAGCACTCTATGACTGTGATCCGCTGCTTTCCAATTTGAATGCTAAAATGCCCTATGAGGGGAACAAAATATATTAACAAGACAATTTTTGGTTTTCAAAAGTCACATTCTGTTACAGCAGCTGTATGTCACTTCTTTACTTCTTTAGCTGTTTTCGTTGAATAAAAGACCATCCTCAGGAAGCAAGAGGCTTGCGTGCCTCAGCGATGCAGATAGCTGTACTGTACATGCAACCACAATGGAGGGATATCTGTTGAGAGGCCAGACAACAAATGTGTGGGCCAGCATCCTTTTCAGTAGTTGCAGGGGCAATTGTCTGGATGATTGACTGATCTGGCCTTGTAACATAAACGAAAATGGTCCTGCTGTGCTGGTACTGCAAATGGCTGAAAGCAAGGGGAAACTAGAGCCGTAATTTTTCCCGAGGGCGTGCAGCTCTACTGTATGGTTAAATGATGATGGCGTCCTCTTGCATAAAATATTTTGGAGGTAAAAGCGTCCCTCATTCGGATCTCCGGGCAGTGACTACTCAGGAGGATGATGTTATCAAGAGAAACAAAACTGGCGTTCTACGGGTCGAAGCATCGAATGTCAGATCCCTTAATCGGGTAGGCAGGTTAGAAAATTTAAAAAGGCAAATGGATAGGTTAAAGTTAGATATAGTGGGAATAGTGAAGTTCAATGGCAGGAGGAACATGACTTCTTGTCAGGTGAATACAGTGTTATAAATACAAAATCAAATAACAGTAATGCAGGATAGGTTTTCTAATGAATAAAAAAATAGGAACATGGCTAAGCTACTGTGAACGGCATAGTGAATGCATTATTGTAGCCAAGATAGACACGAAGCCCACGCCTACCACAGTAGTACAAGTTTACATGCCAACTAACTCCACAGATGATGAATAGATTGAAGTAACATATGATGCAATAAAAGAAATTATTCAGACAGTTAAGGGAGATGAAAATTTAATAGTCATGGCGGACTGGAATTTGATTGTAGGAAAAAGAAGAGAAGTAAAAGTAGTAGGTGAATATGGAATGGGGTGGGGAATGAAAGAGGAAGGTGCCTGGTAGGATTTTGCACAGAGCATAACTTAATCATACCTACACTTGGTTTAGGAATCATGGAATACGGTTGTATACATGGAAGAGGCCTGGAGACATTGGAAGGTTTCAGATAGCTTATATAATGCTAAGACAGAGATTTAGGAACCAGATTTTAAATTGTAAGATATTTCTGGGGGCAGATGTGGATTCTGACCACAACTGATTGGTTATGCACTGTAGATTAAAACTGAAGAAACTGCAAAAAGGTAGGAATTTAAGGAGATGGGACCTGGATAAACTGAAAGAACCAGAGGTTGTAGAGAGTTTCAGAGAGAGCATTACGGAATGGTTGACAAGAACAGAGGAAAGAAATGCAGTAGAAGAAGAATGGGTAGCTTTGAGTGTGAAGGCACTAGAGGATCAAGTAGGTATAAAGATGAGGGCTAGTAGAATTCCTTGGGTAACACAAGACATACTGCATTTAATCGATGAAATGAGAAAAAATATAAAAATGCAGTAAATGAAGCAGGTGAAAAGGAATATAAATGTCTCAGAAATGAGACTGACAGGAAGTGAAAAACGGCTAAGCAGGGATGTCTAGAGGAAAAATGTAAGGATGTAGAAGCATGTATTACTAGGGATAAGATAGACACTGTCTACAGTAAAATTAAAGAGACCTCTGGAGAAAAGAGAACCACCTGCACGAATATCAAGGGCTCAGATGGAAAACCAGTCCTAAGCAAAGAAGGGAAAGCAGAAAGGTGAACGGAGTATATAGAGGCCCTATATGAGGGCAATGTACTTGAGGACGATATTATGGAAATGGAAGAGGACGTACATGAAGATGAAGTGGGAGATAAGATACTGCATGAAGAATTTGACAGAGCACTGAAAGACACAAGTAGAAACAAGGCCCCAGCAGCAGACAACATTCCATTAGAACTACTGAAAGCCTTGGGAGAGCCAGACGTGACAAAACTCTTCCATCTGCTGATGAAGATGTGAGACAAATTCAAAGATGCAGTACCGACAGCAACAGATAGATTCATACAGCGTAAGTTAATAAGGGACGGGGCTGATCCACCATGGTACACAAAACATGTCAGAACACTGTTGCAGAAGCAACGAAAAAAGCATGCCAAATTCAGAAGAACGCAAAATCCCCAAGACTGACTAAGTTTCACGGAAGCTCGAAATTTAGTGTGGACATCAATGCGAGATGCTTTTAATAGTTTCCACAATGAAATATTGTCTCAAAATATGGTAGAAAACCCAAAGAAATTCTGGTCGTATGTAAAGTACACCAGAGGCAAAAAACAGTCAATACCGTCATTGCGCAATAGCGATGGAAATGTTACCGATGATGGTGCCACTAAAGCAGAGTTACTAAATACAGTTTTCCATAATTCCTTCACAAAAGAACAAGTAAATAATCCAGAATTCGAAACCAAAACAGCTTTTAGCATGAGTGACATAAAAGTAGATATCTTAGGTGTTGTGAAACAACTCAAATCACTTAAGAAAGACAAGTCTTCCATTCCAGATGGAATACTAATCACGTTCCTTTCAGAGTATGCAGACACAATAGCACTTTTCTTAGCAATCATATACAACAGCTCACTTGACAAAAGGTCTGTTCCTAAAGATTGGAAAGTAGCACAGGTCACACCAATATTCAAGAAAGGAAATAGGAGTAACCCATTGAATTACAGGCCCATATCACTGACCTCAATTTGCAGTAGGATTTTGGAGCATATACCGTACTCGACCGCTCCATGAACCATGGACCTTGCCGTTGATGGGGAGGCTTGCATGCCTCAGCGATACAGATAGCCGTACCGTAGGTGCAACCACAATGGAGTGGTATCTGTTGAGCGGCCAGACAAACATGTGGTTCCTGAAGAGGGGCAGCAGCCTTTTCAGTAGTTGCAGGGGCAACAGTATGGAGGATTTACTGATCTGGCTTGTAACATTGACCAAAACAGCCTTGTTGTGCTGGTACTGTGAATGGCTGAAAGCAAGAGACTACAGCCGTAATTTTTCCCGGGGGCATGCAGCTCTACTGTATGGTTAAATGATGATGGTGTCCTCTTGGGTAAAATATTCCGGAAGTAAAATAGTCCCCCATTTGGATCTCTGGGCAGGGACTACTCAGGAGGACATTGTTATCAGGAGAAAGAAAAACAGCATTCTACGGGTCGGAGCACGGAATGTCCGATCCCTTAATTGGGCAAGTAGGTCAGATAAATGGCTACGTTAAAGTTAGATATAGTGGGAATTAGTGAAGTTCAGTGGCAGGAGAAACAAGACTTCTGGTCAGGTGAATGCAGGGTTATACATACAAAATCAAATAGGGGTAATGCAGGGGTAGGTCTGATAATGAATAACAAAATAGGAATGCGGGTAAGCTACTACAAATAGCATAGTGAACGCATTATTGTGGCCAAGATAGATACGAAGCCCACGCCTACCACAGTAGTACAAGTTTATATGCCAACGAGCTCCGCAGATGTCAAAGATATTGATGAAATGTATGATGAGATAAAAGAAATTATTCAGATAGTGAAGGGAGATGAAAATTTAATAGTCATGGGAGACTGGAATTCGATAGTAGGAAAAGGGAGGGAAGGAAACGTAGTAGGTGAATATGGAATGGGGGTAAGGAAAGAAAGAGGAAGCCGTCTCGTAGAATTTTTGACAGAGCATAACTTAATCATAGCTAAGACTTGGTTCAAGAATCATAAAAGAAGGTTGTATACATGGAAAAAGCCTGGAGATACTGAAAGGTTTCAGATAGATTATATAATGGTAAGACAGAGATTTAGGAACCAGGTTTTAAATTTTAAGACATTTCAAGGGGGGGATGTGGACTCTGACCACAATCTATTGGTAATGAACTGTAGATTAAAACTGAAGAAACTGCAAAAAGCTGGGAATTTAGGAAGATGGGACCTGGATAAACTGAAAGAACCAGAGGTTGCAGAGAGTTTCAGGGAGAGCAATAGGGAATGACTGACAAGAATGGATAGCTTTGAGAGATGAAACAGTGAAGGCAGTAGAAGATCAAGTAGGTAAAAAGACGAGGGCTAATAAAAACCCTTGGGTAACAGAAGAGATATTGAATTTAATTGATGAAAGGAGAAAATACAAAAATGTAGTAAATGAAGCAGGCAAAAAGGAATACAAACGTCTCAAAAATGAGAATGACAGGAAGTGCAAAATGGCAAAGCAGGGAAGGCTAGAGGGCAAATGTAAGGATGTAGAGGCGTATATCACTAGGGGTAAGATAGACACTGCCTACAGAGACCTTTGGAGAAATGAGAACCACTTGCATGAATATCAAGAACTCAGATGGAAACCCAGTTCCAGGCAAAGAAGGGAAGGCAGAAAGGTGTAAGGAGTATATAGAGGGTCTATACAAGGGTGATGTTCTTGAGGACAATATTATAGAAATGGAAGAGGATGTATATGAAGATGAAATGGGAGATATGATACTGTGTGAAGAGTTTGACAGAGCACTGAAAGACCTAAGTCCAAACAAGGCCCCAGGAGTAGACAACATTCCATTAGAACTACTGATAGCCTTGGGAGAGCCAGCCCTGACAAAACTCTACAATCTGATGAGTGAGCAAGATGTATGAGACAAGCAAAATACCCTCAGACTTCTAGAAGAATATAATAATTCCAATCCCAAAGAAAGAAGGTGTTGACAGATGTGAAAATCACCAAACTATCAGATACAGCTGCAAAATACTAACGCGAATTCTTTACAGACGAATGGAAAAACTGGTAGAAGCCAACCTCGGGGAAGATCACTTTGGATTCTGTAGAAATGTTGGAACATGTGAGGCAATACTGATCCTACGGCTTATCTTAGAAAATAGATGAAGGAAAGGCAAACCTACATTTCTAGCATTTGTACACTTAGAGAAAGCTTTTGACAATGTTGACTGGAATACTCTCTTTCAAATTCTGAAGGTGGCAGGGGTAAAATACAGGGAGCGAAAGGCTATTTACAATTTGTACAGAAACCATATGGCTGTTATAAGAGTCGAGGGGCATGAAAGGGAAGCAGTGGTTGGGAAGGGAGTGGGACAGGGTTGTAACCTCTCCACGATGTTATTCAATCAGTATATTGAGCAAGCAGTAAGGGAAACAAAAGAAAAATTCAGAGTAGGAATTAAAATCCAAGGAGAAGAAATGAAAACTTTGAGGTTTGCCGATGACATAATAATTCAGCCAGAGACAGCAAAGGACCTGGAAGAGCAGCCGAATGGAATGGACAGTGTCTTGAAAGAAGGATATAAGATGAACATCAACAAAAGCAAAACGAGGATAACGGAATGTAGTCGAATTAAATCAGGTGATGCTGAGGGAATTAGATTAGGAAATGAGACGCTTAAAGTAGTAAATGAGTTTTGCTATTTGGAGAGCTAAATAACTGCTGATGGTCGAAGTAGAGAGGATATAAAATGTAGACTGGCTGCAGCAAGGAAAGCATTTCTGACGAAGAGAAACTTGTTATCGAGTATAGATTTAAGTGTCAAGGAAGTCTTTTCTGAAAGTATTTGTATGGAGTATAGCAATGTATGGAAGCGAAACATGGACGATAAACAGTGTAGACAAAAAGAGATTAAAAGCTTTTGAAATATGGTGCTACAGAAGAATGCTGATTAGTATATGGTTAGATCAAGTAACCAATGGGTGGTACTGAATAGAATTGGGGAGAAGAGGAATTTGTGACACAACCTGACTAGAAGAAAGGACTGGTTGCCAGAACATTTTCTGAGGCATCAAGGGATCACCAATTTAGTACTGGAGAGTAGTGTGTGGAGTAAAAATCGTAGAGGGAGACCAAGAGATGAATACACTAAGCACATTCAGAAACATGTAGGTTGCAGCAGTTATTCGCAGATGATGAGGCTTGCACAGGATACAGTAGCGTGGAGAGCTGCAGCAAATATGTCTCTGGTCTGAAGACCACGACAATAACAACAACAACAACAACAACAACAAGTCGGAAAAATCTTTACCAATGATCATGTTTGTTCCTTAATGCCTGATATTGGTCTGTTGTCTGACCAGAACTGGTAGTGTCCCAATACAGATGTGACATATTCAGAAAAATAATACAGTTCAAAACGCATTTAAAAGCTGTAAATCACTTTCCCCTAAAGATAATAGTGTCTGGGGTTTAGCTCTACCAACACTACATTTGCTTGATCGTAAATGTTTCTTGCTTTTGACAGCATTTATGATAGCAAAACTGAGAGCCAGTTATTAAGTTACACTTCAAATAACCAATATTTTGTTTCATGATGACCGCTTTCTACAGTGAAAATGTTGAGACCTGAAAGAGTGAACAAGACCGATAACTAGAGGTGAAAGCTTATTTTTAATAATATAAATCTGATAGAAAATATCCCACGAATCAACTATAGGTGGTTTTATTAAGGCAGCACAATGTTTTAATACTCTGCTAGATATATTGTCAATCACAAGCATGGCAGTTTATAGTGACAATAATTTTTGTTAACTCATTAGAGGCGTATTTTTGAAGATAGTGTTTGGAAGAGTAAATCTAATGCATCTGTAATTGATTGTTTATTGGTAGGTGCAATGTCTGTCACCACTGTGAGGAAGTATTCATTGGCCATTAACTTTAATGTGTTATCATTTCTGAGAAGGTTACTACCAGCAAAATTCATTTAATTATTCAACCTTTTTTAACAATGTACAAGATTGTTTCCACTTTATTCTTATAATGTTTCACTTCTTGTACATATTTGACCAAACTTGAGAAAACAATGTTGTAACTCTTGATTACAGCTCATGTACTGAATTAGATAGAAGTTTCTGTTCTTGGAACAAAATACTTTAACCTTGTCATTTGTTTATTTCTACTTATGTTTATTTTTATCCTTGTTTATTTCAGGGAAAGACAGGATACGATGCTCAGAACAAATATGATTAGAAAGTAATAGCAGTGCACATGGCTACAACACTAGGAGAAAGGATGATCTTCACTACTCAAGGTTAAATCTAACCTTGGCTCAGAAGGGGGTGAATTATGCTGCCACAAAAGTCTTTGGTCACTTACCTAATAACATCAAAAGTCTGACAGATAACTCATTAGATGAATTTTTGGATATAGTAAGTGGGTAATTTCCTCAACCCCCACAAAAATAAAAAAAAATTAAAAATATTAAGTGTCATGTAATATTTTGTGTAATGTAATAACTTGTATAGACACATTTTATTAACCTGGCACGTTCCATATGCAAACCACCACAAAGTGCATGGCAGACAGTATGTTACAGTGTATCAGTTAATAGTTTCTTTCTGTTCAATTCATACATGGAGCATGGCAGGAATAATTGTCTGAATGCCTCTATGTGTGCCATAATTACTCTAATGTTATCCTCACTACCCCTATGTGAGCGATACATAGGGGGTTGTTAAATTCCTAGAGTCATCATTTAAATCTGGTTCTGGAAACTTTGTTAGTAGATTTTCTCAGGATAGTTTACTCCTATCTTCAAGAGTCTGAGGTTCAGTTTCTTCAGGATTACTGTAACACTCTCCCACGGGTCAAACAAACTTGTAACCATTTATGCTGTCCTCCTCTGTATATGTTCAATATCCCCTGTTGGACACATTTTGTAAGGGTCCTACACACTTGAATAATATTCTATAAAGGAGACACATGAGTGATTTGTAAGTAACCTCCTTTATATACTGATTGCACTTCCAGAGGATTCTACCAACAAACCAAAGTCTACTGTCAGCTTCACCCACAACTGAGACTGTCATCATTCAATTTCGTATCCCTATAAAGTGTTACACCCAGATATTTGTACGAGTTGGCTGATTCCAACTACAGCCAATTGATATTATAGTCATCTGCAAGTTGTCATTCTTTGCACCACTTTTAAATCTTATTAAGGTCTGAATGCAGGTCCTTCAAACTGTACTTCATTACAGATAACTGCACCATCTGCAAAAAGTCTGAGGTTACTATCAATATTGTTCACGAGGTCATTAATATACAACCTGAACAGCATGGGTCCCAATACACTTCCCTGGGGCACACCTGAAGTTACTTCTACACCTTATGATGACTCTCCATCCATGATTATTATTATTATTATTATTTCCTTTTCCTTGGAGCTACAGCCTGCAACATACACGTAATTCATACGCAAAGACGATCGAAGTAAGTTGGAAATTTTTTCTGCAACAAAGAGGAAATAATGATCTTGCAGTACTTTTGATAGTTCTTGTTCATAAGAGTTGCCAGCATCAGTTTGTTTAATAGTCGTTTCAATGACGCGGGGCTCTAAAAAAAAACATGTAAAATCAAATCAAAAGAGAACTGTTTCCTTTATTACTTATATGTATCACTTTAATTAGGCTCATTTTTATAAAATAACTGTCATTTTAAAACTGAATTTTAATAGATTACGACTGACCGATAACTGGAAACAAATAAATAGAACCAACAGTACATTGCAAATAGTATCGGAATACATTTAAAGCTGCTTTTATAGTAATATATACCAATGATACACGAGCATGTGGCGTTGTATTGAAAACTGCTATGTATTTGATTGGTCAAAGTTGAAGCTTCTGCCTGAAAAGAAGACTAAGAAAAGCCAGACGTTAGCCTTCACGATATAACGTAGTTGGTGCAGTGCTCTTACTAAATTGGTGACACTACACGTTTATGAACATATGTTTAATACATAATGACAATGTGCACTTTGTATGATTACTACATGCATAAGAAACAAACAGATGTAATAGATTGACGTGGCAAAACACATATGACTGCAAAATGGAACATAGCGTCTGTGGAGATACACAAATTAATTGTTACAGTTTACTCCTCAGTGTCCTTACATGCTTTCCCATTGCCAAGGACATACGTGTGGTAACAGACATTATTAGTACGAACGATTCGTAAATATTATATTTTAAAATATACTTCACAACCAACAACTCTTCTATGCACTTGGTTTCACGCTTACAAGTCCTCAACTGTTTATACGCGTGACAACCGTTGCCATAGCAGCAGTTGCCACCTACGAAAGGTGACCAATCACCTGCTAGCTTTCAGTTGCTCCGAGCAACGAAAAATGGCAGATGCAGTAGGTAAGATAAACATTATTATCCTGCTGCTTTTCGAGAGAGTTAACCATTTACAAAAAGGAATAAGAAAATTTCTACACCTTAAGAAATTCAGTTTCATAGTGGACCACAGTTGCCATCTTTATGCTTGTCAGTACGTGGTTGACTAGCAAAGTTGGTCGATACATGGACGAAATAGGCGTGACACTGCCAATCGTCTGCTAGTATCGTTATTTATTTTTCCCTAAACGGTAATTGTTGCAAGAAGTGTAGCGGAAAATTATGAAGTTGTAAATGTAAAATGCCCATTTTCGACGCAGTTATTTGTTCCGAGGTTTTAGCTTCATACCAATAACGTCATTCAGATGAATTCTAGATATGGCTAAATATGGAATGTTGACATTGACTCGGGGACGATGTAGGTAGTTGATTGCTATTAAAAGTATACTGTTGAAAATGCCTTGATTGGTGACTCGACTGACACGCTAAATTTATATCCCCCACAAAATAAAAAAACAGCTTTTGAAAATTAGGGACAACGAACGCCTTGCTGTTAATCAAAAACAGTATACTCACTTTACACTAGCTTCCGTTCATTTTTTTTTTTTTTTTTTTTTTTTACAGAAATTGCGGGATGGAAGTATAAGAAAATGAATTAATTTGTAGGCAGTTATTTTATTGATTATATCATCATTATGTGAAAGAAGTGTGTAGTGTTCGGGAATATATATGCAGAATACGGGATAAGGGCGCGAATGTCACTCTTTGTGACATTATGTAGGCCTACATAGATAAGCGGTATCTTACAACATTTATGCTAATTCATTCTCCCGTAATATGGTACATAAAATTTATTGTTTAGAGGGTTATCAATTAACTTAAGCTCATATACTCCACCACATTATAGAAATATTTTTGTGTCACACATTTTTAGGGCTGCAGAGAAATTCCTCACGGTTTTGTAATTCCCTTTGCAATGCTTATATTAATTCGATACTGGAGTATTGAGGTTCGATTTTAAATCTGAAGTGAATGTGAAAGTCCTAACAATTGCTTTGTGTTCCTTGTGTTATGGCAATGAACAGCCTCATTGGTGTCCAGTTTTGTGGAGTCTTGTAATGGGTTCACAGTTGTCCTGGATATATACAGTGGTGGAGATGTTAAAATATTAATATCTTTTAAACAATTTCTATGAGATACTTTTTACTCCTTCGTCACTATAATGCCAATGGCTTCTTTCTGTGTTGTATTTGTTTGATTCTAATGATGGTATAAATCCCCCATACTTTGAGTCCATTTTGCATAAATGGCGTAAAAAATTCGTGGTAGTGCTGAGGAAATTGTAGCTACATCCATACTCTGCAGACTACTGTGAAGTGCATGGCAGAGGGTGTGTGCCATTGTACCAGTTATTAGGGGTTTTTCCCAGATGGAGTGCAGGAAGAATGATTGTTTAAATACCTCTGTGCATGCATTAATTAGTCTGATGTTCTCCTCACGATACTTGTGGTAGCGATATGTAGGCGGTTGTTGTACAGTATATTCCCAGAGTCATCAGTCAAAGCTGATTCTTGAAACTAAGTAGGTGTTGTCGAGATGATTTATGTCTTATCTTCAAGAGAGTGCCAGTACATTTCTTTCAACATCTCTGGGGAAGTCTCTCACAGGTCAGACAAACCTGTGACCTTTTGTGCTGTGTTTCTCTGGATTTGTTCAGTATCCCCTGTGAGTCCTATCTGGTATGGGTCCCACAAGCATGAGCAGTCTTCTCAGATGGGTCACATGAGTGATTTGTATGTGATCTCCTTTGTAGACTTATTGCATTTCCCCTAGTATTCTGTCAATAAACAGAAGTCTGCTAGCTGCCTCACCCAAGGCAGCCTGTGAGATCATTCACTTTCATGTCATTACAAAAGGGATTGTTATTTGTATCTGTTTCCCAATTCCAATTGTGACTCACTGGTAGTCATAGCCATAGAATATTACTTTTTTGTTTTGTTTTGTGATGGGCACAATTTTAAATTTTTGAACATTTGAAGCAAGTTCCCAATCGTCGTATCACTTTGAAATCTTATCAAGACACGACTGAATATTTGTGCAATTTCTATGTACTTCATTATAGATAACTGTATCATCTAAGAAAAGCCTGAGACTACTGTTAATACAGGGTGTATGTAAAATCCAGGAACATTTTCAATTACTTATTGGACAAGAATTAAGCATTGTACAGATGTCATACATATTGCATTTTGAAGAGAAACTCTGAAAGTTTTTTGTCAAACGTTCAATGTGTGAACCATAAGTGACCCGGCAGATGTCAATACGGTAACTGAATTCTTGCCATGCCTGTCCCAGCATGGCAGTCACTTCCCGTATTCTTTCCTGGAGCTCTGCTACATTACATGGTAGAGGTGGTACATACACCAGATTTTTAATTTGTTGCCACAAAAAAAGTCACATGGAGAGAGTGCTGGTGATTGGGGAGGCCATTTCATGAAACCGCTGTCCCCTTCTGTGGCACGACCGATCCATCGATTCTGTGGCGCGACCGATCCATCGATGCAGCAGCTCTGTGTTCAGGTACACACGAAATTCACAATGGAAATGTGGTGGAGCCCCATTCTGCTGAAAGATGAAGGGAGAGTCCGATTGCATTTGAGGCATCAGCCATTGTTGCAGCATGTCCAAGTAGGAATATCCAGTGACAGTACTCTTGGATAAGAAGTGTGGCCCATACAGTTTTCAACGTGACAAGGCACAAAATACATTTATCTCTGGGGAATCACACTCAAATTCAATGCATTCGTGTGGTTGCTTTGTACCCCAGATTCAACAATTATGCCTGTTCACTTTCCCATTAGTGTCAAAAGTGGCTTCGTCACAAAAAATTAAGTGATCAACAATGACATCCCCATCCTCATTCAATTGTTGCAATTGCGAACAAAACTGAAAATTCTTGTCTTTGTCGTCGTCATTGAGCTTCTGCACTAGCTCCAATTTGAATGGTTTCATAGACAGCTTCTGTCGCAAGATTTTCCAAACTGTCATTGGAACCATTTCGAGTTCACAGGATACACAACATGCCAGTTTCTTTGGACTCCTTACGAATGTCTCTCTTATGCACTCCACATTCGCTTCACTCACACTGGGATGTCTGCTTCTCATTGCCGGGCCCAAGCAACCCGTTGTAATTAATTTGTTGTGCCAGTGGTAAGTGGCCTTCATTGTTTGTGGCTTCTTACCATACTTGGTTCTAAACATCCATTGAACAGCTTTAGCACATTTGTTTTTGTTGAACTCCAACACACAGAAAGCTCGCTCCGCACCTGAACTCGCCATGTTTGCAACTAGCGCTGACAATCGGAAAATTATCAAACTATGCTGTGGCGGTACACACACACACACACACACACACACACAAAAAAACCACTTTTAGGGTTTCTCTTCATAATGACATGTGTATGATATCTGAACAATGTTTGGTCCTTGTGCAATAAATAATAGAAAGTGTTCCCAGACTTTATGCACACCCTGTACTGTCTGCAAGGTCATTAAGATATGACATGAATTACAAGGGATCCAGCACACGTACCTGAAGTACACCTGAAGTTAGCTCTTCATCTGTTTATGACGATCCATCCAAGATAACTTGCTGCATCTTACCTACCAAGAAATCCTCAATCCAGTCACAAATTTCGTTTGATTCACCAAGCAACAGTCATTCAGTAGTACTTTTGAGAATAAGTGTAGGTATGGTACTGAGTCAAATGCTTTAAAGAAATTGAGTAGCACTGCATCTACCTGACGACTGCCTTGATCCATGGCTTTCAGTATGTCATGTGAAAAAAATATGAGCTGGGTTGCAAATTATTGATGTTTTCGAAATTGTGCTGTTTGGTATTGAGGAGTCATTCTGTTTGAGATGCCCCATTGTGTTTGAGCTCAGAATATGTTCTAAGATTCTACAACAGATGGATGTCAACGATACTGAATGTTAGTTCTGAGAAGCATTTCTGCCATCCTTCTTCTATATGGCTATGACCTGTACTTTCTTCCAAGTACTGGCCACAGATTTTTGTTCAAGGTATCTTATGATAGACCTTTGTTAATGCAGGGGCTAACTCATCTGCAGATTGGGTATAGAATCTAATAGAAACTCCATCAGGCCCAGGAACTTTGTTCAGTTTTTATGATTTAAACTGTTTCTCAACACCACTGAGACTAGAATCTATTTCACTCATCGTTTCATTGGTGCAAGGATTAAATTGGAGCAATAGGTTGGTTTGTTGGATTAAAGGGACCAGACTGCTACAGTCATCGGTCCCTTAATTGGGGCAATACTTCTGGGCTTTCTTTTGTAAAGGGACATTTGAAAACTGAATTAACAATTTCTGCTTTTGTTTTGCTATCTACAATTTCAGTTTATGCCTCATCCATAAGTGTGTGGACACTTACAGCATTCACATATAACCAGAATTTCTTTGGGTTTTGTGGAAGATTATTCAACAATATTCATGTATGGTAGTCATTGAAGGCTTCAGGCATTGCTATCTTGACAGTCAAACACATCTCTTTTAGCATCTTTCTAGACAGTCCAGGCTTTGTTTGATACCTGTTATGCAATACCATCTGGTTCTTTAAAAGTTTCTCTACAATGGCTGTATACCATGGAGGGCTCCTCCCATCATGAACTGTTCTACTGAGTTCATATCTCTCTCTCTCTCTCTCTCTCTATCTATCTATCTATCTATCTATCTATCTATCCATCCATCTATCCAGAGCACGGTCAACTATTCTTTTAAACTTGAGATATGGTACCAAGCATCTTTGTCTAGTTTATTGAAGATACAGATTTTTCTACTTGTAAAATTTGGGTTTTTGGTTACTGATACCACTTCGATGTGTACATCCTCAAAGAGGTCAGCTGTATTTGTTGCCATTAGATCTAATATATTCCCATCATGATTGGGGTTCCTAACTATCTATTCTAAGTAGTTTTCAAAGGAGGCATTTATTAAATGTTCGCAGGCTATCTTATCATACCCAACACTAAAAAAAAAACTGTAATTATCCCAGTTGATTGTTGGATGGTTAAATTCTCCTCCAGTGCTTACAGTTGGTAGGGAACTTCCATACAAATGAACTGAGGTTTCCTCTAAAATTTTGGTTACATCAAGAGATGAGTCTGTTGGTTGATAGAAGGATCCAATTAACTTCCTCAAACAATCTCATACACAGTTTCTGTCTTGGTGGATTTGAGTTTCTTGTGTACTATGACAAATACACCACCTCCATGTCCCTTAGTCCATCCTTTTGGTACACACTTAAATTTCCCCCAAAAATCCCACTGCTGTCAACTCTTGGTTTTAACCAGTTTTCTGTACTTAATATTGTGTGAGCTCCATTGCCTTTAGAAGTGCTTCAAACTCTAGCACTTTGTTGCAAATGCTTCACCAGTTAACAACTAGGATTTTAATACACTAATTTGTGCTGCGCATTTCTTTGGATTTACACTGATGCTTCTGGGTTTCCTGCAACTAATGTTGTGTGGATGGGATGGAGAGTTGCTTAATAATTCAAGAAACCCTCTAGTGCACCCCACACAATGTCAGCTACCTGCCTTTGACATGCAGTGAACACCTGAATCACTTTAATTATAAATATCACTGAACTCAACTTATTGCAAACAGTGCTGTATCTGCTGTTTCCAGTGTAGCTCACACTCTATCACTATACTTAAAAATTTAGATGAAGTTATTTCTTCCAGCCTCTTCTAAACCAAAAAATACACATCCATGTGTCCCGCTTTTTATTTATTGTTGTAAACCATGCATGTAGATTTTTCTTCAGATTAATAATTAAGTCATTTTCTTTGAGCCTTTGTGATGTTTTAATGACATATGAAAGTGTTTTTCTCAGGTGGCACAGAATTGCTAGCCATATTCAGCACGGTCATACTGTATCGTCTACATATGGTACCTTATTTCACTTTCATGTATGTACATTATTTACAAATAAATGGAGTATAGGCCCCATTTTTGTCAGTTATCATCTTGAACATTAGCATATCTAATATTTTTGAGAAACCTGTTACTAAAGCTGTTTGTCTTTAATTATTAGGATCATCTTTTTACCACTCAATTTAAGTTGACCAGGAACTTCTTTTGGAATGGGTAGTTGACAAATTTCAGTAGTGATGTAATTATTTCTGCTGTCACCTGCTTGAGTTTATTATGTCCAGCAGTCTTTTTTGCCTTTAGCTTTTTCGTAATCTTTGTTAGTTTTTCTTCAGTTACCAGTTTCAAGAACACTGAGTGACCTGGATTATTAATTATGATGAGTATCCGTAATAGAAAGTTTTCAGGGGGAGAGGATTGGGGGGGGGGGGGAGTCAAATACAGATGCATTACATTTACTTTATACCTCTCAGTTTGGTTTTCATAAAGAATTTTCGATAAAGAAGGCAATACAAGACCACATAAATGAAGTCTTAGAAGAGCTATACAAAAAAATGGTCCTTTTTGGCATACTCTGTAACTTTGCCAAAGCCCTTGATTTCGTGTATCACAGAAGTCTACTTAGCAAAGTTAAGTGATACAGCATCCTATCTCAGGCATGAAAATGACCTCAGAATGGGGGAGCATAATATGGGGAGTACCGCTAAGATCTGTACTGGGTCTGATCTTGTCTCTAACCTACATAGAAGAATTTCTGTCTCTATAACGTGTAAATGTGGTGGGGAGGAATTGCTTTTGTCTTTTTGTAATAATAATAAAAAATGTTCTGAATGTAAACATGTACAAATTAATTTGTGATGTGAATGTAAAATGACACATTCCATATCGTTATGATCTGTCATGATCTGTGGAATGTGCATCTAACTTATATTATCTTCGAATGACTTAAAAATTCAGTTCAAAGACAGTAATTTTTGTTGATAATACAAGCATTCTAATCAAATGTCACAACTCAAGCTTAGCAGCAAAGCTCAGATGATAGCTGAATAGGCTTACAATTGGTCCACAGCTAACAATTTAAAACTACACAAATACTTATATTATGTAAGTTTAAACACGTTTTAATAACCTTTTGGTACTAGAAGCAGACATTAGTGGTCATACATGAAGTGAAATACATTGTGTAAAATTCCTTGAGGTCCAGCTGCATAACAAGTTAAAAGGGAATCAACACATGGACAAAGTTTCAAGGTTATAAAAAAATCAAGGCACATGCACCTAACGTCGGAAATCAGTAATTCTGATAACATGTGGAATGTAGTGAAAATGGCTGTAGCTGATGAATAACAGGTAGCAGATATATTTAATAATAATTTTTTAAATATAGTAGAAAGTATATCACAGTTCAAGAGAAAAATCACAGCAATATGTTGAGAAAGTAACACTCATAAAATTCAATCATATGAATGTATCACCAACTTCTTCTTCTCAAATTAAAAAAAAAAAAATTATACATTCTCACAAAAATAAAAGCTCATCTGGTTTTGATGGGTTTTCTAATAGAGTACTAAAGATTTTTTCGCATATAATAAGCTCAGTCTTATCAGAAATATATAGAGTATCACTAACTCAAGGTGGTTTTTCAGAGAGACTGAAATATGCTTAGCAACAATAATATCCTCAGCAAATCACAGTTTGGGTTTCAGAAGAGTAACTCTACTGAGAATGCCATTTACATGTTCAATCACCAAATTTTACAAGCGTTAAATAATAAAATAGCGCCAGTTGGTATTTTTTGCAACTTATGTAAGGCATTTGATTGTGTGTATCACGGCATTCTCCTAGATAAATGGAAGTTTTATGGAATTGATGGTATAGCCAGTCAATGGATAATGTCATATCTAACCAAAATAATGCAAAAAGGTGTACTTAGTAATCCAACCAGTATAATCCAGAGCCGTAATTCTGACTCTGGAGAGATCATGTGTGGGGTTCCTCAAGGCTCAATCTTTGGTCCACTATTGTTCATCATATATGTAAATGATCTTCTGTCTAATACACAACAAGTAGAATTAGTTCTTTTTGCATATGGCACTAATATTGTAATCAGTTCAAGCATATACACAGAAACAGAATAAATGCTAAACAATCTTCTTAAAAGTATCATTGTCTGGTTTTCTGTGAATGGTCCCACACTCATTTTTAAAAAGACACAAAATCTTTAGTTCTGCACATCTAGGGGTACTACACCAATGATAAGCATAACATGTCATGAGGAAATAATAAATAGGGTGGAATCTTCAAAATTTTAAGATGTCTCAATTTATGAGAACTTAGTTCAGCCACATTTGCACACAGAATAATTTCAAATCTTGGTGAGAGACACATCAGTAAGTTGACATATTTTCATTCAGTAATGTCATATGGAAAGGTGCTCTGAGCCTATCATCAACACTCCACTTTCATAGCTGAAAGTTGGTGATCCATCACACAATCCTGTTAACAGTCTGTCTCCATTTTTCCCAGTCTTCTGCATCACAAAGTAGATGGTTCCATGTTTGGTATGTCATCTCCTTTATCTGGTCTATCCGTCATCTTGGCAGTTTTCCTTGCAATCTTTTCTCTTCGACTTTGCCTTGGATGATCGCCTTTTCCAAGTTATCCTCCTGTCATTGAATTATGTGACCAAAGAACTGCAGGATTCACTGGAAACAGTTGGTTTATTTGTGTATTTTCACTGACTATTGTCTTATATGAAATTATCTCCTGGCAGTGCACCTAAAGCAAGCATTTAAGGTCCCCCCCCCCTCCCTCCCCCAAATATTAAAACCATTTTCAGCTCAACTGTGTTAGACACAGTCATAATACAGGATACAAAAATAATTTTCATATAGATTTTGCCCCCTTGTACTCTAGTAGCAAGATATTCGACACACACTCAGCTACCATAAAGCGAAACATTGGGAATCCCTACCAGTTCAAAACAAAATTAAAATTGTACCACATTACCCACCCTCTTTACAAATTATCTAGATTCAAGGATTGAAAAGTTCTGCTAGCTACATGGCAAGTAGCAATGTTTGCTATAAAGCTGGACAACAAGCAGTAGTGTACTGTACATAGAATGCATTGTTTAATTATGTAAAAATATTTTCTTTGAAAAATAGCGATGTAATAAAATAAATATTTAGCTACTAATATTAGCAGATAGACACCAGCAATATAGTGAAACTGGGGAGGCAGCAGGTAACTCCCCCCTCCCTGAAAAGTAGCAGCTTTATTAGTAATTTACTCCATTAAAAGTACATGGCAGAATTGTGAATAGCATTAAGCAGTGTAGTGATAGCTTGCTATATATATATATATGGAGACTGAAGCGACAAATGAAAATTTGTTCAAAGGCTGAGATTTGAGCCTGGGTCTCCTGCTCAGTAGGCAGATGTCCTAACCACTACAGCACTCTGGCACAGTAACTTTGCACAACTGCACAGACTATTCTTGCACGCCTCCCTTCTCAGTCCAAATTCCCATTCACACCTCAGCCCACTTGGTATTCTCTGTAAACTCCAACAGCATTGCAGAGCCTCTTCAGCTGTATTGGAATGGCACCTCAGCATCAAATGAAACTGGGGATCATGGAACCCAGGCATAGGTGTTTTAATCAAACGAGACTACATGCTTCCAGAGACATATTTAAGTCTCAAACATCTATGATGTGTGGATGAAGACTGAAGTGACAAATGAAAATTTGTACTGAGGCAAAGCTGGGAGGGGGGGGGGGGGGGGGGGGGTAGCCGAGCGGTCTAAAGCGCTGCAGTCATGGACTGTGCGGCTGGTCCCGGCGGAGGTTCGAGTCCTCCCTCGGACATGGGTGTGTGTGTTTGTCCTTAGGATACTTTAGGTTAAGTAGTGTGTAAGATTAGGGACTGATGGCCTTAGTCCCATAAGATTTCACACACATTTGAACATTTTTTACTAAGGCAAGGATTCAAACCTGGGTCTCCTGCTCACTTGGCAGATGTGCTAACCGCTATGCCAACCTGGCACAGTGGCTTTGTTCAATTGCACAGACTACCCTAGCATGCATCTCTCCTCACTGGAGGGTGAACGGGAATTTGGATTGTCATTGTCAGCAAGATGTCAAACCCACCTCTTGCTTCCTTCTTTCTTGTTAGTTCTTGTCTTTTAACATATAGGTTACCTGTTGCATGTTACTATCACTGTGGCATCTGTCAGCTAATCTCTTTCAGTACATTCCTTTGTCATTTGCAACAGCATATCTACCTCTTTCTTGTTCCTTATTACATGAAAGGCTTAATGATTTCAATTCCCTGTTGACTACTGGTACATCATTTAGTAAAATTTTCCTTCCTTTCCAGAGAAGAGGCAAAGGTTAGAATTTCATTTTCTTTCACCTTCATATCCAATTTCTATTTCTAGCTATTTGTAAGGGTAAATGGAATGTATTCACAGTTTCAAATATGGACAACCATCAGCTGTATAATGGAATGATGATAATGAAAATTTGCACTGGAGCAGGACTCAAACCTGGATGTCCTGCTTATTGTGAGTGGCCGCCTTACCATTGGGCTATCCAAGAATGCTTCACAGCCATACCCAAACCTCCATATGTTGTTCACCATGTGTGCACAACCTGCACTCACACATCTGTTATGTATATTCCTGTGTAGAGGAGACATTTTAATTGAAAGTTACTTGCTTGTTTTGGAGATAAATATGATAATGCAGTGCCTGTTCCGTTCAGAAATATGATGCTTGCATGTCTGAGGGAAAATGGGATGACAACAGATGCTACAAAATACATGAAATGTATTTGCAGTTGCAAATATCTGCAACTATCAACTGTATAATGGAATGAGAACTATGAAAATTTGTGCTAGTCTAAGATTGGAACCCGGACTGGCTGCTTATCACAAGTGGCCACCTTACCATTAATCTATCTGAGCATGCTTCACGGTTAATGACATGTCTCGTGCAAATTTTCAGTGTCATCATTCAATTATAGAGCTGACTGTTGTCCATATTTGTAACTGCAAATATATTTCATGGCAGCTGAAGTCCCTGTATTGCCTTAAGATGAGTACTGCATTCTACTTCTTTACAAGACAAGACTTGGTAAGGGAGTGAGACAGGGTTGTAGCCTCTCCCCGATGTTATTCAATCTGTATATTGAGCAAGCAGTGAAGGAAACAAAAGAAAAATTCGGAGTAGGTATTAAAATCCATGGAGAAGAAATAAAAACTTTGAGGTTCGCCGATGGCATTGTAATTCTGTCAGAGACAGCAAAGGACTTAGAAGAGCAGTTGAACAAAATGGATAGTGTCTTGAAAGGAGGATATAAGATGAACATCAACAAAATCAAAATGAGGATAATCAAATGTAGTCGAATTAAGTCGGGTGATGCTGAAGGAATTACATTAGGAAATGAGACATTTACAGCAGTAAAGGAGTTTTGCTATTTGGGGAGCAAAATAACTGATGATGGTCAAAGTAGAGAGGATATAAAACAATGTGGAGGGGGAGTTAGAGAAATTGTAAAAAAGTGGGCATACAGGATGCACTAAATAACAGTTGCCACATACAGAGCTGTTATTCTGAGTATTCTATACTAGGCAGCAGAGAAAGTCATGGCTGGAGGGGTTAGTGTAGAAAGCACCCAAATAACAGTTGCCACATACAGAGCTGTTATTCTGGGTATTCTGTACTAGGCAGCAGAGAAAGTCATGGCTGGAGGGGCAAGTGTAGAAAGCACCCCCTAAACATTTTCTGCACCCTTTCTCCCTCTTGTGTTCTTATCTTACACATTAGTCACTTCAAGATGAAAGCCTTTGGTCTGCATGTGTAAAGCAAAAGCTGGCAAACGGTGCCAACAGACAAAGCTGTTTGCCACACATACCCTCAGTGCATTACAAGGTGCTCACTTGAAAATGATGTGTTGCCTGAAATCAGTAGACAGCACATTGCAATAAAGATTTTATAATAGGAGCTGGACAGTCATTATTCTAAACAATTTACTATGGCTGCAAAACCATATGTCAAGGAAATGTTGGGAAAATACTATAGTGAAATAGCAGCCCCTCCAGGGTGGCTATAATTAAATTTTCATCACTTCAGCCAGTGTATATGGAAAACTATTTACCATATGAGTACCCAAATTTATAGGAATGATGCTGAGACTGTGTGCTGCGGGATTGGCATTGTTAATAGTGTTAGTGCCATGACTCACCGTTAGGATCGGTACTGGTATGGCAGTGTAGGGTTGAAACACAAGCATCAGAGTGCATTACAGATGCAGATAGTCAAAATGGGTCTGGATGGGGTGAGCAGGGTTTTACTCATGAACCTGTGTTATCAAAACAACAGCAATAGTGCTGCTG
Organism: Schistocerca nitens; assembly: GCF_023898315.1. Taxonomy (NCBI): domain Eukaryota; kingdom Metazoa; phylum Arthropoda; class Insecta; order Orthoptera; family Acrididae; genus Schistocerca; species Schistocerca nitens. The sequence goes on along the minus strand of NC_064615.1, from coordinate 519,770,134 downwards.
CTCTTCTCAAGTAGTGATGCATTAAAGGAATATGGAGAGGTCCTCTTTCCACACTGGGGTTGAAGAACATGATTCGGAAGTTAAATTAACTGACAATTTGGGTATTGCTCCTGAGAGAGGCTGATTGCCAATTGCATGACAAACTGTGAAGAAGTTACTGTTGCCATGGCTGAGGGTGCTCAGCACATTGTGCAGTCTTCTAGCAGTGCATGAGCAGTGTCACAACAGCTGAACATTCCGTAGGCCACCATTCAAAAAGTGCTGTGAACAAATGTAAAATGGTGCCTCTAGTGCAGTTCCAGGCTGTCTTGGATGCAGATAGTGCTCACATTGAGCAATGCTTGTAACCTGGAATGTAAACATGGTACACAATTAACAGATGTTACCCACTCATGTGGAAATTAAAGTGTGTTTCTTTCAATGGTTTGTTCATTATTTTTCTTCCCCAACTCCTCACAAATATTTCCATGAAGTTACGTTACCCTACAATCACTCATTTTTCAGGGGTCCCCTATCAAATAGTGGAAGTTTAAATATAAACACACTGTGTTTTAGAAAGTATATTGCAGCCAAATGCATTAACAATGCTTATCTCTTAAATTATAAAGCTATTTCAGTTTTGATTATGTGAACATTTAAGCATTCCTTACCTCTGCATGTAAGTTTCAACCTCAGTACAGAGCAGAGGACACTGGTCTTCTGTTGCCCACAAGTAACATTACAAATATGATGGCACAGGCTATACACACCCAGCAGCTGTTCTACCTCATACTGATAATTTTTTGGGGAGAGAGAAAGAGGAAAGCGAAGGGAGCAGAGTGAGGGGACATGTTTACAGCTTTGGGGGAAGGAACAACAATGATATCATTTACTGCAAATTATTGCTGTTTACAAGATCTGTTCAGAAAATTCTTGAACTCTGCCCACAAAATTTTTATGTGCTTATCTTTTAATTATTGTGCATCATCTCCTTCAAAATATTCTCCTCTACAATTGATACACCACTCCAAATGTCGTTTCCATTTCTGAAAACAGTCTTTTGTATGCCTCTTACTGGATTGCATGAAGTGCCATCTGCGAATTTTCTTGTATCTGGTCTATCATTGCACATTTTTGACAGTTCAGTGGGGATTTCAACTTTGGAAATAAAAAAGTCCACAGGGGCCAGGTATGGAGAGTATGGAGGATGAGGCAGCACAGTGATTTCATTTTTTGTGCAATAATCATGCACCGACAGGGATGAATGTGTGGGTGCATTATGGTGATGCAAGAGCCATGAATGGTCTCGCCATATTTCAAGCCATTTCCTTCTCACATCGTAACATGTCCCGATAGTACCATTGATTAACAGTTTGTCTCTGTAGCATGAATTCACGATGAACTTGTTGTGGACTGTTAAGGCAGCCAGTCCACAGTGAAGTAGCCGAAAGGGCACGCGTCAACTCACGCCGTCTGGCGTTAAGTCTGGAACAGGATTCGTAATGAATGTAATAAAGAAAAGAACGTACCTACTAGAACACTTAACTTTTATATCGTCCTTTGGTATACAGCATTCTTGATGATACAAGTGAGACTCTTTAGATTCATGAAGTAACTAATGGCGCCTTGCTAGGTCGTATCCATTAACTTAGCTGAAGGCTATTCTAACTGTCTCTTGGCAAATGAGAGCAAGGCTTCGTCAGTGTAGTCGCTAGCAATGTCGTCGTACAACCGGGGCGAGTGCTAGTCAGTCTCTCGAGACCTGCCTTGTGGTGGCGCTCGGTCTGCGATCCTGACAGTGGCGACACGCGGGTCCGACATGTACTAATGGACCGCGGCCGATTTAAGCTACCACCTAGCAAGTGTGGTGTCTAGCGATGACACCACAGAACTAATTCTTCAAAATCAAAGAAAACTATCAGCATGGCTTTGACATTTGACCTGACCTATTTTTGGTCCTGGAGAACCTTTCCCAAGCCATTGTGAAGACTGAACCTTAGTCTGAACAGCATAAGTGTAGACCTGTGTCTCATCACCAGTTATGATTCTCTTAAGGAACATCTCATTCTCATTTGCACGATCCAAAAGCTCTTCACAGACTATGAGGGGAAGGTCTTTCTGTGGGACGAACTTGGTGGCAACATGATGCATCCCAAGATGCTGTGTCAGGATTTCATGACATTATCCAACTGAAATGTTACATTCTTCTGCAAGCTCTTGGACAGACAGTCTTTGATTCGCGTGCATAGTTTCGTGCACATTCCTAACATAAGTATTATCAGCACACGTTGAAGGGAGCCCTGAATGAGGATCATCCTTAACTTCCATCTGGCCATTTTTAAACCATGCGAACCAATCGTAACCCCGATTACAGCTTAAGCACTCATCACCCTAGGCTTCTTCCATCATTTGTTGTGTCTCTCTAAAGGTTTTCTCACAAAAATTTTAATGCAGATGCATTGCTCCTCTAACTCTGCCATTTCAAAATTTGCAAACTGTGTGATACAATGTTCTACTCAATACAGCACTGAACAATAATTAACAGACATACAACAGTGAAAGTCCCAGCAGTTACACATTAAACACAGATGTGTGTAGGGATGCCAACCACATTTCGCTTCAACACACCATCGGTGCGAAATTAAGAATGTCCATTATAATTATCCTGACTGTTATGCCGTGGTCAGTTGATGAATTTTGTCTCAGTTCCCAATGTTTCGTCTCCGACTGCGGGAGACATCTTCAAGGGGGTCCATAGGTCAATGGAAGGTCCAACACACCCACTGACTCGCTACTGACTGCCGCTAAATTTCGTGTCCGCGCGTTCCCGCGCCGCAGTGTGACGTCACGTGTTTTGAACACAGTGAAAGTCCCAGCAGTTACACATTAAACACAGATGTGTGTAGGGATGCCAACCACATTTCGCTTCAACACACCATCGGTGCGAAATTAAGAATGTCCATTATAATTATCCTGACTGTTATGCCGTGGTCGGTTGATGAATTTTGTCTCAGTTCCCAATGTTTCGTCTCCGACTGCGGGAGACATCTTCAAGGGGGTCCATAGGTCAATGGAAGGTCCAACACACCCACTGACTCGCTACTGACTGCCGCTAAATTTCGTGTCCGCGTGTTCCCGCGCCGCAGTGTGACGTCACGTGTTTTGAAAACGTCAGTGCAATTGGTCGCTGTCCGTCGCCGTCGATCGCCTTTGCCATCACCCAGTAGTGGACAGGTGGTACACATCTTCTTTAACACCGGCATCCATATACCATTTAATTTCATGCCCTCCTCCTTTCGGATGAAATTATTTGGGTGTTTAGCGATTTTGATTGCCTCCCTGTAGAGCCTTTCGTAGTATCCGCTTGTGGCCGCTAGTACTTGCGTCTCCTCGAAACGAATATTGTGGTTCCCTGGCTGGAAAGCATGCTCTGCAACAGCTGATCGTTCCGTTGCTCCTCTTCTACAATTTCCCTTGTGCTCTTCCAAACGTTTAGAAACAGTTCTTTTAGTGGTACCCGCATAAACATCACCACAACTGCATGGGATCCTGTACACTCCAGCTTTTTCCAAAGGTTTGTGAACGTCCTTGGCAGGCTTAAGGTATTCCTGTATCTTCCTGGTGGGCTTGTAAATTACGGTAATATTCTGCTTCATCAAGATCCTCCCTATTCTTTCCGTTACATTTTTAATAAACGGCAGGAAAACCTTAGATTTTGCAGTAGCCTGTACATCGGTATGATTTCTGCGTGGCTGCCTCAACACACGTTTTATTTCGGCGGATGAATATCCGTTCTTCATTAGTGCATTGTGGAGATGTTGCATCTCAGCGTTGAGCAACTCAGGTTCACAAATATTTCTAGCTCTGTCCGCTAACGTCTTGATAACACCCCGCTTCTGTTGTGGGTGGTGGTTCGAATCCCGGTGCAAATAACGGTCCGTGTGCGTGGGTTTGCGGTACACTGAGTGGCCCAAACTACCATTTTCGTTTCTAAAAACAAACACATCAAGGAAATGTAATTTGCCGTCTACCTCCTCCTCCATTGTAAACTGAATTCTCGAGTTTATACTGTTCAGATGTTCGTGGAACCGGCTTAGTTCCTTCCTACCATGTCTCCACAGTACAAACGTGTCATCCACATATCGGAACCATACATTTGGTTTTTTGCTGGCAGTACCTAAGGCCTGTTCTTTGAATTTCTCCATAAAGAAGTTTGCAATTACGGGACTTAGAGGGCTTCCCATAGCCACGCCATCCGCTTGCTCATAAAACTGTTCATTCCACTTAAAGTATGTGGTCATCAAACAACACTTAAACAGTTCTGAAATATCGGCAGGAAAAATTCGATCCAGCTGTTCCAATACATCATTAAGTGGAACCATGGTAAACAGCGATACCACATCGAAGCTGATCAATATGTCCTCCGGCTGGACCACTATGCCATTCAATCTGCTGATGAAATGTGTCGAATTCTTTATATAAGAGTCCGAACGGCCCACATGTGGTTTCAACAGCATAGTCAAAAATTGTTCTCAAGTACTGAAACTTCTCATATCTCTCATACTGATTTCTCTTTAACAGCAGCATTTTTCCTGGAAGCAAAACAATACTTTGTTTTGGTGTCATTTACTCAAATCCACAATTCTTCTCCTTCCTTTTCTGGTACGCCAAATCCTTCTTCCAGCTCTTTCAGTCTTCTAGATAGCATACAAACATCATCAGCATGTGCTAGGTTTGGTTTCATACAGTTCGGTTGAGTGCCATCTGGTTTATTGATCTCCTCCCTTCTCATCACTCTTTCCAATATGGTGTTAAAAAGCAGTGTGGATCACACATTCCCCTGTCCTGAACCCTGGATAACTTCAAATTCTTTAGTTGTGAGGTTTCCTTTTATTCATTCATTCATTTCCGTGTCCAGTCAGCATTTCCAAAAATTAGCAGCTGCGATAGCTTTGTTATTTCCTTTGTAAACATCTTTTATTGTGCACGGGTTGTCCAGGAGAGGGCATACAAGTAGCTGGTGGAAGGATTCCCCATTTCTTCAGTTTGGTTTTGCATCGGAGGACGCCCACTCTTAGGCAGTTGAGAGACCTCCGTACAGGGTCTTGTAGGTTTTCACCAGGAGCTAGTTCTTCTTCCGGTGAGATGTCTATGGGCAGTGAGCTCTTCTATGTTGCAAGACGAATTGCCTCTGGTGTTCCCTCCAGTGGCGCAGTCCTAGCAAGGAAACTCTTGTGGGATTTAAGGCAGGATCTTGCTGCCTGATGACCATACAGAGGATGTCGGCGGTCATTCTCCTGCTTTGTTCTGTCTTTGTCTGCAGCAATGGCTAGTCCAACAATCGGGTACAATTTCTGCACTGGTGTTGGCTTCAAGCATCCTGAGATGATCCTTGTAGTATCGTTGACCACAATATCGACTTGCTTAGCATGGGCTGAAGCATTCCACACAGGAGCAGCATACTCAGCAGCTGATACACAAAGCGAAAGTGCAAAAGTCCTTAGGAGGTGTGCATTGGTTCCCCAGCTGCTGCCAATCAGCTTCTTAAGTATCCTATTGCGAGCAATGGCTTTCTGTTTCACGTTTAGACATTGCTGCCTGTATGTTAGAGCCCTGTCCAGTGTGACACCTAGGTAGACTGGTATTGGGAAATGTTTCAGTTGCTCTCCTTGCCATGTGATGTCCAGCTTTCGCTGTGCTTCCCTGTTTCATAAGTGGAAGGCGCTCACTTGAGTTTTACTGGGATTGGGCTTCAGGTGGTTGGCATCATAGTACTTGGAGAGTTCATCCATTGCTAGAGACAGATTTCCCTCTACTTCTTTAAAGGTTGGTCCCTGAACAGCTACTGCTGTGTCATCGGCATAGATGAAGAGCCTAGTACGTGCTGGTATTGGCTGATCATTTGTGTAGATATTGTACAGTGCTGGAGCAAGCACACTGCCTTGGGGGAGACCATTCTTCTGCATTTGCAACCTACTCCTCTTACCCTGCAATGAAACTTGGAATCTTCTTTTCTGAAGGAAGGTGCTAATAAGGGATGTTAGTTGGTAGCCATTAGCAAGGTCATACACTTTCTTTAACAGTTTCCTATGATTCACAGTGCAGCTATTAGATCAACAAAAGCGACTCCAGTAACAGGCTTAAGTATTGCAATGACTCAAGACTTCCACCAAATTTTGGCGATGTGTAGCTTTGCGACACATGTGTTCATTAGGCTTAGTAGCCATTCCGTCATTTTACAGCGGAAGTTCTTTATTTGTTCAACTCTAAGGTCATTGACACCTGCAGCCTTATGCATCTTCGAGCTGGAGATGGCAGCTTCACGAGTTCAGCCGAGGAGAAGGGATCCCTAAGAAAATAATACTCTGTTTCTGGGTGAAAATGAAGACCTTCTTTGCACATCTTTCCTTTTATTTTGCTGTTCTGCAGGAATTGGGTTGCCACTTTATCGGGAGTCACACTTGTAAAATTATCTTGTGATTTTACAGGGTCACCACTCAGATTTTTAAGCAGTTTCCAGGCTTGTCTACTGTTCAGCTTCGTGTCTAGGTTCTCTACCAGGTTACTCCACTTGGCCTTGCGAGTTGTTGAAATGGCTTGCAGCAATATTTCACCAGCTTGGATTGTTCCTTCTGAAAATGGATCCTCTTCAAACAGAGTTTGGTAACTTTCTAACAACAGTTTGTTGTCGCTGAACATGCCTGGAACATACTGAGTTCTGCATCCTCTTGGAATAGTTTTCCTCGAAACTTGTTGGACACATTTGATGAAGGTTTCGTACATTTCAGGTTGCGGTGGAATGTTTATCACTTTTGAGTCAAGCTCTTCACTGAACTTCTGCCAGTCAGCCTTCTTGAAGTTAAACCTGCTCTTGAATGGTACCTCTTCAGGCACTATTACAGGATTCACAATGCATATGACAGGTATATGTTGGGTCTGGGGGATGGGCTCTCCTACAGTCTTCATACATTGCACAGCTACCTTTGAAGAAACAAAGATGTTGTCTGGGTTGCACCCTCTTTTCCAGATGCTGCTGTTAAAAGAAGGCGAGAGCTTTGTATCATGGATCAGATGTAGGTCGTAAGCCGCAACCCTTGTTTCTAGACTCATTCTGTTTATGTCAGTGTCTGGGTATCCCCATGATGTGCTTCTGCAATTGAAACTGCATATTACAAAGTTCACATCCTGATCGTTGAAGTTGGCTGGTGCTTTAATGCTGAAATTGGCATCGGGTGGTTTGTAGACTGATGTTACACAGAAGAATGGAGTTCGCACTGTGAGGAGCTCGATATTGTTTTCTTCGCTCAGTGAGACTGATGTGATATTCACGTTAGATCTGGCAAAGATGGCACTGCCGAATTTGTCGTGAGGCCTTTCCAGTATTAATTCCATACCAGCAATTCTTGGACGGTTTTTAGTACTTCCCCTGTGTTTCCTGGACTAACAGAATGTCACATGTATATTTTTGGCATAAATTTGCTACTGGAACTTCTTTCTCTCGTGAAAATCCCTCGATGTTTATGGAAATAAAAACAAATGGTCTTGAGAAAGACCAGTCGGAATGCAGTCCATTTGAATGCGGACCGGTTGTGAAAGGATCTGCCGTCAGCGTGCTTCGTAGTGTCTTCTAACGTTGCCCAGGGTACACCCAATTGCTACTCATTTCTTGTTCTTTTCTTTTTGCAATCTTTATGGAGGTTCCTTTCATGTACCCCTTTTATTGTCACTTGGCATTTCATGCTGGTGAGGAGCTTTCATACCAATCTGATCAGTTTATATGGAAATCTTGTATCCATTAGTGGGTGATACAGATATTTTCTTTTAGTGCTATCATAAACTTGTTTGAAAGGTACAAAGAGTTGATGTATATCCACATTATATTCATATCATTTCTCCATTATTTGTCTTACAATGAAGATATGGTCACTCATTGGTCTGCCTATCAAAAACCAAACTGGCAGTCTCAAAGTATTGAGCTAATCTCGTAACAATGACTTTGGGTAAGATTTTGTAACACTACTGAGTAGATAGGTGTCAGGGTGATTTTCACAGTTTGCTTTGTCCTTATTCTTATAAATCAGGCAAATAATGGCCAAATTCCATTGGTCCTGTATCACTTCTTTTCCCATATTTCAGCAATCAGCTGGTGGGCTAGATGTCATATGTTCATCTCCACCTTTGATCATCTCTGCTGGAAAGTTATCATTCCCTGAAGTCTTCAGGGTGTTGATTTGCAACCTTTCTTTCCCTATTGTTGGTCTGGGTACAGTTATTTCTTCCTTGCTAACATTGTGCTGTGGTTAGTCACTCTCCATTTCATTTTCTTCTTGTATTACTATCTCTGCAGTGACATTCTACATCTACATCCATACTCTGCAAGCTACCATATGGTGTATGGCAGAGGATACTCTGTACCACTACTAGTCATTTCCTCTCCTGTTCCACTCACAAATAGAATGTGGAAAAGATGATTGTCCATATGCCTCCTTATGAGCCCTGATCTCTCTAATTCTATCTTTGTGGCCCTTATGCAAAATGTCTGTTGGCGGCAGCAGAGTCATTCTGCAGTCAGCCTCAGTGCCAGTTTTCGGAATTTTCTCACTAGTGCTCCTTGAAAAGAACATTATCTTCCCACCAGTGATTCCCATTTGTGTTCCTGAAGCATCTCTGTAATACTTACATGTTGTTTGAACCTATCAGTAACGAATCTAGCAGCATGCCTCTGAATTCCTTCTGTCTCTCCCTTTAATCCAACTTCCTTTACAGGTGAACCACACTTTCCTAAAATTGTTGCAGTAAACTGAAGTTGACCATTTGCCTTTCCTACTACAATCCTTACGTGCTGATTCCATTACATATTGCTGTCCAATATTTTTCATATATATTTAATCAACATGACTGTATCAAGCAGCACACTACTAATACTAGGATCAAACATTATCAGTTTGTTTTTCCTACTCATTCACATTAACTTACATTTTTCTACATTTTGAGTTAGCCGTCATTCACCACACCAACTAGAAATTTTGTCCAAGTCATCTTGTATCCTCCTACAGTCATTCAGTGATGACACCTTCCCATACATCACAGCATCATCAGCAAACAGACATAGGTTACTGCTCACCATGTCTGTGAGATCATTTATGTATTCAGGATGTATTGTAATTAATGGCATAAATGCATACAGTTGAAAGTACATGATACTAGAAGCAAAAAAGTCTCAGTAAACAAAGGATCGAAAATGCATACCTTAAGAGCTATGAGCAATTTTTCATCTTTGATACTATAAAACAAATATCTTCTACTGCAAGTTAAGTGAAATATTCAGTCTACTCCTCCTATAAAATTTCCTACAGTACTGGCTGGAAGCCTTTCTTCAGTTCCTGAATTCTTGTGCAGAATTTCCTAACTTCTTGGTCATTATATTTTCCCTCTAGCTCCATCAGAGAGGTTCCGAAATCATACATCAGATTGTAAAGTTTACCCACAAGCAGGTATAGACTCAGATCACAATTTAGTAATGATGAAGAGTAGGCCAAAGTTTAAGAAACTATTCAGAAAAAATCATGTGTGAGGAAATACTAAGGAGTGAAGAGACATGCTTGACATTTCCTGAGGCTATAGATCAAGGAAGGTTATTGTGAAGAAACCTTGGATAATTGAAGAAGTACTTCAACTGATCAATGGAAGAAGGAAGTTCAAAAATGTTCAGGGCAATTCAGGAATAGAGAAATAAAAGTCACATTGAACAAAATAAATAGGAAGTGCAATGAAGATAGGGCAAAATAGCTGAATGAAAACTATGAACTCAAAAAAGAAATTATTGTCAGAAGAAATGACTCAGCTTATAGAATAGTCAAAACCATCTCTGGTGAAATGAAAAGCAAGGGCAGTTATATTAAGAGTGCAACAGGAATTCCACTGTTAAATGCAGAGAAGAAGAGAGAGCGGCTAAGTGGAAAGAGTACAGTGATGCCCCTCTACAAGGGGGAAGAAACAGGAGTTGACAGTGAAGAGATAGGGGATCCAGTATTAGATTCAGAATATACCATCAAACTTTCAGAAAAACATTGTTCCCACACTTCCTAAGGTAGCAAGAGCCTACAAGTGTGAGAATCATCACACAATCTTCTTAACAGTCCATGCATGCAAATTTCTAGTGAGAATAATATCCAGAATAACAGAAAAGAAAATTGAGGATATGTTACATGGCAATCTTTTGACTTTTAGGAAAAGTACAGACACCAGAAGGGCAATTCTGATGTTGTGGTTGATAATGGCACCAAAACTGAAGAAAAACCGAGACACATTCATTGGATTTGTCGACCTGGAAAAAGTGTTAAACAATTAAAATGTCAGAACATGTTTGAAATACTGAGAAAAATAGGGATAAGCTATAGGGACAGATGGGTAATATACAATGTGTACAAAAACTAAGAGGGAACAATAATACCGGATGACTCAGAACGAAGTACTCATATTGAAAAGGGTTAAGGCATGGGTGTAGTGTTTCACCCCTACTATTCAATCTATATGTCGAAGATGCAATGAGGAAAATAAATGAAAGGTTCAAGAGGGGATTAAGGATATCAATGACAAGATTTGTTGATGACATTGCTATCTCGAATGAAACTGAAGAATAATTACAGGACGTGTTGAATGGAATGAGTACATAGTCTAATGAGTACAGAATATGGACTGAGAGTAAATTAAAGAAAGACAAAATAATGAGAAGTAAATCAAAAGAGAACAGCAAGAAACCAACATCGGACTTGTGGATCACAAAGTAAACGAAGTTAAGGAATTCTGCTACGGAGGCAGCAAAATAATGCATGATGGCAGAGCAAAGAGGACATAAAAAGCAGACTAGCACTGGCAAAAATGGCATTCCTGGCCAAGAGATGTCTACTAGTATCAAACATAGGCCTTAATTTAAGGAAATAATTTCTGAAAATGTATGTTCATAGCACAGCATTGCATGCTAGTGAGACGTGGACTGTGGGGAAACTGGAACAGAAGATAATCAAACCATTTGAGATGTGGTGCTACAGAAGAATGTTGAAAGTTAAGTGGACTGAAAGATAAGGAATGAAGAGGTTCTCTGCAGAATCAGTGAGGATTTGAATATATGGAAAACACTGACAAAAAGAAGGGATAGAATGATAGGACATCTAGTAAGACATAGAGGAATAACTTCCATGATACTAGAGGAAGCTTTAGAGGGTAAAAACTGTAGAGGAAGACAAATTGTAATACATCCAGCAAATAATTGAGTATTATGTTGCAGTTGCAGCTCTGAGATGGAAAGGTTGGCATAGGAGAGGCAATTGTCAGTCAGAAGACTGAAGACTCAAAAAAATACATAAAATAAAATAAAAAAGAGCTGCATAATCCATTTCTTTTTTGATTCTCATTTCTTTCTTTTACAGATTCTGCCTGCCATTTTACTTTTCTTCCTGAATTCTTGTGTATTACATCTTGTTGTTTATCGTTTTCTTTCTCACCTCATTTCTCTCTGTCATTGCCTTTTAGACTTAGAGAAAGCTTTTGACAATGTTGCCTGGAATATGCTCTTTCAAATTCTGAAGGTGGCAGGGATCAAATACAGGGAATGAAAGGCTATTTAGAATTTGTACGGAAACCAGATGGCAGTTATAAGAGTTGAGGGGCACGAAAGGGAAGCAGCATTTGGGAAGGCAGTGAGACAGGGTTGTAGCCTATGCCCGATGTTATTCAATCTGTATATTGAACAAGCAGTAAAGGAAACAAAAGAAAAATTTGGAGTAGGAATTAAAATCCATGGAAAAGAAATAAAAACTGTGAGATTTGTCGATGACATTGTAATTCTATCAGAGACAGCAAAGGACCTGGAAGAGCAGTTGAACAGAATGGACAGTGTCTTGAAAGGAGGATATAAGATGAACATCAACAAAAGCAAAACAAGGATAATGGAATTTAGTGTAATTAAATCAGGTGATGCTGAGGGAATTAGATTTGGAAATGAGACACTTAAAGTAATAGTTGAGTTCTGCTATCTGGGGAGCAAAATAACTGATGATGGTCGAAGTAGAGAGGATATAAAATGTAGACTAGCAATGGCAAGAAAAGCATTTCTGAAGAAGAGAAATTTGTTAACATCGAGTATAGATTTAAGTGTCAGGAAGTCTTTTCTAAAAGTATTTGTATGAAGTGTAGCCATGTATGGATGTGAACTATGGATTATAAATAGTTTAGGCAAGAAGAGAATAGAAGCTTTAGAAATATGGTGCAACAGAAGAATGCTGAAAATTAGATGGGTAGATCACGTAATTAATGAGGAGGTATCGAATAGAATTGGAAAGAAGAGGAATTTGTGCCACCACTTGACTAGAAGAAAGGACTGGTTGGTAGAACACTTTCTGAGGCATCAAGGGATCACCAATTTAGAGTTGGAGGGAAGTGTGGAGGGTAAAAATTGTAGAAGGAGACCAAGGAATGAGTACACTAAGCAGATTCAGAATGATGTAGGGTGCAGTAGTTACTTGGAGATGAAGAAGCTTGCCCAGGATAGAGTAGCACGGAGAGCTGCATCAAACTAGTCTCTGGACTGAAGATGACAACAACAACAACAACAGCATTGCCTTTTTACAGTTTTCATCAAACGTCTTGTCCTTTCCACCTTTTATTTTGTGTCCAAAGCTATTATTGCAGTTTCTTGTAGAACATCTTTCATCATGCTCCACATCCCTCCAATATTATCCCATGTCCAGTTTTGTGTAGTGTCAAATTTCTGCTGCAGTTGTACTTTATACTTTTTGGATATTCCCCTCTCTTGTAATCAGGAAACACTGTATAATCGCGGGACTTTTCTTTTCACCCTGGTTCTAAAGACCACAATGCATTGTCTGTATTTCACTCTAACCATACAATGATGTGAGTCGCAGACAGCTCTGCAACAACTATGAACCTCAAAGATGTCAGATGCACACCTCCTGCAGTACATTGTTGATGGTATTGTATGGCAAGCACCATGTGTCTTTTCTTATCTTCTTTTCCTGGAGCCATGTAGCCTTCACTACCATTACACTGCCCATGGCAAAGTCAGTAAGTCTTTGTCCATTATTTTTATTCAACATATCATGCAGGGACTCCTTTTCTATTATCTATCTAAAGTCTTCTTGTTTTCCCTCTTTTGCAATAAAGTCCCCCACCACTGTTTTCACATCTTGCCTCGGTATATTGTTTAATTCCTGTTCTAGTCGTCCATAAAATTCACCTTTCACTTCATCCTCATTAACTATGTAGAATTGTGTGGTTGCCACTGCTTAGGATATCTCCTCCTTTCCATCTGACCTCTTGAATTACTGCTTCTTCTATGCTGTATTTCTCCATATTTAATCTGAATCCATGTATTCAAAATTCTCTCATTCCAAGTAGAGAAGTATCTATATTTTCCTGTTTGCATTGTTCTTTTGCTTGCATGGGTCATGCATCAGTATCTTACATTTGGCTGTTACTGTCTTTGAGTTTCATAACAATTGTTTTCCCCAATGTGATCTACCCCCAACCTGCAGGACCAGGAATTGTATCAGGTTTACTGCTTTAGGGAACCTGGGTTTACCACACCTCCAGAGCCACCCCTGCTCTATCTTGTGGGACACATTTTGTGTGGCTCCTCCATGAAGACCATTCTGCCTTTAGTGACCCTGCCGTTAGCTATGCTACCGCCAGCACAAACAACCCTTGACTTCACCAGAGCATGCAAATCCTCCCTGCCCCCTCCCCTCCCCCTGGTATTAATATATCTTCAATAAAGTCCTGTCCCATGGGAGAGGAAAAGTAGCCCTAGCTGCTACAATTTTGAATCTCTTCATCAGAATGTGTCTTCCCATCATTGCATTTTCTGAATCTAAATCCCAAAGATTTCAGAATTTTTCCACTCAAATTGTGGCCCCAACTGAAAGCAGTCTTGTCATCTAAAACATCTGCTACCTTCCGTCTTGTAGGATACTCACCATGATTGTAAAATTCCAGTAGATCATGATGAACAGCGTCTTTCTGGAAATTGTCCAACTCAGTGACAGTTCTTTTTCCACTAATGTCTTTTCTCTTATTTTTGAGGCATTTAAGAGTAGTAAATCTTTCTTCACTTTATATTCCCTTTGGGCAAAAGTACCTGAAGTTGCTGCCTAAAATAAGTCAATGGTTTTGCACATTTTCATTGTCCATCCAAGCAAAAGTGGCATCAGTTCATGAGAAGGCACAAACTGTGCTTTGGTACACAGAGTTTAAATCCATTCTTATGGTGCAAAGGCAGTCTCATTCTGTTTAAAACAAAGTAGCACTAGGTGCCAAGAGGACAAAAGTATGCAGTTTCTGTACAGTGGCAGCATTCCGAAGTGATGTGCAGGTGGTCAGTGTGTCTCTGAAGAACAAGTTAAGAATGTCTGTCATCTGTTGCAATGAACTCAACACAAATCAATTCACCAAGTTTCACAGGAACTTCATATGCCACATGCAACTATTTGAAATTTCCTCATAAAGTGGTTGCATCTGTATTCATACAAGGTGCAGATTCTACAAACCAGAAAGCCCCGATGACAAGCAGTGGCGATATGGATTCACATGTGCAATGCTTAACCAAATCAACAGATATCCTTCTTTCCTGTCAAATATAATATTTTTCAATGAGGCCACTCTCCACATCTCTAGATCTGTTAGTAAACACAACATTCACATTTTGTGATCACAGAATCCACACAGTCTCAGGGAAAAGGTGTGAAGTAGACTGAAAGTAAGTTTTTAAACTTGGTCATCTTAACTCCCGAATGAAAATATTGCGCACTTAACCAATACTGGATAGTGGGTAGCATCAAAGGTGCAATGCAATGCTAGCAGCAGCATGAATGAAGCACAGTCTTGTCACATTAAGCCTTGTTAACAAAAGGTGTTTGTTTCTTAGCCATTGTTTCTTACTGTGCCACCTGGACGGCACCTGTGGCGGAAATGACAGTGTGGCAACAGTGTGAGCTTAGAGTCGGGAACCAAGCTGGACTATGCCAAAGGTATCTCATTGGCAGTTACAAATGGAAGGAAGGCTAAGAATTGGAGAACTGACCTACCCTCATAACTGTCACTTTCATTGCTTCCTAGTATAGCTGTCTGTCAGTGCACCAGAGGCAGCCATGCAAGATGCAATGCATATAAGTGCAAGTGGGGTCTATGCGACTCACCAGCCAGTGACTGTGGAGCACCAGAACAGAACGTCCGCCATATTATTGAGGAATGCCCATTAAGAAGGTACGCCGGACCTGTCTCTGAGGTTATATATGTGAAACCCTCTGCTTTGGATTGACTGTGCGATCTAGATATTGAGCTTTAAATATATGAATGAGTTTCTAGTCAGGCTTGCCAAGCTTCTAACGTGTAGTTATTTTGTCTTGAGTGTTTGTACTTTATCCTTTTGTGCTATTGCTTGTTTTTTTACACATGTACTATTTACACATTGTTTTGTTTTATACATTTCGTTTACATATTGTTGTACTTATATAAAATATTGTCGCTGTCTTGCCATACGCAAAATAAATAAATAAATAAATAAATAGAGGCAGCTTAATATCCAAACTGCTAACTTTGTCTTCTGCTGGTCATACATGGCTGGTAATGGATATTCCCCAATGTCAAGAGTGACTGGGAAGAATGCAAATCATATCTTCATACCTCACAGCTGCCTAAGACCATTCAAAGACTATCTACAAGTAGATTTCCTAGTATTATTTAGATGCATCTTGCAAGCACCTTTGCTTACTTTGAATAATTGTCCTAGTGCATAAAGTTGCTGGTTTTCCTGGTCCAGGTCCTGGTATGCCCATACCATTAGGAAATAACAAACATGTTACTTATGCCTGATGATTGGGTGCATCAGTTTTTGTGGGGGCCTGTGATTTTGTTCAAGACGGTTAATTGCCCTCCCATATATATTTTGGAATTTAGAATGGCTTTGTTTCTGGTGCTGCAACTCCTGGTCCATTACACTCTCTCCTCTATGGTTGTGACTACCAATAAAATACAAAAGAGTTAATCAGCATGTACAGTACATGGAATTATAAGTTGAATATTAGTTCTTTTTCAAAAGGACTACAGACTTAAAATTTGAATTGTGTGTAAGACAAAAGTTAGTCAGCTTTTCTTTTTAGTTTCTTGTTTCTGCCCTTATCTTCCTCTTTATTTCACAAGCCACCTTACTATTTGCTGTGAGAGATACTTCTGGAACCACCATTATTTTGCCTCTTTCCTGTTCCATTCGTGAATAATGCATGGAAAGAATGACTGTTGGTAAGCTTCCATATGAACTCTTTAATTTCTACAATTTTCCTGGTGTGCTCACTTCATTAGGTGTATGACTGAGGAAATACTATGTTGCATGAATCTTTGTGGAACACACATTCTCAGAATTTTTATCCTTCCCAACATGTAGAATGCCACTCTTGTAACATCTGTTGCTGGAGTTCAGCGAACTTCTGTGTAATGCTCTTGTACTTTGTAAACTATCCCATGATGAAACACACCACTCTTCTTCGAATCTTGCTATCAAATTTATTAATGACTGTATTTTAAGACACTTCCTATGTGGATGCATTACATTTTCTTGCAATTGTTCCACTGAATCTCATCAAGATAACTGCATTTCCTACACTAGTTTCATGTGGTCATTGTTCATTAGCTCTCTCTGACAGATACACTGCCTGAAAAAGTGAAGCACTTTGAAGACATGGTGAGAGGTCAGTGAAACTTCACACACATACGTACAATTGGTGGTTATGTAAATGATTAAGAGTTGCAATTCATTATTTGTGTTTTGTGCTGTTAAATGGTTCAAATGGCTCTGAGCACTATGGGACTTAAGTTCTGAGGTCATCAGTCCGTTAAAAGGCTGTTAGGCTATATGAGTGAGGTGGCCTGCATGATATGTTGAGTAATCACTATGAAGGGCACTGATATGCTGCATACTCATGTGAGGCAGCATTATCAGCACCTAACAGAATTTGAAATGGCCTCATTGTAGCTCTCCATTTGGCTGGCTGGTCAAATCATGCAGTATCCAGATTTGTGGTGCATTCGTATGCCATTTGGCCCCATGTTGGACTACAAGGGATTGTGAGGACAGGCCTACTCATTGTCCCATTCCAGTTGACCACATCTGACTACCATAAGAGAAGATCGCCCTATTGTGCAGCAAGCACATCGTGATCTCATGACATCTGTGTGTCTCCAAGAACTAGTATCTTCTCACTCCATTGGTTGGAGACTAGCAGCAGCTGGGCTTGGGAATTACCATCCCATTCACAGGCTGCCGTAAACACCACAAAACAAATGGTTGTGTTTGGAGTGATGCCGTGATTGGGAAGCATGGACTGCTGATGACTGGCATTGAATTCTATTCAGTGATGAATCATAGTTCTGCACAATCCTGGATAACCATAATCAGCAGGTATGCTAGTGACATAGGGAGAAGGCCCATTCTTCCAATGTTTCTGAGAGACACAAGATTGTTGCTCCTGTTGTCATAGTGTGGAGAGTCATCAGGTAAGACTTCAGGTGATGGCTGGTAGTGGTTGAAAAAACACTGACGGTACAGTGGTACATCACAGACATCTTGTTCCCTAATGTGTTAGCTCTCATGCAATAGTATCACAATACCTTTCTTCAACAAGTCAATGCTTTTCCACACACATCTCTATGAACTATGTCTGTGATGTTGAGGTACTCCCATGGCCAGCAAGATCACCAGATCTTAGGATATCAAGGGCCAGTTACAAGATTATGTATGCCCTTGCCTCAGGAGAGGATATAATGGCTTTATGACACCCTTCCCAGCAGAATCGTGCATTCATCCTGGTCAGTTTGAATTAGTTGTTCAAATACAAATTCCCAGAAATTGCCATGAACAGGAGGGTAAGAACTCCATTAAACTTAAGAATGAGAAGATGTGCTTGTATTTAGTTTGGAGATCTGTGGTAACTATGGTAGAAAAAACATAACCCCCCCCCCCTCTCTCTCTCTCTCTGTGTGTGTGTGTGTGTGTGTGTGTGTGTGTGTGTGTGTGTGTGTGTGTGTGTGTGTGTGTGTTTTTTTTTTTTTTTTTTTCTCTCTTCAGATAGAAAACTAAGTTCAATTTCAAATCCCATCATTTCATTTTGTACTCTTGAAGTTGAAGTAAGTGCACTAAGCACAGGCATAATAAAATTATAACTTGTGACAAGAGAACTCTTGGCATAATGGAGAAAGGTAACATGTCTCAGAATGTGACAGAGTTATTTCTGCTGTACAAATTTTTGTTTGGTTTTTAGTTTCAATACACATAAAAAAGAATACTTACTTAATTACAACGAAACTTGCGAAACTTTGTGAAGTAGGACCTAAGGTGAGAGACACCTCCAGGCTTCTTTCAATTTGTATATGTGATGCAGTTATCTACACTCCTGGAAATGGAAAAAAGAACACATTGACACCGGTGTGTCAGACCCACCATACTTGCTCCGGACACTGCGAGAGGGCTGTACAAGCAATGATCACACGCACGGCACAGCGGACACACCAGGAACCGCGGTGTTGGCCGTCGAATGGCGCTAGCTGCGCAGCATTTGTGCACCGCCGCCGTCAGTGTCAGCCAGTTTGCCGTGGCATACGGAGCTCCATCGCAGTCTTTAACACTGGTAGCATGCCGCGACAGCGTGGACGTGAACCGTATGTGCAGTTGACGGACTTTGAGCGAGGGCGTATAGTGGGCATGCGGGAGGCCGGGTGGACGTACCGCCGAATTGCTCAACACGTGGGGCGTGAGGTCTCCACAGTACATCAATGTTGTCGCCAGTGGTCGGCGGAAGGTGCACGTGCCCGTCGACCTGGGACCGGACCGCAGCGACGCACGGATGCACGCCAAGACCGTAGGATCCTACGCAGTGCCGTAGGGGACCGCACCGCCACTTCCCAGCAAATTAGGGACACTGTTGCTCCTGGGGTATCGGCGAGGACCATTCGCAACCGTCTCCATGAAGCTGGGCTACGGTCCCGCACACCGTTAGGCCGTCTTCCGCTCACGCCCCAACATCGTGCAGCCCGCCTCCAGTGGTGTCGCGACAGGCGTGAATGGAGGGACGAATGGAGACGTGTCGTCTTCAGCGATGAGAGTCGCTTCTGCCTTGGTGCCAATGATGGTCGTATGCGTGTTTGGCGCCGTGCAGGTGAGCGCCACAATCAGGACTGCATACGACCGAGGCACACAGGGCCAACACCCGGCATCATGGTGTGGGGAGCGATCTCCTACACTGGCCGTACACCCCAGGTGATCGTCGAGGGGACACTGAATAGTGCACGGTACATCCAAACCGTCATCGAACCCATCGTTCTACCATTCCTAGACCGGCAAGGGAACTTGCTGTTCCAACAGGACAACGCACGTCCGCATGTATCCCGTGCCACCCAACGTGCTCTAGAAGGTGTAAGTCAACTACCCTGGCCAGCAAGATCTCCGGATCTGTCCCCCATTGAGCATGTTTGGGACTGGATGAAGCGTCGTCTCACGCGGTCTGCACGTCCAGCACGAACGCTGGTCCAACTGAGGCGCCAGGTGGAAATGGCATGGCAAGCCATTCCACAGGACTACATCCAGCATCTCTACGATCGTCTCCATGGGAGAATAGCAGCCTGCATTGCTGCGAAAAGTGGATATACACTGTACTAGTGCCGACATTGTGCATGCTCTGTTGCCTGTGTCTATGTGCCTGTGGTTCTGTCAGTGTGATCATGTGATGTATCTGACCCCAGGAATGTGTCAATAAAGTTTCCCCTTCCTGGGACAATGAATTCACGGTGTTCTTATTTCAATTTCCAGGAGTGTATAAGTAAGTGCTGCTTGAGAAAAGCTGCATTGATATTTGGTGATATTTTGATAAGATTTCAAAGTGATGTGAAGACTGGAAACTTTAAATGTTCAGATATATTGTACATGTCAAAAAACTGAGTCACAGTTGAGATCATTAAACTCATGCAAATAACTAGATGTAAAAATTGTAAATACCCTAGGAGAAAGGGAACACTCATCAAAAGGCAGAAGTGCTGAGTCATTGACAGGCACACATAAAAAAGATAGAAAACTTGCTAGCTTTCAAAGTAATCATGCACAAATCTATGCCCGTATGTGGCAGCGGATGGACAAACAACACCATATCCCTCTGACAAATTAACTATCAGTTTTGAATGCTAGGAATAATTTCTTTTTTTCTACATTATCTACCTGCTGTAGATAGGTGTAGATGTAGATGAGACAAATATCGATTGTGTAAAAATGAGATTAGCTTTATAGAACATTGGAATTTACTGCTGACAAATAAAGAAAATGTAGAAATTCTTTTGTGATCTCTTAAGGAAAACACATAAGGACAAGAATAATTAGTGGTGGTGGAACTAGATTGATAATAGCAAGTTTTTCCAATCACTACATTCTAAGACGTCAGTTGTATTTATTAAAAACAGCCTAAGGTCAATATTACAGCAATGGAGTTGGAGAAGTGTGATTTAAGTTGGCCTGTTGTTGTTGTTGTTGGTGGTGGTGGTCGTCGTTGTGGTCTTCATAGAAACTGGCTGGCTGAAGCTCTCCATGGCAGTCCATTCTGTGCAGGTCTCTTCATTTCTGCATAACTACTTCAGCCTGCATCCATCTGAAGATGCTTACTGTATTCAACAAGCTTTGGCATCCCTCTACAATTTGCACCTCCCCAATTCCTTCCATTAGCGAATTGAGAACTCCTTGATGCCTCAGCATATGGCTTATCAAACAAAGCTTTCTTTTAGTCAAATTGTGCCTTAAATTTCTTTTTTCCTCAATTTGATTCAGTACCTCATTTATTATTCAATCTAAACATCTAATCCTCAGCATCCTTTTATGACACCACATTTCAAGTGCTTCTATTTCCTTATTGCCTGAACTGCTTATCACCATGTTTCACTTCCATGCAAAGCTAGTTGCCAGAAAAATACCTTTAGAAAAAAAATCCTAACACTTAAATTGATATTGGATGTTAACTAATTTCTTTTTTGCAGACATGCTTCTTTTGCTGTTGCCGTCTCTGTTTTATCTCTTCTCTACTTCTGCCCTAATAGCAGATATTATCCCCATTACCAAATTGACAACTCATTGATGCATAATGATCCAATTCCCTCAGCATTGCCTCCTTTAACTCAGCTACATCTCATTACCCTTATTTTATTGTTGTTAATGTTCATCTTATAATCTCTTGTCAAGATCCTAAGTTCCTCTAAGTTCTTTGTTGTCTCTGACAGAGTTACAAAGTCATCAGTAAACTTCAGAGTTTTTATTTGTTCTCCCTGAAATTTAATTCCTTTTCAAAATTTGCCTTTGTTTCCTTCACAGCTTGCTCAATGCACAGATTGAATAACATGGGGACAGGCTAAAATCAGTCTCACTCCCTTTTCAATTACTGCTTCCCTTTCATGTCTTTGACCCTTGTAAATGCAGTCTCATTTCAGTAAGGTTTGTAAATAACCTTTGGTCCCTATATTTTATTCCTGTTACCTTCAAAATTTCGAAGAATGTAGCTTAGTCAACATTGCCAGAAGCTTTCTTTCAATGTACAAATGTTAGAAGTATTGGTTTGTCTTTCTTCAACCTATCTTCTAGTATAAGACGTAGGATCAGTATTGCATTACATGTTCCTACATTTCTCCACAATCCAAACAAGGTCAACTTCTATCTTTTTTTCCATTCTTCTGTAAATATCTCAAGGATATCCATAACTATGAAGGAATATCTTCTCTCCCAGGGATCCTGTTTCCCCTTCTTCCTTTTCCCACAACTAAATTCCAGTCACCCATTACTATAAAATTTTTGGCTCCAGTAACTACTTGAGTAATTTTCTTTTTCTCATTATATGTTGTTTCAATCCCTTCATCATCTGAGGAACTAGTTGGAATACAAACTTGTAGTACTGTAGTGAGTGTTAGCTTCATGTCTATCTTGGCTACTGTAATGCATTCTGTGTACTGTTCATAGTATCTTATACACATTGCTATTTTCTCATTCATTATTAGACCATCCACTGCTTTTTCCTTATTTGATTTAGTGTTGATAAACCAGTACTGAACTGAACAGAAGTCGTGTTCTTGTGGCCACTGCACTTCACTAATTCCCACTGTATCTATTATCAAACTCTCCAGTTCCCTCTTACATACCTGCCAGATCAATGGATATAACATTCCACACTCTGACCTATACAGTGCCATTCGTTTTTCTTGATGACGATATCCTCCTGAATAATCCCTGCCCAGAGAGCTGCCGAATGAGGGGCTATCTGGCTATACCGTTGAGGCACCCAAGTCACCCCATCTTGGCAAGGTCTACAGTTCATAGGGTATAAATGAGAAATTTTCACTCTAGCCCGTTTATACTGTGGTAATGTTTACATCAAATGACTCTTTAAGCATAATTATTTGACTGAGACTTAGCAATGTAATAATGTGGAACACACTTTTTCAATTTAGACATCCCTACTAATAAGGAAAATAAATTTCCTGAATGGGTTTGCAATCATCGTGGATTTTTTATGAATAAAGCTGTATAGGTTGTTTAATACATTTCTTTATTTATAACATCATTTCAGCTACTGTTGAGGATTATAAAGCAGACTTAATGAATTATTAGTTGTCATACTTTAGTGAACTTCACAGAACTTTATTGCTGAAATCTTAAAAGCAAGTTTTATGAGCATGCAGCTGTATCCAATTTAATTCATATTTTATAATTTAACTTTGAATCTTTGTAATTTTAAAGACTATCTGTCATTTTATAAATATGACCTGGAGGAAAAAAATAATAAATAAATTGGACAAATGAAGGCAATGCCCCACACTAGTAACTATGAAAATTTTTTGAGCTGAATTGAAAGTACCTGTAGTTTCCCATTGCTTTCAAGCGTTTGCAGTATGAACACAGTAAAACCATGTCCCCCCACTTAGGCAAAAGTTTTATTGATACTGGCAATGAAAGCTGATTTATAAGTTCTAAGTTTTGGTGTGAACTTTTTAAAATTCTAATTTTTCATTTTTTGTAGTCTCATAATGTATAACAAACACCTTGTAGTCACATGATCCTTTAATATTAATTACAGATCTGTAATTGGCAGTAGCCAGAATTACATTATAAATACAGAAATATATTGAGCAATCTAAATGACATTATTTGCAGAATGTAGTTGGTATAGTTTTGACAGCGAAAACTACACACAAGCCTGGGAGTAAAGAAAAATAGGATGCAAAGCAATAGCGAGTCCATCATCAGTCAATTGCTTGAGCAGTTAATCTGACAGTTCATAAGTGAGATAAATATTTTTATGCCTCTTGGCTACAGATGAATCAATCTCCTCAAAAATTTCACAAAAAGGAAATGGCTTAGCAACTATGATATCATAGTGGTCACAAAACAAACACACACAAAAATTCAGTAATAAATCTAGGAGAGTATTTGTAACTGCAGCTGTTAACATCTTTCTTCACGACAAACTCCGAACAGTTAGTTGAAATTCAACAAATGCATAACAATGGTGGTTTAAGGTCACACACATCAATTCACAGGATTGGTATGTATACAGGGTGTTACAAAAAGGTATGGCCAAACTTTCAGGAAACATTCCTCACACACAAAGAAAGAAAATATGTTATGTGGACATGTGTCCGGAAACGCTTACTTTCCATGTTAGAGCTCATTTTATTACTTCTCTTCAAATCACATTAATCATGGAATGGAAACACACAGTAACCAGTAACAGAATGTACCAGCGTGACTTCAAACACTTTGTTACAGGAAATGTTCAAAATGTCCTCCGTTAGCGAGGATACATGCATCCACCCTCCGTCGCATGGAATCCCTGATGCGCTGATGCAGCCCTGGAGAATGGCGTATTGTATCACAGCCATCCACATTACGAGCACGAAGAGTCTCTACATTTGGTACAGGGGTTGCGTAGACAAGAGCTTTCAAATGCCCCCATAAATGAAAGTCAAGAGGGTTGAGGTCAGGAGAGCGTGGAGGCCATGGAATTGGTCCGCCTCTACCAATCCATTGGTCACCGAATCTGTTGTTGAGAAGCGTACGAACACTTCAACTGAAATGTGCAGGAGCTCCATCGTGCATGAACCACATGTTGTGTCGTACTTGTAAAGGCACATGTTCTAGCAGCACAGGTAGAGTATCCCGTATGAAATTACGATGTGCTCCATTGAGTGTAGGTGGAAGAACATGGGGCCCAATCAAGAGATCACCAACAATGCCTGCCCAAACGTTCACAGAAAATCTGTGTTGATGACGTGATTGCACAATTGCGTGCAGATTCTCGTCAGCCCACACATGTTGATTGTGAAAATTTACAATTTGATCACGTTGGAATGAAGCCTCATCCGTAAAGAGAAAATTTGCACTGAAATGAGGATTGACACATTGTTGGATGAACCATTCGTACCCGTGGAGGCCAATCAGCTGCTGATAGTGCCTGCACACGCTGTACATGGTACGAAAACAACTGGTTCTCCCGTAGCACTCTCCATACAGTGACGTGGTCAATGTTACCTTGTACAGCAGCAACTTCTCTGATGCTGACATTAGGGTTATCGTCAACTGCACAAAGAATTGCCTCGTCCATTGCAGGTGTCCTCATCGTTCTAGGTCTTCACCAGTCGCGAGTCATAGGCTGGAATGTTCCGTGCTCCCTAAGACACCGATCAATTGTTTCGAATGTCTTCCTGTTGGGACACCTTCGTTCTGGAAATCTGTCTCGATACAAACGTACCGCGCCACGGCTGTTGCCCCGTGCTAATCCATACATCAAATGGGCATCTGCCAACTCCGCATTTGTAAACATTGCACTGATTGCAAAACCACGTACGTGATGAACACTAACCTGTTGATGCTACGTACTGATGTGCTTGATGCTAGTACTGTAGAGCAATGAGTCGCATGTCAACACAAGCACCGAAGTCAACGTTACCTTCCTTCAATTGGGCCAACTGGCGGTGAATTGAGGAAGTACAGTACATACTGACGAAACTAAAATTCTAACATGGAAATTAAGCGTTTCTGGACACATGTCCACATAACATCTTTTCTTTATTTGCGTGTGAGGAATGTTTCCTGAAAGTTTGGCCGCACCTTTTTGTAACACCCTGTATGTCCAAGTATAAGATAATAGAAGACAACAAAGGCCCACATTGCTTTAATATCGTCATTTGAGAATGTTGTCAAAACAGAAGTTCTCACTAAAAAGTAATTGTAATTTAAGTGAGGGAGAAATCTTAACAGCAACTCTTGCATGCTTAAGAAGTGCTATAAGTATGTATAAGTGCTACAAAAATTTCCTCTATCAGGTCCTGGCAAAAGATCTACCATAAAATCTCATGAAGCCTCGTCCTATGTAAAGTCAATGAAACACACCTAATGCATCCATCCTGTTCCTTGAAACAATATGCTTAAGGCAATAGATAGAAAGTCAAAATATTAAATTCTCCATTTAAGTATGCAGTCATGTGCAAGGATACCGCTGCACATTCTCACCAATGAATAACATTTAAATAAACAAGCAAAGTATCATAAAACATTAAAAACTAGTCAAGATGAAAAAGTCACCAGGCTATAAAGGAAATGATATTAGATTTTACAATGAATATGCTGCGTAATTTTCCCCCTTCCTAGCTTCCGGTTATCAAGAATATCTCGAGCAGTGAATAGCCCTCGTGATGAAAAGAGCAATGAACTACAATCAGTACCCTTAACATTCATATGTTTTCAAATCATAGGAAAGATAGCTTAAGGTTTAACATCCCACCAGAGACGAGTCATTAGAATTGAAGCACAAGCTAACATTGGGCCTTTCAAATGAACCATCCCAGCTTTAATCAATTTAGGGCAATCACAGGACGTCTACATGTGGATGGCTAGTCAGGGATGTAAACTGCTGTCCTCCATAAATATGTAATGATTGATTTATGGTATTTTTTTACTAGTAGATTCCAGTACATTGCACTGGAAGGTGAATGTTTGACTCAAGAGAAAGCAACATTAGGTGCGCTTCTCCAAACAATTGCTAATATTCTCAATAACCTATTTATTAGCTAAATGAAGTCTCACCACCCAAAAGCAAAAGGTAGAAATAACATCCCTGAATGTAAAAAAATCCTCCTCAGTCTGACTCAGCTCTGCAATTGAAATACAAGATTTAGGACATAATTGAAAAACTCCTCTCCAAAATGCAAACAAGGCAGCACATACACTCAACCATCCTGCCTGTAGGGAAGCCTTACAAATTGATGGAAATAAACTGGATAAGTAGCAGAGGCGAGGTTTTTCGGAATGTCTATTGACAGTTCACTCCCGATGGACCATCACAGAGAGAATCTGTGACAAAAGCTACACAGTCTCTGTTACATATTCAGAATCCTCAGGCAATCTTGTGATATCAACACTATAAAAACTATGTATTGTGGGCTTACACAGTCAATAATAGCATATGACACTCCTTTTTTTATAGGGGTTCACAGAAAAATTTTCACTGTCCAAAAAAGAATAATAAAAATAATGAAGAGACTTCCAGTGCAATCAGCCACCAAACCTATTTACAAAGCACATCTGTATTACCAGTCCCCTGTATTTATATTCTAGAAACTGTCTGTCTTGTCACAAAAAATCTTAATCTGTTTGCAAAAAATAGAGAAATCCACAACAGTGACACACAATCCAAGACAAACACACATGTAGTGAGCCAACTATTGAGTAGATATCAAGATAAGATGACAAATACATGCAACTTATGAACAAATTACCCTTATCTTCTTCTTCTTCCTGAAACAATTCTGCTTATGCAGGCCGTTCACTATCCCTATCAATTAGAAACGAAAGTAATACCTTTGGGACAAAAGTAAAGGAATCGCTAATGGAACATTTTACTCTGTTGATGAGTGCCTGAAGGCAAACTTTTATTAACTATGTGACATCATCCTCTCTCTCGTATAATTTAAATCTTAAAAAGATCTGTCTCCTAAATACACTCTAAGACAAAGAAAAAGACACACCAGAAGGGCATTATCTGAATGGAACAGAAATCAGTAGCTGTGGTGTACATGTGCAGATAAACAAATGATTACAATATCAGAAAAATTAGATGATTTATTCAAGAGAAAGAGCTTCACAAATTGAGCAAGTCGGTAATGTTTTTGTCCACCTCTGGCCCTTATGCAAACAGTTATTTAGCTTGGCATTGATTGATAGAGTTCGTGAATGTCATCCTGAGGGGTATTGTATCAGATTCTGTCCAACTGGCATGTTGGTTGGGAGGGCCCTGCCTGTAATGCTCCAAACATTCTCAGTTGGGGAGAGATCTGGTGACCCGCTGGCCTTGGACATTTTTTGCAGATGATGTATCATTATGACATAGTTTTTTACTGTGTATTTAATATTTTGTTATTATCAACCCCACATCTTTATGGAAATACAATATAAGATTTTTGGGCTTCAGTAAATCAATAGGAATGTCAACAGCCATCTGAGTTTACTTACTGAGAGTTCTGTTGTCTACAGGCAGTAGAAACTCTCGTCATATGCAGTCATACATTATCTTGCTTAGGTGTAAGATCCGGATTTATTGCCATGAAGGGCAGCAAAACGGGTCGTAGAGTATCATCAACATACCACTGTGCTGTAAATGTTCTGCTATGAAAGGAGATGGCATTCCAAACCATCACTCCTGGTTGTCAGGCCATACGGCAAGCGACAGTCAGGTTGGTATCCCACCACTATTTTGTGTGTCCCCAGAAACGTCTTCGCTGGTCATTGGGGCTCAGCCCATAGTGGGACTCATCATTGAAGACAGCCGTACTCCAGTCAATGAGGATTCCAGGCCAAATGTCCCCAACACCACTGCAAATGGGGTTCTTGGTGTACATAAGTCAATGGTAGTAGGTGTAAGGGGCACCATTAGCTCAGCCCCCTCTCTGTGAGCCACCTACAAATGGTCCTAGTGGTCACTGAAGCACCAGTTGCCTGTTGGATTGTGATAATGATTAATCCAGGGCTCTGAGCCCCTCTGAGGACTGCTCAGTCCTCACGTCCTGTCGTCTCTCTAGATCAACTGCTGCTTTTTTGACACTGTTTTCAGCCATGTTCACTCATTCCTGCCAACATTGTCGAATAATGGCATTGCTCCTATTCAAATGTTGAGCAATTCACGAATTACTCCAACCAGCTTCTTTGAGCCCAATTACACATTCTCTCTCAAATGCTGCATGTGTTCGTTTTGCAGTGTACATTATGGCAAAGTGGCCAATAAAGCATATAATTTATTTTATTTTATTTTTTGATCTTGCTCTAAGCATGATATTCTAGTTGCCCTATATCCTGTACAGCTTTTGCACTGTAAAATGGTGAAAAAAAAGAAATAATATGCATGTGTTTCATATTTAGTATAGTCTGTTAATGTGTTAGCAGATATTGTTTCTACGAAGGTATTTTGGAAAGTAAAGATACACCGTACGCCAGAGGAAAAGAAGAGTTTTGGCGAGCAAGTTGGCAATACTGGTGTTAACCTTGCACCGTTAGCTTTCTCCTCGTGGTCGTTCGGCAGTTGAACGTTGCTTCTGGTTGGAGTAGGTTGTGTTTAAAATGGCTGCGCCGATTCAGAATCCCACCAAATGTGAAGTGCGCTCCGTCATGCGTTTTCTTCATACAAAAGGTCAGCAACCAGTGGATAATCACAAAGGAATTGTTTCTGTTTATGGGAACATTATGAATCGACAAAATGTAACCAAATGGTGTCGTCATTTCTCTGAAGGTAGGACCGATGTTCATGACGAACAAAGAACAGGTCGGCCATCTGTGATCTCTGATGCCCTTCTTCGGAGAACGGAGGAAGCAATTCATGCAAATAGATGTCTCACATCGAAAGAATTGCTTCAGATCATACCGGACGTGTCAATGACAACTCTTTATGACGTTGTGACTGTCAAGTGTAGTGTTTCTCCGCCATCCCAACAAGTTGGTGAAGTGCTGTTTCAAGTGATTTGCCACATTGATGTGCGTGTTGCTTTATATGTAGAGGAAGCTTAGTTAGCCTTCTTTCCTTAACATGCAGATGAAAAAGTTTTCCTAATGTTTTTGAAAAAAAAAAAAAAGGAGCACAGACTGGTCGGTTTTATGTCCTTGGCCATGGTATGATCAATTGTCCCTGGTTTCGGAATGAAAACAGCATCACTTTCAAGCTCTGGGAATGATTCCTGCTGCTAGGCTAATCCTGAGCAGGCTATGTATGAGTCTAATTAAACTCTCTCCTGATTGTTGTTGTACTGCTGCCAGGATTCCATCTGGGCCTGGTAACTTGAACAGTTGAAGCATTCCCACTACCCACTGACCTATTTTTTCCTGTTTTAATTGATGCATTGTCTGGCAGATTCCCAGGTTTGTTTTTGATTACATGAAAACCAGTGCACCTCAGGGACTGACTTGTAGTGTATTCTGTCCGCTAGAACTGATTGAGGGCCTGATCGGATGGTGTTTGTTTGTTTGTTTTCAGTATTGAGGAGCACATCCAATTGGTATTCTGGTGAGGATTTTCTGAAGTCTGGCACAAGTAGCTGTACATTCCACTTCGTCTCAGATTACCTTCCAGGATCATAGTTTTGCTTGCTTAATCACAGGGTTGTATTTGGCAAGGGCCTGCCAATATTTTGCTCATTGTCCTTTTCTTCTTGGAAGGTTGACCATCTTCTTACCTGCTTCCTTTTGAATTCCAAGTTATTATCACATCAAGGTACATTCCTGTTTGTGTACTTCTTAGTGTTTGGACAGTTTTCTAAATATGAGGTTGTAATAGCTGATAGCAGTGCATCTGACAATTCCTCAAAGCCTGCTGGATTCCTTATGAAAGTTCTGGCTTGTATTGAGGTGTCTCCTACATGAGTCCCGGTCTCTTTTCTTAGGATTCCTATAGGACATGATCTGTATAACACCCATTTCAATCTCAAACTTAATATATATGTGGACGATAAGGATGGCTCCAATGCCACATGTTATTGTTTCACATAGCTGCCCATTAATGTGGACCCAAAACTTACATCAATTACTTCCTCCCTTCTTATGTTCCTATTCCCTATTCAGGATCTCCAGGTTGCTTTCGAGTAAAAATTCAAGGTGTTCACCTCTACTGTAGGTGTCACTGCTACCCCAGATCAGGTTGTGTGCACTGGTATCACAACTGACTAGCACTTGTTCATTCTGCTGTGAGAAACCGTCTACCAGTCTCCTTACTTCCTGGGAAGGGGAAGGGGAGGGGGTGGGGGGGGGGGGTTACTGCCCTTGTAAGGAAGGTAAACTGAGGTCATTATAATTTTCATCATGATTCCTTCCTCTCACTTTTCATCCCTGGAACAAGAGCCCACCATCAGAATGAATGAAATTTCATTTTTGACATAAATGCATATTTGGAGTTCCTTCGAGTTCTGGTCTAGTTCCTCCCGAGGCCTGAAATGGCCCCTTTATTACACACAGAGTCTCTGGATAGGGCCATGTCCAGCTCTGTCTTCAGGGAAGGGTGGGAGTTGCCCATTTACTGTGTTGCAGGTTTAACTGCAACACTTGCAGTTTCTATCTTGCAGCCATGGTTGCTTCTGATATCTTTGATTACTCTCACAGTAACCAATGAGAACCCTAGGTACACGACTGTTCCCGCGTTACCCTCAGTGCACGTTTTTGGGACACACACTGTCTCAGTACATTTCTAATTATGATGTCTTAGAAGCTTCTGGAAATCCCAGAAAAGATTGTTTATCATAAAGCAACAGTTTTCTCTCAGTTTTGCTTTCACATGCTCGACAAAGTCATATGCTTCTCATAAACATCTGAATATCTTTCCTTAAACTCACAGTGTCATTGCTTCAATTTTCTTCCCCAATACAGAAGGTCCACATTTCAAACAATTGACAGTAAATTTTGACAGCAATTTATCCTCTTGCATATAAATCTAATCACTGACTGAGTTTCATAATTAGTATAATTTATTAGTGCTTCACTCATTCAACAAATTGTTTTGGAAAGGCAGACAAGAGTGAAATGACAGCAATACGGAAATTGCATTCTCAACAGATCAGCGAATGCTACTATGTACACGTAAAACAATCAGTATTGTCAACATATTTTAGCCCTTATTTTGAATTGCCTCTCATAGAATACCGTATACAAGAAGTACTGAGAAGAGATGCAGAGGCACTGGTGGCAAATACTGTACAGGATGTACATTGGTTGATCATCTGAAACGTAGGATGTGGCTCCACTTCCTGAAATGTAACACAAACTGTATGCACCAAATATTACCCATGCGTTACAACTTCTGTGCACTTGAGGATCACAATGACAAGGAACACTTTTAAAATACACTAGACTCCCGCTAATCCGTCCCTCAGTAGTCCAGCCTCTCAGTAATTCGGCATACATACTAAAACAATGAAACTCGAAATTTTAGGTAAGTTTAACCGAGGTTCTTCGCAGAAAGCCATTCCTGCTGAGTTCAGTGTTGGGCAAGCAACTATTTATGAGATCAAAAAGAAAGAAGACAGTACTCAAGACAAATGGATAGTGAGTTGGGAAACTGGAAGGTTATGCGAAAGAGTGAGAATGAAGAACAAGAACTGGATGTAACCATTTGTAGATGGTTCATACAATGCAGTAAAGAAATTCTAGTCAGTGGCCCAATTATAAAGGAAAAAGCAGCTGCATTTAACAGACAACATGATGGTAGTAACATGTTTGTAGCAAGCGAAGGTTGGCTATCAAACTGGAGGGAGGGGGAGGGGGGGGAGGAGAGAGAGACATGGCATTTGGCAGCTGAAAGTCACCAGGGAAAGTCGCTCAGCTAACGATAAGGATGCTGATGAGTTTGTGAGGAAGATATGGAAGATAAAAGAGGAAGAAGATGTAACTGCTGATGCCTTGTATAATGCTGATGAAACAGGACTCTTTTACATGATGCTTCCTTCAAAACCATTGGTTGCCAAGAACGAGGAAGAAGCTCATGGTTACAAGCAACAGAAACAGCGTGTAACATTAATCGTGTGTTGTAATGCAAATGGGAGTCATAAACTACCGCTTATGGTGATTGGAAAATACCAACATCCATGTTGTTTTCAGCACACTGACGTAAATGCTCTACCAGTGCAGTATTGTGCTCAGAAGAAAGTGTTCATGGACAGACAAATATTCTCTTAGTGGTTCCATGAAACATTTGTACCGGCAGTGAGAAAAGAGCTAAAGAAGAAAAAGCTTCCGCTGAAAGCTATCCTGATAATTGACAGTAGTCCCAGTCATCCTTCAGATATTTCTCTAAAGTCCAATGATATACAAGCACTCTTTCTCCTACCCAATGTGACAGCCCTAATTCAGCCCATGGACCAGGAAATTTTAGAATCAATTAAACGTCATTATTGACATTCACTTCTCATCTCCTTGCTGAACAAAATTGAAAATGACCCTCTTGAGACTATACTGAAGGCATGGAAAGCAATTATTTGATGTTGTTTTCCAAGCAGCAGAAGCATGGGATAAAGTGGAGAGCGCTATCATATTGAAGAGCTGGAGAAAATTGTGGCCATCCATTGATGCCAAGTTGAATCCAGTAGTGAGTGACAGCAATGAGCCAGTCAATTCAGAATTATCAATTACTCTGTACACTGACATGTTCCACAATCTTCCAGGAGGAGAAAAAATTGATGAGGAAGATGTTACTAAGTGACTGAATGAGGAAAACTGTGATACGGACCAAACTTTTAACAGATGAAGAAATAATCAAAAGTGTGCAAAAAAGTAATGATGAAAGTAGTGAAGCAGAGAACACAGGAAGAGAGAGCATGAAAATTTCTCACACTACTGGTGCTGAAGATGCCGAGGTCTTCCTGGAATACATTATGCAACAACCAGATACATGTAGTACCGATGTCATGCTTGTAAAGTGGTTGCATGATAAAGCATGCCACCATTGCGTATCATCATTGCGACAGTTAAAAATTAGGTACATGTTTCATAGTGAGTGATACGGCTGTATAATTTTGTCCAATATACACTCAAGAACTAAGTTTTCTTTGAAAATTAATGTATTTTTGGATTTAATAAAGTGTATCCTCTGTGTTTTAAAATTGTATCCTTCGGTTTAATAAAGTACAGTTCACTATGTTTTCAAAATAAATAGAAAACAAAATAAATGAATAAAATAAAATCCAGACACTCAATAATCCAGCACCTCTGCTAATCCGGCACCCATGTGTGCCAGGAATGGCCGGATTAGCGAGAGTCTAGTGTACGTAGTATCAGTATTTGATACAATTTTAATTTTATGTTGTTAGCATGAACCACTGACATAAAATATGGAAATTTTTGCTTAACAGATATCACATCCATTCTACCTAATTTGCGTATACACTATGAGAAAATTCATTTTTTAAAAAAAGGGCATAAATACAGTTTATATGAAGAAGAGTATAAATGTTTTAATTCTGACAGGGAACATACTGTATACAATCTATTCAACACAGATTAAAATAAAGAGATGTTTACTTAAACTGTTCATTTGTGAGTTCATGAGAAAGAAGAGGGAAACTATAAAGCCCTTGCCTTTTTCTGACTTGTGAAATGACCTACTTAGCCATTTATGGAAGAACCTGCAGTTATATACAGTCCCTTACGGCATTTCTATCATACATGAAGCATTGCTGGAGGTAGATCCCAGAATCAAATGCATGTCAAACCCTAAGTAATTACATTTAGTCTGACACTTACCTACTCAGCCACCAAACCATGCATAGTATCTAATGTTAGCAAATAAACATGTTAGTGATGTTCCATCAGTTCTCGTCAGTGGTTGTATCGGTGGAATCTCAATAACTAGATATGTATTTACCTTGTTTTTACCATATGTGGCAGTTTGTAGTAGACGACAAAACAGTTTATTTATCACAGTACAAAGTATAAGATGTTCCTGAATACCTTTACTGACATTCAATGTAACCACCAATAGCTACAACATACAACTCACATTGGTTGTAAAGCCATTGGAAACTGTTATCAAATGTTTCTTTTGGAACTGCTTGAAGCACCGTGGTCACATTTTGTTTGATATCCTCAACGTCTGTCAATGCTTATGAACAATAATGATTATGCTGTCTTCACTTATTTTCAACTCTTCTGCTCTCATTCTTACAAGTATTTGCAGACGTTGTGGATATCTAACAACACTACTGCAGTGCTTTGAGCAATTCCACAAGAAGTGTTTGCTGACATTTTCCAGCAGCTTTATAAGTGATGCCAGAAATGTATTGTAGCAAATGGTGATTACTCTGAAGGCCAGTAAAGGTATTTCGTTTGTAATTTTTGTTTCCTGT
The DNA here is from genome assembly GCF_023898315.1 of Schistocerca nitens. NCBI lineage: Eukaryota > Metazoa > Arthropoda > Insecta > Orthoptera > Acrididae > Schistocerca > Schistocerca nitens. The sequence goes on along the minus strand of NC_064615.1, from coordinate 519,735,697 downwards.
ATTTTCTGAGACCATTCATGAAACTTCACAGTTGCACCTTGTCCTTGGTACTGCATATATAATTCGTATTTCACACTGAGGATCCCTTGGGAGTCTAAAACATTATTTGAAAAATGTGATGTTACTACCTTGAGCTGATGGTAAAATACTTTATTTATACAACCAGTATCAACAATCTGACCATCATCAGGTTCTTATATAACAAATAAAATAATACATAAGTACCATTACAGGCTCAAACTATCACAGACTGTTAACTGATGTAAATGTTAACAGCAAAACACACACACACACACACACACACACACAATGGAATGTCACATACTCACATAAAAGTATTTACAGATTTGTGTTAGGTGAAAGTCAAATCATTATTGTCAGATCATAAAACCATGAATAATGCCCTGTAAATAAAAGGTACACCAGTAATTTGACTCATTACAAAAATCCCATGCCGTAAGGACATAAATGGTTCATATCTGTAGAGAATTACCTGTCATGTCATCATATGAATTACGTTGTCAGCCTATAAATTGTGCTAGGGAGTGTACAGATTAATGTTAATATTATAATCAACATCAAAGCCGTGAAGAGATTCATATCACGCAAAGGTGACTGAACAGCTGATCACTGTCTACTGATAAGAGCCAAAGATGTTCATAGAAGTCTAAAAATTTCAGTAGTGACTAGAATCTTATGATGACTAAGCTATGTGTCATCTGCTGTTGCAAGTAAATGTGACAGTAATAACAGGTGTTATTTATGGATTGCGAAAGTAATTCTATTATGATATGATGACAGATAACTTTGTACAAATGTGAACCACTTGCATCTTTATGGTATATAGTTTTCATTATGAGTCAGACCACTGTGTTATGGTATACTTTCAGTTTTGGTGTGTTATTGATGGTGTTATCATCTGACAATAAGGATATTATATTTAAAATAAGGATATTATATTTCAGCCATCATGATGCCGCGAATACTTTTATGTATGTGACATTCCATTAAATGTGTGTTGGTGTTAACATTTACTTCAGTTAACAGATTTGTGGCAGTTTAAGCCTGTAATGTTACTTACGTATTATTTTATTTGTTATATAGGAACCTGCAATGGTCAGATGACTGAAACTGGTTGTGTAAATAAATTATCTTACCAAATAAAACAATGGAAAATCCAGGATGGACTAAAGACAATATTGTGAAAAGGATAGATTACCACTCACCATATAGTGGAGATGCTGAATCTCAGATATGCCCAACAGAAAGACTGTCAACCAGTGATGGTAAAAGCAGTCTGGATCATGGAGGTAAGGAGGATGTTGGGCAGGGAAGGGAGGGATAGCAGGGTAGAGGTGGAGGACAGTAAAGTACTGCTTTTGGGAGCATGCAGGGATGAAGTGGAGAGAGGGTAGGGCAGCTAGGTACAGTTGGGTGGTTAGACGGCGGGGAGGGGGAAAGGGGGAGGGGGGCCGAAAAAGAGAGAGGTAAAGATTGTGGGTTTGTTGGTGGAATAGAGCACTGTGTAGTGCTGGAATGGGAACAGGGAAGTAGATATGTAGGTAGAGGGTAGGACTTAATGAAGGTTGAGGTTAGGAGCTTTAAATAAACAGAGGATATATTGCAGAGAGAGTTCTCATGTGCACAATTCTGAAAAGCTAGTATTGATAGGAAGAATCCAAGGGAGACACAGGCTATGAAGCAGTCATAGAAATGAAAAACGTTATGTTGGGCAGTGCGCTCACCAACTGGGCTAGCTGTTTTGGGCCACAGCTTGTTGGTACCCATTCATGCATACAGACAGCTTGTTGGTTGTTATACCCAGCAGAACGCAACACATTGGTTGCAGCTTAGCGTGTAGGTCACCTGACTGGTTTCACAGGTAGTGTTGTCTTTGATGGGATAGGTGATGCCTGTGATCAGACTGTAGTAGGTGGTGGTGGGAGAATGTATGGGACAAGTCTTGCATCTATCTCTGTTACAAGGATATGAGCCAAAGGTTTGATATGGACAGAGGTATTGATGAAGCCATCTTTGAAGTGGAGATCAACATCGAGGAAGATGGCTTGTTGGCTTGAGGAGGACCAGGTGAAGCAAATGGGGGAGAAGGACCAGGTGAAGTGAATTCTCTAGAGGGCTCATGAATAGGTTGGCATATGATGGTGCCATGTGGATGCTCATTGCCATAGCCCAGATTTGTTTGTGTAGGTAATGCCTTCAAAGGAGGAGTAACTATGGGTGCGGGTATAATTGGTTGTGGTGGTTAGGAAGGAGATTGTAGGTTTGGAATCCGTCATGTGTTGGGAAAGGTAGTGTTCAATAGCAGCAAGGCCATGGATGTTAGGGTAAAGGGAGGTGGCATTAATAGCGATGAGCAGGGCACCATGTTGTGGAGGAACAGGAACTGTGGAGAGTGGGAGGATTTGGTATCTTTTATACAGGAGGACAAGTTGTGGATATTAGGCTAAAGGTGTTAGTCTATCAGAGCAAAGTTTCTCTAAGTGGGGGCACAGTAACTGGTCCCAATGGGGTGTCCTGGGTGGTTGGGTTTATTAACTTTAGGAAGCATGTAGAACATGGGGGTGCGGGGAGTGGTAGGGGTAAGGACAGAGAGAGAGATGGACTCCAGGGCAAGGTTCTGGGATTGCCCTAAGGATTTGAGGAGAGAGTGGAGATCCTGCTGGATTTCTGAAATGGGATCACTGTGACAGGGTTTGTAGGTGGATGAATTCGACAGCTGGCAGTGTCTTCCTGTAAGGTAACCCTTTCAGTTCAAAACAACAGTGGTGGAACCTTTGTCAGCAGATAGAATTATAAGGTCAGGATCACTTTTTAGATGGTGGATTGTGGTTCTTTCTGCAGATGTAAGGTTAACTTGAATGTTGAGGAATTTGTGGAATGATGGCGAGACAAAGTTTGAGATTAAGAAATGGAAAGTTAACAGAGCGCGATTTGGGGTCTGTGGGGGTGGCTAATTGTTGGATGGAGGAATGAACTGAGTCAGGCAGGGTTCAACATTGGTTTCTGGTTGAGTCTGATTGGTAGGATTGATGGCAAAAAAGTGTTTCCACTGTAGGGAGTGGGAGAAGGAGAGAATGTCTTTAACATGTCCTGCATGATTGAGTGTGGGAGTGGGGCAAATGACGAGGCCTTTGGAAAGGACTGATACTTCTGTGGGGCTAAGGCTTTTGGAGGAAAGATTCATGACTGTGTTTTGGGTCTGTTCTGGATTTTGTATGGTGGTGGGGGGGAGTTTTTGAGGGTGCGGTAAATGTAATAGTTCTGCGGGGTTTGTCAACTATGAAAGAATGTGGGGGAGTTTTGAAGTTTGTTGTGAAGGTGGTGGATAGTTGTATTCTGAAGTGAGAGTAGGAAGTGACAGGGTGGAGAGATTTTTGAGGTGATGTTGTGTGTGGTGCTCTTTTTCCTGGAGGTCAAGAGTATCAGTGTGTGATATCAGATCCAGGAATTTGGGAATCCACAGCAGGAGAATTTTACGTATGGAGAGGAGGTGTTGCAAGGAGGTTTGGGCCTGATTTACATGGTTTTGCAGGAGTACATTGGTGAGGGTTAAGGACTGGCAGAATCTAAACAGATGGAGGTATTGTGGAAGGAGGGGTTGCAGCCAGAGATGGGTAATTTGACAGTAAGGCCATCTGGGGAGAGTGGGATTCCATGAACCAAGCAACAATGCAGGAAAAGAATGTGCTACTGGGTTCTGGCTAGTAATACTTTCCTGTACTGATACAGATGTAAGGAGCAATGATCCATAGTGAAGGATAAAATACATAAATAATGTCTAAATACATGCAAAAAATACACCAAAATCATGGGAAAAATCATGAAAAGGATGAAACAGATGAAGAATGGGGAAACAAAATAAAATGTTAGGGAGTAAGCTGATAGTGAAAAGTGAAAACCAATTGAAATCAATGTGAAAACACAATGAAATCAAAGGAAAAATAAGTAAAAAGATTGTAATGCGGGTTGCAGATCTGTGGGTGGATAAGTCTGAAGAAGGGGACAGTAGATGTGGCTAGATCAGGTGAAGTTAGTATGCACGAAATGGAATAAGAGAGGAGAAGGAGCGGGAGATGGAGAGGGATTGGTAGGATGACGTTCAAGTTCATGTGGCACAGGAAGGTACAGAAAATAATGTGCGAAAATACACAAGAGTGATGTGCAGGAAGAGTGAGCAATTTAAAGGTCTCGCAGTCTGGCCTCAGCAGCCAGAGACTGTGGTCATTTGTGTGAGAGTAGCATTTGCATGAGAGAGAGAGAGAGAGAGAGAGTGTGTGTGTGTGTGTGTGTGTGTGTGTGTGTGTGTGTGTGTGTGTGTGTGCTTCATGGCCTTTTCAGCCAAAAGCTTACTTTTATGACAGTCTTGTTGTTGTGCCTATCTGTGACTCAGCATCTCCACTTATTTTACCAACAGCTCAAGATGGTAATAGGACACTTTTCAAATATGTATGAGCTGTCGGACACCACCACTGGAAAATACTTCACAATCATTATGTCATTACATGTGTGGCGTGTCACGGTTGATACTCATGAGCAATGCCTACTGCTTCATTAAAGATTAATTAAGAGTACAAAACATGTTATGTAAAGTAATCTTCATTTAGTGCTACATGAAGGAAGTTGTGTGAATTATGTAAAGCAAGAATGAAGCCATTCACAATTGTGTCAGTGTTTTGTATGCCTACTTACAACTTAAAAAAGAAAAGTGAAAGGAATCAACCTTCTGTCTATTTCACGACAACCAATTGTGAATTTCTCTCCTGTGCTAATCTCTTCATGACAGAGTACTAACTAACATTTACATCCAAAATCTTCAATTATTTGTCCTATATCGAGTAAATTAATTTCACATCTTCATAATAATTGGAAGTGTGTTTCAGCAACTTTCTTTTCCAAAGATATGATCAGGATGTTTATTACTATGAGTTTCATCACATATCCACAGACAATAATTTTTACCAAAAAGGCAGGCAATTTATTGTTTCAGGAATATAAACATACAGTTTACACAACCAACTAGATGATATGTGGATTATTTTGCACATTTAAATTATGCTTCATCTTAAGCAGTGGTGTTAGTTCAAATATACATCCATGAGTAAACTGTTTTTTGATTTAGCGCCAAATGTATATATACATTATATTGTCTGCATAAATATGCAAGCAACATTATTACTGTTTATACTTGCAACACACATAATAAACTTACATTCATTACAGAAAAATTTATGAAAATGTACCAGATCAAATTTCTGGATTTAGAAATATGGTTTCAATCCTTACATCAGGTTTCACTGTTACATGTACCAACAAACACCACACTGTATTTTTTATTAATTATTGGTTAAAAGCAAGGCTCTGAGTTAAAAATGTACAAGCCAGACATAGTCAGCTGCACATATCTTCACAAAGTTTCATGCCAAGTAATTATATGTATCCTTCTCTGTCTCAGACCGCTCCAGATATTCTTTCTCAATCAGTATATCAATGCATTTTTTAATTGTATGTACATCAGGGTGGAACTGAGAGGAAAAAAATTCCAGCACTTCAGCTACCAACTGGTGATGTTTTATAGTGCGCCTTGTCTTAACAATACGCACAATCGCTGCTTGAATCAGTACTCTGCGGTCTTCATCAATGTTGCAGTGTGTTTTTTCTTGTTCTGTCTTAGTCAGCTGCCCTTTTGTTGGTAGATTTATATTAACTACGACTTTGCGGTTATGATAAACAGAGGACAGATTGACTGTTGTTTCTAATTCAATGCTATCATCAGTATCATCTAGAACAAGCAACTTTGCCTTGATTAAACTTCTTATAACCTGTATCAATACATCCTGAGAGATTCCAGTTGACTCCATTAACTGAGTTACAGTCCATGACAACTGGTCATTAAATTGTAATAAAACACCCATCTGAAATGTCGAAGTTTGTAATGTATAGCGCATGCTGAAACAGTTAGTTACAAGCTCACCACGTGATAATGAATGCATCCAGATAAGTTTACGACCACTGTGTTGTGTAGTGTAAAACTGAGTGAAGCGCTGTATTGGGTTTTGTAATTCTGGTGGAACAATAAATTCCTGGACTGAAATCTGATATGGCCAGCAGCCAGAGGATAATACCAGAATACTGAAATCCACTCCATTACTTTTTTCTTCATCTCTGGTGTTCCATTCCCTAAAGCCTTCATTAAGACTCTTTGATAAGTCCATATCCTGGAACATACGTTGCAGCTTTGAAGTATACTCAAAACCACATGCTTGCTTCAATTTGGATATCATTGCTGCTTCAGCATCATCATTGGTTAATAATCCTGCTACAAGTCTACGTGCCAACATGTTAGCATAAAATTTCTGAAAAACATCCTTATCTTCTACATAGGCAAAAATAATCATAACCTCATTGAGCATATCCTCAATGTCATCGTCTTCTGAACTTTTTGGGCCTTTCCGCAAAATGACATCACAGTAACGAGCAAGCAGTTCAGGTGATTTTGACTGATGTGTAGGTGCAGCACGAGTGACTGCATTATCATTAACAAATTGTTTGCAAGCTTTATCAAGTGATGCAGCAAATGCACCATTATTTAAAAATGCTTCTGCTATCGTAGTACTGAATCTTTTGTAAACCCTCAAAAGTGCTTGAACATAGGTAATTGGAGAAACATCAGCATCCTGTTTCTCAATTTCTGCATTACCTTCCTGAATTACCTGTTCCTCTAACAGATCTGTAAAAAGTTTAATGTGTTTTGGAACACGTACTACAAGCTGATAGATTCTTCGAAGTTCCTCAGTTACATCATTACTGGATGTCTTTTGCAAAAGTGCCTGGAATTCTAAACGCAACTGCTCAATATACCTAGAGATCATTATCTTCTCACAGCATTCAATTAATGGTATCTCTGTAGAAGGATGTAAATACAGATTTACACGCTTCTTTTCTTCTTGGATACGCTGCTCCACTCTGCGAACATACCTTAAAACCAAGATGATGATGATAATAGCTTTTATTTTAAAATTCAACACACAGAGACATAATACAAAGATATAAAGACTTATCAGGAAAAATGTAGATTGATTTTAAATGCGGTAAGGAAGTTCTTGTAGAATGTAAATGCTTTAGGATTAAAGGAGACCACTCACCGAAAAGCAAAAGTGTTGAGTTGTTGATAGGCATACTCAAAAGAAAGAAAGAAAACTTGCTGACTTTCAGAGTTATCCTTTGATGAGATAAGAAAAACAACACACACACACACACACACACACACACACACACACACACACACACACACACACACCTGTGCCCCTTCATTTATTTTTCGGCATGTGGACTGGTTGAATTGGGGTAGTAGCAGTTGGGGTACGGGGCAGGTAGAGGGAAGGGTGGAGGTAGCCTAGGGGTGGGTGTCTAGCAGCTTGGAGTGTGGCAGCCAGTTTGCTAGCTAGGAATGCAAGAGGGATAGGTGGCAGGTATATGGACTGGCACAACTGTAGTAGCCAGTAGGAAGCAGCACATGCTGAATGTGTTGTGGGTATGTGAACTGGGACAGGGTGCCAGGTGGAAAAAGGAGAAACTGTTGGTTGGAGGGTGCAGTGACAGTGGGTTACCTGAGACTGATGCCAGCCACTACAATCATGCCATTCCATATACAGGACACCCATCCCTGCTGCACTCCTAGCCAGCAAACCGGCTGCCTCCCTCTGAGCCACTATCCACCCATCCCCAATCCTTCTCCCGGCCTCCCTCTCCCTCTCCTTCTACAGCCCCCCCCCCCCCCTTCCCCGTCTACCCCACCCCCGCACTCGACACTATTCTCACCACAACCAGTCCACCTACTGAAAAATAACAATGGCACTGCTAGTCTAGCCAGCACCATGTAGTGGCACAGGTGCACATGTGTGTGTGTGTGTGTGTGTGTGTGTGTGTGTGTGTGTGTGTGTGTGTTTTATTTTATTTTATTTTACTCTAGCTTGTCAAAATATAACTCCGAAAGCAAGTTTTCTTTCTTTTGTGTGGGCCTATTGATAACTCAACACTTCTGCTTTTTGGTGAGTTGTCTCCTTTAACCCTAAAGTTGATTGCTATTACATGAACAATAACTAAGTCAATGGACTATGAACATATTTTGTCACAGTTCAGGCAAAAAGGTAAGGTATGAACAAATATTTATAGTGTTGGAATGGTTCAATACCAATAGAAAGAGGAGAAAGTATTAATGACTCAAAACAGGTTTGCAGCTTACTTCTATATATAGTTCAACAATTCAGTCTCTATTTTTTACAGGCTAAATATGATTTTATACTGTTTCTTACAGGCAAAATGTTGTTATGATTCACTGGAATGTGAGGTTTACTATAAATTCACAAAAAAAATCAGTCCAAATAAATTGTGCCATTCTGAAGTAATTTTTTAACATTTTGGCAAATATAGAAGTAAAGTTGAAGGATTCACTACTAAAATAAAGAGACAGCTGGGTTCACTTTGCGGAGAGTAGTAACTTCAAAATAGGTATGGTGTGAAGACTCCCAACAAGTGCATATTTTGTTGTGCATCTAGCACGGGATTGCAGAAAAAGTTGTCCTTGACGATAATACTGTATCTGCATGTTCTTCAAAAGTACAGAAATTTTGCAAACTTAGATAAGGGACAACATTTCTGGACAGCTACTCCTTCACTTAGGCTTACTTAATATCTTACCCAAAATAGAATGATTCGATGCTGTTTCCATGGATTGCCATATATGGGATTTATGATGAGCATTTGTTCCACATTCTGAAACAGTTCACTATTATATGATTATAGTAATGATGAAAAATGCAGCTCCAGTTACAAAACTGATTCATGTAATGTTACTTGAGTACCTAGCATAACCCTGTTATTTGTATCTTCTACTAGACATAATAAAGAATCAGATGTATCTATTGCATAAAATCAAAGGTATTTTTTTAACACGTCTTCAAAAATATAGCTACGGTATATAAATTATAAAATAAAATGTTTAGCGTATTTACTCCAGTATTAATATAAAACTTTATTACTTTGAACATTTGTAATTTCCCCACCAGCAACAAAAATAAATTCTTGGGTGAACAAAAAAACTAATTATGCCATTGGATTATAACCTCCACTCCCCCCTCCTCCTCCCTCCCTTCACCCCCCCCCCCCATCTCTCTCTCTCTCTCTCTCTCTCTCTCTCTCACTCTCACTCTCACTCTCTCTCTCACACACACACACACACACACACATACACACACACTTGTCACCATTATTCCATCCTTTTAAGTGATGTCATACCCCATGATGATTTTTTTCCCACAATAAATATAATAAATCATATTTGTAGCCAGTTTGGTTGAAATTGCTCTAGGCATTCTATACAGCCATTTGTCATGTCACACCTTTCCACACTCACCTCATTTCAGACAGTTGTCTCCTGCTGGCAATTTATTTATTTATTATATAAGTTATATGTATATCAAGTATGGTTGGAATCACCCCAGGCATTCCAGAGTTGCCATCCCTCACCCCATGCCACACTCCTATCCTTAGTGATAGGAAAGAGGTTTCTTACCTACACAGTATTAAATCATATGTGTACCAAGACAGACTGAAATTGTTCTACGCATTCCATAGCTACAGTGGCATAAGCCCATGTTACACCCACATCCATCCATTTATACATGCATACAGAAATAGTTGTCGATCTAGTCTGGATCATTATCAAGTAACAATACTGGAAAGCAGAATGTTCCAATGGCCAGAACTGTAACAGTTATATACATTCCTCTAGTATGTGTGATCATCACCAACTTGCCGCATTCAACTGTAATGACTTTATAACAGTCCTGACCAGGGCCCTAACAAGTCATATCAAGCAAACAAATTCTGCGAATGGAACTGTTTTTCATCACTGTAATTATCATTCAGGTACCAGAATATCAAGGATGTGAGTGAAGTATAAAAGTAACAGAAACTATAATCCACAGTAAGGAACTATACCAATAGAAATGTAATTTAATGTATATTAACAGTGAAGCCTTAGTAGGAAACTAGCCTGAATAATTATTCCAAAATGGCCCCTGATCTATAACATTTCTATTTGAGTGTAGTGTGTGAAATGACACTACATGGATTTGTGAATATGAGCAAACCTAAAATCTTTGAAGCAATAAAGAAAAGAAACAAAACTAAAAGATTCATGTGATCATGATGGACTAGTGACTTCTGGTAGTTCAAAAAAAGTTATTTGTCTGGCGTATGTGTCAACAAGAAAACTGGTTATGACAAACAGAAAATCAAAAGCAAATTTTCAACCTGAAGTAAGCAGATACATAGGATTAAAACTTACATCCAGTATGCCTTGGGTATTATAACTTGTTTCTGGTTTCTATGATTGAAGTTAGTGTCAATGTGGTAATAGAAACCTGTCATTGGAATTTAAATAGTTTAAGGAGTAAAAGTGACAAGTCACTGAATAGTTGAGGTGCTGACCCATAGATAGGTACATAAACAAGATTGAGAATTTTGCTAGCTTTCAGAGTAATTCTTCTTCAGAACTATAGTACACATATACACAAACACATACATGCTCCTGGCCTCAATTTCTGGTAGCCCCTGCTCCAAACAACCATTTTCACCTGCCTCATGAAACTAACTTCACACATCCACCAACCACACCTACTCCGCAGTTGCCTCTTTCCTCGTTCTATCTTTAGCTCTGAAGAAGGATTTGTCCAAAAGCTAACAAAGTTCTCAGTCTTTTTTATCTGCCTGCAGATGACTCAGCATCTCAAGTATTCAGTGAGTTGTTACCATTACTTCTTAAACTATTTAAAGCTATTGTCATATATCTGTAAAGATAGACACAAAACAGGTGTTAGTCGAGGGAAAGAAAAAATGTAATCATACTGAAAGACCTAGCTCGAAGGATAAGTGGTTCAAGTACATACAAAGTGAAAAAGGTAAATTGTCATAAAATATTATACATATGATGCAAAGTCTCCAAGATGCCTGCTTCTGTTGACATCACAGGTTGCTGCCTTGTAAATAATCAGTAAACCCCTGAGTCTTTAAAGAATTGAACTCCTGTATACAAAACTGCTTCAGACTTCTGATTACTTCACACATGAGTTAGTGTGTTGACTATTTGATGTAAGCAAGAAAAAGTTTAGAAAAGTTTGAAAGTATGTTTAAAGTTTGTTGGAAGTTGCTAATTGTTCTGTCAAACACTGGGCAAATATAGTCTGTTCTAATGACATCAATGTCAGCAGGATGCATCTCCTGAACTATATGTCATACAGTGACATAATTTTGCAGGTACATTCAATGATATATGTGGTTACCGCCTGCTCAGTGTGCTGCAAACAGAGTTAGTAGTAAAGAAGTAATAGAGTAAAACATTGTGGCTGAAGTGGTAGTTTTATTGAACGATCAGCAAAAATGTAATAAGTAATAAACTTTTCCCATTTCATAATTTTTTGTGGTCATCAGTGAGAAACGATTTGTAAAAGTTTGAAATAACTTTTATAGTTCATAGCAAGTCACTAGGTACTCTCATTCTCAAATACCGGGTGAATATAGTCTGGATATTTCTGTGTGGTGAGTAACTTTTCTTCAAGACATATACACAATTTCTAACTGCAATACTTACCTCACTGTGTTAAATCTTTAACATAAGATTACACATCTTAATGAGTAGATTATGAGGGCATTTTACATTTTCAAATTTGGCCAATAATTATATCAAATATTCAAATTTTTGTTGCCCCTGGAAGCCGTTTGCTAGGCAACCTGGTATTATGCACTGTGAACCAAGAACTGGATTAGTCATTTAGTAGTATAGATGGAGCGTACAAAATCCTTTAGCTAAAATACAGTAGTTAATTTTCAGGAAAGGTTTGTTGTGAATTCTGATATCCTGAAGGCAGAATTTGTTTGCATTCTTCTTGAATCATGGTGAAGAATTGTTGCCATAATATTAGGCAAATTCATTTAGCACATACATGATAGCACATTTATTCCAAGGTGTTAAGTGGAGTTGAGGTCAGGGCACTGAGCATGTCTTTCGATAAAATATGTTTTATTGTCTTCAAACCATGATGCAGTGGCCCCTCAGAAGTAGTGTTGAGCTAATACAGAACAGATCCAAATCCATACCTTTGTCACCACGTAGAAAATTTGATGCCTTCTAAAATGTTTCCATATGTTATGTTTTTTTTCACCCAAACTTTCTGGTCCAGCACTATACCATGACCCCACCTGCATCAAACTTTACTGTTGCTATAGTGCACAATCATAAATACTAGTCACTAAGCATTTTCCAGGGCCACCTTGTGTACTATGACCTGCCAGTACATGAAATCATCATCGCTATTTTACAGGCCAATAACAGTAACATTGTAAGTAACAACATGCCTTGTTGTCCATCTCTCTGTTTAAGTTGCAGCGAAAAAACACAAAACTTCAAAATGTGTGCTTTGCTCATCAAGTGATAACAAGTCTATAGTTAATTATACGAATGTTTTCTCATTAGCAAAGGAAATGCTGTACAATAAATTAAAATAAAGCGTAGCAAGAGAGGTACACCACAATGACAGCATGCTGTAGGATCTTTTCGCTGGAGGAGAAATGTGTGGATCAGCATTGTTGTGCCCTACAGTAGAATCTTCTACCAGTCACTTCCAGCCACTTACACTCTCAATGACATGTAACACATTGACTCAACAGTGACACCATAGTGTATAGTGGGATGGCAGAGTACATTACACTTTTTCGGGCTCCAGCCTCCGAGGCTGCTGTATCTCAGTGTATTTTTCCCCCGATTCACAAACAAGCTGATACCCAGCAGAATAAAACAACATTTCCCTGTCTTTGCAATAAGTAATGGGTTTTTGGCTGTCTTCTTTGCTGGGTAAAGCTGCTAAATGTTCTGTAAACCACTCAGGGAATCAGGGCATATGCAAAATTTTTGTACAGGATCACATCTCACACACTTAAATGCCATCAAGACTACATCAATTCAACATTAAACTTTTACATTCATTTGGCTGGTGTGTCCAGAGGACACAGTTGAGAGCACTAATGGAGCAGCCAACCAAGTCCACCAGTCATGTCTCTCAGAAAGAGTTCATTCGGATTATATCTGCTTTGCAAATGGGCTTGATGCTTGTGGGTAGTTTTTATGAATGCTGCATGTGTCACAGTCAATCTGCGTAAGTAGGTAACTGCAAATGTCCTGAGAAGTGTAGGTGTTTGGCACCATGAGTATAGCTGCCCCTGAATGGCTAGTGGCAGTTCTACAGCCTGTGCATTTAGTCAAGATATGGAGCTGATCCTATAGGACCTGTAACTGATCTGGGGCCCTCCTTGTGCACTCAGTTGAGCATTTTAAGGTTTGAGGTTTGCACTGACCAATATGAAACACAAACATAATGAGACCAGGACAGAAAAAACTTTCCCCTAAGCTTTGAAATGAGGTCTCATCATTTCAAATATTTTGGAATATTAAATGCACTGAGAGCTCTTACCTTCAGATAAGGCAGCAACAATAATTTCCCATTGAATATAAGGCTCATGGATCTCACACCCGTAGCTCTGGTTGGTTAAAAGCAGGATAATGTTAATGAAAACTCATAAAAAAGCTAAAACCAGTTTTTTTTCTCGCCCTTTTCTAGATCTTTTAAGTGTCAATTGCAGTTTATGGGCTGTAGTTGCGAGAATAGAGACTTAAACAAGTAAAAGGAAGGAAGAAAAAAATTGTTTTGAGAAAAGATCTAAGCATGGGAGGTGTTCAAAGAAGCTCCAACTATGCATCTAATGGATGGTGATGTGCCTGCAAATAGTGCTATATTTTTGGTGATTGTTAAAAAAGACCAATATAAGGTGTTTGCAAATGAAGAAGTCTTGTGTGTATATTAACTACAGTTGACTTGTGCTCATTAAATGCCTGCTGGCAGTAGTGTGTATGATTTCTTGTTTCCAAAATACATATTAAACAATTATTAAAATTTGCTTAGGGGCTTTAAGAGGCAGTTCATAAAGTCTATTGTGCAAAATTCATTTGGATATAGATAGCACTTTTCCTTTTTTACAGAAAAATCTGAATATTCTCTTTCCAGTGGGAGTAGGTGTATTATGCCCTAATTTTGCTAAAAAATTATGAGGATTTTACTAAAAGCCAGGCACAGTTGTTATGCCATAATGAATTACCCCTGTCCTGGATCAGTGGAGTGATATGTAGTCAGTGCAGCAGTAAGTCGTACACACAGAAAGGCTGATTGGAGTGCGAAAATTAAAGCTACAGCTTTCAGAAACTGTGCCATTATGTGGGATGCCTCTTCTGGTATCCTCGTGAGCACTCCACTGTTTGATATGACTGTCAAGCAAACTGTCCTGTGGCTGTTGGAAATTTTCTGACTCTCTTTGATCTGGGGCAGTGAAAACCATTCAGGAACTCAGCCCACAACATCTTTCACTGGGCATTAGGAACTCAACCCACAACATCTTTTACTGGGCATTAGGAACTCAACAAGACATCTTTTTCTGGCCAATAGCACTTACTATTTAAGATTCAGTGAATTTCCACCTGAAATGACTGTTATTGAATCTTCATGTTGCCAATCACCTGTCACTTATTGCAGAGCTGCATTGCTGATTTCACCTCTTCTAATGCGTTCCACCCATTCTGGAAATTGTTATATCCCTCAGATATGCAATGATGTCTGTGAAATAGCTAGTATGCCTCATCAAAGATGAACCGTGTTTCACGCTCTCCTCTGACATGGAGATGCAGCTAGACTGGGGGGGGGGGGGTTACTCAAAGGAAGGTCCCTCATCACTTACCACTGCAGAGTATCAGTGAGGACTGGGCTGGGCTAAAAGCTAGCTGTCACACACCCATTATTCAAAAGGCAAATATCTTCTGATAGCAAGAGACTCTCAGCCAATTGACTCTAAGAATATGTGCTAATAGAGCTCCATAGCAGATTTTGTGCATTGTAATCTCAGAAAGTAAGAAATGTTCAGGAAAGTTGGCTGGCAAGCATCTGAGAGCCTCACTGTCAAGGGATTCATGAAGTGAAAGTGTAGTATAAATACTGAAGTAGAATTGATGCATTTGTGGTGGAAGCAACAGATTTGGCACCTTGTGGTTAAGGTTATTGGCACTGAGTGGTTGGAGTTGCATCTCTGCCTTCATCCTTTCTCCAGTAGAGTTTTGTTTTCTGTCAAGACTATAGCCTAATAGTGCAAGTGTATGAAATGATTTAAGAACAATCTCTTGGAGACATACATAGAAAGGATTTTTTGTAACAGGAACTTCAATTCTTCCATGTCAGTCCTGAGACCATTTACATGCCATTTAAGATTGGCATGTCTGTTTCTCCTTTCTCTTTTTTTTATGTTCTCCTCTCAGGGAGGAAAGATACATTGAGAATGATTCTGTCTTTTTTATTATTTTTGTTGTGTTTTCCTTCTGTTTGTTTTTCAGAAGATAATCTGTTGGATGCCACTGAGGACACAGTTTTTGTGTATTTTGTGTTTTGCTAGGCACTGACCTTTTGCTGGAGCAACACTCTTCACCTTGGCAATGTCTGCAGATTCAGTGGTTGCTCTCCTTTTACAGATACACTTAGGGATACAAGGAGGACTTGTGACTTCATAGGCTTTCCCAGTGTAATAATTCTTGGCAGTCTCCTCAGGTTTGCTGCCAGTTCCTAAATCAACACGACTCGATATTTCAGTGATCCATCTGCCTGCCTTCTTCAGGAGAACGCAGCTGCCGAGTACTGCTGAAAACTGATGCCAAGGCTACAAGTCATCATTATATATGCCTCCATACTGTACACAGCGCCTGAACTGCCCACCACGCAGTTGCTGTCCCCAAGGCTGGGCTAGTGCTGCCACCCCTAGTGGAACACTGGCAACAAGAATATATCGCACTCAGACGCTATCTTCAAACACTGGGGCAGCCATGCCGAAGAACACTGGGGCAGTCATACCAAAGAACACTGCATTTTGATGCAAGATAGTACAGTGTTCTATGCCTTCTGAGAGGGGTTTCCTCGTAGCAGGACTTGGAACCCAGTAATGCACTACACTGGTGCAAGTGATAATGAAAGTGTGGATCCTAAGACGTTACAGTGTACTGTGGAATCACATGTAAAGTGGAAATTCTGCTGACGTGCTGCCCTAAGCCCAAGGAATCCAACAGACAATGGCTGCTGACTGGGGTAGTGCAAGGGGGATCCAGCAGCGAAGAAAAAACATCATTGAGATGCATCCTAATAAATGAAAATAAACAGACCAGAGTCTGTAGCACTAACAGTAATATTAATAATTGGGAAATTGGTTAAGAGGTTTTAATTGAAGTTTTGTAGGGGTAAAAATTAATAGTTGTAGCAGCATTTTTGCAGAATTACCATTTTGTTCTAAATGTTTATAGGTATGAGGAAAAAATAATTAAGACATACATTTATTACTAGCCACAAAAATGTGACTACATGGCCTCTGTTAGCTTTCTATAAGATGGGCTGTAATATGAAGAATAAAGTGGTCTATTGGCGCCACCAGTCCAGTCTAGGGACAGCAACTGAGGTGGGCAGTGCGTGTGCCATGTATGGTATGGAGGCCAATATAGGGTGACAATTTGCAGGCTTTACATCAGTTTTCATTGGGATTCAGCAGCAGCAGCATTCTCTTGAAAATGATGGACAGATGGATTGCTGAAAATATTGAGTTATACTGATCTTAGTAACCAACGTCAAGCCCATGGAGACTACCAACAAGCAGGACGTACTTCCTTTAATGGTTGGATATGAATTGTGGCAGTTACCTTTATCATTGGAGTTTTCAGAGCTGCAAAGAACAACAATTTAAAAGTGGGAGACTGTATCGTCTTGAATTGCTGATTCACTTCCGTTGGGTATATATTTTGTAACCTTAATTTCTTGGACTCTTCTTTCTGCAGAAAAGACTGGGCATTGTTTGCTGAAAGATAGGTGATTAACTGAGCATTTGACACGTGTATCAGGGGACATATCTGCAGCACCAGGATATTGAATAAGAATGCTACAGTTCCCACAAGCTGCTTCACCCTATATCCCAAAGTATGAGACCAAACGTGTGGCACTTGTAATATCTCATTGTGCTTGGAATTAGCTGTCAGGTCTTGAGACATAGGGAACCTGCTTTAATATGTTCAGGCCACTAGATATTCAAAAGTCAAGGTGAAATTGGTGATTGATTCTAGTATACTATTTACCAGCATCATTATCTTTTTCACTTCCATGTCTCCCTCCTGTTTCCGTTGCTTCGGGAATTCAAAGGTACTTATGCACATTATATCACTACAAGCTATAAGACACTTGCAATAATGACACTGAAGAGCAAAATGCAACAAGCCTCACTTTTTGAATGAATTATTTATTTCATCATAATCAGTTTTGGCCTGAGTCCATCATCAAATGGCAGTGAGGATTTCTTATACAAATTTCACTTTTTTGTCTTGAGAAATGGTTTTTCTTTATGCATTACAGCATAGGGCTCTACATCATCATCATTAATGTGGAACATGTTGAACATGAGCTTAACTAAAGATAAAATCTTGTCTTTAATCATGCTCATGTTCATGTTGCAGACTCTTATGCTGTAATGTATAGAAAAAAACGTTCCTTAAGACAAAAATGTGAAATTTGTACAAGAAATTCTCACTGCCATTTCAGCTTCCCCTTTTCTCACATTATACCCTGCCAACAATGTACGGAGGGCTACAGGCAGATTTCATATTCCTAGATTTTTTTCTAGTAAGCATTTTGATGGGTATCTCACTGCTGGATGTTAACGAAGCAAACAGATTATACTTTTTAAGTAATAAAACCCATTATGTTGTCCTCTATGGTGAGTGTTCATCAAAGACAAGGGTCTATCATGAGAGCCTCAGGGAAGTGTGATAAGACTGCTCATATTCTTTATACACACAAATAATCTGATGGGCAGGATAAGCAGCAATATGTGGCTGGTTGCTGAGGATTCTTTGGTGCACGATAAGGTGATATCATTCAGTGACTGCAGGATGACACATTATGATTTAGACAAAATTTCTTGTTCATGTGATGAATGGCTGCTTGCTCTAACTGTAGAAAAATGTAAGTTAATGTAGATGAGTAGGAAAAACAATCCTGGAATGTTTGAATAAAGCATTACTAATGCACTGCTTGACACAGTCACATCAATTAAATACCTATGCGTAACATTGCAAAGTGATATGAAATGGAATGAGCACATAAGGACGATATTAGGGAAGGCGAATGGTCGATTGCAGCATATTGGGAAAACTTTAGGCCAGTGTAGATCATTTATAAAGGAAACCACATATAGAACACTAGTGCAACCCATTCCTGAGTACTACTCAAGGATTTGGGATCCTTACCAGGTCAGATTAAAGAAAAACATCAAAGGAAGAGGTGTGCTGATAGACTTGTTACCGTTACCGGTAGGTTCAGTCAACATGCAAGTATTACAGAGGTGCTGTGTGAACTCAAATGGGAATCTCTGGATGTAAATCAACGTTCCCTGCATGAAATGCTGTTGATTTAATTTAGAGAACAGGCATCTGAAGCTGACTGTATAATTATTCTACTGCTACCAATGCATATTTGATGTAAGGACCACAAAGATAAGAGAAAATAGGTCTTTTACGGAGGCATCTTTTTTCTTCGCTCTGTTTGTGAGTGGAACAGGAAAGGAAATCACTAATAATGGTACAAGTGACCCTCCATCATGCACCATACTGTTGATTGCAAAATATGTATGTAGATGTAGATGATGGGATAAGGCCTGAAATTAGTTCGGTGAAATAATTCTTTTATTCAAAAAGTGTGGCTGCTTGCAGTTTTTTCTGCACTGATATTTACAAGAATGGCAATGGTATTCCCAAGCCATCATAGATAAAATAATAACATTTGCAATAAATCAGAGTATCATGCAGTTCTGCTGTTATCACAATAATATTTTATTGTAATGTAACCTCATGTGTGAGAAACACACAAACTACGTTTATAAAGCATTATGTTAATATTTCAATATCATGAAAAGAAGGAAGAAAATGCAAATGTTAAGAAAAAATATTTGACTTATTTTTTGTTTTATGTAATATCCTAAATGTGTGCTTTCTGTAGTTGGTTGTGGAAACACCTGAAACAGTAAAAAGCAATGAAAAAAACTTGGTAATGTACATAGTGACTGGTTGCTGCAACTCCTTCTTCAGTAACACAATCATAATGTTCCTAAATCCATTATACAAAAAAAGTATCATGATATATGTAAAAGTATTTTGACACAATGTGTGTCACCCACTGCTTGTTGTGACTCTCTCATTTAACAGGTGTGTGATCCACCTGGCTGCCCTCCCAAGTCCTCTTAATAGGATGTTGTATGTTTATAATGCCCAAAGGCCCACATGAATTGCCAAATATTTAAAATCTGATAAAGAGTTTTATTTCGGTCCCATGACAATCTTTAGAAATATACAAACACCAATTCAGAACACCATATAACCACGTGTGTTTAATTTAACAGGAGTGCTGGCCAATGTGTCAAAAGTTAGCAGTCAGCTACCCCACGATAAGCAGCATCCCTTTATGATCATTGCAGGCAAGATAAACATTCCTTGTGGCAAACTCAGTTCAACTCCTGTATGTACGGTGGCTTTTAAAGCACACAGAGTTTACTATTGTGTAGGACTGGTGGCACCCACCGACCTCCACCTAAAAAGGATCAGGTTTCCGAAACTTGTATTCAGTCACCACTGACTGACTTTTCCTGGATGCTTGCAATTTGACATGGCCTAGAGCTCAAATATGGTTCATATCATGTCGTGAAAGCAGCAAACATTACCCATCGAAAAGAAAATAAATTCTGCCCTCTCCATGCAACTCTTGTAGAGCTCCAAGTGAAAGAAACTGGAAAAATTTCCAGACTAATGAGATGTACTGTAAATGAAAAATTTATCAGCATTTAAGATACCATTAAACAAAAGTTTGTATTTTTTTTTTTTTTTTTTTTAAATTTGAAGTGTGGGAAATATTTGGACAGTATGAAAGCTGCATCAACTGAACAATTAGGACACTGGCACTTTAGCTCAATCTGTGCTGCTTTTTATAAATAATACAGTTTCATTTTCTAGGGTTACAATGAAGGTTCTGACTAATCTTGAAAAACAAAAAGATTTCACTATAGCAATCTTCTCAGTTCTGCAAGACACTCCTATGTAATGTGGAACTGGCCACCAGATGTAACAAGAGGCAGATCCACCAGTGTAGAAGAAGGTAGGAAGTACTGCATTGTCAATGAGAGGCAGCAACAGCAAAATGGGTTGGTCAGGAAAGCTCAGTAACTTCAATGTTTGATTGTCATTAAATGTCACTTGAGTAACAAATCCATCAGGGGCATTTCAGTCCTCCTAAACACCAAGTTTACTGTTGATTATGTGACTGTAAAGTGGAAATGTGAAGGAACAACCACAGCTAAACCAACACTAGGCAGAGCTCATGTACTGACGGATAAGGACCATTGAGTGTTGTGCAGGGTGGCTGTAAAAAATTGCATGAAATCAACAGAAGGGATTACTTGTGATTTCTAAAGTTCCGCCAACAGTCTAGCTAACACAATGACTGTGCGTAGAGTTAAAACGCACGGGGTACAACAGTAAAACAGCTCCTCATAAGCCACACATTTCTGTAGTCAATATTAAGCGACGTTTTAGGTAGTATAAAGAGCAATGCCACCTGGACAGTAGATGACTGCAAATGAATGATTTGGAGTGATGCATCATGCTATACCCTGTTGCAATCTGATGGAAGAGTCTGGGTTTGGAAATGCCTGGAAAACATTACCTGCCATCATGTGTAGTGCCAACAGTGATGTACCAAGGAGGAGGTGTCACAGTACGGGAGTGTTTATCGATGTTAGGGTCTGATTCCCTAATGTGGTTAAGAAAATGCTAAATAAAGATGAACATGAACACATGTTACAGCATTGTTTACTGCATACAGTAGAGGAACAGTCTGAAGACAATGTATATTTGTATCTGAGTGGTTTGTGGAAAATAACATTCCTGATGAAATGGTCTGGCCTGTCCATACTCTGTACATGAACCTCATAGAACACCTTTGGGATCAACTTCACTCCAGACCACTGTGTCCGTCACTATCCTTTCTGTTTTCAGCACTTGAGAAAAAATGGGCTGCTCTTCCTATACAGACTTTCAGACACCTCATTGAAAATGTCCCCCAGAAGAGTTCAAGCCATCATATAGGTGAAGTGTGGACACACAACATATTACTGTCCACTAATAGGTGTCTGGATACTTTTGATCAGATAGTATGTATGGGGCATGTTTGAAAAGTAAGGTTGCTTGTAGTTAGATGTTGGCAGCTCAGAACAAAGTAGCAAGAGTGCAGTGCCATGTGTTGGTTGTTATGTAACCACAGGAATCATTGTTTTTATTCAATAGACGTGGGACTGTGTGTGAAAGAAAACAGCAATGGCTTTGAAAACTGTTGCTCGTGACAGCTGCAAAGTGTATGCTGTAATTTAGTTTTAGTGTAGAAAAGGTCCAAGAGCTGCTCAAATTCACCATTAGTAGTGCCTCTTTGAGGGCCTACAGTAATGAGTACAGAGAAGGCTAGTCAATGGTGCTAAGACTTTTTTGATGTGATTGATTTACACGGGGAAGCAAAACAAATGTGTTCTTAGCTCATTGTTGCCTGCACCGAAACTGAGTTTATTGTGCAGTTTCTGTCCCTGTAATTCTAATAAAGCCAATCAGTACCTTTGAGGAGTAACAGGAGGACTTTTACTACTTCATTTGTCAAGACTTTAAAAGTGGCAGTACAAATGTGAACAATGAAGATCACAGTGAAAGGCCTAGTATCCAGACTGATGAAATTTGGAACAAGTGTGCCAACAACTGTGATCTGACAGATGATTAGTGCTCTGGCTGACGAATTTCCTCAGATTAAACCTGCGATATCACTAATTATGTGCAAAGTGGGTGCTAATAAATACTTACTGACAACACAAAAAGTAAAAAATGTCAAGTTGATAGATGTTTTTGTACTGCTGTCAATAAAATGAAAATGATTTGCTATTCCACACTACTTACGGGCAATGTGTGTATAGGCCCTTTTCTACATTGCATAGAATCAAAACGTCAATGCAGCGTTGCAACAATTGTGACAAAACCAAAAAAATAATAATTCAAGTAATCTCTTTACTTGTGTATAAAATGATGGCTAGTATTTTCTGAAATTAAAAGGGCATTCTTTTGAATGATCATATGGAATATGGGTCACCAATTACAGCTGATGTGTACTGTGAAGTTCCCATAATACAAAATCGGAAATGTGAGAATCTGTCTTTCAGTGTAGTTCTCCTCTGTACACTGCATCTGCACCCACTGATGTTTGTACCAAGCATAAGATTCAGCATTTCTGTTAAATCTTTTCAACTTCCCACCTTACAACCCTGACCTTCCATATTGTGACCTTTTTTTTTTTTTTGTGAAACAAGGCTTGGAGGACAAAAATTTGAAAATGAAAGGAAATCAAGACAGCCATTGTCAGCTGGCTGAATTATTAGGTCAATAATGTCTCGGCAGAAGGGTGCACATTATAAAAAGTGCTTAAAAGAGAAAGGTGATTGCATGGAAAAGTGAATTACTTTTGTACAAAACTAAAACCATCAGTAGACAGTCTATACTTTTCAAAAACACCTTATAGTGAAGGAAACTGGTTTTCTCAATGTATTTTCTCTATTTCCTCCTGTTTCTGCCTGTATGGCTTGCTAAATCACTGAGTTAAGAAAGAGTACTGGAACCATATTTAGTTCTACTATTTCTAAAGATTCCAATGTACTAACAGAAAGAACATTTCATACAGGAATTGTGGCAACTGTATTCAACTAGACTTATAGTACCCTCAAATGACTTCATGAATTATGTAGAAATTTATTAAAGTATACATAAGTTAAATGGAAATTACCTGGATACAGGATTGTGAAACAAGAAATCAGCGCATTCCAAGTTATAGAATTGTTGAGTTTCTGCAATGAAATAAAGTTCAAAATATCGACGATAAAAATACAGATGACACTGCTCTGTGCCCTGAGTATCAGCATCTCTGTCAAAGCTCTTGATACTACCAATTTCTACCATGCAACGTACTAGAAGTGGGACCAGATGAATATTCTTCACTGTTTCTCCATGGCGCTCCCGAGCAATTAATGATAATGCTGCTTCTGTCAACTGAAACAGATTATAAGATATATTGTAACTCTGTTAATTGTAATCAATTTACAGTTAAAAATGCTTGTACAGCATGGGCTTCAGACTCACTTTCATACAAACAAGCCTTGTCAGTTTAAAATGGCAAAACTTTTATCAGGAGAGCCTGAAAGAATTTTAAAAAAACCTTAGTTATTACCATTAGCAGCAAGTAACAAAAATAAGCTTTCGGTGCAATCAGTGTTTTCCCTTTGTTACTCATTCATTTATTTTGTCTGGCTTGTAATCATGAGTGGTTACATTTATATTACCAATGAAAACAATTCAGCGTTATGGTTTGAAATAGGAAATACATGATATATAATATGTTCATAATAATGCACCCTTGTTTACATGAAACCTGCATGCTACTGTCATTGCTACAGGAAACAGATCGTCATCCTACTAGAAAGAGAAATGATTTACATTAAACAACAGCCAGCCTTAATGTGGCACAGAAAGGAGTGGAATCAAACATGGAAAGTCCACAGTGTAATAGCAACAGTTTGAAAAGGATAGACGGCCACTCGCCACACACAGATAGGCACAACAAATGAAGAATACTAGAAATATTTAAGCTTTTGGACATATTTGTTCCTCAGAAGTAGAACTTCCACACATTCACACAACAACAACAACTCACACACTACTTCTCCCAGCACTTAGGCCCAACTGTGACTGTGTCTGATGTGTGCAGCAATCTGCTGGAGTGGGCAGTGGGGATAAGGAGGAGGCATGTAATGGGGAGGGGGAGGGATAACAAGGTAGGAGTGAGCCAAGTGCTAGTAGTGTATGTGGCAGCAGCGTGCAGGGATGTGATGGGGACAGGATAGGGCTGCTAGGTGCAACTTCGGAAGGCTGTGCTGGAGAGATATGGGGAGGGGGGAGGGGAGGGTAGGGGAGAGAAGAGAAGTAGATAAGAAGAAAGGACGTGTAGATGCACTGGTGGGATGGAATGTATGTGCACTGCAGTGGAAGGAGGGAAGGGGGTAGACAGGAGGAGGACAGGGACTGCTGAGAGTGGTTCTGAGTCACAAGAGGAGTGCTCCTTTGTAACAGGACTGTGAATATGTGAGGGATGGTAAGTGACTGGTGAGACAAGGCATGGGAGATTGGTTTCTGGACAAGGTTGGGAGGGTAATTTTGGTCTGTGAAGGCCTCAGTGAGAGCCTTGGTGTATATGGAGAGGAACTGGTCATTACTACAGATGCAAAAACCCAAATGGCTAGGCTGTGTGTAAGGGACTTCTTGATGTAGAATGGGTGGTAGCTGTCAAAATGGAAGTTTTATTGGTGGTTGGTAGGTTTCATGTGGACAGAGGTACTGATGTAGCCATTCCCAAGGTTGAGGTCGACATTGAGGAAGGTGGCTGGTTGTGCTCAGAAAGACCAGGTGAAGTGAATAGGGAGGAGATGTTGAGTTTCTGGAGGAATGTGGATTAGGTATTCTCACCATCAGTCCAGATCACAAAGATATCATCAGTGAATCTGAACCAGGTGAGAGAGTTTAGATTCTGGTTGGCATAGAATGGTGCTTTGCAGATGCACCCATTGCTGTATGATGGATTTGTTTGTAGGTGATGTCTTTAAAGGAGAGGTAATTATGGGTGAGGATATAGCTTGTCATGTTGACCAGGAAGGAGGTTGTTGATTTGGAGTTAATTAGGTATTGGGAAGGGTAATGTTCAATAGCAGCAAGACCAAGGACATTGGGAGACTTTGTCTGAAAAATTAAGTATTTCTAGTATTCATTCTCATTGTGCATTGGGAAGGGTAATGTTCAATAACAGCAAGACCAAGGACATTGGGAGACTTTGTCTGAAAAATTAGGTATTTCTAGTATTAATTCTCGTTGTGCATGTCTGCATCTTCAACACCCCCTCTGTGTGGTGAGTAGCAGTCTGTCCTTTTCCATATTGTTGTTATTCCATCCTGGGCTTTTCATTGTTTGATTTGGTCTGAATACATCAGATCTAGTCAAGATTCCATAATAGACAAATTGCAATATGAAATTAAACACCCTTACTCTTTTGCCTCATTTGTAAATATTAAACACTGAGATTGTATCTTAGCAACATAAATGCCAGTATGTTACACTTTGTGCTCCATTCATCTACTGGGATATTCATTTCTAGTTAACACAAAAAAAAAAAAAAAATAAATAAATAAATGCTATTACATCTAAGGTATCAGCAACTACTGAATTGGCTGTACCTCCTCTAGTTGATTAATCTTTTCCTGGTTTTCAAGTCCTGATGAAAATTATACACCAAAAAGCTATGAATCTTGTAGCATAGGCCAGAAATCTGAAAATATTAGATTAAGGTACATTTGTTATTTCAACAGGTCTTCTCGTAGTAGCAATGAATAATGATGTACTATTTTCTTCTATAAAAGATCCATTTGTGACACTTTGAGTTCTTATTTCAACATCTTTACACGTGTAACTTATCTTCTTTCATAACTGGCTAGATTTCCTCTTCCCACTATTTAATCTGTACAATATTTTTGTTCACATATTTATATCATTAACTGTTGCAAAACCACTCCATGAAACTGGATGTCCAGTGCACATAAAGTCGACAAAAAACTAGCCTCATTTAATTTAACTGTGCAGACACTTTATGTAATGTGACTACATGTTCTGATGATGATACATGTTTCATGTACATTCGAGGTAGACAGCAGGTGTGCAGAATAGAATGTGGGAGGGTGGCACAGCAGGTGCAGGGGATGAGTGCACTAGCAGTGTGTCACATTTCCATCCCATGCACCTGCTGCCTCCCTGAAAATCATCAGCCACCCATCCCCAACTCCTCCACCCATTTCACACTTCTTTTCTCCCTCTACTCACCCCATCTGTCACCTCTCACTCCAGTCTACCTGCCAAACTGCAATCCTGATATTTCCTGTCAAGTTATTTACAGATGTAAAATTTATTGAGATATATCAAACCAAATTCTTTCTGCAGATCTACAAGAAGTTTGTAGAGTCTTAAAGTCTGAAAAAGAAGAAGGAATATACTTGAACAATCCTCCAAATTGTGCTGTTTATCTCTAGTGCAAATAAAGACCACCAACTAATAGAATAACTTGGTAGAACAAGTTTGAAATTAAGCCTGAAAACCAATTCTTATAATATGTACAACAACTAAGCAGATAGCAGAAAGAGAGTGAAAATAATGTGGACTGCTTTGGGTAAACTAAATACTTTTTAAGGCTAAGTTTCCAATGCTTCTGAAAAGGAAAGTTTACAATAACTGTTTATTACCAGTTTTGACTTACGGTAGTGAAACTTGGACGTCAACATTAAAATCATTAACAAAAACTGAGAGAAAGGAAAGAAAATAGAAGTAAGATTGTAGTTTAGTGTCTCATTGATAACAAGAGCACTTGGAGATGGATCACTTATTCAAACTGAGAAAAGATGGGGAAGGAAAGCAGCCATGCCATTTTCAAAGAAACTATCCCAACTATGGTGAAAGCAATTTACGGAAACCACATAAAACCTAAATCGGGATGGTTGGATGGGGATTTGAACAACTGTCCTCCCAAATTAATGTATCTTAACCATTGCACCATCTCATTTTATGTGAACAGTGGAAATATGCATGATGGTAGTTACTATGAAAGGCTAGAAAACAAACAGATTGTGCAACAACTTGAATGGAAGAAATAATTATGCATGCAAATAAAACAAGTAGTAGATGGGAAAGATACATAGCTCAGCAGATGATAATGGATATGAAAAGACTGAAGCAATAACCTAATGAAAGATGGGCAGATGACTTAAGAATATATATTGGAAACATGAATGTATATAGCTAAAGAATGTAATATATTGAGAAGTTTGGAGGAGAATCCAGAACTGCATGCTAGATTGATGACGATGATAACAGAAAAACTTCTGTTTCTATTATTTCATAACATTAGCTTCATTTGGTGAAATTTGTCTCCCATCAGAATATTCTGAAATAGTTAACTATGAAGAAATCATATTTTACACGTAATCTTACCTGAACACTAAGTGGACAGAACATGCCACAAACCCATGCATAGAGGCCAGTGTGATAAATATCAAAGATATCCCTGTGGCCTTCTTCAACTTCACGTTTTATCCAGTGTCTGTTTAGATAACCACAAATACCATCTAATACGTGTATCCTCAAACGATATGTTTCCCAACACTGTGTGTAATGCAGCAACAGATCTTCAGCTAAAAGATCTTTCATACCAGATAGGAGATTAGCCATGTGATTTTCTAGAAAATGACGCAAACACAAATATAGTTCAGAAGCAGCACTGGCCATGCTGCCTCTTGATCCAGCTGCCAAAGTATCTTGGTTATCTGCAGTATTAGTACAAAAATTGTATACACAAGTGTATAGTTCCATATAATGTGTTTTACTAAGTCCAGCACTTGCATCTTGGCTGAAAAAGGCATTTATGCCTGTCATAAGATCTTCTTTGATTCTTGACTTTGGCATTTTTCGTGGCATTTTCTGTAACAAGATAATATTGTCATCTATATGAACTGAAAGTTCTGGTGCACTTTAAACTAGGCTATCTGCTCTACTTTCTCTATATTTATTTCTTAGCTATGTGAAGAGAAAGTCTCTCTATTGTTTCAAGCAAGAGAGATACAACTGCACATGGGGTTGATGTTGTTTGCCACAGAAAATCTAAATCTGGATGCCAGCCATAAGATTTCAAACTCCATCCTCCTGAATGTGAGTCTAAAGTCTTAAGCATGATGTGAGAAATGGAGAGATTTATGTTGGAATTGCTGGAAGAGACTGGATGACAAAAAAATGGTTATGGAACAAACTGCAGTGGAAGGCATAGTTGTGATTGTAACTGAAATGTATTGGAAATGGTTGGTGCAAATAACAAGGAGGATGGTCCAAGGAAGTTCTTCACTGCATGCCAAGAGATGTAAAAATTGATGATGGTAGGGTGGTGAAGGGGTGACATGGCTACATATAGCTGATGCCACTAATACACGGAGAAGTCACATGATGATAATGAAGATGATGATGATGATGATGTAGGTGGTGGTAGAACTCAAAAGCGCGGCTAACAGTGCCGTTATTGAGTAAGAGTTTGTTCATTTTGTACACTGTAACAAGAATAATTTCCTCTCAAGCGTGTTTTTAATATTGTTGTTGACGTGAGACCAGTTAGATCCAGCTCATTTCATCTCTTTTTTTTTAATGAATTTTATATTTTATTTCTGTAATTTGTATAACCCTATCATCTAGTTTCATATAACGTCCACAATATGTCATATTTGGACACAGTATCAAATAAACAACACTTGGTTAATAATCATTACTTAATGCAGATTTCTGTTCAACTCTAAGAGAACTATTACTTAGGTCACTAATGATATATTATTATTATTAGTAGAAGTAGTAGTAGTAGTAATTATATCAGTAATAATACCAAATAAAGGAATTGCAGACATAGAAAATAGTTACTCTGTTTTAAAATCTATGCATAATCCACTAGTTTAATCAATGTCTTTCAGAAGACTCTCTGAACTGACCCTGGTTCACCACAATGCACAAGGCAAAATTCTGGTACAATTATCTGTGAACTGTCTTGAATTTTATCTTTGCATATCTTGCAAGAGCAATACATAAGGGTCTGAAGAATATTAAAAACTTGGCCCTGAAAATTTGCTCTTTGAATTTCCAATGCAAGTTCTCATGAGACGTCTCTCCCTCTTAGAGTCAAACAGCCTTTTACTAACTGCACAGACTCCGTTTCTTTATATTTGTATATCTCTTTTTGATCCAGTCAGATATGTATCCCAGATATCTGAGTTGTATTGCAGTGTAGGTCATATTAGCATGCATCTGAACATTTTTTTAAATAATTATGTTCTGTTTCTTGTCATACTCCAAAGACACCTCAGGATAGCATTATCCAATGTAATCCATTTTTTCATGTTTCAACAATGTGCAAGCACATAGAAGCAATGGAGTAGTTTGTATCATTTTTAATAGTCAGTCCCATAGACCAAACAACAGACACTTTCTTTTGGTGTCTCGTGTAATAATAATTTAAACATGTCATCTTCTAACTTACCAACAGATTCCTAGTACACTCTGGAAAGTTTGGGTTCATCATCTACTTGACGATACAGTCATTGGAGACAGAGTGCAAGTCAAGATTGGAGAAGAATAAGGAAAAAATCAATCTTGCCCTTTTCAAACAAATAATCCCAGCATTTTCCTTAAAATGTATAGGAAAACCATAGAAAACTAAAAACTGGATTACCAGGCAGGGAACTCAACCCCAGTCTTCTGAAGTGCAAGTTCAGTGTCTTATCATTATGCCATATCAGTCAGTAGCATTCCTTGTGTTTGATTGGAGAGATTAATTCATAGATTGCTGTTCTCTCCACAAATGCTTGGTAGATATAAGTGTGGCATGCCAGCATTTTACCTGATCACAAATGTAGCTATATCTAGAGACAAAGCTGCCATCATTCATCAGAATGTTCCCCAGTTGTTTCAGTGTATAAGTTGCAATGGGGTCCACAGACATGATAAATTTCTTGAGTGATTGCAATAGGGTCCACAACCATGACAATTTTCTTGAATGTTATCAATTTGCCACACTAGCTGTTATTGTAAGGATTAAACTATATTTTTATTTTATATTGTTCACTACTACATAATTTCAGCTGTGTAGCCATTGTCAAGTGTAAAATATAAATCATTAAACACATATTCCTGGGTTACACTTAGCATACTTGTCTGCATCACACAGTTGTAGAAGCAGTGTGTGTTCAGCATGACAATAGGTGTTATTGTCATACTTCAGTTGTTCTTTATGCTTGTAAGTGACAGTGCAGACTAATCACTGTTTTTGTAACACTCCGTGTCATGCCTAACTGTAAAGCCTGGCCAACCACACTTTGATTCCACAATTGTTCGGCATAGATAAGTATGTTGATTTTAACCCAAACACTTGAGAATGGCCACATAGTCAAATCTATATAGAACTGAACAATATAAAATAATATTATGATTTAAACCTAATAATCTGCAGTGCTGCAAACCTACAAACAGGCCCATTACCAGAATCACATCTGAGAAGAATAGTATAATAAGTGAATATTAGGATGTTGTCAGCCTCTGTAGCACAGCGGTAGTGTTACTGCCTACCAACTAAGGGGGCCCAGGTTCAGTTCCCAGCAGGGAACTGGGTGTTGTGTGTCCTTCATCACCATTTTCATCATCATTGACACTCAACTCAATGAAGTGCCGTCAACTAAAAAGACTTGCAATATGGCAGCCGAACCCCGAAGGGGATGTTCCGGCCAATAAATGCCACAAAATCAATTCATTAGGACGTAAAACTGTGCCTTTCTAATGACAATTGTGATCAAAGGAGGACTCTTGCAGAATCTTTTTGCATAATGATAAAATCTTCAGTTAATAGGACACCCAAGAACATTCCTTGAGGATTAAAATTCGGACAATATTGCATGAATCTTACCAGTCATGAGGGAGCAGAAAACAAACTTCCATGGGCATCATTTGTTGACAGTGTGGCTGTTACATCCTTTGAATCATTTCTTAATAACCTCTCCGAGGAATCGTGTTATGGAGCCTCCACTAAGTGACTGGAGACATATCAGTATACATAACTTGTAGAAGAGTATCTTAAGAATATCTGTCAACATTTTGGGAAAGCAATTATTTGTATTACTTTCTTGAAGTTTTAAAATGATAATTTTATGTTCTAGATTAATTATCAATATGTAGTCTACTGTTATGACATGGAAACTCCATCAACTTTCACAGAAAATAAGCTTGCAGAGTCACACTGTGCAGAGAAATTTATCTGTGATGCACAAAGCTAGTGAAAACTCATCACCCATTTTACAAACTGGTATGAACAAAAGCAATGAACATTAGAGTATAAATTCCTCACATGTAAAAGAATAACACAAATGAAAAAGGTTTCCAGCAGACAGATTTAACTGAAATGAGACTAGATACTTTCAGCACTAGTACTGTGGTACCAGCAAAAAGGTGAACTCTGAGGATAGAAAGTCAAAGTATTAGAAAATATGACACAAATCAAACTTGGAACTTCCAAGTGAGGTGTTTAAAAATATATAAAATACATTATTATTTTTTAAAGAGAAGACATGTAACAAAAAATCCATAATAGTTAAAACTTTTCAAGAATATACTTTCTGATAAATTTATGACTCCAAAGACAGAAATCTGTTAAGTACTGTGCCAATTAGTGTTTGTACTGTTTCTCAAATTGGATAAAGTTCTTTAGTTCAACTTTGAAGAAGTATCTTAAAAAAAAAAGAGAAAATTATCTTTCCCTTTTGGTTTTTTATCAGTCGTGCTACTTTTTTTCACCGCTCTTCATTACTTGTGTTCTACCATGTTTTCCCCCACAATTTCTTTCACATGTATCACTGCCAGTGTCCTTAGTTTAAATCTACCTAACTAATTAGGTCTTTGTTAGTCTACTTGGCATTAACTATCATAACTGCCCTCATCTTCTATTATAACTACTACTGTTTTCCATTATTTATTTTCTACTATAACTACTACTGTTTGCCATTATTTATCTTACACTTATTTCTAAGTGTTGTATCCCACATTGAGTGTAAGTTTTTTCACTTTTTATATCATATTTGTCACTGTGAAAACAAAGTAAATTTGTAGCATCCCTAGATAATAATAATAATAATGCCAAATTTTTAAAAAATGTGTCTCCAAGCACACAAAACTACAACATTACAATACCATCATAAAACCAGAATACTTATATGGATCAGAGACACTAATTTTAAAGAGGAAAACAGACATAGAAAACTTTCAGAAAAAGGAGCGGAAGATCATAAGAAAAATTTTAGGCGCAAAACTTGTAGATGAACAGTATCAGCTCAGAGGCAAACAGTAAATCAAACAATATTCTAATATTCACAGTGACATTAGAAAACACAGATTAAGATTCTATGGACACATCAAAAGAATGAATCCAGACAGACTTACAAAGCAAGTAGTTGAATTCTATGAAAACAGGAGTAAATCTAAAACAGACCCAGTGAAATGGATTGGCGAAATCAAAACAGATCTGAAACTAGCAGGAATTACACCAGAGGATATCCAAAACAGGGATATCTTCAGATCCAAAATTCTTGACCAAAGAAGAAGACTGGAACAACATGGTCTCAAGAAATAAAAGAACAGTCCACAGCAAAAGTATGAAAGAAGTATGGCCACAAAAAAAGGCAAATGCACACCACTAAGTACTTTGTGTAGTCATAATGGACTCATTCGCAAGCAAATATATATAATGAAGCCAAATTTTGATTCAAAAGTGTACGTTTAATAAAAGCTAAAATCCTGCAAAAACTCCAGACTTTGTTATTAATAATCTCTTATGCATTTAAATAGTCACAAACTGCTGCATAATTTGTGGTAGTACCAACATAGAAGTGCTCAAACACTGTTTCCACAATCACATTGAAATTTCTCTCTGGGAGTAAAGTGTTGAAAAAAAATTACTGACTTAGAACCATTGAAAAAAACTGAATGGACAGTAAAAATAACTCAAGGAATCAAAGAAGGAAGGAAGAATAGAGTTTCATGTCCCACTCCAGCAAGGTCATAGAGGGAAATCACAACCCGAGATCAGGGATGGATAGAGAGGTATGCTGGTTATGTACTTTCCAAAGGAAAGCAATTAGGGAAACAATTTGGAACCTAAATCTGGTTGGCTGTTCAGGGATTTGAACTGTCATGCTTGTGAATGCAAGTCCAGTGTCTTACCAGTGAACCACCTCACCTTATTAGATGAATCAGGTAAGTGTATCACATACAGACATTAGTAAAAACACAAATCAAATCCAGATGCTGATTGGTCTCTATGTAATTTTCAATACTGTAAGGCAGGTTGGTAAAGTACTTATAAGACGTAATAGGTTGTTCTGAATGACAGTAAACAATTCACTTAGTTTTATTTAAAATGTTCATCATAGTCTACAGTTGATGACCATAACTAATAACAGAAAAAGTGCAATAAATAACACTTAGAAAAGATAAAAAGTAAATCTGGCCATAACCTGAAGGTTGGTTTGAGCACCAGTCATTTGCTAGGCATGGTTCTATTCAGTATTTTATACCCTTGCTTTCCTCTAACCACCGAACTGTCTTACCCAGCAAATGGAGTGTTCTGCAGTTCATTGTGAAACCAAAACCACAATGTAACTTGACAGTCTTCAGATTAACAAATCATTACCAGAGATGAAAGAAGTAATAAGCTCCAGGAAAAGTCTTGGGATCAACAGGATATCAAACAGACATTTGAACCCTCAGTGTTTGTATTTGATGCCTGTCATTTATCCACTTAGCCCTGGATGCTAGTTTGGGAGCCCATAAGCAATGAAAATATCTTAGACCTTGTAGCTACAAATGGGCCGGATCTTATCGGTGGTGTTAGTAAGGAGATGGGGATTAGTGGTCATGATGTCTTCATAGTGAGTGACTGGCATGAAAGTTAATAAATCAGTCAGGAAGGCTAGCAGAGTTTTACTGCTAGAAAAATAAGCAGTTGTTAGCATCTCACTTAGACACTGAAATGGCATCACTTTGTTCCAGTATGAGGGACACAGAGCAATTATGGGCAAAGTTTAAACAGATGTTAAATCATGATCTAGGCATATATGTAGCTAGGAAATGGATTAAGGACCCACCATGGCTTAACAACGTAATTCGGAAAATGCTGAGGAAGCAAAGGCCATTGCCCTCTCAGTTCACAAGAGAATGCGCAAATGATGACAGGCAAAGATTAGTAGAGATTTGTGTGTCTGTGAAAAGATCTATGTACAAGGCATACAACACTACAACTATCATATCTTAACAAGAGATCTAGCTGAGAACCCGAGGAAATTCTGGTCCTATGTAAAATTGCTAAGTGGGTCTGTGGTTTCCATCCAGTCATTCAGTGACCATTCTGGCATGGCAGTTGAAGATAGCAAACCAAAAGCTGAAGTTTTATATTTAGTGTTTAAAAAATCGTGAATGCAGGAGAATCATACCAATATGCTGTCGTTTGACCATCGAATAGATTGCAGTATGGACATCATAGTAATAAGTATCCCTGGCAAAGAGAAACAACCGAAAGAGTTGTAAACAAATAAGCCACCAGGTCCAGATAGAATCCCTGTTCAATTTCGCAAAGAGTACTCCATGGCATTGGCCCATTATGTAGCTTGTATTTATCACAAATATCTCACCCAGTGCAAAGTCCCATGTGACCAGTAAAAAGTATAGATGATGTCTGTGTATAAAAAGGGAAAAAGGACAAACCAGCAAAATTAACATTGGTTTGCTGCAGAATTCTTGAACAAATTCCGAGTTCGAATGTAATAAATTTTCTTGAGGATGAGAAGCTTATGTCCACAAATAAGCATGGTTTTAGAAGACATTGCTTGTGTTAAACTCAGTTTGACCTTTTCTCACACGATACACTCTGAACTAAGGGCAAAGGGCAACAAGCAGATTCCGCAAATCTAGATTTATGAAAAGCATTTGACACGCTGCCCAATTGCAGACTGTTAACAAAGGTACAAGCATATCGAATAGGTAACCATATACAGAGTGTTACAAAAAGGTACGGCCAAACTTTCAGGAAACATTCCTCACACGCAAATAAAGAAAAGATGTTATGTGGACATGGGTCCAGAAACGCTTCATTTCCATGTTAGAGCTCATTTTATTTTTGTCAGTATGTACTGTACTTCCTCAATTCACCATCAGTTGGCCCAATTGAAGGAAGGTAATGTTGACTTCGGTGCTTGTGTTGACATGCAACTCATTGCTCTACAGCACTAGCATCAAACACATGAGTATGTAGCATCAACAGGTTAGTGTTCATCACGTACGTGGTTTTGCAGTCAGTGCAATGTTTACAAATGCGGAGTTGGCAGATGCCCATTTGATGTATGGATTAGCACGGGGCAATAGCCGTGGCGCGGTACATTTGTATCGAGACAGATTTCCAGAAAGAAGGTGTCCCAACAGGAAGACGTTCGAAGCAATTGATTGGCGTCTTAGGGAGCACGGAACATTCCAGCCTATGACTCGCAACTGGGGAAGACCTTGAACGACGAGGACACCTGCAATGGACAAGGCAATTTTCATGCAGTTGACGATAACCCTAATGTCAGCATCAGAGAAGTTGCTGCTATACAAGGTAACATTGACCACGTCACTGTATGGAGAGTGCTACGGGAGAACCAGTTGTTTCCGTACCATGTACAGCGTGTGCAGGCACTATCAGCAGCTGATTGGCCTCCACGGGTACGAATGGTTCATCCAACAATGTGTCAATCCTCATTTCAGTGCAAATGTTCTCTTTACGGATGAGGCTTCATTCCAACGTGATCAAATTGTAAATTTTCACAATCAACTTGTGTGGGCTGATGAGAATCCGCACGCAATTGTGCAATCACGTCATCAACACAGATTTTCTGTGAACGTTTGGGCAGGCATTGT
This sequence comes from Schistocerca nitens, assembly GCF_023898315.1. Taxonomy (NCBI): domain Eukaryota; kingdom Metazoa; phylum Arthropoda; class Insecta; order Orthoptera; family Acrididae; genus Schistocerca; species Schistocerca nitens. The sequence goes on along the minus strand of NC_064615.1, from coordinate 519,699,813 downwards.
TGGTGATCTCTTGATTGGGCCCCATGTTCTTCCACCTACGCTCAATGGAGCACGTTATCATGATTTCATACAGGAGACTCTACCTGTGCTGCTAGAACATGTGCCTTTACAAGTACGACACAACATGTGGTTCATGCACGATGGAGCTCCTGCAATTTCAGTCGAAGTGTTCGTACACTTCTCAACAACAGATTCGGTGACCGATGGATTGGTAGAGGCAGACCAATTTCATGGCCTCCACGCTCTCCTGACCTCAACACTCTTGACTTTCATTTATGGGGGCATTTGAAAGCTCTTGTCTACGCAATCCCAGTACCAAATGTAGAGACTCTTTGTGCTCGTATTGTGGACAGCTGTGATACAATACGCCATTCTCCAGAGCACATCAGGGATTCCATGCGACGGAGGGTGGATGCATATATCCTCGCTAACGGAGGACATTTTGAACATTTCCTGTAACAAAGTGTTTGAAATCACACTGGTACGTTCTGTTGCTGTGTGTTTCCATTCCACGATTAATGTGATTTGAAGAGAAGTAATAAAATGAGCTCTAACATGGAAAGTAAGCGTTTCCGGACACATGTCCACAAAACATATTTTCTTTCTTTGTGTGTGAGGAATGTTTCCTGAAAGTTTGGCCGTACCTTTTTGTTACACCCTGTATGTGATTGCCTCAAAACCCAGTATGTAGTGGTCAGTGGTGAGTGTTCATCAGAGACAAGGGTATAGTCAGGAGTGTCCCAGGGAAGTGTGCTAGAACTGCTGTTATTTTCTGTATCCATAAATGATCTGGCGGGCAGTGTGGACCACAACCTACAGTTGTTTGCTGATGATGCTGTAGTTCATGGTAAGTTGTTGAAGTTTAGTGACTGTAGGAGGATAAAAGATGACTTGGTCAAAATTTCTGGTTGGAGTGATGAATGGCAGGTAGCTCTAAATGTAGAAAAATGTAAGTCTATGTGAATGAGTAAGAAAAACGAACTCGTAATGTTTGGATACAGCATTAGCAGCCACATTGTTTAAATATCCCGAATGGTAATGTGGTTCATCTGTAAAGGAGATATACATGACACTAATGTGACCTACACTATGTGATCAAAAGTATCTGGACACCCCCAAAAACATACGTTTTTCATATTAGGTGCATTGTGCTGCCACCTTCTGCCAGGTACTCCATATCAGTGACCTCAGTCGTCAGTAGACATTGTGAGAGAACAGAATGGGGCGCTCCGGGGAACTCACGATCTTCGAACTTGGTCAGGTGATCAGGTGTCACTTGTGTCATACATCTGTATGCGAGATTTCCATGCTCTTAAAATTTCCCTAGGTCCACTGTTTCTGATGTGGTAGTGAAGTGGAAACATGAAGGGACACGTACAGCACAGGCCAACCTCATCTGTTGACTGACAGAGACCGCCAACAGTTGAAGAGGGTTGTAATGTGTAATGTATAATGTGTGCAGACATCTATCCAGACCATCACAGAGGAATTCCAAACTGCATCAGGATCCACTGCAAGTACTATGACAGTTAGGCGGCAGGTGATAAAACTTGGATTTCACGGTCGAGCGGCTGCTCCTAACCCAAACAATGCCTCGCTTGGTGTAAGGAGCATAAGCATTGGATGATTGAACAGTGGAAAAACATGTGGAGACATAAATCATGGTACGCAATGTGGCGATACAATGGCAGGGTACAGCAAATGCCCGGTGAACATCATCTGACGGTGTGTGCAGTGCAAACAGTAAAATTCGGAGGTGGTGGTGTTATGTGTGGTTGTGTTTTTCATGGAGGGGGCTTGCACCTCTTCTTGTTTCACATGGCACTATCACAACACAGGCCTAAATTGATGTTTTAAGCACCTTCTTGCTTCCCCTGTTGAAGAGCAATTCGGGGATGGTGATTGCATCTTTCAACATGATCGAGCACCTGTTCATAATGCATGGCCTGTGGCGGAGTGGTTACACAACAATAAAATCCCCTGTAATGGACTGGCCTGCACAGAGTCCTAAGATAATGCTATAAAATACCTTTGGGATGTTTTGGAACGTTGACTTCGTGCCAGGCCTCACCGACTGACATCAGTACCTCTCCTCAAGCACTCTATGAAGAATGGGCTGCCATTCCCCCACAAAACCTTCCAGCACCTGATTGAAGAGTGTAAGCTGTCACCTGATTGAAGAGTGTAAGCTGTCATCAAGTCTAAGGGTGGGCCAAAACCATACTGAATTCCAGCATAACCGATGGAGAGCGCCATGAACTTGTAAGTCATTTTCAGTCAGGTGTCCAGATACTTTTGATCACATAGTGGATTCTTCTACATTTACATCTACATACATACTATGCAATCCACCATACGGTGCATGGCGGAGGGTACCTCATACCACAACTAGCATCTTCTCTCCCTGTTCTACTCCCAAACAGAACGAGGGAAAAATGACTGCCTATATGCCTCTGAATGAGCCCTAATCTCTCTTATCTTATCTTTGTGGTCTTTCCGCGAAATGTAAGTTGGCGGCAGTAAAATTGTACTGCAGTCAGCCTCAAATGCTGGTTCTCTAAATTTCCTCAGTAGCGATTCACGAAAAGAACGCCTCCTTTCCTCCAGAGACTCCCACCCGAGTTCCTGAAGTATTTCCGTAACACTCACGTGATGATCAAACCTACCAGTAACAAATCTAGCAGCCCGCCTCTGAATTGCTTCTATGTCCTCCCTCAATCCGACCTGATAGGGATCCCAAACGCTCGAACAGTACTCAAGAGTAGGTCGTATTAGTGTTTTATAAGTGGTGTCCTTTACAGATGAACCAAATCTTCCTAAAATTCTACCAATGAACCGAAGACGACTATCCGCCTTCCCCACAACTGCCATTACATACTTGTCCTACTTCATATCGCGCTGCAATGTTATGCCCACATATTTAATTGACGTGACTGTGTCAAGCACTACACTACTAATGGAGTATTCAAACATTACAGGATTCTTTTTTCTATTCATCTGCATTAATTTACATTTATCTACATTTAGAGTTAGCTGTCATTCTTTACACCAATCACAAATCCTGTCCAAGTCATCTTGTATCCTCCTACAGTCACTCAACGACGACACCTTCCCGTACACCACAGCATCATCAGCAAACAGCAAACAGCCACCCTATCCAAAAGATCATTTACGTAGATAGAAAACAACAGCGGACCTACCACACTTTCCTGGGGCACTCCAGGTGATACCCCCACCTCCGATGAACACTCACCATTGAGTACAACGTACTGGGTTCTATTACTTAAGAAGTCTTCGAGCCACTCACATATTTGGGAACCAATCCCATATGCTCGTATCTTAGTTAGGAGTCTGCAGCGGGGCACTGAGTCAAATGCTTTCCAGAAGTCAAGGAATATGGCATCTGTCTGATACCCTTCCCCCATGGTTCGCAAGATATCATGTGAAAAAAGGGCGAGTTGCATTTCACAGGAGCGATGCTTTCTAAAGCTGTGCTGATGCATGGACAGCAACTTCTCTGTCTCAAGGAAATTCATTATATTCGAACTGAGAATATGTTCGAGAATCCTGCAACAAATGGATGTTAAGGATATTGGTCTGTAATTTTGAGGATCCGTCCTTCTACCCTTCTTATATAGAGGCGTCACCTGCGCTTTTTTCCAGTCGCTCGGGACTTTACGTTGGGCAAGAGATTCGCGATAAATGCAAGCTAAATAAGGAGCCAATGCAGTAGAGTACTCTCTGTAAAACCGAATTGGAATCCCATCAGGACCTGCCGATTTATTTATTTTCAACCCGTTCAGCTGCTTCACAACCTCAAGGATGTCTATCACTGTGTCCTCCATACGGGAATCTGTACGAGACTCAAACGGCAGTATGTTTGTACGATCCTCCTGCGTGAAAGATTTCTCAAATGCTAAATTTAAAATTTCAGCTTTCGTTTTGCTGTCTTCCGTTGCCAGGCCAGACTGATCAGTGAGTGACTGGATGGAAGCCTTCGACCCACTTACCGATTTTACGTAAGACCAGAATTTCCTTGGGTTTTCAGCAAGATCTTTTGCTAAGGTATGACGGTAGTGGTTGTATGCTTCGCACTTCGCTCTTTTTACAGCAGCATGAATCTCTACTAACTTTTGCCTCTCCTCATTCTCCCGATCTTTCTTGTACCGCGAGTGCGACTGTCTTTGCTTCCTGAGCATTCTCCGAATTGCGCTGTTAAACCACGGTGCATCTTTTCCATCCGTAACCCACTTTTTTCACATATACTTCTCCAATGCGTGATTTACAATGTGTTTAAAATTTGCCCATAATTCTTCCATGTCCATCGTACCGGAAGTAAATGAAGTCGATTCATTTACTAAGTAGGATGCTAACAACTGCTTATCTGCTCTTTCTAGTAAGAATACTCTCCTAGCCTTCTTGACCAACTTTTTAACTTTCGTAACCATAGTCGTAATGACAACATCATGATCACTAATCCCTGTCTCAACACTGACACCGTTGATGAGGTCTGGTCTGTTCGTGGCTACCAGATCTAAAATATTTCCATTATGCATTGGCTGTCGATTTAGCTGCTCAAGACAGTTTTTGGATAATGTGTTCAAAAGTAATTCACACAACGGCTTGTCTGTACCACCTGTAATGAATCCGTAGACATCCCAGTCTATACTAGGTAGGTTGAAGTCACCTCCGACTAATATAGCATGATCCGGGTACTTCTGCGATACAGAGTGTAGACTCCCTTTGAATGATTCTAGAACTGTCATGGTGGAACCTGGTGGCCGGTAATAACACCCAACAATTAACTTTATTTCTCGTAGCCCTGTTAAACGTGTCCAGATAACTTCACAATCACACTCTACTTCAACCTCAGTAGACACAATATTTTTGTCAACTGCAATGAATAAACCTCCTCCTACGGTGTCTAATCTGTCTTTCCGATACATGTTCCAACCCTCACTAAATATTTCAGAACTTCCTTTCCGATACATGTTCCAACCCTCACTAAATATTTCAGAACTTCCTATCTCAGGGTTCAACCAGGTCTCAGTCCCGAGAATAATTTGCGCGCCACATGCTTCCTGGAGGGCAGTAAATTCAGGAACTTTATTCCGAATACTCTGAAAATTAACTGCTAATCTTGATAGCTGAGCTGCTTCCTTTGTGTAGTGCACCCCTGACCTATGTAGGGGCGTCCTACAATTCCCCACCCAATAGCGCAAGTCTAGAAATCTGCAGCCAAGACCATCACAGAGTCGATGAAGCCTCTGGTTGAGACCCTCGACTCAGCTCCAAACCAAAGGACCCCGATCCACTCTGGGAACGATGCTGCAAATAGAGAGCTCTGCTTGCACCCCGCGTGCGAGACCAGCGTTCTTCACCAAATCCGCCAGCCACCCTTACGAACTAAGGATCGCCTCAGAACCCAAGCGACAGGCATCATTGGTGCCGATGTGAGCAACTACTTGAAGATGACTGCACCCCATACGCTCGATAGCCGCAGGCAATGCCGCCTCCACATCTTGGATGAGGCCCCCTGGCAGACAAACCGAGTGCACGTTGGAATTCTATTCTTGAGTACTGCTGGAGTGTTGGGATCCATATCAAGTCAGATTAAAAGAAATCATTGAAGCAATACAGAGAAGGGCTGCTAGATTTTTTACTGGTAAGTTTGAACAGTATTCATGTATTACATAAATGCTTTGGGATGGTGATGTTATTTTCAAGGAACTCTATTGAGAAAATTTAGAGAACTGGCATTTGGAGCTGACCACAGAACAAGTATTCTGCTGCCAACATAATATTTCATGTAAGGGCCACGATGATAAGAGAAATTATGGCTCATGCGAGGGCATATAGACAGACATTTCTCCTTTGCTCTGTTTCTGAGTGGAACAGGAAAGGAAATGACAAATGGTGGTATGTGGTACCCTCCGCCGTGCACCATCTGTAACAGGCAGAATACGGCACTGCGGTCGGCAATGCCTATATAAGACAACAAGTGTTTCACGCAGTTGTTAGAGCAGTTACTACTGCTACAATGGCAGGTCATCAAGATTTTTCAGTGAGTTTGAACATGGTGTTATACGAGGGTGATTTGAAAAGTTCTTGGAATCACCACGAGCTTTTCACATGATGTTCATTGCACTGTTGTCTGTAAACACATGCCATTGTCAGTGCTCCTGGAAGAGAGCTGTGGCGGTGATATGGCTCTGTTGTTGTTTCCACATAGTGATTTGAGAAGGTGGAAAAAAATCAAGATTCGAGCAGTGATTAAGTACTTCATAAAGAAAGATACGAAAGCAAAGGATATTCATGCTGATTTCAAGAATACACTAGAGGGCTCTGCTCCATCATATTCAACTGTTACCAAGTGGACAAATGAATTTAAATTTGGTCGGGAGAGCTTAGATGATGATCCATGCAATGGTCGGTGAAGATGTGTCACTACTACAGAAATCATTGCAAAAGTGCACAAAATGGTCATGGAGGATAGCCGATTGAAAGTGCGTGAAATTTCTCATGCTTGCCAGATGTCATCTGAAAGGGTATATCACATTTTAACTGAAGAACTAGAAATTAAAAAATTATCTGCAAGATGGGTGCCGCGACTCTTGACACAGGATCAAAAATGCATGAGAATGGACATATCGGAACAATGTTTGGCACGAACAAGTTATTTGCACCAGTTTGTGACCACACATGAAACTTGGGTGCACTACTCCACCCCAGAGACAAAACAACAGTCAAAGCAGTGGAAACATGCTGAATCTCCACCACCAATGAAAGCAAAGACAATTCCTTCAGCAGGAAAGGTCGTGGCATCAGTGTTCTGGGATGCAAAGGGGATTCTGTTTGGTGATTATCTCCCAAAAAAGGCCAGATTTAGCAAGGAAGAAAGTCATATTCCATCAAGACAATGTGTGCCCATACACATGTGCCATCACAATGGCAAAATTACATGAACTAAGGTATGAACAGTCACCACACCTGCCTAATTGACCTGATGTGGCTCCTTCAGACTTCCATCTCTTCCCAAAACTGAACATTTTTCTTGGTGGACGAAGATTCACTTCAGACGAAGAATTGATAGCCGGAGTTGATAGCAATTTTGCAGGCCTGGAGGGAACTCATTTTTGAGATGAGATCAAGGCACTGGAACATCATTGGACCAAGTGCATTAATCTACAAGGAAACTACATTCAAAAATAAAAAAAGTTTCAGTGATGTAAGTAATTTTTTTCTATTCCGTTCCGAGAACTTTCCAAACCACAGTTGGCACACTAGTGATGTGACACAGCATCTCTGATGTAACAGTGAAGTGGGGATTTTCCCGAACAACCATACGAGTATACCGTGAATATCAGGAATCCGGTAAAACACCAAATCTTCAACATTGCTGTGGCCAGAAAAAGATCCTGCAAGAACTGGACAAATGACGATTGAAGAAAATCATCCAAAGTGACAGATGTGCAACCCTTCTCGAAATTGCTGCAGATTTCAATGCTGGGCCATCAACAAATGTCAGCATGTGAAGCATTCAATGAAACATCATCAGCATGGGTTTTCGGAGCCAAAGGCCCACTCTGATGGCTGCACGACACAAACTTTACACTTCGCCTGGGCCCGTCAACATCAACATTGGACTGTTGATGACTGGCAACATGTTGCCTGGTCGGACGAGTCTCGTTTCAAATTGTATCAAGTGGATGGACATGTACGGGTATGGAGACAACTTCATGAATCCATGGACACTGCATTTTGAAAGAGGACCCTGAAGCTGGTGGAGGCTCTGCAGTGGTGTGGGGCATGTGCGGTTGGAGTGATATGGGACCACTTATACATCTAGATATGACCCTGACATGTGGCACGTCCATAAGCATCCTGCCTGATCACCTGCATCTATCCATGTCCATTGTGCATTCTGACGGACTTGGGAAATTCCAGCAGAACAATGTGACACCCCACACGTCCAAAATTGCTACAGAGTGGCTCCAGAAACACTCTTCTTATTTTAAACACTTCCGCTGGCTACCAAACTCCCCAGACATGAACATCATTGAACATCTCTGGAATGCCTTGCAATGTATTGTTCAGAAGAGATCTCCACACCCTCATACTCTTACAGATTTATAGACAGCCCTGCAGGATTCATGGTGTCAGTTCCCTTCAGGACTTCTTCAGAACATTAATCAAGTCCATGCTACATCGTGTTGCGGCACATCTGCATGCTTGTGGGGGGCCTACACTATATTAGGCAGATGTACCAGTTTCTTTGCAATTATTTTTCAAAGATACAGCTGCATCATCATGTCATGTACCAACAGAGGGACAGCAGGACGGAACCAGATTGCGACATGGATTGGAATAAAATGATGCGTGTTGTCTGGATAGGGTGAAACCTGGAGCCTCTCAAACAGCACCAAGCCCACCAACATTTCCCTAAGTTTAATGGTATCCAGTTTATATTTCCAAGATGTAATCTATTTCAAAATGAGGATTTCACAGCTGCTTGTACCTGGCCTTAACTAGCTTTTCATTCCTAACATTATATATGTGTTGTGACTATTAACGACAGAGGATGATTTAGGAAGTCTTATTGTACATCATAGTAATTGACTAATGTTTCTTTTTAGTTTCATTGGCGCCTTCGCTTTACAACCAGTACTTCTCACCCAAGTTTTCATATTTTTTGCCTTTATTTTTTCTTTTCTCTCTCCCTTCCTTATTATTAAAATCTTGGAAGCTATAAACTGCATCAAATTTCTTTGTGTAGATCTTGTGAACCAGTTGTAGTTGTTCCCAATTCAGCAATTTATAGTTAGTGTCACACTATTGTTTCAAATTATCAGTAATATTGTAGCTACTTCATAAAAGCAAATGCCATTTTTGCACTAATATTTTTTGCAAGCTCAAAATCACAGCACTGGATCTGTTTCTTCTGCTCTTCAGTTGCACTGCTGAACAGTTCTTCTCCCTCATACAGGATTTTGATGTATTTTGTTCATTTATCTGTTCATCTCTATACTTAACAGTGCTTTTCCACCTGTTCTTATAGTACTGCTGCTCCTATTTACACTACTCTGAAACTGCAGTTTTTCATTACTCTACCCCCCATCCCACCCCAACTACTCACACACGACTTGTGGTTTCATTTCAGTTCTGAGAGGAATAATCTGATCACTACTAGTCAGTCATCTTTTAGACCAGTGGCTATTGAGGTGGTCATTTACAGTATCTCTAACCTTAGTTTTCCTGCACCCCAGTCTACTAAAACCCTGTTATAAAATAAATGACAGAACATTTTATTGAAGTATGTCACACAGAAATCATTACTAAAGACTTCATCCCTGGCACTTTCTACTGCCAGTAAAGAGATGTGAGGAAGGATAGGTTCCATGTACATACTGATAAGAGGAGCTGTGGTAACTAGAGTGCAACTGATTATGCAGACATAGCATTAAAAATAGAGTTGTTAAGACAGACACATGAAGCTGACTCTAAAAGCAATTTAATTAAAGCAACACTGTAGTAATAACTTTAGTAAGGTACCAATACTTTTGCACCAAATCTCATTCATTACCATTTTTATTTCCACGCGAAGTGTTGGCCTGTAATGAAATATAACAATAAAAATCAGTATTGAGATTTTAAGTACCAAACATCTGAATGTTTAAAAACATGTTTCTCACAAAAATAAACTATTAGTTATTTGCTATTGTCTTGCACATTTATAACAGCTACCACATTGGTAAAGACAGAGCTTAACTTCACTTAAAAGACATTGATCAAAACAGTTATATGATAGGTGTGCTCCCTCTTCATGTACAGTAGCTTAAAGGATTAATTCTAATTTATATTTTTTTTATTTTTATAGAAACAAATAATTTCATCGATGTTTTAATCAGATTCTCTTTTTTTCCTCAAAGGAACTTCGGGGCAGATCTTCTGATGTGTGACAAAATTATCAAGCTGTCATTCAGTGGAAATTTTGTCAGATACTTTTGATCACCATTACTAACATACACTCCTGGAAATTGAAATAAGAACACCGTGAATTCATTGTCCCAGGAAGGGGAAACTTTATTGACACATTCGTGGGGTCAGATACATCACATGATCACACTGACAGAACCACAGGCACATAGACACAGGCAACAGAGCATGCACAATGTCGGCACTAGTACAGTGTATATCCACCTTTCACAGCAATGCAGGCTGCTATTCTCCCATGGAGACGATCGTAGAGATGCTGGATGTAGTCCTGTGGAACGGCTTGCCATGCCATTTCCACCTGGCGCCTCAGTTGGATCAGCGTTCATGCTGGACGTGCAGACCGCGTGAGACGACGCTTCATCCAGTCCCAAACATGCTCAATGGGGGACAGATCCGGAGATCTTGCTGGCCAGGGTAGTTGACTTACACCTTCTAGAGCACGTTGGGTGGCACGGGATACATGCGGACGTGCATTGTCCTGTTGGAACAGCAAGTTCCCTTGCCGGTCTAGGAATGGTAGAACGATGGGTTCGATGACGGTTTGGATGTACCGTGCACTATTCAGTGTCCCCTCGACGATCACCAGTGGTGTACGGCCAGTGTAGGAGATCGCTCCCCACACCATGATGCCGGGTGTTGGTCCTGTGTGCCTCGGTCGTATGCAGTCCTGATTGTGGCGCTCACCTGCACGGCGCCAAACACGCATACGACCATCATTGGCACCAAGGCAGAAGCGACTCTCATCGCTGAAGACGACACGTCTCCATTCGTCCCTCCATTCACGCCTGTCGCGACACCACTGGAGGCGGGCTGCACGATGTTGGGGCGAGAGCGGAAGACGGCCTAACGGTGTGCGGGACCGTAGCCCAGCTTCATGGAGACGGTTGCGAATGGTCCTCGCCGATACCCCAGGAGCAACAGTGTCCCTAATTTGCTGGGAAGTGGCAGTGCGGTCCCCTACGGCACTGCGTAGGATCCTACGGTCTTGGCGTGCGTCCGTGCGTCGCTGCGGTCCGGTCCCAGGTCGACGGGCACGTGCACCTTCCGCCGACCACTGGCGACAACATCGATGTACTGTGGAGACCTCACGCCCCACGTGTTGAGCAATTCGGCGGTACGTCCACCCGGCCTCCCGGATGCCCACTATACGCCCTCGCTCAAAGTCCGTCAACTGCACATACGGTTCACGTCCACGCTGTCGTGGCATGCTACCAGTGTTAAAGACTGCGATGGAGCTCCGTATGCCACGGCAAACTGGCTGACACTGACGGCGGCGGTGCACAAATGCTGCGCAGCTAGCGCCATTCGACGGCCAACACCGCGGTTCCTGGTGTGTCCGCTGTGCCGTGCGTGTGATCATTGCTTGTACAGCCCTCTCGCAGTGTCCGGAGCAAGTATGGTGGGTCTGACACACTGGTGTCAATGTGTTCTTTTTTCCATTTCCAGGAGTGTAGTTGGCATTGTCAGTGACGTATCTATCTGTGTTTGACACAGAATGAAAATACATAATCTAATAACAGTGGCCTAGGGAAGTTGGCATTATCACTGTTTATCCTATTAAGATTAACTGGCCAAATAATTTAAACTTAAAGTGTATAGAAAAAGACAACAATATTAGGATAAGGAGAGATTACAATCAGTGTAAAAATGACACATGGAGTTGCAAACCGGCACACGTTACAGCTCTCAGCCAAAGCCTTCTCCAGCAAAGAAAATGCACACACACATTCACACAAGCAAGCACATCTCATGCACATATGACTGCTACTACTGGCTCCTCCAACCGAAATATGTGCATGTTTTGCAGTTTGCGGGCATTGAACAGCAAGGTTATTAGTCCCATATGAAAATTAGTAGGAACAAATGTGGTTGAAATGGCTAAAAATTTCATCATACATGAGGAGTAAACTTAGAGAACTACATTCACTCTCTCCTGGCCCTCACTCACAGTCAGTATAACAAGAACAAACATACTATCTCACATCCTTTAAGATAACGTAGTGAAATGTGCTGAAGCTGTAATGTGTAATGGTAACTAGACAAGGAAGTGTGACTGGGTGATCACTTACAAAAAAAAGGTTAGCCAACCACTCTGATAACATTACAAAACTTCTCCCTAAAATATTAGGGAATTCAGACAATGCACAAAATCTTAAAACACATATCACATTCATTTGATTGTCAATTAAAATAGAGAGCTAATCTGTTGGCAAATGGGTCACTGCCCTCAGGTCTGAAAGTAAAACAAAATCTAGCAAAAATAGTGATCCCTACACCACAAGCACCACACACTGGAGGGTCCTCTGACTGGAGCAAGAAGCCATACATCATAGGGCTATGTCCAATGTGAAGACGAGTGGGAAGGACCTTATCCTATCTGTATGGCTGGAAGGAGGTACACCATGGCCGTTTTGTGGACTTTACTAGATGCAGCTTATTATCTGTCACTTCCAGACACTCTTCTTCCCATCGACACATGGCTCTTTACCTCAACAGTGAAGCATAGCATGTAGGCCGAGGGCACACTGAAATATCTGAGGATCGCAACATGTCTCCTAAACTACTACATCCGCCCTTTAATTCCCTGTAATACCCTCAGTCACATGACTAAATTTTATGAGAATAATTATGCCAGATACCCAAAAATTAGACCAACTGGTACAGTACAAGTGAATGTACTTATTTGTTTGTTTCCTCAATCAGCAGAACTTCATATATTAAGATAAAATGTATCCTTTCATGAGTTTGCTTGTGAAATACTTACATTATTATTTGTGCAGCCATGCTCAGTACAAATAAAGACAGAACACAAAGGTATTTTATCGTGTGAATATCACAAAAAATTAGAAACGGATAATTTGTCTGGTGACCTTAGTTTATTATGGTCCTCAAAACTCCTTAGAAATGGTCAACATGGATTCCGAAAATATTGTTCTTGTGAAAGACAACTAGCTCATTATTCTCATGAAGTAATGAGTACTGTGACAAGGGATGTCAAATTGATTCCATGTTCTTAGATTTCCATTGATTCCATATTTTTAGATTTCCAGAAGGCATTTGACACCATTGCTCATAAGAGACTGCTTTCCTACGGAGTATCATCTCAGTTGTGTGACACGATTCATGATCTCCTGTCAGAAAGGTCACAGTTTGTATTAATTGATGAAAAGTCATCAAGCACAACAGAAGAAATATCTGATGTTCTCCAGGGAAATGTTATATGCCCACTGTTGTTCTTGATCTACACAACAGATTTTTGAGACAATCTGAGCAGCCCTCTAAGTTTGTTTGCATTTTGTAAAGTCATAAGATAATCAAAACCAATTACAAAATAATTTACACAAGGTATCTGTACGGTGCAAAAGGTGGTTATTGACTCTAATTAATGGAAGGTGTGAAATCATCCACATGAGCAGTAAAAGGAATCTGCTAGATGTAAAGGCTGTGAATTCAGCTAAATACTTGTTGTTTTTGTTGTTGTGGCCTTTAGTCTAAAGACTGGTTTGATGCAGCTCTCCATGTTACTCTGTCCTGTGAAAGGCTCATCATCTCTGAAGAACTACTGTAACCTACATCTTCTGAATCTATGTACTGTATTCATCTCCCTGTCTCCCTCTATGCTTTTAACCCCCCCCCCCCCATCCCCACCCAGTACCAATCCCTTGATGTCTCAGAATATGTTCTATCAAACAATCCCTTCTTTTAGTCAATTTTTGCCACAAATTTCTTTTCTGCTCAATTACATTAAGTACCACCTCATTAGTTATGTGTCTACCCATCCAACCTTCAGCATTCTTCTGTAGCACCACATTTCAAAAGCTTCTGTTCTCTTCTTGTCTACACTGTTTATTGTCTGACTTTCACTTCCATAAATGGCCACAACCCGTACAAATATCTTCAGAAAAGACTTCATGATGCTTAAATCTATATTCAGTGTTAAATAAATTCTCTTCTTTAGAAATGATTTTCTCGCCATTGCCAGTCTACATTTTATACTCTCTCTACTTTGTCCACCATTAGTTATTTTGCTGCCCAAATACTAAAACTCATCAGCTACTTTAAGTGTCTCATTTTCTAATCCAATTCCCTCAGCATCGCCTGATTTAATTCCACTACATTCCATTATAACTGCCATCTAGATTCTGCACAAGTTGTATATAGCCTTCTACACCTTGTATTTTACCCCTGCTACCTTCAGAATTTCAAAGAGAGTGTTCAAGTCTACAATTACAATTATGAATAACTCAAATTGAAACAGTCATGTAGTTAATGTTGTAGGGAAAGTGAAACAAAGACTGATTTATTGACAGAACACTTAAAAAATGCAACAGGCCCACTAAAGAGACTGCCTACACTATGCTTATTCTTCCTTTTCTGGTGTATTGAAGGAGGACATTGAAAAAGTTCAATGTATTATCATGGAACAGGGCAGAGGGTGCCACGGATATGTTAAGTGAATGGGTGGCAATCATTAAACAAATCCATTTTTTGCTATGGCAAGATCTTCTCATGAACATCCAGTCACCAATTTTCTCCTCTGAATGCAAAAATATTTTGTTGGCACCCACCTACACAGGGAGGAATGATGATCATAATAAAACAAGATAAATAAAAAGTGTTCATTTTCCCACATGCTGTTCAAGAATGGAATAGTAGAGAAATATCTTGAAGGTGATTCGATGAAACCTGTGCCAGGCACTTAATTGTGAATCGTGAAGTGAAGAGTAATCATGTAGCTGTAGATGTTCACATATGCAAATTCTGATCCTGTGATCACTTAGAGGTGAACAGTACGCAGGAAAGAGCGAGACATCATCTCGTACAGTTGAAATCTGTTTACAGCTGTAACTGCATTTTCTTTAAAGGAAAAGAGTGCACTGCACGAATTTATCTAAAGAAAAGTTGGGTGGAAGTGGAAAAAGTGAACATTTCACTTTGACAGAAGACTCAAACTTATTAAGAATGAATCTATTATATACAGCACAACTGAGACGTTGGTTGAGGTAACACATGTGAAGAATACATATCTAATTATTTTGACAAAAAAGGAAATGTATATGTTATATTTTGGGCCCCCTTCTGCAGTCACAGTTTTCAAGTAATATGGGATTTATTCTGACTCTGTGACAGTAATAAAAGTCCTTTTTAGATAAATCTGTTGGCGAACATGGTTTTCAGAACTTGAAAACAATAATATATTCCTTGTCAGTAAAATGCAGCATGATATAAATAGAACACTTGTATGTAGAAGAATATTAGGAAATTAAGTAGGAACAATAAACATGAGTAATAATAGTAATTTAATATATGTGAACAGCTTATGATTTCACCAAATGTGTAAGAAAAACCGCAATTGCTGTGTGACCATTGAAGATGCTTTAAAATAATATATTTCATACCTCCAAAATTCTAGCTTATTTATTTAGAAACAATTCTATTTATTTTCTTTCTTTTCATATGGTATGTATGCTGTATGAGCTGCTTTCATTTCTTTCTGTGGTGTGCATTGTTTGTCCAGTTGTTGTTATATTCATCCTAGCTGTGTGCTCCCAGAAGTTACAGAATGCTATTCTAGGTAGACAATTCTGTGCCTTGCCTTCTTTAGCACTTCAACACTCTTACACTGTTTGTATACCTCTCACAATTCTTCATTTTTTCCTTCCCCTCCACTCCAAGTCAATTTCATCAATAAAGGTCCAAAAATGTTCTTTACTAGTTCTTTTTCAAATATTTTCAGTTTCTCTTCAGCTTTGTTTCTAAATTTTAAGGCTTCACGTCCATATAGTCTTATTAGTATAATACACAACTGATACAAGAGAATTTTGAAGTAAATAGTAAGTGATCTTTTCTTTAAGATATTGCTAGATGAGCATCTGTTTCTATATCTCCTTATTTCTACATCTGTTTTATTGTTGTTATTAAAAGGTTTCCTAAGTACTGTCTCGAAAGTCAATCCATCTTCAGCAAAAGTTGTATACTTCGGATTTTCATACTTATGACCAGAGATGCTGGTTCATTAACACATAATCCTGTTTTCTCCGTGATGTAGTAATTTTAGCCATTCTGATTAATTATGTTTTGAAACTACTTACTAATGCTATATCATTTGCACAGGTAAGTCTACTACTGTTCACCTTCTGCAATTGGATTCCTTGTGGACTAGTTTTAGTAAATTCTCTACTGATCTACTTGAAGATGAGCTTAAATAAAATAGGTGGAATGGCATCCCCTTGCCTCAGTCCAGTGTATACGTTAAAATTTTCAGTTTCTCCTACAGGAGTGTCTATACGACATAAAGTTTCTTCCACACACATTTTAATACATCTGATTAACTTTAAGAGTATAGTCAGATTTCCTCATTATATTAAGGAATGTGTTTTGGTGTATGCTGTCATAGCCATTTTTGAAACCTGGAATTAATATGTTGACACTTACAATTGAATGCCCATGCCTTCTCAGTTATGTAAATAAGCTATACAAAACTGCAACCAGTCACTTTTTTGAATAATTATGTTTTATTCCATGAACCAGTTTTCGAACCTTTTCAGGTTCATCTTCAGATGGTTTCAGGAAGTTACATATTTATAGCATAATGCTGGGTGCTGGCTTGCAACAGTATAAGCGGCTTTTTTCGGTGAGTGTCCATCTGTCTGCCTCCATTTTGATGTCCAGTTGTTGTATCACTACACACATTTCCACACAAACTATATTAATAATTATATTAGGAAATTAGACACTTAAAGTGGTAAAGGAGTTTTGCTATTTGGGGAGCAAAATAACTGATGATGGTCGAAGTAGAGAGGATATAAAATGTAGACTGGCAATGGCAAGGAAAGCGTTTCTGAAGAAGAGAAATTTGTTAACATCTAGTATAGATTTAAATGTCAGGAAGTCGTTTCTGAAAGTATTTGTATGGAGTGTAGCCATGTATGGAAGTGAAATGTGGACGATAAATAGTTTAGACAAAAAGAGAATAGAAGCTTTTGAATTGTGGTGCTACAGAAGAATGCTGAAGATTAGGTGGGTAGATCACATACCTAATGAGGAGGTATTGAATAGAATTGGGGAGAAGAGGAGCTTGTGGCACAACTTGACTAGAAGAAGGGATCGTTTGGTAGGACATGTTCTGAGACATCGAGGGATCACCAATTTAGTATTGGAGGGCAGCGTGGAGGGTAAAAATCGTAGAGGGAGACCAAGAGATGAATACACTAAGCAGATTCAGAAGGATGTAGACTGCAGTAGGTACTGGGAGATGAAGAAGCTTGCAAAGGATAGAGTAGCATGGAGAGCTGCATCAAACCAGTCTCAGGACTGAAGACCACAAAAACAACAACAACATATTAATTACACTCTGACAGCGAGACTTTTCCAGCATGGATGCTGGAAAAGTCTTGCTGTCAAAGTGTAATTAATATAGTTTATGTGGAAGTGTGTGTAGTGATACAACAACTGGACATCAAAATGGAGGCAGACAGATGAACACTAACCGAAAAAAGCTGCCTATACTATCGCAAGCCAGCACCCAGCATTATGCTAGCAATAATGATGTAACTTCCTGAAACCATCTGAAGATGAACCTGAAAAGATTCAAAAACCGGTTCATCGAATAAAACATAATTGTTCAAAAAAGTGACTGGTTGCAGTTTTGTATAACTTATTTACATTCTATATACAGTCACGGTTCTAAAATATCCGTAATGGATAAGCATAACCTTCTCAGTTATTTGTCTTTAGAGTGAATGAATGATCTAATGTGCGAACAATGGAAAATGCAGGTATGAATTTCAACAATGTAGGAAAGGAGATTTGCTATGTACCATAAAGAGGACATGTTATGTTGCAGACAGGCACAATTAAAAGACGTATGTATCATTGTGCCAGTACCAATTTAGTTGTGCCTGTCTGCAATTTAACATGTCATCTTTAAGGCAAGTAACACACTGTCTTTTCCTGCATGTTGATTTAATGTACATCTGTTTCTGCAGAAACACATTGGTAGTCCCCAATCAGTTCCTTAGTTATCAGGATCAGCCTGCTTAATAGGCCAATCAATGTAAGTGTCATCTAGTAAGGCAATCCATCTGTAACTATCATACACATTGTGAACACTTTTCTTAATTATGGGACATATAAATGTGATTTCCAGTCTGCAGGTATGGTTTCTATCTTCTAAATTGTTTCTATACTGAAGCGCCAAAGAAACTGGTATAGGTATGCGTATTCAAATACAAAGATATGTAAACAGGCAGAATACGGCACTTGGGTCGGCAGTGTCTTTATAAGACAAAAGTGTCTGGTGCATTTGTTATATTGGTTACTGCTGCTACAATGGCAGGTTATCAAGATTTAAGTGAGTTTGAACATGGTGTTGTAGTTGGCACACAAGCGATGGGATACAGCATCTCCGAGGTAGCGATCAAGTGGGGATTTCGTGTACAACCACTACATGAGTGTACCATGAATATCAGGAATCCAGTAAAACAACAAATCTCTGACATCGCTGCCGACAGGAAAAGATCCTGCAAGAAAGGGACCAATGATGACTGAAGAGAATCGTGCAGTGTGACAGAAGTGCAACCCTTCTGGAAATTGCTGCAGATTTCAATGCTGGGCCATTAACAAATGTCAGCATGTGAAGCATTCAATGAAACAACATCGATATGGACTTTCAGAGCCAAAGGCCCACTCATGTACCCTTGATGACTGCACAACACAAAGCTTCTTGGCTGGGCCCGTCAACACCGACATTGGATTGTTGATGAAGGGAAATATGTAGTCAGGTCAGATGAGTCTCGTTTCAAATCGAATCGAGCGGATGGTCGTGTACGGTATGGAGACAACTTCATGAATCCATGGACCATGCATGTCGACAGGGGACTCTTAAAGCTGGTGGAGGGTCTGTAATGGTATGTGACGTGTGCAGTTGGAGTGATATGGGACCACTTATACATCTAGGTATGACCCTGACATGTGGCATGTACGTAAGCATCCTGTCTGATCACCTGGATCCTTTCATGTCCATTGTGCATTCCAACGGACTTGGGCAATTCCAGCAGGACAATGTGACACCCCACACATCCAGAATTTCTACAGAGTGGCTCCAGAAACACTCTTCTTATTTTAAACACTTCCGCTGGCCACCAAACTCCCCAGATATGAACATTATTGAGCATTTCTGGATTCCTTGCAACGTGCTGTTCAGAAGAGATCTCCACCCCCTCGTACTCTTACAGATTTATGGACAGTCCTGCAGGATTCATGGTGTCAGTTCTCTCCAGCACTGCTTCAGACATTGGTCAAGTCCATGCCACGTCGTGTTGTGGCACTTCTGTTTGCTTCGTAGGGGCCCTACATGATATTAGGCAGATGTACCAGTTTCTTTGGCTCTTCAGTGTATTAAAGACTGTAGACTATAGTTCTAATTCCAGTTGTAGTCCTCCTATTTTAATAACTCAGCATATATCTGCTCTTCACCACAAGCCTTGTTCTTCCTTTGTGTCTTTATTGCTTGCTGTAGCTCATTCCCTTGGGATGGTGACGTGTACATCAACTGTATCAGGTTCTTCAAATTCAAAGAAAGATTGGATCATTGCAGTTGAGTAGTTGTGAAAAGTATGTCTTCCATTTTTCTGTCACTCTTGTAGATCAATTTGTAGGAAAGTTTTGGTAAAATGTAAATTCTTCACCAATAAGGGAGACCAGTCACAAAGAAGCAGAAGTGTTGGATCATCAGCAGCCACACACAAAAAAGCCCCCCCCCCCCCCCCCCTCTCTCTCTCTCTCTCTCTCTCTCTCTCTCTCTCTCTCTCTCTCTCTCGCACACACACACACACACACACACACACACACACACACACACACACACACACACACACACACACACCTGAGCCTCTACATGGCGCCACACTAGCTGGACAAATAATGCTTGTACTGCATTTCAGCAGCTTGACTAGGTTGGAGTGGGGGTTGTGTAGGGTGGGGTGAGTATATTGAGAGAGATGTAAGAGGGAGAGAGAGTGGTTGGCTGTGGGTGGCTAGTGGCTTGGAGAGAGGCAGCTGGTTTGTTGGCTAATAATGCAGGCAGAAGTGGTGGCAAATGCAAGTGGGGAGCAGCACGTACTGAAAGTGTGAACTGGGAGGGAGTGATGGGACAAAGGGAGAGGAAATTGTTGGGTGGAGAGTGTGAGGACGTGTGGGTTACCCAAAATTGAGGCCAGGACACTTACGGGAACAAACACATCCTTCTCACACATACATCAATGTCTAGCCCATGCACCTGTCACTCCTCCCTCCTGCATTCCTAGCTGACAAACCAGCTGCCTTGCTCTTAGCTGCTAGCCACCCACCCTCAAATCCTCTCCCATCTTCCCACCTCTTTTTGTTTCTACACACTCCACCCAACACAATCCCCACCCCAACCTAGTGTACCTGCCGAAATGTAGCACTAACATTATACATCCAGCTTGCACCATGTAGGAGCATAGGCATGTGTAGGCATGCATTCATGCATGTGTGTTTTCTGTTTACATTTGTACTATAGCTCAAAAAAGGATTACTCTTCTTGTCAGTATTTTCCTGTGCTGATCCTATAAAAACTGTTCCCTTTTTGTCAATTACCTAAAGATTTTTTTATGTTTTGATACATCTGCCGTATCCTCTGCTTCTCTTATCATATTGTTGTGATATTCCCTTTTCTCTCATCCTGGGATTCATTGTGTTCCCTGGTGGATTTAACAGTCTTTCTGTCAGGTAGTGTTGTTGCTTTCTGGAATCCAAAATTTCTTTGCATTTCTTCACTCTATCAATTTTTCTTGGCAGTTTACATTAAAGCAAATTTTGTTATTTCTTTTCCTGTAACTATGGAAGTTACTTCATGAATACTGTTCTTCAGACATTTCCATCTACTTATCACATCTTGTTTTTCCCTTTGGGCCAGCCTAGTTTTCATTGTGTTACTTTCAGTTTCTTTTCTTCCACCAAATTTCCTACATTCTAACTAGTAACTTCCTCTCTATTTCCATTTAGTTTCCCTTTGAGTTTTATTTTAATTTTTTAATATGATTAACATAAGGTATGTGTCATAATCTGCATCTCTAAATGTTCTAATATATTCACTGCTGTTCTGGACTATTGTTTTTGGATAGCTACTTGCTCAGTCTGATTCACTACTTCTCCATCTGCTGAAATCCATGTCCCTACATGAATGTGTTTGTGTTGTAATTTTGTGCTGCTTAGTTATGCTTACCATATATTTTTTGATCCGACACAGGGCATTTTTTTTAATTGGTTGAAACAGTTACTGAAACATTAACTTTAATTACACAGTTATATTTTTCACTAGACATGGCTTTTTTTCAGAAATGGTGTTTATGTCTAGCAGTGTGGTAAGAAAATGTAACCTATTTAGCAGCACACTCCAGATCACTGTTATTCCCATCTTTGGCTTTAAGAAAAAATCTCTTATGTTTGGTGAAGCAGTAACATTAAATTGGTGTGTTCCTTCTTAGGTGAGCTCTTAGTATGTTGATGTTGTAGTCTTCAGACCGAAGGTTGGTATGATGGAACTCCCTGCAGGTCCACATCTACAATTTTTACTCCCCCCCCCCCCCCCCCCCCACACACACACACACACACTTCCTTCCATTACAAAACTGACTATTTTTTAATGCTTCAGGATGTTTTCTATCAAATTGTCCTTTCTTTTGGTCAAAATGTTTATAACATTTTCCCCCCAACTCAGTTCAGTATCACCTCATTGGTTATTCTGTGTACCCGTCTAATCTTCATTTTTCTTATGCAGCACCATGTTTCAAAAGCTTCTGGTCTCTTTTTGTCTTAGGCCTAAATACTTATCATCCAAATTTCACTTTGTGTAAAGCTACACTCCAGACACTTTCAGAAAAGACTTCCTAACAGTTAAATTTATATCAGATTTTCCTCTTTTCCAGAAATACTATCTTGCTATTGCCAGTCTGCATTTTATATCATCTCTAATTCTGGCATCATCAGGTGCTTTGTTGCCCAAAACATGAAACCCAACTACTACTTTTAATGTCTCATTTCCTGATCAAATTCCCTCAGCATAACCTGATTTCATTTGACTACATGCCATTACTCTTACTTTACTTTTGTTGGTGCTCATCATATAATCTCTTTTCAACACACTAATCATTCCATTCAGCTATTCTTCCAAGTCCTTTGCTCTCTCTGACTGAATTACATTGTCATTGGCAAATGACATAGTTTTTATTTCTTCTTCCTGAACTTAAATTCCCTTTTCAAATTTCTCCTACAGGTTCTTCACTATTTGCTCAATATACAGGTTGAATAACATGGAGGTTAGGCTACAACCCTGTCACACTCACTTCTTAACTACTACTTTTGTTTCATGTCCTATGACCCTTACAAATGCAGTCTGGTTTCTGTGCAAGTTGTAAAAAACCTTTCGCTCTTTGTATTTTATCCCTACTGCCTTCAAAATTTCAAATAGTGTAGTCCAGTCAACATTGTCAAAATCTTTCTCTAAATCTACAAAAGTAGGCTTACCTTTCTTCAGCCTATCTACTTATGCAAGACATACAGTCAGTATTGCCTTGCATGTTCATGCATTTTTCTAGAACCCAAGTTGATCTTCCCCAAGGCCAACTTCTACCAGTTTTTCCATTCTTCTGTAAATGATTCATGGTAGTATTTTGTGACCATGGCTTATTAAACTGATGATTTGGTAGTATTCACACATGTCAGCACCTGCATTCTTTGGAAATGGGTTTTATTATATTCTCCAGCATCTAAGTCTCTGATGAATCACCAATTCTCATGTCCCAGAAACAGCCTGTATAACACTTTAGATCTTTTTATATACCATACATGTTCCTACACTTTCCTGAACCCAAATTGATCTTCCCCTAGGTCAACTTCTACCAGTTTTTCCAGTCTTTTGTAAATACTTATTGCAGCACTTCAACATTCCACCATCTTTAACAATTTGGTGTTCCTTGAGCTCTCTCTGAACTGATATGATAAGAGTGCCATGTAAGATTTATCATTAGGACATCAATGGTTGTCATCCGGAGGAGATGACTAAGGAAGCCATTGAAGTACTGAGTGTCATAAAATGATGATGTAGTCTAGTAAGGTACCTATAAGTTTGTTATTATAAGTTATACTTCAAAAGTTTGAAAGTCCATATTCCTAAAAATACTAAATGTTGACTGTACTTCAGTGTTTACCAAAATGATTAGACCATAATTTCCATTTAAGACAAAAAATAAGTGTGTAAAAGGTACTTGAACTCAAAATTCATTAGTTGAGAGTGTTTTAATTTTGTCAGATATGTTTACAAAGGAAATTATTAATTGTTAGCTGTGTACTCAAGAATGGACACCTGTGGTTTGCTGTTACAGAAGCAGAACCCCCAGCACAAGTATTTTTGTTGCCATGTGCAGTATGTGGACGAACATTCCGTCCAGAATCACTACAAAAACACTCAAAAGTTTGTGAACGCAATGCCACAAAGAAACGAAAAATTTTTGACTCTTCAAAGCAGCGTATTCAGGGCACTGAATTGGCAGAGTTCTTGCCAGCACTACACATGCAGCAATCTAAAAAAATAGAAAAATGCAGAACAGCAGCACGGCAGAAGTCACAATGGAAGGAAAAGCACCTTGAATTTATGCGTGCCATACGCGCAGCGCGGCAAGTTGAGAAACCTCTTTCACCAAGGTAAGCATATTTTAATGTCCACCACTGTAAAGTACAATGAGTTCATGTACTGTTGATCAGTACTGACTTTCGACAAATACATTTTTGTAGAGCCAGCGCTGTACTTACAAGGCCGCCTGAAAGTGAAAGATGTCCGCATTGTGACAGACAATTTGGTCCAAAAGCTTTCGATCGACATATTGAGTGGTGTCGTGAGCAGAAGGCCCGTGTGCCAAAGTCACCAGCAAGCATTAAGGCAAAGGAGAGACTAGAAGCAAGGCTAAAGGTGAATTATAGTTTTTAGAAAAGGCTAACTGGAAAAGCTTTCTTCTATTTGCAATTGTCTGCTATAATTTATAAAAATGTTTTGAGATTCACGTTAAATAAAACATGCATACAGTCTGCTTTTGACTCCATCAGTAAAATCTTCAGTAAAGAAGTTTTAGTTTAATTTCTGGTTGAAAATAAATAATAAGTTTTAGTTACATGTACAGTAGGTACTTGGTATTAACTAACACTAGATTAAAAATGGAAAAAATCAGTTTACTAGAAAATAAAAGTATGGATGAGATTATATAAATACAATATCAAAAACTAATTATGCCTTTGTTACTGTGCATTCTTCTCGGCATGGATGGCAACTCTTTTGTTGCTGAGAGCAGCTCATTTATTAGATTTAGTTTTCATTTTCCTATCTGTCAAACTGTACTTGTAAATTTTGGAGTCATGGTTACAAACTTCAAACAGTGAAATGGCCGTGAGACAAGTATTATGCTTAAAATTCAAGCAAGAAAATAATCTGTGCATAGAGCTTGGAAAAGTTGTAAAGAGGTACTGCCACACTGAAGCGGCTAGCCAGGCTGTGAGGAATGCATAGATGGTTTCATTGGTAGAGCAAAATGCCAACATGCGCCTCAGCACTGCTTACTGAGTGACTGTCAGTTCTTTTATTTTATTTTATCCCCCTCCCCTCCCCCCGTTAAGAGACTATTTCTGAGTGCCAGAAGTCAAGACTGTTAATACATCCATTCTACGAACACATCAGAAACTTAATTTTGAAAACCCATTTAATTTACCAAAAGCACCATAGGGTAAGTGCTACTCTTCTGTGTATTTATTTTGTTGTTCATCCACTTGTCTTCAACCACCTTAAGTTCAAAAACTTGTTATCTGTTTCTGTGACTTCATTGCAAATTTTCACTATTTTCATGTGACTGTATTATTTACACATAATTTAGTCATGTAATAATTGATTTCCGTCCCACTTTTAATCTTACTGCATTATGTTCCTCAATTCATTCTTGAATTTTATTTGTGCTAAATGCAAAGAGAACAATGTGGTCAGCAAAGATGGTTTAGATCTGTTCCACTAATGTGCATTCCTTCTTCATATTCTCTGTTTAAGGATCTGATTACTTCCTATAGCATTGCTGAGATTAGTGTTAATGATATGGAATGCTTGTCTGGTTACTTTTTCAATTCTGTATTTTCCTCTAACTTGATGAACTCTTATGTAAATTGTAACATTGATGTCTATATGCTTCTGTAGATTAATGTAGGTTGAATAAATTCCTTGTTCTTCAAAAACTTTTAGCATAAATTTTGTTGAAACTGAGTCAAAAACTCTCTCAAAATCCGTGAATCCAAGGTAAAGCATTATACTTATTGTTCGGAACTACAGTTTTGTTCATGACTTGTAAATGGTCCAGCTGTCATGTTTCTATTATTGTTTGCTTGAAACTCAAACATTGTCTTCAATAACTGTCTAGTTCCACCTGAAATTTTCTTGACTTTCCAGTTTCCTTGTGCAACAACTTACCCACTCCTCTCCCTGTTTTTCAATTTACATAAGTTCTTTTGTCAAGCAGTGCCTCCTTTCATCTATGTCTATATATCTTCATTTTCTACTATGCTGAGCTACTATAACTAGATACCAATTTTTAAATGAATTTCTGTAATGTACATTTCTGATTAGTTTCTCTTGTTCTAGCTTTGGAGCTATTTGTACTCTGCACATATTCCCAGACAGATCACTTGCAGTTATAAGTGGTTAAGCATCATCACATCCTGTATAACTTATTTTTTGTTTGATAAAATGTTGCAGTTTCATTTTTAGTTCTACATGGCCCTTGCGGCATCCATTTTTTGTTTGTTTTCATTTGTTTTCTGTTGAGCACAAATTTGTTGTTATTCATGGAAAATTCTATGTCTATCTGACATTTCCATCATCATATCTTTAGTTTCCTAGTAAAGACTTATTCCATACTTTTTGTTTATTTAATAAATTGCAGCCAAGTAGCCATATACAGTAACTTTGCTTAGCATTTTACATTTACATTTTGTCCCACTTTTTAAAGCAAAAACTTCTATTGTCATTTATGTTTCTGTGGAGGTCTTCTGACTTCCCATCAAAATATGAGCATGCTGGTGTTAAGACTTGAATGATTTTCATGAAAATGTACCCTTTTTTTTCAACAAGTCCTGTTATTTTGCCTTTATTCTTTCAGTATCTGGAATTTTGTGTCTAATTTTCTCGTTTGCAATAAAGCCCATACCCTAATTGCCTCATTGCTATGTTCTCCTGTAGTGAAACACATCCTGACTCTTTTTGCCGCACTTCAACAATGCTATAAAGTATGTGCTATCACCTGAGATATTCATTGTTATGGACTTCCCTATGGGGTTTTCTGTGTGCACTGTCCTCTCTCACCTCTTGACACTGGCTGTCTCCCCCCCCCCCCCCCTTTCCCGCTGCTTCCAGCAGTATGCCAGAGTTCACTCTTCTGCCTGCCTTCCTCTTCATATCCACATATGTAGCCTGTCCCACAAGATTCACAATCCATTGCATTTATGACATCCTTGGTCAGCTCTGGTGATTCCTTTCCTCAATAGCTTATTCTGCTATTGTTCTAAGGATCTGCACTGATCGAAATTTAAAGATGTGTTATTCACTGGCAGAGCAGTGCCCCTGAAAGACAAGGTTCTAGGTTAGGTCTACTTTCAGATATGTAGTTGTAATTTGTCAGGACAATTTTTTTTCTTTTTTCTGTTATATCAGTATCGTAAAAGACCTTTACCTTCTACTTGTTTTGTTGTGACACATGCTAAGCAATCCAGTCACAGTGTATCTGAAAGGGTACTGCTAATATTTCATTAAGCTGTCTACCTTTTCACCAGTCTTGTTTGGTATTGCTGCCTCATTCAGTTCTGTAAGGAACTTATACATCGGTATGAATTTTGCATCCTTCTATCACTTGTCTACCATTAGAACATTCACTGTGCATGTAAATATGTGCAGATGCAGAGATTAGGGCCAGAATAATTTGGATATGCTAAGATACCCGACAAACAAATTTATATTTTCATTATCATGAGACAGAAATATTGTTCTTAAATATTTGTATTTTAGCAGTCTCCAACATTCACTTGAATAAGAAGCTGCAATTTGTACTAAAGCTAGTATTTTAAGCTGTCTACATTCCAGTAATAAATTTGGTGACAGACAAGTTCTTTCATTGCATCTGTCAGTGTAAGATGTTGGTAAATATTTACATGCTTTACAATGCAATGGATGTCTGTAGTTTCAGTTCAGAGGCTAAAACTGTATTTTATAAGTAAATTTGAAGGTAACTGCAGGCTACATTGATTTTCTCGATTTCTGTACAAGACACAAAAACATTATCCATACGCTGCATGTGTACCATTAGATAATTTCCAAGAAGCCTTGGAAAATGCCCAACTGTCAACGTGCACTGAGTAAGTGGATCATTGTTTCGTAATTAAATCATGGGAGAAGGTAAGTGGAAGATTTGCATGTTAAATATATTAATAAACATTGATCCACCTACTTTCTCCCATGATTTAATGAAATAACATTGATCCACTGACCTTCTCTCATGATTTCATTAAAAAATTGACTATTAATATTGTTATATCACATTCCCTTGTCAATGCACAAAACAGTATCCAGACTCTCTGCCTCTACAATTGGGCATTCAATATATACTGCCCACTGTAAGGGTGTGACTTTGATACTCAAGGCTTCTTGGAAATTACCAACTAGTATTATTTTGCTTCTTTCAACTTTGTTCCTGGATGGCACACAGCAAGAATGACTCTACTATTGATACTTCTTTGTATAAAGCTGTCTTTCTCGCACATTGTCATCACTGTCATATTGTGATAAATATGTGCTTCAAAGTATCATGTTTCTTGACTATTAGAACATATGGTACCAATAAGGCAATAACATAAAAATGTTACACATTGTAACAACAATTCTTAACAATCAAGTTATATTAAAAATGGAGGATGGCTCCTGTATCTTATTTAATAAGAAGCTCTAAAACTAATAGGTTGTCTGTATGTTCTTGCTCAGACATTACAAATAACGTACAGAGTATAATGTAAGAATACATAACCCTGTGTGTTTAAAGTGTTTTTTGGCAGTGGAATACCTTACTTCTCATACAATGTTATTACTGATACGTAATGATCAGTCATATACATTTAGTGAATAGTTACATTCAAGTCAATGTAGAACCAGTAATAACAAAAAATTAAACATGAAATACTCCCAGCATCTTCCAAGTTGGGGCAACATGTGCATATTTTTAATATTATAGGCTGAAGACAGAAGTTTGATAGACAGTCGCTGAAAAGACAAGACACCACAACTACAGAGTGAAGGAAAAACGACGCATGTGTGTAATGGCACGATTACTACAACACTAATTATTCAACATAGTACTGCTATATAAAACAGTTATTGTGGTGCAAAGATTGGCTTCTTGGCAACATATTCTTAACACTGGGGAGGGGGGGCTGTTTCACAGTATCAAAGAACTTGGTTGTCCAAATGTAGTTTGCTTTGACTTTTTAGAATTTCCCATAATGATCGTTCAAATGATGAGGAATGACTGCATCGGTATTGAAAGCTGAATTTATACTTGTGTGAGAAAATAATAGTCACTACCACGATAGTAATAGCGCAAGGAAATACATCCTTCGCCCTCCCAACCAACTACTTAATGTAACATAACTGCGTCATATTTGACGAAACAAGCACGTAATCTACACGAAAAGATATAACACATACCCTTGCGATGTCCTATTGGTTCTGCCAGCAAGATTTCAGATATATCTACGCTCGTTTTAAAATCAAAAATCCTGATGCCTGAACGTAACAGGAATTTTGCGTCGCATAAAACTGTTGCCAGGAGATCTAGACTGTTGAAGACGAATGTTAGCACACATAGTAACAACCTTCATGTGGTAATTTATTAACGCATAAGTGGCTAATGTGAATTCCAACTATAATCTTTTGGTGTTTTGCAGTTTATTGTACACGCTTGCATTGCACTTTGTTTTTCGCTGCCTGTATGAATCTTCAGTCGTTCTCTGACTTCACTACAATTTTCTGTGATAGGCGATTTCAGTTGCTACGAACAGGTCGTCCAAAACAATCGCATTATTTATTTGAACTGTTGCATCTATTTTCTACCCGCCATAATATTCAAAGATTACGGAATACTATGCAGCTCAAAAATCTCTGATGTGAGCATTGCGTGGACAAGCACAACAGCCACTAAAATTCGTGTTTGGGATTGGCGGCTTTTTTGTGATTTGGATGAATTATGGAAAATCTGGAGATTTTTCGCTACCATAACTTCCAAATTATACTCTATGTTAGGAACTTCTATAATACTTTTTGCAATTACGTAGACAGGCATATGGAGAAAGTTTGTACACCAAATATCTCAATTGCGATTGTGGGTTCGTTAGTGCGTGATAGGAAAGCAAGAGCATGTTTTCCATTGTAGGAGGTGAATAAATCTTATTTCAGCGTATTCCTGAGACCAGCACTCATCTTACATACGAACAATAACTAGTAAGAGTTTTGCTGAGTAAATGAACATGATTCCTTCCTGTATTGCACCACCTGTGAAGCAAGAGCAACTTGCGCTGTGAACTCTCTCGTTCTAATGTAAAAAACAAAATAAGCTACAACAGTGAGTCTCGCACAATGCAGTGTATTGTTATACAGTTTGCTTGCAATGTTTAGTTCATATTAGTGTTTGTTTCCAAGTGTGCCGTGTGCAAAATTGTGCATTTCGCTGGGGTTTCGCTATGGGACCTAATCCTAAATACAGACAACATTAAAGACAAGTTAGGGAGGCCTGCCCTTACTTTAAAGGGTGGTTACGTTCTGTTCAAAATGACACTACAAGAGCCTACCACTTTACTTACTGCAAGTGCGAAATTAATGCAAAATTAACAGACGTTAAAAAGCATATTAAAACACAGAAAAACAGCAAATTTTCGGATCCTTTCGAAAGTTCTCGACAACAGAGGGTTCTGCTTAAGTGAGAGACTAAAACAAAGGCCAAATGTGTGTGAATGCCTAAGGGTCCAAATTGCTGAGGTTATCGGTCGCTAGACTTACACATTATTTAAATTAACTTATGCTAAGAGCAACACACACACACCCATGCCCGAGGGAGGACTCGAATCTCCGGCGGGAGCGGCCGCGCAATCAGTGACATGACGCCTCAAACCGCGTTTTATTAATCTCATTTTGTTTTCTTTGTTGTTGGTTGAATTTGTTATGGGGGGACGTCCGATGACGCCCGTTTAGGTTCTTCATTGATCTGTTCACTCAGTTTTTTATTGCAGAGGGTTGCTAACCCTCTGACCGAACATGCTGAGTTAGCGTGCTGGCGAACCGCTCGGCCACTCTGCGCGGCAAACAAACGCAAATAAATTATCAGAAGCGGAAATCTGCATGTTCATTGCTGAACACAGTTCACTTCTGTCGTGTGGTTATTTGTCAGAATTATGTTAAAAAAAATTCTGATAGCAAATGGGCGAGCGAAACTCCAGTTACACAGAACTAGTGTAGAGAAATTGTCATAAACGTGTTAGTTCCACACTTTTCGGAAATGTTATCTTAAGATTTTGCTGAGAATAGATTCAGCTCAATTTTAGATAATTAACAGATATATCCGTTACAAAATAACTTGGCATTTGTATATGCTATTTCAGCGCCTCAATGCAAAAAATAGAACGCACGTTCTTGGGTTTGGCACAGCTGAAGCCACTGTAAATCCAATAAAAGCTTTGTTGAAGTGCCATTAACACAGAAAATATAGGTTACGTATGATACGGTGGCCCATGCGCAGTGACAAGTTTTCATGCAAAGAGCTGGGCGACTTCATTCGTTTGTTCAGAAGGGGAGGCTGACAAGCCCTTGCCAGCTTTCGGCCGGTCGGCGATGACAGAAACGACGCGCATGCCCTGCAATTATTCTCAAATGATTTTACAGAAGCTGTTCGGTAAAAAAATCATTTTTGCCTTACGTGTAGCCTTATCTGTCAGGTTCATTATGATGTGCCCATTATTTCCTTAATAGTCGCAGCTATTGTGATATTTACTTGGAAATAAGATAATGCGCGAAATTCGAAAACGTTTGCAATGAAAAATATGGGTCGCTATGATTTTGCATCTCGTGCATATTACATAACATGTTGCTGTGCATGAAATGTAACTAACATTGAGTTTTTCTTTAGATTGGTTGGAGGTCTCTATCTGTCACCAATCTATAGAAAATTGATCTGACGTAGCACACTCATTTGCGATCGCACCACGCCAGTGGTAAAGCCAGAGTGAAATATCCATTCCACAACATACCTCATATTTCATAAAAGGTTCGAGATATCGAAATGAAATTTTCGCAGATGATAGCATAAGAGAAGAGGAGGGCATTTTGCCGTATGGTTATTATGCAAAACTTCATTATCTTACCGTGTCATTACACTAACTACAAACTTTTCCGATGAAAGAATGTAATTTCTAAGGTCCATCGATATAGCTGGTGAAACGAGAAGTGGTATGGGTTTTGAAATAACATATGTAAAATCATTGAACGTTTATTTTGTACCTAGGATGTACCTTTTCATAAGATGCTGACCTTACTTTTTCTCAGTTCCTCAGAATTCTCTCGCAATTACACTGAATGTTAGTGAAATGCGACTGTGTAAACTCCGCTGAGTTTTGGCAAAAGAAGCAAATTTTAACATGGCAGCAAGAGAAATGTGTAGGTTTTACTTAAAATTCCCCACTCGTGACTTCTCTGAAAGCTGCAAATGGTTAACAAACCAGACGAAAATAAATCGCTGCGTTTTCAGTGGAATTCTTTTTAGATACTAACCAAAGAAAAGGTGACGATCTTCTTCCATGGTCAACTGGAAGTTTGGCGTGGAGGGGCCCCGCTTAATTTTACTAAAATTGTGTGTGGGATTCATTTTCGAACGGCTCCCCTACAGCGCTCTGAGCGACCCACCCCCCTCCGACCACCCCTCTCCCCCTCTCCGCCCCCCCCCCCACCCCCTCCCTACGCTTGCCCTGGCGACTGCTCATCCAGTGGCCTGCTGGCTGCACTATACTATTGGGTTCGCGATTGACAATGCTGCCGAATAAGCATCAGGTTACTTTCCATTCAGAAAGCTCACTCAGCGACTGTTATATTGACTTGTAAATTATAGATTGCAGCGGTCAGTCGGCCTTTTTAAATTTTATTGTACATATCTAGATCCACAGTTCACTGTGGATGAAGCCCGACCAACAGTCAGTACATGCATTGAGCGAAAATAATAGTGCTTTGAGAATGGCTAGCTTCTAGCCGAAATCTAGATCTACACAATAAAATTTAAAAAGGACGACTGATCGCTGCAATCAATAATTTACAAAACAAGAATAAGCAATTGTGTATATGGGAGGTGAAACAAGATTTAAACTTACCACACATGATTATAATGCATTCATTCACTTCAGTTAGCAATTTCTCATGCAACAGAAAAGACATTGCTGACAAATATTAACTTTTTGGTTTGAGAAATGTACAACTGGTTTTTACATGCTTCTAACTGCCAACCAATGTACAGGTACAATAAAACATTTAATGTAAGGGGGAAACCTTCAGAAATTTGAGCTGCATGTGAGATGGTATGGCTTTCTGTTGAGCTGGTTGTTACAAGAATATTATCACAGTGGGAAGAAATGAAATTTCACTTTC
This sequence comes from Schistocerca nitens, assembly GCF_023898315.1. Taxonomy (NCBI): domain Eukaryota; kingdom Metazoa; phylum Arthropoda; class Insecta; order Orthoptera; family Acrididae; genus Schistocerca; species Schistocerca nitens. The sequence goes on along the minus strand of NC_064615.1, from coordinate 519,667,040 downwards.
TGAACAAAGAAAACTGCTACACAGCAGAAATACTGCAATCCTGTGAATAAGTTATATTTGGGTTATTTAAAAACAATAGCACAGGAAATGCAAAAGACAACCAAGAACATTGACCCTACAAAATTACTTCAGTATTTGACAAATCTCACCCAATCAGTGAGTGGGAGAATTATAATACATACAGTGAAAGTAGATATCCTGACAAGTGATGTTGATTCTTATGTAGATCCTAAACCATATATGGGATATGAATTTGAGAAAATGGTTTCAGAAATTAAACTCAGTCATGAAACTGAAAATCTCCTTCATAAATGGTGCAAAGATGTCACAATAAAAGCCAGAAGGAACTAAGAAATAGGCTTCCTAATAACATTCACATCCTGGAAAAAGTATGTGTTACATGAGTACTTTGATGTTCTGTTCTGTTGTGGTTACATTTTGAAGAAATATTTTAAATCTATTATTGCCTGTGCAAAATGTGTCTTTTTCTTGTTAGTAATACCCACAACAGACTGTTTAAATCCACAGCTCGAAATATGGTCATTTCTTTTGACAATGGCGAACCTCAGAAAAAATGTAGAAGTCAGGCTTCTTTCCTCTTTATATATTTGTAATAGATTACAGGTGCCTAATTTGTGGCCACTTTTGTTTGTCAAAACCTGAAATACACTTTCCATGCAGTACTGTGTAACATGGAGAAAATGTTTCGTATTTTATTCAGAAGCAAAATGTTCCACTCTTGGTCAGATAGGATGTTTTGGAAAATACAGAAGAAACACTGAATGCCAAAGTACACAGGAAGTTTCATATATGCTAATAGGAATGTGAAATGAAGATGTGTGAAGTACGAAAGCTGGAAAATATGGAGTGAAATTTCAGCATTTACCTTAAATACATTTTCTGCATAAGTCTGGTACAGAATAACTGATTTGTTTATTTTTATCACAACACTGGCACCCTCACACCTAGGTTGTATATTCTGCTGTGAAATTAAGTCAATAAGAAATCAACAGAATGAATATGGATCATAATAATGGGGAACAAATATCATAAAAAACAAACATTGTAACCAAAGTACAAAACCACCTGCTTTGTTCAATTATATTGTTTTTACCAATTGATTAACAAATGTAAAACATTGTTACATAAGATGCCATCCATGTGTGTCACCCACTTCCCTTGATACTGTTCAGTGGTCCGACAATGAAGAGCTAAATTAAATGTTACAGGGAGCAACAGTAGTACAGGTTCATGCAATTTACTGTTTGACTAGGCGATGAGGGGGGAGGGGGTGCATAGCAGTGGCAAGGTATTACAGACATTTGTAATATGTGGGTATACTGTGTGACTCATGGGAAGGGAAGGGGTTTAGCGGCGGTGAGTGGAGAGAGCAGGTTATCTTATACATTTGTAATATGAGGGGTACAAATTGCTTCGTAATGCATTTAACCACTGATAGGATTTCACATTCTGCTTAATCTGCAATGTAATGGGGGTAAATGCACTAAATATACACATCAAAGTGTTACCAGTAAGCAAAACTATTCGCTAGCCTACAAGAAAGAGGAAAATATATCCACAAAAACTGTAAAAAATTGAAGCAGGTATATAATCACTAAAATGCAGCAAATTTGGTGGTTTTTGGATTCTTCCAAAGACACTTACTTCCTATGAAGTTGTTATGCAATACTATAACAGCAGAAATTTACTACATCAGACATGGTAATACAGTTAAAGTGCCGTGTAATACCAAAAAATGGGAGCATCTGAGCTGTGACATTTCTTGCAAAGAAGCTCTTGAAAGTTTCAGCTTCTTGGTTCTCTTCATTTTTCTTCAAACCTGTTTATTCCAGGTACCAAATAGAAATTGTCATGTTGTTTATGAAGAAATGTCTATGCCAAATCCACAGCACCTACAGAGAGAATCTCTCTGTACTAGTGGCGTAATGCAATTCTAAATGTACAGGGCACTTGGCAAACATACCTACAACATTCCGAGATCACGTGACGAGGCTGTCAGTGTATGTTGACAAACAAAATCTGTTCTGTGCATCAGAATGCTCATACCAGCGATATTTCTGCTCTATGCGGAATACCAAAGTTAATGGTTGGAAGACAAAAGCAACAATTTTATTTATTTGTAGAACTTTCAATTCACAGATTCAGCAAGTGCACTCACAGATTATATGCAACAAAATACTTACAAATTTGGAACATGTAATACAAGAGGTTAAAATTATAATTAGTGATAGAGGTACGTGTTATATATTGGTCAGTCCATATGTAATGATCTGCCTTAGAGCTCCTGTACAATAGGAGTCTTAATCTGTCTGTGCAGATATCTTTGTGAATGGATATACATTGTTGCATGCTGTAAGTTACCACAAAACTTAATCATCCACAAGACACAGTTTCAATCCACAGCTGGTCTGCCACCTGTCGCCAAGAAAAGATATATCAGTGCCAAGCTGATGCAACCTCACAAAGGATATTTCTTTCAGTGCACTAACACTTAGCAGCAGAGGTGGTGCGACATTTGTAAAGCACACTTTTGAGTGAGGCACCGCACACTGCATACAGCCTAGGATGGAAGACATAGCAGTACAAGTCACCACTGTAAAAGGAAGTGGCACACTTGGAACTCACCCATGACACCCCTCTGTTAGTGAGAGATGATGGGGAGAAATCAGCAAAGCCAAGTGGGGATGCAGCAGTCAGCACTGAACCACAGAGAAGGCATCATCATAGCTGTGACAGAAGAAGGTGCACCAATTCATGGCAACAATACAAGAAGAATATCGCTGAATAATGAAGTCAAAGTGCTCATCAATACAGCTGTGGAGAGGCTATACCAACAGCTGAAATACAGAATTCTTGAGAATGTGGTGTCCACAATAGGTGTGTCAAAATAGGGAACATCACCATCAACTCCAGCTGGGGTGTTTGGAGGTTTTTCCGTGGCCATAAGGTGACTGCCAAAGCTGGCTCAAATCCCTCCAGACCCGAAGAGGAAAAAAATAATAATTCCAAGGCCCAACATGGACAGTGAAAGAAAGTTAGATCCCGAAAAAACACCTTTGCGCAGTTTGCAAGAAATACTGACAAGTAAAGAAAATAAACCATGATGTAATCCCTATGGCTGAAAAGGATATTTAGCAGGTCCTCAACCAGTCTGCCCTTCCCCTTCAGGGAAGAGATCAGAAAATGAAAAATAAATAAATAAAAAAAGATGCTGTGGCAGCCCCCTGTCCCATTGCCTGAGTTGCATAGTTTTCCTCTGCCTGCACCCATCTGTAGAGCCTGCTCAAGACTTGTTGATTCTGTTTAGTGGCTAGCAGGCTCGATTGACTCCATGATGATATGAATTTGCATTTGGTGTATGTTAATTCATATGTTGCTGGATATGAAATATAGCTAACATAGTGAATTATTCTTTAAACTTGTAAGGAACTCGCTATCTGTCTCCAATCTTGAGAAACTAGATTGTATGTAAAGCTCTCCATCCTGAACACAAGCGCCAACAAAAAAGCCAAAATGAAATGTTCCCTCATATCCTATAAATGGTTTGAGGTATTGAAACGAAAGTTTGACATATGATAGCATACAAAGAGGAGAGTATTTTGCCATATGGTTAAAATACAAATCTTCTATATCTACAGTGACATTCAAGCAACTACAGATTTTTTTTCAGTGAAATAATGAAGGATGAAATATGACAGAAGGTTGCAGTTATTTATTTTATATGCATTTTCACAATAAACATTTAATATTAGTGGCATTAAGTTCTCCCCATTGGCAAATCTTACATGAGAAAGAAAAGCTTTGCTCATGTTTCAGCAGCTACTTGAAGCCGGTGACAGAAGCTGGTTAGTAGTCAGTGGTCCCATGTCCTCCTCCTCGGTGAGATCACTTGATGTAATGTTTCAGTCCTCAAGAATTATGCAGTACACATATAGCCTTAACATATTTACAGTCTCCACTTTACACTCAAAAGACCATTTACACACACAATCTGGAACTCAATATACCAAATGCACACTACATTTTGACAAGCACAAGAAAGTCTGTAGTTAAAAACTTTATGTTTGTCATTTGCAGTAATTCTGCACTTAAGATAGAGTTGCATTAAGTTTTTTTTAACAATGGATGTGCCTCACAACCTATGAAAATGCAAAGTGTTCCAGAGTTCCCAATCAGAGTCAGAGTCTAACTGCATAGACAGACTCACTGTGGACATTGCAGGGCACTATGTGCTTCACGAGCACTGGGCCACTACTGGGTCCTCCCATGTCTCTGCTGTGGGCAGTATGCATTAACCTGCAAAGGCTCTATTGCTCTGCCAGGCCTCTGCTCTGTCTCTGCTGCATGCAGGCAATTCTTGTGTTCTCAGCGTCTCTAGGGGGAAAAAAGGCAAAGTGTCAGATACAGGAAAAAAATCTAAAGGTTCAAGGCGGAAGCTCCTTAACCAAAGGCAGTTTGCACATATTAATTTACTTTGTAAGCTACACAATGAACATCATGACTTTCAAAATTATTTGCAAATGATTATTTCTCTACACACATCTATATTCTGCAAATCACTGTGAAGTACATTACAGACCATACACTCCATTGTACCAGACTTGTGTCTTGCGATAGACTAGATCCACTATGTGATCAAAAGTATCCATACACCTGGCTGAAAATGACTTAAAAGTTTGTGGCACCCTCCATCGATAATGCTGGGATTCAATATGGTGTTGGCCCACCCTTAGCCTTGATGACAGCTTCCACTCTCACAGGCATACGTTCAATCAGATGCTGGAAGGTTTCTTGGGGAATGACAGCACATTCTTCATGGAGTGCTGCGCTGAGGAGAGGTATCGATGTCAGTCGGTGAGGCCTGGCACGAAGTCGGCATCCCAAACCATCCCAAAGGTGTTTTATAGGATTCAGGTCAGGACTCTGTGCAGGCCAGTCCATTACAGGGATGTTATTGTTGTGTAACCACTCCGCCACAGGCCATGCATTATGAACATGTGCTTGATCGTGTTGATAAATGCAATCACTCTCCCCGAATTGCTCTTCAACAGTGGGAAGCAAGAAGGTGCTTAAAACATAAGTTTAGGCCTGTGCTGTGATAGTGCCATGCAAAACAACAAGGGGTGCAAGTCCCCTCCATGAAATGCATGACCACATCATAACACTACCACCTCCGAATTTTACTGTTGGCACTACCCACGCTGGCAGATGACGTTCACCGTGCATTCACCATAGCCACATCCTGCCATTGGATCGCCACGCTGTGTACCGTGATTCATCACATCACACAACATTTTTCCAGTGTTCAATCATCCAATGTTTACGCTGCTTACACCAAGCAAGGTGTCAATTGGCATTTACTGGCACGATGTGTGGCTTACGAGCAGCTGCTTGACCATGAAATCCAAGTTTTCTCACCTCCCTCCTAACTGTCACATTACTTGCAGTGGATCCTGATGCAGTTTGGAATTCCTGTGTGATGGTCTGGATAGATGTCTGCCTATTACACATTATGACCCTCTTCAACTGTTGGTGGTCTCTGTCAGTCAGCAGAAGAGATCGGCATGTAAGCTTTTGCGCTTTATGTGTCCCTTCATGTTTCCACTTCATTATCACATTGGAAACAGTGGACCTAGGGATGTTTAGGAGTGTGGAAATCTCGCGTACAGACATACAACACAAGAGACACTCAATTACCTTACTATGTTTGAAGTCCGTGAGTTCCGCGGAGTGCCCCATTCTGCTCTCTCACAATATCTAATGACTACTGAAGTCACTGATATGGAGTACCTGTAAGTAGGTGGCAGCACAATGCACCTAATTTTAAAAACGTATTTGTCTGGGGGTGTTCAGATACGTTTGATTACATAGTGTGTGTCTGAAAGAATAGACATGAAAATATAAATACATGTGTCTTGATGGCAAATCTTGCAGATTGCACTCTTTGTTTGAACTATTGCAGGAATCAGGTGAGGGCGGGACCAGTGAGGATAATGTACAAGGAACACTATGTATGTAGTGTGTTACGTATGGGAGTTTTGGGTTGGCTAGGAAGTATGCTTGGATAGCCGAAGAAGTTAAGGTGTCCACTCATAATAAGTGAGAACTCTGGGTTCGAGTCTTGATCCGGTACAAATTTTCACCTGTGGCCATTGGATTTATTTCAGTACCCAATAGCAGCTCATGTCAGAATTTCATTTTTGCCATGCATGTTAGGGTTAATATTGCTCTTGGTTCTGTATCTGTAACAGTACACCCAGAACCTGGTGTTTTTAGAATAATTTTCTTGGAGATACAACCAAGATGAGATCTGAAATCAGTTGCTTCAGTGTTAAATGACACATCTGCTCAAAAGGGCTTCTTGCATCAAACTCTTCGCTTGCTTATAAGTTTCAGTTTAATTCCTTAAATTGATTTTAGTAGCATACATATATTTTTTCACCATGTCTTTTCATTTTCCCATGAACAAACAATACAGTCTTCTTACAGGTTCTTCCATCTGCAAAAGCTAAGCATTATAGCATATTTTTCGTACTTCAATCTTTATTTCATTAAAAAATAATGATAGCACCTCTTGATCAGACCAGCTTGAAATAAGAGCCATGCGGTTAGAGTCACCATGTCACTGACTGCGCGGCCCTTTCTACCTGAGGTTCGAGTCCTCCCTCGGGCATGGGTTTGTGTGTTGTTCTTATTGTAAGTCGGTTTAAGCAGTTTGTATGTCTAGGGCCGATGACCTCAGCAGTTTGGTCCCTTAGAAATTCACACACATTTGAAAATTTTGAAATAAGAAAAGCACAAGGAAAACCTTGTGTCATGTTGTCAAGCACAAGAAGTGTAATTAACACAAAAATATAACCATTTGTTCCATGAATTTAATTGATGCAAATACAATCACTGCTGCATCTCCTCAAAATTTCAGATTGTGCATTATTCATAATAATGAGGACAAAGTCTTCCCTTGTCAGTAGTGGTTGAGGTTGGCTGCTTTTATCTTGTGGCTTGTAGAACAACACACAAGGGTTATCACTAGCACTGATTTCATTTACCTGCACTTCTACATTGATGCTGTTGTTTTTGTGAGTGACATTGTTAGAAGTACAATATGGTCCATGCTTTTTGAGGTAAAGTGCTGTCTGGCCATGGCAGCCAGAGACAGTGGTCATGTGTGTGAGAGCTGTGCTTTTTTTTTCGCGCGCGCGCGCGCGCGCTTGTTTGTGTTTGTGTGTGTGTGTGTGTGTGTGTGTGTGTGTGTGTGTGTGTGTGTGTTTGTGCGCACGGGCGCGCATGCTTGTGCTATATTAATGCTGTCTGGATTTTGTTTTGTGTACAGCTGTTTCCCCCTTTGCTAGCCTGAAAAACTGAGTCAACATCCCTCTGTAATGAGTGTGATGTTGAACTTTCAAAAAGAGAATAAGGTGTTAGTATTATATAATGCAAAGCTTTGGGAATATATTTTTCTAGAAAATAAAATAGCATGAAAGTGTTAATGTGAGAAGATAGATGTTTTATTATTGCCGTTATTATTTATTTGTGTTAACTTTCTACCAGACTCGTACTCTGCATGATCTAAGTAATCCTTTAATGTGTAGAACGTTTTGCTTAACAAGTACTTCTTAACTGCTTTTTAAAGTGAGTTTGCTTTAGAATACTTTTAATTGCCTAGGGCAATTTATTGTACAGTTTTATTCCGTGGTAGAAAATGCCATTGTGTGTTTTGTGCTTATTCTTTCTCGGTAAATGTAGGTTCAATTTAGCCCTTTTTCTGTGGTCACTGATACTGTTGTTCACACAGTAATTATCAATACTATTTTTTATGTAAATGTACTCACACAGTGTAGTTAAAACACCCAGTGTTTTGAACAGATCTTGAAAATGAGCTCAGTTGCTTTGTTTGGTTATTATTCTTATACCCCTTTTCTGTAATTTTAAAACTGCATTCCTATTTAGTGCCCTTGTTTTCCAGAAAAGAATTCCATAGTTAAGAACTGAGTGTATGTATGAATAGTATATAAACAAAAGACACTAGCTGTTATCACTGATGACAGGACTGGAATCCCCTCCAGGTAGGCCACTTCCATATGTTGAGCTGTCTACTTTAATAAGGCAACTCCCATCCCCGTATCTCCTCATCAGGGACTCCAGTGCTTACTACCCCCTGTGGGGGAGTGCCACTTCAATGGGTAGGGGTCTTCCAATTCACCAACTTATTACATGCTTTGATTTGTGTCTCCTCAATGACTGTTCCCCTACCCGTTTCAGTACTGCTCATGGCACCTTTACTGCTATTGATCTCACAATCTCCTCTCCTGCTCTTGCCGCTTCCCTGTATTGGTCACCTCGTGATGATCTTTGTGACAGTGACCACTTTCCACTGATTCTGTCGCTCCCATGCCGCCACCAGGCAGACAGGTCCTCACATTGGGCATTCCAGAGGACCAATTGGCCTTTACACATGTGTATGGTGCACTTCGATACCTCTCTTTCATTTTACATTTATACAGTCATGGAGGGCATCTTTGTCACTATTGTTCATGCTGCTAGCACTGCTATCCCCCTATCCACAGGTCCCCCTGGTACCGTGATGGACCAACGACATAGCACTTGCTATCCAGGACTGCCAACGGGTGCTGCTTTTAAGCACCTCCGTACTAAAGCTTGCTACTACCTTATTAATCAAAGTAAAAAGGTATTCTGGGAGCACTGTTTCATCCCTGGGGAATAAGCCTCTTCATCGCAGGTTTGATCCAAGCTCCATAGCCTTCTGGGCCACCAGTGGCAATCACCTTTCCAGGTCTTATCCTCCAAGGTGCTCTGTGTACTGATCCATTGGTCCTTGCAATGCCCTTTGCAACAGCGTCAGCATCCTCTTCCTATCCTGCTACCTTTCTTCAGCAGAAATGCCAAGCTGAACAGACACTCCTCTGTTTCAACCCCCACCAAGCTGAATCCAATAATGGCACTTCACTGAATGGGAATTCTTGCAGGCTCTTACCTCTTCACATGACACGGCCCCAGGCATGGATTCCATTCACATCCAGATGATCCAGCACTTGGACATTACCGAGAGGCAACATCTACTCAGGGTCTTCAACTGTATTTGGCTCACGGGTGCCTTCCCCTCACAATGGCGAGACAGTATAGTTATCTCATCGTTAATCCTGCGAAGAACCCAACAGCTACCGCCTGATTAGCCTGACCATCGTATTTTATAAACTGCTCGAGAGGATGGTTAGCTTCCTATTATGTTGGGTACTCAAATCTCTGGGCCTTTTGTCCCCATATTAGTGTGGCTTCCAGTATGGATGATCTACAATTGACTGTTTACTCAGATAGGATACAGCAATTTGACAGGCTTTTACTCACCATCGGCACCTTGTCGCAGTCCTCTTTGACCTACATAAGGCATATGACATGGTTTGGTGCCATTGCATTTTAGTTACCCTCCAAGACTGGGGCTTTTGCGGCCCCCTTCTGATTTTTATCTGTGAGATTTTATCCCACTGGCTCTTCTGGGTTGGAGTTGGCACTTCATTCAGCACCCTTCAGATTCATGAGAACATTATCCCACAGGATTCTGTGTTAAGTGTCACACTCTGCCTCATAGCCATCAGTGGGCATGTAACCTCTGTTGAGCCTCTGATTAACCCGGCGTTGTATGTTGACAATTTTTGCAACTGGTGCAGCTGTCACTCGAGAGCATCTGCTGAGTGCCACCTCCAAAGTGCCATCCGACAGGCCTGTGCAAGGATCATCTCCCATGGCTTCCAGTTTTCTCCCTCCAAAATGCAGGTTATGCATTTTTGCTGTTGACCTACAGTACACCCCAATCAAGAACTTTTTCCAGTTTTTCCCCTCCAAAACCCGGGTTATGCATTTTTGATGTTGGCTCACAGCACACCCCATCAAGAACTTTCTTTAGGTGACCAGCATCTATATGTTGTAGCACAGTCCCATTTATTTGGCCAAATTTTTGATAATAAGCTGAAGTGGGTGCCCCATATTCACCACCTGTAAACTACATGCATGCTCTCCACCTCCTGGCCCACACACCTTGAGGTGCAGACCATGCTACTTTTCTCCATCTTTACCATGTTGTGGTTTCATCCGTGTACGGTAGTCAGCCTTTTGGCTCATTGGCTCCTTCTACTCTGAAAATACTTGACACTTTTCACCAGTGTGGGGTATGTCTGGATATTGGTGCCTTTCACACTAGTCCCGTTGACAGTCTCCTCGCAGAAGTGGGGATTCCCCCTCTACAAATGTGATGAAGCCAACTCCTGGTTTCTTACGCAATCACCATTTGCTGATTCCCTAGCCATCCCGTGTACCCTGTCGTCTTTGCAAATGAGGGACGTCTCCATCCTGATACCTGCCCCTAGATGGGATTGCCAGTTGGCATGCATCTTACTTCCCTCTGTTGAGATCTCCATCTCCACTCACTGAAATGTGCCCTGTATGTTTTCTCTCGCCCCTCCCTTCCTTGGAGGGTGCCTAGACCACAGATTAGGATTGAGCTATTCCGGGGTCCTAAGGTCACTGTTGCCCCTATGGACTTCCGGCGTCATGTACATTCCATCCTTGCAGAGTTCCAGGGGGCTATCACTTCTGCACTGATGGTTCTAAGATGATAGATAAGGCGGGATATGCTTTCACATCTCCTACTGGCTTAGAACACCATTTATCATCAGGATCGTGTAGTGTGTTCACAGCAGAGCTGCTGACCATTAACAGGTTCCTCTATTTTGTCACTCAGGCCTCCCTCTACAATATTTTAATATGTACCGACACAATGAGCAGTATGCATGCTATAAACTGGTGCTACACTCCACTCATCACCCTTTGGTCTCTGCTATCCATGATGTTCTCTTTGCCCTTGGCCATGACACCTACTCAGTTGTCCTTCTCTGGGTCCCAAGTAATGTGATCATTCCAGGGAATGAACTGGCTGGCCACTTGGCAAGAGAAGCAGATACATACCCCCCATTCTGTTTCATTGTTCCAGCTGCAGATATGTGGATCTACATAAAATCTCTCTTTGCCCAAAGGCACTCTTCCTAATGCTCCTCTCGGAAGGAGTCTATTGTCTTATGTCGTCTACGCATTGGTCAAACCAGGCTCACCCATTGTTTTCTCCTGTGTAATGAGCCACCCCCACAATGTGGCTGTGGAACCAGACTGTTGGTATCACATACACTGGTGGAATGTCCCCTTCTTTTGACCCTTCATATTAAGTATAGTCTTCCAGATTCATTATCTTTGACATTAGCAGATTCATGGATGGTTGAGCTGGTCCTCAGTTTCCCTAAATTTGGTTGCCCGAATGTAGAGGCTTGCCCATTCTCTAAAGCAGGATAGGTGGCGATCTGTGGCAGCTCTGATGACAGAGTACACTGCGTGTGCAGGCACCAGTGTTTTAGAGCACACCATTCAGCACAAAGTGTTGAACATGTTGTTCCACAGCAGAGGACCTCTACGTGTTTCCATGTTGACCTAACAGCATCATCAATTATGATTGTAGTGGGCATGGGATCATCAAGATTGGATGGCAGATCAATGAAATCATGCCACCTGGTCGGATGAATCCCTTTTTTGTTAAACCAGGTTGATGGTCTTGTCCAGATATGCTATCATCCAGGTGAATGGCTACTCAAAACATGCAATGTGCCACAAGTGCAGGCCGGTGGGAGCAGTATTATGTTACGGGGGACATTCACCTGGGCTTCCATGGGACCTGTGGTCGTAATCAAAGGCACCATGACAGCTGTGGACTACCCGAACATTATTAGGGACCACCTGTAACTCTTTATGCTTGATGCATTTTCTAACCGTGATGGCATATTCCAGCAGGATAACTGTCCATGTCACAAGGCCAAATCATGGTGCAATGGTTTGAGGAGTATGATAGTGAACTCATGTTGATGTCTTGGCTATCAAATTCGGCTTATTTGATTTCGATGAAACTCGACTGGGACACTGTCGGGCGGCAGCTCCACGTCCACAAATCAACCGCCCATAAATTCTAGGAGTGTGTGACCTGTGCGTAGGTGCCATAAACCTCTGGAAACCTATGAAGTACTTGTCAAACCTATTGCAAGCAGAATCACTGCTGAATTGTGTTCCAGAGGGGGGACCAACACACTTTTAATTAGGTGGTCATGATGTTTTGGCTCAGTGTATTTATGGTGATATGGAATCTCTTCTCTCACTTCAGATTTCCCACTATCTTATGAAATGTAATATTATTATATGTTGCACTAAAAAAAAATTTCAATACAACATTTAAGTTGAATTAATACCATTTTTTATAAGGGCAGTTAATACAAATTAGCTGAAAGCAAGTCAGAAACTATCACAAAATCCATGAATCCAAAACAAGTGGTTGTTCATTCTTTTTTTGTGTAATTGATCAGTTATGCTTTGTACATGTTTATAGCCAGCTTGTTCCTTTATTAAAATTCAGTATTTTTACCCTGCACTTGATGATAATTTTAGTGAACATCATTTTCATTGTCAAGAGGAGACTGTTAGATCTATAGTTTTATAGTTTTTTATGTCTTGTCAGTCTCCACAAGCAGAAGGCATTGTGTTGCAGACAGGCTAAAATATTAAGCTTTTGGACAAAGTCCTTCTGAAATAGAAAACACACAGGAATTCACTCAAGCACAACTCACACACACGTGGCCACTGTCTCTGGGCACTGGTGGCTGACTAATGCGTGCAGCAATCTGGCGGGGTGGGTGGTGGATGTAAGGAGGAGTCATGGGGTGGGGAGGGGGAAGATGCTGTGCTGCCTGCGGGAGAAATGTGGTGGGGACAGAATAGGGCTGCTAGGTGCAGTGTCAGGAGGCTGTACTGGGGGGAGGGTGGTTAGGATGAGGGGAAAGGGAGGGGGAGAGACGAGCAGTAGAGAAGGGGAAAATACTAGTAGGAGGATTGGTGGGATAGAAGGATTGTGTAGTGTAGAAGTGGGAGCAGTAAATGGGATATTGGGGATATGTGAGTGGAGGACATGGACTATCAAAGTTTGAGGCCGTGGGGTTATGGGAATGAGATATGGAATTCCGAGCTGTGGTTCAGAAAAGTTGTTGTTGGTGGGAAGAACACAGATGGTACAGGCTGTGAATCAGTCATTAAAGTGAAGCACATTATATTGGGCAGCATGTTTAGCAACTTTGTGGTCCAGCTGTTTCTTGACTACGGTTTGGCAGTGGCTATTCTTTCAGACAGACAGCTTGTTGTCATTCCCATATAGAAAGTGGCAAAGTTCTTGCAGCTTAGTTTGTGGATCAGATGACTGCTTTTACAGGTAGCCCTGTCTTTGATTGGGTAGGAGATGCCAGTGACAGGGCTTAAGTAGGTGGTAGTGGGAGGATGAGTGAGACAGGTTTTGGATCTAGGTCTGTTGCAGGGATATGAGTCTTGAGGAAAGGGGTTAGGAGCAGGAGAGGAGTAAGGATGGACAAAAGGACATTTGCATAGGTTTTGTGGACAGTGGAATATCACTGTGGGGGGGATGTGGAGGATATTCCTTGTTTCAGAACAGAGGTAGTTGAAACTCTGGTGGAGAATGTGATTCAGTTGCTCCACTTCTGGCTGGTAGTGAGTCACAAGAGGATTACTCCTTTGTAGCCAGACAGTGGGTATGTGGGAGGTGGTAGGTGACTGGAGAGACAAGGCACAGGAGAGCTGTTTCTGGACAAGGCTGGGTGGATAATTTCCATCTGTGAAGGCCTCAGTGAGATCTTTGAAGTATTTGGAGAGGTACTGTTCATCACTTCAGATGCAACAGCTACAGGCAGTTAGGCTGCAGAGAAAGGGCTCTGTGGTATGGAATGGGTGGCAACTGTTGGAATGGAGGTATTCTCAGTTGTTTGAAGGTTTGATGTGGACAGAGGTACTGATGTAGCCATCCTTGAGGAGGAGATCAAAATTGAGGAAGGTGGTTTTTTGGGTTGAAGAGGACCAGGTGAACTGAATGACAGAGAAGGTGTTCAGATACAGGAAGAATGTGGATAGGATGTCCTCCCCCCTTAGTCTGTGAGGGGACATTAGGGAGGTTTGGTGATGGCTCTTGTAGAGGCCGTGGATAGCGGTAGTCAAAAGTGGGGGTAGGAGGTGAACAGGTTGGAGAGTTTTTTGAAGTGGCAATGTGCATGCAGCTCTAGTTCCTTGAGGACAAGAGTTTCAGAATGGGGCATGGGATACAGGAAATTGGGACTGAAGAGGTACTGCAAGGAGGTTTGGGCATGATTCATATGTTTTTGTGGGACTAAGGTGATGAGGGCTATGGACTGACGAAACCTGAGCAGAATGAGGTCATTGTCAAAGGGTGCATTGTAGCCAGAGATAGGTAATTTGTTGGTCAGGCCATTTGGAGGAATTCCATGAGCTAGGCAACAGTTCAGGAACAGCATGCAGGACTGGGTTCTGGCTAGGGATTGGGAAACTTCTGTGTACTGGCATGGATGGAAGGATCAAAGATCCACAGGGAAGAACAAGAAATTTAAAAATGGATGGAAAAATCACAAAATTGATGAAGTGGATGAAGTACAGAAGAAAAGTGGGGCATATAGCGAAAGACAAAAACAGGCTAATAAAATCTATGTGAAAACATAATGGGGCCAAAGAGAAAAATAAGTAAAAAGATGATAATAGTGGGATGCAGGCAACTGGGTGGATATTTGTGAAGAGAGAGGGTAGCAGGTGTAACTGGATTAGGTGAGGTCAATATGTACATGCTGGAATAAGGGAAGAGAGAAGGGGGTGGAGGTTGTTAATTATGGGGTCCAACAAAGTACATGGGACACAAGAAAGGTAGAGAAAAACATGCAAAAATATATCAGGATGAAGGAGGAAAATTGATCAGTTTCAAGGTTCAGGGATAATTACATCAGTGGGAAGAATGTGGGACATGAGATGCTACACCTACAGTCCTTGCAGTCACATAACCATGTGTTGTGTGCAGATGAGATTGTTGATACAGGGTAGCTTGGAAATAAGAGTATGTGCAGTTTGGAGGGTGGCAATGAAACACTGGAAAGAAGAGGAAGAAACTGAGTAAAGTAATGCCCTAGAGAATAGTAACAAAGTAAAATACCACTTTGTTGTGGGATGGAAGGAACTACATAAGGCAAAATCCATCAATGGAAAGTCCTGGTTGAAATAACAACAATTCACCATAAAGAAAAGGCTTTACATCGCAGACAGGCATGGCAAAAAAGGCTGCAAAGTATTAAACTTCTGGAGAAAACCCTTCTTCCAAAATAGAAAACACACACACACACTCACAGTCAAAGAAGCACAGTTTATATGCACATGGACACTGTCTGTGGGTGCTGGAGCCTAACTGCAACTACATCTGACTTAAGCAGCAATCTACTGGGGTGGGTGATGAAGGCAAGGAGGCAGTACGGGGCAGGAAGAGGAAGGAAGGATGGTAGGATAGGTCTGGGGGAGCATGCTGTGCTACCTCCTGTGGTAGCATGCAGGTGCATGGTGGAAACAGACTAGAGCTGCTGGTTTCAGTGTCATGAGGCTGTGCGGAGGGTGTTAAAGAAGAGGGCGAGGAGAGAATACGAGAAGGGGAAAAGACCAGTAGGTGTTTTGGTGGGATAGAAGCTGTAATGCTGGACTGAGAGCAGGGAAGAGGATAGGTGGGTGCAGGATGGGGAAATGGGGTGGGAGTGGGGGGATGTTACAGGAATGAAGGACAGGTTTTGGACCTGCACAGTTCAGAAAAGTTGTTGCTCATAGGAAGGATCCAAATGGTTCAGGCTTCGAATCAATCATTAAAGTGAAGCACATCGTGTTGGGCAGCATTTTCAGCAACTGGGTGGTCCAGCTGTTTCTTATCAACAGTTTGGCGGTGGTCTGTCATGCAGACAGGCAGCTTGTTAGCTGTCATGCCCACAAAGAAAGTGGCACAGTGGTTGCAACTTTGTGGATCACATGGCTGTTCCTACAAGCATCCCTGCCTCTGCTGTGGTAGGAGATGTTTCTCTTTTAAACCGCCCAAAAATTCCCATCTTGATTTTCAGTAGCATACATAAAAAGTTTGATGATGTTTATCAATTTTCAACTAGTTTCATGGTGAGTTTTCTATTATGTAACTATATACTGGTGAGTTATCTACACATCTCAAAGTATAAAATACTTAAAATAACTGATGATGTTTCGGTAATTAACTAATTATCGGGGGGGGGGGGGGGGGGGGAGTGCACTTCAATGTATTTGATTTATAATGATGTCATAAGACCACTGTTGACGAATTTATCAAGTTTTGTTGCCCCTAAAATATCATTGGTGGATGTTAGGAGAGAGGGAGAGGCTATACAGCTGACCGTTTAAGGGTTACTTCTTGCTGGTAACTGGTGACAAACTTGTGGGGAGCTGTTAGTTGCAGAGAAATGATGCCAGTTCTGCACACAGTGTTTGTTTAGCTGGTTGTCGCAGTGCATATTGGGGCCGCTGCACACTGATGTCATACTGGGATCATCACCAGCCAGAATGTCGAGAGCCTATAAGCACTTCTCCTTATTGTTGTTGTGAGGCTGCTTCTGGATTTCAGTTGCCTCTCTTATTTTGTGTTTGTATATCCATGGCTGAACTGCAAGTACGCATGCTTCCTGAGACTTAATAGGCTGCCGACTATCGTGATGGTGCTGCACTAGTGCTGGTCTGTTGTGGTGCCCCAATCAATCATAATGCTCATGTTGCACTACGCAGTTGCTACCAGGCTTTCCAGTTTCTGCGGTGTAGGCAGCACTGCACTGATAGTGTATCTTGTAGACACTTGTGGGGTTGAGGGCTTTTAGCACATCCTTAGTGGAACCTACGTATTCTGGCTCCTGCTGTCACTCCAGAAGACTTATTTGATGCCTCCTCAGCAAAGCACACTGCGCTTTCAACACCTCTTGGAGACACCTGTGGTGTCAAGGACTGTTATTACATCCTTAGGGGAACCTACCAAATTCCGGATCCTGGTGCCACTCCAGAAAACTGATTTGTTGCTTCCTCAGCAAAGCATCTTACCCAATTGATCTCTGATGCACTTGATGTAAGATAAGTGGACAACCAAGAGCTGTGCTTTTATTTCATTTTCCATGTCCAGCTTCCTGTTGAAATTTGTTGCTCTGCTTATGGTTTTTCAGCTGTATTAATTGATTCTGAACGTGTTATTCAGCTCTTTCATTTCATATTTGATATTGCTTGTGTTACTGATGTGGTGGGCTTGAACATTCAGTGTTTGTGTACAGAGCACCTTTGAGCTGAATGATGGTAGGATTCAGCACATAGTATTAGTTGGTGTGGTTCTACAGAGATGCCAACTTAAGGGTGCAAGGTACTGTGTGCCCCCACAACCCACTGTTCAAACGTGCATTCCTCACCGTCCCCTCCCCCCGCCTCTCCATTGCCCGCCTTTTATGGGGAATCTGTTAAACTTGCATGTACATTGGTGCATAAGAGTATGTGTCATTAAGTAACAGGATAATGGCAGTTTGATTAATATAGCACAAAGTTGATAACATCAGTTGTCTGTTAGTCCTACTGTCAGAAATTATCAAGCACCATCTCTCAGGACAGAAATTATGAATATTCTTCAACACTTTAGGTATCCATCCCATAGAAATAACACAGAAAAAATTAGGCAGATGATAAAAGGCCCAATTTGCCACACATTTCACAGTGGTTCACAGAGAGTATATATAGATAAAGAAAAGTGTCCACTGGTGAGACTGCATTGTGTGCTTGTTTACTATAACACTTGTTGCTTGTTTGAAGTTTGAATTAGAGGGTGAAAAACTACTGGAACTCCAGCCGATTAGTGCAAGAATTCGGCTTAACTAAAGATCTGCTCTGATTCTCAAAGATCCATTAGGCTTCTTTCAGTACATCATATGCTTTCACTACCAGTAGAACTTACTCTACTAAACCTAAATATATTAGTCTTTATTGGGAGAAAAATCTAATTAGAACATCATGTGTGAGAAATTCACTTTAAAATTGTTTGCAAGGACTTAAGTCACATTTGAAATTACATTTATGAAATGTACTACCCAAATAGCATAAGACAAAGTTGGTTTCTTTTTACGCTGGACAAATTAAAGCCTATCTGCTACAGTGTGGATTTTAGTAGAAAGACAACATACAACATTTTTTTTCTTTGTGAAATCAAGAATATCAGGACCAGACAGATATAGTAATTTTCTAAGAAGAGCTGGAAGTTTTGCATTGTAATATCAGTGACAGGACATACCCCAAAATGAAGGGGCAAGCATTATTCATAAATGTTACAATTCTCTTTGTGTAACTGACACTGTAATGAAGGTGGATTTTGCACAGCCTGCTATAGGAGCTGTTTTAGAACTTCCTCTGGTATAGTGAAACCTGATGTGCTTGACGTTAGTGTTTGTGTTGCCCTAAACTGAGAATTTTAGGATTTATTGTGTAGTGCTCAATAACAGTCCACTGTCTTTGTGGCTGTAATCCTCTTCATCACTACAGTGTCCAGAAATGTCAGTCCTATGTGCAACAGTACACAGAGTTCATAGGAACTGCACAAAAACTACCACAAAGCAAACAACACTGCTCACATCCTTTTATGGCTGAGTACCTTTAAGTAATATAAACTAACTGCCAGTTTGAGTTTCTAGAGAATGTGCGAATATTTTCTTTTTCATACTTTATTTTGTAGGACTACCATAATCTTGTTCATTATTATGGAACATATCATCACATAATAATAATAATAATAATAATAATAATAATAATAATAATAATAATAACAGTAGTTATAATGTGCAGGAAATGGGGGAGGTGGTGGTCAGGGTCTCCCAGAAACCATCCCAGCATTCACTTAGAATTTGTTGGGAAAATAATGGAAAACCCTGATCAGCAATTGAGTAGGCCCTATAAGAATAAATTGAGTATACTAGTACCACAGATACATAGCATAAACCCCTGTCATTAAGAACAATTGTTTTTGCTACTTCTCTGTAAAAATGACAATATTGGCTAGTTACACAGCTTAGTTTTTCTCCCATGTTGTTTATACAGAATGATCTGTGAAAGCATATTGATATGATCATTTATTCATTCATTCATTATTTTTCATGGTTTTCTTTTTGGTAAAGGACCTTCAGGATTTTGAAATAAGTCAAAGTTTATGATATAGAAACTAACTCCTTTTGCTGTATTATATATTAACTCTGATGAAATTGGTATATTTTATTTGTGCTTACAAGGTATATAAGTGTGTGAGAGAGAGAGAGAGAGAGAGAGAGAGAGCATCATTCTAAATCATAAGCTGTGAGTTGGACATTTGAAAGATTGCATCCAAACTTTTAATAAAATCAAATCATTTGACAGTAGTTTTTGTGTAAAAAAATATTTTATTCATATTTCTTTTTCCCCTTTGCAAAAAGTATGTCATGAACTTTAATTTCTGCTATTCAAAAATGTGTCTTGGCAGCTCAGTCAGTAAGGTAATTGCTCATGGATGGCGAGGTTATGTGTTTGAGTTCCAGTCCAGGAAATAGTTTTCATCTCTTAGGAAGTTTCAGTCAGGAATGGTTTGTTAACTTGGAAATATTGTAGTGATGATTATGTGGCATTTTACAGTACCGAGCACCAGTAATTCGCAGAATATCCATCCGAGAAAAATATTCTCCACAGGCACAACGTAAAGTGTCTGATACTTCAGTACATAACTCTACAGATGTAATACAGTCTAAGAGTCAGGCTCCTAGCACAATGCCATCAAATTCAGGTGAGTTACACATACCAAACTTTATTAAATATTTTCTGTAGGGTTTGCTCTAAAACTTTCATAGAAGATGT
Source organism: Schistocerca nitens (assembly GCF_023898315.1). NCBI lineage: Eukaryota > Metazoa > Arthropoda > Insecta > Orthoptera > Acrididae > Schistocerca > Schistocerca nitens. The sequence continues at coordinate 519,647,177 of NC_064615.1, read as the reverse complement.
TTTACATATAGGCCTATCTTTAACAAACAACTATAAAATTATGTTGTGCTGCAACTAGCTTCAGCTGTTTTGCCATCATATGGCAGACCTGAACATAATACACAATAAAAACATACAACTTCTTTCTAAAGGAAAAGACACATTTAATACTGTAATTTTATTATATCATTACGTGCTTACTTTAAAGCTTAATATTTTATACACCACATGCCCATTATTGCAAAATACGTTGATTATACCAGGGTTGGAGCTTAAATAGTGGAAACTATTTATTCACAACTGATACAAAAGAGTTACATGTTTGCACCTGTTACTGTCCCTCAAAGTAGTCACCAGCACTGTGTAGAACCTGTTGCCAGCAATGTGGAAGACATAGTATACCGTTAGCAGAGCCTGTTCTGTTGATGGTGTGAATGGAGTGGTCTACTGCCTGTCGAATCTCTGGAACAATTCTGAAGTGAATGCCACCGTCAATGCACAGTATTACTGTTTGTTTTTGGAGCATAGCTTGCGACCAGCTTTACGAAAGAAGCAGCAACACTTTCTGCGCAACCCATCCATCATTTTGTACGACAATACACAGGTGCATACAGCGCAAGCTGTGGCTTCTCCGTTCGGTTGATGGGACTGGGAAGTACTGTACCATCCACAATACTCCCCGGACTTAAGTCCTCAAGACTTTGATTTGATCCGAAAGATGAAGGAACCATTTCGTGGCATTCACATCAGAACTGTTCCAGAGATTCGACTGGCAGTAGACCGCTCCATACGCATCATCAACAGAACAGGCTCTGCTAACGATATGCTACACCTCCCACATTGCTGGCAACAGGTTCTACACAATGCTGGTGACTACTTTGAAGGACAGTAACAAGTGCAAGTCTGCTGCTCGTGGTCTCGCGGTAGCGTTCTCGCTTCCCGAGCATAGGGTCCCAGGTTCGATTCCCGGCGGGGTCAGGGATTTTCCCTGCCTCGAGATGACTGGGTGTTGTTGGGTCGTCTTCATCATCATCATTCATCCCCATAACGGTCGGAGGAAGGCAATGGCAAACCACCTCCACTAGGACCTTGCCTAGTAAGGCGGTGCGGGTCTCCCGCATCGTCCCCCTACGCTCTGTAAAGAAGCATGGGACTGCATTTCCATTTCAACAAGTGCAAACATGTAACTCTTTTGTATCAGTTGTGAATAAATAGTTGCCACTATTCGAGTTCCAACCCTCATACAATTAACAGTTTGGAAGTAAGTGGAGCTATAAACACAAATATAATACACATCCCGATCATGGTGCCACTTATCAATACAAGTTACTTTATACATTCAGTCACAAACTATCTGGGTTAGAACAGGACACCATTTGGTCCCCAAGCACAACTGAATTGGTGTTCAGTAGTTAATCTGTTTGTACACCAACCAGGATATATTGAATGACCAATATGTAGCTGACTGGAGGAGTAAAGTTTGTATTTCAATACGAATCTATTTCGTTATATATTACACATAGTTTTAAGGTATAATATACAAGAGTGGTTTGAAAAGTTCTCGGAACAGAATAGAAAAAAGTGCTTACATCACTGAAACTTTTTTTTATTTTTCAATGTAGTCTCCTTTTAGATTAATGCACTTGGTCCAATGATGTTCCAGTGCCTTGATCTCATCTCGAAAATGAGTTTCCTCCAGGCCTGCAAAATAGTTGTCAACTCTGGCTATCAGTTCTTCATTTGAAGAGAATCTTTGTTCACCAAGAAAAATTTTCAGTTCTGGGAAGAGATGGAAGTCTGACAGAGCCATATCAGGTGAATAAGGCAGGTGTGGCAGCAATTCATACCTCATTTCGTGTAATATTGCCATGGTGATGGCATGCATTTTTGATCCAGCGTCAGTAGTCGCGACACCAATCTTGCAGATAATTTTTTAATTTCTAATTTTTCAGTTAAAATTTGATATACCCTTTCTGATGACATCTGGCAACAATGAGCAATTTCACACACTTTCAATCGGCGATCCTCCATGACCATTTTGTGCACTTTTGCAATGATTTGTGGAGTAGTGACACATCTTGGCTGACCACTGCGAGTATCATCATCTAACCTCTCCTGTCCAAATTTAAATTCATTTGTCCACTTGGCAACAGTTGAATATGAAGGAGCAGAGTTCTTCAGTGTATTCTGGAAATTGACATGAACGTCCTTTGCTTTCATACCTTTCTTTACGAAGTACTTAATCACTTCTCTAATCTCGATTTTTTCCATCTTCGCAAATCACTATGCAAGAACAACAACAGAGACACATCACCACCACAGCTCTCTTCCAAGAGCACTGACATGGCACGTGTTTACAGCCAACAGTCCAATGAATATCACGTGAACAACGTGTTGCACTAGCACTGACCTCGTGTCGTGATTCCGAGAACTTTTCAAACCAGAACAGAAAAACAGACTTTAATAACACATCACATAATTTTAATAAAAACAAATAAATAAAGGAAAATGTAAACACAACTTGTGGATTAAGCCTATTCAGACTGCCCAACTTCTGTCTACAAGGCATAAGTGATCTATGTACACTGTAAAACCAGTATATCATAGAATCTGAAAATATTTAGGCTGTAAAAACCTATTAGCCTATTAAAAAACAGCTGCACAATCATTATAGTAAATGATTAGATTTAAGAGGAATAGTTTCTAGAATTCTCATCTAGAGGTGCCTTGTGATGCATGGTTGTTAGAAAGTCTTTTGCTCCTAGAATTAACAATTCCGTGAGCACTATCTGAGAGTGCCAAACTGTCTGAGAGCAAAAAACTCTTGTGTATCCGAACCCTTAGTATATGTGGTGCACAGTATGTAAACATATTGCATAAGTGCACCTGTGAACATGAGCATAATGTGTTGGTTTATGGTGATATTTTTCATGTGGTATCTACACCAGCAGATAAATAAAGATATAACAAAAATGTGTGAAATCTTATGGGACTTAACTGCTAAGGTCATCAGTCCCTAAACTTTCACACTACTTAACCTAAATTATCTAAGGACAAACACACACCCATGCTCGAGGGAGGACTCAAACCGCCGCTGGAACCAGCCACACTGTCCATAAGAAATAACAATGCTTATTTTTTTAATGAAATTAACAATAGACACTGAATTTCAGAGCATTTATCATCATCATCTCGAAATAATTCCATATTGGAGAATGCAGTTTAGGAGTAAGTGAGACAGCTCACTTGTAGTAGTGGTGCTGAGTCAGAGATAGTGCTTGTCTCTAAAGGTGTTAGTGAGATCTTCAGCACAGTGGGCAAAGGCATTCTCATCACTGCAGATAATGCCATCCACAGGTGGGAGGACTGTGTGGGAGCAATTTTTTGATGTGGAGGGGATGACAGCTGTCAAACTTGCTTGAGTTCTATGGCTTCTTCCGTAGGGATAGGATACATGTGGCAAGGGGTTATGATGGGGAGTGGCATAGGTTTGCACCAGGATGTCGTGTAGGTTGAGTGGGTGACAGAATATTATTTCAGAAGAGGCTGGAAGGATCATGGGTAGGATATCCCTCACTTTCGGCATGATGATAGATAATCAAAGCCCCCCACCCTCTCTCTCTCTCTCTCTCTCTCTCTCTCTCTCTCTCTCTCCTTCCCCCATCCCTTCACCCCCCTCCTCTTCCTACATCTCTTTTGCTCTGCCCTCTGTAATCTCTTTCTCTTGTTGTGTGGCCATGGGGTCATTTGTCCAAAGACCTGCCTTTTTCCATGTATCTCACCCTAGTGATCTTTCCTACCTCCTCCACACATCCATCGGCTCAGGCAACTGCTTTGAGTAATCAAGTACCAGTAATCATATAATCATCTTGCCATGGCCAAGGGAGTGTGCATATGGGTATCTGTGCAGTTGTGTGTGTGTACTTTTGTGGGAAAAAGAGTTAGTGCTCGAAAGCTAGTGTGAGTGCTGCATTCTGTCATGTTTTTCTGTGCTCCATGCATCAGTCTATTATAGTTGAGTGGTCGCCTTTCCTTAATTTTATGTACTGCTCCATCCAGGATTTTCCATTATTCTCTTTCCTACTACTCTGCACGTCATACTGTGTTTCACACAGCTGTTGTCACAACCTTTGCAGTTGTTTATCCATGCAGATACAGTATCATTTTATTGACAAAATTTGCAGGTATGTGACTCATACCTTTGCACATTTTTCTGTTTTTGCCTGCTGGTCCACATAACTAACTTTTGTAAAATGTTCACTTTAAATAAAAATATTGAAACATTCATTTGTCCCATTTGTGGCATCACAAGAATTCTTACTTTTGACAACAGCCTGAATAACATGGAGGATGTGAGCCTAATTATGCTACAAGATTTAGCTACCAAAAATTTATTGAAGTTTGTTCTTGTAATTCAACTGTATTAGGTGTAGATGTACTACCTAGAGCAACATATGAAAATCTGTGCCAGACCGGTACTCAAATCTGGATTTCCTGCTTATCGCGACCAGTTTCCTTACCATTCAGGCTATCCGACCATGCTCCCAGGATGGACTCAAACTTCCATGTGTCACACACCTATCTATTACCTCTCGTAGATTATTAATTCACAGTTAAGTTGAATTTCAAGAATAAATTTCAATATTTGAAACAGTAGTTTGTCATCAAATACAAACATAAAAAATTTGTTGGCAGATCCGAACCAATTTTTTGCACTGCTTCATGATTAAAAACCATGTAAATAAGGCTCATCAGGTAGTGTTGACCCATAAGAGAGGGCTAAATTTGTCACTACTCCAAAATAAGTAATTGCTCAATATAAAACAAACTGCATTAAGAAAGATACTTAGATCTACCATAGTTCTGCAATACATACACTGCTATCAGCCACTACATTGTCTCCAGCTACCTTGTAACAATTTGTGCAAGTAATGTCAACAAAATACAAAATACGATAACAGTTCAAAGCAGTGAAAACATCACACTTCAATTTTACACAGAAAAAAATTGTACTTTACCAATTTCATTTACACCTCAGCAAGTCCATTACTTTCATTAAGTAACAACTCCGACCACTTGATTGTTCAGAAAACTTATAGGCATACAACTGAGTGACACCTTCAATGTTGTTTTTGGGGTTTTCAGTCAAATATTGGTTTCATGTAGCACTCAATGTTACTCTGTCCTGTGCAAGCCATTTCATCTCTGAGTAACTACTGGAAAACTACTGCAGCCTATATCCTACTGAATCTGCTTACTGTATTCTCTTGGTCTCCCTCTATGAATTTCCCCCCCCCCCCCCACCCCCCCACCCCCCACTTCCCTCCAGTACTAAATTGGTGATTCCTTGATGCCTCCGAATGTGTCCTACCAACCAATCCCTTCTTCTAGTCAGGTTGTACCACAAATTTCTCTTTTCCTCTGTAGCACCACATCTCAAAAGCTTCTGTTCTCTTCTTGTCTAAATTGTTTATCGTCCATGTTTCACTTCAGTACATGGCTACACTCCATACAAGTACTGTATTCAATGTTAAGAAATTTCTCTTCTTCAGGAACTCTTTTCTTGCCATTACCAGTCTATATTTTGGATCCTCTCTACTTCGACTACCATCAGTACAAAACTCATCTATTACTTTAAGTGTCTCATTTCCTAATCTAATTCCCTCAGCATCACCTGATTTAATTTGACTACATTCCATTATCTTCATTTTGCTTTTGTTAATTTTTGTCTTATATTGCCCTTTCAAGACACTGTCCATTCCATTCAACTGCTGTTCCAAGCCTTTGCTGTCTTTGACAGAATGACAATGTCATCAGTGAAACTCAGAGTTTTTATTTCTTCTCTCTGGACTTTAATTCCTACTCCAAATTTTTCTTTTGTTTTCTTTACTGCTTGCTCAGTATACAGATGGAACAACATCAGGGATGGGCTACAACCCTGTCCTACTCCCCTCTCAACCACTGCATCCCATTCATCCCCTCGACTCTTCTAACTGCCATCTGGTTTCTGAAAAAATTGTAAATAGCCTTTCGCTCCATGTATTTTACCACTGCCACCTTTAGAATTTGAGAATATTCCAGTCAGCATTGTCAAAAGCTTCTTCTTAAGTGTTTCTACAGTTCTCTGGAATCCAAGCCAATCTTCCCAGAGGTCAGCTTCTACCAGTTTTTCCATTCTTCTGTAAAGGATTCATGTTAATATTTTGCAACCATGACTTATTAAACTGATAGTTCAGTAATTTTCACACCTGCAGCACCTGCTTTCTTTGGAATTGGGATTACTGTATTCTTCTTGAAGTCTGCAGGTATTTTGCCTGTCTCATACATCTTGCTCCCCAGGTGGAAGAGTTTTGTCATGGCTGGCTGTCCCAAGGCTATCAGTAGCTCTAATGGAATGTTGTCTATTCCTGGGGCCATGTTTCGATCTAAGTCTGTCAGTGCTTTGTCAAGTGCTTCATGCAGTGTCATATATCCCATCTCATCTTCATCTACGTTCTCTTCCATTTCCATAACATTGCCCACAAGTACATCTCCCTTGTACAGACCCCCTATATACTCCTTCCACCTTTCTGTTTTCCCTTCTTTGCTTAGGACTGGTTTTCCATCCTAGCTCTTGATATTCATACAGGTGGTTCTCTTTGCTCCGAAGGGCTCTTTAATTTTCCTGTTGGCAGTATCTGTCTTACCCCTGCTGATATGCATCTACATCCTTACATTTGTCCTCTAGCCATTTCTGCTTAGCCATTTCGCACTTCCTGTCGATCTCACGTTTTAGACATTTGTATTCCCTTTTGATTGCCTCATTTATTCAATTTTTATATTTTCTCTTTACTTTAATTAAATGCAATATCCCTTGTGTTACCCAAGAATTTCTACTAGCCCTTTTCTTTTTACCTACTTGACCCTCTGCTATCTTCACTATTTTGTCTCTCAAAGCTATGCATTCTTTTTCTACTGTATTCCCTTCCCCCTGAAACACTCTACAACCTCTGGTTCTTTAAGTTTATCCAGGTCTCATGTCCTTAAATTCCCACCTATTTGCGGTTTCTTCAGTTTTAATCTGCAGTTAAAAGCCAATAAATTGTGTCCAGAGTCCACATGACTATTAAATTTTCATCTCCCTTAAATACTGAAAAATTTCTTTTACCATACGTTTCCTCAGTCTCCTCATCTGCGGAGTCAGTTGGCATATAAGCTTGTACTACTGTGATGGGTGTGGGCTTTGTGTCTGTCTTGGCTACAAGAATGCATTCACTATGCTTTTCATAGTAGCTTACCTGTGTTCCTATTTTGTTATTCATTATTAAACCTACTCCTGCATTACTCATATTTGATTTTGTATTTACAACCCTGTATTCACCTTACCAGAAGTCCTGTTCCTCTAACTTTAACCTATCCATTCCACTTTTTAAATTTTCTAACCTAGGGGCCTGATTAAGGGAATTGACATTCCACAATCCGATCCGTAGAATGCCAGTTTTGTTTCTCCTGATAACAACGTCCTCCTGAGTTGCCCCTGCCCATAGATCCGAAAGGGGGACTATTTTACCTCGAGAATATTTTACCCAAGAGGGTGGCATCACCATTTAACAATACAGTAGAGCTGCACACTCTCATGAAAAATTATGGCTGTAGTTTTCCCGTGCTGTCAGCCATTCGCAGTACCAGCACAGCAAGGCCATTTGGTTGATGTCACAGGGCCAGATCAGTCAATCATCCAGACTGTTGCCCCTGCAACTACTGGAAAGGCTGCTGTCCCTCTTCAGGAATGACCATTTGCCTGGCCTCTCAACACATACTCCTGCATTGTGGTTGCACCTGCAGTACAGCTATCTGTATCGCTGAGGCGTGCAACAATCTCCCTCAGCGGCAAGGTCCATATTCCATATTCAAAAAGGCAACACACACACACACACACACACACACACACACACACACACACACAGGTAAACAACTAGGGCCACTACACAACCAAAGATTACCAATGTCAGAAGTTTCGATAGTGAATTTTAATTGCGAACAGTGTGACTTGACCTCCTATAAACAGCATTAACTCTATCTCTCTGTTGTTTGACCAGGAACAGAGCAAGATTCCAAGCATAATCTAAGAAAAAACCTCTGTCTCTATTTAGAAGGTTAGTTCTAATTTAACCTAAACTGCTTACTTAATAATACTACCCCAATAGGTGAAAATTCATGCTAGAATATTGTTACATTCATCAGAGTGACCATTGCCAAGGCAATGTTCTACAACACCAGATTTACTCACTTGTTGTAAGTGTGTGTTTGACGTTTATATTCTATACACCAGTCCTCCACGGTCCTGATGGTCTAATTGATCTATAGCATGCCATAACTTCAATGGATGTGGTAAACAGACTCTAAAAGGGTCCTAACCTTAGGTGGTATTCGAGAAACATACTTTTCACTCTGTTTTTGCATTATATGACCAATACTGTTGGAAATACTATATGCATAAAGCAAAAAAGGCAGTAGACTTAGGTCCACTCAATCAACTCATGGTTGATCAGTACCACAACAAGTGTATGATCTATCATTCACTGTAACCATTCTGGTGAAAAGTAACAGCGTGAGCTTATTCAGCCAACTGTCAGGTTTTGGGATGTAGGCCTTTGAATCAAGGTAGGAAGTGCCCCTTCACACAGTGCTGAATGGGGACAACTTTCAGCCTAAAGAGACTTGGCTTTCTATAAATGGTATGTGCCAACATCCATCAGCTTTCCTCCTGACCAACAAGTCAAGAAAGGAAAGGCACCAGCCTTTTTCCTGCTCCATAGTGGAGAGATTATTTGGACAGATTGATTTCAGATAGTCTAAAAATCTGTTTAAATTCTCACTTACATGCGGCCAAACAAGATCATCATTTACATGTATACAAAGCATACTCATTTCTGTGCTACCAACTCCAGGGCATTTTCCTCAAAATCCTCCAAAAACAGGTTGGTAGTAATAGATAATTAGGACAACACAACATCCAATCCCTGAGCGTAGAAAATCTCTGACCCAGCCGGGAATCGAACCCGGGCCCTTAGGAATGATATTCTGTCATGCTGACCACTTAGCTAGTGGGGGCGGACACAAGTCTTGGTGAAAATCTTGTAATCCTCCATAGAAAAGAAAAAGGCCAGGAATTGAATCTATTGGAGGAAGTGAAAATTTTTAGACAAAAAAAAAAAGAGTGTGTACAAAACACATTGAATAGTCAGTTGGATTAAGGCATCATAATATTCTGGCAAACTTTGACTGATGTACAGTTAACTGTTTTGCAAGGGAGTGAACCAGTGCTCCTAGTGACATGTACATTGCTGCAGTGTCCAAGTGACAGATATTATTGACCTGCATAGTCAGTGTTTCCTGGTGGCTGTTAAAGACAGGACCTACTCTTACAAGCTGTGCCTTCCAGGTGTGATTTGAGATGATAAGAAAGCGGCATTGTTTCTTTCTCTCACAGAGGCAATGAATGGCCAGTATATTGGTAAGATCTACCTGGCAGCATTAGTAGAGGCTGTTACGTGGGCTGGCTTTCCAAGTAGCTTTTGTTTGTCTAGTTTAAAAAAAAATATTGACAATATTCTCTGAACGGCAATACTTTGACGAAGACTGTTGGGTTCATCTATGGTAGATTAATGTAATAATTTCTGTGAGTACAAGTCTTCAAATAATCTTCATATAATAGCACAGATTTCCAATGTAGTTTATAATTGTATTTCAATTCTCAAATATGTAGGGTGCACTTGAAGATGCAGCTGTAAACTATGAAACCAGTAGTATGGTCATTTAAAATCAAGTTTTACCAGTTGTCGGTAGTGTTCTCATCCATCATGACTTTCAGCAACTATGGGTGACTTGCATAAAAATTGTTTGTGATAAGCATCACACATGCTTACAGCAGGTGAGCAAATTGCTGTTGCAAAGTTGAAATCTTTTCGTAGCATGTTGACTGGCTGACTTTCACCAGATACCACTGTACAGAACATAAGCATCACATGATGAATGAAAACACCACTGGCAGCTGGTAAAAATTGGTGAACATAATCCTCTTTATCCAACACAACCACAGCATTGTTCTTGTTGGAGGGTAAGATAACAATATAAGGAACCACTCTGTGTAAATGCAAAGCAGTCTTCTTATCTGCTATAAATACAAACACAGAGATTCTGGCATGTCCTTCCAGTAATTATTTAGGAAGCCATTGAGATTAAATCAGCAAGTGACCTTTTTGCTTAATTCAGCTTGGAATCCTGCTCTCTCACCGTTCAATCGGCAAAGGGACAGAATTAATGATAATTGCTCATGCATTGCTTAAAATGAAATGAATGTATGGTATTATGGGCCAGACAACTCTGTTTGGGGTTGTTGGGCCACCTGTGCAATTTTTTCCGTGTAACGCTACTTCGGTGACTTGTGCTTCAGTGACAATGATATGAAATTATTTGACCGGCACAAACCCTAAGTCTCAAGTGAAGAAATTCTGCGACCAAGCCAGCAATCAAAGCCGGGGCTCCATGATCGAGAGACAGCGACACTAATGAATAGACAGAGAGCTGTGGATGCCCGTTGGTAATTAACATTCACTATTGATAACTTCTGATGTTAGTCATCTTTGTTTGTGTGGTGGCACTGGTTGTTTATGGTTGCTGTTGTGTATTCTGCATATGCCATGTTATGGTTCTCAGTTGGCATAGCCCCACCTACCATGAGTTTAAATTTCCTTGCACAGTTCTCTCTTGTTGCATTTGTGCCTTGAAATGGATGGCGTGTTCATCTTCATGGTTGTTGAAGATGTCAGCAGGCAGCATTCCTGTAAGTTATTTGAACATTTTATATGTGGGAGAAACTCAAGTTTCAGATGGCTCATTATTCATACTCTAATTTGAGGCCTCTTCCTACTGAGTGTGAGCATACTTAGTGAACTGCATTGCTTACCTGGAAAACCAGAAAATAATTGATCAGAATTCCATCACCACACACAGTAATTTACGAGTATGTTGAAAGCCTTTCAGACTTTCCATATTGAAAAGGCAACTTTGTTGATCACAAAGTTTTACTAATTCATTGTACACTCTGACCACATACCACTTAGATGGATTACAGAAAGCTCAACTCATCATCTCCAGGCTGGACAAAACCCACTTCCACTGGATGCCAGAAACTTGCTCTGATGTCCCCAATAACTGTGAGAAAGACCACACAGTGATACCAGAAATACCACAAAACTGTAGCATTGTCTGACAATTCTCAATGTTTTACCCAACCTCTTATGCCTGTTGTTCTCTGCTTCAGTCTTGTGTGTTCCAATTTTCAGTGTATATAGATATTCTAGCTCTGTTGAGGGGTCAGTTTTTGATTGCCAGGTAACTTGTTGGTAACTACCCAAAAGCTGTATATGGTGTATTACAGCGTGCTAACACAAACTAAAGAAAATCCATGGAAGATATCAGTGACCTACTTTCTCTCTTGAGTCATCAGTCTTCTGACTGGATTGAATCCATCACCTGCACCAGCTTCTTCATCTCAGTGTAGCACTTGCACCCTACATCCACAATTATTTACTGGATGTATTCCCGCCTCAGTCTTCTCCTGCACTTTTTGCCACCTGTAGCTCCCTCTAGTGCCATGGAGATTATTACCTGATGTCTTAACACATGTACTATTATCCTATTTCTTGTTCTTGTCAGTGTTTTCCCTATGTTCCTTTCTTCACCAATTCTGTGGAGAATCTCCTCATACCTTATTTTATCAGTCCACTAATTTCCAGCATTCTTCTGTAGCAGTACATCTCAAATGCATCAATTCTCTTCTGCTCCAGTTTTCCCACTGTCCATGATTCACTACCATACAATGCTATGATCCAAATGTATGTTCTCAGAAATTTCCTCCTCAGATTAAAGCCTATATTTGATACCAGTAGACTTCTCTTGGCCAGGAATGCCCATTTTGCCTGTGATAGTCTGCTTCTTAAGTCCTCCTTATTTGACCTATTGTGGGTTATTTTGCTTCCAAGGTAGCAGAATTTCTTAACTTCATCTACCTCATGATCACCAGTTTTGATGCTAAGTTTCTTGCTACTCTCATTTCTGTTGCTTCTCATTACTTTGATATTTTTCCAGTTTATTGTTAATCCTTACTCTGTACTCATTAGACGGTTCATTCCATTCAACAGATCCTGTAATTCTTCCTCAGTTTCACTGAGGATAGCAATGTCATCAGTGAATCTTGTCACTGACATAATTTCACACTGAATTTTAATCCCACCCATGAACCTGTGTTTTATTTCTGTCATTGCTTCTTTGATGTATAAATTGAACAGGAGGAATGAAAGGCTGCATCCCTGTCTTACATCCTTTTTAATCTAAGTACTTCACTTTTGGTCATCTGATCTTATTGTTCCTTCTTGGTTCTTTCTACACACACACACACACACACACAGACACACACACACACAGATATCCTGTCTTTTCTTGTAGGCTATAACTTACTCCTATTTTTTTAATTTTTTTTTTCAGAATTTCTAACATTTTGCCTCATGTTACATTGTCAAGTGCTTTTTCTAGGTTACAAATCCTATGAGTGTGTCTTAATTTTTCTTCAGTCGTGCTTCCATTGTCAAATGCAAAGTCAGAACAACAGAACAACCTCACTAGTGCATTTACCTCTGCCAAAGTCAAACTGATCATCATAAAACAGATCCCTAGTTTTATTTTCCATTCTTCTATATATTAATCTTGACAGCATCTTGGATGTGTGAGCAGTTAGTCTGATTGTGCAGTAGTTCTCACACTTATCAGCCTTTGCTATCCTCAGAATTGTGTGGATTATATTTTACGAATACTCTAATGGTATACCATCAGTCTCCACAAATTCTACACACCAACTTGAGTAGTTGTTTGATTGCCACTTCCCCCAATGATTGTAAGACTTCCAATGGAATGTTGTATATCCCTTCTGCTTTATTTGATCCCAAGTCTTCAGGAGCTATTTTAAATTCTGTCTAATATGATATCCTCAATGTCTTCCAAACTGACTCCAGTTTCTTTTTCTATCACATCATCAGACAAGTCCTCCCCTTCACAGACGTCTTCACTGTACTCTTTCCACCAAACCGCTCTCTCCTTTTCATTTAGCAGTTGAATTGCTGTTGCTCTCTACCACCTTTGGGGCTACATTATGTAATTGATGATACTGATGTTCCCTACTTACAATTGAGAGGAGATTCTCGTAGAATATTGGTGCCATTCACTTCCTTCCAGAGATTCTCTAAGGAGTCTAAAATTGTGTGTGCACATAGGATCATTCTGTCACTGATTGGAACACTGACTCTGAATACTGATTGAAATATAGCCTCATCAAATACCTGTGTTCATCAGTTAACAGAATGTGTTAACCTTTTATTAATGAAATATAATAAATTTATGATGAACACTAATCCATTTTTACACATATGCTAAAACAGTAATTTTCTTTGGTACCCTCCACTCATTTTAGAATTACCTCCTTTCACTGATAATGCTGTGACAAATGTACAAGATTAATTTGGCCATCAGTAGATGTAATACAAAATGTTAAGCTGTTCACACAGGGTTCACACCATACCTAATGTGCTTCGATGCACTTTGCTCCAACCATGCTTATTGATATTGGTCTCTGTTTTAGTAATTCTTAGCATATCTAAGATAATTTTTTGTAACTTTTCTGAAGGTCAGCAGGATACATTAGTTCCGAGACAGAAATTACCGTCCAATAACACTCAGTGCAATAGAAGTAATATTACCAGTACCAGAAGCAAATCAAGTGCAAAGAAAATATCACAGCGATCTGAGCCAGATGTGAAGAAATCTCCCAACACTGGGTATGTATCAATATATTCATGTATACCATTATATCTTTACATTTATATGCTTAAATATTTGAAACAATGTTTATGAAGAGTAATGGTGAATATTATATTTTGACTGACTAAAAGAGTGTCTATGAATTCATTCTGGAAACAATCGTCTAGGCTGTGGCTAAGTTATTTTTTCATGGTGTGCTAGTCCTACAAGGTGCGCAGGGGAACTTCTGTGAAGTTTTTAAAGTAGTAGAAATGTACTGGCAAAAGTAGAGCTGTGAGGTCAGCTCATGAGTTGTGCCTAGATAGTTCAATCAGTTGAGAAATTACCCATGAAGGGAAAAGTGTCAGAGTTTGAGACTCAGTATAGCGCATAGTTTTCATGTTCCTGTAAGTTTATATATACATGTGTTTAATGAGAAGAAGCCAGATAGTTGGCAGTGTCCTTGTTGAGGAAACCATACCAGATATTGTCTGAAGTGATTTAAATAAACCGCCCTTACACATATGAAATGTACCATTTTGGTGTTTCAAATCATAAATATCCTATAGCTCCTCTATTATTATTTTATGTCTGTTTTTCCAGTTTTTGGATGAGATTTATGAAAGTGTAAGGTTGCTTTGTGGAGAATGTGCAGACAAATTTTACTATGGAAAGTAGCTGAAGGCATTATTCTTATTTGCATCAACAACTTTTTAATTGTGTGAGGCTCTGATCATAATACCTGTGCATTTTTTTTTCTTTTTTCTTTTCTCTTCTCTTTCCATACTGAGCATCACATGGCAAGAAATAAAAGTAACTTAAGCTCTGTTAAAGAAAGCAATGGGCCTTAGATGTATACTTTTATACAGAGGAGACTCAGATGCTGAAGGTAACATATTATTTGTCTTACAGAGTTTCTCTCTTTGATGTTCATTGACCATTCAACATATTTACTTTATTACCGCACTGTGGCGTGGAACTTTGAGTGACATAGACTAAATAGTTTTGAACGGACAAGTGTGGAGGCACACTATTATGTTTCTTGTGTATAGTTCCGTAGACATAGGGATGGAATCAGTGACATCCACATTTTTTAATGGTTTGCTTTAACAGGCCTCCTTTCACATTACAGTGAAAGGTCGAGTTGTTTGCTGAGATAACACTGATAGTTACTTGTTTTGCAACAACTGATGGCATTTATTCTGAGAGATTTCTTTTCCAAATTCTGTGGTAAAATAACCTTTATCATAGAATCTGTTAGTCCCCGTCTGATTATCTGTCCCTTACTCTTAGTCCCATCATTTATTTTCCATGACAGTCCTCCTGTAATCAAAACTTGTACACATATTACCCAAACCTTTCACCTCCTTGCACCTCTGCTGCCCACCACCTCCCCCTCCCCCATCCCCATTTACCCTCTGACCCCTTTCTCTATGCGAGATTAAAAGCAATAGATAGCCATGGAATCGATAGTTGAGTGCATAATATTCCATTCTAAAAATAATGATGGGATTTTCTGCTTCTCTTGTAGTAGCCTGTGTAGGAATATGGATAGTTCTGTTTAGGATTGCATTTTCTTCTTATTTTCCCACAATTTCTTTATCCTCAATTTTCTCAGATCTGCAATATCTTCCTCTCTTGCCTGCTCCATTGGTGACTCTCTATTCTGACTGCTTGATCTGTGATGTACTGGTCACTGTGTACTCTCCAGTTTTCCTTACATTCCACTTTAATCCTCAATTTGGACCAATCCTTCTTGTGTTCAGCAACTCACTTGTTTCCTGTATTTCTTCTTGTCTTTTGGCTAGCGTATCAATATTAATTTTGATCACATGTCCCACAAATTTTGGTTTTCTCAGCCTAATTTCTCATGATAATATTCTCAGGCTCTCGTTAAGTTTTTCCCTAGGTCTTCACATCCATCTCTCTTATGGTCTCAGTATTTTTGTCTGTCTTTCCTGTAGTAGTTTTGCACCCTAGTGTTTTTGTCTCAGCTGCATAGTACCACAATTCTCACTGTTGCTTTGTAGTGTCTAATCTTTGCATATGTAGATATATTAATTTTATTGTTTGTATCTCTGTTAATGCTATTTGGTAGATGACCAAAGATTTATTTGGCAGTATAATTCACCCCTTTCTGTGCCAAAGTCAGATTTAACCCAGAATAGTGAAGATCATCTTTTCTTGTGGTGTTGTAGCTATGCACTTTGCTATTATTTTTGAATTTGGATGGTTTATTAATAAAAATTTTCCCAAGTGACAATATGTATTGCCAAGGTACTATGAATATCCCAAATTCCTTAAATAAATATCTGCAAGATGATCTTGCTTGGGCTCCAGCTATTATTCTGATTACGTGCTTTTGTGCAATGACTACTGTTTCTCTTAATGATAAATTACCCAAAATATGATGCCATATGAAAATAGGCATAGTAGACTAATGTGCTGATATGTTTATCACCAAAATTTACAATAACCATAATAACATAAGTAGCTGAACCTAAACATTTCAGCAAGTCATCAATGTGTTTCTTCAAGTTCAATTTCTCATTAATGCATAACACCCAGAAATTTTGAATAATCTGTCTTAGCAACAGACTTCTGTTCAGAGTCTATATTTATCAATGGTGTTATGCCGTTTAAAGTATATACTGTGTTTTATCAAAATTTAGTGAGAGTCCATTTGCAAAGAAGCCCTTAATAATTTTCTGAAAGACATTATTTACAATTTCCTCAACTGATTCTTGTTTGTTGGGCATGACTACTATACTTTTATCATCATAAAAAAGAACTACTTTGGCATTTTCATGAATATGGAGTGGCAAATCATTAATAAATATTAAGAGCAGTAGGGACCCAAGACTCAACCCTCTGTGACACCATTCTTGTGACATTCCCAGTTAGAGAACTCTGCTGATTTTTACAGACTGTTTGTACTGTTAATTTCAACCTTCTGCATTCTTCCAGTTAATTATGAATTAAACCATTTGTGCATTGTCTCACTCATACCTCAATACTTAACTTATCTAGAGGAATTTCATGATTCACACTGTCAAAGGCCTGTGAGAAAACACCAAATATCCCAATGTGTGATTTTCATTTATCCAGAGCATTTAATATTTGATCAGTAAAGTATATTTAGCATTTTCTGTTGAAAAGCCTTCCTGAAAACCAAACTGACATTTTGTTAGTACTTCATTTTTACAAATATGTGAAGCTACTCTTGAATACATTTCTTCTCAAGAATTTTTGATAAAGCTGTCAGAAGTGAGATTGGGTGGTAGTTGTTAGCATCAGACCTATCCCCATTTTTTATGCAATGGTTTAACAATAGCATATCTCAGTCTCTCCAGAAAAATGTCTGTTTGTGTGAGCTACTACATATCTGTCTGAGAATCCTACTTACCTGTTGGGAACAAGCTTTTAGTGCTCTGTTGGAAATGCCATAAATTTCATGTGAGATTTTTCTTTTGAGTGACTTATTATATTTCTAATTTCAAGAGGAGAGGTGGACTGAATTTCAATTTTATCAAATTGCTTAGGTATTGTCTCTTCCATATATAGCCTTGCAGTTTCTAAGGAACTGCTGGATCCTATTTTCCCTACAACACTTAAAAAATTATTATTAAAAATATTTTCTACTTCTGACTTTTTGTTAACAAATTTTTCATTGAGTTTTATAGATGTACAGTCTTTCTGTGCTCTCAGTTGCCCTGTTTCCCTTTTAACAGTATTCCAAAATGCTTTAATTTGTTATCAGAGGTACTAATATTAGACATAATGCACATATTTCTGGATTTTAATAACTTTTTTTAATACAGTGCAGTAATTTTTATAATTTGTGACTGGTTCTGGATTATTACTCCTTCTAACTATAAGATACATTTCCCTTTTCTGTTTACAAGATACTTTTACCCTTTAGTAAGCCATGGCCTGTTAGAAGGTTTCTTTAAATTAGGATCAGGTTCCCTGTACACCTCATCCCAGTCTAACTGTTGCAAGATTTCCATAAAATTTGCAGTTAATTGAACACACTGTTTTGAAGGACTGTTTCACATTATTGTATGGAGCTGTGTCACATACTGTAACTAGCTGTGCATCATTCTTAACAGGAAAAATTTTTATTTGATTACATTTATCTTGGTCCATAAAACTATTATTTATCAGTGTGCTGCTTTCCTGTACTACCTGAGTAGGAAAATCAAGAACTGTGTTAAATTGAAAGAACAAAGTGTTACTTCAAGATCATGCTTTCTGTCAGACTCTATCACAAAATTTACAATGAAATCCCCACAAACAATAATCTGCTTCCCACTGTCTGACACTTAGCACAACAAAGAAACCAAGTTTTTCAGAAATGATCGAAAATTTCCCAATAGAGACATATGCACAGCTACAGTTATTTGGTTTAAGCTCACAGACACTTACTTCTATAGGTGGCTCTACATAAATTTTTTTAGTTTCTAAATTTTCCACATTGTGATAAGTTTTAACATATATGGCAACCCTCTCTCCATAATGTCTCACTTACACTTACTGAAAGCTTACATCGACCTACATTTACCTTTTCTGTATATGTGACTATATGATGTTAAGACAGGCGTAGTACATCTGTTCCACCGTCACTTTCTAAACCAACAAGAATCTCAGCTAATTTGTTTTTTGATCCACTGATATACTGATGCTATATACAGACATTATTTTTCACTGTACTTCTATGAGAATCTTGTGATATACTACCATTACGTTAAAACTGTACTTTTATGAGAATCTTGTGATACTTTAACATCTCTAGTACATGGATGTCTGAGCTTCTCATTAAGTGTAATTTCATTCAGTGCAGAATCATTGGACACTGATCTTAGCCTAAAAAAGAGGTACTCCCATGAGTTTCAGTGCCTCCCCCCCCCCCCCCCTTCCATTAAAGATTTTGCTATCGTCTCAGGCAGTTTACCCTTCTCTTTCCTATTGAGATGCAGGCCATCCCTTGTGGAGTCCCACTTACCAATAGCATCAACAGGAACCAAACCTATGCCTGACAAAGTAGCTGCCCAAAGCAGCTGATCTGATTCCATATTGACCCTCCTAGCAGAGTTGTTTATTTGGGGCTGATTGTACTGAAAGTAAGCAGTGACCAAGCCAAATTTGTATGGTTCATTGCATATGCTGTTTTTACTAGGTCATGCTCAGCATTGTAGCCCTGATCCCTATACATACTGTTTCCTGCTCCACCCCCAACCATGACATGATCCTGCTTTGTAAAACCCTTGCACAATGATCCTACACCCTATATAAATTGACTAAGAAATGCTCTGTGCTTGAAAAAACTTGTGACCTGGTATCTGTCACCTAATTTTTCCTGTAAGAACTGGCCCACACCTCTTCGCTGGCCACTTCCTAACAACAGAACTTTCCTAAATGGTTTGAAACAGTCAGTTTCCTGGTGAAAGTCTGTTGAGTATTAACTACACTTACGTCTACCTGAGCCTGTTCCCTAGTTAACAGAGGTAGCAAGGCAAATCTGTTGTTTGTGCCAATGATGAAAATTTCAGATACTCTTCCTGTTGCTCCTGTCTTCACCCTTCTCCCTCCATAACCTCATCAGTTCCTCCCTAGCACTATCAAGTTCAGTCTTAAGGGCCCTAATCTTCCCTTCCTGTTCAGCTACTTTCCTATCCCTTGAACATACTTTGCAATACCATGCAACAGACCCAGTTACTTCCCAGATTCCCATGGCACTAAATTCATCCCAATGCAACTATCTGTCACAACAGCTGTGTAGAACCCAGAACTAATTTTCCTATAACAGCTCAAACACTTCTCCCTCATGGTTGTTTGCAATCTTTTTACAAAATTTATCTACACAATAACAGAAATATACTATTAACTACAAATCACAAGAGTCACTAAGATTGTGTGGAACACTTAATATATATATCTCTATACTATTAATATAGTAACATAATGCACTGGAAATAATGTTAAAATTCAGAACTTGTGTACCTGAAAAATTAGGCTTAAGATTGCCTATGCACAATACGGATTTTTGAAAATAAAATAAAGATACAACTTAATTCCCCTAGTAGGTATGGCATTACTAAATGTGTATGTAATGAAAATTACTTAAGTTCTTCACTTAATACTTATGCAAATGTCTTTAGTTTGTATGAAAATTATGTCTAAAGCACGTGGAAACTGGCCTGTAAGATTTATTTATTTATTTATTTATTTTTGAGAAATACATTGAAACAAGTGAAGCCTTCAAAATATAAGATGAAATAGGCACTAATTAACATTCTTATTAACTTAATTTACTGCTATTACAGAATTAATTACTTATCTTCATAAATTGTTGAGTTGTTTCCTTGCAGTTCCTTCACTGAATGTCACTATGTCTGCAGTGGCTAGGTCTGTTATCCTTTTTGTCTCCATGCACATTTTTGGTATTCATGCTCTCGACTGTGTGATCACTTGTTCCAGTGCTATGTTGAACAAAATTTTGGTGACATGCTGTCTCCCTGTTTGACATTACTCTTGGTTTCAAACTCTTCTGATAGTGCTCCTCTGAACCTTACCCTTGCCTTTTTGTCTGTCATAATTTCAGTTATTAGTTACCATATAGTGCCATCTAATCCTCAGTTCTTCAGAATTTTTTCAAGAGGCTGCCTGTCAATGGAGTCATATGCCTTAGTGAAGTCCACCAAGGTTACCATCATCTCTTTGTTCTTTAATGTCCTGTTACTATTGGTTCTTTAGGGTATAGGTCTGTTCTACATAGCCTTTTACCTTTGCAGAGCTCATCTAATAGTCTCCAACGTTGCATTCTATCTGTTCTTCTACTCTCTTCAAGAGGAGATGCGACAGCACCTTGTAGCTGACCTCTAGTAGTAATATTCCTCTGTAATTGTTTTCATCCCTTTTATCCCTATTCTTATGTTTTTGCACTATGATCACATTCTTCCCTTCAAATAAAACACTTGAGCTTTAAATAGCTGTCTCTGCTGTTGTCATCAGGAGTTAAAATCACTGACTGCTGGGTCTGGCATGGTGTCCTGCTTATACAGAAGTAATGGTTGTGTCTGAAACTTTCCAGAAAGGGCTAGAGTGACGCATGCATGGAATACAAGTTGCACAATGCCTAGCAGCTCCATCCTGCAGTAGGACCAGCATGGCATGAGGGGCCTGCATCATGTTTAAAACTGCTGCTCCTGCCTCCCCACAAACGTCAAGCCCACACAGGTGCCGACTCCATGGGACCTGAGGGGGCCCGAGCCCCCTAAAAAATTTGTTTGAGGGGGTGGTGCCCCCCCCAATAATTTAAGAAAATTATTAATTATATTATACTTTGTAAAATCACAAAATTATGTTGGAATTCTTTATTTTCCTTGTTTGACAATAGTTACCTTTTAAAATACATTCAGTAATGAGTTAAAACAAATAATTATTATGGTAGTAAGCAGGTTAACTGAAAACAAGTAGTGTGAATCATGATAGTGTTACGATGCTGCGGGCACACTTAGAATTTGTCCCAGTGTGCGAACCTTCAGGTAAAGTCTGGTGCCAGCGGGCCAGTGCTGCACCCATGGTGACATCAAAAGGACTAGAGCAGAAGTGCCTGGAACCCTCCGCCTTGCGTTGCCTTGACGCTTCAAGACATTACAACGCTGCGGCTATATAAAGCCCACCCTGCTGTCGCAGTCATTCGGTATGGATAGTTTCATGCAGTGCAGTTCCGACTTTAGTGTCTTGTGTACTATTTTATATGACTATATTTTACTCATTTACTTTAGTCTCTTAATGTATTGTGAATTAAGTTTGCAATGGATAAATTTGTTACCAAAGAGGCGTGCTTGAAAGTTGTTGATACTGCAAGTCAACCTCCAACAACTATTGTGTCTTCAATTGCTTCATCGTCTTTAGGCGAGAGTCATTCACAGCCAAAACCTGGACAATCCAGTAAGGGAAGATCATTTCAGAAGTCTTGGGTGATCAAATATACATGGCTAGAATAAGAAGCATCTACCAAAAACGTTTTTTGCAAAACCTGCAAAGAGGCAGATGCTAAAAACATATTACAATTTTCTTCAAAAAAAGAAGATGCATTTACTTCCATAGAGTTTTCTAATTGGAAAAAGGCTTTGGAAAAATTTGGTTTTCATGAAATTACGTTTACGCATAAAGAAGATATTCTGTAACTAAATTCTACCAATAACCGAAGTGTGGCCTCCCAATTGAATGAACAGTTAGATAGTGATATAAAGAAACGCCGCTTAGCTCTTGACACAATTTTTACTACCAAGCAATTTCTATGCCAACAAGGACTAACAGTTAGCAGGCACAGAGATGTAAACTCAATTTTTTTTTTTTTTTCATTTGTTGGAACTCCTAATGAATAGCATATCTGAGTTTAAAGATTGTTTAGGGCATTCGGGGTATAAGTAGACGTCCCATGATATTCAAAACGATATCATTGATCTACTAGGAAAGTCTGTGTTGAGAAAGGTATTAGCTTCAATCAAGAAGACTGAACATTTTTCTATTGTGGTTGATGAAACAAGTGATTCTTTGATTCACAAACAAGTGTCATTTTGTATTCGTACTGTCGATGATTCCTTAATCATCAACAAAGACTTTATTGGCTTATATGAGACCCCCAACACTGAATCACAAACTCTGTTTAGTATTTTAAAAGATGTTTTTGCTTGTTTGATTTGTCAATGGATAACTTAAGAGCACAGTGCTATGATGGTGCCTCGAATATGAGGGATAAGCTCAAAGGACTAGAACGGTTAGTTTTAGATATACAACCAAAACCATGTTATGTGCACTGCTCTGCTCACAGTTTAGACTTGGCAGTTGTAGACAGTCTCCATCATGTTACGTCTATGATGGATATTATGGCTTTAGCCAAGGTCTTAATAAACACCGTATGGGAACACAACAAAAGGATGGAGCTTTTCAGAAGCATGCGCTGTGAGAGCACCAATGACCAAGCTGGTCTACGACCCCTTTGCTCGACTCGATGGACTATGTGAGCTTCTAGTATCTTGAGCATATTGAAAAACTTTGAAGAAAATCTCGAGTTTTTTGAAAAATTTTCTGCAGAGGATAAAACAGAGTCAGGTTACAAACGTGCAGGCTACCATGAGTGAATGTTGCAATTCAAGACTTATTTCTTTTTATGTCTTCATTACCATGCTATGAACCCAGTAGAGGATGTCAATGAAAAAATTCAATGCCCTCATCTAAGTGTTGCTGATCCAGAAAAAATATATGAGGGCTTGATTTGTATATTGAATGGAAGGTGTGATAGTTTTGAACACTTTTGGGAATTATGTTTAGAAGGAAAACCTCCACAAGTTGATTATCCTTCACTTCCCTGGAATCGAAGTGTACCAAAGAAGTATGAAAACAATGAAGCCAGCTGACCGCACATTTTCAAAACCCGAAAGGAATACTACAAAGCTATATACATTGAAGTTTGTGAAATGTTGTAATCATGCATTACTTAGCGGTTTGCTTCAACTGGACTCACACAGGTCATTGCAGTTGAACAAGAGTGCCTGCTTTTACTAAACAGAGGTGAAACAAATTTTGAAAAATCATCTGAGTTTTTCAAAAATGACCTAGACATTGAGAGACTGTGCTTACACTTGAATATGTTAGCCAATATTGCTAATAAAAAACAACTGGTTTTAAAAAACATTCATGATGTAAGAAAGTACATTACACAAGAGCCTGCAGTTGGAGAAATGCTATGTGAAGTAATGAAGTGCATTGAGCTTCTCCCAGTAGTTCCAATCACAACAGCAACAGCAGAACGGTCATTTAGTGCCCTCAGACATCTGAAGTCATATCTACAATCAACAATGGGACAACTTGGCCGTTTTTCATGCCCACTGAGATGTTTTGGATGAATTGGATATCTAACCAGTCATCAGCAACTTCATATTCAGTAATCCAGTCAGACAGTTGACATTTGCACCTTTCTAAAGACACTCTAGCCCAAATACTGGCATTTAGAGCAATATTAAAAATCTTTATGAAATAGAGAATTAAATACATACATAATGTTAAATTTTCAGTTTTGAAATATTACTACTAGTTTAGTACTGTATTACTATAGTACTGTATTAGTATTTTCAAATACTTAAATATTTTTAGGGTGTAAGACCAAATTAAAATCCGCAATTTACATTCTTTTTGGCTGAAAGTATTAGGCACACTGTATTAACTTTATTAACTGTATTGAAGCATTAAGTTTGAGATATTATTTTTATTTAATGAACCCTGAGCTTTATTCAGAGTAAGCTTAAATTAACTATTTCACTTATTAATCAAAGTGCTATTACTGTGCGACAGCAATATTTTATGTTTTCTTCTTTTAATGACAGTTTAGGATTGATTTAAATATAATTTCAGGCTTTTCAGAGCTATATATTCACTGCTCTGCAATAGTCTCTAAACATGATTATTACTGTAAATTAAATTAACTTTTTACAAAAATACCATGCATGTTTATGTTTTGCTTCTTTTTTCAAAGCCAAAAAATGTGTCAGGCTTGTCGAGTTTCCCAGAGTGTTGAGTTTTTAAGAGTCCAGTTTTTGGGGTTCTAATGTTGATCATATGACTCTAAAATGCATAAAAAACTTTAAAACTCACTATTTTTCATCTAAAATTTAGAAAATAACCCAGGGCAAGACCCCTAGTATGGTCCCCCCCAATATTTCTTATAAGTCAGCGCCCCTATAAGCCCATGTCTTTGCTTTCGCTCGATGTCCAAAGCCCAAGTCCAACCCCATGCCCTACTAAATGTGTATACCTGATCTCTGTTAAAATTGTTGCTATTTATTCTAATTTTGACCACTTCTTTGATGACGGAACGGTGGGACGTAGCTCCTCAATATGCCTTCCATGCATGCATCACTCTGGCACTCTCTGGAAAGTTTCCAGATGCTGCACTATGATCACATTCTTCCATCGCTGAGAAGACTTCATTGAAGCTTGCCACTGCAAAAGGCTCCGAGGACACATTCTTTCATCGTTGTGCTGACTTCTTGTACTCAAAATCTGGCAGATAACCTTGGTCACATTGTCTGCCACCTTGTCACATACCACTTTTATCACCTTGGCTGCAACCCCACCTTCTCTCAAAGGCATAATATTCTTTAGGCCATTTATGGTCTGTGCAATGTTGTCCCTGGTTGGAAGTCAAGACTCTTGTGTATTCAGCTCACATACTGGGCACAGTGGTGCATTGGTTATGACACTGTAATTCCATTAGGGAAAACCAGTGTTCAAATTGTCATCCATCATCCAGATTTAATTTTTCTGTAGTTTCTCCAAATTGCTTATGGCAAGTTTCAGGATGTTTTCTCTGTATTGAAAGTCTTCCCTATCACAAACCATAACTTTTTTTATTTTGTTCAAGAGCTTCCTCAGGGTAATTTAGTACTTTTCACTGTGATGTGGTATTCATATGTTTATAAGGCATGTCAAAAGTACTTTTAAAAACTTTACTGGTGGGTTAATCGCACCAAAACAAGAAAAATCATCCAAATAAATGTATGTTGGAAAATCCTTCAATTCGATCGGTTAATGAAAGTTTATATTCAGTTGCATTTTGAGATAAATTCCAAATTCATGACCAGCAATTAAAATTTGTGTTGTTAAATATTGACTGATATTATTCATACAAGTATATTTGCTGTTTCTCCCATTATGTTATTGATGGGATGTTTCGCTGTGGACACATTCATGTATGTTTGAGTTCAGTCTACCTTCAACATTTCAATGTATGTAACAGTAGTGAATCACCCAATAAATGTTCTGTATTTGCACGCAGACAGCTGCCACCACCCTTCACAGAGGAATGGGGTGCTTAAAACTCTAGTACATAGGGCGCGCACTATCTCTGACGCAGAGAGTCTACCCCAGGAATTGGAACATCTGAGAACTGTATTTCGGAAAAAATGGGTACTCAGAGTGGCAGATTCAACGTGCTCTCCGCCCACCCACTACAGCACAACCTGTGGAGATGGATGAAATCACGAGGGAGGAGGTAGGCACTGCGTTTATCCCATATACAGGCGCACTCTCGGGGAAAATCGCCCGCATTTTGAAGAAACACCGGGTCGGAACTGTGTTTTGTCCTCCGAATAAAACTCGTGCACTGGTGGGGAGCGCCAAAGATGACCTCGGTTTGAGGAAGGCCGGCGTGTGCCAGATTCCGTGTCAATGTGGCAAGTCGTATATTGGTCAGATGATGCGTACCATCGAGGATCGATGCCGTGAACACCAGAGGCACACTCGACTGATGTATCCGAGCAAGTCGGCGGTCGCTGAACATTGTTTGTCGGAAAATCACGCTATGGAGTATGAACGCACGAGGATTCTGGTACAGACGTCGAGATACTGGGACAGCGTTGTTAGAGAGGCCATCGAAATTCGCACCAATGACGACCTCATAAACCGTGACTGTGGCTATAATCTTAGCAAGGCTTGGGAACCAGCGATTGGGTTAATCAAGAGTAAATCGAGCAAATGTATAGTTGTGACGACCATGGCGGACAGAGCCATCACACCGACGTCATCTCAGACACCGTCGCAATATGTTCCACCGCGCGACCGTGGCGCGGGGCGCGGACGGCGGAGTGAGCGCGCCGTGGGCGGAGGGTATTTAAATCGGCCGCCGCCGCGACCGAACCCAGTTCCCCCTGAGCAGCCATAGTGTATGGATCTCCGTGCCGGCACGTTCACAGGAGCTCAGTCCGTCAGTTCACCTGATGATGGCGACATGTATGATCCCCGAAATATTGTGCCCGTTGGACACTGTAGACCAGCAGTACACCCGTGGATATTTTGACAATGTTCTTTTTGACTTTAGGTGGTATTTTCATTTTTCGAGCACATAGATACAAATTTTATCTATGGTGATGTGAGTGGTAATGAAAGCAAAGCTGCACAGGTGTATCAAAGGACCTGAATATCCAACCTTTGCTTTGTGTTGTTGTATTTCTGAGACAGGATTGATAACACCACAAATAATCAATCAAGGTAGATCAGGATTCTAGAGCATCCATACGATATTTCATTGGGGGATGGGGGAGTGGGGGGGGGGGGGGAGGCAAGACGTGGGAGTATGGAGTATTTTTAATATTTTTGATGATGAATGTCGACTTGTAAGTAACAAAAAAAAAAAAAAAAAATCCAGTTCTGACCCTGTTAAAAACCTACGTATTACCAACTTTTAAATCACTTTCCTGAAGCAAAACACCTGACTACACTATGTTGTTCCCCCCCTCCCCGTAAGAGCTAATGGGATAGTGGTTGGGCAGCCACCTTTATGAGGATTTGCTTCTATTCTTGACCTATAATTAATGCAATACTGCAAGATATTTCATGTATCCATATCATCTTCAGTGTTTGCAGGATTTCAGTTTGTCTGTCACCAACCACAAGGTAACATTTGTTGGTAGTTAGTTGCACTAACTGCCTGTCTATTATTCCAGTGTCTCTTGGGCATACATCTAGGACAATATTTTTCTTCTTCTGGCATTTCAGCTCATAATCATACAGTCATTTTGGAGGTGACTTGATGACAGGATTAAAAACCACTTGACTTCAAGAAACACATTGGTAGGTTATCTTACATTTGATTTGTAGTCAGCACTCAGTGTCCCACTGGAGAAAGTTCTTTGAAACATGGTAAAACTGGATTTATGGGAAATGCTCCAATAATTTTCTCTACACAACTTTTAATTATTACCTTGATGCACAAGTTCATAGCATTTTTCCATAATTTTAAGAAATGCAACAGATACACATAACAGAGACTTTAGTCATCAATAATTTATTCTCCCTCACTATTTACAACAGTCAGTCAATGCTGGGAAAACTTTTTGATTCAGCAACTGTAGAAATCACATAATTTTGAGGCGAGGAACTCGTCGATCTATGTTGGCAGCACATTTTTATCTGGAAATAAAGTTCCTTAAAGGTTGTTTGATAGAGGGCAAAAAAGGTGAAAATCTGAGGGTGCAAAATCAGGTGAAAAAGGTGGATGTGGAATGACTTCCCAGTCACTCTCTGTATAGTGTTTTTTGTCATTCTAGCAAAATGTGGGCAGGCATTATCATGGGCATAATTTCATGCAGTCCTCCTGGTCACTGTTTTTGGATTTCATCTGCAAGACCTCTCAGTTGTTAACAACAAATGTCAGCAGTGATGTTTACACCTCAGGGAAGAAATTCGCCGGCCACTGTATCTGAGCGGTTGTAAGCGCTTCAGTCCAGAACCGCGCAGCTGCTATGGTCGCAGGTTTGAATCCTGCCTCAGGCATGGATGTGTGTGGTGTCCTTAGGTTAGTTAGGTTTAAGTAGTTATAAGTCTAGGGGACTGATGACCTCAGATGTTAAGTCCCATAGTGCTTAGAACCATTTGAAGAAATTCATAGTACACCAAACTGTCACTGTTCTGCCAGATACATAACATTCTCTTTTGTGGATGCACTCATGTCTTTGTATGAAGAGTTGCTGCTTTGTTTCGGCTCAACCAGTCCTCTTTTTTTTCCTTGTGTTAGCATAAAGACACCATTCCTCATCACCAATAATGATACGGAATAAGAATGGTTGGTATAGTTCACAAGCCAGTTGTTGACAAGCAGGCAGAGATGCACATATGACCACCCACTGATTTTCGTGATTTTGGTTTAGAACATGCTGTACCCATACACTTAATTTTTTAACTTTCCCCATTGCCTGCAAATGTCACGCAATGGTGGAATTATCAGATTTCATTATATTTACCAGCTCTCAAGTACACTGACATGGATCATTGTGGTTTAATGTGTTTAAACAATCTTAATCAAACACCAAAGATCATCCTGAACGTGGTCCGCAGCTCGTGGTCTTGCGGTAGTGTTCTCGCTTCCTGCGCATGGGGTCCCGGGTTCAATTCCTGGTGGGGTCAGGTATTTTCTCTGCCTCATGATGACTGGGTGCTGTGTGTCTTTCATCATCATTTCATCATCACTGACTCACAAGTCGCCGAAGTGGCATCAACTAAAAAGGACTTGCAATACGGCAGCCGAACTTGCCCGCATGGGGCCTCCCGGCGAACAATGACATACGATCGTTTCATTTCATTTCATCCTGAACGTGGATAGTCACTAATCTCAAAATGATCCTCCTTAAAATGAGAAAATCATTTTCTTGCTGTGCTCTGTCCAACGGCATTATCCCAATACATGGTGCATATGTTTTTGGCTGCCTCCGCTGCTGTCACCCCTCTATTGAACTCAAACAGAAGAATATATTGGAAATGTTTTGATTTCTCCAATTGGCACTCAATTT
The DNA here is from genome assembly GCF_023898315.1 of Schistocerca nitens. Classification (NCBI taxonomy): domain Eukaryota; kingdom Metazoa; phylum Arthropoda; class Insecta; order Orthoptera; family Acrididae; genus Schistocerca; species Schistocerca nitens. The sequence continues at coordinate 519,618,012 of NC_064615.1, read as the reverse complement.
TATAGTGTCCACAGCTTCATTCACTACCTCCAAATGCCAAATGACAATATGTAAACTCAAATAGCAGCAGTGAACTACAAATAAAAAATGACAGTCGATAAATAAACGCAAAGCAACAGGAATACGAATATGCAAAATGAAAATGCTATGAACTTATGCACCAATGTAATAATTTGGCTTGTTTGACATTTACTGTCAAGATTTGCAATACGATGGCCAGTTTCAGCTCTCACGTAAAATATTTTTCACAGACAGACTGTTTCAGTATCCTACTAACCAATAACATAGTGACTGAATGTTCACAATATACTTTCACATATAAAGTCTCATAGCTGAATATCAGAATTTTGATTATACTGTCATTAAACACAGAAACTTTCTCATCACTTATAAAAATAAACGGGTGTCCATGTCGTCAGTACAAAAATATGAAGACACAACTGGAACGTAAGTTACTCACAGATTGACTCAGAGAACTTAGTAAAACACAAGACATGTTACTAAGATATTGCTCATATAATTACTGCCGAAAGGCTTTGTAATGCATAGATGTTGCTCATACTAATGCTAGTAGTGAATTGTGGATTTATGTGATGGAAGAGGTCTTTATAAAATTGTGTAAAGATATATTGAGGTTTTGGAAACTACATATTTACTTATAAAACTGCTAGGTTGAAATTTACTAGATTAGTTGAGGTATGTGTTCAGACAATAATTTGGTTTACATAATAAGCCATTAGTTAACAAATGTGTGTACAGTAGTCATTTACAAGTACGGTTGCCATATTTGAAATGATAAATTTTGCAAATTATTAATTAACGGCTTAATCAATTAATTAAGGATGTCATTCACTCCATAAAATGTAGGGCAACAGAAGTATAGTGCTAAACTTGGGAATTAAACAGGTACCGGGTGATCAAAAAGTCAGTACAAATTTGAAAATTGAATAAATCATGGAATAATGTAGATAGAGAGGTACAAATTGACACACATGTTTTGAATGACATGAGGTTTTATTAGAACCAAAAAAATACAAAAGTTCAAAAAATGTCTGACAGATGGCACTTCATCTGATCAGAATATCAATAATTATCATAACAAAGTAAGACAAAGCAAAGATGATGTTCTTTACAGGAAATGCTCAATATATCCAACATCATTCCTCAACAATAGCTGTAATCGAGGAATAATGTTGTGAACAGCACTGTAAAGCATGTCCGGAGTTATGGTGAGGCATTGGCGTCGGATGTTGTCTTCCAGCATCCCTAGAGAAGTCGGTCGATCACGATACACTTGCAACTTCAGGTAACCCCAAAGCCAATAATCGCACGGACTGAGGTCTGGGGACCTGGGAGGCCAAGCATGATGAAAGTGGCAGCTGAGCACACGATCATTACCAAACGACGCGCGCAAGAGATCTTTCTTGCGTCTAGCAATATGGGGTGGAGCACCATCCTGCATAAACATCGTACGTTCCAGCAGGTGTTTATCAGCCAGGCTGGGGATGATGTAATTCTGTAACATAACGGCGTTCCTCTCACCCATCATGGTAGCAGTTACAAAACCAGAATCATGCATTTCCTCAAAGAAAAAAGGCCCAATAACGGTAGAGTGGTAAATCCAACCCATACCGTGACTTTCTCCTCGTGCAATGGAGCTTCCACAACAGTTCTAGGATTTTTGGTAGCCCAAATTCTGCAGTTGTGGGTGTTGACAGACCCTCGGAGCGTGAAATGAGCTTCGTCGGTCCACAACACTTGACTCAACCAATTATCATCTTCCACCATCTTTTGAAACGCCCGTACCGCAAATGCCCTCCACTTCACTAAATTGCCAGGTAACAGTTCATGATGCCGATGGATTTTGTACGGATAGCATCGGAGGGTACGCCTAAGTGCCAACCAAACAGTAGTGTATGGAATGCCGGTGCGATGTGCGACTGCATGAGCACTGACTTCCCCATGCATAGACGAACTCACTACAGTCTCCATTTCTTCCTGAACTGTCTCAGCAGCATTAAGCCTTGTTCTCGGTCGGCCACTATGTGGTCTATCGTCTAAACAATCTGTGGCTTTGAACTTTGAAATCATTCTCGCCGCAGCTGCATTTGTCAATCAACCTTTACCCATTCGAATCCCCTTCCTGTGACAATAGGATCGTAACTCTGAACTAGCACATTCCCCATTCTGATACTACAGCTTGACTAAAAGCACCTTTTCAGGTAACATCAACATGCTGTGACTGCTGGCTCATCTGATTCTCTCTCTCATTACAGCTCCTTTTATACATGATTGTCATGCACAGTCACTGACGTTTTCCTGTCCAGCACCATCTGTTGGACATTCTGTGAACTTTTTTTTTTCCTAATAAAACCCCATGTCATTCCAAACATGTGTGTCAATTTTTACCTCTCTATCCACATTATTCCGTGGTTTATTAAGTTTTCAAATTTATACTGACTTTTTGATCACCCGGTATAATGACACAAAAGGCAATAGTAATTTTGGGTGTTTCTGGACTTGGACCAGCTTGCTGTGTTATAGCATGACAGTCTAGTTTTGGAATCTTCAGTCTTACTTAGAGATGAGGCATTGTTTGGAAGAGATGACATATCAGATTTTCACAACCAGCTTTTGTGACCAGATTAAGATGATTATTATACAGGATGTGGCTCTGGAACTTCCTTACTTGAAACACACACCATAGAGTGGCCATTGCCCACCATTGTGTGGGGTTGAGAACATTTAAAAGGACAGGTGCTAACTATTTTTAAGGTTAGTTTAATAGCGATCATGCAGCAAATTAGAGATAGGTGTGTGTTCACAATGGCGAGTTACTTTCCCAATGGCCATTTTGGTCATCACAACCTAGCATGCATTCAAGGAATAGTTTAATATCACACCTGATCAAAAATTAATTGTTTTGTGGATAGACAGACTTATGGATACTGGTAGAGTGCAGAAAAAGAAACCAGGAGCCATGAAACTGGAAAAAGTCAAGAAAGTAAGGCTGGCAATTTTGAATTCCTTGAATGATCTGCACACAACATGCATCTGCTCTTACAATTTCTGATCACACGGTGAGACGAATTCTTCATGAAGTCCTGAAATTTCATCCATACAAACTATCAGTGGTTCACACAGTTAATCCACATGATTTAGTTTCGCAAAACAATGCATATGAAGCCTTGATAGAAAACCTGCTTTATTACACCCTTATGTTCACCAGCAATGAGGCACATTTTCATTAATCTGCATGTGTGAATAACCAAACATGCAGTATTGGAGTGGTATGAACTGTTGAGAACCTCATGAGCAACCCCTGCATACAGAATGTGTGACTGTTTGGTGTGCATTATCCAGAACTGGCATTATTGGCCTGTGGGTTTTTAAAGAGAATGAGTAGGCAGTTATGGTCACTTCTGAGTGTTATGTCTAGATGACTGAGGAATTTTTTCTTCCCAAATTTGAAGAAATGTATATGGGGGATGTGTGGATCCAACAAGATGGCAGTACAGCTCACTCTTCATGAATTTCAATGACTCTTGTAGTAACACGGTTCATGTTTTCTGTCACACTTCAGAGTAGACCGGGAACTGTCTCATAGGCATGCCCGATGTGAACTGACTGGGCACGGCCTGTGCTGCCTGAGTTGTTGTTGTTGTTGTTGTTGTTGTTGTTGTTGTTGTTCCGCCGGCAGAGATCGTGGCCGAATTCTCGCGTGCCCTCTGGTGGACGGGACTCTATTTGCAGCAACTACCGTCTGTGACACGCCGTGTCGATGTGCGCCTCCCGCGATCTTTCTGGTGGCAACTGCACTCCTCTTCTTTCGAGGGTGAGGCCACTGTGATCCACTGCGTCGGAAGGTGGAGCGTCATGCAGGAGTGATGACCTTCACGTCCATCAGAAGGCTGGAGTCGAGGGGGTCTTCCAACCCTCGAGCCAGAACCTTCGAATACAGCTGGAACCGACCCACACGAAGAGGCCCCCCGTCGTCCCACCACCGGAGCCTGGAACAGAATGGGAGACAGGCCGTCGAACTCTGGATACTGGTCCACCCCAGGAGAGGCAAGACCCAGTGGCGGGGACGAAGGGGAAGGGACGACCACAGGTGAACCAGCCTCCTGAGAAACCAGGCCTGCGAGGGGGGCCAGCTCTCGCTCAGGCATCGCTAACGATGGCGATGCCGGTGCTGGAGCTACTGGAGGCTGCCAAGGCTGAGAGCCATTGCAGTGCGGCGGAATCACAGGGGGGAGGGGTGGTAGCGTCCCCTGAGAAACCAACACAGGTGTCGGCAATGGGGAAGCCGTTGCCCGAGGGGTCGGAGGGTGGGTGTCCAAACGTGGACGTAGCTGATTTTGGTGACGACATACCTCCCGGTCCCCCGTCTGCAAGGTATAGAGCCGGCGGCCATTTCGGCGCAGGACCACCACTGATATCCAACGTAGATTGCGACCAAACCCACGTGCCCAGACCGACATACCCAGTGGAAAGCCGGGTACTCCGTTTTGCGAAGACTGGCGAGGACCGGGCCGGAGGAGGTGCAGCAGAGTCCTAGGTTGGCACCCGTGGAGGAGCTCTGCGGGGCTGCGTTCTCCCATAGGTGTGGTCCGGTATGCCGTCAGGAAAAATGTCAACGCCTCCTCCGCAGGAAATTCGTGCACATACTTTTTCATCTGCGTCTTAAATGTGTGCACCATGTGCTCGGCTTCCCCATTCGATTGTGGATGAAAGGGGGGAGAGCAAACGTGCCGAATACCGAAGCGCCTACAAAAATCCTGGAAGGCCTGCTACATAAACTGAGGTCCATTGTCCGAGACCAGGGTGACTGGCAGACCTTCCACAGAAAAGATTTTTGCTAGTGTCTGGATTACAACGTCTGAAGTGGTTGAGGAGCAGCGAACCACATATGGAAATTGGGAATAAGCATCAGTGACAATGAGCCAAAAGCCACTGAGGAACGGGCCTGCAAAATCGATGTGCACCCGTTCCCATGCCTGGGTTGCAGGTGGCCATGAAGAGAATGATGACCTGGGAGATACCTGTTGGCTCGCACACTGGGAACAGGTGGCCACCAAGTGCTCAATTTCTCTGTCAATACCGGGCCAGTACACATGTCTGAGAGCAAGGTTTTAGTATGGGAAACACCCAAGTGCCCCTCATGTAATTACGTGAGGATTTCCCTTCGCAAACTTGCAGGAACAACCACGTGAGGAGCTGTATCATCAGTAGCCAGAAGGAGAACTCCTTCCAAGACGGAGAGGCGGTCTCGTAGAACAAAATAATTACGAAGAGGGTCCAAGGCCCAGCCTGGAGGTCGGGATGACCACTCCTGCTGAATGAGGCGAACTACTTGCCGGAGAACCGGTTCAGCTGCTGTTTCCCTGGCGACTCTAGAACTAGTGATCGGGAAGCCATCAACCACTTGGCGGGACGCCACATCCAAATGAAAACACATAATCTCCTCTCGATCGAACTTAGGATCCGGGCCCACCAGAAGACGGGAAAGAGCGTCTGCGTTGGCATGCTGTCTGGTAGGGCGAAAATGAATGTCATAATGGTACTTAGAAAGGAACAAGGCCCAGCGCTGTAGTCTGTGGGCCGCCCTATCCGGAATCTGAGAGGCGGGGCCAAGTAACGATATTAACGGCTTATGGTCAGTGATTAACTGAAACTTCGTGCCATAAAAGAAAGGATGAAACTTGGTAACAGCGTCGACAATGGCCAAAGCCTCTTTTTCTACCTGGGAGTAATGGGCCTGTGCGGGACTAAGAGTTTTAGACGCAAACGCCAGTGGCTGCTCAGAACCATCTGCGTGGCGATGGGCCAGGACCGCCCCCACCCCATACTGCGAAGCATCTGTAGCCAGGACCAACGGCTTATGGGGGTCAAAAGTAGCCAAACACGGCGCTGACGTGAGGAGGCCTTTCAATGAGGTGACCAATCAAAAGGAACACCCTTGCGCAGAAGGCAGTACAGGGGGCGGGCGATGGTGGAAGCCCTGGGAATGAACCGGTGGTAATAGGCAATCTTGCCTAAAAAAGCTTGTAACTCCTTCAGCGAAGCGGGCCGCGGATGATCGACGATACCTTGGACCAAACTTCCTAGCGGCTGGACGCCGTGCTGAGAGGTTGTGTAGCCCACATACTCAATGGACGGTTGGAAGAAGTTTGACTTACGCAGGTTGCAACGCTAGCCCACGGACCTGAATTTGAGAAAGAGGGTGCGAAGGTTGTGCAAGTGTTCCTTCGTGCTGCGGCCCGTGACAATTATGTCGTCCAGGTAGTTAATACAATGAGGGATTGTCGACATGACGTGCTCAAGATAAAGCTGGAATATCGCCGGGGCACTGGATATTGCGAAGGCCAACCGCTGGTACTGGTAAAGGCCAAATGGGGTGTTGAAAACCGCCAGCCGTTTGGAGTCCTCATCAAGAGGTATCTGATGATAAGCCTCCGAAAGATCGATTTTAGAAAAATATTGGCCTCCCACCATGGCGGAGAACAATTCATCAGCACGAGGCAAAGGATAGGTGTCCACCACCAATTGGGAATTAATGGTGGCCTTGAAATCGCCACAAAGACGTAATTTTCCCGAGGGTTTCCGGACAATAACGAGGGGCGAAGCCCACTCACTAGAAGAAATGGGAAGAACGACCCCTAGGGCTGTCAGCCGGTCTAGGTCTTCTTTTACCTGAGGGTGGAGAGCCAAGGGGATCTGCCTCGCGCGTAGAAAACGCGGGCGAGCCGACGCCTTCAATGTTAAGTGAGCTTCAAAGTCTGAAACACGCCCCAGGCCCTCCTCAAAGATATCCAGAAAGTCAGAGATCAATGATTCTAATGATTGATAGGGAACGTCTTCAGAGACCAACTGTATGGTGTCAGTGATAGAAAAACGGAAAGCTTGAAAGGCATCCAAGCCGAAAAGGTTAGCGGAGCTCGCATCACTGACAACAATAAAAGTAATAGGACGAGTGACTGATTTGTAAGTCACGTCGGTAGTGAATTGACCCAGTAGGGGAATGAACTGTTTACTATAACCGCGTAGACGCCGGTAAACTGGCGCCAATGGGGGTGACCCAAGGTCGGAGTAAGTTTATGCATTCAACAAAGAAACTGCCGCGCCCATATCTACTTGCAGTTGTAATCGGCATGACCGAACCGACACCTCGATAAAGAGTTTGTGTGCCGATGCCTCGGGAGCCTGGCCCGATGAAACTTCCTGAATGTCAACGTCCATGTCCTCTGTAACTGATTCCTTCGATTCTATTTAAGCTGAGTGGCAAACTTTAGCAATGTGCCCTTTTTTATTACATTTGCGACAAACGGCCCAACGCTGGGGGCACTGACCGATCGTGATATATATAGCACGATGCACAGGACGGTAACAGGGGCCGGCGGCCGGAACTCTGTTTACGCGCCGTGCGGGAGCGGCCGTAACGGCCGGATTGTACGGCTCGCATGTCATCCACTCCGGACGCAGTGGACGCGGCTGCGCCACCCTGAACCGCCGCGACGTCGCACCACGCTTCCGACTGTTGACCGGTGGCGTGAGAGACTTCATACGATTGAGCAATGGACAGGACTTCCTTGAGGGAAGGGTCTTCTAACTGCAGGGCCCGTTGCCGGACCTCCCTATCAGGGGCCGAATGAACAATGACGTCGCACACCATAACGTGGGCGTACGACTCTTGCGACTGCTCCATGACAAAATGACACTTGCGACTAAGACCGTGCAGGGTAGCGGCCCACGCCTTGTAAGACTGATGGGGCTGCTTCTTGCATTGATAGAACTCGACCGCCACAACATGCGTGCGGCGGCGATAATATGAAGACAGTAATGAACACAATGCGTCAAAAGACAAGGACGAGGTTCCTGCAACGGCACTAGCTGCCGCAAAACTTGATACAGCGAGGGAGATATCCAAGACAAGAAAAGAGCACGACATATCTCCGCATCGGCAACATGAAATGCCTGGAAATGCTGCTGAAGGTGATGTTCATACGCGTCCCAATCCTCCGCCGTCTTGTCATACGGGGGAAACGGAGGAGGGAACTGCGCTGGAGCAGACGGTGTGGAGAGCAACGCTGGAAGCACTTGTTTCATGGTGGCCATGAGCTTCGTCTGCTGCTCAACCAAAACCCGCACTAAATCCTCCATGCCGTGGATAAGCTGTGAAACCGGAACAACGACGCAACACGCGAAAGAACAACCCTACTCGTCGCCAATTGTGTAGTAACACAGTTCACGTATTCCGTCGCACTTCAGAGTAGACCGGGAACTGTCTCATAGGCATGCCTGATGTGAACTGACTGGGCATGGCCCGTGCTGCCTGAGTTGTTGTTGTTGTTGTTGTTGTTGTTCCGCTGGCAGAGGTCGCGACCGAATTCTCGCGTGCCCTCTGGTGGACGGGACTCTATTTGCGGCAGTTACCGTCCGTGACGTGACGTGCTGTGCCGATGTGCACCTCCCACGATCTTTCTGGTGGCTACTGCAACTCTTATACCCAAACACTTCCCCAACAATCTCATTTCTTTGAGGGATGATCTTCAGTGGCCAGCATGCTCGCCAGATTTAGTCCTATGCGACTTTTTCATATTAGCTTTCTTAAATCCATGGTGTATATCAGTCATCCATGACCCTGAGTGAGCTGCAGAACTACATCCGTGCTGCTATTGCTAACAGAGACAGAGACAGAGACAAGATGGATGAAGTGGACTGAAACTTCCAATTTTGACTCTCAGAATCCATTGAGCGGAAAGAGGCCCCCTTTATTTTCAAAACCTAATGAAATAAAACTTTACGTGTAAATATACATAAAGAAAAGAGAATTAAATTGGTTTCATTGTGTTTTATGATTTTTAAAAATAAGAAGTTTCCACACCACACCTTGTACAATTCTAGATAGATGCCAGCAGCCATTTAAGATTAACACATGACTAGGAATTGTTTATGATTCTCTGTTAGGTCCATATGTTCTTCTGGTACATCGAATAGGTACTGTTAACAAGGACTTTATTCAAAACTTTGCTTTAAATTCATTTCAGATTGTGTCCCTGCAAATAAATGGAAACTTGTGGTTTATTCATGACCAATAAACTCCTACCCCTGATTCTTGAAAGAATCGAACTTCTATGATTATGTTATAAAATGATATAGTTTTTCAGGTATAGACATTGGTTTCCATAAATAATGTCTGCAAAATGTATTGTGAGTAGAGGTAGTAGTAAAGAAGTAATATGTTCAAACATTGTGCCTGATGCTACAGTTTTATTGCATTAAAAGCGAAACAGTAAAACTTCCTGGCAGATTAAAACTGTGTGCCAGACCATGTCTCAGTCCGGTCCACAATTTTAGTCTGCCTGGAAGTTTCATATGAGCGCATACTCCAGTGAAAATTTCATTCAGTAAAAATGTATTAAATGATAAACATTTCTCCTTTCATCATTGGTGAGGGAGGGGGGTTCAGTGGAAAGAAGTGGCCTAAGGGTTTGGAATGATGTGTAAAATTTGCTGGAAGCTGCTAAGTGCTCTTATTCTCAACTATTGGATGAAAATAGTCAATGTAACTTGCACACTTTGTGTTATGCTGCCTCAAGATGTATACACTGTTTCCAACTGTAATACTTTACTTGATGAGTAGATTATGGCTGCATTTTAAATTCAGTGAGTAACTATATGTAATATTGAAAAGCCAACTTTTGTTTCCCTGGACCCTGTTGGATAGTCAATCTGCAACTGGGAACGTGTTCCAAGTTAGCTGTTTATTAATATGAGGTTTGCTAAAAAATTAATGTGACAGGTTATTTAACAGACAAAAAGTGTGGGTCTCAAGGTCAATTGCTACATTGCTGAGTCATATGACATCTCACCTCTCCATTCCTGTAACCTTTTCGCCTGATGACCTCTCAGTCTGGTTGTGGCCTTTCTTTTTGTTAGATTATGTATCCACAGCCCATCAAAATAATGCTTGATGTTTTGAAAGAGTAACAGATTAATGTGAAAATTTTAGTGGAACTTGGGAAATCTCCAAAGAGGCCCATTAATCGTTTAAACAAGTATACAATGACGAATGTCTTTGACGCACTCCAGTTTTTGAGTGTTTTAAGTGGTCCAAAGAGTGATGATAAGAGATGGGAGATGAACCACATGCAGGTTGACCCTCAACAGTAACTACAGGTGAAAATGTTGAAAGAAATTGAAGAGTTAATCTAAAAATACCATGAGTTTAGTGTTTGTGCATTGCTGATATTGTAAGAAACAACAAAGAAACTGTTCAGCAGATTTTACATGAACATTTTCAAAAACAAAAAGAGAATGAACATTTGTGTTGGCACTCCGAAAACAAGTAATAGCATGATGTGTTTTCTCAGTTACGATCCAGAAACTAAGCACCAATTAATGCACTGGGAGAGCCCCAATTCACTGAAACTGAAGAAGGCTTGAATATGAAAGTCAAAATTCAAAGCAATGATTGTCTTCTATTACATCCATGGTGACTGTGTATTTGAAGTGGATGCCTGAAATTAGGAAATTCAAATTGAATTAGGAATATTTTCTTGAAGTCCTATCTATGTTCTGTGAATGGATAAGAAGAAATTGTCCAGAGTTGTGAAAAACAAGTCATGGATTCTGTATCAGAACAATGCCATGTCCCATGCTGCATTGATTGCCAACTCATTTTTGGCTAAGCACAAGATTTCGGTGTTGGGACGGACACCCTACTCACCAGATCTTGCTCTGTGTGACTTTTTCCTGTTCCCTAAAGTGAAATCTCCACTGACAGAAGAAATGTGAGACAGATGAAGCGGTGAAAGAAAAATTGATGAAGATCATGAACATGCTTACAGAAAAAAACTTTTCTTTGAACAGTGGAAAATTTGCATGAAGCAGGCAGAGCATTGTGGAGGGGAGTATTCTAAAGGAGATAATGTAAAAGTTGCAAAGAAGTAAAAATAAAGAACATTATATCCTTAATTCTGTTATTTTTTAGCCAAACCTTGTATAGATGACACTCCAGCACATTTCTGTCATCTTGTTTTAGATGCATGTAATGACAACTACCAATATGATGGTTAGATAAGGAAGGTTAAGTAAGTTCTGTGGCCTTTCATTTATCACTTATTAACAAAAAAATTTCTTCATTAACAGAGAAATTTTGTGTACATGTTTATATAGATATTTTTCCTTTTTTCTTTACTTTGGTATGAGAAATATGCCCTCAAAGTCTGTAAAAGTATTTTCAATACAGTTCCATAAAATTTCGGGAGAACTGCCAGATTTTTGTAACTTTCTGCCACAATATTTCAGCACAGAGTCTTCTGGCCATCTTCAGTGATACTGGCGAAAGCTTCCTGAGCTCTGGTATTTAAGGCCCCACCAGCACATGTGTGGTGGATTCACTTGGCGCTGCACATGCGCTACTTGAGCGCATTCAATTCTGCTGCACCGCAAGCCCTCCATGGTGAAAACTCGCCACATCAATATCAGTTTAATTGTCTTCCCACAGTTCCATCACAGAACTACGCAGGCTATGGAGAACACGAAGTTTGTCAACAATTGGATTCCATTCCATACATCCTCAATAATATGGAAAATCTCTGAAATAATTTTAATTGGCAGTGTATGAACTTTATAAGCAGTGACCCAATCCATAACCCAATAGCTTTCACTCAGATGTTGCCTTGAAAATTTACACACACGTTTCATCTTGAATACAAAATGCTTTTACTGAAACATACCACTTTACCTCTTACAGTATGTGTAATAGTGTACCCAACACTGAATGTTCACTAATGAAGCACAAGACATACTGAATATATCATCCACTGTTTATGATTCTGTCTTCAGAATTTTATACACTTGTAGGCAATTACATACAATTATTATTATGTATTTTATATAAACTAATGATTTTTTAATAATTACATAGATGTACTTTTTAAGTCAGATTTCATCTTATTTAAATAATTTACACTTATTTATTCTTGCTTTTCTCATTAAATATGTAACTGATTTTTCGCACATGTAGTGCAGCTATCAGTTTAATAGATTCCAAAAATTTCTCTATTACACACATTTATGTCTTTGTAGGTCAGAGAAATAACAGACTGAAACGTATGTTCATCCATTTCCCTTTCCTTACAGTGTTAAAAGTGCCATCAGTGAAAGAAAACAAATTTCATCACAGACAAACAAAACTAAAGCAAAGAAGGAGGAGAAAACAATAATTAATAACCAACATGGAATTTCAAGAGGGAAAAGGCCAGCAACATTAGATAACAAGCCAGCAGAAAATTCAAAATCTGCTCCACAGCCAAATAAGACTGAAAATGATAATGCACATTCCCACAGGTAAGAGTCTGATTGTTCCTCCTGTTATTTTTAAAAATTGATGTATATCTGAATCTTTTCTGTTTTATTTTTGCTAGTTTGATACTCACTTTTATTTTACTCTCTCCTCCAATAGACTTTTCTTTCTAGTATCTTCTGCATGGATAATCTTAATAAGACTTTTGCATATTCTTAAACCAAATTTTATCTTACGTTTGATCCTGTGGCTGTACCAGAAGTGAAATTAGCTACGGGCATACCATTGTCATTATGCTTCCCAATTTTGATCTCCTAGTCAGTGTAAAAATAAACCCATTTGAGATAAGAATGAGTTGCCTGTAAATGTGGATTTATTTAAAGCAGCGAGTAATTTATGACACATGCAGCCTAATTTGGGCATGGGCTATGAAGTGATGAAAACAAGTTCTGGTATTCTGAAAAGTAATTATAACTTTCCGTCATAGGTGGTTCATCATTTACAACCATTACTAAAGAAGTACGGAGCCTTTATGTCCAAAGTGGCTCATTGTTGACAAACACCTCCGTCCAAGCTTTATCGAAATGTGCAGATTCAGTTCTCTTGCCTGCTGAGAGGAGGTGGTGACTGAATGTGTAGTATAAGGAATTGGATCTAGCTTAACTGATGGAACAGATATTGGTGTGGTAGAAGATAACAACTCAAAGATTGAAGTGAGAAATGTATTATACTGTTACAAAAAATAATTGATGGTGAATAGAATCTTTAATATCTGTGAGTCTTGTTTATTACTATGCCTTCCAAAGATTCACAGCACCCTCATTTTGGTGTCATTGATCACCTCTTTAACAGATATCAATGAACACACTCATCCACTGAGGCTCTAGTAAGTTGTTCAGAGAACTTAGCAATCCGAATATGGTGAGAGTAAACATCCTATAAAAGGCCTGGAACTTCCAATATATAGACTGTCATGTTCATTGTTCTTTCCTTCTGCATAGCTGTGATAGGTTGACAGCCATATACTACTTATGATCAGTATCATCAGTTACTACTGACAGACTGTTACCTCCTGAACCTTGAGAGAACTCACTGTCATCTGGTATCACTCAGTGTGGCAGTTCTTAACACTGTTGCAATTATATTTTCATGAGTTACTACTGAGAACTTACAAAAAATAATGAACAGGATAGAGAATTGTGATCTTGGATGGAAATATAACCTAGAAAAACCATTTAGGCTACCTCTGGCATATGAATTATTACCAGTTTTGGAAATTGTACATATACACTTATCTTCCAGAACGTTATGACCACCAATCTACATCAATATAAACCTGTCCAGGCAATAGCAGCATCACCTGGTGAGGAATAACTGCTAGGCAGACACATGCACAGTGTACAATCTGAGTTTGACTGAGGGTAGGCCATGATGGCCTGGAGGCTTGGCACGGGCATTTTGGAAGCTGCATGACTTGTCAGGTGTTTGATGAGTGCTGTGGTGAGTGCATTCAATACATTGTGAAATCAAGGTGAAACCATGTCCAGACATGGTGAGGTTGGGGAAGCCACCCCTCATTACGGATGTCATACATCATAGGCTGGGCAGACAGGTGTAACAGGGCAGGCAGAAAACTGTGGTGGAACTAACATCAGACTTTAATCCTGGGCAGAGTACAAGTTTGTCTGAACACACACTACACCGAACACTCCTAACGATGGACCTCCGCAGCCAATGACCCATGCGTGTGCCAATGTTATCACCACAGTGTCAAAATGGGCATGTGACCACTGGCACTGGATGTTGGTGCAGTGGGAGGACATTGTATGGTTTGGTGAATGCCGATACCTTTTTCATCGTGCTGGTGGGAGAGCGCAATTCGTTGTCTTTCAGGGGAACAGCTCCTTGACTTCTGTACTGCGGGTCAGAGACAAGCTGGTGGTGGCTCCATTATGCTCTCGGGAACACTTGTGGGCATCTATGGTGCCAAGCAGTACTGTACACTAGTTTCAGACCATGTACACCCCTTCATAACAATCATGTTTCCTGACGTCAGTGACATTTTTCAACAAGATAATGCACCATGTCACAAGGCCAGGAGTGTTATAGAGTGTTTTGAGGAACACAGTTGCATTTCCAGGTGATGTGCTGGCCCACAACTCACTAGATTTGAACGTGATCAAAAACATCTGGGATGTGATTGAACGCGGCTTCAGAGCTCATCACCCCCATTCGTTGAATTTGTGGGAATTAGGTGGCTTGTGTGTGCAGGTGTGGTGCTAATTCCCTCCAGAAACCTCCCAAAGCCTCATTGCTTCCCTGCCGTGATGCCATTGATATCCATTCCAAAGGTGAACATACTGGCTGTCAGGTAGGTGGTCAAAACGTCTTGGCTGATCAGTGTATTTGCATTCATTGAAGTCTTACATGATAGATTTTGGTGTAACAATGACTTTGAACTCTGCTGATGATTTTAATTAATGATTCTTTATTTGTCTGGCAGACACCTTTTGTTTCTCTAATTTTGCTGTCTTGCTTCGTATTCTGCTTGTACAAATTTGTTGTTCTTTCTTTGCACCAGATATTGTATTCTACAAGTTTCTTTTTTAGCCCTTGAAACTTGTCCTTGTTTTCCACTAATTTTTTTCTCAAAGTTCTTAGTTATTATTCTTAAGAACTTTCATTAGTGAACCCCTGACTTTTTCTCACTTGCTGCAAAAAAATATCTTAATTTGTCATGCCTGTCTTTAATAGTCTGCAGAATTTTCATTAGGCATTCATTACCACCATTATCTACTATTAGTTTGCAATGAGTAGTGAAGTCAAGGATTGCATCATTGGTTACTCACTAATTACACTATCACTTCCAATTCCAGAATCTCACTCTTGTCCAGAAAATTTAGAATTTATTAGGATGTTTTCAGTTGCTTGTACTTCCCAATTCTTTTCCGACATGTTCACCATTCCATCTTCACTGATTCTTAACTCCACCATACCATTACACTGGCTATCACTATATTCACAGATATATTGACAATTGGAAAGAATCAGTGTCCTAATCACTTTCCCTAGTTCCTCCCTGATCAACTTTGTCCTAATTTCTGTATGAAGCACAGCTGTGCAGATGCTGACACGCTTATTCATTGGTTCTATGGGTCGGTCATCTCCTAAGATTGCTTGGTGTCAGAGTCAAAGCCCATATTGCGACATTGTAACACTCCCTTTTGCTTCAGAATATGTAGACCACTTTCAGAGGCTACCACAGCAAGAAGATTTGTGGTATTTATTACTTGGATATTGGGACTCCTTGGTTGATTAAGAACAGAAGCACAGATTTTTACTGTGACTTTCTGTCAACAATTTCATGTTCATGTGTGACTAAAGAACTACTGAAGAGCAAAGCAATTTTCTTATGAATATACACTACAGAGAGAAATTCAAGGATTAAACCAAGCACTTGTCAGGCTAAGACAATGGTCAGGAAAAAAAGCCTGAACAGCAGGCAGGACCAAAGTCAGAACAGAACTGCTGCCAGCGCACAGTGCTGGTTGGCAAGCTCATATAAGTGCATTGTTGACATGACACAGCCAGTTACTTTCTACATTGTTTGTAGAAATAAGTATGCTCTGCTGTGCTATGTTAATATTAAGGAGGATATGCATCATATCTTACAAACTGTGTTTTTGAAGGTTTTTGAGAGGATAGTAGTATGAGAATAGAAACTAATTTCCACACACAAAATTCATTGTCAGGGTTGCTGTTTGGATTCAGGAAGGCAGAGACAACAGTATATACAATTTATTGTTTGGCGTGTAATGTACTCATAGCACCAAATGACAATTTGAGAGTAGCAGGTAGTTTCTTAATTCAGTTAAAGCAGTTGAATCAATTATAATTTCATTTAGTTTGGAGCATTTGGATTAGAGACGTGCTCACTGATTCTTTCATTCATATCTACCAAACAGGAATCAGAATGTTGTGTTCAATGCCCAAACATACAACCTGATTTGAAACTCACTAGAATGCTGCAAGACTGGTGTGCCACGAGTTTCTATTCTGTGTCTACTGCTGTTCATATTATACCCCAATGATCTGTCACTAAGTAGGACAAATGATTCAGAATTTTTCTTTTTACAGATATCACAAGTGTCATTGCTAATGGTATGAAACGTAATGTGATTTATGTAGTAAACAGAGAAGTGGGTAACGTCAACTTTGAGCTTACATAGAACTAATTGTCACTTAACTGCAAGAAAACACAGTGTTATGGATGTTGAGAGAAGCAAAGGAAAAGTAGTTCATTCACACTGGGCTCACAGAGAAATATGCATGCATATCTTTATTTCTCTCTGTTTTCATCAAATAATGTGAAGTGAAAAGCTAACAAATTCTTTATTATATTCAGTTTTTCATGAAGTTTATAAGCAAATTAATTATTGGAGAAAATGAAGAATTAAGTCCCACACAAACAGAAGCAGTGTATTCTCTCTCTCTCTCTCTCTCTCTCTCTCTCTTCGTCTCTATCTGGTCTCTCTCTCTCTCTCCATCTCTATATGTTCTCTCTCTCTCTCTCTCTCTCTCTCTCTCTCTCTCTCTCTCTCTTTCTTTTTTATCTAACTTTAGTTGCTATTATTGAGATGACAACAATTTTTTGCTTTATTCATCTTCGGATTGCTATGATTAGTTTCAATAAGAAGAAAAAAGTATTAATTTATTTTTGTTGTAAAGCATTTTTTCAATTTTATTTGTGCTTTAGATGATTCTTTTTACTATGAACCTTTTAATTGAAGTGCTGTAGCTTTTGGCAGGCACTGCTTTACCCCAAAAATGATAAGCAATTATGATTAGCTGCAACTCCTCTGAACTAATGTTATATGCTCTCCTTGCTGGAAAACTGTCTACACATCATGGCAGATGACAAAAATTACAAATTGCCTGTGTGCATTAATCAGCAAGAGTTGGAATATGTGAACAATGATAGCTTATTAGAAAGTGGCAACAAAAGGTTTGGAAGACTGCAATATTCTTTATACCAAGGGGACTCATCCACCATATTTACTGATCCTTCCACTAACTATTAACTTTACTGGGTGAAATAAACTGCTCTATATAACTGTCTATATCACTAAAATACTTACTCTAAATTATGGACTTACATATACAAGTGACCTTTGTATAGAATTTTTTTTAGCTGCAGTGCAGTGTTTCCAAAAGTAAAAATTATAGCTGCATCTGTACATCATCATCCCAATCAAAATGAGACTTGTTCATAGGAGAACTTGAGGAACTGACAGCATTGTGGGTCAAAAATAAAAATTGCAGAGTGGTAGTATCTGGTGACATCAATATTAGTGAAATGTGTTCTCCGTTGGTGGCAGCAGGAAATCATGGAAGGGCCTAGAACCTGGTTCAACATCACCTGTGGTTGACAATGTCTACATTTATTTCATGAAAGCATTTAAAATTTTCCTTTACAATGGAATGAAGCAAAAAGCCAGTTAACAACAACCAATAATCGCAGAGCACCAGAAGGGCTTAAAAATTTATTTTGAAATTAATCCCATTTTTTTTAAAGAAAAATTACAATAAGATCAACATCAATAATCACAGAGTGCCAGAAGGCTTAGAATTTACTTTAAAATTGTCTCTTAAAAATTTTTTTCAGGAAGATCAAAATCAATAACCACCAGGTGCCAGAAGGCTTAGAAATTGCCTTGAAATTTTAAGTATCACGACAAGGTCAAATATATCTCTGTGGAAAATTAAACTTGCAAAGAGTTTAACGTGGTGAAATTTAGTAACTGTCTGGTGGCTTCCAACCTTCCTATTTGCACAATTTTGATGCTTGATTCTGGAAGGGGAAGGCAGGAAAGGGCAAAGTTAATGAGAAATGGAAAATTAAGAAGATTGCCAGGACAGAGTGACACAGTAAGCATAAGAACTCAGGTGACTGACAATCTGCAACTGCAACTTGGCACGGGATAGTGATCCCAGTGAGCTTTTAGTACTCACTTCCACCTAGATCCATGTCCACATCCTCTCCCATTGTCAGGTTGTCCAGCTGGTGAAACAAACCGGAACAGTTTGTTGACTGGTCAGACAGGAGCTGGGTCAACATACAATGCAGATAATTATCCCAGCCTGCAGAACTGACAATCTGGTATTAGTGTTAGGTCAACTTAGACAGTAATCACATAAAACACAGGGATAATTCCCCACTTGAATCTTCTGAAAATTTGTTCCCCTTTCTGCTTTTTTTTTAAAAAAAAAAAGAAAAAAAAGAAAAGAAGAAGAAGGAAACACACTCTTAAATATGATTATAAAACTTAAGACCAAGAAATAATTTAAGGTAACTGTAATAAAACTATTATTTGTCCCCAGAACTATGAATACAAGCTGACCAACATTTAAACAGGAGGGTAATATTTAAACACAAGATTAATCCAAGTTAATTACAACAACTTGCCTCTCAAATCCAGTACTCCTACAGCATTAAAATTGACTGCTCATTCAAAAATTTCACTAGACAGAAATACTGCACCTTACGAAACAGGGCATTCATCAATAGTCCAGTGTGTCCACTATATGACAGCTATCTCCCTGTGCAGCTAGAACTAACAGACACCCCATTTGATGGCCAATGTAATTCTAAAACACAGTTCAAAAAAAAAAAAAAAGTTAACAACTTGGTGCAATAATTGTCCTGTCTATCCTATTTAAGACTCCTATAAGTAGAACCTGTTCACAGATCCACCAAAAAACAGTACCACAAGCAACTCAAACAAAACTAAAACTAGTCACTGTGCAGCAACAGGGATGTATTGGAAGTAATGAGGGGCACGCAGAACCTAGAAGTGGCCAAAAGACCTAATACATGACGTCTGCTAAGATGACTGAACAACCAACCAATGGCCGTTCCCGATGAAATCACAGGAAAGGGAAAAGGTTGCAAGTGAATAACCAGCTCGTTACCAAGAGGTCACTTTGATTAATGGGAACACAATAGTGGCAGCGCAACAGGCAGCAGCAGAAACACAGTTTCGATGGAAAACCAATAGCCTTCAGCCTCTTGCGGACCAGAGCCTTTGGTCACTTCCCGCACAATTGGCCAACCATTGTCCTGACTGTGTCAGCTCAGAGCCCCAACTTCCTCCCAGCACTGTCCAAAAGGGACTCACATGCTGCAAAAATTCATCCCACTGTCCATTGCACGGCAGCAGTGCAACTGGATGACCAGAGGAGAGACCAAACAGAGGAAGTCTCCCAAAAGAGAAATTGATACAAGCCAACACGGCTCAAGCTGCCCCATTGAAACAATAACCCCCCACAGTTTATTCCTGACAGGGCAGTGGGGGACTGGAGTGGCTCTATTTGGCTTGTTTAATTTGACTGATGTGTACTCGGGAGGTCCTACTGCTATCTGGATTATGGACTAAAAGGTTAACAGAACCTTTACACCTGGAGGACCTGATAAGATCCTAGAAAATGTGGTGCAAGCTTCCTAGAAACACTGGCATTGCTACTACCCCCAGAGATGAATTCGTGGACAAAAATTTGATCCCCAGCTATTACACGAGTGAGCTGCCTCCCTCTATTATGACTGTTGGTATGGCGGCAGTGAGTCTATTGAGTATTTTGCCACGGTCTTAGTCAAATCTGATCCAATCCTCTGAAACCAGGAAGGAGCTCTGATGTCTAGCTGGGGTGACTTCAGATGGTGTAACTGTTGACCCAGCTGCCCGAAGCTGTGGCAACACCCCCTGAATGTGACACATTTGCTGGTGAAAAGAACAACTATAGATGGAAACGTCATCTAGAAAGTTAAACACACAGCTAAACTTGAGATCACCAAACACATGGTCCAATGGATGAGACAAGACTGCTGCCTCAGTAGATAAGCCCAATTGAACTCATACAAGTTCCACTCGGTACATAATGCTGTCACCTACCTGGAATCCTCAATAAGTGGTATCTGAGAATAGGCTTGGGTAAGAGCAAGCACAGTAAAATAGCTGGACCCAGAGAACCAAGTGAAATAATTGTGTAAGTAAGGCAGTGGTATGGATTCAAGGATGACCGGGCCTGTAATTGACTACCGGACTAAAATCATTGCCTTGTCCCTTAGGAACAAGAAAAATGGGGAAAATGGGTGGCGCTTAAGGTGAAGTGGATGACCTGATAACCCCATCCTTCAACATTTGGTTCACCTTCTGCTGCAATATCCTCATTTTGTTGGGTGACAAATGATAGGGAGCTTGCCGCTCAGGACATCATCCAATAAATGAATTTTATACTGCATTTTGTCCATTATCCATATATAGTGAGTGACGACTGCAGGTAGTCTCCCAAGATCTTAACAGCTGGTGGGCCTGACCTTGTTCATGATGGTTAACGACAAACTCAGTGTGGCATGAGTGAAGTAGTTTGACCTTGCCACTGCTATGACAATGACAAAGGACGATATTTAGAGGAAAAGGTCTTACTGGCAAAACCAAGCACCAACCAATTTAATTGGCCATGGAAAATCACAAATGGTTAGTTTCCCGTGCACCTCACCTATCAAAGATAACACTTGGTCATTAAGTGCCCAAAATCTCTGAAGAGTGGTACACAAAGGGGGCATTCTACATAACCCACTGTATTCCAAATACCAATGGTAATCTAACAAAGAAATTGAACTGCTTGAGTCTAACAGGCCACAGACTGGTTCCTGGTTAAGTTGAGCATAAACATATGGCAAGGTACAACCATGAATGCTGCAGACATGAGCGCATCAACTAGGAGGTTTACACTGACCGGTCTCAGTTCGGCGCATATGGCATCATCTGTTAGGTCTTGAGCCTCACTCAACTGAAGGTCATGCACCAGATGATCCCATTTTCCACACTGGAAACATGCTTAAATGGTAACCAATGGGGGTTTGCTACCTTGCACTTGGAATTCCGACTCTGGCCCATTTTGCTGGTTGCACTGCTCATCTGCAAACCACAAAGACTCCATGGAAGACAACAATTAGTTTAGTTCAGAAAATGTAGTGGGCTTCTGGGTGAATGTAGATCATGACCGATCTTCCGGTCTCATGCCTTAGGAATGTTGAACACATTGTCATGTTCTGTGACTGTCATCTGCAAAGCAACAACTGCTATGCACTCACGCTCTATGTATTAGAGTAAATTCTCAGTAGGCCCTTATACCTGCCAACAAGGGTCATGCTGTAATTTATTACGAATGGGTGGTGATAACTTTAATTGTATCACATGATGCCTCAGATCTCTTAGAGTGCCACATTCCTTAAGTATTTCTGAAAGTACACTGCTCAGTGAACCTCTGGTCAAAAGATATAATAAATGCAATAAAACTGAGTGGGGAACCTGCAAGGCAACAGCAAGAATCTCAAAATGGACGCTTAGCATAGTAGCTCTTCAACCAGGCGCAGTTGGTCAATGGTCGATCAGAAATTCCCTGAAATAAATACATAATTGGGTTAGGCAAGTTAGCAAATGTTTCTACAGCTGATCTATCACGAAGGTAAGCATCAGTATACTGGTCTGCCTTACCTGACAAGTCCCTGGAAGCACCACCCCTCTCTGTGCCACTTGCCTCTCCTTCTAAGCCAGTGGTTCCCAATCTGGGGGTAATTTCCCCCTGAGGAATAAAATGAAAAATTTTGGGGGTAAAAACTAAACAATCTGATGGGGTTTCAGTCACAACAGTAAATTATTTTCAGAAGACCTTTACTGTTATGACAATTTTGTAATACCCTGATATTGATTATATGAGCTGTCAATAATTATTTGAACTCAATTAGTAGCATTAATGCAGTGGATTTTGCAGGTTCCTCACATATTCCACCCAGTACACACATGTTCTACTTTGTCCCGTACATTGCTGATGATAAAAGTGAGACACAAACATAAAAAAATGCTAAATGTCTCAAGAAAATGTCCTCTCCAAGTTTGTAGATACTCACTTCGACACAGATAAATAAATTAATTGACAGCATGACACAGCAACGCAACATACGGGCTATTATAGTGCTGTGCACATTATTATTATTATTACTATTACTACTACTACTACTACTACTACTACTACTACTACCACTACTACTTTTACTACTAGTGGCTGTGGTCAAACACAAAGCATTAACAGTCTGAAGTATTCCAGTTTTGCCAGTTCAGAAGTAAGGAGTGCAGAAATCAAGTGCGCAAGTATAGTGCGCAGATTTTAAATTTTGATTTTAAATGGGGTTTGTTTCATAACAAGAGTCTACCCTTATTGTGGAGAGTTAGCTTTCTTATCTGAGGAGGATTTGTGGCTAGCACTTGCAGCACACACACACACACACACACACACACACACACACACACACATGCACAAACTAAATATCATTCATCTTTCATCATTTTAAAAATAAAATGTTCCAGGAAAACTCTTTCATTCTACAGTTTAGTTAGGTGCTGAAATTGGCGAAAATGTTTCCGGGGGGGGGGGGGGGGGGGGCAAGAGAAGGTTGGGGGGGGGGGGGGGGGAGGTACTAGCCAATGTCTAATTCCGTTGAGTGGTAATGATCCAAGGAAGGTTCCAAACCACTGTTCTAAAGTCAATGCACTAGTGGCTACTTGTAAATCCTTAATGTGAGTAAGAAATCGACTGACTAACCATGTCATCTTGCACCTCAGTAAGAGGGAAGTGTTAAATCAGAGATATGGTTCCCCCAGTGGAAAAGTTTAACCTGAACTCTTGCTACCTGCTTGCTAATCGGCTGATTCCCATTAATAAATTTAATTTTATGACTAAGCTCACTGAGAGCACTAGAACTAATAGAGAGCACTGCACCTACTTGCCAATCAGGTTGGAAGAAATATGAATCAGGTTGGTAGTTGCCGCCATAACTTAAGCTCATATTCAAGCTGGTCCCTTTCTAAATAGGCCAGGCCAATGCTGCTTCTGGCATTATACTACGCCCCTACAAAACCTCGACAAATATTAGACAAAAGTATTAACCAGTAATATGATTCAGTCTTCTCCTCCCCCCCTTTCATACAATAGAAAATCCATGGTCTGCTGCCATTGAAATGTGTTTTTGATTGGTGACAGCAGGAATTTGTGGAAGGGCCAAGCCTCAGGTTCAATATCACTTGTGGTTGACAATGTCTAGATCCATTTCATGAAAATGTTTAAAATTGTCGTTTACAATGTATTGAAGCGAATAGCCAGTTAACTACAACCAATAATCACAGAGCTCCAGAAGGGCTTAAAACCTTGCTTTGAAATTAGCCCCTTAAAAATAAATAAATAAATAAATAAATAGAAAACAGGATCAACATCAATAACCACAGAGGGCTAGAGTTCTTAAAATTTTCTTTAAAATTCTCTCTTAAAAAAAGTATACAATAAGACCAAATTCAGTAATCACAAAGTGCCAGATGCTTTGAAATTGCCTTGAAATTTTTAAGTAGACCACAAGGTCACGATCAATACAAAGCCCCAGAAGACTTAAAAATATTTCCTTTTTTAAAAAATTTAAGAAAATGTGAAATAGATAAATATATTTTACAATTATTACAGAACAATTTAAGAGAGTAATTGCCCTGCTTCCTAATGACTAGGCCACGGTGGAGGCCACCAGGAATACAACAAATGTAAAAACAGACCTTTAGGGGCTTAAACGGGCCAGGACATAGCATCACAGTAAGCATAAGAACTTAACTGACTGACAATCCGTAGACGCAACTTGGCATGGAATAGCGATCCCAGTGAGCTCCTAGTACTACTCTCTGCCCAGAACCACACCCGCTCCCTCTACTGTCGGCAAGTTAGCCAGCTGGTGAGGGACACTGGAACAATTTGTTTGCTGGTCGGAGAGCCAGGTGCTAGGTCAGCATACAATATGCCTAACTTTCCCAGCCTGCAAAACTGACAATCTGATATTAGTGATGAATCAACTTTGATGTAACCATGTGAAATGCAAGAATAATTCACCACAGAAACCTTCTGAAAATTTGTTCAGCTTAAATAAGATTACAAAACTTAAACCCAAGAAAAAGTCAAAAATAACTACAATAAAACTATTATTTGTTCCCAGAACTCTGAATACACATTGACAAATGTTTAAACAAGAGGGTAATATTCAAACACAAGATTAATCCAAGTTAATTATAACAAGTTGCCTCCACATGTCCGGTACTCGGACAGCCTTAAAATTGACCACTCGTTCAAAACATTTCACTAGATAAAATTACTGCACCTTACCAACATAGGGCATTCATCAACAGTCCATAGAGACCACTACATGTCAGCCATCTCCCTGTGCAGCTAGGACTAACAGACACCCCATTGGTTGGCCGCTGTTATTCTAAAACACGATTTTAAAAATGTTTTTAACAACTTGGTGCAATAATTGCCCTGTATATCCCAACAGGACGCCTGTTAGTTGGATCCCTTCACAGATCCACCAAAAAACAATACAACAATACCACAAGCAACTCAAACAATAATTAAACTGCTCACAGTGCAGCTACGGGGATGAATTGTAGGTAATGAGGGGCACATAGAACCCAGAAATGGCCAAAATACTCAAACACATCCGCTAAGACAACCAATCATTCCCAATGAAATCACAGGCAAGGGAAGATTTTGCAAGTGAATGGCCAACTGATGCTAGTTACCAAGAGGTCACTTTGACGGCAGCAACACAATGGGTGGTGGCAGCATCACAGTTTCGATGGAAAACCAATAGCCATCAGTCTCTCGCAGAATGGAGCCTTTGGTCATTTCGCGCACAATCAACCAACCATCATCCCAACTACTTCAGCTCGGATCCCCAACTTCCTCCCAGTGCTTTTCAGAAAAGACTCCTGCACTGCAAAAATTTGGCCTACCATCTACAGTATAGCAACAGTGCCACTAGGTGAACAAAGGAGGATCCAATCAGAGGAAGTCGCACAGAAGAGAAATCAGTACAAGCCAACAAGGCTCAATTAGGTTTAAAACTAGAAGTATAAGCTATTTACTTAATATATAATGGTCACTAAACTTTTACTGTATAAATGACAAGCCCTCTAGTTTTACCACAAGTCTGGGTAATATCTGTATTTTCAGTTAAGCAGAAAGCAATATAATACAATTAAACTAGGTATTTCTGGCCATGAAGGGGTCTAGCTCAGAATTGCTGTATGTAATAAAACAGATACCTATCATGAAGGGTAATCAGATCCATTAATGAACGAAAGCTGAACAAACTAAAATCCCAATTTATATACTAAGGAAATGATATAAATAATTTAGAAGTAAAGGAGATCCCTCACTAAACAGTAGAAGCATTGAATCGTTGACAGGCACATACAAAAAGAAAAGAAAACATGTTAGTTTTCAGAATAAATACTTTGACAAACTACACACACACACACACACACACACACACACAACCACACAAACACACAACCAACGTGCCCCTGCATTGTGTTATTGTGTTGGCTGGACACACAATGCTGGGACTGCATTTCAACAGGTGGACTAGATTGGAATGTGGGTTGTGTCAGATGGGGTTGGTATTGGGCAACAGAGGCAGGAGGAGGGTTTAGGAGTGGGTAGTTAGCAGCTCAGAGAAAAGCAGCAAGTTTGCTGGCTAGGATGTGGTACGGAAAGATAGCAGGTGCACAGGCTAGGCATATGATACATGAGTACCGGAGCTGGTAAACTGCAGTGCATGATGAAAATGATATGGATTAGCAGGGGTGACAGAGTAGAGGAGGAGGAAACTCTTTGGTAGAGTCTTTGGGGACGGTGGGTAAATGGAGATGGAGGCCAGGAAGGTTACAGGAGCGAAGGATTGTTGCAAGAATAACTCTATTCCGGTCACAGGCTTATTCTATCATATCAAAGGCAGGGCCACCTTTGAAAGCAGCCATATCATATACCAGCTCTGCTGAAATCACTGGACAGCTTTTTATGTCAGTATGACAACCAGTCAGCTGTCTAGCAGAATTAGTGGACACCTCCAAACTGTGACAAAGAATAAAGTTGATTACTCAGTGGCACAGTATGCACCTGAGACCAACATGCTCAAGTTCAAAGGCTGCTTCAGAACCCAAGCCATCAGAATCCTTCCCCTAACACCAGTTTTTCTGAACTAGGCAGATGGAGGTTATCCTTTAATACATCCTTCACTCCTGTAACCATAACCATCCTCTCCTCAATATCCACTTACGCACTCACCCCATGCTATCTATCCAACAGTCCCCCCCCCCCCCCTTTCCTTTGTCCTGCCGCCCCATTCAAATTCACACCTCCAAGTCACCTCCATCATGCACCACACCTCACCAGCTACGGTACTCATGCATCATGTGCCTAGCCCTTGCATATGCCACCCCTTCCTCCCACGTTCCTAGCCATCAAACTTGCCGCCTCCCTCTGAGCCACTAATTACTCATTCCTAGCCCCTTTTCCTGCCTCCTGGTTCTGTCTTCTCTATCTGTTCCACCCAACATGATGCCCGCCCCAGCCAAGTCCACATGCCAAAATGCAGTCTTGGTGTTGTGTGTCAATCTGGCATAATGCAGGAGCACAGGTGTGTGTGTGTGTGTGTGTGTGTGTGTGTGTGTGTGTGCATGCACATGCATGTGTTTTGTGCATGTGTATGTGCTCTAGTTCATCAAAGGATTTATTCCGAATGCTAGCAAGTTTTCTTTCCCTTTTGTGTGTACATGTTGATGACTCAATTCCTTTTGCCATTCAATAAGTGGTCTCGGCCACTCATAAGTTGTTTAGAATATCAATTAATTACACATGATATGGGAGGTAATGAGTCAACCAAAAGATAATTAAGTATTGCTGTTGTGGTCTTTAATCCTAAGACTGGTTTGATGCAACTGTTGTGCTAGTCTGTACTGTGCAGGCCTCTTCATCTCTTGGTAACTTTTGCAACCTACATTCATTTGAACCTGCTTACTGTATTCATGCCTTGGTCTCCTACAGTTTTTACCCCCACATATCTCTCCATTGCAAAATTAACTATTCCTTGAAGCTTCATGATGTGTTCTATCAGCTGACCCATCCTTTAAATCAAGTTGTGCCATAAATCTCTTTTTTCCCTAGTTAGATTCACTATCTCATTATTTGTTATTCTATCTATCTCCCTAATCTTCAACATCCTTCTATAGCACCACATTACGAAAGCTTGTACTCTCTTCTTGTCTGAACTGCTTAGTGTCCACACTTAACTTCTGTACAAGGCAACACTCCAGAAAAGTCTTTCTGACAGTTATATTGATGTTAGCTGTTAATAAATTCCTCTTTTTCAGTATTACTTTTCTTGCTATTGCCAGTAAGTATTTTATGTCCTATCTACAGTTACTTTACTATCCAATAGCAGAAATTGTCTACTAATGTCTCATTTCCTAATCTAATGCCCTCAACATTGCCTGTTTTAATTTGATTACACTCCATTACCTTTGTTTTACTTTTTGGAATGGGCTACGACCTTGTGTCACTTGTTCCACATCTACAGCTTCCCATTGATGTCCTGCAACTCTTATTACTGCAATCTGGTTTCTGTAAAAGTTGTGAATATACCTGTCTGCACATTAATATGTCATCATTATGGTAAGTAGCAATTTATTTTTTCCATACATAGTTGATATTCCAACCTGGTGTTTCCAGTGTTTGATTTTCTCTTATCTTACCTTGTTTCCTGATATATTTATAATATCAAAAATATTTAAATTTATTTTGATTTTTCTTATTTTTTCATTCAACCTTTAAAATCGAAAACCTATTTCCTTTCCTAGGAATATTCCATGCCAGAAATCTCCTGTACCTACAGGAGATATAACATCAGCCATGCAAGTCCTTGCTCTTGATATTCATGGAGAATATATAGAATCTCCAAATATAGAAAGGTTCAATTCTGTTAACTGTAAGTCTCATTTTCATATAAAATCTGTAAATGTAGTTGACTATAATGAGAGAAAATTAAATGAAGATGTAATATCAGATGAAACTGCTATACAGCCAAAGGCTGGTGGAATTAAAAAGGAGCACTGTGATCTGAGTTCGTCATATTTAGAAGACACAACTGAAGTCGAAAGGAATGTGGACACAGATAATTTATATTTTGGCATTCATGAAAAATTTTCAGAGCATCCAAAACTACAGTTGCCTTGTTCTGTCACCTGTGAATCTCTTGCAGAAATACAGTGTGACACTCCAGTTGACTGTAATGGGAGTAAAGTAAATGATTGCACAGTGTTACCCATGACTTCTGTAGAATCCAGTGCTAATGTGGACACACATCACTTACATTTGGAAATTCATGAAAACATTTCAGAGCATACAAATGTCTTATCACCCTGTTCCGTAAATAATAAATCCGATGTAAAAATAAAATGCAGAACTCCAGTTGATGGTGATGGTAGTAAGGTAAATAATTCTGCAATATTACCTATGACTACTGTAGAGGCCAAGGCTAATGTAGACACTGCTTACTTACATTTGGACATTAATGAACGATTTTCAAAGAATGTAAACCTACAATCACTCTGTTCTGTCAACTGTGAGTCTGATGTGCAAATAAAATGTGATATCCCAGTTGATTGTAACAGGAGTGAAGTACTGGTAACTGATTCTATTATGTCATGTATGACTGATGTGCAGTATAAGGCTAATATAACTGATGCACAGTGTTCAGGTTTACATTCATGCTCATTTGAATGTGATACTAAAGCACAGAGGATTGTAAACACTGACAGCTTAAATGTTGACATTCATGAGGTACTTTCAACACCCCCATCCATAGAATTATGCCAGTCATTTAACAATGAAACCAATGTGCATTTAGAGTATGAAACCCCATTGGATTGTTGTGAGAAAAAATTAAACAGTTCTGTGCTGTTAGCCATGACTCATATACAGGCCAAAGCTAATGCAGGAGAAACACAGCCTTTGGACTCGTATTCATTCTTTTCAGAAAATGAAAAGGAAGTACAGACTACTGATGACTGCAGTAATCATTTAAATTTATCTTCGCCACCATCAGCCCCAGCAAGTTCCATTGGCTCACATAGAGTTAATGAAGGAAGCATGGCTAAGCCAAGTGAAAAAATGTTTATAACAGAAGAACTGCCAGATACAGAGTTGGAATTGGGTACTTTCTCTGTCTCATCAGCAGACATACTTGATTCACAAGAGATGCTTAACATTTGTAATGAAATAGGAGAATATTTAAATACTAACACTGAAAATTATGTGGAGCAAAACACTTATTCAGCTGACCATGAAGTTAACAGTACAAGCTTTGTTGTGTCCGCCATTGCTAATGAAAGTAAATGTGAAAACAAAGATAAGGACATTCTATCTGATGATTTTTCTGAAGATGAGAATTGTCAGAAAAAGGTACTTTGTGGAGTTTCTGTTGATGACCAACACCATGATATATTGAATACAATATCTGTGGAAAATCCATCCAGTGAGGTAATAGAATGTGACATGAATACACCATTAATTGCTGTGCTGCAGAAAGAAGAAGTAGACAATGTAAACACAATTGCAGAAATTCCTTTCTGTCATTACACAGATTCTCTGTCTTTCAGTCATATAGAAGCACCTGCCTGTAATGAGAGTTCAACCTATGACGAATTAAATGAAATTAAATTTCCTAATTATCATCTAATTAAACACAGATCTGTACCTGATTTATCACTAAAATTATCCACACCACATTTCAAGAAAAGTAAATCATTTTCAAATTTCAATTCTCTGAGAGAATTAATAGACATTACACCAGATAAATTGAAATACAACAGTCACTGTGTGAAGAATGATGATCACGTATTTTCAGGTATTTCTAAAATTAATCGATTTAACTGTATCCATGCTGATAATAGTGGATTTAATACGAGCAACACATCCAATATGAGAAAGTGTTTGATATATATAAAAAACAAACATATATTTAATAGACCTGGTAAAAAGAATGCAGGCTTATTAAAGAAAAAGTATGGACTTCCAACATCATCCCTTAATACTCTGAAAAAAAACATGAAAAAAATTGTCAAAGTAATGCATGGGAAACAGAACATTACTATTAGTAACGAAAGAAATGTTCAGTTATTTAATGTAAATAAAATTAAATACTTGCACAAAATGTTTCCAGATTGGAATGTTGTACTTAAAATTAGTACCAAGGAAGACAAAGACATAGACTGCAATCAAGAAAGTTCCCTAAACCTGTATAAGTCCAGTGATGTACATTCTGAAAATAACATTACTGTAGATATGGATAAACAGCAGATTTTAAGAGTGCAACAAAGAAAAGAAAAGGTTACTATTAAGGAAGCAAGTGCCAGCTTGTCTCTGTCTTGTCTTAAAAATAGTCACTTCAGTGATGAAAAAGAAGCAGTAAGTAACAGAAAGTATTCTGAAGTATTTTATACATCAGAAAGCAACAAAGATAGTGAAAAAATGAATGATAAAAATTTAATTGCATTAGGGGAGGAAAGGTTAGAAATCGACACAACTTACCAAGATGACAGAAACCAAAATGATAACAACAATGATGACATGGAAAGTAACGATCAGGAAATTTGTTTTCAATCTGTTTCTCAGAATGATGACACACTTTATGCAGTTACTGCATCCAGAGATGTGTATGAAGATAACTTGTCCATTGTTACCTCTCCTGGCAACAAAATGGTGATGAACCAAAATCAGTCTAACTTGTTGATGGGAGACAATGTTGAGCAGGAGTTGAAGTATTCATCAATTGTGAAAAATGTTCATGTAACTCAAACTAAAATTTGTGATAATACTATAATTAGAAGCAAAGTATATGAAGTTGCTGAGCAAAACAAAAATTTTGTCCTAAGTCCCAGAGATGACAAAATTCCCATTGAGAATGATAGATATAATAGCACTACTAATGTTATACATAAAAGTAATAATGTGGAATCAGAATTACAGCGATTGTACACTGTGCAGTCTCATGTTGACCTACATGTTCATGCAGAAGACACTAGTTTTCATGAAAATTCTGGCTTGTTAGAAACAGCTAAAAGATGTTCGACATCAGAACAGCACAATGAAGCACATATACATAGTGCAAAAAACAACAGTGAAGTTTTTACCAACAATTCAAACACTCCTCAGATGCAGAGTATATCTTTTGTCACTGACTTTATAAATGCTAATGTAGTGACAGACTACCCAGAAAAGCCATGTGCTGAGGAGAGTGATTGCAAAATATCTTTCAGCCCACCACCCCACAATGTAAAAGCTCTAGAAAGTGAGCATAGAATATGCCTAGAATGGGTTAATCAAGAGGAACCCATCTCAAAACAATTGTATAATGGCCCCATTGAAAACTGTTTAACAGATAAGCATCAGCTAATGGCCAATAAGAATGTTAACAATAATTCTAAAGCAAGCCAACATAATTTTGAAAGTCCTGGGAAAATATCTGATTGGAAAAGTGTAGATGATGGAGCAGTATTGCGTGATGACAAAAACTGTGGCAATAAACATACAAAAAATCTTCCTACCTCATTGCCTCATCTTCATCCAAGACAAACTGAACATATGAAGTGCAAAAATTCTCAGAGTGTTCATCGTGAAAAAACTAAAGTCAAGCAGAAACATGCTGACAGCAATATACATCAAGATTTAGAATACAGTGGCTCTGTGTATCAAGATCATCACAATGAAAGTACTCAGAACAATGAACATAGTGAACCTAAAGTGAGAGCTAACACAGAAATAGATAGTCATTGTGGAAATGAGGTGTTGTACAGTACATCTGAACCTGCTGAACTGCAGCTTCCAAAAATAATCACAACAGGATATAGGACAAACAGCAACAAAAATGTGAAAGAACTGACAATTATGGAAATTTCTAAAAAACATGACAAATTGAAGTATCATAGAAATGTATTTACTTCAAAGATACCTCGTCATGTGCCAAACATTCAGTGTTCGAGTACTACAGTTATGCAGCAGTGCTTCACTCAAGATAGAAACATGAAACTAAGCAAACTTCCTCCTTTGAAGAGATGTTCTGTGGAGAAATCAAGGTTAGCAAAAAGAATCTCATTAAAACAATAACGAAAATTTCTGGATGGAGTAATAACTTAAATAAGGGATAGGCAACCACTCACTTATAGTGCATCAACATATGGAGCACAGTGACACATAATAGGAAACTATTCACACTAGTTTTTCCAGCAGTAGTGCACACATAACCACAGAAATACCCAAACACACACTCCCGTGTCCACAGCAAGATGAAGTATTGATACTTGATTATTGAAAGCAGTTGCCTGAGCTGATGGTGGTGAGTATGGGGTAGGGAAGAATGCAAGGAAGGGGTAGCAGGAAAGAGGCAGGTCTTTGGACAAATGACTTCATGACTGCACAACAAGTCAAGAAAAGTGCAGAGGGCACTATGAAGAGAGATGTAGGAAGAGGGAGAGGGGAGGAACTGGGGAGAAAAGTTGAAAAGCTGGAGAGGGGAAAAAGGTGAGAAAGGTGAAGATGAAGAGGGAGAAAGGGAAGGGAGGGCGCAGGGACAGGAATTGAAATGGGAGAAGGAGATTGGAGAGGGAGAAAGCCTGCAGGGGGGAATGGGAGAGAAAGAGTAGTGAGAGAAGTCAGTGCATGATCTGGATGGAGAAGGAGTGGTGTGGACAGAATAGAATCAATATGAGACAATGGGAACAAGTTAACAGAGCTTCAGGCCAGGGGGATTGCAAGAATGCGGGATGTGTTGTAGAGAGAATTCTGATTTGTGTAGTTGCCATCCTGTGTTCTCGCAATCCCCCTGGCCTAAACCTCCACTAACCTGTTCCGACTGCCTCACCTTACCTTTACTCTTTTCTCTTCTGTCCATACCATGCCACTTCTTCTCTATCCAGACAATGCACTGCCTTCTCCCACTATTCTTTCTCTCCCCTCCTCCACATTTCCCCCCCCCCCTCTTTCTCCGTGTCCTCCTCTCCCTTTTCAACCCCTCTCTCTTCTCCCTCCCTCCCCTTTGTCCGTTTTCCTCTTCAAATTTCTCACCTTCTTCCCCCTCAGTTCCCCCTATCCCATCTCTACATTTCTTTTTGTTGTACTCTCTCTACAGCTGTGATGTTATTTGTCCAAAGACAAACCCTACCCCTTCCTTGTGTCCTTCCCTATGCCCTCCCCTCCCCCACAAGCTCAGGTAACTGCTTTCAATAATCAAGTATCAATAATAAGTCTTGCTGTGTAGATGGGAGTGTGCATTTGGGTGTCTGTGTGATTCTGTGTATGAATGTGTACTATTGCTGGAAAAAGAGCTAGTGCTCGAAAGCTAGTGTGAACGCTATTTTCTGTTATGTGTTACAGTGCTCCATACATCAATCCACTATAGGTGTGTGATAGCCTTTCCCTTATTTTCAGACTCCTTTAGGTGCAGATATCCAGGTTCCCATATATGTGCCATTAAAACTTCTTCTCTGTCTCTAATGACCTTATCATTTGTTGGACGTATAATAATAAGGTTGACTAGAGATATGACCCAATAGATATAAATATAAATTCTAATCACATTATAATTTTCAAGTAACACTTCAAAGAGAACACTATTTATGTTCTAGGAAATAATACGTCTACATTACACTTACTAATATTGCCCTCTGTTATTTGTTTCATTTTACTATTTATAAGTCATTTCTTGCAATACAGTGTTTATTTGCTTTGCATATCCGTACTTGTGTGTATCAAGACTTCTATATCTACATTTACATAATTGCTCTGCAATTCACAATTAAGTGCCTGGCAGAGGGTTCATTAAACCACCTTCAAGCTATACCTCTATCTTTCCACTTTCAAACAGTGCACAGGAAAAATGAACACTGAAATATTTCTATGGAAGTTCTGATTGCTTATAATTTCTTATGATTGTCATTCCTCCCTTTGTAGATGGCCACCAGCAAAATATTTTCACACTCTGAAGAGAAAGTAGGTGATTGAAATTTCACAAGGAGACTCTGCTGCAGTGAAAAAGGCCTTTATTTTAATGATTGCCTTTCCAATTTGTGTATCGTAACTGTGACACTCTCTCTCCTGTTTCGTTATAATACAAATGAGTTGCTCTTTTTCAAACATTTTTTATTCCTCCATCAATCCTATCTGGTGCAGATCCCACATCGCGTAACAAACATAGTGTAATCAGTCTCTTTAGTAGACCTGTTGCATTTTCTAAGTGTTCTGCCAGTATATCACATTCTTTGGTTTATTTTTTCCACAATATTATTTATGTGATCATTCTAATTTAAGTTATTCATAATTGTAATTCCTAAGTATGTAGTTGAATTTAGAGCCTTTAGATCCTATAACCAAGAGCCTTTAGATCCTATAACCAAAATTTAATGGATTCCTTTTAGTGCTCATGTGAATGACTTCATACTTTTCATTATTTAAGAGTCAGTTACCATTTACCATGCTGTACAGATATCTTGACTAAATTGTTTTATATTTGTTTTGTTTTGATCATCTGATGAATTTATAAGATGGTAAATGACAGCATCATCTGCAAACAATCTAAGAGGGCTGCTTAGACTGTCTCCTAAATGGTGTACCTAGATCAGGAACAGCAGAGTTCGTATAATGTTTACCCCATTGATAGTACTCATTACTTTGTGAGAATAAAGAGCTAGTTGTGTTTCACAAGAATGATATTTTCTGAATTGATTTTGGCTGTTTGTCAATGAATCATTTTCTTCAAGGTAACCCATATGCTCGAACACAGTGTATGTTCAAAATCATACTGCAAATAAATGTTAGCAATACAGGTCTGTAATTCAGTCAATTACTCCCATTTCCTTTTTTAGGTATTGATGTAACTTGTGTAATTTCCCAGTCTTTAGATATGGATATTTCGATGAGCAATTGGTTGTCTATGATTGATAAGTATTGAGTTATTGTATCAGCATACTCTGAAAGGAACCTGACTGGCATATAATCTGGACAGGAGGCCTTACCTTTATGAAGTGATTTAAGCTGCTTTGCTACATCAAGAATATCTACTTCTAAGTTACTGTTCTTCTAGACTCGAATTGTGTAATATTTGCTTTGTCTTCTTTGGTGAAGAAATTTCAGAAAATAACATTTAGTAAGTCTGCTTTAGTGGCACTGTTAAACGTGACATCACCACTGTTATCACACAGTGAAGATATTGATTGTGTCTTTCTGCTTGTATACTTTGCATATGACAAGAATCTCTTCAGATTATGTACCAGGTTTCGAGATAGTTTCATTGCGGAAACTGTTAAAAGCATCTTGCATTAAAGTTCGTGCTTAATTTCGAGCTCTGTATGACTTTGCCAATCTTGTGGGTTTTGCATTCTTTGAAATTTGCCATACTTTTTGTTGTTTCTGCCACAGTGTTCTGACTTATTTTGTATACCATGGGGGACACTACCATCTCTTATTAGTTTATTTGGTATATATATCTCAGATTACATCAATACTGTTTCTTTGAATTTAAACCACATCTGATTTTTCAATGTCTTTTCAATCTGGTTTTCACTTACATATATTGGAATGAGTTGAGGCTGTCTTTTAAAAAGGTGTCAAATGAATTTTTATCTGCTTTTTTAAATGAATGTATTTTGTGTTTATTTTTTGTTGGTTCTGATATTACAGTATTCAATTAAGCTAAAACAATCTTGCTGTCTCTAGTCCCTGTATCTGTCATGATGCTCCCTATTTGTTCAGGATTATTTGTTGCAAAGAAGTCAAGTACATTTTTGCAACCATTTACACTTTGAGGGGCTCATGAACTAATTCTTCAAAATAATTTTGAAAATTTATTCAGATTGATTCCAGAAAATTTTTTATGCCCACCACTGACTCTAAACATGTATTTTCACCATCATATCAGGGGTAGATTGAAGGCACCACCAACTATAATTGTTTGAGTGGGGTACCTATTTGAAATGAGACTCAATTTTCCTGTGAACTGTTCAGCAACCAAATCATTTGAGTTGGAGGGGGGTGGGGGGTGTCAGTAAAAGGAACCAGTTATTAATTTATTCAATTTATTCCAGTTGTCAAGTATAACCTCTAACCATGCAACCTCACTGTTACTATCTATTTCAATTTCATTATAAGGCAAACTATGTCAGAGAACAATAAACATTCCACCACTAACTGTACTTAATCCATCCTTTCTGAATATGCTGAACTCATTTTCAGCTTTAGCCATCCTTCCATACCTGTAACAATTTGAGCTTCAGTGCTTTCTATTAGCACTTGGAGCTCTGGTTCTTTTCCAACATAGCTACGACAATTTACTACTACAATACTGGTTGTTGCTAGGTCTATCTTCCTGTTTGTGTCCTGCACCCTTTTAAGTGACATCCTTTCTGTAGTTTCCCAAGACCCTCTAACCTAAAAAACTGCACAGTCCCCTACACGCAGCCCCTGCTCCCTGTGTAGCCACTTCCTACATGTAGTAGATCCCTGACCCGTTAAGCGGCAAGCGGAGACCCACCATCCTGTGGCACAAGTCAAGGAATCTGCAGTCTATACAGTCACAAAACCATCTAAGCCTGTTGATATGTATCTTTTAACTGTGCAAGATATTTATATTATGATCTATAAATAAACTGCATATGATCTGGAGTGAATTATAGATAGTAACTATAATACGTTGAATGAATGTGGTAAAGCTGGACAGCAAGCATCTGAGTATAGCACTCGCAGGGTTCAAGTAGCCAAGACCAGGGCTTAAATAAAGATGTGATCAGTATCACCAGTCCTTCATAATTTAAAACTTTATGCATGTTTTTTGCAGTCAGCATTGAGAATAATGGTAGAACATTGTCTGTTGTAGGGAATGTAGAAAATAAAGATCTTAATGTTACTGTCTGGTTCTTGACAATTTTCTTTTAGTCAGAATCAAAGTGAGTTTACAGCATTATTTACTAGCAGTTATATATATTTGCCTCGACTTGTCTAACATATATAAAGTTTCTAATTAATAATAATGTCTGCACAACATGGCAAATTAGTAATGATTCATAATTTTGTCTTCTTCACTAGAAAATATTTGTGTAAATGGTTTCAGTGGTGGCAACCATTTATTGATTGTGTTTTTTTTATTGATACTTTTCTTCTGAAATGAAAACTTTGATATATATACTCCATTCCATGAATTCATTTGTGTGCACATCAAGCAACAAAAAACTGTAAAAATTGCTGAAGGGGGAAAAGGGCCCCTTCATCTGACTGAATTTCTGTCAGATGGAATTCCAAATCTACAGATGAAATAATTACTTCATGATTAAAATTGTCACAGATTTTGGAAACAGAGATTATTAACAATGTCACAACTATTCCTAATAAAACTAGCCAAATTAATCCATATAATTGGAATCTTGACTTATATGTATTTTTGTGCTGCGTAGCTACAGAGATGTCTTGTGTTTCAGAGACAGTTATTCCAGACTAAGAAATGTAATTGCCGTATAAGTTAAGTTCAAACATAAGAGAAATTTCATAGCCTAATGTTGTGTCAGATAGTTAAATAAAATGGTCTTAGAAAGTTGTCTCCTAAGTTTATTTCTTGTTCTTTGTTCAAGATCTCTGATGCTACTTTATAATTAAACAAGTGAAAAGTGTTGGGTCATAAAATATTAATGGTATTACAGAACTACTGCTCAAAGAAATGTATTGTTAATTAAAACCTTGTTGCTTCTATAGTTTGAGAAATGTCTTACAGAGTTTCATTGTCAGAAGTTACAATCTGACGGGAAATGTTAAAGGGTGAAACAGAGAATTTGAGATCAATCGAAAAAGTGAATGTGCTTACATTCCTAAGCAACTAGATATTTCCCATGGAATATGAGATGATTTTCTGGATTAAGTTGTGTTGTTACACTATGATAAGCTTCAAAAAAGTTGATCGATTCAGTGACTGTAGACAAGCAATTTACTACATATCTATCTTGAACACCAGTGGAAAATCTTGCATATAAGATCTGACAAAATAAATGAGACTTGTGCAAATTCGTGTACTTATGAAATATATTCTGTTGGTGATGGCTGCCATAAAAGTAAAAACCATGTGAGTCCACAGCTATCTTAATTCATTTCTCATGTTTCTTAAACCATTTTTGCATCTTTTTCTCTGAGGCCGTGGAGTAGCTTTGCTGCTTTAACCTTCCAGCAAAGTGCAAGAACATGACTGAAGGAAATAGCTCATACACTTCCACTACATTGATCAGCACTGGTGCAACTTATAGAAGCATAAGCATACAGTTCATTTCTGTGTCACAACAAATAGTTCTGTAGTAAAGTTACTAGTTTCATTCTTTTTCTGTGAAGAAATGTTAGCAATAGGAAAAACACACCATCCCAGAATCAGGAATGACACAAGGTGCAGGAAGTGCATGGAATGTAACACTTGGCTGTAACATGTGAAATCGAACACCCACAGCACAGAAGATGTTGTGTGGCTCACTGCTATTTAAAAGTCTTTTCTTATGACACCACACTGACAGTTTTCATGGCATTAAATTGGCTTCTCATCTGACATCAGTAGTCTGAGTGTAATTTGTTTGAGACCTTCCCAGCCTATAAAAACCCAAGAAATCATTAGACTGTGGACACAATGCTGGTTATGAGCACTTTGGATACAGGCTGAAAATGGAAACAAGGGATGAAAAATACTTAAAGTGAGGAAAGAATGGCTGGGGTAGAGAGAAAATGGAAAAATGGGCAAAAATGTTGTTTACCCCAACATTATGTGCTTCTGCTGCTACAGGATTTATATGAACTTTCTTTTCCTCTCATTAAAAAAGAAATAAAAGTGAAAGTTTCAGTGCTTCATTGCTGCATTTTTTCTGTCAGCTTACTGTGGTTGATCCTGTTTCAGCAATGGGAAACATATGCGCAGCATGTTATATGGGAGATTCAAATGAGACCCGGTCACTAGTGTAAAGTAACGGTAACGATTTTATTAAGTCAAAACTGTAGTTATACACATTACACATATTCAAAAATAGTTGCCAAAACTGTTGGCACATTTATCCCATTGTGACACTAGCTGGTTGATTCAATCCTTGAAGAAGCTAGTAGGCTGCTGTCGGATCCAGGCCTGGACCTAGTCACACACTTCATCATCCGTTGCGAATTGATTTCCACAAATAGCTTGTTTTAGAGGTCCAAACACATGAAAGTCACTCAGTGAAAGGTCGGGACTGTACAGTGGATGTTCCAGTGTTTCCCACCGAAACTGCTTCAATGTCATCTTCAATGCATTGGCCATGTGTTGGCGGACATTATCATGCAGGAGGATAACGCCATTGGACAACATGCCTTGGCG
This sequence comes from Schistocerca nitens, assembly GCF_023898315.1. Taxonomy (NCBI): domain Eukaryota; kingdom Metazoa; phylum Arthropoda; class Insecta; order Orthoptera; family Acrididae; genus Schistocerca; species Schistocerca nitens. The sequence goes on along the minus strand of NC_064615.1, from coordinate 519,578,353 downwards.
TTTCGACTTGATTGCTCATCTAAGGTTCTGTAAAGTGGCTTGATAACACTGGGCGTTGATGGTGGTCCCTGTTACAGGAACTCGACAAGCAATGAGCGCTTGTGATCAAGAAAGGAGGACATCATGACTGTACCAGAACTGGTGTGCACAGCCTTTGATTTCGTTGGAGGTGGTGAAGTCACATGTTTCCACTGCTTGCTCTGATGCTTGCTTTCTGGTTCAAAATGGTGACACCACGTTTTGTCACCTGTGCCAATACATGACATAAAGCCGTATTCCTCCTCATCATAACATTGCAGATGACTCAAAGACAGCACCATTCGAGTATTGCACTGTTCAGTGGGTAGTTGGTGAAGAACCCACTGTGCACAGATTTTTCAAAAGTTGAAGTGTTGATGCATTATGGTGTGGGTGGTGCCCATGCTAATACCTGGTGACTGATGGATCATGTCCACAGTGATTCTGCGGCTGTCCAAGACTAAAGCATTCACTTCCGCAACCATTTCCGGTGTGATGACGTGATGAGCCTGTCCAGGACAAGCATTGTTTTCTAGTGACTCACTCACCTCAAGGAATCATTTCCGCCATTCAACAATGCTTGAATGACTCAGACTATACTCACCGTTCACAGCCTTCATCCTTCGATACATTTCACGGCCTCCAACTCCCTCTGATGCCAAAAATTGAATCACTCCTCATTATTCCTGCTTACTCACCTGTTTGTTCAGCAGTGGATGATAACTTGTGTGACCACCTTCTCTTCGGTGTGAAACCACACTGGCGCTATGCAACACCAAACTGTGCAAACACATCAGTCTCTCTACCAATACATGGTACCACCGTACCCACAGTTACGTGGTGCCACATTACGTGAAAGGCAAAGGGAGACACATTGAACCTCATATTGATTTTTATTTATCTATTCATTCATTTTCATCTATTTATTCAGTTTTTGCATAGAATCAGTCATTAAGAAGAACATACAAGAATGTGGATTGGCTCAAGGTATATATTAACAAGCAGAAGTCCATTAATTCAGTCACACTACTAATGCTATATTAACAGTCAAGTATCAGTTGACTGCTAGTCTCTTTGCTACCACAGGCAAAAATTAATGTGATAAAATTAGCAGCAGAACTGTGACTTTGAAAAAAGTAGTTTCTTTGTCTATTATACTACACTGAGGTGCCACATGAGTCATGGGCTAGTGATATGCATGTGTACAAATGGTGGTGGTGTTGCATATGCAAGGTATAAAAGGGCAATACATTGGTGGAGCTGGTATTTGTAATCAGGCGATTCATGTGAAAAGGTTTCTAATGTGATTATGGCCACATGATGGGAATTAAACTTTGAATGTGGAATGATAGTTGGAGCTAATGCATGGGACACTCCATTTCGGAAATTGTGAGAGAATTTTATATTCCACAACCTATAGTGTCTCACCACAGATAAAGCAGTGGCTAATGACTGCCCTTAATGACCAAGAACAGCACCATTTGTCTAGAGTTGTCAGTGCTAACCGACAAGCAATACTGTGTGAAATAAGAGCAGAAATTAATGTGGGGCTTATGATGAACAGCATCCATTAGGACAGTGTGGCAAAATTTGGCTTTAAAGAGCTATGACAGCAGACGACCAATCTGAGTGTCTTTTCCAACAGCACGATATTGCCTACAGTGCCTCTCCTGGGCACGTGACTGTATTGATTGGACTCTGGACAATTGTAAAACCATGGGTTGGTCAGATGAGTCCCAATTTCAGTTGGTAAGACCTGACAGTAGGGTTCGTGCGTGGTGCAGATCCCACTGAACCATCTCCCCGAGATGTCGACAAGGCCCTGTGCAAGCTGGTGGTGATTCCATAATGGTGTGGTGTTTTTACATGGAATGGACTGGGTCCTCTGGATGTTTGGCTACTTGGAGACCATTTCTAGCCATTCGTGGACATCTTGTTCCCAATCAATAATGGAATTTTTATGGATGACAATGCGCCATGTCACCAGGCCACAATTGTTCACGATTCGTTTGAAGAACATTCTGGGACAATTCAGGTGAATGGTTTAACCACTCAGGTCAGCTGAAATGAATCCCATAGAACATTAATGGGACAAAATCGAGAGGTCGGTTCATGCATAAAATCCTGCACAAGCAACACTTTCGCAATTATGGACGGCTATAGAAGCAGCATGGTTCAGTTTTTCTGCAGGGGACTTCCAACAACTTTTTGCATTCATGCCATACTGAATTTCTGCATAAGCAGGTCAGACATGATATTAGGAGGTGTCCCATGACTCTTTTGATCTCAGAGTAAGTAATTACTATTTATCTATTACTGCTTTCTTAATATTCACTTGGTTGCTCTGATAATTATCAGAGTTTAATTACCTACCAAATGAAAATGAAAGCTCTAAAAGTAGCTGCTAAAATGATGTATATATTTTAAATATTTTGTGCAACACGCCTGTTTTGACTTATTACCATTATCAAATGACCTGCGAAAATAATGTTGGTAAGATTATCTGTACATAATTCATGACTGTTTTATGTTTACATTTGCATTGGTACTTATGTTCAAAATGATGACCTATTGCATCAACAGTAAATTTTTTCTGTCATGTCTTGGTAAGTACAATACCTCTTGTAGTTATGAAATGCAAAAATATTTTGTCCTCAAATGCTTTTTGACAGGTCAACTTTGACAGTTCTTTACTGTGATGCTATATGTTTCCAAAGTATATACAGCTTACCAGAGGTGATATTAGATTTTATTGTTTTCTTTTTCCTTTAAATTTTATCTACGGTCTGTGTAAGTTTTGTGTACCATATGATTATCTCTTTTTATATTTTGTTATGTTAATAAAGTTTTCAAGGTAGTGTTTATGTTTAAAATCTGTGTGTTAATTTAGAATTTCACATGGATATTTTGTCATATGAATATAAATTTCCAGTTCTTCAAGATTATTCATGGTAAGTCCTTTTGGTATTTTGTGTAATTCTGCTAATGCAGATAACTGTAGACAAAATATAAAGGAAAATAAGAACAACAAAATGTAGCATCATCTCTGGTAAGCTGTATATGCTTTGCAAACTTACATCATCATAATAAGGAACTGTCAAAATTTAACTGTCAAAATATCTTACATAAACATATTTTTGTGTTTTGTAAATACAAAAAAGTATTATACTTAACAAGCCATTACAGAAAAAAAAATCTACTGTACATGCAATATGGTCTTCACTTCCAACTACATATAAGTAGCAACGCAAATTTAAACATAAAACAACCATGGATTACTTATAGATAATCTTACTAACATTATTTTCACACACCACTTGTAATGGCAATAAGCTGAAACAGGCCTGTCATGTAAAAAAATTTTAAAAAATATATTAGTTTATTGCAGCTAGTGTAGGAGCATTCAATTTCATTATGTCTTACAGTGATGTGTATTAAGCTGAGGGCCCAGTGAAATGTAGAACAGAGATCTGCATGCACTTTACCTCCAGAGCACCAGGCTCAACTGATAAACATGGTAGACAGAGCTCTGTTTACCATGTTTATCAATTGTGCCTGGTGCTCTGGTGGTAAAGTGCATGCCTGGAAGCCTAGAACTCAAAGGATTGAATCCCAGATGAACCACATAAATTTTCACTCTACCTTTAATCTGTTTAATCTAGCCTTCACCTCTCAGTGATGTGAGGAATCATCAGGAACAACACATTCTTTGGGTTCCACATTAAGCTGTAAGTCCCCTTTCTCCAGTTGGATAGTGGGGATAGATTAAGGACACGCAATTTGCTAAAGTGGCATGCAGTGAAGGACCTGCACCCAGCCATTGAGCCACATAAATTAAATTGGCAAGAGAAAAAAAATAGAAATGAAGTAGAAGAGAAGGCAAGAGGAAGAGGAAAATGCAGCTAATCTAAGAAATTGGATTTGAAACTGAAATTGGTGGAGCTTCAATACTGCACAAAATCAGTAATAGTCGGAGGAACTGTAAAAATAAGTGTCTGTGTATTCTGCAGTCTCCCATGAATCCAGATAGTTGCAGGTTAAACATAAATGTCAGAGAGTGTGCATGACACTCACTTTTATAACTATTATGAGACTGAGAAGGTGAGGTGGGATACAGTGTGCTGGTGGTCAGAGAATAGTTTCAATAAAATAGGTGCATTTTGTATATGTTACATTTGTTCAAATCCCAGACATACATTGGAGAAATTTTACTGTCATAACATAAAACTGTCATAAAGTCATTTGCAAGGAATATTAAAGCTTCCAGAGAGAAGATAATGATTGCAATGCCTTTTAGATTTTCTTAAATTCTTTAAAAGTTGGAAGTAAATAATTTTGTTTTTAAAATGGTAGTCTGTACCATGTTGATTTTTGAAACTACACACACAAACACACACACAATATGAAAAGGATATTTCCAGAATGAAATTTTCACTCTGCAGTGGAGTGTGCATTCATATCAAACTTCCTGACAGATTAAAACTATGTGTTGGACCGAGAGTTGAACTTTTGCCTTTCACGGACAAGGATAAATTGCTATTCACCATGTAGAGGAGCCACTAAGGCCCAGAGGTGTTGGTGGCCGTATTTGTGTGTGAGTTATGCATGTGTGAATATGTGTGTTTTATTTTGTCTGCATGTGATGAAGGACTTAGTCTGGTAGCTAATAACATCTAGCAGTCTTTTTTCATTGTGCCCTTGTGCCACTCAATACCTTTTCATGGTGATGACTAGCAATCTGTCCTAGACATGTTGTTGCTATTCCATACCAGATTTTTCCATTATTTGTACATATTTATCTGACTATAAGAAGAGTTTTTTTCTCCAGATTCATCATTCTAAAAGTACAAGATCATTTTAAATTCACAGATTAAACTATTGTTCCTGAATTAAAGGCTTTTATGTTGTGTAATAGCTTAATATAATGTCTTACATTTACAGATGAATTTTTGGCAATCAATGTCATGCACAGACAAAATTTCAACAATTCAGAAGGGTGGGAGGGGAAACAGCAGCACCAGCTTGGCAAAGCACTACAATGAATGTGAGAAGGGGAGTAATGAGCGAGCAGCAAATTTCTTTCTGCTGCCAACCATGGGACTGTGTGTACTGCATATCTTGGCTTTTTATGAACACCTACCATGCTTAAACTGCAGTTCACCAGAATCCAATTTTGGCAGGAATTGAACTGCCTTTAAAATTGGACTAACACTAAGCAATAGTATACATTTCTAGAGGAGATAAATGAATACTAACAAAAATATGTTTGCATAGACCACTTGAAATGTGGCACAACAAATGGGACATGAGTGTGAACAACACTGCTAAAGCTGCTTCTGCTTTATAATCCTAGTGATTTTCAAGGCCGCCAACAGAGCTAACTCAGTGTGGTACAATTTCTGCCAATTCAGCTGTAGGAAGCCAGAGAAGACAACATAATGCTGTTATTCAGTTTACTTAAGGGCCCTAGACATGCACCAATTTATTGGTGACCAGGCAACAGATCATATATGTGTAGGTTTGTTTGCTGATCAACAGACTGATTTTCTTTGTTGGATGGTCGGTTGGGTATGACCACCCAGTAGTCAGCCCTCCCACCACTTCACCCAACAAATTGTGCTGTGGAGTGCTCTCATGCCAGCCACCCTAGAAAGCCTATAATGTCTCTGTAATTCATCCTGCAGAATTTTGTCTTCTGCCACTGCACATGGGAATAAACACTTCAATATTTGTTAACATGGCAGAGTATGAGGCTGACAAAACTTTGATGACAAAGTTTCTGGAGGAATTTATAGAAGATTCATGATTCTGGGAGTGTAGCAATAGAGATGCAAGAAATGAAACACTTATTCGTTTTTTGACAAATCCATGATTGTGTAATGTGGCACAATCAGTAAAGGATTAATATTTGATATTGAAAGTCCTTTGACTGTCTGTACTTCAGGTTTTAGATTTTATTTGCAATACTTCTTGGAAAATAAATCTAAATAACAAAACACAGACAGATTAGTTTTTTTTTTTTTTTTCATTTCCAATATGTATTGGAAGTAAAAGCTAAAAACCTAAATACAGACAATTAACAGATTGTTATTCATAAAATATACTTACTTCATTCTCATAAGTGGTAAAAAAATCCAGCCGATCACCATGCTTTCTGCTATGAAGAGTAAATTGTAGACATTTTTACTGTAGTAACACTTACTAAATGCTGTATTTCTGTTATTGCTGTATTTATTACTTACATCTGCACCACCACCTACTTCTAATTTGAAATGAGCTTCTTAAACTTATGCAGGACATCCTTCATGCTACTTACATAAATAAATGTTGCTGTGGTGGTCTACCTGTTAAAGGACTAAATTCCAGCATTGGAGGTCCTGTGCTGAATCCCAGATGGGGGCAGAGAATTTTCCTAGTTTCAGTCTCTTAAGGATGATCCCAGATTCACTCATCCTGCTATCAAATGAGTACCTGGGATCTTTTCCAGGGGTAAAAAGATGCGAGGGCAATAGGATCACCATCCTCATCCTCCTCAAACAGTGACAAAGAAAGGCTGCTCTCTACCTGCAGTCCGACCAGTAGCCCATTTGTGGTTTCTGCCACAAACATTACCTTTTTATATAAATGAATACATAAAGTTTACAGGGACATCATTTGTTTTATTGATTTACTTTCCCATGATGTATTTACTCAGGTACCTTTAAATAATATTAAAGTTTCAGGACTAATTTTATCCAATAACTGTGAAGGTAGAGCTGCACTGAATTAGAGGCCACGTTAAATTCTGTCTGTCACTAGAAACCTTAACATTGCTAAGAGTGTCTCCTCACAGCTTACAGCTACTCTCTTCACAGTAACAATATTTGTTTTCATCAAATGCTGCTTGATGAGCTTTAGCAACTTATAAAGCATATCTCATTCATTCTTAAATAATTTCAAAAATTTTCAGATCCCAGCTCGTTTAGTAATGAAGTGTGAGTGATTAATCTGAGAATGCCATTTCTTTTCTCTCCACTTTCACCTTTTCAGGTCTTGTCAGTTGTAAATCAGTCAAGGCAAATCCATGTTTTTGCTTCTTTGTTATACCAAGTGACATTTCCACAACATAACCTCAATGAACACAACATAAACAACAAGCAGCCAGGGATAAGAACAGGGTGGTGCTGTGATTGTTGCATGGCACTGGACAGGCTGTGTGGAGGCTGCAGCAAAATTGGTCAGTTGCTCAGCTGATAAATTGGTGCATATATAGGGCCATTTATAGTGTCAGCATTATGGAAACAAAAGTTATAGAACTTGATAATGGGTGCAGATCATAACTCTGACTGTCAAGAAATGCGGATCTACGAGTTCGCAGTTTACAGTTGACTCAGATGGATGATAAGATGCTAAATCTAAGTTAATAGTAATTCTATGAAGAATATATTAAAGAATGCCAGTTCTGCATGCCAGACTTCCATGGGATTGAAGCAGGGAAGTTTTCATGAATTGGAGTAGGAAGTTGCTCAGTACATGCGAGAGAAATGCAGTGAAGGCTTACAGATTACAGTAGATCCCCACCCCCTGGTGAGTCGATGTTCTATATCACTTGAGCTGGTCTTGCGAAAATTAATTTTTTTTTTATAAAACTAGAGTGAAAACCCATTTCCATGTATTGCCCACTTGTACATTTTATGCACTTTGTAATGTGTTACATTTTGAATTTTCTTTCAATTTTCCATCTACAACACAGGTAAAATTGTACCGCGTTGGGTCTTTGTTCATAATGCACAGGAATAACCATGATCCCAAACTGCTAATGCTTTTCTATTACAGGTGGACTGGTTTCAAGGAGTACACTTACTCATTCTTTGCCAACCCTTCAGTAATTGCGACCGCCTGACACTCAATTGTACAGTGCATACCACCCTTTCTGTCACTCCTATTGTTGCACATACTTAGCAACAGCAGTCATTAAAATACAGTACACCTAAGTACAATACAGTACACATTGCACAACATTGGCTGACCATTGTTCTGTGTACTGTAATTGGTTGAGTAGTAACATCTGCACTGAATTGAGCCCACCTGTGTAATGTTGATTTTAAACTATTGTATGTATATACAGTGTTTCTTGGTGTTTTAATTCATACATTACAATGAGTGGTAGGAGTATGAGAAAATTTGTGCCATTGAATGTGAAACTGGAGGCTTTGAAAAGACTAGACAAAGAAGAAATGTTAAAAAAGACTTGCTGGTGAGAGTGGAGTTGGTGAAGTGACAGCTAGAGAGTGGTGTAGAAATAGAGACAAAATTGAGAAGTTTCATCAAGCAGGTGTTGTATTTCACACTTGATCACATGTAAAGCTGTGAAACTTAAGGCTAAATTATAAACTGCTTCCATCTAAAACCCTAGCCTCAAAAAGGCTGCCCCAGGCTACAAAACACACGAAGAGAGGTTAACAGTTCTTGCTGCATTGAATGCAACTGCCAATAATAGGGAAGTCTGCTAATCCTAGAAGTTTAAAAAATGTCTTTGTTTCTGCATCACCTGTTATATATGTCCACCAAAAATCTGCTTTGATGGACAAAAATATTTTTAAGAAGTGGTTTTCTGAAAATTTTGTTCCAGAGATCGAAAGATACCTAAAGAAAAAGAGATCACCCTCCAAAGCAATTTTAATACTTGACAATGCTGGTTCACACCCTATGAGGAAGAATTAAAATGTGATGGTATTTGCACGTTGTTCTTATCCCCTAACAAGACGAGTTTAACTACAACCTATCCACCAAAGCAGATTACAACGCTTGGGACGGGAGGGGGGGGGGGGGGGGGGGAGGTTAGTAGGTATTGTCGTCGTTCACTTCAAACGCTTCTACAAACAACCTTCGATTAAAGACGTAGTTTAAGGACAGATGATTCATGGTCTGAAATAAAGGCAGAAGACAGTGATGACAAGGAATTGCCTAAAGAAGTTGTACCAGTGGTCACTCACACTGAGGGTTTGGTGGCGATAGATGTGACATTGCATTATATCGAGCAACAAGCAGGAGCTACTCCAACTGACACCGTGCTTCTTAGAAGATGACCGACACTGCTACTGAAAGATGAAGTTCCATTTTAAAGCAAAGAACTATTGACGATTTCTTTAAAATGTAACTTATATTTTTGCAATTTGGGAATGTGTGCCCATATATGTACATATAACACAGGTATGTACTATATTGCTTTTTATTTGTTTAATCATTGTTGTGCTGATTAAACATTTATTCATGATTTACCCATTGATTTAGTGATATTTCTATATTACCCAAATTTTTTTGTAATTTGAGGTAGCCTCAGTCCCAATTAGCTCTATTTATTGGGGCTATACTGTACTTCAGAAATTATCTGAGTGAAGTTGCTGGATGTAAACAGGAATTTTCCAACTGCAAATGTTGTGGAATTTAAAGCAAGTACTGGCTGGTGATTGTGGATGATGAAGAGGATGAGGCTTATGTAATGACACAGAAAAATGCTAACCCAGAAACTCACCATGACATCTGATAAAAAACTGTTTGTGTACCAGCATCATATTGCTGCAAACTGTGGTGCATGCAGTACCATGTAGTGCTTAACGTCACTGGCTGAAATGCTGTGGGTCACCAGTTCAAACCTGATGACCAACAATTACTGTTATTTAGAATTTATCATTTCTGTAAGTGTCTGGAAATATCTAATGTTTGTAAAGTTTGTATATTCTGGAATATTTGGTGTTTGTATAAATACTAGCAGTTTGAAACATTCAGTGTTTGTGTAAATAGCTGTGCTCTCAGTCCTGGAAGTAAGTTGTGTTCTGGCTGTATGTTGGCTCAGTAATAAACTTGCTTTCTGTACTAAGTGCTGAATTTCATTGATGTCCCTGTCTTTGGATTTGAACTTGATTGTGATTTAGACATGACATTGTTTGTTGGAGACACATGGTACTTTGAACTATATGCATCACTGTCAGTCCAATTAGACACTGTAAGAACCGTCGCCTGCATGGACAGGAACCAGAATACGAACAGCACATAATTTCTAATATCCATATATTCAGGAGAGAAAAATTGCAAAATAGCAGTAAGGCAGCTGCACATCTGGCAGCCATCATTGTTTTTCAGAGATGCTGGTCAGAAACCACTGCAATGCCTGAAAGGATTTAGCTGAGTTACCAAATACTACAGGTGGGATGATGTGTGTGAAGCAACAAAGAGGAACTCAGTAGCTGCAACAAAATCCAGCATGAGCTAAAGAAAATGTTTAGCAGCAATCAGCAGCAATTCCACTCTGTGGAAGGACAGTTGAAGAACAGGATCTGGAAAAGACTGTCATACATACAGAATGTTTCGGCCCTGTGCCCCATAATTAATCCTAACATGACAGAAGTCAACAGAGTGTCACATTTGATGAAAGGAGCCACAGAAGACATGTATGAAGCTCTTCTAGTGAAGGATGTCACAATGACTGAGAACTTCCTCAAGTGGTGCCAGCAAATCAAGAAAATGCAACACAAAAAGAGTCGTACCAAGCATGTATCATTGACTGACAAATATGGCCACTTTGACAGTTGTGGGAGATTACCATGAGCTTGCCTCTCACTTATACCACGTAGTAGCAGAAGGGATACAGTAGTGTATGGCAACCATAAATGTCAGACTGAGTACACAAAAGACAGCAGCCTTGAATGTTGACCCAATGCATAATGAGGTAATAGAGAATGTTTGAAGAAGAGATGTATTAGTGTTTAGCACTAATCTCCACAACCAGGCAAATATGGCCAGAAGAAATGGCTCACCCAACTTGGACTTATGCAACAGCTGTGAAATGACACTTCGGCACCAGGACAGTGCAAGTACATTTAACTGCTATACCGAGTACAATGATCTCCAGAACAACACACATTTTGAGGACAAAGAACACCATGCCAGTGTGTTTCCTCTGCGGATGCCCTGGAGACATTGCATGTTGCTGTAGAGAAAGAAAGCAGCATACTGACGACTACTATGCCACCAGACATCAGCTACACTATATGATCAAAAGTATCTGGACACCCCAAAATATACGTTTTTCATGTTAGGTGCATTGTACTGCCACCTACTGACAGGTACTCCATATCAGCGACCTCAGTAGTCATTGTGAGAGAGCAGAATGGGGTGCTCCACAGAATTCACGGACTTTGAACATAGTCAGATGATTGGGCGTCACTTGTGTCATATGTCTGTACATGAGATTTCCACACTCCTAAAGAAACCTAGGTCCACTGTTCCCCATGTGATAGTGAAGTGGAAACGTGAAGAGACACATACAGCAAAAAAGCGTGCAGGCCGACCTCGTCTGTTGACTGACAGAGACCGCCGACAGTCGAAGAGGGCTGTAATGTGTAATAGGCAGACATCTATCCGAGTACTATGATAGTTAGGTGGGAGGTGAGAAAGCTTGGTTTTCATGGTCGAGCAGCTGCTTATAAGCCACACATCATGCCAGTAAATGCCAAATGATGCCACACTTGGTGTAAGGAGCTAAACGTTGGATGATTTAACAGTGGAAAAATGTTGTGTGGTGTGACAAATCGTGGTACACTCTGATGTGGCGATCAGATGGCAGGGTGTGGGTATGGCGAATGCCCGGTGAATGTCATCTGCCAGCGTGTGTAGTGACAACAGTAAAATTCAGAGGTTTGGTGTTATGGTGTGGTCGTGTTTCTCATGGAGGGGGCTTGCACCCCTTGATGTTTTGCATCACAGCACAGGCCTACATTTATGTTTTAAGCTTCCCACTATTGAGGAGCAATTCAGGGATGACAACTGCATCTTTTAACATGATTAAGCACCTGTTCGTAATCCATGGCGTGTGGCAGAGTGGTTACATGACAATAACATCCCTGTAATGGACTGGCCTGCACAGAGTCATGACTGGAAACCTATAGAACACCTTTGGGATGTTTTGGAATGCCAACTTCATGCCAGGTCTCACCGACCAACATCGATATCTCTCCTCAGTGCAGCACACTGTTAAGAATAGGTTGCCATTCCCCATCAAACCTTCCAGCACCTAATTGAACATATGCCTGTGAGAGTGGAAGCTGTTATCAAGGCTAAGGGTGGGCCAACACAATAATGAATTCCAGCATTACCGATGGAGGGCGCCACGAACTTGTAAGTCATTATCAGCCAGGTGTCTGGATACTTTTGATCACATAGTGTATAATAGCAGTTCTGTTCATACCTGTCAGCCACAGGGGATTATAGTGGATCTTTGAGATGAAGCACATCATCATACTCTGGACTAGGTTGCTCCCCAACAAGCTGTAGCCATTCCCTGTCACCATGCAGAGGTACCAGCACTTCAGGAGAACTGAGTGAGCTGACCATCTATGGAGGTGAGGCTGCCACAGATGCAAATCCTCCATGGCACCAAGATATCTGGAAATCTTACTGATGTCATCATCAATGGCCAACCTGTCTAGGTGTAAGTCAACTGGCTTCCTTTTCTGGCATGGTGCATGCTTGACATCATCCCCTAAAGAAGATACAAAAGCAGTTGAGCTGAAAGTCACAATAGGATCAGGCCTGACCAAAGAACAGCATCGGTGAGCGATAGCCATTCTGTGTTAATTTTTTGATGCTTTCAAATCAGAAGTGGAGACCAAGCAACTGATAGTAAAACACCATATCAACACTGGGAATCATCCATCAGTTAGCCAGCACTCATATAGGGTGTCACTGGCTGAATGGCGGATAATTTGGGAGGAAGTGGAAAAGATGCTGCAAGATGACATCATTCAACCTTCAGAGTTCCCTTTGTTCTCTCCTGTTGTCCTTGTGAAGAAGAAGGATGGCATAAGGTGTTTCTGCATTGTTTACTGACAACTGAACAAAATCATGAAGAAAGATGTCTTTCCATTGCTGTGTGTTGATAACACCCTAGATTACTTGAAAGGAGATAAGTGTTTCTCAGCAATTGACATGCAACAAGGATACTGGCAAATTAAGGCCAACAAGGTTGACTGGGAAAAAGATTGCCTTTATAACTCCTGTTGGCCTCAAGTTATGCCATGTGGACTGTGTAATGCTTCATCCACTTTCGAATGTAAGATGGCTGGATGATAATGTAATTTTTTAAGACATTTGATGAATACCTAAGCTGTCTGAAAACCATGTTGAAATGTGTTCACTCTGCAGGTCTCTGCCTCAGTCCAAAAAAGAACCTCTTCATTGCCAAAGAAATAAAATTATTGGGGCACCTAGTGAATGGTGATGGAATCTGTTGCAACCCAGAAAAAAATAAGAGCAGTCACAGATTTTATGACTCCTCTGCACATTTGTGATGTGTGAAGTTTTCTTAGAATGTGCTTCTACTACTGACAATCAATAAAGGGCTTCTGTACTGGGGTACATCCCTTGCAAGAAATACTGCAAGGAGATGCCAAATTTTCTTGGTAGGTGCAAAAAGGTCTTTCCTTGTCCTTAAGGAAGCACTAACATCTTCTCTAGTCCTAGCATTATATGAAAAGAATGCAAAGACAGGACTTCACACTGATGGTTTCTGTTTTGGAATAGGGACAGTTATAATACAAATTAAGGAAGTATTTTAACCGTCCTCACCAACTGTAGTTGTATATATGGAAATAATCAGTAACAGTTGTGTAAAAGAAATTTAATTTCTTTACCAGTTTTGGGCACCAGCAAGTGTCAACCATAACATGCATACAGCAAAATGATGTGGTCATGTGGTTCATTGTACCTGTACAAAATTGGTATAAAGAAGCCAAACAACTAGTGCAGACATCATGCCACACCTGGATGTTGTCTGCACTTGTTATTTGGCTTCCTTATACCATTTTTGTACAGGCATTATGAACCACATGACCATGGAATTTTGCTGTTTGCATCTTATTATTGATACTCGCAAGTAATGCGATGGGCACAATCTTCTGGAGAATTGCACTAAGTTCCTGAAACCCGTAAAGAAATTAAATTTCTTTTATGCAGCTGGTTGCTGATTATTTTGATATGTACATTCAGGACGGTAACGAAAAGGTCATACATTTTGCTTCCTGAATAGTCTCCAAGTCTGAGATGAACTACTCTGTAACCAAGAAAGAGTGCCTTATAGTTATTTGGGCCATCAATGAGTTCCAGCCATATTTATTTGGCAATTCATTCACCATTGTAATGGATCACCTTTATCTCTGATGGCGATTAGCTTAAATGATCCGTCTGGTCAACTAGAGAGATGGGCACTGAGGCTTCAGGAATACAATATCACAGTGGATGCAAACAAAAGGGTACTGATCGCCATTTAAGGCAAAATATGGAAGGATGGATGAAATTGCAGTCATCGCTGCATTAAATGACATGAAATGTTGGACAGAGGGAAGATCCAGTACCACTGAATGCCAAACAAGCCTTGAAGAATGAGGAACTGACTAAAAAAGAATTCCAGTTAATTAATGAATTCCAATTAATTAATGAAGCAGGGTGTAAGAGGAACTGTGATGCACTGGGGCAGAAATGGTTGTGTGTCAATTCAGCTCATCTATGGCTAACTGTCCTGAAGTTTTTCCACAATGTTGCAACATTTGGTCACCTGGGCTCATGAAAACTCATATCACTGCCGAGGTCTCTACTGATGTGTTAGATTTTATATGAGCTACTGTAAGGAATGCCAACAATGGGAGCACATGTCACAATTACCTATAGGGCATCTGGTATCAATCTCACATGCAGCAGTGCCATTCCACCAAACTGGAATTGATCTCCTGGAGAATTTATGAGTAATAGTCTACACTGACTATTTCACTCATTATGTTGTCACCAAAGGTGTTATGACAGCCGAAGCTCCAGAAATTGCAAAGTTCCTTGCAGAAGATATCATTTTGAATCATGGAGAGGCCCATGTGATGATATAATGGAAAATTTTTCCAGAAGAGACTAATGTCAGTGGTAATTCCATGTCATGGCATCACCCACAGGATGACAACTGCCTACCATATACAGATGAATGACCTCAAAAAATGCTTTAATAACATATTGACAGATATGTTCTTGATGTACATTAATATCAAACAGAGAGGTTGGGATACAATACTGCCTGTCATGACATTTGCATACAACACAGAGAACTAAGACACTACTGGGATCACACCATTCTTTCTGCTCCACAGTCACAGAGCAAAAACAACAATGGATACACTATTCCCATTTGAACCAGATAATGATCAGGATGACTGTGTGAAACATCTCATTATCAGAACCAAAGAAGCAAGGCAGCTGACTCGTATGCAGACTTTGGACACCTAGGAGAAAGACCAGGAGTGCTATAATTTCAAGTGCCAGCCTTTGAGATACAGCCCAGGAGACTTGGTATGGATTTTTAGGTCCATGTGGAAAGTGATACTACAGGAAAAGTTATTAAAGTGCTACGTGAAGTTGAGGACTGCGGCTCTTAATCAAAAAGACAGAAGTGCAAATACATCATTCATGTCCCCCATATGGATCCCTACTACAGTTCAGAGGTGCAGATTGGTAGTGGGAGGTTCAAGGAAGCTGAAGACCACTCACCAATTGCAAAATTTCTACATGAGTGGCTACCTTCAATGCTCATCTTAGTAAAGGCTATGTAACATAACCAGACAATGAAGATCCACCATTGCCGCCATATACAGAACCACTGACAAGATCTAGACCCAAAGTGTTGTAGTTCACTCTGATGAGAACTTCTGAAACAGCAGATCACTTTTTCTCCAGAAGAGGGAGCAATGCCATGAGCTATGGTGCATACTGTGTAACACAGTGGTTAGCATCACTGGCATGCTGTTGGTCTCCAGTTCAAACCTGATCACCAGCAGTTGTTGGTTATTTAGAATTTATCATTTCTAGAATGTTCTTGAAATATTATGTTTGTAATTTTTGTATGTTTTGAATATTTAATATTTTTATAAATACTAGCATTCTGAAATATTTCGTGTTTGTATAAATAGCTGCATACTTTGTCCAGGATGTCAGTTCTGTGCTGGCTGTACATTGGTGTCAGTAGTAAATGAGTTTTACGCACTAAGTATTGAACTTCATTGATCTGGACATGTGCCGGCAAACATTACTGTTGACATGAAGGGCATTAACAGCGCTCCTATAAGAAGTTCTGACAGTGAAAAGGCCAGAATCATAGTAAACCTGGGTGCACTAACAGATGGGAGGAAGCTACCCCCCACTCCCCTGCTCTATGTGATTGATTCCAGGAAAATGATATCAAAAGAAAAACTGCCTGCAGGGCTTATCTTTAGATGCCAAGAAAAGAGATGGATGACAAATGATCTGATGCTGGATTAGCTGAAGATTCTCTGAAGCAGAATATGAAACACTTTGCTTAACAGATGGAAAATGTTGGTGCTGTATTCTTTCATGGCACACCTCAACCAGGAAGTTAAGGTCCTTATACCAAAGAACAACACAGGCTTGACAATAATTCTTGGTGGCATGATCTCACAACTTCAATTGATGGATGTTGTTGTGAGTAGACCTTTTAAGGCTCACCTGCAACAGCTTTACAGTGAGTGACTTTTTCAAGGAGACCTTGCCCTGACTCCAGGGGATTAAGACTGTTTCTTTTTGTTTATTTTGTTTCTCCTTGTATTACCAAATGTAGAGAATCATTAAATGGCATAAGATGCTAACACTTTTAGTGAGACACTTTATATCAGTAAAACTTCCTGGTTGAGGTGTGCCATAAAATAATACAGCACCAACATTTTCCTTCTGTTAAGAAAACTGTCTCATATTCTGCTTCAGAGAATCTTCAGCTAGTCAGAATATGTTAAAAAAGTTTTTTGATGGATTTTCTTCAGAAAAAGGGGGATGTCTTATATTTAGGGTCATATTATAGTCAGATAAATATGGTTTGTGTGTGTGTGTGTGTGTTTGTGTGTGTGTACATACTAATTCATTATCTATCAAACATTGACAGAATCTTGTCTATCATTCTTCTGTACTGATTTTTAAGGAAACATCCACCAATGATTATAAAAGGACAGTTCCTGGAAAAAGCACCTAACTTCATGTTGATTATAAATGGTGCATTGTGAGTACAAGAAAAATACTACCCCTTTTGTTTCACTGTCACCAGCATGTATTAATTACTACTGCTCATAGCTTATTCACTCCCCTGCACACAAATGGCCCAGTCTTGGTACAAATATAAACAACTTTAATTTTTGTGTGTGTTTGCAATTCTGTGAGATTGCCAATGTTTGTTTTCTAAAAATTATAGATTGCATGCACTTGTACTAAGATACTTGATTTATTTAGTTTATGCCAAGTATTGCATGTATGGCTGCACATTACATCGTATAAATGTAATTTTATCAAAAAATAAAAATAGATAGTAGCAAAATATTTTTTCCCATAGGAAGACTTCATAATATTGTTGTGGCACATTGTTAACTAAAGGTAGTTAACTGCTCAGACATCAGTGAATATCTGATTATAAATTCAAATTTTTGGAATAGAAGAGGACCATCTGCTTATCAATAACCAAAATAGGAACATGTGAAGCTGTGCTGAGAAACACACAGCATTTTTCAGTACGAAATGTCTGGAATTTTTACAGCCTTAGGTTCTGCAAGTAAATGACCTCCTCTGATGGATGTTCACTCACTATTTATATTATACAGGTTTTGAATGTATATGATTGTTAAAACTGGCCCGATGACTTAGTGCAAGCAAGTATCTTGGGTCATCTTCGTACATCGGAAGGCAAAATTTAAAAAAAGAAAAAGATTATTCGCTTTACTACATAATAGTAGGTTTCTCACAGTCTATCAAGAATTAACTTCACCAGAGCATAATTACCCTCAAGACATGCTCAGTAGTGCTACTGAAGTTCTTCGTTGAAACTACCAATGTTCTCCATTACTTTTGCTGTTCACAATATTCACCATTTTGCCCACCCCTTTCTTTTCCTTTTTCTTTCTCTCCACACACACACACACACACACATATATATGCACATTCTGCTGCAATGTTTATCTTGATTTTCAGTTGTTTTCAGTTTTTCTTTTCCCGAGTGAGCCATATGGTTTTCACTGTGTACTGTGTCTAGAATATGCATCGGACCATTTGGTACCAGTTGTTCATTTCTCATATTGAAAAGTCCTAAAAGTCACAATTGCTGCTCTGAAGGTGTCTCAGTTTTGCATGTCTTCTGGTTGTATATCCATTTCCTCTAAATCATTTTTGTTATTTATGTATTAGTATGTTCTTATATATTGTTTTGAAGTTTAAGATGTATTTCATCAATTTTGAATCAATTATTCTTCTTATATTGCCACAAAACTTAATTCAATGTTTGCGTATCGTATCCTTTTTTTCCTTTCTTACTGATTGACTAGGATGATGTAACAACTTCAGTTCAGATAAGCACACTGCGTTAATGACTGTTTTCCTTTAACCCCTTTTTCGTAAATAGTCTGTGTTATTCAGAAAGCTTTGTCCATTTTTCTGGCTCTTGCTTTAAGGGCTTCTTTATCTAGCCCATTGGCTGTAATCCATCTTCTCATACATTTTAAAGCTATTCACATGTTTCATTCTTCCTTGTCAACTACTAAACTGGTTTGTAGTGTCTGTGATATTTGACTTTACTTCTAGGTTTTTTTAAACCTGCCAGCTTGTCTTGTTCATCTACTTCTTTCAGTACATTAATTTGTTGTTCTGTTGTTATTGTTGTACCATTTGCAAAAGCTAAACTGTCTCTATTCACACCATTCTTAATAGTGAATAGTTTCTGAAGTTTTGTTCTTTGCGCCATCCTTGTATTATTTTTTCCAATACACATTTGAACAAGAAACTGGTGTCCATCTCCATGTCAAATTCCTGTTATACTTCTAGAGGCCCTGTTCTTCCTTCCCACTACCTCTTTTACTCCTTCATTCCACAAAGGTCATCTCCTGCCATTTTCTGCCACTTGTCCACTCTTAGAGAAACGTCCTCAGAATTTTAAGCTCATCGGGCAGAAAATTAGTCCCTCCTTAAAAGAGTAATTGATCCCCGTGGAGCACTGAAGGCGGTGTAGAACTGATACCAGGTGATTATGTGACCCTCCACTGTTGATGCAAACCATGGCAGTGTAGTGGTGTGTATGTACCAGTCAGTTGTATGAAATCAAAGCAGTGATATGAGTCAACGTCTCTTTGTTATTAACCTCTTTCTCATTTTTATCCATCATTGTTGCGTCCTCTGTCAAACCTCTCCTCTTACTTTTTACCATTCCATACAATACTTTCTTACTCCTTCTGCTATCTTCCCCCATTCTCTTTGTCCATTCTTTTGTCTACTTTCTTCTCTCCCAAGCCACTGTCTTATCTGCCTCTTTCTTATACTTGCCTCTTGCTAATTCAGTTCTTTCTTGGAGCCATAGTCTGAAGGCCTTGTTCTTCCTTCCCACTACCTCATTGACTCTTTCACTCCACAAAGGTCATCTCCTGCCATTTTCTGCCACTTGTCCTTCCACATACAGCTACTGCAACTTCTACTATAGCACTTTTAATTGTTCTCCTCTTCTCAATGCTTTTTGTTCATCATTTGGTAATCTTTTCCTTATAACCTCCTGGTAGTCTTCCGTGGCTTCCTTTTCGTTCAGTTTCTATACTCTTGATTTCTCTTTCCAGGTTCTCTATCTTCTTCCAGTCCTACAAGAGTCTCATGCTCATTGCCTGTAGCTGGTGGTCACTATCCAATGCCCCCCTGCAGATCCAGGGGTAAGAATAGGCCCGCAGTATTCCTGCCTGTTGTAAGAGGTGACTAAAAGGAGTCTCACATGTTTTGGCCCTTATGTGAAGATCCCCTCTCGGGTTTGACCTTCATCTTTCAAAATTGTTCCAAAGAGCGAACCAATTGGGGGGGGGGGGGGGGGAGGGTGCCTTACTTGGTGCATTGTGTCCATCGTGCATTGAGATCTTAAGCCCCTTTCTCGTCATCACATTGCAGTCCCACCCGTTCTCTATCTCGTAGGTGAGGATAAGCTGTGCACTATGCAGTGTCGCTTTCTGTGCTGATGACGACCATGGACTTCTTTGCGCCTGATATCCAGCATGGTAGCCAGTCTGTTGTGTTGGGGCCGCCATGTACCCTGTTGGTTGTAGCCCCCTGACAACACAGGGATCACTCTGCTGATGCCTGCGCCGTTAACTCCCCACGTATGCCAAGGAGTAGATGCCTATCTCCCTGGGGCTTTGGGACTCCCAGCAATGGCCATCCTGCCAGGTGGCCCTTGCTGTGCCAGGGTGGCACCTGTGGTGAGGGCCCTTGGTTGGAGTGGGTGGCATCAGGGCGGATGACACGCAATGAACCGTGGTACACCATCTCTTGCTGATGGCCAACCACCAGCAGTCTCTTAGTGTTCGAGGGCTCAATTTAATGCAAACATGTATAAACCCAAATCCTTCCCCTCCCTGGCCACACCATGGAAGGAATGAAAGACTAAGTTTGGCAGTGGAGCTTATTCGTCCCAGTACCTAGTATGTATGAGAGCTGATGGGGAGTCTTTCATGACTATGAAGCCTCAGTTCTTTGTCGAACATTTGGAGGGCAAGTTTGGGGAGGTGGAGGGCTTGTCCAAAATGCACTCTGGGTCAGTCTTAATAAAAACAGCACCCTCCGCCCAGTCATGGGCATTACTCGCCTGTGACAAGTTGGAGGATGTTTCTGTTACCATCACGCCCCATAAGAGTTTAAATATGGTCCAGGGTATTATATTCTACAGGGACCTTCTTTTGCAGTCTGATGATGAGCTGAGTGCTAATTTGGAGCCGGGAGGCATTCATTTCGTCTGGCGCGTTCATCAGGTCCGAGGGGTAATCAGGTTGCCACCTGTGCCTTCATCTTTGCCTTTGGTGGTGATACATTGCCTGAGAGGGTCAAGGTGATGGTCTAGCACTGTGACGTCAAGCCCTATATCCCTCCCCTGATGTGGAGCTTTAAGTACTGGAAGTTTGGCCATGTGTCTTCCCGCTGCACTTCCAGCCCCAAGTGTCGAGATTGCAGAAGCCCATCACATTCCAATACTCCATGTGCCCCACTGTGTCAACTGCAGAGAACATCATTCACCTTGCTTACCAGACTTAAGGATTTTACAGAAAGAGTGGAAAATAATTGAATATAAGACCCTGGACTGACTGAGCTACACTGAGGCTAAGCAGAAGTTTGAACGCCTACATCCTGTTCGCATGACCTCATCTTATGCAGCTGCTACCATTGTTCTAGCCCCATCAGGTCCACCTACAACAGTCACCTCTCAGAGCCGGAAGACTACACCTGCCCCCTTGCTCGTGGGGGGCACTACCCTCCCTGTTGCTCCTGCACCACCTACTTTGGGAGCAACACCCCCCCCCCCCCCCCCCCCACCGCACCCATCGGGGAAATCCATCCCCACTTCTAAGCTGGAGAAGTGTCCAACTTCTTTGGCTCCTCTCACTTGCAAGGGGTCCCTTGGGTCCCTCCCTTCCCAGGTTTCCACCAGTGGCAAAGATTACACCTGCGAGTGGCTGAAGTGCCCACCAACAGCTGGTTGTAGAGCTTCATGATCCTCCTCTATCCCAGAGACAGAATCAGTGAAACAGAATCAGTGAAGCCCTCCCAGACAGTGAAACCCAAGGAGCAGCGACAAAAGTCCGAGAAGAAGACCTCTAAGACCAAAGAACTTGCGGTGGCACCCACCCCACTGCTCCCTACAGGCTCTGCATCTGAGGATGAGGTGGAGATTCTGGCATCCGCTGAGGACCTAGATCTTGCCGGACCCTCAGACACAATGGACGTTGGTCACACATGTCCTCAGTCTGTGGCAGCAGGTGACCCAGTGGTTTTTTCCACCACCTTGCTGAGATCCGACAACTTCTAAGCCTTTGCCCTTTTTTCCGCATTGCTCTCCATGAAACTTGGTTTCCGGCGATGTGAACCCCCGCCCTCTGTGGCTATTGTGGTTATTATAAGAACTGGGCAGCTTATGAGAGGGTATCTGGTGGCATCTGCATCTACATCCTTAACTCTCTTTACAGTGAGTGTATACCTCTTCAAACACCTTTTGAGGCTGTCACTATTCGGGTTTGGGCACCTCAGGCTGTTACTGTCTGCAGTATCTGTCTTCCACCAGATGGTGATATCCCGCAGCATGTATTGGCTGTGCTGATAGACCAACTGCTGCCACCTTTTCTGTTATTGGGCGATTTTAACGCCCATAACCCTTTGTGGAGTGGCTTGGTGACAACAGGCCAAGGCACTGTTGTTGAGCAAGTGTTGGCACAGCTTGACCTGGAACTCTTAAATAATGGTGCCTCCACACATTTCAGTGTGGCACATGGCACGTACTCAGCCATCGACCTTTCGGTCTGCAGCCCTAGCCTTCTACCATCTGTCCAATGGAGTGTACATGATGACTAGTGTGGTAGTGACCACTTTCCAATCTTTCTGTCATCCAGATAGGCTATGAATAAGGCTGACTGGGACTTGTTTACCTCCATTGCGGTATTGAGCCTCTTTCTAATGATGCCATTGATGTGGTGGTTCACACGATCACCACTGGCATCATTTCTGCTGCAAAATCTGCAATTCCCTGTGCTTCCGGGTTCCCTTGACAGAGGACTGTACCTTGGTGGTCACCCGAGATCGCTGAGGTGATTAAAGATCGCAGGCAGGCCCTCCAACGTCATTAGCGGTACCTATCATTGGAACACCTTATCACCTTTAAACAGCTCCGTGCCCAAGCCCGCCATCTTATTCGCCGATGCAAGCAGGAGTACTGGGAAAGGTATGTCTCCACCATTGGCCTCCGTACCTCTCCATCGCAGGTTTGGGCCAAGATTAGGTGCCTCTATGGCTATCAGACCCCCATCAGCTCCATGAATGGAGCAGTCTGTACTGACTCCGATGCAACTGAAAAACTCACAGCGGAGCATTATGGTCAGAGTTCCACTTATACGAATTTTCCGCTGGCCGTCCGCTCCCTGAAAGAGCAGTTGGAATGTCGGAGCCTTTCATTCCACAGACACCACCCTGAATCGTACAATGCTCCATTCAGTGAGTGGGAATTCCAAAGCGCCCTAGCCACTTGTCCTGATATGGCTCCCGGGCCAGATTGCATCCACTATCAGATGCTCAAACACCTCTCGGTAAACAGCCAGCGATGCCTCCTAAACCTTTTCAACTGTATCTGCGTTGCAGGTGAGTTCCTGTCTCAATGGCGGGAAAGCATTATCATACCAGTGTTGAAGCCTGGCAAGAGCCCACTGGAGGTGGACAGCTACCACCCCATTAACCTCACCAACGTTCTGTGAAAGTTGCTCAAACGCCATGGTGAGTCGGAGGTTGAGTTGGCTACTTGAGTCTTAGGGCCTTCTGGCTCCGTCTTAGGGTGGATTCTGTAAGGGCCGCTCTGCCACTGATAATCTGGTCTGCCTAGAGTCTGCCATCCGTACGGCATTTGCCCGTTGTCAGTATCTGGTTGCTGTCTTTTTGACATGTGGAAGGTATACGATACCACGCAGCGATATCACATCCTCACCACACTTCTTGGGTGGGGTCTTAGGGGCCCGCTCCTGATTTTTTTTCAAAATTTTCTGTTGCTTTGTTCCTTCCGCATTCAAGTTGGTTCCTCCCATAGTTACTCCCAAGTCCAGGAGAATGGGGTCCCGCAAGGCTCTGTCTGCCTCTTTTTAGTTGCTATCAATGGGCTAGCTGCAGCTGTGGGAATGTCTGTATTGGCTTCTTTGTATGCTGATGACTTTTGCTTGTACTATAGCTCCACTGGCATTGCAGTTGCTGAACGGCAGCTACAGGGCGCTATCCACAGGATGCAGTCTTGGGCCATCACGTACGCCTTCCAGTTCTCAGCTGCCAAGACCTGCGTCATGCATTTTTGCCAGCGTCGCACTGTTAACTATGAGCCACACCTTTATATTGACAGTGAACCTCTTACTGTGGTGGAGATGCACAATTTTTTGGGCTTGCTTTTTGATACCTGGTTGACTTGGCTCCCTCATATTCGGCAGCTTAAACAAACTTGCTGGCACCCTCTTAACGCTCTTTGTTGCTTGAGTCACACCAGCTGAGCTGCCGATTGGTCTATCCTTCTACGACTGTATCAGGCATTGATTCAGTCCCATCTCGATTATGGGAACTTGGCTTATGGTTCGGCATCGCGGTTGCTTGACCCCATACTTCACTGCAAGATCTGACTCACAACTGGAGCTTTCCCCACAAGCCCTGTAAACAGCATACTTGTGGAGGCTGGTGGCCCTTCATTGCAGATCCAGTGCCTACGTTTACTGGCCGCTTATGCTGCACATGTTTGTAGCTTCCCCAGGCATCCAAATTACCGTCTCCTGTTCCCCAACTCAGTTGTCCATCTTCCAGAACGGCAGCCCAGGTCAGGGTGTATGATCACAGTTCATGTCCGGGCTCTTCTCTCTGCGATTGAGCTTTTCCCTCTCCCACCTCTTTCCGGCCCCATATACGTATACCCCCATGGTGTGTGCCCTGCCCATGCCTTCGTCTGGATTTGGCACAGGGCCCGAAGGACTCAGTCCCTCCTGAGGCCCTCTGCCGCCGCTTTCTTTCTGTCCTTGCCTCATTTGACTGCTCTGATGTGGGCTATGCTGATAGTTCACTGGTTGCTGGTCGAGTTGGTTGTGCTATTACTCTTGGGGACCCTTTTGAACAATGCTCATTGCCGACTGGCTGCAGTGTTTTCGCTGCAGAGCTTGTCACCATCTTTCTCACCCTATAGTATATCCGCTCCTGCTCAGGTGAGTCCTTCATTATCTGTAATGACTCCCTGAGTGTTTACGAGCTATCAACCAGTGTTTCCCTCACTCTCGTCTGCTATCCAGGAGTCCCTCCGTACTCTTTCCCGTTGCGGCTGCTCTGTGGTCTTTGTGTGGTCCCCTGGTCAAGTCAGCATCCCAGGTAATGAAAGCGTTGACACATTGGCCAAACAGGCTTTTGGTGCACCGGCGTTGGAGATTGATCTTTTGGAGTGTGATCTCCAATCAATTTTGCAACAGAAGGTCCTCGGCACCTTGGGTGATAAATGGTGCACCCTGCCTTCACCCAACAAACTTTGGGTCGTCAAGGAGACAACAAGTGTGTGGTGCTCCCTTGCAAGCCTCTCGCAAGGACTCAGTTGTTCTCTGCTGGCTACGCATTGACCACACCTGGCAGCTGCACAGTCATCTCTTGCGCTGTGAGGATCCACCTCTCTTTGCTGTGGATCAGTGTTGACAGTGGTCCACATCTTGTTGGCCTGTCTGCTTTTAATTGTCCTCAGGTAGACGTTTGTGCTGCCTTATAACTTCCCTGCACTTTTAACGGATGATGCTGCAATGGCAGATTTAGTTTTGAGTTTTATTCGTGCATGGGGCTTTTATCGCTCGATCTAAGGGTTTGTCTTTTTTTTTGTGTTGAGTCTGGCCTTTGGCGAATGGTTTTAGATTGGGGATTTTAGTGTGTCTCTTGGTGGTTGGCTTTTCCTTTTTTGTTTCCATGGTCACCAACCACTGTCATACTCTGTGTGCTTTTAATTCCTTTTTTCTGGTCTTTGTCTGTGTCTTTCCTGTTCTGTGTCATCCCTTGCCATCTCCGTTGCTTGTTTTTTATCCCTCGTGGGTGCTTCATGGGCATCGAAAAAGGGACCAATGACCTTTGCAAACCAACCTACGACTATCCAATGCCTTTATATCCACTACAGTCCTCTTCATTTCCCAATCGTAGAGCATGTAATTTGCCAAAGATTTCTGAAGCAGATTCTTGCTGCACCACATTACTTTGTGGCTCTCTTTCTTCTGAAACCAGGAGTTACCTATCGCTAATCACTAAACCATTGCTCTTGCAGAATTCCGGCAATCACTTTCTTTCTTTATTTCTACTTCCCCATCCTTCAGCTCTCAGTACATTTTCGTACCCTTATCTTTCACTCCCTACATGTGCATTCAAGTCTCCCATGACTATTACTCTTCGTCCATTCAACTGCTCTTGTAATTCTTCCTCAGTGGCCATCTTTTCTTGAAATGTACAGCCACTTGAAGGGCATTCACCTGAACCACCTACACATTTCTTTCCTTTGTCATTATTCTTTACTTATCCTCTGTACCTTTACTTTTAACTATCCCTCACAACATCTCCCATTCTCTTTTTGTCTTCTTTTTTCATTTCCACTCCAGCACGTTCTGCAAACTTTCCCCAGTTTCCTACTGCATTCTCCTTTCCGTCTTGTCTCCCTCATGCCTAACGTATCCAGTTTTCTCCTTTCCATCATATTCACTATCTCCTCTACCTTTCCTGTCAGTGTCCCAATGTTGGAAGTTCCTATTCATAGTCCGTTTGTCTTGTCAGGTCATTGTTTCTTATAACCAACCTTTCCAATGCTAGTTCCTATGTTGAAAGCTGATTGTTGATCCACAGTTGGCTTGCTAGACCTATCACATCTTCACTAGAGCCCCATTAGCCACCACTTTTTGAAGTTCCTGGTGTCCTAGTTTTAAAATTGCTGTAATATGTGTGGGGCTCACTTCATTGATAGTTTTGTTCTGTCTTTCTCAATAATTTCTTTTTACACTTCCATTTCTCAGTGTGTACTTGCATTGCTGTTTATGCTCATTTGGTTTGGTAAGTGTCCCAGTCTTCTTTGTTCTGAGATGCATGGCATTCTTTCCAAACAGTTAACCAACCCTTCAGTGCCTGTTATCATTCCATCACATGTATTTCTTTCTCGTTTTGGATCCCTGCTATTTCTTTAGCAGCCTATACCCACTGTCTTTTTGTATTTTCCAAGTCTTTCTCTACTGCTCAAACCAGAGCTTTGAATTCATTTTCTTTTTTTTAGTTCTTTGGTACTGAGGCAGAACACAACTGTGGTGTTGTTCTTTCTGTTAGGAGCTATGGGTCTGCACTTTATTATTGAAAGGTAGTGATCAGATTGTATATTTATTCCCTTTTTAAGTCTGACTTGCATTATTGCTTTGCCCTTGAGATATAACAATGTGGACTACAAGTATGCATTTCTGTAGCTATGAGTGTCATGCTGTTTACTTCTTGCACAGATGCCAAAAATGTGTGGTCATTAGTTAAATATTGTGGTTCTCACATAATTCAATGAGCCATTCTCGATTTCGTTTGTCTTTTTTATGTGCCAGTTAGTCCCCAGTAATATTCCTGTACTTTGTTTCCCATCCAAGTTGTGCATTGATCTCCCAATGACATCTTCATGTGGTCTTTTGTGATATCTGCCTTCCAGATATCCACCATATTCCAGAATTTATCTGATTTTATTGTTTGTAGGGCATGGGCATGAAACAAAGTATTTTCTTTTTCACCTCACATTGTCAGCAAAAAGACTTTGTCACTTATAGATTCGAAGTATGAGACAGGTGCAATAATTTTGTAATTGGCACTAAAGGGAGCACTGAAATGGGTGTCAAAGCATGCTGTTAGCTTACTGTAATCACACCACATTATTTTAAAGAATGCAGATACCTGAAAACAACAGAGATTGGAATCCAAATAAAAATTGCAGAAAATGGCAGAAAAGGTCTCTGTAAGGTGTCAGAACATTTTTATTTTTTCAAGATGCATTTTGAGGACTCAATCCCCAGTGATGTATTTTACATGCAAAACAAGTAGTAAACAGATATGTCGATTCAATAGCTTTCTGCCAGAGGTTTCATTGGGTATTTCAGATCTATGTTGAAAATATAAAATGAGATTTACCACAAGCACTTAACCCCATATAGGATGAGGCACCTAACTTTTTCACCTCAAATTACTTTTGACTCGTTAGAGACATTTATAATTTATTTTCATCTAGACCAATGGTCATCAAACTGCAGTCCACAGCCCACATGCAGTCCAAATCAAGTATTCATGTGGTCTCCAATTCTTGGTCATATTTTATAACACTATGCATCTAGCAACAAATAGCCAAATCAAAAAATGTCAGCTAATGTTAAGAGCTTCTTAAGAGTGTAGTTTTCTGCTCACAGTCAGTAACAAATAAAAATACTTACAGAGACAGTAATATTTGAACATGTGCTTAGTTTTAACTGGTGTTGGTGACTTTGGTTGTGAGCTAAGTAAATTTGGCCACTTACCACAGGCGCTGTGGGTAAGTAGCATAACCACTAAGGGGTTAGAGGACGTGAGAGGGGGGGGGGGATGTTTTATTGTTTATCTTTCATTAGTGATAATTCATGGCGCTCTGTGGCTCGTACTGGTCAGCTGCTATAGTGTAAATTTCAGATGTAAATAACGTGCAATCATGAATGCACTTTATAGAGATGGTCATCTGCAGATGTGGTACATATTTGTAGCATGGAATATGAAATTAAATTAAGGCTGTTGTAATCCAGTGCAATGAACAGAAGAAAAATGACATTCGAAACATTTAGTAAATATTTATAATTGTGTCACATACTGCATAATGCATTCAAATATAAGTACAATTACTGTTGTTAATTGATTAATCATTGCTCATACAAGACAACAACACTTCATCTGGCAATTGCAGTGTCATGGCTCTGGGGTCTCTGAGGGTGGCAGCATTCTGAAACAGGAAATAGTTGACACAAAATGTTCTGAATGGTGTCAACTTCTAACGATCAGTACTTGGAGGCCGGCAGCCAACTTTCTGTGACCTTACTATAGCTAGTCTATTAGGGGCTCATACCATGCTAATTTATGAGGGTTACCAATCAATAAATAGATCGGTACATATGTGGCCCCAGATGCCACCCCACAATGTCAGTGTTGGCTCTTTAATAAAAGAGTTTGACAACCGTTGATCTGGACAAACAGTAATCGGGGGCTCAAGAAACAAACAATGATGCATTCTTACAACTTCAGTAATAACTGAGGTACAGACATCAATCTAGTATTTTTAAATGGAACTTTGCTATTTTTTGCCACCATAACAACAGGTAGCAATGAGACAAATGCAGTAGTATAACTCTTTTGTAGATCTAACAATATGTTATGCAGTAAAAATACAATGAATATAGGGATTTTTGTGCTTTTGTTGCTTTCATAAATATATGCTGCTCTCCAATGTGGCTTGAACTGGTGGGTTAAGAGGCATTATTGTGTTTGTACTTTAGATTTGATTTAAACACGTTTCATATCAAAGAAAATGTTGTATTACTGGAAAGTCATTTAGCCAGCATTAAAAAGAGACAATTAACTTTTTTATTCCCCACATTGTGCAACAAATTATAATCTATATGTAAGAACATTTGATAATTGAAAAGGTATGATTGTCAGTAACAAATTTAGAATTTGTAAATAATAGATTTCAGCTATCAGTCATCCTTTTTAAATTTCTTATTGGCAGATCTAGATTTCAGCTAGAAACTGAGTATTCAATGTACTGTGGATGAAGCTCGACCAACAGGCATAACATGCATTGATCAAAAATGATAGTGCATTGAGAATGGCTACTTTCTAGCTGAAATCTAGATCTGCCAATAAAAAATTTAAAAAGGACGACGGATAGCTGAAATCTTTTATTTACAAGTCAATATAACAGTCACTGTGTGCAACAGCCTTCTGAATGGAAGGTAACCCGATGAAAACTTAGAATTGTCTGGGTAATATTTGCACCTTGCTTTAAAAAAAAAAAGTAATTAAGTAAATGAAACCATAGACTGCGAACAGAGAACAATGAAGACATTATTATGTGCCATCACATTTTTGTTGGTGAATTGTTTAAAGAGTTTGTTCAAAGTGAGAATCATTTGCCTCACAACATTTTTATACATACTGCAACACTGATGAACTCCCTGCCATCAACATATCTGGAGCAATCACTTTACATGCAGCAGTAATTTGCTCTCACATGTCCTCCACAGCCATTGGAACCTTCCTGTATGCCACTGAATAGGACTGTCTCTTCCCAACCACTGGTTTGAAACAATGTTGTTCAATGTGTTTCTTGCTACTGAAGAATTATGGACAGGAAATCAATCATGTTGGAACTATAACATTTGACAAGGTATCAAGAGCTTATTTATAATAGCAAGGGTGAACTATTTGTCAAAAAAATGTGTGTACTTTTCCTCATTCAACATACCGTCAATGAAATTAGGGCCGATCAAGCGCTACCTGATTATGCTACACCACATGTTCATGCTCAACTCTTATTGACTGAACAACTGTTGTAGCCAGTGTGGGTTTCCCATTGACCACTAGTGCATGTTTCCCAAATTGACCTTTGGAACATGGCATTACCTGTAAACAATACTATCTCCACAAAATTACTGACTTACTGAAGAACCCAATGGCTGTTTCAAAAAAATAATAAAATCACTGCCATGTAGTTCTTGATGTAGAGTAATAAGGAACAGTGATGTTGCTGTCCATAAAGGATATGCAGAATGCATCATTGTATGATACCAATGTCTCTTTGTTTTTCATGAGGAATGGCTGCTGATTCATTGCAGAAGCAAAAACCACTGCTTTGTAGCAATCTTCCCTCATATATATTTTTGCGAGGCAAGAAATATAAGAATAATGCCAACCTTGTGAAGTCTTAATGAAGGTGCGACAAGTTGGGGACTGTCTGCATACAATTTTGCTGTTTTTTATGCATATTGATGACATTGACCATAAATTAAGAGCACATCAACCACTCTTCATTAGTAAATGGCATTGTACTGTTGAAAATGGTTTATACAGTACTAAAAGTTTGACTGTACATGTTTTGCAAGCAATAAACTGTAAATGAACTGTGGCATTCCTCATAACAAACCTTACCTTCATAGGTAGTGGTAGCACTGCAGATAACTGCTCCAAAGGGCAACACACAATTGGTGATGTGTCTCTTGTCTTGATGACACATGTTTCCATTGAGAGTAGTATAAGCATCATGTACACATTGCCTCAGCAGCATGAGTTTCCTTGGAGAGCAGCATAAACTTCCAGGAGCAGACCTTTCAATGGTTGCCACAACAGCACAAAAATGTCTATATTACATGCATTTTCACTATGTGATTTCTTGTTATATCTACAAAAGAATTGTTGTTCATCTTATGGTTTCATCACTAGGGAAAGCTTCAAATCTGTTACCAGTTGGTCAAATTTTTGAGTGCTGTGAAGTCCTACCAATTTCATTATCCCTTTCAGTTGACTCAGAATATGTTTGTATGTACTTATTGCTAACACTGTCAGAATGCACCTGAAGTAATAAGAAAGAACATGTGAATAAATCACTTGATCAAGCAAATGCCATTATCTAGCAAAGGAATTCGCTATCAACTGAAGGCAATGTCACATGTATTGTGTATTTATTTCTTCTGCAGAGGGTGAGGGTATGGCTGGTGGAGGTTAGTGGGTGGGGGGGAGTCAAGAACCAGTTGGAAGCTGTATAATGCCTTTGTTACACATAGAACCCTGCAACTCAAGACAGCGTCAGGTGATGCTGGAAGATGAGCCTCAATCCACTGACGATGGCAGAGATACGCTGGTGTGACCTTGCATAGTCAATGCTCCCGGCCCAGGCTGAGAGATGTTAGGCCTGATGCAGCAGGCTGACATGGCCCGCTGAGTGCAAGAAGCTATAACACACACAGACTTCCAGGAAACAACTCCAGACTGGCAGCTGGTAACCGCCCCAGTGACTTAGTGACTGTAGGGCCTCATTTCAACTCCCCTGGCTGTTAGTCCTGTAAGGAAGACATCAAAGAGGCAGTGACCTCATGGCAGAAGCCAACATTATAACAATTGACTAGTCAATGACTGCCTGTTTCAGTGCATGCCCCACCTGGCTGAACAACCAGTATTTCTTTGTGGCAGGATGAGTCTGTTGTTGATTGCAGCTGCAGACGACAAATAGCGGCATGCTCAAGAGCCCCTGGTTATGGTAACATTGTGGGCACTGACCAGTAGGTGGATGGTGACACATAATGTGCACCATGATGCAACAGTTGGTCAGCTTATTACCATAAGTGGCTCACTTTACGGTATTGATATCATCTACTTAGGCTCATGTCATTACACTCCTTTTCCCTTTTTGAAAAAATTGGCCCATAAAATTATCCCGGTTGCTGCACCTGGAACTTGTTAATTCTATGCAGTTCTTTGCAGACACATTGGGTTAATCTTTAGCCCATATCATCTATAAGAGTCCACTGTGAAACTTGGCTTAGGCAGATACCCAGACACATTTGAAATCTCTCCACCAATCATATGGTTTCAATCACTGTTTGTCCCTGAAAAGTAGCACTAGTCGTGAAACAAATACCAGAGATGTGTTATCATTCTTACACTACACATGCCTATGTTACCTTTAATGGTGCAGTCATTGCTCTCTGCAGCACTGTCCAAACTGTCTCACTAAAGAGTCCATAACTCTCTTTAAGTCTATGTCGGTGGCTGTGTCAAAATGTCTCATAGGAATAGGCGTGTCAGAATCTGGACATAATCTTACTGCAGTACTCTCACTAATATTATGAATCCTCTTCCAGTATCACCCTCCTCAGCTCTGTACTTAGCCATAATAATGTACCACCTTCTGTTTTTCATGTGACCCACTATCCTAATGGCTTGTTACATGTTATCACTACAGTGTGAAAAATAAGCACACAAATTCAGAAACAAGAGCTTATCACAAACTATTGACAAAAAGAAATTTCTGACAAAGTCACTAAACTTGCTTTTCTGATCGTAATTTCTGGATAACAGATACTTAAACTTTGAACATCATCTCTCATCCCTGAGAGACCCATCCAACATATCTTCTTGAGCTCATTAAAGAATAGGAGGAGTGCAACACAGAAACAGAAGGAAGAGAAAAACTCCTCACATGACTCAGGCATTCTGTGGACATCAAACCACATGTCTACAACCACACAGCCTCAGAGAACTATTAAATACATAATTCACACATCAAAACTATTTACAACACTTATTCCCTTGATTGCAAACTGCCTACAATGGCCTAAGCTTCCCTCCTACTAACAGCCTTCCATATCTCAACCAAGCATTCTCATGGCACTGCCACGAATAATGCCTTCTTTGCCAATATACTCAACATACCTCATTATGTAATTCCGTGCATGGGGCTATGTGGCCTGGTAGGTACTGTGTCACACAACTGATGTCATTGGTTCATCCCTTGGGCCCTTCCCAGGTACCACAACTGGATCTATACCTGATATAATAAAAAATAGGACAGGTGTAAGAGAACAAATCCACAGACAACAGAATCCCATGAGTGGTTGAAGAATGCACATGCTGCTATTTATTGGTATTGCCCCTTGCTACTGCAAATGTTGAACCACCATTGCTCTCTCCATTGAAGTTGTATTAGAGGGTAAGCTTATACTATGGTGGAGTATGGTGAGTGGCAGTGAGTCAAAAGCTGCTTGGAACCTGTGTAATCCCTTTATTACAACCAGAAGTCCATAGTACAACTCGGGCATACATCAGGTAGTGCTGCAAGGCAGGATCAACCCACAGACCTTGGAAGTAAAGTACTGTAATTGGACTCCAGTTGCTGCTATGCTTAGCATGGTTAAAACATGACACAGCTTCAGGTAGTTAACAGTCCTGGCCAAGGGTAAGCTTTAGTATCCCATTGTAGGCAATGCACGTAACAATAAGAGAGTTGTGTTAGGGTATAACCGGGAACAATAGAACTTTATTACTGACACAGAGAAGATACAGTAACGTTAGCTTCTGAATAACAAGTGAACAGTTTCTGAATGAATGCAACTGAAAGATCATCTGTTCCGGTGAGAAACTGGACTACTTGATAACAATTCTTGAAGGTACGGTTGAGTACAGTCTGTCACAGTAAGGAAACAGTGCCTTAGGCAAAATCTGTATCTGCTACACTATCAATGTCTTGGTTCTGACTAGCACTTGCTGCACCTTGATGAATAGAATTCATAGAATGTTGATGTCAAACTTGTGAACTGGAAATGGAACTTGCAGATTGACTTGTGAGCTGCTGGGTGGCATCTTATTAGCTGTCCAGTGTAGGAATACTGGTAAATTGTGCTCATATCACATGGATCATGGAGCTGAGCTAGTGTCAATAACAGCAGTGCTGTATTTTGCAAATGTTGTACCACCAGATACAGGAGTGTTTGCTGAAGGCATGGTGAGCTGCAGTTGAGTTGGTTGTGCCTTGGTGGGGTGGCAATCCCTGCATCTCTGCTGTGTGGTTGGTGACTGGATTGTAAGGTACCAGCCAGGGATACCTCACTCCTCTGTCCTAAGGAGGAGATGGCAAAGCAATCTCACTGTGCAGTCTGTCGCTATGACATAGGTGAAAGCCGAGAATACAGCATTCCTTTTCCCTTTGGAGGAGATGGTGGAGCCATTGCTCAGGATTTGATGGCTGTGACAGATGACAGCATCAGATGTGGCATGAGCAACAACGGAGCCAATGTGGCAGACTGTTATGGCCAGCTGAGTTGCATGACACTGAGTTCTGCCCTGTAGTGACATGCAACTGGCGCAGATATCTTGGGAACAAACCTCAGGCTAGGACTGGCTGGCAAGCATCCCATTGGCCTCAGTTCAATCCTCAGCCCATCAGATGGTGGCTGTATGCCCTTGGCAGGTGGTTCTGCCAGGATAATGGCAGAGCAGTGGTGACATCCTGGAAAGGGTGACACTATGATGGTTGACTACTTAATGACTGATTGCTTGGATGAATGCCCAACCTTGACAGCCAGTGTTTATTCACCCTAAAGTGGGCTTGTTGTGATACTGCTGCTGCAGAAGTCACATATGCCATGTGACAAAGTGCCCCAGGTTATAATAACCATCTGGGTGCTGACTGGCAGGTGGACAGCGATGCCTGGTGAGCACTGTTATGCAACACTGGGACAGTATATGGCCGTAAGGGCCCACTTTACAGTAATGAGCCCATCTGCTAAGCTTGAGGTTATGACTCTTCTATTATTTTATTCTACTGCACTATTGTGAAATAATGACATATTTTATATGCTGTTATTGCAGTGGCAAGAATTGACAATGCCAGAAACAAACAGATATCTTTAACACTATCAAAACATTATTAGTAAACAATGATTAATGACAGATCAAAGTGTGATAGAGCAATACATAGAAGGGGATTTGAGAGTGAAGGTTCTGCCACTTTTGTTGATTCCCCATCATTGTAAGCAGTGGACTGTGAAAATTATGTGGAGGTTGGTATGATTCCCTTATGCTCAGATAGCTGAGTCTTCCAGAGCCCATAAGAGTTGTACTGTATATAAACCACACTTTAAAACCTCTGGTACATGGAGTTGGC
This sequence comes from Schistocerca nitens, assembly GCF_023898315.1. Lineage (NCBI taxonomy): Eukaryota > Metazoa > Arthropoda > Insecta > Orthoptera > Acrididae > Schistocerca > Schistocerca nitens. The sequence continues at coordinate 519,543,036 of NC_064615.1, read as the reverse complement.
TAACATTTCAAGGAAAAGCCGTGCGAAGAAAACTGTAAATACTTCCTGATATTTTAAATTTTTTAATAAATTATTGAAAAGTATATTTATTGTATCTTTTGGTGCAGCTTGACCTCAGAACCAGTAACTATGAAGCACAACTAGTATACAGTATATAAATTATTGACATTGATGAGTCTGTCATTTTGTTCAAGAATATGTGTGTGTGTGTGTGTGTGTGTGTGTGTGTGTGTGTGTGTGTGTGTGTGTGTTGCTTTTCATGTAAATCATAAGCTGCTGCTGCTTCTCTGTTTTGACTGTTTCATTGCAGTTCAGTACACAAGAAGCTTTCAAAGTGAGCTTTGTAAAGGAAAATAATGATTGTGTGAGTGAAATTAAGAGTGTTCAACAATTTAACATCACTCACACAACCACTGTTACTCAATGTCAGGCTCTCTTTGACAGCTTTTTGTGTATGCAGCTGAACTGAAAAATTCAAAACAGAGAAGAAGCAGGAATATTATTTATGTGAAAGACATAATAACCACCCACACAGATTCTTAAACAAAGTGACACACCAGTGCCAAAACGAATAATTTATCTATTGATAAATGCTTTATAAACTCCAAGATATTAGCATACTTTTCAAATATTTTCCTTAAATCACCCAAATGTTTTTATTTCTCCATTTCTAGAGGCAACACGTTGAAGATCAGTTTGAGTTTGTACAGCTTACCTTTCTGAATAGGGCCTTGCTATGTATTTCTTTATATTTTCTATGAGAATTATTCCTACTTCTAGTATCTGTGAATTCAGTCCTATGTGATTTCATATAAGACATGCGTTCTAAACACTGGAGGAGTCATGTTTTAAATTTGTTAAAAAATGCTCCTGTAGTTTCTCTGTTGGTGTCTCTTTGATATTTTTTGTTATTTTTTAATTTTAAATGATTGGTATGAAATCTTGCATTTCCCCAGACTATTAAACCATACTGCAACAATCTAGAGAGATTTGCACAGTAAACATGTAGCACTGTTTCAGTATTGTTTTTAATAGTATTTAGCTTTTAATAGATGGTTTCATAAAATATACAGTTTTGTTGTATGGAGCATAGTCACTCTCATTGTAAATGAATGTGCATGAAAGTTAAACACATTCCAGATTAACTGCTGTAAAGTATTCTTTCATCACAGCATTTCTTTTTCCTTGTTAGAGTTCTCACAGAAATAACTTAACACTAGCATTCTGTAGAAAGCCAGCTGTCGTATCTCACTGTGCTTTGCATTTTAGTGTGTGTGTATGTGTTTGTGGAAAGGGGGGGGGGGGTGTAATGTTAATCATTGACGCTGGTTGGTACTTGTTTTGAGTATACATATTTTCCAACTTTCATTGAGTTTGTGTCATGGGCATAAAGTTCAATTTGGCATAAATGTTGTGGAGATACACAGTATGGGATTGTAATGGCCACATTTGGTGAAGCTTCTGTGTCCATTAACTGTCCTCTTCCTATGTGGGGCATTTTTCTTCAACTACACTAACAGCTCAGTGAACAATTTGGTATTAGCATTTATGATCTTTTACAAGTTCAGCCTGTTAGATCACAGTTACCTAGCATTAACTTTTAACAGCAATCCCATGTCTTTGCTTTTTTTAAGCCTTTTCATATGAGAGCAAGTCAAAAAATGAAAAAAAAATTGAACAGAAACTTTTTATTGTGAACAATATTGAAAGTAACATTATTTTATACATCATTTCCCTTAAGTACTGTGCACTTGGTCCACCTCTTGTCAAGCTTCTTAATTCAATTCTGCAAGAACCTTTGTGGCATCAGGCATACCCATTTTATACCACCTGCAAAACCTCATCATCTGATGAAAAGTCGTATTACATCAGATGCTCCTTCATTCCACCAAAATGCTAAAAATCAGGTGGAACTAGGTTAGGATGGCATAGAGGGTGTTCTAACCGCTCAAAAACAATATTTTAAGTGCAATGAATTGTTTTTCACAGATATTTTAGTGCAAGCACTATCCTCAAGCAAAACCACATGTTTTGAAATCTTACCTTCCTTCTTCATTTTGATTTTGGTTTCAGATCTCACAGTAAGTTACAGTAGCTATTACTATTCACAGTTTGACATTTATAAGTGTAACAAATCATGATGTAGCTCACATATCGCAAAACATTGTCATCAGCACCCTCCCTGCAGAAAATCATGCAACTTTTGAACTTTTTTGTTGTAGGTGTAGATGGATGTTTGAACATTGTGCTCTACCACTTACTCTGTGATTCATAGTGATGGAACCATGACTCCCCTGTGATTGCTTTGTAACTGTCTAGTCTTCACCTTCCTCTTCAAAATGCCTCACATGTAATTTTCAAAAATCCCATATGATAGTTGCACTGCGGCCTGAGATGCTGCAGTTGGCAGTTGTGTATGCATGAGGTGTGCCTACTTGTGTATGTGAATGGTGTGTGTCTCTTTTACTGATGAAGGCTGTGACCAAAAGCTATGTAAGTGTCTTTCAATTGTGCCTGTCTGCAACTTGACGTGTCTTCTTTACAGTAAGTAGCAATGTGTCTTTTCCTACACTTTTCACGGGTAATTTGACATTTCAAAAAGTTTCTGTTTCTGTTTGTCTCTTAGTTGATATGGTATCCAGCAAGTACAAACTTTGTGATATTGTAGATATTTTAGAAATTCTCAGGTGGACACAGACACTAAATTGTGTCTGATATTCTTCTCAATTTTAGTGCAGTGATCATTTTGAATCGTTATCTCAGCATCTTGATGTTACTGTCTGTTTCTGAAGTGGGTGGCCTTGGTGCAGACAGAAACATGTCCACTTTTTAAGTGATTTATCGACTCACAGACTTTTTCTTCACTGAAACAGCTGCATTCTGTGAGTAATCTCCACAGTCTGTTTAGAGTACAGAGTACTCCTCTCATTTTTTTCCTTGGTGCTTATGGCCATTGGGAAGGAAAGAAGGAAGGTTAGAGTTTAAAATCCCTTCAGCAGCACAACCATTAGAAACAGAATACAAGCTTAGTTTTTGAAAAGATGGGAAAGGAGATCGGGTGTGCCCTCTGCAAGGCAACTATCCTGGCATTTGGCTCTGGTGATTTAAGGAAATCATGGGAAATATAATTCTGGATGGTGGATAGGGATTTGAGCTGTCATTCTCCTGAATTCAAGTCCATTGTGTTAACCATTGTACCACCATCGTGCCTGGTATGGTCAATGGGTTACTCATAAAATACTCTGAAATTGCCATGAATAGAACTATTATCTGAATCAACACAACAGTTAATACATGAGAATAACAGTGAAGTTAAGGCATGTCATTGATCAGTCAGTACAGTCAAACTGCAGATCAGAAAACTACTTACTGACTTGCCTTTATGCAGTGTGTGTTTGATCTGATGAGGCAGGTTTGTTATTTATGCCACAGTCTGTGGTAAATGTGTCCCAGTATTATTTTTCTTATTCAGTAATTAAGAAATAATTCTGTTCTTTTCTGCCATTATGATTTTCATGATTTTTTTTTTAAAGTAGTATTGAAAATATCGATTAGTGTTATACTGTGAAATGTTGTGATGACTGGTAATACATAAATTGCTGAAAGGTTGTTCTAGTACTAATTATGTAATTGTACTTAGAAAGTAATATAAAATATTACTTACAAGCAAACTATTTGTATTGAATAAGTTTGAATGCATATGACTGTTGTATTTCTTTTGGTTTTTATGATATATTTGTCCCTGGTGAAGGGAAAAAAGCTTTTATCTTTATATGGAGACTATGCTTTAATTTGGCCCAACTGAAAACTTTTACATCACATTGCTTCAGGAATATCAAAATGCATGGAATTTAAGAATGAGAAAATCCCAAGTTAAATTAATATTATTTAAATTCTTTTACTTGTCCTCACTGAACTATGAGACAATTTCTTTACAAGTTAAGATTAGTTATATTTAAAAAAACTATAACTTTCCTGAATCTATTATTTTAACTGAGTCACTATTTGTTGCATTTCTCTTTAAGATTCAGAATTATTATGATCTAACAGACATAAAGCAGTTTACTTGATATCAACAAATTTGAGATCTTTAATGCAGTATTATTACACTTCATTAAGTATCTATCTGAATACCTGGAGTTTCCTCAGTACTTATTGATCCCCTCATCCATCTGCTTCTTTGCAAAATGTCTCTCTTCCACCTGCCTTTTCACACCCTCTTTCTTTTCACCTACCCTCAAAATCCTCTCCACCTTCAGCATGCCTCGTACACATCTTCCTCCTCCCCATTCCCTCTCTCCATCCCCTCCCCCCTCCTCTCTCTGTCAATCTGCTTTCTTCCCCTATCTTTAGCCATCTCCTCTTCCCCCTCTCACCTCTCACTGCCCTTCTCCTCCTCTTCCTTCTCTCCATCCATCTCCTCCTCCCACCATCTACATCCATCTCATTTCTCTTCCCAGTCTGTCCATCTCTCCCTCCTCCCTCTGTCTGTCCATCTCATTGTCTCTCTTCTCTTTGTCCATCTCCTCCTACCCCCTCTGGCAGTCCATTTCTTCCTCATACTTCTTTCTGTCCATCTCCTAAGTCACCTCATTTTCACCTTCACCCCACCCTTATAGGAAGTGGTTCTTTCATCCATAGTATTTATTTCCAGAAAATAAATAGTATGTATACCAAATTTGGTTGAAATTTATTCTGTGGTTTAGGATCACACACACACACACATTTTCCCCTCCTCTCTGTGTCCATCTCCTCCTTCCCCTATCCCTTTCCATCTCCTCCCACCCTCTCTATCTGTACAACTCATTCTGCCCCTCCCCCCTCTCCTCTGTCCATCACTTCCTCCACTCTCTCACTGTCCTTCTCCTCCTCTCGCTTTTCTTTGTCCATCACCTCCCCCTCTCTAGGTCCATCTCCTCCTCCCCAGCCCACTGCATCTATCCAACCCCTCCTGTCCATCTCCTCTTGCCTCTCTCTCTGTCCATCTAACCTTCACTGCTCCCCTCTCTCTGTCCGTCTCCTCCACACCTCTCTCTGTCCATCCCCTCCACCCACCTATCTCTGACAATCTTCTCCTTCCCCCTGTCAGTGACCATCTCCTCTTTCCTGTTTCTCTGTCATATCTACCTCCCCCTCTTTCTGTCCATCTCATCATCCCCTCTCTTGCCCATCTTCTTCTCCCCCATTGCCTATCCTCTCCTCTCCCTCTCCCTATCTGCCTCATCCTGCCCCTCTTTCTGTCTGTCTCTTCCCTACCATCCCCTTTCTGACCATATTCTCCTCCCCCTCTTTCTTGTCCATTCTGCCCCCCACTATGTCCATCCCCTCCTCCCCCTCTGTTTGACCATCTCCTCCTTCCCTTCTCTTTATCCATGCCCCTCCCCTACTCCATCTGACCATCTCCTGCTCACCTTATCTCTGTCCATCTCCTCCATGCCCCTCTGTCTGTCCATCACCTTCCCCCTACCTTTGTCCATCTCCCTATCCCCTCTCTCAGATGATCTCGCCCTTCCCATCTCACTGTCTTCCTCTTTCTCCCTCCTCTCTCTCTCCAGTTCCTTCCCTCATAAGTGTCCATCTCCTCCACACCTTTCTCTCACCATCTCCTTTTCCCACTCACTGTGTTCATTTTTTTCTCCCCCCCCCCCCCCCTCTCTATCCATCACCTCCATCCCACTCTCTCTATCCATCTCATCCTCTCTCTCTTTCTATTTTCTCCTCCCCTGTCCATCTCCTCTTCCCCCCCTTTCTCTGTCCATCTCAACCCCCTCCTATCACTATCCATCTCTTCAATCCCTCTCTACCCCTCTCCTCTTTCCCCCTTTCTCTACCCATCTCATCCTCCTCCCTCTCACTATCCATCCCTCTTTTCTTCTTTCTCTGCTCAGCCCTGCTCATCCACACATATAACCCCTGGAACACATTCTGATACTACCTGCACATCGTGCCAGTTATGCAGGGCAGCCTAGCTTGCAAGCATTACCAACCTGTTTCATAAATGCTATGCTCCTTATGTAAATTCTCGTAAATTCCTTTTTCACATTAAGGCCTAAGATACCAGTAGCCTTATTTTGGTGAAGAGTGCTTCTCTTCTTTGCCTTTTCTTGTATATGTCTTATGACCTTCTCATTGTATTTATCATACTACATTTTTCTTGCAAAGCAGCAGAATTCCTTCATTTAATCTATTAAGTGACTTTCAATTTTGCTACTAAAGATGTTGCTAGTCTTATGTCTAGTACTCCTCAAAATGTTTGACTGCCTTTGGTTGACTTACAATCCATGTTCTGCACTTTTTATACTGTTCATTTCATTCAATAGGTCCTTCAATTTTTCTTGACTTTTATGAGCAATTTCATCAGGGAACCTAATCATTTCTATCTTTCATTTGAAATTTTAATCCTACTTATGAGCTTTTATTTTATTTTCTTCATTGTTTCTTTGATATCCAAGTGGGAAAGTAGAGTAGATGATGGCATCTCTGCCTTACAGCATTTTTTATATTTTATTTTATTTTATTTTTTATTCAAGTTTCTTCCATTCTTATTATTCCCTCTTGGTTCTTGTAAATTTCCTACATTTTCTGTATTTCTCTATTGTGTGTACTTATTTTTCTCTGGAGCTTAAACATCTTTCATCACTTTACATTGACAAACACTTTTTCTCAGTCATCAAGCCCCATGCAAGTTTTTATTTTTTTTTAGTCTGCTGTCCATTATCAAGTGTGATCTTAGCACTGCCTCTTTGATCCCCTTTCCTGTCCTAAAGCCAGAGTGGTCATCATGTAACAGATCTTCTGATTTTCTTTTTCATTTTATTTTGTATTATTCTGGTCAGCCTTTCCCGTCCCTGACTACTCTTTCTTTAATTGTTTTTATAAATTGTTAGTCTCTTTGGTTCATTTATTTATTTTTTAATTATTATTATTCGCGTAACAACGCATATATGGAAAGAGTGACGAGAAATTCTTTTAACAATGCTGTGCCTTTAATTTCTTTATCATCGTTACCTTTTAGTAAAATAAAATGATTCTATGGAAGTCTTATTGTTCTGGATCTGGCCTACAATTTAAAGAACGATTTTTAGTAACTGCAACTCATGCTAAGGATCAATATATCTTTCCTACTTCATAGTTATTCAAAGTTGAAATTACTGTTTTATGATCACTGATGTTACAGTTCGTACAATCGTTCAAAAACACAAGTTTGCAGTGGATTTTATTTCTTACTAGAATGCTGTTTCATACCTCGACTAGCCCAAGAACATGAGACTCTCATTAAAGAAAAATTACGTTATCACTATAAAATTTAGCCAGATCAGAACGGAGCACAGCAAGATTCCTATCGGATTCGGTAAGTACATTAAATTATTTGCACTGTAATTTATATCCTATCAGCAGCCCGCGTCAACCTGCAACACATCATAAAATCTGCTGATCTTCACTGCCAGTCTGGGAGCTAAAAGAAATAATGTTATTCTACTATTATTTTACCGCTTCCTTGCGGTATACTCGACGATATTGTAAGTCGTTTAAATACGCCGCGGCAGCGGCTCTTCTTTCTCCACACAGCTCAGCTCCACAGATAATAATTTTTTTTATATAACTGAAAAAATATCTTAACAGGATGGGATAATAGGCAAGCAAGCTTTAACAATTAAATAATACACGTTTTCATTTAAACAACTCTATTGAAACATTTAAATATCTCAACAATTACAGACCTGTGTAAATGCACACGTAATGGCGTACAATTCCCAATCTCGACAAAAGAATGCTACCTTCTCGCTCTCTACGACAACAACAGGAGATCTTTCTCTCACAGCTTCCAGATTAAGAAGACAAAGACTTTACTTTACATCATGCATTATATACTAATTCATTTTGTGATCTCTGTACAACATTTATCTTCTGTGTCGGTCTTATTACTCGCCGACGCAGACGTTCTCAGAAATAAATAATAAGGAAAAAATACATAATTTTACACAATGACACAATATGACACATCTAATATTCTCATTATTACACAATATATTGTCTTTGTTTATTACTAGACGTTACAATGCCCCCTGGCAGCAATTGACTAACGTTGAAAATGTTCGGCAATATGCTGCCACTAACGTCTGTTTAGTTATTGTCTGTTACTTCTGTTGGAACATTCATTTTACACTACTCAGTTCTTTTACACTGTAGGTTTAATTACACTTGGTATACTGTTCTTATACTTTGCGAGGTGACCGTCAACCTAGTCCCAGGGTCATTACATTTATTTGGCTCCCCCATTCGGGCTACGTGCGATCAGAAAACCTGGGAAAACTGCGCCGGAGCCATGGTCATCTCACCAAAAGTTCAAACTCTATTCAATGTTCACATATAACAAAGGCTATTTGTGATAGTATGCTACACTTTTAGTCTCTTTGTTATCAACATAATACTTGTGTTCTGGATTGTAATGTAAGTCACTTATTACACATTTTTACAATAGTATAATGAATCGTCCTTGCATTTACTCGCGACAGTTGGTTTAAAATGTCTAGCATTCGTGCGAGTATCCTTCATCAACATGACGAAAACATATTAGATCGATACATCACTAAATCCATGAATATTTTGAGTTTGTGTTGGATAACAACAAAAAAATGTTTATCACGTCTTTTCGTGTCCATTAAACACTTCTCATGTTAGTACATTAAACACATAGTTCATAGTTCATTTGAGTGACAACAATGTGGTATGGAGCTGGCGGCGCGAAGCAATTGTTGAGTAGCGTCGTCTGGAACGCCGCGTACCGACGGTCGCTGGGTTCGACGACCGGCTCTCAATAACATCGACGTCGTGCTGGCGTGGCGCCCACGCAGTCGCAAACCGCGCTGAACCATTCGCTGGTATCGGCGAGTGGCAGTGGTTTACCGCGACCGGCTGGATGGCGGCACGGCACTCGTCTCTGCTTCTCCGCATGGCTCCCCGTCGTAGCGCATGAAACAAATATTCCACAACGGTGTACTGTCTTTAAGGACACAGATTACTAGCTGTGGAAGAAGAGGCAATTTGTTAAAAGCGTTTATTGTTCAGTAAGCCGTCGCTTCACTGGTATGCACAGGATGTTTTGGCGTGATAACAGGTTTCTTGTGGCATTGTGACACTGGTATTCAGAGTTCGTCACACGCACATTGTACTACACGTTTTCATTCACTTTCACGGTTGATGCACTGCCAGAGCGTCTTTCAACACGCGAAAATGGTTCGTTACACTCATACTACATGTCTCCGCCGAGCGATGTTTGTTTAAATCGACTCTGAACGGACCAATAACTACTGTTTTTATACATTGTCTATTGTTCGTTGATCACTGCACTAGGACAGTCTATCACTCAACACTAGACTTATCGACGTATATATTGGTGCAGATACAACAGTCATTTTCTGTCCCTACTACACACAATATTCCGTCCTGTACTTAATTGTTTATGCACACAGTTTATTTTTTAACACCTTTTAACTGTTCTTTGCATAGTCACTCTCATTTACATAGCATTTATTTGTTTTTACCTTATCACAACACACTTTTCATATTGTTACTAGGCGTATATAGCCCTTTTGTAAAATTTTTTAAAGGTGTGTGGATTTTTTTTTCTTTTTTTACATAGTTTTTCTTTCCTCCTTAGTGTAGCTTGCCTGGTTATCACCCATCTATCATACAGATTTTACCATGTGCATGACAGCTTGACTTGGGCATATTGCTCAATAAATACTTCATTCATCACTAACATTATTTTTAATGATTTCTCCTATATGACTACAGTGTAGGTTCTGCATTGTTTGACTTAACTCCCGTATCGCGTAATGAACATTCAGGGGCGTGTACCCAGTACACAGGCTTCAATTGAAGCATTGCTACATACAGAACGGAGTTTCCACGGAACGGGTTGTTTTTAATTAGCTTCTGCTCCAGTGTCGTTCTCAAATCACTACTGGCAGCAAACATCACATCACATAATTGTTGCATATTGCAAAGTCAATGTTTGGCTAGTAAAGACTCTCTCTCTCAGGGTTCCTTATCTTAATACAATTACAGCAATTACCTTACTCTATAAGATTGCCTCATTAATTGCACTTACACACTACACATAGAAAATGGTTCAAGACATTAATTCTTTATAAAATGATTCAAGAAATTAGTCCTCACTTTGTCAACAGGAAGATTGTTCATTGTTTAATAAGCACATAATATCTTAATGACTAATTGTCTGTAAACAAAATCTGTCCTGTGTAAGCTATTGCTCACTTTCTGCTTCCACTTCCTCCCAGCTTCATTACACCCAAATTTCTTTTTAAATACTAACATCCTTATATTCTAAAACACAATTAACATCTTCTTACAACTATTACTCTTTATATGTGATATGTCACTGAATAAATAACTTCACGTCTTCAATGATGTCCCACTCTAACATCTTTCGAATCTCTTTGGCTACTAATTCCCTCCTCGACCAAGGGATGGAGTAGGTTGCGCGACAGTATGTTTTATGGGGCATCACCTCTATGTGATAGTGGTACCCTTTGACTATTCCTGGTCGGTCGGTAAATACCGTAGTATATTCCGATAGCAGCTGCGTCAACTGTTGCTTTTGTGTATCATTTAAACCTTCAGATTCGTGCACTTTGGTTTTAAATGCCTCAACATTTGTCTCAAAATTTTGGTCCTCTAAATTTGGGTAATAGAGGTCTGTTGCATGTGAAAAATTATCGAGTTGTAGTACCCAAGGGTTCCTACCTTTGATATTGATTCGATTACAGCACGGCACAAGTACCTCCTTCGATTTTATCATAGATAACTCAATCCTTCTACCCCTATTAATTATGCTTAATTTCCCTACGGAGAGGTCGATCAATGCGTCCCTCTCTCGGAGAAAATCTACTCCCAGAATGCAGGCCACCTTTAATCCTTTAACCACGAGGAACGAGCTCACTATGGCTTCGCCCTCCTTATGAATCTCCACCTGCACCTGGTACTTAACTGATTGGCTCTGTGCACTAATGGCTCCAGACACCTTACAATTGTTAACCGGGAAGGTCGGAATACTATGTCCCTTTCCCAGTGCTTTAAATAACTCCATACTCATCACACTTACTGAGGCACCTGTGTCGATAATTATGTTCACTGCAACATCATTGATTCTAGCTTCAATAATAGCTTGCACATTTTCGTTATTATCTTTCTTACATTCGTGCGGCTCATTCAGTAGCTCTTTATCCATACTAACACCTTCGTTGTATCGCAGCATGCGTATCCCAGGTATATTATTATTACTCGAGTTGCTCTCACTCCATCCCTCGGCCGTCGATGGAGAGCATATCGAGGCCGATTCTAGTTTGTTGGATTAATTACTTGTGAGGTACTGGGACGGTTATTGTCCGCGACCTCCACTATATGTACATTCTGATTTGTAGGCCGCCACGGCTGCGCAATAGGCGCGTTTTGCGGTGGTGGTCTATTGTTGTCATACCGGTCACTAGCCTGTCGTTCTGGGCTTCTACGCTGATTCTGTTGCCAATTTCGATTACTATCATTATAATTGCTCTGCCACTGACCTCGCGCATTTTTCCAGCGGTTGGTCCCTGACATTCCGGATTCGTACCTGTCGTCAAATCGACGCTTTTTGTTATAAATTGGTTGTCCATACCCGTTCTGGCCTCTACCGTTACTACCATTTTGCGATTGTTCTTGTCGCTTGCTACCACCCCCACCATTTCCATGGTTGTGGTTCTGTGCACTACTATTTCTATCGTGTTTACATCCTGACCCATTATTCCGCGAGTGATCGCACGCTGATTTTGCGTCTTCCTGTATCAAGTCTATGGAATCTAGGACCGACAGGAAGTTTTCCATGTCGCTTTCTGGTACATGTATTAATTTCTCCTTGATATGAATAGGTAAATGTGATTTTAGTAGTCTTACTATGTCTCTTGGTGATATAGGTTCGTCCCAGTAGCGCGTTTTGTTTATATATTTTTCAAAATACCGCCTCAAATTCCCAAGACGGGGTGAGTACGGTTCGGGATTATATACCTCTTTTCTTAGTCGCTCTTGTATACAAGGCGACCAATATTTTGACAAAAATGCCCTTTCAAACTGTTCGTATGTCTTGCAGCTGTCTGCTACTTCTGTAGCCCATAGCGCTGCGTCACCTTGAATGTACGACATTACGTATTGTATTTTCTGTGTTTCGTTCCATACACTGGGTAAGATATTTTTAAAGCTTTTTATGAATACTACTGGGTGTACTGATTTCCTTTCAGTAGTAAATGTTTGAAATTGCCTATTTTTAATTAAACTTTCTTCCACTAATATTTTTGAACTACATGGGTTTGCTGCTGGGACATATGCTGTGTGCTCCGAACCGGAGCTACAGCTCTTCGCATTATCGACTACAGATTCCCCATTGTTGTATCGCATATAAGTCTGTGCGTTGCCAAAACCATGGGCTTTTGGCGACAGAGGTTCCTGTTCCACATGTTTCCTGCTTTGTGCTAAACCTTTCTCCAGTTCGGATATCCGTTTGTTAACATTCACTTGCCACTGCGGAATATCCTCACTGAGTATTTGTTTAATTGTTTGCACATCATTCTGTACTTGACTATTTACTGCGGTACTGAATGATTCAGAATCTCTATTTGCTATGGCTGCTTCTACTTTAGACTTAATATTCGTGTCAATCTCACTCTCCTTCACTTCTAGCCATGAGTTAAATTCTGTTTCAATTTTATTTGCCTGTTCATTCCACTTCTGCTCTACAAGCTGTGTGGAATCTATTTCGAGCTTTTCTACTCTGTTGGCTAATACACCTATTTCGTCTACCATGTTAGTGTTTGCTACTTGCAGGTTGTTGACCTGTTCAGTCAGCTCCTGCACGGCCCTAGGTATCGACTCATAATTCTTTTTCATATCTGCTATCTCTTTTTTCATACTTTCTATCGATTGCACAAGTTGCTGGTCTCGCTCAGCTTGCTGGCGATCTCGCTCTTCTAGCCTGCGATCTCGCTCAGCTTGCTGGCGATCTCGCTCGGCTTGCTGTTGCGCAAATTCTGCCTGGTAATTTAGCACACGCTCTAATATAGCCTGAATTGAATACCCACCAGGCAGATTACCACTCTCTGGTTCCTGCTTTTCTGGTGGTGGTACAATTTCTTTATCTACATCGACTTGATGACTAGTGGGCGGAGGCACTACTTCCTGTGCCCCTGCCCCCCCATTTTCGCCTATTATATCCTCAAAGAGAGTACTAGTACTACTTGAGGCACCCGGTTCCACATTTCCTTCACTAGCTACTTGTTGTTCCTCAGATTCCATATTGCTTGGACGTTGACTACGCAACTTAACCATATTCCTAAATTGCTTACTAAAACACAAAATCTAACAGTTTTTCCCCTTGCACACAAAATACATCACTTTATATACACTACACTGCACACTAAAAATTACTATCTACCACCACTTTGTCCTGTCAGAAATACTAACATCAAACTACGTACAATATGCACACCACTAGCGATATGAGATTACTCCACTGGAGCTCAACTTCTACCAACAGGACAACTACACTGTAGTCTTACCTTTAATTTATCTTATCTCGGGGTTCGGCTGCCCCCCGGATTACGTAGTCGTTAGAGCTTCTCAGTACTATCAGGATCGTCTTCTCAGACTCGCTTGCAGTAGTGCGTTTTGTCATGAAAGAGTGTTTGCACATTCATTAATACATAGCATAGATCATGATATACATACATACATTTAACACTAAATACATATATATCTATACATACATAACAATAGACACTGAAAGAAAAATACATAAAATTTTATAATTGTGGCCACTGCAAATTCGGGCCCCGCGTTTTTGGGCGACAGTTTCCCGTCCCCTGACTACTCTTTCTTTAATTGTTTTTATAAATTGTTAGTCTCTTTGGTTCATTTATTTATTTTTTAATTATTATTATTCGCGTAACAACGCATATATGGAAAGAGTGACGAGAAATTCTTTTAACAATGCTGTGCCTTTAATTTCTTTATCATCGTTACCTTTTAGTAAAATAAAATGATTCTATGGAAGTCTTATTGTTCTGGATCTGGCCTACAATTTAAAGAACGATTTTTAGTAACTGCAACTCATGCTAAGGATCAATATATCTTTCCTACTTCATAGTTATTCAAAGTTGAAATTACTGTTTTATGATCACTGATGTTACAGTTCGTACAATCGTTCAAAAACACAAGTTTGCAGTGGATTTTATTTCTTACTAGAATGCTGTTTCATACCTCGACTAGCCCAAGAACATGAGACTCTCATTAAAGAAAAATTACGTTATCACTATAAAATTTAGCCAGATCAGAACGGAGCACAGCAAGATTCCTATCGGATTCGGTAAGTACATTAAATTATTTGCACTGTAATTTATATCCTATCAGCAGCCCGCGTCAACCTGCAACACATCATAAAATCTGCTGATCTTCACTGCCAGTCTGGGAGCTAAAAGAAATAATGTTATTCTACTATTATTTTACCGCTTCCTTGCGGTATACTCGACGATATTGTAAGTCGTTTAAATACGCCGCGGCAGCGGCTCTTCTTTCTCCACACAGCTCAGCTCCACAGATAATAATTTTTTTTATATAACTGAAAAAATATCTTAACAGGATGGGATAATAGGCAAGCAAGCTTTAACAATTAAATAATACACGTTTTCATTTAAACAACTCTATTGAAACATTTAAATATCTCAACAATTACAGACCTGTGTAAATGCACACGTAATGGCGTACAATTCCCAATCTCGACAAAAGAATGCTGCCTTCTCGCTCTCTACGACAACAACAGGAGATCTTTCTCTCACAGCTTCCAGATTAAGAAGACAAAGACTTTACTTTACATCATGCATTATATACTAATTCATTTTGTGATCTCTGTACAACATTTATCTTCTGTGTCGGTCTTATTACTCGCCGACGCAGACGTTCTCAGAAATAAATAATAAGGAAAAAATACATAATTTTACACAATGACACAATATGACACATCTAATATTCTCATTATTACACAATATATTGTCTTTGTTTATTACTAGACGTTACAAGCCATTTGGGTGTGTGAGCTATCAAACTGATTGTACAGTAATTTTCTCATTTCTCCACTTCGGGATGTTGTGGACGAAATCTGATAGCATGTCTCCATTCCACAGATTCTACACATTAATTTGAATAATAATTTTAGAAATTCTCATTGTATGTTATCTGTCCCTTCTGTCTTCTGAAATTGAAACTAATTTTCTACTCCATTAGATTAGCAGATTGTTCCTCACCGTCATAGAGGTTTCCATTGTATTAACAGCTCTCTCCTTTGCATTCAACAGTGACATTTATTTTGCATTTTTAATGTTGATGCTTCTTCTTTCAGATATTCTGAAAGTTAATTGCACTGTTTTGTATGCTGAACCTGTCCTGATGACCATTTCTTTTCCAATTTCTTCACCTTTTTCCTTCAGTCATATCACTTTAGCTTCATACATTTTATATGGATTTTATTTATAAGTGACTTATATTGCCATATTCCTGTCTTTTCCTCAAAATGTTTGCACTTCCTTCATTAGTTGATCAATTTTAGTATTTTTTCTGTTATCTACATTTTCTTTGTAGCTATCTTTCTTGTACTTACAGGTATCTCTCAAACTTTTTTGTGACATGCCTTCTTAGATCTATCTACTCCTCTTTCACTAAACTACCTAAATTTTCAAACTTCTATCTTCTCTTCATCATTACTAAATTATGATTTGAATCTGTGTACTCCTGGGTAATCTTTGCTAACCAATATCATAATATGGAGTCTCTGTCTCACAGTGGACTAATGAAACTGTGTCTCTCAGCGTTTTCCGAGTATACCTCCTCCTCTTGTAATGTTTGAACCGTGAACTAGCTGAACTTAATTTCAAAATTCAAAGAGTCTCTCACCTCTTATTCTTGCTGCTGAGCCCATATTCTCTTACAGTCCTACCTTTTATTCCTTCCCCTAATATAGCATTCCAATCCCTCGTGATTATTAGGTTTTCCTCTCTGTTTAAATATTGAATTGCCTGTTCAGTTCTCTCTCTGTGTATGACAGAGGCATGTAAACCTGAGATATAGGTGTTGGTGTTGGCTTTGTGTAAGTCCTGATAAGAATAATCAAGTTGCTGAAATGTAACTGTAACTATCTTCCTGTTCATATTGATTCCTATTACCATTTAACAATTTTCTAGTGCTTTAGATAAGTGGTAGCTCATGCAATTTGTACATGGGGTGGGAGGAGGCTGTACAGATATTTATATACCTTTTCTGCTTGTAGATGAACTCCATATGGTTATCCCTCCTCACAGCATATTTGGTAACATCTGTTTTGTTACATGCTGGAATTAGCTTTTTTCTTTTGTTGCCATAATTAGCACACTCAATTGTTGAACAATGTAAAAATCCAGGATACAATAATGGTAGTATTATGAAAAAAGTAGATTACTACTCACCATATAGAAGAGATACAGAGTTGCAGACAGGCACAACAAAAATTGCTACACATTTCAGTTTTCAGTGTAATTGCCTTCTTCTAAAGTAAAAAACATGCACACAGTCACAAAAGCACAACTGACATGCACATGACCACTGTCTTTGGCTGCTAAAGCCATACAGAGTACAGCAACTTCGCCAGATGGGAGAAGCAATCTATGGGTTGTGGGGGTAAGGGCTAGTGCAGGGAAGAAGAGGGATAGCAGCATAGGGGTGGGGGAAGGTTTACTCTGTTTTGGGGACATGGAGCGGAAAGAGTATGGCTACTGGGTGCAGTCATGAGGTTTTTGGAGGGGGGGGGGGGTAGAAAAGGAGAGAAGTAGAGGAGGAGAAAAAGACTACTGGTTGCATTGGTAGAATATAAGACTATGTAGTGCTGGAGTGGAAGCAGGGAAGGGGATAGATAGCTGAAGTACAAGGAGTAGCAAGGTTGAATCACAAAGTTGGGAACTCTTCCTACAACACATATATCCTACTTTCCTATAATCTCCCTGGCCTCAACCATCACTAATCCCTGTCCCTCACTTACCTATCCCCTTCCCTGCTCTTGCTGAAGCACTACATGGCCTTCTATTCCACGAAAGCACCTGCTAGTCTTTTAGTCTTTTTCCCCTCCTTTACTTTTATCTTCCCCCCACCCCCCCACCCACACCTTACGACTGCACCTAACAGAGACACAGAGTTTAGGTCCACTTATTGTTAAAGGAAATGTTGTAGATATTTTCCAAACTTTTAGTACATCATAAAAAGTGGAAGCAAGATTATTTTTTTGAAGACAATGAATTCAATTTACAGCTTCAAGAAGCTTTATGCAGTCTTCCCTCACAAACATTACCGAAACCTCTGTCTGCAGAAGTCCTCATTAAAATATGGCATTAAATTTATTAAAATTGAATTCTCTCATCAGTAAAGAGAGATACTATGTGAAGTGAAAGTGTTGGTTCACATGAGTGAGAAATATATTGCAGGCTGTCTTGGGTATAGCTACTGTCAACTGTGTTCTGGAATCAATCAGTTACTCTTGTCTTTCAATAATTTATTAAGCTCATGTATTATACATTTGACAGTAGATTGGCATTTGGCCACTAGATAAAAGAAATCCCTAAAATCCTTCAAAAGGGCAGCTTTCTGTGTTGCAGTATGTCAGTATTGTTACACATTTAACTCGTCTACCTAGTCAGTAGTTCCATCAGGCATAACTGGTATAAACAATCCTATTTTAATGTCCTGTAAAATTCTCTATCTTCTAATTTCTATCAGAAATTGATGTTACTAGTTTTATGTTGTCTTGGAGGTCCATTTAAGAAATGAAGCTGGTTTAGATTTTAGTAGTGTTTTCATTTCAGGGATGTATTTTATTGGACCTATGAAAACCTCTGTTTTATCTGAACTATCAGTTTCATCATACCTCCTTAAAGCCAGTTAATGAAAGTCACAGTATTTAAAGCAGTTAAAGATCTTAGAAAGTGAATCCCTGTTTTTATTACAGTTGATTATTATTCAACCCTATCGAATCTGTATATGCTTGGCTTAAAGATATTTTTAAATTCATGGCTTCAAATGTGGCTCAACTGAACATGCTATTTACATGTTTGTGACATTTTTCATGAAGCCACTGTAAATTGGGCACACGCTCTTCAACCCATGCAATATTGTTGCATCATCTCAGATTCAAAATAAGATGTGCGAGTAACAGAAAAAGTTAGTTCCTTAATTCACATTCACAAATGCACACTTTTTTAAACATACAGTAAGCCTATTTGAAGTCCCTTTTATACTGGTTCTGTCAGTTCTTTGCATCCTGTGTAATGTTTAGTATTGGTGATGATCCCTCACAGGCCTTAATTTCACATTTTTGTGCAATGTTAGATATTCAGAATTAACAGATTTTAAATATGGCACTGCACTATTCATTTTCTCGTTCTGGTTACAATAGTTTAAAAGGTACAGGAGGAAATAATGATATGAGCATGTCTGTTTGCACATATCACTTGTACAAGACACCTCAAGCAAATACTGAACCAAGGAGGACTGAAGTTACTGCAGTCTGGTGCCTGCCATTACAGGTGGCTTTTCTGTGGTGAAAATAGAGGAAATGGGGCAAGATGAAATTGTACAGCATGAGTTGGCAATCTGAGGGGCAGAAGTGGTAGTGTCTGCTATGGCAGAATGGCACTGTGTTTAAGCTGACACATGGATGTTCAAACAGAGCAGATGGTTTGCAGTCATTACTACACAGTTAATTTTGAGAGTTACCAAACTGAAATGTTATTACTTAAACATTGCAGGTTTGAATTTTAGGAGTAATATCATAATGTGCTGGGACGGAGAGGAGGAGGGAAAGGACTACAGAAATTCAGCTCACCCCCACAAGCCACTCCTGCTGCTGATAATACCCTATAGTCTTCCAACCAGTTACCTTCATCTTTTTACTATTTCGTTTCACTGACCCTTACAATGTCTAGTTCCAGTCTTTGCATTTCCCTTTTCAGATTCTCTGGCTACCTCCCACACTCAGACTTCTAACATTACACATTCCAACTCATAGAATGTTACTGTTTTTAATTAATTTATTTATTTATGATAACCTCCCCCTTGGAAGTTGCCTCCCAGAAACCAGAATGCAAAATTAATCTGAAGTCATAATAATGAATTAAGGATGGGTCCATCTTTTTGCAAGTTGTTGTTGTTGTGGTCTTCAGTCCTGAGACTGGTTTGATGCAGCTCTCCATGCTACTCTATCCTGTGCAAGCTGCTTCATCTCCCAGTACCTACTGCAACCTACATCCTTCTGAATCTGCTTAGCATATTCATCTCTTGCTCTCCCTCTATGATTTTCACCCTCCATGCTGCCCTCCAATACTAAATTGGTGATCCCTTGATGCCTCAGAACATGTCCTACCAACCGATCCCTTCTTCTAGTCAAGTTGTGCCACAAAATTCTCTTCTCCCCAATCCTATTCAATACCTCCTCTTTAGTTATGTGATCTACCCATCTAATCTTCAGCATTCTTCTGTACCACCACATTTCGAAAGCTTCTATTCTCTTCTTGTCCAAACTATTTACCGTCCATGTTTCACTTCCATACATGGCTACACTCCATACAAATACTTTCAGAAATGACTTCCTGACACTTAAATCTATACTCGATGTTAACAAATTTCTCTTCTTCAGAAACGCTTTCCTTGCCATTGCCAGTCTACATTTTATATCCTCTCTACTTCGACCATCATCAGTTATTTTGCTCCCCAAATAGCAAAACTCATTTACTACTTTAAGTGTCTCATTTCCTAATCTAATACCCTCAACATCACCCGACTTAATTCGACTACATTCCATTATCCTCGTTTTGCTTTTGTTGATGTTCATCTTATATCCTCCCTTGAAGACACCATCCATTCCATTCAACTGCTCTTCCAAGTCCTTTGCTGTCTCTGACAGAATCACAATGTCATCGGCGAACCTCAAAGTTTTTATTTTTTCTCCATGGATTTTAATACCTACTCCGAATTTTTCTTTGTTTCCTTCACTGCTTGCTCAATATACAGATTGAATAACATCAGGGAGAGGCTACAACCCTGTCTCACTCCATTCCCAACCACTGCTTCCCTTTCGTATCCCTCAACTCTTATAACTGCCATCTGGTTTCTGTACAAATTGTAAATAGCCTTTTGCTCCCTGCATTTTACCCCTGCCACCTACAGAATTTGAGAGTATTCCAGTCAACATTGTCAAACGCTTTCTCTAAGTCTACAAATGCCTTTCCTTAATCTATTTTCTAAGATAAGTCGTAGGATCAGTATTGCCTCACGTTTTCCAACATTTCTACGGAATCCAAACTGATCTTCCCTGAGGTCGGCTTCTATTAGTTTTTCCATTCGTCTGTAAAGTATTCGCATTAGTATTTTGCAGCTGTGACTTTAATAACTGATAGTTTGGTAATTTTCGCATCTGTCAACACCTGGTTTTTTTTGGGATTGGAATTATTATATTCTTCTTGAAGTCTGAGGGTATTTCGCCTGTCTCATATATATTGCTCACCAGATGGTAGAGTTTTGTCAGGACTGGCTCTCCCAAGGCTGTCAGTAGTTCTAATGGAATGTTGTCTACTCCTGGGGCCTTGTTTCGACTCAGGTCTTTCAGTGCTCTATCAAACTCTTCACGCAGTATCATATCTCCCATTTCATCTTCATCTACATCCTCTTCCATTTCCATAATATTGTCCTCAAGAACATCACCCTTGTATAGACCCTCTATATACTCCTTCCACATTTCTGCTTTCCCTTCTTTGCTTAGAACTGGGTTTCCATCTGAGCTCTTGATATTCATATAAGTGGTTCTCTTTTCTCCAAAGGTCTCTTTAATTTTCCTGTAGGCAGTATCTGTCTTACCCCTGGTGAGATAAGCCTCTACATCCTTACATTTGTCCTCTAGCCATCCCTGCTTAGCCATTTTGCACTTCCTGTCGATCTCATTTTTGAGACGTTTGTATTCCTTTTTGCCTGCTTCATTTATTGCATTTTTATATTTTCTCCTTTCATCAATTAAGTTCAATATTTCTTCTGTTACCCAAGGATTTCTACTAGCCCTCGTCTTTTTACCTACTTTATCATCTGCTGCCTTCACTATTTCATCCCTCAAAGCTACCCATTCTTCTTCTACTGTATTTCTTTCCCCCATTCGTGTCAATTGTTCCCTCATGCTCTCCCTGAAACTCTGTACAACCTCTGGTTTAGTCAGTTTACCCATGTCCCATCTCCTTAAATTCCCATCTTTTTTTCACTTTCTTCAATTTTAATCTACAGTTCATAACCAACAGATTGTGGTCAGAGTCCACATCTGCCCCTGGAAATGTCTTACAATGTAAAACCTGGTTCCTAAATCTCTGTCTTACCATTATATAATCTACCTGAAACCTGTCAGTATCTCCAGGCTTCTTCCATGTATACAACCTTCTTTTATGATTCTTGAACCAAGTGTTAGCTATGATTAAGTTGTGCTCTGTGCAAAATTCTACCAGGCAGCTTCCTCTTTCATTTCTTCCCCCCAATCCATATTCACCTACTACGTTTCCTTCTCTCCCTTTTCCTACTACCGAATTCCAGTCACCCATGACTATTAAATTTTCATCTCCCTTCACTATCTGAATAATTTCTTTTATTTCATCATACATTTCTTCAATTTCTTCGTTATCTGCAGAGCTAGTTGGCATATAAATTTGTACTACTGTAGTAGGTGTGGGCTTCGTATCTATCTTGGCCACAATAATGCGTTCACTATGCTGTTTGTAGTAGCTCACCCGCACTCCTATTTTTTTATTGATTATTAAACCTACTCCTGCATTACCCCTATTTTATTTAGTATTTATAACCCTGTATTCGCCTGACCAAAAGTCTTGTTCATCCTGCCACCAAACTTCTCTAATTCCCACTATATCTAACTTTAACCTATCCATTTCCCTTTTTAAATTTTCTAACCTACCTGCCCAATTAAGGGATCTGACATTCCACGCTCTGATCCGTAGAACGCCAGTTTTCTTTCTCCTGATAACGACGTCCTCTTGAGTAGTCCCCACCCGGAGATCCGAATGGGAGACTATTTTACCTCCAGAATATTTTACCCAAGAGGACGCCATCATCATTTAACCATACAGTAAAGCTGCATGCCCTCGGGAAAAATTACGGCTGTAGTTTCCCCTTGCTTTCAGCCGTTCGCAATACCAGCACAGCAAGGCCGTTTTGGTTAGTGTTACAAGGCCAGATCAGTCAATCATCCAGACTGTTGCCCCTGCAGCAACTGAAAAGGCTGCTGCCCCTCTTCAGGAACCACACGTTTGTCTGGCCTCTCAACAGATACCCCTCCGTTGTGGTTGCACCTACGTTACAGCTATCTGTATCGCTGAGGCACGCAAGCCTCCCCACCAACGGCAAGGTCCATGGTTCATGGAGGGGGGGGGGGGGGGGGATTGCAAGTACACAATTTATTGTTTTCTTTTAAAACCCAAACATGTCTCACCACAGTTATGGCATTCTCAGTGGCCTTTTTTTTATAGATTTCCTTTTATTCTATGTTATGTGTGCCCTGTGACTGCCAACCAAAATCAGGAACAGGTATAAATTAGTAAACCATGTCATCATTGTAGTATTTTGCTGGTCATTAGATGTGACAAATTTGTTTTTATGTACCAAACATGTTTTTGTGCAGTTGAACTGAATGTTTTCTCCTGCTCATTTGTAAACACTGTGTCCTGCCCTATTGCTCTGCCTTGGAGATACATTACACTGCACTAATGTATGTCTCTTTGGTTGGCAGTCACACAACACACACAATGTAAAATAAAAGTAAA
Organism: Schistocerca nitens; assembly: GCF_023898315.1. Classification (NCBI taxonomy): domain Eukaryota; kingdom Metazoa; phylum Arthropoda; class Insecta; order Orthoptera; family Acrididae; genus Schistocerca; species Schistocerca nitens. The sequence continues at coordinate 519,520,105 of NC_064615.1, read as the reverse complement.
ATAATAATAAAAACTGAGTATCCATAACTGTGGTGAAACATATTTCGATGCTGAAGCTGAACAATAATTTCTGTGTTTGCAAAAAGGCGGATCCATCCTTAATTCATTATTATTTTTCTGCAAGCATGGAAATGAGCTCAAAACTCCAATATGGTAATTTGAAATCTTTTGCTGGTGGAGGTCACATCTCATGGATGCCATTTTCCATGTCTTTAATGTACAAGTTTCCATGGTTGCTACTTGCAACCCAATCATAAAAGTACAATTATGAATATCTTGTATAAATCAATACTCCCTACTTTCATGTCCTACCATACACATTAGGGGCGCAATTGGTACTTCATGTATTATCTTCTAAGTCAACTTTCAACTGTATCAAGTTTGTAGCGCACTTGTGAATGCCACCCCAGCTCTAAAAATTTATTTAAATGGTAGCACTTCTCTCTCCAGTTTTGGACTGAAAATTTTGATTTTCAGTTCTCTATTACTACATCCCTGCCTACACTACAGTGTTGCAGTAATTCCATGCTACCATAGTAGCTTAATACAAATGAAATTGTTGTTCACTGTCCAAGCTTGCTCTGTTTCACCATTCCTCCACCATCCTCTTTCTCTTGCTGCCTGTGTCCACATTTAGAAACTGCCACTTTCAGCCTGTGGTTCAAGTACCTCTTTATTCTCTTTATAGTTTTTCCCCATCCTTGTGTAATTACTTCTTTCTCACTCCCTACCACAAAACCACTAACTTAGCTGCCTCAGAATTGTTTATAACACTCTTCTTGGATTGATGTAGAAGTTCTCCTTCTCTGCAAAACTTTAAAGAGACCATCTCTTGCCCATATCCTGGTCATTCCTGTGTTTCATTTCTCTTGACCTTGTTAATTTTGCAGTGGTTGGAAATTTCACAATTCCTGGCTTTCATCTTGTGACAGTTCCCAGAACTCACTAAACCTTTACACTAGGCTGGATGGAACACCATCTTATTGGTGAGTACCGTGCACACTCCCGCACTGTTGGCCACCTGCAGAAAATATCAATGGAATGTCATTTCCATTGCCAGTTGATTGCTTCCTTCAAAATTCCGAAGTTAGCAGAAGCTTTGTCTCTCATATAGTAAAGTTTGAGGTATTTCAGTTAGACTATCATCCAAGTACATCCTAGAATGTTGACAGTAGTTTGTCCCATATTATTGTAAGCAGAAGCTGTTGTCTCTGAAAAGATCTTGTGCAGTAGACAAAGTGAATGATTAAAGCATTATGATGAAGAATTTTCCAATGAAACTGTTGACAGACATCACTATCCGTTAACTGGTATAGATTCACTTCCCAGTCCACTTGAATGTGTGTTTCACATGAGACCATTACATGCACTTTTGGCAGTTAAAGTATCATTCTCTTTGCATTATGCCTTTTCCAATCAGATATTTTTCCCTATAAAACTCAATTCTCACCGACCATGCTTTCAAACCACTCATAATATTAAACGCTCCATTTGAGGTCTTTCTTGCTCATAGCATGCAGTAGTCTTAAAATATAGGATGCACTTTCTACTTACCCCACATTCACATATAAACTGATACATGGATTAAGCAGCAGTCATGTAAAGTGTATTATGTAACAGGACATTGTACAGGATTCATACACTTTTGTTGACAGTACGTTTTGACTATGAATTACAAAAGCACAGTGCATGAATGAATGAGTGGTAGTGGTATGAATGCAGAGCCAACAGAGAAACTTAATGATAGATTTCCTGTACAGAGGTCTACACTACAAGTGATGTATATTTTCATAGATTTTATAAAACTTGTATGTAAGAAAATTCCAAAAATATTATAAGTACATAATTTCAGATTTTGCTCCATTTCAGTTTTGTTGGAATTTTCATCTGAACTTCATTTAAGTTGTATTTCGTTTACATTAAAACTAATATTTTACCTTGTATTGTATGTGAATAAAATGTGCAGTTAAGAGTGTTTGACTACCATTATACCACAAAAAATTTTGAGTAGCTATAGTACGCAACCACATATTTATAGATGAATGTGTTTATTAGCACAGTAAGCTTATTTACTGATGTTCAAAATTTGGTAAATGAAGAGTGTCCAAGTGTGAAATTCTGTGTTTAACACTGCATTTTTTCCTTTGTTTTGATGCAGCACTGAAGAAGTCTACAATCCATTTGTGTCTGCTGAACGCCAGATGATGGAACTTCTAGCAGATGATGGACCAGTGACTCCAAAAGTAACGTCGCGAGTAGAAGTTCATTCAGCGCCACCTTATCCTAAGCAAAATCCTACTTCCTTGCCCACAAATAATGCTCGTGCAGGACTGCATTCTGCACCTGTTGCTCATAAAACAGTAGAAAGTAATAATTTTACACCTACTAGCTCCTCTGGACCTTCTGAAAGTTCCCTCCTTAATTCAAGTACAGAAGATGTTAATTCCTCATTGACACCACCGATGGGTACTGACTGCACATATGATACATTACAGTCACCACCTGTTTGGTCAGGTTCTCTTCAAGAACTAGATGACATGCTGAACCATGGTATTATTCCATACGATATTGCTGAAAGTTTATATGCTGGGTCTGATGAAAGGGGGTCCTCTCTTAGTTTATGTAGTTTGCAATTCCTTGATCATATGTCTAGTCAGGAAAGCAGTTCAACAAGAAAAATTTCAAAAATACGTGCGAAGATGGAGGAAGCATCTTTGCAGTTACAGAAATCAGTGGCATTACATGACAGCTCTACAGAGTTAACAGAGGAACCTAATGATAGATTTAAAGGATTTTCTGATAATGATAACCTGCCTTGTTCTTTTCCCCAAACATCCTTCTTCCTTTCCAGACCTGATCCCAACATCAGCACTGACACTGTCTCATTGTCTGGCTCAGACGGCCTTGTATCAAGGAAATTGTATGGTGAGCTAGACTGCAAGAGTGAATCTGGTGAGAAGGAGAAAGCAGATGAAGTTATTCACCATAATTCGCAAATAATGAAAATGAATCTTGAAGATGATATATATTGCAAGGAGAATGTAACCAGTAAGCAGTATTCAGCTACTGGAAAACACAGTATTGACTCTGCTTACAGTAGGTAAGTAATTTACTGAACAGCATTCTATTATTCACTATACAAAAGAGACATTTAGCAGAGGATAGCTTCAAAAATGTTAAGTTGCACATTCTATCTGACCTTTCAGACTTACATTCATGTTTGTGTTTATTCTCAGTGCATTATTTTGTATGAATTATCTTCCACGGACCCCATGGAAATGGGGCGCTTGGATGTGGAGTGAAGTAAAGAATGTGCTTTGTATTTGCTTGCAGTGTAACAAATTGACTTAAAACTTTAATACTATAAAGTGCTGATACTTATTAAAAGATATTACATTAATATCAAGAATTTCTGATGTGATATGCTCAAGTTGAGAAGAGAAGCACACAACAGAAAATTATTTACATAAGATTGCCCTTTCAGTGAGTTGGGTGGCTAGGACCAGTCACCAGCTAATCATGGTTCTTTCTAGTGTATGACACACTTGCTGTGTTACTATTTTGTAATTAGATGCAGAGCCTTGCCAAGTGTAGCTGTCTGCACACCTCCAGTTCAGTCTGTCAATCACAAAGTTTTATACTGAAGTTATAATCCAGCCTTAAACTTCACCATGTTATCAACAAAATATTTACTCATAATATACACAGGTGCACTATTAAATACATATGTTTCCATGTGTCTGACTTGTATCTGTTCTAATTTTAACATCTTTGAGACTGATCTCAAACACACTGGACGAAGATAGCTGGGCTCCGTTTCAAAACTCTTAGGTCTGTAGCAGTGAATGTAATACATTTGAACAATGTACCAAGTGGAATAGACATATTTGGTGTACTTATTCATGAGAATATTGCAGTACTTTGATGAGACAAAACATTATGACTAACTGCTTAGTAGGGTGTTGGTCTACCTATGAAATGCAATATAGCAGCAATTCTGCATGGCATGGATTTGACAGGTGTTGGTAGGTTTCCAGAGGTATGTGACACCAGGTGTCTATGCAAAAATCATGCAATTCCCATAAATCTCACTTTGATAGTTTGTGGGCAAGGAGCTGGCACTCGATAGTGTCCCAGAAGTGCTTCCAGCAGGTTCAAATCACGCAAATTTGGTGGAAAATACATCAGCATTAGTTCACTATCATGCTCCTAAAACCACTGTAGCATGATTCTAGCCTTGTGACATGGACAGTTAACCTACTGGAAGATGCCATTGCCATTGGGGAAGACATCAAGCATGAAAGGATTCAGATCATCTGTAGTATAATGTTCACACAGTCTATCGCTGTCATGGTGTCTTTGATTAATAATGCAGGTCCCATGGAAGCTTAGGTGAATGTCCCCACAGTATAAAACTACATCCAGTGAGCTGTGTTTGTGGCAGGGTGCATGTTTTGAGTAGCCATTCATCTGGATGACTGTGTATCTGGACATGACCACCAACCTAGTGAAAGAAGAAACGTGATTTATCCAACCAGGCAATATTTTTCCAATGATCCATGGTCCCATCTTGATGATACTGTGCCCACTGCAATAATAATGGATGTTGTTGTTGGGTTAACAAGTGAACGCCTAGGGGTCATCTGCTGTAGAGCTCCATGTTCAGTAGTGTGCACTGAATGGTGTGCTCCAAAATGCTTGTATCTGCTCCAGCGCAGATCTACCACAGTTCATCATCTATATTGTGTTACATGTTGGGAAAGTCTCCGACCTCCACTTTCAGTGACGAGGTCGAGACTGCCAACACATTGTCATCTACTCATGGTTTCACTGTCCTTCAGCTACTTTCCATAGATGCTCACAACAGTGACATGCAAAAAGCCAACGAGCTTCATTGTTTCTTGTATGTTTGTTTCTAGGCAACAGCCATAATAATCTGCCATTTGTCAAAGTCAATTATTTCAGTGGATTTCCCAGTTTGTACATCTACATCTATACTCTGCAAACCACTATGAAGTGCATGGCAGAACGAACCTCCCATTGTATCAGTTATTAGGGTTTCTTTCCATTACATTCATGCGTGGAGCACAAGAAGAATGATAGTTTGAATTTGTCTATGCATGCAGAAATTATTCTGATCTTATCCTCATGATCCCTATGCGAGCAGTATGTCAGGGGATTTAGTATATTCCCAGAGTCATCATTTAAAGCTGGTTCTTGAAACTTCGTTAACAGACTTTCTCATGATTGTTTACATCTGTCTTCAAGAGTCTTCCAGTTCAGTTCCTTCAGTATCTCTGTGACACTGTCCCATGGATCAGACAAACCTGAGACCATTCATGCTGCCCTTCTCTGCGTACATTCAGTATCCTCTGTTAGTCCTATTTGGCACTGGTCCCACACACTTGAGCAATATTCCAAGACCAATCACTTGAGTGATTTGCAGGTGATATCACCACTAGAATGATTCCTCATTTGTCTCTGCTGCACTTATATACTTTTCTTAACACACCACTTGCCTGCAATGCAACCAGACAGCACTCATTCTCAAGGTGGACAGTCTTGAAGTGAAAACTTGTAGAAACTATTTTACACATAGTTTGCTTCAGTGTAATATTTTTGAAACTCACAGATACAAAGGGCAGCATCACAATTCAGACGCCCCAAAGACATTGCTTTTGAATACAATATTCCTTCTAGCTCTTACTGATATGAACAGACTCTTTGCAGGCATAGGACAGTGCTCTTTTTTTTCTGAGTAGATGGTATCTTTTGAGTAGATGGTATCTTTTCAGCAAAAGTCTGTCACAAAGCTTGAACAGTCCAAGACATAGTGAAGAAACAATTTCTTTACGTTGGTTACTTTGTGCCACAAAAGAATTCCCTTAATCTATATAATCTTGGAGGGGCACTTCTTTTTCCATAATTTTTTCATGTCTACTTATAAAGCTTACATAATATATTTTTCCCCTCCATTTCAAGTATAGTAAATGTTACCTTCTCACAATAATCAACTGTTCTTTTTTTATTCTCAGATTGACAACCATATATTCTGGAACCCTTTTCCTTTAATCATTCAGCTGACTTTGTCTTGTGCTCCCATAAATAATCAAACACAACAACTGATGTATGATACTGGTACATATGAATCAAACAATGGAAAATTCAGGCTAGAATGTAACAGTATTTTTAAAAGGATAGTTGCTATTCACCACATAGCAGAGATGCTGAGTCACAGATAGGCACAACAAAGGACTGTCAGAAAGTGAGGTTTCGGCAAACAGGGACTTGGTTGGAAATAGACAATGTACACGCACACACTCTTATGCAAATGCAACTCACACATACATGACCACAGTCTCTTCTGGCAGAGTGTGTGTGTGTGTGTGTGTGTGTGTGTGTGTGTGTGTGTTACCGATAAAGGCCTTGTTGGCTGAAACCTCACTTTCTGACCATCGAAGATCATTGCCGAGAACATCAAAGGCACACTCGACTGAAATATCCAAATAAGTCGGCAGTAGCAGAGCACTGTTTGTCCGAGAAACACGAGATGGATTATGAGCATACCAAGATCCTATCTCAGAACTCTAAATATTGGAACAGCTTTATAAGGGAGGCTACCGAAATTCGCACCAGGGAAGATCTTATCAACCGAGATTGCGGCTACAATCTCAGCAAGGCTTGGAACCTGGCATTGAATGTAATTAAGAAGACTCTCAGCAAGAAGTATGAACTGGCAACCAGGGCGGATGTAGCAAACGCATCAATGCTATGACAGATTCTGACGCCCACGTCTTTGTGACTGCTGGCGCGGGGGTGCGGACTGAGAAGAGAGCAGCCCAAGGGGGAGGGGATTTAAATCAGCTGCCCGCCCTCAGGAGTTCAGTTCGTCAGTGCACCTGACGATGGCAACATGTCTGATCGCCGAAATATTGTGCCCGTTGGACACTATGAACTGGCATTATACCCGTGGTCTGTTCGAGCAAGATAAATGAAAATTTGAATATCAAAATTGGGGAACACATAGTAGATGAAGTCAAGGAATTCTCCTGCCTTGGAAGCAAAATATAATCTTATAGAGAAAACAAGCAGAATATTAGAGGCAAACTAGCACAGACAAAGACAATATTTCTTACCAAAAGAAGGTTACTGGTGTCAAAAAGAGGGCTTACTGTGGAGAGTAAATTTGCTAAGCACCAAATACTACACTAGTACCATTATATGTGCCTACTAACCTCACAAATGGTGATGAGATTGAAATAATGTTTTATGAGATAAAACAAATATTTGGATTCCTAAAAAATGAAAATTTAACTGCGAAGGGGATTAAAATTCAATAATAGGAAAAGGAAGAGGAGGAAAAATTTAGGAGAATGAGAACTAGAGGAAAGGAATGAAAGGGGAAGCAACCTGATGGAATTTTGTGCAGAACACATTTTAACTATTGATAACACTTGATTTTAGAATAATGAAAGACACTTGTGTGTATGGAAGAGACATGGAGGCAACAGAAAGTTTCAGAGGGAATCAATGACAGTAATTTCAAAACCAAGTTAATTGAATGTAGCAGAATGATATCAGTTAGTGCTTAAGAAATTAGATTAGGAATAACACACTAAAAGAAGTAAATTAAATTTGCTATTTGAGGAACAAAATACACTGTCCAGTCACATTAATGAGGCCACCTGTCAAAAATCTGAATAACCACCCGTAGCAGCACAAGTCATACAGCAAGAGTGTCAGTGATGGTCTGGAAAGCACCAACAAGGATGTGAAGCCATGCTGATTCCCGTGCTATGGCCAGCTGCACTAGGTTTCTCAGTTGAAAAGCAAAGTGCATGTAGTGTGGATATGGCCCCAAGCATAGACGGATACTTGTGTTGATCCATTGTGACTTCCAGAATGATGAGATCACCCACAAAATGTCACAAAAACATTCCCCAGATAATAATGCATGCAGGATGTTTGCTTTCAGATATTTCTTGCTGTACATGCCAATGGCTATCTGTCTGATAGAGCATAAAACTTGATTCATCTGAAAAGGCCACATGTCACCACTTAGTGGAGATCTGGTTGCGGTACTGACATACAAATTCCATCCTTCATTGCCAATAACCAGCAGTCAGCATGGGTGCATGAACCTGGCAGTAATGTTCACTGAACAGTCATTGAAGAGACACGTTGTTGCTGGCACCTTGGTTCATCTGGGCAGTCAGTTGCACATCAGTTGGGGGTCTTTTCAACCATTTACATCTCTGCAGTTATCATTTAGACCTGTTATCGATGGCCTTTGGTGCACCACATTTGCCTTGAGGCTGATTTTGGATAGTGCCACTTTGCCATGCACAGTATACTTTAACCCAGAGGTTCCAAACTTTTGTTTGTCACGCCCCCCTTCTGCCGAAAAAAAAAACTTCTGTGCCCCCCCCCCCTAAAAAAAATAGAGATTTTTATTAATTATCAAGAAACTATTGAAAAATTTGTGATGGTGACGTCATGTAACATGGTGGGCTGTTAATGTATCGAGTCACAGTTATTAACGTCATCAGTCTAGTCTAGTGATTATAAGCCACTCCTAAAGCAAAGAAAGTCCTTGGTAAACAAGGAAAAATGGTTGCGACCTTTGCAGATTAGTGGATGCGGGCCATTATTTTATGTTGAGTGTAGCTTATTACTTTCACTCATTATCAAAAATAGTCACTCAGTCATGGTGTTAACGAACATCACTGATTTGTACGCCTATAGCGTTCCCCATTCTCATCTCGCATAGGTTGGCATTTATGTAAACAACGACAGTTACCGAACAGCGACAAAGACCCGGTTCCCAGAACCAGAAAAAAATAAAAAATAAGTTTTACGAAATAATTTTGCAGACTACACAGAACTTTAAAAAATATGAATAAAACAACTTCCTTACCTTGATTACATTCCCTTTCTGCACACCATTTCTTCACCAGTATATGATTTTAGGACTACTCTTTGCTTGCCATATCTAGGATAAACTTTCGCTGTGTCTTCATCCAGAAGAAATACTATTATTAGTTGAAATAACATACCACACCTAACATCAGAATCCATAAGGATCACACGCAGTATTTATATTTAAATCAGATTCACTATATTTATTTTATATTGTTTCTTCGAAATAGGTTTTTGTAATTTTACAGTATTACCTACATGTAAGGATAGTTAGGAGGAAAATTACAAGTTCTCTTATAATGTGACATATTTATTATAAAAATATTATTTCCACACACATATAGCAAAAAACAGACAAATAAATCAATATGAAGGATGAGCTTGCATATTTTTTACAAGATTTTGAATTCTTGGCTGAATAGTAGAAACAGCGCAACGTAAATCATTGGCAATACTGAGTTTGCTTCTAAGCTTATTTTTTATCGCCACTACCGCTGAAAATGCTCTTTCGCACAAATAAGTGCTTGAAAATGGTAAATACAGTTTCAGTGCTTGTTCTGCTGTGCTGGGATACACCGTTAGATATTTCACCCAAAATAAAGGCTTATCCATCTTCTCAAAGTCATACTTCGCTGCAGAATCATTTTTAACTTCTAAGACTTCCTCTTGTAGTCTGTCTGGCAACACATCCACGTCAACATTAAATGGATCCATCGCTAACCTATAATAAATTTTATCATCACGAGTGTTAGGGAAGTATCGTTCGAATTCATCAATGAGGTGCTGCAAATGGTTCGATATTTTACTCTTAGTATCAGTATCCTTAAAATAGTTTTGAAATTGGGCTTCTTCCAAACTTATAAGTAAACGCTTTGATGGCATCCCGATGAAAAATTATGTTTGACTCTCCACCTTGTTATTTCAAATTCAATGTGTTTAAAGATTCGAAAATATCTGACAGGTAAGCCAATGCAACATGAACACCGGGCTTTCTAAATTCCATATAGAATTCAGTTTGTTTGTTATTTTCCAAAAACTGCATCACTTTGTCTCGAAGTTCAAATAATCTTCCTAGCATATTTCCTTTTGAGAGCCAGCGTACTTCTGTATGAAATAAGTGTTTTATACTCTGCTCTCAAGTCTTCACAAAGAGCCGTAAATAACCTGGAAATTAATGCACTCTTTTTTAATATATTCATGATTTTGATGCACAGTTTCAAGACATCATTGAGTTCCTCTGGAAGTGTCTTAGCTGCCAATGCTTGACGGTGTATTACACAGTGGATAGCAGTAACACTAGGGTATTTTTCTCTGACCATCTGCACGAATCCTGAGCGACATCCAAGCATTAATGGGGCAGCGGCTGTGCATACGCCTATCAGTTTCTGCCGTGATAACTCATTTTTACAAAAGAATTCAGAGACGGCTGCCATTATATGAATTGCTTCTGAAGTTGACTTTAACTCTGTAGAAAACAGCAACTCTTCTTTAATTGTTTAATTTTCTATATAGCGAACGAAAGCTAGCAGTTGGCAACAATTCGCAACATTGGTACTCTCATCTAACTGTATTGCGAAAAACTGCAATTGTTTGACGACCGTAACTAATTGATTTTGTATGTCTTCGGCCATATCATCAATCCAACGTTTCACAGTATTGTCAGAAAGCAGTATTTGTGAAAGTTTGTGTTTACTTTCTGACCAAAGAACAATATCAGCAGCTTTCAACAAACAGGGTTTGACTAGTGTCTCTCCGATAATATGACTTTTCTTGGTCCTTGAAATAAGCAGCAATAACTCATACGAGGCTTCCACTATCTTTTCTGATGTCTGAGCGAAGGATCCAGCAGTGTCCAATTTCATTCGTTTCAAATTATCACATTTTGCAACAAAAAATTCCTTCAGCTTCTCTTTCAATGCACCATGCTTTGCCCACAAATGGCGTTCCAGACGAGGTGGTCTCATGGAATCATTGCTCAATACCTCATAGCAAATAACACTTTGCGGCTGGTCAACACCATTTTTTTGTATAGAAGCAAAACCGTATTCGATATAATCATCATTATATTTATGTTTTTTCACGACACTCATGGTGAAGTAAAAAGAAAACAAGAAGTTAACAGTATAATTTCATACTAACACTGATTTTACTGAGGCACAACTGTGAAAGATTTCAGCAAAATCCAATACATCAGATGTGTCAACAACTGCAAGCAACCAACTGAAATAAAGGAAAGCTACTGTCGTCTGTCGGCACCTCAGATGACTGCCTGTGAGGAGTGGGGCGAAGAACGGGGAAGCCCAGCCGCAGCGCAGGTAGTCAGTGCACTGTCTGTCTGCGACCTGTTGGCCGAGCAGGGCTCTTGCTGGTCAGAAATGGGCTTTTCCCGGATTAGGGCGGAAACAGCCTACAGGCACCCTAAGAATTTGCTACCTGTAGTGCGGTGCTGTTCTGAGCAGTGCAGCCTGGGGTTTTATGCAAAAATCGTTTTCGTGCCCCCCTATCTTTTGTTACTTATAAATGAAACGTTATAAGTTTTGAGATAACATCAATGAATTGGTTGTTAATTTTCACAGTAATTAAGTAAGGTCGTGGATACTCCTCATACATCGCTTGAAACTGAGCACAGTGCCAAGCAGTTATCTCTGTACTCGTGCCAAAAGACAACATTGTCGCAGCAAAGAACATACACTAATTTCAAACGAAATTATGCCATATTTCAAAATGGCAGAAAAAAATTAACTGTTTTGTCAGATAAGTAATCCGAATGAAAGAGCAGTGGTAAAAAAAAAAAAAAAAAAAAATAGCCTCACTAATGGACTTCATTGTCTACCTAGCTGGGTTATGTTTCATTGTTAGCAGCCCCAACAATACAGCATGAAGTACTCTGCTCAGAACGAACACTTGTATTAGTTTCGCATTCACGTCGTGCACATTTTTCTGGTGACGAAGGGCATAACCCTGGCGTCCAAATTACGAACCCGCCAGTTCATTTGAAGCATATACGGTCCATTAAAGTCACTGTAATCGCATCACATGGGGATCCGCGGGTTGGCAGGATAATAAAATGGCATTTTTTGCAGTTACGCAGTATAAGTGATTATTACACTGATGAACATAGCCTATTACGGCTAAAAGTTATAACATGATTACGTTCAGTTCATGTGTAAAAATGTACGGAATAGTTAATACCCGACTTTTCTGTTTTCCAATTGTCAGAAATAAGTTGTTTATAAATCTGATATATTAAAATAAATGCATATCACTTTCGTAATTTTGAGAGTTTCTGTGTGTTACATTCTAAACGTGATCTTCAAAAGCTGTATGTTCTAGCATAGGTTATTGAGATAGGATTGCGGGAAGGGGGACGCCAAACGATTGCATTTAGCACCATAATCTATCATTAATACCTGCACATTCATTTTTATTAAAATATCTATATTAAAAAGAAATATTAGGTTTATACCGCTAACTCCACCCGCGCCCCCCTTGCAACATCATCACGCCCCCCCAGGGGGGCGCACCCCCCCAGTTTGGGAACCCATGCTTTAACCAAAGCAGCATTTGAACAGGTCACAAACTTAGCCATTTTGGAAATGCTTCCATCCTTAGCCTGAAAGCCAATGATCATCCCCTTTTAGATGTCAGATAAATCACTCCATTTCCACATTAAAACGACTGTACTGTTTTCCATATCCTCTGATACGGTATATTTACCCTCCACTGCAAATGCTGCCACCTACCGCCTGTGAGTTATTATTGCACAGTGATGACAAACATAGGCAGTAAAATATTAATGTGACCAGGGCATGTAACTGACAATGGCCGAAGTAAATAGGAGTAAAATGCAGATTGGCAGTAGGAAGAAAAACATTTTCGAAAAAGAGAAATACATTAACACTGAATACAAGTTCAATGTGTTAGAAAGTGTTTTATGAAGGTATTTGTCTGGATTGTAGCCTTATTTGGAAATTAGATGTGTGCAATAAACAGTTCAGACAGAAGGGAATAGAGGCTTTACAGAAGTATTGCTACAGAAGAGTACTGACTATTGGTGGGTAGATCAACTAACTAATGAGAAGGTACTCAGTTGAATTGTAGAGAAAAGAATGTATGACATAAGGTGGTAACAGAAGATATAGGTTGATTGGAAATGTCCTGAGGCATGAAAGATTGTCAATTTGATAATGGAGGGAAGGTTGTTGTTGTTGAGGTCTTCAGTCCTGAGACTGGTTTGATGCAGCTCTCCATGCTACTCTATCCTGTGCAAGCTTCTTCATCTCCCAGTACCTACTGCAACCTACACCCTTCTGAATCTGCTTAGTTTATTCATCTCTTGGTCTCCCCCTACGATTTTTACCCTCCACGCTGCCCTCCAATACTAAATTGGTGATCCCTTGATGCCTCAGAACATGTCCTACCAACCGATCCCTTCTTCTGGTCAAGTTGTGCCACAAACTCCTCTTCTCCCCAATCCTATTCAGTACCTCCTCATTAGTTATGTGATCTACCCATCTAATCTTCAGCATTCTTCTGTACCACCACATTTCGAAAGCTTCTATTGTCTTCTTGTCCAAACTATTTACCGTCCATGTTTCACTTCCATACATGGCTACACTCCATACAAATACTTTCAGAAATGACTTCCTGACACTTAAATCTATACCCAATGTTAACAAATTTCTCTTCTTCAGAAACGCTTTCCTTGCCATTGCCAGTCTACATTTTATATCCTCTCTACTTCGACCATCATCAGTTATTTTGCTCCCCAAATAGCAAAACTCATTTACTACTTTAAGTGTCTCATTTCCTAATCTAATACCCTCAACATCACCTGACTTAATTCGACTACATTCCATTATCCTCGTTTTGCTTTTGTTGATGTTCATCTTATATCCTCCCTTGAAGACACCATCCATTCCATTCAACTGCTCTTCCAAGTCCTTTGCTGTCTCTGACAGAATTACAATGTCATCGGCGAACCTCAAAGTTTTTATTTCTTCTCCATGGATTTTAATACCTACTCCGAATTTTTCTTTTGTTTCCTTTATTGCTTGCTCAATATACAGATTGAATAACATCGGGGAGAGGCTACAACCCTGTCTTACTCCCTTCCCAACCACTGCTTCCCTTTCATGTCCCTCGACTCTTATAACTGCCATCTGGTTTCTGTACAAATTGTAAATAGCCTTTTGCTCCCTATATTTTACCCCTGCCACCTTCAGAATTTGAAAGAGAGTATTCCAGTCAACATTGTCAAAAGCTTTCTCTAAGTCTACAAATGCTAGAAACATAGGTTTGCCTTTCCTTAATCTTTCTTCTAAGATAAGTCGTAAGGTCAGTATTGTCTCACGTGTTCCAGTATTTCTACGGAATCCAAACTGATCTTCCCCGAGGTCGGCTTCTACTAGTTTTTCCATTCGTCTGTAAAGAATTCGTGTTAGTATTTTGCAGCTGTGGCTTATTAAACTGATTGTTCGATAATTCTCACATCTGTCAACACCTGCTTTCTTTGGGATTGGAATTATTATATTCTTCTTGAAGTCTGAGGGTATTTCACCTGTTTCATACATCTTGCTCACCAGATGGTAGAGTTTTGTCAGGACTGGCTCTCCCAAAGCCATCAGTAGTTCCAATGGAATGTTGTCTACTCCTGGGCCTTGTTTCGACTCAGGTCTTTCAGTGCTCTGTCAAACTCTTCTCGCAGTATCGTATCTCCCATTTCATCTTCATCTACATCCTCTTCCATTTCCATAATATTGTCCTCAAGTGCATCGCCCTTGTATAGACCCTCTATATACTCCTTCCACCTTTCTGCTTTCCCTTCTTTGCTTAGAACTGGGTTTCCATCTGAGCTCTTGATGTTCATACAAGTGGTTCTCTTATCTCCAAAGGTCTCTTTAATTTTCCTGTAGGCAGTATCTATCTTACCCCTAGTGAGATAAGCCTCTACATCCTTACATTTGTCCTCTAGCCATCCCTGCTTAGCCATTTTGCACTTCCTGTCGATCTCATTTTTGAGACGTTTGTATTCCTTTTTGCCTGCTTCATTTACTGCATTTTTATATTTTCTCCTTTCATCAATTAAATTCAATATTTCTTCTGTTACCCAAGGATTTCTACTAGCCCTCGTCTTTTTACCTACTTGATCCTCTGCTGCCTTCACTACTTCATCCCTCAAAGCTACCCATTCTTCTTCTACTGTATTTCTTTCCCCCATTCCTGTCAATTGTTCCCTTATGCTCTCCCTGAAACTCTGTACAACCTCTGGTTCTTTCAGTTTATCCAGGTCCCATCTCCTTAATTTCCCACCTTTTTGCAGTTTTTTCAGTTTTAATCTACAGGTCATAACCAATAGATTGTGGTCAGAGTCCACATCTGCCCCTGGAAATGTCTTACAATTTAAAACCTGGTTCCTAAATCTCTGTCTTACCATTATATAATCTATCTGATACCTTTTAGTATCTCCAGGGTTCTTCCATGTATACAACCTTCTATCATGATTCTTGAACCAAGTGTTAGCTATGATTAAGTTGTGCTCTGTGCAAAATTCTACCAGGCGGCTTCCTCTTTCATTTCTTAGCCCCAATCCATATTGACCTACTATGTTTCCTTCTCTCCCTTTTCCTACACTCGAATTCCAGTCACCCATGACTATTAAATTTTCGTCTCCCTTCACTATCTGAATAATTTCTTTTATTTCATCATACATTTCTTCAATTTCTTCGTCATCTGCAGAGCTAGTTGGCATATAAACTTGTACTACTGTAGTAGGTGTGGGCTTCGTATCTATCTTGGCCACAATAATGCGTTTACTAAGCTGTTTGTAGTAGCTTACCCGCGTCCCTATTTTCCTATTCATTATTAAACCTACTCCTGCATTACCCCTATTTGACTTTGTGTTTATAACCCTGTAGTCACCTGACCAGAAGTCTTGTTCCTCCTGCCACCGAACTTCACTAATTCCCACTATATCTAACTTTAACCTATCCATTTCCCTTTTCAAATTTTCTAACCTACCTGCCCGATTAAGGGACCTGACATTCCACGCTCCGATCCGTAGAACGCCAGTTTTCTTTCTCCTGATAACGACATCCTCTTGAGTAGTCCCCGCCCGGAGATCCGAATGGGGGACTATTTTACCTCCAGAATATTTTACCCAAGAGGACGACATCATCATTTAATCATACAGTAAAGCTGCATGCCCTCGGGAAAAATTACGGCCGTAGTTTCCCCTTGCTTTCAGCTGTTCGCAGTACCAGCACAGCAAGGCCGTTTTGGTTATTCTTACAAGGCCAGATCAGTCAATCATCCAGACTGTTGCCCTTGCAACTACTGAAAAGGCTGCTGCCCCTCTTCAGGAACCACACGTTTGTCTGGCCTCTCAACAGATACCCCTCCGTTGTGGCTGTACCTACGGTACGGCTATCTGTATCGCTGAGGCACGCAAGCCTCCCCACCAACGGCAAGGTCCATGGTTCATGGGAGGGGGGGAAGGGAAGGAGGTAAATACTGTAGAAGCAGACTGAGGCTTGACTATAGTAAGCAAGTTCAAATGGATGTCAGTTATAGTAGTTATGCAGAGATGAAGAGGCTTGTGTAGGATAGATAATATGGAGAGATGACCCAGTCTTTTGACTAAACTCATCAACAATAGATTTGCAGCACAGCATTGTATGAAAGTGATTCTTGGACTGTGACAAAACAGAAGAGAATCAAAGCATTTGAGATGTAGTGTTAGAGAAGGCTGTTGAAAATTAAATGGATTGGTAAGATAAGAAATGAGGAGGCTCTCCCCAGAATTGATGAGGAAAGGAATATTTGGCAAACAGTGACTGTAGGAAGGGGCGTGACTGTTACTCTGAGATTGAAAGGTTGGCATAAGAGGGAATGTCGTGGCAGGTTGCATGAAACCACTCAGACTGATCATCCCCCAGAAGCAGTAGACAACTTCTTATGTACTACTTTTTTTCTCAGTAATGTCATGTTGTGTATTTCGTTTATTTATATATACTGAATGTTTTGAGAGAAAAGCAGAGAAAAGAGAATGACTTCGTAAAACCATTTTTAATAATTTTTTATGGGAGGGAGATAAACTCCCTCTTCCCTTTCAATGGTATGTTGGCCAGAAAATGGCAGGTACATAGGATGAAACTTAAATAGTGGCAACACTGCTGTGGAGACACTATGCAGTGGAATCTATTATTGTCGCTGATAGCACACATTGTTGACATACCTACCTTACCTCCGAGCAAATGGACTCGCCCGCCCCATGTCACCAGCATGTGCACAATCGAGGGAAACACAGTCACTTGTGAGCAAGTGGTCTAACATAATGGTGTCACTATATTTTAAAAACAGGAACAATGAGTTGGATCAAGATTGAATGTGCCAGAGATCGTTCTGCATGACAGTGTCATCGAGGTCTTCAAGAGGTGTCCATGGGATCAGCATTGCCATACAGAACAGTGGCACATTGAGTAAAAGTTTTCCACGAAGGTCAGCAGACTGTGGCAAACATGGATCGGGCAGGTCATCCTAGCATCTCTGAAGAAGAAGTGCATGCTGTTGCCGCATAAGTGGACAGTGATCAACACTATACGATTCGTGAGCTCATGGTTCACATCCTGAAGGAACACCTGGCCATGCTGAAAATTGCATCACAATGAGTTCTGCATGAATTGATGGGAATCCAGAGATGCTTGCATTACAACACTGCTCAGACGCACTTGGAGTGCTATGAGTGCGAAGGAGAGGCTTTCTTATGCCGTATCATAACATTGGATAAGACGTGGGTCATATCGTATGAGCCAAAACTGAAATGCCAATCCAATGAATGGCATCATTATGGGTCGCAACGAAAGTCAAAAGTGCGTCAGAGCCCCAGTTTGGTGAAAGTTTGGCAATTCTCGTATACGACTGTGGTGGTGTTATCCTAACGAATTACATTCCTCCATGGCAGACCGTCAATGCACAGTATTACTGTTTGTTTTTGGAGAATCACCTGCGACCAGCTTTGCGAAAGAAGTGGCGACACTTTCTGCGCAACCCACCCATCATTTTGCAAGACAATGTGCGGATGCATACAGCACACGCTGTGGCTGCTCTGTTTGTTCGATGGGCCTGGGAAGTACTGCACCATCCACTATATTCCCCAGACTTAAGTCCTTGAGACTTTGATTTGATTCCAAAGATGAAGGAACCACTTCGTTGCATTCACTTCAGAACTGTTCCAGAGATTCAACAGGCAGTAGACAGTTCCATTTAACCATCAACAGAACAGGCTCTGCTAACGGTATACTACACCTTCCACATCGCTGGCAACAGGTTCTACACAACGCTGGTGACTACTTTGAAGGACAGTAACAGGTGCAAACATGTAACTCTTTTGTATCGGTTGTGAATAAATAGTTGCCACTATTTAAGTTCCAACCCTCGTATATGCTTACACCAGCAGCGTAAGGATGTCACAATTGACTTTCCCCTTCTCCATAGTTATGAGAAACAACTGGCTGTTTTGCAACTGCTTAAGTGTACAAGTCTGAAGCACTCCTGGAATGCAGCATGATTCACATTATAGTTTGTAGCAAGATTGGCTTAAACCAAATATTGATAGTTGAGAGATTTTATGTAAAACATAGTCATTCGCCAAAAAGACTGAGTACATGGAATGAGTGGAGATATATTTGTTGATTCAGTTAGTTAGTGTTCCTTGCACAGACCTTAACAGAAATGGTCTCCATGAGTATAAATAAGTCAAAACATCTGAAACATGTATTTATTTAAGAGGCAATAACACACTTGCCACAAACATGCGTACATATATACTGTAGTGCGGCCACCCAGTTTTTGTGAAATTAATAAGAAGTGATAAGAAAGCCACCATGGAGTATTGCAATAGCATCTGCAGTGTGGTTACCTGTGGGTCAGAAAAACTTAGATGCAGAAGGATTGCAAAATGTGCTAGACACAGCCAGCGGAAAACTGCACCATGCAGCAGTATTAGTCAGAGTGGGAAGGTTGTAGTTGCCACACCATGGCAAGACTCTTCTTATGGGCTAAATGACTGGGTGACAGGTTCTGATGCAACAAATGCATGCCAGACCCATATAAATAAGCCTGAATTTTGAGACATGGGTAATTCTTTGTTGGAGTTCAGCAGCACCACCACAATGCTAGGAATGCATCAGATCAGGAAATCACTGGATGTCACAAGTAGCAACTATGAGTTTGAATCCAGGTTGGGCCAGTCACCGTGACCCCTGAGTTATTTCCAGGACTTGATGTCTCACTGAACCATTGATGCAATGTGTAATTAAACTTGAATAAAAGCATTTCTTTTGGCCAGCCCATTGTCACCACCACTCAACCTACCAAGTGCAACCACATCAACAGATTGATGTCAGGAGGGCTGACTCACCACAGTGGGCAGCAGAGGGTGTACTAACTCCTACTGCTTGATATCTGAACTGCAGCTGACAATATCATCATTGTGGCATTCATGAAACTCTATTCTGTTCTTTTCATGACAAACATGGGAGCTATAGTTATATGGCAGCACAACTGTAGAGTTACTTTTGTGAGATCACAAGAGCTGGTGGATATCTCTCAGTTTAACAGTAATCACAGGGATGAATGACTAATACATGTGGAAGTACACAGTCCAATTTAATTCAGTACTCTGCCCCTTGCACCAACTCGGTGGAAGTTTGTTTTACATGTAATCATTTGGGCCACATGGCAAGGCAGTGTAGAGGCCTACATAGCTCACAGTCAAGAAAAAGAAGTGATTGTGGTAGTATAAATAGCTCTAGAGTTTTCTATCTATGGTGTTGTTGAATTGTTAGTACTAGGTTCGTAAAAATGAGTAGAGGTGATGCAATAACAAAATCAGAGACACAAGCAGTCACCGGGGAGGAGCCTAAGCAATAATTGGTTTATCAGGTGATGGAGTTGAGGGCAGAGAATATGTTTGCAAATAATAATCTAGCAGAGAAGGAAAGAAAGACAGAATTATTGAATTCACAGAATCTAGGAATAGATCTAGTGGTTGTGAACCTGGGTTCTCCATTTTTGGTAGCTTGTTAAGGATCTGTTGACACTTGTAGAGGATCTCTTGTCATCAGCTGACGTAGGGGTTTGGTCAGATAATCAGCTGTTACAGATAGCAGTGCATCTGAAATGAGAGGCAAAGTCATTTGTATGGGGCAAGGAGGCACTGTGCAAGACAAAGACTCTTGAACTATTCAGGCAAGGATTAGAATAGAAATATAGGAAGCAGAAAAGTGCACAGTTTTTGCATGAACAATTTTGAAAAGGCATAATGAAGTCATAGAGGGTTTTGCAGGTAGGGTTTGGAAACTTAATGTGCATATAATGAGGAGGTGAGCAATATGTTATACAGGAAGATGAGTAGTGCGTGCTTGATACTTTTCTGAATGGTTTATTATCAGAGGTGTCTAGGAGTGTGCGTACTGGTGTGCCTAATGATCTTCATGCAGCAGTTAGGTTGGCATTGGAGTAGGAGGAAATTGTTTGATCATGGGTATGGGTCAGAGAAATGTGTTTGCATCAAGTGTAATATGTTTTAATTGTGGGCGTACAGACATGTGCAGAGGCAAAGCCAGCAGCCACTGAGTAGTAGGGATGGTAGGAACTACTGGCGGTGTAATGAGAATATTAATAGAGGTAGCATGGATCAGCTGCAAGGGTATTGGTGGTAATAAGTAACTGTTAAACTCAAGAGGGAACCCCAGACACACTGAAAGGCATTCCCAGAAACAGTGAATGCAGTGAAAATCAATGCCAAGGTGGAATGTGCCATAGTGGATGTAATATACTGCCACCTCCGAATTTTACTGTTGGCATTACACACCCTGGCAGATGATGTTCACCGGGCATTCACCATACCCACACCCTTCCATCTCACCACATTGTGCTCTGTGATTCGTCACTCCACACAACTGTTTTCCACTGTTCAATTGTCCAATGTTTATGCTCTTAACACCAAGCGAGACGTCGTTTGACATTTACCCTCATGATGTGTGGCTTATGAGCAGCTACTTGACCATGAAATTCAAGTTTTCTCACCTCCCATCTAACTGTCATAGTACATGCAGTGGATCCTGATGCAGTTTGGAATTCCTGTGTGATGGTCTGCCTATTACACATTATGAACTTCTTCAACTTTCAGCGGTCTCTGTCAGTCAACAGACAAGGTTGGTGTGTAAGCTTTTATTGCTTTACGTGTCCCTTCATGTTTCCACTTCACTATCACATTGGAAACAGTGGACCTAGGTATGTTTAGGAGTGTGGAAATCTCGCGTGCAGACATATGACACAACTGATCCCAATCACCTGACTAGGTTCGAAGTCCACCCCATTCTGCTCTCTTACAATGTCTAATGACTACCGAGGTCTCTGTTATGGAGTACCTGGAAGTAGGTGGCAGCACAATGCACCTAATATGAAAAGTGTATATTTTTGTGGGTGTCCAGATACTTTTGGTCACATCATATCTTTTCAGCATATCTACAGGATCATAGTCAACGACTAAGGGAAGGACTCACTTATTTATGCCATGTAATTAGTAAGGATGGTGTGAAGACTGATCCTAGATTGTTTCAGACACTGCAAGATTTTCTGGTTCCAGGAACAAGGAAATACTTACACTTTTTTCTATGTCTTGCAAACTGCTATAGAAAATTCGTGAAAGCATTTAAGGACCAAGCATGGCTACTTACACAGTTGTTACAGAAAGGTATTAAGTTTCTTTGGTCTGAAGATTGTCAAAGAGCGTTTGTGAGACTGAAGGCGGTGTTAACATCAAGGCCAATGTTGGTGTTTCTAGACTTTCAGAATGAATTTACATTGCCGTGCGATGCATCAAACCATGCTCTTTGGTGCATTTTGAGTCAGGAGGTCTTTGGGCAAGAACATCCTACTAAGATAGTTGAATGGAGTGGAGAAAAACTGTTCAATGATTGAAAGGTAAATGCTTAGCCTAATGTATGGTGTGATATACTTTCAGTGTCACATGTAAGGAAGGACTTTTAAGGTGGTGATGGACCATACTGCTTTGAACTGGTTGTTAGGTTTCAAGGACCCATCCAGTAGACTGACGAGATCGGCATTAAAACTCAGTGAATTTGAGTGTGAAGTAATCAAAAAACCAGGGAGGAAGCACAGAAATGCAGGAAAATAGCAGTGATAAAAGCACTAGGTCAAGACCTAGCTAAGTGGCAAACAGCACAGAGAACCAATGTGGTATGTAAACAGTACAGCAAGAAGCAACAGTTTACATGTATGATGGATTATTGTGTAGGGACTCAAAGTTAGGGACATTGATAGTTTTGCCAACAAACTTGAGGGAAGAAGTCCAGAGAGAAATGCATAACAACATCTTATAACAACATCTTATCAGGCAGAAACATACTTGTGAAGAGGACAGAAAAATGAGGTTGATGAGTATGTCAGGAACTGTGTATAGTGTACACACGGTGAAGATTTGTGTTGAAAAAAGGTGCTATTGCACAGCTGTTCAGTGGTCACACAATGTACAGAAGGGCCAACTGACTTGGCCAACACTCAATGCAGATAACTATCAGTAGTTCAGTCCTTGAATATTCTAAAGCAATAAGGGTAGCCAGTTTTGTACATTGACAAAAATACAATTAACCCTATAACTGCTCTGGACATGTTCACGTGCACGCCTTTGTACCTGTCCCTGTGTGCTCTGACCATGTTTACACGCACCACCAGTCCTTCCACCTGGTACTCTGAATGTGTCTATGCATAGACATGTTCAGAGTACCAGGTAGAACATCTGGTGGCACACGTAAACACATTCAGAGCACACAGGGGCAGTTACAAAGGCACGAGCGTTAACATGTCCAGAGCAGTTAAAGGGTTAAGTAGAAATAAAATCTTTGGTGATACCCAAAGATTTTCAGATAATAGCTTTTGTATAGTTGCGGTATGCTAGAATGTACTTTTCAGTTTCTTTGTCAAACTGAAAATTTGTTTCAGTCTCTTAAAACTTGTTTTCTCTCTGTCCTCTCTAGCCTAAATAGGTGCTGCCCTGACCCCTGAGACCACTAGTATTGTACCACATATGTCAGTGCCTCCCCATTATATTTCCTGTTGTTAGTATTGCCAGTTTACCCTTCCATTTCCTGTTAAGATGAGGACCACATCTAGTATAATCCAGTTGTGGAAGTAGATAAAATGTTAATGAATTGAGCTAAGAACTGTGTTTGTGTATGAAACAGTTTGGGCAAAAATGATGTCAAGAAACAGGATGTGCTGCATAATAAGTGAAAAGTAAAGCACAGAACAATATGAAGGCAGACATCAATCAAAATGTATTTTCCTACCAGAAAGCGAAAGGGCAGCAAATTTGTATCGCAGAGAGAAATTTTGAGCATATGAAATGGTTACCAGTTGTCCAGAACTCAGTGTCCAGATACTTGTTGGCCCAGGAAATAAAATAGTTTCTAGCAGAACAAAAATTGTAATACTGAATTCTTTCTTCATATTTAATATTGCCAACACTGAATTGTGCTGTTACAGAAATGACTAATGTAATAGTTACTACTAGTTGTGTTGAAAAGCAATTCCTCTATGTGCTGGGGTATTTATGAGCATGTATCACAACTATCAATAGAAAAGTCACTGGCCCCAAAAAACTACTGTTCTCAAGCACTCACTTCCGATTATAGCAGAATTCATCATATTGTGAGTTCAAACACAATCATCAATCTGAAACAAAATTCCCTACTCCAAGATAATCAGCATAGATCAAAAGCACCAATAATCATAAATACGCCTTGTGCACACTTGATATTCAGAGAGTCATGGATAGAAGTAAGTAGGTAGATTCAGCATTTCTACACCATAGAAAAGTTTTTGTTTCATTGTCACACTAACAGCAACTACAATAAATATGTTTCTTTGAAATGTTTAACCAGGTCTGTAAATCGATTGCAGACTTCTTGATAGGCTGAAGCAGCAAGTGATGGCACAGTTGCTGTTTCGTGTTATATATTGGTGGGTGATATTAATTGTACTGCAAAACTTCTCACAGATGATCTGGCCGGCCCCTGTGGCCGAGCGGTTCTAGGTGCTTCAGTCCAGAACTGCGCTGCTGCTATGGTCACAGGTTTGAATCCTGCCTTGGACATGGATGTGTATGACGCCCTTAGGTTAGTTAGGTTTAAATAGTTCTAAGTCTGGTGGACTGATGACCTCAGATGTTAAGTACCATAGTGCTTAGAGCCATTTGAACCATTTGAACAGATCATCTGGTTATCTATGAGGATGGATTATCCAACCAAAAATATGGAAATACTACTGTAATTAGACTACTGGATTATTGAGTCACATCTACCGTCAGTCTTGTCATACAAATATCTTGGAATAATAATGTGTGGGATAAAAAGTGGAGCAACCACATAGGTTCAGTTGTGTATGTGGCAAATGGCAGATGTTGATTAGCTGTTATGATATAAGAAAGCTGCAGTTTATCTATGAAAGATATCACTTACAAAATACTGATATGGAGGGGCACAATATCAAGTTGAATCAACATGTAATAAGCCCAGTCTTATCTGAAATTTGTAATGCATCACTAACTCAAGGCATTTTTTCAGAGAGACTGAAATATGCTGTTGTTAAACCCATCTATAAGAAAGCTGATAAGAGAGATGTCAATAATTACTGACCTGTTTCACTGCTGACATCATTCTCCAAAATTTTTGAGAAGGTGATGTATTCTAGAATGGTATCCCACCTTAGCAACAATAGTGTCCCTAGCAAGTCACTGTTTGGGTTCCAGATAGTCTACTCTACTGAGAATGCCATTTATATATTCACTCGCCAGATTTTGCAAGCATTAAATAATAAAATAGCACTGATTGACATTTTCTGCAACCTCTCTAAGGAATTTGAGTGTGTGAATCATTATATTCTCCTAGATAACATTTTATGAGATTGATGGTATAACCAACCAATGGACAATGTCATATATAACCAAAAGAATGCAGAAAGGTGTACTTAGTAATCCAACCAAAATAGTCCAGAGACGTAATTCTGACTGGGGGAGAAATCACATATGGGGTTCCCCAAGGTTCAGTCTTAGGTCCATTACTATTCCTCATATATGTAAACGATCTTCTGTCTGGTAAACAGCAGAATTAGTTCTTTTTGCAGATGACACTAGTATTGTAATCAATCCAAGCACACATACAGAAACAGAAGATACGGTAAACAGAGTTCTTAAAAGTATCATTGATTGGTTTTCTGTGAATGGTATGACCCTCAATTTTAAAAATCCTCAACATATTCAGTTCTGCACATCTAGAGGTACTACTTCAATGATAGGAGTAACATAACACATGATGATGAAATAATAAATAGGGTGGAAAATTCAAAATTCTTAGGGGTATATTTTGATGAGAATTTAAATAGGAAAAAAAATGCATTTTGGAACTCCTAAATTAACTTAATTCAACCACATTTGCACTTAGAATCATTGCAAATCTTGGAGAGAGACAAATCAGTAAGTTGACAGATTCTGCATATTTTCATTCAATTATGTCATATTGACTAATGTTCTGGGGTAACTCATCGTTAAGAAAGAAAATCTTCATTGCATAAAAATGTGCTGTGAAAATAATTTGTGATGCTCACCCATGACCATGTTGTAGACATCTGTTCAAGGAGTTGGGCATTCTGATTACTGTTTCATGAAGTTTGTTGTAAATAATCCACTACAGTTCAAGAGCAGCAATGGGGTATGGTCTATATAACAAATTAATAAAAGAGCTTCTAAGGAAATAGCTGTAACTCCAAATCAATCATTAGATAAAGGCTGCTTCTCAGAAATTCTGCAGAGGTGATGCCTCTATATACTAGACTCAAAAGATCACATGGGAAATTGCAACCCAATGTACTTTCTTCCGTTTCTTCGAAAAAGTTATTGCTGAGCAAACACAAAGTTTCATGCAAAAGTTCAGATTCATTGTAAAAAACCAATTTGGCATTCACAAAACCAAACATGCCTAGTATACACTCAATAAGTGACTACATAGAACATTCAGTGGTGCGAAACACACACTACTGCTCTATAACTTGAAAGGCATGGGATTAGGGTGCACCCATCTGCAGGTGGTCACTCATGTCGGCACCAATGATGTGTGTCGCTATGGATCAGAGGAAATCCTCTCTGGCTTCCGGCGGCTATCTGATTTTGTGAAGACTGCCAGTCTCGCTAGCGGGATGAAAGCAGAGCTCGCCATCTGCAGCAACGTCAACAGGACTGACTGCGGACTTTTGGTACAGAGCCGAGTGGAGGGTCTGAATCAGAGGCTGAGACGGTTCTGCGACCGTGTGGGCTGCAGATTCCTCGACTTGTGCCATAGGGTGGTGGGGTTTCGGGTTCCGCTGGATAGGTCAGGAGTCCACTACACGCAGCAAGCGGCTACACGGGTACCAGGGGTTCTGTGGCGTGGACTGGGCGGTTTTTTAGGTTAGATGGCCTCGGGCAAGTACGGAAAGGGCAGCAGCCTCAAAGGGTGCGGGGCAAAGTCAGGACATGCGGGGGCCAAGCAGCAATCAGTATTGTAATTGTAAACTGTCGAAGCTGCATTGGTAAAGTACCGGAACTTCAAGCGCTGATAGAAAGCACCGAAGCTGAAATCGTTATAGGTACAGGAAGCTGACTGAGGCCAGAGATAAATTCTGCCGAAATTTTTACAAAGGCACAGATGGTGTTTAGAAAGGATAGATTGCATGCAACCGGTGGTGGCGCGTTTGTCGCTGTTAGTGGTAGTTTATCCTGTAGTGAAGTAGAAGTGGATAGTTCCTGTGAATTATTATGGGTGGAGGTTACACTCAACAACCGAGCTAGGTTAATAGTTGGCTCCTTTTACCGACCTCCCGACTCAGCAGCATTAGTGGCAGAACAACTGAGAGAAAATTTGGAATACATTTCACATAAATTTTCTCAGCATGTTATAGTCTTAGGTGGAGATTTCAATTTACCAGATATAGACTGGGACACTCAGATGATTAGGACGGTTGGTAGAGACAGAGCATCGAGTGACATTATACTGAGTGCACTATCCGAAAATTACCTCGAGCAATTAAACAGAGAACCGACTTGTGGAGATAACATCTTGGACCTACTGATAACAAACAGACCCGAACTTTTCAACTCTGAAAGCGCAGAACAGGGTATCAGTGATCATAAGGCCGTTGCAGCATCCCTGAATATGGAAGTTAATAGGAATATAAAAAAAGGGAGGAAGGTTTATCTGTTTATAAAGAATAATAGAAGGCAGATTTCAGACTACCTAATAGATCAAAACGAAAATTTCTGTTCTGACACTGACAATGTTGAGTGTTTATGGAAAAAGTTCAAGGCAATTGTAAAATGCGTTTTAGACAGGTACGTGCCGAGTAAAACTGTGAGGGGCAGGAAAAACCCACCGTGGTTCAACAACAAAGTTAGGAAACTACTGTGGAAGCAAAGAGAGCTTCACTCCAAGTGTAAACGCCTCCAAAACCTCTCAGACAAACAGAAGCTAAACGATGTCAAAGTTAGCGTAAGGAGGGCTATGCGTGAAGTGTTCAGTGAAATTGAAAGTAAAATTCTATGTACCGACTTGACAGAAAATCCTAGGAAGTTTTGGTCTTACGTTAAATCAGTAAGTGGCTCGAAACAGCATATCCAGACACTCCGGGATGATGATGGCATTGAAACAGAGGATAACATGCGTAAAGCTGAAATACTAAACACCTTTTCCCAAAGCTGTTTCACAGAGGAAGACCGCATTGCAGTTCCTTCTCTAAATCCTCGCACAAACGAAAAAATGGCTGACATCGAAATAAGTGTCCAAGGAATAGAAAAGCAACTGGAATCACTCATCAGAGGAAAGTCCACTGGACCTGACGGGATACCAGTTCGATTCTACACAGAGTACGCGAAAGAACTTGCCCCACTTCTAACAGCCGTGTACCTCAAGTCTTTAGAGGAACGGAAGGTTCCAAATGATTGGAAAAGAGCACAGGTAGTCCCAGTCTTCAAGAAGGGTCGTCGAGCGGATGCACAAAACTATAGACCTAGATCTCTGACGTCGATCTGTTGTAGAATTTTAGAACATGTTTTTTGCTCGCGTATCATGTCATTTTTGGAAACCCAGAATCTACTCTGTAGGAATCAACATGGATTCCGGAAACAGCGATCGTGTGAGACCCAACTCGCTTTATTTGTCCATGAGACCCAGAAAATATTAGATACAGGCTCCCAGGTAGATGCTATTTTCCTTGACTTCCGGAAGGCGTTCGATACAGTTCTGCACTGTCGCCTGATAAACAAAGTAAGAGCTTACGGAATATCAGACCAGCTGTGTGGCTGGATTGAAGAGTTTTTAGCAAACAAAACACAGCATGTTGTTATCAATGGAGAGACGTCTACAGACGTTAAAGTAACCTCTGGCGTGCCACAGGGGAGTGTTAAGGGACCATTGCTTTTCACAATATATATAAATGACCTAGTAGATATTGTCGGTAGTTCCATGCGGCTTTTCGTGGATGATGCTGTTGTATACAGAGAAGTTGCAGCATTAGAAAATTGTAGCGAAATGCAGGAAGATCTGCAGTGGATAGGCACTTGGTTCAGGGAGTGGCAACTGATCCTTAACATAGACAAATGTAATGTATTGCGAATACATAGAAAGAAGGATCCTTTATTGTATGATTATATGATAGCGGAACAGACACTGGTAGCAGTTACTTCTGTAAAATATCTGGGAGTATGCGTGCGGAACGATTTGAAGTGGAATGATCATATAAAATTAATTGTTGGTAAGGCGAGTACCAGGTTGAGATTCATTGGGAGAGTCCTTAGAAAATGTAGTCCATCAACAAAGGAGGTGGCTTACAAAACACTCGTTCGACCTATACTTGAGTATTGCTCATCAGTGTGGGATCCATACCAGATCGGGTTGACGGAGGAGATAGAGAAGATCCAAAGAAGAGTGGCGCGTTTCGTCACAGGGTTATTTGGTAACCGTGGTAGCGTTACGGAGATGTTTAGCAAACTCAAGTGGCAGACTCTGCAAGAGAGGCGCTCTGCATTGCGGTATAGCTTGCTCGCCAGGTTTGGAGAGGGTGCGTTTCTGGATGAGGTATCGAATATATTGCTTCCCCCTACTTATACCTCCCGAGGAGATCACAAATGTAAAATTAGACAGATTCGAGCATGCACGGAGGCTTTCAGGCAGTCGTTCTTCCCGCGAACCATACGTGACTGGAACAGAAAAGGGTGGTAATGACAGTGGCACGTAAAGTGCCCTCCGCCACACACCGTTGGGTGGCTTGCAGAGTATAAATGTAGATGTAGGGAAAATGCTTTCAGTTGTTACCAGGCTATATGCCTCAAACAGAAAACAGTGTCGTTCTAATGTGGAATTCTCACTGTGGAAAACAGTTTTCCAGGCAATCCCATAAGTTTCAGGTTTGGGTTAAATTCTTTTCTTCTTCTATAACTTATCTACAAATTTCAATTCTCATGCAGTGCTATTCACAGATGATGCCACTGTGATTATCAAAACAAACAGCATGGAACAAATTTCATCAAATGTCATAAACCTTCTAAATCATTTTGATACTGGCCTGGTTTCATCTAAATGGCTTAAAATTAAACTTTGAAAAATCAAAATATACAATTTAAAACTAAAGTGGCGTCATTTATGTTGGCGGCCGAGTTTAGGTTCGTTCTGCGCATCTGACATCACAAAACACAGTCAGCCAATGAACAGAGAACGATGTTGCCAGATCTCAACTGCAGTCCAGAGCATGGACGAGTGTCTTCAGTTTTAAAAACGTTCAGTCATAAATAAAGTAATAGAACAAAAGCAATGTCTTGATAGCAGACTTTCTTTTATACTGCTGTTTCGCAATAAAGAACAGCGGTAATTGTTTATTTCCTATTGTACTTCGTTGAAGCGTGAGTAATTCATAGTTATACCAACAGTGTTTGTCAGTATTTCGCGTGACGTGTTAGAGTCTTCATGGCATCCTGTAGGCAGATGAGCCGCAATAGCGTAACGGTGAAGGTGTTTGGCTTCTATGTGAAAGGTTAAAAGTTCAAACCTTGTGTGGTGCTTAATATTTTCATTATTTAAAAACAATATCGAAGTGCCTTACTTCACGGATTATATTTGTTTGAATGCAATTTTTTGAAATTTCTAGTGCTTTGTCTCTTCATTAACCCTTTCGTTGCTGCAGACACGTGCTCCCCACATTCCGTGCTGTGGGCGATTTTGTCATCACTGCACTGCTCGCCTGAGCAGACACATGGTGTTCCCACTGCTTTGACATGCTTATCATTCGATTTCACAAAAACTATTTGGCCCAAAAATTTGATTTTTACACGTCTTCTTGACTGATACCTTCTCCCCATAATTGACTTAATTTTGTTTCGATGTTCAACACAGTTATTATGCAGCATTAAATGTAGTAAACCATTGCACAAAAATTTTGAAGAGTTTGCAGAGGTAGAAGTCCATAGCGTATACTTTCCGTATGGTCGATTTTAGTTGCCACAATGTTGAGAATGAAATGTGGACAAGATACCTAAATTTCATATAAAATTTACTGTATAACAATATCTCATTTAATTTAAGTACCACATAGGTGTCGTATGTAATATTGAGAAATATTTCGTCTTTCGCGACTGTAATAAAAGTTTTATTTACACCGGACGCGTTTGGTTTTATTTTAAAGCACTTCAATCAATGAAAGGTATGGCACATACACAATTGTACTCATGTTCTCTTTCTTGTTTTTGTTCCACAGTCGCAGTTTTACCAATGGTACTGAAATATATTCCTCTTCTGCAACTGTAATAAGCAACTTATTTAGACCAGACGCGTTTTTATCTTTTGAAGCATTATACAGTAAATTTTATATGAAATTTAGGTATCTTGTCCACATTTCATTCTCAACATTGTGGCAACTAAAATCGACCATACGGAAAATATACTCTATGGACTTTTACCCCTGCAAACTCTTCAAAATTTCATGCAATGGTTTACTATATTTAATGCTGCATAATAACTGCGTTGAACATCGAAACAAAATTAAGTCATTTATGGGGGGAAAGTATCAGTCAAGAAGATGTGTAAAAATCTAATTTTTGGGCCAAATAATTTTTGTGGAATCGAATGATAAGAGTGTCAAAGCAGTGGGAACACGATGTGTCTGCACAGGCGAGCAGTGCAGTGACAAAATCGCGCTTTGCAGAGGGAGCACGTCTTTGTAGCAGCGAAAGGGTTAATGCGGCCGTGGTGACTTTACTTCATGAACTGCGCGCTCCCCCCTAAACGTAAGCTTGCGAACTATGCTATACTATGGCGCTGCTTCTATTGGTGCGTGCGTCGTGTGCAACTGGCAACGCAGCAGTCTCCCGCGTCTGGGCGGGCATGCGCGAGCGGCCAAGATAAAAGAATTGAACTATAATCAATCAAGAGCAAATAATTGCCAAACTGTTCATAATGAAACAGGAGCTGCAAAAAGTAGATCACAGCAAACTCCTTGGTATGCATCTGGATAAAAATTTGTTCTGGCTCATAGATAAACTGTTTAGCCATTAAAGTAAGTAGTTTAGTATTTGCAATGTCTGTATTGTCCTTTTCAAAGAAGATGAGTTCAATAAAGTTAGCATGCCAGTCATATTTTGAATCAGTTGTAAGATATGTAATTATTTTTTAGGGAATGCATGTTAATTCTACAGGAAAGATAACTATAAATATATGTAATGAAAACCTAGAGACTCATATTGTCCATTATTGATAAATTATAGCATGTTAAGTATTACTTCTCTGTTCATTTTTGAGTTAATTTGCTTCATGCACCAAAACCCAGCATCTTTTGAAGAAATACATTTCCACCTTACATATAAATACAAGAATAACACAAATTCCATGCTCCCTCCTCTGAAGTTAAACATGCATGCCCAAGATTTTTCCCTCCCGATATTGCAAAACTGTTTAAATATTGCCTCATGACCACCTATTTCAAATGGAATTATAAGTTCTATGAACAAACAGATGGTGTCACTATGGGGGAGCCACTTAAGCCCAGTTACAATGAACTTCTTTATGGAAAAATTCAAGGAACAGGCGCTGGACACGACAAAGAAGAAACTAAATACTTGGTTATGGTATGTGGATGATATGTTTGTTTTATGGCACCATGTCAGGAAGGAACTTGATGGATTTCACAAACATCTCAATGGAATCAATCCAAAGACTCAGTTTACCATGGAGGAGGAGACAGGAGAAGGTTGAATTTTCTTGATGTGCTTGTTTTCAAGGAAGAAAATAGTAACTTGGGCCACAACCTGCCCGCTTAGCTGTGCAGTCTAATGCACTGCTTTCCGGCTGGGAAGATGTGCTGGTCCCCGGCACGAATCTGCCCGATGGACTAGTGTGGAGGTCCGGTGTGCCGGCCAGTCTGTGGATGGTTTTTAATGCGGATTTCCATCTGCCTCGGCGAATGCGGGCTTGTTCCCCTTATTCCACCTCATTTACACTATGTCAGCGATTGCTGCACAAACACTTTCTCCATGTACGCGTACACCATAATTACTCTACCATGGTGTGAGACATTCCCGGGGGAGGGAGGGGGGGGGGGGGTTTCCACTGGGGGCTGAACCGTACAATAATCCTGGGTTTGGTGTGGGTGAGGTGGACTGCTGTAGCCCGTTGTGGGGTTGTGTAGTACTGTGGGCTACGGTGGGGATGAAGCCTCTCTGTCATTTCTAGGTCCCCAGTTCCATAGTATACAATACAATACAACTTGGACCACAAGGTTTACCAAAAACCCTGCACACAGACTGTTACCTATGCCAGGATTTGAACCACTACCCACAACAAAATGAGGCATCATAAAAACATTGGCAGAGACCCTAAGGAAAATCTGTGAACCAGAGCTGCTTGACACAGAATTAAAACGTCCCACCAATGCATTGCTCGGGAATGGTTATTCTTCTGCCGAGGTGGAAAGAGTGTTAAGACCACCATGTAGAAATCATAGCTATGCTCAAGGGTCTTTTATTATGGGCACTACTGACCGCATAGGAAAAATATTGAAAAAGCGGAACATCATGATACTCTACTAACCTACCCATAAATAATGAGATCACCTAAAATCAGTCAAAAATGCTCACCAGCCACTGGGAAAAGCAGGAATGTATAGGATTCTGTGTAGTTGTGGGGAAGTGTACGTGGGTACTACAAAAATAATGGACAAAAAAGAATTGAAGAACACAAGAGCAGCTGCAGGAGAGGGAATACTGACACATCAGCTGTTGCACATCATGCTTTGCAGCAGGAGGCCGTGACATTTATTTGGAAAGGACTCAAGTACTGATAGCCACAAGTAGCTACCATGAAAGGTTGTACAGAAAGGCCATAGAGAATTGTAAAACACCCTAGGAATTTCAGCAGGAAGGGGGAGGCATGAAACTGAATGACATCTTGATTCCGGTGCTGAAGAAGATGTGTACCAGTCTCCCACCATGAGATGATAGCAACAGCGGACAATGGCAGTCAGCAATGGCTAATTGTGCTCATGCATACAAAGCATGTGACGTCATGCCACTGCACGGAAGCATGTGGAAGAGAATTTTGCTGTAGTCAGTAGTGAGCCATGGTGTGAAATGGACATTGAAAGCAGCTATGATCCCTCTTGAAAATGTTCTCTGCTGAAGGGGACGAAACATTGGATTTTAAGGTGAAATCCATTCAGCTATGGCATAATAACCTGGAACATTATGTTGATTGAGTTCTTCTTCAGCCTTCCTAATTCCATACTGTGGATATTTCTGCCCTCTTATTTATTATAGGTGTTCATGTACATGTACT
This sequence comes from Schistocerca nitens, assembly GCF_023898315.1. Classification (NCBI taxonomy): domain Eukaryota; kingdom Metazoa; phylum Arthropoda; class Insecta; order Orthoptera; family Acrididae; genus Schistocerca; species Schistocerca nitens. The sequence goes on along the minus strand of NC_064615.1, from coordinate 519,486,254 downwards.
GTTCAGTCTTGGGCATGCAGGTTTAACTTGAGAGGAAGGAGCATGGAATTTGTGTTATTCTTCCTCTTATATGTATGGCGGAAATGTATTTCTTCAAATGATGCTGGTTTTTGGTGCATGAAGTAAATTAGCTCAAAAATGAATGGAGAATGAATACTTGATATGCTATGATTTATCAGTAATGGGTAACATGAGTCTCCAGGTTTTGCATAATATATATTTATAGTTATGTTTCCTGTGGAATTAACATGCATTTCCCTAACAAATAATTACATATCTTACAACTGATTCAAAATATGAATGGTACGCTAACTTTATTGTACTCATCTTCATTGAAAAGGACAATACAGACATTGCAAATACTAAAATACTTACTTTAATGTCTAATAGTTTATCTACAACCCAGAACAGATTTTTATCCAGATTCATACCAAGGAGTTTGCTGTTATCTTGAAGAAGAGTTTGGCAATTTAATTGTTCATGGTTGATTAGTTTTAAATTGTATAATTGGATTTTCAAAGTTTAATTTTACGCCATTTAGATGAAGCCATGCGGATATCAAAATGATTTAGAGAGTTTATGACATTTGATGACATTTGTTCCATGCTGTCTGTTTAGATCACAGTGACGTCATGTATGTAAAGCATTGAAAGAGAATTGAAATTTTGTAGGTAAGTCATAGATGGATGAAGGAGAGCATGAAATTGAATGACATTTGGATTCTGGTGACAAACAAATTGTGTACCAGTCTTCTACGATGGGGTGATAGCAACAGCAGACAATGGCAGTCAACAACAGCCAATTGTGCTCACGCATTCAAAATATGTGACATCACACCACTGTGAGAAATCATGTGGAAGCAAACTTTTACTATAGTCTGTAGGGAGCCAGAGTGTGAATCGTATATTTAAAGCAGCTACCATCCCCCTCAAAAATGTCCTTCACAGATGGGAATGTAACATTGGGTTTTAAGGCAAAATAAATTTGACCGCAGCATAATATCCCAGAACACTTTATTAACTGTAACTTTTCTGACCATGATAGTTTACATTTTACAATGAAGAAGAACTGTACAATTCAGTAAAAATGCTATTATGCATTGCAGGAATTTCTATATGGTGATATAACAAGTGTAGTAGCATATGGTACGTTAACTACAAATTGTATTCTATGAATCATTTTTTCATATTCATATGTAACAAATGTTTCAAATATGTTTAATACTAAATACAACAGTAATAAATTTTGACAAGTCTCTGCTGCAAATCTGTCTATATGTAGTGAGACAATAAAATTCTCATTCTCATTCTGAATTTCCATGTAATTATGGTATTTGCATACAGAAATCACCTAGGATGACATAATGCAAATATATCTTATTTAAAAGAATTTCATCACTTTATAATATCTGTCATACATTCTCCTGCTGATTCTTTTACATATGTACATTCCAGAAATTGTGTGAAGAGCAGCATTTAAACAGAATTTCTTTTCTTCTTCCGATTGTAAAGACTTAATATACTGATGGACTTTATTTAGGTGTAAGCTTATAAAAAAATTGTTTCAGTCTTAACCGTCAGTCACCCAAGCAGTATGCACAAGAACAAGAGCATTGCAATACCATAAGTTCGAGTGGGTCAGAATCTTCTTTACCAACACTATGCAAGGATGAGGTGAGCTTTAGTTTTCAATTTTAGTAACCTCTGAAATTTTGGTATTAATGTTAACACCAAGAAAACTTAGCTGTTTAAAAATTAATAAATCCAAATTTACAGAAGAAAACCAAGGCTCCAAAAGTAAAAATCCAATTTATTAATTAATGAAGCCTGCAGGAGTAAGGGATAAATGCTTAATTGTAGCTATAATTCAGTATTATTTTCTGTTCTTCATTCCTGCTTCTGTGTGCTAAGGGATAGAGCCCATTAGCATAAATGAAACTAATGTCAGAAAATTAAAAGATGTGGTATAATTCTTTCTATCTTGTAATTTTTTTTTAAGATTCTTTTCTGGTAACTTACTTTGTTCTTTGGTGCGTACACACACGCGCGCGCGCACACACACACACACGCACGCTTGTGTCTGTATATGTGTGGATGGATATGTGTGTGTGTGTGTTGTATATGTGTGTGTGTGTGTGTGTGTGTGTGTGTGTGTGTGTGTATGTATACCCGTCCTTTTTTCCCCCAAGGTAAGTCTTTCCGCTCCCGGGATTGGAATGACTCATTACCCTCTCCCTTAGAACCCACATCCTTTCGTCTTTCCCTCTCCTTCCCTCTTTCCTGATGAGGCAACAGTTTGTTGCAAAAGCTTGAATTTTGTGTGTATGTTTGTGTTTGTTTGTGTGTCTATCGACCTGCCAGCGCTTTCGTTTGGTAAGTCACATCATCTTTGTTTTTAGATATATTTTTCTTACGTGGAATGTTTCCCTCTATATATATATCCAAAAACAAAGGTGATGTGACTTACCAAACGAAAGCGCTGGCAGGTCGATAGACACACAATCAAACACAAACATACACACAAAATTCAAGCTTTCGCAACAAACTGTTGCCTCATCAGGAAAGAGGGAAGGAGAGGGAAAGACGAAAGGATGTGGGTTTTAAGGGAGAGGGTAAGGAGTCATTCCAATCCCGGGAGCGGAAAGACTTACCTTAGGGGGAAAAAAGGACAGGTATACACTCGCACACACACCCATATCCAACCGCACATACACAGACACAAGCAGACATTTGTAAAGGCAAAGAGTTTCGGCAGAGATGTCAGTTGAGGCAGAAGTACAGAGGCAAAGATGTTGTTGAAAGACAGGTGAGGTATGAGCGGCGGCAACTTGAAATTAGCGGAGGTTGAGGCCTGGCGGATAACGAGAAGAGAGGATATACTGAAGGGCAAGTTCCCATCTCCGGAGTTCTGACAGGTTGGTGTTAGTGGGAAGTATCCAGATAACCCGGACAGTGTAACACTGTGCCATGTGCTGGCCGTGCACCAAGGCATGTTTAGCCACAGGGTGATCCTCATTACCAACAAACACTGTCTGCCTGTGTCCATTCATGTGAAGAGTGTCTTTCCGCCGTCCACCTATCCTTCGTAATCTCTTAGTTCATCCCTATGAAATCCCCAAACCACCTTCCCTACCCTCTGGCTCCTACCCTTGTAACCGCTCCCGGTGTAAAATCTGTCCCATGCACCCTCCCACCACCACCTACTCCATTCCTGTAACCCGGAAGGTGTACACAATCAAAGGCAGAGCCACGTGTGAAAGCACCCACGTGATTTACCAACTGACCTGCATACACTGTGAAGCTTTCTATGTGGGAATGACCAGCAACAAACTGTCCTCTCATTGCACACAGACCTAGTCTCTCCCATCTACTCAACCTCCCACTTCCAGCTCCACTCCCCCCAAAACCTCAAAATTCCAATCAACACAATCTGGAACCACAACACCCTAATTCAGTAGTTAACCTTTCCTCCAAACCTCTCTCCCAATCCGAAACCTCTGTCCTATCCAAAGGCCTCACCTTCAGCCCCACTCCCAGATTCAACCAAACAGCCCTTGTCAAAGATTTACTGTCCTACACCCGTACTCTCTGCTGGAAATATCACTTTGCCACGAAGAAAAATGATCCTAATCCTACTCCTAATGATCCAACTCCCCAAGACACTATCCAAATTGAACCCTGCGTGGAACAGTTCCGTCCTCCGTCACAGCGGGACCCACCTCCTCTTCCTCAAAATCACCCCCTCCAAACCTTCCAGGAATTTCTGACTTCCAGCCTTGCCTCTCAATCCTTCTTAAAAAACCTTAATCCTACTCCCAACATCACCACTGCTGAAGCCCAGGCTATCCGTGATCTGAAGGCTGATCGATCCATCGTCATTCTTCCGGCGGACAAGTGTTCCACGACCGTGGTACTTGATTGTCGGTAGTATGTGGCTGAGGGACTGCGTCAGCTTTCAGACAACACCACATACAAAGTTTGCCAAGGTAATCCCATTCCTAATGTCTAGGCGGAGCTTCAAGGAATCCTCAGAACCTTAGGCCCCCTACAAAACCTTTCACCTGACTCCATCAACCTCCTGACCCCACTGACACCCCGCACCCCTACCTTCTACCTTCTTCCGAAAATTCACAAACCCAATCATCCTGGCCGTCCCATTGTAGCTGGTTACCAAGCCCCCACAGAACGTATCTCTGCCTACGTAGATCAACACCTTCAACCCATTACATGCAGTCTCCCATCCTTCATCAAAGACACCAACCACTTTCTCGAACGCCTGGAATCCTTACCCAATCTGTTACCCCTGGAAACCATCCTTGTAACCATTGATGCCACTTCCTTATACACAAATATTCCTCACATCCAGGGCGTCGCTGCGATGGAGCACTTACTTTCACGCCGATCCCCTGCCACCCTACCTAAAACCTCTTTCCTCATTACCTTAGTCAGCTTCATCCTGACCCACAACTTCTTCACATTTGAAGGCCAGACATACCAACAATTAAAGGGAACAGCCATGGGTACCAGGATGGCCCCCTCATATGCCAACCTATTCATGGGTCGCTTAGAGGAAGCCTTCTTGGTTACCCAGGCCTGCCAACCCAAAGTTTGGTACAGATTTATTGATGACATCTTCATGATCTGGACTCACAGTGAAGAAGACCTCAAGAATTTCCTCTCCAACCTCAACTCGTTTGGTTCCATCAGATTCAACTGGTCCTACTCCAAATCCCATGCCACTTTACTTGACGTTGTCCTCCATCTGTCCAATGGCCAGCTTCACACATCCGTCCGCATCAAACCCACCAACAAGCAACATAGGTCTTCGTGGCAAACGAATCTGCTCCAGTCTGGAATCCCTGAACCATTACACCAATAATCTGAAAACAGCTTTCGCATCCCGCAACTACTCTCCCGACCTGGTACAAAAGCAAATAACCAGAGCCACTTCCTCATCCCCTCAAACCCAGAACCTCCCACAGAAGAACCACAAAAGTGCCCCACTTGTGACAGGATACTTTCCGGGACTGGATCAGACTCTGAATGTGGCTCTCCATCAGGGATACGACTTCCTCAAATCCAGCCCTGAAATGAGATCCATCCTTCATGAAATCCTCCCCACTCCACCAAGAGTGTCTTTCCACCGTCCACCTAACCTTCGTAACCTCTTAGTTCATCCCTATGAAATCCCCAAACCACCTTCCGTACCCTCTGTCTCCTACCCTTGTAACCAGCCCCGGTGTAAAACCTGTCCCATGCACCCTCCCACCACCACCTACTCCAGTCCTGTAACCCGGAAGGTGTACACGATCAAAGGCAGAGCCACGTGTGAAAGCACCCACGTGATTTACCAACTGACCTGCCTACACTGTGAAGCTTTCTATGTGGGAATGACCAGCAACAAACTGTCCATTCGCACACAACATGCTTAGCTGTCATGCCATGTGTGTTCTTATTTTTTGTTGGAGGACCCACCTTATGATTGGCTCCTAGAAGTTTATGAGGTAGGTGTTGTTTCTCCTGAATTCTCATAGGGCATATAGGGCATATGATGTTGACATCAGGTTTCTTTGACACAGCTTTCATGTTGGACAAGAGTTCTTCCTCAGAATCAGGAGCTAAAACCATAGAGGTTTACTGGATCCACTCTCAGCCAGGAGATATGAACAAGAAATTGCTTAGAACAGCAAAAACACCTAGCACTATAAACATCCAATAAACAAAGAAAACTTTAGTTTTAAAGGTGCGTCACATTTTACATAAGAGTACAACAGCTGTTTCAAACCTCAGTAGTACAATGGCCAATGTAACTCAGTTACATTGTAGTCAAGAAATGTTTATTCATGTCTTCGATCCTATTCCACCTCTAGTTATTTACAAAACTGTTTGTTTGTCATATGCCCCTTGGCCCAATTAACTCAATTTATCTAAATTCTATTGTGTACCAGTACTCGTCTAAACTTCTAAGTACTGGCAAGTGTTAATAAGCCTCCCATCTAATGTTTGAAAAGCAATCCATTTATACAGTCTTTATATATATGTGTATGCAAAGTAGCAAATAGAACACTAACTGCATAAAAGGACAGATATGGAGCACACTGTTTGTCCTATGTTGTGGTATGCACATATAGAATGCCATTACTTTACCACAGGGTTTTTTGCACATGCAAAAAGTAGAGCAGTTGATTTCAAAAGCAATTTATTATTCTCATTCCACATATTTTCAACACCCATGCCATAGTTTTCATTTTGGCTAATTCAAAGTATTTCTTGGAAAAATAACAAAGAAACCTCACCTTTGTTTCTCACAGCCACATTCTCATCACGTACTCCCTCCAAACGGCACAAACAGCTGGGAAATGGCAGCACATCTCTAACGTGAATCATACACTTCAAAAGCAGTTTTGCATCACCCTGGTTCCCAGAACTCCTGAAGATAGATGTTGACTGTGGATATTGTATCACAGACACAGTCCCTTTGACTGTTCAGAAATATCACTAAACCTGCCCAAAGACGTAAACAACCATATATGAGCAGCACCTATTAGATGGAGGGTGTCCAACAGCCGATCAGTTCCAGTCATTCCACCAGGAAGGAGGTACACAGCTTGAGTTGTGTGTAGTTCAGCCATGCCTAGATGGTCAATGCCATGGTTCAATCGTATCTGTGTTGTTGCTTTGTGCCAGGAAGGGCTCTCAACAAGGGAAGTATCCAGGCGTCTTGGCATGAACCAAGGCGATGTTGTTTAGATGGAGATACAGTGAGACAGGAACTGTTGATGACATGCCTCGCCCAGGCCACACAAGGGCTACTACTGCAGTGGATGACTGCTACCTATGGATTATGGCTTGGAGGAACCCTGACAGCAATGCCACCATGTTGAATAATGCTTTTCGTGCAGCCACAGGTCATTGTGTTATGACTCACACTGTGCGCAATACGCTGCATGGTCCACAACTTCACTCCCGACATCCATGGCGAGGTCCATTGTTGCAACCACAACACCATGCAGTGTGGTGCAGATGGGCCCAATAACATGGACTGCTCAGGATTGGTATCATATTCTCTTCATCGATGAGTGTCACATATGCCTTCAACCAGACAATCATTGGAGACATGTTTGGAGGCAACCCAGTCAGGCTGAATCTTCATCAATGAGTGTCGCATATGCCTTCAACCAGACAATGGTTGGAGATGTGTTTGGAGGCAACCCAGTCAGGCTGAACACCTTAGACATACTGTCCAGCGAGTGCAGCTAGGTGGAGGTTCCTGCTATTTTGGGGTGGCATTATGTGGGGCCAACGTACGCCACTGGTGGTCATGGAAGGTGCTGTAACGGCTGTACGATATGTGAATGCCATCCTCCGACCAATAGAGCAACCACATTGGGAGCATATTGGCGAGGCATTCGTCTTCATGGATGACAATTTGTGCACTCATTGTGCACATCTTGTGAATGACTTCCTTCAGGATAATGATGTCGCTCAACTAGAGTGGCCAGCATGTTCTCCAGACATGAACCCTATCGAACATGCCTGGGATAGATCGAAAAGGGCCGTTTATGGATGATATGACCCACAAACCCCACTGAGGGATCTATTCCGAATCACTGTTGAGGAGTGGGACAATGTGGACCAACAATGCCTTGATGAACTTCTGGATAGTATGCCGCGGCAAATACAAGCATGCATCAATGCAAGAAGATGTGCTACTGGGTATTAGAGGTACTGGTGTGTACAGCACTCCCGAGGTACTGGTGTGAACAGCACTCTGGACAACCACCTGTACAGGTTCCAGAACTCTCGGAACCGAGTTGATGCAACACTTTTTTTGATATATGTATTAGTGGCCTATATCTGATCTAGCCTGCATGTAAGGAAAATACACTTACCAGCATCTGAATTATACAGCAGTTTGCCATATGCCCTGTGGATACACGTTATTTGTCCTTAAAGCAGTTGTGTCCATTGTCTTTTGCATCCCCATATCTTTAATCATTGCTGATTCATCCATCTCTTAGGGCCATTTTCCCATTCCAAGAACAAGAGGGTGCCCCCATCTTCTGTCTGCTCGACCACCCACTTTGATCAGTAAACTCTTCCGGGCTAAGTTGCCGTGGTTGATCTGTAGAACTTCTTCTCCCTGACGTTTCGTTCTCAGCTACGGAGAACATCTTCCGAGGTGAGTCGACTCACCTCGGAAGATGTTTTCCGTAGTTGAGAACGAAACGTCAGGGAGAAGAAGTTCTACAGATCGACCACGGCAACTTAGCCCGGAAGAGTTTACTGATAAAGACGCCGGCCGTGAAAGCCTACATGGAATGACACCCACTTTGAGGTAATTTTCAGAATAAGGGTGACTCATATTGGAAGTCTTTATGTGCCATTGCTGATGATTTTTATTCAGAATTTAAGCAGTGTCTGGGATCAAACATGGGACCCAGGAGGATTTGATTACTAGTCAAAGGCATTACCCCAAGACCACAGTTACTCATGGTCTTTTTTAGATATTTTTATGAGATCTGTGGAGTATGAGTAGTACTACTTCACAAGAAACAAAATATAATAATATTTGTCTCTGTTAATGAGCTACCAAACTCTTATAATGATCACTGGATTATTCTACCTCTCCAGCCAATAACTGACATAGCAGTTGAAGTATTGAGTACAATTAAGACATCTAATTGTTAGAGATTTGATGACAGCATTGTAATAAAGTTGCTCCGTTGAAGTTGGTTTTAAGTAATCATTTTTAGATTAGTAACTTCCATTCTTTAAATTTACATTTATTAAAGTAGACTGATTTGTAGTGCACCAGGATATAAAACATTACTGAAACAGGATCTTTGACAACTGACACTGATCCCAAAGTTGCATTGGTTGTCTTCTTTGGTATATTGTTCTTAACATTGATCTTTGACTTGATGGTGCAACAGTGTTTCTCAAATGTTAAGAAGTTGGTCTGGAATAATGTCCAAGTTATTATCGCAGGTCACTGTTCTGTTATCATTCTCAGTCTATCAGCTCCCTCAAGGGTTGCCTCAACTGAAGACAAAAACTGCAAACCTTCATTTGGTAGGGTTTTGTTTTAAGTCATTTTTCTATGTAGTGTTGATCCAGATCCAAGCTTTAGTACATTTTCTTTTTGTTCCACCTCCACACACACACACATATATATATATATATATATATATATATATATATATATATATATATATATATGTGTGTGTGTGTGTGTGTGTGTGTGTGTGTGTGTGTGTGTGTGTTTTGTCATATTATTTGCATTTGTTTAGTTATCACTGTGCTTAGTGTGGTTGTTAATGTTTGTGCTAAATGATGTAGAACTGACTACACTACCTTGCTGTAAACAGCAAGGTTAGATCAGAATGTTTCCTCTCCCATGAAATTCAGCATGGAACTTGTGACTACGAAGGCTTTCCCGGCGTAATAATTGATAAAATTCTTCTCGGGTATGCAGCCGGATCATGACGTCTTCAAGACACAATATTTCTGCGGTCCAACTGGCCGCCATCATCAGGTGAGAGCGGTGGTGCACAATCTCGCCGGAACTGACTTCCCAGCGCAAGTGGCAGCCCATATATAGGCCGCAGAAGGCCCACAACGCGTGCGCGAGAAGGTGCCGTAGCTGCCCTCTAGTGCAGTAAACATGCCGCACCGCCGGTGGTGGAAAGAGGCGAAATTGAGATATCGCTGTCAAAAATAAAAAAATTTAAAAAATTCTATTCCGACGATTGAGACGCAGACCGTTGTTTTTTAATGTCGGATAACACCGGGTCCCAAGTCTTACTTAAAAGATAACCCTTGTCTCTATTAATAAGATTGTCAGATAAACGAATCTCTATTGATTCTTTTAAAACACAGTCCCAATAGCGAGATGCAGGGGCAACCATTTGTGTCGCATCATATTGCATTCTGTGTCCCTGGGTGAGACAGTGCTCCGCCACTGTGGATTTCTCGGGTTGAAGCAGCCGTGTGTGCCGCTGATGCTCGACACATCGGTCCTGAATGGTCCGGATCGTCTGACCAATGTAAGCCTTCCCACAGTGGCAAGGGATCTTGTACACACCGGGCTTCCTCAAACCCAAGTCATCCTTAACAGAGCCAAGAAACGCTCTAAGCTTGGCCGGCGGACGAAAAATACTTTTGATGTGATATCTTTTTAGAATTCTTCCTATCTTCGAGGAAATGCTCCCAGCAAAAGGCAGAAAAGCCACCGATTTGCAGGTATCTTCTGGTGGTTCAGGCGATGGTCCAAACTGGAAAGCACGACGGATCTGTTTATCTGTATAGCCATTCTGCTTGAACACAACCTTAAGGTGGTCCAATTCTTGTGTCAAGCTTTCTCCATCTGAAATGGCATAAGCTCTTCTCGCCAACGTTCGCAGGACCCCTGTACGCTGGAACGATGGATGACAGCTAGAAGCATGCAGGTAACGGTCCGTGTGCGTAGGCTTTCGATAAACACTGTGTCCCAGTGTCCCATCATCCTTTCTGTACACCAGCACATCCAGAAACGGAAGCTTTCCATCACTTTCCACCTCCATGGTAAACTTGATGCTAGGATGCAGGGAATTAAAATGATCTAGGAGGCGGTCAAGAGCCTCTCTCCCATGATGCCACACCATAAACGTGTCGTCAACGTACCTCCAAAAACAGTTTGGTTTTAAGGACGCCGTCTTCAGCGCCATGTCCTCCAAATCTTCCATAAAAAGGTTGGCGTTTATTGGGGACAGTGGGCTCCCCATAGCCACACCGTCAGTCTGTTCAATATATTTGTCATTGAATAAAAAATACGTTGACGTCAGCACGTGGCGACAAAGCCTGGTTGTGTCCTCATCCAGTTTCTCACCAATTAATTGCAAGGATTCTTCCAGAGGAACCCGGGTAAAAAGCGACACGACATCAAAGCTCACAAGCAAATCACAGGGACTAAGAGACAAGGACTTCAATCTCTGAATAAACACCATAGAATTGGGAATGTGATGTTCGCATTTACCGACGTGAGGGCCAAGAACAGATGCTAAATACTTGGCTAGATTGTAGGTAGGAGCACCCAAGTTACTCACGATCGGACGAAGCGGGACCCCTTTCTTATGAATCTTGGGTAGGCCGTATAGTCTCGGTGGCACGGCAGCACCAGGACGAAGTTTTTTGAGAACGTCGTCAGGTAAAGAACTAGATCATTTTAATTCCCTGCATCCTAGCATCAAGTTTACCATGGAGATGGAAAGTGATGGAAAGCTTCCGTTTCTGGATGTGCTGGTGTACAGAAAGGATGATGGGACACTGGGACACAGTGTTTATCGAAAGCCTACGCACACGGACCGTTACCTGCATGCTTCTAGCTGTCATCCATCATTCCAGCGTACAGGGGTCCTGCGAACGTTGGCGAGAAGAGCTTATGGAGAAAGCTTGACACAAGAATTGGACCACCTTAAGGTTGTGTTCAAGCAGAATGGCTATACAGATAAACAGATCCGTCGTGCTTTCCAGTTTGGACCATCGCCTGAACCACCAGAAGATACCTGCAAATCGGTGGCTTTTCTGCCTTTTGCTGGGAGCATTTCCTCGAAGATAGGAAGAATTCTAAAAAGATATCACATCAAAAGTATTTTTCGTCCGCCGGCCAAGCTTAGAGCGTTTCTTGGCTCTGTTAAGGATGACTTGGGTTTGAGGAAGCCTGGTGTGTACAAGATCCCTTGCCACTGTGGGAAGGCTTACATTGGTCAGACGATCCGGACCATTCAGGACCGATGTGTCGAGCATCAGCGGCACACACGGCTGCTTCAACCCGAGAAATCCGCAGTGGCGGAGCACTGTCTCACCCAGGGACACAGAATGCAATATGATGCGACACAAATGGTTGCCCCTGCATCTCGCTATTGGGACTGTGTTTTAAAAGAATCAATAGAGATTCGTTTATCTGACAATCTTATTAATAGAGACAAGGGTTATCTTTTAAGTAAGACTTGGGACCCGGTGTTATCCGACATTAAAAAACAACGGTCTGCGTCTCAATCGTCGGAATAGAATTTTTTAAATTTCTTTTATTTTTGACAGCGATATCTCAATTTCGCCTCTTTCCACCACCGGCGGCGCGGCATGTTTACTGCACTAGAGGGCAGCTACGGCACCTTCTCGCGCACGCGTTGTGGGCCTTCTGCGGCCTATATATGGGCTGCCGCTTGCGCTGGGAAGTCAGTTCCTGCGAGATTGTGCACCAGCGCTCTCACCTGATGATGGCGGCCAGTTGGACCGCAGAAATATTGTGTCTTGAAGACGTCATGATCCGGCTGCATACCCGAGAAGAATTTTATCAGCATGGAACTTGTAACTTCAGAGAATATTTATCATGGCCTGCTTTAGTTTAAGATCCATGGTCATTTTATAGACCTTCATCAATTGTTTGTGATGGATGACATCGTCTGTAGCTTGGTTGATTGATAAATGTCACACAACAATCATTTTTTAATTCATCTGCAGTATGTTGAGATAACTGATGACCTGTGACATGACACATGTTTACAGTGAAAGCTGAGCTGCTGTAGCATTAGGATTGATTGAGTCACTCTTGTAAGTCAGTTTAATATCAGCCTCTCAAAAATTTTGCATAAGTGCCAAAGTAAAGAGACTGAGCAATAATTTTTAAGATCTTCAGGTTCTCTCCACATTTTAAAATAGCAATGACCACTTTCACTTTTTTCCAGTCACTAGGGATATCACAAGCTGCCAAGCAGTTGTTGAATGATTTTAGCAGCAACTATTTTTCTCATGTAAGTGTTAGATTTGTTCTACTGCAATATCGTCTATTGCCAGAGCTTTGAGTTTGTTAAACATCTTAACTGATTTGTCACCTCAACAGTGATAACTATTTCATGCAAAAGCTTAGTAAATTATCAGTTGTTTATCTTCCAAGTTGTATTTAATCTTCCAGTCAGACTTACAATTTTTTCACAAGTTGGGTCCTGTACGATTGTTGTATAAGTACCTTAGAACTGCTTTAAATTTGCTTCCGCTCATTTCAAGTTCCTGCATGGTATCGGTCGCTCTTTGGCATTTGGTTTCTGATTTTGAAGCTATTAATGGTTTTCTGGTTTTAACTGTTTCATCTCTTTGTGCCCCAGTTTCTGGAATTAGATTTTGAATATAGTTGGTTGTTCTCAGTGTTGGTATCAATAGGATGGAGCAGCTCTGTACTTCACAGATACAAGTATCAGGTGAGTGAGTTGGGAATATTTGTGAGTGCCGCCTGTAACAGTTTTTCAAATTTTCTACTAATAAGCTTTTTTGAAATTTATTGTCACTGGAAAAAAAGCTGTCCTTAGTTAAACAGCTGATGTAATGCTGTGCCTCATAAAGCTGGGATGATAATTGGGCAAGAGTGTATATTTCTTTGGCGCACTGTTGCGATATATGATGACTCAAGATGATCACATCAGTATTCAACACCACCACTGATATGCAATTGTACAGGGTTGTTTGCTATGGATCATAACTGCTTTACTTGAACCAACATAGAAAATGATTTTTTCTCCATTTTCATCATCCAGTAGTAGGCCCACAGACTGATGTGACTTAAAATAATCAATAACATAGGTTTTTTGTGTTTCATCATTCACTTGAAGTATTCATTTGTAATGGGGACCAAATGTGTATTGTGTGCAGACATATTGTGCGATGCAAAAACAGACATAATGTCTTATTGTATAACAGCAATCAGTGATTTTATAATGTTACTTAAACTCCATCTTGATTGCAATTTCTTTTTTTTTTTAATTATTCATATGACCGGTTTCGGTTCATTCAGAACCATCTTCAGATCTGATATTTCAGTTACAGGAGTAACACGTCCAAATCCAGCAACTTTCACATGCTACGTCACATATGTCACACTGTTAACCAGGAATTTCCACTAACTACCTCTGTAGTAGTACAAGAGAATTGAATCTTGCAACCTACAAAGGTAATGGGTCCTTGTAGTAACTCTTGTTGTCCAGTTTCATTTGGAGTTATTGAAAAGCTATCAACACTCTTGTACACTGGCATTCTGCTCCTTCTTCTGTAAATCCTCCTTCTGTACGGCATGGCTGTGTGTATCGTGCGGCTGCCTCGAGGGGAATGAGCATGCAGCTGCCTCAGTAGCGGATGTTGTCACTGATAAGAATGGGCGCGACAGGAAATAGTGCGCTGAAAATCCAACATGGCGACCGGAAAGGAGCAATTCCAGCGGACCGCTCTTAGTTAGAACTATAGCGCGGTCCTCCGAGCTCTAGCGGCAGCGAGGCGAACCTCGTTCAAGGTCACCCACCTTACGTAGCTGCTGCATGTAAATCTACACAGCCATGGCTGCATGCAGCAGCTACGTAAGGCGGGTGACCTTGAACGAGGTTCGCCTCGCTGCCGCTAGAGCTCGGAGGACCGCGCTATAGTTCTAACTAAGAGCGGTCCGCTGGAATTGCTCCTTTCCGGTCGCCATGTTGGATTTTCAGTGCGCTATTTCCTGTCGCGCCCATTCTTATCAGTGACAACATCCGCTACTGAGGCAGCTGCATGCTCATTCGACTCGAGGCAGCCGCATGATACACACATGTGAAAGTTGCTAGATTTGGACGGGTTACTCCTGTAACTGAAATATGAGATCTGAAGATGGTTCTGAATGAACTGAAACCAGTCATATGAATAATAAAAAAAAAATTGCAATCAAGACGGATTTTAAGTAACATTATATTGTGCGCTCACTTAATTCAGTGCTAATTGTCTCCTTATTGCCTTTGTTTTTAATTTCAAGAGAGATGACCTATAATCATCAGTTTTTGCAAAGACAGCACTCTTTATTGCTGATGTCTTGAATTCTTGTTGTTTAATTGTGGTGGTCTGTGTGTGTCTTGTATATGTATGTCGTCATGTTTGTGATCTGATGAAAGGGAGAGGACGGATACAATTCATATTAGTTTTGTGGTGAATGGTGGAATAGTTTTGAGAGTTCATGAAAGAAAGTTCTGTGTACACTTGCTACTAGTGCATACATATTACATAATCCACCTTTCTTCAAACTGATGCTGAATTTATATGTCTGTGTGGTGGGGCAGGTTTTGAGTTCAATTTGTGGATTTTTTTTTTTTTTTTTTTTTTTTTTTTTTTTTTTTTTTTTTTTTTTGTCTAGGATCCTTCCCCCCTCACCCCATGTGCTGGGTATGCTCATAAATTGCATGGTAACAGTATGTAGTGGATCAGAATCATTTTTTACCCTTTCACATCCCGTTAACAGATAGTCTGGGGGAAGAAAAATTATAGACACCCTTACACCTATGCATCAAATCCAGGATAAAGTGTGGAGAACTTCTGTGAATCTTGTCTGTTTCATCTCTTGATACAAATTGGTCTCAAATCCACAAACAATATTCAAGAATTGGCCAAACAAGAGTTTTGGAAGGGACCTCTTACATGGTTGAATTACAGTTCCTCATTTAAATAGTGCCACAGTACTTCAGTCAGTACCCTTATATTTAACTTTATTTAACTTCTAGTGGAAGATACCTAATCCATACATGTTACTGTTCATTTACCACAATATTAACTGGCTAGTGCATTTGTAAAATTCTTTAAGCATATATGACTATCATAGACAAAAATATGGATTGCAGAAGACATGAAACTGAATGGTGTTTTGTCTTGTCACATGGTGTAGCATCAGATAGCAGTCTTATTTGCAATAAGATCACACAATTGAAACAGATGGACTATCAGTTCTTTTTTCATTTTTAATTTGGAACTGGGTTTCGTGTAAGTGTAAGTGGCTTCTGGGACGGTTATAGTTTTGTAGTGTTGAATCTTACTATCTATTGTCAAGTGTTTCTTAATATAGTTTTACCAGGTTAGAAATCAAGCTTTCTTCATTTTGTTGATTTGATGTATTCATGTTTCTTTCTCACCAAGGGAAGCTTGATGAGTTCTCTGGGATATTTAAACTGTAGAACCAGGTAATCTTTTCAAAAAATTTTATGAAGACTTTACATTTACACAAGGGTTACATGGGCATTAATCTGAGTTTTCTTGAAGGATATTTCCAGTCCTGCTTTTAAGGATATTTTTTGGTTGCTAGTGACCTTGGGTTGAGGGGTTTACTCCAATTTTGATTTCAAATGGTCTCTCTCTCTCTCTCTGTCTGTGTGTGTGTGTGTGTGTGTGTGTGTGTGTGTGTGTGTGTGTGTGTGATGGAATAACTACAGTATTATGAAATATAGAGAATGTAGAGAAGATATTGAGTCACAGACAGGCACAACAAAAAGACTGCTATACATTCAATCTTTCAGACTAATGGCCTTAATGTGCGTGTGCATGTGAGTTGTGCTTGCATGAATTTATGTATGTTTTCTACTTTAAAAGAAGGCCTTTTAGCTTAATCTAGCCACAGCTCTGGCAAGAATATTATCAGTTGATAAGGCAGGGAAGTTTCATAATCATGTCATCTGAAAACCAAAATTTAACAACATATTTTGGTCAAGTTATAGAGAAGAAAATTCTTAATAGGGCTTTCTAGCCATATATGCCAGTTGTTTGAAATATTTATCATTTTTAGTTTTCTGTAGTATTTTGTAACCCATACGTAACTAAGTAGCTTTAAAGTATGCTTGGCAAAGTATAAATTTTCTGAATGAATTTCATAGTGTAAACAGTTTTGAATGAAGAGGAACCATGACATACAAATCACTTTCTTCAAATTATCAGTGACCTTTAGCAGTTCCAGAATTTGCTCCTTCCTTTTTACATTTTCTCTAGTCATTCATTTGGAACTGTGTTCTGGAGGTAATATTCTAAGTATCTAGTATTAAAAATTCAGCCTCTGGACAACTACAAGGCAAAGTCCTAATGATCACTAATTTATTCTCTCGAGGAATAGGGCTAGTAATGTTGTTGTTGTTGTTGTTGTTGTTGGAGATAAGGTGTTGCTGGCACCAATTATTTTCTTATTTATATTGTTACAAATGGTTCATTTAATATCAATTATTATTTTTCTCCGTGTATAAAGTGCTGATCATCCAACCTTATGTTGTGCTTTTGTTATATTTCCTTAATAGTCTTCTTTCTTGCAATTCCATTCCTCTGTTATCATCTTTTGTTATCCTTGTTCAGCTTTGCTTGTAAAAACATAGTAAGTAAAAACAATTCATACATCATGATCAAGCAGGGAACCAAAAACAAAGTGAGGAAGGTAAAAGGAAACTGAACAGGCTGAACTTAGATAAAGGCATACAGACATGCAACATTTAAGCAGACAACTATGAAAACATACTGATGGACCTCGGTAAATCAGTTTTAGATTTCCAGTGACAAGTTTCAACAACCCAAAAAAAATATCTTCAGAGTTAGTGAAAAAAAGTAGCAAGTGACAACCATGTTATTATGAATGGAGTTTTATAGTTAATTCCATAAATCCTCTCATATCACCACTGCTGAGCTTTTTCATTTCATTTTACTTATTAACTGTAATTTGTAAATCTTTTAAGGTTATAAATTCAGCCATAAAGTTTGATTGTTCACGTTTAAATAGTAGTTGTAACGAACATACTTAAATTTGCAGACAACATATCCAGTAATTCTATGTGCATCAATATCACAAACATCTTGAAACTGAAAGTAACCCTTATTCATACATTTTATTTTAACACTTTTTTTTCTTCTCAGGTACCCAGGCCAGGTACTGGTGACACAGTCATTCTGTCTCATAATCATGATCGCAAAAAAGAACATCAACAAGGAGCAGTAATATCCCACCTGCCCAAATTTTGTCATGAGTGTGGAGCTCAGTATCCTGTGAGCGTAGCAAAGTTTTGCTGTGAATGTGGTGTTCGAAGACTTTTAATATGAATCAATGCATTCAGTATTGTATTATGTAAGGTGCCTTAACCTTTGTGATGATTGTGCTGTAAAAGGCACTAATTAACCAAAATTGTGTGCTAGTCCTAATTGACTTACATGACTGGAATGTAATATGTACAATTCTAATATTTATAGCAGAATCTCCCTAATATGGTGGCAGTTACTTATTTGTAAGAATAATGATGTGAACCATTGTATGAGACCTTTGTAATTTTATTGTTCAAAATGTCTATTTATATGGTGTTACGCATAGATTTTTTCTGAGTTCAAAAGAAATTAAGTAGGTGGTCCCGTGGAAAATGATATATTTCATCAGTTCTTCTATATGCATGTGAGAAACATTAATTGATTTGCTACATATTAAAGTCATTACTATCTACCAGAAAATGAAATATTTATGTTATCATTGGGCATAACAGAAAGGAAGATACGCAAGGGACCATTCCAGAATAAAAAGACAGTTGAACACTGAGGGACCAGAGTTTTGAAAGGTGCTAACATATTTTTAGTGTCCGTTACTTATACATGTATATATGTATTGATAATACTCATATTTTTAGAAGTGTATTTGATATTCAGTCCATATAATTTCTATGTGAAATGTAATGCTTTAACAGATTTTGCTGTTATTTTAGTTTTGTATTAAATTTGTCTTGTGGGCCCTTTCAGTTTTCATCAGATTTATGGTATAAACCAGATTAATGTATCTATAATTTCAAATTTCTTTAGTTGAAGTTCTTTCAACAGGGCAAGACAATCAGCCATATTTTTTTTTATTTTTTTATTTTTTAACGAAAGTCAATTCTTCATTGAATAAGCAGAATCAAGGAAAATTCAAACTGAACTTCTAATTGACAGTCAGTTCATAATATAATCAACTGGAGAATGAAACAAGGGTAATTGTGCCCTTATGGAAGGAAGCGTACAAGCATACTCGTGATGAGATTTTTGGAAAATATTGAAAACTAAGTTGGATGTGTAGGAATTGGATCCCTGCTTCTCCATAATACATGTCATATTCCTTAAGTCCACTGCAGTATCTCTCTTCATGGATAGAGAAAGTGAGCCAACATAACTGATTGCCTAAAACTATTCAAGTGCTTCAGATATAGAAATGCGTTATGATAATAGTTGTTTGAAGCCACTTCATCAAATATGCAACTAACTGACTACTATTAGATAATTTAGTCACTTTGTAAATAATTTGACAAATTGTTTATAAAATTTGATTTTATAGGGCTAGCTTAAATTTTTTACTACTGCAATATATTTGACCAGAAATAATATTTTATCTCATTTAACTATGACTATCCATTAGCCAGTTCTCAAAAAGCAAAGTTTGTGTTGTGCTCAAGTGTATGTTACAAATTGTTATAACAATGTCACCATAGTTTTCTCATGACACTGTAACAAAACAGAAAGTAAGTTCCATTGATTATATAATATCTTATTTGTTATGGTCCTTGTTCTGGAACATTTGTGTTAAGAGTTCTTTTTGCCATCACATGTTCATTCCATTCAGCTCTGTTTCCTTACTATGATGATGAAGTCTTTTACTTTGCTCTTCTGGATGTGAAATGTAAATAGTGAAAATTTACACTTGTGTTTTACATCACTGTATCATTAATGATAATGCATCCACCATTTCACTGCTGTTTTATTTTTCTTGATACACTACTGCAGTTTCAGTTTTGTAACCAATTCCCATTGATTCATTACTGTTGTTATAAAAGTAATTACATTGCATGGCATAGTACATGTCAAGAATATAGGTTTCATTATTTGACCATAGAGAGATTGTAATTTTAATCCAATTTTTGTGGTATGTGAGAGTTTGAAGTGAAAATGTCATGTTGGTTGTCAACATTTTTACACAAGGACTGTGACTCCTAATAATAAGGAAGTCGTTGAATAATTTTCTTGTTTTTTGAATCTCATTTTTTGCTTGTAAAGCTTTTGTAAAAGATCTGAATGAGGTCTATGTCCTTCTTTCATTTATCGTTTTCTGAAATGTTTATTTATATATTTTATAAGCAACATGTTTTTGAAGATGGAAGCAGTAACTTTTTAAAAATCAAGAAGTTCTTATGAAAAATATTTGTAATGCTCGACACAAAATTTCTATGATATGACCAACTCTGCATAAAACAGCTCCTTCTCTCTGCCTTTTTTTTCCATTTGTCCACCTCAATAGCTGAGCAGTCAGCATGGCTGAATGCTGTGTGAAGCCTAGGTTTGACTTCCAGCAGGGTCGGAGATTTTGTTTGCTCGGGGCTGAGTGTTGTGTTGTCTTCATTATCATATCATCCTCACTGACATGCAAGTCACCAAAATGGTATCAACTAAAAAGCCTTGCACCAGGTGGCCAGTCTGCCTGACGTGAGGCCTCCCCATACAATATTTCATTTTTCTTCCGTTTGCATAGAAAGCAAAGTTTGTTTTTGTTTTCAGCAGTGTATGCTTATAATTTTGAAGTCGTCATATACAGACACTTTATGTAGCTCATACTGATATATTGCTTACACCCAGTTCTTGTTTTTGTGTTTTTTGAATGCGCTGCAGGAAGGGCTTCTTGATAGAGTCCACTGCATGGCAGTATTCACTTTGAGAATCTCTTTTAGTTAGTTAATAAAAAGTGTCTAATTTTTCTATCTCTTACTATGGCAATGAGAAACTGTTCTTCTTACACATTCACTGAAAATCCTTTCTTGGAGAATAAATCTCATAATTCCAAATCCAATGATCGGTATTAATTTTTGAGCTGTTCAGAGTTCCAGAATGACTTTTATACAGTTGATGAGCAGCACTACACCACTGTTTTAGGAAACATAATGTGCATTACTGCATCTTGGAGTTTACATCTCAACACTTCAACCTGTGTTCTGTAGCATCTCTGGGTACTTTACATAGCGTTATTATTTTCAGCCAGTCTCTTTTGTGTACAATGTATAGTAATTTATACTGATACTGTTACGTAATTTCTGTTTCAGGTGATTGTTGTTATTTGCTCATTACTTCTTCCTGCATTAGTTAGTTCATATTTAATAAATCTCCTTTAGCCAACCTGTAGATAGTGTTTGGGAATAATGCATAAATATTCTGTCCTTAAAAATAACAATGCTGTAGCCTTGCTACCTCACAAATAACAGTTGAGGAGAACGATTTTTAAATCAATAGAAGAGCATTAACTTGTTTATGTTATACTCATTGACCAAGGATCCATTCAACAAAACTAAGACAAATAGCCATACTTCTCTGTGTAATACTCAGAATGTGTTACTGGGGTACTAAATTTTATTGCTTTCATGTCTGTTATCAAATAAGTCAGCAAATTCTTTTGACAAAGTTAGAATTCATTTGAGATAATTTACTTGAGTTCACAGTACTTTTATGACACAAAATCTTGTTCATATCTGTAGATATAATTTGTTACCAAGTATGTTATGCTTTCAATATAATTACTGCAATGATGTTTATCTCCACAAGAAGAAAAAGTGTAAGCCAGTCATAGCCATGTGAAATCATCTGTTTTGTATTCACCATCAGTCTTACTGCTAGTTTTCACTTTCAAATCAACATTATCATCTTTTTTCTCTTAGAAAAAGAAAAACAGAACTGTAACTGCTTGTTCCTTAGATAGTATAACGCCATGCCAACAAACATAGAAGGATTCACAAGAATTGTCCACACTTTCATTTGCAAACATTGTAAAATTACTGCTAGAATGAAATAATCACAACAGACAAAACTGTAAGAACAGTTGTGAAAAATAGATTAGCTGGATATACATAAGAATTCCAGTATTATAGCGCAGTGGTTAGCACACTGGACTCGCATTCGGGAGGACGACGGTTCAATCCCGTCTCCGGCCATCCTGATTTAGGTTTTCCGTGATTTCCCTAAATCGTTTCAGGCAAATGCCGGGATGGTTCCTTTGAAAGGGCACGGCCGATTTCCTTCCCAATCCTTCCCTAACCCGAGCTTGCGCTCCGTCTCTAATGACCTCGTTGTCGACGGGACGTTAAACACTCACCACC
This sequence comes from Schistocerca nitens, assembly GCF_023898315.1. Lineage (NCBI taxonomy): Eukaryota > Metazoa > Arthropoda > Insecta > Orthoptera > Acrididae > Schistocerca > Schistocerca nitens. The sequence goes on along the minus strand of NC_064615.1, from coordinate 519,464,317 downwards.
ACCACCATCCAGTATTATATACAGAGTTAGAAACAGAGATTAAAGCTTATTGGTCTATACTCCCAAAATGTTTACATCCTCTCAGTATATATTATCATATCTGTGGTAAATATTTCAGTCAAATTCATAATAATTTAAAATTAACAGTAACAAGGCAGAATAATGGTTTTGGATGCACTTAAAAGCCATGCACTTAATCATTGCAGTGTGCACTACATTTCAATGTGAGAAATTTCATTTAATAATTGCTGAGTCAAGTCATATTCCTCCTTGCACATAATACATGTTGCTCCAGTTTCAAAAATCTCTTGATCTTATTAGGTCCATATCAGTATTAAAAAAATTTGCGAAGGCCACTGCTGATATCTTAATAAGAGAAATGAATTCATATTCAGGACATTCATGACTACAGATATTTTTCTGTTTAAATTTTTCTTGTAACTTTCTAAGTATTGAATTTACAACTTTGTTTCCACCATTTTTTTCAAAGTTCAGGGGTCCATTATTAAAAACATACAAAAAAATTGTGATCCAAAGTTTTGGCCATCACTGGCCACTGCTGTGTCCCATGTTTTGGTCAGAATCAAATCTCGCAGCATAAGAAGTGTGTGTCTTTTGAGGAGATCCATGATTTGATTCAGTTTTGCACTTGTTCATACAACCAGAAGTGCCGTCGGCCAGGCCGTATGCCATTAATCACAAAAGGTGGTACTCAGAGGGAGCAGTGTCTGCAGAATGTGGCGGGTGAAGTAGGACTTCCTATCCCAACATTTCAAAGTATGTTCTGATGGGTTTTGTGACATAGTGTCAAGCACTATCATGCTGCAAAATCACCTTTTCATGTCTATTGCTGTATTGTGGCCATTTGTCTTACTGTGCTCAGCTCAAACACAGCAATTGCTTTTGATAACGATCTCCTGTGATTGTTTCTGTCCATTTCAGTAGCTTCAAAAACCTTCTCTCTTCCATGGCCATGTGGGTCTTTGGCACCAAAATCACCATTCTTGAAGGGTTGAAAGCATTCTCTGCATGTTCTTTCACTAATAGGTGCTTCACCATAGGTCTTACCCAGCATTTTATGAACTTCAGCCGCAGATTTCTTCATGTTAAAGCAGAAAATTAAAACTTCTCATGAATGACAAGGACTGTACTCATAAGTTGACATATTCAATTGAGAATACCTTTATGATGCAATCACCACTATTTTGATGATGTTATGTTTACAAATGTCTTAGTTTCTTGCATGGTGCTCAAGGCCTACCATCTGCACCACCACTTGGTGCTATTGCCATCTGTTACAAAATGGGGGAAGCAAAATTGTAGATTTAATACTATAAAGATGACTGCTTTAGGGAAAAAAGTAACTGTTCTGTTCCTGGAAGATACTTTCTGACCTTTATTATGGATGATGGCTTTGGCTTTTTAATGATTAGGCTTACATTTATTTTTACCTCACTTCCTCTGAATAAGAAAAGGGTATGTTCTCATAACTTGTGATTCTTCTTGTCAGCAGTGCACTCATTAAATCAATATTTTTTTTACTTAATGTAGAATGACTGGACAGGTGTGTAACATAGAGGCAGGAAAAAAATCATTCAATTCATACAGTGCTCCGTAGTTAGTTAGTTAGTTTTAGGGGATCAGTGTGCGGAGCACAGAAACACGTAACAGAAAACAGCATTCACACTGCCTTTCCAGCTCTAGCTCTTTTTCTAGCAAAAGTACACACATTCACACACAAGGACAGAATATCCTTCTCCAGCCCTATTACAATCCTACTCCCAATCCTGCACCCCATGGGTCATACCCTTGTAGTCGGTCCATGTGCAAGATTTGTCCCACAGAGCCACCCCTACTACCTCCTACCGCAGCCCAGTCATAGACATTTCCTACCCAATTAAAGGTAGTATCACATGTGCAAGCAGCCATGTTTAAATCAACTATGCTGCAGTTACTGTACAGCATTCTATGTGGGCATTACAAGTAACCAACTGTACACTATAATGAATGGCCGTCACCAGATTGTGGCAAACTGCAAACTTGACTATCCAGTTGCCAAGCATGCTACACACCACAACACAAATGACATCAACCACTGCTTCATTAGATGGGCCATTTGGATACTCCCTTCCAGCACAAGTTTCTGTGAACTATGCACCTTACCTTTTCCCTTCTCTCTCCTGTCCACACCACTCCTCCATCCAGATTGTGCACTGCCTTCTCTCACCTCTCTCCCCCCTTCCATATATTTATATTCTCTCTCTCTCTCTCTCTCTCTCTCTCTCTCACTCTCACTCCCTCCCTCCCCCATCCTCCCCCCTCACTTTACAACCCCTCTCACTTCTCTCTCCTCTCCCTTCTCCCTCTTCATCTTCACCTTTCTCTCTTTTTCCCATCTCCATATTTTTCCCTCCCTTTCCTTCCCTGTCTCTTTCCCACATCTCATTTTGCTCTACCCTCTGTGCGCTTCTCATCACATTGTATGGCCACGGGGTCATCTGTCCAAAGACCTGCATGTTTCTCACTACTCCCTCCTTGCATCCTTCTGTACCCTGTTCCCAACTCAGGCAACTGCTTTCAATAAACGAATATCAATAATCAGTCTTGCCGTGCCCATGGGAGTGTATGTTTGGGTGTCTATGCAGTAGTGTCCGCAGCTCGTGGTCGTGCAGTAGCTTTCTCGCTTCCCACGCCCGGGTTCGATTCCTGGCAGGGTCAGGGATTTTCTCTGCCTCGTGATGACTGGGTGTTGTGTGCTGTCCTTAGGTTAGTTAGGTTTAAGTAGTTCTAAGTTCTATGGGACTGATGACCATAGATGTTAAGTCCCATAGTGCTCAGAGCCATTTGAACCATTTTTGCAGTAGTGTGTGTGTGAATAACATTGTCAAAAGGTATTATCTTGTTATTTAATGCTTGTAAAATTTGATGAATGAACATTCAAATGGCATTCTCAGCTGAGCAACACTTCTGAAATAGAAACTGTTATTTACTGAGGATATTATGGGATGCTGTTCTAAAATACATCATCTCCTTGAAAATTTTGAAAAATAATGACAAGTAGTGAAACAGGTTGGTAGTAGTTGATACCCCTTCTTTTCACCTTACTTACCTTTAACAATGGCATATTTCAATCTCTCTGTAAAAATGCTCTTAGTTAGTGGTGCATCACATATTTCAGAGAAACAGCACTTATGTGGGAACAAGTCTTTAGTACTCTGTAAGAAAAACCATCAAATCAAGATGAGCCTTTATTTTTAGAGAATATATAATTTTCTTCATTTCAAAGAGCAAAGTTGGTGGGACATCCATACAATTGAATTTTTATGTGATCGGTTTTTCAACATATTTCTTTGAATCTTCTCTTGAACTGTTTGTCCCTATATTTTCTACTACATGTAAGAAATGATTATTAAACATACCAGCTACTGGTGACATCATTTATAGCCTTCCATTTGAATCAATAGCAGGGTTATCCTGTTCTGCAGCCCGTTAATCCTGTCACTTGTTTCACCACATTCGAAATAGATTTAACTCTGTTATCAGAATTACTGATGTTTGACATAATATGCAAATGTAAAGAATTTTTTATAATTTTTCTTAGTAATTTTGAGTAGTTTTTGTAAAGTGAAACTACTGGAGGGTCCCAACACATAAATTTCCTTTTTCCTTTCATAAGATACTTAAATCACTCTAGTGATCCATGGATTCTGAGATGTCATTTCTGATTAACTTATGCAGAAATCTATCTTCAAACGACCACAATAAGTTATGCAAAGTACAACATGGGAGTACCAAATTACCTCATTTACTTCTACAGAATTTACTCTCTGACCAAGAAGCCATGGTAAGACCCATATATGGAGCAACTAAAAGAGTCAAGATCCAGAAAGTAGTGTGGCAAGGCTGCATATTGTCACCATATTTATTCTTTGTGTATGCATAGCACAAAATGAGAAATGCGAGGTTAAATGAAGAAGAAACGAGAATAAAACAGTCCTCTTGCTGAAGATGAAAGAAGAAAGTGCAAAGGCTGGTCTAATGCTGAAGTCAAGAAAACAAAAATTATGGCAACTACACCTACCACTTCATGGCACGTACGAGGAGAGACAATGGAGGTAGTTTCTGTGTTCAGTTATCTCAGCTGCCAGATGGTAACTGATGGCTGATGGCTGATGGTAACTGCAGCCACAAAATTAAGAGGCACTTGTTGCTTTGCACAGAGGCAAAGTCCAGCCCTGACCATGCTTTAAGGAGTAGAGACATAACTTTAACAACAAAGATCCAAATAGTAAAAACTATGGTCTTTCCAGTTATGGTTTACGGATAAAAGACCTGAACCATAAGAAAGGCTGAACAGCATAGAATAGACACCATTGACATGTGATGTTGGAGGAAAATCCTTAGAGTTTCGTGGACCACAAAGACAACAAATAGGTCAGTATTACAAAAAATAAAATCAGACCACTCCTTGGAAGGCTTGATACTGAAAGAAAAACTGACTGACTTGCGCACATTATGAGAATATAAGATTCACTGAAAAAGACGTTAATGCTAAGGAAGATCAAAGACACAAGGAAAAGAGGGCACCAAAGGATGAGAACTAATGGATTCCAACCTGAAAAGTCTTTGAGAGAATGTACAGGTCAGAAGAAACTGGCATGTTCTAGTCCATGGGGTCACGGAGAGTCAGAATCAACTAAACAAATGGAGGGAGAGATCAGGTAAATTGAGAATCTGGCCCAAATTGTCCTGTTTGTACTCTCCCAGATTATTGATTGCCTTCTTGGAACCATTGTCATCTGAAGCAGTAGGATACGTTCAAAATACATGTTGGAGACAATAGTTGATACAGAAACTATAGGATAACCAGTAGGATGATATTTGACAATCGCTAGGACTGCTACTATGCAATTTAGCTAAGGTGCACACTTTATTCAGTATGTATATTATCAGTTACTGTCATAAGTACCATATGTAATTACTTTTTTTGTTTTGAGTTACAAACTGCATAAAACTGACCAGCATGCATTATTGTTATTCCATTTTTCATCCCTTGTAAATAAGATTTGTCTGTTCAAAAGACAATACTCCACTACTTTACAGTGTTGTGTGCTGTTGATGATTGAATTTGCATTCTTTGCAATGAGGAGTCTTCTTTGCCATAGGATATATTGCACAATACATTTTATTGCTATTTTCCATCATTGTTGTGTGTATTGATTTTATTTCATTTTCTGCACTGCCCCTTTCTGTCTTGCTTCCTTCTGAATTTTCCTACAAATATTTCCCACACCCATGTATTAAGTTAATTTATAGTGTATGAAAAACTAACTGCCAGATCAAATCTTTTGTGCTTTATTCATAGTTTCCTTTGTTTAAATTACTTACAAAAATATGAAGATAGTACCCAAGTTAACAGTGGCAGTTGCAATAATTATAAGAATGAAAATAATCATTTTTTGACGATTGAATGTAATTGGATTGATAAAAAATGTACTCACTAAGTGGTAGCAGGAGAACAAACATATAAAAAAAGGTTTTATGTACACAAGGTTTCAGAGCCAGCAGCTCTTTCTTCTGGCAGAAGGGTTGAAAGGGAAGGATGAGGCAGCAGCTCTTTCTTCTGGCAGAAGGTTTGAAGAGGAAGAAAGAAGGGTGAAGGAAATGGACTGTAGAGGTTTGGGAAAAGGGGTAGAGTTCAGAAAAGTTAGACTTATTGGACAGTAAGTCTCCCCTGACCTGAAGTTCTGTGTGACGTTCCTGAACTCTATCCCTTTTCCTTCACCCCTCTTCCTTCCCTTTCAACCCTTCTGCCAGAAGGAAAAGCCACTGGCTCTGAAAGCTTGCATACGTAAAACCTTTTTTTATGTGTGTGTTTTCTCCTGACATTGGCTTGGTGAGTAAATTTTTTATCTATCTGATTACAGTTACAATAATAAGGTGAAATGGATATATTTATTGAAGAGATTTTGGTATAACTATAATGGTTAATGACAATATCTTCGTGAGATTTTGGCATGTCTAATAATGATAATGTGGTAATGCTCTTTTGTGGTTCATATAATCCTGTCTGTCAGTATAAAACCTGAAGTATATGTACTTGTATCGATTAATATAACACAAACAGAAACCAAAATACCAAGTCATTTGAATGTATTGAGTCCTGTGTATGCAGATGATGAATGGTCATTCCCAAATAGAGTTATTTGTAAATTTGGAAGTATCATAAATATTGGATTCGAACAGAGAGCAAGCTAACTCAGGACACATAGACTAGTGGCGGTTTATGATGTTTGTGACCATCCTTTCTGGGAGGATTCTTTCTGTCAGTATTATTATTTTAAGTTTTTCATGGCTTTTCTGGTCATCCTCATATTTAATTATGCCATTTTCCTATATGTTGTGTAATGAAATGTTTTATATCAGACTTTAATTCTTTATATTTGTTCTTTGTATGACACCTAACAAATTACATTTTCAGTTCAGTAACTTTGTTATATGTCTTTACCATCTGGTACATTCTAATATCTTCCCCAATAAATTATGTTTCTCTTGTAAAAATTTTCTTGCACCATACAGTAATGCTTCTTTGTCCCTTTCTTCGGAAAGCAAGCTGTCATACTCAACAATCCTTGACATTGATGGTTTAGTGTTTTATTTTTCTCAATTTTTGTATACTTGTGAAGAATCAGATTTCAGGCATGAGAGAATTTTACTTTTTTTTCCTTCCAGTACTCATACATTATGCTTTGATAAATACCTCTGTATGCTTGAAGTGACATTATATTTCACATTTAAGGTCATTATGAGCAGTGAGTTAGAAAATGATATTTTGTTTCATTGTCTGTGGAGAATTACCAGCTATTAATTTTAATTCTATTGTAACACAAAGCTAGCTTTTCCTCAGAAATGATTTGAAGCCAGAATAGAGATGCTAGGGTTAAGTGTAACAAAGATATTAAAGTTTTTGTGTGGCCATACTTGTTAATTTTGGGTCTGTCTATCATATTGCTTCAGTTTTTTGGTACATATGAAATCAAATAATTCATTAATATAAAAGTATTATACCAGAAAGATGACTAAGAAGTTGCCATACCTGGAAAATGTTTTATATTTCATTTAAATGCGTAATAATTCACAAAGGTAAAGAAACATTCATAAATTGAAAATGCAGAGTATTTTCTTATTTATTTGCTATGTAAAATTTTGTTAAGGGTAGCAGTCAGGTGAGGATCATCACCATGTCTTTAAATAAATTTAAGAAAGAACTGTGTGTTGGATAGTTCTAAAAAATTGTTTTTTCTGATGAAAGTGTTTGCAGCAAATTATTAAAATCCTTAATGATAAAATTTTATCTCTCTCAAAATAAGAAAATAAAGGATGATTGCTATGAAGTCTGAATCAGACACATTGACATTAAATTTAAGGAATTAAAGTCTGAGTAGTTAACAAGTTAGTATTTCTAAACTGTTTCTTTCCTGTATTCTGTCACAAATATACATATTTGAAGGTGGAATGTTTTTGTGCTCTCATGGTTTTGAGAAATAATTGCACCACTCTTCCCTGCACATTGTTGGTGTTTACTTTGTATTTGTTATGTCAATTTATGACAATGTAAAAAGGCATGCTTACGCTATTTTCACTGAAAAAAAAAATTTACTTTTTTATATGTACTGTAAAGAAGTTTTATGATTCCTCTACTGTATTATTACTCATAAGGACCTTTATGATTGATCATTCCTGGTTATTCAAGACTGTATACTGCATTTAGACTCAAATATATATATGAAGATATATATGAAACACGGATATTTTCTGTAATACTGCTTTGGACATAGATGATTGTTCCACTTAATATAAACAAAACATAATAATAAATATTAATGAAATAAACAGTGTACTTTAATGTAATTGTGTTCCTATCAGTGTCTCCCTTTGCTGCACACTAGGATAAATACCTGCTGTATTCATTTTTTCTGTTGTCTCTTTTACATAATAATGTAAATACTCATCTTGTTTCGATGAAAATTGGCATGGTGAGAACACGGCCATGTGCACTTTATTGTAAGAATTAACCTGTACAAATATTTGCGTATCGTACTCTTATTAATTTCTCCAAGGCAAATTCTTTCGCATATGTGTATGCCAGAAAAATCCACTAGTCAGTGCTCTTGCATTGTAGAAATCTACCTTCGTGGCTGACGTCACTTTCCCATTAAAAAAAAAAAAAAAAAAAAAAAAAAAAAACACATACTGGTAGCGTAATAAATATTACAATTTATAATGTAGTATAGTTTCGTCTCAAAACTCCAAATCATCTATTACACATTCTTCAAATTCTTTCACTGTATAGGAGGCTTTGCTATTTACACACTTTGTTCTTACACACTTTCATTTATTCAGGGGCACTGAGTGGGCAATTTTAGGTTGTTTGTTAAAATATGACACTGAGATATTTATAGCTATCTTTGCTAGTCTGGCATGGGGCTTGTCAATTGCGCATCTCTGTCTAGTGTTATGATGGTGTATTGACATCCTCAGGTCAAAATTATCCAGGTTTTCTTTCGTGTATACTAGGTAACTATAAATGTATAAACTAGGTACTGTCATAATATTCATTTCCTTGATGTGGTGTCTACATGATTCTCGTAGTGTGAGTCCCGCAATGCATCTGATGGCCTTTTTTTTATCATTTAAATACAGTCTAATATCCAGATGAGTTTCCCCATGGCAAAATTCCATATGTCAGAAGGGAATTGAAGAAAGAAAAGTATGCATAGAGCAGCAGAGTTTCACTTACATGGCTTCTCAACATACACAACAGATAAATCACTTGTGTGAGTATGGAACATAACTTATCTGTATGTGTATCAGCTTAAACTTTGATCAATATGGAATCTGAGAAGTTTCACTGATTTAGTTTTCTTCTTGGGGGCATTCAGATTACCTAAATACAATGTTCTCTGTTTTGCTATTATTTATGTGTAGTGTATTAGCCTGAAACCAGGAGGTACGCACATCTACTGGCAATTGGAAGGCACATCAGAAACAGTCATATACTTTTGTTATAATGCTGTCAACTGCTTTCACAGTAGACAGGGTAGATCTGAAGCCATATTGTGCAGGACAGATTAGGTTATTATGTTCAAAATATTGGTTCATCTGCTGGTGCATACAGTGCTCTGTTATTCTGGAAATAATTGGGGCTAGTGAAATGGGTCAGTAATTGTCAGGTGATGATGTGCTACCTTTCTTGTGGTCTCGCTTGATTATGGATATTTTTAGACATTCTGGGTACACTCCCTCTGTTAAAATATTGTTTATTAATTTTGTTAAGGGCATTATTATCTCTTTTCTTATTTGTTTAATAACAAAATTAGAAAAGCCATAGTAATCGTCTGTTCGGGAATTACTGAGTTCAGCTATCGCTTTGATGACATGTCAGCATGTTACATGACTCCATTCAAAACATTCTGTTGGTTTATTGTGTAATGGTGGAAGCAGTGCTTTGGCCTTGCTTACATCTCCCTTGGTGTCAGTTTCTGGTATAGGATTGGCAAAGTATTTATTTAGTGTATCAGGAGGAACTGGAATGCTGCAATCTTTCTTTTGATAGGATTGGCAAAGTATTTATTTAGTGTATCAGGAGGAACTGGAATGTTGCAATCTTTCTTTTGACAATTTATTTAAGTTTTGATAACTTCCCATGTCACTTTACATTTATTTGAAGAGTTAAGAATGTATTCATCATTGGCCTTGTATTGTGCTGTCTTGACTGCAGTTCTGCAGTGCTTTTTTATGATCTTTTTTTAATCCATATCTGCCTTATTGTGTTGTGATCTATCATAATACAGAGGCATCAAGATTCTTAAGTTATTTAGTTGTGGTGTATACCACTGTTTTAAACTTCCTGGCTTAGAACTGGGGCTATGCTTGTAATCTTTCTTTTAATATTTATGGCATACTTCTTCAAAGATCTCAGTTACCGCTTCTAAAAATCTTCTGATGACTCGTTAACATCCATATCATGAGTAAGTATTTCATTCCAGTCTGTTAATGTTTATCTAGATTTTAGATTGTTTAGCTTCTGTTCATTATTAGGTCTGGTTATTCCTTCCTAGCAACTATCTTTTTCATGATCTAGGGGAATTCTTAGCCACAATCCTTCATGGTCAGAAATACCTAATTTGATTGCATTGAATTGCCATCTGCTCATGTGAAAATTAAAGATAATGTTATCCAAACATGCATTCAGTCTAGTGGGCTTGTCATTTATACAGTAAAAATTTAATGACCTTAGTGTATTGAGTAAATTGCTTACAGTTCTACTCCTAATACTAATGTCTATATTAATGTCACCAAATATTAAAACTCTGCAATTTTTATACTTAAGAGGGCAACATGATTATAAGTTTCTGAAGACTTTCTATAAACAAATGATCACTGTGACTGGGAGGGCTATATACAGACACTGCTATAGTTTCCAATTTTGACAACAGTACTGCTGCAACTTCAAAGTTAGATTCTACACAGTGTACACTCACATCTACAATTTCATAATTTAGTTTTAGAGTTTTATTAATATAGACAGACATGCCACCACATTTCATATTTGTCCTGCTGTAGCTTGTAACTAATTCATAGCCATTTGATACACTTAACTCCAGTTCTCTATATGATAACCAGTGTTCATTTATCATGAATATGCTTCAGTTTACCTTTTCCAGCCAGTATCGGAGTTCCAGAAGTTTATTTAACAACTGTACATTTACATGAAGGAACATTAAGCTTCTTTCATTGCAGGCTGTTAATAAGTCTACTTCAGAATTATCCAGTGCATTTACTCTACTTGTCAGTTCTAGTTGTTCTACATTATTTTCTTTTAACACAGATGAATACCTATTTGTAGATGTCACCTCATTGTTTATGATATATACTTCTTGGGGAAAATGTGTAACAGACAGGTAAACCTTCTTTACAAGAAGATTTAAATGTATGAAACAAGATATCTATTTTTATACAGGCAAAAGCATGTCCTACACAATACAGTAAATACCATCAGTCTCTATTGTTTCAGTCATGGGTTATGAATCTGTACTCTTTATGTGGTTGATGATACACACAAACATACCTGTGTTCTGTGGAGTAAAAATCATGAAGGGCAAATTAATGTGGCAATGCTTTCTCCAATCATCAGCCATCCAGTTGATAAAGTCATAACACCAAGCAATTCCTGCTGTCATTTGTAGTTGCGTAAATCATTTATATTCCCAAAACACCTCATAATAGAAGCCACCTACCTTTGGAACGTGGTTCTCATGATTTATACTTTAATAATTGATTGGGCGTAGTACACATTCTTTATGGCTTGCATTGATGTGCATCCAGCAAGAATTTTTATACTATAACAAATGGTATTTAATTTACTACATAGGTGTTGTGTGTGTTTCTGCCATCTTAGGTCATCTTGGATCCAAACTCCCAAACATTTGGTGCTATTTACAATTTCAAGTCTTTTACCTAACAGTTCTATGGTTGCAGTTAAAGGCTGTTTATTCTGCACTGTGTGTAGATGCATAGTGTTTGTTTTATGTGTGTTTATTATTAAGTTGTTCATTGCGAACTATTCTGATACATGTGAAGTGCTCTCTTTTATTTCATTTTGGAGCTCTTCTGGGGTCTTTCCTTTGATAAGTATATTTGTATCATTGGCATGTTTAATGTACTTATAGTTACGGCTGGATGGTTCCAGGTCATTTACAAACAGCAAGAACAAGATTGGTCCCAGTACGGAACCCTGCGGCACACCGTATTTAACACACTGTTTTTCTGATTGATAGGAAGTTAAATTTTTTCCTTCTTTGTGCAAGACTTCAACTATTTGGTGTCTGTTTTGTAGATATGACTTTACCCACTCATAGGCTGGGCCACTGACACCAACATTTTCTAGCTTTCTAAGCAATAGACCATGGTTAATGATGTCAAATGCTTTTGAAAGATCTAGGAATATTGCTGCTATGTGTTCTTTTTTATCTAATGCATTTAAAGCTTCCTTTAAGAAATCGATAATAGCTGTCTCAGTGGATTTACATTTTCGGAAACCATGCTGTGTAGCTGAGAAAAGTTTATTTTTTTCTATGAAATCTACGAGTCTTTTATAAAAGATTTTTTCAATTATTTTAGAAAAAACAGATAGTAGAGAGACTGGCCTATAATTTGTTATATCTGTTTTTTTTTTTTCACCCTTTTTATACAATGGCTTCACTTTAGCTATTTTTAACCTTTCTGGGAAGATTCCCTGAAAAAGTGAACTATTGCATGTCTACCATGGGCCTAACTACTAATGGTGCACATTTTTTAATGATATGGTCTATGTTGTCAGTACCAGAGGAGAATTTTGATTTTAGCTCCCCTATTGTTTTTAGCATTTCCTGTTCAACTGTTGGGTATAGGAAGAGAGACTTGTTAAAGGAATTGGAAGTCATACATTATTTCATCTGCCATAGATTAACCATATGCAGCATGGGAAGTTGTGAAGCTGAGATAAGAAGACAGACCACACTAAGGTGAGTGGCTAGGAAGAAACTCACACAGACCTGGCAGAACAGAGCGATAACAACCTATTCAACAATCTAGCATATTGAAACACCTGTGTTTTCCATCTTCTTTTAGGATTGCGAAACATGGACGCTCAAGACCAGGGCAAGCTGTGTACTGACATATTTTAGCTTTGGTGCTGGTGCAGGATGCTGTGCATAAAACAGCCAAACAAGAACTAATGAGTCCATTAATAAGCAACTTGAAATCTCCAGGGGTCTTTCTTCTCATTTTATCCAAAAAATTCTCCAGTTTTTTCACATTGTGAGAGGAAATGGAGAAAACTTAATAATAATAATAATAATAATAATAATAATAACAATAATAATAATCATGGAAGGAAAGATCAAGGGCATGAGAACAAGGGGTAGAGCAATGAGCAGTTGGATAGATCAGCTCAACAAGATCTTGAGTCCACCTCTTCAGCAAGTGCTAACAGAAGCTGGTTACCATGCAGGATAGCTATGCTTGGTTCAGAGGGCGATGACACTCAAAAATGAGTATGACAACTTGTTATTATGATGTACCACTAAATGCTTACCTAAAGAGAGAGTGATGTTGGTACAAACTTACTTAAAAAACAATGTTTCGGTTTTTGTTGAGAAAAAAATGAATTACTATATTGCCAAAACTGTCTGATGGAACTTTCCCAGAATATTCTCCAGGCTAGAAATTTATGGTCGCAAAACCATAAATATTCTAAAAAATAAACATAGTCCTGCTAAAAAGTCTTTCATTAGGTTATGGTGCAACACAGACAAATGTATATAATTTCAACATAAAGAACCTGGATTAGAAATAAAAGCAAGCTATTTAAGCATATCAGTTACTATTACAACCAAAAGCCCTAACTTTACTCTCTCAGCACCACCTGATTTAAGTAGATTGAGTTCCATTATCTTTGTTTTACTTTTGTTTACATTCATCTTACAACCTCTCTTCAAGACACTATCCATTCCAGTCAACTAATATCCCAGGTCCTTTAGTATCTCTGAAAGGATTATAATGTCATTGGCAAACCTCAAAGCTTTTATTTCTTCTTCCAGAAGTTTAATTCCTATTATATATGTCTTTGGTTCCCTTTACTGCTTGCTCACTGTACAGATTGAATAACTCCCTTCTCAGCCACTGCCTCCCTTTCACATCCTTAGATTCTTAGAACTGCAGTCAGGTTTGAAGATAACTTCTCATTTCCTGTATTTTTTTCCTGATACTATTAGGATTTCAAAAGTGTATTCCAGTCATCATTCAGTCTGTCTTCTAAGATAAGTCATAAGGTCAGTATTGCCCCATGTGTTCCTACGTTTCCCCAGAACCCAAACTGATCTTCCTGAGGTTGGCTTATAACAGTTTTTCCATTCGTCTGTAAATAATTCATGTCAATATACTGCAGTGAGACTTACTAGAATGGTGGTTCAGTAGTATTCACACCTGTCAGCTACTGCCTTCTTTGGAATTTGGATTATTAGATTCTTCCTGAAGTCTGAGGATGTTTTGTATGCCTCGTATATCGTATATCAGGTGGAATAGTTTTGTCACTGCTGGCTCTCGGAGGATCTCAATAGTGTTGTCTCCTCCTTTTGCCTTGTTTCAACTTACATCTTTGTCTACTCCCTCTTCTCTTTCTATAATATTCTCTTCAACTCTGGTCCCCTTGTTTAGCCTTTCTACATATATCTTCCATGTTTCAGCCTTCTCACCCACCGGAAACAATGCAAATAGTCAAATGTAAATACTTTCATGATAGGAAAACTGGGTTGGAAATAATGTAAACTATTTAAGATTATATGGTTATCACTCAGATTAATTATTACCCCAGCTAATAAAGCCCCTGACATTTTATAGGTTCACTTTCATACAGTATTTACAACAATGAGGTTTCATATTCACATTATTGGCATCCTAACAATGATTTTGGAACTTATCACTTTTCATACCCTAAACCAAGTTTCATTTTTGACATTGGCTTGATATTTTCACAAATAGAGTGATGCCAGAATTAATTTAACTTCCAGTTTAATTGCAGCTCAGAGTAAACTAGGCTACTTTATCAGATTTTATAATTTGACATTTAGAACAAGAGTGAAGAGTGCCTCACTAGCCTTCTAAACAGGAACTTGTGCCACAAATTATAGTTACACTGTCCTCACAAATGGCAGCAGCAAATCATAAGTAAGCAAGTATTTATGATCTTTCTTGTACAACGGAGCTATTTTCTTAGTTCAAATTGAAAAATTCTAGGTAGTTATCTATATAATAATGAGAAAATAAATAATAGAAGTTTCTGACTGCAATTATTCATTACTAGCTTAGTGCCCAATGCTTCACTCACATAGACTGTATGATCTGCAGATCTTTTTTCTTTAATTGAATTTTTATATTCTTCACAAATTGCAACACTTTCTAAAATTTTAACACTAATTAAGGCCGTAGAAGCATGGTCTTTTCCAAATGTACTTCTGGTAGCTGGAGGTTTCTGTTAATCATCCCTTTTGTGTTCTTGTAGTGATATTTCCACAGAAACTTTCTTCCCCTAACACACATTTCTTTGTATCTAACAGAAAAGTGTAATACCAGTTTTCATAGATTTAGCTTTAAATTTTCACTGTATAAATTTTCTCAAAAATTTTCATCCCTTATTTCACACCCTTAGGGGGTAAATTTCCAAAAATGCTGAAGCATGATTTCTTTTTTCTGACCGAGAAACAAAATATCTATTTTCATAGGTCTAGCTTCAAAACTGCCTTAATAGTGATATAGTTTCGAAAAATCCTTTCACACGCTGTTTGACCCCTCAGAGCCAAAAAATCCCTTCTTAATTATGCTTGCAGTATAAGATCAACACGCTCTCCGTATTTCAAGTTTCTATCCTGAATGATACGGGCTGGGCGATGATGAGTCGGTCAGTCAGGACATTGCCTTTTATAGATACAGATTTCACATTATAGTATCAAACTTGTGCCAAGAACATCTATACTGTAAACTACATTTTGCATTAGTAAATTACTGTACAGCCACAGATTGAGGCTGTGGGAATCCCACAATTGGTGATGCAAAATATCACATAAATAAACTCCTTTGGCAGTGATATTAGTTCAGCCTTCCCACAGGGGGGATATCTTTGTGTCAATGTCACCCACTACCATCTAGCTTCATTCCACAAGCCTGCTACACCGGAATTCCTGCAGTGGTGACCCTGCAATGAGCAGCAGCATCTATTTCGACATGACATGTATTATTTGATATAATAGTAGCTTTAACAATGGATCGTTCCATGATTGCCATCTTTTTGAACAAATTGTACACAATGGTGACTTTGAGAGTGACCTGCATAATATTCTCTTCCACCCTGATCACACTATGATTGGTGTGAAACATGGAAGTGGCTTACTATCACATCTTACTGTCAACAACAACAATGGTGAACATGTGCGTGAACATGGTTCAACATATTTTGACCTCCTCAACGATTTTGATGATGAGAGGCAAATCTCGCCTCACATCCACAAGACAGTATTCAGGCAATTAATTCAAGTGTGCACAATAATATGTTGTGTGATTTTACCAGCCCATCCATGTCTGAGAATGAACCAGATGAATCCATTCATAACTCAATCTGGGTCCCGGACAACTGAACCATGCCAAAAGACTTTCAGTTTTCCTCCCACACTCTGCACAGTCCACGGGATCTCATAAGCTGTTGACCTTGGACTGAACATTTCAATACACTAGGACCTATGTGGAGCACATATACAATTGGGTTCTCAACCTAAACTACCGAACTTCCAGGCGGAATGCATTGCAACACAATTCCTGATCACTGAATTCATACTATACAGTTATGGAATCATCAATAATACTTCCAAATTTGTGAGCCTACTAAGCAACATAGGGAACTATGCTCACAGTATTGTAAAGGCAGCATTGTTCCACCAACTCGCCAAGACACTAGAGCAACAGCTTCGACAAGTAATTTTATGAGTAAAGATTGGGCAGCAGGACACAGATCTCAGCTGTGGAGACATCTCTGTGAATCAGTCAACCCAACTGTTGCACCAGACAGCATGCTCTGGGTGCTCTGGTTAATTAAATTACCACCTCAGACACAAGTCATTGATAATTTTGCCTACATATGATAAGAAACAAAACAAATTATTTCTGGATAGCAGACTTTCCACAATCCCACAGCAATGCCAATGCTTGGATATTACGTACAATAATGAATGCCACCAGTAAATTTGTGACATGACATGCCAGCTGCAGCCAAAACAAGACATCGAGGCTTGAGTGATTACATACATTTACCAGTGTGACATCATGAGCAAGTGCCCCGGGAGTGGTAACCTTCAGCCAGCCACACTTTACTCACCTACGGCCAACAATAACATACCTCACGACAGTGAAGGTGCATGACTGCAGCTGTGTTGGTTTCACTCATGTTTCAGCTATCAGACATGCAACTACTCCATGCTATGCAACCACCCAAATGCAAGATATGATCCACAATAACCGTTCTGATAGCAACCAACAAAAAAGCCACCTACAGCTCAAGCAAATGGGCCAAATGAGGTTTGTCCCATCTACAAGCGATAGTGGTAGACTGTATGTGTTAGACAGTGCAACAGATCAATATGTCCTTATAGACTTATAGACACTGGCTCTGAAGTGACTATCTGCCTGGGGAATCACCACAAATGGAACATACAATATCTGTCATCTAACTGCACACTGCAAACAACACTCATTTCAGGCTATTTGCAATCTTCATGTACACTGTGGACCTTGGTTTGACCTAACACTAGGGATCCTCAGGCAAACCAGCAGTGGAGAGTCAGTACTCAGTATTACTGGCAGCCTGCCAGCACATTCCAATCCAACATTGAAGGGGACTATTCCAGTACAACCCCTTTCAAGCCTTACATATTATATCTGCCTAGACTACTGCTTAATGACCACTGGGCTTCAGAGTCCGAACAACAAGCAGCGACAAAGATTTAGAGAAGACAAAAGGAAGGACTCAGGCTAAACAACACAAATTTCAAGTTGCCAGCTCCAGAATGTTTGTAAATAAGGGTACTGGATGCTAAGCAATCTTATCTAAAGCATTTAAAGTGGGAACAGCACCACCATCTGCAAATTTCTGGCACAAACAAAACAGCACCTGCCAAGCTATCGACATACTGCACCTAAGGATAGTAAGTGCTTGCTGCACTGCAAGCCTAACCAAAAATGCAGGTCACTCCAGTTAACTTTTCTAATAGAGTACAGGCAACCACCATGTGTACATCCTATGTTTCCCACACAATGTGTATGTCATATAAATAGAAAGGCATAAACACAACACAGTGCACAAAATTAATACCATGCCAGGCCCACCAGTCTATCATAAAGCACACAGGCTAGCACCAGGCAGACTACATGTGACTAAAACCACTATCGACAAATCGCTGCACGCAGGCGTAGTCAGGCCATCAGACAGTCCAGAACTTTACCCATACATTTAGTTCCTAAGAAAGATGGAATGTACAGACTGTGTGGCAATTACTGAGACCTGAATGCCCACAAAGAACCTGATCGTTACATCAACATCTACATGACTAATCTGCAATTCACACTTAAGTGCCTGGCAGAGAGTTTATTGAACCACTTTCACACCATTTCCACTATTGAATAGTGCACAGGAAAACAAACACTGAAATCTTTCCCTGTGAACTCTAATTTCTCTTATTTTATGATGATGATCAATTCTCCCTACGTAGGTGAGTGTTAACAAAATATTTTTTCATTCGTGAGAGAAAGTTGGAGATTGAAATTTTGTGAAAATATCTCGCCACAATAAAGAATTCCATTGTTTTAATTATTGCAAATCCGCCTCACATATCATATCCATAACACTCTATCGCCTATTTTGTGATAACATAAAACAAGAAGGCCTTCTTTGAATTTTCTCAATATCCTCAGTCGATCCTATCTCATAAGGATCCCGTATGGCACAGCTATACTCTAACAGAGGACAGACAAGCATTGTGTAGGCAGTTTAGTGGATTTGTTGCACCTTCTAAGTGTTCAACCAATAAAACACAGTCTTTCACTTGCCATCCCCACAACATTATCTACGTGATTGTTCCAATTCGAGTTGTTTTAACTGTTATCCAATTTGAGTTGTAATTGACAGTCTTTAAATTTGTGTGATTTACCATGCAATCAGAATTCAATGTACTCCTTTTAGTATTCACATGGATGACCTCACATTTTCCATTATTTAGGGTCAGTTGCCACTTTTCTCACCATGAAAATATTTTGTCTAAATCATTTTGCAACAGGGTGTGATCTTCTGATGACTTAAATGATGTCATCATCTGGAAACAATTGAAGATGGCTCCTCAGATGGTCTCCCAAGTCATTTACCTATATTAGTAGTAGTAGAGAAAGAATTTTCAATAAAAACTCTCAATAGGGCCCCTAGAGATGGAAGTTTTTTAATGGATAAAATTTTCCATATTAAGCATTGCTACATGGATTTTTACAGCACATAAATTTTGTGGTACAATGCCACAATTAACATTTATGTCTATAGTGACCTGCAGAGTCCACACCCAGGATCTGCGTGCACAGCTGTACAGTGTGCCACAGAAGTTGCAAGATGCCAGCACAGGGGATATTGCCATAGCCACTTTGCACTTTTGTGGCCCTAATGAGACAAACCTACAGATGCTATAAAAAGAAGTACTAACTGTTGCGACTGACCACAGAATTTTCAAACTATGAAAATGCAAGAGCCTATGGACACGGAAGGTCTGACAGTGTCACAACTTGTCATGTGAGTACTACCATTCTGGCCTCACAGTCTGGCACTTCGGTATGTGCAATTTAAAGGCATTTTCCATTACACAGGAATAATCAGTTTCTATAAAGTTTACTCTAGCAGTAAATCAGGTCGACCATCACTATGAGACTGAAGTTTAAGACACAATCACATCATCTCTTGTTTAAGATTCATACCATACCATACACTGAAGACAGAGTTGATTTGCCAAATATCTCTATCACAAGAGGAGCATATATGTCAAGTGTTAACATAAGAAAGCATCAGAGACACGAAGCCCCCACAATACCTTGGGCACCTGCGTAGTATGGCTGATGTGGGATCTGTGCCCGACACACAACACTGCATGCTCTGGAGTAGCCGTCTTTCAGCTCAGGTTAAAGCCATAACAGCATCTCAGAAAGAACTGCTCTTGGACACTGTCACAGATCTGGCTGACAGGATTCAGGATGCAATAATGCCACCAATGTAGTGGAGCCATCCAACAGTGTGCCACCAGCAGTGACGCAGGTGAAGTGGATCCTCTGGCTAGTCAAGCATGTGAATTGCTGGCTCATTGCAGTTACAACAAGGATACAGGTCATTACTGCAGAAAATCCTGCAGTCATTCCACAGTGGTTCCATCACTTCTAAGTGGCACAGAGCAGTCATCTACCATGTGCTGGTTTCACCGGAAGTTTGATGATCAAATGCATAAGTGCAGCTCACCTTGCAGCTACCCAATCAGAAGCAGCAGTCAGACATAGGCACGTCTGACTGCCAAACAATCTCTAATAGCGTCTCTATATTAGTGACTGGAAGACCAGACAGAAATTCCTTTTGGACACAGGCTCACATTTGTCATTTTCCCAACAAGTTTCCTGTTTAACTGCCAGCCACCAAATTTGCTCTGCCTTTCTACCACTAACAACTCATCAATAGCTACTTATGATACACAATGTATTGAGCTGGGCTTGGAGCTGTAGCATGCCTTCATCTGAAACATTACTGTAGACGATGTCATGGAGCCTATAATTGCTGCCAACTTTCTCGGGTATTACCAACTGTTACAGTTCATCAATGGTGAAATGCACTGCAGCCAAGGAAATGTGTGTTTGGGTGTGTGAATGTTTGTACTTCTGTTAGAGAAAGAGCTCAAATGCTAGTGTGAATATTGTTTTTTGTTGCATGCTTCCAAGCACCACACAAACAGTCCACTGTGAATGAGTGGTTGCCTTTCTATTAATTTATGCATCTTTATTAATGGTTATCTTTACTCATTCAATTGTGAGCATACATACTTTATGTTTGAAAATGACATTATTTCACAACTACATCTCAGAGAGGATTGCAGCCTGCAACAGTGAAATGTGTAAAATGTGTACGTTTTCAGAATGCATTCACAACTACATTCATTCATGAATTCTTGCATGAATACTGGACACCAACCAAAGCAAAATAAATGCAGTTTACTTGATGAATATTCAATAAATTTTCTTGTCAATGAACTCATATCAGAATACACATTTAGAAGTGTTCTTATGCCATCTTGCATTGTACTTAAAAGTTCCAGTGGAATCAGCTTTCATATACTGAACATTGTTTCCAAAGCTGCTATTTTCTACATTTACTTTTTACAGTGATAAATCTGAAAATATCTTGCTAATAAAAAATAGTGAATGTAGGCACAGTAAGAATCAATGTTGTTTCTAATGGCTTAGTTTTGGGTACTCGGTGAAAGACTGTGATACACAGGCACATACTTTTCCTAGGCTGTATGTTGTGTAAATTATATTATGATCTTAATTCCAGTTTATTACTACCTCCAAAAGTGGCTAAGAACTGAAAGCATGCAACATATAAAAACAAAAATTTTGTGTCACCTAACAACTTGTAGTAGTGTAATCAAAACACTTTATGTTTGAAAATGACATTATTTCACAACTACATCTCAGAGAGGATTGCAGCCTGCAACAGTGAAATGTGTAAAATGTGTACATGTTCAGAATGCTTGTAATGTTACTGAAAAACAGTACTCTCGAATAGTTAAAAATATTTATTACATATAAAGTAATATTACAAAACATTTACACACAAATAATAATTTTTTTAAAAGTTTATTTTCTCAAAGCTGTGGAAATGTATATAATATAAATATTTTTTTTTCTATTTACAAAGTATAACTACAGAGGTATTCATTCCAAATAGGTTTTATCACAGTTATTCCTCAATGACAAACTGGCTAGAGGACAGCCTTGCATTGAAATCCAAAATACGTTCCATTACAGTCATATTTGAAAAATTAATAGACAGTCCTAATAATATACAGTACAGTGTACTACTTGGCTTCTGTACAACAGAAAACTACTTTTCTTTTTCTTCTGTAGTATCACCACAGGTGAGAACATGTTTTGTAGTTAACACTGCTTAGCATAACAGCACAAGAATTTCATTAATACAAAATTATATTTCTCTGGTAGTATATAATTAGTTTTAACATTGCTTCAAACTAGCCACCCATCCATCCATCCATCAAACTAGTTGTAACAGTTGTCCTGGCAGAAATTGTTTGTTGTTAATGCAGACAACATAACTTCATATTTTCTAAATTATGAACAAAAAGAGGAGGTATGGATTATATGTACCCAAGTCAGTATAATATAAATATATGAGGACAAGGGCAATATAAACTTAACATTCTCTCCAACATAACTCTTTGAAGTAACAGATAAAAACTCAGTATAATGAATCTCGAAATTTGGGAACCAACAGTTCATTTCTCAGGAGTTAAAGATAAACTAAGGATAAAACAAAAAGCTTTAGAAGGTGGTACAAATAACAAATGATCAGAAAAAAGTCAATACTGCCCTTAACTTCTAAGAGCTATATGGTAGGGGCTTGCAAGACGGGAATGCAAAATAACCATGACCCATAAAAGGGAGGAAAAGATAAAGAAAAGCACACAGGAAATATAAGTTTCACAAGACCTCAAGCAAAAAACTTGAGGAGCTTCATGGCTTTAAATTCCATTTATAATGTTTTACACACACTGGGCTTTGTCTCTTTTCTAAAAAGACAGAAGAGTTCAGTGTCTTGCCAGTGATGATGTCTCGATGTTCAACAAGGATGGAGATGAAATCACCTGTGTCCTCTACAAAGGAGCCATCCTAATATTTGCACCCTCCTCAGTAAAAATGGAAGCTCTTCACCCTCAAATTCTTAAGAAGAAATTCAAACTTTTTTCTTGGTTTTGGTGGTCTACTACATTTAAACTATATGTACTCTTTACCTTACTTTCTGACTATGATATTCCAATTTTGTACCAGAATGAAATCAACTGAAAATAGACAAGCTATACATTCTAAGCTATGAAACAACTGATAATACAGTTTTACAGAATTTTTCTTTGCCTTGACTTTCATATTTTCAGAACATAATTAAATTCAACTTATTCCTTTCTGAGACATGTAATGACAACCAAATGCTAATGTTCCATGGGCTTAGAATCAACTTTTTAATTCCTTTAATGCAACTTAGCTTTGGTGCATTTTAGGAACTCATGTTTCACACCCATAAGGCAGATGGCTTTTCATCCCATCTCAATCACATTCTTTAACATTATTTTAGTGTAACTGGTTCTTCCGAGATTATTTCTCTCTAGCAATGCTGAATCACACAAAGATAATCTCATCTTGAGTGTCTTCAGTGTTTCACAAACAAATTTACATATATAAATCCACTGTTTTTGTAAAAATACATAAAAAAGTAATTCAAATGCCAAGCTTGTGGTATGATATATGTGACTATATAGTGACACTGCCACTTTAATTACATGATTCTTTATTTGATCTGTACCCAAACAGCAATTTGGTCAGAGTTCTTCACTTTTGGTTACATCCAGTCTTCTTCATGAAACCACAGACATCAAGGAACATACTTATGTTTCACTTTAAAAACAACTCAAAAGTACAAAACTGTTTCTGCAAATAATTGCATATCAAACACAGGAACACAGCATCCCATAGGAATACATTTTGCATGAAGAGAAATAAAGTGTGACTATACAATATTTGTCATCAATTAGCTTTGGTGCATAGCTTTAAGATTTTTTTTTTTTTTAATGGATACCTCATGTTGTGTGTAGAGCACAAATAAAAAGCAACAGCATCATTATAGACAATGGGATATGTTGCGCAGCAATTCCTCTAGGTTGCTCTGACTGCAAGGGATGTCTGGTACTCCCATGACATAGTGTAAGCGACCTCGCAGATGCAGATGGAAGATCCGTCAGGTTAGGAAAAGAGAACACATCAGCTGGCTGTCAAAAAAATTGAAGTTATAATTCAGATAGCAGTTATTTAATACATAACAATACTTGCAAAATGAAGGTACTAAGTATAAAAAAATAAACAAACAAACTTTAATTTATCATTATTTAATAACAAATATCTTCTATGTTCTAAGAAAACAAGAACAACAGGAGAGGAGGGTCTGTATGCTGATTGCTGGATGGCGAGCAATCAGAAGCAGGCAAAGAGCCAAAAACTGAGGAAAAACAGATGATACATTTCAGGATTTTGGAATTTTAAGCATAATTCTTTTGTTGAAGGAAATAATAGACAGAAAAGCGATGAGGTAATGAAAGTACTGTATTTACCTGATTGTAAGATGAAGTTTTTTCCCATTTGAAAAATACGGGCTGATTTATACTCGTGGACTAAACTACTGTTGGTGAGGCCAATGTTTTTACATTGTTTATTAGATTAATACAGAGGTTACCTTATTAGAGAAGGAAAGTTGCTCCTCACCATATAGCAGAGATGCTGAGTCACGATAGGCACAACAAAAAGATTCGCACAATTATAGCTTTCGGCCATTGAGGCCTTTGTCAACAATAGACAAACATACGCACATGCACACAAACACTCAGGCAAATGCAACTTGCACACCCGTCTGCAGTCTCAGGCAACTGAAACCACATTGCGAGCAGCAGCACCAGTGCATGATGGGAGTGGCGACTGGGTGGGGGTAAGGAGGAGGCTGGGGCGGGGAGGGGAGGGATAGTGTGGTGGGGGTAGTGGACAGTGAAGAACTGCAGTTTAGACGGAGGGCAGGAGAGAGGGTGGAGAGGGAGGGGGGGTAAGTAGGGGAAAGGAGAGAAATAAAAAGAAATTAAAAGACTGGGTGTGGTGGTGAAATGACTGCTGTGTAGTGCTGGATTCCTCCAGATGTCCCACGAATAGGTTGGCATAGGATGGTGCCATGCCGGAGCTTGAAGCTGTACCCTGGATTTGTTAGTAGGTAATGCCTTCAAAGGAGAAGTATTTCTGGGTGAGGATATAATTGGTCATGGCAATTAATTCTCCTTTGAAGACATACCTCCACTTCAACAGCTGCCACCCCTTCCATGCAAAGAAGTCCCTTCCGTACAGCCTAGCCACCCGTGGTCATCGCAGCTGCAGTGACGAGCAGTCCCTCTCGGAATATACCGAGAGGTCTCACTGAAGCCTTCGCTGACTGTAATTATCCTCCCAACCTTGTACAAAAACAAATCTGCCATGCCTTATCTTTCCAGTCTACCACCACCTCCCAAGTCCCACAGTCCAGCCACAGAGGACCATTCCCCTCGTAACTCGGTACCATCCAGGACTGGAGCAACTGAATTACATTCACCGTCAGGGTTTTGATTACCTCTCGTCATGCCCTGAAATGAGAAATGTCCAGCCCACTACTCTTCCCACCCCTCTTACAGTGATATTCCGCCATCCACCAAACCTACACAACATACTCATCCATCCTTACAGAACCCCTGCTCCCAATCCCTTATACCTGTCCCATACATCCTCCTACCACCACCTACTCCAGTCCAGTCACTAACATCACCTATCCCCTCAAAGGCAGGGCTACCTGTGAAACCAGTCATGTTATTTACAAACTAAGCTGCAACCACTGTGCTGCATTCTATGTAGACATGACAACCAATAAGCTGTCTGTCTGTATGAATGGCCACCGACAAACTGTGGCCAAGAAACAAGAACACCACTCTGTTGCTGAACATGCTGCCAAACATGATATCCCTCATTTCAATGACTGCATCACAGCCTGTGGCATACGGATCCTTCCCCTGTAATACATCCTATGTTCCCATAACCCTCCTGGCCTCAACCTTCATTAGTCACTGTCCTCACCCATCCAGCCCCCTCCCTGTTTCCATTCCAGTACTACACAGCCGTCATTTCACAGCCACACCCAGTCTTTCAATTTATTTTTATTTCTCTCCTTTCCGCTACTTACCCCCCCCCCCAGCCACCTTCTCTCCTGCCCTCCACCTAAACTG
Source organism: Schistocerca nitens (assembly GCF_023898315.1). Taxonomy (NCBI): domain Eukaryota; kingdom Metazoa; phylum Arthropoda; class Insecta; order Orthoptera; family Acrididae; genus Schistocerca; species Schistocerca nitens. The sequence continues at coordinate 519,438,578 of NC_064615.1, read as the reverse complement.
CAGCACTTCACTGTCCGCCACCTCCACCATACTATCCCCCCCCCCCCTCCCTGCCCCAGCCTTCTCCTTACCCCCATCCAGTTGCCACTCCCATCATGCACTGGTGCTGCTGCTCGAAGTGTGGTTTTAGGTGTGTGTGTGTGTGTGTGTGTGTGTGTGTATTTTTATTGTTGACAAAGGCTTTAATGGCCGAAAGCTATAATTGTGTGAATCTTTCTGTTGTGCCTATCGTGACTCAGCGTCTCCGCTATAAGGTGAGTAGGAACTTTCCTTCTCTAATATTGTTAGAGGCTACCTTACATTTACAAATGATACTTTGGATATTGAGATTCTGTCAAATTTATTTTGACGAATTTCAAAGATTAGGTCATAGCAATCCTTTCGTTTGAATAGACAGGAGATTTCCCAATACACTGAAGCACTTGATACAGTACTGATCTTGCTCGAACAATCACACAACAATTGACTCATGGCACTAGTGCAAGGGATATGCAAGAAGCAATGAAGTAGCCCCTACAACAATCTAATGCTCTGCTTAAAAATTGACAATTTTGTGAAATCCAGGAGGAAATAGCATTAAATTCCACCAACTTACAAATTTTTCTTGTACTTGAACAACGGAAAGATCCATTGTGGAATTAGTACCAACAGACATAACTACATTACAAGAAGAGCAAAAGCTCAAGAATTGGACTGAATTGTGATTGTGATATTTTATTTATGTATTATGGTAGTTGTCACTGATACATATGACCAGCACCTGGAAGATATTGTCATCCATGTTTCACTAACATTCAAGCACAACAGTACAGAAGAGTTAGAGTGGTAACAGTGGCACCATCTTGCCTGAAACTACCACGGGTGCAGTGAAGAATCCATTTGTACTAGGAATTGGACAAATATTCAATAATACCATACATTTTTGTAGGAGATACTAAAAGTCTAGATTGGGGCCAGTGCTGTACTTACATATTTTGTGCAGCAATACTGTCAGCATTCATTGTGAGATATGATGGGACAGATAAGAGGTGTGGGGGCTGCTGGTTCTATGCAGCTAATATGTTTGGAAGCAAAAGAAATTTTAACATTCTCACATTAGTACAGTGTGGGGGCTGCTGGTTCTATGCAGCTAATATGTTTGGAAGCAAAAGAAATTTTAACATTCTCACATTAGTACAGAAACAAAAACTGTTATATGTTCAGGAAAAAAAATTATGTTCTCAGCTTCCACTATAACCACAATCTCAGAAATGTCAATATATTCGGAAGACAGCTGTCCTGTTAGGATGATGACGACAATCATTGAAAATAGCGACAGCACAGAAGACAATAAATAATAAAGACAGTGAGAATAAAAATTAATGTAAACCATTTCTTTTTGTTTATTTTATTTCTCCTTGTATTATCAAAATGGAGCCAATTAATAAATGGTGTAAGTTGAAAATAGATGCATTGTTAACTTTTTAGACAGACACCTTACACCCATAAAAGTTGGTAATTCTGATTAGTGATAATACATTAAAAATAAATTTTTCTCATGGAGCCTCTTAAAAAAAGAGGGGTGGATGGGAGGGGCACCTTATTTTAGGGCTGTCTTATACTCGGGTAAATATGGTACATGAAAAAATGAAGTCAAGCAAATTCTCTCCAATTGCCACCCTCAATTGGCTCACAACTGCAGATAAAAAATTTGAAAATGGTAGTGGACCATAGCAGTTTTGCTTTAAATACCAGTGCACCAACAAGAAGTTTCATGCCACAAGTCGACCTAATAGTGAATGGTTAGAATTTTAAAACTGGAAGTACATTACACATTGAAAATAGGAGCAAAAGATAAATATTGCAAATAAAAGATGAAAATGAAGTCATCGACAGCAGATGCAAATGTAACATTTTAAAAATAATTCCCCCTTTACTTCCTTTCAGTTTTTAGCTCTAATCTTTGACCTACTTGTTGTCTGTGGCTTATTAATAGTACATCATAAATTTAATCCTGATGTCATACTATAATTTAGTCTCTTTACTTGCTTCATTTTTTCTCCTGATCCAGATTGTAACTGACCTCCCCCCCCCCCCCCCCCCCCCCAAACCACCACATTTTTCTTATTCTTATTTTCAATAACTACGATCACATAACAACTTCAATTTCACTTCTTTATTTGTTGTTTGCTATTTTTCCACTACTACTTCACCTTCTGCCAGTTTCTTTTCTTCTGCCACATTGTTTCTAATAATTATTTCTTCTGCCTTGAAAGCCTTCTGAATAGAGCATTTTTTGCTGAAGAAAGGTTTCTTTATGCTTTCTCTGGCTCTTATATGTTCTTTCTTTTTAGTTCATATTAACTGATTCTTCTCTCACTTCTTGGCAGAATAGCATACTAATAAACGAAAAGCACTATATCGCCTATGTTCTACATGATTAATTAAATCAGGTTAACTGGCTTTTGTCTCCTACACCATCATCAGAGTTGAACTGACTATCAGTTTTGAATAAGTTACAATGTTTGTAAACAACATTTATTTCTATTATCCAAGCTACGATTGATTTCTTTTTCCAAAAATACAAAAATATTTGGTTTGTTAATCTGTTCTCATTGATTTGGTAGAGATATCTACAGAATTTAATCTTAATCTTGGCTCTGCCATTACTTCCGATATTTTCTCAATATTTTGTAGATCTACTCACCAAGCAGTGTCACGAGAAAACACATATATAAGTATTAAAATTTGCAAGCTCCTCCTCCCGACAGCAGCGGTGAATGGAAGGAAGAGGGGTGATGGAAAAGGACTGGTGAGGTTTAGGAAATCACAAGATTTCAAAGAAGTCACCCCAAATCACAGACAGGGAAGATTTACTGGACAGGATGACAAGGAAAGACTGATCATTGGGGACTGCACCACATGAGATTTGAAAACCGGAGACCTTAAACGTAGAAGATAGGGTAATACACAAAACAGAGATTACTGACATAAATTGTGCACCAGTATGTGGTAAAGAAAGGGGGGGGGGGGCAGAAAAAAAGAGACATATCAGAAAATAAATACCTTTATTTACCCTCACCTTTACCACACACCATGCATTTAGCTTTCCACTCTTATTGACTCATGCACAACGTTATGTCAATATTATCTGTCTTGCATATTATCCTATCTTTCACCTTTAAGCTCTCAGGTTTTCAAATCATGTCTGGTGCAGTCCCCAACAATCAGTCTTTCCTTCTCATCCAGTCCAGTAAGTCTCCCCTGACCTGTGGTTCTGGGTGCCTTTTCTGAAATCTTCCTATTTCCTAAACCTCACCAGCCTTTTTCCATATATATATATATATATATATATATATATATATATATATATATAGAGAGAGAGAGAGAGAGAGAGAGAGAGAGAGAGAGGGAAACATTCCACGTGGGAAAAATATATCTAAAAACAAAGATGATGTGACTTACCAAACGAAAGCGCTGGCAGGTCGATAGACACACAAACAAACACAAACATACACACAAAATTCAAGCTTTCGCAACAAACTGTTGCCTCATCAGGAAAGAGGGAAGGAGAGGGAAAGACGAAAGGATGTGGGTTTTAAGGGAGAGGGTAAGGAGTCATTCCAATCCTGGGAGCGGAAAGACTTACCTTAGGGGGAAAAAGGACGGGTATACACTCGCGCGCGCACACACACACACACATATCCATCCACACATATACCAACACAAGCAGACATATTCAAAGATGATGAGACTTACCAAACAAAAGCGCTGACAGGTCGATACACACAAACAAACACAAACATACACACAAATTTCAAGCTTTCGCAACCAACGGTTGCTTCATCAGGAAAGAGGGAAGGAGAGGGATTGACGAAAGGATGTGGGTTTTAAGGGAGAGGGTAAGGAGTCATTCCAGTCTTGGGAGTGGAAAGACTTACCTTAGGGGGGGAAAAGGACAGGTATACACTCGCACACACACACATATCCATCCGCACATACACAGACACAAGCTGACATTTGTAAAGGCAAAGAGTTACGGCAGAGATGTCAGTCGAGGCGGAAGTAAAGAGGCAAAGATGATGTTGAAAGACAGGTGAGGTATGAGCGGCGGCAACTTAAAATTAGCGGAGGTTGAGACCTGGCGGATAATGAGAAGAGAGGATGTACTGAAGGGCAAGTTCCCATCTCCGGAGTTCTGACAGGTTGGTGTTAGTGGGAAGTATCCAGATAACCCGGACGGTGTAACACTGTGTCAAGATGTGCTGGCCGTGCACCAAGGCATGTTTAGCCACAGGGTGATCCTCATTACCAAGAAACACTGTCTGCCTGTGTCCATTCATGCAAATGAACAGTTTGTTGCTGGTCATTCCCACATAGAAAGCTTCACAGTGTAGACAGGTCAGTTGGTAAATCACGTGGGCGCTTTCACACGTGGCTCTGCCTTTGATCGTGTACACCTTCCGGGTTATAGGACTGGAGTAGGTGATGGTGGGAGGGTGCATGGGACAGGTTTTACACCGGGGGCGGTTACAAGGGTAGGAGCCAGAGGGTAGGGAAGATGGTTTGGGGATTTCATAGGGATGAACTAAGAGGTTACGAAGGTTAGGTGGACGGCGGAAAGACACTCTTGGTGGAGTGGGGAGGATTTCATGAAGGATGGATCTCATTTCAGGGCAGGATTTGAGGAAGTCGTATCCCTGCTGGAGAGCCACATTCAGAGTCTGATCCAGTCCCGGAAAGTATCCAGTCACAACTGGGGCAGGGGCACTTTTGGGGTTCTTCTGTGGGAGGTTCTGGGTTTGAAGGGATGAGGAAGTGGCTCTGGTTATTTGCTTCTGTACCAGGTCGGGAGGGTAGTTGCGGGATGCGAAAGCTGTTTTCAGGTTGTTGGTGTAATGGTTCAGTGATTCCGGACTGGAGCAGATTCGTTTGCCACGAAGACCTAGGCTGTAGGGAAGGGACCGTTTGATGTGGAATGGGTGGCAGCTGTCATAATGGAGGTACTGTTGCTTGTTGGTGGGTTTGATGTGGACGGACGTGTGAAGCTGGCCATTGGACAGATGGAGGTCAACGTCAAGGAAAGTGGCATGGGATTTAGAGTAGGACCAGGTGAATCTGATGGAACCAAAGGAATTGAGGTTGGAGAGGAAATTCTGGAGTTGTTCTTCACTGTGTGTCCAGATCATGAAGATGTCATCAATAAATCTGTACCAAACTTTGGGTTTGCAGGCCTGGGTAACCAAGAAGGCTTCCTCTAAGCGACCCATGAATAGGTTGGCATACGAGGGGGCCATCCTGGTACCCATGGCTGTTCCCTTTAATTGTTGGTATGTGTGGCCTTTAAAAGTGAAGAAGTTGTGGGTCAGGATGAAGCTGGCTAAGGTAATGAGGAAAGAGGTTTTCGGTAGGGTGGCAGGAGATCGGCGTGAAAGGAAGTGCTCCATCACAGCAAGGCCCTGGACGCGCGGAATATTTGTGTATAAGGAAGTGGCATCAATGGTTACAAGGATGGTTTCCTGGGCTAACAGACTGGGTAAGGATTACAGGCATTCGAGAAAGTGGTTGGTGTCTTTGATGAAGTATGGGAGACTGCATGTAATGGGTTGAAGGTGTTGATCTACGTAGGCAGAGATACGTTCTGTGGGGGCTTGGTAACCAGCTACAATGGGGCAGCCGGGATGATTGGGTTTGTGAATTTTAGGAAGAAGGTAGGGGTGCGGGGTGTCGGTGGGGTCAGGAGATTGATGGAGTCAGGTGAAAGGTTTTGTAGGGGGCCTAAGGTTCTGAGGATTCCTTGAAGCTCCGCCTGGACATCAGGAATGGGATTACCTTGGCAAACTTTGTATGTGGTGTTGTCTGAAAGCTGACGCAGTCCCTCAGCCACATACCCCCGACAATCAAGTACCACTGTCGTGGAACCCTTGTCCGCCGGAAGAAAGATGATGGAACAGTCAGCCTTCAGATCACGGATGGCTTGGGCTTCAGCAGTGGTGATGTTGGGAGTAGGATTAAGGTTTTTTAAGAAGGATTGAGAGGCAAGGCTGGAAGTCAGAAATTCCTGGAAGGTTTGGAGGGGGTGATTTTGAGGAAGAGGAGGTGGGTCCCGCTGTGACGGAGGACGGAACTTGTTCCAGGCAGGGTTCAATATGGATAGTGTCTTGGGGAGTTGGATCATTAGGAGTAGGATTAGGATCATTTTTCTTCGTGGCAAAGTGATATTTCCAGCAGAGAGTACGAGTGTAGGACAGTAAATCTTTGAAGAGGGCTGTTTGGTTGAATCTGGGAGTGGGGCTGAAGGTGAGGCCTTTGGATAGGACAGAGGTTTCGGATTGGGAGAGAGGTTTGGAGGATGTTGTGGTTCCAGATTGTGTTGATTGGAATTTTGAGGTTTTGGAGGGAGTGGAGCTGGAAGTGGGAGATTGAGTAGATGGGAGAGACTAGGTTTGTGTGCAATGAGAGGAGGTTGAAGTTTGCTGGAAAGATTGTGAAGGGTGAGTGAGTTGCCTTTCCGGAGGTGGGAAACCAGGAGATTGGATAGTTTTTTAAGGTGGAGGGTGGCATGCTGTTCTAATTTGCGGTTGGTCTGTAGGAGGATGCTCTGAACAGCCAGTGTGGATGTGGGAGAGGAAAGATTGAGGACTTTGATTAGGGATAGGAGTTGACGGATGTGTTCATTGGCTGAGTCGATGTGTAGGTGAAGGATTAGGTGGGTGAGGGCTATGGATTGTGCAGTTTGGAACTGGTATAGGGACTGATGGAAAGAAGGATTACAGCCAGAGATGGGAACTTTAAGTGTGAGGCCTTTGGGGGTAATGTCAGACAAGCCTGAGTAAATAAAATATGGGAGTGTAATCCGGCTAGGGCGAAGGCATGTTTGCAGAGGGAATGTAAATAAAACTTAATGGGGTCGTTGTGGGGGTGTTGTGAGGGTGACACGGTATTAGAAGGTGGAAAGTGTAACATGAGGCTGAAATGAAAATGAAAATAAAGATATATGGGGAGAGATAAAGGTGAACTAGAAAGCAACTGGAGATCTGGTGTGAAAAAAGGCGAAAAAGTGTTGGTTAGAGCTGGGCTATGTTGATCCTGTGGTGAACTTGGGTTGGTAGACAACGATGTGCATATGGCAGAGCCACGTGTGAAAGTGCCCACGTGATTTACCAACTGACCTGCCTACACTGTGAAGCTTTCTATGTGGGAATGACCAGCAACAAACTGTCCATTCACATGAATGGACACAGGCAGACAGTGTTTCTTGGTAATGAGGATCACCCTGTGGCTAAACATGCCTTGGTGCACGGCCAGCACAGCCACTTCCAAAACATAACCAAAAAAATTTTTTCTTCCGCTACTGCTAAAATCCACCGTTTCGAGTTCACAAACATTTCCTTTCAGCTATTAAACAACCTTTTCGGCTAGTTTTAATAACTTTTGCTTTATCTCGATTTCCGTTTTTTCACATCACCGATCATTTTTAGCCGCTTCCCACAGGTTTTAACGTCATTATTTCTCCACCAGACAATTGTTAGCCTCATTTCCATAATCTGCCACCACCATACCACTACTTTTAATACATCCTCACGTAGTATTTTCGAAATTTTCCCGAATTTCTCCACCCTTTAACGTGTTTTGGCGGCAACACAACCACCTAACTTTTATGCACATCGTTATCTACCTACACCATTTCACCACAGGATCAACATAACCCAGCTCCAACCAACCCCTTTTCGCCTCTTTTCACACCAGATCTCCATTTGCTTTCTACTTCACCCTTATCTCTCCCCACATATTTTTATATTCATTTTCATTTCAGCCTCATGTTACACTTTCGACCTTCTAGTACCATGTCACCCGCACAACACCCCCACAACGACCCCATTAAGTTTTATTTACATTCCCTCCGCAGACATGCCTTCGCCCTAGCCAGATTACGCTCCCATATTCTATTTTCTCAGGCTTGTCTCACATTTGGCATTACCCCCAAAGGCCTCACACTTAAAGTTCCCATCTCTGGCTGCAACCCTTCCTTCCATCAGTCCCTATACCAGTTCCAAACTGAACAATCCATTGCCCTCACCCACCTAATCCTGCACCTACACATCAACTCAGCCAATGAACACACCCGTCAACTCCTATCCTTAATAAAAGTCCTTAATCTTTCCTCTCCCACAGCCACACCGGCTGTTCAGAGCATCCTCCTACAGGCCAACCGTAAATTAGAACAGCATGCCACCCTCCACCTCAAAAAACTATCCAATCTCCTGGTTTCCCACCTCCGGAAAGGAAGGTCTTTAAATATGTCTGCTTGTGTCTGTATGTGTGGATGGATATGTGTGTGTGTGCGAGTGTATACCTGTCCCTTTTTCCCCCTAAGGTAAGTCTTTCCGCTCCCGGGATTGGAATGACTCCTTATCCTCTCCCTTAAAACCCACATCCTTTCGTCTTTCCCTCTCCTTCCCCTCTTTCCTGATGAGGCAACAGTTTGTTGCGAAAGCTTGAATTTTGTGTGTATATTTGTGTTTGTTTGTGTGTCTATCGACCTGCCAGCGCTTTTGTTTGGTAAGTCTCATCATCTTTCTTTTTATATATATGTGTGTGTGTGTGTGTGTGTGTGTGTGTGTGTGTGTGTGTGTGTGTGTGTTTTTCTCCTGCCATTGCTTGGTGAGTCAATTTTTATCTATCCAATTACATCATAATTTCGAAAACTGATTATAAATTTTCTATCGGCCCTTTCTTTTCACTTATGAGACTATTTGTAATGCTTCAAAAGCCACAAATGTGTCATCATGTTTCCCTCCAGCTTTCCTTCCCCCCAAAAAAGTAAGCGTCCCCCCCCCCCCCCCCTACACACACACACACAATGTTTAGCTCTAGTTAGTATGTTACTGCTCTTTTGTTGTATTCAGACAAAGTCTTCTCTTACACTACATATTTATTACACATCTTCTGTATCTACTGTGAAATATTTCTCATATTTGAAAAGGTCTACTGTAATTTGCTTTCATGTTATGGCTATGAGAGACAGGTAGCCTAAGAGATTGGATCTGGTCTGTAGTCTATTCTTACCTTCATGACATTTAATAAGAGGCTGTTGTTTATTCCCAGATTCCTCACATTATACTGACTCTTCAAACTTTGTAACAAGGCTTTTGTGGAACGGCTGACACCTAATCTCAAGCATCTGATCATTCAGGTTTTCCAGCGTCTCTGTGACACTCTGCTATGGGTCAAACAAATCTGTGATCATTCGTGCCTCTCTTTTGTTCATGACTCTCCATTCAAGATAATGTGCTCTCCAGTCAAGTTATTTTGATTCTCCCACATCATCATACGTCAATTAATGTGTGCTGCTGTGGTACTGTGTCAGATGCCTTATGGAAGTCAAAAAATACTACATCTTCCTGACTGGCTTGACCCATGGCTTTCAGGATGTCACACAAGAAGCGCAGGAATAGAGTTTCACTAGATATGTTTTTGAAATCCTTGCTGGTTGGCATGGGAGAGGTCATTTTGTTCAAGACTAATTAGATATGAACTCAGAATTTGTCCTGAGATTCTGCAACAGATGTGTGTCAGTGATATTGGGGTCACTTCTGATATCCTTCTTATAGATGCTTAAGACCTGTACTTTTTTCAATCTCTGGCCGGAGTTTTTTATCTGATGGAACTATGGTATATTATTGATTTGGTGAGGTGCTAAGTAAGGTGAATATACAGGGTGATTCAAAAAGAATACCACAACTTTAGGAATTTAAAACTCTGCAACGACAAAAGGCAGAGCTAAGCACTATCTGTCGGCGAATTAAGGGAGCTATAAAGTTTCATTTAGTTGTACATTTGTTCGCTTGAGGTGCTGTTGACTAGGCATCAGCGTCAGTTGATGCTAAGATGGCGACCACTCAACAGAAAGCTTTTTGTGTTATTGAGTACGGCAGAAGTGAATCGACGACAGTTGTTCAGCATGCATTTCGAACGAAGTATGGTGTTAAACCTCCTGATAGGTGGTGTATTAAACGTTGGTATAAACAGTTTACAGAGCATGGGTGTTTGTGCAAAGGGAAAAGTTCTGGACGGCCGAGAACGAGTGATGAAAATGTAGCACGCATCCAGCAAGCATTTGTTCGCAGCCCAGGAAAATCGACTCGCAGAGCTAGCAGAGAGCTGCAAATTCCACAATCAACTGTATGGAGAGTCCTACGAAAAAGGTTAGTTATGAAACCTTATCGTCTGAAATTGGTTCAAGCACTGTCTGCAGCTGATAAGATTAAAAGAATCGATTTCTGTGATTTTATCCTTGCTCAAATGGAAACAGATGAATCTCTCATTTCAAAGATTGTGTTTAGTGATGAAGCAACTTTCCACACTAACGGGAAAGTCAACCGTCACAATGTCTGTTTATGGGGCACTGAGAATCCGCGGGAAACAACTCAGTATGAACATGACTCGCCTAAGGTGAACATTTTCTGTGCCATTTCAGCCAATAAAGTTTTTGGTCCCTTTTTCTTCGAAGGTGCTACTGTAACTGGACTACAGTATCTGGAGATGTTAGAGAATTGGCTGTTCCTCAGCTCGAACAAGAAGCACAACAATTCATATTTCAGCAGGATGGAGCGCCACCACATTGGCACTTATCTGTCCGTAACTACCTGAACGTCAACTACCCGAGGCGATGGATCGGCCGCCAGGCAGCCCGTGACAGAGCACTTCATCACTGGCCTCCAAGAAGCCCTGATCTTACCCCCTGCGATTTTTTCTTATGGGGGTATGTTAAGGATATGGTGTTTTGGCCACCTCTCCCGGCCACCATTGATGATTTGAAATGAGAAATAACAGCAGCTATCCAAACTGTTACGCCTGATATGCTACAGAGAGTGTGGAATGAGTTGGAGTATCGGGTTGATATTGCTCGTGTGTCTGGAGGGGGCCATATTGAACATCTCTGAACTTTTTTTCGAGTGAAAAAAAACCTTTTTAAATACTCTTTGTAATGATGTATAACAGAAGGTTATATGATGTTTCTTTCATTAAATACACATTTTTAAAGTTGTGGTATTCTTTTTGAATCACCCTGTAGTGTATATAACCTGACAGGGATTCCATCAGGACATGATTCATAATTCATTATTAGCTATTTTAGTTTTTTCTCAATGCCACTGACTTTAAAATCTGTGGCACTAATCTCTGCAGGGGCGTGAGAATTAAACCGGGACAGTACTCCTGGCTCTTTGTAATGGAACACCTGAAAGCAGAATTGGGGATTTCTGCTTCTGCTTTGCTATACTCAATTCTGGTTCCTGTGGCTCCCATCACTTATGAGACTATTTTTAATGCTTCAAAAGCAGCCCTTATATATGAACATAATTGCTTTGGTTTTCATTAAAGGTATTTTGATAAGATTCTGGTATGGTACTTGTTGAAGGCTCTATGCTTTGCTGTGGTGAAGGCCCTATGCTTTGCTCTTTTGATAGACAAATGCATTTTATTTATCATCTTTCTATCCATATTCCTACACTATGTTCTCTGTACACTGTGTAATAGTTGCTGTTTCTTTCCAGAGACTATACATCATGGAGGATCCTCCCCTCAAAAATGGATCCACTGGGTACATATCTATCCAATTTTTGGTTAGTTATTACAATTAAAGGCTAAACATTTAATGCAAGGAGTCAGTTTTGGTACTGTATTTTTGTATGGTATTTACTTCAAATAGGACATAATCTCATTAATACTTACAATAGCAAGATCATCTTCTCTGGTGCGACAAAAGACCATGTGTTTACCAGCATACAGCCGCTGCTCAACAGGACTGGCTAAAAGTGGATCAGACCACGGCAAATCCTGAAGATGTGCAACAAGTGACCGATTGCGAAACTCTTCAGGTTCACGGATAACGAGCTCTCCAAAAAGTCCACCTGTACCTTCATCTGCACCCTCTGTAACACCTTCTTCTGTAAAGCCACGCATACGTTTCAGTACAGATATTGCTTGAGCATTAGCTTCATCATCCAGCTCAACATCAGATTCCAAGACGGGGAATGTTGGTGCTGTAGTAGTGGTAGTTGTTGTAGTTGAAGCCCTCATTCGGAGTTGTGACACACTGTAAAAATAGACATGTTTTTAAACAATGGGAAGTCCTGGTTGGAATGTCAACAATTACAAAAAGGATAGACTGCTACACCCCATAAAGATGATACATTGAGTTGCAGACAGGCATAAAAATAACTATTATACCCTGAGCTTTCAGTCAAAGTTTCCGTCAGACAAGAAAGGGAAACACACACTCATTCAATCAGGCACACCTCACACACACATGATAGCTATCAATGGCCACTCTGAGTGGCCAAAGACAGTGGTCATGTGTGCATGAGGCATGCCTGTTTGAGTCAATTTGTGTTTTCCTTTCTTTTCTGAAGAAGTCTTTGGCTGAATCCTCAGTGTGTAACAGTCTTTTCATTGGGCCTATCTGCAACTGAATGGGTGTCTTTCTGGTAACTAGTGACATATTTTTAAACATAGTTAAAAATCTTTCATCTAAATTAGAGGGACTACGGTATGCTGTAACTGTCAGTGCAACTATAAAATTTTTATCCAATTCCCGCTGTTTTCAGTACGGTGGTGGAAGTAAAACAGTAAAGGAGAGCAATGTGACCCATACAGTAATTGATTAGACAGATAGCATACATGAGAACTTTTAACATTGCAGTGCTTCGTCAATCGTGAATAATTTAATGATTATAAAGAATCTGCCTTGACTGCAAATAGAAACCAGATGTTGACCTAGGTTTCGGCGCAGATCACCATGCATTCTTCAGAACACACTAAAACTACAAACTGCCCAAAGAGGCAACATTAACACAGAACGCCCAAAAGGGCAAAAGACTTGCACAAAATGTAAAATAAACAGTATGTGAGTACCATGTCAATAGCTGTACTTAGCTCAAACATCAGAAGCATGCTTCCTCACACCAGCCAATGTTCGGTGGGCTGCGGGCTCTCAGGTAAACTGAGGTGGCGCCAGCAGATAGGCTGTGAGAATGTCAGAAAGGAACGCGCATGCGCAAATTGAGAAATCGTCTTCTTCCATGTGATTGGCATAAAATGTGTTATGAAAGTGATCCGATGACCAGGTCAAAGGTCTCTAAATCCAAAAAATCCTAAAGGACTCTAAATCCATATGGATTTAGAGTAGCCTTCTCCACTAATAATAATTTGAAAAAGAACCTAATCCACTCTTTACAATTTGCTGGTGATAAAGTTTATCAGTCTGGGGTTTACAAAATTACCTGCGGTGACTGTCCGAAATATTATATCGGTCAAACAGGTCAAGCTCTAGCTATTAGATATAAGGAACATAATCCCACCAGAAGTGGTGACAGTACGCGAGGTTCCACCTTCGCTGAACATCTTGTACAAATGGCTCACGCGCCTAATCCCCCGGCCAGTACCGAGCTGCTTCATTCTAAAATTAAGGGTATGAAATTAGACACATTAGAAGAAATGGAGATTTTTAAACAACTATGGTATGGTAAAGACTGCATCCTCAACAACCAAGTCCAGTTAAAAAACAAAACAAAAAATTTTGAAGGTTTTATGCCCTGGCTCAGTGCTTCACATTCTACCATACCATGTAGAAGATAGCCGATGCATTCATGCAGTCGCTTGGTGTCACAGATGGTCAATTCATTCAGTCACGCTCTAGTTCCCTTAATTTTAGTTATGACAGCTGCCCTTACAAACGTGGGCACACTAATACAATACACATGCTTTTTTCTTTCATTGAACGCCTCATAATGAATGAGTCTTGTACATGTTCACAGTATTCGCACTTCTTACAAGCTCTAACATTGCTAATATGGTCCAAATAGCCATTCCCATTTAGTTATAATTATCCAGTTGAATATGGTGTTGCAAGGTTGTTTTTAGTCATATTCATTCCAAGTCCAAGCTTTGGTATTAAATTAGGAAATAAATCCATAACCTTTTTTAAAAAACGTTGAAGTGACATTGTGCATCTCTTCACGCATATACACATAACTTTGCATACCATTTTGGTAACACCTGATAGCACTAATCACTTTGACCTCTGTCAGTCAATAGATAATAAGGGCGATGAAAGTGATGTTGTACATCCTTTCACACATGTATATTAAGCCTCTTACATTATTTGACCTTTCACGTCAACAGCTATTAGAACATAAACGTAGTCTGTCTGTTTCACACTATATGCGTTCACAGACCTCACTTGATTAAGCTTCATGGTTCAGTATCTCAAGTACCTGATTTTAAGAAACTAGTTTAGCTTTAGGTTCTTTTTACACTATTTTGGTACATGTCTGATAGCACTATTCAAAATGACCTCTGTCGGTCATTAGATATTAAGGGCGATGAAGGCGACATTGTATGCCCTTTCACGCAATTACATTAAGCCTGTCATACTAATTTGACCCTTTTCTGGTCAATAGCACTTAGAATTTAATAAAGTAACTTTACACACTTCTCCAAGCATCATCAAATACTTTCACCGACCCCAAGTAATTGAAAAATGGGTTATTCATCCCCCATATTTTTAGCCTGCTTCTAGCTTATGGTATTTTGTCTGTCCTGCGTGCATGCATTTTGACCATCCATGGAATCTGCTATCCCACATATATAGTTTTAGCCTTACATCCTGCGCCTTTGACCCAGTCATCGGATCACTTTCGTAACACATTTTATGTCAGTCACATGGAAGAAGACGATTTCTCAATTTGCGCATGCACGTCCCTTTCTGATATTCTCACAGCCTAGCTGCCGGCGCCACCTCAGTTTAACTGAGAGCCCGCGGCCCATCGGACGTTGGCTGGGGTGAGGAAGCACACTTCTGATGTTTGAGCTAAGTACAGCTATCGACATGGTACTCTCGTACCATTTATTTTACATTTTATGCAAGTATTTTGCCCTTTTGGGCATTCTGTACTAATGTTGGACCATGCCTCTTTAGGCAGTTTGTAGTTTAGTGTGTTCTGAAGAAGGTGTGGTTAGCTGGGCCGAAATCTATGTCAACATCTGGTTTCTATTTGCAATCGAGGCAGATTCTTTACAGTGTGTGGTGATTTACAGAGACTCTGATGTGCATTTCTTGTCTTAACAGTATTAGTTACTAATTTCCATGTTTTGCATACTGTTAACAGATTTATTGTAAAATAAACACTCCCAGGTGTGTTTGAGCTCCATGTTGCTATTCATGTGAAAGGCACACTTTGGAAGGACCATTATAACACTGGAAAACAGACTGTATTTGCTCCATGTGACATGGTTGGGTAGAGAGAGATGGGATTCATCTGCTCACTTTCAGTTCACAGACAGACAATAGCGTTTGACTGACATATTAGATGATACAACTTGTTGATTTTCTTTCTCATGGCGTGAGAAATGCAAGAGAAAGACAAAAACAGGCACAGTTCCTCTTTTTTTTTTCTTTTTACCACATACAAGTCATTCGAGTCAGCCCCCCTTATCTAGTATTCCTTTCCATGTAAAACCACTTTTACGTTATGATTTGTACCTCATTTCTAACAGCAATGCCTTCAATAATTTTGTTTGTAGATTAAAGGACTGAACAAACACTTTTTCCCCCTTGTTTCACAGTTTTATTACTGCACAGGTTTCAGGGCAGTGTTTTTTTAGTTAATTTACAATGTTTCACCAAGAACCCACAGTTGATTCAGTTAAAATGATAAATGATTGAATTTTAATCAGAATGGGCAAAAGTCAAGGAAAGGATTGTCCCATTTGTATATGTACTAAACATGAGGTTTAAATGTTGGGGCTATATACTGCATATTGTGCAAGTCTGCATATTGTGCAAGTGTGTAGTCACAGTATATGAAGTGTTTGCTACAGATAGGCATTTAAAGAACACGGAAACATGTCAGGAGTTACCATCTTTGGTGCAAGACATGTGAGATAGCACATAGGAAATTATACAAGAAATTCATTTGAGATGGAGTAAACTCTAATGGTCAGCGGTGAGGGAAGAACTCTGATAGAATTTGTTGAAAGAACCATTCTGGCAGTTTCTGAAAGTTATTTAAGGAGACTACACAAAAATGTCAGGAGATTACACTAGTTTAATATTATTTTGGAAACATCCAAATTGTTTGTACAGTCTTCAATTCCTAATATAATGTGTTTTTAATGTACTTCATTTATATACTCCGTTTATCACTTTCTACTTTTCATTTAAGTTCTTAGGTTGTCTCTCGCCTATGATATTTATCATTCTGAATTATACTACTGTCTAAAATTTTACTCACCTATTTTCAGGTTGGTCAATTTTAAGGAACATCCTTTCCACAGTATCCATATCCACATCATAGAATTCCTTCACATTGAAGGTCTCAAAAAAATATTTTACTGGTGTCATACTGTAACAGGCAGCCAAATTTGTTTTTGGATAATAGAGAACAAATGCCAGACACATTTCTTGTTTTGTTGAGAATCCACCCTGTAATCACGAAAATCACATTCACATTATAAACTGAAGCAATGACATTCTGCAGAATGCATTTCTAGAACAAAATCATTATTGTGTGGATCATGTGGAAAAGTAAAGGTATCACTATTCCGTGAGAAACACACACAAACTGCCTGTATATATTAACATTTTACCAGACATGTTACAAGTCAGTAGTTTTACATAAACAACCTGTACATGTTTCAAAATTAACTGCAGCTGTTTACTGATCACTTATATCGTAATAACCCAACAATACAAATACTTCCAACATACAGAGTAAAATTAACCCATGACCATGTAGTTGACTAGTTAAGCCATTGTGTAGTTGAGGTAAGACTCTATTCATTGCTAATCTTGCGAGCATAGTTCTTCCTTGGAGATAACTAGCAGGGAAAGAGAGAGAGAGAGAGAGAGAGAGAGAGAGAGAGAGAGAGATCCATCTGGATGCCATACCTGCTCCACCTCTCACCTCATTAGTCACCTGTGAAGACCCAAGAGCAAGACCTAGCCTACGGACCCAATCAGCACAACTATTCCTGCCTCATCACAGCGATGCATTACCCTATCAGTCTGCCTCCAATGCATAGTGGTAGCGTTTCCACCTACCACACAAGGGGCCAGGATTCGATTCCCGGCAGGGGACTGGGTGTTTTGTGTCCTTCATCATTGTTGACCCGCAAGTTGCCAAAGTGGCATCAACTAAAACGGACTTGCAATACGGCAGCCGAACTCTCCCGCATGGGGCCTCCTGGCCAACAATGCCATATGATCATTTCCATTTCCATTACCATATCAGAGGCAAGGCAACCTGTGAAAGAGTATGTTACATTTCAACTCTGCTTTAACTTCTGCACAGCCTTTTATATGGGAAATACCATCAACCTGCTGTCCACCTGATGAATGGCCACCACCACAGTTCCCAAAAATTAAGTGACTAACTAATGGCAAAACATGCCACTGAGCACAACATGATCAACTTCAATAGCTCTTTCACAGCCCGTGCCATCTACATCCTATCTCACAATACCACTGTATCTTAATTATGTAGATGGGAACTGTCCTTCCAACATATCCTTTGATAGCACAATCCCCCTGGCCTTGATCTCTGCTACCCCTGTCCCACAATCATCTCTATACTGTGTACACTCCACTCCACTCCATTCCATAATCTACATCCACACACTGTTCCATCAGTCAACCCCCCCCCCCACTTCATATCCCTCTCTCTCTCTCTCTCTCTCCCCCCCCCCACCTTCCGCCCCCCCCCCTCACCACTTCCTCATGTACCACATGCAACTCCCCCATCTGAGACAGGGCAGCATCACCAGTGCCACATTGCTATCTCATTCCCTTGCTGTGTCTACCTCCCCCAGCTGTCAGCCTTCTTTTCCTCCTACTTATTTCTTTCATCCACTCGGCCCAACAAAGCCTGCAGCAGCAGGACAATATAGCTAGCCAGTACAATCTACCTATACTTTTTTCCATATAAAGTTTGTTCTGAGGAAGAATATTATCTGAGCACTAGCTGTGATTTCAATCTTGTTTATGTACCTGTTGACTGCTTTGCATCTCAACTCTTTGATTAACTATATTCTATTAAGAACTTCCCAGAACCATGTTGCTAAATGTAATCAGCTCCAGTTATCATTCTATTTGTGGTCTCATTCATTAATACACACTGTAGCACATATACACAAGTACATGAAAATTAATGTTTGGAACAAAATGAGTTGTTCAAATTTTCTGTTAGTACCACAATTTGCATGGTTGAAGTCTTATACAAGCTACAGAAAGTAGGCTATTTTTACAGATAGGAGTATATATACATTCAAACTGGTGGAACACCAAATGTTAAGTTCCTCAGGTGTCTTATGCTAGGCCACCGAGCGGGGTGGCACAGTCGTTAGCACACTGGACTTGCATTCAGGAGGACGACGCTTCAAACCTGTCTCCAGCCATCCTGATTTAGGTTTTCCGTGATTTTTCTAAATCATTTCAGGCAATTGCCAGGATGGTTCCTTTGAATGCGTACAGCCAATTTCCTTCCCAATGCTTCGCTTATTCGAGCTTGTGCTCCGTCTCTAATGACCTCGTTGTCGACGGGTCATTAAAACACTAATCTCCTCCCCCTCTTATGTTAAGCCACCTGACCTTAATTCACAAAAATTATACCAAAGATGTGATGGACTGCCAAATCTTCAATACCTCTTGATGACATGTATACTGCAGTGAAGAATCTAAAGAATCACTCAAAACATTGGTCTGCATTATTATAAAGCACTGTATTGCAGCAGTCTCGTATGAAATTTTCATGATTCTACTGTTCCATCAAATCTTAATAAAGCTTCACACTTGCTGAGAAAGCAGAATTCCTTGGTCAATGTCAATGCTTATCATATGAATAATTATGTCATATTCTTTAGAAGTTTCCTACTCATAATTTTTTGACAGACTACACTTTGGTTGCTGATGATTATGAATTTTTTTCAAGATGATTCAGTTATCCAGCCAATAAACCTAGATGCTGACGTAATGTTAAGCTTTTGAAAAACACAAAACAAATGACTTTGTCTGCATCATAAACCAGAAGTTATTTTAAAGCAAGAAGTGTTTATCTATAAACTGACGGAGAGAGAAAAGAAAAACCACTACCTTATGTACCACAGCAGTGTGGTCAGAGCTGCCTTGACAAAACCAGCACACATATAAACTTGATGAACAGTTTAACAGTAAGACAATAACTCCTTAGCTGATTAGAACAGAGTAGTGACACAAGGGATAACATAGATAAGAAATTCTACAGATTTCTATGAGATACAAGAATGTCTGTTAAGATGAAGATGATAATCTGTATGAACAGTGCCTGGTCTACAATAATGTAGACAAAAGGAGATGCAGTACAAAAAAAGAATTTGCATGTTACTGATATAAAAATATTAATACGGATGTATGCCATTAAAAGTTTATCGGTGTAGAACATGTCAAAACAATGGCAACCATCATCAAACTACCAGAAAAAAGGGGGAAGAACTAAAATAGAAGCCTCAAAAATTAAGAGAACAAAGATAGCCGGTCATAAATAAATAATTTCTCAACAAGTAATGAGAAATATTAGTGGAAAGCGATAGAAATTATGAAGCACTGGACCATAACAGACATAACATCAAGGCTACATATGGTAAAGAAGAAGAAGAAGAAGAAGAAGATTGATGTGAATAATTTCAATGAGATTCATCATCTCGTCCATGGGCAATATATTACTGCACAAATAATAAATAATACAGAGTAGTAATCACTAACGTTTACTACAGTGTCACTAATATTTACTAAACATTCTGGCTGGAGCAGCTGGAGATGGCAGTCATGTGTGCATGAGGTATACTTGCTTGGATGAATTATCTTTTTTTTCTGAAGAAGGCTTTGGCTGAAAGCTCAATGTGCAACAACAGTCTTACAGTGTACCTCTCTGCAACTCAATGTATCATCTTTATGATGAGTCTATCCTCATAATATTGTTAATATTTACACTGTAATATATAACAGATCAAAGGAACTGAGGATCCCAGATAGTGGTTAAGCCTATGGAATGAAAACTGTAATAGTTGTGTGATTTTCCCACTGTGCTTATAATTTCATTTCTTGTAGATATCTGACATGACTATATTTCATAGCAGAATTCAATAATGTCAATACAATCACTACTTTCCTGTGTGTCTAAAAGTAGAACATGGTATTTATGAGATGACACTTTGTGTTGATAATGATATTTTCATTATAGCTGTACTCACATAAGTTGGTTGCTTCCTTTTGGACGTCTGGTACACACATTCAGTGACAAGCTCATCTCCAGGAAGGAATTCAACTTCCTCCTGAAGTCTGCGAGCCTGCTGGTAGTTGAAGTCATAACTATCATCTCTAACAATTGGTTTTAGCTCCTTCTTGTCACGCACATGTCTGAGACGTAAGGCCTTCCCAGCCAAATGAGAGTGCAGGAGTACCGAAACTAGTTTCACACCTGATTGCGGCAGCAGCTGTAACATTTAACAGTGCAAAGTGCAGCTTTTATATACTCCTTTGCTATTGAAAACATTGTTTTTTTTTTCATTTATTTTCACCTACAAAAGGAAAGCGTAAGCATTCTTATAGGCTATACAGAACAGTCTTTTTTTTTTTTCTTTTTTAAGAACAATCAAACTGAAGTTCATGTAAGACCACATGTACAAAGCCATGTGATGAAATATTTCAGAAAGAACTCCAGATACGTGACCTTTCAAAATCCTTTTCTATCTGTCAGATGCCAAGTAACAGATATGAATGAAGTAAGGGCACTTATGGCTGTTCATGGATCTATGGTGCAAATATTTTTTATACATTGCCTGACAAAACAAGTGATGCATCCAGAAGATGCGGTCAAACATAAATATAACTTTATATAACATACATCAAAATTATCAGTACTGCTATGCTCTCTGACAAGTAGAATGGCCTGCAGGGTGCATACACTGGTAGAATATATGAGGGGGTGTGAACAGTGTAAGGTGTTGAGCGATAACCATGAAGGACACAGAGATGCCGCACTGTCATGTGAGACAAGATTATCAGCACCTGACAGAGTTTGAAAGGGGCCTCATTGTGGGTCTCCACTTGACCAGCTGGTCAAATCATGCAATACCATGATTTGTGGGACATTTGGATTTTACAGTGGCTCTACTTTGGACTGCATGGGAAAGCGATGGCGGGCATACTTGTTGTCAAGTTTCTTTCCATATATACAAAAATAATCCATGTTTGAAAATATAATTTGGCAGATAAAAAAATCTTCTCACCTACTGGTGGCAAGAGAATACGGATATAAAAGATATGGAAATGTGCAAGCTTTTAGAGCTATTGGTTCCTTCTTTTGGCAGAACAAATGAAGGGAAAGGAAGAGGGATGAAGGAAAAAGACTGCTGATGTTTAGGAAATGGGAAGAGTTAAGGAACAGTCGACCAGAACCCGGGTCAGGGGAGACTTACTGGATGGAATAAGAAGGAAGATCTGATTGTTGGTCCTTGCACCAGATGAGATTTGAAAAGCTTAGAACTTAAAGGTGGGTGATGAGTTATAACCAAGACAGGCTTACTGGAAAAACAAGTGCAACAGTCAATAAGAACACAAAGTTAAGTGCACTATACGTGATACACAGGTGAGGGGGAAGTGGAGAAAAATAGACTGGTCAGAAAATAAAAAACATAGAAAAATTAAAGTCAACAAAGAAAAGAAACAGTTACTGAAAACAAACGTGGAGCTCACAGAAATTAATGTAAATTTTGGACAGGTAGGTGGCAAGAACAAAGCAGATGTTGAAATGCCAGTTTCATCCAGCAGAGTTCTGAGAAACTGGTATCAGGACAGAGAATCCAGATGACGTGTGGGATGAAACAGGCACTGAGGTACAATTGTCATGCTGTAGAGCATACTCTGTAACAGGATACTGTGTGTTTACACAACCGCCAGTACACAACATGTGCCAATTTACAGGTGGCTCTCCCTTTGATACTATCTGCTTAGTCAGTTGCAGGGTTGATATAGGTGGTAGGAGGTTGTGGTGGACAAAATGTCAGACAGAACGGACCTCATTTATGGGCATGATTTTAGGAAGTCATAGACTTGTTGAAATAGCTGACTGATATTTTCAAGTACACAATAACAATGAGTGACTATTTTTTGGAGGGATCAGCAGAATTAGGATTTGATGTGATAGCCTGGGAAATCTTTTGCACTAGGCTGGTGGGTTAGTTTTGTACCGTAAAGGTTGAGGCGAGAATGGTATTGGTGCAAATAGCTTGCATCTGCCAAGGCTGTATATCAGTGAATGTTTGACATGAAAAGGATGGTAACTGTCAAAATGTAAATACTGTTGTTTGTTTTTAGGTTTAATGTGAAAGGGGTGTGTAGCTGGCCCTTGTGAGGCTTAGATAACATCTTGCAAAATGGCATAAGATTTGGAACAGTACAATGTGAAATTTAATCAGGAGAATGTATTTAGACATTCCAAAAATTTCAGCAAGTCTGCCTCGCCAACAGTCCATTTGACAAAGATGTCATCAATGTATCTAAATCAAACCAGGTGCTGAAGCCTAATGCATCCCGGGGAAACCCCCTCCTAGTGGCCCATGGAAAGGTTGGCACAGGAAGGAGCCGTCCAGGTTCCCATGGGATTACTCCTGATCTGTTTATATGTCTGCCCCTTAAAGGTAGAGTAGCTGTTTATAAGTGAAGTTGATTAAGTTGAGCAGGAAGTATGTCACAGGTCTGGGATCAGGTGGGTGCTGGTTGTGGCAATACTCAGCAAAAGATGGACCATCTGAGTGGAATGGTGGGACACAGGGAGCTGGCATCAATGGTGACAAGAAACATGTATGGTGGGAGTGCGATGGGCAGATTTCAGATGATCTAGGTAATGGTTGGTAGCTTTAATATTGGAGGGGAGTCTTTGAATTATAGGCACAAGGTGTCGATCAATCAAGGCAGAGGTCCAGTTAGTGAGTGCCTTCAGCCCCTGGTTTGGTTTAAAAGCATTAATGACACCTTTTCCATATAGACCCATGGTGAAATTGACCTCTTGAAATTTTTGGAATCTCTAAATACATTACCCAAGTTAAATTTCACCTGGCTCTATTTCAAATCTCATGCCACCTTCCTTGATGTTGATCTAATCCTCACTGAATGTCAGCTAAACATTTCTGTTCACATTAAACCCACAAACAAACAACAGAAATTACATTTTGACAGTTGACATTCTTTCAAATCAAACATTCACTCACATACAGATTTGACATCCAAAGCAGACTCTTTAGAAATGACATTCTTTCAAATCAAACATTCACTCACGTACAGATTTGACATTCAAGGCAGACTCTTTAGAAATGACATTCTTTCAAATCAAACATTCACTCACGTACAGATTTGACATTCAAGGCAGACTCTTTAGAAAAACACACCACCATTCTCACCTCAACCTTCCCTGCACATAAATAGCCTATCAGTCGAGTTCAAAAGCATATTTTCCACTCCATCACATCCAATTCTGTTAATGCTGATCCCTCCAAAAAACAATTTAGTACTACATCTCTTGTTACTCAGTACAACCCTAGTCTTGAATGTAATAATTAGCTACTTGCCACAAGGCTTTGACTTCCTAAAATCATGCTTTGAAATTAGGTCCATTTTGTCTGACATTTTGCCCGCCACATTTAGAATAGCTTATCGCCCCCCCCCCCCCCCCCCCAAAAAAAAAGAGAATCTCTTTAATAACCAGTCAGATCCTAGGCTCTTTCTGCACCCATTTTCCTACCCTATGGCTTCCCCCTGTATGCCCCTTATGCCCCTGTGATCGTCCCCACTGTTAAGTTGAGATGTGCCTGTGACAACTTCCTACTACCTATATCAGACCTGTAACTGACAAAACATATCAAAAGGAGAGCCACCTGTGAAATGGCATGCTGTGTACCAGCTGTTCTGTAAATACGTTTGTACTTTTCATTGGTATGATTACCACTAAGTTATCAGTTAGGATGAATGGACATACACAGAGTGTGTATGCTTCGCAACACAGTATCCAGTTGCAGAGCATGTTCTACAACAAGACAGTTATGAACTCAGTGCCCGTTCCATCCCACATATCACCTGCATTATCCCTCCTGATACCACTTTGTCAGAACTCTGCAAAGTGGAACTGCTTGGTTTTCACCATCCACCTGGTCCAAATTTACATTAACTTCTGTGGTCTCTGCATTTCTTTTTAGTAACAGTTTCTTTTCTTTGTTCCCTTTTATTCTTCTAGATCTTTTATTTTCTGGCACGTCTAATTTTCCCCATCTCCACCTCACCTGTCTGTCATAAATAATGCACTTAGCTTTCTGCTCTTACTGACTTGTGTGTGATGTTTTTTTTTTTTTTTTCATAATGCTCGTCTTGCATAATACCCTATCTTCCACCTTCAAGTTCCAAAGTTTTCAAATGTCATCCAGTGCAGCACCTACAATCAGGGTTCTGGACAACTTTTCCATAACTCTACCCATTTCTTAAATGTTTGCAGTCCTTTTCTTTCACCCTTCTTTCTTTCATTTCAGCCTCTCTATCAGGTAAGTACACTTTTTATTCAAGCACACACACTAACAAAATGTGTACCTCTCACACTGCACTGAGTCCACCCAGACATCAGCACTGAGAAGGATATTACAGGGGAATGCACATAAGCAAACAGCTGGTGGGGTGATGTGGAGTGATAATGGACAGTGTACCAAATGACACTCCAGAGAGCACTGGCATTCTTCCTCATCTGACTGTAGTAAACACTTTGAGGTGAGGATTGAACATTTATCATTGATTTTCATTTTAGAGTAGGTATGGTGAAGATACTTAGCCACTTTGGTGTTCATTATGGTTGGCATAATGCAACCCATTATGGTTGGCATAATGCAACCATAAGAAATATTATGTTAGAAGTGACAGTGACAGTTTTCTAAGAGCACAAATGTATCTAGGCAGAGTCATAAGTTATACAGTAGCCCATTGTGGTGCTTACAACAGTGCTGTCAGTTACCAGGGTAGGTTACAGCTGAAGAGTGTGTCATGGGACAGCCACAGAGAGCACAATGATGATGCTGTAAAGTATGCTCTGTTCCTCTCAGCACAGAATACATATGCATCCACCATTTTACTGACACACCACTATAACAGCGCATGCTTAAATTACGCTTTTGTCCTAACTTTCAGCTATATGTCTATTTCATTTTACTTTTATATGTAAAAACAAAGATGATGTGACTTACCGAACGAAAGCGCTGGCAGGTCGATAGACACACAAACAAACACAAACACACACACAAAATTCAAGCTTTCGCAACAAACTGTTGCCTCATCAGGAAAGAGGGGAAGGAGAGGGAAAGACGAAAGGATGTGGGTTTTAAGGGAGAGGGTAAGGAGTCATTCCAATCCCGGGAGCGGAAAGACTTACCTTAGGGGGAAAAAAGGACAGGTATACACTCGCACACACGCACATATCCATCCACACATATACAGGCACAAGCAGACATATTTAAAGACAAAGGGTTTGGGCAGAGATGTCAGTCGAGGCGGAAGTGAAGAGGCAAAGATGATGTTGAAAGACAGGTGAGGTATGAGTGGCGGCAATTTGAAATTAGCGGAGATTGAGGCCTGGTGGGTAACGGGAAGAGAGGATATATTCAAGAGCAAGTTCCCATCTCCGGAGTTCGGATAGGTTGGTGTTGGTGGGAAGTATGCAGATAACCCGGACGGTGTAACACTGTGCCAAGATGTGCTGGCCGTGCACCAAGGCATGTTTAGCCACAGGGTGATCCTCATTACCAACAAACACTGTCTGCCTGTGTCCATTCATGCGAATGGACAGTTTGTTGCTGGTCATTCCCACATAGAATGCATCACAGTGTAGGCAGGTCAGTTGGTAAATCACGTGGGTGCTTTCACATGTGGCTCTGCCTTTGATCGTGTACACTTTCCGGGTTACAGGACTGGAGTGGTGGTGGTAGGAGGGTGCATGGGACAGGTTTTACACCGGGGGCGGTTACAAGGATAGGAGCCAGAGGGTAGGGAAGGTGGTTTGGGGATTTCATAGGGATGAACTACAGGTTACGAAGGTTAGGTGGACGGCGGAAAGACACTCTTGGTGGAGTGGGGAGGATTTCATGAAGGATGGATCTCATTTCAGGGCAGGATTTGAGGAAGTCGTATCCCTGCTGGAGAGCCACATTCAGTCTGGTCCAGTCCCGGAAAGTATCCTGTCACAAGTGGGGCACTTTTGTGGTTCTTCTGTGGGGGATTCTGGGTTTGAGGGGATGAGGAAGTGGCTCTGGTTATTTGCTTCTGTACCAGGTCTGGAGGGTAGTTGCGAGATGTGAAAGCTGTTGTCAGGTTGTTGGTGTAATGGTTCAGGGATTCCGGACTGGAGCAGATTCGTTTGCCACGAAGACCTAGGCTGTAGGGAAGGGACCGTTTGATGTGGAATGGGTGGCAGCTGTCATAATGCAGGTACTGTTGCTTGTTGGTGGGTTTGATGTGGACGGACGTGTGAAGCTGGCCATTGGACAGGTGGAGGTCAACGTCAAGGAAAGTGGCATGGGATTTGGAGTAGGACCAGGTGAATCTGATGGAACCAAAGGAATTGAGGTTGGAGAGGAAATTCTGAAGTTCTTCTTCACTGTGAGTCCAGATCATGAAGATGTCATCAATAAATCTGTACCAAACTTTGGGTTGGCAGGCCTGGGTAACCAAGAAGGCTTCCTCTAAGCGACCCATGAATAGGTTGGCGTACGAGGGGGCCATCCTGGTACCCATGGCTGTTCCCTTTAATTGTTGGTATGTCTGGCCTTCAAAAGTGAAGAAGTTGTGGGTCAAGATGAAGCTGGCTAAGGTGATGAGGAAAGAGGTTTTAGGTAGGGTGGCAGGTGATCGGCGTGAAAGGAAGTGCTCCATCGCAGCGAGGCCCTGGACGTGTGGAATATTTGTGTATAAGGAAGTGGCATCAAT
The DNA here is from genome assembly GCF_023898315.1 of Schistocerca nitens. NCBI lineage: Eukaryota > Metazoa > Arthropoda > Insecta > Orthoptera > Acrididae > Schistocerca > Schistocerca nitens. Next base: position 519,411,547 of record NC_064615.1, on the reverse strand, counting down.
GGTTACAAGGATGGTTTCCGGGGGTAACAGATTGGGTAAGGATTCCAGGCGTTCGAGAAAGTGGTTGGTGTCTTTGATGAAGGATGGGAGACTGCATGTAATGGGTTGAAGGTGTTGATCTACGTAGGCAGAGATACGTTCTGTGGGGGCTTGGTAACCAGCTACAATGGGGCGGCCGGGATGATTGGGTTTGTGGATTTTAGGAAGAAGGTAGATTGATATCATTTTACTTTTATAAATTTAGATTCCTACTTCTTTACAATGATGCACTTATGCTTTCTCTAGCACTGTTTTAGCTGTGAAAGATACAAACATAATCTTTCCTTCAAACTTTGTTGAAAGGCTAATTTGTATCAGAGCCTATCAACTTTGTTGAAAGGCTAATTTGTATCAGAGCCTATCAATTCCGCAGGCTCACAATGAAATCCCACTCTGAACATACTTTACATCCACACCAACTTGAAATGCTGTAATTTATTGCCTAAAATTGGCAGCAAAGTTGTCATAGCACCTGCTTGTGTGTTCCGTCATTTCAGAATAGATGGCCTTTTCTCCCCATTCTATGAAACATTTGCAATTTTCAGCATTTAATTTAACAAAATCTTCACACAAAGAAGCAATGATGTTATTTTTTCTTTAAAATGTATTGTATGGTATTGTTAGGTTTTAAAACTGAAAGCCTTTTCTCCTTTTTTTTTTAATATGAATGGCAAAATGTGCCATCTCAAGCTCAACTCCTCCTGTATAATCTTTTCAGTGGTCAATGAATGGAACTTAGAGGAAATAACATTTCACCTCTGTTTCAGAGGAAAAGGCGCCTGGAATGTCTAAACTCTTCAGTCATTCTTAAAGGTAATGGCATTATAATCCTACCATGAGCATTTATACATTTCTATACCAGATGGGAAAGTTTTCATCAACATGCAAAAGTGCATTTTTCTTTGCTGTATTTCAGTTATGATCATACTTATTTCTCCAAAAAAATTTATGAAATACAGTAGAACACCTGTTTTACATTTTTGTGTGGTCCAGACTTAAAAAATGCAAAACTGAGGAAAATGCTGAATCAAGGGAAAAGTTAAAACTCCTCAAAATATTAGCAAAAATCCATGTAACTGGCATATATGATGAAAATCGCAATACACTTCAATACTTTGTATAATATTTGTCTAAGTGAAAGAAATTAAATGTACAATACAATGTTTATAGAATAATTTGTGGTATGGACTTCATCAGTTCTTAAAAAATCATAGATGTGTAACAGCAAGCAAAAGCTCATCAAAAAATTCAAATTGATATCTGGGTACAAGGCAATAGTGCTGTTTTCCGATATGCCACAACCACAAATTATATGCTCAAAACAAGTATTTTTTAGAGATCGTCCTTTGTGCTCACCCAGGGAAAAAGCAAAAATTGATGAACATGTTGTATTAAACCAAAAACATCACAGCAGCTAACAGTCAAACCATAAGCACAACTGCGGACATCTTCTTAATGACATACTTTGTCAACATTGCTGTTTTTGTTTAAAGCTTTCCTTACACACCATACTTCATATGCTCACCAATGTTTAGGTGTTATTTTAGGCTTCACAAGGGCTATGAATTTATGGTGTAGAACCGTGAAAAATGTAATATCGCAGAACGTAAAATCGAAGTTCCACTGCATTCTCATACTATACATACAATTTTAATGTTTTTTAGCAGCACTAATGAGTGTTAAGTTAAGCAAATCATATTTACTGTGTTTATACAAGATTATCACTCAGCGCTGAATGAGAATAATTAACTGACATAAATGAAAAGCTAAGGGTTAAACTTTATTATCAGGCATGTCAATGATGAACCGCCAGTCAGGTGAGCAATACCAGTTTATTGATTATTTATTTTTTGTGGAATCTCATTGGTTATTATCTTATTCTCCAGGTATCATATGTCAAACATCAATGCAAAATGCTTCAAACCTTTCTGGAGATTCACTGCTGAAAAAGATGAGTTATAGTGGCACCAACATTTTAAACAATTATTCACTGAGGAAAGTCATTTGTTCTTTTAATATCAAATGTCTTGTGAATGGATATGAACAGAAACAGTGCAACGATATTTTCAAATTGTGAACGGTAAGACAAGAAGCATCTTCTCAAACGAAAATTATGTAGACAGGTGCACATGTGTACTCACCTTGTTGGTGCATGCTCCACTGCAGTAACCAGCTGTTCTATATGCTGGTTGTCCAGGTGGTATAACATGAAGTGGTGTTATTGTAATACCACTTACAAGAATTCCACCATCATAATGGCGTAACTGGTCAGTGTGGAAAACACGAACTCCAGAACTGTCACGACCTGCAGTTCAGAACCAGTGATTGCAGTTAACTTTGTGATGTATTTCTTTTTTTTCCCAAAATGTCAAATTACACATAGAAACAAATAAGAAAAATGTTCAGTCACTGGTCAACCAACACATTAATACTACAAGCCTAATGGCATGTATGCACCTTCAGCACAGTTATAATTATGACACGTCTTCGATATGAGACCAAAAGTATATGTTATATGAATGCCCATGGCTAAGCACAAGTTACAAATCCCTTTTTATATGGGGAAGTGGTTATAATCAATGCAAGCAATCAGTAATAATACCAACATAGGCCACAACTTTCATGCTGTTTTTTGTAACAGTAACAGGTCATTCTAGGAAAAATATTGTGATCATTAGGCTGTAAAGATACTTAACAGCCATCTCCTTGTAAGGTAGAGTAGCTTGACCACTAATGGCAAGAGGGAACAGAAAGTGTGAATCATTTCCACTGTCCACGATTCAATCATAATGTTTCTGTGAATATAGTTGATGTGTCTAAATCTGTGACAAGACATATACAGGCCATTATGTTGCACTGTTACTTTTGCAATAACATGCAATGAATTGCCCATTCTAAAATACTTTGAGCTTTCACAGAACTGTACTCCAGTGTCAGTCTCACCATACATTGCCATATATTCAGTCTGATACAGCAGGCATGCCTCCAACATCTGTATTCTTGGATGATAGGTGTGTCCTTTAATGGTCCCACCCTCATTTGTGCACTATCAATAGGAATTTCTGAGCATTGGTATTAAATAAATAGCACTTTATCTGGGCACTCTTTTACAACTACTGGTTCAAACCAATACCTCTTTGTCGAAGTCACTTAAATCAGAAGGTTTCACCACTCTTTGCACACTGAATAAGCAAATGATTCTGTTGTATCCATAACAACTAGTATTTGCTTCATATCATGTCGCATACCTTTTATATGACCTGTATGGATCATCCCACAAGAGGAAGCTAATCACTGTGCCCTTGCTAGAATGCAGTGGCAGCTGCTATGCAAGAGCACAAGAGCATGTGAACACCCTAACTTCTGACATTTGCAGATTTATTCATTATTTTTCTCTGAATGCTGTTAAACGTAATGTAGATGCAGTAATCTGAAATATAGGACACTTAAATCTACCATGCTGTGCTGCACTGCTACTCCTCTAGACTACATGAAACTTGGCATCAGGATCGCAAGCACACCTTCAGTTGTGCATGTTTTAAGGTACTTTTGCGCATGCGCTACTGGCATGATGTAATTGCCTTATGGGTCAAATACATACAGATTTGATAAACTACGGGCACAGTTCACAAGATGTATATCCCCGTTTGCTTGGCATAAATGCCACTAGATGATAGCACATTCCTCAGGTACACCAATTCACTCATTATATCATAAAATTAGATAAGACATCAGTGTACATCATAGATGGAAAAACCAACACCTATTTTGTGGATTTCCGAATGTGTTATAGTATATTTAACTTGTGGATTTTATTATATATTGTTTCTCATCAATGAAAAGGATATAAACCTTTCTTCGAAATACAATGATGGAGAATAGGCTCTTGGCATTCGCAATGCTTGCAGTTGAGAGAGAGATGGGAGTGATACTAAATACTTCAATCATAGTATGATCGCAACATTTGCACAATTTTAAAATAGATGAATGGCTTTACTATATAAACTTGCAGTGTTAATCATGCTGCAGTATAGTTTCCTCTATTTAAGGTGTACCTACAGTGCAGCGTAACATGTACTAACGTTAACTTTTATGTGGACTATAGGGAAGGACAGAATATTTCATAAGGGGAAATCATGTTATTTTCCTGCCTCAGAAAATGAGACTTGGTGAGAGATAATACTTTAGCAATACAGTGTTAATGTTTGGCTGATGAGACTGAGAGTAGCAAAAGCTTCAAATTATGTCATTCTTGCCCTAAGCTGTACTTTACTGTGTACAAAACAACAAAATTCCACAAAACCAATTCTTTCTTTTGTCAGAGAAGGTATGCTATTATTATTATTATTATTATTGGAAGTAGCTGCAGTTGTATAAAATTGTTCAAATCATAACTGTTATACTGCATATGATATTTCACACTTCCATCCTAATTTTAATGTAAAAATTTATGAACACCAAAAATGTATACTAACGAGCTGCCATAGTCAGAATGTTTGGCAGAAGTACAATTAATGATACATAGAAGACGGGAATAAACAAGTTCATACCAACAGTAGGACACAATGAGACAAATTCTGCTGAATGATTAAACAGAGTACTGTTCCAAAAAGGTTATTGCTGCAAAGGTTATGTTAAAGTAACTCAGGAATGAAAATGTATTATTACTTTTCCTATCCATGGCTAACAGCATTTCTATGAAAATACTTTTTTCCCTTCACCTTTTCTTTTCCTTCACCCTTCTTCCCTCCCCTTCAACCCTTCTGGCAGAAGAAGGAACCACTGGCTCCAAAAACTTACCCATTACAACAGTCTTTTCTGTGCGTCTTCTGCCACCACTTGGTACGTAGATTTTTTAATCCATCAAATTAAATAATTTTGTCAATAATTGATTGTTTTCTTTGTTGTACCAAAATATTAAGACATACAAGGTGAGTTATGTAAGATACGACACCCCTTTTATTTCTTAAATGGTTCCAAACACTGAAATGAAGTCTTCTACAATTGATAGTATGCTGAAACACACCATTATATGCAGCAAGAGATGACTTTGCTACTAAGATAAAAACTCATCTCCTTTATGACACAGAGACAGGGTCAGCCACAATTTTTTTATGTGGAACTATGACATATGCTAGCTTCTTGTGTATCAGATGAGGCTTCTGAAAATTGTTTCAAATGTATGTACGTCTCCAGGTTTCTGTGGAAACAACTACAGTTTTGTCAGGCAGTTTTCCATTTAACCGTCCCCGTCACTACTTACTTGTCAAAGCCCAAACAGAAACATTCACAATGATAAACAGTCCTATTCACAAAAAAATAGAAACTTCAGTATTCACTTTCATAGATTTGAAAATAATAATAATAATACCTGATGTGTCTTTGCCTGAAGGCTTCTTAAAGGTAAAACACCTGCTGTCGAAAAAATGCATCTATAGATACAACTCAACATTGTAATTAGATGGAATACACTTTAAATAAACTAAACATCTTAAACAGAATAACTGACAACAGGGCATCCACAAAATATATACTTTTTTTAATGAATTGTAGTTTCACACTTTACTTAAGCATTTGCTCAAATTGTTTACCATCATCTGCAAAGCACATTAGCAATCGCCATTCAGGAGATAGATGAATAGATGAAAGTACTTTGGATGATATACCACTGCATGCTGTAGCAAAACAACAACACACATCATCTGGCGTGGTGGGGGCTTCATGATAGACTACATCTTTCAGTACTCCCCACAGAAGGAAATCAAGAGGAGTCTAATGAGGGGACATGGTTAGCCACTGAAGTGCACCATTCCTTCCTATCCAATGGCCAGGAAACTTTTCATTTGATATTTGTGGTACAACAGTGGAAGAGTGAGGCAGGCAACAATCATGTAGGAACTAGATACACCATAGCTTATCCAGTGGTACTTCTTCTAGAAGAAGAGATGGAATGCTAATAAGAAAGTGCATATGGGTTTCCATTTAATTCCCCTGAGATGAAGTAAGGCCCACAATGGAATTTCCTCTGATGCCACAACATATGTTTACACTTCACGCAATGAAAGGTGTCTCATGTCAACATTACCTTTGTTCCATTGGAACAACAAACTTGGTAGTGCATCTAAGAATTACATCTCAATGTACAAACTAACATAATGTAATCGAGACAGTATTTGGAACAATACATGTAAGAAACTTTTTTCATGTAATGCTAGTACGTTCTATTTCTGTGTTTCCCATGATTAATGTGATTAAGAAGCAAAATTGAAAATTATCTCTAACATGGAAATAAGGCATTTCTGGACCTGTGTTCATATAACACATTTTATTCCTCTATGTGTGAGGAATGTTTCCTGAAAGTATGGCCATACCTTTTTGTTACACCCTTTCTAGGCATCATTTGTTATTCATTATAGCCTAAACCATGAAGAATAAAATTTAATTTTATCCATTACACATGTTAAGCCAAACTCTTGTGACTGAATAAACTGAAATGGTAAAAGTCATCACTAGCAAATGATAAATTTACAGTTTTATTTGTTTTATATACTAACCTGTATGGAATGATGGGTTGTCATAGTGGACCTCAAGCATAAAATAAGAAGAATCAGAAAGTGGCAAACCAACATGTTGTGGTAGTAGCTCTCCTAAAACAAAAAATAAAGGTGTTTAATTGTAATTTTGAGACAAAGTAACAACAGAAAAATAAGGTACGCAATTAGGAAACATCGCTAACACTGATTTTGGAAAATACTTCATGCTTGACGAAAAGCTTTCAGGTTAGCGACCAAGTGATAACGTTGAAAAACCATGATGTTTCAACATATATCACACTCATCATCTTCTGACAAAAGTGTCAGGACACTGTGAATGTCCTCTTCCCACATCATTTAGGGTAAATGCCAGAAAGATTCTTGAACAACGTCATAGCTGGTCATCTGTTCTATCCTCGTTAAACACATATTTAAGTATTTATATCTTTTTAAATATGACTAAGCTCTTCCGTATATTAAACTGACAAGTCCAGTTTCATAATAAAAGTCATAAGTGGAAAAATAAATTAATTTTGTAATTACTAACAGTCTCATATAAAACTAATAGACTCAAATACATCAAAAGATAAACCTTGCTATATTTTTCTTTAGAAGTACTTGAGGCTCAAATTTAAGCAGGCCATTTTTAAAATTATTATTTTCTGCTGTCTGTTTTATGTGTAATGCTCTGTCATCTTGAATTTTCCTATAGCTTGAGGTTGAAGCAGAATATCAGTCGAAGAACAAAATGTGTGCCAGTCAACTATTTCAAACTGAAAACCATTTCAAATGGGTATCTTCTCCAACAGAATATTGCATGAATGTACCATATTTACCTGAGTATATGATGATCCTGGATATAGATGACACCCTTTTTTTTAAGAATCTCCTTGAGAAAAATGTATTTTTTAATATATTCTAACCAATTAAAATTACAAACTTTTATTAAAATAACTTGTCTACCTAAGAAGTTACCATTACACCTATCCTAAACTCATCCCTTTTATTTGATGTCTACGGTTGAAACTAGAAGAAGAAATAATATAAACAAAAAGAAATTGTTTACATTAATTTTTATCTTCACTAAATAAAATATGGCGTTTCAGTTTATCTTCACTGCCTCTTTTGCTTAGCCTGTCCTCTGTGGCACCATTACTTTTAACCATCATCATTGTCATCATCCTAACAGGGCAGCTGTGAATCTTATATCTTCACTGTCATAAATACGAGGTGCATTCAAGTTCTAAGGCCTCCGATTTTTTTTCTCCGGACTGGAAAGAGATAGAAACATGCGCAATGTTTTAAAATGGGGCCGTGTTCATTGTCAATACGTCCCAGAGATGGCAGCACTGTACAGCAGATGGAATTTTACTGCCAGCGGCGAGAATGAGAACTGTTTTAAATACTTAAAATGGCGACATTTTCCTTACTTGAACAGCGTGCAATCATTCGTTTTCTGAATTTGCGTGGTGTGAAACCAATTGAAATTCATCGACAGTTGAAGGAGACATGTGGTGACGGAGTTATGGATGTGTCGAAAGTGCGTTCGTGAGTGCGACAGTTTAATGAAGGCAGAACATCGTGTGACAACAAACTGAAACAATCTCAGGCTCGCACAAGCCGGTCTGACGACACGATCGAGAAAGTGGAGAGAATTGTTTTGGGGGATCGCCGAGTGACTGTTGAACAGATCGCCTCCAGAGTTGGCATTTTTGTGGGTTCTGTCCACACAATCCCGCATGACGACCTGAAAATGCGAATAGTGTCACCCAGGTGGATGCCACGAATGCTGACGGACGACGACACGGCTGCCCGTGTGGCATGTTGCCGAGCAATGTTGACGCGCAGCGACAGCAGGAATGGGACTTTCTTTTCTTCGGTTGTGACAATGGATGAGACGTGGATGCCATTTTTCAATCCAGAAACAAAGTGTCAGTCAGCTCAATGGAAGCACACAGATCACTGCCACCAAAAAAATTTCGGGTAACAGCCAGTGCTCAAAAAATGATGGTGTCCATGTTCTGGGACAGCGAGGGCGTAATCCTTACCCATTGCGTTCCAAAGGGCACTACGGTAACAGGTGCATGCTACGAAAATGTTTTGAAGAACAAATTCCTTCCTGCACTGCAACAAAAACGTCCGGGAAGGGCTGCGCGTGTGCTGTATCACCGAGACAACGCACCCGCACATCGAGCTAACGTTACGCAACAGTTTCTTCGTGATAACAACTTTGAAGTGATTCCTCGTGCTCCCTACTCACCTGACCTGGCTCCTAGTGACTTTTGGCTTTTTCCAACAATGAAAGACACTCTCCGTGGCCGCACATTCACCAGCCGTGCTGCTATTGCCTCAGCGATTTTCCAGTGGTCAAAACAGACTCCTAAAGAAGCCTTCGCCGCTGCCATGGAATCATGGTGTCAGCGTTGTTTTAAAATGTGTACGTCTGCAGGGCGATTACGTCGAGAAGTAACACCAGTTTCATCGATTTCGGGTGAGTAGTTAACTAGAAAAAAAATCGGAGGCCTTAGAACTTGAATGCACCTCGTACTTGGCTATTTCTTTTGAAAATATTACGATTTAGTTTTTTTACCACACAGAGGATTTTGCTTCTACTCTGAAGTGAGAATGTTATGTCCTTTGCTAGCAAAACCGGCGGTGTAGGGCCAGCAGCTGACACACTCCCTATCATTTGTATCACCCCTTACAGTGGGCATCGACAATGTTACTTCATGAAACACACAAGTACGCCACCGTCCCCAGTCTAGACTTTTAGCATCTCCTGAAGGAATGTATGCTATTGTTGAATAATTGGCCTATTTTAAAGAAATTTCAATTCCAAGTACAAATGAATTCAGGCAAATTGCAGTTTAAACTTAGTACACAGAATACATTTTTGGGTTCAGGCAGATTGCAGTCTAAACTTGGTGCATGTTTGTAAAAAGCCAAAGTACACAGTATACATTTCCACAGTTGGTTGCATGACAAAATATGCTGCCCACTCACCCCCCCCCCCTCCACACACACACACACACACACTCACCACAGTTCTCAACCAAGCTAGGTCACTGTTCCTCCACCAACTTTCCGTGGTGCTGTGCTTGAGCAACAGTGAAATACACTCCTGGAAATTGAAATAAGAACACCGTGAATTCATTGTCCCAGGAAGGGGAAACTTTATTGACACATTCCTGGGGTCAGATACATCACATGATCACACTGACAGAACCACAGGCACATAGACACAGGCAACAGAGCATGCACAATGTCGGCACTAGTACAGTGTATATCCACCTTTCGCAGCAATGCAGGCTGCTATTCTCCCATGGAGACGATCGTAGAGATGCTGGATGTAGTCCTGTGGAACGGCTTACCATGCCATTTCCACCTGGCGCCTCAGTTGGACCAGCGTTCGTGCTGGACGTGCAGACCGCGTGAGACGACGCTTCATCCAGTCCCAAACATGCTCAATGGGGGACAGATCCGGAGATCTTGCTGGCCAGGGTAGTTGACTTACACCTTCTAGAGCACGTTGGGTGGCACGGGATACATGCGGACGTGCATTGTCCTGTTGGAACAGCAAGTTCCCTTGCCGGTCTAGGAATGGTAGAACGATGGGTTCGATGACGGTTTGGATGTACCGTGCACTATTCAGTGTCCCCTCGACGATCACCAGTAGTGTACGGCCAGTGTAGGAGATCGCTCCCCACACCATGATGCCGGGTGTTGGCCCTGTGTGCCTCGGTCGTATGCAGTCCTGATTGTGGCGCTCACCTGCACGGCGCCAAACACGCATACGACCATCATTGGCACCAAGGCAGAAGCGACTCTCATCGCTGAAGACGACACGTCTCCATTCGTCCCTCCATTCACGCCTGTCGCGACACCTCTGGAGGCGGGCTGCACGATGTTGGGGCGTGAGCGGAAGACGGCCTAACGGTGTGCGGGACCGTAGCCCAGCTTCATGGAGACGGTTGCGAATGGTCCTCGCCGATACCCCAGGAGCAACAGTGTCCCTAATTTGCTGGGAAGTGGCGGTGCGGTCCCCTACGGCACTGCGTAGGATCCTACGGTCTTGGCGTGCATCCGTGCATCGCTGCGGTCCGGTCCCAGGTCGACGGGCACGTGCACCTTCCGCCGACCACTGGCGACAACATCGATGTACTGTGGAGACCTCACGCCCCATGTGTTGAGCAATTCGGTGGTACATCCACCCGGCCTCCCGCATGCCCACTATACGCCCTCGCTCAAAGTCCGTCAACTGCACATACAGTTCACGTCCACGCTGTCGCGGCATGCTACCAGTGTTAAAGACTGCGATGGAGCTCCGTATGCCACGGCAAACTGGCTGACACTGACGGCGGCGGTGCACAAATGCTGCGCAGCTAGCGCCATTCGACGGCCAACACCGCAGTTCCTGGTGTGTCCGCTGTGCCGTGCGTGTGATCATTGCTTGTACAGCCCTCTCGCAGTGTCCGGAGCAAGTATGGTGGGTCTGACACACCGGTGTCAATGTGTTCTTTTTTCCATTTCCAGGAGTGTATGTATGGCAATATCTTCTTGGGTGCAGGTCATACGTAACAGCAGCAGCTAATATGTAAATAAAGGATCACAATCATGATGCAGTCCAATTTTCAAACTTTTGCTCATCCCACACTCTAGTGCCATCTGTTAGTACTATCTCCACAATGGGTCTTTCTGGTATAATCTATTCTTGCAATATCAACTGCAGTCAGTTTAATGTGATATGTTTCATTTTTTAGACACTTAGTTCTGGAGTAATTGTCTTTTTCGTTTCAACTGAACATCACCTTCTTGTTCTAAAGCACATTAAAAGCTGGTAACACTTTCTTTCATTATTCTAATACGTGAACAGTGTACCGAATTTTCATTTGCAACACACTTCTTAAATCATTAGTTTCTCGTAACCAAATAAAATATTGACTTGAGTTAAGAATTGAGTAACAGTTTTTGAAGAACAAGATTTTCACCTCTGAATGTTACCTTTACTTAAAAAGCAGCATAAATGTATGTATACAGTAGCCACACACGTATGAGAAATTCTACTACAAACCTATTCAAACACAACAAAATCTGTAAGTTGATAGAATTTAATGCTATTTCCTCCTGTGGTCCACAAAACTGTCAATTTTTTGAGTAGAGTATTAGATTGTTGTAATGCCTAGTTCACAGTTTCTTACATATCCATCCACTGCACTAGTGCTGTGAGTCAAATGTCACGTGATTGATCAAACAAGATCGACAAATCTCAGGCCTATTCAAACAGAAGTATTGTCTGCTAAGCTCTACCCTTCAGAAATCTTCAAAATAAATTTTTATGAAACCTCAATAGACAAGGCCTCATCTTTCAATGTAAGACGACCCTATATTAAACTATTAAACAGTGTAAAAACGTTTACTTCAGCAACAACAGTTTTATGTGCAAATATAGATTGACCCTGTATTTTTCAATTGATGAATTTGGGAAAAACCCTTGTCTTATAATCAGGTAGATAAGGTATTTGATTTATATGCTACAATGGTTGTCCCAAAGGAATGCTGTCTCCATAGTGTTGTCACAGCCTTTGTAGTAATGTCTTTCTCATGATGTTATCAAAACCACAATGATACACAAATCACATTATGTTAGAAGGCACCTCTGTGCAGACAGAGGATGACAGAGAAGTGTGGAGGGGATGCAGTTGGCTTGCACATAACAGGACTAAGGAGGTAAACACTTTCTACACTTGCCAAGCCTTACAAAGTATAGACAGTACTGAATGAAATTGCTTTGGCACTGAAGTACGACCACAGAGATCTGGTGGAGAACATTTATCACAGCTTCACAGCAAGGCATGCCCAGGAAGAATGAATGTTATTTTCTGCCAGGTGTTCGTAGTTGGGAATCTCCAGAATGGTTTAAAAGTGGGCCACATTCTGATGTGATATGCTTTATTACTACTGGTGGAATGTAATTACAAATCGGTAGTAGTTGGTTCAGCATGATTAAGTATAATTACAAATATAGAAAAATGAAAAGTTTTACTGCAGCTTAATCAACACTATCTGTACCTGTTGATCCTATTGCCCATGTTACAATTGGTGTAAGGCAGTGTTCCCACGGACGAGGCATTTCAGGTCCATAACATGGAGCACCCTTCTGGTGGACATATGCATCCAAATTTCCAGCCTTAACTCCACACTCATATAAAAGCATATGATGCACCAAATGCTCAGTACCAGGAGTCAGAATAGGTTCATACTGAAACAGTAATTGTAAATCCGTTAGACACATTTGAAAAATCTCAAGGCACACAATATTTCTTACTTGAGAACAAAGTGTTTACATATTAATGCAGTCGGTACACTAAAGTTTTTTGTTCACACTTTTTAATTAACTCCCACATCTTTTCCCAGAACTTATATTTCCTGCAAACTACTTACCAGGGAACTACATCTGCATTTGGTTTCCTATACTAGCACTTACTGTGTGCTACAGCATATCAGATGGGATATATATCTGTACCTACTATGCATACCCTTTGATATCTTGAGACAATGAAGCACAGAAATACAAAAAAAGCTGACACATTCAAACAGATACATGTACTGCAGAATGTTTTTATCCCCCATATTATTCAATATGTACATTAAGTGAGCAGTAAAGGAACCGAGAAGATTTTTGGGAAGTGAATTAAAGCTCTAGAAGAAGGAAAAAATGTATTGTTTGTCAAAAACAGTTAAGTTACATCAGACAGCAAAAGACTTCTTGGAAGATCAGTTGAAGGAAATGCGTAATGTCTTAAAACGAGGTTATAAAAAATAGCAACAAAAGTAAAACAATGTTAATGGAGTGTAGTTGGATTAAATCAGGTGGTTCTGACAGAATTAGATTAAGAAATGAGACAATAAATTAGCTTTCCTATTTGGGGAGAAAAATGAACTGCATGACAAAACAAGCACACAGAAGGGAAAGAGGAAACAAAATGAAATTTCAGGGGTTGAGAGGTTAGGTGATGCTATTTCAGTGATTGCAAAATTAAGTGAAATTTACAAAGAACTTGGCAGTATGAGCCCATTGTCTGTATGAAGTGACAACCCCTCTGGTCTGGATGCATGCACGGATTTGGTTGGTAACACAGAAACGCAGTGTCATAACGCCATTGTATCCTCTACTGAGGCAAGCTGGTCCATAACCACTGATATTGTGGATACCGTAATTTATGGACAATAAGACCACTATTTTCTTCGAAAAATTGCATCCAAAATTCAGGTGAGTCTTGTAGTCAAAACTGATATTAAAATATCCAGTGCTTGATTTAAAATTCCTGCTAGTGTTAAAAATGGCTATATATACAATGCCAGGTGAAGCCTATCCATATCTGTCAACAATGAATTCAATTGGCAGCATCAGTGCACTGATGTGACGAACATGAGTTGCTAACACTGCCTCCCACCCACTCCACCATCACAAATCCAGAACACTGTCTAGCCTATCATGTGTCACTGCAGTCTATGGTACCAGTGAACTTGAACTGAAAGTGATTTGAGTTATTGGTAACATTACAATACTTCTGTTAGCAGGTAGTTTCGTAGAGGAAAAAATAAAAGGTATTCATATGGTGTGAGCTGTAAATTGAAAGTAACAGCATATGCAGCAGAACGTGGAAACAGAGCAGATGAATGGCATTTTGGCCCTCCACCAACTGAAAAAACCATTTGTGATTGGTGGTCCAGCAAAGAAACACTGAAAAAAATGAAGACTAAATGTACAAATAGAGGACTGAAGGCAAAGTGGCCAAAACTAGAAGATGATGATTTTCAGGGATTTTAAGGGTCACTTTGCTTTTATAAACTAAGAGTTTTTTAGCCTGGCTTTGTAATCGAATAATAAAAATGGTAAAAATGTTAATTAAAAAACTGTTTAGAAATTAAGGTGAGCCTTATAGTCCGTAGCATCGTAGACTGGCACTGAGATGGACTTCATGTCCGAGCTGGCCCCACACATGTTCTATCAAGGACAGATGTGGGGCATTTGCTGGTCACAAGACTAGTTCAGCATCATGCAAGTAGTTCATAGAGGCTTGTGCCATGAGCAGACATGGACTGTACTGTTGGAAAGTGGCACAACGATATGGTTGCACAAGCGGTAACACATTAAGATGCAGCATGTCCCTGACTTACTGTCAGGAGTTCCCTCAATCACTACGAGCCGTGTAGCCGATGGGTCCCGTGCCGTGGAACCAATACTAACACTGCTGCGCATCTATAAAACAACGGAAGAATATGCTCCCTCACCAAATCACCACCATACTCACTGACGAAGGTCATCTGGTGTAGTGCAAACTGCAGTTCGTCGTTGAACACAATGTGACATCATCAGTAGTCCATTTTCCCAGTCATAGCACCACTCCAAACCCAAATATTTGTATTGTTGTGTTAACATAGCCTACGCATAGGACAGTAATTCTATAGTCTGGCTGCTCCTAGTTTCTTGGTTGGTTGGTTTGGGGAAGGAGACCAGACAGCGAGGTCATCGGTCTCATCGGATTAGGGAAGGATGGGGAAGGAAGTCGGCCGTGCCCTTTGAAAGGAACCATCCCGGCATTTGCCTGGAGTGATTTAGGGAAATCATGGAAAACCTAAATCAGGATGGCCGGACGCGGGATTGAACCGTCGTCCTCCCGAATGCGAGTCCAGTGTCTAACCACTGCGCCACCTCTCTCGGTCCTAGTTTCTGATCAGTGTGGTGGGATGATACAGAATGCTGCAGGGAACACTGTTCTTAGATGGCAGGTTCATAAGCAAAGGGGATACAATGTACTTGGTGCATAATGGGTGATCTTCCCTTGTGGTGGTCAGATATTGTCACCCGTAACCTTGATTAAGAGTACACCTGCCATCACTTTCCCATGCAGTCTAACATTGATCAACTCTCACCTCTGAATAACCCACAAATCTGGATATTGCATGATTCAACAAGCCACAAAATGGAGACTCCTTTCAAACTCTGCCATTGATAATAATATTGTCTCAAATGAGTATGCAGCATATTCATGTCCTTTACTGTAGCCATTCAACATCTGATGCTGTTTATGCCACTTGTGTACCCTTACATGCCTGGTAACAACGCCAATAATGAACAACACTAATGCTCTGTGGTGGTCACTATCTGTCACAGATCATTGTAACTCTAATCATTTACATATCTGTCAATGAGGTGTATGTGTATGAAGTTACACTGACATCTGACCATGTCTTGTGCATGCTTAACTTTTTTGTCAGGCAGTGTAACCAACATTGGCTGAAGTACAGAGGGAGATTGGCAATAGAAAGAAAAGCAATGCTGAAAGAGAGAGTATTTTAATATCTAATTTAAATTTAAGTGTTAAGAAATATTTTCGGAAAGCATTTGTCTGTAATATAGAGTTACGTGGCAGTGAAACACGCATAATAAGGAGTATGAATTGGATTGGTAAGAAAAGAAGTTCACTGCATAATTTGAATAAAAAAGGACTGGTTGACAGGCCACATTCTAAGGTATAAAGACCAGATGATCTGATAACGGAGGTCTGTTTTGGGGGGTAAAAATAATAGAGGTAGCCTAAGGCTTGACTACAGCAAGCAGGTTCAAGTGTCACTACAGATATACACAGGATAGACAAGTGTGGAAAGCTGCTTCAAGCCAGTCCTTGTACTGAAGATAGCAGCAGCAGCAGCAGCAACAACAGTAAAATCAAAATTTTTGAGATCTGGTAATAAGGCTTTTGAAAATGCTAATTCTGAAATATTTATGTTATTACTGATAATTCAGTCATGTATAACACAGCTTTCAATTTTAAGTGTTATTGCTCATTAACACTAATGGTTTTATTTGTGTGTGGTTATTGCATATATTTCTCAGTTTATTCTGGCCATTTAAACACATGCATATCTAAGTTTTTTGATACTGAAATTCCAAATATCTATTTCCACTAAAAAGTGTGGTATCCATTTCTGTGGTGATACACAGCTTTCTTCATATATACCATTTTTTTAATAAGTTACTGGGAGATGAAGGAGATATCTTTGTAAGTGACTGGCTGTTGTAGAATCAAATCTTATACAAGTCAACATTTCATTTATTTTGTCTTTCTACATACCAGTATTACACTGGATCCAAGTATCTGAGATAGGGCAAATTAATTTTAATGCCTAATAAATAAACTAAAGTTGAATATGATGCCCCATGATTTTGGAAGAAATGTCAGATTCAGAAGTACTGGGATGGACATTCAAAAAAGAATTCAAACTTATTTTGGAAGTTTATGTAACTGATGGCCAAGCAAAAATTGTCTGCATGAGGTATCAATGTGATTATTTTGCCTGGAGTCATAAACGTGTTTTCATCAACATTACCTATAACAACAATTTGCAGATTTTGGTTTTCCCACATAGATGAAACAATGATAGTAGAGTACCCAGCTGTGAGAATTACCTATGACTTACTGGCTACAAACTGAAAGAAATCCATTGGTCAAAGGAAAAAAAAAACTGATTTCATGAAATTTTTACTACTACAATGTGTCAAAACTCCACAAGTATTTTGATCTGACAATGTTGGAACATTTGTATACCTCCAACTTATAACCATAAAGGATCATAGAATATCTTTTGTGTGAAGTTCTGTCCATGAGAATGGGAAAAAAAAAGCCCTGTAAATTAATGTCATCTATTCTGACTTAAAGATGTAACTCTTATACAACACATATTATCTCACAATATTCGTGTAACTATGGATGGCAGAAGGTACATAGAAATACACCAGAAAGTTGTAAATGTTGTGGCATAATCAGTAGCTAGGGTCTGAAGAATATAGACAGTTATTTGCTTAGTACAATGCAAAAAAAAGGAGGTAGACACACACTGAAAACAGCTGCATACTCACTCCAATAATATGATGCTTAGTTCTGACTGGTGGAGCTTTAAATATCTTGCACTGGTATATGGTATCCATGTTGTCTGGTATAATGAACTGAAAAACAGTTTCATATTATCACTACCATTAGGCATTAAATACAAACATATTAATGGAGCCAATACTGTTTTAAAAATAATTATGAAGACATGCAGACTAATTTTTTAATCTATGTTAATAAATGCAACTTTTTGTAATGTTAGTGAAAAAATGCTTTCAAAATTATTTAAGTACCAGAAAGGAAAGCAACAAAGATTTCCTTCAAATTATGGAAAAATGTTGCCCCTAAAAAATTTCTTACATCTTTGAGAGTGACATCCCACTGTTGTGCATTAGGTCGTGGCAGCTCTGGTGGTACAATGAGATGCAAGCTACGAGTACCTCTGTTGGCTTTGTGACCTTGCAATCTGATTAACTTTCCTTCCACCATTTGGGGAGCCTCTTCATGCAGTGACCATATTACTCTTACTGTGTCACTCTACAATAAAAGATACATTAGTCAATATCAATAAAGTAATTTACACTGTAATAATAGT
The DNA here is from genome assembly GCF_023898315.1 of Schistocerca nitens. Lineage (NCBI taxonomy): Eukaryota > Metazoa > Arthropoda > Insecta > Orthoptera > Acrididae > Schistocerca > Schistocerca nitens. The sequence goes on along the minus strand of NC_064615.1, from coordinate 519,393,485 downwards.
AAGTACAAATTAATGTAAGAAGGATATAAGGAACTTCGCAGTATCAAACAAACAACATTATGTTGTAGAAAGCATACAGAACTTTAAATAGCCTCTTCAGTGTTTGTCTAGCAAAAATAACTTGTGACTCAGTAAAGATGTGTAGTTTGCATTATTATTTGTATGAAAGAGGACATGTCAGTCACATCCAGTACCTGTCGAATATAACAAAATACAAATTGTATATTGCAGTCCTCTTTGACCCTGATGTGTAAGGTAATGAATAATAATGCCACTCATTAATACTCTGCATGTTGTTTATCAGTTCTGTACAACACCTTCACAACACACATACACTGTATAAATAACTTATTTCAACTAGATCATGCTGGAAATTTATGCCACTAGAATCTCAGTAAAATTATGAAAATACAATAAAATTTCATGTTTACACTGGCTCACGTATAAGAAAAAAATGCTGTGCCACGACGCCCTTTGCGTTTGCGAAGCATAAGCTTCATGATGTCTGTGACTGTGGAGGAAAAAAAAACAGTAGTTTTCAGGCCAACACAGCCACACTCAGAACAATGAGTGAATAGATGTTTAACTTTCCTCTTAGTTGTGTCCAGTTTAGTTAATGTTGACACTGTGAGGAATACACAGGTCCTCTACTGTCAATATTCAAACATCGCTGTCATGTACTCTCTCTGTCTTTTAAGTAGTGGTAAATTAACTTCTTGTCTCCGCTCTCTTATTAGAAAATAAAATCTGATGCATGGTAAATAAATAATACGACCTGACTTCTCCATTGAGTTCCTGTTTAAAGAACATGCGGGAAAATTGAGGTTATCTCCAGTTTCCTCTCATCTAAGTCGAAATCAGGAAGTTTCTAGTATCTAGTGATCTTAGCTTATATTAGGGGCAAACAATTACCCATCTTCACATCCATATAAAATCCAAAGTGATATACTTTAAAACCCTCTCTCAAGAAATTTACAAACTGAAATTCAGAATCTATTTTTCCTCTCTGTGGCAGAATAATTTGAATCCCTTGAATCCATTTCCTTATGGTCCTCCCAGCTCAGTTAAATTGTTGTCTTGCTTTTAACCCACAGTATCTTTGGGCTCTCCCTGTAACTTTATAATGTTTCTTGTTCAACCAGAAATCATTTCTACTTTACATTATCAAGCACATATCCATATTCTCATATTCTGGATTTACAGTGAAGCAGTAAGGGTCCCTCACTACACTCAGCAATATGTATATTAATACCACATAGATAAACTGCTCATTTAAAATAAAATACAAATATAATTTAAAGCTAAATCTGGAATCTAGGTGTTTCCTCTAATGTAGAGGATCTAAAAACAAGCCTGTGTCTCTTCAGATATGAAGGTGATGAGTAGTCCAATCCCCAGACAAGTATAATAATTTGATATAGGCAACCTGTCACTATTATCTAATTTTCTACATTATACTTAAGAATGTATTGAACACTTTGTATGAGATTCCTATCGGCCAATGCCTACGCCATATGAAAACCATTAAGAAGAAATACATACCCCCAAGATCATATCGTCCTTATCACAAGTGTCAAGTCTGCGGCGATAGCGGACTGTGGAGTGTGTGTCATTTCTGCTGCCACCCACCAAATAGTAGTCCTGTGAAGAGTCCAGATCTGGTGCAGTGTTGCGAGATGTCCCATGTAGATCCTAGAAGAGAAAACAAGTACACAAATAAATAACAGCACTTAATCTACAGTTATATGGCTTTTGAAGGGACTACCAGTGAAGTTACACAAGTTGTCCCTCCATGAGATACTGTGCAACTAGAATGGTACATTTTATGAAGAGATTACATGGACTGGGTTTCCCATAGACGTTGTTCTGCTGTGGTGTGGATGACAGGTGCATTGCAGTGTGGGAGTGAAATGGTGCAAGAACTGGAAACATACTCCAAAGTTGAAGTAAGCAGAACAATATAATTCTTAGGGGCAAAACTAAACTGCACAAAGATTCACAGAGAAATTCTGGCAGCATTTGGGCCAAACGCTACATCTATCCCCCAAATGTTACATCGTGTCCAGTCATAGTAAAATGGTCCACCAATTTGATCAAGGCCATATAGACGTTGGTGATGCTGATCGGGAAGACAGGCTATCAACATCAACCACAGACGACCATGTTCAGGCCATTGAAGAACTGATTCACAGCAACTGCAAATATTACAACAGTGAGGACATTCATACAGTCATTCTTGAATGGCTTTGTGACCTAGGGCCAGATTTCTATAGTTGAGGTACTGAATGATTGGTAGAACAAACTGACCATTGTTTGCAAAAGCTGGGTGAGTATATGGTGTCATGTACGTGAGAGACTTTGAACTGTAGTGAAGCATTCAATGAAAGTTACTTGGACTGCCATAATAATGTGTAACTTGCTTTTTGAAGTCTCCACATAGAAATATACAGAAATACATTTTACAACATGGCCCATATGACTACATTTATAATAAGAATAAAGATATACTCTATCAGCACAGAGCAGTATCATGTAATTAGATTGACTTCACTCTAAAGCAAAGAGAATAGAGAATAATGGTTCTTTCTTCTGTTACTAGAGACAGAAACCCACCTCTGTAGAAGAGTTTTTTAACACACACTGCACAGAGGACCTTGGCTCAAGAGGTAGCTGGTTTGAATCCTAGTGGTGGAAAATTTTCACTACCATTAGTTGTCCAGCAAGGTGAAGGTGAGATGGTGACAAAAGTTCCTGACCGCCAGATTTTTTTGCCAATGTCCTGCACTAAATTCCAGACTTCTTTACAGCATGTCATGAAGCAAAGTCATGTGACGCTGTTGACAGGGGTCCACCTGATGGATAAGGAAGTTAAGATCAGCAGAAACCCCTTTATCCATCACTGTCATCATCATTATCATGATAAAATCCAAACATGACAACAGCACACGATACACACATACATTACAGTACCTATACTTTGAACATAACTCACACACACTGCAAGGAAAGGGGCCATTGTATATAGGGGAAGAAATCCCTTTTCGATTTGGTGAGTGAATCGATCTCTCTTGGTCTCTTAGCCAACAATGCCATAAGACTCCTTAGAGGTAAAACTTAAGTTTTCACACAATCTGTTTGCCACCAATATCAAATATATTTTCTTTCAAGTGTTAAGAGCACTGTCACATGTAGCAGTTCTCTTCTTGTAGTTAAACACGAAGCGACTTACTGGACTTGCATTCAAGGCAAACATGATTCAATTCACCTTTTGTACCAGGACAGGTTGGCAAATGGAGAAATGATGCAGCTGTTTGGGCAGCCAAAGAGTGTACAGAACACGTTCCGATTTTGTGTGTAGTCCCTCCGTATACTATCATCTCATTGTCGAAGACAAGTGGTAGGAGATTATGAAGTATAAATTTCAGTCAGTGAGAGAACACCAAGTAAGCCACACTGATGGAAGTAAGTAACACTCACTAGGTTATGTAATTGACATTGTGCGCTGACACATGGTTTCCTACTAGAGATGTATGATCCACCAATGTGTGTAACTTGTTGAATAACACTTTCAGTACACCGAAATGTGTTTCTTATACTGGCACAAGAGCTACTGTCATCTTGGCTGAGACCTTCCCACCATCCTAGCTGACAACAGCAACAATGTAACATGAATTTAAAATTTTGTTAACTGTCCAGCCTAAAGCTTAAGGCGTCAGCAGAGAAAGGCAATGAGCTCAGACTGGATAATTTGACCCCTGTTTTTTTATTAGGTAGTCAGACATCTATGTAACAAAAAGGGTGTCATAAAGAAATTTTGGTGGAGTTTAATACATATGAATCACATATTTGTGTCAACATAGCTAGGCATTATATCAGGAAACGGGACATCCAAAACAGTAGATCAGTTGCATTATTTGTGCAGCAAAACTGTTGATGTCTGAAGTAGGTTATAAAATGCAGACTGATTATATCCTGAAAATCTTTTTTGAAAGAAAAAAAATCTGATAAAATCTAAGTTTAAATGTTAGGAAGTCTTTTCTGAAGTTATTTACCTGAAGTGTAACCTTGTACAGAAGTGAAACATGGACAATAAACAGTTCGGACAAGAAGAGAATAGAAGCTTTTGAAATGTAATGATATAGAAGAATGCTGAAGATTAAATGGTAAGCTTGTGTAACTAATGAGCAGGTACTGAATCAAACTGGGGAAAAATTTGTGGCACAACTTCACTAAAAGAAGGAATTGGCCGATAGGACAAATTCTTGAGGGCTATAGAAGTAAACAAACATATGAACATGTTTTTGTTGCTGCTTTGGTAAATGTAAAGTGCCTGTTTCGTCATAATGTATAATCTTCGGAAATCAATGGGTGCCGCAATGCCCCCCCCCCGCCCCCCCCCTTCCCCTCTCAGAAAAAGAAATATAGTGCATTCAGGTGTTGTTCTTTCAAGGAAATGATTGAAAAGTCAGGTTCTTAACGTGGTCGGATCTGAAAATTTCTCATGGCTACTTGAGAGTCGCCATTCGTTTTCCAAAATATTAAAAATACACCATACCCCCAGGTACTCCCCCTCCCCATGCAAAACTATCGTATGGATGTCCTTGTTGGCAAGGATCTATTTACGCGAATCAGTCATTAAAATCGCTTCCTCCTTATTGGTGCACGGCGAGGCGACACACACACACACACACACACACACACACACACACAGAGAGAGAGAGAGAGAGAGAGAGAGAGAGGGATGGGGGAGGGGGGGGGGTTCCCATCAGTCCATTCAGTGATTTTACCAAAGAAAAGAAGGTAGGAAAAGGAACCGGTAGACGGGATAGTTCCTGCAGGCAGCGGAGGCATCGTCGCTATCATCCACCCCTAGGTAACTGACAAAAGGGCGCCGGGGTGCAAACAGCTCGGGTCCCACGACCGTGTTCTCCGGGGAAGCATGCGTGAGCCGCGGGACAATGGACGCTGTCCGGCGGGACCACTTGGCTCCGCGCCATTCTCACGATCGCCGCACCCTGCCTACCAATACAGCCGCGACGATCTGCACGCCCGAGGTGGCTGCTGCCTCCGCAATGTCTTTGGACTCGTACTCGTGAACTCCACTTGCCTGTTACCGTACTGGTTGCCGCAGAGTACTGAGACAGCTTGCGCCAAAGCACAGCGATGCACTGAACCCGAAGGAATCGGTTTAAACATTGATCCAGCAAAGGCGTGTGACACCTAGCACGTAAACTTCTGCAAATCGCTTGCAGTAGCTAGTACGTGCTGAACTTACCAGTTGCTGGAAGTTTTTCTGAAACTTGCGAACGTTTTTTGTGTTCAATATTGGTACGAATATAACAGTGTCTATAAAGGAGAATGGCGCATGTCAGACGGGACGAAACAAATGTACCGTTGGAATCGGCCACAGCACCCAAGAAAGTGCGAAATGAATTTACCGATTACTTTGCACCAGTTTTTTTATTGTAAACAGAAATATAAATGCATTACATTTATAGTAAAAGTAATAAATGGGCCTACTGTTTGCAAAAATTGAAGAGTAATCAAAATGTCAAAAAAATGGCTCTAAGCACTATGGGACTTAACATCTGAGGTCATCAGTCCCCTAGACTTAGGTTTAATTAGTTCTAACTAACCTACGGACATCACCCACATCCATGCCCGAGGCAGGATTCGAACCTGCGACCGTAGTAGTAGCGCGGTTCCGGATGGAAGCGCCTAGAACCGCTCGGTCACAGCGGCCGGCTCAAAATGTCATCTCTCGTTGATTTGGCTTGGCTCACTTTTACAACATGTTTTTGAATGTTTGACTGTAAAACATGAAACTGATGTACGAAACTAGCACACGAAATTGTCATAACGTTTTTAATCTGGGCGAAGTTCTCTGATTGTACTTTATTCACCATGGCACTGTAAACTTCCACAACCTCACGACGCACGTGTATATTTACTCTGCTCTTCATAAGAATGAACCTAATGTAAACAAACACAAACGGGATGATTGGCCACAAGCATATAATGGTGTTGTTACGCTCTTGGAAGTAGGTCCTACTTAAATGAAACTTTAAGATAATGTAATATATTAACAGCCGTCAACGTTTTACTTAATCACACTTTAGCTGCGTAGTTTTTATTTCTAAAATCGTGTATAGTCAGATTTCTGTACTATAGTGCTCTGATTGTCGTGCTGTTAATACGCACCATGAAAATGGATGAGGATGATTCCTGCTTCGTATTGGAACATGTGGGTGAAACACCGATAAAAAGTGCCGACACATAGGTTGATCTTAATGTTTTTCATAAGTTTACAGGAAAAAATCGGCTTTGGAGTTTTCCGAGGTACTCTATTTAACACAGCGGAGATACAAATGCATCCTCGATACACAGCGGAATCAGTTGCGTTGTGGATTGATATTCTGGTCCAGTCCATGGATTACTCGTTTAAAGTCTCGCCTTGGTCAATCTTTTGTTTTCCGTTCACTTTGAAACACCCAGATCCCGTAATTTTAAAACTCATCATTATTTTTTTATGAATAATGGACGTCTCCTTTTTCCTTCTTCACGCGAAGTCCTGTTTTCAAAAAATAGCAATTTAATTTTCGGAGCAAAAATGAAAAACCAAATACACATTGTTAAACCACAGATGCAGTCTCACACGAACCAGAGAGATAAGTTTCGTAGAAATATGAAAAACAATCTTTTTACAGCATCGAACACACCATACAAATGCTGCATCTTTACATTTTACACTGTACCATTACAATATGAACTCAACAGAACCATGAACTCAACAGAACTGATCTGGGGCTACGTTAAGGGATTTGTCGCGAGAGAAAAAACAAGTCTGTTAAGCTGCCAGACGTACTGTAATTAACGTCCGTTGCTTTTTCACTGCTGGCGGTATATAGAACGGCACGTCATAAAAGAGGAGAAAATGCGGCGCATGGGTGGCTTCGTGGATTCTGTTGTTTATCGACTCCATATCAACGTAGCAGATGATAGTTCCAGAACCGAAAAGTATTTCTCGGATTTGGATAAGGAAGGAGCTAAGAAAAAAATGGTTCAAATGGCTCTGAGCACTATGGGACTCAACTGCTGTGGTCATAAGTCCCCTAGAACTTAGAACTACTTAAACCTAACTAACCTAAGGACAGCACACAACACCCAGCCATCACGAGGCAGAGAAAATCCCTGACCCCGCCGGGAATCGAACCCGGGAACCCGGGCGTGGGAAGCGAGAACGCTACCGCACGACCACGAGATGCGGGCGAAGGAGCTAAGAGATTACCCTCAGTGGCTTCACAATACGGTGAAATCGCTGCAGTATGGTTTTGCATCACACACAACTCGCTCAGAAAAATTACCCTGTGTTTAAGTTTGGAATTTTCAAAAATAAATAAATAAATACTTAAACCTAAAAACCTAAGGACATCACACACATCCATGCCCGAGACAGGATTCGAACCTGCGACCGTAGCGGTCGCGCGGTTCCAGACTGTAGCACCTAGAACCGCTCGGCCATCCCAGTCGACTTGAATTTTCATCATTCTTATTTGTAATTAGAATGCTATGTTAGGTGAGAACAAGAGAATTTTATGTTTTCGTCTGGTCACTTGTGAGATAGTTTTGCCGGACATTATTTCATTCTATTTACAAATTAAATGACATTCGAAGCTATATTGTTTCTTTGCTCGTCTCTTTTTCCGTCTGAATTGCAACTGCTCATATCACTGCATGTTAGTTGAACTAGCTGGCTGGCTAGTGTTATCCAAGTTTAATGCGCCGGTATAGTAGTTGTCCCGCAATATCGCATAGACTATGTGCGTGTGACACAGCATCAAACGTAACCTTATGATCGTAACTGGCTGCACTGGACACACAGCTTGGCTTCTGCTCCACGGGAAACGAAATCCAATTACACTAAAGCAAATGCGGAAGAATACATGGTGTAATGTTTCATCTTGTTTATTCTTATGTTGAACACAGTTTTTTTTGTGGACAAATGCTTGCAGCAAGTTGCTGAAATTGACTTGCCGAAGCGACTTGAAGAAGGAAACATGCGCAAGTTTTTTTTTTTTTTCTAACGTAAACAACTCAGCAAGCGTTTTAAGAAGACGACACAGCCGATTTCCTTGCCTGCGCTTCCCCAGTCCGAGTTTGTGTTCCTTCACTAATGACCTGGTCGTCGACGGGACGTTGTAGCAATCTAACTGCACGTAGGAAGATACCAAAGTACAACGCTAACAGTGGGGGCACCACCTGAAACATTGCTTAGTCCTGCTGTCTGGGCAGGTGGTGGCGTTGCAGCAGCGGCCGGAATCCTCGCGCTCTTTGATGCGAGAGGCAAATTGCGTAACGTATCGTAAAATAAATTTAGACCCATTGTCCGTGGAGCGCAGCGATCTGGTGCTAAACTTCGGTTAAAACAACAGTCGAGATCGCAATAACATTTGTTCATTATGACCCGTCTCTGCTTATTTCGAAGCCATCCTTTGAACAGTGTACGTTAGTGGTTTCGCGTGAAAGACGGAGAAGACGCCCGCACCGTCCACAGGGGGCCCAAAAATTCTGAGGATGGCTTTAACATAAGACAAAACCGGTCATAATAAAAAATGTTATTGCAATCTCGACTGTTGTTTTAACCAATGTAAGTATTGCTTCGAAGATTACCTAGGAAACGTTTACTTGCAGAACCTTATCAATTTTCCTCACTGTTACAGTCACAAAACAGTATTCATAAGCGTCATCAGCTTCGTTTAAACGCAACTGGACTGGAAAATGTTCTCCATTAATCTACTCCATGACAAAACATTTCAAAGTCAAGAGTTTAATGGGAGCAGGTACTCTATCCCCGCCATGTCAAACTGTTTTCCTGGCCGCAGTGGCCGAGCGGTTCTAGGCGCAGGTTCGAATCCTGCCTCGGGCATGGATGTGTGTTATGTCCTTAGGTTAGTTAGTTTTAAGTAGTTCTAAGTTCTAGGGGACTGATGACCTCAGATGTTAAGTCCCATAGAGCTTAGCGCCATTTTGTCAAACTGTCCTTTTGCAATGTGCCTCTTTTTCTCAGGAAGTATTAAGGTATAACTCTGAAATTTCTTTCACTTACATTTACAATATTTGGTAACAGACTGCCTTTTTTAGAAGAATAGTCTATTAAAATTTTAATTTTCAAAAATGTTTTAATGACCCGTTTTCCCAACAAGGTTTTAAAATAAAAACGATTATACATCCCTTAGAAAGCTACAAAATCTCACTTCACACACATGTACTAAGACAACTGACAGAATTTGATTCCTCTGGGATAAATGTTTTCAGGGAAAATGTTCATTGGGCTAAAGAAATTGGGAAACAGAAGTTAAAGTTATATTACATTAACACATTCCTGCTAAGCACTCAACATTTAAATTCACAGATTCTTTCACCGCACCTGTGAAATTACACTGTCTCTGATTTGCAAGCAACACGCTGTACAGAACTATATTTCTGAAATTTTGTAGGAGAGCTTGGTAAGTCCATGTTGGTACGTAACGTTTTCCCTGCGGTTAACCCCTTTCTGATAGTACGCATGCCATACACAAACTTAATATCGTTTTCATTATATTCACTGTTTTCTTTGTTCCAGGTGGCGCTCACCTTTTCTTGATAACTCTGGAGGTCGATCTCGGTATTTCTTTGCTCAAACACAAAAAACACACTCGACACGCTAATCCTACAGGAAACAACTGAACACAAAAGAACAAACAGTGTAGATAACAGCTGAAACCTCAAACCAACGGAAAACGATGTCCCAAGGGTTATGAATTCAAAGAGAAAAGTCACAGAGCAACAAGTGGTCGTGTCTGACTCTCACGCTGCCTTTTAAACTGACGTTTAGGACCTTTAAATAAGGATTTTGTCTAAAATACTTCCACATTCGCACAAAGTAAACTTCAAACCATCGTAATCACCAATAAAAAGAAATCACGTTTTCAAGCTAACTTCCCCCCCCCCCCCCTTAAAAGTCGCACAAAAGCAGCACGCTTCAAGCTTCCACGGAAGCAAATGTAGCTAACTGGTTTCAAAAACTAGACCTTGGCAATTCCGTCTCTTTGATCAAACACTGTCGCTAGCTATCTAATGACTCCAAGGTCTGATGTGAGACGCCTGTCTACTGAACCCATTCAAACTGAACCCATTCAAACTGAACCCATTCAAACTCGTTAAACCCTAACATTCGTCAAGTAATTCAGAAAACGACTAATCAGAATACCACAGCCACGCACGGGAACGTACTTTCGGATTCTTGTATACTTTTCGTACCGGAAAAGCACTATTTATGAACACTACTGATATCTAATTGTCAACCTCAGGCATGTTACACACCACCTGCTCCCTGGAGGGCATACCTAGGAGAGCTGCTGTCTGACTCCTCGAGTTCGCGAGCTCCCAGTCACTGCCGAAAAAAATGTTTAAGCATTCAGTGCTTTCACCGGGTCAGACTCACTAGTAGGACGGAAGCATTCTGAACGATTATTTGCTTCTCCGGTTAATATTACTCCTTTGGACAGTGCTGCTTTCTACCAGGACCTTAAATAGTCTCCTGTTTTACATTTTATTCTGAAAAGACAATTATCCTATGTAACTAATTTGCTTTTGGGAGGCCACCATAGAAATAGTATTTGCTTTATAGAACTGAGCAAGAAAATCTTTTCTTAAAAAGTATAACATATATTGCCAACACCAAATGCACAGTTAAATGTTTGTTTATTTGGAAATATGAATACTTCACTCCATTGTCTAAAGAATTAAAATCGTTTGCTAACAAAATACAGCTCAGTCTTCTAATATAAGTAAAATTATAGGCAACAGCCGATTGTGCTGTCGATATATCAATAGTCTATCGACGGCATTGCTGATTATCAATAGCGCATATCCCTTCTTCATCGTATGATTGAAAAACAGAATGTAAGGGGCCATCAAAAAGTTTCCGTTCGAAGGCCGTGCAGTCCAAAATTAGTATGCCAAGCAGGCAAAATCGTCGTGGGCATTGAGACAATCATCCCAGCGACGCACCAGGTTGAAGTTACCGGTTTCGTAAAACACTGTGTCCTGCTGCGTGAAGAAGTCCGTAACTGCCTGTTGCACATCCTCCTCCGACAGGAATCGTCGACCTTCGAAGGCCTTTTTTAAAGGGGCCACAGGTTTGATAACCGCATGGGGAGAGATCAGGACTATAGAGCGGTGCACTTTAAGCTGGCGTAACTTCTGCGTTACGACATTTGCGATGTGGGGACGCGCCTTGTCGTGAAGCAGCAGCACTCCTTGTCACACCAGTCCACAACGGAGGTTTTCGACAAGACATGCTGCCCCATACACATTCTTCATTCTCCGGTGGATATTTACCTCTGTTTGCACTTCGGCCGCCAAGAAAAGAGTAACAGCACGTTGATCTTGTTTGGACGGATTTGGTAATAACGTCGCAATAGTTCGCGTTTCTGCATTTACTGTACAAACGTCGGAAAGACAGGAACGCCATACTAATTTTTTGCCTTCACGTCGATACTTACTTACCCGCATCGGAGTCGTGCTACGTTGCATATACACTGCAGTAACGCTCTCAAAAGGAAACTTTTTGTTGGCCCTTGTATCTTTCAGTTTCACTACACGGTAACCAGGTCGTGTGTAGTTCCATTTAGTTGATAGGAGGGAGGGGGAGGGTTCAGGACCCCCTGGACACCCCCCCCCCTTTTTGGCTACGTCCTTGCTGGGAGCCGGCGGCTGTTGAGCCCGCTACAACCGCGAGGCCGGCCGGGGTGGCCGAGCGGTTCTAGGCGCTACAGTCTGGAACCGCGCGACCGATACGGTCGCAGGTTCGAATCCTGCCTCGGGCATGGATGTGTGTGATGTCCTTAGGTTAGTTAGGTTTAAGTAGTTCTAAGTTCTGGGGGACTGATGACCTCAGAAGTTAAGTCCCATAGTGCTCAGAGCCATTTGAACCATTTGAACAACCGGGAGGACAACTGGCAAATCCAAAACACAGCTCGATTATCGATACTGTCTACCTCAAACGCATGGCCAATGTCTTCCACGGCGCCACTTCGATAGTCTTCTTTTCAGGCAAATACACGGTGACCCAAAAGTAACGTCTGAAAATTCAATACTTCACGGAATAATGTAGACAGGTAAAACATGCTTGTTGCTCATATAAAAAAAGTGCACGAAATAATCAACAATGGCGCTTCATGAGATACAAAATCAATAATTATCATAACAATTTATTTTTAGGAAAGAGGATGTTCTTTATAAGAAATGCTCAATATGTCAGCCGTCATTCATCAGCGATACCTGTAGTCTAAGGGCAATGTCGTGAACAGTGCACTACGGCATATCAGTAGGTATGGTGAGAAACTGCCCTCAGAGGTTGTCCTTTACCATCCCTAATGAGGTCGGAGGAGCGCGGTAGACTTGGTGATTTCGGGTGACATCGCAATCAATAATCGCATGGATCGAGGTCTGGTGACCTGGGAGGCCAAGCGTGACGCACGTGGCGGCTCTTCAACTACACCTACGTCTACGTAGATACTACGCAAGACACCGTACGGCGCGATCATGAGATCCTCACCAAACGATATGTGCAAGTGATCTTTCACATGAACAACATGGGGTGGACTGCCATCCTGCCTAAAAGTCACCCTTTCCAGCAGGTGTTTATTATCCAGGCTAGGGATGATCTGACTCCCTCTCTAACTACAGCTCATTTTATACACGATTCTCATGCGGCGTCACTGACGTGTTACTTTCCAGCGCTATCTGTTGGACGGTTTACGTACTCGTTTTTGGTTTCTATGAAACCCCATGTCGTTTCAGGCACGAGCCAATTTTTTTTTCACCTCTATACCTATATTATTCCACGAATTAGTGCATTTTCAAATGTTAACGGACTTTTGGGTCACCCTGTACTTTAAGTCTATGAAACAGCTCGGCGTGTTCACATGGCTAGCTTTTACTGCGCAGGTCGTGTACCGGGTAACGGCTCCTGCAGGAAGCCATTCGCAGAATGCCTCGTTCCCTAGGGACCCTACTCAGAGGGGTGCACCACGTCCTCTGTCAGTGCTTCAGGGGACGCAGCAGGCAACTGGGAAGGGACTAAAAGGGTCAGCCCGCTGTAGGTAGAATCTCGCGGCACAACGGAGGTCAAGGCTGCCTGAATAAACATAAAAGGCAACGCTTCTGGGTGTGGTGGTGGGGAAGGTCTGAGGAGGAGGGGGGGGGGGGGAGGGAGTGTAAGGAGTCGAATAAGAGGAAGAGGAGGAGAAGGAAATCCGACGTTCTGTGAAAACTAGTCTTGTTGCGCTTCTATTTTCGTAGTTTATATTGCAGTTATATACGACATTATAATTCTAATACTGTGATCTGTTACTGTGGAAGGCTTCCGGAACGACAGTGTCTGGCATTCTATAGGAAGACAGGATGACACCAAAATGTATTGTTATTTTCGTGTACCATTTTCAATACGCGGTGGCAGTAAGTGTTCTGAAAACTGTGTGCATTCTAAACGTCACAAATCTTCTTGGGCCACAGTATTTTCGTTATCCCCTCCTTATTTGCAAATTACTTTTTACGTTACATCGGTGGGGAAGGCTCCGTTCTTTATAGGTATATCAGAATTAAAACTTCCACGAAATAGAGACCGATTGGCTGTGCCAGTTTACGATTCTCCAAACTATGATGCGCTGATACGTGAACCGAGAAAGAGCGAGAAACTCACTGCATTGATACTCACAGCTGGCTGTCCTGGAACAACAATAAAGCAGATAAGTACTTTACGAATATATATTAATTATAAGGTGGTATCTTAATATTCGAAGCATTTGCGGAGAGAAACGTCACGACTACTACTTCAGAAGGAGACTTTTATCCATTGTGGATGTGGAGCACTGCGACTGTGGTGTGAACAGGTTTTCAGAAATTACTGCAACCAGTCGCCTTTTATGTAGATGTATTTTATTTAACCATGACCGGTTTCGAGCTGCCTAGCAACTCATCATCAGATGGTGTATACATTTAGTGCTTTTTTGTACCCATTGTGTGGGTGGTTGAGTATCTGTGGCTAGACAGAAACGAGAACAAATAATCGCTACATGTGGTACAGTAACACGAAATATTTACAGCATAATTTATGTTTAACGTATAAGAGCAAAAAATCACTACATGTGGTACAGTTACATGAAATATTTACAGTTTAATTTACGTTTTGAGGTGTTATTTACAAATAAATCTTTTTGCAGGTATATATATCTCTTTTAGGACGTATTTTTGAAACCATTGTGTCTTGTTTTTCACAATTTCACAAGTTAAAACTTTCACTAGATGTATATTACTTTTATGAGGCACTGTTGGAAACATATATCTCGTTTTTCGTAAACATCGCTGAACACACTTAGCCACAGATACGAATACAGGATTTACACATTATAAACAAGCCAAAGATTGCAATATAACTACAGTATCAAAGATTTCAAGTTGACCAGAGGCATTATTAGTCATCACACACACTGACAAGAGATTTGTCTTTATTACATAGAAAATAAATGTAAATTAGCTTAAACTAGTAAAATGTTTATTTATAAATTAGCTGTGCAATTTAACAGGTATATAAAACTAGATTTTATACATTATATTTCAGTTACATTTAAGATTATTGGTATTGAGAGTATTATGACAGCTAATTTCTTGCTCCTTCCATTGGCTGATCTTGGCATATGATGTCTGGGATGAGAGGTTGATGGTTAACTTGAAATAATAAGTAATGCTGGAACTTGTAAGGGTGTGGAAAAGGAGTTGGCGGTGGGGGGGGGGGGGGGGGGGGGGGGTTGAGAGGGTGATGTGGAAAGAGAAAAGAGCTGAAGGGGGGGGGGCAGAAGTGGTACAAGCTTTTATGTGTGTGTGTGGGGGGGGGGGGCATTTTGTTACTGAATGACTGTTTAGTTTTTTAAGTTCAAAGAATCCTTAAAATTCTGAAAGAAGGAGTTATTCGCCAGTTCTGTCTGCTCATTTAAAATGGTATGTGGGGAATTATGTTTGTGGGTAAAAATCTCTAATTGTTCGAGAAGATCCATCTTGAATCCCTTGTCTACAGTGTGTAGGATTTGAAGGTTAGTTTTAATGTCTGTTATGGAATGTTTATTATCTGCTAGATGGGTACCCAGTGTGTAGGATTTGAAGGTTAGTTTTAATGTCTGTTATGGAATGTTTATTATCTGCTAGATGGGTACCCATCTAGCAGATAATAAACATTCCATAACAGACATTAAAACTAACCTTCAAATCCTACACACTGTAGACAAGGGATTCAAGATGGATCTTCTCGAACAATTAGAGATTTTTACCCACAAACATAATTCCCCACATACCATTTTAAATGAGCAGACAGAACTGGCGAATAACTCCTTCTTTCAGAATTTTAAGGATTCTTTGAACTTAAAAAACTAAACAGTCATTCAGTAACAAAATGCCCCCCCCCCCACACACACACATAAAAGCTTGTACCACTTCTGCCCCCCCCCTTCAGCTCTTTTCTCTTTCCACATCACCCTCTCAACCCCCCCCCCCCCCCCCCCCACCGCCAACTCCTTTTCCACACCCTTACAAGTTCCAGCATTACTTATTATTTCAAGTTAACCATCAACCTCTCATCCCAGACATCATATGCCAAGATCAGCCAATGGAAGGAGCAAGAAATTAGCTGTCATAATACTCTCAATACCAATAATCTTAAATGTAACTGAAATATAATGTATAAAATCTAGTTTTATATACCTGTTAAATTGCACAGCTAATTTATAAATAAACATTTTACTAGTTTAAGCTAATTTACATTTATTTTCTATGTAATAAAGACAAATCTCTTGTCAGTGTGTGTGATGACTAATAATGCCTCTGGTCAACTTGAAATCTTTGATACTGTAGTTATATTGCAATCTTTGGCTTGTTTATAATGTGTAAATCCTGTATTCGTATCTGTGGCTAAGTGTGTTCAGCGATGTTTACGAAAAACGAGATATATGTTTCCAACAGTGCCTCATAAAAGTAATATACATCTAGTGAAAGTTTTAACTTGTGAAATTGTGAAAAACAAGACACAATGGTTTCAAAAATACGTCCTAAAAGAGATATATATACCTGCAAAAAGATTTATTTGTAAATAACACCTCAAAACGTAAATTAAACTGTAAATATTTCATGTAACTGTACCACATGTAGTGACTTTTTGCTCTTATACGTTAAACATAAATTATGCTGTAAATATTTCGTGTTACTGTACCACATGTAGCGATTATTTGTTCTCGTTTCTGTCTAGCCACAGATACTCAACCACCCACACAATGGGTACAAAAAAGCACTAAATGTATACACCATCTGATGATGAGTTGCTAGGCAGCTCGAAACCGGTCATGGTTAAATAAAATACATCTACATAAAAGGCGACTGGTTGCAGTAATTTCTGAAAACCTACTACTTCAGAATGCACAAAAATCGTTACGAAAGCAACGAGGGATTCATCACAGATTTACGCAGAGTCAAAGAGCTGTTAACTAAAAAATACTGAACGACGCCAGAATATGCCTACAGAGAGCAATGAGAGAAGAGTTCAACGAATTCGAAAATATTTGTCTACTGACCTAACGGAACTGTTGAAAAGTTTTGGTTTTATGTAAAACCAGTAAACGCACCAAAATCATCTATTCAGTCGCTCAGTGACCATATTGGCACCGAAACGGAAAATGACATAAAGCCTAAACAGCGAAGTCAGTCTTACGGAATTGTTTCACTATGAAAGTTCGTAATGCGGTTTCTCTATCAGGTCACTAAACGAACATTAAAATGAAAAATACTGAGCCATTCGCTTTAGAATTACGGAACTTGTTTTTAACTCACTTATTACGAATTCGTTCGCTAGCAGAAATCTCATCTGCAGGAATCAATACAGATTCTGCACATACAAGTCTTGCAAAAATCAGGTCGCTCTATTCGTTTCCATGATATCTAGAACGCCGCATGCAACAGCACTGTGTTTGATGTGGGTGTTCAAATGTGTGAATTCCTCAGGGACCAAACTGCTGATGTCATCGGTCCCTAGACTTACACACTACTTAAACTAACTTATGCTAATAACAACACACACACACACACACACACACACACAGAATTCTCCTCCTGATGTGTCCAGATAGTATAACGATGGTATTATAGAGCGACACATGCAACAAGAAGTTAGTTTTCCGAAACAGTCACTACAACAAAACGAATCTCCAGTGTTAATTGTCTCGCTGCAACTGCACCCGTGGCATGAAAAACTTTTTGAGTCGGGAATGAACAGTCCAGCTTAGGAGTGCAATGAAGAAGGTGGCTCACGCAGATGGCGGAACCAAGAGAAACGATTAAAAAGAGCCCGCTGTACTGTAAATTCCTCAACAGTATTTGCTCGGCAATTGGCCTGCAAAAATAAACGGTAGCATACCTCCAAGCGGAAAGTGTAACGTTCGTGCCTCATCCAAACAAAAGAGGAGGTATCCTGCAGGCGTATTAATCGGATCCGTGAGAGTTTTCAGTACATAAAACGAAGTTTTTACTTGAAAGACCCTACTCTGAAATAAGCTGTGCTTCGTTAGATGCGAGAACCAGGACGAGACTTCGACAATGCTGGAATTTGCAAGCCTTCCGACCAAAAGGGGGCTAACGACCTTTCTGAAACAAAGAATGTGTGAGAGATGAGAAAAACCTGAACTGATAAAAGATGCTGACCATTAACACTACAAAAAGAAGAACTTTCTTACGTGAAAACTCTCAACAAATATTCTTTACTGAAGTCAACACTGAGAAAAAACTAATGCACCGCTATTTCTTACTTTAGTTTGCATGTGGTTCATTGACTGCTGCGTCTTTCGGCCGTTTGTGTGTCCGTCGTGTAGCAGTGTTGTGTCAATGACTATAATGAGTTCGCATAAAATGCAGTTTGATCTTCACCTCGCTTTTGAGAAAAGGTATTATTGAATATCGAAAGCAGGCTGGATTAGACACCACATTCGAAGGACTTGTGTCGGAACGAAATAACAATTTCCGCGACCTGTCAATTCCAAAACATTACAAGCTCTGCTCGTGAAAATTTAACGTCTTCACACGTTATTAGCGCACGGTTCGTGCGTTATCTTTTTGAATGAGTCGCTACCCAGATGTCTACAGCAAGCATTATATACGACTTTGAAGCAGCTCACATAAACACTACTATCGGCTTCTTCTGGTAATGCAGCAGTATTAAAGCACTGACTGGCACATAGTTTCATGTATCAAGCAGAGGCAAAGGTGATGTACCACGACTTATAAGGAACCATATCGTTATCCCAGTGTGACATTAAACCAGATCTCTTCAAGAATCTGTGGCGGATCGGGTACTTTGCGCATAACAGACGATTTGAAGGTAAAAAAAAGGTTTATGTAGTTTGAAACAGCGTAAGTACCGCTGTCAACTTTTGGAAGCACTTGAAACCAATGAAAGCGTCTATGATTTTAACAAGTGCTAGACAAGTATTGTACCAGCGATGACGTCACGCGGTTCGCAGTAGGTATTAAAATCCATGGAGAAGAAATTAAAGCTTTAAGGTTCGCCGATGACATTGTAATTCTGTCAGAGGCAGCAAAGGACTTGGAAGAGCAGTTGAACGTAATGGACAGTGTCTTGAAAGGAGGATATAAGATGAACATCAACAAAAGCAAAACGAGGACAATAGAATGTAGTCGAATTAAGTCGGGTGATGCTGAGGGAATTAGATTAGGAAACGAGACACTTAAAGTAATAAAGGAGTTCTGCTATTTGGGGAGGCAAATAACTGATGATGGTCGCAGTAGAGCGGATATAAAATGTAGACTGGCAATGGCAAGGAAAGCGTTTCTGAAGAAGAGAAATTTGTTAACATCGAGTATAGATTTAAGTGTCAGGAAGTCGTTTCTGAAAGTATTTGTATGGAGTGTAGCCATGTATGGAAGTGAAACATCGACGATAAATAGTTTAGACAAGAAGAGAATAGAAGCTTTCGAAATGTGGTGCTACAGAAGATTGCTGAAGATTAGATGGGTAGATCACATAACTAATGAGGATGTATTGAATAGAATTGAGGAGGAGTTTGTGGCACAACTTGGCTAGAAGAAGGGATCGGTTGGTAGGACATGTTCTGAGGCATCAAGGGATGACCAATTTAGTATTGGAGGCCAGCGTGGAGGGTAAAAATCGTAGAGTGAGACCAAGAGATGAATACACTAAGCAGATTCAGAAGGATGTAGGCTGCAGTACATACTGGGAGATGAAGCAGCTTGCACAGGATAGAGTAGCATGGAGAGCTACATCAAACAGTCTCAGGACTGAAGACCACAACAACAACAACAACTGTGGAGCGCTGTTCATTTTTGGAACACAACCTACGACAGTTCAGAGACAGAAGTGATGACACTTTCTGCAGGACTTGACCATCATTTTGCAGGACAACGCTCAAGCACGTACAGTGCAAGCTGTTACTGATTTGTTTGACTGAGGAGCTGCTAAGTGCTATACCACCTACTGCACTCCTCTGATTTAAGCCCTCGTGAATTCAACTCGAATTCTAAACTGAAGAAAACACTTGACGGCATTCGCTTCAGAACTGCTACACATTCGTCAGGCAATAGACCGCGCCACTCTGTCAACACAACTGGCACTGCTAAGATGATCCTACGACTTCCACATCGCTGGCAACGGGTTATACACAATGCTGGTGACTACTCTGAAGGTCAGTAAAACTTTGAAACACGTAATTATTTTGTGCGAGCTGTAAGTAAACAGTTGCCACTCTTAAAGTTCCAACCCTCGTATGAGCGCATCAGACAACTAACAAAAAGATATTGAATCGAATTGAAGAGAAAAGAATTTTATGGCATGCCTTGGTTAGAAGAAGAGATCATTGTCATGGACACACCATGAAGCGTCAGTGGCGCGTCTATTTGGTAATGGAAGGAGGTGAGAGGGGATACAATCCCCAGCGTGCAGCCAGTGTTCGTTACAGTAAGCAGGTCAAATCTGTGTTAATTTGTAGTAGTTATGAGAGATGAAGATGCTTGCCACAAGCCAGTCTTCAGACTAAAGACAACAACATGTCACACAAAAAAATGTAGTGAATACGAATAGTTCTCGGGGAATGTAGTCTTGTGTCAACAGGTATTATGTCGTAACGTTGTGCGTGGACTGAGCGTTGCGTAAGGGCTGACGACAGAAACCTTGTTTTGAGGCAGTACATATTTGCGAAAGTCATATTTTGAAAAAAAAAAAATACGCTCGTTAATGATCTAATGTTACATGTATAAATCGTTCCTAATCGTTAGATAAACCGAATGAGGTACCGTTATTTTAGAAGATATACTCGAAGAATATTGCCTCACGATTACAACCTAGCCAAAGTACTATATTATATTGATTACAGGTGTATAAGCTCACAGATGATAAAAATGTTAGTTTTGAAGATGGCTGCGTGGTCAGCAACCGTTTGCAAAGTAGAATTAAAGCAATAGCAGCCTTCGGTCACAAAAAAGTAGTCTTTTGACCTAGGTTGCGGCACTGCTATGAGTGCCTAGATCAAAAGTAACACACTCAATGTACACCTGCCCGCAATTGCTTACGCGGCCGCCACAGTCTGATGCTACATTAGCTCGACACGTGTGAGCAGCCCATAGTGGCTTGCCTTCTATGTATTATATTTCAAAAATTTTGTGAGTAAAGTTTTATGGCTTGATATTTATTTTTATACGTGACATGTAAGTAATGTTTCTTTTTTGTACTCATAGTCGGTACTTACACTTCAAAAAATCCCATAATTTCGTAATTATGTAATACGCCAGTTTGAGTGTTGTACTTCTTTTGAAGGCACTCATAGCAGTGCCGATACCAAGCTTAAAAGACTTCTTTTTTGCTATTGAGGGCTGCTATTGCTTAAATTTCTTTTGATAAAATTGTATTTACATAACGCTCTAGTATAATGAATATAAAAATAAAATAAAAAACATTAATTTAATACATTCTTACACGAGCCATCAACGACCCCACAGTGTCATTCATGTCTGAAAGTCTCAGAATGTGTTATTAGTGTTAATATCATTTTCTAACGCAGTAAATTAGCCGATGCTGATTAAAAACTAACATCTTTCTTTGCATCATAGTACGCATTGGAGGCTGCCGGTGTTTCTGAGAACTGGTAGCCCACGCAGGATCTACACACGCTTGCACGCTGTGTCCCTCTTCCTAACGTGCCCCGAGAGTACAAGGCGCGTGCCTTGAGGCCTGGCAGCGTCTTTTAAGACTCGCTGCGTCTTATAAGGCGTTCCGGTGACAATGCGCGCGGCATCTTCGGCACAAAGCGGCAGCTGCCGTGGCAAGCAGCTGCGCGGCACGCGACCCTCGCCTCCCCTCGCCCACCCCCCCCCCCCCCACCCGGCAGCCATGTTTCTCTGGCGCCAGGTGTGCGCCCGCGCTTCTCGCGTTTCTTGAAGGTTAAAGGAACGGGCACCCGACAGAACGTCTTCACGGGATATCTGCGTTTCAACAGGGAGTGCGCAGATACACTACTGGCCATTAAAATTGCTACACCAAGAAGAAATGCAGACGATAAACGGGTATTCATTGGACAAATATATTATACTAGAACTGACACGCGATTACATTTTCACGCAATTTGGGTGCATAGACCCTGAGAAATCAGTACCCAGAACAACCACCTCTGGCCGTAATAATGGCCTTGATACGCCCGGGCATTGAGTCAAACAGAGCTTGGATGGCGTGTACAGGTACAGCTGCCCATGTAGCTTCAACACCATACCACAGTTCATCAAGAGTAGTGACTGGCGTATTGTGACGAGCCAGTTGCTCGGCCACCATTGACCAGACTTTTCAATTGGTGAGAGATCTGGAGAATGTGCTGGCCAGGGCAGCAGTCGAACATTTTTTGTATCCAGAAAGGCCCGTGTAGGACTTGCAACATGCAGTCGTGCATTATCCTGCTGAAATGTAGGGTTTCGCAGGGATCGAATGAAGCGTAGAGCCACGGGTCGTAACACATCTGAAATGTAACGTCCACTGTTCAAAGTGCCGTCAATGCGAACAAGAGGTGGCCGAGATGTGAAACCAATGGCACCCCATACCATCACGCCGGGTGACACGCCAGAATGGCGATGACGAATACACGCTTCCAATGTGCGTTCACCGCGATGTCGCCAAACACGGATGCGACCATCATGATGCTGTAAACAGAACCTGGATTCATCCGAAAAAATGACGGTTTGCCATTCGTGCTCCCAGGTTCGTCGTTGAGTATATCATCGCAGGCGCTCCTGTCTGTGATGCAGCGTCACGGGTAACTGCAGCCATGGTCTCCGAGCTGATAGTCCATGCTGCTGCAAACGTCGTCGAACTGTACGTGCAGATGGTTGTTGTCTTGCAAACGTCCCCATCTGTTGACTCAGGGATCGAGACGTGGCCGCACGATCCGTTACAGCCATGCGGAATAGATGCCTGTCATCTCGACTGCTAGTGATACGAGGTCGTTGGGATCCAGCACGGCGTTCCGTATTACCCTCCCGAACCAACCGATTCCATCTTCTGCTAACAGTCATTGGATCTCGATCAACGCGTGCAGCAATGTCGCGATACGATAAACCGCAATCGGGATAGGCTACAATCCGACCTTTATAAAAGTCGGAAACGTGATGGTACGCATTTCTTCTCCTTACACGAGGCATCACAACAACGTTTCACCAGGCAACGCTGGTCAACTGCTGTTTGTGTATGAGAAATCGGTTGGAAACTTTCCTCATGTCCGTACGTTGTAGGTGTCGTCACCGGCGCCAACCTTGTGTGAATGCTGTGAAAAGCTAATCATTTGCATATCACAGCATCTTCTTTCTGACGGTTAAATTTCGCGTCTGTAGCACGTCATCTTCGTCGTGTAGCAATTTTAATGGCCAGTAGTATATATTCCTACGAGAATACTGGCGGGATGTATGGTTTGCATTGTGCAATTATGCATAATACACCAACGTTATGCGCTAGTTATGATATTGTAAAAGAGATAGTGATAAAATGCTAATCGTCATCTCGAAATTTTTGGTTTCATGATTAATTTTTGTTATTTTCAGGTGTATGTCTCCTGGTACACTCTAACCACGATGCCAGAATAACGTAACGCGTCACTAGAGGACTAAAGCAATATAGCGCAGCTCAATGACAATGTGCAAAAATTCAGTGCTGGAGGTACCCTCACATGGCGAGAGGTGGGAACAAATGATGCACACAGGAATATCGTCGAACATGATCGTTTTGGTTGTTTCAGCTGTTGTGGTGTGCGAAATCAATGTTAGATGGGCGTACTGACCTCCAAACATTTGAACATGATATTGTAACGATGTACTCCTTCCTCATGGTCGTCTTTTCAGGGGTGCATTCGGTCCTGACTTCACTTTTATGGATGACAACGCGCCGTCGCATCGAATAGTGCAGATGAAGAAGCTCATGCAACGAGAGGATTTTCGGTGAATGGACTGGCCTGTCCGTCTCCACGACTTAAATGGGCACGACAAAATTCTGTTCGTCGATGCCACGCCTGCATGACGCTGGGTGACGGCGCCATGTTGAAAAAATATTCTAATGTGCCGGTAGCAGTTTTAGGAACTTGTGCTGGTAAATGGAATTCATTATTACTCTACTGTATACTTAGGATTTTCGGTCTCTCTGATCACTTTACGATCACCGTTATCAGGCCATCAGCAGAGAAAAGTATCTGAGGGCACTGAGGAGAATTCGGTGGAAATTATGTACGTTAAGGTTCGCAAGCTTGAGCCCTTAGTCTGTGCGAGTAGATTTTGATTTATACCTGCCGACTCGATCGTTCCTGTACTCCGTCATGCCTGAAAATTTGTAACATCATCATGTAATCACCCTGTATATTAAGGGAGTCACGTCATAGTAATACATACATACACACACACACACACACACACACACACACACACACACACACACACACAAAATGACGCACCACGAAGGAATTATCCGAATGGGAAGAAATCGGTAGATGTTATTTACATGTACAGACAAACAAATGATAACAATCGCAGAAAAATTGAATGATTTATCCAAGAGAAAGAGTTTCAAAAAACTAAGCAAGCCAATGACGTGTTGGTCCACCTCTGGCCCTTATGCAAGAAGTTATTCAGCTTGTCATTGATTGACGGAGTTGTTGGATGTCCTCCTGAGGGATATCGGGCCAAATTCTGTCCAATTGGCGGGTTAGATGGTCAAAACCCCGAACTGTTTCGAGGGCCTTCCCCACAATGCTCCAAATGTTCTCAATTGCGGACAGGTCAGCCAACTTGGGCTTATGTTTCAGCAAGATATTACCCGGCCGCACAGGGCGACAATTTCTACTCCTTGTCTTCGTGCTTTCCAAAATCTTGGCCAGCAAGGTCTATCAACCAATAAGAAGCCTAATAGCTTCTTGCGTTAAGGGCCAAATGTGGAGGAACGTGTTATTAACTTCTTAATTTAGGATAATGGAATGTAGTCGAATTAAGTCGGGTGATGCCGAGGGAATAAGATTAGGAAATGAGACACTTAGTAGTAAAGGAGTTTTGCTATTTGGGGAGCAAAATAACTGATGATGGTCGGAGTAGAGAGGATATAAAATGTAGACTGGCAATGGCAAGGAAAGCGTTCCTGAAGAAGAGAAATTTGTTAACATCGAGTATAGATTTAAGTGTCAGGAAGTCGTTTCTGAAAGTATTTGTATGGAGTGTAGCCATCTATGAAAGTGAAACGTGGACGATAAATAGTTTGGACAAGAAGAGAATAGAAGCTTTCGAAATGTGGTGCTACAGAAGAATGCTGAAGATTAGATGGGTAGATCACATAACTAATGAGGAGGTACTGAATAGGATTGGGGAGAAGAGGAGTTTGTGGCACAACTTGACTAGAAGAAGGGATAGGTTGGTAGGACATATTCTGAGGCATCAAGGGCAGTGTGGAGGGTAAAAATCGTAGAGGGAGACCAAGAGATGAATACACTAAGCAGATTCAGAAGGATGTAGGTTGCAGTACGTACTGGGAGATGAAGAGGCTTGCACAGGATAGAGTAGCATGGAGAGCTGCATCAAACCAATCTCAGGACTGAAGACCACAACAATTTGTGAAGCTCTTTCTCTTGATTAAATCATCCAAAATTTCTGAAATTGTAATCGTTTGTTTGTTTGTCTGTACATGTGCATCGCAGCTACCGATTTCCGCGCCATCCGTATAAATCCTTCGTGGCGTGTCGGTTTTTTTTAGAGTGTAGAATGAATGTGCTCCCCAGTAACAATCACTCCAACAAATCCATTTCACCAGCGAAGCCAAAGAGCGCTGGACACTCTCGGCGAGTATCTGTAATAGCGCATGGCCGCTAACGAGAGCAGAAGCCGGACAACGAAGCGGGCAGACGCGCCGGAAGCAGGCCGCCGGGCTGGGGCGCGCGCGGTTTCCGGTGCGACTCGGGTTCAACGCCTGCCGCCTCTGCGTTCTCACCACCCAAACACAGGCTGCCCTGCCGTCTCAGCTCCCAGCCGCACATTAAACCGTGTTCTCTTGCGGCGAAGAGGTACCCCGAGCATCGTTTCACTCTCGCCACGAAAGCGCGTTATTTCTGTCTTGCTGTCTAACGCCCTTTCAAGTAAACGGTCTGAGAAAATAGATCGCAAAGTAAAGTGGATTATGAAGTCGAAATTCTGGAAAGAAGGGAAAAAAAACAGCACCAGGTGAGTAATCCACAATGCCTACAAAATAGAATGGGGTCGAACATTAAGCAAAACAAGTTCGATGCAATTTTGTCATATGATGACATGATGGAGACCGTGGCTATTGTTTGAAGACAAATGTTGATGGTGTTAGGACAGCAACCATCTACAAATTTACTTTCAGTTCCTTTATTCAAAGGCTACCGTTACCGATTTCGAATCGTTGTGATTCATCCTCAGACGGTTTACATGCTTTCTTTATGACATGTGGTGTGTTTTTTATAGATTAATTGTCGTGAAACGTCGGTTTCGAGTGTTTGTTTTCATCAAATTCGTCCAGCAGATGTAAATGCATTCCCACTGCTTTGCACACGTAAATTGTTCTCACTGAACACTTAAGATTTTTCACTGAGATGATTTCTACCACGCACCACATGTTTTGATACATACAAAGAGCTTACAAACCTGTACCCAAACCTGTGGTGCGTGGTAGAAATCATCTCAGTGAAAAATCTTAAGTGTTCAGTGAGAACAATTTACGTGTGCAACTATAAGAATGCAGTGGGAATGCATTTACATCTGCTGGACGAATTTTACGAAAACAAACACTCGAAATCGACGTTTCACGACAGTTAATCTATAAAAAAACACACCACATGTCATAAAGAAAGCATGTAAACCGTCTGAGGATGAATCACAACGATTCGAAATCGGTAACGGTAGCCTTTGAATAAAGGAACTGAAAGTAAATTTGTGGCTGGTTGCTATCCTAACACCATCAACATTTGTCTTAAAACAAGTTCGTATTATTTGGGGTAGTCAAAGTTTTAGTTATCACTTCGAAAAAACAAAGTTATGTACCTTTTTTTTGTTGTTGTTTGCTGGTAGATGACTGTAGTCCTGGTACTCATTGAAACACCCACGTCATAGTACCGTTGCACGCCGCTAGAGGAAATAAAACAAAATCGCCTTAAGTGATCCAACCTTCGGGAAAAAACTGAGAACTGAATGGCAGGGAGCAACAAGGAGAACAATGCCTCAGCCACTGCAACAACCTCTGTTCTGCTCCAACTGCGTTACACATCGGTTTCTAAGGTCTAAGCCGACGGCATTCTTTTGGGTGTTCTCACTGATTCTGTTTATTGGGATACTGCTGTTTTATCAGTGGAGCTAGCACATTCCAGCTATTTCAAACGTCGTTTTATAAATAAAACATAGTACACTTTCGACAGACTTAATTTAGGTAAAAGTGTTGCTATTACAACCCCAGATTGGTATTTGTTAGTGAACTTAACGACTTTCAAAAGTGGCAGAATTTGTTCGGGTTGTTTGCAGAGTATACAGGGTGGTCCATTGATAGTGACCGGGCCAAATATCTCACGAAATAAGCATCAAATGAAAAAACTACAAAGATCGAAACTTTTCTAGCTTGAAGGGGGAAACCAGATGGCGCTATGGTTGGCACACTAGATGGCGCTGCCATAAGTCAAACGGATATAAACTGCGTTTTTAAAAAATTGGAACCCCCATTTTTATTACATATTCGTGTAGTACGTAAACAAGTATGAATGTTTTAGTTGGACCACTTTTTTAGCTTTGTGACTGTCACAGTCACAAACGTATAAGTACGTGGTATCACGTAACATTCCGCCAGTGCGGACGGTATTTGCTTCATGATACATTACCCGTGTTAAAATCAACCGTTTACCAATTGCGGAAAAGGTCGATATCGTGTTGATGTATGGCTATTGTGATCAAAATGCCCAAAAGGCGTGTGCTATGTATGCTGCTCTGTATCCTGGACGACATCATCCACGTGTCCGGACCGTTCGCCGGGTAGTTACGTTATTTAAGGAAGCAGGAAGTGTTCAGCCACGTGTGAAACGTCAACTACGACCTGCGACAAATGACGATGCCCAAGTAGGTGTTTTAGCTGCTGTCGCGGCTAATCCGCACATCAGTAGCAGACAAAGTGCGCGAGAATCGGGAATCTCAAGAACGTCAGTGTTGAGACGAATGTCGTGACACGTATCGCCAAATGCATTGAGGTTGACGGACATCATTTTGAGCATTTATTGCATTAATGTGGTATTTACAGGTAGACACGCTGTAACAGCATGCGTTCTCAGAAATGATAAGTTCACAAAGGTACATGTATCACATTGGAACAACCGAAATAAAATGTTCAAACGTACCTACGTTCTGTATTTTAATTTAAAAAACCTACTTGTTACCAACTGTTCGTCTAAAATTGTGAGTCGTATGTTTGTGACTATTACAGTGCCATTTATCACAAAGCGAAAAAAGTTGTCCAACTAAACCATTCACATTTCTTTACGTACTACACGAATATGTAGTAAAAAATGGGGTTCCCATTTTAAAAAAACGCAGTTGATATCCGTTTGACCTATGGCAGCACCATCTAGCTGGCCAACCATCGCGCCATCTGGTTTCCCCCTTCAAGCTAGACAAGTTTCCGTCTTTGTAGTTTTTTCGTTTGACGCTCATTTCGTGAGATATTTGGCCCGGTCACGATCAATGGACCACCCTGTATATGTGCATATTTAATAGTAAACGGAGTCACTGTCGTAACAAATTTGGAGACACAGAGTCGACGCGTCTATCCCGGAAACTCGCTATTCAGTCCCACCTATCTTGAGCACAGGGAGAACACTCATCAGCTCCAGATGTTCCAGACAGCCGGTCGTTGTAGCCGAGCGGTTCTAGGCGCTACAGTCTGGAACCTCGCTGCTGCTACGGTCGCAGGTTCTAATCCTGCCTCGGGCATGGATGTGTGTGATGTCCCTATGTTAGTTAGGTTTAGGTAGTTCTAACAAGGGAACCTCCCCATCGCACCCCCTCAGATTTAGTTGTAAGTTGGCGCAGTGGATAGGCCTTGAAAAACTGAACATAGATCAATCGACAAAACAGGAAGAAGTTGTGTGGAACTATGAAAAAAATAAGCAAAATATACAAACTGAGAAGTCCATGCGCAAGATAAGCAACATCAAGGAGACCGAGCGTTCAGGAGCGCCGTGGTCCCGTGGCTAGCGTGAGCAGCTGCGGAATGAGAGGTCCTTGGTTCAAGTCTTCCCTCCTGTGAAGAGTTTACTTTTTTTATTTTCGCAAAGTTATGATCTGTCCGTTCGTTCATTGACGTCTCTGTTCACTGTAATAAGTTTAGTGTCTCTGTTTTGCGACCGCATCGCAAAACTGTGCGATTAGTAGACGAAAGGACGTGCCTTTCCAATGGGAACCGAAAACATTTGATCGCAAGGTCATAGGTCAACCGATTCCTTCACAGGAAAACACGTCTGATATAATAGGTTTGTTTATAAATAAATAAATCTTCTGCTACCAGTCACGATTTTTCTTTATTTTACAATTGCACGACGCTTTTCGAGAAATAATTCCCGTTTTCAAGTGCGTTTTTTTGATGTGTGTTAAGCCATTTCTTTTGATGTTGTCAGTGTGTGTGGGTCTGCTTCATTTTGTTGACTTTTAAGTTTTCTAATGGTCCATTTGTGTAGTCTCTCACACACACTTAACATCACACACAACTTGTACACTTTACACATCGAAAATATCTTACGTAAACAAAACAGTTACAAAGATCTTCTTACAGGTAGTTCACAGAGATAACATTATAGGTCTTCCACAGATTATGATATGCTTTTGTACAGAGGTTATTTATCTTAACAGTTTGATTTTACAGTTGTGCTTAGTTATATGTTTTACTATTTTTATTTAAGTATATTTTCAGAAACCATTTATAATGGATCAAATCAAACGTCTGATATGTTCTATACGACACTGGTGACGGCATGAGCGTCACATGACAGGAATATGTTGTCGACCCACCTAACTTGTACACTTGGCGAATGTGTTAAAAGATTCTTATACCTTGCCCGATTTAGGTTTTCTTGTCGATGTGATAATCACTCCCAAAAAAGCGATGAAAACATAAGAGTTTTTCAGATAATAATCGTCTGAAAATAAAAAATTAAAATTTTCACTCGAGGGAAGACTTGAACCAAGGACCTCCAGTTCCCCAGTTGCTCACGCAAACCACGAGACCGCGGCGCTCCTGAGCTCACACTGTCATTAATGTTGCCTATTTGCGCATGGACTACTCAGTTTGTATATTTTGCTTATTTTTTTCATCGTTCCACACAACTTCTTCCTGTTTCCTCGATTGATCTGTGTTCAGTTTTTCAAGGCCTATCAACTGTGCCAACTTATAACTAAATCTGAGGGGGGTGCGATGGGGAGGTTCCCTTGTAAGTGTAGGGGGCCGATGACCTTCCCATAGTGCTTACAGCAATTTGAACCATTCTTTTGTTCCAGACAGGCAGCCCCGTGTGGCCCTAAGATGACGACTGCCACGGGCTACTACCTGCGGGCCCGCCCGCCAGACGTCTCACCCGATTGGGAAGTTGTTGTTGTTGTTGTGGTCTTCAGTCCTGAGACTGGTTTGATGCAGCTCTCCATGCTACTCTATCCTGTGCAAGCTTCTTCATCTCCCAGTACCTACTGCAACCTACATCCTTCTGAATCTGCTTAGTGTATTCATCTCTTGGTCTCCCTCTACGATTTTTACCCTCCACGCTGCCCTCCAATGCTAAATTTGTGATCCCTTGATGCCTCAAAACATGTCCTACCAACCGATCCCTTCTTCTAGTCAAGTTGTGCCACAAACTCCTCTTCTCCCCAATCCTATTCAATACCTCCTCATTAGTTACGTGATCTACCCACCTTATCTTCAGCATTCTTCTGTAGCACCACATTTCGAAAGCTTCTATTCTCTTCCATCCGTCCATGTTTCACTTCCATACATGGCTACACTCCATACAAATACTTTCAGAAACGACTTCC
This sequence comes from Schistocerca nitens, assembly GCF_023898315.1. Lineage (NCBI taxonomy): Eukaryota > Metazoa > Arthropoda > Insecta > Orthoptera > Acrididae > Schistocerca > Schistocerca nitens. The sequence goes on along the minus strand of NC_064615.1, from coordinate 519,362,792 downwards.
TGACACTTAAATCTATACTCGATGTTAACAAATTTCTCTTCTTCAGAAACGATTTCCTTGCCATTGCCAGTCTACATTTTATATGCTCTCTACTTCGACCATCATCAGTTATTTTACTCCCTAAATAGCAAAACTACTTTACTACTTTAAGTGTCTCATTTACTAATCTAATCCCCTCAGCATCACCCGATTTAATTTGACTACATTCCATTATCCTCGTTTAGCTTTTGTTGATGTTCATCTTATATCCTCCTTTCAAGACACTGTCCATTCCGTTCAACTGCTCTTCCAAGTCCTTTGCTGTCTCTGACAGAATTACAATGTCATCGGCGAACCTCAAAGTTTTTACTTCTTCTCCATGGATTTTAATACCTACTCCGATTTTTCTTTTGTTTCCTTTACTGCTTGCTCAATATACAGATTGATAACATCGGGGAGAGGCTACAACCCTGTCTCACTCCTTTCCCAACCACTGCTTCCCTTTCATGCCCCTCGACTCTTATAACTGCCATCTGGTTTCTGTACAAATTGTAAATAGCCTTTCGCTCCCTGTATTTTACCCCTGCCACCTTCAGAATTTGAAAGAGAGTATTCCAGTTAACGTTGTCAAAAGCTTTCTCTAAGTCTACAAATGCTAGAAACGTAGGTTTGCCTTTTCTTAATCTTTCTTCTAAGATAAGTCGTAAGGTTAGTATTGCCTCACGTGTTCCATCATTTCTACGGAATCCAAACTGATCTTCCCCGAGGTCCGCTTCTAGCACACAAAAAAGCGCCAGCGAGCGCAGCCGTTCGAGAGCGCATAATGCAACACGTCTCGCTGACCTGTGCCCGCTGGACAATGCCCGCCGCCTCCTCTCACCGGAGGTCGCGACGACCGGTGTCTCGTACCGGCAAGGCGGCAACAGCCAACGGAGCGTGATGCCGGCTTGAAGATAATGGACACTATAAACGCGCGCGTAAGCAAGTTATCTAAATAGTGTGGAAGCCGCTCGCACAGAGTGAACGAAGGTGAATTTTCAGGCAAAGGCGCCCCGAAAGTAGACTGACACATCGGATTGAGAAATAGAAACTAATAACTACAATAAAGCTTCAGGCAACGAGGGTAATTTTCGAGACCTAGAAATAACAGACAGAGGTGTCCCGTGATGCGATACCATACACATCAGATCTTCGTGAGCGTACTTGGTAACACACTATTACTTTGGTTCCACGGCTTGTTACAGTACTTTCTAGGTGACGCCATTTAGCGGCTCAAATGTCGTAGCTGTATTAGTGTGGGTAACTGTGGTGAAAGAGTATAATGTAGTGTACCGGTGTGTCTTATTTCGTTGTTGTCGTTTTGTTGTTGTTGGTTGTGGCGGTGGTGGTGGTGGTGGTGACGATGTTGGTGATGGTGGTGGTACGGCTGCGCCTGCTACCGCTACTTCTGTTGATTACAGTGACGACTGATGAGAGGGAAAGGAGAAACTGAAAACTCGCGCCGACGCAACAGTATTAAAGAACTTGGTGGGAAACTGAAAATTTGTGCCGGGTCTCCTGCTTTCTTGGCAGATAGATTGAACACTACGCTATCCGGACATAGTGGTCACCACAACTGCACGCCTCCCGTCAGACTCAAATTCTCAACTTATACCACAAACTACTGATGTAGTGCCCCTAAACATTAGCCTCATTACTCCCGACATCTCAGCAACTGCCGTAAGAGTTAGAGCTTCGTGTGCATCTGCAATGAGAAGATCACTGGTCTTCATCGCCCTAATTCCCTCTTACGGAAATAGGCGAGTTGCCGCGAGTAATGAGGACAGCGCGTGGTGGAAGTTGAAAATTCGGGTTTGCCGTGAGGCGTGCTAGAGTGGTCCGTGCAGTTGTGGTGACCACTGTGCCCGGATGGCGTAGTGGTCAGCGCATCTGGTTAGTAATCAGGAGAACTGGGTTCGAATTCCAGCCCGGAACAAATTTTTAATTTGCCTCATTGATACAAATTATGCCACTGGCATTAATTCCTTTGCGTCTTGTTTCATAGTGACTGTAGGATGAAAATGGCGTCCGTTCTTTTGGACATGTCCGAAAAACAGACATCACATATACACAAAGCGTTCTTCGCCCAAGAACACCAAAAGTGCCATGGTACTAACATTTCCATCCAATGCATGGACTGTCATCTTAATGTCAGTACCCTCAGTCCATGTGCGATTATCTAGAGTTTTGGCCAATAGACCACCGTTCAGGGATCAGGAACTGGATCTCTCGCCATCTCCTTCTCAGTCTAATATCGGCGACGAAAATTTGTTCCGTTTTCACAGTCGCAGCTTAGCCCCGACAACAGCGCCGTCGCACAACTGTGGCCACACGATTTCGGCTACAGAATCGGGTTTTCACCTAATGTACGATTCGTAGCTACACTACCTGTTGGAGGGAAGGGACCTGTCGTAATTTTTATATTTAGGATTGAAAATTCTCGAAATCAAGACTGCAAATAAATTTTTATTTAGATTACTAGCTTCAGCCATACACGAGCCATTTTCAGATCATTAAAAAATTCTTGAAGGTAATTACACTAATCACGACTGTTTCTATGATCTGAAGGTCGCTGGTGTGTACATAAAACTAGTAATAAAATTAAAAATTTATTTGCGATCTCGACTTCGAGGATTGTCAATCCGTGATATAAAAAAAATAATAATAATTCATAGCAATAGCGACCAATATTGGACGTCACTCACAGGGCAAGAAATTGCATAGGAGTCCTGAAATTTGTGGAGTTCCAAGCACTGGCAATGGAAATAATTAGTTTACTACCGAATAAGTGCAGACATGGTTCTGAACAGTAATGGAACTCACACCAGTACCTTTCGCTGACTTAACAGAAGAAACATGTGGAACATTTCTTGTTTACTGGTAGCTTTCTGCTGGGGACTTCGATAGACAGAATTCTATTCAGAGAATTAAGTGCAAGAACAGGCATATAGAACAACAAGATTCTTACATACCAAGTTCGGAAGGGTAGCCAACGGTACCGATGGACAGCCGTGTCAGCCTCAGCCGACTGGCTTCATCGGGTGTGGATACGGAGGGGTGGGGGTCATCAAACAGCTCTCCCGACCGTTGTCAGTTTTCGTGAACTAGAGCTGCTACTTCTCAGTAAAGTAGCTCCTCAATCGGCATCACGACGCAAGCTGCACCAACGTAGGTGAACAGCACATGGGGACCCAGGTGGCCACTCACCCAAGTACGTATCACGCCTGACGGTGCTTAACTTCGCTGATCTGACGGGAACCAGTGTATCCGTCGAGGCACTAGCGTTGACAAACTTTTAATTCTCACTTCGAAAGAACTAAAGTTATCCACTAATTTTTGTTTGTTTTTAGGTACATATCTGCAGCCCTGTACAGACGAAGTCCCAGCATCACAGTACCTCATCATCATGCCGCTAGAGAATCCGAAACAAAATCCCCATGGATACAGCAAAAATGAAATGCGCCACGGCTCCTCCGTACTGTAGCGCTGGGATTTCAGTCTATACGAAGACTGCAGACACGTACGTGCAAAAGCCGCGAAGATTAATTATCTCATTTTATTTTTTCGTGGTCATAATTAGAACTTTATGACTACCCCTTCGTAATGAGGGCGTAGAAAGACAATTGTGACGGACAGGTCGCCAAGTGAACGGCGCAGATGACTAACCAAGCAGGAGTTGGTGGGCTTTGTTCCGTCGCTGCCAAGGCCGCCTCCCAGGCTTGCCCGTGGTGACTGGTGAGTGGTGACGGCGCTGGCAAGCTTCCCGCCGCGCGTCACCGCCGCACCACCTGCGCGCCCTCATGCATTATTCGGCGGCCCGGGCGCGTTCCCCCGTGATCGCCACATCACGGTGACACTGCGCTCTAGAGTTATACCCAAATTTTATTTACCCGTATTTCGAACGATAATATGGGACACACCGAGGAAAGGCATGTAGTCTAGCTGTCGCTCATTCCTTGATGAGCGCTCGGCTGGATCACGTGGTCTACTTTGATGTTGAGAATGTTTGTTTGTATGTACGAAATCGTGAGAATGGCTACTTTACTTTTATCAATAGAGCCAGGTGTCAGGGTTCAAGTCCCTGAAGTCCCTGTCAAGCATTCCATTTTATTTTATCACAATCAATCCCCCCCTCTCCCTCCGCCACACACCACTAAAACGTGTTATGTAAGCTAGATCCTCAAGGATTAAGTAATTCTGCTGTTGTTTCTCGCTTGATTTCATAGCAAATGTATAGCCAAAATAGGGCCTTGTACATCGAGAATCATTCTCAGGAGTAAAATCACCTGTTATTTGACAGACAGTTGCTGAGACTTCTTACCATACTCCGTTGAGTATAGCTCAGAGCATATTTTTGAAATTACTTAAAAAGATTTATTGAAACATGAACTTTGTTTATAAAGTTGTGCCGGCCGCGGTGGTCTAGCGGTTCTAGGCGCGCAGTCCGGAACCGCGCGACTGCTACGGTCGCAGGTTCGACTCCTGCCTCGGGCATGGATGTGGGTGATGTCCTTAGGTTAGTTAGGTTTAATTAGTTCTATGTTCTAGGCGACTGATGACCTGAGAAGTTAGGTCGCATAGTGCTCAGAGCCATTTGAACCATTTTATAAACTTGTATTTTCACTACACATGACTTTTATCACGATTGGTATTCGTGTCCAGCACTGTGGTATGAAAATGTAGCCTCTTTAACAACACACTTTTCAATACTGTTATTACCTTATTTGGTTTTAAAGAATTTTTTATCTTTGGCGAAGCAGCAGCATTAATGGCACTGCTCTGTTTAGTTGTTTCCGCCGCGCGGTCTATGGCGCCTTGTGACGGTCCGCGCGGCTCCCCCCGTCAGAGGTTCGAATCATCCCTCGGGCATGTGTGTGTCTGAGCCGGCCAGAGTGGCCGAGCGGTTCTAGGCGCTTCAGTCTGGAACCGCGCCACTGCTACGGTCGCAGGTTCGAATCCTGCCTCGGGTATGGATGTGTGTGATGTCCTTAGGTTAGTTAGGTTGAAGTAGTTCTAAGTTCTAGGGGACTGATGACGTCAGAAGTTAAGTCCCATAGTGCTCAAAGCCATTTGAACCATTTTGTGTGTGTGTGTGTTTTGTCCTTAGCGTAAATCAGTTTAAATTAAATTAAGTAATGCGTAAGCTTTGGGACCGATGACCTAAACAGTTTGGTCCCATAAGACCTTACCACAAATTTTCAAAATTTTAGTTGTTTTCATATAGTTTTCGATATCACCATGTCTTTTACGTGCAACAGAAAAGTCTTCAGTACTCAGTGTACAATAAACATGATCAGTGTTACTGTCATTATGCAATTTCAAAAATTTGTATTTCAGTTGCAGCTTACCATCGAACACACACTTTCTCTTTTACACTGATAAACGATGAGGAAATACACGAATACAGATAAAATAAAAACAAAAACGTGTAGACGAGTTACTTCACACCCGAAAACAACATAAACACACTGCCCCAGTATTGTTCACAAATGACTACTGAAGAGTTGTGGGGAACCGGTACCCACGTCTCTCCATCGACGTCAGTGCTTTTTCCAGTCAGCTGAGAGAGGTACGGCCGCAAGAGAACGTTTAAAAATGCGAAATCGAATATATAGGCCTCAGATTTCTCAAAACACGGATAGTTTAGCAAAAAAAGGTTCAAATGGCTCTTAGCACTATGGGACTTAACTGCTGAGGTCATCAGTCCCCTAGAACTTAGAACTACTTAAACCTAACTAACCTAAGGACATCACACACATCCATGCCCAAGGCAGGATTCGAACCTGCGATCATAGCGGTTCCAGACTGTAGCGCCTAGAACCGCTCCGCCACTCCAGTCGGCATAGTTTAGCAATCCCAGACACGACACCGGGCAGCACTGAAAAACCAGGGCTGTCCGGGCTAATACCAAACGTATGGTAAGATTACTTTACACCCACCTTGATATCCAGAAGCGCTTGATGTAGGACTTTTAGCCACAAGTTTGAAATCGAGATATCGCATGTCACCTTCCCATTCACAATGCCAAAGAATAACTTTAATTTAGTAGTTCGTATAGCTGTAAAATTGTCATCGGAAAAGACCTGCAGCGAGTGCTTAGTGCGCTGGTGGGGCCGCGGCCGGTTCGCGGTGCTGGCGCCGGATGGCCTGGCGCGGCCTCGCTACACAGGAAACGCCGGGCAGCTGCCTTCCTGGACACACAGGTTCCCCGACCTGCGGTCGCGCTTCACTCGCTGCATTCCGCCATTCCACTCGCCAGCATACACCCCGCAGCATTCGAGGCTGGAGAGCTTATGTAGTATACAGTTGCCAATATTCCAGCGGCTATGTTTTTCGCCACTCTATGAGAGGGATCTACTAAAGTACTTTGGAAGTCACATCCCGTCAAAAATACGCAATTTACAAACTACACCAAAGCATCATGTCGAATCTATTATTTGATAACAGTTTAAAATAAACGTCTTTCCTGCATGAAGAGCCAAAGAAACTGGCACACCTGCCTAATATAGTGTAGAGTCTCCACGAACACGCAGAAGTGCCGCAACACGACGTGGCATGGACTCGATTCATGTCTGAAGTAGTGCTGGAGGGAACTGACACCATGAATCCTACAGGGCTGTCCATAAACCCGTAAGAGTACGAGGGGGTACAGATCTCTTCTGAACAGCACGTTGCAAGGCATCCATGATATGCTCAATAATGTGCATGCCTCGGGAGTTTGGTGGCCAGTGGAAGTGTTTAAACTCAGAAGAGTGTTCCTGGAACCACTCTGTCGCAATTCTGGACGTGTGGAGTGTCGCATTGTACTGCTGGAATTGCCCAAGTCAGTCGGAATGCACAGTGGACATGAATGGATGCAGGTGATCAGACAGGATGCTTACGTACGTGTCACCTGTCAGAGTCGTATCTAGACGTATCAAGGCCCCATATCAGTTCAACTGCACACGCCTCACGCCAATACAGAGCCTCCGCCAGCTTGAATAGTCCCCTGCTGACATGCAGAGTCCATGGATTCATGCGATTGTCTCCATACCCCCGTACAAGCCCATCCGCACGATAAAATTTGAAACGCGGCTCGTCCGACCAGGCAACATGTCTCCGCTCATCAACAGTCCAATGTCGGTGTTGATGGGCCCAGGCTATGCGTAAAGCTTTGTATTGTGCAGTCACTAAGGGTACAGGAGTAAGCCTGCGGCTCCGAAAGTCCATATCTATGATGTTCCGTTGAATGGTTCGCACGCTGACACTTGACTGCCCAGCATTGAAATCTGCTGCAATTTACGGAAGGGTTGCACCTCTATCAAGTTGAACGATTTTCGTCAGTCGTCGTTAGTCCTGATCTTTTTCCGTCCACAGCGATGTCGGAGATTTGGTGTTTTACCGGATGCCTGATATTCACGATACACGCATGAAATGGCCGTACGGGAAAATTTCCACATCATTGATACCTCGGAGATGCTGTGTCCCATCGCTCGTGCGCCGACTGTAACACCACGTTCAAAATCATTTAAATCTTGACAATCTGCCATTGTAGCAGCAGTTATCGATCTAACAACTGCGACAGACACTTGTCTCATACAGGCATTGCCGACCGCAGCGCCGTATTCTGCATGTTTACATATCTCTGTACTTGAATATGTACATCTATACCAATTTTTTTGGTGCGTCAGTGTATCATAACTAACAGCGCACATTGACAGATGTGAAAGTATATGAAGCAAACCCGTACGATTACATATAGCACCGCAAACGAGCTGTTCTTGAAGTAATTGGGACTGTGTTGTTACGAGCGGCCACTGGCTTCAGTATGAAATATAGACCTAGTTAATATAAATGTATTTTAAACGTAAACATACCGATCAAATCCCCATCTAATGGGTTCAAATTTTACCCATTGGCTACTTCAACAACACATACAACACTGCCTCGGCACGTCACACTGTAGAATTTACTGTGTATTCTTGCCTATTAAAGAAAAAATGTCATCCTCACATTTGGATCAATATTACAGTCGTCTCTGCAGCGATTTACGATTTCTTTCAAACACCCTTGGAAATCAGTTTGCTGCTCCAGTTCTTCAATCGTATCAGCTGGAGCTACATACACCACACGAACAAAATGCAGCCTAATCGTGGTCCAGTTCGCCGCGTTAGATGTCACCTTACATCAGCAGCAAAATGTGAATTTCAGCCGATTTAGTGGGGACTTAATCGAAAAGTTAGCATTTAAAATATATTGTGTTAACTAGGACAATATTTCATATTGTAGTCAGTGGCGACTTGGTTTTTGCTATTAATTGTAGTACATTCCGAAGGAATATATAAAGTGGAAGCGGCTATGCCATTCAAATGATTTCTTTACCAACTGTGGGGCGTAATTATGTCGCGTAAAGAAACTGAATGCTAACACGTCACCAGTATCGTGCTCACAACGGTAGAGAATGTTATTTCCACGTCGTTGGGAGGAGGAGGGGGGTATTACAATTTCGTAACAGAGACTAAGTGCTCGTTATTAGATCGCATTGATATTGGCAGGTGTCAGTTTTTAGAGTTTTACTTCTGACAGACGCGAGATGAACACAGCGACACACAGACATACACTACTGGCCATTAAAATTGCTACACCAAGTAGAAATGTAGCTGATAAACAGGTATTCATTGGACAAATATATTATACTAGAACAGACATGTGAGTACATTTTCACGCAATTTGGGTGCATACATCCTGAGAAATCAGTACCCAGAACAACCACCTCTGGCCGTAATAACGGCCTTGATACGCCCGGGCATTGAGTCAAACAGAGCTTGGATGGCGTGTACAGGTACAGCTGCCCATGCAGCTTCAACACCATACCACAGTTCATCAAGAGTAGTGACTGGCGTATTGTGACGAGCCAGTTGCTCGGCCACCATTGACCAGACTTTTCAATTGGTGAGAGATCTGGAGAATGTGCTGGCCAGGGCAGCAGTCGAACATTTTTTGTATCCAGAAAGGCCCGTACAGGACCTGCAAAATGCGGTCGTGCATTATCCTGCTGAAATGTAGGGTTTCGCAGGGTAGAGCCACGGGTCGTAACACATCTGAAATGTAACGTCCACTGTTCAAAGTGCCGTCAATGCGAACAAGTGGTGACCGAGACGTGTAACCAATGGCACCCCATACCATCACGCCAGGTGATACGCCAGTATGGCGATGACGAATACACGCTTCCAATGTGCGTTCACCGCGATGTCGCCAAACACGGATGCGACCATCATGATGCTGTGAACGGAACCTGGATTCATCCGAAAAAATGACGGTTTGCCATTCGTGCTCCCAGGTTCGTCGTTGAGTAACCATCCCAGGCGCTCCTGTCTGTGATGCAGCGTCAAGGGTAACCGCAGCCATGGTCTCCGAGCTGATAGCCCATGCTGCTGCAAACGTCGTCGAACTGTACGTGCAGATGGTTGTTGTCTTGCAAACGTCCCCATCTGTTGACTCAGGGATCGAGACGTGGATGCACGATCCGTTATAGCCATGCGGATAAGATGCCTGTCATCTCGACTGCTAGTGATACGAGGCCCTTGGGATCCAGCACGGCGTTCTGTACTACCCTCCTGAACCTACCGATTCCATATTCTGCTAACAGTCATTGGATCTCGACCATCGCGAGCAGCAGTGTCGCGATACGATAAACTGCAATCGCGATAGGCTACAATCCGACCTTTATAAAAGTCGGAAACGTGATGGTACTCATTTCTCCTCCTTACACGAGGCATCTCAACAACATTTCACCAGGCAACTCCGGTCAACTGCTGTTTGTGTATGAGAAATCGGTTGGAAACTTTCCTCATGTCAGCACGTTGTAGGTGTCGCCACCGGCGCCAACCTTGTGTAAATGCTCTGAAAAGCTAATCATTTGCATATCACAGCATCTTCTTCCTGTCGGTTAAATTTGGCGTCTGTAGCACGTCATCTTTGTGGCGTAGCAATTTTAATGACCAGTAGTGTACATGGTGTTAGAAATTGATTTTTACGACCTTGGTCACATGTATTTGAAAAATGGGAATAGGTATGGAAGTGCCGTTTGTGGCATAATGTTCACTGACACCTTCAGCGTCAGCAGCCGTTTTGCAGAGTTCAATGTTTGGGCCATCTTTAATAATCAAGATATCTACGGTATAGTCCAGCTTCTCTCACATCTGACCTACCATGTCCTCATTAACGTATGCAATGTAAGAAAGTAAAGAAAAAAAATTTAATAGGGTTTTGTTTGGAGTCCTTGGTGCCAGGAAACGAATCGTCCTTTACCAATCCAGCGAGCTGGAAATGTGTCGTAACGCCCTACCTAGCGATCAAAGACCCAATGAGCAGGGGCACCATCCTGATGCTGCATGATGTCAGGTTGGTGTCCTACGACCTGTGGAAATACAAACTGTTCCAACAGGACTAAATAAACAGTCCAGGTTCTTGACGCCTCGGCACAGAAAACCGGTCCCACCACGTGGTGATAAGGCAGTCCTCACCACACTTGTACCTTTGGATTGTTCCACGCAATTGTTTTCAGAGCCCCAGAACCTCACATTTTGTCGGTTTACATGAAACCAGCTTGGTCCATGAACGTTTTCAAATCGTCTATTTCACTGTCGCTGAGACTCAGAATCTCAATTGCAAATGCTCTCCGCTTATGGTTAGTCATCACGTTGAGGCACAAGCAGCTGCTGAATTTTCTACGCGTGAAGCTACAGTCTCTTGTGAAGCACCCTGTGCACCGTGATAGATGGTATTGTATGTTAACCGGGGCCTAGAAACGACGGAGAGGCTCCGTCCCCGCCGCAGCCGCAAGTAGTCCACAACCCCACGACGACTACCGCAGTCCACTTCACCCCTCCGCCGCCCCACACCGAACCCAGGGTTATCGTGCGGTTCGGCCCCCGGTGTACCCCCCAGGGAACGTCTCACACCAGACGAGTGTAACCACAATGTTCGAGTGATAGAGTAATGGTGGTGTACGCGTACGTGGAGAACTTGTTTGCGCAGCAACTGCCGAAATTGTGTAACTGAGGCGGAATAAGGGGAACCAGCCCGCATTCACCGAGGCAGATGGAAAATCGCCTAAAAACCATCCGCAGACTGGCCGGTTCACCGGACCTCGACATAAATCCGCCGGGCGGATTCGTGCAAAGGACCGGCGCTCCTTCCCGCCCGGAAAGCCGTGCGTTAGACCGCACGGCCAACCGGGTGGGCCAGTGATTGATGGTAGCTGCAAACGCTTGGTGGATTGATTTGGTAGCGCACCGAATAAATGCCTGTTGCACCTGTTGTATATCTGCATCAACCGTGCTCGGACGCCCAGAACTCGTTCTACTCACGACACTTGCGGATTCCTTGAATATCTTGTACCTCTGTCTGAGGGTTGGGGGTGATGGTGACGTGCTTCCGTACCGTGGGCAGAAGCTCCACTGGACCTGTGTGTCAGATTTGATCTTTATCAGTCATTCCACACACCGTGTCATCTGGTAGGGGAAAGGAGGGGGGGGGGGCGGATGAACATTATGCCGAAAACCGCGCCTTTCTACCTTTCCCCCTTTTCGAAATTTACGTGATCAAAGTTGTAAAGATCGTCTTACTCTACGATATCACCGGGGGGAACTTCGCTCTTCATTTGAATTTTGTAGCGTTTGCGGGCATTTTCTTATACAATCGTGAAAACGGGCTATGAATTAAACACTCGCGAACACTGCCGCCTGCCAGCCACGTCAAGAGCAATAGATGACAGAAGCGGGTGTCTGAGGCTGAGAGACTTCCTCGGCCAACAGAAGGACGAGGCGCGCATGCTGACGGCGCTGGCGGCCGGCCACGGTGGAGGGGGCGTGCGTGCGCCAGTCCGGCGCGAGGCGGGACTCCTGGCAGCGGCGCGGCGCTTCCCAGAAGCGGCGCCGCGTGGCGGAATGCGGCGTCGCCGCGGCCGTGGCCGCAGCCTTGGCGGGCGACACTTCGCTCTGTACTCAGCTTAATGAGCTGCGGGGCGAGTCTGCGGCAAATAGCCCTGTAGGTGCAGGGTTTGACAACTGATTTTTTGTTTGTTTTCATGTACGAGTCTGCGGTCCTAATACATATTGATATTCACACGCCACAGTATCGTAGCCCGCCGCTAGATGGGCCAAGACAAAAAGGCGGACCCATTCTCCACTTTATCAATGGACTGCGTCCTCTCTCTCTCTCTCTCTCTCTCTCTCTCTCTCTCTCTCTCTCTCTCTCTTCCCCCTCCTCTGACGGCGTGATCCGGTACTGTGGCGTGCACCAGGACCGCAAAAAAACACCTGCAAACAAACAAAAAATCAGCTACGTAACTATTTTTTCCATGTACCAACTAAACGTTTATATCCACCCCTCGTTTTAGCCGACGATCTTAGAGTGCTCGGCATCATCACAGCGGATAAACAGGTAAGAACGACCGTCAGGAGCGGAAATAACAGTGCTAATACCTACAGATAGGAAACCAACTGAAATCGCTCAAAAGAGAAAAGGCCGACCGCTGAAACTAACGAGATACCAAATCGATTCTACATAGAGTATGCGAAAGAACTTGCACCCTTCCAGCAACAGTGTACAGTAGGTCTCTTGAGGAGCGAAGCGTTCCTAATGATTGCAAAATATCGCAGGTATTTCCCGTTTTGACGAAGGGCCATCAAGCAGACGTACAAAACTATAGGCCTACATGTCTAACGTCGGACTGTTGTAGAATGCTGGAACATGTTTTACGCTCGACTATTCTGGAGACGGAACATCTCATCTGTAGGAACCATCATAGGTCCCGAAAACAGCGATCTTGTGAAACCCACGAGACACAGAAAGCGCCAGATACATGCGCCCTGGTAGATACCACGATGCTTGCCCCCCCCCCCCCGAAAGGCATTCTATACAGTTCCGTATTGCCGGCTAAAGAGCAAAATCCGCGCGTTTGGATACCAGATCAACAATGTGATTGGAATTTAAGAGTTTCTAGCAAACCAAACGCTGCATCTTATTCTGAACAGAGAGAAGTCTTCAGACGTAAAATTAACTTCGGGCGTACCCTACGACAGTGTTATAGGACCATTAATTTTAACAATATACAGGTATATAAATGACCTAGTTGATAACATCGGAAGTTCGATGAGGCTTTTCGCGTATGATGTTGTACACAGAGGAGTCGCGACGCTAGAAAATTGCAGCGAAATGCAGGAAGACCTGCAGTGGACCGAAGCTTTGTGCATGGAATGGCAACTGACAATCAACACAAAACAAATGTAACGTATTGCGGATACATGGACAGAAAGACCCTTTACTGTATTATTCCATAATTGCAGAATACTCGCTGGAAGCAGTTACTTCCACAAGAAATCTAGGAATATGCATACGGAGCTATTTGAAGTGTAACGGCCACATGAATGGAAAAATCCTCAGGGTATGTACTCCATCAACAATGGAAGTGACTTACAAAACACTGGTTCAACGAATACTTTAATACTGCTCGTCAGTAAGGGATCCGTACCAGATAGGGCTGATAGAGGAAACAGAGGACATACAAAGAAGAGCTACACGTCTCGTTACAGGTTCATTTGGTAAGGCGAAAGCGTGACGGAGATACTGAGCAAACGCCAGTGGCAGCCGCTGCAAGTGAGACGTTCCGCAGCACGTTACGGTCTATTGTTAAAGTTTCAAAAGAGTACATTGCTAAAAGAGTCGACCAATACACTGCTTCCTCCTACATATACCTCATGAAAAGACCGTGACGATAAAATTAGAGAGTTCGAGCCCCCACGGAGGCTTGCAAGCAATCGTTCTTCAAAAATGGTTCAAATGGTTCTGAGCACTATAGGACTTAACATCTGTGGTCATCAGTCCCCTAGAACTTAGAACTACTTAAACCTAACTAACCTAAGGACATCGCACACATCCATGCCCGAGGCAGGATTCGAACCTGCGACCGTAGCGGTCACGCGGTTCTAGACTGAAGCACCAGAACCGCACGGCCACACCGGCCGGCAATCGTTCTTCCGGTGAACCACACGCGATTGGAACAGGAAACGGGGGGAAAGTGGTATTGTTACACAAAATAACTCCGCTACAGACCGTATGGTGGCTTGCAAAGTATGTATGTAGATGGAGATGTATGGGGACCTAGTGAGCGCACCGAACAATAAAATAGTCAGCCCCAAGTGATATCACGTACATACCGCGTAACACTGCCTCTAACCTTGACAGTGGCCTTCATTCGGCGAGGAAGAAAGTCGACAACTTTCTGCAGGTAAGCCATATCCAGCTGTAGCCCACTCATTGATGATTAGATCCTGCTGAGTTACCATATTGTGGGGCTGTTGATTGCTGTGTCTCACCCGCTGTTCCAAATGGTAGCAAATATTTCCTGCGGGATTAGAGTCGGGTGATTTGGTGGGCTAGTCGTGGTGCATTCCTCGTCAAACCAGGAGTGTAAGTGTGCAGTCCTGTGAACAAGGATGTTTTCATGTCCGAAGATGGGCAAGTCACTATCACACTCGTCATGTAAATGTAGAAGAAAGGCCAAAAATCATTATGAATGTTGAAAGAAACATAGGTTAGTGTTCACGGTAACATGAATGAGTGAGGTCATGTCTTGGCGCAAAAAACCTCCAAATCATCTCTAGCTGAACTATCATCTCTAGCTGAACTACACTCTCCACGCACTGCAGGTTAAGTGCCTCAGTGGACCGTTGGTGCAATCGACTCGTCGCATTTGAGAGGCAAAACTGTGACTCGTAGGACATCACACGCCTATAGCCACTACTGCAATATTTCTTTGTTCTGTGGCCTAACGAAGACGTGCAGTTTTACGTGTCGCTGTGACAAATGGTCATTTGCTAGGTCCCCGACTCCAACCTTCCATTTCATGGGAACTGTTTGCGATGAACGTGCCTTCATTGACAGCAGGAATTCCCATCGGTTTTCAAACCGATTGTCATTGACATGGCGTGACACTCGTCTGTCGGTCAGGATCTTTTCCAACCACTGTCTCCTGCATGCAAGATGGTAGCAAGTAGTACACCATTCCTTGTCCACACGCTGGACAGTCCATATGGATACATCAACATGTTTTAACATATTTCACACATGTTTATAAACGTATTTCACCTGGATCTCATACCGAATTTCCCCCTGCAGTTTCGTTTTAATGCAGCTTAATGTTTATGATGTCATATCTTCTGAACTATGTGTCGTACAATAACATTTTTGCAAGTACATTTAGTCGTATATGTGAATGCTGAGCGCAAAAAGGGGTTGCAAATAGAGTTCATAGTAAAGAAGTCATAAATTAAAAGATTTTGCCTGATGAGGTAGTTTTACGATACAAACAGCGAAAATGTAGTATGCGTTAAACTTTTTTTTCCTTTCATCATTTTAGGGATGGGGAGGGGGGTTCTGCGAGAAAAAAGTCTCGTAAAGATTTCAAATTATGTGTAAAGTTGGTTGCAAATCACGAAGTGGACTCATTCTCAAATATTGGATGAGCATAACCTGCCTATTTGCGCATCGTGAGTTACGATGCTTTTCTACTTTCCACCCCTTTGAGTGGTAGGTGGTTCCTACACGCACACTGTGGTTCTTTCCAGACAGTAAGTGAAAGATTACGAAGTTTGGTTGATATCAATGGAGTGGTTTAGGAAGAAATGTGAAACATACATACACACATCCTCTTTTATAATACGTGTGGATACAGTTCTGTTTTAGGTTAATTTTTGAAGAGACCGGAGCATGGTTGAACAACTTTACACAGGAGGAAATAGAGCTAATGCCCGGGGATAGGTGAGTCACGAGGAAGCGGGCTACGGAGTGTTTACTTCCAGGTGAGAGCAAGTTCCGCTCCAGATGCTCACCTAACTAATTGGCTGCCTTTGGGGCAGTCAAAAGCAGCCTGAAGGCACGATGCAGCCGACATCGACCGTTGGTACGAGTGTTTCCCGCGCGCGTGTTGAGCGGACTCAGCAGAATTTGCTCAAATTAGTTTACTGCTACAATAAGCTACGTGAAAATCATCTCCGTTACCAAAAAGTCTTGGCAACATCAAACTTAGTGAACTGTCGATTAAACAAAATCTTAAATGAGAAAGTTCAAAATTCCTACTGAATAAACAGTCAGTTACAACCCAATAAAGACAACAAAGATGTGATTAGAGAAGCTGAGGAGGAAACAGGTTGGGTCGTAACGACAGCAGTTCAGCTGTTGTAAATCTAAGAGGTCGGTGTTGGGGCGACGGGTGGGGAGAGAAGGATACAACACCCGTTCCTCAACTGTAAGGAACGGAAACATCCATTACCTCTAAGGGACTCATTTAAGCTCTCCGAAATGTGACTACCATTATCTTTGTTTATGAACGGAGGCGGCAACTCACTGCAAACTTCTCTCTTTAAGCACCGTGACACCTCATTATCCCATCTTGTCTCAGATGGGGACTAGAAATGTATCAAGCTACCCTTCACGAAATCCAGTAAAAGTCGTCCAGTACGAAGAACAGTAAAAGCACTTAGCAATGCCTGTTTCTTCTCGGCTTTTGCTGAGAACACTGGTGACGTTGTAAGTTAGTGACGTACGATAAGAAGACTGTAGTTCCGATAACAAGCTGCAGAACGTTACAGTTCACAAAATTATCACTGAATGGCATACACATTATCTGAAATTTTACTTACGTTCTGTGCCTCAATTTCAGATGACTTTCCGTCCATGCAAGTTCAGATCAAGTTACTGGACCGTTTGGGCACTATTCTCATATTCAGATATGGTCCCCAGCTTACTATTTCAAACATGAAGTAGATCAACAGCTACAACGAACGCAGTCAGAGTTTTCAAGAACTGTACCAGGCCACCTCTTGGGATTAAGTTGTAATGTCGCCTGACTGAGACAGCCCCTAAGCGTGCAAGTGAACGTATGGTGGCCATATTTTCAGTACCCTGTACTACAAGTGAACAGCACCCCTCGCCATTTCCATCACTGGACACTGAGTTAACTGACGGCAAGTCATAACTACAGAAATTTGTTCTTCGTACCATTATTGTTAACGCAGAGGTAACTACATATACAATAAAAGAAAACACTAATTACTTAATGCAGATTGTTAAATACGTAAGGAAAGTAACAAGAAATGACACTATTATCTTAGTACCAGACAAAACAAATGAAGCCAGATTACAGGAAGTATTCGCTTTGCATCGGCTTGTGTTGTTATACCTCACCTGCCCACCGCTCCAGCTAACAAAATAGCACCCAATGAAAGTGACGCAACACCGTGTGGTCTTAGAAGCGTGTGATTCGATACAACTTTCAGGTATGAGTCAGTTAATTGGAATGAGAGAGAGACTGGAAAATATCCAACGAATAACTAAGGAGTCAGAGTGCAAGTGCTACGCCGGCCGTTGTGGCCGAGCGGTTCTAGGCGCTCGAGTTTGGAACCGCACGACCGCTACAGTCGCAGGTTCGAATCCTGCCTCGGGCATGGATGTGTGTGATGTCCTTAGGTTAGTTAGGTTTAAGTAGTTCTAAGTTCTAGGGGACTGATGCCCTCAGATGTTAAGTCCCATAGTGCTCAGAGCCATTTGAACCATTTTGCAAGTGCTACTCTCAGATGAAGAGGTTAGTGTAGGAGAAGAATTCGTGGCGGGCCACACCAAATCAGTCAGAAGACTGACGTTAAAAAAAAGTGATTTATTCTGCATTCACGATTTACAAGGCAACAGAAAGCGATTTTTAAGTTCTGAAGTCAGGGGTGGGGATGAGGGAGCACTGGTATTCAATATCAAGTTCACATGTTATCAAGCATCAATTAAAATTACAAAAATGTAATCAAATGAAGGCCCTATAAAACTGACACGGGCGAGAGAGAGAAAACAATAGCAATGAGGAGCAACAGTGGAGCAAGAAGGGCCGGGCTTTTAGGCCGTAGCATTTCGCTGTATTGTGCCGCAGGCGGCTGGCGGTGTTGCCTACCAGGTCCTCCGTGATGGACACGAATGCTAAGTGTTTACTCCTGCAGGACACCTACGAACATGAAAATGACTCATCCTGCCGGGTCCTGTTTAAAAAATTGGCCACAGCAACAAAACAGCATATGTCAGGGTAGCTACTATTTTCTACTACCACCCTCTACGGCCATTCCTACAAAAAGCTATGTCTTAACAGCGAGTTTTCAGGGAACCCTCCAGAACTTTTAGGTCGCATATTACTAGGTTGGTCCTAACTGAAAACTTAACTCCCATCGCCACCCCCTACGAACGCAACCCAGCGTCCCTAGCGCCCTTCACGCCAACGATCTCGTCTACCCGTCTCCGCCATAATAATAGTTTGAAAGGTGTTATCTTAAAATTAACCCGGACCAAAATTACCACTGTACAGAGGGAATGATGTTCAGTAATTTCCGTCTCACTCTCGTCTTGCGGACATGCAGAAAACAGGGATGCAGTTGTTTTTTGTTTTAATTCATAGATTGGTTCCCTAATAAAATAAATGTCACTGAAAGACACATTCGCTTGAGGATGTCTAGCATTCACACGCTTTTATGACTCGTGTGACAGTGCCACCACACGTTCATAATGCGATAATAAGTAAAAGTGGCAGCTTAATGTTTTTAACTCTGTTGCAGGTAAATATATGATTAGTGGCTTCTGATGTAAGATTCGTGAATTTCCTTTCGCTGGGGCAGGCCTGAGAGGGTACAGTGACGGACGGACCTGGGTGGTCCCAGCGCTATGAATACGGGGACGACTCGAGCTCTCCCCTGCTGGGCACCTGCTTCGCAGAAATGCGGCCACACGCTGGCCGGTTTCCGGCGCTCGCGGGGTGGCACGTTCTTAGAAGACAGCAGGGCGACTACAGGTGCCCTGCGCGTTTCTGGTGTGACGAATCTCCCATTTCGTGTCGGTGGTCCGTACTGTGGGAAAATTCAAGAATCCAAATTTTCGGAACGATGTCAGCCCATCAGAAGCGTCATTAGCATAGGCGCTATAGTGGAAATGTCTGAACCAATACAGAATGTACCAATCTCTGGGCAGTTAATAGGCATACTGTAAGCGATACTGGAGAAATTTTAGCAGACTTCCGTTGCGTTTCATTGTGTTGAGAGGAATTCTTCGTTGTCACTATGGCGAAAACTGTAAATCCTCACCTCTAGGCATGAGCTTTCTGGGAGCAGAGAGAAACGTTAAGAGGGAGGGAGGGAGAGAGAGGGGGGTGGAGAGGGAGAGGGAGGGTGGGAGAGAGAGAGAGGCACAGATTTTGGAAAGCCAACTGCGCTTCCAAAGCAATCTTCTGTTCAATTAGAGGTATCCACCACTTGTTAGCAGAATAATCTGAATCCAAGTGACATTCGCTCAAACGATCATTTGGCTCTGAGCACTATGGGACTTAACAACCGAGGTCATCAGTCCCCTAGGACTTAGAACTACTTAAACCTAACTAACCTAAGGACATCACACACATCCACGCCCGAGGCATGATTCGAACCTGCGACCGTAGCAGTCGCGCGGTTCCGGACTGAAGTGCCTAGAACCGATCGGCCACCGCGGCCGGCTAAACGATCATTTATTGCATTTTTGGGGACATGAAATGTGCATTCTATTGTGGAAATTGATTTTTTTGGTATTTTTGAAGAGTTTTTTTTTTCATTTTAACATCAAATGAATACTTGATCATAGATCCATTTTTAGAGAATATCCATTCTACTGTTAAAGCAATTTAGAAAACATAAACTGAGTGTTTAAAAGAACCGACTTGTTTTCCCGTTTTCCTGCCGTCGTCCGCAGCTCGTGGTCAAGTGGCTAGCGTTGCTGCCTCTGGATCACAGGTCCTGGGTTCGATTCTCGTCCGGGTTGGAGATTTTCTCTGACAAGGACTGGGTGTTTGTGTTGTCCTTATTCGTGACAGTGGCTAGATTGGACTGAGTAAAAAATTGGACTGTGAAAAAAATGGGGACTTTGTACGGGCGCTGATGACCGTGTAATTGAGCGCCCCACAAGCCAAACAAAACATCATCCTTCAGTCCTACAACAAATTAGGTCAGGCGACCCATAAATATAAATATGACCGATTTCTTCTATATAATTACACTGGGCACTCACTGTGGCGGCTTCTGTTGTTAAGCAGGTCCCGGAGACGGAACAATATATTAGGGGTAGGAGAGCTAATAAGTTACATGACAAACGATTGATGAGAATTGCTCTCATTTATATTTAACGGTCCTGGAATCACAGAGCGTTTCCAACTACTGTGATTATCAATTTGATGGGTAAAGGCAGCATAAGGTTTATACCAGTTTGCATATCGTTTGTGCACTGAGCACGTAAGTGTGGCAGGCACTTTCCATTGCCGAACCACGGCACATCACCCTCACAGCAATGATCTTACGAGCTGTACACTTCAGTAGTCTGCCGACTACGTTCTCGACTGATGGCGTTTCGATGTCCTTTGAAATGCACACACAAATGCAGACGAGCTGAAGTAATGGAAGAGCCAATAGAGGTTGATCTACACATTTTGAACTATCTTCAGCAAAAAAAGGAAGGGAGGGATATCAGAATTTAATGTAGCATCGACGACGAGGCCGTTAGCGATTGGCTGCATCTTTCTGCACGGAGTCATTACAGAATTCGCCTTAACTGATTTAGGGAACGAAGTAAAATCCAAGTCAGGATGTCTGAAGAGGATCTGATTCTGCACCTACTGAATACGAGTACAGCGTCTTTAGAACTGCATCACCACACTCATTCACGGTCCACAGTGCCGTGGGACATTGATTCCTGTTCTCAGTGTCTCCAAGCACCCTCTAGAATACCTGGCGGTCTTTCACTGTCATTCCGAAACATCCAGTAGACCCGCCCAGGTAACCGCAGGCGTCATTCGGGGAGGCGTGCCGCCCCATGCCCGAGTCCGCCGAGTGGTGTGGATTTTAGGCGGTGTCTCACATCGAGGTAGGTGAATACTGGGGTTGTAACCGCGTCCCACCTATCACACGATTCGCAAACATTTCGAAAACGTCCGCTTACTTTCACATGGGATAACCAAAGACAATGACATTTGGGATACACCAATTTGCGTCACGTGGGGGAAAAATGGATGGCGAAAGGAAGGACATACGGCCACTCACTT
The DNA here is from genome assembly GCF_023898315.1 of Schistocerca nitens. Classification (NCBI taxonomy): domain Eukaryota; kingdom Metazoa; phylum Arthropoda; class Insecta; order Orthoptera; family Acrididae; genus Schistocerca; species Schistocerca nitens. The sequence goes on along the minus strand of NC_064615.1, from coordinate 519,341,641 downwards.
CGACTGACATTTCCAAATCGGAACGTTACCATGCGGACGCCATGAGGACACTGAACAAAGGCCAGGACAGTCGTGATACTTGAAATCATCTTGAGCGACTGTAGAAATTCATTCAGCCCACAGACCCTCGCCCACTATTGTTCGTATGTAACGAACTGAGGACCCAGCTATTGCACAGCAACACTCGCCCACAATGGGCCACTCGGGCTACCGTGAAGGAGAGCGAAGCTGTGGCGGAGAGTGCAACAGGAATGCGAGGAGCAGCCTGCAGCGGGAGATGCTCGCCGGGCGCCTTTTTGCTGAAGCCGTCGTCCTTGGGCCTGGAGCTGGAGAGCTGGACCTGGAGCCGCAGCCCGCGGCCACTACCCGTGGGCCTCGCGTGCCAGACAGCCCCTCCCCTGCCCCCGCTGCTGGTTTTAATTGGGCGCTCGCGGCCCATTACAGCGCCGCCCAACCCGCATTAATCCTTTTATCCGGACATCTCTATCTAGCAATCAATTTCGGTCTGGTCCGCCTTGAGAAAAACTGGCATACGTTCCTGTCCCCTTATAAAAAGAAAGAATGAACGTTCCATTAAGATATTTGTAAGCAGATCACCGCTGTGACGGCTTATGTGTGGCTGTGCTGCTCGTAATACGTGCAAGCACAAATAACTGGATATCATAACAACTGATGAGAATTGCTATCTATGTTTAACGGTCCTGGAATCAGCGTGATTAGCAATGTGATGGGTTAAGACAACATAAGGTTTATACCAGTTTGCATATCGTTTGCGCGTTGAGCACGTAAGTGTGGTTGACACCTACAAAGAAAAAGTTGGCCTGTGGAAAGCAGTCCCGGGGCCTGGATACCAGCTACAACTTATGTATATTTTTAGATGTAGAGTTTGAAAAGCACCTGCGACAACCTGCGCAATTCTATCAGATAGCGAGGATGTCTTGTTTGACATTGGTGTATTTTTGCAGGGACCACACTGCTTCTCGTACCACGCACAGTTTCAGTCCTATGAATGTTATCGTCAGTCTACGGGGCTGCATTGGGAATTTTCAGTCGAACAAGTTATGTAAATATCGGTCGAGGTCGTTCAGTAGCTCGCTGTTGGCGTACCAGGTCAAATGGAGTGCCACCAAGGCCAGTGCTTCGGTTCTGGATACCCAACATTTCAAATGGAGTGTCACTTTAACCAGTGCTCCATTTCTACATACCTGAAATTTCAAACGAAATGTCACCTGACCCAATGGCCTGTTTCTGCATACCTGAAATACCACTCGAGCATCGGGATAGACAATGCAACTTTTTTCTGTAGCTTCTCGTATTTACACCGAAGAACGGAGGCTTTAACTTCGCGTCGACTAACATAATTCGAAAATTTTATTGGAGACGTAAGATATAGAAAAACTACCATGGACGTTTGAAAGGAAAGGACCCAAGTGTTGCCTTCAAAATGGCTCTGAGCACTATGGGACTCAACTGCTGAGGTCATTAGTCCCCTAGAACTTAGAACTAGTTAAACCTAACTAACCTAAGGACATCACAAACATCCATGCCCGAGGCAGGATTCGAACCTGCGACCGTAGCGGTCTTGCGGTTCCAGACTGCAGCGCCTTTAACCGCACGGCCACTTCGGCCGGCAAGTGTTGCCTTAGGTGAGTATGAAAACCACGTAATACATAACTCTCGATGGACAAGACAGTGATGTGAATCCTGCTTTCCCCCTGAATGCATCCAGCGGCTTAACTATTGCGCAACCTACATCGGTGTGAATCTCAGAGACAAGATACGGTGTTAGTCTTCCACCACCCAATCTCACTCAGAAGAACGATAAAATTTTCAAGATATCGCACAAAAATACCAAATTCCAGTGGATGTGTTCTAGGTAACTATTTTTTTCCAGACTATTGGATTATCAGGCACCATCCTCCACACAGGATGAGAGTTAAGGTCCCTCAGCGGCTGCTTCGATTGTACTTGGCTGCATTCAAAGCGGCACGGCACTGATAGCTGTCGCCATAAGTCGCCCGATGACATCGGCTTGCAGCTTGTTCACAGTGCGTCCGATTTCATTCGCCAGTTTTTGGGGGGATAACTGCCGCGGCTGTACGGATTGTGGTACTAAAACGACGGCGAGTGCGTGTGAACGGTTTGTATTAGTCTCGAAATGAACTGTACAACTACCGTACATTCTTTCCTCAGTTACTGGAGTAATAAGGCAAGTTCTACGAATGCATCAGATGAAGAGAGAAACATCCTACTATGATTCGTGATCATATTCAAAAGCAAGATTACAAACACGTTGCAGAGATCCACATAAATTCAGTAAAACAGGCATATGCCGATTAACCTCGAATGTTGTGCAATGTGAATGACGAACATAAACTTTCTACTCTGAACACTTAAAGCAGCGGAAAAGTGAAAATACGTCGACAACATTCGCGAGCCATATCATATAACAGTCGCCACTCCACTAGCATAGAAACGCCAGTAAGCAGTAATAACGCCTACAGTAGTCCAAAAACGACCTACTACAATAACTTTAAGCATCGAAACTGACACGCGGTACGTTTTATCACTTGAACATGTAATTTTTTGAGGTTATACAACCCAGGCCTAAAACTCCCGTTGCAGATTTTACGTGAATTGCAGATGGCATGCTGCATTAAATACAGACATTAGGCCTAAATGGCTGCACAGGTACAGAACGACCATATGGTATAACAAGGTAACGTCCAATTAATTGTTATTAAATTTTTAAGTTGTTCGAAATTAATGACCTACAATAAATAACGATTTCAGACCACAGATTCCGAGATATATCTGTGTCATACATTGAAGTGACAAAACACATGGGATAACGATGTGTATATATACAGGAGGTGACAGTAGCGCGTACACAAGGTATAAAAGGGCAGTTCTTTGGCGGAGCTCTCATTCGTACTCACGTGGTTCACGTGCAAAAGTTACCGACGTGACTATGGCCGCCCGACGTGAATTAACAGGCTTTGAACGCAAAATGGTGGTTGGAGCTAGAAGTATGGGACATTCCATTTCGGAAATCGTTAGAGAATTCAATATTTCGAGATCCACAGCGTTAAATTTCAGGCATTACCTCTCATCGCGATCAACGCAGAGGGCGACGGCCTTCACGTAACGACCGAGAGCAGCGCAGTTTGCGTAGCTAACAGACAAACAGCTCTGCGTAAAATATTTGCAGAAATATCAATGTGGAACGTACGACGAATTAGGACAGTACGGCGAAATTTGGCCTTAACGGACTAGGCACTTGATGACGTCGTCTGCAGCGCCTCTTCTGGCCTCGTGACCGTATCGGTTGGACCCTAGACAACTGGAAAAGCGTGGCATGGTCACATTGAGTTCCGGGTTCAGTTCGTTAAGGGGTAGCGGCTTTGGTTAGTAGTCAAAAAGTCCTGTTGAATAAAGTGGCGGTTTTGATACGGATGTGCGCTCTGTTTACGTGGAATGGACTAGGTCCTCCGGTCGAACCGAACCTGACGAATGACTGAAAATGTTAGTGTTAGGCTACTCGGAAATCATTTGCAATCGTTCATGGACTTCATCCTCCGAAACAAGGTTGGAATTTTTACGGATGACAATGCACCATGTGACAGGGCCACAATTGTTTGCGACTGGTTTGAAAAACATTTTGGACAATTCGAGCGAACGATCTGGCCACCCACATCGCCCGACATGAATACCATCGGACATTTAAGGGACATAATTAACAGGTCAGTTCGTGTACAAAAACCTGCACCGGCAACACTTTCGCAATTATGGACGGCGATAGAGGCAGTATAACTCAATATTCCTGCAGCGAACTTCCAGTGACTTTTCGAGTCCTTGCCACGACGAGTTGCTGCACTAGGAGGTCCGACACGATATTAGGAGGGGGTATCCCATGATTTTTGTCACCTCAGTACGATGAAAACCATCGTCGCCCGACACGGCAAAAAAACAAACTGTTTGACCTTTGTCGACCATCATCCGAAATTTTTGCATTCGGGCGTAGAGATCGGTTTCAATGAGACCTCGCACATTCTGACGTACTGTTTTGAAAAGATCATCCGTCTTCGGCCGATACTGTTCATCGGCGGAATCCTCTCATGACGGTCCCACTGTGACCGCAGACTTCCGTGCAGTTGCGATCAATGAATAACGAAATGCTACAGCCACATTCCCCAAAATAACTGCAGATGAATGCCTGGGCATTTCTTTCAACAAGACCACCCCGTGCTCGTACCACTGAGCTGCCTCTAGAGATGCAGACGTCGAAGACACGGCGCCCTCTGACGCTGCTTTTTCTGTGTGGGAGAGGAGCTGCAAGGAGGGAAGGCCGTCCCCATCAAGCGCGCTGCCGACAACAGCTGTGCGAGCGGTGCATCCGGGAAGCAGCGGCGCGCCGCCATTGTCCGCAGGTGAGCCGGGGGCAGAGGCGGAGGCAGAACCAGGAGGGACCCGCAGGCACGGCCACCACATCCGGCCCAGATAAGCAGCTGCCGCCTGTGTTCAAGACGCTGTGCTCCACCAAATTTTATCACATGGCGGCGGTCAATCGAGCGTGCGCCGCACCTCTGAGAGTTCATAGAGTGCACAGAAAGTCGTCTCACGCTGGTGCTCCAAAGTACGGAGAAGAAGCAGAGAGGGCTGATTATTATCTCACAAAGACATTGTGGCAGACGGACGTTGCTAACCGTGGGAAACTGCGCTTGTCTGCATTTAATCTGATAGTCATCCCTCCCAACTAGTGTAGAGGGCATGAAGATTTTTAAGAGTAATTTTTAACATTCTCTCCTGTTCATACTGCAAACAATCCCGGTCGAAAAAAGTTTGCTTCCGCCGTTTGGACATTAAGAGTTCACTGACTTTGTGGCAAAAACACGAATCTGTACGCAGTGATTGCCGTAAATATCAACTACAGACACAAAGCAGCACAAGAACGGTTCCAACACTGATAAACACATTGAAACGACACGATTCTCATCACGAGAAATCAACAACTGTTATTCACTGTGAATGATAAAATCCACTACAATTGTAAAAATTAATTGTTTCTAAAAAGGAAAGCACTACCCGGTTTCAGGACGTATGTCCCATCTTCAGATCCTTATTAAAATGTGAATCCGCAGGGATGCATAACTAAGGTTAAAATACGTTAAAATATTGCATGTCATATAAGGGATGCACTATTTTAACAAAAACCTATTCTAATCTTAATTACGCAACCCTGTGGACTTACATTAAAATATGCACCTGAAGATGGGAACATGTCCTGAAACTGAGTAGTGCTTTACTTTTCAGAAATAAGTAATTTTTACAACCGTAGCGGATTTTGTCGTCTAAAATGCTCATATACAGGAGGTCTCTCCTAAGAGTAGTTGGGCACATTTTTCCCGTTGTTTCAGGAGATACGTGCAATTTCGTTTTTGCAATGCGTAGCTGGAATCAATCCAAACAAATACTTCATGCGACGTCCATCGTAGACGTCACAAACAAACTCAATTTTAAAGGAGAATTTTACGTGCCCATTCGATAGGGCGCTCCCAAATTAGTCTAGTGCGATCTAAATATTAACAAGGACAGTAAAACGCGAAGAGCAACCAGTACTCCAGCAGCCACAGCTCCGCCTTGACAAGGGCTCTCTGCTCGAAAAATGGTTCAAATGGCTGTGAGCACTATGGGACTTGACATCTGAGGTCATCAGTCCCCTAGACTTAGAACTACTTAAACCTCACTAACCTAAGGACATAACAAACATCCATGCCCGAGGCAGGATTCGAACCTGCGACCGTAGCAGCAGCGCGGTTCCGGACTGGCGCTAGAACCTCTCGGCCACAACGGCTGGCGGCTCTCTGTTACTACGATTCAGAAGCGCTGCTGTCGCTTCTGTAGAACTGCTTATTTTTCGTCTCTTCCTGTTGCTGTTAACACATATCGATACAACGAATATAACACTATTTAAATTGGGATCGCTCTGCCGAACGAGCACGTGAAACCCCGCTTCAAACATAATTTTGTTTTTACCAAGAAACAAAATGAATTTCAGAGCGACATGAGCAGTATTTGTTTGGCTGACTCCACTAAACATTGCAAAAACGAAATGGCAAATATAGCAAATATATGCCGAAAACATGAGAGGAAAATGCACCTGACGACTCTTAGCAGGGACACCCGGTATATAAAGCTGATATCATCAAGATCACAAACAACATTATACGTACTTATCATCGCCACGAGCACAGTTATACAGTCGCACAGCTGACACATCGAACATTTGAACGCAAGCCAGGATGGCGATCACCACGCAATGATCCACATGGAAAAGCAGCACGCGTCTTAGAATTATTCGCGACTCACGGCAGGTTGGGCAGCTAGAAAAACCAACAGCTTTCGGTAAACAAAGCCACACAACTAAGATATACTTTTTTGAGGGGGGAGAGGGGTAGCTTTACTATAAGTAAAGCTGTTCTCAACCCCCGAAAGTTGAACACCGCCCTGCTTTAATAGCTATAGCCATATTGGACGTGGTACGCTCCTGTCTTGTTCTGCTCTTTAAAACTGATCTAATCAGCCTGTTACATGGAGAGTTACAGCCTCACTCTCGTGCCAGGCGGCGAGCGACCTCTGCTCCGGGTCCCACGCCTGCGTCGCTCTATCGGACATCGCGGCTAGGCGGCTGTGCTCTAGTGGGCAACTTTCTCTCCCGCGGAGGCGCGGACTGCTGCAGGCCGTGGGTTCGGTCAGGCAACCTCACGACGACGACTCCGCCTGGAGAGCTGCTAGGGCGGAAGGCTGTAGCCCACGAGAGTACTCATCTCACACGCGCGCAAAATACAGTTTATCACCAGGTGCGACTATAAACGCGTTGAACACCTCGTTACCTAGCTAGATAGTTATTATGTATTTTATTGAACATAGGCAAAATACGTTATTACCATTTGTAACATATCAACTGTTAACGAAACAAAAATTTTCTACTGTTTTTGTGTCCATCAACTTTTGCACGAGCGACTTGTACATACAATGAGTTGGTACTGAAGATAAACTACAGCAGTTCCAAGTTGAAGACGAATCACATATAAATACAATACAGCAGTTAGTATTAAGTATTTTCTCTGCAACCCAGGAGAGACTAACATTCAAAATGCTTTCACTTGCATTACGAAATATTAATTTGTAATTACGCCCAATTATGACTACCTTGATCGAGAATGATGTAGCATTGTAGGCTGCTATAAAAACCTTTATTATTAGTAACAATTTCGACTGCTGTTACTGCATCATCATCATCATTATCATCATCTACTACTACTACTACTACTACTACTACTACTACTAATGGTTCAAATGGCTCTGAGCACTATGGGACTCAACATCTTAGGTCATAAGTCCCCTAGAACTTAGAACTAATTAAACCTAACTAACCTAAGGACATCACACACACCCATGCCCGAGGCAGGATTCGAACCTGCGACCGTAGCAGTCCCGCGGTTCCGGACTGCAGCGCCAGAACCGCTAGACCACCGCGGCCGGCTACTACTACTACTAATAATAATAATAGTTATTATTATTATTATTGTAATCATGATAATAAAGCACAACACTTTTTCAGTTATAGTATCTGCGTGGATACACTCACGACATTCCACCCGACATTCTATTTTTGTCACAAAGAAACCTATGAAATCCTCTCAAAGAGATGAAGCATAATTATCTTAAGGCTGAGAGCCCCAGTGACTATAATTACGCCATTCTTAAATTACGATTCTAAAAGTTTTGTATAGCATCTATGGTTTCCGAGCTATCGTGGTCAGATAATGTGTCAAAAGGCAGAAATCAGATGATTAAGTGTCCTATACTGCTAGTTCTGCAACTTTCGCAGGAGAGCTTCTGTGAAGTTTGGAACGTAGGAGACAAGGTACTGGCGGAAGTAAAGCTGTGATGACGGGTCACGAGTCGTGCTTGGGTAGCTCAGATGGTAGAGCACTTGCCCGCGAAAGGCAAAGGACCCGAAATCGAGTCTGGGTGTGCTGCTGTCGAAATACCGGCGTTTGTCGACGACGTCACCCGGTTCCTACCCCGTATCTGAAACTCAGGTCCATTTGTGCCCCCGCCCCTCCCAAACAAATCAATAACACGTCCGCTTGCCCCTTCCCCCACCCTAGACACACACTAATAAAATAGTTGGTAAGCCACTGGTCTTAATTTTCCTTTCTAGTAATGAACTCATTGTCGCAACTAAACTGTACCTCGCAGTCTATCAGCTGTGCACGGAGTGCAGTGTGTAGGGAATACTAAGACTACGACGCAGAAACTACATCGATGAGCAAAAAATCGCAAGGATGAATCATGCGACATACACGAAAGTTCGTAGGCGTATTTATACCCAAATTTCGCGCCAGTCGCATAAGAGTAGCGCTAGTAACGCTACTATGAGAATGCAAATCAGGCGTGCTTTAAATACATGCTATAAATATCGTGAGCGTTAGTTACCTTTCAGATTGGCCGTGGTGAGTTGATGTTAGTCAGAATGCCATTAAGGCGACAACGACGCCACTATCATCAGGTCACTGTTTGGCCGACGTCGTGTAATACGGCTACGAGAAGCTGGATGTTACCTCCGCGATACTGCAGGAAGTCTTAGAAGGAATGTAGCGCTGTACACGATTCCTGGCAGCGGTGGTCTCGAGAATGTACGATCGCAAGAAAACCGGGCTCGGGACGGCCTCGTGGCACTACCGAGAAGAACGACCATCGTGTTCGGCATATGGCTCCGGGCTTCGTACTGCATCTGCAGCAGCAATTTGAGCTACATTTGGCACCGCAGTGGCACAACGAACTGTTACAGATCGGTTACTTCAGGACAGCTCTGAGCCAGGCGCCCTGTACCTTGCTTTCGTCTGACCCCAAAACACCGTCATCTGCGACTTCAGTGATGTCAAGTGATAACTCATGGAGCACTGAGTGGAGGTCTGTTGTGTTTCCTAATGAAAGGTGTTTCTGCCTCGGTACTATTTGCGATTTCGTATGGCAGCAGGAGCACTCTCGTGGGTGTCCCAAGCACACTGACTGTAAATCTGGTGATTCGGCTCGTTGTGCTGTCATTCACGAACAGTATTCCATGGGGGTGTTTTCCAACTGGATAACGCTCGCGCACATACCGATGTTGTAACCCAACATGCTCTACTGAGTGTCGACTTGTTGCTTTGGCCAGCTCGATCACCAACTCCGTCTCAAATCAAGAACACATGAGACATCATGGGACAACCACCCCAGCGTCATCCACAAACATAATTAACCGTTCATGTACGTTACACCAGTTGTTAATGTGCCACCATTTCACATTCGCAATGTCTTACCTCGCGCTTACATTAACTTGTGCTCATCTTGCAGTATCAATCACTTAAATATGTTACCAAGACAAATGTATTCCCGAAATTTCATTACTCTACGTTAATTACTTCTTGTGTTGCTATTTTTTTTCGTCGGTGTATAAGAGGCGTGAGAGCGGCAGTGGCGGCGCAGGCGGCGGCAGCAGCGGTGCCCCGCCCCCGCTGTGTCCGGATGGGAGCGCCTGCCTAGCTGCCACTAGCTAGCTGCCTGCCCGCCTATTCCCTCGCCCGCGCCTGCGGCGGTCCCACGCCGCAAACAAAGGCCGCGCCGCTCGGCCGAGCGCGCGTCACGCTGTGACGTCACGAGGGCGGGGCGCCCCACAGCGCTGGCACCCGCGACCTTGCCGGGAGTCGAACTGGTGCAGCCGCGCCTGCCTTCTTGCTCGTGTTACACCGCAGGCCTGCTCCGATGTCACTCCGTGGTTACAGCGTTGCAGGAGACGCTGCTCCTGGAACTGCTGCCATTACAATTAAGTCATGGCAATAGTATATCGACGTACACGAAATACTTATAGCTTGTAGGCATAATATTGACATTCATACAGTAATGTTATGTCCGCCTGCTTAATTGGGTGGTAACGTGCTTGCCTCTCATACACTAGGCCCGGGTTCGATTCCCGGCCGTGTCGGAGATTATCTCCGCTCCTGGACAGGGTGCTGTGTTGTCCTCAACATCCTTTTATCCTCATCATCGGCCGCAAGTCACCCAATGTGGCGCCGAATGGGACATCCCGGTCAACAATGCCATACGATCATTTCATCTCAGCAATGTTATACATTTCGCATATCGGGGATATTGATGAACTCCTGTCGCTAAAACGGGATTTCATGATTCCAGTTCCTATATATATAGGGCGTGGAAACAGCAAAAACACAACTACTACCATACCAAAACGGTGTAGAAAACCCGTTGGTATGCCGGCCGGGGTGGCCGTGCGGTTCTAGGCGCTACAGTCTGGAACCGAGTGACCGCTACGGTCGCAGGTTCGAATCCTGCCTCGGGCATGGATGTGTGTGATGTCCTTAGGTTAGTTAGGTTTAAGTAGTTCTAAGTTCTAGGGGACTGATGACCTTAGAAGTTAAGTCTCATAGTGCTCAGAGCCATTTGAACCCGTTGGTATTCAGAACAGCTTCCAGTCGCCTCGAAATGGATAAATACAAAACCTGTATGGTTTTTCAAAGGGATCTTACACTATTCTTTCTACAAAACTGTGACAAGTCCATGCAACGATGACAGAGGTTGATAGCGATTAAGCATTCTTCTCTCCATTGTAGACCACAATGGCTCAATAATATTGAGGTGGGCAGGAGAGATGCGATAGATAATACAACAATAAAAGCATCAATATCGGAAGCCTTTAACTACCGATATGTAGTTTGCTTTCGTTTGATTACAACAAGTCATACCTAGAATGACGCTGATACTTCTGTATGCCTTAACACAAGATGACGTCTCATAATTTCTGCTTGTGACGTAAAACCGATGCTGCATCTGATCTCCCACGTTCCTCTCCACGAAGCAAAACCGTGACATGGTACAGTCTTTCTTTCACGCTTCGCACAATAATGGAACGTGGTATTCCACGCTGTGACGTTGCCATCTCCCCGTCCACGAACGTTTTCGCGCCTCGTAAGATGATGTCTCCAGTCGTTAGCCCGTTTCCAAGGCGGATGTTGCTGTCTAGTTGGCGTATATGGACAATGTAGGGGGATGTCCACTAATTACGTGAGCTCAAAACGGGGGGCTGCGGCAAAATATCGCCAAATCACATTTAAGGAGGGACAATGAAAATCTTGCGTCAGCTTTTTAAGTCGGAGGATATACACAGTTACAACGGACAGTATTAAACTGCCCGTCAATCTTGTAGCCTCTCCGAACGTGTGCATGCCCGAGATTTCCCGATTTTAAACAAGCGCCGTACAATCGTCAGATTTCATTCGAGAAGTTCCCTGCTGCGCCGGTGGAAATCACCGGGTATCAATCCGAGAGTCACTCGTGATAATCTGCAACACATAAAAAGCCGATGTTAATGTGTTCAAGATGAATCAAAACTTTTGCAACGCGTGTCTAAAGCGGCATGCCGACAAGTCGAAACACGCGTGCGAGCAAGACCTTCATCGTTTATGGAAGGAAAGTAAGCTGAAGCTAACCGACAAGAATTCTCTGAGTGATTATAAAAGTCAAGAGACTGTAAACTACGAAATTATCCAGTTCAAAGGAAGGTACAAACTATGCAATGATTCGATGACATTTAATGTATATAATATTCCAATAAAAGGACAGTTTTTTTAGTGATCTGTCGAAACACACTATGTTCGTGGAGTCTGTCTCTGTTTGTCCGTCCGTCCGAATACTACTCAGCGTTGGCACGTTTGAAACAGTGTTTTAAAAATGGCTCTAAGCACTACGGGACTTAACATCTGAAGTCATCAGTCCCCTAGACATAGAACTACTTAAACCTAACTAACCTAAGGACATCACACACATCCATGCCCGAAGCAGCATGCGAACCTGCGACCGCAGCAGCAGCGCGGTTACGGACTGATGTGCCTAGAACAGCTCGGCCACAGCGGCAGGCAAACAGTGTTTTAATCAAGTGTTAGAAACACTGTTTAACACACTTTCGAAATGAAACGCGAGTTTGTCAATTTTTTTAATGTTTAAAACAAATTTTTAAGAATCTCATGTTTATATATATTTTTACGAGACTACGAAGTAAATTTCACTTGAGGGGGAGGTCGTATTTCACCAAATCTCACCCAGGGCGGAGGGGTGTCAAAATTTTAAAAGAAAACACTGACGTATTAAATGGACGCCCCCAAGAAGAGGCTGCATAGCAGGGCGTGGAGACGTCAGCTGGCTGGACGAGGCCATGTCCAACCCAGTGGTCGGACTTGGGAGTATTTCGAAAGTAGCTGGATTGTTGCCGGGCGCTGATCAGACGTACGGAAGACGTGACTGTGTCGCAAGTCAAAGCGAGGCTGGTATCCCTCATTTAGAGTGATGGTTCATGTGCAGCAAGGCACAGAATTAATCCAAATTCGCAAAAAGTTTCGGATGAAGTCTTCGCGGAGCATTCGGTCATTTTATTTGTCTAGAGTACCATACGACGCTAGAATGGCTCGCGGCTGCGAATGAGGTTTTAGCTGGACTCTAGAGACGCTGCGAGTCGACAGAAAGGAACGAACGTTTCAGTAAGTCTATTAATCGATACCGGGTCATTCGTACCATTTTGATCAGTAACCTGTCACTTTCACGTCTGGCAATATTTTTTCAAGTAAAAAATGCCAATTTGATTCGGAGTTCACTTTAAACTGTACGGCGCCCTATGGCTGTCCAAGCGTCGAAGAAAGGCAGCGGCACACCACCTCAAATAGGACCATACCAGGTAAGGCGATGTGTTGTTCAAAGCAACCTTCGGGATGATGAGAGCTGCACCTTTAGCTGTGTGGTCCTGGCCGCGCGCTGTTGACATTCTGAGGTGGTGGTCTTTGTCTGAGTGCGCAGCCAGCCGTGGGAGTCGCCTCCAGCCACTGGGACAGGACAGGAGAGGACCGTGGCCGCCGGCGTTCCGGGAAGCTGCGCCCGCCGCCCGCGCACCTGCTCTGGACCCGCGACACCTGCTGGTCCCGTTCTGGTGCGCTGGCCTAAAAACCGCCGGCAGCGTACCTGCTATAGATCCCAGCTCCAAACACCCTATAATGTCACAGTAGACGGCAACGCGACCTCCCCGTATAGCGTAACAAGTTAAGGGCTAGTGTACCTTACATACAGGCCACACAGACCCGGATCAAATCCGCGTTACATTGGCCACACAAGACGTATTTTACAAAGCACGGCAGTATTTTTATATCGTGTGGATACGACGGTAATTGCTACAATAGTTAAAATGGTTGTTTATTTTCGACCGACACACACACACACACACACACACACACACACACACACACACACACACACACACACACACACACTGCCCGGTCCTCCCTAGCAGCAACTGGACCTGAAGATGGCCATCTGAGACAGTCGAAACCGACCACCTGTAAAGATACTCGCGTTTCTACTGAAAAAAAAAAAATTGAAATACAAGCCATAGTTCTTAGATGATTTCCTGCACCCAGTTAGGTGAATTCTGGGGCAATTCCCTATCGCACTTCAGAAACGCAAAGTACAGGGTGTGGCAGAAAAACCGGCTCTTTTAATTAGTCTTTAAAAGTGGAATGGTATTATTGGCAACACTGAATGTTTGTAATATGTTTCACGTAGATACGCCATTTGCTGAAATGGAACACTGGAGCCGACTGAACGTGCTGTGGCTGCGAAAGCATTTTACAAAAACGGTGACTCTGTTGCTGCTGCTAGACGGGAGAATACCGTCATCTAATGGGATTATTCTGTACCATCGGCACATGCACTCAGGCTATGGATCGAAAGCTATGAAGAAATAGGAAGTGCACTAAAGCTGAAATCGTCAGGAAGCCCAGAAGATGTTGCTCGCAGGGACGAACTGAGGTGGTGCGAAAAGTAACCAACAGCCTGGAGCTACTCTTCCGTATTATAGTCATTGAAATATTTATTTTTATTTAATTTGAATTATTTAGGTGACTTATGTCAATTTTTGTTTGAAATTTATACGTTTATTAATATAATACATTAATTTAGATTTTTTTTAAAGAAAGCTAAAGGCTTCAGAATAACAAGTAGGTGTTATAGTGTTCAGTCTCGCGTTTTTAGTAGTATATGTTTTAGGCCGTAGCCATATCTTCTGTTAAATTCTCATTTAGAATCTCGGTTACATTTATGTTTGTTGTTGAAAAGTGTTATTTGTGAAAGTTTCGTTTCGTTACAGTTACGAATAAAACACAATCAAAGGTAATCTCTGGTTCAGCTCCGTTATTTATAGATTTTAAAATGTGCAGTTATTGAAGTGTTACGAATTAAAATATGAGGCTGACTGGTTTAAAAATATTAAATGCACCTACTATAATTTTGAAGTCAGTCTCAATTCAACAGCAGTTAAACAATTTTCAAGAAAAAGTTAACTTTCAATTGCAGCACAGACCGATCGGCTGACTGTCATTTATTTGAAGAATTTCACCGACTACATTGCAGCAACCTCTCCGACTTTCAGCGTATAATCTGACATGAAAACTTAATTACGATGAATATAATGTGTCAAGGCATTGATTTTCAGTTCTGAGTGATTGAAATTAATTCCAATTAAAAACAAATAGTGTTTGTTCACCGAATTAGACTGAGCTTCCTTAATAACAGGGCTCGTGAATAAAAAAAATTACGACGATGTTAAGCTACATTACGTCCGCTATTACTGTTTCAAGAGATTTTAAAGGAGTTTGTCACTCATCTCCCCAGCTTTAAATTAAAAAAAAACTGAATACGACCCTGAAGATCGAAGATATCGTCACCCGCCAACTTAACAAACTAAAATTTAGCACCCGCGAAAGATAACAAAAAGAAGGAGCCACAGGCCCAAAGCATTCTGTGAGGCAAATTACGGAAGTAGTGGGAATGTCCAGTCGTAGTATGCAAAGAATTTCACGGAATGATTTTGAACCGCACAAAATACAGATTGTGCAATAGTTAAATGAAAGTGATCACAAAAAGCGAAGACTGTCTGCTGAACTGTTGAGTAAAATCAGGAACAATGAAGACTTCTTAGCATTGCTATGGATGAGTGACGAGGCAATTTTTCGTCTCTGTGGTTGTGTCAACAAACAAATCTGCCGTTACTGTTGCGAGAATAATGATCACGAATTCAATCAACGCCCCTTACACACCCGGAAAGTCAGTGGGCATAACCGGCCCTTTCGTTTTTGAGGATGAACATGGACGAGCAACCACAGTCACATTTCAGCGGTATACTGTCATCGTGGAAATATTCCTCGCAACTGAACTTGGACAGTTTCCTACAAATGACTATTCGTTTCAGCAAAGATGGTGCTACATGTTATTGTGCTCGAATTTCAATGGCAGAAGTACGCAGGGTGTTTCGTAACCACGTAATTTCAGATCAGATGTCAACAATATTTACTCGTAATTTAAAGAAAACTTATACTATTCCAAAGTAAGTTTTATAGAATTAATTCTTTGAGTTAAGTTTTCTCAAGTATTACATTTTTTAATTGTGTCAAGGTTCTTGCCGGGGTGCGATATACTCCATGTGCATATGAATGAAATGCGCGTGCATGTTCTACACAAACCCAGCAAAGTGTTGTCACCAAATGAGGGACGTGTCGAAGACATCGAGGCGGGACACAGATCGTACGTCATCCAAAATAGAAAATCTGTTGGCTAAAATTCAAGTAAAACCTAAAATCTGTTAACGAAAACTCCATGTACAAACAGCCTAAAAACTGCACTTCATATATACATATAAACTCCAGTCATGTATTTTCATTAACATCTTATTTTTTTATTCTGACTCGTAACGACGGATATTATACATAAAGAAAATTCGAAACTGATTTTAGCGACTGAGAAATCGCCTGCAGAAACAAAACATAATATGAGAAAAAATTATTTTTTATCAGTTTATAGGCCTACTTTGCGCAAATCGCGCGATAATTTAAATTGAGTTAACAAACAACATTAGGATGTATATGTATATTGGGTAAAAGTGAGTGAGAATCAATTGTTCTAACTGCGACATCGATGTAACGCAAAGTGATTACATTTAAATATTGGTAATGAAAACAAAATTCCCATCCCTTAATGCTCACCATCTTCTAAAAGAAGGGGGCGGATAAGGATAACGGTATCTTAAAAGCTCATACATATTCAGAAAGGGAGATCCGATATGTGAATACAATAGAGGGCCCCCCGCTGTCACAGTGAACTGTGCCGTAAATACAAACATGAGCACACAGGCTGACCGTTAGCTTGTCAGTAAATGTATGCACGGGCTGCGTTTCCCACAGTAGTACAGACGGTTTAGACTAGCTCGTTAGAGGACAATTTTACCACCAGTCACATCACCATGGGGGATTTTAAGACTGGTGATTACGTTCGTCTGAGAACGTATATGCTCTGGAGACCGTTCGAATTACAGGGAAGTATTAAGACTGATTCTATTTACAAAAGGTTTAGTTAGAATGCATTCGAACTGGGAACACCTCCGTCACTGACGGACTGGTTTAAACCTTTTCTCTCGAATGATGTCAATAAATTCTGTGTAGCTCTCCCTTTCGGTGGTTACAAAGAGACACGTGTGACGCACAAGCGAATAGCACACAAAATTACTACACACGCTAGTGTGCGATCAAACGGAATTACATTGTTCACAAAAATGTTTATGAGGTTTGCATAAAGTGAAATGTACGTCAATCATCGATGAATGCACAAGATTCTTAGCAGTCTTCTAAAACCTGTTGACTACTACAAAAAACAGTAACTACTAACTACGCATGCTAGTTTCTCTGAGCAAATAGTCCAGCGGAAAACAAATTTCAGCATGATGTAGACGACATCCGTCCCTTCCAATAGAGCGAACGTCCATGTAGCAATTGTGCCATTCTTGATTGTTTGGCACGTCAGTACGGTAACTTGGTTTTAGTCATTACGCTGCAACCATACGTAGCGCGTACAGCAAAAGCAGGTCGCACAGCCGACACATCTTATAAGGGGATAACGTACTTAAAAAAGGCTAACGTTTACCCATAGAATGAATCTGCTTTCGGATATTCAACTGAAACTGAATGTAGTATAATGACCGCAGCCGACACAAGCGTCTATGATGCGGCAGTCATGGAATTCCACTTTACTTTGCAGCTGTGCACCGCCAGTCGGTCTGTTCTATCAAAAGGGCTCGGGTAAGCGGACAGGTGCTGCCTGAGTGATGGCTGGGGACGAAACAAGTGTCAGTCGGGGCGATGTCCCAAAGCAACAGTCCACTTGAAGATACAAAGACAAGCTTAGTGACTAATTTTTTATTATTTATTTATTTTTTATTTTTTTGCGAGAAATGTCATTCTGTCAGAGGAATGAAGGTCTGTGGGACAGAAAGGTCACGCACGTCGTAATATAAGATAGCATTCTCTTTCGAGTCACGTTTTCTCTGTCAGGGTATGGATGAACGGCAGCGTTCCCGATAAAAGAACATCAGAGGACTAACACACTTCAAGCAGTGCTGGTAGAGCATAAGGTGGCGGTTAGTATTATAAAGCCTGTCTTCTTGGCGTCAAACCAAGTGATTGTATTCTTAATGAATTTCGAGCGCTGAGATGGCACTTTTCGTTGTTTTTCACTCCGTTCAAAAAAATGGCTCTGAGCACTATGGGACTCAACTGCTAAGGTCATTAGTCCCCTAGAACTTAGAACTAGTTAAACCTAACTAACCGCCGGCCGAAGTGGCCGTGCGGTTAAAGGCGCTGCAGTCTGGAACCGCAAGACCGCTACGGTCGCAGGTTCGAATCCTGCCTCGGGCATGGATGTTTGTGATGTCCTTAGGTTAGTTAGGTTTAACTAGTTCTAAGTCCTAGGGGACTAATGACCTCAGAAGTTGAGTCCCATAGTGCTCAGAGCCATTTTTGAACCTAACTAACCTAAGGACATCACAAACATCCATGCCCGAGGCAGGATTCGAACCTGCGACCGTAGCGGTCTTGCGGTTCCAGACTGCAGCGCCTTTAACCGCACGGCCACTTCGGCCGGCTTTTCCACTCCGTCTTTAGCTGATGTTGCAAGGCGCCAACGGTAGCTTACTGCTGGTTGCCCAGTTGCTTATAAGTGGCATCGCTTCCTCTACAGAACTGTCTTGGAAGACAGAGACCGCTGCAGCAGTCCCTAATCTGATTAGTATTTAGCTTTGGCGCTGATCAAAGGGTCGCCACCAAGTGGAATGTGTTGCTGGAGAACTGCTAACAAATCGTTGCCTGACTGCGTCATTCGCATACAAGAATTACCGCGCTCCCAAATCTGGTGGAACGTTTATGCAGGCGTACAAGAATGGATGGCAACACAAGGTACGAAAAAATGGGATGTCACAATTCGTTCAGAGTTCAAGAACTTCACGTCACCTAACCCAGAGCCAGCAATGACAATACAGCAATTGTTCTCCGCACATTTCTGTCGCCGCTCACGAAAATACAAAACCTACATTGTTTACCTTCTCGAAAGCTACCTGACTCCAGTTGACACAAAAGTATCGTACAGCGCCATAATGTAAAAAAACTTTACTGGAGAAACCCTTCTTCTCGGTCCAATGATGAGATTTTGTCTCATTCTGTAAGAGCGCTACCAATGCCTTATAACTTCTGTTCGTCAGTTACGATAGGGAAAACGCCACTGCACATTTTATTCTTTGTTGATGTATGAAAACTGATTCCTTGCTGCCAATTCTTTTTTTCATAGTGAACCAAACGGAGGTCTTCCTCACGCTTTGGAAGCGACGAGGCGGCCCTTGTTTGTGCAGATTGCGGTGCAAGGTGACTCTCCAGCAATCAGCAACTGGAAATGCTCAGAGAAATTCTGATAACTACAACACCTTTAGCCTCAGACCCCATCACAAAACCAGCAATGTTCCCGGGTTAGGATCATCCCAGCTTACAAATGTTGATGATACTGCTCTTCTACGGGAAATGAGATATTCTCGAATGACAATACTCCTTCAACGGGCCCCAGTAAGATCCCAAAGTTGTTTTTCGAAGTTCAAGTCGCCATGATGTTAAATCATCAGATTTATGCTACCATCATGGTAGTCGAGTTCGAAAAATGTATCCTCATAGGTGCCCCACAGGACGACTGTAGCGGCAACATATTTGCAGGTACGCACGGAGAACTAACAGCACAATTACCAACGCTGGTTCCTCTGACTGCTGAGCGCTGTAAATAGCGTTTGCTCTCCATACTTACACTAGTCGCAATAACGTGACTGGACAGCGTAGGACAAGCACTCCAGGTCTACATTTAACAATTAAGTGAACAGCTTTTCAAATATACTGCCGCCTTCTACAACGAGACCTTCCTTCGAACGAGGCAGGTGCAAAGAAAAAAAGTCGAAAGAGAGATGAGGGGAGGACAGGAAGGCACGTGTCACTGACCTGACTGCCTCTACGACCGGGCTGTGCAAAGCACCACGTCGACCAGACGACATATTGGTGCGGAGATGCTTGTAAACTGCCGCATCACAACTTATTTGGAAGAGCCAGGCTTCGAGTGCAACCAACCGTCGCTTTCGCATAAAAACGGGAGGCTACGCGAAGGAACGCTGGGCGCACGTGCGCCCGGAACGGCCACGTGTGCGCCTGCAGCGCTGCGGGAGGCGCCGCGGCACGCGCCACCGCAGCTCAGGCGCCGTCCAGTGGCAGGGCCAGCTTCACCTACTGCTACTGCTCACAGCTGGGCGCCACCCGTGGCCCGGTCTCCACTGGAGGCTGTCTGTCTGTTGTGTGGCGCGCTACTAAAAAGGCGGCTCTTCTCTGGCTTAATTACATTCTATAAGTGACGATCAAAAAGGTTTCCGTCTGCTGCTACGTATATGGACCTTACGATTATATTGCGTATATGGACCTTAACGATTACGATGCGTGTATACAGCGTGGTCCATTGGTCGTGACCGGGCAAAATATGTCACGAAATAAGCGTCAAACGAAAAAACTAAAACTTGTCTAGCTTGAAGGGGGAAACCAGATGGCGCGATGGTTGGCCCGCTAGATGGCGCTGCCACAGGTCAAACGGATATCAACTGCGTTTTCTTTAATAGGAACCTCCATTTTTATTACATATTCGTGTAGTACGTAAAGAAATATCAATGTTTTAGTTGGACCACTTGTTTCGCTTTGTGATAGATGGCGCTCTAATAGTCACAAACATATGGCTCACAATTTTACACGATCAGGTTTTTTCAATTAAAATAAAGAACGTAGATGCGTTTGAACATTTCATTTCGATTGTTCCAATGTGATACATGTACCTTTGTGAACTTATCATTTCTGAGAACGCATGCTGTTACAGCGTGATTACCTGTAAATACCACGTTAATGCAATAAATGCTCAAAATGATGTCCGTCAACCTCAGTGCATTTGCCAATACGTGTAACGACATTCCTCTCAACAGCGAGTAGTTCGCCTTCCGTAATGTTCGCACATGCATTGACAGTGCGCTGACGCATGTTGTCAGGCGTCGTCGGTGGATCACGAATGCAAATATCCTTCAACTTTCCCCACAGAAAGAAACCCGGGGACTTCAGATCCGGTGAACGTGCGGGCCATGGTATGGTGCTTCGACGACCAATCCACCTGTCATGAAATATGCTATTCAATACCGCTTCAACCGCACGCGAGCTATGTGCCGGACATCCATCATGTTGGAAGTGCATCGCCATTCTGTCATGCAGTGAAGCATCTTGTAGTAACATCGGTAGAACATTACGTAGGAATTGCGACCGCTACGGTCGCAGGTTCGAATCTTGCCTCGCACATGGATGTGTGTGATGTCCTTAGGTTAGTTAGGCTTAAGTATTTCTAAGTTCTAGGGGACTGATGACCTCAGAAGTTGAGTCCCGTAGTGCTCAGAGCCATTTGAACAATTACGTAGGAAATCAGCATACATTGCACCATTTAGATTGCCATCGATAAAATGGGGGGCAATTATCCTTCCTCCCATAATGCCGCACCATACATTAACCCGCCAAGGTCGCTGATGTTCCACTTGTCGCAGCCATCGTGGATTTTCCGTTGCCAAATAGAA
Organism: Schistocerca nitens; assembly: GCF_023898315.1. Taxonomy (NCBI): domain Eukaryota; kingdom Metazoa; phylum Arthropoda; class Insecta; order Orthoptera; family Acrididae; genus Schistocerca; species Schistocerca nitens. The sequence continues at coordinate 519,320,529 of NC_064615.1, read as the reverse complement.
CATATTATGCCGGTTTACGTTACCGCTGTTGGTGAATGACACTTCGTCGCTAAGTATAACGCCTGCAAAAAAATCTGTCATCGTCCCGTAATTTCTCTTGTGCCCAGAGGCAGAACTGTACACGACGTTCAAAGTCGTCGCCATGCAATTCCTGGTGCATAGAAATATGGTACGGGTGCAATCGATGTTGATGTAGCATTCTCAACACCGACGTTTTTGAGATTCCCGATTCTCGCGCAATGTGACTGCCACTGATGTGCGGATTAGCCGCGACAGCAGCTAAAACACCTACTTGGGCATCATCATTTGTTGCAGGTCGTGGTTGACTTTTCACATGTGGCTGAACACTTCCTGTTTTCTACAAATAACGTAACTATCTGGCGAACGGTCCGGACACTTGGATGATGTCCAGGATACCGAGCAGCATACATAGCACACGCCCGTTGGGCATTTTGATCACAATAGCCATACATCAACACGATATCGTCCTTTTCCCGCAATTGGTAAACGGTCCATTTTAACACGGGTAATGTATCACGAAGCAAATACCGTCCGCACTGGCGGAATGTTACGTGATACCACGTACGTATACGGTTTGTGTCTATTACAGCGCCATCTATCACAAAGCGAAAAAAATGGTCCATTTAAAACATTTATATTTCTTTGCGTACTACATGAATATGTAATACAAAATGGGGGTTCCTATTTTAAAAAACGCAGTTGATATGCGTTTGACCTATGGTAGCGTCATCTAGCGGGCCAACCATAGCGCCATCTGGTTTCACAATTCAAACCAGACGAGTTTCGTTCTTCGTAGTTTTTTCGTTTGACGCTTATTTCGTGAGTTATTTGGCCCGGTCACCATCAATGGATTACCCTGTATAAGCACTGACATAAGGGATTGGTGTGGCATTCGAGCCTTCCCGACGTTCGTGCGGTAAATGCGGAAACGTGAACTACGGCGACGTTATTACCAAACGCTTCAAAATAGGAAAAACATGCTGTTATTCTTTTCTTGGCTGCCGAGGGGCAAACAGCGGTAGACACCCACGGGATAATAAACAAAGTGTACGGGGCAGCATGTCTGTCGAAAACCGCAGTTGTGGTACGGTGCGCGACAATACGCGTTGCTGCTCCTTGATAACGCTCTTCTCCATATCGCATATTTCGTAACGCAGAAGTTACGCCAACGCATGTGGGAGACACTCGAGCTCCCGCCCACCTCCCCATGAGATAGTCACGCCTTCCTTAATAAAAAGGTCTTCAAGCGTCAACGATTCTTATCCGACGAGGATCGGCAGCATGATGTTGTAGGCTTATTCACAAAGCAGTAAGCGGTGTTTTAGCAAACGCGGATATCTTCAGCCTCATGCGTCGGTGGAATGATTGCCTCGATGCTCACGGCGATTCTGCCCGACTGACATACCGACTCTGTCTGCACTGATTCAGTTGAGAAGTGTGTCAGAAGGCCATTGTGCCATCTCCTGAGGCAAGCTGGCCCACAACTTTTATAACGATCCTTTATACTGGCGCTGGGACGGAAGTGACTTCCGAGCTGGTTCCATACGTTTTATCGGGGGCAAATCCTGCTGCCCACAGCAGTACCTCAACATTACACAGACAGTTGATAGAGACATGCCTTGTGTGGACGACCATTGTCCTGAAACTTCCTGGCAGATTAAAACTGTGTGCCGGAACGAGACTCGAACTCGGGACCTATGACTTTCGCGGGCAAGTGCTCTACCAACTGAGCTACCCAAGCACGACTCACGCCCCGTCCTCACAGCTTTACTTCTGCCAGTATCTCGTCTCCTACCTTCCAAACTTTACAGAAGCTCTCCTGCGAACCCTGCAGAACTTGCACTCCTGAAAGAAAGGATATTGCGGAGACATGGCTTAGCCACAGCCTGGGGGATCTCATTTTGGAGCACTGTCCTGTTGAAAATTGGCACCGCGATTCTGTCGCCTGAGAGGACGCACAATGTCAGTGATGTACCGCTGTTCCGTCACAGCTCCCTCAATCACTACCAACCGTAACCCGACGGAATACCCGACTACGTGTCACAGAGTCTTCTCGTGATTATTTATATACCCGCCGATGATGTGTATATGGGCAAAGGAAGATACAACGTCATCCGACCATGTCTGATGGGTCCTGCGGACACCGCACAAATTGGTCACCTTAGATTCATACGCTCTGCTTCGATGGTTCTATATATTGGGTCCACAACAAGTAATCTTAGTGACAACTGGGAATCACAGGTGTACTCTCTAACTAGTTATATCTCAATAAATCGTAAACTCTTAGCTGTTTATAACCTTAAGCAGCTGCGTTACGGTCCTGGTGTTTCAGACCATTGTACTGTAGTCTGTAACATTTCCCGTTGAGAGCAACAGTACGGAATCGGACAATTCTAACGCCAAGGGAAACGGTTCGTGTGGATTGCGCACAGTGTTAGCGACGCGCGAGCCGACTACAATGAGAAGAGCTGAGGCACCTGTTGCGGGCGCTGACTGCCAGTGTGGTCAGAGCCGCCGAGGCCGCCGCCCACACGACCTTGGCCGCACTGCGCTTGTCTGGACGCCTGCCGCCTCAGATGCTGATAAACGGCCAGGTGGCCGGCTGCCGCGGGAGGGCCGAGCAGCTGCGGGCACCCCTAGGAAACTAAACGTCTCTCCTCAGCACCCACCTCCATAGCTACAAATACTGCTGGAAACGTTATTACTTAATCGAGAGAGATCAACATGCTGTTATGCTGTTTTTATCACTACCCCATAGAAAACAGGTTTTCGAATGCTTATATCCTTACCAAACCACAGTACACCAATTTGGACCTAAAATACATCCATGAGTAATCCTAGAAGACACATCGAGCCCACACTTTCACCCAGGTAACTGCGGCGAAGTGTCGTCACAAATTCCACCACACTCCAAAACAGTTCGGGAGCCACGCTGACCCGTGACCCTTCAAGTGCCGTCCATTACTCACGGTTATCGATCGCAGATGGCTAAACGACACCCAAAACTATCTCGATGGCGTCCCAAGTGTTCTACTAGGACTGTCAGGTGACAAAGTTGGGTGCACATACATCTTTATTTCTTAATTATAACATCTACAAAACTTGAACTTTTATTTTTTCTTGGACACCAATTCAAATGGCAAAACTGTTTATCATTCAGAGAATTCTACGTAACTGCCTCTCCCAAACACTGGAAAATTTTCATTTATATGGAGTCTTCTTCAAACTCACGATTCGGGGGTGATAGGGTGGTGTACTATCTTCCAGGAAATACACGTACAATGTGGGATGCTGTTGGTGAAGAAATGGATGCAAATGATCAGGCAGGAGGTTCCTGTGCCATGAGAGACAATGGAGGACACGTAAAGGGCCCCTTTCAACCAGCCCGCATCTCGTGGTCGTGCGGTAGCGTTCTCGCTTCCCACGCCCGGGTTCCCGGGTTCGATTCCCGGCGGGGTCAGGGATTTTCTCTGCCTCGTGATGGCTGGGTGTAGGTTTAAGTAGTTCTAAGTTCTAGGGGACTTATGACCACAGCAGTTGAGTCCCATAGTGCTCAGAGCCATTTTTGAACCCCTTTCAACCCCATGTAAATATCCCTTCACAAGACAATATTTCTACCACTGCTGGCAAAACCGATGCATCGCCAAATGTCGTTTTCGACTTATTATACTGAGCTGGCATCCATTTTGTAGCATTATGGCCCGTCTAATCGCATACACTTTTACAATGCATGAATTTCAATGTCCACGTCTGTCAACAATACGTTGTTGCCTATGGCAGATAACACTGACGACAGCGGTTTTCCCCGTATCGACACATTTACGGTAAAGAGCGAAGAAATATGGGAGATTAAGTGTCTCACGAACAAGCTGCAATTAAAAGTGCCGATGCCGTGCTAGCTGCATTCCTTAAACTCGACAACACTCGACAACCAACAGAAGGTTCGACAACATCCCAGTCTGGTGACATCTTGAAATATTCAATCTTCAGTTTAATAAGAAGACTCGATACATCTGTCAGGAATTCGGAGAACTATATGTCTTCCATCAGCTGCACATATTTATTGTTCAGTTTCTACCGGTTTCGGTCGTAGCGACTATCTTCAGAGGAAGAAGTAGTGTATACATCTAATGTACACAGCTTTCTTTTCTTCATGTGAAGATGGTCGCTAGGACCGGAACCGTTAGAAAATAAGCAATAAATTCGTACAGCTGATGACCGACATGCAACACTTCACATTCCATCCTAATGGCGACAGAAGCGTGCTCCTTTCGACACAAGTTATCCTTAACCAAATCGCTCACAGTCTTCCATTATGTTCTTGAACTAAAGAGTCTCGATGTTCTAACGGCCTCAACGGTGATCTGAAGATTAGCAATGTCCGCACTATTTTAAGAAATACAGTTTTTTGATGCAGAAACACCTATTGATACTTAAAATATGACTGAAAATTATAGTCACTATCGGAAAATATAACAAGTTGCAACTCGTATCGTATAACACCGGTATCGTATAACACCGACTCGTAACAGTAGAGTGTTATTGTGTGCCATTTGTCTCCCTCTATGTTTGGCAATGTAAACCGGTCGAACCAGAGAACGACACGTTTAATTCACGCAGAATCTGTTGTAGGACTGCTCGGATAGCGTTCTTTGTGCTGCAATACGGAGCATCAGCCCATTCCTTATTACGGAAGTGCTATATTTGTTAAAGACACAATTCTCCTCGCAAACACTTCGACAAACATTTGTCTATACAAGGTGCAAAAGGCATAGAAGTTACCGTGAGATTTGTTTAACATGAGCCGAAAGATAAATCGATAATAAAGCTGAGCAAGTTTTTACCGTTTGGGTTGTGGTTGGGTTGTTTGGGGGAGGATACCAGACAGCGAGATCATCGGTCTCATCGGATTAGGGAAGGACGGGTATTTGCCTGAAACGATTTAGGGAAATCACGGAAAACCTTAATCCCGAATGTAAGTCCAGTGTGCTACCCACTGCGCCACCTCGCTCGGTGATCAGCAAGTAACGAGCTTTTAATTTACTACCGCTTGCAGTTTCATATGATTTTATTTCGGAAAAACTTAAAGTGTATGTTGTTTCCATTTTGTAACAATCAATACTTATCACCCGTTAATATAAGAGGAGACTTAAAAATGTAGCTACGTTACACATTACTAAGGCAGTCCAATTCCTTTCGAAGACGCCTCTGACGTTCCAACGGTACCATTCTCAGCCGCTAAGCGTCACTGGAAGCGCATATGGAGGGGCACGTGGTCAGTACGGTGTCCGGACATTTGCCACACCGGACATTTGGCACGGTTTTACCTGCTCCGAAGGGTCGGGTCCCTCGTCCCCCGCCCCCCCTCCTCCCCCGCCCCCCCCTCCTCCCCCGCCTCCTCCTCACCCGGCCGCCCAGTTTGCTTTCGAAGTTCCGAACGTGACATCAGTATGGAAGATATTACAACAAGGGCAGGCGTCCTGCTCATTACAAAGGTTACGCGTATCTTAAACAGAGGGAATCTGAAGAAGGTGTTGTTACATGGATGTGCTTACCCCGAAAAGCGGATCATTGCAAGGGAAAGCTGCTTTCGAGGAACGGAGAAGTGTTGAGCGTATTAGAACATCTCTGTGGACCACCTGACGATGCAGCTCTGAAAGTGAGAAAGCAAGTGGAAAGGGCAGAGAGAAGGTCTCGAGAAGAAACTACACAGTTATCGAGATATACGCGGATGAAATGGGAAATCTACATAATACAGTTTGTGACTTTGTTACAGTGAAGCCTAATTCAGAATCTACGAAGAGAACCAACAACAGCCTAAGAACTCTTATGAAATTGATCTTCATGAAGATCTATTAAAAATGGGAGATGGCAGTAGTTTTCTTCTGGAGGACGATCGATTAGAGGCGAGAATAATGATTTTTAGTGGAAGCAAAGGAAAAGAAATTTTAAAAACATGTGCCCATTTTTTTATGGATGGAACATTTAAGAGATGCAGCAAGCAGTTTGTACAGACCTTCACCATACACGTAGACTTAGGAGGCCCGATTAAAGAAACAAACATTCTTCCTATTGTATTTGCACTGCTCCCTAATAAGAAGAAAGACACATATGTTCGTCTGTTTCGTCTGATAAAACAGGCAGTCTCTGAGTGGTGTCCTAAACAAGTAAAGGTGGACTTTGAGGCAGCTGCTATATCGACCATTCGTCAAGTTTTTCCACACAACTGAAATATATGGATTCTATTTCCATATGAAGAAGAGTTTATGGAGAAGAATTGAAGTTATCGGTCTAGCTAAGGAGTGCCGCTAGAACGAGGATTTAAGACTTCACGACAGCGTGTGTGCAGCGCTGGCAGTTGTAAACCCGGAGGACGTGTGGATAACTGGCTAGAGAATGAGGATATCGCAACAGAAATGTGGGACTGTTACGGAAAAAGGCACCGAACGACGAATGCTGTTGAAGGGAGGCAAAACAAAATAAATAGTATTATTGGAAACCCTCACCCTAGAATCAACTATTTGGTGGAGTGCTTGGAAAAGGAAGCAGAGTTCACAAACTGCATGTACATGAAATTGGAAATGAATCTTGAAGGTAAGAAGAGGAAGAAGATGTACTTGGAGCTGGACGACAGGATAGAGAGAATCGTAAAGAATTATGAAGAGACTGGCAACATTAGGCCTTGCTTCAAAGCCATTGCCCATATTCAGAAACTGGACTAAAATACGTTAACAACGTATTAAAAGCTATGAAGACCACTGAGTCCTCGCAGATTACTGAGATAAATTTTTAAAACATTGCAGCAGCATTATCGTAGCTAATATTAAGTTGTAATTGTAAATAAAGTGTACATTAGTTCTACGTATTTAGGCTGATTTTACACACGCCAGAATGGTAGATGGTCATTTATCATTTTCACGGTCCAAAGCCTGTGCAAAGTGTGATGCGAATCAGCCTTTAATGTAAAAATTAAAAAGTGTTTCAAGCCTCACAAAAGTATCCCTATTGTTGTCACGTTAAGATAACTTTTTTCTACCTTCCAATATTATGGCCATACTATTAAATAATTGTGAGTTCTAAAATAATTTTCAGAAGCTTCAGAATCGCAACTATCACCTAAAATATCATGGTTTGTTAAACTGATAGTATACGCTTTTGTAAAAGAAAATGGGAACTGAACCTTTGAATTGCACCTAAAATTGACTTCCCAAAACTGATCTGATCCTAAGGTTGACAATTTTGGCACCTAAAATATTTTTTATTTAAGTTTAGCTGCAAACATTTATAGTAGATGTAAATCTACTTAAGTACATTTAAATATAGTCATTTAAAAATTAAAATTTCTTACTAAATTGTTGATTCTCTTTAAACAGGTCAGTAAAAGCAAGGAGCTTACTACTGAAAATTAATTGTTACTAAAGAACATTAGAAAGAAATGTATTAGACCTACTTTTCTTATACATTAGAGACTTTTTGAAAAGATATTTGATCATTTCCTCTGTCACTGACACAATTTCAGTTGCTTTGCAACACCAGGGATATCTACTTCTAAATTATGTTTGCAGCTGTTCTCATTTCGAATTCTGGAATATTTACTTCGTCTTCTTTGGTGAAGGGATTTCGGAAAATGCATTTACTAACTCCACCTTAGTGGCACTGTCTACAGTAACATTACCGTCGCTGTCGCGCAGTAAAGGTACTTACTGAGCCTTTCCGCTGGTTTACTTAACATGGGACCAGTATCTCTTTGGATTTTCCGCCACATTTCTAGAGCGAGTTTCGTTGTGGAAGCTATTAAATGCATCTCGCATTGAAATCCGCACCAAATTTCGAGCCTCAGTAAAACTTCACCAATCTTGGAGATTTTGCGTTCGTCTAAATTATACGTGCCTTTTGCGGTGCTCCTGCAACAGCTTTCTGTCGTGTTTTGTGTACCATGGGGGATCAGTTCCGTCTCTTATTAATTTATTTGGTATGAATATCTCGAGTGCTGTTGATACTATTTCTTTGAACTTAAGCCACATATGGTCTTAATTTACATAGTTTGGAAGGATTGGAGACTACATCTTGGAAAGACGTCACCCGAATTTTTAGCTGCTTTTATAAATAGATATATTTCGCGTTTAGTTTTGGTGAATTTCTTTGTTACGGAAGTGAGCCTCGCTACGACTGCGTGTTCACTAATCCCTGTATCCGTCGTGATGCTCAGGATTATTTGTGGCTAAGAGTCCAAGTGTAATTTCGTAACCATTTACAAATGGTTCAAATGGCTCTGAGCACTATGGGACTTAACATCTGTGGTCATCAGTCCCCTAGAACTTAGAACTACTTAAACCTAACTATAAGTAACTGTCAACTATAATTGTGTGAGTAGGGTACCTATTTATGATGAGACTCAAGTTTCGCTTTCTTTGAACTGTTCAGTAAGTGTTTCATCTGAGACAGGGGGTCAGTAAAAGGAGCCAGTTATTAATTTATTCCGGTTGTCGAATATAACCTCTGCCCATACTAAGTCACAGGAACTATCTGCTTCAAAGTCGATTGTGAGCTTACATTATTTTCCCTTAAGTTGTCCTTCTTGTTTCTGTTGTAGTGCAGATAATTACAATTACGGCTTTTCCCTCCAGAACCAAAGATGCTTTCTCTGTGACCCTGTGAATACCAGAGCTAAACAATGTAGAACAACAATATACGTTACAAGCGTAGCATTCTGTATTACTTCATTTCCTTATTTCTAACATTTTAAAATTGTAAGTCGACTTTAGATGACATGTCAATCATAGATGTTCTTATCTCTATTTAGTGAACGTGTTTTCAGTTACGTTTTGAACATTGTCCCACTACACTTTATTAACTAATGTTTTTAGAGAGTAAATTAATATGGAGTACGTCGTTCTTCTTTTCAAACATTCACAAACCCATTTATTCTTTCCTTATTGTCTCTTGGGTATGCAGTTGTAGTAATTAAAGTAGGCACAAATGCAGTGATCAAAAAGAAATGATTAGCGTACATTCGCATTCTCGTTTCATCGTGAAAGGAAGCTACCGTACAGACAGAGGAATCTATATTTATACTTGGCAGAACTAATTACATACTGACATAATCGTCGGTATTGCTTTCGTTTCCCAAAAGCTATAAATATTTCGATTTCGGAAAGGAAGCTCTGTATTTGGCCAAGATGTCGAAGAAGAAGGTCCCTTACGTACAGAAGTAGTGCGGGGAAGGGCGTCCCTTACCTGAGGGATCGCTACTCAAGCTACCTGGCGAAGGGGCAAGTGTGGCAAATGTCCGGTGTGGCAAATGTCCGGTGTTCGGTCAGTACACCGCTCTCCCGGCCGTTGTCAGTTACCGCGAGCGGGACGCTACTTCTCAGTCCAGTAGCTCCTCAATTGGCCTCACAGTTGTTGAGTGCACTGCCTGTTGACAGCGCTCGGCAAACTCGGGCGGTGACCCAAGTGCTAGCCAAGCCCTACAGCAATTAACTTCGGTGATCTGACAGGAACCAGTGTTACTACTGAAGCAAGGCCGTTGACTACATTTTACTGAAAGCTACACTATAAAGTGAGAGATACCGGACACTAATTCAGGGTGTATACGTGGACAAGGAAACAAAATTCCCGGATTTTTCCCGGATTTCCCGGTTAAAAATACACTTTCTCCCGGGTGCAAATACACTTTTTCCGTGTTAAGCGACAGTATACTCTTCCTCGGCACTGTAAAACTCATCAATTGTTTGAATGTTTATGGTTTTATATATCGACGTAGAATTTCCCGCCACTGTAGAAAACTAAACTCAGAGGGGGAAAACACGTTTTGAATGACCTTTGATGTGCACCGACATGTACGCTGCATATTTCCGTATTACGAAGGTATAAATTTGAATTCCACCACAAACCGCATGTCATTTTCCGAAGCATTGAAAACGAGATTGCGATGCGCTTTTGTAAGCCAGTCATAGCTCATGTCACGTGATCTCGCCAGCTGATGACAGCATAGGTCACGTGATGTAGTCAGCCAATAGCAAGATCACTCTTAAGTAGCGCGAACACACAAATAAGAAAAGTTAATGTTTTAAATTAATATACATAGCATTCACATATAATATTGGTCTCGAAGATTAACAAGCTGGAAGAGAAGCTAAATTTCCACATACAATGTTGAACTTTTTTGCGCATGTTACAGTTTAAGATACACACACAAATGTGCCAGCAAAATTTTTAGTAACTTTGTTTCAAATAAAGCAGAAAAGATTAATGAAAGCTAAACCTTTTTAGCAAATCAACAAAAATAACTTCATTGTTCTGCAAGGCAATTAATGCTTGACTGTGAGGAAGGTGGAAATAAAATCTAAAACTAATAACATATTTTAGCCTTCCGTAATGATGCGAACGTATTTTAATTCATTTGATAACTCCCGGCCGCAAAAATCCGTTTGTTATCATTTAACGTGAGAACAGTAAACGAAGAGGAAACAACAAAACACAGTTCACGTGGATACGACCCATCTCCCCAACACAACTCAGACTGCTCTGGGCATCAGCGCCAGATTTACTGTATTTCCGAACCGGTGCAATATTAAGTAGTGGCGCCCAGCCATACTGCCGTAAGCAGAAGCGAAAGAAGGTACTACTCATACGAGGCTCAACTGCGCATGCGCAAGAGCCCGCCCGCAACTGCTCAAACGAATCTAATTTAAATAGTTGTCACGTCACGCTCATCGGAGGCAATTTGTTGTTATAAAGCATTGCATAGTGTTCCTAAAGCCATTGGCACACTTTGCTGTTGGCAGATGCTTGTATGAGCACTGTGTTTTGTTGTATACGGCGCATTCCCTTTCCAACTTAAGTTTTCTTCTTCTTTTTTTTCATTCATGTTTTGTTGCTGCAGTATTATTCTGCAGTAGCGGGATACAGTAATATCCTTTGTTTGAACGTTGGTTCTTACCAGTCAAAATCACAAAAATTTAACTGCAAACTAAAACAATGAAATATTCCCGGAATTTTAAACAATTCCCGCGTTTTCCCGGTTTTCTCCTGGATGAAAAAATTCCCGGGTTTTTCCCGGATCCCCCGTTTGTCCCGGGTCGTATACACCCTGTAATTTAAAAAAAAAATGGTGACGAAGTCTCTGTAACCACCTGTCGGAACGTTCTATTCCTCAACCATAGAAGTCCGCTCCTTGGTGACAGAGCCATTCGAGAACCGTTGTATGAACGTTCTTGTCGTTGTATAACCTGCGATTGCCGCGAATCAGTTTCTCGACTACATGGACAATGTCGTTTGTGGTCGATGTTCATATCCGATCAGCATCACTCTCGTCTGTGTGGTCTTGGTCAAATTATTGGCACCATTTCACTACGCCTAGATGCGAAATTGTATCTGGCCCATACACCGAATGAATTTCACTTTTGAATGATTGTGCAATTCAGACATTTTGCCTACAAGAATCGTTCCGTCCCGCGTGCGCCATTTCACTCGCACACTGTGATTGCCTTTTTATCCTTACCGCAGCAAAACTGTCTTTGCAGGAGCCCCTATGTTCCATTCTTCTTGAGCAATGCCCTTAGCGTGGGTCGACACGTGTAACTTACTTTTGGTGATCCTGTAATATATCCGTCTGCTCCCGCACACCCGGTAGGAAGGAAGCCAAAGAAGGACTCGGCTCTTAAGACACAATGAGTTCGTTCAGTATTAACAAAAAGCAGTTGATGGGTTAATGTGGGTGATCAGAGCCGGTAGACACGAACCCAGAGTTGGTGTGCGTTATCGCCGCTCCCTCTGCAACGAAAGACGCCACCAGCGGCCTAAAATTTGTCATGCCCAACCAACTATCAGAAGCTGCACGGGATCTTGTAGGTCCACTTGCTTAAGGTACCGGCAACGGCGCTGCAACGAATGAAGCAAGGAAATAATGAGCGCTCACCTTGCGAGCAGAACACGGGATTGGATAAAAAGCGGTGCTGTGCGGTCGCGTGTAATGGGATCCGAGGTCGGGTGAACAGCCTAATTCGTCGGATGAAAGGTTCCGACCGTCCTCCTCGGCTCGTCGGCGGAGCGCTGGTCCACAGTTTGCGGCGCCAGCTGAACACTCTCCCCGGGAAAATAAAGTTTAATGGCCTGCGGTGGGACGCCATGTAACGCTGGAAGACAAGCGTAAGGGCATACAGTCATGGTAGCCGTACAAGCGGTCGGCTACGAAGGTCAACGTCAAGGACACATTGAACTGGAGACTACAGGATTAGGCCACGAAAGGAAGCTTAGGTATTACAAGTACGGGCCTGGATAGCCGCGCGCGTTAGCGTGGCGCTTACAGGATTCTGGTAGGTGGGCCGGAACCGGATCGAATACGAGAACCGCCGTGCCGGAAAGACTGTATTTTGTTTTTAAGCGGCGAGGTGAAAAGTCTCATCTCAGTTACACGATCTGCAAACGTTTTGAAAATGTTCGCACAATTTCACATGGACAACACTACACGCAGACAGTTTGAGATAGATGTAAACCCCCTCGGGGTGGGGCGGGGGGGGCGGTGGGGCGCACACTTTTAGACGGGTGACGACAAGGGAATTCAGCCATCGCTTATGATAACAGGTCCAACAGTAACCGTGTCGACCAGCGTACTTGCATGAAAAAAAAAAGGATATTTGAGTCATCTGACTAGTTTCATGAGGCCCCCCCACGAATTTCTCTCTTGCACAAACCTCACTACATCTCAGGGCAGCACTTGCAATCTATGTTCTCAGTTATGAGCTGGCTGTATTCCAATCTGTCTTCCTCTACAGATCCCTCTGGTATCACGCAAGTTATTCCCTTATGTCCCTTCCTCTTGTCAGTGTTTTCCATGTATTCCTTTCCTTGACAATTCTGCAGAGAACCTTTCATTCTTTACCTCATCAGTCCACCTAATTTTCAACATCCTGCTGCATCACAACATCTCAAATACTTCGATTCTCTTCTGTTCCGGTTTTTCCAAAGAGCACGTTTCACTACTACACAGTACTGTGCACCAGACATACGTTTTCAGAAATTCTTTCCTCAAATTAAGGCCTATGTTTGAAACTAGTAGACTTCTCGTGTCCAGGAATGCCCCTTCTGCCAGTGCTAGTCTGCTTTTTATGTCCTCTTTGCTCCGCCTAGGTAGCAAAATTCCTTAACTTTATCTACTTCGTGATCACCAAGCCTGTAGCTTAGTTTCTCACACTTCTCATTTCTGCCGCTTCTCGTTACTTTCGTCTTTATTCGGTTTATTCTAAATCCACATTCTGTACTCGTTTGACTGTTCATTCCACTCACATAACATGTTATTCTTCTTCACTTCCAATGAGGATAGCAACATCATCAGCGAATCCTATCATTGATACCCTTTCACCTTGAATTTTAATTCCACTCTTGAACCTTTCTTTTATTTCCGACAATGCTTCTTCGATGCATAGATTGAATAGTAAGGACATCCCTGGGATACAGCCGTTTAAATTAGAGTACTTCCTTCTCCGTATTCCACTGTTTTTCTTCCCGCTTCGTTCTTGTACACACTATATATTGCCTCCTTTCCCTATAGCTGACTCCTGTTTTTCTCAGAATGTCGAACATCTTGCACTTGTCGAACGCTTTTTCCAAGTCGACAAAACCTATGAACGTCTTGTTTTTTCTTCAGTCTTGCTTCCATTATCAACCGCAACGTCAGAACTGCCTCTCTGGTGCCTTTACCTCTCCTAAGGCCAAACTGATCGTCATCTAACAGATCCTCAATTTTCTTTTCCATTTCTTTGTATATTATTCTTGTCAATGATGATAGAAATTCTGATGGAATGTTATCTGTCTCTTCTGCCTTGCGGTTCTAGGCGCTTCAGTCTGGAAACGCGCGACCGCTACGGTCGCAGGCTCGAATCCTACCTCGGGCATGGATGTGTGTGATGTCCTTAGGTTAGTTAGGTTTAAGTAGTTCTAAGTTCTAGGGGACTTGATTGACCACAGCAGTTAAGTCCCATTTGAGCCAGTTAAGTCCCCTTTGCTAGGAGGATGGTATAAGATTGCCCTGAAAACAATACAGAACCTGTATTTATCCATTCCGAGTCGACTGGAAGCGAAAGGGTTTACTCCACGGTATGACGCATGCTCCTGTGTTGTGCTTCCGGTGTTTCCGTATTTTTGTCTAATCCCTAGCACGTGTGGGATGTGCTCTTACGCGACGTAGACGCTGACGCCTGATAAGACATGCAGCTGTCAAGCGTTTCGGAAGGTAAGAAGAGCTGCCACGAGTCCAGGCGGATGCGACGGCAGACAGGGCGCGCGGCGTGACTCGTGCGAATGGCCCCTGTGGGGGAGACGGGCAGGCCCGCACGCCGCGCCGTGCCACACCGTGTTATTTTGGGAGCGCCGAGCACCTGTCCGGGCTTAACGTGCTCTCTAATTACGTGTCCCCGCGGCTCGTCAGCCGACCGCCTCGGCTAATGATAAATAATCGCGCAGACCGCCGTCCTGAATGAAATACTGTTAACTAGTCGCGGAGCAGGTTTCACCGTGATAAATGAGCGCGTCATTCTCTCTAACGCGCGGCCGCTGCGTCGCTCACTCATTACGACCTTACGCTGCACCTCCGTCCTATCCCGCTGCGGGGTCCCCGGTTATAGCAGCAACTTATTAGTCAGAAATCTTCTCGGCGCTGGCGGAGACCAGTTTTGCCGCTTATATTTCCATTCAGGCGTGAGACTTGAGAGCACGTCGTATTTTTGATACCTTCCTGTCACGGTGGACAAACCAGTTCCGCTACACCCTTTTTCTTCTTATTCACTGGCGACACTACGGCTGCGTTGAAGAGAGGATATTTCTGTCACCGCATCACAGCTCAGACGGAGTTCTGTTCGTCATTCAGTCTTGGAGTCTTTTCTGGTGGAATGGTCAACATTCCCACGGGATTGTGTTCTATCTTCTGTGATAGATACTCCTGAAGTAGTCGTCTACCACCATAAAAATGGGTACATTTAATACAGAAACGCTTAAGGACTAATACACAATCCGTGACTTTGCTCTTCATTACATGTCTAGTGATTTGTCTACCACTGTTTCGTATTCCGTTACGAGACTAAAAAAAATGGCTCTGAGCACTATGGGACTCAACTGCTGTGGTCATCAGTCCCCTAGAACTTAGAACTACTTAAACCTAACCAACCTAAGGACATCACACACATCCATGCCCGAGGCAGGATTCGAACCTGCGACCGTAGCAGTCGCACGGTTCCGGACTGCGCGCCTAGAACCGCGAGACCACCGCGGCCGGCTACGAGACTAAAAACGGTATGTTGTGGTTACCACGTTAGGGTAGGAAACGAGACGCAATGTTTGGTTTCGTCGGTGTTTATAAAACAGAACTCATGGCAGGGAGTAAACCTACGTGTCCGTATCTCCAAGCCCTCTTATGGTGTGGGGCTATTATTTTCACAAGAAGTTTACCCTCAATTGTGAATGGGCCAAAAGGGGAGTGATCATGTTCGTATGTGACATATGGTGATTCACAACAGTAGCAGCATGGGTCAATCACAGTAACAACTGAAATTTTAATGTTTTGCATTTGACTCTTGTAAAAGAACATGTTTTTCTCTTAGGGAGTAGCCAGAGCTATTATACTGGTAACTAATAATGCAATACAATCAAATAAAGTTGCAATTTGTTACCACTTTCACCTTGATTGAAACCACGTACAGGAGTCTTTTGTTACCTTTTGTTATTCTCTGGTAATAACAATGTTACTGAAGTTGGTAACGGGTAGCTCAGTTTCAGCAACCTTCAAATAGATCATTTGTGGAATTACCATTGAAGAAGAAACAAACGGCTAGTGTCCTTTTTACCACATGCACAGGGCATCATATAATACGCATGAGGCGCAGATGTTTCTTAAAACAGTTGAGATTGAAACTCAGGTGTGAGATGGTGTTTTTGTAATTCCTTGAACATCTCCAGTTGCACCACTGACGCTACGAAAACAATGGGTGTGTTCATGCATAAACTCTTTCACCACTTCTCACACAGGAACAACTGAGGCATTAATGTTTTGCATTTGACTCTTGTAAAGGAGTATGTTTTTTTCTTCCACTTAGGGAGCAGCAAATGGTTCAAATGGCTCTGAGCACTATGGGACTTAACATATGTGGTCATCAGTCCCCTAGAACTTAGAACTACTTGAACCTAACTAACCTAAGGACATCACACACATCCATGCCCGAAGCAGGATTCGAACCTGCGACCGTAGCAGTCGCGCGGTTCCGGACTGCGCGCCTAGAACCGCTAGACCACCGCGGCCGGCCTTAGGGAGTAGCCAGTGCTATTATACTGATAACTGATAATGCAATACAATCAAATAAAATTGCAATTTCCGTTGCTTTTATGTGACCAATCACCAAACTGTCGACGCCTTTTGTAGCCCTGCACTTAAACTCATGTCCTAAGCTAACCCCAACATCTTGGCGTGCAATATATCCGAGAAAACGGCGGTCAACAATCTGCGGCAGAACTAAAATCACGATCACTTTGTTCACGGCGATTAAAGTTAATCTCTACGAGCTATTTCGAGACAAAACTGAGTTTTAGCGCCAAAAGCAAACTGCAATTTCTCGCTATCACTGGTTTCCTGAAAGTATCATCACACTGGCTGCACTTGCTTCCGTGTTACCAATCGATGAGCAATCCTACTTCGCACTTTGTTGCTGATTAAATGTGACACTGGCAGATTCCAAACAAAAAAAGAATCGCAGGAAGAAAAATAAGAACAACTAAAGTTGATACGATGATGAAAATGACGCGATAGAGTAGTAGAAATAAAAAAAAATACGTTTAAGCCAATTAACTGAATAAAAAATGTCCTTTGATTAGATTTAGAAATAAAAAATAATTCGTCGAACCTACGACCTTCTGCACGTCAGGTTTATTGTGGTGACCCAGTCGCAACGATGAATTGCAACCTTCTCACAGTCGGCTTCATGCATATCGTGCGAAGCCTATCTAACGTAAGCCGATTTATGTGATTATGATAACTGTATATGTGACGCTGAGTCGCGTCTTGTGCGGAAATATCCAGTAGTGTTTGGTTAGTGCTGTGTATGAAACGAGTGTATTCCATTACCATTGTTGTGTGTACGTATGTGTTGTTTTTGGTGTGTGTATCGTGTGAAATAAAAGAGCCAGACCCATGATGCGGGATCCATACACTTTAAGAAAGAAAGTCGGACAAAGAATTGAAAGTAAACTGATCACTTGCTGCAGTTTGGCGAAGGCGAACGGTTCGGGCGTGACGTTGAGCGCTCTGGTTGGAGGGAGCCAGCTCCAACGTGTGAAGTGTCAACTATCCATCAATTTTAAGCGAACGTCCAGTCAGTAAGAGCACTGCTCATCCCATGTCCAACCACGCGCCGTGCCTCAGCCGAATCGGGAACGTGCTCGGCTGACCAGCTGTCGGTTTCTGCTCGTGCGCTCGAGAGATCGGGCCAGCTGTCATCAGCGTTTCCAGAGCGGGCCAGCCCTGCTGTGCAGCGGGAGATGCTGCGTCACCTCACCTGATGGACACGGCTGGCTTGGCGCGGGCGAGTACGGCACACCTCTATAGAGACACCAGCACTCTTTTGCAGTCACGGCCATGTGTTCGCCGAGCTTACACAAAAGCAGTCCCGCCGCCTCTAACGATCTTTTTTCTATAGACAACGTTAAACTTCTCTTTTCAAAGGACGTTAAACCCCCGGAAGAAAAACACACATATTTTCAACGCTTTATTTGAAACAAACGGCCCTCCGAGTGCAAAATCCTGTTTAGCTACAGTCTGTGCACTTCTTTTTTTAAATTACCGCTGTTGTTTTCGTCACTAGTAGCGGCCAACACGCAGCACCGATTGTTTTAACAAAGAAACCTTTTTTGTCGCGGAGTCGGCGCCAATGGACGAGTTGCTGATATGTTAGCCTTTTGTACCTAATTCGCGGCAACGGTCCCAAATACGGTTAGCGAATTTTTAGGAAGCAAAGACAGCCATTTCATATACGAGAGACACGAACACGAAAATTGCATTCGTACAGAAATTTGTGCTTCTGCGATATCACAACTGAAGGTGTATCGTTTTAATATATATATTGGAAATTGTACGGGCGTTGATGACCACGATTATATATATATATATATATATATATATATATATATATATATATATATGTGTGTGTGTGTGTGTGTGTGTGTAGGGGAGAGAGAGAGAGAGAGAGAGAGAGAGAGAGAGAGAGAGATAGAGAGAGGGGGGCGGGGGGGGGGGACTGGAAAGACGGATGCTCATGACAGTAAGAGAGGTCGCCGCCTGCAGTCAGAACTTACAATTACAGAAAACTGACGTAAAAAAAGTGTGAAAAACCATCGTTTCGGGATGTCTCAACTAAGCTGGACAGTTTTCTGCAGACACCTCGTAGTTTTTCTGTACGCGATCGTGACTAAACGATTACAGTACCATAAGTTACGTTTGGCACAGGAATTTGTCACCTCGTAAATCTAAATTATTATTATGCGGAGGTTTTTATACAAAAATGCTTTAACTGTTACAGTAGAGGAGATTGGGGCTACGTTTTACATTGGGCAACTTGTTACATGAGAACTCAACCGCTGGTAATAATCCTTCCAATAGATGGTGGCAACTGGTAGTACATTTCTCCTGGAGATCTTCGGAGGGCGCACTGGCAGCATTAAGAGAGGATACGTTGTTTCTCCATCTGCTTGTTCATTTTTACTTTGCGAGTGTGTTTTCATGGTAACTCATCAGCATTTCTCTATATCAGTGTCAGTCCCGTATCATGTGAAAGTCTTACCTTCAGGCGAGTGATTAAAAGTTTAAAAATTCTCTACAAACGAAAATGTGTGCGTATCTCTTCCCGAATACAGCCTAAAAGGGCGACCTATGCAGCAATTTGTTACAGTTTCGTTGGGAATAGTTGTTGCAGTATAACAATGGCGAATGAAGTGATGGCAGGTAATTGACTGAGGAAGGCCTCTAATAAAAATGGAATAAATGTTGTGACACCACAGCAGTTCTATCGAAAAATGAAAACTGTGTTGGCTGGCAATCATATTCATAAACGAACTCCTCTCCACGCCATGAAGGCCCAAGGGTTGTCTAACGGCCGCCGTGCAATCGTCTGCCTTTCAGCGTCATGCGGATACGGTACGGACGCATGAGGTAAGCACATAGCTCTCCCGGCCATTTTGCAGACTTTCCACACCGTGGAGCCGCTACAGCTCGACCATGTGAAGTCCTGCCGTCAAGGAAGAATCCTTGGCAGGGGTCCTCCGTATGGCAGCCATCTACGATGACCACTCAACTACGGAAGTAGACAATAACATTTATAGTTATATATAATGTTGCAATTTAATTGGCTAATCAACATCTAAAAGAACGTTAAATACAATATTTATGTAGTCTCATAATGTCGCACAATGGAGATGTTATGAGGTACCATGTTATTGGTTCAAATGGCTCTGACCACTATGGGACTTAACATCTGAGGCCATCAGTCCCCTAGAACTTAGAAACCTAATTAACCTAAGGACATCACACACATCCATGCCCGAGGCAGGATTCGAACCTGCGACGTAGCGGTCTCGCGGTTCCAGACTGAAGCGCCTAGAACCGCTCGGGCACACGGGCCGGCACCATGTTATTCTCAATATCAAATCCTTAACCAGTTGTGCCTCATATTGGATATAATGGTCGTTGGGTTGTCAGCTGAAGCGCAATCTCAGCTTCAACATGATATCCATTAGTGTAAAAACTCGAAAGATGTAAGCAAATTGGCCTATCAGTATGTCATCAAAAATCAAATAAAAATTGCAGGTGGTTGGAACGCAACGAAAAGTGCATCACATGACTTGCTATCAGCATTCGTAATATCACACAACATAATCTTTTCTACGATCGATTCAAATTCCGAAGTCAAGATGTCTACAATATGAATGCTGTGACAGCATTTCAAAAGCCGACGAAGATTATTGCAAGTAAAGGCACTGATTAGGTGCACAGACAAGCACCTTAGTAACTTTGGCTATTTCATTCTGGGCAAGTGTTAATTCGCTGTTAAAATTATTTTTTGTTTTTCCCAAGAAGAAACCGCGCGGTATGAAGCGCCTTGTGCGGTCTGAGGCGCCTCGCACGGTCCGCGCGGCTCCCACCGTTGGAAGTTCGACTCGTCCCTCGGGCATGGGTCGTGTGTGTGTGTTGTCCTTAGCGTAAGTTAGTTTAAGTTAGATTCAGTAGTGTGTAAGCTTGGGGACCGATGACCTCAGCAGTTTGGTCCCATAGATCTTATCAGAAATTTCCAATTTTTCCCCGAGAAGAACATTACAGGGCGCTTCTTTTCAAATGCATCGCTAGGGAGCAGAGTAATAGATCTGATTAGATGACTGGACGGGGTTTTCAGTATTTCATGAGGCATAAAATGAACTACATGAGGGACACCAAACATAGGCCAGGGTTGCTTCTTTTGGACAATTACCTGTCTCTTCTGGACGTAGAAGCATTTGACATGGCCAAGAAAAATGTTCATGTTTCTACCTGATGTATCTCTCTTTTGGGCAGGACTGTGTTTGGATCTTTCAATAACTTCATCAACAGTACATGTAATGCATAGATGAAGGAAAGCCCTGAGAAAACTGTTACTATTTACGGCATTCCTATAGTGCGCAAAACTGCCAAATACAGTGGTAAAACTGCCGAATACAGTAACGTCAAAGGACATCATGGATGGATTCATGGCAACTGGTATCTGGCCATTCAATGAAAACATAGTTGACAATATAGGCTTTTTGCCGTGACTAATCGTCTAAAACCGACCGAAAGCGCAGGTGACGTCCTTCACAGGGAGAACACAGTTATTAATAGGCCTCTTTGTGGCAGTGTTTCAGCTTCATCTGCAAAATCAGGTCCTTCCACATCGAAGCCAGAAATTCATATTAGCCCGCAACATATCTCACCGTTTGCCAAAGCTGGCTTCCATAAGTGGAAACAAATTATGAGTGCTGGTACAACAGGGTGATTTACATGCTCAAGCAGAAAAAAGTGTAACTGTGAAAATGTAGTTCGCTCTCAGAGTAATGGAGAAAATATGGGCAAAAACAAAAGACTTATAAGAAAAATGTGCTACGAGTGAGGTCATTTTCGTCAAGGAAGATGACTGGGTTTTAATGTGCTAATCCCAATTCCAAATCAGGGCAACCAACAAAATGGTTTCAGTGTATGGCTGGTAGAGAATGGGTTCACTACTGCGGTGAAAATTTCGAGGATTTTTTTTACAGGCTAACAGTTTTTAAATAAAAAATTCTGTCTACGCAATAGAAGGAGTTGTACAGAACAATGATTTTAGGTTAGATTTAAAACTTGCTTTAAGACCTGTCAGATATTTTGGGTTATTCGCTCCAGATTCTCAAAAACTTTTGTTGATTCACGCCGAACTCCTTTCTGAACCACTAACGAGTAACAAAGGCCATTTTTCTTCTAGCGCTGTAGTTATGGACATCACTATTCTTCTCAAATTATAATGGATATCTGATTACGAATTTAATCAGCGAATTATCTGTAACTTCTGTGTAATCAGCACTTTATTTCTGAGTTATAAGTTACCCAGGGCCGGCGGCTGTGGCCGAGCGGTTCTATGCGCTTCAGTCCGAAACCGCGCTGCTGCTATGTTCGCAGGTTCGAATCCTGTCTCGGGCATGGATGTGTGTGATGTCCTTAGGTTAATTAGGTTTACGTAGTTCTAAGTCTAAGGGACTGATAACCTCAGATGTTAAGTCCCATAGTGCTTAGAGCCATTTCAACCATTTTTGAGTAACCCAGGAAGTTATTCCATACGACATTAATGAGTGGAAATAGCAAAGAATGTTAGGAGGTTGAGTTGTTTTTTTTTTTTTTTTTCAAGACCAGTAATTACACACAGAGCAAAAGTAGTTGAACTTAACTGTTTGAGTATCTTAGTAACAATGTTTCTTCAAGCTTTTATCAATTTCTAAACCCAAAAACTTGGAGCATTCTGTCCTGTTTACTGACTCTATGACCTACATCAACTATATGTATGTGGGACCTGGTGGTGGTGTGGTAAAGTGCGTGAGTGGAAACCAAGGGGTCGTGTGATCGAATGTCGATCAGAGCACGGGATTTTCAGTCTGTCTTTACCCCAGCCTTCGCCTCTCAGTGAGGTGAAGGTTTACTACGAACGAACAGTTTGTTGTACAGAACTAAATATAGAGTGTTTTCTCAAAATTAACGGCATTTAATTTTCAGACAACCAATAAGTGCATCAACAGTTCTTTCAGTTGCTTTCTCTCTTATGGGATTTGTTATAACACTAGGGTCACGCGCAAAAATACCAATTATGCTTGATTGATGCTAGGTGAATGGTCATTCACATATATAAGGAATGGAGTAGGAGAGGACCCAATAGTGAGCCCTGTGGGATATCCCTCGTAATTTCTCTCTAGTCACTGAGATTGAATTCCTGGTCACAACTTTCTGCATTATGTTTAAGTATGATTACATAAATGATGACTACATGGTTACTTCATGAGACGATGGCTGAAATTTTCCGATATGCAGAAATCTTCGAACTGGCTGCTCTTAGCAGTGGACTAGCACCGCTGGGGCGGACGGAAGCTGCGGCGGAGTTTTGGTACAGTTAGCGTGAATTGCAGGAAATAACGAGTCCGGCGGCTACTGAAGCGGGCCGGAGTGCGGCCTCAGGGGCACAAACCGGTCCACCGGGCCGCGACGCCCGCCTGCGTGCGCCGACACAGGAGCGTTTCCCGGCCGCGCCAAACCCTCCTCTCACACAGCCTGTCTCCTCTCAAACGTACTCCCAGGTATCGGTTCTCGTTATGCACACAACAGTATTAAGAGTGAAATGTGTCGGAATACTTTTTTCGCACCGCTCAATGGTTGTCTCCATACTCTGTCGAATATCATTATTTACTACTCGTAATAATGAATTAAAGAGGGTCCTCCTTAATGTAAGGAAGCAAATTTGTTTTGTTTAATCCCCAAACCTGAATCACCACAATTTTGGTATTTCCAGTAGTTTTTTTCTTTGGTTGTTTCTTTCTTTTTTTTTTTCATTAGGTGTTCCCTGTTGTTACCAACAGAAGTACGCCAATAGTCCCTATTAATACACCGCCGAATTCTGGATGTTATCACGTTGCACTAGCTTATATGAGCTTTTCACTGCACTTTTTGCGTTGGCAGCAACAGGGCACACTTACTGTAGAAAATAAACAATGAAAGAAAAGGTCCACTGAAGATGCCACAACTGTCGCGAAACGTATCTGGGGATTAAACAAAAATTGAGTTTTTGCAAGATGGCGGATTCATAATTCATTATTTTTTGCAAGTGCGGAAGAAGAGCTTACAATTCCATTACGATCATTAATTACTACGTTTACATTGATTCCCGAATCTCATTATCCTTAAAGGGATTTCCCAGTATCGCTTCTGCTACCCGATGTCGATTCTGAAAAATGCGAGTATGGCTGCGGTATTTCCGCTTCCTAAACAGTTTTTCGCTGCACCGCATTTCAGTAGACTGACTTGTTAGGTTGGTGCTTGCTTTTAAAAATGGCATTTAAAGTGGACGAAATCTATTAGGGTAGACTGAAAGAAAATGAAACACACTGGTCTGACCAGGTAGGTATGCATCTCCTTTATTTAACTGAAGAAAAGCACACCTTATCTTTATTAGGCAGAGAGATATAACTTCTTATAAATCAACTCAATTAGTAAAATTGTCTAGTTTTGTAACAACTCTACAGCCTGCTTGGCTGGCTAATATGAGAAATTATGTACCACTCCTACTTTTAGTGGCAAAGGCTCTCGTACACAATGGATGGCTAGCGACAGAACTTTCGCTAATTCTGTACTTCAGGAGCGTGCAATAAAACATTTTCGCATCCATTATTTGCCAGTGATAATACTTTTAAACTTAACTTCTTGAACAATTTCCTCCTTGTTACGCGTACTGATATCCATAATGAAATCTTACTTTTCTTATTAAAAAATTACGAAGGTGGTACTGATAACCTACCTTCACTGTGCTGACGGAATCATAATAATTTTACACGCGATTCGTGTAAACAAATGAGGCTTGGGAAATCGTGATTTGATAGGGCTAGAAAAGTCGACTCAGGCCTACCATGTAAAGACGACAACGAAACTCGGTTTCAGGCATCAGCGTGCCTGACGACAATCACCGGTGAATAAATAGTGGGACATCATTGTAGAAATTTTAGGGATGCGATTATTTTGACTCGTTGCCACAAAGTCAAAGATAGTGAGTCAATGTTGTTAATGGCATGGGGGGGGGGGGGGGGGGGGGGGAAGGACATGGCACACAAACAACATGTCAAACGCTGGCGACACATGGCTCTTGGTAGCGCATTGGGAGGAATTCTGTGCAACAGCCGTCCGCAGCTCGTGGTCTAGTGGCTAGCGTTGCTGCCTTTGAATCATGGGATCCCGGGTTCGATTGCCGCCCGGGTTGGGGATTTTGTCTGCCCGGGGACCGGTTGGCTCTGAGCACTATGGGACTTAACATCTATGATCACCAGTCCCCTAGAACTTAGAAGTACTTAAACCTAACTAACCTAAGGACATCACACAGCAACCAGTCATCACGAGGCAGAGAAAATCCCTGACCCCGCCGGGAATCGAACCCGGGCGCAGGAAGCGAGAACGCTACCGCAGACCACGAGCTGTGGACACGGGGACCGGTGTTTGTGTCATCATCATCATCATCATCATCATCATCATCATCATCATCCCTGACAGTGGCTAGATTGGATTGTGTAAAAACTGAGACACTGTGCGGGAGCTGATGACCGCGCAGTTGAGCGCCCCACAAACCAATCATCATCATCATCATGTGGTTTGGCCGCTTCTTGCGGCGGGAAGTGAGAGCGAGGCAGCTAATTTCAGACTCGGCGTAGACGGCAGAGATACTGTCCGCCTCAGACCTCGCAAAAAATCGACCTCCCCACGAAACTTGGTAGACACAAATTCACTGTCGTTCCTACGGTGCCAATTGGGCTGGCACCTGAACCTAACAATTATTGGGGTGATAAAAGAATACATTTTTTCCTTCCAATACCTGTGCATCATTCCATTTTTCTCGGTCTCATTCTTACTTCATATGTAAGTAATAATGATACAAAAATAAAGTCAGCACCTAGAAACAAACTTATTTTTAAAACCAAACACTTGTCTGATCTCCAGACTACAAGGCAACTGTCTTTCTCAGTTTAGTAGAGTCCACTTTTTTACAAATACAGCAATACTACGAATACTTCGAACACGGCTGCTAGGAGGAGCACCCAATCAGTAGCCGCCGTCGTTTAACGATTTCTCGCAGTTGTTTTGGCTGCAATAGCCCTGCTTCTCCCTCCTTACGCATTGCGTAAGAGCTTCGTCCACAATTACATCGACGAAAACTAGCAGTAATTCTTGACCTGACAATGGCTACAATCTGAGAGACAGAACATCCTGAAAATGTCTACATCCCCCGTCGTTATCCGCTTTTAGAAAAGCTCGTCTGCAAATTTCACATCTGGGGACCGATCTTCTGTGAAAGTGGACACAAACACTTGGATTTTCTCTCGTTTCTCGTCTTCTACTTGCGTGCTCTTTGTTTCTTTCCTTTTTTCGTTTTTTCCTGCATCATCGAGTTTCGAATTCAAAATATCTGATGTGAAATCCCCGCAGCTGTGGTCAACTATATTTTGCAGTGGTCTTACATTAGAATGTCACCTCTGTTGTCTTCATGTGCAATGGTCGCTCGTTTTGTATAAGCATCAGTATCCGAATGCACCGCTACGGTCGCAGGTTGGAATTCTGCCTCGGGCAAAGATGTGTGTGATGTCCTTAGGTTAGTTAGGTTTAAGTAGTTCTAAGTTCTAGGGCACTGATGACCTCAGATGTTAAGTCCCATAGTGCTCAGAGCCATTTGAACCATGTCGTATTATCACACCTCTCTGCCGCCGCCGCCCCCCCCCCCCCCTCCCCATACACGCACACACATTATAGAACTACTTGCCTGAATCGAAAATTGTAGAAAAAAAGTTTCTCTGGAACGTTTTCGCGGTGAGATAAACTGACTTCTGTTTCTAAAAGTTTGAAATGGCCCAGATTTGTGCACATTTGACCATGTGAAGCGAAGAAGTCTGTGTCGTTTGAAAATGCGATTCTCCTAGAACGGCGATTGAAAAATAAATAAATAAAACTTTAAACAGGATTCTCACTTATTTTCACAGCACCAGAGACGGTGCTGTTAGTACGTGCTTGTTTGTCTGCTTGCAAGAGAGAGACCAGAAGTTCGTGCTGAACAAAGCGGTATTCTGACTCTTCGTCTTCCGGGGTAAAGAAGCGTTCTTTGAAGTCCAGTGGGCCTGATTTGGTATCTATCCAAGCTTGACCAAGCACGCTAAGAATTTACTTCGGCACAGTATATTTCGCAGCGACGGTTACCTCGGCTCCTCCGTCACTGGCCGTTGGCTAATGAAAGGGCAGAAAGGCGGAGGGAGAAAAACGCTGATTTGGCTTCTCGTTTCTTTTCGCTAGAAAGAACAAGGGGCAAGAGCGGTAGGAGGATTCCGCGGCCGTGTTCTTCTGTTTTGGGGCGGGCACGACCCCGCCTCCAGTGGGCAGTCTGTTCGCTTCTCTTCTCTTCTCTTAATGGCCGACAGCCAACAGGTTCGTGAATAGAGCGGCGGGCGTCCCGCAGAGCGGGAGGTAGGAGTAATTTATCAGGTACCCCGTGCGTCGCTATCCGAAGGCCATCGGCTGCAGGCGCGGGCAAGCCACATAGCCGGCGCGTCGTCGCTCCACGACATGGCACGCCACATCCACCTCCAGCCACCCACATCCGCTTGAGCGTCCAGGCACGTGCGGGGGCGCGCGCCGAGGTACCGGTCGGCCCGCAGCATCTCCTCACCTCGGCACGCTATGGGCGTCCGGCGTAAGCGCGCTGTTACAAGGCGGAGATATCCTTGGGGACACGGACAAAGGAGAAAGAACGGATCTTTTGTATCCGACAGTGATTCTGATTTCCCTCCGTACCAGAGTCTGAGATACTGCGGTTAGCATGTAATAGTAGTACCTCGCTGATCTGTGAACGGCGCAAGCAGAGGATACAATGGATGCACTCTCCAGCGGAGTTCTGCTCTTAAGTACGTGGGCACAATCACGTACAGCCATTTGTCTGAAGTCTCTTGAAGCCTTCGTCCGAGCCATTTGGTACAGTGTTTAACTACTGCTCATTGCACGGCTTCACTAAAATGTAAATGTCGTGTGACTAGGGCCTCGTCCCGCGTCCGACCATCCTGATTTAGGTTTTCCGTGATTTCCCTAAATCACTCCAGGCAAATGCCGGGATGGTTCCTCTGAAAGGGCACGGCCGACTTCCTTCCCCATCCTTCCCTAATCCGATGAGACCGATGACCACGCTGTCTGGTCTCCTTCCCCAAAAACCAACCAACTAGGGCCTCCCGTCGGGTAGACCGTTCGCCGGGTGCAAGTCTTTCGATTTGACTCCACTTCGGCGACTTGCGCGTCGATGGGGATGAAATGATAATGATGATGATGACAACACAACACCCAGTCCCTGAGCGGAGAAAATATCCGACCCAGCCGGGAATCGAACCCGGGCCCGTAGGATTGACATTCTGTCTCGCTTACCACTGATTGTCGGCCGGTGTGGCCGAGCGGTTCTAGGCGCTACAGACTGGAACCGCGCGACCACTACGGTCGCAGGTTCGAATCCTGCCTCGGGCATGGATGTGTGTGATGTCCTTATGTTATTTAGGTTTAAGCAGTTCTAAGTTCTAGGCATCTGAACTATTTGACCACTGATTCTGTACGCTTACGACGATGTAGCTGTGTTTTAGTCTGTTTCTAGCCAGCCATTCACTCGGAAATGTCATTTGTTGTACTGCTCACTGAGTCACTACGTGCCGTGCGATAGCGAACGTCTGATACCAACGTCGAGTATGAAGGTAAAATATCCTCTCTGTCGCTTCGTTGGAGCGAAGAACCCGTTGACAAAAGAGACACTGAAAGAAGAGGGTATGACAGCTTCCATGATGGGCTTTGGTTAAGAAGTGTTTATGATATACAGATATCTGTTTAAGTTATCAGTGTCAGTGTCTTTAATTCTCTTCCACGACTAGTTGCGAGGGCCTACTCGTTCATCTTCAAGTGGATGTTTCTAGCTATACGCTGCTTTTGTTTCTGTTAGGTGTTGATGTGTGACATTCAGTGATTCGAATGTGTATACATAACGTTCTGCATTGTGGTTCTAGCAGGATCGTGTTCGAAATGAAGTGTAACGCACACAACTGATCACACCCAGGAAAAGAAACACATGGAATGTACTGGCAGTTGCGAATGTGAACAACCATGAGCTCTGTAATGGAATGGCGACAGTGAAGATTTGTGCCGGACCTAGACTCGAACCTGGTTTTCCCGCTTAATGCGGACGGCTTACCATTAGGCTATCCGAGCACACCGCACGGCCAGGCCCAACCTTGTGTATATTCCTGCACAGAGAAGACATTTTAAGCATGCGTGTCCGAAGAAACACTGCACCGTACTTATGAACAACACGGGCACTGCAGTATCGTATCGTATAGGGAAAGAAACTTTCGCTGACCACCTGAAGACGAGATAAAAGCCCTCGAATCCCGTCGTGCAAGAAAATAGAAGTGACTGACAAACAACTGTTAACGTTTGTCTTCAAAGCTAAAATCCAGCCATTTTTTTCTGTCTCTCTCTGGTTCTTCCTCCAATGTATGACATTCTTTTCGACTTGCTACAACCTTCCATTTCACTCATGCTTTACGGTCCAGCGCCTCCGTTGTGCCAGTAACTGGAGAGTGTCTGATGTCCTAACTGGAGTTCCGTACTGGTGTTTTATACCTGTCCGAATTGCATTCATCTTGGCTGAGTGAGTATACCATATTTGTTTCCCCCATTGTGCCAATCTTAAGTACGTAACATTGTTAAAGCACTTAGTGGTATTACTAAGCTGCGGTATGAAATGGGAAGATCATGCTAAAAAAGTACTGGGAAAGGCGCACGGAACACTTACCTTTGCTGGTAGGTTCTGAGAAATTTCTACGTATCCAAGGAAATAGCAAACACGATTCTAGTGCGACCATTTCCGAGATACTGTTACATTCTTTGGAGTTCTCGTCGATTATACATGACAACAGGCATCAAGTTTTTTTCCGAAAAACTCTAAAAGCAAATGCTGGGATGGTTACTTAACAACAGCACAGCCGACTTCGTCCCCAATCCCAGCACATGCTCCGGCTCTAATGATTTCGCTCCGCTAGAATCTAATATTTTTCTTTTTCGAGAAAGACTGTGGGATAATTCTGCTGCCACCATTGTATACCACGCAAAGGGATAGTAAAAAACAGATAAGACAGATTAGAGGGATACACAGCCATACAGTCATTCTTCCCTTGCTCGATACGAGAATAGAATATAGCAGGCAACCGCTGATGTTGGCACGAAGTACTCTGCCGTACACTCTAAAGTGGCTTATAGAGTACAGGTACGTATTTAAATGTATATAGCTGTCGTGATGCTCTCTATTCAACTATGGAATTATTGATCAGCGGAACTGAAATTGTGCACGTTGACTCTTTTGAGCCCATTACGAGTTTTGTTTTCTAGCTATTCACCCAGTTTCTTATTTGTAGCTGTGCGATTGTGTTATTCATCTTTCATTCCTTAAAATTATTTTAGCATTTGCCTCAAATCATTGTATTATGAATTGCGACTGGCTGAAATGCATTATGTCAAGTATCAGCCATAGTATGAAGAAATAAAACGAAACTGGTAGCAGCTGCTTTATTATCTTTGGTCTCTGCACTTTTTGCGTTATTCGCGCACTTAATTCCAGTGAAACATTTCACCATTTAGACAAATGATTTCAATTGCAGGGTTCATGAGGCTATCAAGCTGAACTTGGACAGGGTAAAAGGATACTTTTAACAAGAGAAAACTGTGAAGTCAATATTGTTTTAGAATGAGTTGATGTTCTACACGTGCACTGAAATCACCACGATTTAATGACGAAGTGACTTCAAATTATTAGTCTGGAACGATTGCTGAGCTATTTCAGTCTCACTTGCCTCTATTTTGTTCTTGTCAGATGTGTCATGAACTTTTTTTTTTAATTACGACTCATCTATGTTGCTTTTCTTTAAAGAAAGCGGAATATAACATTGCCAACTGTCCAGAAAAAAGAGTCTCTCTCTCTCCATAGCAATGAATTTCAGAGGTGTCGTAATTGTTTAGTTACTGTTTAAAGAGCATACATTCTTAACGTAAGAGCTTTCGGAGAAATCAGCTATGAAAATATGTTACCTATCATCAAACGGACGAAGGTAGTCGGTTTTAATTGCCGGGCTTGCCTGGATCTGGACGTTACTTCACGACTGTATCAGATTACTGATAGAGACCCCTGCAATTTGTCTTCCATTTAGCAACTGCATTGACGGCGAAACACCAGAATTATGCGGGCAGATATCTAGCTAGATAACGCATATATTTACTTATTGGATTATTTAGCTAGATTACTTTCATTCTCTTACATTATGCAACGAACTTTACATGTCAAACATTTACAAGATAAAGTTTTTCAAGCTTCTATCAATTGTACTGATTACGTAAAATTTAAGACAGTATGACAACAATCGAATTAAAATTTTAATAGTAATAATAATAATAAATAGCAATAGCGACGGTGATAAAAATAATCAGAAGCAATAATTTTACTAATGGTAATAATATTCACGATATACTACGGGAAAGTGAGATCATCACGATAAAGGAGATGACGATAATTGAGAAAGAGAATGCAGAGTTTAATACAAAACTCTACGGATATACCGACACAGACGAGTTTAAGGCCGGAATAGTTTTCCAATGAGAAGAAGACATCAGGAAATGAAGATTAGTTATAACACACCGACGACAATGTTGTTATCGGATACGGAAAAAAGGCATCAACATCGGTCACGGTCATAGACTTAACAATGCTGCAACGTACAATTTACGAAAATTTGTTACTGAAAGTGTCGGTGTCCATTAAATGCACCACAGATTATTAAGTAATTACCGTCTGCTATAGCTTATGCGACTACTGTGTGATCAGTATGAGGGCTGGGGATGAACTACTGCAGGACGACAAAGCAAGAAGTTTTCTATTGAAGGCCAATTAAACTGTCTTACAGTTAAATCTTCCTACATCTAGCGTATAAACGATTCGCTAAAGGAAGCATCAGTCATTGTGTGGGACTATAAAAAGGAAAGCCTGAAGTGAATGAAATCTGTTTCCCATGAGATGAAGGACGCGGGGAAGGCAGCAAAAAGCTGTAAGCTATTTGTGGAAGGGAGGCGGCGGTCAGCGCCACTTTTTGCCCTGCAAGATGGATGCGGGGCGGGAGCGCAACCGAGGAATCCCATAACGAACGTCGCCTCACCTCGCTGAGCGTCTCATTAAGGCGGAGCGGAGCAGTCAACCGAGGTGCACGACACACGCACAGAAAACTAACGCTGTGACTGCTTGCCGAACGAAAGGGTCCTCCGTCGCGACCCAGGTGACCAACCGATGCTGGCGCCCAGCCCGGACGTAACTGGTACAATGCGCGTAGCTAGCGAAAAATCTAAAATAAAAAACGCCACCTGAATTGACTGATAACGAAAAGGCTGTTCCTGCTCACCAAACTGTGCAACATAGTCCGAGGTAATCTTACTGCAGTTCCATACAGGGTGAACCAGAACTCACCGACAAAATTTCAGACTTTCGCAGGAGAGCTTCTGTAAAGTTTGGAAGGTAGGAGACAGGTACTGGCAGAAGTCAAGCTGTGAGGACGGGGCGTGAGTCGTGCTTGGGTAGCTCAGTTGGTAGAGCACTTGCCCGCAAAAGGCAAAGGTCCCGAGTTCGAGTCCCTGTCCGGCACACAGTTTTAATCTGTCAGGATGTTTCAAAATTGCAGATGGTGTTTCCGTATAAGGGACCCGTGGTCTCCGGTGCCTCGTTAATGAGCATTTTCATTTCTTACTCCAGTTTATCTTTATATCTTTACTGCACTGATAATAACCACAAAACGTTACAAATTCGACGGTATGCGTTGTGGGTGTCTTGTTTGGAAACAAAACTGGTAGCATTCACTCGCAGTACTTGCTGTTGAGAACAGTAATACCCAATTTATTCTTAGACCTGTACTGCCTAGAGCTTTTTCTGGTCGTGTTCTGAAAATTCAAAATCTTGATTGGTTATTTCCCATTCGCCCAATATATTCAAAAAATGTTCAAATGAGTGTGAAATCTTATGGAACTTAACTGTTAAGGTCATCAGTCCCTAAGCTTACACACTACTTAACCTAAATTATCCTAAGGACAAACACACACACCCATGCTCGAGGGAGGACTCGAACCTGCGCCGGGACTAGCCGCACAGTCTATGACTGCAGCGCCCTAGACCGCTCGGCTAATCCCGCGCGGCACAATATATTCCAAGCTGCTCCAGTGCATCTATATATCTTCTCTGTTTTTCTCTGCAGAGAATCTCCATACTTGTCTCCATGTCCAAAGTCGTATGGTTGTATGTTAAGACAGCACCGCGCCAAGAAAAGTGACACAATTCGATAAACGACATATTAAGTTTATCTCACTGAAAAATACGTGTGAAGTGCCCCGACGTGTACGAAAAATATAATGGAATGTATTGCTAACACCACTTACTTGAAATTTAAAGGAAGCTAATACTACTTCAATAAAAGTCTTATACCGGATGATTTAAAAAGAAAGGGTAAATTTTAGTCGGTTACTGCAAACTATGGAAGATAGAAACACGTTGTGCATGCCAATGGACAGAGGGAGGTTCAAATTTTTTGACACAACTGCACTCTTGTTAGTTTGTAGCAACATAGCGACTACACCAAAGAGAAATCATGACGTGTGCCGGAACTCGCGCGAAGTCAATGCAATGGACAAGTTCAGATGTTCCAATGTGTGTGACATCTTATAGGACTTGACTGCTAAGGTCATCAGTCCCTAAGCTTACACACTACCTAACCTAAATTATCCTAACGACAAACACACACACCCATGCCCGAGGGAGGACTCGAACCTCCGCCGGGACCTGCCGCACACTCCATGAATGGACAAGTGCAACGTGCATTCCGCCTTCGATTCAGTTTTGTAACATCACCACAGGAATCGTTGTTAATCACGATATTATGTACTCATTCCCCTCTACAAGTCTTGGGCGTTTGCAACGGGCATTTCTGAACACCCTGTATACAAAATTATGCATGTGAAGAAATTTTTTCAGTCGCCTGCTGAGGTACCGTAAACAGTCTCTCAGCCGCCGACACATTAAGACTTCCACAAAACGCGTTCGGCAGAAGATCAAATGATAATCTGATACCCACTGATCACACTTTTTCGAATTCCATTTCGTCCAATGTATTTACAGGATGATAATCTGATGTGACAGTAAAGGAAAGTCGTCTCCCTGAGTCCATCAAAGTCTTCTCTATGGCTATAAGACGATAATGGTAACCTACCGTTTACGATGCTGTTGGTAATTCGTTTGTTGATTGCCATTCAACAGGACATCCTACATATCAGTATGTTTAACAATCTCCCTTTTCACATCCCAACCGCTGATATTGTAATATGACTAA
The DNA here is from genome assembly GCF_023898315.1 of Schistocerca nitens. Lineage (NCBI taxonomy): Eukaryota > Metazoa > Arthropoda > Insecta > Orthoptera > Acrididae > Schistocerca > Schistocerca nitens. The sequence goes on along the minus strand of NC_064615.1, from coordinate 519,286,758 downwards.
ACAGTGCCATCATTACTACACCATGAAACGTTCAGTGCCACTTTCATTATTATGAACTTACGCCAGCTTGATCGTGGACGAAATCTTTAACAAACGTTAGAGTTATTTAAAGACACACACTGAACTTCGGGACATGAAAATCACTGCGATGTTGTGAAATAGGCATTTACGCCGGCAAGTCGCCACGTGGTCGGTCCCACCTGATATGTGGCGGCACTTCACAGCGTTTGCTCCCATGCGTGACTACCAAATGACTGCCGAACAAAGACGCGCAGTCACAGCCTGGGAGAAACCACACAGACGCCGACCATTAACACGTAGCCGGTAAGCGTTCTGCAGGATGTTGAACTCAAGTAGTAAAGCACGGAACTGCCGAAATTATCTATGCAGACCGTCTTCCACGACACAATTTATGAACCTCACAATCAGACTGATCTCTAACTCGGTAATTGTGATAAGCGTGTGGGAAGGGTAAGAAAACAAAAATCACGACTCAAAATCTATGCAACTGACACGCACTGGCGCAAGAGGAACGTCTCTGACGGAGCCCAAAAGCGCGGGAGAGGATTAACTCATAACATAGAGCAGTCGTTACAGTAAGACGTACTTTAAAATTTGGATGTGACTGAAAAAGTTGCTCGCAAGCCGATAGAATCGAGCAGTAGCGTAGATGCTGAAAAACTTGCTGGTCCTTAACGTAACAGACCTACTTCATGTCTAGCTGCAGTCTGTGTAGTGCAGGAAGCACCACGATGCAGTAGGTCCCTTCAGCTTGCTCATTTCCGACAAGACCAGTTGGGTAAGCTTTTTAAGAGGTTGGAGTAAGACCAACGCTAGTAAAAATACTACCAGATCGTTAAAAAATGGAGACTAACACAGTCTTAAAGCTTAAAATTAACCTTCCACCGACATCTATTTTAGATTATCGCTCTGTTAATCAGTTTGTTACGTTGTCCACTACATCTCATTTTTGGTTCGGTTCATGAAACGAAATAGGTTTCTTAATCATTACGGTATACTGATAATTTTTACTTATGGACCGTCTGACAGCAACTGAATAAAACACAATTTTAGTGCCATACGCGTTTCGCCTTTATTTTCTGCAAGGCATCATCAGTGGCAGGTTGCCTGGACAATTTCTTACATATTACGCTCCTGTTGCATTTTTGGTGTTGTTCTTCTTCTTATGAATGCCAATTTGCGGTTTTTTCCCCACATTCTACAGCACCATGAACTGAACGCTTGTTTCAATGCAATGTTTTGGTTTCTGTTCGTAATCATTCCTTAGCTGAACTGAAAAACACAAAAAACTTTGGAGAATCCTTACCAACGGACAAGTTGCGGACCAGATGCAAATGAACTGGGTACTATTTAATATTCCTACTCAAAATCAAGTGTGCCTAAACGGATCCGCCGGAATATTATGACCACCAACCTAATAGCGGGTATGTCCACCCTTAGCAGGAATAACAGCGGCTACGCGTTGTGGCATGGAAGCAACGAGTCTTTGGGGCAGGAGGGGGAGAGCACCAGACCTGCACGCACAATTAACATAATTTCCGTAAATTCCGGTAACAGGAGCGATGTGCTCTGACGCCACTTTCAATCACAACCCAGATGTGTTCGATAGGGTTCAGATCCGACGAGATGCGGGGCCAGCACATCAATTGGAACTCGCCACTACCTCGGGTCACTCCATCGACCGCCTGGCCTTGTGACAAGGCGCTTTATCTTGTTGAAAAATGTAACTGCCGCCGGGTAACACGATTGTCGTGAAGGGGTGTACGTGGTCTGCAACCAGTGTACGTTACTCCTTGGCCGCCATGGTGCCTTGCACGACCTCCGCTTGTCCCATGGATGCTAACATTAGTGTTCCCCAGAGTATAATAGAGCTGCCACCAGCTTGTCTCCGTCCCGCAGTACAGGTGTCAAGGAGCTGTTCCCCTCGAAGACGACAGATTCGCGCCCTCCCACTGGCATGATGAAGAAGGTATCCGGATTCATCAGATCGTGCAAAGCTCTGCCACTGTGTCAACTTCCAGTGCCCATTTCAGTCTTAGTTGCCGTTGTCGTAGTGTTAACATTGGTACATGCATGGGTCGTCGCCGGCCGAAGTGGCCGTGCGGTTGTAGGCGCTGCAGTCTGCAACCGCGAGACCGCTACGGTCGCAGGTTCGAATCCTGCCTCGGGCATAGATGTGTGTGATGTCCTTAGGTTAGTTAGGTTTAAGTAGTTCTAAGCTCTAGAGGGCTAATGACCTCAGAAGTTGAGTCCCATAGTGCTCAGAGCCATTTGAGCCATGGGTCGTCGGCTGCAGAGGCCCACTGTTAGGAGTGTGTTCAGACACACGGGTACTCTGCCCAGCATTAAAGTCTGGTGTTAATGTCGCCACAGCTCGCCTCGTGTCCCGTTTCGCAGTCTGCACAGTCTACCGTCCGACATCTGTAATGAGGGGTGGCCGTCCAACCCCATAACGTCTGGACTTCGTTTCACCCTGGTTTCGCCACATGCTGAAGAGACTCGCCACAACACTCCTCGAACACCGAAAAGTCGTGCAGTTTCCGAAATGCTTGTGCCGAGCCTCCGGGCCATCACAATCTGCCCACGGCGAAACTAGATAGATCGCGCGTCTTCCCATTCTAATGTTCTGCGTGATCAGTGTAGAAGTATGTCACGATCTCTGTTTATTCAAAAAGAATATTTATTACGATTATCTTAAACCAAGGGCAATTGAGTGTAGTCGAATTAAGTCCCGTGCTAACGGTGAAATTAGATTGGAAAATGAGTTACTAAACGTAGTAGAACGGTTTGCTGTTTGGGCACGAACTTATGTTACGAAGACTATTCTGAAATGTGGACGAGAAAGACAAGAAAAGAATAGAGGCTTATGAAATGTGGAGGAACAGTAGAGTGGTGGAGATGAGAAGGGTAGATTGGATAAATAATGACGAGGTAGTGAATAGAATAGGGGAGAAAAGAGCTCCATGCCACATATTGACTAATAGAAGTGACAGATTGACAGGATGTATTGTTAAGTACTGAATTTGATAATGGATGGCAGCGTGGGGGAGATAACAATTTTAGAGGGAGACCAATGCTTGAATGCATTACGCACACAGCAATGCATGTAAGCTGCAACAGTGATGCCGAGATGTAATATTCCGTCTGAAGACTGGTTTGAAGCAGCTCTCCACGCTAGTCTATTCATAGCACAAAAACAACAACAACAACATCAACATCATCTTTGTATCCACAGTATTCATTATCTGTCAGGACGATGATAAATAAAGAGCTTTTCTACGATTGCTAATTTCAATTTAAAAAATCAGATCTTCCAAGCCTACAGTTTTTGTGGAAGATCTGAATATGAGTTTTAAATACGCCGATCGGTAAACCCTAAAATTAGTCTGCTCTTGGAGTCTTCCTGATGGATAACAAAGAATGTTGGAATAAAGATGGGCTCAGGCAGTGTCAAATTTGTCTTACAAAATTACTTTCCTATCCCTAAAATACTTCAACATGTGATGGACTCAAAAACTTTTCTGGGAATTTTTTGTAAATTCTCTGTAAAATACTGACCTCTACAGAGTTGCATGGCAAGATGTCTAAGTAAGATGAATAGCATTACGCTTCAATTAACAATGAATCTCATGTCAATGAAGTGATACATTGTTCCATTAACAATCCCCATATACATCGCATATTGTATAAATTTTATCCATTGAAGGTTCTTCCATGATCATTACAAACAGAATAATTTAAAGTCTATATAATTATAAGATAATGGGAATAGTTGGTCCGAAAGAAGAAAATAGAACTTACAATTTGGAGCCACTTATGACAAATGAGTAAGGGCTTCCTCAAAATGTGGCGTACTTTCATGTTCAAATGCGTTCCTTATTTATCCGGTGGTCCAGAAAGTGCAAGATCACAATAAAACAAACGGCATTTTCATTCCGAAGAGGAACATCTGCATCCAAAGCCTAAGTGGCCAGTGCGTTGCCCTCGGCCCGTCGCGTGTTCGGAAAACTGGAGTTGGAAGGTTTCGTACAGCGGAAGCAGAAGGCGCTGTTGATGTAAATCGATGGCTGTCCGTCCGTCGGATGGTGAAACGAAGGTCATAGATTAGGTGCCGACACTGAGTTCCATTGCCTCCCAAACACACACACAACGGTGCACTCTAAAGACAGTAATCGCTTCAGCTACGCCAAACAATTACGTCTGAGACACGAAACACACGCTTCACAATGAAAAGGTGCCTACTGGGAGTGAAAGAGAAAAACGTTTCCGGTTTCGGCGGGTCATGTCAAGCGGACAACCAGCAAACAGTGCAAAATCATATTCGTATCTCACTTGATGTAAAAAAAAAAGTGTGTGTACGGTCCAGCTGTACAACATATTGGTTAAAAAAGTTAAAAAAGTATACAATGTACAAAAGTGATTTTATCGATTGTTTTATAACCATGTTAGTCAGTTGAGGATTGATTGGCGAACACAATCGGCCACGAATACTGGCACCGAATATTTTAGTACCATATGCTCATGTTAAGATGGCTATACTTGACACAGTATTAGAAGCGTTAGCAGAGTGTAATCCTCTCTTTCAGTTTTTGTAGAGGACGATGTTTTGTCTCATTTCGGTCCTCGTGTATTTCTGGGAGGAAGCGCAAAATAATACGTAAGGTTAAACAGCACACACATACTACACAATCAACAGTGGCACATTAACGTTTCACACCATTCTACACGAGAGTTACAGCTTCCGAATGGTTCAAATGGCTCTGAGCACTGTGGGACTTAACTTCTAAGGTCATCAGTCCCCTAGAACTTAGAACTACTTAAACCTAACTAACCTAAGGACATCACACACATCCATGCCCCAGGCAGCATTCGAACCTGCAACCGTAGCGGTGGCGCGGTTCCAGACTGAAGCGCCTAGAACCGCACGACACCTTCCGACATGTACTTTACAAGTAATGTTTGTGTTTCACATATGCTTTTTCACATAATGTTTTTGTGTATAAATGTTCGAAGATGCAACTGTCAAGAAGAATTCTGTGACGCATTTGAGTGCCACGGTTAACTGTGTAAAATATATGCGGTGTTTGTACTGTTGCCATTAATGCGGTAGGATCGAGGTGAGACAAAACACCGTTTAGTAGAACAAATTGTAGAAGCAGACGTCGTGCTACTGACGACTGTGATACTGCAACAATACACGTGTAGCCATTTGAAAATGGGCCTAATAGCACCGGGCACAGCTATACAGTAATGTTTCTTGTAAGTACAGTTCCCACATTGCGTATGTGCAATTCTAGCACTGCGCTGACGTACTTCTTACAAGAACAGTGCAGCTACCCACGGAGATTCAGCGTGGGCTGCAATTATCGTGCGGCAGTGAAACTTGGTAGATATGCTAAAGGTTAATACGGGACCGGTCTACGCTGAGAAAAAAAAAATCCAATTCTGGCCACCAGGTGCAAATCTTCCGCAGTATAGCATCTCGTCGACGTCTCCAGTGTTCATAATGAGCAAATGTGTAAGCGATGCCTTTCTCACTTGTTTGACCTTTTCTGCACACGTCCCGTTCCCAATCCGTCACATATGGTAACATTTCTATTCGTCTTTCTTGGATTCACAGCGTCGGATTTGCACCTACATAGTTGCGTTCTCCATCAATAATCGTCGAGTCATTAAAAGTTAAGCGCGTGAGAGCTTTCAGCTGGGCATGATCAGCTAACACTAACAATTTTCCTACAACAGCAAATTTCAATCACAGCAACAAATCTTATTAGGATTTACACAGAGTAGCCATCGCCTGCAGGGGGAACAGCGACCGTAAGAAATAAAGCTGTGGAACAGCCACACATTTCATGTTATACACTGACGCTGTACATTAGCCAGACACATTTAACGTCTGGCCGGTAGCTGCTAACAGTTTCTGAAGATGTTCGCGTCTGACGAGCGAAACCGGTAATAAAACAAAATTGTATGCGTCTTGTGGTGGCTCCATAATTTTTTCTTTGAGAAGAAGATCGCTTATGGATGTGTGTAAAGCCGAAGTCAAGCGCGCTTTGGATCTTTGAATTGCCCACCTATGGAGTCCAGAGAAGCCGCCCGTCTAACGTCAGAAGTAAGTGATGAATGGGTCTGCCATCTGTACCCTGCGACACAAAACAAAGTCGACATCCGTAGCGAAACGGAAGACAGGTGCCTGAGAAGCCAGTTGGCTGATCCGCCAGCTTACGGTGATTTACGGCAGTGTCGACTCGTTTCGTGGCGTGTCAGGTATTTAAACGACACAGTGTTCTGTCCCTCGCAAGTACTGACGAATCGTTTAACGACTGACGACAAAGAGAGGACGAGCGACTGGACTTATCGCGCACTCTACGTGCAACCACACATAAGTGTGGGTGCAGCCGATGGGTGTGGTTCGTACCACCACCATAGTGCCTCTGCCACTGCAAATCTGGCTCGCGAAGCAGTTGGCAACCACACTTCTTGAGGAATCTCGAGCTGCTCTCGCCGGAGGCTGTGCACACCGTGGGAAGCCTACGGCCGACTGACCCCAGTGAGCATCGAACTACACGTCTCTCAGGTCGGAGTACGCCATGCTGCTAAACCATTGGGCTTATCCATTATGGATACTGTAGAACACAGTACGTTAATTTAATACTATTATAACTAACTGCTAGCCGTCGCTTGTAAAATAGGTGTTTTTTTTCCCTTCACAAACCTGTTTTCGAGCCTTTTCAGGCGTATCTTCAGACGGTGCACGCAAAAGAACTGGCCAATTCTTCCTTTTCCGTATGAGATAACTTAAATATATTTTAACGAACAATTTTGATTATAATAAAAGTTAAAACAGGCTACAGTAAAATACAAAGAAGACTGCCGGTGGAAACAAAACTTCTTTATCGCTAACTGAAGAAATCAGTACAAAATAGAGTAGAGTGGTTAGGGAGATAAGAAACTAACTATAGAAGACGAAGTGGAGGAGGAGGAGGAGGAGGAAGAGGAGAAGAAGAAAACAGAATAGCTACCAAGACAAGACATGTGGAAAAGAGGGAGGAAGAGGAGGAGGAGGAGGAGGAGAAACAGGAGAAGAAAAGGACGAGGAATAAGATAAAATGTTTAAATATGCTTATCAGTACTTTCTCAGCATGTTATTCAAACTGAAATCTTCGCCATAAGATAGACAGAGAGAGTAGCGGCGCTATACTGCAATCTTATGCCGCAAGAAACTCGTGAAAGTTTTATTGCAACGTGTAAAGAGATCGTACGGCATATTTCATATGAAAAGTGTATAGACGTATTTATGGTCAGTGTGAAAGTAATCAGAAAACCCAGTTTTTCAATACACAGATTTTAGTTCTGCAAGTAAAAGAGAGGAAAGGGCAATTCTATCGACTGAAATGCTACAAAGAAATGGTTGGTGACGAGCTCTAATACACATGATCACTTCCTACAAAAATAAGAGGCAACAGAAAATTTGAACATTTTAAAATACGCCGCATAGCTGTAGATTACGAGTTGCTACGATTTATGATCCAAAAAGGGATGTGGAGAGAACTGACCTTCGGGACAGGCTTTGGCCTGATCCAATCCCTTAACAGGAAGTATGTATGTTTACAGTTAAAGTTTAGCGCAACTACTGATCACACAATCTATATGTTCACGCCTAGCAACAGATTTCCGTTGATTGCTGTTCTTTAGTACACACGAAGGCATTTATTCGTCACATTTACGTCAAAATGCATCTTTTACACGTCAGATTGTAGAAGGAGTATTTTATTCGACCCAGTGTTCGGGTTGTGCATTAACTGTGACGAGAGATCACCGTAATCATCAGAACGAGTGAGAGCATAATCAGTATTTCGGAGGACGTTGCAATCTGCAAGGGACTGTGTATGATCACAGTTGGCAGCTTTAGAGGATACGGCGAACTTTTTCTAGATCCTGTGTGTCGTAAGGCACTTGGGCTTGCATTCCGGAGGAAGCCAGTTCAATTCTCCGTCGCATCATGCAGTTGTAGGATTCTGTGGCCACCCTGAATCACTCGGGCAAATCTGGGATGGTTGATTTGACAAGGATACGGCCAATTTCCTTCCCACATCCTTCCCCAATGCTTGAACTCCGTCGTTAATGATCTCGTCGCCGACTGGACGTTAAGTCCTAATCTTTTTTCGTTTCTATTTCCGTACACACTTTGAGGTGTTTTACTTGCGTCGTAATTATGACCTATCGGTTTAAATGTTATGGAATATTTTCTGAAGCTATTTGTCTGTAGTGTTCATGAGAGAAGTGTGCTGTGGTATGGATACTTTCTGAGAAAGGATGACTCCTGTTGGCAAGAGAATCGGAGAAATGGTAGTGGAGGTTACTGATAAGGAAAATGGATAGACTGTGTACGCGAGGACTTACGGGAGAAACATCCCAGGAAAGGGATGCATCGGACCAAGGGCCAAGGAAAATGGGGGGGAACTTGCCAAGAACGTCGACCAAACATTAGGAAAAAACGAAAGGAGGGCAGAAGCCTTGTACGGATGTGGAACTTGGACGATAGACAGCTCAAACAAAGGTAGAAGTTTCTGAAAAACGATTGTGCAGAAGAATGCTGAAGATTAAATGGATAGGTGGAATAACTAATGAAGAGGAACTGAATCTAATTGGGGAAAATATAGATTCGTGGCACAACCTGAATAAAAGAATGGATTGGTTGACAAGACACATCCTGAGACATCAAGGGCTCACTAGTTTGATGATGGAGGGAAGTATTGCAATTAAAAACTGCAGAGGAAGACCTATGCTCGAAAACACTAAACTGGTTCAGATGGATGTAAGTTGCAGCACTTTTTCGAAAGAGAGGCTTGCATAGGATAGACTAGCGTGAAGAGTTGCATCAAACAGGTCTTCCGACTAAAAATCACAACAAAAACAATAATAAGTTAACAAGGCACATTATTATTTACATTCACTCAACAATTTCATTGCCTTTTGCGAAACGTTTACGGTGGTAACATCGACAAAGCTACTTATGCTTGCACACCAGGTTACTGAAACAAAATTACAATTATATCGATACATAAAAAGTCAGTCAATTCTTAGATCAGATTACTGATGGACAAATACTTAACCGAATCGCATAGAAAAGCCGAGTACGGTACAATTAGACTAGAAGAATGGATCGTTTCTGAAGACAGATTCTAAGGCATCAAGGGATAGTCAGTTTGGTACGGCAGGTGTGTGTGTGTGTGTGTGTGTGTGTGTTCAGATGGCTCTGAGCACTATGGGACTTAACTTCTAAGATCATCAGTCCCCTAGAACTTAGAACTACTTAAAGCTAACTAACCTAAGGACATCACACACATCCATGCCCGAGGCAGGATTCGAACCTGCGACCGTAGCGGTCGCGCGGTTCCAGACTGTAGCACCTAGAACCGCTCGGCCAACCCGGACGACCGTGCGCGCGCGCGCGCGTGTGTGTGTGTGTGTGTGTGTGTGTGTGTGTGTGTGTGTGTGTGTAAGTGGTAAGTGGGGAGGGAGATGGCAGTTTCGGACTGAAGATCGCAATGATAATAGTTGTAACCATCTTTCTCGTGAGAAAAACAGCTTCGCACGAGAAAATGCATGAAAATCTACTCTCCAGCCCGCGCCACTGCAAGTGCAGTCTAGCTGCTGTAATCACAGCTGCAACAGGACACCACCAAGTGCAGGAGGCAGCTGGCGTAGCCAGCTAGTCAGCGTTCCCGTGACTCGGCCACCCTTTCCGCTGATTCATCTGTAAGCACTGTCTCTCTCATCTTTTCATTGAAATTTACGGCAGACTACTCCAGCGAACATTTCACATAATAAGTATAGTCTGATATTCCAACTTCAGCTGACTCTCTTTAACAATTACGCAGCATGTGCATTACGTAGGTGAGAGATACCGATATCGTTCCCCTTTCGGAGAATACATCTGCATCACAAATAAAAATCTAACGTAAGCGTTGAACACTTTTACATTTTTTTTTAACAAGCCAACTATCCGTTAAAGAGTTTTATGGAAAGTAAGCTTAGTCTTCGCTGCACTGCTGTCGGCGTACTTCACTATTCTGTAGTTCAGGCGTGTACTTTACAGGAAGCATCTGTTACGAATTCTTCACGAACTTTGAACGTAACAATAACTTATCTACCCTGAAACAGCAATTCAGTTGAAATGACGCTGTATCAACTAATAATCAAAATATTAATTATTATATTAAATTATTACATTAAAATACAAAAACTATCATTTTAAGATATATAACACACATTAACGCGAAAACGCGGATTAAAAGCTATTGTGGGTTAAAAGCTTACGAAAAGAACTATTAATTTGAAAACAAAAACTTCGTTTCGAATTGTTAAAGCAGTCTTGTTAAACTATTCATAACGAAGATCATCCAAAGCTTTTGTCAACATTACAAAACATCTCAGTATTACGTTTAATAAACTGAGAGTCATTAACAGCAAATATTCAAAGACAGTAATGTCTTCATTTTCCTGTCGCTGATGTGCTATGATCATTAAGGTACACAAAAATACTACCTATATTCGACAGAAAAGACATTTGCAAGCTTTGCTGAAAAATGATTGTTCACCTGCCCCAAACTCCCCGTACGACGGAGACCTCATTCGCAATATCCAACTTCCATCGCTTTTTTCTCTCCCTTAGCGTAATGCTTCCGATCTATTTCATCTCCCACGATGACTTTTGCCAATGAATGACTTTTTGCACGTTTGTTCCATAACAAACGGAACTACCCAAAATCTAATTATCAGTCTACTTCCAGGAAGGGATCCAGAATATTGTCTCGTTACCCTTTCCCAACAGGCATAAGTTTAAGTTACTCAGTGGCCATGAAATACTTTGTAGCAGCAAGAAATGTTATTGAATAAGACTCTTAGAAACTTACATGGTCGGCCGGTGTGGCCGAGCGGTTCTAGGCGCTTCAGTCTGAAACCGCGCGACCGCTACGGTCGCGGGTTCGAATCCTACCTCGGGCATGGATGCGTGTGATGTCCTTAGGTTAGTTAGGTTTAAGTAGTTCTAAGTTTTAGGGGACTGATGACCTCAGATGTTGAGTGCTCAGAGCCATTTGAACCAAACTTACATGGAGTCCATTTCCTCAGTTTTCGTCCCTTATCGATCTGTTTCAGTGGCGCTCATTACGATCATATGTCCATACGATCAGTTTCAATAGCCATTTAAAACATTTTAATCAAAATAATCTAACGCTGTCCCTCAAAACTTTACATTTCGGAAACGGGCCGGTACAAATTTAATTCCATAAAAAATCCAGGCTATTATGAGAGACATAATGACGATGCCGCAAGTATTGTTTACGTGTACTGTTACGTTCAATCCAGTATATTTTGTGCAGGTGACGTCATAAAACGTAATTCAGAGCCCCAGGAGCTGCTAGTAAATACGAATTTATTAATCACCGGTTTCCTCATCTCATCATATTCACTCCATTCGAACATACCTCGGAAGGCCCAACGGTGCCGACCGACCGCCGTGTCATCCTCCAGCCGGTAGGCATCATTGGACAATGATAATGATTATGATCTATGGTGGAGGGCGCTAAACAGCTAGGTCATCAGCGCCCTTGCATTAACGTTATACGGAAGAAGGTTTTCATAATCTACAGAAGGAGATCAATAAAATGGAAAACTACGTTTGATCACACCACAGGAAACGTAAAGCAACACCAGGAAGGTGAGGTTGAGAAAAGCCCGTAATAAAACCCCAGCGAGACTCAGCGGGGGGCATGTGGTCAGCACACCGCTCTCCCGGCTTATGTCAGTTTTCGCGACCGGAGCCGCTACTTCTCACTCAAGTTGCTGCTCAGCTGGTCTCAATGGCTGAGAGCATTCCATTGGCTAACAGCGCTCGGCAGACCCGGACGGTCACCCATCGAACTGCTAGGCAAGCCTGACAGCACTTCATTGAACGGCAATGGGAACGGCGGTACGGCCATCATTGCCTGATCATATGCAGGTATAATAAAATTATTTACAATATTATTTTTTTTTATTGATGGCAATCAGACAAGACAGCTCTTATTTTTTGAGACCACAATAAGACCACTGCCATACAGGTAGCTATAAATAATTTTATGATGATATCAGTTGTTAGAAACTGGTAGTTAAAATCGTTTATTTATCAGTAGGTCGTAGCTCTTCTGAATTAATTTGTATAGTGTTCTTTCTTCTTTAATCGTTTGTATAAAATTGTGGAAGAAATTCAAGTACATGTTATGTAAAACACTGCACAATGAAACACTGGAGCAGCAACACGATTTTAATAGAAAACTATATGTTTACAATATCCAAAGATCCCAGCTGAGACGTTGCGACCTTTGCTGTTCATGTTGTTGTATGTTGATGACCTTAACAGTAACAGCAGACTTTTTGTAGAAGACGCAGTTATCTAAAGCGAAATGCTGTCTAATAGACGCTGCATAAATATTCAGTCACTGTTTCTAAGTGGTGCAAAGACTGACAAATTTGCTTTAAATGTTCAGAAATGTAAAACCGTGAGTTTCGCAAAACGAAAAATCGTAGTGTCCTGTGACTATAATATCATTGAGTGACAGCTGGAATCGGCCAACTCTTACAAATACGTGGGTGAAACATTTTGTATGGACTTAAAATCGAATGATCACATGGGCTCAGTTGTGGGTAAGGGAGGTGGTATACCACGTTATATGAGTAAAACACTAGGACAATGCAGTCAGTCTACAAAGGAGATTGCTTACAAATGACTCGTGCAATCCATTTGGGAATACTGCTCAGGTGAGTGGGGCCTATACCGAATTGGACTAACAGGAGAAATTGAACGTATACGGACAAGGGCAGCGCGAATGGTCACAGATTTGTCTGACCCTTGGGAGAGTGTCAGAGAGATGCTGAAAAAACTGAACTGGCAAACTCTTGAGGACAGACAGACTATCCCGACAAAGTCTGCTTGCAAAGTTTCAAGAACCGGCTTTCAATGATGACTATCACACTGGGATTGTGAGGAGAAGATTAGAGTAACTACAGCTCACACAGAGGCATCTAAACAACCATTCCTCCTGCGCCCTATACGTGAATGGGAAGGGAAGAAACCTTAATAGCTGGTACAACAGGCTGTACTCTCTGTCATGCACTTCATAGCGGTTTGCAGGGCATCCATGTAAATGTACATGTTGCGAACCAGCGCCTGAAGATGCCGTCTTCCTGTTCCTGTCATTTATATTATCTACAAATCTATTTCTTACGTATGGCTTTAATATTAAAAGGATTACCATAAATATTTGGCTAGCTGTCTGTTTCCCGAAACTTCAAAGCCTCCGGGCCTTCCAAAGCCCGTGACTTGGTTTACTTCGTTGTCACCCCAAAATTATTATTTCGTTTTTTCCAATATAACCATACGATGGTTATTTATGAGACATCGCCGACAGGCGGCGAGGCACCGGTAAGTAGCCACTCACCGCAACGTAGGGCATCCCGCGGCTGTCGAACCAGACGAGGGCCATGTCGGCTCCTGCCATGCCGCCCTTGGGTGAGAAGCCCACCCCGGCGGCCTGGAAGTGCGCAGGGAAAGTGACTTCGAGCTCTACGGCGGCGGAGGCTGGCGCGTCGGCGGACAGGTGGAGCTCCCAGCTGAGCCAGAGGCGGCCGGCCGCCAGCCAGACGCTGTGCTGCGCAGCGCCCGCCGCCGGCCCGGCGAGCAGCGCCAGAGACGCCAGCAGCAGAGGCAGAGACGTCAGTCGCGCGCACATGTTCCACACCAACTGAGCCCCCAGGGCGGCGTCGGCGGCGGCAGCTGCCGAGCCGGTCTCTGGCGTCCCACCTGGCGGGTGCAACAGGCCGCCCGCTGCTACCCCCACTCCGCGCATGCGCACACCCAGCTACCGCGCACCTGCGCGTGCTCCGCGCAAGATTTGAAGCCCGGCGGGCGTTCCATGAAAGTTTCGACAGGACGTGATTGCAAACGAGAGTTATGTAGTGTTTGTCCCTTGCATTGCTATGATGTTGTTTACGTTCTTCAGCAGCGCCGTTTCTACCAATAGGCAAGAGTAGCCGGCCGCCTAGGGCGGCAAACAGAGGAAAAAATTAATTTCAAATCAAACAGCGAAATAATGAGCAAATGAGGAGCAAAATGAAATACAGGAAAAATTAAAACACTGAATCTTTTTCAAAAGCATACCGAACAGTTACTTAATGAGTATTTAGTTACTTTGAGGAAAGTTGATGCTGAAAAAGATGAGATTTATTCCTCATTCTAAAAATATTTCAATTAAAACAGAAACTAAATAACGCTACTATTATCCAGGTGACCTAGTCTGAAGCTTCGGCATGTCTCCGATCAGTATAGTGTAATTTCTAAATTCAAGGAAAAATCCATTCGCACCAAAAAATAATTCCACATCTTTATTAGTCTACTTCCTTGCAATTAAATAAGTAACAGAATTGGTGGTGGAGTGTTTGTGTCAGTCAATAGTGGTTTATCTTGTAGTGAAGTCGAAGTAGATACTCCGTGCGAATTGGTATGGGTGGAGGTTATACTTAACAGCCAAACTAAGTTAATAATTGGCTCCTTCTACCGACCCCCAGACTCCGATGATATAGTTGCTTAACAGTTCAGAGAAAATTTGAGCCTCGTAATAAATAAATACCCCACTCATACGGTTATAGTTGGTGGGGACTTCAACCTTCCCTCGATATGTTGGCAAAAATACTTATTCAAAACCGATGGTAGGCAGAAAACATCTTCCGAGATTGTCCTAAATGCTTTCTCCGAAAATTATTTCGAGCAGTTAGTCCACGAACCCACGCGAATTGTAAATGGTTGCGAAAACACACTTGACCTTTTAGCCACAAACAATCCAGAGCTAATAGAGAGCATCATGACTGATACAGAGATTAGTGATCACAAGGTCGTTGTAGCTAGGCTCAATACCGTTTCTTCCAAATCCATCAAACGTAAAATAATTGTATTTAAAAAAGCGGATAAAGTGTCACTAGAAGCCTTCCTAAGAGACAATCTCCATTCCTTCCGAACTGACTATGCAAATGTAGACGAGATGTGGCTCAAATTCAAAGATATAGTAGCAACAGCAATTGAGAGATTCATACCTCATAAACTGGTAAGAGATGGAACTGATCCCCCATGGTACACAAAATAGGTCCGAACGCTGTTGCAGAGGCAACGGAAAAAGCATGCAAAGTTCAGAAGAACGCGAAATCCCGAAGATTGACTAAAATTTACAGACGCGCGAAATTTGGCACGGACTTCAATGCGAGATGCCTTAATAGGTTCCACAACGAAACATTGCCTCGAAATTTGGTACAAAATCCGAAGAAATTCTGGTCGTATGTAAAGTACACAAGCGGCAAGACGCAGTCAATACCTTCGCTGCGCAGTGCCGATGGTACTGTTACCGACGACTGTGCCGCTAAAGCGGAGTTATTGGACGTAGTTTTCCGAAATTCCTTCACCAGGGAAGACGAATGGAATATTCCAGAATTTGAAACACGAACAGCTGCTAGCATAAGTTTCTTAGAAGTAGATACCTTAGGGGTTACGCAGCAACTCAAATCGCTTGATACGGGCAAGTCTTCAGGTCCAGATTGTATACCGATTAGGTTCCTTTCAGATTACGCTGATACAATAGCTCCCTACTTAGCAATCATATACAACCGCTCGCTCACCGATAAATCTGTACTTACAGAAGGGTAGTAGGAGTAATCCATCGAACTACAGATCTATATCATTGACGTCGGTTTGCAGTAGGGTTTTGGAGCATTCAAACATTATGAATCGCCTCTAAGGGAACGATCTATTGATACGTAATCAGTATGGTTTCAGAAAACATCATTCTTGTGCAACGCAGCTAGCTCTTTATTCGCACGAAGTAATGGCCGCTATCGACAGGGGATCTCAAGTTGATTCCGTATTTCTAGTTTCCCGGAAAGCTTTTGACACCGTTCCTCACAAGCGACTTCTAATCAAGCTGCGGGCCTATGGGGTATCGTCTCAGTTATGCGACTGGATTCGTGATTTCCTGTCAGAAAGGTCGCAGTTCGTAGTAATAGACGGCAAATCATCGAGTAAAACTGAAGTGATATCGGGTGTTCCCCAGGGAAGCGTCCTGGGACCTCTGCTGTTCCTGATCTATATAAATGACCTGGGTGACAATCTGAGCAGTTCTCTTAGGTTGTTCGCAGATGATGCTGTAATTTACCGTCTAGTAAGGTCATCCGAAGACCAGTATCAGTTCCAAAGCGATTTAGAAAAGATTGCTGTATGGTGTGGCAGGTGGCAGTTGACGCTAAATAACGAAAAGTGTGAGGTGATCCACATGAGTTCCAAAAGAAATCCGTTGGAATTCGATTACTCGATAAATAGTACAATTCTCAAGGCTGTCAATTCAACTAAATACCTGGGTGTAAAAATTACGAACAACTTCAGTTGGAAAGACCACATAGATAATATTGTGGGGAAGGCGAGCCAAAGGTTGTGTTTCATTGGCAGGACACTTAGAAGATGCAACAAGTCCACTAAAGAGACAGCTTACACTACACTCGTTCGTCCTCTGTTAGAATATTGCTGCGCGGTGTGGGATCCTTACCAGGTGGGATTGACGGAGGACATCGAAAGGGTGCAAAAAAGGGCAGCTCGTTTTGTATTATCACGTAATAGAGGAGAGAGTGTGGCAGATATGATACGCGAGTTGGGATGGAAGTCATTAAAGCAAAGACGTTTTTCGTCGCGGCGAGATCTATTTACGAAATTTCGGTCACCAACTTTCTCTTCCGAATGCGAAAATATTTTGTTAAGCCCAACCTACATAGGTAGGAATGATCATCAAAATAAAATAAGAGAAATCATAGCTCGAACAGAAAGGTCTAGGTGTTCGTTTTTCCCGCGCTGTTCGGGAGTGGAATGGTAGAGAGATAGTACGATTGTGGTTCGTTGAACCCTCTGCCAAGCACTTAAATGTGAATTGCAGAGTAATCATGTAGATGTAGATGCCAAATTTGGTTGCGTTGGTATATTCACTTGAGTTCTAGAATGTTCAGCACAAATCCTCCTATTTCAGTCATTTTGGGAAATATCAAAAACTGAGGGCAAAAAATAGGAAACGGGACATTTGTTGTCCTCAATCAGTTTTAAAGCAAATGAAAAAGAAGTATTAAACTCAGGATTGTACCCAAAAAATGAGGACGTCTGATCACCCTAGTTTAATGATTTTAAAGTATAATAGGAGATTTACACTTTAGAGCCATTGGATGTTGTTGATATGGAGGAGGGTACATCGGGGAGAGCGACGGTAGTAAAAAAAGAGGGAGCTTCATTTTTCATTTCTCGCCTAGGGCGGCAAAATACCTAGCAACGGCCCTGTTCTTCAGTACGAAGAATTGTTTGATGCAGCTCTCCACGTTAGTCTGTCCTATGCAAAAGTATAATCTCTGCATAACTACCGCAATATTAACCTGTTTACTACAGTGGAAACGTAACCACCCTCTAAAATTTTTATCCCCCACACTTCCCTCCATTATCGTGTGATAAGTTTCTTTTCTTCTGTATTTGATTCAGCATCCCTTCTAAATTATACGATCTATCCATCTAATCTATGGTATTCTCTGTTGCAACTCATCTTCTACTATTAACAGCTGATTTCCTAATCTAATTCCCTCCGCACAGCCTGATTTAATTCAACTATGCTACATTAGCTTTCTTTTACGTTTGCTGATATCCATCTTATAACCTCTTTTAAAGACAGTATCCATTCCCTTTAACCGCTATTTCAACAAAATTGCAGCGACATAATAGCGTCACTGGTATACAAAGTTTTTATTTTTTCTGCCCTAATTTTAACTGTATTTCCTTTCCAGGTTTCTACTTGGTTTCTTTTACTGTTCCCAAAGAATAAACATTGGTGACAGGCAATAAACCAATCTCACTCGTGTAATGATTATACAACACAGCTGTTCTGAATTACCTAGCACTTTTACTTGGTTTCTTTTACTGTTCCCAAAGAATAAACATTGGTGGCAGGCAATAAACCAATCTCACTCGTGTAATGATTATACAACACAGCTGTTCTGAATTACCTAGCACTTTTACTTGGTTTCTTTTACTGTTTCCAAAGAATAAACATTGGTGGCAGGCAATAAACCAATCTCACTCGTGTAATGATTATACAACACAGCTGTTCTGAATTACCTAGCATTTTCAGTCATTATTTACAAGGAAAAGTGTATTAAATATGAGGCGAACACAGACCTCGTGCTGCGCTACAGATCATATTCTCACCACAACGCACATTTTAAAGTGGAACTCTGTCACATTCTAACAGGCTTTCCTTTCTTATCTTGCTTACTATACATAAAAACAATGTAGCATTTGTGAATGTGGACTAAAGTGAAATACTAGGTTGAGCATGGGTTTAACAACATTATTGGGTTCATAAAAAAAATGGTTCAAATGGCTCTGAGCACTATGCGACTTAACTTCTGAGGTCATCAGTCGCCTAGAACTTAGAACTAATTAAACCTAACTAATCTAAGGACATCACACACATCCATGCCCGAGGCAGGATTCGAACCTGCGACCGTAGCGGTCACGCGGTTCCAGACTGAAGCGCCTAGAACCGCACGGCCACACCGGCCGATTTTAGTTGATAGTTACACGTATACTAGATCAGTTAAGTATCTTAACTTCTTTCATACGTCACCGGACTGTTCCAGAAGGTCTTCTATGGTACAGGATGCCATCTGTAACAAGACTGTTTGTTGTGCTGATCGATGTTAATCAACATTACAAAGGTAGTAGAGTATTCAGGCGAAACTATTGTTTAATAAGTTGCATTACTCTGGTAGTTTGATTCGGATTTGAGGAAAGACACAGTGCTGAACTATACCAACTTATAATTAGCAAAAAACGTATGTATTTATTTTCGCCATGCACCTTCTGAATTTGCTGTGCTTCCGGAATTAAATGTAAGTAATGATGAAAAGAATTTTTTTTTACATCTGTCCTCCATCAAGGCGGATCCCCAAATCCCACACTTTATCTTACGTCGCAAGTGAGTCGATAAAGGCGGACGGTCATTCTTCCTGTACCTTTACCTAGGGTGATTTTCGACTAATGTGATGCTGTCTGTTCTCTTTTCTGCGCCGTAGCTTCAGTTCATTAAACTAAATACATTCGACACTACCAACAAATTATGTTTAATATGTCATCCTTCCTGTATACATGTATTACCGTTCTCTCCATGAAATCACAAACCAAATAAGGACTTCTCAGCGGCATACCACCGGTCGTTCCTCCTGCGCCTCACCACGAACAGGACAGGGGAAAGCGATACTGGGGCTACCACACCCCACACGGTGACTTTCGGGGTGTAGCTGCAAAATGGGCCAATCAGTACTGGATGATTTTAAGTATTTATCGACACAGTTAATAAAACTATACAGCCAGCTCCAAACGATTACTTTTATTTCAGTAATTAATGATAAATAATAAATAAACAAAATTGTCCACCACTTGCTGGCCATTTCTCCAGTGTAATCCGGTAAGAAACTTGAGGACCTGTTCAGTTTGGGTTTAACAAAGATAAAGCCACCAAAGAAACGGTTTTGACGTAAGGCTCGATAATAGAAGCGCCAGTTAAGAAAGAAAAAATTAAGACATGCTTGTATGGACCGTCGGCCTTGAAAAGCGTTCGAAAACGTAAATTGGTGCAAGATGCTCTAAATTCTCAGAAAAATAGGTGTAATCTAGAGGCACAAACCATTAATATGCAAGAGGTACGAGAACTAAGAGAGAATAAAGGAGGGAAGATCAAGAACGAAGTGCTTCGATTAGAAATGATGTAAGACAAGGAAGTAGTTTTTCACCCCTACTGCTCATTCCGTGCCTCGAGGAAACAATGAAATAAAAGAAAGGTCGACGAGTAGGATTAAAATTCATGGTGAAAGGACATCTATGATAAGATTCGCCGCTGACATTGTTATCCTTAGAAAAAAAAGAAGAATAATTACAGGATGCGTTGAATGGAATGGTCTAATGGGTACAGAATAATGCCGATTAAAACAAATAGAAGAAAGTCGAAACTAATGAGATGTAGAAGGAACGGCAACTCCGATAAACTTAACTTTGAAATTCGGAACCAGGAAGCATACGAAGCGACGGAATTTTGCTATCTTCGAAGCAAAATAACATAAGACGGACGAAGTGAGGAGGACATAAAAAGCAGACTAGCACATGCAAAGAAGTCATTCCTGGTAAAAGCAGTCTGCTAGCCTTCACTTGAGAAAGAAATTTCTGAGAATGTGCGCTTGGGGCACAGCACTGTATGGTAGTGAATGAAGGACTGTGGGAAAACTGGAAAAGAAGATACTCTTTGAGATATGGTGCTCTAGAAGGATGTTGAAAATCATGTGCACTTATTTATTTTATTTAGCGTATGGCTATACATGCAACATTAATACATCAAGTGTTAGACATTAAAATCTTATAACAATCGTAAATATAATTTATGTTTATATTGGTCAGTTAAAAGGTTATATCGAGGTTTGAGATCCATTCTAGCGCCGATGGGGATGCCTCCAGGAAGTCGGACCAGTTCCCTGCATATGCTCGCAAGGAGCATTCACCATGGATGTGTTGGATCGTCTGTCTAGGGGCACCGCAGTCGCATTCTGGTGACATCGCTCTTCCCCATTTGTGTAGTGAATCCGCACACCTGCCATGTCCAGTACGTATTCGATTTAATGCGGACCATGTTTTCCGTGTTAGTTCCATTCCAGAGATGTTGCAGTTATAGCTCTCAAACCAGGTCTGTAGTTGGTCATTTGTCTTTTGGTTCCAATCTAGTCTCCATTGTTTCATGTGGTCATAGTTATTATTTTGAAGCTGCTCAGCTGTGCGTATGGGTGGCTTTCTTGATTTCAATCGAGTGTGTCGCAGTTGTGAGAATTCTTCTTTAATTGGTAGTTCTGGTTTTTCCTCAATCTTTCTGAATTCGTGCAGTAGGGCCGCTTTTCTACGCAGGTCCGGGGGCAGGATATTTCATAGCACCGGTAACCAGTACGTGGGCGTTGATTTAACAGTTCCAGAAATCAGCCTCATTGTGTTATTTAATTGCCTGTCAGTAAGTTTGGTGTGACAGCTATTAATCCAGACTGGAGCGCAGTACTCAGCCACAGAGAACACTAAGGCGATAGATGAGGTGCGTAATGTTTTTGCGTTAGCTCCCCAAGTAGTACCGCTAAGTTTTTGGATGATGTTATTCCGTGTTCCAATTTTTGCAGTGGTGTTCTCCTGATGTTTTCGGTAAGAAAGAGTGCGATCCGATGTTATACCAAGTACTTTGGAAACTTATTATGTTTGAGGTTGGTGTTTCCGAGTTTTATGTTAATAATTTCATTTGCCATTTTGTTGTTAAGATGGAATGTAGATACTTCAGTTTTGTTAGGGTTTGGCTTGAGTCTCCATTTCTTGAAATAATTGTATAGTATTTCAACGTCATTATTAAGGACTTCCTCTGTATTGAAGAGATACTTGTCTCTGGTAGCCAGTGCTATGTCATCCGCATAGCAAAATTTTCTTGACTTTGTGTTTGGGAGATCTGCTATATAGAGGTTAAACAGAAGAGGGGCCAATACGGAGCCTTGCGGAAGCCCGTTGTTAATAAGTTTTGTTTTGCTTGTCTTTCCGTTTAGGGTGACCTGGAAGGTTCTGTTACTCAACATATTATGTATTAAGGATGTTAGAATCTGGCAAGGAATCACTCTTAACAGTTTGTAAATTATTCCATCTCTCCAAACAGTATCATATGCAGATGTTAAGTCTAGAAATACAGCACTTGTTTTCAATTTCTGTTGAAAGCCAGCCTCTATGTAGGATGTTAATGCCAGAACTTGGTCACAGCAACTACGGCCAGGTCTGAAGCCTGCCTGTTCTATAGGTAAGTTCTCCATAATAATGCCGCTAATTCGATTATGGCCAAGTCGTTCGAGAAGTTTGTATGTACAGCTAAGAAGTGCTATTGGTCTGTAGCTTAGCGGTTGGTCTGCTGGTTTCCCTGGTTTCAGCAAAGCTATTATTCTTGCCTTTTTGAATTCTCTAGGGAGATGGTTTGTAGTCAAAATGTTCGAAAAGAAATTTGCCAGCCATTTGACTACGTTCTTTCCAGCGTAGGTTAGAAATTCTGGATGTATGTTGTCAAAACCTGGGGCTTTGCCCGGTTTCATATCCTTGAGGGCAGTAATGACATCATCCTCAGTGAATGGTCTGGAAAGCTCTGATATATTTGGAGTATTCTTTTTTAGTGTTCTGAGTTCGCGCTTAATCATCCTGGTATGTGGTTTGTCTCTCGGAGCTCTTGACATTTCGACAATGTTATTTGCAATTTTCTCTGGTGTTATGGTTGGATTTTTCTGGGCTGATCTTGTCGTACCTCCGAGTTTACGTAACAAACTCCATGCCTTCCTACTTGATTGAATTTCACTCATTCTTTCAGTTGCTTCAGTCCATCGTTGTCTTCTTGCGGAATCTAGATTGTGGAGGTCATCAGCTATTTCTTGGTCACCACTACTAGTAAAATCCTCATATAAGCTGATGGCATTTTGCATCCCATCCTAGGATGTATTCTTTTCGAAACCCCCTAGAGATGTGTTTTTTAGCTGTGGTAATTATAGCTTTCCTGAAACGATCGTAGCATGTAGGTAGTGACGGTATAAACCGGATGCATTTATCAAGGTCCGCTGAATACTTCTCCCAGTCAGCTTTTTGGAAATTCCATCTAGGTCGAGGGAAGGACCGTATCAACGATATAGTGACACCGATGTCTAAAATAACAGGCCTATGCTGGCTGTGTGGGAAATCTGTGGCAACCCTTCTATGTATAGGCACTGGTTTTCCCTCGTTATCGGTAGTTACAAAGCAGAGGTCCGGATTGTAGTCCCTGCGCCAGGTGGCCGAGTGGAATGTGCCCCTCTCCTTGGCATCGAATATAAGATGTAGATTGTTCTCGTCGGCCCATTCCACCAGCGCTTCTCCATGTTCATTATTTTGGGTGTATCGCCACATTTAATGATGGCTATTAAAATCACCGGCATATATCGTTGGGTGTTCATGTGCGGGTAGTACAATACTTGGCCACATTTGGTTTGGTGGTTTGTAGACATTTATAAGTCTTATGTTGTCTACTTTTATATCAACAACATGGATGTTGTTTTCTGTGCTTGTGGACAGCAGGTGTGCATGTTCAATATCGGATCGGGCATATGTGGCGGTGTCATAGGCGTGATGATATGTTGCGCCTATTTGTTGGAAGCCTTGAATACGTCCTCTTCTTTGTAAGTCTTCCTGCGAGTCGGTATGTGTTTCCTGAAGGAGTACCACATCGATGATATTGTCCAATAGAAACTTTGAAAGATATTCAGATTTGGATCGACTAATTCCCTCAATATTTAGCTGGCAGATCCGGACTGATGGTCCCAATCTTCTAGTCGGATGGTTCCCAAAGGAATCGTTCGTTTGGTCACTTCGTTGCATGTTTGAATTACCAGGAGATCCCAAAGGATAGTCTGGTAGCCAAGTTTGTAGACTATTTAGCCGCGATATAATCACGTTGCCCGGGATGCACCACGTGGAGGCTAGTCTACTACGCACCCCATCATGTGCACTGATGGGAATTGACGGGGTTCCCCGCAAAATCGGCGAGGAGAGGAATATGTGGAAACGCGAAGAAGGGAAAGGATGATTGTTAAGATATCAGGGAATAACATTCGTGTCGCTCGAGGGAGTTAGAGAGGGTAAAACCTGTACGGGAAGCCAGCGACAGGCATATATCCAATAAATAAATGAGGACGTTGTGTGGAAGTGTTACTCTTGAGATGAAGAGGTTGGCATAGGGCTGGAGCTTATGGCGGGACGCGTCAAACCAGTAAGACGACTGAGGACCCAAAGGTATAAAAATAAGGCAGCAATATGGCAGAGGGTAGTTTTTCGTCTCTCCTTACGCTGTTCACTCTTAGTTCGTCGAGACAACTAAAGTATCGGTGGAACGATGATTTTGCAAGTGAGCTCTCCTTCCCATACTTTAAATGTATGATACAATACGTGACTACTTAACACACGAGACGTACAACAGACAAAGCTTTCAGTCATAGCTATTCGTGCTTTATTGTGTTCTTGTGGATTCACCTTCATGTGCAATTTGTTTCCCACACTATCTTTTCGCCGTTGAGCTAAATAAAATCGTGAAAAGTGTGTTCCTGTTACACAAATTCAAATGTTCGATGACAATAAGTTGGTGGTCCACGGATGCTATGATAGGTACAGTGTAAAACACTTGGGGTTAGTCTGAGAACTGTGAGTTTGATTGGTTTGGTAGAATTTCATAAACTCAATCTGCTTTCTTAAAAATACGTTCGTTTTAGTAATCTCTTTAATTTTCATGGGCAGTTTACAGTTCAATTTTATGACTTGGTAAAAAATGACATTTTGAGTTGTATGTTATTAAGTTCATTCTAGATGTTGTTGCATGGCCATGGATTAATCTGTTCCTGTACTAATAGGCGTAAGTCACTAGTAAATATACTCACATGGTGTAGGTAAAGTCTTCAGTGTTTTAAACAGAGTTTCACAGTGGGATACATAGCTATTCTTGTTTATTATCCTTACCGCTCCTGAGCCGCGTTGCCAGGTTGGCATCGTGTAATAGGGATAGTGGCGTCTCGTTTTCTTCTCGTGTTTACTGGCGCCACTACGTTTGCTAGCGTTGTCTGTTCAAGAGTGGCAACGGGAGCGGTTATCGATATCTAGTACCCTAGTACTATCTTTGGAAGGGCGTCAAGTGTTTTCCAGATGGGAGTGTGTTAGGCAGTTCGGTTGGGACGGAGAAGCAGTGCAAGGACATGCCGGGACCGCTGGCGGCATGGAGGCACTGTTGGATAGAGGGGCTGTAGTTGCGAGGCGACAACCTCGTTTCCCACCGGGTCCAGGACGTTTGAGTTGAGTGGACATTAACCCAGTAGTGAAAACTCCACTATTTTGAGATCACGCCATTTGTTCGCGTGTTGCTGCTCGCAGGGTCACTGAGAAGAAGAGCAACGAGTGGAGTGTTTTGAGCTGGCGAATCATCAAATTTTCACTATTAAGAGACTATGTAATTAAAAATTCTTAAGGCCTTATTGACAGCCATCACAATCTGACTAAATCAAGAGAGACAGATTGTCCTTGATTAATTAGCCGTCGTCCACCTTTTATTATTAGTCATTGAATTCCTTGTGTTTAGTGATTAAGTTCAACCAGCGGTATTTTACTGTCAAGTGGCTGCTAACGCCCCAGTTACCTGCCCTGGAGGTTAGCGTATTTTCGTGGCAGTGTACGGTTCCTCACCTCTCTGCTGCTGTCTGGTAAGGAGTGTAGTTCGACAGCCTCCTTGATTGTGGTTCGGATATTTGTTTCTTTTGGACTACTTCGGTCGTAGTGGGTCCTTCTGCTTCAGGATGTTCTAAACACCGGATTCTGAAGACGCAGTGCTGTCCGCTGATTCCGCCTTTCCTGGGTTATTCCATCGTTGTGTTGGTTATCAGACGTTAGGTAGATTTTGCAAGAGCGTTGGCCTGCGTTTATACTGTCACTAGTTTGAGTTCACTAGTTTGAGTTGCCATCTGGTTAACTGAATACATCTCTTGGCTGCCTGCCTCATTGTTTACGAAGTTAATCCTTGGAGCACTGTCTCTCTTGATTTCGTCAGATTGTGATGGCTGTCAATAAGGCCTTCAGCCGTGAATGCAATTCGTCTTAAGAATTTTTAATTACATAGTCTCTTAATAGTGAAAATTTGATGATTGTCCTTTTTTAATAATATTTTAGTATCTCTTGGAGAAGTTTAATTCGTTCTGAAGAATTTGCTATCCAGGCCTCCAGCTGTCAAATTGTTTTTTGAGTTATTACTACTGGGGCCTTCAGCCGACAAATAAGTTGAATTTCTGGTCAATAAGGCATTCAGCCGTGAGTGCAACTTGCTTAAAAATATTTTTATTAGACGTTGTGTCTTAACAGTCGAATTTGATAACTGTTCCTTATTGTCAACCATATTGCAATTGTTTTCAAATAAAGTGTACGTGATTTTTTTAAGAAATCTGAGCAACCAACGGTAACTGAGTACGGCCCAATCCTGCCTTTCCCTATGTACCACGTCTCAGCTCCCTTCTGTACTCGACAAACTGTTCATATTTTTTTGTATTTGTGGCCCAAAAAAGAATTCCATAGCTGAGAACTGAGAGTACATATTAATAGTAGGTAACTCAAAAACACTGGTTGTTATTTATTGATGACAGAGGTCTAACAGCATAACATGCTGATGATATTCTGTTTGTAAGTATCTTTGTGTATTCAGATCACTTCGACTGTGCATCAACGTCAATCTCAAAAATTCTGTTTGTTGCGCAGTCTGTACAGGTGTCACTCATATTTAATTTAAAGTATCATTTTACCTCTTCAAACTTTCGTGGATTTTGTTTTCTGTATGTTCATGTGCTCGTACTTTAATGCATACTCATCAACTGTAAACTTCCTTCAGAGTTTTATTTGCTTTCTCTGCAAAGGAATTCCCTGCTGTCATCAGCTACGAGAAATTTTCCCGCACAACTAACGCTACTCGGAAAGTCGTTGACGTATATCAGGAACAATATTAGTCTTAATATGCTATCCTGAAGAACTATTTTAATGTATTTTGATTCTAATAAGTGTTTTAGTGAAAGGTCAGTATCATATAAGGTTTGTATTATCTCTCATCTTTGTACCGCATCTGCTAGATATGACCGGAACCAGTAACTGGCCAAGCCTCTAAGTCCTAATGATTCTACCTTATTTAGCAAAATCTTATAGCCAAAAGTATCAAAAGCCTTGGAAATATTTAAAAATATGCCTGCATCGTTATGAAGAGCATGAAGTAACACTTTTGTGAATTCTAGTATGTCTGATTCTGTACTTACACCACTATGGAACCCAAACTGTGATTATACTCACTCAATTAATTAATAATTCGTCTTACATTATTGATTCTATTAGTTTTGAGAATAATGACAGCAGGAAAATGGGCCGGTGATTTTCTATCTTTTGCATTGCCTACTTTAGCAGTGGAACAACACTTGCCTGCTCTAAATACTCCGGAAAGTTTTCTGATGTGAATGACTCATTTGTTAAGGGAGCTTGTATGTTTTGTATGCATTGTTTCAACACATGGTTTGGTACTTCATCAAAGCTTGCTGACTTTATATTGTAGGTTTTGTACGGTTTCACTGAGTTCATGCTCTGTAGTTGATAATATCATTGTATTTAGTGCATAATTGTTTTCAGGCGTTACATTTGTTTACGGCAATATTTGTTTTAACTTCTCTGGAATACATGAAAAATTTCCATTTACATAGTTTACTAGGTGGTGTGGATAACACAGGCCAAAGAAATTTTTTTTTTTTTTGAAAACTGATTTTTATAGATTTTTATGAGCTGAATCCAAATCTAGCCTTAGTTTTTTCGTATCACTCATATGTTTTGAGCAATATGCTTTTTATTATATAGTATAAAAATCCTATGCTATACAGTAAACGGGAATTTAATGGTTCAAATGGCTCTGAGCACTATGGGACTTAACAGCTGAGGTCATCAGTCCCCTAGACTTAGAATACTTAAACCTAACTAACCTAAGGACATTACACACATCCATGTCCGAGGCAGGATACGAACCTGCGACCGTAGCGGTCGCGCGGTTCCAGACTGAAGCGCCTAGAACCGCTCGGCCACGGGGAATTAATGAAACGCTTTGTTATAAGCATGGTTTATATTTACAATAAGCTACTTAAAACAATATGTGTTAATACAGGTTTCACTTGTCAGCTGGAATTGGTTTGTATTTTCTTTCTCTTTTTTCACTGAAGCTTCTTGTGTAGCTTTTCTACGACGGGTCACTTGCTAAACTTCTCGGTGAAGTGACCAACAGTAGTCCCCCCATCATGATGGTGTTCCAGCGGCCTTGGTAGCTTTTTCTCATCACTTTAATGTCCTGGTGGAAACTCTCTCCTTGCTCCTCACTAACATCTCCCATACTGTCTGGGAAGTAATCAAGGTGACTTCAGAATAGTGAACTTTCATGCTCATTAAACATCTTAAAGTTTTAAACTTCTTTAACACTGTAGCTATAATAGAAACATAGTCTGGGTCTTTTTCATGTCCTAAGAACTTTGTAACGACTTACTTGAATGATACCCATGCTTTTTTCTGTTTTAAAGTAATTGTGGATTCAAAGTTACCATCAATTTTCTAATGTCAGGTCCGACAAAGACGGCTTCTTTTAGTTTAGCTTCTGAAATGTGTGGAAACTTTTGGCAGAGATACTTAAAACATGGTCCAGCTTTAGAAAAAGCCTTTACAAACTGTTTCATTAGGCCTAACTTTATATGTAGAGGTGGTAGGAGTACGTTTTTTGGATCTACAAGGTTTTTGCGTAGAATGTTCTTCTCACCAGATTTTAAAGACTCCCTCACAGGCCAGTTCTTTCTGCACCAGTGTTGATCCCTAGCCCTACTCTCCTCTTCACACAAGAAACATGGAGATTTGATAAAGCCACCTTGCTGACCAAGGAGCATGCATGTTACTTTTAGATCGCCACATATTATCCAACCATGAGCAGAATAGCCTATTTTATTTAGCACTATTTCTAAGTTTTCATAGCTTTCTTTCATATGTAGAGAATATCCAACACGTATAGATGCATACATGTTACCATTGTGTAATAAAAACAGCCATTAAACTAGTTTTGGATGAATCAATAAACAGCCTCCAGTCTTCCTTTCTGTATTCAGTACCAAACTCATTCATCACACTGGGAATGTCTGAGCAGTACACTAAATCACCTGCTTGTCGAAAAAACTTTGAAAATTGCTGGTCTCTCTTTCTGTACTAGTATATGGTGGTTCCAACCGTTCCTTCCTTTTAACCTAGAGCCAAGCAATTCAGATTTTTCTTTCGTTAAGCCCAGATCCCTAAACAAAGCGTTAAGCTCGGTCCGAGTAAACAATTTGGGCTCTTGACTTTCTGTAGTAGTACAGAATTCATCATCATCATCATCATCATCATCTGGTTCATCTAAATCACACTGTACGTCAGAAAATACTTCTGTTGGAATAGAATTTAAATCATTCGGTGGTTCAGGAACCGGCTAACCTACACCATGCCCTTCTGGTCGGATGGCTGACAGAAGGTTAAGGTAGCTGATTACCTTCATGTTTTTCGAATTATAACCAGTAATATCAACACTGCAAAAGTAGCAACCATCAGAGTGATTTCTTGGCTCCCTCAATATCATAGGAACAGCAAATCTACAGGCTTTTTTTCCTCCTTTTTTGGACCATTTTCTCAGATCTTCAACACACACGTAACATACCTTTTGCAGCGCCCAAGATTTATCGTAATCACCAAGTTTAGATCCAAAGTATGATAGCTAAACCTTTTTTTTACGAAGTCTGTAATGTTTCTTTGGAGTTTTTTTAATCACAAGCTCACCACAATTATAACAAAAACTGTCAGCAGAGCATTTACAACTACGATTAGGCATTGTACTGAGCACACGTACAGGAAACGGGACAGTGAGGTTAGGTTGACAGTAAACAAAACACCATCTATTAACACACAAATAGGATCGACCTTCATTTGCCAGCAAATGTTTGTCAGCAATGCTACCAACGTTATCTATATTCATTACACTCCCTTTTTAAATTATTTTAACTATATAAAAGCTGTTAAAGTCTTTGTAAAAACGCTTAATTTAATAAATTTAACGGTAAAATGTGAAGAAATGGTGGATGATAAAGTTTTTTAAGTATTATATTTGTATTTCCCACCCTAAAAAACTTAAGAGTAAGTTTTTGCATCGTTGGTCTGTGTAATTTATTACTTTACCGCTTCTCTTATCAGTATGTCATTAAGCTAATGTTTCTTTCTCGCTGCCTCCTGTTTGATGGCATTACACGCTGCTTTGCTTTTGTTCTCTACATTGTATAACTATTTTGTCAATAAAATTGCTTTTTTGCCGCAGTCAGTACCTACGCGGCGCCAGCCAGCGACTACAGCTGCTACGTGACTAGCGACAAGTAGGCCGGTTTTAAATAGTCTCTGATTCCCATAGTTTGTAGATTTGTTACTTCTTTTACAGGCTCTTATAGCTTATACTTTGTATTTCATTAATCAGCATTATGCTAACTACTTTATGCAATCAAATTAACACTTCTAAATGTACCTTTTCTCACAGAAAATGGAAATTCTTTCAGCAGGTATTAGTGTTTGCTTTAATATTTTTTAATAACGATCATTTTTACGCCTATACTGAACTGTTATTTTACTCCTGTCAAGCCTCTGCCTGGGGAACAGTCGAGACTGGACCTAAAAAAGGCATACACATTTCAGCTGAATCTCACGAACATTGCAAGAGTACGACCTTGTTCAAAAAGATCGCAGCCACGAGGACGTGGGGAGCGGATGGACAGTTCTTACACATTGTGCTTACTGTACAGAACCAAGGAGTTCTATTACCTGTATTGCTCAACAGCATCCGTATCAATAAACTTTATGACCGTCACAATGTGAGTCGTAAGCGGCGGTACATGATTAAAACTTTTTGATTTCCCAATGCTCTGCGACAGTCTCGTACTCTCATCTCTTCACAATACGATGGACTCATTTCGGATGATGCAGTTATCAATATAACGAAATACTGTATGACAGAAGCTCAAAAAGAGTTGTCTTATCTTGATTACATTCCAAAGTGGTACAAACACTGACATTACTTTAAGTGTTCAGAAATGTAAAAATTGTACACCTCGAAAAAAAGTGGTATCCTATGACTATAATAGGCATGACTCGCAACTAGAATCAGTCAACTTATCTGACCCGCGGGAGAGCGTCAGTGGTGTGCTTAAATACCTGAACTAACAGACGCTTGAAGACAGACGCCAACTACGCCGCAAAAGCCTACTTACAAAGTTTCTACAAGCAGCATCAAGGACTCTGGGAATCTTTTACAGCCACCTACTATTGCTGCCTTAAGGACCGCGAAGGTGAGATTAACTGAGCACCAAAGAAAGCAAAGTAGTCATTCTTTCGGCTCACCATAGGCGAATGGAATGAGACCTCAATATGTGATACAACGGCAAGTATCCTTTGTCATGCAGTCCACAATGGTTTGCAGAGTCTGGATGTAAATGTAGCGGATAATGGCTGCATGACCGGTCGGAAACCCGACTGAAATATGCGAGAGGTCCCTCTAGCACTATAGCCTGGCCCTGTACATAAAGGCAGGAACATAACGGGAAAAGAGGGGGCTGTGGAGTCCCTGCACAGAGAGATGACACAGATCCCTGTACGAAGGTTTCAGCTTGCCCAAGCATCTATGCGCAGGCCAACAGGTTCCGCACGGTGCATAGAGTGCGCAATGGCATCTTGCACAACGGAAGTTGCAGGACGACACATTGCGCATCTGCAAAGAGGTGCTTTGTAAATCCCATAGAATTGTAATGTTATAAGTCTGGCATCCGGTATAACTACTGTATACGAAACTGGATCGAAAGCCATCGCCTGGATCGAAGCCTTGGATGTTCATTTTTGATGTTTCCGGTTTACCTAGTTATAGTTAGCTGTGATAAGCTTGATTTCACAATCAGTCCTATAGATGACATAGTTCAGCCTGCAGAACACGACTTGCTGTTCAAGTAACCTTCAGCATTGCCTCCTGTTAGGGCATTTCTAGTGCTGTCTCGTGCTACTGCTGCTGCTGTTGTTGCTGGTTAATGTCAATCTGTGATTTAATGACCTAAAGAGATCGCCAGTTAATGTTGGGTCCGAATATTGAACAGATAAAATAATGAAATCGTTTCCACCAGTTGAGGGCACATTAATAGATCGATATCTGTTCATGGGGGGAGAGGGTTGGTTTGATTTGGTGGAAGAGACCAAACAATGAGGTCATCGGTCTCATTGGATTAGAGAAGGGCGGGGAAGGATGTCGGCCGTGCCCTTTCAAAGGAACCATCCCGGCATTTTCCTGGAGCGATTTAGGGAAATCACGGAAAATCTAAATCAGGATGGACGGACGCGGGATTGAACCGCGTCCTCCCGAATGCGAGCCTAGTGTGCTAATCACCATGGGGGGAGAGTTTTTGTCTACATGCATTAGTGGCGGTTTCTTGCTATGCGCTGCTTTTGTATTACAGTCTCCAGAATAAGCGAAGTATGAGCGTCTCGCTAATGTGTGATTTCGGCGCTCGTCTCTCGCGGTTATTACCTGGATCCATTACTCGCCACATAACCTCCCCCCCCCCCCCCCAAATTTGCCACATACCACCTATAGGGGTCACATGGAAGCTTTACCCACGAACGTCTGGAGCAATTTCACATTGCTATTAAAAGAAGTAACTGTTCCTTGTCACGAGCAGCTACGTACAGGCTCAACAACCAGAAACAGGTATCTGGGACCATGGTCACTTTCAAGGTCTTTCGCCTTCTTGATTCGATCATGACTTGCCTGCTGATCGCTGATGACTGTACTTCACTCCTAACATATAAGAGCAAATACTCTCATCAACTTGCAAGCTCCCGCCCGGAAAAAGTTACCAGTTTAACAGCTTTCCTGGACTCACTACACAGTACTAACTAATGCTGCGTTTAAGAAGTAACCGTCCGAGCCGTCGTTAATTCACTCGCTGTCACAAACAGTTTCTCGCTACGTGCAGGCGGCTATGCATAAAAACAAGTGAGAAAGTTGCTTTTTACTAGGAATGCGTGTAAACTTTTGTACGAAAGACGTATTCTTGTTTTAAAACGATGCACTTATTCGGCACAGTTCCTGTGTGAGTGCCCGTGAAAAGTTCAAACACTAGCAGGAAAATTCCGCAATCAAAAACATACTAATCACAACGAGTTCAAACATGCTAAGAGGACTGACACTGGCATGTATTTCAATAATAGTCAACAGACTCAGTGTCGCTCATTCACTTACACGTTACTATTAGACGAAATTCATCCCCAAGCGGCCATGTTGACATAATCGTGTTCGAGCAGTGACTTGGTACAGTAATGTGTAAGGCCAGAAGCAACACTAAGTGCGTACACTAGTAATAAGTTAAACGTCAGTTCCAGCACTCCTAGTATTATTGAACTTGCTGTGATCAGAAAGTTCATCTTAACTGCAACTTCTCTCTGAGCCCTTATTTCACCTGGTATAATTTCTGCAGTGCAATTGGTGCAGAGATGCTGATGACGACAGATATCAGTCAGTGTCACAATGTGGCTCAGCGCACTGCCTCCTCTCGTCATTTCGAGCCTTGATCGGAAGACGATTGAGGTTGCCAAACTGATTAACATTAGGCTTAATACATAAAAACGGATATTTGTTTCTTCGTCTTCTGTGCGTTCCTGTACCATTTATCCAGTTACGACAAACTTTGGAGAATTGCTGTGCTCACGCCTGGGAAGGCTTCTAGGGCGTTAAGAACCATGTACCACCTATAATGGTAGGGGTGAAAAGGGGGGTACATGGAAGCTTTACCCACGAAGGTCTGGAGCAATTTAAATCTAATTTTGTGTTAATAGATACACGACTCATTATTTCTATAAAAATATTGTGAGGGTAAAATATTCCGACTCTCGTAAGGATAGGGGTGGGTGTGAGAAGATGTGAAATATAAAAATATTCGAAAACGGTCATATTAGCAAACAAGTCCATAGTTTTAGGGGTCACTATACTTACTGGTCATTAAGATTTTTCATCGCTTTGTGGGGGGCGAGGGGTGTTCTAAGACAGTGGCATACTGGAGCCTTTGTATGTATTGTATTGTATTGTATGTTAACCGGGGACCTAGACGGAGAGGCTCCGTCCCCGCCGGGGCCGCAGTGGTCCACAACCCCACGACGACTACCGCAGTCCACTTCACCCCTCCACCGCCCCACACCGATCCCAGGTTTATTGTGCGGTTCGGCCCCCGGTGGACCCCCCAGGGAAAGTCTCACACGAGACTAGTGTAACCCCTATGTTTGCGTGGTAGAGTAATGGTGGTGTACGCGTACGTGGAGAACTTGTTTGCGCAGCAATCTCCGACATAGTGTAACTGAAGCGGAATAAGGGGAACCAGCCCGCATTCGCGAAGGCACATGGAAAACCGCCTAAAAACCATCCACAGACTGGCCGGTTCACCGGACCTTCACACAGATCCGCCGGGTGGATTCGTGCCGGGGACCAGGCGCTCCTTCCCGCCCGGAAAGCCGTGCGTTAGACCGCACGGCCAACCGGGCGGGATTATTGGAGCCATAGTGAGATGACAGAAGAGAATACACCCGTCTACCGTTCCCAATTTGAAACCATCTATATATTATTAGGTTTGCTCCCAAAATGAAAGTCAGAGAGCGATACTATACATGTGTGTGACGAATGACCATTCATTCCGCATAGTAGTAGTAAGGCCGTCAGAATTGGTTTCCTGGGTTAAAGGATGACGTAGCCTCCGTGACGAACATACTGTGTAGCCTGAGTAACAGCATCACTTTCTTTCATTTTAGGAACACATCTGATGATATATAGGTGGTGTCCAAATGGGAGCGGTAGACACTGGTGTATTTTCTGTTGTCATCTCAACATTTCAGATGTTTAATAGTCTAGACGGTTGCACGTTACCACACGGACGACTGGCATTCTCCGATCGTAAATTATTAGTGACAAGTGGCTTTATTAAGTTTGAC
This sequence comes from Schistocerca nitens, assembly GCF_023898315.1. NCBI lineage: Eukaryota > Metazoa > Arthropoda > Insecta > Orthoptera > Acrididae > Schistocerca > Schistocerca nitens. The sequence goes on along the minus strand of NC_064615.1, from coordinate 519,251,930 downwards.
TTCCGTTGTTGGTTGCGTGAGAACTGCTTCTTACTGCGCCTTGAAGCACATATTCAGCCATTTACTTAACATGGGACATTAGACCTTAAATATGCCTGAGGATGCACCTGCAAGGTTCAAAACTGATTGTATCAGTCTCTGTGCAGCAACAACAACAACAAAAGAGCTAATCTATTTATCTACAATTATTTTGGCTGTGTGTGCCCGACTTATTTGTTTGCATACCTTAAGAGCTATGAGCACTAAATCTCTGATGCTGTGAAACACGCACATTGCTTTCAGTATTTTGAGAGGTGGTAGTACGGTCCAAAACTAGAAAAAACGTAAAGTAAAGCAGACACCTTAAGAGCTATGAGCCCTTTTTCATCTTCGCAAATGTGACACACATCTCTTCTAGTGAACAAGTGGCCATAAGCTCCCAGAATATGGATACCAGAGAACATGCCGTCGCCTTGCTGCATCAATAACCTGGAAGTCATAAGGTGAGAGATCGGAGTTTATGGTGGAAGAGGAAGAGCAGTCCGATGAAGCTTTGTGAGCTCCTCTTGGGTGTGCAGACTTGTGTGAGGTCTTGTGTTGTTACTGAGGATGAGAAGTTCGTTTGCGTTTTTGCGGCGACGAACACGCTGAAGTCGTTTCTTCAATTTCCTGAGGGTATCACAAAACACTTCAGGGACGACTATTGCACCATGAGGGATGCTACCAAACAGAATAACCACTTCAGAGTCCCAGAAGAAAGTCGTCGTGACTTTGCCGGCTGAGTGTGCGGCTTTGAACTTTTCCTTTGGAGGAGATCTGATGTGGCGCCACTCCACGCATTCCCATTTTATTTCCACCTCGAAATGACGAACCCATGTTTCATCGCCTGTAACGATGTTCGGCAAAAAAATTGTCACGATGAGCCTCGTAAAGTGAAAACAATTCCGCGCAGATGGTCCTTCGTTGCTCTTTATGGTCCTAAGTTAGTGGTGAGGATCCTAGCAGGCTCACACCTTTTAGTACAACTGGTGGAAGCCTGTGTTAACACTACCAACAGACGTCCTGTTGTGCAGTGAAGTGTTTGACTGTGATCTGTCAGTCACCTCGAATGAGAATGTCTGCATCTTGCAACATTGCAGCAGTCGCAGATCGGACAGGTTTGGGAGACCTTCTTAGGATGATGACAGACGCCTCGTCCAACGACTCACCGTGCTTTGTTCACTGTCAGGTCTCCATGTAGACGTTCCGCATGCGCCTATGGATATCTGCGATCCTCTGGTTTTCTGCCAAAAGAAACTGAAACACAACTCCCACCTAGTAACGCACCTTTGTTCCAGATGGCATTTTGAAGGCTACATATTGCTCCGCTATCTATAGGAACTTCAAGAAACTAGAGGGGGGGGGGGGGGGGGGACTGAAGCGGGAATATTCCAGCATGTGCCACAACAAATTCTGCATTTTTTCAACTGACACTGGTCGAGAAAAAATGTGTTGCTCTACTTACTGAGCGCCCCCTGCATTTGTTTCACAGTATCGAAAATGAAGTAGTGATCATAGCTCGTAAGGTATGCGTTTACAGCCCACGTTTACCATTCGTTCACGTTCCAGAACACTGACCGTTCCCCATGGGAAACCCGTTATGTGACATGGGCGTACGCGTGTGTAACCTCGGGCAGAAAGCTAATCTCGATTCCTATTTGTTAATACTACATATATAAAAAAGAAACAAAATTAAGAGCTGATCTTTTACATGCTTAGAGGCATTAGAGATACCTATACGGTATGTGGTTTCAGACTTTTCACGCGATTTTTGTAGGAGATTTAGCCTTAGAGCGATTTTCTATCGCTGCGGAAAGAGGAATGCGGTTGCCTGCAGAAAGTACTTGTGGCGACACTGGCGCAACTTCGGACCTTAAACATCAGGTGCCAATTAATTTGAATGACTATAAACAAGTTGTGTCATCTAAATACTGAAGTTCGGTTTGAATGAGGACTTCACCATGCCATTGCTGACGCCTGGTCGGAAGGTCAGAAAATCTGCACTGGACAGGTGGTTAGGTAGAGCAGGGAGGTGAAGCTGGCAGAACTGATGGCGGCCTGGCCACGTGCCGGCAAGACGCGTGCTTCCTCCAGAGGCATGGCTTCTGCCAGGGGACGCGTGCCCCGGAAGCCGCGTACGCCCCGTGACCGTCTCGCTCTTTGATGTCTAGCGAGCGCCAGGAAGCGGACATACGATTTCTTCAACAGCATCACCTCAAGGCCACCCCGCTACCCGCGTTCTGGGGCGGAGGGACGAGTGAGCTATAAACTGAGCGCCTTCCCCTGCGCGCCGCAAGCGGCTTCCGCTGGCCGATGAATGGTGTGTGTATTTCCGGCACCACCAAGCCGGGGCATAATGAACGGTCTCGCTGTGGCCAGCCACTCACACCGGCGGGCCTTCACGGTCTGCGCTCTAGTTGGCGCTCTAATGGCGAGCAGTGCCGAGATGGAAGGATGCCCTCAGGCGTTGAGAGCGGAGGCGCTTCTCTCCTGGCGGAACAGCTTCCTGTCCTAGAGGCAAGGTTTTCGGGTGAACGATGTATGTGGCTTTCTTCTTTGCCATTTGGGGTAGCCGGATGTTGGAGTCCTCCCTCGGACATGGGTGTGTGTATGTTGTCCTTAGCGTAAGTTAGTTTAAGTTACCGGTAGATTAAATAGTTTGTAACCTTAGGGACCGGTGACCTCAGCAGTTTGGTCCCATAAGACCCTACCACAATTTTCCAAAATTTCTTCTTTGGTTGGTTGGTTGGTTTTGGGGAAGGAGACCAGACAGCGTGGTCATCGGTCTCGTCGGATTGGGGAAGGAAGTCGGCCGTGCCCTTTCAGAGGAACTATCCCGGCATTTGCCTGGAGTGATTTAGGGAAATCACGGAAAACCTAAATCAGGATGGCCGGACGCGGGATTGAACCGTCGTCCTCCCGAATGCGAGTCCAAATTTCTTCTTTGTCTGGGTTTATTTTTTTCTGTGCTTGTAAAGTTATCATTCACAATTTTTCGTTATTTGCGTTGTATTAGATAAGTTATGAACTATTCTCCTATTGATATTTTGTTCAGTAAATGCTTAAGATTCCATCTACACAACGTAAAGCTTCTGAGGAACCCAGGAAGGGATGTACGAGAGGTCGTCATAAAGTTTTGATGATCACCTAGAAAAAATAAAGTTACGTAATGAATGTTTTATTTGTTTAATGGAATCCCCGCACCTCACTACGGTAGCACGCCGCTATAGAACCAAAACAAAATAGCCAAGGCCACTGATAAAGTGGTGCATTGGCGGTTATTCGTCTTCGGCACGGCAGCAGCGGGAATGTTGCAGCTGTCTCAGGAAAAACCAGACAGATAAAGATGTGTTCTGGATTGGTCTAATACAGCTGAGGCAATCCTCCTGCTGCCGAAAACAAACTGCCGCAATATACTCGATTTAATTAATTGGATGCGTCATTTTGTTTTCACTCCTCTAGGGACGTACTGTGGTACTTATTCGCATGAATTTCTGTGTGTAAACAAAATTTGGTCATAATTAATAGCGAAAAATATCAGGGGTGAAAGTATGCGCTAATAGAAGCAAAAATAATCCAGTAAACATGGGTCCGCAAAGTGTCGTTTGCCAGATAATTCTTATTTTTCCTTATGGGACCGCCGGCCGCGGTGGTCTAGCGGTTCTAGGCGCTCAGTTCGGAACCGCGCGACTGCTACGGTCGCAGATTCGAATCCTGCCTCGGGCATGGATGTGTGTGACGTCCTTAGGTTAGTTAGGTTTAAGTAGTTCTAAGTTCTAGGGGACTGATGACCACAGTTGTTAAGTCCCATAGTGCTCAGAGCCATTTGAACCCTTATGGGACCAAACTGCTGAGGTCATCGGTCCTTAGGCTCACACACTGCTTAATCTAACTTAAACTAAAACTACTAAGGTCCCACACTAGTTAATCTAACTTGAACTAACCTACATTAACGACAACACACACACACATGCCCCAGAGAGGACTCGAACCTCCGACGGGCGGGCGGGGGGGGGGGGGGGAGCCCCGCGACAATGCGCCTTAAGCCACGCGAACCGTGGCAAGGCGCCTTGACCGCACGGCTACCCCGCGCGGCGAGATAATTCTAAATGCGTAGTTACAGACCACCACGGACTCCAGTTTGAAATATTTTTCTGGTAAGGACAAATCTATCAGAACTAGAGACTGGTAGACGCATGATGTGGCACCGGCACATTTTGGTGCAGGTATAAGACGATATTGGCTATCGTCAAAGGGGGTCTTGTTACGCTTCGCACAGCTCCCACCCGTCGGAGGTTCGAGTCCTCCCTCGGGTATGAGTCTGTGTGTTGTCCTTAGCGTAAGTTAGTTTAAGTTATATTAAGTAGTTTGTCAGCTTAAGGACCGATGACCTCAGCAGTTTGGTCCCATAAGACCTTACCGCAAATTTCCAAAATTTCTTCTTTGTCTGGATTTCTTTTTTTCACAATTTCTCGTTATTTGCGTTGGATTAGATAAGTTTGGTCTGAGATGAAGCAGGTCCTGTACTCTGGCCTCCACTTCGTCAGAGTTCTCTGGATCTTTCCATCTGGGTTCATCTCAAAAGTGAGGCGTTCTGGCGCTGCCGCTGATAAGGTTGAAAATATATTGTGGACTGGGGCGACCACTTTGATCAAAATCTCTCTGCAGTTGAAAACCACTAATATAGGTGTCCTGGAAGGACTGATGCGTGAGTTCTAGGGTAGCACACACACGATGAAAGTAATACAGAATAGGGAATAGTAAAATATGTTACTCAACTTTGGTAACGCTGTTTACAACAGTAGTAGAATTCAGGTTTAACCTGTCTGTCTGACGCTGACTACAGTTCCAGAACACAAACTAAACAATGCTCTCGGAACTGAAGTCGGAAGAAAACTAATCTTTTGCCTTGATGTACTATGCGACAAACAACTGCACACTACAAGTAGTCGGTGAAACCTCTAGGCAGGCGGTGTCCGGCCATACACGGAAATTCTATTCAATTTTCTGCTTCTACTGAAGACTAACCACAGTCCCTCTATCGGCCACTGTTTCTATCTGAAAAATGGTTTAAATGGCTCTGAGCACTATGGGACTTAATATCGGACGTTACCAGTCCCCTAGAACTTAGAACTACTTAAACCTAACTAACCTAAGGACATCACACACAACCATGTCCGAGGCAGGATTCGAACCTGCGAGCGTAGCAGTCGCGCGGTTCCGGAGTGAAGTGCCTAGAACCGCTCGGCCACGGCGGCCGGCTTCTATCTCAATCGACGACTTTAAGACACGACCAACGTTCTAACTCCTTAGCGAAACTTGGACTGATTTAGCAAAATGTGGACTGACTTACAACTTGCAAATGATAACTTCTGCTCACGCACAGTTACCTAAGCCCGCGTCTCTCTTCCTGCCGCAACAGGGGGCGTGATTATCGCGGGCAGCGTGATTGGTTTGCGAGCAGCTGGAGCCGGACGTCCACAGTACTTCTGGTACCAACTGTCACAAACTCTCTTTGCGTGGTATTTCTGTAGACCACAAGTTCTGGATCAGGGATCTGTGCCCCAGTGTCACGAATACGAGATGATACGGGGTTATTTGAAAGAATTCGTTACTCACTTGAGAGACAAATGCAGTATTACATCCAAATGCGATGACACGTGAACACTTCCTTTAACAGGTGTGAGTCTACAGTAAACAGTAACATGCAACGAAATTTCAACGCAGCTGGATGAGAACTTGATAGAAAAGCTTACATTTCAAATAGGTCTGTACTCATCAGGACAACAGAGACTTCATCATAAGCAGGCCAAAACTGCATTTAATTTGATAAGAACTTGCTCAGCATCAAGAATATCAGTCTGAAAAGAAGGAAACTGACCATGAAAGTATTTGTTTGGAACGTAGCCCTTTAGTGGCGTGAAACTTGGACAATAGAAAACAAGAGACAAGATAGTTAGCGTCCCTTGAGCTTTGGTGCTACAGGAGGATAATGACCAGCTGAAGTGGCACAGTTACTAACGAAGAGCTGCTGAGAAGAGTACATGAAGCCAGATCTCTGTGGAAGCATATCGAAAAATGAAGAGGCAAACTCGTACGACATATTTTAAGACAACATCAATGAAACAACAGCAGAAGGAAGGAATGTCATACATGCAGCAGATCATAAATGATGTGAGATGTACTACTTAGGCAGAGAGAAGAGGGGAATGGTGTACTGCTGCAAACGAACGTCATGTTTGAACACTAAAGAAAAGAAGAGACGTAAAAATCAAAAGCAATAAGTTTTTTCAATATGGATACAAAAGGAATGACAACAATCATCCCGATGGGTCGTTGCCGGACACCCTAAATTTGGAAACAACGTAAAACTAAACTTGATGAGCCCGAAGAGTAACTTGTATCCCTTCAGTACGAAAGAAAGTACGAGTGCATTCTCGTTCCATTGTGTCACTTCATTTTATCAGTGAACTTGCCAATAGACATACTTCTTGCTTTGAAGAATTAACTTACGATGAGATGAATATTTCAGTCTGAAATTACTAGCGAAATATCATGATACACAGAAAGATCGTAGCATTATAATTCGCAACAAGATATTTCCTTTCCATAAACGATGCTCGGACATGTGAACCACAGTTCCTCTTTCGGCCTATCACGCAGTATTACGCACCTTCCCAAGTTTCACGTTGGCCATGCAAGGGAAATATTTCGGTTTTCAGTCCTAGCCTGGACACATTTGTAATTTGCTAGCAAGTTTCGTAAGTAGTTATCAGAATTTTATCTACTTTCCGCATTTTATTCCCTTCTGCACTGACAGTATGTTATTGTACACTGCGAGACCCGTCTGACGAGTTTATACAAAAACGAGTTTTACTCAAACTATAAACGCGAACTGGATGATAACTTGTTGCATGGATAACATTCTGTTGAGGACTCTTGAGCAAAAGCGACTGCTTATCTACTTCTAGATTCTGTGTGTATCTAGTGAGGAGTATTTATTTTACCATTTATTACTTCCCACTCACTTCGCAGATATGGCGCAGTAATAATGGCAACTTGCTTCTGTGGGTGTATTTTTAGTACCCTTTAACTCGCAGACCCTATGGAAATGGTATGTGAAACTCAAAAGTATATTCATAGCCTTCACTGTGAAAATTGGTACTTGTCATTTCCCAAGGGGATATTCGCGCTTTATTATATATTTTTCCTTTAGAACTTGCCACACACGAACGTTACTGTTCAGCATTCATTAACTCACACGAACAGTTGTGGCCTCCTTTGTATACGATCGATGTTAATATTGATAATGGTCTCACACAGCAGTAGGTTAATCCAGTTTTGGTCTATAATCAATCGATTTTTAGACATTGCAGTTTCACTGTACAGGGTGGGGCAAATAAAAAGGGATCGGACGGCTGGAAAGGGTGCAGATAACCACGCCCTGTGAAGCGCACACCACGTATACGCCCGTCACGTGATCTCCTGCAAATACTAGAGAACATTTACAGTGTCTTTACGTCTGACAGAGTTGTTAGCAAAGATTTGTCGTCGTTCTAGCTGGCCACCAGGTCTGCGAGTGTGCGATTACTTTGTATGAGAAGCTCTCTAGTCTAAGGTGTATCGCAACGACCCTCGTAGCCTTCGAACTGCAGCACAACGTTTCGGATGATGCTGCAGTAATTCCAGCGTCGATCCACCATCAGCAATTTGCTGACCAGGACCCAAAAGTTCCATCTGATACAGTCATCTTCTGTAGTCAGATTAGTACTGTATTTCCTTTCCTGTGCTGTGTTTCGTTTTACCCTGGAACTCTGTTCGTCGGGCCACTTTTATTTGCCCAGCCTGTATAATGCCTATATAAGGATGACTGGGACTTATTGCACGTCTGTCATCGTTCTACTTCGTATATCCAGACAGTGTTAGTTCCACGTATTTGTATGACAGGCCAGATTCTATTGTGACTCATTAATTATTGTTGTATTTTATTTGGGGAGAAACCACAAGCTAGTTCGACGTCTAAGCCTGAGGCTGACATTTGCACAAGATCTGACTGGACATTATTACATCTTTCATAGGACATCTTTTCTCCGGTCACGAAACCACAGTTCCATGGGACATGTCGATGTCACTTCCACGGCTGTAGATGATTCTCCATGAACAATAAAATACTGTGTTCTACCTATTTTCTTAGTTCTCAGTAAGACTTGCCTGGAGACGAATGTGTACAGCATTGAATGAAAAGCTTTTGGAACGCCAAGAAACAGTGAATCCACACTGATCTGCATCCATGGCTCTTCAGATATCATGTGCGAAGGGCAGAAGTTGGGTTTCCCATAATCAATAGTTGGTAAGTTCGTTCGTTAGTCAGTTACATGTTTCGTAGATCATTTCAATGATTCTCTTATCGAAATGCTGTGGAACGCGTCAGTTCACAGAACATGTATACGTTATTAGTGCTAACATTAATGAACACATTACTTTTTAGTCTTACTCATGTAACTACATTTAAAAACATGATTTTTTTCATGGTCCCAGTTTTTAAATTGAAATTCGTCCACGGAATAGAATGAATTTTCCGGGAGAAATGGTTTTAGGTTAGATTTAAAACCTGCTTCGCTACTTGTCACGCATTTTACGTTACTGGCAAATGATAAAATTTTTGTTGCTGCATATTAAATTCGTTTCTGAGCTATTGCCAGCTTTCGTAATGGGTAATAAAAGTAATTTTTCTTCTAGTGTTGTAGATATGGATATCACTGTTGTTCTTAAGTTATGATGGATCGTTTGTCATGAATTTTCTTAGAGAATATACACTCATAAATTAAGGACAACTGCAGAATGTGGTGCCTCACATCGTGGCACTACACAAAACTGGCGCTAATAGCTTAGGCACATAGGGAACACACACGACACAAATCTGTAAGTCCACGATATTGGTGATAAGTTGAGAAACCGCCCCGAACCACATGTGCTACCGAATGCACACTGTTTCCTGCTCATGTACCCCGACATCAATAAGGGATATGATCACCATGCACACGTACACAGGCCTCACAACGGGTTGGCATACTCTGGATGAGGTGGTCGAACAGCTGCTGGGGTATAGCCCTCCCATTCTTGCACCAGTGCCTGTCGGAGCTCCTGAAGTGTCGTAGGGGTTTGAAGACGTGCAGCGATACGATGACCGAGAGCATCCCAGACGTGCTCGATGGGGTTTAGGTCTGGAGAACAGACAGGCCACTCCATTCGCCTGATATCTTCTGTTTCGAGCTACTCCTCCATGATGACAGCTTGGTGTGGCCGAGCGTTATCATCTATCAGGAGGAAGGTGGGACCCACTGCACCCCTGAAAAAGCTGACATACTGGTGCAAAATGCCGTCCCGATACACCTGACCTGTTACGGTTCCTGTCACAGACATGCAGGGGTGTACGTGCACCAATCATAATCCCACCCGTAATAGGTCCATTTAAAGGACATTAAGGGGTTGATATCTGGTCCTGGTTCATGCCACATGAAAAAACGGCGAGAATCACTGTTCAGACTATACCTGGACTCGTCTGTGAACACAACCTGGGACCACTGTTCCAGTGGCCATGTAAGTGTTCTTGACACCATGCTTTACGGGCTTTAATGTGAGCAGGGATCAGTGGAATGCACCTTGCAGGTCTCCGGGCGAATAAACCATGTCTGTTCAGTCGTCTGTAGACTGTGTGTCTGCAGACACCTGTTCCAGTGGCTGCGGTAAGGTTCCGAGCAAGGCGACCTGCAGTACTCCGTGGCCGTCTGCGGGCACTGATGGTGAGATATCGGTCTTCTTGTGGTGTTGTACACTGTGGACGTCCCGTACTGTAGCGCGTGGATACGTTTCCTGTCTGTTGGAATCGTTGCCATTATCTTGAGATCACACTTTGTGGCACACTGAGGGCCCGTGCTACGACCTGCTGTGTTTGAGCAGCCTCCAGTCGCCCTAGTGTTCTACCTCTCATGACGTCATCAGTATGTGTTCTCTGAGCCATTTTCAACACAGAGTCACCATTAGCAAGTCTTAAAACGTCTGCACACTTACTAGCTGCACCGTACTCTGACATGCACCAACACACCTCTGCGTATGTGGACTGTTGCCAGCGCCACCGTGCGACGACCGCGGGTCAAATGCACTGCATGGTCATACCCCGAGGTGATTTAAACCCGCATACCGGCTACCAGAGCGTTGTTTCACCATGTATTAGCATTATCCTTTTTTTTCTTTTTGCAGTATTACTGAGCGCCTCAAAAAAATTAAGTTCAGCTACTTTTGTTCTTCGTATAATTGCTAATCTTGGAAACAGACGACTAAACCTCGTAACATATTTTGAATATTTCCACTCAGTGACATTTTTCTTCTGGTAAAAGTTGTAATCAACACTTACACCCAAAAATTTGGAGCGTCATTCCCTATTTAATGCGTCCTGTTCATGTGCTACATCAATTGTTGGTATGCCTATTTGTTGTACACAACTGAATATAGTTTGGTTTCTCAAAATTTAGGGACAGTCCATTTTCAGGGAACAACGTAATAATTCTTTGTAAAACATCATTAACAATCTCTTGCGTGATTTTCTCTCAAATGGGGTTCATTATAACTTAAGTATCGTCTGCAAGAAGTACCAGCTGAATGTTAAGTGGAGGGCCATTCACATATACAGGAAGAACATTAATAAAACCGACAAACTGCAGGGGCGGATTCCTGACTGGAAATGGAGGAAAAAAGTACTATCAACAAGTGTCCAGAAATGCGTCGTTGCCACGGTAGATGGCGCCGATGAATTATACTCCCTCCGACCACGTGTCGTGTGTTCCCTGCATGTTATACGCAGTGTGATTGACGCAGCGTACTGTAAGCGGCAAAATGGTCCGGTATTCATGTTGGGTACAAGCCGAGATAATGTTTGTGTTCGCCCAAGCTGATGGGAACGGTCGAGAGGCATCTCGGCTATAACAAAACAAGTATCCTCACAAATTTCAATCCCTTTCTGGGCGTTCTGTCGTTATGTGTCCTTTCAGACAGACGAACGTGCAGGGAGGTGGTGGACTGTGCGCACACCAGATCTGTGGGACCGGGTTCTACAGGATATTAAGACGACACATAGTACAAGCTCTAGGAAAACGGTCCAACAACATGATGTAAGCTAAAGTACGATTATGTATATACACATAAACGTACTTTGGCTTACACCGTGTTGTGAGATGAGGCTGATGGCGGTGAGGGTACTTGTTTAGCTACAGCCGTGCTGCCTCTCGACCGTTTCCATCTGCTTGGCCGAACACAAACACCATCTCGGCTTGATGAATTCTTCTCGGGTTATCATCCGAGTGGTGGCGTCGTCTTGTCGCAACGTTTCAATGAGTTTCGTACCCATCATATTCGCCAGAAGATGACAGGTACGAAACTCATCGGAACGTTGCGACAAGACGACGTCACCACTCGGATGATAACCCGAGAAGAATTCATCAGTGGAACACGCCGAGAAAGACTGCAATCGCATATACCATCTCGGCTTGTTCCCGACGTGAATACCGGGCCACTGTGCTGCTTGCAGTACACTGTCGCAACCACCAGCCTGCATCACACAGGGAACACAGGGCACGTGGTCAGGAAACTTTCATTCGTCAACACCATCCACAGTGGCAACGATGGTTCTCAGGACACACGTTCATAGAACGTTTTGTCCTTCATTTCCTATCAGGGATCCGTCCCTGCAGTTGTCAATTTTATTAACGTTCACCCTGTTTAAGGAACAGGTGTCGATCCAAAATGGAATCCTGTGGGACTCCTTTTGTGATTTGTCTCCTATGCATTTCACCCTTTCAACATTGTTTGAATTATTCAGCGCAATTTTTTGCATTCTCTTTGTTACTCTTGAGTATATTACTTTTTTTTAATATTTTGGGAAAGTATGTCACTAAGGAAATTGGACGATAATTATTGAAGTCTTTCTGTGACCTTTCTTACAAATAGGTTTAACACTAGCATATTTTAATCTGTTTGGAAAAAATTCTCTGTGCCAGTGATGCATTACACGAACATTACTTATTAAGTCAGAACGATGTTTCTGAATTCTGTTTGAAATTCCATCAGTGCCATATGAGCTTTTGTTTTTTTAGAATTTTTGTAGTTATATTTGTTTCAATGGCATGACATTTGTAACACACACTTTTGCGTCGTTAACTGAATCTTTTAGTCTTATTTTTACTGCTACATTTAGAAATTGATCGTTAGATGACTCATAAGTCTTGAGTTATCATGTCAGAACATTGTCATTTAGTTTAATGGTTATGGTACGTATCTTATACACTGACTGGCTATCCTGTCTCTCATTTAGCAATTTCACATTTAGTTTTATCTTTCCTGCATTGTTAATTTCTTTCATCTTATCATTTTAATGACTTTCCTTAAAATATTACAGCATTTTTGTAGTCGGATATTGACTTCATTTAAGAATCCGTGCTGCTTGTTCGAAGAAACCATTTCCGTTACAAACAAATCATTAGGTTTAAATTAAAAACAATATTTTCAAACTGCGCTACACATAAATGAGAGTTGTAGAGAAAGGTAGCTCTGTGGCTCAATTCTGTCAATCTTTCTGCAAACGGTCTGACCTGAGACCTCTTCCGAGCCCTGAAATAGTTTTCTGTGCAAGGGGTTAGGTGCGAATTGTAATTACAATGCCGATACAATTCAGTCGGAGCTCCGGTACAGAACGTATCACTCCTTTGGGCACCAAAATGTTGATAGGTTTCGTCCATCTCAGCTTCTTATCAACACCTCTTGTGTACTTCGCAAAATGCTTCTATGGCACAACTACTTGTCGTTCCTACGAGGAATTTATTTCGGCTTTCATTTCGTAGTTGCCTGTCTCGATACTGGTGTTAACAATTGAGGAGAATTAATTTTTGTACTCTGAAGTCGTTAACTTACAAGCATGCTTCCTAGTATCCTAGTAGTTTTGGGAAAGGAAATGATTTTTATTTAATGTCCCAGAAGATCGTGGTCTTCCAGTAGCGAAGTGCGTTTCGATTAACATGAGCTGCTTTTTCTACGCTTTGCTTCGTCACATGTCTAGCAACAGGGCCTGGTTTAGGAATATTGCTTATACCCTGTGAATGGGTCAAGGCTTTTTCAAACCTTTAATCACTATACTCGTTATATATGATCAGTAACACGCTATGCAATATTTTCAGGAGAATATAAGGATTCAGTCTCTGTCTCTGTATCTACGTGTTATTTTACTTAATCGGTTTTCTCGCACTGATACTCTACTCTCTACAGCTAAGGTATACCGCTGAGACATGACCAGCACTTAAGTCTGCTTACATCAAATATATTCGCAGTTGACAATACGTTCAATCACCAGCTTTATAATGGAATGTTGGGAATGTGCCGGACAGGGAGTCGAACGCGGATTTCCCGCTTATGGCGAGCAGCCGCCTCAGCACCTGCCTATCCGAGCACGACTCACGGTCAGACCCAAACTTCTCTACGTCGACAACCATGTGTCTGTAACTTGTATTGATACATCCATTATGTATAATCTCGTGCAGGAGAAACACTTTACGTGAAACTCGCTTGCCCGATGTCGGCGGATAAGTACGATATTGCAGTGTCTGTGGCATTCCGAATTGTGTTCCGAAGTTCCTTCGGACATGCATGCATGAAGAGGCACTGCGGCGACTACAGCCGTTACGAAATGTATTCGCAGTTGCGAATTTCATCAGCCATCAGGTGTATGATGGAATAAGGAAAATGTAAATCAGTAGCACGTAACTGTCCAAACAGGTAGAAATTAAAAAAAAGTCATACTGGTAAATTTTCGTGGTATGGGTTCATAGTCATGTAAAATTTTTTAAAGGACGTCACGGTCGTCTATGGAAGTTTGGCTATTTTCTAGTGAAGTAACGAGGAAACTTTGTGCTTCAGTACAAGAAAAAAAATTTTTTTTTAAATTCATATGTACATAGTTGTATATATACATGTCAGATATTTTTTAAGCACATTGAAGCAAAAAAATTTACAGTATCCCACTTGAAAACTGCCAAACGGCCGGAATTCCAACAGCGCATTTTATTAATTAAAAGTGTTTACGGTCAAATGTGACCTTGATGTGTTTAAAAAATAAAGTTTTTAAATACAATGGCAAAGCGAAGAGTATAGCTGAAATGATACAGATGTAATTTTTACTGTATAATTTACTACGTTTTATGCAATAACTTAAGTCAAACGTCAACTTGATTTGCTGAAGAGTTTTATTTGTTCTTGCTTTGAACGATCTATAGCCAACAAACATTTATCCAAATATTTTGAAAAAAAATATAGGTGGCTGTTCCCTCATTACCATAACTGTGTAGTGTTGCGGTAATACTCCCTGAGCTTATGACAATGGAGGGAAGACACCGATTTTTAGGGAAAAGCTATTGAGGACATTTAAAGAACAAGCATTTTCGACAGACTGCAGAGCGATTCAAGCTCCTCGAGCGTTTATGTCGCACAAAAATTGCAAATAAGAGCATTTACTATTCGTCTAAGGCATACATTTTCTCCTGCTACGTCTGCGAACGGTGTACAAAAGGGAATTACTAGCAGTTGTACAGCTACGCACTGTACTGCGGCTTCGATGTACTGTACGTGCACCAGAAGTCGCTGCCGCCGGCGTTGCAGCCTGAAATACTGTACGAATATTAGCCACACTTCCCACAGCAAAAATCGTTACGTTTACACATGGCAGTTCCTGGAAGACGAAAAATCAGTTTTGGAAACCGTTTTTTGGCTGCTGTGTTTACATATGAGCTCTGAATATACTTTGGTAGATCAGTCGAATATCGATTTTCCGATCTTTCGATGTCTTATACATATGGCCTACGGAGATACGCTGTAATGGTTTGCGATTTGGTCAGTACGATGGCTATTTCTCTTCAGTTAAATATAGGTGAGCAAGTTCCTGGTCAGTCCAATTTTGTTCTGTTTCTACGCTGAACAAAAACTCAGTCCGTCCAGAGTAGATGTTATTTTTAAAACAAGTAGGAAACCGACAAACTAAGCGCCAAAAATGGCCGAGCGTTTAAATGGGAGCACAAACCGATAGTGAACGGTTGCTGCAACCGCATTTCCACAGTCAATTTTCGAATGTTTACACGATAAATCGGAAGCGTTATTGAGAAATCTGTTTACGAAAACTGTTTTGGGAACTTCTTGAAAACAACATGACTGGCGTTTGCCGCCAGGATTTTGTCACTCGTATCACGCATTTGCACATGGTCTGAGGTCTGGGGTTGATCTGTTATTCTGCACAACGGATTAATCGGAGATGTACCCTTTACCCTGTGGCTCCTGCAAGATGTAATTTCCATCCCCACACCACTACAGAAGTCAGACAGACGCTCCTAACGTTCTAAAGAGAAATGCTTGAAAAACTTTCAGCAATAAATATCTTCTGGAGTCGTCCACTGTAAAGAAATGACACAAAAATTCACAAAGTTTCTTACGTAACTAGTGGGATACTTGGGTACTGGAGTAGTGCTAGTTAGTGTAAGAAAAACATGAAACTAACGAAAGTTATTATTTATTTTGCAAAAATTCTGACAAATCCCAATGGCACTTTTAGTTATGAATTGAACAAGTTATATCCTGGTTCTTTTCGGAATGTGAAGTTACCTCTCAAGGATAGGATTCGCTAATGAAATTTCTATACAAAGTTTAAGATGGTGTAGACTTGGCAGAATGGCTGAGAGGCGCGCCTACTCAACTTGAATAATTATCCTTTAGAATGTTGCTAGGTACGGTCGAGGCTGTCGCGTGTGAAATGCAGTGAAGTGTACTGTTGTGGAGGAAATATGGGGCTCGCAATAGCTGTAGCGCACAATACTGTAAGCTGCGATGACTGCTGTCTGCGCCGCTTGCTGCTGACAAATAAGATAACTCTCGTTTTATCTGGATTGACCTTCGCCAATCAAACTCTCCCTATGCCTTGATGAAGTCAAGGATTCCTATTCGCCCCTAGTCTAACTATTGGCGTGGTACACTGGTCAGATAACCAGTCCACCGCGATGACACTCAAAATTCGCTCGCAGGCATTTAACTATAACTCTGTCCATTCACACCTCACAATAAGTGTGTCGGCCAACACAGTGAACTACGCTTAATCACAAGGACTCAATATAGAGTAGCACTTTGATTCGCTCTCGACAGAGGTGCTCTCCCAGTGAAGTACTGAGGAGAGACTTGTTCCTCGCTCCAAGAGCGACAACGGAACAGCGCCTCTCCACACCAGACGTGAAGGGGTATATCTTTCGGTCTCTTCCGTTATTCCTTCAGCTCAAGGCGTCAGAAATATCGTCTGCCAATCAGCATTGTTCTTCAAAAACGGGAGAATGACGTTCTGTTTAAGGCGACCAATCCGGAAACTTGTAGCATTGGCGTTTGCTGTCTCCCTGTGAAAATCTCTGAAACTGCGAACTATGTGTAAAGAATGCGTAGGCTGGCCGCTCCCACACAATGTAGGGGAATTTGCTTTTAAGCCGAACATGGGGTTGTTCCCCCCTTTCACTCGAGCCAAGCTGTCCACTACACAGGCGGTCACCGGCCGACATAGGTTGGGTTGTCCTCTGAAGGGACCGGCGTCCCGTTGTGCGGTTTCTCTCCCGAACTAAAAGCTGCTGTGACCGTCATGGCCGGAATGTATGTGTGTATGCCAGTCTCAAGTATTTCAACCACTGTGCGCATACTTGTTAATTGCATATCGTTTACATGAATTCATACAACATTGACTTTATCTTATCGAGTTTGGGTTCGAATGAAGCGTCTTGATGTGCGGAATATGATTGTGAGGGCGGAATATGTAAGCAATGAAGGTCAGGAGACCACGACATCTTACAATGGTGCTCTCCTCTTCCCACGACGCATCGCCTCTCTCACAGGGAAAAACTTGTGATGCAACCGTTCTATGTAGAGCAGTGGTTCCCAACCTTTCTTAGACCATTACCATTGAGTGCAATCAGACATGAGATAGCACTCCTGCCCCCCTCCCCCTCTGAGCCATCTGTTACTCCATTCCCTTCTCCAAATTAACAGCAAATTTGTGCATCGTAAGTGCTACCCACAACTCCTCCTCAGATAAGAGAGCTAAATATTCACAGTAAGAGTAGACACTTGTTACAAAACGTTCTTCCCCTGAATTACTCCTCCTCATTGCGACACTTGCTCCACCTGTACACTGCAACCCCACTTAAAATCAAATAATACGCGCACTATACTTACTGCTTGTAAATCACTTGACTGCTGCACTCCTTACTTCTGAACCGGCAGGAACTGGACGACTTCAAGCTGTTAACGCTTTGTCTCTAACCATTGTAATAACAATAATAATAATAACACTGTGTACAGCACTATAGCAGCCCTATTGTAGTTACTGCCGTGTCGTGCTGTCAGTTCATTCGTTTATTTGTCTCGAAGCGAGTAATGAAGCAATTTTGGACTCTTGCAATTACTACCTACAACTTGGAGAACATATTTTCCTGAGATTTTTAGCATTTGTTACGTATGCGTGTAGTGGGTGAACTATGTGAGGAACACATAACCTCAGTCGCATTAATGCTACTAATTAAGAAAAATTAATTACTGGTAACTTATATAATCAATATTAGAATCTTCCGAAATTGTGTTAATAGTTATAATCTTTTGAAAATGATTTAGTTTCGTTACAAACAGAATCGAATCTGTTTGGTTTTTACCCCTCAGAAAATTTTATTTTATCCCTCTGGGGGTAATTACCCCCAGATTTGGAACTACTAATGTAGAGTAATCTCTATTCGAAATTACTTCAGCAAGGACTCTTCGGTAGGAGCACACGGAGGCGCGGAGCATTGTTACCACATCCTGGACGCAACACTTGTAATCCTGTATTTCATTTGATTGCTCAGACCCTTTAATGAACAACGATGAAAATTTCATCAGTGCCTTGCGGAATAGTTGCTCTATGTTTTCATGTAAGTTTTATTTAAGGCAACAAAATTTTACCGTAATACATTGGAAGTTCACGAGAAGTACGAGTATTTCCTGATCATGCTTCCAAAGATTCGAAATTCGGGAAACTTTTTTATTATTGAATTTATGTGAACACATTTTGGTGACGAAACCTTTTGAAGACATAATATTTTCATGGGCTTCATAATGGAACAGTCAAAGATCTCCAGAACTAGATAATGCGATAAGCGTGACGCATAATGCTCCTCCGTTCGCATGTCAATAGCTAAGCGGTTGCCCGCTTGGTTTCAGTATTAGAGACAGGCAGCTATGTTTATGTAAGGAGCTGCGAAATGAAAACGAGACAGATGGAAAAAGTAAGTAAACTGTTTATTACTTCAAAAGTAATCGCTGTAACTGGTAATACATTTATCCCACTGTGAGAGAAGATGGTCAAAGCCTTCATGGAAAATGTTTACGGTTGCCTACACAACCAGAATTGTACCCAAGCGTCCAATCACGTTGCCAAGGTTGTTTAGAGTACGCTGCAGAAGTTTCGCAGTGAAGCCCTTCACACCCTCCTTACAGTTGTCTCCCCACGCGATTTCCGTATTGTTGGAACCCTGAAGACAGACATTCCTGGCTGACGATTTGCTTCGAACGAAGAGGTACAATCGTGGACCCTTAGGCAAACGCAAACGTTTTTTCGTGAAGGAAACGACCGTCTTCTCTCACAATAAGTTAAATATATTAATAGTTATAGCGATTACTTTTGAAATAATAAACAGTTGGCTTAGTTTTTTTCCCATTTGTCTCGTTTTGATACAACTGTCCGACATAATTAATATTACACTCTCTAATCATAGTTGGTTCTTAATTCTAGCATAATAAAATTTATACGTGTAATCGAAGTTTGGAAAATTATGTTATAGGCCTGGAAAACGAGTAGCGAAACAATATAAACAGGTTCAATATTGAGCAGTTACGTTATACATAACGGGAGGGATTTCTTTTTGTGGAAACGACTGAGGTGAAATTCATTCGAATCAGTTGCTAATAAACTTCTTGCCGCGCGGGATTAGCCGAACGGTCTGGGGCGCTGCAGTCATGGACTGTGCGGCTGGTCCCGGCGGAGGTTCGAGTCCTCCCTCGGGCATGGGCGTGTGTTTGTCCTTAGGATATTTCGGTTAAGTAGTGTGTAAGCTTAGGGACTGATGACCGCAGCAGTTAAGTCCCATAAGATTTCACACTCATTTGAACAATAAACTTCTTAATAATAGTTAAAATTATGAAAGTATAATTTTGCTATGCTGTTACTTAAACTGTGAAGTCCTAAAATCTTTTCATGGTGAGAATGGAAAAACTCTGCTGATATTACTCTCGTTGATATCACTGTTACCTGAAATGATTAGCAGGTGAGATTTCATATATACCTGTGTCTCCAGTATGCTGGGGTTGAAACAAGTCTGCAACTTACAAGTGATAACAATAACTGCTAGAGGAATCCTCTTAAGTTGCGTAGGGAGTCTTATTTATTAATGACTTGTTTCGAACGGCTTGTCCATTA
The DNA here is from genome assembly GCF_023898315.1 of Schistocerca nitens. Classification (NCBI taxonomy): domain Eukaryota; kingdom Metazoa; phylum Arthropoda; class Insecta; order Orthoptera; family Acrididae; genus Schistocerca; species Schistocerca nitens. The sequence continues at coordinate 519,232,345 of NC_064615.1, read as the reverse complement.
TCAGATCATCTATGAACATAGGTATCGCATTACACCCAGATGTACATGTAAGTTACTGACCACAAAACATAAAAACGTGGCAATATACAACGATGTGTTCACACATGAACATAACTGTATGTTGAGTTTACATTTCGACATATAGCGATGTTCATGTGTGGAAGCTATAGTGTATATTGCCACGTTTTTATGTTTTGTAGCCAGTAACTTACATGCACACCTCGTTCTGGTGCGAGAAAAGTGTGTGAGAAAAGTAAAGAGACTAACAACACTGCAAGAGATTTGACAGCGCTGTGTGGTTGTGGTTCAAAATGGCTCTGAGCACTATGGGACTTAACATCTGAGGTCACCAGTCCCCTAGACTTAGAACTACTTAAACCTAAATAACCTAAGGACATCACACACATCCATGCCCGAGGCAGGATTCGAACCTGCGACCGTAGCAGCAGCGCGGTTCGGGGCTGAAGCGCCTTGAACCGCTCGGCCACAGGTTGTGTGGTTCTACTTACGAGACTGATGTGATCATCCCTTCCAGATGCTCAATCCGAGTTTTAACTTCGTACAGCCATCAGTGATTTTTGAGAGCGCCAACAGTGAAGTTGTGTTTTTGTAGTGTGTTACGAAAATGGAACAGCGGAATTTAGAGCAATGTGTTAAACTTCGGGAATCCACGAGTGTGATCTTCGAAAAGTTGAAACAGGCCAATGGGGAACTTTCCTTATCAACAGCACAACTTTTTCGCTGGCACATATCATATTTGGAAGACCGAAAACACGTTGAAGATGAATCACGGGAGACCTTCAGCCTCAAAACCGACGAAAACGTGTGCATGCGTTTGAGAGATCAGACTATTGTTAACAATGAACAACCAAGTATTTCAAAAAGATACTCCTGAAAGGCTCAGGAAAAGGGTGATTCGAGTGAGATCGGACATTGCAGATACGTGGATACTATGAAACGAATTTCCTCTATCGAAACCCCACTATTCACCTGGTCTGAGTTCTTGCAACTTTCTTCTTTTCCCAAAATTGAAAATTGTCTTAAAAGGGCGCCATTCTGAGACTGTGGAGAACATTCAAAAGAATGTAAGCGACATTTTGTAGGGCCTACCACCTGAAGCCTTTTAGCGCTACTACCAAGAATGGGTCCGCCTCTGTAGCGCAGAGGTAGCATTACCAGTTACCTCGCAAGGGGGCCCGAGCTCGATTCCCAACAGGGGACTGGATGTTTGTCTTTCAACTTAAAAAAAACTTGCACTAGGCGGCCTAACCCCCGAACCCCTAAAGGGGATATCCTGTGCAATAAATGCCATACGATCATTTCATTTCACGAAGACTGGGAGCAACTCCGCCGAAGTATAGCCCCCGAAGGAAACTGTTTTGAAGGGGACAATATTATTGTTTGAAAAACAAATAAAACACCGAAGTGCTTGGCAGACAGTACTTCCCGTTGTAACAGTTACTAAGACGTCTTCCCTTTCCATCTACGTTGGAATACGGGAAGAATGATTGCTTAAACACCTCTGTGCTCACTGTAGTTAGTCTAACCTTGTCTTCACGATCCCTACGCGACTAATAGGTAGTGCGTTGTAGTACACTTCAAGATTCACCACATAAAGGTTGTTCTTGAAAAATCGTTAACTATGGTGTCACGGAATGGTTTGCGTCTATCTTCGAGCATTTACCGGTTCAAATTTTTCAGCGTCTCCATGACGCTCTTCCATGGTTCAAACAAACCTCTGAGCGTTAGTACTGTTGTTCTTTATGTATATTCTATATGGTCTAGTATTACAGTCCCATTTGTTGAGTGTCTGACACATTTTAACAATATTCTAGGATGGCCCGCACAAGTAAGTAGTTTCCTTTGTAGAATGATTGTATTTTCCCAGTATCCTACCTGCTTTATTTACGACTGAACTAATTCGTTTGTTCCTTTCCGAATACCCGCAATCATATTACACTATGGTATTTCTACAAGTACAACCACATACATACTCCGCAAGCCACCGTACGGTGCGTGGCGGAGGGTACCCTGTCCCACTCCTAGTTGTTTTCTTTCATGTTCCACTCGCAAATGGAGCGGGGGAAAAGCGGCTCTCCGTATGATCCCTAATTTATCGTATCTTATCTTCGTGGTCCCTACGCGCAATGTGTTGGCGGCAGTAGGATCGTTCGGCAGTCCGCTTCAAATGCCGATTCTCTAAATCTTCTCAACAGTGGTCCTCGAAAAGAACGTCGCCTTTCCTAGAGGAATTCCCTTTTGGATTCACGAACCTACGCGTAGGAAATCTAGCAGCCTGCCTTTGGATTGCTTCGATGTCTTCCATTAATTCGACCATGTGCGGACCCCAACCATTCGACCAGCACACAAGAATAGGTCGCACTAGTGTCCTATACGCCGTCTCCTTTTAGAAATGAACATCACTTTTCCAAAATTCTCCCAATAAACCGAAGTCGACCATTCGCCTTCCCTACCATTATTCTCACACCCTCGCTTTGCAACGTTACTCCCATATATTTAAACGACGTGACGTAGCAGCACACTACTAATACTGTATACGAACATTACGGGTTTGTTTTTCCTATTCATCTGCATTAATTTACATTGTTCTACATCTAGAGCCGGAGCCAGCTGCCATTCAACTTGTACGTCGTACAGTCGCTCGTCTTCGACACCTTCTCGTACATCACATCATCAGCATACAAACACAGACTTCTGCCCACCTTGCCCGCGAGGTCATTTATGTATATAGAAAATATTAACGGTTTTAGCATAATTCTCTCTATGTGTTGATTGGTGGCTCAAATGGCTCTAAGCACTATGGGACGTAACATGAGGTCCTCAGTCCCCCTAGACTTAGAAGTGCTTAAACCTAACTAACCTAAGGACATCACACACGTCCATGTCTGAGACAGGATTCGAACCTGCGACCGTAGCAGCAGCGCGGTATCGTTTACTACTGTGATTCACTGCAGTCATGGGGTAACACATTTCCGTTTTCCGAAGTGCACAGTTTTATCCTTCAGAACATTTAAGGGGGGGGGGGGGGGGTAGGATGTCAAACGGGCCGACTTGGAGCAGGAGAGGCGCCACAGGACTTTTTTTTCCACTGTGTACACTTTTACAAATAAATTCATAAAACTTTGTCAGCTTGACCAGGAAGGATTCAGAACTCATACTCATAGGAGTGGAAGTTCGAAATCATAACGAAATGATTTTTTTTACATGTGAAATTTCATCATTTTTTTCCACTTACTAATGGCAGTATTTGTTGCCATAGGTACACTTTCCTTCATAAGTAAGAGAGATTCTTCGATGAATTTTGTGTTTTTTCTAAACATGACGTTTAAAATATAACAGTTCATTCGTTTTTTTCAAAAATTAAATAAATTCCATAGTTTCATTCACCTGTGAGTATGGTATGTATGCTGTACAAAATTCATCGAAGAATCTCTCTAACTTATGAAGAAAAGTGTACCTATAGCAACAAATACAGCTATTCGTAAGTGAAAAAATGATGAAATTTCGCACGTAAAAAAAATTTATTTGGTTATGTTTTCGAACTTCCACTGCAATGAGTGTGAATCCTGAATCCTTCCTGGTGTTGCTGACAAAGTTTTTTGAATTTATTTGTAAAATTATGGACACTGGAAATTAAAATGCCCTGTGATACCTCTCTTGCTAGAAGTCGGCCCGCTTGACGGCCTACCACCCTTAAAGCAAGACGCCAGTCTTTGTATGACTCAAATAGTATCAGGATCCAATTCAATCGGACACTGTGCAGCTTTTTTTCATCAGAACTTCATTACAGACAGCTCCATCATCTGCAAAAAATCTGGCGTTTCTATTAATCATCTGCGAAAAGTCTGAGGTTACTATTAATATTTTCTGCAAGATCATTAATATACAACACTAACAGGAACTGTCCCAACAGACATCCGAGAGGAACATCTGATTTATCTTTATCCAAGTTGCAACAAGCGGCGTCAGGCGGGAGCAGAGGGTTGGCAGCAGACACGGTCCAGCCGCTTGGGTAATGAGCGGCCAGGCCTTTTCCGCCACTGGCCGGAACTACATCGCAGTGTAATGGCGGCCTCACCTGTTCCGGAAGAGGGCTCTCTCGCCGGAAACGCAGCTGGCGCGTGCCCGCCGCAGCCATCTGCTGTCGCGTGGGGCAGTTGGGCTCCCCTCGTGGAAACGTCGCGAAGCTCCAAATAGATACCCGCCCCTTTGACTCAGTGCGGCCCTCTGTCACGCACACAGACAATGGCTCCACGGCAGGAAAGGAAGCATGCAGCCGTACTCAAAGAAACCCGTCATCCCCACTACCCATCTAGACCCGTGTAGTCTGGCGCAACATTTGCCGGTGTCTCTCTTCACTATGAGAACGATGGCGTTATGCGCAGGCTTAAACGCAAACTAACGTAATTCGGAAAAAACTTGCGGATATCCAACAGCATACAGAAATGAATTACATAATGTGCTAGTCAACGATTAACTTAAGATCTTCATTCCACGGCTTCCAACTCAATTTATAGCCAAATCAGAACAACATAGTGACTGATAGCTTTTTGTTTACAGGAAAGCTACCATCCTCCATAACAACATCAACCGGAGGAAGTTGTGGGTGGCGCATACTATTCTGCCCACCGTTGTTATATCGCTCTGCTACAACAGATCTGTACTCGTCAGCTTCGGGGGACAGTTGCTGTTGGAAAGTAACTTTTGCGATTCGTTTTGATTGTGTCCTTTGTTTCTCTGTACTACCCGGGAGCAGTACCAATAAGGCAGTTTACCAATTGAAAATTGCTTCCAAGCGAAGCAAACGTGTGCGTTAACTTTCAAAGGAAACTTAAACAATAATTTATGTTTCCATCTTGTTCGCGTTTCTTAATGGTGAAAATATCGAGTTGCGCAGTGTTTCGCAATCCACGATAAATTGTACGTCCTCTTTTTAACTGCCTGGGTATGCCCCTTCAGAGGTCAGAGGCAGGCAATGGCACACAACCTCCAATAGGATAATACCTAGTAGAGCACCATTGTATTTGAGTAAACCTTCGGTTTGATGGCAGCTTTACCTTTACGTATATAGCGTATTCGTTTTTCAGGTATTGTTCCCGCATTTACCTCAAGCGGCGTGGAAACTGCCGAATATAAATGGCACTTCACTGTACTAACCGTCATTAGTCGGCAGAGCGAATCCGATACAGGTATGCTTCACTTCGCAGTCTCGTAGAGTTTGCGCGGCAGTGAGTCCAGTATGATATTACAGACGAATATGAAGAATAGATAACTGCAGCAACCAAAGTACACAGCAATCATTACAATATAGAGCATCGCTTCTCAAAATGAGGAAAGCGATAACCTGAGGTTGCACAGAATGATCAGAAAACCTGTTTCGTAATTTTTATCTTGCCCTTCGTTTTCGAAAATTGTGCTTTAGAACACGAACAGCAGTAAACACCTGCAGTTTACAGCTATCGTTTCACTTGCCCATATTTTACTGTATTCGCAGTCATCAGTTATAATACACGTTCCAGTTCGTTTGTTGTGGCGTTTGCCCACTGTGATATCTCTACTTTGGCCAACGTTTAACTACTTGCGTATGGGGAACTCACGTCACGCTCCAACAATCGTGCTGACGTGCTACGGACTGATTTAAATTAATTACCACTTGACGTTTAAGATTCGAAGCTGCGACGTTGTCGTGAAAAGTTTTGTTTGCAGGTAGCCACCACGTTCACGGCGCTCCACGGCGATAGAAAATCGCTTCACAGTCTGCATCTCATACAAATAATCTGAAATTAGGTATGCCATACATTTCTCCTAATTCAGATGACATTTACAGCGGCTGCGTCCGTACGGTTTGTAACAATCTGTGACTTGTGATTGGTGATGCAGTAAGTTGCTTAGTTTCAGTCACAGTGCTCATCTATTTGGAAGATTAGTGCACGGTACATACAATTCTATGTAATCTAGTCTCGTGTTCATTCGCACAATGGCAAAAACAATGTCGAGCTAAGAGCCATCATTGTTTAAGGGGCAAAAACTATCAAACAATGCAAACATGATGAAATTTGTGAAAGGCCAAGACAACAGATAATTACTGAGGATATAGATCTTGCAGCACTGGGCAATGGAGCTATAACAGATACGTGCACATAGATGTAACTACAGACACTGCGTCTTAGCATGACAAAAAGCGCAAATAAAGTAGAACGTTTATGTAATTTGAATTTACTTTTATTCAAGCAATTACTGAAGACAGATCTGCTCTCTTGATACGCATTGAACCCTTAGCCAGTAAAACCGTGGTATCTGCTAAATCAAGAAGACACCTACGTAAAAAAAAAGTTTTTGAACGCCTCATGGAATCAATGAAAACCTAAAAAGTTTTTCGAATCCAATACATTCCTGTGACCGGAATGGTAGGATGATTTTCTTACAAACTAACAGGCGTGCAGATTGCTTGCCAACACAAAAATATAACTCAGGATGAGGCACATGAATTCGGCAAGAGGAATGTGACACTTTTTGGTGGCCATGTTTTATGTCACTGCCGATATGAAATTTGGAGAAGACAATCTTTGCAACCCTCCTGTGAGAGAAAGGCACATCTGTACATACTGTTCGAGGATGCCCTCTGTATCTAGATCTGCCTGATAATAGATTTGGCGTAAGAGACCTGATGTAAAGAAGAGAACACACGGTACGACTGGATAATACAGCCGACACAATTTCGCGACGTAACGCATCAAAGACAAAAGCCAGCAGCTTGAGCATACGAATAGTCACACTCAGCAACAATACAGCAGAAGCGCAGCAGTGAGTCTATCCTCCCGAACGAGGACCACGGAAAGGCGAGCTGGTATGTGGTGGTACTCCTCACAGGCAACAATGATGCTCCCTCGAGCAGGTGAAGTTCCCCCTGCAACCAGGGAGCGAGAACACAGCAGCAGGGGTAGATTCCACTACAACACTCTCCGCAGCATCCAACGAAGTCACAGGGTGCATATAAGGGGCGGTAGCGATGGTTTCTTTGTTAGATGTGGCATGCAAAAATCTTGTGTTATTAGTGTTGATAACGATTTCAGTAACGTGGTGTGTAATAAATGGCTCTGAGCACTATGGGACTTAACTTCTGAGGTCATCAGTCCCCTTGAACTTAGAACCACTTAAACCTAACTAACCTAAAGACATCACATACATCCATGCCAGAGGCAGGATTCGAACCTGCGACCGTAGCGGTCGCGCGGTTACAGACTGTAGCGCCTAGAACCGCTCGGCCACCCTGGCCGGCGGTGTGTAATACTAAAGATAATTAAAATGCTTGTCGTGGAACAGTAGAAGTGGATACAGTTAGATGTGATGGTAAAATATTAACTTTTAGCAGTAGTAAATACATTACAGAGAAAAAATAGTACACCTGGAAAGATGACGTCGGTTTTGATCCGATGACGGCATATGTCATCTGGGGGACAATAGAAGTATTGCTAATGGTTTCACCGTCGTCCACCAATAGATTGAAAGGTCTCTGTTGGATTCCTTTCATGTTAATTTCTTAAATCTTCTAAATTTACTGTGGTGTTTCTGACTATCTGGGAGGAAACTGAGCAGTGAGACGTGTTACTTTTACACATAAACAAGAACGATCTGTCACACTACTACACTTTAAAACACAGTTTATATGTAATTCATGTCACACAGTCTCATACGGAACCTACATCCGCTTTCTTTTATATAATGTATATGATAAGATACTGTCATCCCCCTTCCCTTCTGTGTGAAAGAATGAATGAGCAAATGTATTTCTAGTTGCATGCTTGATGGTAGCAGAAAAGCCTGTCTGCTAGAGAACAGTAGGACCAACGTCGGAACAGGTAGCTACGCTTTCTAGAAGCAAAGAGGTTTCTATTCTTAGTATGGTCCTGTCCGTCCCTTGTCATGTTGGTATAGGAAGCTGCCTCTCTGGTCACTTCCGTTTGTATCCGGGAAGCACGCTCGGTAGGTGCGCAGGTCAGTCTGTCCGCGGCGAGCGTCTGAAGTGGTAAGATCTCCGGCTAAGCGCGTGTCTGCTAAGTCCGTAGGACAATGGATTTCTTAAGTTCAGCATAACTGAAAATTTAATCACCTTTATTTCAGGTTTGGATCTGAAATATCTAATGTTATCTTAAATTGCAATGCAGTGAATTTCGAGTGTGAAATTCAGAATATCTTCCAGTAGTTGCTTTGTCACTACTTTGTGAGTAAAGTGGAACCACGTGTTGATCAGTTACTCTAAGATCATCATCAATCTTAAATGCGAATGTGCATGAGATTATAACATCTCGTCTTGACAATATTTTTCAATATAGCAACTTTTCTTTATGTTCAACCCACGTGGGGTGTACTTTGTGAGACCAGTACCACGTGCTTATACAATTGTTTGACCCATCAGGTTAATAGTAAGACGATAGTCACCGTTCGAGGTTTTTCTTATGTAAATTGCGTTTCGATGTAATTTATTTTAATTATTAAAATTATTGTGGAGTTACACTCTTTGTGTAAACCAAGTTGACCACGTGAAGCATGTGGTGTCAGTCCTCAGCTATTCTTTTCGGGAACATTTCACAGAGAGTTAGTATCCATTTAGTATACCAATGTGTGGTAATTTCATGACGGACAGGATTGTGCTACGAACGTAACTTCTTTGGGTGAAAATTGAATCGGTTGGTTGTGGTTAATTTCCTCTTGCATATGTTTCAACGTTCTTCGTGTGTTATTTTATGAAAGCAGTGTTGTATGCAGTCTCCCAATCTTGGCTCCATATTTGATGTGTTCCGTAAGATTACAAGCTCCCATTTTCACAATCCTAAATAAGGCACCAGTTTAGTTATGAATCAAGTTTAATATGCTGAAATTTCAATGATCAATGTTAAAATAAATTTCCAAATATAAATTGATTTATTTCTTTTTATTTAAATTCTCTTTATATATATATCACCGGTTGTCGTATGACTATTAAAATATTATAATTAATGTTAGTCTGGTTGGGAATTTGGTAAGCTAGACTGGATACCTGGTGAAACAGTTGCTCAGTAATGCAAGGTTAAGTTCCGAAGACAGTTCACAGCTTTTAACCCACTTTTATGGTCTTGAATATCAGCACCGCTTTCATAACGAATTAATGTAACAACATTACAAGATACCGTAGTGAGCCGCGGCGGGGTTGCTGGCGTCGCCTGAATTCCTGGCGCTACTAGCTCCATCTGTTGTGTGATGTCCCTCTGGTTTGAGGCCACTAAGATCTTTGCTCAAAGTTGTTGATGGGGGACGGGGGTGTTGTGGTGTTGCGAGTGGTAACGGAGCGAGGAGGACGGTGGGGGAGGTCCGCCCGGCGAGTAAGGCGAGCATTTGCGCAAGCGCCTTGAAAACGGAGCCTGGCGAGTGGTTGCTGGGCACATTTGTGGACCAATTTTAATCCGTGGCTCACTTCGAGTGCCGTCTATGTGCGTATCCTGGTCAGCCAAGTGTTAATGGCTGGTGTCCGTCGCCACATCCTTGCTCTGCAGCTTTTGCACGTTAAATTCCGCACGATTTGTTGAATTGTAAAAAAGAAACAAAAAAGAGAAAGGATAGATAATTCTAAAATATCCTTGACAACAGAACGCAGCAACTCTCTGATACCAGTTGAAACCTACAATTATGCGTAAAGGGATGTAAGGTGAAAAATCAGGGCCCATGTACCATCATGTGTTATTTCCTGTTACTATGTTATAAATTCCTCTGAAACAGGTAGGCCTTTGGAAATCCCAATTTCAGTTAAATACAACACAGATTGAGTAAGATATCAGGTCTCAATAGTAGGCCCTGATTAATACGAGTTTCACGTAACCCAAATTATGAACTAGCTCCTACTTTAATTAAAAGGGAAAAGGCAGCCTTCAATAACAACAGCTTTAATTAAGTAAAATTACCACATGCAAAACAGGCAGGTCTTCAATAGTAAGACCTAAGACCTCAAAATCCAAAACTTAAGTGGAGTTCACGAATCGAAGTTCCACAGAGGGCCCAGAATTCAGCCCAGTGAAACTGGTTTAAACTCTCTCATCGGTGTGTCACGTCCCAGAGCTGGCTGGCCAGGCTACGTACGAAGGCGGCACTCTAAAAGTCAGCCAGGGATTCAAATCGGCCCACAAATGTGCCCAGCGACCACTCGCCGGACTCCGTACCCAAGACGCTTGCGCAAATGCTCGCCTCACTCGCCGGGCGGACCTCTCACACCGCCCTCCTCGCTCCGTTACCACTCGCCACCACGCCCCGTCCCCATCATTAACCTCGAGCGAAGATCTTAGTGGCCTCAAACCAGAGGGACATCACACGACGGATCGAACTAATGGCGCCAGGAATTCTAAAGGCGACGCCGGTGTCCCCGCCACGGCTCACGAAGTGGCGCAACTACCAGAACGCCATCTGTGTCTACCCTTCAATCAGGAATGCTCAAAGCCAGAAAGCTCAGTGGGGAGCAAACGTGTGAAGCAAGCAGCCAACCATGTCATGGAGACACACTCGCACTTCCTACAGCCAAATGAGCGAGTCTGAATGAGGTCAAACTATGGCCTTCCCAATAGCAGGATGGTCCTTTTCGAGAATTGCCATATGGTTGGACGTGCTGCTTCAGTTGTGCACCATGGTCACCGCATTGGACAGCCAGCAGTGGCAGTCAATGCAGCTACCAAAGCACAGAGAAAAGGGCTTGTAAAATCAGACGTGCCAATACTAACTGTTGCAAACTGGTTATTAGCAGTGCGATTACAGGCACGCACTCCTCTAGCCCTTCTCCCACTCACGCCACAGCATCGATGCGCAGGCCCCTCTGGTGCGGTCAGAGGCTCTTGGAAGGTGGAATGGTGCAGTGGTCTTTAGCGATGAAAGCAGATTCTGCCTGCACACAAGTGACGGTCGTTTGCAAGTACTACGCAGGCCCAGTGAGCGCTGTCTCGTAGAGTGCATTCATCCAAGACACACTGGCCCCACACCTGGCATTATCATCTAACGTATGATAAGCTACAACTCTCATTCACCATTGATGTGTCTGGAGAGGGCGCCAACAGCGCTCAGTAGACGCAGGATGTTGTCAGAGCCGTTCATGCAATATGAAAGTGATGTGTTGTTACAACAGGATAACGCTCAAAGAATGAGATTTTCACTCTGCAGCGGAGTGTGCGCCGATATGAAACTTCCTGGCAGATTAAAACTGTGTGTCGTACCGAGACTCAAACTCGGGAGAGGTCCCGAAGTCCCGAGTTCGAGTCTCGGGACCGGCACACAGTTTTAATCTGCCAGGAAGTTTCAGGATAATGCTCGCTCGCGCGCGCGAGCACACGCGCACACACACACACACACACACACACACACACACACACACACACACACACACACACACACACACACACACAGCCTGTGAAACTGAACATGCTCTGCAATACGTGCAACAGCTTGACTTGTCTCCAGTTGAGCACGTTGGGATATTATGGACTGTGAAGTGACTCGTGCGACAGATCAATCAACAACCCTTACGGAATTTCGTGAACAGATCGAGCAAGCGTGGAATAACGTATCCACGGACAGTATTCGTCGTCTGCATAATCGACTGAATGTCATAGTCAGTGCCTGCATTGTCACCCATGGAGAATACGCCATGTACTAATATGGATGTTTCAGAAAGAGTCGATACCTGGTACCTCACAACTGCTATGCCATTGATCTGTAAATGTAAACGTTTCGTGTACTCCATGTGTAATGTTGCAGCAATAAATCTTGAGTGAATTGGAAACCTCTGAAAGGGTGTAGTAATTTTTTTCTGGCAGTGTACTTAGGACAGTGTTTCACCATATGGAGAAAGAAGCTGAGAAACGCTTGTCGGAGCACTAAATCGGATTGACAAGGAAAAAGAGAAGTGAGATGTCACACCAAGGCTCCCATCTATCCAGACCATCACACAGGAATTCCAAACTGCATCAGGATCCACTGCAAGTACTATGACAGTTAGGCAGTAGATGAGGAAACTTGGATTTCATGGTCGAGCGGCTGCTCATAAGCCACACATCATGCCGGTAAATGCCAAATGACGCCTCGCTTGGTGTAAGGAGCGTAAACATTGGACGATTGAACAGTGGGAAAACGTTGAGTGGAGTGACGAATCACGGTACACAATGTGGCCATCCGATGGCAGCATGTGGGTATGGCGAATGCCCTGTGAAAGTCATCTGCCAGCGTATGTCGTGCCAACAGTAAAATTCGGAGGCGCTGGTGTTATGATGTGGTCGCATTTTTCATGGATGGTCTTGCACCCCTTATTTTGCGTGGCACTATCACAGCACAGGCCTACATTGATATTTTAAGCACCTTCTTGCTTCCCACTGCTGAAGAGAAATTCGGGGATGGCGATTTCATCTTTCAACACGATCGAGCACCTGTTCATAATGCAATTGAAAATACATAGTAAAAGCAGAATATATATGAGGCGGGGGGGCAGCGAGAGGCGGGGGGGGCAGCGAGAGGCGGGGGGGCAGCGAGAGGCGGGGGGGCAGCGAGAGGCGGGGGGGGGGGCAGCGAGAGGCGGGGGGGCGGCAGCGAGAGGCGGGGGGGGCAGCGAGAGGCGGGGGGGGGCAGCGAGAGGCGGGGGGGGGCAGCGAGAGGCGGGGGGGGGCAGCGAGAGGCGGGGGGGGGCAGCGAGAGGCGGGGGGGGGCAGCGAGAGGCGGGGGGGGGCAGCGAGAGGCGGGGGGGGGGCAGCGAGAGGCGGGGGGGGGGCAGCGAGAGGCGGGGGGGGGCAGCGAGAGGCGGGGGGGCAGCGAGAGGCGGGGGGGCAGCGAGAGGCGGGGGGGCAGCGAGAGGCGGGGGGGGGGGGGCAGCGAGAGGCGGGGGGGGCAGCGAGAGGCGGGGGGGCAGCGAGAGGCGGGGGGGGGCAGCGAGAGGCGGGGAGGGGGCAGCGAGAGGCGGGGAGGGGGCAGCGAGAGGCGGGGAGGGGGCAGCGAGAGGCGGGGAGGGGGCAGCGAGAGGCGGGGAGGGGGCAGCGAGAGGCGGGGAGGGGGCAGCGAGAGGCGGGGGGGGGGCAGCGAGAGGCGGGGAGGGGGCAGCGAGAGGCGGGGGGGGGCAGCGAGAGGCGGGGGGGGGGCAGCGAGAGGCGGGGGGGGGGGCAGCGAGAGGCGGGGGGGGGGCAGCGAGAGGCGGGGGGGGGGGCAGCGAGAGGCGGGGGGGGCAGCGAGAGGCGGGGGGGGCAGCGAGAGGCGGGGGGGCAGCGAGAGGCGGGGGGGGGCAGCGAGAGGCGGGGGGGGGGCAGCGAGAGGCGGGGGGGGGCAGCGAGAGGCGGGGGGGGGCAGCGAGAGGCGGGGGGGGGCAGCGAGAGGCGGGGGGGGGGCAGCGAGAGGCGGGGGGGGGCAGCGAGAGGCGGGGGGGGGGCAGCGAGAGGCGGGGGGGCAGCGAGAGGCGGGGGGGGGCAGCGAGAGGCGGGGGGGGCAGCGAGAGGCGGGGGGGGCAGCGAGAGGCGGGGGGGCAGCGAGAGGCGGGGGGGCAGCGAGAGGCGGGGGGGCAGCGAGAGGCGGGGGGGCAGCGAGAGGCGGGGGGGCAGCGAGAGGCGGGGGGGCAGCGAGAGGCGGGGGGGCAGCGAGAGGCGGGGGGGCAGCGAGAGGCGGGGGGGGCAGCGAGAGGCGGGGGGGCAGCGAGAGGCGGGGGGGCAGCGAGAGGCGGGGGGCAGCGAGAGGCGGGGGGCAGCGAGAGGCGGGGGGGCAGCGAGAGGCGGGGGGGCAGCGAGAGGCGGGGGGGCAGCGAGAGGCGGGGGGGCAGCGAGAGGCGGGGGGGCAGCGAGAGGCGGGGGGGCAGCGAGAGGCGGGGGGGCAGCGAGAGGCGGGGGGGCAGCGAGAGGCGGGGGGGCAGCGAGAGGCGGGGGGGCAGCGAGAGGCGGGGGGGCAGCGAGAGGCGGGGGGGCAGCGAGAGGCGGGGGGGCAGCGAGAGGCGGGGGGGCAGCGAGAGGCGGGGGGGCAGCGAGAGGCGGGGGGGCAGCGAGAGGCGGGGGGGCAGCGAGAGGCGGGGGGGCAGCGAGAGGCGGGGGGGCAGCGAGAGGCGGGGGGGCAGCGAGAGGCGGGGGGGCAGCGAGAGGCGGGGGGGCAGCGAGAGGCGGGGGGGCAGCGAGAGGCGGGGGGGCAGCGAGAGGCGGGGGGGCAGCGAGAGGCGGGGGGGCAGCGAGAGGCGGGGGGGCAGCGAGAGGCGGGGGGGCAGCGAGAGGCGGGGGGGCAGCGAGAGGCGGGGGGGCAGCGAGAGGCGGGGGGGCAGCGAGAGGCGGGGGGGCAGCGAGAGGCGGGGGGGCAGCGAGAGGCGGGGGGGCAGCGAGAGGCGGGGGGGCAGCGAGAGGCGGGGGGGCAGCGAGAGGCGGGGGGGCAGCGAGAGGCGGGGGGGCAGCGAGAGGCGGGGGGGCAGCGAGAGGCGGGGGGGCAGCGAGAGGCGGGGGGGCAGCGAGAGGCGGGGGGGCAGCGAGAGGCGGGGGGGCAGCGAGAGGCGGGGGGGCAGCGAGAGGCGGGGGGGCAGCGAGAGGCGGGGGGGCAGCGAGAGGCGGGGGGGCAGCGAGAGGCGGGGGGGCAGCGAGAGGCGGGGGGGCAGCGAGAGGCGGGGGGGCAGCGAGAGGCGGGGGGGCAGCGAGAGGCGGGGGGGCAGCGAGAGGCGGGGGGGCAGCGAGAGGCGGGGGGGCAGCGAGAGGCGGGGGGGCAGCGAGAGGCGGGGGGGCAGCGAGAGGCGGGGGGGCAGCGAGAGGCGGAGGGGCAGCGAGAGGCGGGGGGGCAGCGAGAGGCGGAGGGGCAGCGAGAGGCGGGGGGGCAGCGAGAGGCGGGGGGGCAGCGAGAGGCGGGGGGGCAGCGAGAGGCGGGGGGGCAGCGAGAGGCGGGGGGGCAGCGAGAGGCGGGGGGGCAGCGAGAGGCGGGGGGGCAGCGAGAGGCGGGTGGAGAGGGGGGGGGGAGAGAGATCGTTTATCTGCTGGAGAACACTGTTTATGATTAACATTTTTAGAATAAGAGCATTAAAAACAAAAAGCGTAGGAGACACTTTTATACATAAACACTTACATGTGTATCTGTCGTCATTCGTCAAACGCAGGAGCGCACTATTTTGAGTAGCACACTGGGTTCACTTATGGAGAACTTTAACACTTCGCTTTCACAAGAGACACATTACTTATTTTTGAGGGGGGGGGGGAGGGTGAGAGAGGGGCATGGGGCCGTCGGCAGCGGTGGTGGGTGCATTTTGGGCGGCGCCGGGGTCAATCACGGGTTGCAGAGTGTGTCCCTGAAGGCGGCGTTCAGCGGTATGTCCAGGAAGCTCGGGAAGGTGGCGCAGTAGTTGGTCTGCTGCTTTGCGCTCTTGTTCTCCTCCTACAGGTCCATTAGGAAGCTCATTGCGTCCGTCTGCTTCTTCGTGATGACCGATTGTGCTGTCTGCGTCATTGGCCACATTGTGGCTATCCGTTTAGGCCTTGGAAACGTGTTTGCATCAGCGACGGTGAGTGCCACGATTGGAATGACTCTGTCGTCCGTTCGGTTTATTAGTGCTACCATCTTCCCACTTGTGTCCCAGATTCCACTGCTCTGCCTGCACAGAAATCGGTACTCTAGCATGTTGTTTTCAGCACAAGCTTCGCATTTATCCGAGGGGCGAAGGTTGACCTGCGCCAGTCTCGTTTGTGGGCACAGTTCTGTGGACAACTTTGTACCACGAGTCTTTGGCGTAGGATTGTGTGGCGTCCTCCGAGATATTCTTACAGATTTGTGGCCACTCGTGGCCTGGAAGTTTTTTCTCGATTTTTGTTTTTGCTGTAGTCCCTCTCAGCACTCCATATATTTTCCGCGTCGTCTTGTGGCTCGGGTTCGGTACCGCCGCGATCACGCAGCTTTCTTTTGTCGATGGTTATCTGTTTCTCATGACGCGGTTTGTGGGGTATGTGTCCGGTGTATACTGGCGCGTCTTCAGACAGCGGTCTATAACTTCTGAGGAATGTGACTGTTACACTGTCCGCATTCCTCTGCTCAGTTTTCAGTGTCCTGTGGAGTAACAGATCAGCGGATTTTGCTCGTATGTCCACTAGGCCAAGGTTTCTCTCCCTTGTCAGGAAGCACGTTATTTCTCTTTTCTATACTAGGTAATACACGGCGCCTGTCAGAGCGCGTGCTATCTCCGTTAGTACGTTTATAATCTGCGCTACGTACCAGGCTTTCGATAGGATCGTCACGTTGATCTGTTCTATTCTTTGTGTTAGCGTCAGGTTCCTGTTGGCGTTGGTGATGTTTGGTTTTTGGGGCGTTCAACTGCGCGGTTATTAGCGCCCGTACAAATTCCCAACCTTCGCTCAGTCCAATCCCGCCACTTTCATGAATAATGATGAGGACAACACAAACATCCAGTCATCTCGATGCAGGTGAAAATCCCTCACCCCGCCGAGAATCTAACCCAGGACCCCGTGCTCGGGAAGCGAGAATGCGGCCGCGAGACTACGAGCTGCGGCCTTCCTGCTGGCGTGCATTCTGCAGAACCATCTTATTGTGTGCAAAATCTTGTGGCAATTGTCTGCCGCTATTTCTGCAGATTTACGCCAAGTGCTTTGAGTTGGTCGGTAACTTGGCACCATGGCCTCGCAGCCCTTACGCCTCCGCTTCTCAAGGTGAGCAGTGACGTTTTTCTCAGGTTTGGCTTCGCACCTGTCGCTTTTTCAAACGACATCATTACCTGTACGGTTTTATCAATGTCTTCCTCGTCAGCTTCGAGGACTCCCATGTCATCTGCATAGGCCATGCATGCGACAGTGGATACTGCTTCCGACGGTCCCTAGGCATACACACTATGTAGTCTAACTTAAACTGACTTACACTTTTTCTTCTTCTTCTTCTTCTTCTTCTTCTTCTTCTTCCGTATCCAGAAGCACCAATACCTTCCCTTCCCAGTATTTAGCAACGTAGTTTGCTTTGTCATTGACTTTCAAAATACCATCTTTAGTGCATGTTATAGACGTATCTGGGCAAATCAGTAGGTGGTCCAAGTCCTGTATTGCTCCGCATTCACACCTATCGCTATCACTGTAACCCCATTTAAATAGGTTTGATTTGCACCCAGTTACTCCAGTGCGCAGCCGGTTTAAAGACCTCCAAGTTGTAAAAGGTAGTTGAAATCCTGCAGATCCCTCCTCAAGTAGTTCCATTGTGGAGTGTGGCACCATTTCTTCCCAAAGAGATAGCCGCCTTGCGACGGGCTTGGTGGCGAGCTCTTCAGTAGTTTCAATGAAACTCCTGCGGGATTTCAGCCGGACACGTTGTTTTCGGTGCATATACATCGGGTGTCGAGGATCATTCTTTTGTTTTGATCTTTCGATCTCGGCGGCTACTTGTCTACGGATAGTGGGTGGTGCTATGCCTATGATGGGATAAGTGATGTCTGTGGGAGTTGGTTTGAGGCATCCTGTGGCAATACGTACAGTTTCGTTTACGGCGACGTCAACTTGCTTAGTGTGAGCAGAGTTCCTCCAAACTGGCGCCGCATATTCCGCTGCTGAGATACTCAGCACCAGACCCGTGGTGCGCAAAACATGAGGTTAAGCTCCCCACGATGAACCTGTTAGCTTCCACAGTATGTTGTTCCTGGCACAGACCTTTTTTTTAGTGTTGTGACAGTGCTGCTTAAAAGTAAGTGCTCTGTCCAGTGTTACTCCCAGGTATTTTGGGCTGTTTGTATTTTTCAGCTCTTACTTACACTAAGAACAACACACTCACCCATGCCCGAGGGAGGACTCTAACCTCCGACGGGGAGAACCGCACGCTCCGTGGCAAGGCGACTCAGACGGCGCGGCATTGTCTTATACCTGTAATATGCACATAGATATAAATAATCCATTGCAAAAATAATTTAAGTGAATGATGTGAAAGACTACAATCATCTCTAATTTCAAGGAGATACCACTCCTATTGCAACATAGTAACTGTATTTCTGTCTTGCGGTGGACACATTTGGTGTATTATGGAACAAATTAACATGCTACCCGGTATCCTGGAAATAATAATGGGTCCAGTGCCGAATATAAAACCGGAATGTTTCCGACTGTACCAGTGTTTCTTACACACACCAAAAAAAAAGTTTTGCATCACCCCATTTCCCAGAACTCCTGAAGATAGACTGACTGTGGATACTGTACCACAGACACAGTCCCTATGACTTTTCAGAGATGTCACTAAACTCACCGAAAGATGTGAACAACCATGCATTAGCAGCGTCTGTTATACGGAGGGGGTCCGACAGCCGACCAGTAACAGTCATTCTGAGAGGTGGCATGAGCCCCCTCTCATATTTCTATCTCACTCTGAGTAATTCGATTTTCCTCTCACATGCGGACTTCCCACGCAGCGTCTCTCGTCACCCGGGTGATCCGGTGACAGGCGGGTTCTGCTGAATTTGAAAGGGTTAAGCCGATGGGTGTGAAGGAGTCGAATGGATGCTTTCCACACGCCGACATTGTCATAAGAGCCGGAGCGACATGCCCAGAGGGTCCAGAAGGAGCAGCTGGGCTAGAGATTCCGTTACTTCGCAGAAACTTGCTGAAAACACTTTCTAGCGGGCTACCAGTGAGGCGTGGGAATGACTTGTGTTCCCAGGCATTCTTGGCGGGCAAATTCCCGCGTTTTCTGCAAAATCATAACTGTGATTGGCTGGCTCAGTGGATAGCTCTGTGACGTAGCAAAATCGGCGCAGAAATTGGCGCCAAGTATCTCCATTGGTGGAATAGTAGTGCGTCGGCAATAGAGAGGAATTTTCCGCCGGTTTTCGAGTTGCTGATTGGAACGTTTAACCACGGCCACTGTAGTGGGGGCGGGAATGTTCTGTGTTCGGCTTGTACAGGTGCTCTTGAGAGAGTGGGCTCTCGCCTTTCGGTCGGGGTAGGTTACAAGACTGAGCTCTCGCTGCTCTGGACAGCCTGCCTTCCGTTGGCTGTCTAATATACTTTCATTTAATTGTAACTGTTTGACGAAGTTTCTGAAGTTTCGACTTCAACGTAACTTTCCGAGTACAGTTGGCAATTGAGCATTCTGCGTACAAGCGGCCTATGTTGTCCGTCTTGAGCAGTTTTGGCTAAAGTTGACTGTATCAGAGTTACTGTGAGACTTCGCTTGTTAAAATCAATCACTGCACCGTCAGTGATTGTGTGGCGAGCCTTCTTCGTCTCCCTCAGAGACGCATTTGTATTGATAGGAAGTCTTTCGTCTGGAACAACCAGGCCAGGATAATTTGTTTCGGGCTACACTCTTGACATTATTACCACGACGGGACGTCGAAGCAACCAGCCATCACTTCCGGTACGCCAGATAGTGTCCTTGCAGTTAAGAAGACAGCTTGGTAACGTATGTCTGCAGCACCGGCAAATCAGAGAATTTGCTCTGTGATAATCACAGCTCAGCAGAGCGCGCCTGTTCCCGTCTTTTCTTACGTGGTTCTGTCTTGGATGTTCATTGCCCGAGTTCTCACTACTGTAGCAGCAATTAATGTTGGGTTGGCTGGGTGTTTCTCTTAAGATTTGAGTTGCAATGAATTGGCTCCACATACCACTTGGTCATAACGTCACAAGCTAGTTTATGGACAACTTCATCTTCACAGCGTTTATTTGAGTATCCAATTTGACGTATTGTAAATGTTTCATGTGTTTTGTTTATTATTTTGTGTTTAGTCATAATAAATCAAATTGTTATTTTGGACAGTACTTTCATTCTGTGGATCGTTAAAGCAACTCTTTCATTTCTCACTACGTTAATGAAACTTTCCTTTATCAAATTAAATTATTGCTGGTGCCAACTCTTTGCTACTCCACTTGCAGGGTCGATTACAGTCAGTTCGCGTTTCTTCTTAATCCATGTGCAACAGCAAAAGTCGGAGTTAGAAAAGGGGGGGGGGGGGGCTTAGAGCATCATTTCCATCTGAAGATTCTACAACAATTTAGTGTTAAATACACTGCTAGCCCCGGCAACTCGCAATTCCACCAGGAAGGAGGTACACGGATCATGTTGTCTGTAGTTCAACCGTGCCTAGACGGTCAATACCGCGGTTCGATCGTGTCCGCATTGTTACTTTGTGGCGGGAAGGGTTCTCAACAAGGGAAATGTCCATGCGTCTCGAAGTGAACCAAAGCGATGTTGTTCGGACATGGAGGAGATACAGAGAGGCTATCAATGACGTGCCTCGCTCAGGCCGTCCAAGGTCTACTGCTGCAGTGGATGACAGCTGCTTACGGATTATGGCTCGGACGAACCCTGACAGCAACGCCACCATGTTGAATAATGCTTTTTGTGCAGCCACAGGACGTCGTGTTACGACTAAAACCGTGCGCAATAGCCTGCATGATGCGCAATTTCACTCCCAACCTCCATGGCGAGGTCCACCATGAGTGGACTGATGAGAGTCGCATATGCCTTCAACCTGACAATCGTCGGAGACGTCTTTGGAGGCAACCCGGTCAGGCTGAACGCCTTAGAACACTGTCCAGCGAGTACAGCAAGGTGGAGGTGCCCTGCTGTTTTCGGGTGGCAATTTGTGGGGCCGACGTACGCCACTGGTGGTCATGGAAGGCGTCGTAACGGCTGTACGATACGTGAATGCCATTCTCCGACCGATAGTGCAACCATATCGGCAGTATATTGGTGAGGCATTCGTCTTCACGCCTCCATCGTGCACATCTTGTGAATGAGTTCCTTCAGGATAGCAACATTGCTCGACTAGAGTGGCCACCATGTTCTCCACGCATGAACCCTATCGAACACTCCTGGGATACACTGAAAAGGGCTGTTTATGGACGACATGACCCACAACCACTCTGAGGGATCTACGCTGATTCGCAGTTGAAGCGTGGGACAATCAGGACCAACGGTGCCTTGATGAATTTGTGGATAGTATGCCATGACGAATACAGGCATGCGTCAATTGCAAGAGGACGTGCTACTGGGTATTAGAGGTACCGGTGTGTACAGCAATCTGGGCCACCACCATTGAAGGTCTTGCTGTATGGTGGTACAACAAGCAATGGGTGGTTTTCATGAGCAAAAAATAGGGCGAAAATGATGTTTATGCTGATCTCTATCCCATTTTCCTGTACAGGTTCTGGAACTCTCGGAACGGAGGTGATGCAAAACTTTTTTTATGATGTGTCTAAAAAAAGACACCATATTTCTTTCTAATGGTGGCACATTATCAATTATGGTAAAAATAGTGACCATATTAGTTTGAACTGCATCATTTTTACGTCGGAGGTCAAAATTTTTATTAACTGTGGCAATTATACAAATTTTTCTATTTCCATTTTCGACTCTTGCACAATATTCTTTCATTGCTGTGAAGTACACACGAAACCATTGGCGCGGTCTAATTCAATTGCAGTTTCATGCATTACATTGTTATTATCATTGCACAAATGATTTGATTCTTCATGCAATCTATAGTGAATACCCATGTCGACGTCTTGAGCATATAACTGCGCTATAGCTACGAATATTATTGAAAAGATTCATTGATTTCTCTTTAATTGTTCGACTGTTTGAAGTGGGTCCTTGATACAATGCAATGAAAATCAATTTTTGTGTTAACGGCGGCAAATTAAGTTTTCCCTTATGACAACAAATGTGAATATGAAGAAAACTCAGACGCGAAACGTCCTGAGTTATAAAGTCTGCTCTGAAACTTCATGAAACCGCAATTACAGCTCTGAAGATTATTAGGAATTACATTCAGTGCACATCTAAATGTGTTTTTTAAAACATAGAATTGTCATTATGAATGTCTACATTATATCTGTTACTTTGTCTTCAAAAAAATTGTTTCCCTCTAGCTCTGCGCCTTTCAGTCCGACCCATTAATAAGTCATAGCTATTTTAGACGAAGAACCTGAAAATTAGGAACTTACTTCAAATTTTTGTGGTAACGCCGGCAAATGAACACAATGTTAGTTCGATTTCTCTTAGACAAAAGTCAAAACCAAGAAGAAACAAAAAGAAAAAACCCACGCCAATCAACATCACCTATCTAGGGGTTGTTGCGTCAATAAACAACGTTCTGCGTAGTCTGTGTTTCCTTCGAAGGCTTCATTACTGTGGTGTTTTGTTTTCCACTGCTGACAACAAAAAAATGGCTCTGAGCACTATGGGACTTAACACCTGAGGTCATCAGTCCCCTAGAACTTAGAACTACTTAAACCTAACTAACCTAAGAACATCACACAAATCCATGCCCGAGGCAGGATTCAAACTTGCGATCGTAGCGGTCGCGCGGTTCCAGCCTGGAGCGCCTAGAACCGCTCGGCCACATCGGCCGGCTGCTGACAACATCTACGACCTTGCAGTCGTGATTTTGTAGCTGCCCGGTATGCGCGTGTTACGCGCATATGAACTATCTACTGCAACATTTACACATGAACTTCCCTAGAATGCGATTCCACGAAACGCTGTTGTTTATTTTTGTGTGTGTCATATACCACAGCACCTGATCGATATTCTGAGTAGAAGTTGGTAGCTGGGTTAAAGACACACGAAAACTTCTGATCTGTGTGTGAATATACTACCTTTTACCTCTATATTAACGGTACGTAGACATGTTTTTTGCACCACTGTGACAAAGTAGCATCTAAATAATG
Organism: Schistocerca nitens; assembly: GCF_023898315.1. Classification (NCBI taxonomy): domain Eukaryota; kingdom Metazoa; phylum Arthropoda; class Insecta; order Orthoptera; family Acrididae; genus Schistocerca; species Schistocerca nitens. The sequence goes on along the minus strand of NC_064615.1, from coordinate 519,209,669 downwards.
TTTCATTGGCCTCCTTGATAATTTTATTAAAAAGCGGTACTTCAGTTTTCGATGATCACGTATTAATTTTATGAGTCTGTGTGTATGCCCTTCTTGCGTTCGTTTTAGTGGTAGCTAATATCTGTCAGCTAATATCTGTCTTCCTGTAGTATTAAGGGTAGGCGGACATAGAGAGAGAGAGAGAGAGAGAGATTGGTTGGCTGGATTAGAGAGGGGGAAAGGGACCAAATTACGAGGTCATCAGTCTCTTGTACCGAATAAAACAATGCCACAAGTGTCAGAATAAAACAAACGAGACTGACAACTCAAAACGGAATGAAAGGAAAAATCACAAGAACGATGAAGGGCAACAAACATGTAAATGAAGAAAAGGGGACAAGAAAACCACAGAAACGCAAGAAACGGGATAAAGAGTTAAAACAACAAAGCTGATTACCATGGCTGACTGACCATGAGAATAAAAAGGATGGCTGACCATGAGAATAAAAAGGAGAAGCCAGCCACTCTGCAGCACATTGAAACCTCCACCCTAGAAGCACTGGGGTGGAGGATACAGAGAGACAAAGGACATGCGCTAAAACTTAGATCAAATGATAAATCCCACCCGTCCCGAATAAAACGTAAAACTATATCAGCCGATGAGGCACTGTCATAAAATTAGCGCCAACGAGTCCGGTAACCCAAGATTTCGTCGCTGAGCAGTCAAAGTGGGACAGTGCACCAGAATATGGGCCACCGTCAACTGGGCGCCGCACCGACAGTGAGGCGGGTCTTCACGGCGCAGGAGGTAGCCGTGGGTCGCCCAAACGTGGCCAATGCGGAGCCGACAGAGGACAACTGATTCCTGCGAGAGGCCCGCACGAAAGACTTGCACACATTCGTAGTCTCCGTAATGACACGCAGCTTGCTGTATGTACTGTTATACCATTCTGTCTCCCACAGCCGAGAAACCCTATGGCCTAAGTCAGAACGCAGGTCAGGTTCAGAGATGCTCATCTCCAGAAGCGGTTTCCTCATAGCCTGTTTGGCCAGCCTGTCGGCAAGTTCGTTGCCTGGGATGCCGACATGTCCTTGGGGGTCCACACAAACACCACTGAATGACAGGATCGGTCCAGCGCATAGATGGACTCCTGGATGGACGCTACCAAAGGATGGTGAGGGTAGCACTAGTCGATAGCTTGTACGCTGCTCAAGGAGTCAGTACACAGAAAAAACGATACCCCGGGGCATGAACGGATATACTGATGTGCACGAGAGATGGCCACCAGCTCTGCAGTGAATACGCTGCAGCCATCAGGCAAGGTTGGTTGTTTGGTTGGTTTGGGGAAGGAGACCAGACAGCGTGGTCATCGGTCTCATCGGATTAGGGAAGGATGGGGAAGGAAGTCGGCCGTGCCCTTTCAGAGGAACCATCCCGGCATTTGCCTGGAGTGATTTAGGGAAATCACGGAAAACCTAAATCAGGATGGCCGGACGCAGGATTGAACCGTCGTCCTCCCGAATGCGAGTCCAGTGTCTAACCACTGCGCCACCTCGCTCGGTCATCAGGCAAGGAATGCTATTCAAAATGGCCTCTGTGGACGTAGGCGAAGCCAACATGACCATCAGTCATCGAGCCGTCAGTGTAAACCACTTCCTTCAGAGCCCCGGAACACGTCAAGAACCGAGAGGAAGTGACAGCAGAGAGCGGCAGGAGTAAATGTGTCCTTATGGTCATGCGAAAGTTCCAGACGAATCTGCGGCCTAGGTGTACACCATGGAGGTGTATGCAGCAGACCTGGATGGGAGGTGGTAAAGGGAAGGACTCCAGTTCAGACAGAAGGGATCGCACGTGAACTGCAGTCGTTAGCCCTGACCTGGGCCACCGATGCGAGAGATGAACTAACTTGGGTGGGAAAAGGAAACTGTAATTCGGATGCTCAGGAGAACTACGAATGTGTGCAACGTAACTGGCGAGCAGTTGTCAAGTCGGATCTGCAATGGAGGGAGTCCGGCCTCCACCAGGACACTGGGTCACTGGACTCGTTCTAAAAAGCTGCTGTCACTAGGCGAATTCCACAGTGGTGCACTGGATCGAGTACACGCAACGCTGAGGGCGTCGCCGCACCATAAATCAGACTCCCATAGTCAAGGGGATATTGAACAAGTGCTTTGTAGAGCTGCACCAGAGTAGAGCGATCTGCACCCCAGTTGGTGTTGCTCAGGCAGCGGAGGGCATTGAGGTGCTGCAGCACTTCCACTTAAGCTGACAGAGGTGGGGAAGCCTAGTCAATCTGAGGTCGAAAACCAGTCATAAGAATCGATATGTCTCCACTACACTGAGTTGATCGTCATGAAGGTAAAGTTCTGATTCCGGATGAATGGTACGACGCCGACAGAAGTGCATAACACACGACTTAGCGGCCGAAAACTGGAAGCCGTGGGCGAGAGCCCATGACTGCACCTTGTGAATGGCTCCCAGTAGGCGCCGCTCAGCAACACCAGTACTGGTGGAGCAGTACAAAATGCAGAAGTCGTGAGACGGATGGCCCTACAGCTGCTGCTAGACTGTTAATGGCCACTAAAAATAGTGATACACTCAAACAGAGCCCTACGGGGCCCCATTCTCCTAGATATGAGGGAAACTATGGTAGGCACCAAATATGACTTGAAAAGTACGGAGCGACAGGAAATTCTGGATAAAAATCGGGAGCGGGCCTTGGAGACCCCACCTATATAATGTGGCAAGGATATGATGTCGCCAGGTGGTGTCATACGCTTTGTGTAAATCAAGAAAGACGGTAAGAAGGTTCTGGCGTCTGCAAAGGGTGTTCAGATGGCAGACTCGAGGGATACAAGATTATCAGTGGTAGACCGACCCTAGGTTAGAGCCGCCCTGACATGGAGCCAGTAGGCCATGTGACTCCAGGAGCCGACCCGACCCAACCCAACCCAACTGCTGACACACCATACATTCCAGCAGCTTACGAACGACGTTGGTGTGTCTGTTGGGCCGATAGCTATCCACATCAAGCGGGTTTTTGCCGGGTTTGAGCACCAGAACGATGGTGCTCTCCCGCCATTGCGATGGCATGACGCCATCGCACCAGATCCAGTTGAAGATGACAAGGAGATGGCGCTTGTAGTCAGATGAGAGATGTTTAATCATCCGACTGTGGATCCGACCCGGCCCAGGAGCTGTGTCACGGCAATGTTCAAGGGCGCTGAGGAGCTCCCACTCCATAAATGGCGCGTTATAGGGTTCACTGTGGCGTGTAGTGAAGGAGAGGACTTTCCTTTCCATCTGCTATTTGTGGGTGTGAAAGGCTGGGAGGTAGTTCCCCGATGCAGAGGCTCGAGCAACGTGCTCGGCAATCGCGTTTGTATCGGTACATAGCACGCCATTGATGGTAACGCCAGGGACATCTGTTGGGGTCTGGTGCCCAAAAAGACGTCTGATCTTCGTCCAGACTTGGGAAAGTGGCATATGGCACCCAATGGTCGACACATACCTCTCCCAACACTCCTGTTTCCACCGTTTTATAAGCTGGCGTACATGGGCACGGAGCCACTTAAAGGCTATCAGATGCTCTAGGGAAGGGTGTCGCTTATGTCACTGCAGAGCTCGCCGACGCTCTGTAATTGCCTCAGCGACTTCCGGCGACCACCAAGGGACTGTCTTTCGCCAGGGGCACCCTAAAGAGCGAGGGTTGGCGTTTTCTGGTTCAGAAACGATTGTGGTAGTCCCCTGCTCAAACATCACATCGATGTTACATGTGGGGCAGAGTCAACGGTGACATCAGAGGTGAAAGTTTCCCCAGTCTGCCTTGTTTAGAGCCCATCTGGGCAGTCGACCATGTTGATCCCAGGGCGCTGACAAAGATGGGGAAGTGGCCACTACCACACAGGTCGTCATGTGCTCTCCAGTGGATAGATGCGAGAAGTCCTGGGCTGCAAATTGATATTTCAATGGCCAAGTAACTACCTCAAGCCACACTTAAATGTGTGGCGGCCCCAGTATTTAAGAGGAAGAGGTTGAACTGACACAGTAAAGTTTAGACAGCTCTGCATTGGCCAGTAAGCACGGCGCCACCCCACAAGGGGTTATGGGCGTTAAAATCTCCCAAAAGTAGGAAAGCTTTAGTGAGTTTATCTATCAGTGCAGCTTATATGTTCAGGGGTACTGCACCATCTGGAGGAAGATATACATTGCAGACAGTTATTTCCTGGGTCATCTGTATTCTGACAGCCACAGCTTCAAGATGGGTTTGAAGGGGCACAGGTTCACTACAGACTGAGTTTAGGACATAAACGCAAACTCCACCTGACACTCGATTACAGTCACTACAGATCCTGTAATATCCCTTATAGCCATGGAGGGTAGGGGTCCGCATTGCCCAGAACCAGGTTTACTGGAGGACAATGCAGAAAGTAGGTGTAAAGCTTAACAGTTGCCGTAGCTCAGCCAGGTGGTGGAAAAAAACGCCGCAATTCCAATGGAGGATGACTTCATCGTGAGACTGGGAAGGCATGGAACATTCAATGATGCAGTTTACGCCTCAGGGTCACCTGCTGCCACTGACTTTTTGCCTGAGCATTCTATATACATTGTGTCTGAGAGTCCAGTGAGATCCAGTCCTCAGCAGACGCCAGAATCTCCACCCCATCCTCAGACGCAGAGCTAGTAGGTGGCGGTGGTGTTAGTGCCACCGCAAGTTCCTTGTTCTTAGGGGTCTTCTTTTTCGATTACTCATGCTGTTCCCTGGGTTTCCCTGGCTGTGAGGACTTAACTGAATCAGTCTCCAGAACTGAGGATGAGCGTGAAGTCCTACGACCAGCTTCTTTTGGGCTCTTCAGCCGCTGGCGGGTGTCATCTTCACCACTAGCAGAAACCTGGGAATGGAGTGACCCAAGGGACCCCTTCCTGGCGAGAGGAGCCGAAGAAGACTGGGAAGTGGGGACTGGCATCCCTGATGGTGTGGGAGGGGGGTGGGTGGGTCAGCGCTCCCGAAGTAGGTGGTGTGGGAGCAGCAGGAGGGAAAATGCCCCCCCACCATCAAGGGGCAGGTGTAGCCTTCTGGCTGAGAGCCGACTGGAATTCGTGGAGCTGATAGGGCTAGAACTATTCTCGTTGCAGCGGCATATGAGGTCACAGCCACGAGATATAGGCGCTCAAATTTCCTTTTAGCCTCAGTGTAGGTCAGTCGACCCAGGGTCTTATATTCCACGATTTTCCTCTCTTTCTGTAAAATTCTGCAGTCTGGTGAGCAAGGTGAATGATGCTCTCCACAGTTGACACAGATGAGAGGTGGGGCACACGGAATATTGGGATGCGATGGACATCCACAACCCCAACAGGTGGGGCTGGAAGTACAGCAGGAAGACATATGGTCAAACTTCCAGCACTTAAAGCACTGCATCGGGGGAGGGATATATGGCTTGACGTCACAGCAGTAGACCATCACCTTGACCTTCTTGGGCAATGTGTCACCCTCAAAGGCCGAGATGAAGGCACTGGTGGCAACCTGGTTATCCCTTGGACCCCATTGGACGCGCTCGACGAAATGAACACTGCGCCACTCTAAATTGCTGCGCAACTCGTCGTCAGACTGCAAAAGAAGGTCCCTGGGGTTAATAATACCATGGACCATATTTAAGCTCTTATGAGGTGTGATGGTAACAAACATCCCCCAACTTGCCAAAGCGAGTAATGCCCATGAATGGGCGGAGGATGCTATTTTTATCAAAAATGACCCAGAGCACGTTTTGGACAAGCCCCCCCCCCCACCTCCCCAAACTTGTCCTTCAAATGCTCCACAAAAATGAGGCTTCATGGATATGAAAGATTCCCCATCAAATCTCGTACATATGAAGTAACGGGATGAATAAGTTTCACTATCATCCTTAACCTGGCGTTTGGCCAGGGAGGGGAACGACTTGGGGTCATATTTTTCAGCATTAAAGTTAAACTCTGCCCACTTAGAGACTGCTGGAGGCGGACCACCAGCAAGAGATGACGTGTCATCCGCCGTGATGCCACCCACTCCGACCAGGGGCCCTCCCCACAGGCGCCACCCAGCCGCAGCAAAGGCCACCTGGCAGGATGGCCATTGCCGGAAGTCCCGATGCCCCAGGGTGATGGGCATCTACTCCTTGGCATACATGGGGAGTTAACGACGCGGACATCAGCAGAGTGATCCCTGTGTTGTCAGGGGGCTACAACCAACAGGGTACATGGCGGCCCCACCACAACGGACTGGCTACCGTGCTGGATATGAGGCGCAAAGAATTCCATGGTCATCGTCAGCGCACAAAACGACACTGCATCTCGGGTGGTGGAAAACGCACCCAGGAAGGTGTCCTCGCCCAAGAGATGGAGAATGGGCGGGGCTGCAATGCGACGACGAGAAAGTGGGCCAAAGATCTCAATGAACGATGGACACGATGCACTCCTGTAAGGCGCCCTTCCCCAATTGGCTCGCTCTTCGGGAAAATTTTGAAAAATGGAGGTCAAACCCTACAGGGGACCATCACATAAAGGCCGAAAGGTGAGAGACTCCTTTTAGTCGCCTCTTACGACAGGGCCGCAGTCATGGGCATTACTAGCTTGTGGCAAGTTGGGGGATGTTTCTGTTATCATGCCTCATAAGAGCTTAAATATGGTCCAGGGTATTATATTCCACAGGGGCCTTTTCTTACCCCCAGAGGGGAGGGAGAGGGAAAAAGAGAGAGACTGGCCTGCTTGCTCTTGAGTTTGCAGACGCAGAAAGGAAGGAAGTATTCGACAAGTTTCTAGGCTACTCCCCCCCCCCCCCCCCCCCCGCCGCTAAGTCTATCTCAGAACACAATTTACTCCTTAATACGGCTCTACTGGACTTACCTGTTAGACGGGATACAGAAATTTTTATTTGGCATTAACCAACTCAATTTAAAAACAGACGTAGTTTTATGGCCTTAAAACTTTACTTTTTAGTAATCTGCGATTTTTAATCCCCTACATCACATAAACCACTAATCCTAGAATATACACTAACAGTTCCATTTTTGTAGGAAATTTAACTTAGTTTATTTTTGTACTGCAGCACGGTTTTGCTAGAGTCCGCAGGTTTCGAACTATTCCCGGAAAACGTATAAGTGATAAGTGATCTTTAACTGGCTTTCCACCCTAACCACCTCTCACGTTCGCCTCCCACCGGTTAGCATTTCTATTATGTCGCCGTGCCGCTACAGTCCAAAAATTTACAACTACTTGAACTATATCCCATATTCGACCCTTTTTGGTACTGGTGTCATAGGTCTTTAGGCCTGTCAAATTTATTAGCAGAGTTCCGGAAATAATTTTCAAATGTTTTCCTCATGTGTTCTTGGATAGTGCCGAAAGCAACAAAAAAATATCCGTAATGGATAAGCATAATAACAAAAAAAGTATTCTTTGTGACAAAGATCGAATTCAGACACTCACGTCCTTTCCCCTTTCAACACCTGAAATGTAAATACTACAGCTAACGCTTTTACGTCCGCCTCTATCCGCGAGAAGTAGCGAATGAAACAATTAAGTCAACCACCCGCATGGTGGCACACACAGCGAAGCGGACACCAGCCACACTCGTACGAGCACCGCAACAGGAAGTCACGCACCTTGGCGATCGACCAACTGGGAAACCACTCAGACATTTTTAAAGAGTTTCTTCTGCCAATGAATGTTTGCTTCCTCTGCTACAAACTGGACTTCTTGAGGTCTGGTACGCTATAAACTTGTGTGTGATGAGCTCCACTTGTTATATGATGCATCTAAAAACCGGCGAATCCGGTGTCACTGATTGCTCCAATTAACTATCATTTATAAATTAGTTTTATAAACTTATAAACCAGTTTTCAAAGCAACTCTTTTTCAGCGAACATCTCATCAGGAAGTTTTGGTATGTGTGTACGTGGTTTCACGGCGGAAGCTTCACTGATATGACAGCTCATCAGAATTTGTTGTGGCAGTTGACTGGCGCCTACGAAACTATTGAAACATCACTCCGTGCGCCGGCTCGACGGAATTACCCCCTGTTTTCATGAGGGTCACCAACGATTGCTTCAGTGAGAATGGAGATTTGTTCAGCGTCCCTTCGACAGCGCTGTTATTAGAGATGAGGCACAAGCTCGGATTATAAATGGATGAGAAAGGAAATTGGTTAGGCCCCTCTTCTAAGGAACCATCCCACATTTGCCTAGAGTCATTTTCGGAAATCACGGAGAACCTAAATCTGGACGCCCGGACGGGGATTTGAACCGTCGTCGTCCCGAACGTGATTCAAGTGTGATAACCACTATGCTACCTCGCTTGGGGATTGGTCTAGATTCAAATTTGTTCGAAGCAATTAATCTAGCGGGAAAAAATACGCATGGAAATTAGATCTGTCTAAATAGAGACCTCTTGCAAATTGTCCTACAATTTTAATTTGAGGCTGATAAGGTATTTGCCCTACGCAAAAACCGTAAGATCTTTTTCGGAAAAAACTTCAATGCCTGAAAAATAATTTTCAACGCCTGAAAAATAATTTTCAACCACATAATACCAAGAGCCGGGCGTTTCGTTGAATGCACATCTGGCATTTTAGCAAGTTAATGCCGGTATTTGCACCGGCCGATAGATACGCGTGGTGGACGCTGTTGACATCATATATATATATATATATATATATATATATATATATAAGCCGGCCGGTGTGGCCGTGCGGTTCTAGGCGCTTCAGTCTGGAGCCGAGTGACCGCTACGGTCGCAGGTTCGAATCCTGTCTCGGGCTTGTTAGGTTAGTTAGGTTTAAATAGTTCTAAGTTCTAGGGGACTGATGACCACAGATATAAAGTCCCATAGTGCTCAGAGCCATTTGAACTTATAGCAGGTTGTGTACTTCACAGTTATTTGAGGAGTGCTGACAGGTACAGCTTTGATGACAAACTGATGTGTCTCTGACAAGTATGTGTGCTTGCAGAACTAGAGGGAACACAAGTGGAAAATTTGTCAGAGACCACTTTACAGACTCACTCTGCTGTAATCATGCCTTGGCCATGCCACTGAGCGGGGAATGGAAGAAATCATATGAATGTATAAAAAGTAATCCCCAACATAAATGTGTTATAGTTCATCTTCAAGGATGATTTATATTATGAACATATATTAAGGAAATTTTAAAAAACCAACTACTGATGACAAATACCGCTCGTAAACAAATACTTCAGGACAACTGACTGTATATGCTTAAAACGCAAGCGATATACTCAACAACCAATTTAAAAAATTTTATTTTATATGTTTACTGTTCGCGTCACCCTAGCAAATACCGAAACTGAACAGTTGATTACACTCGCAAAGAGTGTGTGTGTGTGTGTGTGTGTGTGTGTGTGTGTGTGTGTGTGTGTGTGTGTGTGCGTGCGTGCGTGCGTGCGTGGGAGGGGGGGGGAAGAAAGAGAGAGAGAGAGAGAGAGAGAGAGAGAGAGAGATCCAATAATTTAGATGAAAAAGTTCATTTAAACATAACTTTGTATTGTGCCACCAATTATCAACTTTTTAAAGACAATCAAAAACCGATATTTAATACCAGAATTACGAAAAATCCGTATTTAAGTAAACAAAGACAAACGTTTTGAAAATACTGAATTTTCAGAAATGTACCTTTTATTCAACCTATTTGTCTGTAAAAACGTTGGCAGCTCTTGTCATGGTTCATGTTGATGGAAAAGGCTGAAAAGCATGTAAGTGAAATCAATCAGACGCGGATACTGAGTGAAAACATTCATTTAAATGACGTAACCATTAGAGACTTGTTTCACATGAAGTGAAACTATTCTAAGTTGGAGAATGACCGAAAACATTCATATAGCTGACATGGCCGCAAAGACTAGCTTCATTCGAGTGTTTCATCCGACTGAACGAAACTATAACCTTCTGGCCAGGTGGTTGTTAAAACCAGTAGGTTGTTCCATCGCTCTCTTGTAGCAGCATTAGAATCCGTTAGCAGTGTGTCCAATGTCTTAGAAGAAACGGTACAGTATAGTGATAAGGAATTCAAAAATATTTTTTCAAGAGGCCTCAAAGTTCGCAGAGGAAGACGAACTAACAATCACAGTACCGACGTCTGTGCTATAAACAATATCGAGACAACAACAAAAATGGTTCAAATGGCTCTGAGCACTATGCGACTTAACTTCTGAGGTCATCAGTCGCCTAGAACTTAGAACTAATTAAACCTAAGTAACCTAAGGACATGACACACATCCGTGCCCGAGGCAGGATTCGAACCTGCGACCTTAGCGGTCGCTCGGCTCCAGACTGTAGCGCCTAGAACCGCACGGCCACTCCGGCCGGCTCGAGACAACAGTCCTGGTAGAAGCCCAGAGGAGTACTAAGGCAAGAAACCATTCTTGCATTACGTAAGAAAAATTGCACGACAGGTTTTACTGTTGTCAAAATTTAGTTAAATCCCTTCAGAGCATAATTTCGAGGTGATGCGTAAACTGCAGTGACGAAGATAAGCTTGAGTCAGACAAATTTTAGCAATCAATATCGCTAGAAACTTCTCTTCAGTTGGAGAATTTTCCGTTTGGACACAAGAAATGCTTCAAGAAGAGCCACGTACAAGATTAGAGAAAGCTTTGGTATTGTTCGAGACATGCACTTCAAAATTTTCCTCAATGTTAGAACTCGGTTCCGAGCGGTAAACACTCCTCCAGTTCCAACAGCAACGTCACAGAAACACCAAGTTTAAAACATATCAAAGGAATAGTACAAATGAAAAGAGACTTAATGGTCTTGCACTGGCATCGTAGGGTTCCACCTGATTCAGAGAAAGTAATGAATCGCTTTTCCAATCTGCCACGGTCGATAAATACTTGCTAAAGGTAAGTGCTAGCCGCTGTTATGAGTCTGTTTGGTTAATACCGATAAATTTTGGGGCCAAAATGAAATAGTTAACATTCTGGCAAAAAATCCTAAATACCCAACCACATGCGTGAGTATCCTCGAGAAGCAAAGAAAATCTGGTGATATTTTACGTTATTCGTTATTTAAGGTACATATAATAAATTAAAAATAATTAATTGTATTCGCGAGAGGAGTAATTCTTTCATCCGTGAATTATTTCTTTGCGAATAAAATTTTTCGAATGACCAGTTTATTCGAATAATACCGATTTCTGTCTACTATGAACACTATAGTGAATGCATTGCGTAGCCAAGGTAAATACGAAGTCCACACCTATAATAGCAGTTCAAGTTTATATGCCAACTAGCTCCGCAGAAGGTGGGGAGATTAAAAGAATGTATGATGAGGTAGAAGAAATTATTGAGGCTGTTGCGGGAAGCGAAACTGTACTTACAATGGTGGGCAGGAATTCGATAGCAGGGAAATACGGAAAAATACAAATGAAATGGAGGGAAATGAATGAAAGAAGCAGCCGACTGGTAGAATTTCGCACAGAGCATAATTCAATCATGGCCAACACTTGGTCATGTCAGTTTGGGTAACATGTCGGTCAGTGACTGAGGTAAGAGGGGTCTGCAGGGAAGTGTTGCTTCCCACGCGCTGCCGCTAAACGGGACGCACCAAAGCTCGTGCCGTGCAGGCTGTTAGCGCTGCGCCTCGGTCTCGCCCGCCTGCGACTGTCATTTTTCCCACGGACACGCCTGCGCAGGTCCTCCCGTACCTCCCTGGCGCTGTGCCAGCGGCCGCCTCTTCCCACGGAGACATTCTAAATCCGCATTACGCATGCGCGCTGCGGCTCTCCTAAGCTCCTGGCGCTGCTGTGACGTTGGTGCACTCAGCTCGTCTGGGTAAACAGCAACAGTCAGAAGACAGCGGTCAGCGCCATCGCTAACATTATTATCGAAAGTCATTAAAAAAAATGCACATGTCATTCTAAGCAAGTCTCTCAGATCTTTAAAAGCATAGCAGTTCTCCACAACATGTCTTCCTCCGCACCGAAATAACGTCACTTTTGCGCCACTGACTCGTTACCATTTTCGTTGGGCTATACTGATCGGCTGTGAACGTAAGAGCGCGTTTGTGAATTGGTCCGATGTCGGCGGTCATGGCTGCTTGAAGAAGTCGTTGTACGATGGAGTAACACTGCATAGATCGCACTAACGTCGTGTATGCGATATCTTTTACAAATGAAGTGCACTTTCTCATGCTCCTATCAAACGAAGTGCAGTCAAGCCGACTCCAGTACCGTTGTCATTTTCGGCGGCAACCAGACCAAGCTTGTGATTTCACCAAGCGCACAAGAACCATTGAGCAGATCACAAAGAAAACAACCCGCTGCAATATCATTTACAGACTCTACTGCGGCCACTATCTCGCAGGAGAGTTTCACTGCAAGCTCCAAAAGCAAGAGCCGATTGATATCTATGTTAATGGAAAAATCTGATACAACAAAAGAAACAGCAAGCTGTAGAAGACGTAGATATCCTAACTATCACAACAGCTCTTATGTTCGCCCCATCAAATGAATTTCGGGAAGTACTGGTGGACATCGACCTTTCGGTGATTTTGACTTGCCTATGTAGCCCCGACATGAAGAACGTCTTCTTTTTGAAACCAGCCAGAGGAAAGGTGTCACATCTCTCTACAATTATCTTCTTGCCGCTGACAAAACCCTATCAGATCATTATATTTTTCTTGCACGTGATTTTTTGTTTTGTTTTAGAGCGGAAAAACAATTAGGGTCATACGCGCCCATGTCAAATCTGTGAAAGAGGAAGACAAACAGAAGAGTTAAAAACAACTATAAGTCAATCCTAATCGACGGAAGGTAAGACAGCTAAAAAGCAGGCACGTGGAGAACGTCTACAAAATACGCTATAGAGAAACGAAGGTCCAGAGTTAAAAATTACATGGTCTTCGCCATACTGCTACGACGGCTAAAACGTAAAACGCGCTCGACATCCCACGCGTCGTTCGCTTAAACGGCCGATAATTCAGACGGCAAACCCAAACGGGAACGCAAACTGGTAAAAAAAGGGCACTCAGTCAGGAAATGGCGGACAGTTAAAAGTTGGGCGCAGTGGTCACAAAGTGGTAGAGGAGTACCACGTAACAAACGGCGATGGCTAAAAATGCAGTGTCCAATAAGCAGCCTAGTTAAAATAACCTCCTCGCGGCGGGAGGGCCGAGAGGAAGTCGTCAAAACCGCTGGGAGAGACTTAATAGCCCAGAGCTTTTTCCCATAAAAGGAGGACCAGTGAAAAGTGACACGACCTCCTGACAGACGGCAACACAGAGGTCATCGGAGGGAATGTAAGAAATAGTGGGCTGAGAGACGAGGACTCCAGCCTTGGCAGCAGCCTCGTTTCCTGTCAGATTGACATGACCAGGAATCCACAAAAACAAGACTGTGGCTTCATCAAGAGTGAGCCCGTGACAGTTTCCTTGGACCCGTTGCGCTAAGGGATGGACGGTGTACAGCGCACAGATGCTCTGAAGGGCGCTGAGAGAGTCTGAGCAGATGACGCAGTTGAAAAGCCTGTATCGCCGGATGTACTGCATCGCCTGATACAGGGCGAAGGGCTCTGCTGTAAATACTGAGCACTGTGCCGGAAGCCGGTACCGAAGAACGTCAGAGTCAACGATGAAGGCACACCAGACATCACGCTCAGGCCGAGAGCCACCAGTGTGCAAAAACGTACTATCACGAAGTTCTGTGCGGGCGGTTGTGAAATTGAAGAGGATGGAGCGAGGCTGGAGTAGAGTCCTTAGGAAGAAAAAGAAGGCCACGGTAAACACCGGCCGCTGCACGAAGCCAAGGTGGTGAAGGGTTCACACCCACTGGGAAAGTTGCAGCGAGCGCGGAGTTAATCTGCTGGAGCATGAGCCGAAATTAAACTAACCGTTAGGCATACTGGCAATCGAAGATGTCATCGAAGAAGGAAGCATAGGATGGGTGTCCATGTGCGGCAGACAAATGGCATGCATGTCTGCTGAAGGGAAAGCCACGGTGGTAATACTGCGGAATTTCACCAGCTTCTGCGTACAGACTCTCAACTGGGCTAGTGTAAAAGATACCAGCAGCCAAACGGATGCCACGATGGTGGATAGTATTGAGATGGCGTAAGACGGGCAGATGTGCAGATTTATAAACTAAGCACCCATAATCTAGTTTCGAACAGACAAGGGGCCAGTACAAACGGAGGAGTGTGGTTCGATCTGCACCACAGGAAGTACCATTGACGACACGTAGGACATTGAGGGACTGCGTTAGCGGGTTGCCATTTTAGGCACGTGGGAGGACCAAGGAAGTTTCCTGTAAAACATGAGCCCCAGAAATTTCATAGTTCCAACGAACGGAAGAGCAACATGTCCAAAATGTAAAGACTGTGGAAGAAACCATTGGTGCCACCAGAAATTCCTACAAACGGTTTTGTCAGTGGAACAACGAAAGCCGTTGTCGATGCTCCATGAGTAAAGACGACCGAGACATCGCCGAAGACGCCGCTCAATTAGACAGGTCCTTGGAGAACTACAGTAGATGACAAAATCATCATCAAAAAGGGAGCCAGAGATGCTCGGCGGGAGACAGGCCGTTATAGGGTTAATGGCAATAACAAAGAGGACGGCGCTCAGGACGGAACCCTGAGACACAATATTTTCCTGGAGAAAGGTGTCCGACAAGGCAGAACCCACATGTACCTTGAAAACTCAGTTTTCTAAAAATTCCTCAAGGAAATTGGGCAGGAAACCAAGGATGCCCTATGTGCAGAGAGTACGGAGGATACCAGTCCTCCAGCAGATGTCATAGGCTTTATTTTGTTAACCTCACAACTTCCCTGGTAAAAACACAATCTGAGTGGAATGTATTGGCTTCAGCGATTTGGGGAAATCATGAAAACTTGAATCTGGATGACCACGCGAGGATCTGAACCCTTGTCCTCCTCACTGCGACTCGACGTCTCATCACCGCGCCACCTCGCTCGGTCTCTCATTGGAGATACAGCAAGAATATACGGGATAACACTACCTGCGGCATAAAATCAGAAAGGACTGAGATTGACTCCTCACGCAGTTTGTGGGAAACTAAGCTAGGACTATGTTCAGTCTACACTCGAAACGTCAAGATGGTGGGCATGGAACTAGAAGGGAAGTTCTTATCATTCGAAGATCGAAAGGAAACACAGAAACACTTGCACAAATTTTCCGCTTTATGTATTGAGCAACTGCTCACTACACACAGACAAATATAAAGCAATGATAACGAGAAGAAAGTAGATAGCCATCAGTGGTGAACACATCACATCGTTTAAATGTTTTCGTGTAATACTGAGCAGCGATTTGAAATAACACAGACTCCTCTGTTGTAGACTTACTTGTTTTTAAGTGTTTTGAGGAAGTACAATGCATCTCTATAGAAAATCACATACAAGTCTCTAAAGATATGCTGCTTTGATCGCAACAGATCGGTTAAGCCGATAGAAGCAGTGACAGAGACGCCTACGGAAGTTGAAGGGGTATCCCTGGAAGAAAGGCGACGTCGTTATCGCACTGTTGGGTGACTTGAGGGAATCAGTGTTAAGAGAAAGATAATGCGATATTTCTTGTGCCACACTCACGTATCTCGCTCACGGATCACGAGAATACGATAATAAAGATTAGAAGTCCTGCAGGGCATTCATACGGTCGTTGTTCTCTCGCTCAATAGGCGGAGTAAGAAATTAGCTACTACTGGTATGAAGTACTCTCCGCCACGGACTGTACTGTTGATTACAGTGTGTGTGTGTGTGTGTGTGTGTGTGTGTGTGTGTGTGTGTGTGTGTGTGTAAGTAGAAGGATGTCTTACAGGCGTCTGATCACTTGTCACGGTAATGGAGTAACAGAGCTGAAAAACGTAAATGTGAACAGAAACAGACCATTTTAGTCCAACACACTAAAGGATTGCTAATAAATGAATGAATCACTCGTCAAAGACTTCGATGACAATGGAAGTTGAGTCAGGACTGGGGATGTGGTCAGAGAGAGTGATGCTTACAGCGACTGCCCGAGATAAACAGGAAATCTGGTTCCGAGTCCCAGTCAAGCCCTAATTTCGAATTACCACTCTATATTCAACAAATACTCCCTAACTCCACTTCCTACGTATCAACATGAGCTCCAGTTTCTCTGAATTTCTCGTCCACGTCATTTCTTGGGAAAAAGTAATATTTGACCAGGCTCTACATGGAATGCACGCTCTTGGAAATGATACAGTAAAACTCTTCGTGACAGAGTGCGACACCAATAAATGCATAAGAAAGTAATGAGGCAAGAATACGTCACTCAAAGTCATTCACTTAGAGGGTGTTATTAAACCCCTTGCATTGTGTCATGTTTAAGCTTTCCTTCGGATGCTGTCCACGGTTGGTAAAAGTTTAGTCGTCCTTGGCTGTTCAGCTCTCCTATGAGGTAGGGTGAAAAATGAAAGGTTTCGAAAAATTCCAAGCTCGATCAGATGAGTTCGTGTATTAAGGAGCCGGTGATTCACTTACGTAAATTTTACCCCTATGGAACAGCGGTCATCAAACTGCGGCCTGCGGGCCGTATGCGGTCTGAATCAAATTATCGAGTGCTCCACGGTTCTCATCCGCATTTTATAACAATATGCTTCTAGCAACTATTGGCAGAATCAAAAAAACGTCTACTAACGTTAACAGCTTCTTAAGAGTGTATTTTTCTTGCTCAGCAACAAAAAAAGGTCACAGAAACAGTAATATTTTAAGATGTGCCAAACTTTAAATTTTAATTGACGTTTGTGAATTTGGACGTGAGCAGGGGTTAATTGACGTTGGCGAACTCGGGCGCGAGCAGGGGCAGAGTGGTATGTAGCATGGCCACTGCAAGGTTAACAGAAATAAGAGGGGGGATATTTTATTGTTTGCTGACAAATAGCACGGATCAGTTGCTGTGGTACACATGTCAAACTGGAAGTAACATGGATTGCCGAATGCGCCTTATGCGGACGGTCGTTTTCAAAATAATGTTTGTAGCAAGCAGTGTGAAATCAAATCAAGGCTGTTATAATCAATGCAATGAGTAAAAGACGAATTAAATTCAAAGCGTCTGGTAAACATCTGTGATCGTATCTCATATTGCAATTGCTATTGATAATATAATTTACTAATTTATGTATGTTGCCAATTAATAGTACGATTGTAGGGGAAGGCGTAATAGAGTGACCAGGACGAGAGAACTCGCTATTCGATACATTTTGATCTGAATTACACTGCTGCTTGCCGAGACGTGGTTAGACGAGTTCTAACAGACTTCGCCATTGTTGCCAGTGAAACTGCCAGAATAGGCTTGTCCCTTTTTTTTTTTTATAGTGAAACCTTATTTGTTTTGTTTCTGTTGATCCATTGAGGACCTGGGACAGTGGTTGGTCAAATATTTAGCAATTAAATTCTTCAAACAGCTGTGCAATTGAGATGTTATTTTATTTTCGCTACCAGTTTCGGCAGTTCATTGTGTCATCTTCACGCCCCTACGCACTTCACAAAAATAATCGATATTGGCATACTGGCAGTCGCAGTCAAGTGTTCGAAGGAAGCACTTCAGCTACGAGTTCACAACATCCAGAAACATATGGCCCTGTGCGCCAACATCGATTATTTTTGAGAGGTGCATGTGGGTCCTGAAGATGGCATAATGAATTGCCGATACTCGTAGCGAAAATAACATCTCAGCTGCACGGCTGTTCGGCGAATTTCACTGTTAAATATTAATTATTTGTTTTGAGACGTAAGATAAGTCATTTATATTATTTTCGTTACCTCTCTTGTCTGAAGAGCAATAATTTGTACAATATTAAAGTTTAAACAACGTCTTTTGGCCTACATATGCAATTCATTGTCATTTATTCCAATTTCTTCTGCGCATCACTTTTGCCGATATGGCGTCCGATCTGGAAAAGTGGCCATACTATTAATTGGGAAACGTGACAAAGGTGTTAATCCCAATAAGAGTTAGTCAGTTCCATGAAACATGCAGAATATTACAGATCAGACTGACTTTTACATCCATTTATTTATGCAAACTACCATCCGCCATTCTATCCTTTTGTGACAATTTTGAATTAAGGAAGTTATATATGAAGATAGTAACTCTTCTCGAAAGAAGAGATACCATTGATGACCCTGCAGCTTCTCTAAAACAAATGATAATTAATTGGAACTCTCAGCTGCCGACAGGTGGCTCTGAGCACTAAGGGACTGAACTTCTGGGGTCATCAGTCCCCTAGAACTTAGAACTACTTCAACCTAACCAACCTAAGGACATCACACACATCCATGCCCGAGGCAGGATTCGACCCTGCGACCGTAGCGGTCGCGCGGTTCCAGATTGTAGTGCCTAGAACCGCTTGGCCATCCCGGCCGGCCCGACAGGTGGTGTTGATGGTCAAATTATCTATTAGGAACATTTTGTATGTAGATTGTGGAGAGTTGGGAATGTGGGTCTTACGGGAGGGCGTGCAAGGTATAAGTCCCTGCAATCGCACTATTCATGTGTGTCCTCGATAGCTCAGATGGCTAGAGCGTCTGCCATGTAAACAGGAGATCCTAGGGTCGAGTCCCAGTCGGGGCACACATTTTCAGCTGTCCCCATCGCGGTATGTCAGCAAAACCTGTCGGCAGCTGAGGGTTCCAATTAATTATCATTAATAAAGTTATGTTATGAAAAACCGTCATTGTTCTGTTGTTTGGCCTAATACAACAGCCACATTCAAAACGGCATGCTGCAGCCGCTTGGTATTCTTTCAGATAGAAGGGCGTGAAGATGGCTAGAATATTTGCCCGGAAATGAGAACAACAGATACGGTACCCTGTTGCAACGGCACTGTCAACAGCACCCGCTGCTAAATTTTTTCACTTAAAATATTTGGTACGATACATTATAACATGTAGATTCACAATGTTTTGGTGGTAAACTTCTATCCGTAACATTGATTTGGTGAAACCTGAATTTCTCTTTGAGTGGTCACTACAACCCCTCCTCTCGCCCACACCTTCCGATGACGCCCACGTGTTGTCTTACAATGTTAATATTGGCTCTTAAGCAGAAAAGTTTGACGACAGCTATGTACGAAGACGATCACTAGCTAAGTGCAGTGCATGCTCTATTTCACACATCGAATGATCAACCTTTTGCCTAACAGTCGAGAAAAACTACTAAACAACCGACTGAAGGTTCATATACTGCTATTATAGGCGCCTGACATGCTTTCAGCCATATCGAATTCACCTGCCTCTTTGTTCTGATGGATGGCGGCCCATGAGTCGTGCACTGGTAACAAGCCTCCTCCGACGACTGTCAGGCGCCAGATTAGCCCTGCACTCCTCAGTAAGCAGGATATTACGCCACTGTTCAGAGACCCACCGCATATTCTCTTGTGTGTCTGGTCCTGACGGCAGAGCGCTGGGACATACGGGGCCTATTCAGTCGTATCTCAGTGCGTCGTCAGCTGAGTGAGATTCATTATGATCGCACGAGTCGTGCCTCTTGACGGCGGTCGTTTGGGGACTCCTCCGTCGCCTTGTACACCTAGAGCAGGGCTTCACAACCTTTTCAGCTGGCGGACCCCTTC
Source organism: Schistocerca nitens (assembly GCF_023898315.1). Taxonomy (NCBI): domain Eukaryota; kingdom Metazoa; phylum Arthropoda; class Insecta; order Orthoptera; family Acrididae; genus Schistocerca; species Schistocerca nitens. The sequence goes on along the minus strand of NC_064615.1, from coordinate 519,190,098 downwards.
TTCAGTCGAAAATCCATGGCGGACCCCTAGTCACTTCAAATTTCAGAGCGAAACCCATGAGAACTGAAAGCTTCTTAATGCAAGTGCCATGTTCCAAATGACACCCCCCCCCGTCTCTACCCCATCCCACCCAGAGTATCAATAGTCTTAGGTTTAGAGATGAATGACAACTTTAAATTAACGATCCAGTTTGAATTCCCACTGTATCCAGACTCTTACTAGTGGATTTACTCCCTTTGTTCAACACACTATAGCCTGATTAAAATTACTTGGTAATTGACATTTCACACATTGGAGCTGCATTCCTCCAAGAGCAATCAATCTCACATCCAAACTGTTCACTGTTGACAAGCTGCCGTTTGTGGTCTGTTCACTTCCATTGTTTGGCTACTGTTGTGTAAGGAGCATGCATATTTCGTAACAGTCGTGTGTGTGTGTGTGTGTGTGTGTGTGTGTGTGTGTGTGTGTGTGTGTGTGTGTGTGGTTTTTCGTGAAATCCAAAGAAAAATGTTCAAATGTATGTAAAGTCTATGGGACTTAACTGCTGAGGTCATCAGTCCCTAGTCTTACACACTATTAATCTAAGTACAGCACACACACACACACACACACACACACACACACACACACACACACACATTCCCGAGGGAGGACTCGAACCTCCGGCGGGCGCTGCCGCGCAATCCACGACGACATGGCGCCGCACACTGCGCGGCCATTCCGCGCGGTTGTGAAGAAAAGAGGCAGAACCATGATTCAGGATACAAACATATCACGAAAGAAAAGAGGCCAAGGAATTGACTTTAAAGGACTATTGTGACATCTGTTGTGCAATGTGTGGGAATACATCCACCCAGTTTACATGCGTTTCCAAAACCGGATTTCGTAAGCCGATGTCCCAGTTCCGCTTTTGGTTGGCCAGGTAAACACTTCAAAATCTATTCTGGAAATCTACTTCTATAAAGCCGTTTTCCAGTTCCACAATCGATTTTCGTGCCCATGTAAACAGCTCGGAAAGTCTAGTTATTTTTACTATATCATGGCAGTCAGCCTCGACTGTAAACAAATTAGGAAAACAAATAAACACACTCTCTTATTTCTATATAAGAAGACAAAGCATTTCACAGAATGTAAGACTTTTCTTCTCAAAGGAAACAATTCTGGCAGAGGTGGTTCACCTTTTACAAGGTGGCACCTGAAAAGTCCTCATTTGTTTACGATCGCAACCAGCTACCACAATATAGTGACAGAGTAATAGCAAGTAATTGAAGTATACGCAGGCCATATTTTTAACTGAGAGGACGGAATTGTAAAGAAAAGAAATTAGCTTTAGAGATCATTTTAATTTTCGTAACAAAAATATCAATTCCAACAGAATTCAATTATTAATTATTTTGTAAATGATAGCAGACAGAAACAAAATTCCTACAGAGCTATAGGTCAGGTACGTTCACTGAGCATTTACGAAGAAAAATGTTTTCTTCTTTACTATAGGTGCCTCTGTAGGAATAATAATGGAATCCTAATGTGATGGTTGAGGGTGCTTCTGCTGACAGTTTTGAAAAGTTGGGTTCAGTTCTTGACAACTTGAGACGTATATCTGGTTGCACCTCTGGACAGCTTCGGTACTTAGTTTTGTGGGCAGCATAGATCGAGAATCCAGATTCACAAAAGTATGTTGTGGCAAACGGAAGAAGTACACTTTTTGCCTTTTCAACAAGGGGGTAGTGTTTTTTGTTATCCAAACGGATCCAAAAGTGCGAGTATCTGTCAACGTCAAAACTTGATTTCAAGGTAGGGTCTGTGGCAATTTCTATCAACAACTCATATTCATTTGATGATAGAATGTTCGGCTTTTTGGATACAGTGAATGGGTTGACCACCCATTCGTATTTCTGCAGCTTCTCGCCTTCAGCTGTTGGGAAATAATGCACCAACAATGACTTCAAGCTTTGGAGATGTTCCAGGATTTTATAACAAATTCTTCCCAAGCGCCAATATTTTGTTTTTCAAAAACTCCTTTAGAAGAGGCAAACACTCGACCTCCCCCTCCTCGACATTCTCCGCCCAAAAAGTGATTTTCACCTTGAATGTTCGAACTTTGTCGATAGCAGTGACTTTTGTTTCACTTTGCCCTTGGAGTGAAATATTCATTTCGTTCGTTTTGGAGAAAATATCTGCCAAATAGGCAAATATACACTGGCAATTTTCGTCGTTAATAAGGTCTGCTAATTTGGTGTTATGCTCCAAAAGGAAAGCCAAGCCATCTAATCTTAATTCGAACAATGTGAGAGTGCATTCCGACGTGAGAGCCACCTCACTTCTGTGTGGAGAAGCAGGGAACGATGAAGGCTTCCCATATCTTCACACAGCATTGTGAAAAGTCTTGACTTCAACGGCCTTGATTTTATGTATTTAATGATTTGAATGGATTCGTCTAAAACTTTCTGGAACGAAACAGGCATTTGTTTCGTAGCTAACGCGTATTTGTGGAGAGCACAATGATTAACGCTGCAATTTTTGGCGTTTTCTTTTATTTTCGTTATTGCTCCGATTGTAGAACCCATCGTCATAGCTTTTGCACCATCAGTGCACACATCTAAGCAATTAGACCATGCAACTTCGTTAGTTCTTAAAAAAATCATCCAATAGACGGAATATTTCAGCGCCTGTTGTGTTGGCAGGTAGTGGTCTGCACAATAAGAGATCCTCCTCAAAACAACCAGAATATTCATAACGGACAAAAGCCAATAAAATCGCTAATCCTGCAACATCAGTGAATTCATCTTTCTGCAGAGAAAATGAATTGTGTTGGATGTGAGAAACAAGACTGTCTTTCGTATCACTTGACATGTCAACAATGCGTCTCTTGACAGTATTGTTTGATAATGGCACCAAAGATAAAAGCTTTACTGTGTAATATTAGTAATTTTCGCCTCACAAACATTACTATACGCTCAATAGTAAATGCCTGATGGCCTAAAGTTATCGAACAATTGTAAAGTAAAAGAAATGAACCATCGCATAGCAGCGACAGAGTCTATTATTCTTTATCTTTGCCGTTCTTGCGTGGTGCCTGTAAATCTCTATGTACATGTATCGATTAATGGTATAAAAAAGAATTCTGTTGTTTCAAGACAAATGAGGCTTTTGGCGCCTCACCTTTTACTGTTTGTATTCTATGAAAGGCGGACGCGGACTTGCTGCGTTCCGCAACTGTATTTTATATTCTATGCGAAAATACTGAGTGACTATGATAAATGTTTTTCTTTTTTCAATCAGAAAACATGTAGTTTCTTGTAACTGATTACGAAGAGACAGCATCAAGAGGACATTTTGACTGTTATGCATAAAGTATTTAACCACAATGGTCATCTATTGTAATTTAATATGAAAAGGTACGTAGCATTAAAAAAAAAGTGTGTTACAGATAAGTGTGCTTATTTTAGTAAATTAAACTTGATGATTTCCATCTCCTCATTTACTTGAATTATAATTATTTTGTGTTACTTCATCACCAGATCACGCTGATGGGCCGAACGCAGCATGAGGCAGAAGGAACATTATCGTTTTCCTATGGTTTCTGAACCAACTTTTTTCTGTAGTGTTGCATATCTTTTAAAGTCTATAAATCTTCTGGTCCCTTAGTGTTGATCCGGGTATGACTACATCGCGACTATAAAAATGCACAGAAATGATAATGTTTCTTCCGAACGTAATGTTTCTTCCGAACGTAATGTTTCTTCCGAACGTAATGTTTCTTCCGAACGTAATGTTTCTTCCGAACGTAATGTTTCTTCCGAACGTAATGTTTCTTCCGAACGTAATGTTTCTTCCGAACGTAATGTTTCTTCCGAACGTAATGTTTCTTCCGAACGTAATGTTTCTTCCGAACGTAATGTTTCTTCCGAACGTAATGTTTCTTCCGAACGTAATGTTTCTTCCGAACGTAATGTTTCTTCCGAACGTAATGTTTCTTCCGAACGTAATGTTTCTTCCGAACGTAATGTTTCTTCCGAACGATCTCAAATATATATATGAATATGCTGCTCTTATTCAGGTTTTCTAATGCTCAACGTATGTTATTATAATAGTGTAATCAATCCCTGATTCTGTTGCCAAGTGGCCCACGAAAATATTAACTTTTTCGACATTTTTCAAAAAAAATATAAAATAACAATTCTTTTTCTTTTCGTCCCCCAAGAGCAACGCTACAACTGCCTTTTCGTCTAGCATGCAAGAAACAATATCATCAACACACGGGTTTATGAGATTTTCTTCAGTGGTATGAGCTTTGCCTGTTTTTGCCACTCGATAACTAATCAGGAAAGAAGCTTTAAATGAATTATCATTAATTGTTTTTGCATGAGTTTTCATGCAATGCTGAGAAGCAGCTAGTTCAGCACTCTTCCTTTTCGAAAAAATCGATGTCTTTAGCCTGGAGATCCGGGAGAGTACCTTCAAAATGACGGCGCAATTTAAATGGAACCATTGAACTGTTCGGGAGGACTCGCGCACAAATTACACATTGAGCTTTACCCTCCTTTGTCTCCATAAAGCCCATTTCTAAGTAGTTTTCGTTGTACTTACGCTTCTTGGTTATTCCACTTCCACAGGATATTGCAACCAGTGGAGTACTTGCAGCGTTTTCACGTAATAAATCCGGCTGTAAAGCTTCTTGTGATTGTTCTTGCTTTGGCCGTCCTCGCTCCTCATTCATTTAAACTGGAAACTTCCCTTGTTGTGAAGGCGATGGAGAAACTGCACCCTTCTTCAATGATCCTGACTTCAGCCACCGATCCATGTAAGAAGTAATAAACTGGTCAAAAATCGACTTATGAAATAGGTAGTGCACTGACAAAGCAAGTTTAACATTTAATGATGCCTGGGGCGGCATACGTGCCAGCGAGAGCTGTGATTGGTCAACAAAGCTCGCTCCGCACATGCGTAAATGGTTTCAATGCATCTAGCGCCGTAAGCTGGCGAACAAACGACCCCCGTATTGTTGCGAAACAGTCGATCAGAGAAGCCGCATTCTCCAGCACTAAATAAACTGTGTATGCGTTCTCACCTAGGAACTGCAAAGGCTGCTTGGGAATACGACCTGAAGTACACATGTTTTTCACACAAAAAAATCGATTAATTATATTCACATTTTTATTCAATAATTTTACTCATTGTTTTACACGATTTGGTGAAAGGTGGCCGCGGACCCCCTAGAAATAGCCGGCGGACCCCTAAGGGGTCCGCGGACCACACGTTGGGAAGCCCTGACCTAGAGGATAAATTACACGTTTGAAGACTGGAAGACAGTTTCTTACAGTGTATGTCAGCACAGTCGCTGCTACTGGCTTCGGGAAGGCATTGTACTGTTCTGACCTGTTATCCCGTAAGTTCGTATGCAGTATTATGTGCGTCCTGTAACTTTTTCTCACAGTGTCATCAACAACGCGAACAGCCCTTACATCTTTATTTCCCAGTGGCCTTCTATCTGAAAATATTTGCGCTTAATACAATACTCACACTTTCTGAAGGAAACTTTACTTTTTCGCGTCCCGCAAATTTATTTTAAAGTTTTTCAGCCCAATATCGGACATCCACTGTTTTTTTCTTGTCAAGCCGTGAGTCGTCAAGGGTACATCTCGTCTGACAGTTGGTATATGTCCTGCTGGACTTCACCACAGTCGTATTTGTTGTCTGCTTCATATTTAGGGTCCCATTTAATTATATTTGTTTTCACTGGCGCTAACCTGTTCTGATGCGATTTAGTGTTCTCCAAATCTTCCAGTCTGATGTATTAACGCTGAGCATCTCTTGTGAGGTGGGGTACTTAGGGGGCTCATTTAGCTCGCTACTGAGGAATCTCTTACGGAATTGAAGTCTCCCAGGTCAGCATGAAACACCGTGTAGGCACTTGTTTCAATTTTTCTGCATGTTCATGTGCAACTCTTTGGGATCAGGGTCTGAGAATCAAGCCGCTTTATATAGCTTCCCAAGTGGTCTGGGTTTCATGCATCCTGATGTTAGCTTGCATGTGTCATTTAGGATTGACTTTTTTGGCTTGTGCGAATCTGGACCATATGGGGTATGCATATTCCGATGTGAAAAGCATCTGGACACCTGTTTTTAATACAGAGTGAGTCAAAAAGGACTTCACAACTTTGATATGATACAGAAATTTATTGAGATAACTTACAGAATCAGTAGATTTATCATATTGTTGCAAAAACAACCTCAAGTTTCACGTAAAAGTGTCAACTGTCATTTTGGTTTGATGTGTGTCTCATAATTTGTGATGCACTAATCGTCCCACTGGTAACCAGTTTCTCCCCACACTCATTGCAACAATCGGATGTAACTTGTGCAGTGGCAGCGTAGATTCCATTTTGCACGTCGGCTTAGCTGTTTGGTAGGGTAGGAACATACACACGACCCTTAACGAAATCCTGGAGAAATTAGTCTAGTGGTGTCAAGTCTGGGAAGCGAGGTGGCCACACAATTGGCCCTTCGGGGGCAATCTACCGATCTGGGAAGCAATTACCGACGAAACCTCGAACTTCTCTGAGGATATGAGGTGGTGTACCGCCTTGCTGGCAGTAAACCATCCAATCTCAGTTATCTTCATCGATCTGTGGAATTAATAAATTTTCAAGCATATCCAGACACATAATACCAGTGACAGTTTTCTTCATGAAGAAGAATAGGTGATATATCGCAGTGGACAACCCATCTCAACAAATTATCAATGTCAAAAAAATTCACCAACAGCCATGTACTTTAAGATATTTTATTTTATTCCCAAGGCTACCAGTTTTGCCATTTCATTATACTTCAGGCACCATACGCTTCTACACAAATAAAGGAACTTGTATAGCGCCATAGCCCATTGGATATCGTGAATTCACTCGTTATACAATTGCTTCATTCGAAATCGTGACAGCAATTGTAATTGTATTCTTGTGATCTTAAAAGATACAGGGTTGTTGGTGAGTTTTATTGATACTGACAATTACTTAACCAACCCTTGTCCCCTGGCCATGATGGACCAAGTCCCCAGGCCATAATGGACCAACAGATATCGTCACAACAAAGTACTTGTGCCAAGAATAAATTGCAGGCCTACTTGGAGGTTCTTAAGCGTATTCAGTGCGAAATTTACGCCAGCAGTTGTTGGAGAGTTCGTTTCATGAAACACACAGCGAGCCCACTCAGCACCAGTTATTAGTGAAAGTAGCCATTTTAAATGTGTGCTACTCTGGCGATCCTGGTGGCGAAATGGGGTACTGATGAACTACGTGAATGAAACTTAAGGTTGGTTGCTACAAAATGGCACGTCTACCGATTCTGTAAGTTACTTAATAAATTTCTATATCATTTCAAAGCTATAATGGCCTTTTTGACTCACCCTGTACAAGTGGTCTGGCTCCCCCACTAATATTCGCTAGTTTCCTCAAGATGATGTTCACAGCGGCAACGTTTTAGCAGGTTTTCTCCCAGTGACATTTGTATGTCAGTGATCTGTCCAGCAGAATACCCAGATATGTTGGTTTGTCTGTGTGTTCCATATTGGTCCCGTATCATGTGAAGTTCAGTTCCCTGTTCGCCTGATTTGCGCGAAGGTTTCAGATCTAACTTGTGTTGTCAAGAGGTTTGGTTTCAGGGAATTCTATTGGTTAATATACAGACATTGTTTTCCAGTTTCCCTTCCACTCAAAACTCTTTCCTTGTGCAGTAATAGCCAGAGCATCTGCATAAAAGGAATGGGTTATATAGTCTTCGGAGGAAAGAAATGGTGTAAATGAAACTAATATTTAGGTTACAACTGAAGTGCTACATGACTTCAGTTTTATAAATATAAGCATGATACGAGCTTATTTCAATATTACAAAAAAGGATGTTCTAAAAAGGATGTGCGTCTTTAACACTACCGTAAAATCAGGCTCATAAATTACAGGTTGTTCTGCTACACACTGAAACTGGCTGATTGTACCGTTTACGGAAACCACAAAAGTGTAAAAATATGTAAACATTTACTTAAACGTAATCATTCTATTTTACTAATCTAAGCAAGAACTGCAACAACAAAAAGAAGCGGCGATTTTTATAACAAACAATTGCTTAGAATGCCCGTTTCACAAACACAAACAGTGCTTATAACAAAATGAATTTTCTGCGATGATGGTAGACTCATTAGCTGAAATTCAATGAGCACGTGTTCCAGCTTTCTTTCAGTAAGAACTTGCTGCTGTTAAGTCGCCTGATGAGAGATGAGAGAAAAAACTACGCCTAATAAATTATATCGTACAGTAATTTTTTTCCGTATTTTTCGCCACGAGTGGTAATTTGTTGGTTGTAATCCGCCTGACACTTTACCTACACAGACAAGAATTACGTGAAGAACATCAGACTTTCAAAGAAGAGAAGAGTTTGAACATCATTTCCTGCGTTTTATGCCGGGGACGTGTATTCTGCGATAGCACAAACAAATAACACACAACAGCAGGCCTTATCGCGGGCCTGCGTTGTCGCGCCAGTGCTATATGTTTTAAACAAAAGCTCAGTTTTTGCAATTTAAGCAACGCTCAAAAGAAGATTGTAAGATTAACAGACCTTTCCGATGGATGTACAATATCTGCAATTCGATAAAGCCTCGTCGATGGACACTGGAAAAAAACGTATTCACAGTGAACACTATCGTTCAGTAAAATCAGTAACCCATTAACAGCACGAAGTCCCATATTAATATTACTATTCAAGGCATTCATTAATTTTATGCCTGACACGTACTCTTGTATCTATACAAAACACGGCTCACCAACTGGCTCGTTGGTCTAGGGGTATGATTCTCGCTTAGGGTGCGAGAGGTCCCGGGTTCAAATCCCGGACGAGCCCTTCATTTTTTCCTTTCTATTTCGCTTTGGTTATTGGTCTTCTGCAACTCTCGCAATATATTCAATATCATGATACTTGATGGGTTGCATACATCACTGCCAGCGATCAAAGGCTAAGCTGTGTGTCCAACACAACTATTTGAAGTGGTCGAAAATAAAGGAAATTACTTGTGTTCCGAACGTCCAGCGAGGTATTTTATTGTTAAATACCAGTCACAGAATTGCTCAGAAAGTAGATCAATTTCTGCTTGTATTCTCCATCGGGAGATTTGAAATCCTCATTCCCATACGTGCATATAAGCTTAATCAATGTTCGCCGTTGCAGTCAGACTATGATAAATGGGGCTTCGGGGTAGTCAACTGATTCTTTCTTTTGAGATGTGCCAATGACACTGAGCGCTCCAGCAGACCGTTAAATCCAAAAATTGGTAGTGAGCATTTTATACATATAATGTACTCCCAAGACGCTGAATGTATGTACTAGAGATTCAAAAAGTCACCCTTCATCATGAGAACATGAAATATCTATGCTGCATCATACCTACTCGACTAGAAAGTGCTGATTAATCGAACTGCAACCCAACACGTTGAAAAGTGACTGGTGATATGTAAAGCTGGCCGCAGAAGCAGAAGATGATGTGCGTGACATAACACGTCCAGGATTCCTATTACTATAGTTTTCCTCACGCACACAAATTAGGTAACCGAAGGATTTCGAATTTCGTGGCGTTAATGGTCTGAAATATCTACTGTCTCACACAAAATTTCAAGGAAATGTACTTTACCACCAAATATCTGATTTCTACAAGCTCCTCTAACCCAGAGGGCCGCTTCAAATGAACTCTGGAAAAGAAAGCCGTACAAAAGCAAGTGTTTATTATGGTTTCCCTATAATATGTAACTGACAGTGCAGATCCACTTGTATCTGGACACTAATTTCTGTGCCTCTGCATGTCTTAATATCTTATCAAACTTTATTGAGATTTCGGGACAGGTCTGGCGATTATATTTGGTACTGAAGTTATTGAAGACAACTGCATATCATCAGCATACGAGATCGAATGTTTGCATATTGTTTTATGACCTTATTTTCGTTTTGTCTTTGCATGCTGTATTTTTAAACTTAAGAGGTGAGGAGATATAGTCTAAATTTTAAAATTTAGAGAAGAAGAAGGACCGGAAGATTTCAAGTTGGGTGAACTAGTCACATTTCTTTGATGAACTTTTTACATAAAATTCTTGTCATTGCTCTCCGACATGTCGTCACAACATATATAACGTATTTTACTAAGTTCGAGGGGGAGAGGGCTTCATAAATTTGTGTGCTTTTCATTAAGTTTAAAACTGCACATACTGCCCCTAGACTATTTATGAGTTTTGATGACTATGCAGTTAAGCACACAGCATGCAACATATCAGCTATTCGGAAATCATCTACATCTCGACCGATCCTTCCGCAGCACCTGCCAACCTACTTATATGCATCCTTGACACCGGATCATATGATATGTTTGATGCAAAATTTCATTACCTACTGTTGAGACGAAGACTAAATTAAACGCCAAAAAGTTGGCGGTAACATTTTTGTTTATTTGGATAGAAGAAATATCCGTGAGTCTCATTCTTCCTGTTCTACTTCAAGAAATGTAGGGGTATGACGCATTCTGGTTTACACCAGTCCCATATTTCTGTAGGTCTTTCAGTATTCCTTGGACCCACAGGCTCGTGAACTAATTTAGTTATTCTGCTAGTTCCCATCTTATTTCCATGTTTCTTCCACTTCCTTTAACCATCTTTTATTTTGATACTGATGTGAAAAATGAATGAAAAATACTGCCTGGATTCCCTTTTTTTTAATTAATGATGACCTGTTTCACTCTGACTGCCTGATCGTCTTCAGATATAGTGCTGCATTAGTTTACCACTAGCAGCGGCAGATCTGATGGTGGTCTGCTAGTCAGATCGACAGCGGCCGTCGTCGTCGTCGTCATGAGTTTCCATCAACAGGCACATCGGTACAGTCCTCGCAACAGTCATCAACAGTCATCAACAGTCATCCATCCCTTTGTCTTCCTCATGGTCGTTTCCCTCGCTTCTCCATTTAATGTTACGTTCTTGGGAATCCTCTTATTTTCGACTTTTTGTAAGTGCCCACACAATGTTATCCTTGATGTTTCTATCCAGTTCTGCAAGGGTAACTATTTCCCTTACCCTTTCATTCCTCATACTATCTCTCCTTGTTACTCCTATTCTACCTCTGAGGAACTTCATTTAACATCTCTTTATTATCCATGCTTCAGAAGCATAGGTCAGTAACAGGGATGTTGTAACTTCCATATATAACTTCCTTGCTTTTTTGTGGGACGTCTTCGTTCCAAAACAGGCTCCTAACACTTCGCAGGGATGATTCTGCTAGTCTCCCAAGTTCACTGATCTCTTCCTCATTTCTTCAATTTTTCCCCAAGTACTTTGATACTTTCCACCTCCTTCAGTTGTTCATCTCCAATACTTTTCCCACTTTCTTTCTAATTATAACCACAATCTGACATTTGTTTACATTAAATTTCATTCCACACCGTCTCTTAATTTCTTCTCAAGCATTCAGCTGTTTGTGAATCTCCTCCTCCCTATTTTCCCAGCTCATCAATTCATACGGGGGGGGGGGGGGGGGGGAGGGGTAGCACATTGGATTCGCATTTGGGAGGATGATGGTTCAAACCCAAATCCAACTACCATTTTTTAGTTCCTGTGATTCCCCTAAATCGCTTAAGGCAAATGCCAGGATGGTTCCTTCAAAAGAGCACGGCCATTTCCTTCTCCATCCTTCCCTAATACGAGCTTGTGTTCGGTCTCTAATGACCTCGTTGTCGAAGGGACGTTGAACGCTAATCTCCTCCTCCTCCTCCTCCTCCTCCTCCTCTTTTTATGCAATGAAGAGGAGAGGTGACAATGCACTGTCCTGTTTCACATCACTTGTTGGCTGGAACCAATTTGTCCTTTCATTTCCCACTTTCACACAACTCAGACTTCCACCATACATCTCCTCTTCTCTGTTTCTTGTCTTTTTCCACTTCCTTCTTTTCTAGTGCTTCCCAGACCTTTGATATACAGACGCTATCAAATGCCTTTTTTATATTGAGAAAGGTCATCTCCTGGTGTTCTTCCTTGGCTTCCTTTTCCTTCAGTTTCCATACTCTTAATTCCCCTTTAGTGGTTCTCTGTCTTCTTCCATTCCTTCGTGATTATCGTGCTCATCACCAGTGGCCAGTAATCACTATCCAATGTCTCAGATGGTAGTGACTTTGTATGTGTTAAAGTCCTCTTCGTTTCCCAATCATACAGCATGTAGTCCACCAAAGATTTTTATGCCAGATTGCTGCTGACCATTTAACTTTGTGTCTCTTCTTCTGAAACCATGATGGATCTATCACTTAACCATTTCTCTTGCAGAAATCCATCAATCTCTGTCCTTCATTTATGCTGTACATGGTAGGAATAAAAAACTTTTATTGTGTTCTGCTTCCATCATTTTAACTTAACCTCCGGCAGTGGCCGAGCAGTTACGTAAACTACTCCGTAGTATGCGTGGTCAGCTCCCACGTTGTTATGCTGAGCTAGGGACGCCACCACAGTATTGCTGAGTGGGAGACGCCAACTTTCTGGCACAACCCCGCCAATGGGAGGACCGGCTGCCGTCACATGGGGTGATCCAGGTGGTGTTTATCATTATTTTGAAAACGAAAGCACTGTTTACTGGGAAATGGCATCAACTACGATGTCAAAGATTTTGAACTCTTCTCTTTATATATATGTTTATATGTTTAAATGATCCAGACGCAGCTTGGAAACATTTAAAATTATAACTAATACAGCAGACTAAATAGTTACATTGAAAAATTGTTCGACAAGTTCATTAAAACACATATTTTTAATCCATGTGGGTATTTTCTTATTAATGATGTAACTATTTATTTTTAATTTAAGTGGACTATAGTACCTTCAGATCTCGTTTAGTTTGTAACTGGAGTTTTCAGTCTGACTTCTGTGTCCTCTACAATTAAAAGTTGAAAAGCAAAAAATTGCCATATGCCAAATGTAAAAAGAGCCCTTCTTTGAGGTATCTCATTATCATTGTAGAACAATATATAGAAGAGATAAAAAAAATCTTGTGGTTTGTACTTTTCAGTAAATCACTCAGTTGCATCAAACATTGGTCGCCAGTTAGCGTGTAGTGACAATAACAAAGAATCCAAGGTCGCTACTGAGGGACCAGTAGGTAACAAATTTTAAAGTCTCACAAAAAGAAACTGAAGTACTTACGAATAGCGAAAGAGATATTTGTACGTTATAAGCAACATTTCAAGTTGCTGTTGCACAATATATTTCTTTTATGAAGTACATTTCCATCATGTATTCGTATCCGCACAAGAGACGAATTTTAAGAAGTACACAGAGATATTATTATATGACTCAAGAAAGGTTTGGATATTTTGACTGGCCCTTGGTTAACTTATAGCAAATCCAACATTAAGCGCGCGTTACAGCTATGAATCCACTTGGCACAGTCACAACGGTAACGACGACGACATCGACGACGACGGCAACTAAGCGCAAAAGGTCGATGTTAAATCGTACTCAACCCAACATCTTTGAAATAAGAGCAGAGGGGGGAGGACTCTTCAGACTCGTGACTTGCAGTTCTCGCGCAGCACTTCCACCCTTTATTCGAGACCACACCGTGGGAAACTCCAGTACCGGTCACCACTTCCTTTGGCAAAAACGAACACAGGCCGTTAAGTCACTGCATAGGGGTGGCAGGTGGCGAGGCAGAGTGTGGGAAACTACTTGTTACAACGCCGCGCAGCCTGCTGCCGGTGTTCCTCAGCTGGCCTACTGCTGCTCCATCACGACGGTGACAGTTTAAAACGGCGAATATCTGCACCCATCACCGTTAGTTGCGAATTAATTTTTTTCCTGACACAAAAGCTGTAATTCGTATTTTACGGCAAAACTGCTTTAAGCAAACATTTTCCTTACTGGTTCAGACATAATCACTCGCCTAGAAAGGAAACAATTCCATTCTTATTCTGGGAATTATTCAGTGTTATATACATTTTTTGTCCTGGAAATTGCACCGTACGTCAGTTCAGTCAAATAGAGTAGCACTACCACTTGTTATCTCACAACAGTCTACGTGAAACCCTTGTTACTCGACGAAGCGAACCCTGAACTCGGCGATAGCGGGAGCTAAACTGGTCACGTGTTTCGGTAGCTGTGCTTGTAGCGCGGCGGACTGCTAACCAAAGGTGCCCAGTTCGATTCCCGGCCGGGTCAGAGATTTTCTCCGCTCGGGGATTGAATGCTGTGTTGTCCTTAAATTCGTGTCGTCATAATTGACATTCCCCACATGAGATGAATGTATAGGCACGTCCCGAAAGCCAATAAAAAAAAAATAAAAAACTTGGTCACGTGACTAGGTAGAGTTCCGTTCCAGTTCAAAGCGGCGTGCTTTGTTACAAATGGCTCTGAGCACTATGGGACTTACTATCTGAGGTTATCAGTCCCCTAGAACTTATAACTACTTAAACCTAAGGACATCACACACACCCATGCCCGAGGCAGGATTCGAACCTGCGACCGTAGCAGCTTTGTTACATAGCAGTGGAAGTATCGAAAGTGGTGGAGGAAAATCCTTTCGTGGTTACCTGCTGTTAACGTCAATAAATTTATTGACGACGGTAAAGAGAAAGGGATGATAGCGCTGACGGGAAAGGTGCGGAACATGCAAATAACTAAAAGCTTTGCGGAAACTTCCCAGTTTCTGTTGCATTAAACTGGACTTTCAGGCTTGTAAGGAAACGCTGAGAAACATGTCTTTGGGATTTGGTGCCAGAACAAACGAGCCATCATTTGTGTGAACGAGACGGTTCAGTTTCAAAAGAGACATAGTATATAATTTGTTTACGTAAAAATTTGGCATCGGATTCAAAGTGGATTCAGACGAAACGTGGTTTGACACGCATTACACTGTGAATAAACGCTGCGAAAGTGTGCAAGGAGTTCTGTGAAACAACAGAGATGCTCAATGTTTAATTACTACACTTTGCGTAGCATTACCGAATAGACATGTAGCGTATTAACCCTTTCGCTTTAAAAACTATTTGTACGCTGTTCTAAAAATTAAAGCTCAAAGATTGTCAGCTGTCGTTGTCAATCTTTCACTTTCATGTTAAAGGAGGTCGATCGGTTTTGACAGTCAATTTGGAGGGACGCATGAGTCCCAGAACGTAACTAGGTGTATGTCTGCACATTTGAGCCAAGGGTTTTACGGCAAAATTTTCGTTTTCGGGGGGGGACTTTATCAGGATGCTAAAAATGGAAAAGTATGACAAATCTGTACCAAACAACAGTTTTGAAAAAAACTGAAATATCCCAACCAAATTTTCAATGTAACAAATTCTTTTTACACTCAAAAGTCGTTCGCTGGGGCATTATCTCCAGTTAACTGATGTACAGGCAAAGAGTAGGCTGACCAGACATCCCTGTTTTCACATAAATGTCCCGGTGACCCGTGAAAATGATTCAGGACACACAACTACTACGGTTTCTAATCGAGAAACAAAATGATTGCAATAGAAGTTCTCATATAATTAAGTAATGATTATAAAGAATCCGCCTCGATTGCAAATAGAAACCGGATGTTGACCTAGGTTTCTTCTTCTTCTTCTTCTTCTTCTTCTTCTTCTTCTTCTTCTTCTTCGGAACAAACAAACTACAAACTGCCTAAAGAGGCATGGTCCAACATTAATACAGAATGCCCAAAAGTGCAAAAGACTCGCAATTAAATGTAAAATAAACGGTACGTGTGTACCATGCCAATAGCTGTACTTAGCTCAAACGTCAGAAGCGTGCTTCCTCAACCCAGCCAACGTTCGGTGGGCCGCAGGCTCTCATGTAAACCGAACGTTGGCTGGGGAGAGGGCAAGCAAGTTTCTGACGTTTGAGCTAAGTACATCTATTGGCATGGTACACACGTACAGTTTACTTTACATTTTATGCGAGTCTTTTGCACTTTTGGGCGTTCTGTATTAATGTTGGGCCATGCCTCTTTAGGCAGTTTTTAGTTTTAGTTTGTTCCGAAGAAGGCGTGGTTATCCGCGCCTAAACCTGGGTCAGCATTCGGTTTCTATTTGCAATCGAGGCGGATTCTTTATAATCATTAAATTATTCACGATTACTGACGCGCTGCAATGTTAAAAGTTCTCATATAATTAAGTATTTGTGAAAAACATATTTCCTAGAAGTAAGACGTTATAGAAATGTGTTTTCAAAATATATATCGCATTTGGTTTAACTGGTCTTATACCTAAAGAAAGAATAAGATACATTATGTTGAAAGGAAAACCAGGCACTATCCTCTGCCTCTAGCTTGCCTGACATTCCACTTGGCCCTGGAGACAAATAAAACAAAAACCAAATGAGATATAACGGCGCATCACTTAAACCAATTCTCCTAATGGGACTGCAGCCATATGGAAGTTCATTTTGTGAAGAATGTGGTCGACGCAGCGTGTGTTAGCAGTGTTTATTGAATCTTGTTTAACGGTATGCACGTTTGCTCGAACAGTCAGCTGACAAATGAGAGGGCGGCGCTTTGTTAGAGATTTCACTCACTTTGTGACGAAGCTTCAAATCTATTGGTTTTTGAAACAGCTTACAGTTCTGACTTAGTAGCGAAAGTCTGCGGATGATCAACTGTGCGGGCAAAGTTACTACCTACTATTGTTACTAGTCAGAAAAAAAACTGGTAAAAATAATGTTAGACTCACAGGGTGTGGTACCTGGTAAAAATGTCCAGGCGGAAGTGTTTACTTAAATGTTACAGGAAAATTTTCCATTTCTTAAAGGAAATGACATATATGACCCGCCAGGTTAGCCGAGAGCTCTAATGTGCTACTTTCTGGACTCTGATAGGCGCGCCGGCCCCGGATCGAATCCGCCCGGCGGATTAACGACGCGGGCCGATGTGCCGGCCTGCCAGTATGTGGTGTTTAGGCGGTTTTCCACATACCCTAGGTGAATACCGGGCTGGTCCCCACGTCCCGCCTTAGTTACACGACTCGTAGACATCTGAACACGTTCGCACTATTCCATGGATTACACTAGACGCAGACAGCTGGGGTACACTCACTCATTTCGTCCTGGGGCATACGGGGTGGCGGCAGGAAGGCCATCCGGCCAATGCCTTAACATTGCCAAATCCGTACCTAAACACGCCAACCCTGCACAACCGCGGGATAAAGGCACAAGCGACAGATAGGAAGGAAGAAAGAAAGAAAATTACATAAATGATAAAACTGACTGTATGGTATGCAGATCGGTTTTTATCAGTGGGTAACAACGGGAGAGGCGACATAAAAGATAGTCTTCAAAAGAAGCACAAGGAAGTGTCACTGGCGTCTACAAGTAGCAAGAAGATGAATTCGTTTTTTACAAGAAACACTCCAGGAATACCGGATTTAAAACTGGCTGCTGAAGAAGCTATGTTTGCGTATCATGCCGTCTGTCACAACCACACACAGCTTTCGAACAAATGTCTGTACTACTACTTTGATCCATAAGCTTTTCGACAGGCCTAAATACTGTTGTGCTAGAACTAAAAGTGAAGCAGTTGTTGTTAATGTGTTTGCCACCCATGCTTTTACAAGTAATAGTTTATGCATTACAAAAACCACATCAAATCACAAAGCAATGGAAATGATTCATTAATGGTTCGACATAACATCCCTGGTTTCGGTGTAAAAGTCCAAATATTGCATATTAGCGATATACCAAACGAAACAGGTGATACACAAATTAAATTTATTGGAAAAATTTGGACAGAATATGATATAATGGACAAAGTGATTTGTATAAAATGCAGATACAAATATTGTGATTTTGTCCAAAATTTACAAATATTTTGAAACATGTGCAGTCAGAGACAGCGTGTTTAAAAGAATTCTGTAAGTTTACGGATGTTGAATACAAGTCGTTGCTAAACAACAGCAAAACACCATGGCTGTGTCTTCTTAATGCGTAGAAGAGGGTTCTGGATATTGTTTTAAGGGCCTGTGTCATACCTTTTGTTAATTAACAATTACCCTAAAATTTTGCTTAATTTCTTCACTAACATCCCTTCGCCATTTGATGAAGATTTTTAGTAAATCAGAATTTTTGTTGCCACCAGTAAACAAATTGAGAGTGAAAATATCTCCTTCACTGAAACTTTTAATCTGACTGACAATTTTACACAAAAGTTAATTTTTAGAAAGTTTAAGAGTTTTATAAAAACAGCAGTACACGAGATGTTTAAAAATCGTTTTAAAGAAGGATTTATTACAGAAAAAGAGTTCTTCAAACTATACGATACATTTTTTGATGACTGTGTGAATTACATAAAACATAGCCCTCAGGTCACTATTCAGACAATCAGGATCTATCTTGGATCCGTTGCGACAGTCTAGTGCACTGGACTTCTCTTAGGTTTTTGTCTCAGTGACATATTCCTCTGTCTGCTTTAAATGAAAATTCATTATTTGAGGAGTTGGAACGTAATGAACAGCATATCAAAGACTGGGTAATGAAGAAAGTGTTTCCTGACGAAAGCTGGGCTGCAATATTTAAAAAATGTGAATTTTGTAATGTTACAGTGGAAAATGCAGCGAAACTTGTTAGTTTTGCCTTGTGTATGCCAGGCACATATCCTGCAGTAGCGAGGGTGCTCAGTTTCATTGATATGTACTGGCATGATGAAAAATATCATCTTAGTTTTGATGCAATGACAGCTATAATTGTGAGAACTCATTTCAAATCTTGCACAGAATTCTATAATTATCTTATTTCTAACAGGGAACAGTTAGAATCAGTTCATTCTTCTGATAAATATAGCAAAGATAAAGCTTAGGATGAAATTCACAATCTGTATCTGATTTCTGAGTAGTAATATTGCATAGCTTTTAGGATTAACAAATTGTACCTATTTAAATTAGTATTTGACTGAACACTGCAGAAAATATATGCCAGTTATTATAATAAAAAGTATGTATCACTTTTTTATTTTCAAAGAAAAGAATTTCATTTACGTGTATTGCACTTACACCTTTTCCAATTAACAAAATGCAAATACATTCTTGTTATAGGATTCTCAGGTGTTGCCTCATCATCATAAGCCTATTATCGATTTCAAAAATATCACAATTACTGACAAGAAAGGTAAGTATAATTGTAGTAGGCCTAATTCAGTTAAGTATGAAGTATTAGCAAAAGTGTCCCAGTTTTTTCTCTCTGAAATCTGCTCAGCCTAACCAAGAACATTACTGAATAGTTCCATGAGCAGATGCAGTGTGCCGGATATAAACGCGTTCCGCTCTACGTGATCGCTCGCAACTCTCTCTGTATTCAGCCTATGGTAAATAGAATTTTTCTGTTCGTTCCGCAAACTTTTCGCTATAGGGTAGCGCAAGACAGATAATATGCTCAAAACTGATATTAGTCAACGGAAATAACGTCACACGGCGCAGTCATACGCTGCCATATAAAAATTAATTCTTAACAATTATTAAAAATTCCTTTTCAAATAAATCTCTTTCTATTTGTTTATAGAGGAATATTTTCCCTTGTTTTGTATGTGTTTGGAAATGTTGCGCCCTATTGTAGCAAGAAATAGGTGTTTTGTTTGCAAACGACTACCGGTATTATAGTGTTGAATACTTAAGAAAATTTTTTAGGATTCATGGTTATCGGGTAACACGAAACACCCTCATAAAGAAATAATTTTCTCTTGAAGACGTTGGATTTAAACGTTAAGTAGAAAAAAAAGGAACTTACGCAACTAGCACAAACAAGAAGAATGAAATACTCATCTTGAGTTTGAAGCTCTTTTGTCAGTGTTTGCTTCCAAAAAGATTTGTCTCTGGAGAGGGTCCACCTTGAGCAAAACACAATTTTCCTTTTTTATTTCCCAGACAAGTTTCACTGACGTTCCAGCAGTATCAGGGTTTTATTTTTCATTAATACACACACACACACACACACACACACACACACACACACACACACACACATAGACATGGTAGACTCAACCATAACATGCCCAGGCGTAAAATTTCGAAGTAAATGATTTTTCTACATTAAGTTCTATATGACAACAAATGACAAACTGTGAAACAAAACAACTCCATTAAACAACATAAAAATCCCGGAAATCCACAGCATTTGGTAACAACGCGTATATACAAAATTATCTGTTTTTCAAATATGTAAATACTGTCTCAAAAACTGAAATCTGTATATGTACAACTAGTAAAGAGCATTTCCCTTGTTTCATAGAAAGATAATAGAAAATCAACTGATTATGCTGAAACTCCAGCAAAACATGTAAGGGAAATCAAAAGAAAAATTGTGTTTTGTTCAAGACGAACACACTCCAACATTAAATCAAGAAGTAGTTGTAACGTTATCATGAGATAACAATGTCTTCTGGTATGCGTTCAGTGACTTATTTAGAATCCAAGTCTTAGTCTGCAGAACCACGCAGGAATATTAATTGGTTGAGACTTTCATGGTAAATAACTATGAACTTGTAAAATTAAGAAAACTACACTTGATATAATACCTATCATGATACTATATTCTGAAGTGGCCCTGTGGCGCAATGGATAACGCGTCTGACTACGGATCAGAAGATTCCAGGTTCGAATCCTGGCAGGGTCGTTTATTTTTACACAACTAAAACTAATATTTTGTTTACGTATTAACACAAATTTGTGGTATTTCATTCTTTTACAGCGCTTTTTTGCGTGATATGAGATTTTGTCCTTAGTTCTTCCTGAGACTAAAAGAAAATACATTACCGATCCCTTCAAACAGAAACTGCTTTACGGGGTGACATGATGATAACGTGTGAATTGCACAAGTGTTAAGTGTAGGTAATTTCGCTGAGCTCGATGACTTAGAAAATAGGTATTCAAATGAGAGTCTTACGATTCCTTCGCCGCCCCCGCCCCGCCAAAAAAATGTGTCATGCGAATTTATTGCAACTAGCCTGACACTGCTCAAAACCAAGTACCCCACTGTACTATTTAACGATATTTTTACTTGCTTCTACAATAGTAAAGTCAGACCAGCACTTTAAATCACCTGTGACATCTATTTTCAGTTACTTTTAGGGCTATTGAATTTTAGTATAATATTTATGGGGAAACTACTAAGGAAGAAAATGGAGTCCTATATCCAATTTGTCGAATTAATAACTCACGAATAAGACACTAAAGAGGAGAACTGGTTGTTAATAGCAATAATTTGAATCAGGAGTCGGTTTGTGACTGAGTTTCATTGAATTATTCACTGTGTGTCTATAGTCCTTCCTACCTACAGCTATAAAAATGTTTCCTCCGGGCCGGATTCGAACCAGCGACCTATGGATTTCTGCTTATAGAGCCTCTACAGTCCACCGCTCTACCAACTGAGCTACCAGAGGAACCTGGTAACGGTTTCCGCCATCTTGAAACAGAAGCGCAGACGGCTTCGGTGCCTCTTGAATGAAGTGACATGTATGAAAACGATGAACAAAAGAATGTTTGCTGGAGCTAAAACGTTAAAAACGCTTTTCTTTGATTATGTCCTAAGTATATACTGTTCATCTTTCCCACTATTTCGCACGTATTTTTCGCGTTGGCTTACGAAATTCATAATCTAATATCACACCTTTTCGTGACAGGAATTTGCATTTCACCTCATTCAGGAGAAGAAATAAAGCTTGTATTAAGGCAAATTACACCTGATGATGGACCCACAGGGTCCGAAATGCATCGTACACTTAATAGACACGAAAAGTTGTGACTGAAAGAGTTTTTTAATTCATACCTCCAGTGTATTGAATACATTCACGTTTGAAGCTGCGAAATATGTATAAAATTAAATACCTACAAACGACTGGACATCCAAATACAAAGGGTACAGGAAAGTTCTGCAATACAGCTTTATTTATTTAATTTTTTCGAAGTAATTTCCACATTGAATACATCTGTCCATCCTCCGAAACCAATCCCTAAACCAGTTTTCCCAAGTTTCTTTAGGGAGTACACTCGTCCCTAGCCCTCAGGAGGTCCATCACTTGAAAACTGCACACATTTCAGCTTTATTTTCACATGTGGGAACAGTGCAAAGTCACATGGAGCAAGGTCTGGACTCTAAGGACGGTGCGCAAGAAGTTTCAGTCCTGTTCGCCACAAATATACGGTGCATTCTTTGGTGCGGAGAGCTGGAAAGTTGTCGTGATGGAGGAACCACGCGTCCATTCTTGACTTCGGTCGCAGGTTCTTCAATGATTGGATGACTTTGGGCAGGCACTTGTCAGGGTACCACTTAGCTGTGAAAGTCTTCTGTGTGTCCAAAACAACATTCTCAATAATTCCACTCGATTTGTAAAGAACAGCTATCATTTCCTTCTTCACTGATCGGGATTTTCTGACAGCCATGGGTGTGTCGTCATCCTCAGAGACCCAGACTTTGGAGTCTTAGTCGGCACGTCAGAATAATACAGCCAAGTCTCGTCACCTGTCACGATGTTATTAACATATTGACATTATCCCTTAGAAAAATTCATTAATATGTTCCGGCACCAAGTCATACGTTGTGTCCTCTTCCATAAAACTATGCGGCACCTACAGACAACAAAGTTTCTTTACTTGCAAATGATCATGCAGAAACGAATGAACTGATGATCGCGGCCTCTCAGCGTCCTTCAGAGTGAAATTCCCTCTTTGCAATTCTCTGTACCTCCTGAATATAGTTGTACGATGTGGGCACACATCACGGAGTGCAGGGTCTATGTTTAAACCACGCGCGTAGGTGTACCGCAAAACTGCCCGAATCTCACTTCGTGACCACGATGCCACAGCAAGCACTTCAAACTAACCCTGATAATGAACGACTGCGTCCATAGACTTGCACAGCGGATTACAATTCAAGTATGAAGTATTCTCAGAACACAGAACAAACAGCCGACCGAGACTTTTTGTTGCCTCGTATTGCAAAACTTTCCTAGTACCTTTTCTATACAGCATTAAATGGATCAGTGAGGCGAGGGTGTCCCTGTCAAAGACCCATTTTGCAATAGCTCTAGACCCGCCGAGGAAGATCGCCAATAACATCGCGGGCTACTCTGTAGAGGGCAAAACAGCTGTCTTTGTAGCCTACGCAGATGACATAGGAATCTTCATCTAACAACAAGAAGACATAACAACAGTAGAAGAAACACTAAAGACCTTTGAAGAAGAATCAGGCGCGAAGATAAATTGAAAGTAGTGCCACTGCCAATTGGCAATAAGCAACTAAATGCAGTAAGCCAATGGTATATTTCACTCGAGAGCCACAAAGCACTCGGCATCTTCAGACAGCTTTGCCCACTGAGAATTGCTGCATACAATTGGAGAAACGTGCTGCATACAATACGAGGCCTCACAAGAACAGACGCAAATGGGAAACTATCCCTTCATCAAACAGCAGAACTTATCAATACAACGATACTATCGAATGGCCCTTACCTGGCACAGATCCTGTGCATACCCACGGAAGTAACGGGAGCTACGCACTGCCTCCTATGGCACAGAGAAATATTCAAAGTGGCGCAGGAAACATGCTCACTACAGGTGGAACAAGGACTGGGCTCAGTGGAGATCAAAACGAAATGTGCGGCGCTGCTTTTAAAAAGGACGCTAGAAACAGAGGACAAGAACCCAAACAGCATCACGGCTGGGAAGAACAACCTGCGTCGGAAGAACTGCCAACAAATCCTACCCACATACCATAGAAGCTTCACCACATAAAATAGCACTTCATAAATACAAGCTATGCGATCACAACCGTGGCCAATCCCAGCCACAGGGCAGCAAAGAGAGTATAAACCGTGCTGTGAGGAAGGCCTGCGAGGAACAAAATTGAATATAAATTCCCAGATTTCGACTGGCCACAAATATGGACGAACATTTCGGAAAGCACGCTACCAAACCAAGAGAAATGGAGCTGTTATCGAATAGGCAACAGGAGGGTACCAACAAACCAAAAACTGTCTTAGATACGGCTTAAAGAAACAGACAAGTGTGACGAGTGGAACTGTGTCGGCACATCAGCTCACGTTTCACATGCATAAACGGGATCAGTATATGGGAAAAATGCCAAGAAATGGTGGCAAAAATAAATAGAATGGACCCACGTTCTGTAACAACGACAGCCATCACCGTGCCCGACGCCAAACCCTTCCCTAGCCGAAAAGACTGGCGAAACTGTGGATCCTAGGGATGACCGGCCACGCTATCATAGCGAATAGACAGACAAGCCGCGTCGACTTCTTTATAGACCTCTGGGAGGAGCACATGGAAGCCCAGCACCACAGTGGGTACCACGGGAACTTTCAGAACTACTTCTCGGTAGTCCTGCAGCAGCCATCTACCACGTCTTCCCCGGCACCACGGGACCAACAGCAGCCCCTTCCACATACATCCGCACAGCAACCACCAAAGTGCAGTGATTAAGGTTTAAATCTAAAAAGAAAAAGTGAAAGTAAAAAGTGCTCCCCAAGTGATCAAGCAATACAGCAAGTAAAAAGAAAAGAAATGTGTTTTCTCTTTATATGTTCTCACGTCTTAGTGTTCAGTGCTACAATTTTCCACACTGCACAAAGCAACAGGTTTAGTTTAGTGTGTTTTAAAACTTGGTGCTCCAGTGCCATCACTTCTACCCTAACGATATGTGTGTAAACAGACCACCAAATAGTGTGACGACGGCAAAACAGTCTTCGTGTAGTAGAGTTACAGCACAAAACGCATGTGTCTCATTCTCGCTTATGCATGCAACAACTAAATAACAAGTACACCTTAGTGGCGTCACGAAACACTCAAACTCTTTCGCTCATTTCTGCTTTCCTCCTTTCTCCTTTGACTATCAAGAATATATATATCTCATGTAATTCATTTATGTTTAAAGGTTCAACGTAATATCAGATACATTTATCGACTTGTCTATGCATACTGTTTCCCCCTACAAGGAACAAGAAATAAAAATCAAAGACTCCTGTAGCACTAATACAGTCATTCAGATTCCCGTGACGCTTTCCCTTATATTGTTCTAACATGTTCTCTTACCTTGTTTGCAAATACGTGATCCAAATAACTGTATATACTACCTGTATAATAAGCACATAACTAACCTAGTCTCATTTTAGTACGTAACATTGCAAGTGAAACAAACTAAAATATCAAACTAAAATATCGGTTGAATGTCTGTCATGTCTGTCGTGTCACGACTGCCGCTACAGCCCTGGGACAAAACTATACGGCAATGGAAATGGAACTGAAGTATTATACTAAACTCAGAACAAAAGAAAAAAAAGAACATTAACAACGAAAAGACTGAAAGGAAAATTAGTAAAACGGCAATGAATACTGCCAACTCAAAAATAATAAAAAATAACCAAACTTTTAATTCGTTGCAATGGAGTTGTTTTCTTGTTATATTTTCAAATAACTATTTTGGTTAAAAAAAAGTCGGGCGACCCGTGTTCAAATCTGCCCCGAGCCCTTTTTTTTGCTGTATTCAAATTTGTTTCTGTGTTGTGGTGTAACGTCAGTTTGCAACAGTGAGGTGTAAGGGAGGACCTATTTTACAGTTGATTCTTCACAACTAGCATATGCTATTAGCAGCCGAAATGAAGCCGCTTTCGAATGGGGACTGCAAAGTTTGATGACAAAGCGACAAGGCAACCGAATCCTCCACCAGAAAACACGTCTGGTGTGTCATACACGGCATTAGTGACAGTACGTGTTTCATATGATAGGAATCTCTTATCGACGTATCTAACTTGTACGCCTGACAAGAGAGAGATATGCCTCCTTGCACGATTTAGCCGTAAGTATGAATGTAATCAGTCCCAAGAAAATGATGCAAACATAATAGTTTGCCACATAACGTGCAACAATTTCACATCACACAGTTTCCCTGTGCTCTGTCAAAACACATGGTTTTAACGTTTTTGAAGTTGCTTTTCGTTTTGGAAGTTCTGACTCTTTAATTCCTTTGTTGGAACATAGTTCACACCTGTTTATTTGTGGTTTTCATTTCTATGAAACATGTGTTATCTCGCCTTCTCTTACTATTAATCATTTACTAGCGACAGTTACTTATTCTTACCACATGATTCATATAGTCTGTAACCGATGTACATTGTGACAACTGCGAATACTACGGAAAGAGAACAAACATTTAAACGACCGGACGGACAGTTCATAATGTTGTGAAAAAATAAAGAAATGGCACGATGGAGTTTTGAACACGGTTTGTCCAGTTCACAATCTAACACCGTGACCACTTTCACTTTTTTTACTATTACACACATTTTTAACCTCCCATTCCTGAAATTACATAGAACTAAAAAAAAAAGCTAATGCCACCGCCACTTTTGCCCTAAATATTTAAGCAGCAGCCCCAAAAGTAAAGCTCCACCACTTCAGGCGTTGGCCCCTATCACGGAAGACCCCAATACCTTCTATCAATTAAAAATTAAAAAAAAACAGAAAAGGTGGATACATGGAAGGTACTTTAATTTTTTATATTTATTTATTTTTTATTTTATCATAAATAAATTCATTTCCGTCGCACAAGCAGGTCCTCGCAAAGTCTGGCGATCGCATTCGACATCTGCCGGAAAGAAAATCCTGCGCGATGGTGACACATCAGTAGGTCATCGATGCACGTCTTCTCGGAAGTGTGTATGAATAACCGTTGAGGGGATCGTATCTGTATAACGGAAGAAAGGTCATATGTGAGCGGCTCTGTACATATATGATCCAGCTGCGAGGTGGGTTGTGGAAAGAGCTCCAGAGGAAGTTCAAGGAATATTGTTGGTACTTTGGGTTCCTGACTACTGTACAATGTCATTAAGTTACTGCCAGAAATCGAGGGCTGATTTGTCACCATTAGACAGGTAGTGGACTGCGTGCCCGCAAACCAAAGTCACTGAGTAGGTCTTGGCGTGCGGGAAATAGTCCATGTCCGGGAAGAGAATCATTTGTGGGTTGATGCAGTCGTGCGTGTCTGGCGAACCAAAAGCCAAATACTACTCGATTCGCCGCACACATGGCGCCACGTGGATCCGATGGAGACGTGACTGGCAGACCAGCTTCCAGTTAACCATCACATACCAGGTGGATTGGATATCCAAAGCACGGCTGTTCAGCTTCGCTCGATAATGCACTTGTTATACTTGGACCGTTCACTGTTTATGTTTTGCTTCTTTTTCTTCACAGTTCAGTATACCTTCTTCCTCTTTTCATGCTTGGTTTGTTTTCAGTTTTTGGCGAGCTATCCGCTGGGCAATCTTACCACTAAATTTGAGGGGGGTGCTAATGGAAGTTTCCCGTGTCAGAAGAGAGGCGCTTGGATACAGGACAAACTATTCGTACCTTCTCCAGCGACTACTCGTACCTTACAGTTCTTTGAAACGGAGGCAATGGTTCTAGTGATTTTCAGATTACCATTCTGTGGTGCTAAACGATGTCGTAGCTTTTTCTAATATTCCAGCCATTTTTCCTCAGTTGCTAGTTCAATTAGGCTATATCGTAACATTCTGAAGTTGTTAAGTGACTTATAGCCCACACAAATGGTCATTTTCCGCAACAAAATTGCACAAGTTTTTTCTCAGAGGTGGTAAATATCAATAGCAAAAACCACAAAATGTTCGTACTTTCTTCAGTTTTTATCTTTATCTCAAAAACTATCCGTTTTTCAATGGTGACCACCACACATGAAATTAAAGCACACAATATTTCCTACAAAATCCAATCGTCTGGGTTTATTTCTAGCCAAACGACCCCTCCCACATGTCTGCCTTTCGTCGGTGCTGTATTGTCCATGTATTACGCTTATGAGGTTGTTTTGAATAAGTTGATGACAAAGCATGTTGTTGGATGAAAATAATATTAAAGTATATTTACAACACATTGGGTACATGACACAATTAAAGATGAATGTGAAATCTGTGTGTAATAATGTGCATGTGTCATGATTTGAGTGAATGTTGAGCCTAGGATTGGATCATCAGTTTGAGCAGGTTCTACATCTGGAAAGGAAAGACAGCATTTAATGATCGAACATGGATACACAAGATAGATAATTGTATAACGAACTATCGATGTGTTAAAAAATAACTGTGGTCATTAAGCCAAATCACTGTCTTTCGAAGGATGGTAGTCGCCAAACTATCAGACAAATTAGCTCTACAACCCCTGGCTTTCTTCGATGAGGGTAGAAAATGAAAAAGAACAGAATTTGGAAGACGTTTAAAAGTACAAAGCAGACTCTACACTGTACGACAGCAGTACAGTACATGTGACTGATAGGGTTTTTCTCTTGTACAGACTGGTATGGTCGAGTGGGCATAGCCACTAACAAATTTGTCGCTCATATATCTATTTTACACAAATAATTACAATCAAAGTGCGACAATTGTGAACGATGGGCACTTGGAAAGACAGAAGACCGCCAAATCCGTGGAACGCTTAAGGAGGTCGACCACAAATCAGTCCGAGGGGTTACAATTTAGAAGCACCATAATACCAACAATTTAACAAGTAAATTTTCTACCGAATGAGAAACAACGGTAGATTAATCACCATGCTGACGACAAAATGTAATGAAAGTAGAATCTCCTCCACGTAGGCAGGGGATGATGCAGATTCTCTGACAGTGTGGACTGCAGAATCCCTGGCTTCGGCTCACAAGAATGTCACTATTGTGAGGTAAGGTAGCTGACCTTCTGGTCACAGAGATGAGTCTACAAACTCTCTCCCTGTCCCCACCCCCAATGTATATTTTCGTACGCCAGGGAGAGGTACATTTCCTCAGCTCCTCTACTATCCAGAAAATACAATGAGTACGTGTTGCCAACTACAAGCTCTTCCTCCACACAATGAGTGGTTGCAAATACGCATTGTTGAAGCAGGGCAAGACTAAATTTTTCAAGACCCTCTCCAAAAATGCACATCTAGAATCATACATTACTAAATCCGCTGATACTTCAGCACATCCAAACGAAGTATCAGCTATTGGGAAGAAATTTCTAATTGATGTTCATGGTGGTATCTGCCCAACCTCATGTGACATCCGCAAACAGAGCTTCCATACGTCCCACTGAAACAGCAGCTCAACAACACATTTTCAATGTTAATTTACAAAAAATGGATTGGTTCTGATCACCACACAAACTCCTGGCTCCTGAGGGACATCTTCAGCTTGCATCTTGCAAATGCAAGACAGATTGCCAACATCAGTGTGGATGTAGGCGATCACGACTCTTCTGCACGAAATTGCGTCAGCAATGTCAAGGGTCTTGTTCCAACGTCGATGATATTTTTGATACAGAAAACGACGGCATCCTAGACAAGCCCCTTGCAGTAGCACTAAAGCAACTGAGGTTTGGTTTGGATTTGTTTTAGGGCGAAAAAAACAACTGGGGTCATACGCGCCCATGTCAAAACTATAGAACACGGACATAGAGGAGTTAAAAAAACTACTATACATCAGTCCCAATTCACATAATAGAAGACAGCTAAAAACAGGCACGTGGAAAAAGGGCTACAAAAAACACCATACAGAACCGGAGGTCCAAACCTAAAAATCCAATAGCCTTCGCCACATTGCTATGGCAGATAAAATGTAAGATGCGGTCGACAGCCTGCTCGTCATTTGCTAAAACGGCCGATAACTCAGATGGCAAACCCAACCGGGAACGTAAACAGTTAAAAATGGGCAGTCTGTCACGAAGTAGCGGACAAGCAAAACTTGGGCACAATGTGTACGAAGTGTTGGGGTAGCGCCACTTATCAAATGACGATGGCTAAAAAGGCAGTGCCCAATACGCAGCCTAGTTAAAATTATCTCATCCCGGCGAGAGGGCCGAGAGGAGGCCGTCCAAGCCACTGGGAGAGGATTAATGAGACGGAGCTTATTCCCATGAAGCGAGGACCATTGGCGATGCCAAAGCGACACCACCTTCTGACAGACGGCAACACAGAGATCATCAGAGGGAATATAGGAACTCGCAGGCTGAGTTACGAGGACTGCAGTCTTGGCACAGCGTCATCAGCCTCGTTTCCTGACAGACCGACTAGACCAGGAACCCACAGAAACATCACACTGGCTCCACCAAGAGTGAGCAAGTGACAGTTTTCCTGGACCTGCCCGCTGCACTAAGGGATGGGCGATGTACAGTACACATGGAGTCTGAAGGGTGCTGAGTGAGTCTGACCAGAACACTCAATTGAAAAGCCTGTGTCGCTGGATGCACTCTGTGGCCTGATACAGGGCGAAAAGCTCAGCTGTAAATACCGAGCAGTGTGCCAGAAGCCGATTTCGAAAGACATGGGTGCCAACGACGAAGGCACACCCGACCCCACGGTTATTCAGAGAGCCATCAGTGTATACAAAGGTACTATCCTAAAGTTCCACATGAAGGCTGTGAAACTGATGGCGATAGACCAAGGCTGGAGCAGTGTCCTTAGGAAGTGAATGAAGGCCACGGTTAACATGGGCCTCATCACGAAGCCAAGATGGTGAAAGCTTCACACCCACCGGGAAAAGTGCAGGTAGTGTGAAGTTAAACCGCTGTAGAAAGTGCCAAAGGTGGACTTCAGGAGGTAACAGAAAAGAGGGACGCATCCCATACTGGCGATCAAAGGAATCACCAAGGAAGGAGGCACAGGATGGATGGCCACGCGTGGCAGACAAATGGCAAGCATACCTGCTGAGGAGAAAGTCACGGTGGTAGGACTGTGGTAGTTCAGCAGCTTCAGCATACAAACTCTCAGCTGGGCTAGTGTAAAAGGCGCCCGTTGTCAAACAGATGACACGATGGTGGATAGTGTTGAGACAGTGTAAGAGGGATGGGCGTCCAGACGCATTAATAAAGGACCCATAGTCGAGTTTTGAACGGACAAGGGACCAGTACTAACGGAGGAGGGTGGTTCGCTTGGCACCCCAGGAAATACCATTGAGGACACATAGGACACTGAGGAACCTCATACATCGGGCTGCCAGGTAAGACACATGGGAGGACCAAGAGTGTTTCCTATCGAGCATGAGCCCCAGGAATTTCGTAGTTTCAAGGAACAGAAGGGCAACAGGCCCAAGATGTAAAGATGTGGAAGAAACCATTTGCACAGCCAGAAATTGCAATAGATGGCAAAATCGTCAACAAAAAGTGAGTCGAAGATGCCCAGCAGGAGACAGTCCATTATAGGGTATAGGGTTAATGGAGATAGCATACAGGATGACATTCATGATGGAACCCTGAGACACACCGTTTTCCTGGATAAAGGTGTCCAACAAGGCATAACCCACATGCACCTTGAAAACTTGGACTGAAGGAAACAGGGCAGGTGGCCACGGAAGCCCCACGTGTAAAGATTACACAGGGTACCAGTTCTCTAGCAGGTGTTTGAGGCATTTTCCATATCGACACGTCTGGGATTTCTGCAGAAAACCACTCATGACTTGGGTGGACAAAGTAAAGAAATGGTCAACTGCAGAACGGCGCGCTCGAAACCCACACTGTGCATTCGTCAGTAAATTTAGAGACTCGAGCCACCATACCACCAGGACAATAATCATACATTCCATCACTTTGTAAACGCAGCTGGTAAGAGAGATGGGGCAGTAGCTGGAAGGACAGTTTTTGTCCTTACTGTGCTTAGGTAAGGGGATGACAGTGGCTTCACGCCAGCGTCTGGGAAATGCGCCCTCTGCCCAGATGCGACTGTACATGTTAGGCAGAAAGTGCTTGCCTGTAAGAGAAAGGTGCTGCAACATCTGAATATGGATGATGTCTGGAACTGGGGCAGATGATCGGGATGAACTAAGAGCATGATCTAGCTCCTTCACAGTAAAGGTGGCATTGTAGCACTCACGATTTGGAGAAGAAAAGGATATTGCCTGAGCCTCCTCCACTCGTTTCCGATGGAGGAACGCAGGGCGATAGTGGGAAGTGCTCGAAACTTCCGCAAAATGGCGGCCAAGGTGTTGGAGATACCAATAGGGTCCACGATGACATCTGCTACCATCACGCTGGAAATTGGGGAACGGATCTTGGTCCCAGAGAGCCGTTGGAGGTTGGCCCATACGACAGAGGAAGGGGTGGAACTGTTAAAAGAACTAGTGAATGAAATCCAGCTAGCTCTTTTGCTATCCCGAAGAATGCGATGACACTTTGCACTCATCTGTTTATAATGCATGCAGCTTGCCACTGTAGGGTGCCGGTTAAAAACGTGGAGAGCATGTCTCCGTGCGCGAATTGCGTCGCAGCATGCTTCAGCCCAGCAAGGGACTGGGACACTACGTGGTAACGAGAAAGTGCGAGGAATGGAACGTTCTACAGCAGTAACTATGGAAATCTTGTTCTTCGAAGGTCGACAGGGGGGATTAAAACTGCCAGTCAGCCTTAGCAAGGTGCCATTTGGGTGTCCACGCAGATGGTGTTGGAGTCAGCAAATGGATAGCACACAGGAAATGGTCGCTTGAGTAGGTATCAGAAAGAATGAACCACTCAAGTCGATGGGCAAGCTGAGCACTGCAGGATAGGTCCAAATGGGAATAGGTGTGCGAGAAGCCAGGTGGGGATGGAAGAGAGAACTGCAACAGCTTGAAGATGGGTCATCAGGGAGTTGGGTTGACTATGAATGTCATGCCGTATGAGCAGCACGACGCCCCATGAGATGGAATGCGGACCTCAGGGGGAAGATCAAAACAAATCAGTAAGGAATACGAAAGCTCAAAGCGGTCGTGAGGGCCCAATTTCGATTCCTGAAGGCAGAGTACAAGGAGACGCTGTGATGCTGAGCCAAGTTGAGGGAGAGATGTAGGGGTGTCACTTCGGCGGCTGCCACGTGACAGCCAGTGGAGAGTCGCCACTATAGGACACAGAAGCAGGGGGATTCTGCTACATGGGGGTCCTCAGAAGCATTGGCTTGCTTGTGCAGATGGTCTGTGGAGTCCAACACTGAAAACGGTTGGTGGTGCACACCAGCGACACGGAGGCCAGCCAGGCTAAAGTATCACGTGGCGACACCACTGAAGGGGATCTTCAAGCTGGTGAAGGTTTTTGTGTGGGGTTTAGGGCGTAAAACATCTAAGGTCATAAGCGCCAAGTAAAGAACCAGAGATGCGGGGACCGCGAGGGGAAAAACCGTTGCGAGGTCCAATACAAAAAGGAAGAAAAAACAAATCTAAAATATCAAGACATTACAGAAGAGTATCTAAAAGACGCCGACAAGAAATCAGAGTCACCAGGTAAAAATCAAATCTCTTTTGCCATATTACAGCTTTTTAATAAACTTAAAATGCGAACCACAGCTCACACGTCATCTGCTAAAGTGTCCGGCAAAGCGGGCAGCAGCCCGACCCTGAAATGTAGTGGCTAAAATAGGGGCAGAGGATCAGGAAATGTCTGACCGTTAATGGCTGCCTACAGAAAGGACAGCTGGGTGCAAGGTCGGCACTCAACAAGTGGCGGTGACTAAAGCGGCAGTGCCCTATTCACAACCGAGCTAACATTACTTCCTCACGCCGAGACAGCCAGGAGGAAGTCGACCAGGCTGTTGGGAGAGGTTTCACTTCTCTGAGTTTGCTCCCATGAAGGGAGCACCAATGATCATGCCAAAATCCTGATAGAGAAAAGTACAAAGATGTTGCGAGGGAACCGAGTAAGAGGTGGGCTGACCAAACTGGATGGCAGCCTTGGCTGCAGCATCATTCTCAGGCAAACCAACATGACCAGGAACCCACATGAACATTCAGGAACAAATGGAGGCAGTCCTGGATCCGTCGAATGATGGGGTGGACTGGATTGGGATAATCTAAACTCTGAAGGGCACTGAGGGAGTCAGAGCAGATCATGCAGCGAGTGAGCTGGTGCCTACAGATGTAGTGAACAGCCTGATAGAGGGAACAAAAGCTCTGCTGTAAAAATTGTGCACTGGTCGAGAAGCCGGTATTGAAACTTACCAGCCCCGATGACAAAAGCACAAGCAATGCCATGGGCGGTCTTCGAACCATCAGTGTACAAAAATATGCTATCGGCAAGTTGTGAGCGAAGTTCGAGAAATTTGCAACGATAGGTCAGCTCGGGAGTCAAATCCTTTGGGAACGAGCTGAGGTAAAACGAACACAAACCTGTGTCTGAAGCCAAGGTGGTGAAGGGCTTTCCCCCATTTGGAAAGTGGCAGGAAGTGTGAACTGCAGCTGCTGCAGCAGGTGACAAAAGGGGACGCTGGGAGACCACAAAGAAGAAACGTACATCTCGTACTGATGGTCAAGAATGTCACCAAAAAAAGGGTCAAAGGTTGGGTGGCCTGGCATGGGAGAAAGCCGACACACATACCTACTGAGTAGGATGTCACGCCGGTATGACAGTGGTAGTTCACCGGCTTCTGCGTAGAGACTCTCAAACAGGGCTAGTTCAAAAATGGTTCAAATGGCTCTGAGCACTATGGGACTTAACATCAGTCCCCTAGAACTTAGAACTACTTAAACCTAACTAACCTAAGGACATCACACACATCCATGCCCGAGGCAGGATTCGAACTTGCGACCGTAGCAGTCGCGCGGTTCCGGACTGCGCACCTAGAACCGCTACACCACCGCGGCCGGCACAGGGCTAGTACGGAAGGCACCAGTAGCGAGACGGATCCGTGTATTGTATTTAGAGGCGTAAAATAGAAGGCCGTGCAGAGAAGTAGACAATGCATCCATAAGCCAACTTGGAGCGGACAAGAGATCAATAGAAGCGGAGGAGGACAGTCCAGTCAGTCCCCCAAGAGGTTCCACTCAATATACGAAGGACATTGAGAGACCGCGTGCAGCGTGCAGCCAGGTAGGACACGTGGGGAGACCAACCGAGTTTCCAATCGAACGTAAGCCCTAAGAACTTCATTGCATCCACGAACGGGAGAGCATTTTGGCCCAGTCACAAGGACAGTGGAAGAAACGCCTTGTACCGCCACAAGTTGATGCAAACGGATTTGATAGCAGAAAAGCGGAAACCATTTGTGACACTCCATAAATCGAGATGGTCCAGAAAACGCTGAAGACAGCGTTGCAGGAGACACATCCGGTGGGAGCTGCAATAAATAGCAAAGTCGTCAACGAAAAGAGAGCCAAAAATGCCAGCTGGAAGGCAGTCCATAATGGGGTTGGTGGCTATGGCGAAGAGGAAGACAGTAGAAATCAAATTTTAGTTAATGATGATGCTGAAATTTTCATCATTTGAAATTTAATTACATTCGTTTCCTTGGGTGTTTAATCTCATCATACATTTCTTCAGTTTCTTCGTCATCTGCAGAGCTAGTTGACATATAAACCTGTACTACTGTAGTGGGCGTGGGCTTCGTGTCTATCTTGGCCACTATAATACGTTCACTATGCTGTTTGTAGTAGCTTACCCGCACTCCTATTTATTTATTCATTAATAAACATACTCCTGCATTACCCCTAGTTGATTTTGTATTTATAACCCAGGCATCTATCAAACCCAAATTCTTCCATCGGATTGCTATAAGGTAAAGCGTGATTCACCACTCTGTATCAGTTGTTTCCAGCCATCCACTGTCCAGTATCGTCGCACTTTACACCACTTCGAGTGTCGACTAGCATTGACTACACACATGTGTGTCTTACAAGGAGCTGATCAACCGTTGTACACTATTACTTTTAACTCCCTAAGCACAGCTAATGTACCAGCTGGACTGGTGGTAGCACTTTGGAACTAACGAGTGATTCCTTCCGTTGATATGCGATACAGTCACCTCCCACAATGCTCTGACGGTTCCTGTCCATTAGTACATGAGGTCTGCCTAACCTTGGTTTAGCAGTGGTTGTTCCTTCACGTTTCCACTTCACAAGCACATCACCAACAGTCGACCTGGGCAGCTTTCCAAGGGTTGAACGCCCCAGATGGATTTGGCACTAAAGTGACATCCAATGACTATTAAAAAACTGTGTTCAAAATCACTGAGCTCTCCTGGCCGATCCATTCTGCTGTTACTATTTCTCTGCTGACAACACAATATTCCCCGCTTCCTTTTATGCTGTCGGGCGGGCCCACCTCCTGTGGCATCTAGTGGTCAATTCCGCAGTACACAGACGTGTCCAGATACTTTTGATCAGGCAATGAAACATACGGTATTACAAGTTCTGAACTCATATTATCATCTGTTTAGCTATAGCAATACATCCCTCTGTTGTCTTTGTATGAATGATGTCCAATAAGTAATGCAAAACTTTCCTTTATGAAAGCAGGCTGGTTTTATTCACTATTCCTACACAGCATACTACTACCCACTCACTTGCCTACAATACCCTGTTTTTCAACACAACCTCCGCTGAATTCGACGGCCTTACGCCACCTTACTGGGAGGGCCAATATGCCCACATGGTACCACTCTGCTGGTCGACGTCGTAGCCAAAGCCCTGTAGCATCAATACATCTCCATTATCCACGTACTGCTTCCCGTGGAATGCCAAACAGATGGAAGTCGGATGGCGAGGAACCCAGTGGGTACACACCTTTGAGTCCCCCACCTGGTAGACGAGTGTGTCAGCACTACTAACAGACGTCCAGTTGAGCAGTAAGTGGTTTGATTGTGATCCGTCGATAATCTACAATGAGAGTGTCCGCACGTTTCAACATTGCAGGACTCACAGATGTGTGTTGCCGGCCGTCATGCTGGAAAGCAAGACAGTTTTGCACGACCTTATTGCGAAGATGACAATCGCCTCACCCAACAACTTTTCACTGCCAGCTCTTGGTAGACATTTTCCAAGCGCGTATGAATAGTTGCGTTGCTCTGGTTTTCCGCCAAAAAAAAAACTCCATGACAGCTCTCTACTTGGAACGCACCTCCGTTACAGACGCCATTTTGAAGGTCTTGAGTACTGCTCCAGTGTTTGGGATCCGTAACAGGTTGGACTGAAGGAAGACATCGGAAAAATCCAGAGGAGGGCTGCTAGATTTATTAGCGGCAGATGAACAAAATGTAAGTCTTACGGAGAAGCTTTGGGAATTCAATTGGGAATCCCTGGAGGGCAGGCGGCGTTGTTTTCGGGAAACATTGAGAAAATTTAGAGAAGCGGCATTTGAAGCTGACTATCAAACGATTCTGCTTCCGCCAACATACATCGCGC
Source organism: Schistocerca nitens (assembly GCF_023898315.1). Taxonomy (NCBI): domain Eukaryota; kingdom Metazoa; phylum Arthropoda; class Insecta; order Orthoptera; family Acrididae; genus Schistocerca; species Schistocerca nitens. Next base: position 519,152,938 of record NC_064615.1, on the reverse strand, counting down.
GTAAGAAGATACGAGAAATTAGGGCTCATACGGAGGCGTACAGATAATCGTTTTTCCATCGCTCTATTTGCGAGTGGAACTGGAGGGGAAATGAGAAGTGGTGGTGCAGAGTACTCTCCGCCACGCACCTTACGGTGTCTTGTTGAGTATTAATGTAGATGTTATGTATAGCGTCACCACCTATCAGTACTTCATGACACTATAGCGGTTGATGCTGAAGTATTCCATTATGTCCCACACAAATTCTGCATTTTTTTAACCGAATTGGCAGAGGAAAACGTGCTGCATTACTTATTGAACGTCTCTCATACGAAGTGAAGAGTGTGGAAAGTAAAAAACGTTCGTGTTGATGGAATGGTTACAGATCAATGATTTCAGTATTGCACAAACATTTCCAAGACTAATGCAGTCGCCTTCTACAGACGCTAGATGCACTTATTTTACAGGCACTCGCTGGCAGTCTAAGTTGTGCTCCGGTAGCGAGCACACTTTAAGACGACTAGGTTGTCTGGAAACACGAAAACATGTATATCAATAACGGCGGGTAAGTCTCTGAAAATCGCCGCTAAATCTACGTAGCTGGATCAGGAGGCACCACAAAGAATATTGGACCATAACACAAAAAGAAAAAATATGACTAACTAATGATGCAGAAGTCACGTCGCAAGAAGTCCTGTAATCCTGAACCAGATCAGGAAACTCATGGTAGACTTATGACTTCTAAGAAACCCCTGCACACGTTGGGTACAAGATGCCCCTAATAGAGATGGGCAAACTCGTTCATCCTTGGGAACTAGTTCACTGCTGATCGTTCTTTTTTGGGAACCATTCATTTTTACTCGTTCACCGTTCATTTGTGCTTGGTATATGGTTCTTATGAAAAACTGAAAACTAGTAGTGTAGGTGACTGAAGGATGGATGGCACCAAGAGGTGGCACTTGCCTCCCCCCTGGAGTATAGAGTTTTTATTCATTACAGAATTCTTACACACTTTTAGAAGTAATTTCTGTGATTCTGCAGAACCTCTCGTTTAGCCAACTGTAGCGTTGTTTGTAACTGAGCGTCCTACCCCTACATATTCTCCGTTTCCGTTAAGTCTGCGTAATGTTCTTTCAACTGGACTGTGATCTTTTTGTTGGCTATTCGTTGTTTAGGTGAAACGTTGAGACTTCTGCCTTAGCGGCACTTGGCTGCAAGCTCCATTTGCGAAAATATTCGACATAGTTGATATATTACTGGTCAATACGGATTCGGTAATCAATAAAGCCTCAGAAACCACTGTACGTTCAAATTAGTAGGCTGCTGTTTGTCACTGATGAACGATAACCCGAAGTTATTCATGAACGTCAAACCGAGAAATGACCTCTTCATTGGTGAAAGTCTAGTTACATGCTGTTGGTATAGGAGAAAATCTGTTCAAAATTTCAAATTATTCGTTAACCAAAATGCAAATAACTTTTTTTAATTACATACTAGTGTTCAGCACCCACGACTGTGTGGAATTCAAATTACGTAAAGCGAACATGAACACAAGCTGCTTCCTCCGATTTTAAATCCACGTGATTTAAAGTATACTGAGGTGACAAAAGTCATGGGATAGTGACATGCACATGTACAGATGGCGGTAGGATCGCGTACACGAGTTATAAAAGGGCAGTGCGTTGGTGGAGCTGTCATTCGTACCCAGGTGATTCACGTGAAAAGGTGTCAAGACGTGATTACGGCCGCACGACGGGAATTAAGGGGCTTTGAACGCGGGATGGTAGTCGGTGCTAGATGCATAAGACATTCCATTCCGGAAATTGTTTGGGAATTTAATATTCGGAGAGCCACATTGTTAAGAGTGTGCCGCAAATACCATATTTCAGGCATTACCTCTCACTACGGACAACGCAGTGGCCAACGGCCTTCACTTAACGACGAAGAGCAGTGGCGTTTGCATAGAGTTGTCAGTGCTAACAGACAAGCAACACTGTGTGCAATAACCACAGAAATCAATGTGTGACGTGCGACGAACTTCTATTAGGCCAGTGTGGCGAAATCTTACGTTAACAGACTATGGCAGCAGACGGACGACACGACTGCCTTTGCTAATAGCACGACATAGCCTGCAGCGGCTCTCCTGGATTCGTGACCATATCGGTTGGACCCCAGACGACTGGAAAACCGAGGCCTGGTCAGATGAGTCCCAATTCCAGTTGGTAAGCTGATGGTAGGATTCCAGTGTGGCGCAGACCTCACGAAGTATGGACCCAAGTTGTCAACAAGGCACTGTGCAAGCTGGTGGTGGCTCCATAGCGGTATGTACTGCGTTGACATCGAAATGATTGGGTCCTCTGGTTGAACTGAACCGATAATGGACAAATGGTTATGTTCAGGTACTTGGAGATTATTTGTAGCCGTTCATGGGCCTCGTGTTCCCAAACAACGATGGACTTTTCATGGATGACAATGTGCCCTGTCACCAGGCCACAACTGTTCGTGATTAGTTTGAGGAACATTCTTGACAATTCGAGCCACCCAGATAGCACAACATGAATCCCATCGAACATTTATGGGACACAATCGAGAGATCAGTTCGTGCACGAAATCCTGACCCGGCAACACTTTCGCAGTTATGAACGGCTATAGAAGCAGCATGCGTCAATATTTCTGCAGAGAGCTTCCAACGACTTATGGAGTCCATGTCACGCCGAGTTGTTGCACTACGCCGGGCAAAAGGAGGTCCGACACGATATTAGGTTCAAAAATGGCTCTGAGCACTATGGGACTTAACATCTATGGTCATCAGTCCCCTAGAACTTAGAACTACTTAAACCTAACTAACCTAAGGACAGCACACAACACCCAGTCATCACGAGGCAGAGAAAATCCCTGACCCCGCCGGGAATCGAACCCGGGAACACGGGCGTGGGAAGCGAGAACGCTACCGCACGACCACGAGCTGCGGACACGATATTAGGTGTCCCATGACTTGTCACCTCAGTGTATATTACTAATTTTTTGTACGTGAAAAATAAACAACATTGTGGGGACAACGTGATATTTTCTGGTGAGTGCTAGCTTTGGAAACATCTACGCGTGTTCATACTTGTTTTCACATTCACTGCATAACATGGCTTTGTCACCTGATGAATCGAGACAGTTTTCGTATGAAACGTTATTGGCCTATTCTTCATTTAAACTGGACTTACCACGTAAGGAACTCTAGTAAAGAGAAGAGGTGATAGTAAAGAAAAGAGGTGATGCACTTAATTGTAGCGTAAGTCAATGGAAGCACGACAGTGCAAAGTTGGAAGTTGAGGCACGTAAGTGGCACCAGATGGTACGTAAGCGGGTGGAGGCATTAGAGGAGAACAGAGTGCAAATGGTAAACGGCATGCACATCGCAATAAAGGAAGGAAAGAAGGCACATAAGGGTATCACGCCCGGTCGATAACGAGGTCATTAGCGAAGGAGCACAAGCTGGAATTGGTTGAGGGTGGGGAAATAATCGGCAGTGTTATTTTCAGAGGAACAATCCCATTTGTCTATAGCAATTTAGGGAAATAAGGGAAAATCTAAATCTGAATGGCCGGGTGGAGATTTGAACCGTTGTACTCCCGAATGCGGACTGACTGTGCTAGCTAACACTGCGTCAACTCGCTCGGCCTGCGGGTTGCAATAAAAACACTGTAACAACCAGCAGTAAATTCAGCCTAGAATTCGAGGAACATCCACAAGTATTTGGTATAGGGGTCTCCATGAGACAAAAACTGTATTCACAATATACAAAAGTCGACAACAGCAAAGTGCAGAATACTGTGCAGCACTAATTAATGCTTACGTGGTGCCACAATAACATGGCTCTTTACATCAGATCTTGAGCTAGCCAAGTACTTCATGGAATCATGTCGTTCAATACTCGGAATGCTGATTAACAAGGACGCTTCAGATATTTCATGAAGGCTACAGGAAGATGAAACATGGCTGTGTAAATGTGTCAGTAGCAATAGGGTATTTTGCAGTACAGTCAAAAATCTTGATAACATTAAAATCTGCTGAGATATTAAAGAACTGGACATCTTTCGGCTTGAAACGTAATATATTTTTAACGGCATTCGGAAGCCCTCCAAAGAAGAGGTTACTGAAATAATAAAAATATTTTCAAAATTAAAAGAGGGGAAATATTTCATGTGTGTGGGCTGAAATATCCGTAAATTCTTCATGGCAAACAAAGTGCGCTCCCCCTCCGCCCCGCCCGCCCCCCCCCCCCATTACATTCAGCACTTAACGAGTATTTTTAAAAATTACGTCTTACGAGTCTTAGATCGCTTCTTATAAAATTGTTTCAGACCACACTTTGCTTATGTCGATAAACTAGCGAATGCGGCAATGCTTCGCAACTGTTAAATATGTATGGGAACTGAACTCCTTTCCCACCTTTCTCTGCCCATCTCTTTCACCCCCCCCCCCAAATCCCCCCCCCTCTCTCTCTCTCTCTCTCTCTCTCTCTCTCTCTCTCTCTCTCTCTCCCCCCCCCCCCCTCTCCCTCTGACCCTGAGTCTTGTTATTCAAAACGAAACCTTCATTGGAAATTGTAGTCGCTAAAATGACTGGGTGAATCGGTTGGGACACTGGTGTACAGACCTATCCAGTTGCTCTATTTATGAAGATAATAGCTTTGTTGAAAGTGTTTCGCATAGTTTTAATCTGCAAACAACTAGGCTTACAAAGTTTCGGACGGTTTAGATTCCGTGGTAGTATTCTCATAATAAGCCGATACTCCATAAATACATCTTTCCTGTTTTCTGTAAGACCGATGGCGAGGAAGAAGGAAAACGAAACAATACATTTTCGTAGTAACACAACAAACAGCATTTTCTTTTTGCAGTCGCTTTTAACAGAAAACTTTACACTGTTCTTTAAAAAAATATGTAGCCCAAGTTAGTGTGAAGTAAATCGGTCAAGGCCTTTTCGACATTTTCGCTAACTACGTTTCCCCACTCTAAATTAATTATACGTTTACATATTATAAACATTAAAATATAGAGCCTATGTCCCTCCGATTGTTCATTAAAACGTCGCGTAAAAAACTGAATAAAATCGGAGAACCTTTCCGAGATTTTTGATATCAAAGTTCCCCTTCATACACTACATGCGTTAAAAATGTAGAGTATGTCCGTTCAAACTTTAATCAGAGTAAATATGAAATAAATCGGTCAAGTACTTTTCGGGATCTTTGGTAACAACGTTAAACAGTGAATTGTCTTTATACACTGGTTTGGATCTATATACCACATATGTTAAGAAAATATGTAGCGTTTGTCCGTCCCAAGGTTTATTAGAGTATCAGGTAAATATCTGAAGTAAATCGTTCATGAACTTTTCGTGATTTTTGGTAACAACGTTAAACAGGGATCTGTCTTTATATATTAGTACAGATTTTAAAAATATATTTAGAAGCCATACACATTGAAAAAAATGTGTTCTACATACGCCCGTAGGCTCAGTAGAGTATCGTGTAAAAATTTTGAAATAAATCAGTCAATAAATTTTAGAGATTTGTGTTCAGACGGACAAAGATCGCGCATGATACTTGGGACCCCATCTATAGCTGTAACTGTCAAAAGATGACTCGGATCAGCAGTCCATCTGTGGGAAAGTCGCCTTTTAACAGCAGGAAGCAGGTGGCAATGCTGTGCTGCTTGCCAGACACGCTGCGTGGACTGAGAGCAGCAGGTGGTGCGTACGGGCAGATGGCGAAGTATGTCCACCTGCAGTTGGGTCAACGATCGCAAGACGTGGCGTCACGAAACAGCACACCTCAAGACTGCTGGCTGCGTCATTTACGAGCTAGGAAGTAGTGCATTGTGTGTGAATAATTAAACACACAGTACTGGGTAGTCGGTGGTAAGCTCTTATGTCTGACACCAGTATCGTTCGAACTGAGATTCGGGATCAGCGGCGTTCAAACTCAACTCCAGCCATACACATATGAAGTACTTGCGAATGCTGGCACAGATCATTAATGGAATTCAGGATTGGTTGTTTCATGTACCGCCAACACCAGTAATAATTTCATAAATGGTTAAAGACGTTAAAACAATGTTCGATTTGCTGCTATACTACGTAAAGGTTGTCTAATTTTTTTATCTGGAACAACAATTTGTACTTTTTCTATGGATCGATGAACTTCAGTAACGGTATTCGCGAGTTGGCCAAAAAGTATAGGGACATAAAACCTGTTAAATTTAGTAGCTTAATGTTTCGAGAACAAAAACGTTCAATATGCTAAAACGTTGTCAGAGTCTGCGGCACAGGGGAGTTTCATTCCGCAATACGTAATCAGCAAAATAAGCGGAAATGCGCTTTGCAGACCATTTAGGCTCTAAAATTTAGATATTTCTATGACAGTTCCGTGAAAAGTTTCATCCTGAACAAAAACAAGAGGTGAAGACGTCTTTCAAAGACTCTGTGTGGCGAGTAATCGTTCCACTCCCTCGACAAATCTATTTGCTTTAATATATCTGTACACAGAATATGTAACTGTACTGCAGAATACATGCTACTTTCTATTTCTTAAACTGTTTATTAGATACTGCAACTGCACACCAGGATCATCCTATCAAACCGAAGTGTCATTCTATGGCAAACAACTTCAAGTTTGATTCACGTAGTGCATCAATTCCCCATTTCGCCATCAGGGAGGTGAAAAAATAGGAACTCTTCATTACATCACAAACATGAAGCCGACATCCGCCATATTACGTAGCCTAAAATATTACGTTCACCGCACTTGTACTCACATGATTCACAGCGACGATACTTCTTGTGACTTCACTCTGTGCCCAGTTTCGACCGTTGGGGATATGTACCGGCTTTTGTGGTCGTATCCTAAATAGCACCTGGTGCTTTTATTGTGTGGAGACGTTGTTGTTTTATCAAAAATGCCATCTTGGGTTAGTTGGGGTGTACTAATCGATCCGATCGTGATCTAAAGTTTAAAAGAATCCCGTTTCATTCGTAAGTGGAGTGGTTCAAGCTATATCTCCTTTTGTATACATGAATTACTGTTGCGCAATTTACTTTCCTTCTTTCCTGTATTTTTCATCGCCTTCCACACCGCAAACGCTCCAACATCCGAGCCTCACTGTATCAACGGTCTCGCCGCCGCACAACACACGATTACGTAATCGCACCGCGCTAATTGTTGGTGCACATGTCATGCCTTGAATTCCTCCCGCCGATAATTATTCACTGTTCACATTTCCTCTCACTTTAAAAATGATTCTGGCTAGAACAGCCGGATATAGCTGTCTTATATGTGTGAGTTTAGTGTGTATGACGGTATCAATGGGAGCGTATACTTTTGCTTCCTTTCTGAAGGAGACTGGCCGAAAACGTATGTGAATGCTGTTTTCATCGTGCCAGCCAGCTGCTCGGTGTGTGAGTAGCAATCTATCCGCTTCACTGTATAGTTTTCCCCTCATGAATTTTGTTGTAAATAATCCACTACATTTCACCAGGGACAATAACATCGAGAATTACAACACCAGAAGAAAAAAAGACATTCATTACGCCACATTACGATTGGCAGTGGCACAAACAGAGGTTCACAATGCTGCAACCAAAAGTTTTGTCACTTACCCAGTGATGTAAAATGCCTGAGAGACAACGAAGTAAAATTTGAAGCTAAATTGAAAACGTTTCTCTTTGACAACTCCTCCTGTTCCGAAGGAGATGATTATTCTAATGTGTAAAAAAAATGGCTTTAAGCACTGTGGGACTTGACATCTGAGGTCATCAGTCCCCTAGACTTAGAACTACTTAAACTAACCTAAGAACATCACACACATCCATGCTCGAGGCAGGATTCGAACCTGCGACCGTAGCAGCAGCGCGGTTCCAGACTGAAGCACCTAGCACCGCTCGGCCACATCGCCCGGCTCTAATGTGTAAATGACGATGGGCAGGAATTACTAACAACTGTCTGCCTTTAATTTAAAAAAAACACAGAAAGGTATTAAATGATCAGTATGGGGGCATATTTTTTTAAAAAAGATTATAATATAAAATGCCTTGATCCACATCATTACGATTTATCGTGAAAATAATATATGGAGCAAGAAACAAAGCACATAACTGTAGACATGTGACAAAGCATGGTCTAGTCTTGCTTACTTTGGAAACCTCAAAGTAAAATTCAAATGTAAACTGAAGCAGATCAAAGTGGGCGTACGTTCCAATTGTGATAAATCTGGTTTTCCTGATAATGACAGTTACTGGTGGGAAATATTTCGGAAAAAGATGAAATACGTTACTGTTGGGAAGGTAGACCTGTATGTTACACCCGTTAGGCTATCATTACTAAAAAAATTACTTACATACATGTTAAAGCAAAATATCAATTTTATGTGGTCTAAAATTTGAGACTATTGCCTTCATGTTTGTAGTATTGCTCGTTGCTGGAACATGTTTAAAAATTATATCGTCTTTTTATCCTGTAAATTGCTATTACTGGTCACACTGACTGAGGCATCATGGGTAAGATTGCAAAGTGAGATGTGTAAACTACAAACTAATGCACTGACAATCTAATAAGAAGACTACTATTATTCGGCAGACATGCAGGTACACCTCTATGCAGTTCTGTTTGACATTTCAATAATCGTTCACTTTGTTGACATATACAAGATACGACAGAATTCCTTGCTTCCTTTTCCATTGCACACGTCTATGGACTAGCAAAGAACAAGTAGGGAAGTTTTTTTGCAAATGTGAACATTAAAATAGTTGTTTGCTATTGATGGAAAGACAGCAAGAGTGGAATTAATGGGATTCCGAAAGCATGTTTTTCACAATACCTACTTCTCTTCGTGGGCATTCGAAATATAACAACAAAAAACAAGTTACATTAACGGGGTCACATGTGTCGTATTACTAGAGCAAATACGCATTCACGAACAGAAAAACTTTCAAAATTGCCTTCCTCACATTACGTCATTCGTGTACGCACTGTAACTTTTAGCATTGACAGCAGTTGCTGCGTGCACACGACAGAAATAATGAACAAGAAGCAATCTTAGTCTGCTAATGTTTTGGACTACTTAAAATGGCGGCAGGCTCTGCCCACTCTGGCTTCAAAACAACGTACAGCAGAAGTCTGTAGTGCCAACTTCCTTCTTTTCTCACCACCATGGTGAAGTCTATACCGCCATCTCTCTTGTTTCTTTACCTCCATGCTTTCAGTGATGCTGAGCGAGCTCGCAGTGTGTTTCTATGGAACCTCCAAGCAGGCCTACAATTTACTCTTGGCACAAGAACTTTGCTAGGGACGGGCTGTTCACTGCGACAAGGTCGCCCGCGGGTTAATGACACTACTTGATACTACTGGAGTTTCACGGAAGACCGCGTGTATGTTCCTTCGCCTACCAAACAATTTAGCCGACCTGAAAAATCGAATCTACGCTGCTGTTGCGGATGTTTCTCGCATCACAATCACATCGAACCAAAATGATACTTAACACTTACATGAAACTTGGAGTTATTTGCAACAAAATGACATCTTCCGATTCTGCGAGTTATCTTAACAAGTTTCTCCATCATTCAAAATTCGTAAAGTCCTTTTTAACTCGCCCTGTACTTTAGTGTAGCTGAGTATAAGGATGAACTTTTAATACACAGTTACCTTTCGCTTTCCACATAAATGTTGGTGACAAAAACGTTCCTGCAAATAGGTTTCGAAAAAGCTACCTCTTGGTCGTGCGCCACTGTCATTGGTTAGTGATTTCAGCGTGTATACAAAATATAGTCCCTTATGATTTTTTATCTTTTTTACATTCTAGAACACGTGCGGCCTATTCACAGAGAACACTAAACTTCTGTTTTTTGATAACCTACATTTACATGTTTTAGTTATCAGCATGCTTCTGACAAGGTCCATATTAATATATCACTACCGTTTATTGTAATATCACTTCACTGATAGTTATTAGCAAATTCCAACCTTTACAATCCATAATAACCCTTATTTCCGTATACGATGACAACGTATAGTGCTTTTACTTTGCATGGAGTTCGTTCGGCCGTGAAACTGGATTCGTATTCGTAAACAATCTCCCCCCCCCCCCTTGCAATCCTCTCATACATTTTCCATGATTTCCCTAACTCATTTCAATCGAATACCGGGAGAGTTCCATCAACAGCGTTCCATGTAACAACATCCTTGATGATATGAAGTTAAAACAGCAAGCATTTTTCCTTAAACTCTCCATATCTATCCACACTATACAGTGGACCTGTTCGTAACAGTCAGAGCAACGAGGAATGCACATCGTACCAGTGGTAAACGTAAACTACAAGCAATGAGAGCGCTATAGTTCGTTGGCAGTATACTAATACCTTTCAGCATCACAAACATTTAACAAATCACCGATATCACGTTGTAGCTAGCTGGTGGAAGCTTTTCTTCGTCTGTATGGCATATTCGCCGACAAGAATCAACCTGCGAATATTTATAAGAATGGACGATAATACGGTAAATTTCCGTTTGCTTATCTACCAAAGTAGACACGAGACCCGAGAACGAACAGTTCTCTAGTGCGTTAATCCACAAACATTCTTTAACAAGAACAGAGCTTTACAGTTCTAAAATGGATCTCATGCAGTATTGGGCATTTCTAAGAAGAACAAACCGTTTATCATAAACTCAGACGTCGAAGCGAATTCTCCGCGTATCCGCTTTTATTTCTTCCGTTTTGTATTGTCACATAAAAAGTTCAGCATCATCAACGCCCGACTATGAATTAAGACGCATGAGTACAGCTTAAGAACGATATTTTGTGCGACGCTGGCTAAGAAATGTACACTCATAATACTGTGTCGTTACACTCATAATACTGTGTCGTGCAGCCTTCCTGCGTCACAACGTGTCTGGCACAAAAGCTTCAGCTCAAAATCTTCCCCACACTTACAGCTATAACAGCCAGACATAAGACGTTTGGTTGGTTTGCGGTAATGGCACAAACAGCGAGGTCATCGGACCCATCGCACTAGGGAAGGAAATCGGTGTGCCCTTTCAAAGGAACACCCCTCATTTGCCTGATGCGATTTAGGGAAATCATGGAAAACATAAATGAAGATGACCGGACGCGGGTTTGAACCGTCGTCCTCCCGAATGCGAGTCCAGTGTGCTAACCACTGCGCCACCTCGCTCAGCCACAAGTTTACAACGCGGAAGAACACTTCAATGTTCTATCTAATTGAACTTGGGATTTCTTTGTGCACTGAGAGATCAATAAGGTGATACTAATTACTAATGTTTAAGTGCGGTTCACGAAAAATACGTGTAACTGTAGACGTTCGATAACGACAGTTGTTTGATCGCAAAGGTTGGCAGTCATGAACTTCCGCGTAGCCAGCGGCACTGTCCCTAAGTCTGCCGACTACTGGCGATTGACGTCTACAAGGCCATACCAAAACATAAGGTAGCGCCGAATTTTTTTTATGTGACGCCACCTTATAGATTCACAGAGGCGAGCAATATCTCTGCTCTTGCATATGTATTTTGATGCCTTTATGTACGAACTTGCAGTTTCCATAAAGATCTAATTCAGTACATCGTGACGTGCCTACAAAATATATTCCGGTAATGAGCATAACAGTTATATGGGGGGGGGGGGGGGGGGGGGCTTAGCTGCGCACGTTTGCAGGGAGCGATCTGTTTTCATGTGATGCGCTTGGGCTACAACTGCACTTATTTGTTTATCTCCACTACCAGGGACACGGTGGGTGCAATGGATATTTTATATACGCGCGTGTGTGTGTGTGTGTGTGTGTGAGAGAGAGAGAGAGAGAGAGAGAGACCAAAGTGGTGTCGCTTTCTACTGGTGGAAAGTGTTCCCATTCTATTGACGGCATGTACACACGGCAATAAGAAATTTCGAAGATAAGATCATAGCAAGATTCTGTGGAAATATGTCATTGTGAAAAGAAAAATTCCAAGTGATCTTGCTCGCAAGAGATTTCCTAATCACCAAAACATGAACTGTATTTTGTTGAACCGTTCTTTGTTCACGCAGCTCGCTAGACAATTGTTCACACATTTTTCTAATGCATCTGTGGAGAAAGTGCCAGCAACCATTGGGTCGACACCGGGCATGTGGTGAAAGGCATTTTCACAATCTCTACCTGATTCTTTCAAACTCTGTGAAACCTTTTTCTTTGTGAGTTCAAACTTAAAATATCTATGTTTCTATTTAATTACAGTGCATCTTACTGTCATGCCAACTTTCTGTAGATCACTTACTGTTAGTTGTTTTAAGATCCGCCAAACACCATTCTCATTGTTTATTCGTTAATACGTGTAAATTGTTTACTTTAACTACAATCACAGAAGAGTTAAAGGAATATAGTCAAATAATTATTTTAGTGCATACCACTGAATGAGATACTTTGTCGTTCACAAAACTAAATTGCAGACAATGCACCCTCAGCAAATATTAACCCTAGCAATATCACAGTCATTTTCCATAAGGCGCATTACCAATTGGGGGGGGGGGGGGGGTGTTACTTTGTGACCACCCTAAATAAATATGAAAAGTGAACAGTTGTTGAAATATATTAACAGCATACTTTTTAGAGGCACTGATGAGTAATCGGGGTCCAGAACCTGATAATACCTTTTTAGCACACTTATAGCAATAAAAACGCACTTTCAATAACGTGCACTATCGATTTTATGACCGCCACAAAAAATTACAAATTTACTTCAGTGTTACTGACTTTTACTTTCAACATACTTTGTAGAGATACTGATTTGTAACTAGGGCCCCAACCTACATCTGGGAAAATTACATCTACTTTACATTTCACTGAAAAATTTAAAACTTACATGGAACCAGGTAGAAGAATTCATTGAACAAAGTTCCTCTAAATTTTGAAATACGAAGAAACTTACAAATTACAATAGTTTCAAAAGGTTAGCATTAAGTATCTCCCCCCCCCCCCCCCCCCCCCCCCCCCTCCCACGTTGGTACTACGAGGGTTAAGATTAAATGAATCGTTAATATTGCACAATGAAACAACATAAGCACACGTACCTCAGGACGAAGCTGAATTTCGAATATACATTATCACGCCTAAAGAACTTACGGTTTCAGATTGAAATGTGGCTCTAAGGGTTTTTCTGTGCCTCTGTACTTTCCTGCTATTTGTGCTGAGGATACAACACAAGTATGACAGCAACGCACAAGAACACTTAACACAAGGGTTTAGAACTGCTGAAACTGCACGCATTGTAGGCAACAATGTACTGAAAATAATACAAAATCCGAAAAATAATCCACACTTCCATAGTAAACTAGTACCAGACTGGATGTTTGTAATTCACTGTCGATATTTCAAGTCCACAGCAAGCAATCTTGTACCAATGAAAATATATCCACGTGAGCTTCGACTAGCGAGTAAGGACTGTATCGATATATCGCGACCAACAGTTTCTTCAACGTGCAATTGGCAGAAGTAGAAAGTGGCTAAACGTTAGTTTTGGGATATCAGCAATTGCTATTATAGTTATTTTTCGATATACATTTTTGGCGGTTTTTAATAACCGCCTGTTAGCTGTTTTGCGATTGACTGATACATTTTTCGACATAAATTTTTGGCGGTTTTTAAAAACCTGTTTTGCAGTTGACTGACACCAAAAAGGCGCCATAAGGAAATCTGTCTGCGTAATATCTTTCTGAGTCAAAATGTTATTGCTAGACGCCGGCGCATTCCAGATCTACTGAATCTTTAATTCTATATCTTAAAATAAAATGGCGCAAAATAGAGTGACGATACTGACTATATAAACTATACGAGAATGGTACTAAACTGCCTAATGCAAGTGTACAGTACTATTGTGCGTAAATAGTTCCCTTCAGAGTTCGTTATCCATGAATATAATAATTAGTGCTGATATTAGGAGCTAACAAGAAAGAGAATAAAAATAACTTTTGCATAAATGTAGACACTCTTCTCGTGCATCATGTGCTTGTGAAATTATTAGTACGAAAGCGAAGGATGAAATTATTCGGAAGTAATTTTATTTTGCTCTAGAGGAGAAGTGTAAATACATTAGCTTGAAACAGGCAACCCCTGTCTCGAAATGACCAAGAGGAAGTGAAAATTTCAAATTTACAACTTCGGCATTTTAGCGAGTCAGGAGAGAAAACTTTATTCTGCATTTGCACTTCATAGTATTTCTTGGGAACCTTGCGGAGGGATTTAACGTGTTTTGAATGCACCCGTAACGACAAAACACACCAACAGAGTTTCAGTCTAGCTATTTACCTGTCGACCCCCACCCCCTCATACGAGTAGTTGCTAGAATTGTTAGTAGTTAATGGAAAGAGTTTCTCGTTCTTACTTTCGACTATCGGTTCCCACTCATAGGAGGAGTGATCTACAGGATGTCCATAAATAAAGTTCGACCGATAGATGGCACTGTAAGCGTCAGAATGCGCATACCAACAGACGACGCGCGGCACACGACTATTTCTCAGTTAGCATCCAAGACGTCCAACAGGACTGCCCCAGTGAGGGATCACGTGCTGCTAGTAAAGCAATTTTACAAGAAGGGTAATCTTGCGCCAGCAGCCCTGCGGAAGGTGTGTGTGAAAAGGGATGAGGGGGAAGAAGACCTACTGAAAGCTTTGGTTTAAATTCTGTATCTTAAAATAAAATGACCGTACAGACTATAAGAAACGTTACTATAATGGCACCAAACTGCCTAATGCAACAAGTATACAGTACTATAATACTGTGTACAAATAGTGCCCCTCTGCTCTCTGGAGAAAATGATTACGAAATTGGAAAAGATAGGGCCTTTCAAAGTACGATGTAGAAAGGGGGGGGGGGGGGGGGAGAGAGCAGTTGATCCAGCGTCGGGTCGAAGACCTGGTCACACCACTGCAGGAGAGGTCGAGCGGTAGTGTCCAAACTTGCTGTGCATATGGAATTACCAGAAACTTATACATGCCTGCGAGCACGATTTATAAAATCCTTTGAAATATCCTGCATTTCTGTCCATACAAAATCACCCATGGTCTGGAGTTTGTTTCCTGCAAGCCTACCAGCGAGTTTAACGTTCGCTCTGGAATTTCTTGCCCTTCTCCAGCGACTTGTAAATAACCAGAATTGCAGCATATGGCCAACGGAAAATCAGCATGAATGTCAACCGGTACCACTTCAGTCTGCAAAGATGTCTATGTGGTGTGACTTGACAACATCGTTTAATGTAGAGCCATATTTTTTCGAGGTCTTGTTACCTGTACCGTCCACGGTAAAAGCTACGAGAGTATTTTGGGCACCGACGTCATCCCAACCCTTCAAAAGCGTGAATATGTGAGCAGGCTAATTTTTATTCGAGATGGCGCTTCTCCGCAGATTGCACAGCTAATGAAGCGACTGCTGCAGAGGCATTTCTGAAATGCTCGAATTACCAGCCGTCATTTCCTACAGCCTTGCCGTCCTTATCACCTGATCTTATTCCGTGTGACTTCTGGCTGTGGGGTTATCTGAAAGGTATTGAGTTCAGTGCTCTAATTACGAACGTAGCTGAATTGAAGGCACGCGTTGCGCATTGCATTCAGAATGTGGCCCCGAGACACAGGAGTTTAAACAGGAGACTGGGATGCCATACGCGGTTGTAGGCCTTTTCGAGGTCTAGGGATACAAAAATGGCGGAGCGACGGGAGCTAAGCCGGAAGGAGAGGAGCTAGTTGAGGCGTAGGAGTTGGTCATTGGCAGAGAAGGAAGGTCGAAAGCAACATTGGGTGTTGGGGAGGAGGTGGCGTTGGTGGAGGTGGTGATCGATGCGCCGGGTAAGGATGGATTCACCGAGGTAAGACATAAAAGGGCGACAGGAAGAGGCATCAGACGGGGGCTTGTTAGATTCTGGGAACATCAGGATACGGGAGGTTTTCCACAGGACAGGGTAGAAGCTGGTGGCAAGGATTACGTTGTAGAGGGCGGCAAGGACAGCAAGGAAGGATGGAGGTCAGTGTTTGAGGTGGCGGTAGGTAATGCGGTCGTGGCCGGGGGCAGTGTTATGTTTAATGCGGAGTGTGAGGATGAAGTCCTGCGTAATGGGAGTGTTAAGTTCCGATGACGTTGTGTGGCCCAAGCACTGGAAGCTAGGAGCTAGGGGAGGAGCGGAGGTATTGCGTTTTATTGTCTCAGGACAATTAAAAAATCAGTTTTTCCCATCCGATGTGGTACGACCTTGTCTTGGTGGATGGGATTACGTAGCTAAGGCCGGTATTACACTATCAAATTTCTTTGTCAAAGATTTGATCAAAGATGTGATCAAATATTCCGTCAAATATATTTGACAAAGATCTTTGACGTAGCGCTAGAAGCGGTATTACACTGTCATCAAATTTTTCGTCAAAGTTAAAGATGGCTGACAACAACTTGTTATTAACCGCAGCAGTTGCACGTAACGCAATTGCATTGTGTGCACATGCGGAAAAGAAGTGGGGAAAAAAGGGAACCATACATACGTGGTTGACAGTCTTAAATTCTGGGATTACAACTTGATAATAAATTCAGTTGGGGGGAGCACACCACAGAACTGCAGAAACGCCTTAACAAATGTGTATTTGCAATTCGAGTGTTAGCAGACATAGGCAACATAAAAATGAAAAAGCTTGCGCCGGCCGGAGTGGCCGTGCGGTTCTAGGCGCTACAGTCTGGAACCGCGAGACCGCTACGGTCGCAGGTTCGAATCCTGCCTCGGGCATGGATGTGTGTGATGTCCTTAGGTTAGTTAGGTTTAAGTAGTTCTAAGTTCTAGGGGACTGATGACCTCAGAAGTTGAGTCCCATAGTGCTCAGAGCCATTTGAACCAAAAAGCTTGCATACTTTGCCTACTTTCATTCCATAATGTCATATGGTATAATATTTTGGGGTAACTCTTCCAGTCAAACAAAAGTTTGCAGAGTCCAAAAGCGTGTAATACTTGTGGAGTAAATTCACGGACGTCCTGCAGAAACCTCTTCAAAGAACTGGGTATACTAACTACTGCCTCTCAGTATATTTACTCCTTAATGAAATTTGTCCTAAATAATATATCTCTTTTTCCAACAAACAACTCAGTTCATACATACAATACCAGGAACAAAAATGATCTGCACAAGGACTTAAAAGCACTTACTTTAGTTCAAAAAGGGGTCCACTAATCAGGAACACTCATCTTCAATAATTTGCCAGCAAACATAAAACATTTAGTTACAAATAAAGATCAGTTTAAAAGAAGCCTGAAAGACGTACTAGTGGCCAACTCCTTCTACTCCATTGACGAAATTTTTAATAGAAACAAATGATGTATTGTATTTATTCATACTATTAGTATTGTTATTTCTGCTTAAAAAAAACTGACATGTTCCGCATCCACGAGGATCTCCTCAGCACGGATCTATGGAACGAAAAACTAATCTAATCTGGGTGAAGCCGTGGGTTTTACGACGACTCGATAAAAGCATTCAACAAAACTTGTTACGCGAGCTTACAGTGGAAGATGTCAAGTCGTACAACAATTACTTAAGAATGGATGAGCATACATTTCTGTATGTGCTCAGTGAAGTGTATCCTCATATCACAAAGCACAATATTCACTTAAGAACTGCTGCATCTTCAGAAGACAGGCTCACTGTAACACTCCGATTCCTTGCTACAGGAGAGGGTTATGTTAGGTTAGGTTAGGTCAGGTCAGGTCTCCAATCTTCTTAATCTATTTGTGTATTCAGGGTGCCTCACGTTGTAAAGCGCCTCATCAGCTTCATACATTTCTATTAATTTTGTAGTTGTCGGCACACACCAATTATATTTACGTGCAATGTTTATAAAAACACTAGAGTTGACAGAACGCTGCAGCGATGCTAGCGCTCCATGTGGTAACATGTCACATTGCAGTGAACAGAAGACAAGCGATTTCTTTGATCAAATCTACAGCGCGGCCCTAGATTTGATCAAATATTGGACGACATTTGACAAAGTTCCTATTACGCCATCAAATATCTTTGACAAAGATTTTTGACAAAGATATTTGACAAAGAAATTTGATAGTGTTAATACCAGCCTAACAGTGCCACAACTGTTGACTCTGAACTCGTGCAGTCATGCACACTGAGCAGCACGATGATATGTGTTCCTGAAACCATAGCCGTCGCAGGGCGATTCATACACTCCTGGAAATGGAAAAAAGAACACATTGACACCGGTGTGTCAGACCCACCATACTTGCTCCAGACACTGCGAGAGGGCTGTACAAGCAATGATCACACGCACGGCACAGCGGACACACCAGGAACCGCGGTGTTGGCCGTCGAATGGCGCTAGCTGCGCAGCATTTGTGCACCGCCGCCGTCAGTGTCAGCCAGTTTGCCGTGGCATACGGAGCTCCATCGCAGTCTTTAACACTGGTAGCATGCCGCGACAGCGTGGACGTGAACCGTATGTGCAGTTGACGGACTTTGAGCGAGGGCGTATAGTGGGCATGCGGGAGGCCGGGTGGACGTACCGCCGAATTGCTCAACACGTGGGGCGTGAGGTCTCCACAGTACATCGATGTTGTCGCCAGTGGTCGGCGGAAGGTGCACGTGCCCGTCGACCTGGGACCGGACCACAGCGACGCACGGATGCACGCCAAGACCGTAGGATCCTACGCAGTGCCGTAGGGGACTGCACCGCCACTTCCCAGCAAATTAGGGACACTGTTGCTCCTGGGGTATCGGCGAGGACCATTCGCAACCGTCTCCATGAAGCTGGGCTACGGTCCCGCACACCGTTAGGCCGTCTTCCGCTCACGCCCCAACATCGTGCAGCCCGCCTCCAGTGGTGTCGCGACAGGCATGAATGGAGGGACGAATGGAGACGTGTCGTCTTCAGCGATGAGAGTCGCTTCTGCCTTGGTGCCAATGATGGTCGTATGCGTGTTTGGCGCCGTGCAGGTGAGCGCCACAATCAGGACTGCATACGACCGAGGCACACAGGGCCAACACCCGGCATCATGGTGTGGGGAGCGATCTCCTACACTGGCCGTACACCACTGGTGATCGTCGAGGGGACACTGAATAGTGCACGGTACATCCAAACCGTCATCGAACCCATCGTTCTACCATTCCTAGACCGGCAAGGGAACTTGCTGTTCCAACAGGACAATGCACGTCCGCATGTATCCCGTGCCACCCAACGTGCTCTAGAAGGTGTAAGTCAACTACCCTGGCCAGCAAGATCTCCGGATCTGTCCCCCATTGAGCATGTTTGGGACTGGATGAAGCGTCGTCTCACGCAGTCTGCACGACCGGCACGAACGCTGGTCCAACTGAGGCGCCAGGTGGAAATGGCATGGCAAGCCGTTCCACAGGACTACATCCAGCATCTCTATGATCGTCTCCATGGGAGAATAGCAGCCTGCATTGCTGCGAAAGGTGGATATACACTGTACTAGTGCCGACATTGTGCATGCTCTGTTGCCTGTGTCTATGTGCCTGTGGTTCTGTCAGTGTGATCATATGATGTATCTGACCCCAGGAATGTGTCAATAAAGTTTCCCCTTCCTGGGACAATGAATTCACGGTGTTCTTATTTCAATTTCCAGGAGTGTATATCACTTGTAACAGACCCCATTTGTGTTGAGACGCATACAGCGTCATCTGTTGGTAATATTTTCGTTAAACGTTTTTTTGTTCCATTCCCCCTGCATCAATAATTTGCTGATCAAATTTGCTCTCATTCTGAGAAGTGATTCTCTTCCTATAGCGGTTTGAAACTGGTAACCTTGTATATTTAACTCGAAAAACTTTTTATATATATATCCAAGATCGCATTAATTAATATTTATTACTGATGACCGGTTTCGACAGTTGAAACTGTTATCTTCAATATTCAAAAAAACTTGTTGGTTATAAGTCGTGATCCGTTATGCCATGTCGTCGTTATGGTGGAGAACACATAGCCTTTGTTAAAACTAAAACCATATCTAGATGAAAAGTACCTTGTACAATGAGCAATACATTTAGCACTCCACTGAAGCTTGCCAGTTCTTGGAATGCGCGATATGTTGTAAAAGTGACCATTTGTAGAAATGTGAATTTTAGCCTGCTGGAATCGGACTTGTGAAGTCAAATGAAGTTGTGTCACAAGTTGTAGTTTTATCTTGGGTAGTTTTAAGTGTTTAGTTCGTTTATCGAATGGACGTTAATTGACCACAACATTTAATCGCGTTAACGTTCTATAATGAAATAAGCATTGCATTGCGTACCTGTAAATATTTTTAAGCGAACATTGATAGCGCCAATGATACTATACCAAACATTACTTCGTCATTTTTGAAACACAAGTGTGAAGCGAAGATTCCATCAGATGGACTGTCCCAGGGGAGCATTCAAGTCTCTTTGTGGTTGCCTTCGGTAACTGCATAGGTGACCACTGTTCATGTAAAGGAAACGATAGTGATTGAGACATGAGACAGTTACTGATACGGCGAATACGTCACGTGCGTGTAATTGTACAGAAAAAATCAAAAAACTTCGATGCCGCCATCTTTAGCGCTTGCGAATGCTTCTACAATTTACGTCTGAATGTTCGATGAATGTTCTGAGAAAATAAAGCAAGCCAGAGTTACTGAGAAAACACCTTTACTGGATTCGAAAGGGATCACCATTAGCTACAACACTTTTTTGATATCGATTCGGTTGTGAAGCGGTTGGTAATTGTCAACAAGCGCTTCTTGTGGAATCGCTTGAAGCACTTGTGATCACGCTTTGTTGGATATCCGCATCATTACAGGAGACTAGATGTGGTGCTACCAAAACGATCCAGAGGCAAAATGACTCTGGCATGGTATTCATCGTCTTCCCCGACTCACAAAAAAAGTCATCTGAAAAATCTAAGATTAAGACGATGTTCGTCGCCTTTTTCGACAGCAAGAGCTTCAACCGCAATGAATTTCTGTCCTGTAACGACGCTGATATCAAACAATGCGTGACGACCATGCTTCCAGCAATTCCTCATGGGGAAACGTTTGCTTGCAGTTCCCAAGAGCTTCACAACCATTGTCAGAAGTGTATTGCAGCTAATGGCAGTTAGTCAGAAGGCCAGTAAGGATATTTTGTTTGTAACTCTTGTTTCCCTTAATTTTCTGAGACCATTTACCAGACTTCTCAGACGCACCTTGTAGCCTGTCCAGGAAACTTTTCATTCAAGCCAGTGTAGCGACACTCCGTCCCGAACGGATTATAATAACAATGACTTATAAAATAATAAACATTATTATAGATTGCTTGTGATGCAAAGGCTATACTGAAACCTTGATAGTAACTCTGTACTTCAACATTTAACCACAAACTAATTATTACTAGAAATATCCGCAAATGGATCGGTGGCACAGGCTTCTATCTGCAAAGTCAGTATTAGTACGGGTATCCACTCCACACCAACCAATAGCTAATGACATTATTTACATGAGCCGGAATATCTGCGTAGCAAGCTTAGCGCATTGCACACGTGACCAACATCAAAGGGAAATAATCACATGGCTTTTACAAGTGTATATACTGCTTGTTCCATAAAAACACGGGAGAACTGCCGGATATCAGTAACGTCCTGCCACGATATTTCGGCGCAGAGTCTTCTGGCCATAAAAACGGGTATTCATTGGACAAACATATTATACTAGAACTGACATGTGATTACATTTTCACGCAGTTTGGGTGCATAGATCCTCAGAAATCAGTACCCAGAACAACCACCTCTGGCCGTAATAACGGCCTTGATACGCCTGGGCATTGAGTCAAACAGAGCTTGGATGGCGTGTACAGGTACAGCTGCCCGTGCAGCTTCAACACGATACCACAGTTCATCAACAGTAGTGACTGGCGTATTGTGACGAGCCAGTTGCTCGGCCACCATTGACCAGACGTTTTCAGTTGGTGAGAGATCTGGAGAAAGTTCTGGCCAGGGCAGCAGTCGAACATTTTCTGTATCCAGAAAGGCCCACACAGGACCTGCAACATGCGGTCGTGCATTATCCTGCTGAAATGTAGGGTTTCGCAGGGATCGAATGAATGGTAGAGCCACGGGTTGTAACACATCTGAAATGTAACGTCCACTGTTCAAATGCGGCGTCAAGGGTAACCGCAGCCATGGTCTCCGAGCTGATAGTCCATGCTGCTGCAAACGTCGTCGCACTGTTCGTGCAGGTGGTTGTTGTCTTGCAAACGTCTCCATCTGTCGACTCAGGGATCGAGACGTGGCTGCACGATCCGTTACAGCCACGCGGATAAGATGTCTGTCATCTCGACTGCTAGTGATACGAGGCTATTGGAATCCAGCACGGCGTTCCGTATTACCCTCCTGAACCCACCGATTCCATATTCTGCTAACAGTGATTGAATCTCGACCAACGCGAGCAGCAATGTCGCGATACGATAAACCGCAATCGCGATAGGCTACAATCCTACCTTTATCAAAGTCGGAAACGTGATGGTGCGCATTTCTCCTCCTTACACGAGGCATCACAACAACGTTTCACCAGGCAACGCCGGTCAACTGCTGTTTGTATATAAGAAATCGGTTGGGAACTTTCCTCATGTCAGCACGTTGTAGGTGTTGCCACCGGCACCAACCTTGTGTGAATTCTCTGAAAAGCTAATCATTTGCATATCACGACATCTTCTTCCTGTCGGTTAAATTTCGCGTCTGTAGCACATCATCTTCGTGGTGTAGCAATTTTAATGGCCAGTAGTGTATATGAAATAAAATCAATAACTTCTGAACGGTTTGCGTTAGGACGTTCAAACTGCACAGTTGGTTGAGGGGCATGATGGGAATTAGTATGTGAATATAGTTTGGTTAAGCGACGAAGTCCAGTTTCATTTGGATGGGTTCGTCAAATATCAAAACTGGTGAATTTGGGGGACCTTTAATCCGCATTTCGCGATCGAGAAGTCCCTTCACCCTCGACATGTGATTTTGTGGTAGGCAATGTCCAGTCACGAAATAATCGGTGCGATTTTCCTTGGTCGCACGGTGACTACCGAACGGTACGTGAAAGGTTTGTAAGATGATTTCATTGAGAGGCCAGACAAACGCGTGGTTCCTGAAGAGGGGCAGCAGCCTTTTCAGTAGTTGCAGGGGCAACAGTCTGGATGATTGACTGATCTGGCCTTGCAACACTAACCTAATGGCCTTGCTGTGCTGGTACTGCGAACGGTTGAAAGCAAGGGGAAACTACAGCCGTAATTTTTCCCGAGGGCATGCAGCTTTACTGTATGGTTAAATGATGATGGCGTCCTCTTGGGTAAAATATTCCGGAGGTAAAATAGTCCCCCATTCGGATCTCCGGGCGGGGACTACTCATGAGGATGTCGATATCAGGAGAAAGAAAACTGGCGTTCTACGGATCGGAGCGTGGAATGGCAGATCCCTTAATCGGGCAGGTAGGTTAGAAAATTGGAAAAGGGAAATGGATAGGTTGAAGTTAGATATAGTGGGAATTAGTGAAGTTCGGTGGCAGGAGGAACAAGACTTTTGGTCAGGTGAATACAGGGTTATAAATAGAAAATCAAATAGGCGTAATGCAGGAGTAGGTTTAATAATGAATAAAAAAAATAGGAGTGCGGGTAAGCTACTACCAACAGCATAGTGAACGCATTATTGTGGCCAAGATAGACACGAAGCCCATGCCTACTACAGTAGTACAAGTTTATATGGCAACTAGCTCTGCAGATGATGAAGAAATTGATGAAATGTATGATGAGATAAAAGAAATTATTCAGGTAGTGAAGGGAGACGAAAATTTAATAGTCATGGGTGACTGGAATTCGAGAGTAGGAAAAGGGAGAGAAGGAAACATAGTGGGTGAATATGGATTGGGGGAGAGAAATGAAAGAGGAAGCCGTCTGGTAGAATTTTGCACAGAGCATAATTTAATCATAGCTAACACTTGGTTCAAGAATCATGAAAGAAGGTTGTATACATGGAAGAAGCCTGGAGATACTGACAGGTTTCAGATAGATTATATAATGGTAAGACAGAGATTTAGGAACCAGGTTTTAAATTGTAAGACATTTCCAGGGGCAGATGTGGATTCTGACCACAATCTGATGGTTATGAACTGTAGATTAAAACTGAAGAAACTACAAAAAGGGGGGAATTTAAGGAGATGGAACCTGGATAAACTGACTAAACCAGAGGTTGTAGAGAGTTTCAGGGAGAGCATAATGGAACAATTGACAAGAATAGGGGAAAGAAATACAGTATAAGAAGAATGGGTAGCTTTGAGGGATTAAGTAGTGAAGGCAGCAGAGGATCAAGTAGGTAAAAAGACGAGGGCTAGTAGAAATCCTTGGGTAACATAAGAAATATTGAATTTAATTGATGAATGGAGAAAATATAAAAACGCAGTAAATGAACCGGGCAAAAAGGAATACAAACGTCTCAAAAATGAGATCGACAGGAAGTGCAAAATGGCTAAGCAGGGATCTACATCTACATCCATACTCCGCAAGCCATCTGACGGTGTGTGGCGGAGGGTACCCTGAGTACCTCTATCGGTTCTCCCTTCTACTCCATCTCGTATTGTTCGTGGAAAGAAGGATTGTCGGTATGCCTCTGTGTGGGCTCTAATCTTTCTGATTTTATCCTCATGGTCTCTTCGCGAGATATACGTAGGAGGGAGCAAAATACTGCTTGACTCTTCGGTGAAGGTATGTTCTCGAAACTTTAACAAAAGCCCGTACCGAGCTACTGAGCGTCTCTCCTGCAGAGTCTTCCACTGGAGTTTATCTATCATCTCCATAACGCTTTCGCGATTACTAAATGATCCTGTAACGAAGCGCGCTGCTCTCCGTTGGATCTTCTCTATCTCTTCTATCAACCCTATCTGGTACGGATCCCACACTGCTGAGCAGTATTCAAGCAGAGGGCGAACAAGCGTACTGTAACCTACTTCCTTTGATTTCGGATTGCATTTCCTTAGGATTCTTCCAATGAATCTCAGTCTCGCATCTGCTTTACCGACGATCAACTTCATATGATCATTCCATTTTAAATCACTCCTAATGCGTACTCCCAGATAATTTAAGGAATTAACTGCTTCCAGTTGCTGACCTGCTATTTTGTAGCTAAATGATAAGGGATCTATCTTTGTATGTATTCGCAGCACGTTACACTTGTCTACATTGAGATTGAATTGCCATTCCCTGCACCACGCGTCAATTCACTGCAGATCCTCCTGCATTTCAGTACAATTTTCCATTGTTACAACCTCTCGATACATCTGCAAAAAGCCTCAGTGAACTTCCGATGTCATCCACAAGGTCATTTATGTATATTGTGAATAGCAACGGTCCTGTGACACTCCCCTGCGGCACACCTGAAATCACTCTTACTTTGGAAGACTTCTCTCCATTGACAAGGACATGCTGCGTTCTGTTATCTAGGAACTCTTCAATCCAATCACACAATTGGTCTGATAATCCATATGCTCTTACTTTGTTCATTAAACGACTGTGGGGAACTGTATCGACCGCCTTGCGGAAGTCAAGAAACACGGCATCTACCTGTGAACCCGTGTCTATGGCCCCCTGAATCTCGTGGACGAATAGCGCGAGCTGGGTTTCACACGACCGTCTTTTTCGAAACCCATGCTGATTCCTACAGAATAGATTTCTAGTCTCCAGAAAAGTCATAATACTCGAACATAATACGTGTTCCAAAATTCTACAACTGATCGACGTTAGAGATATAGATCTATAGTTCTGCACATCTGTTCGACGTCCCTTCTTGCAAACGGGGATGACCTGTGCCTTTTTCCAATCATTTGGAACGCTACGCTCTTCTAGAGACCTACGGTACACCGCTGCAAGAAGGGGGGCAAGTTACTTCGCGTACTCAGGTCCAGCGGCCTTTCCTCTTTTGAGCTATTTTAATTGTTTCTCTATCCCTCTGTCGTCTATTTCGATATCTACCATTTTGTCATTTGTGCGACAATCTAGAGAAGGAACTACAGTGCAGTCTTCCTCTGTGAAACAGCTTTGGAAAAAGACATTTAGTATTTCGGCCTTTAGTCTGTCATCCTCTGTTTCAGTACCATTTTGGTCACAGAGTGTCTGGACATTTTGTTTTGATCCACCTACCGCTTTGACATAAGACCAAAATTTCTTAGGATTTTCTGCCAAGTCAGTACATAGAACTTTACTTTCGAATTCATTGAACGCCTCTCGCATAGCCCTCCTCACACTACATATCGCTTCGCGTAATTTTTGTTTGTCTGCAAGGCTTTGGCTATGTTTATGTTTGCTGTGAAGTTCCCTTTGCTTCCGCAGCAGTTTTCTAACTCGGTTGTTGTACCACGGCGGCTCTTTTCCATCTCTTACGATCTTTCTTGGCACATAATCATTTAACGCATATTGTACGATGGTTTTGAACTTTGTCCACTGATCCTCAACACTATCTGTACTGTTGTGTTGAGCCGTCAGGTACTCTGTAATCTGCTTTTTGTCACTTTTGCTAAACAGAAAAATCTTCCTACCTTTTTTAATATTTCTATTTACGGCTGAAATCATCGATGCAGTAACCGCTTTATGATCGCTGATTCCCTGTTCTGCGTTAACTGTTTCAAATAGTTCGGGTCTGTTTGTCACCGGAAGGTCTAATATGTTATCGCCACGAGTCAGTTCTCTGTTTAACTGCCCAAGGTAGTTTTCAGATAAAGCACTTAAAAAAATTTCACTGGATTCTTTGTCCCTGCCACCCCTTATGAACGTTTTAGTCTCCCAGTCTATATCCGGCAAATTAAAATCTCCACCCAGAACTGTAACATGGTGGGGAAATCTACTCGAAATATTTTCCAAATTATCCTTCAGGTGCTCAGCCACAACAGCTGCTGAGCCAGGGGGCCTATAGAGACATCCAATTACCATGTCTGAGCCTGCTTTAACCGTGACCTTCACCCAAATTATTTCACATTTCGGATCTCCATCAGTTTCCTTCGATACTATTGCACTTCATATCGCTATAAACACGCCTCCCCCTTCACTGTCCAGCCTGTCTCTGCGGTATACATTCCAATCTGAGTTTAGGATTTCATTACTGTTCACGTCTGGTTTCAGCCAACTTTCTGTCCCTAGTACTATATGGGCGTTGGGACCGTTTATTAATGAGAGCAGTTCTGGGACCTTTCTATAGACGCTCCTGCAGTTTACTATTAGCACATGGCTAGAGGACAAATGTAAGGATGTAGAGGCTTATCTCACTAGAGGTAAGATAGATACCGCCTACAGGGAAATTAAAGAGACCTTTGGAGAAAAGAGAGCCACTTGTATGAATATCAAGAGCTCAGATGGGAACCCAGTTCTAAGCAAAGAAGGGAAAGCAGAAAGGTGAAAGGAGTATATAGAGGGTCTATACAAGGGCGATGTACTTGAGGACAATATTATGGAAATGGAAGAGGATGTAGATCAAGATGAAATGGGAGATACGATACTGCGTGAAGAGTTTGACACAGCACTGAAAGACCTGAGTCGACACAAGGCCCCGGGAGTAGACAACATTCCATTGGAACTACTGACGGCCTTGGGGAGAGCCAGTCCTGACTAAACTCTACCATCTGGTGAGTAAGATGTATGAGACTGGCGAAATACCCTCAGACTTCAAGAAGAATATAATAATTCCAATTCCAAAGAATGCAGGTGTTGACAGATGTGAAAATTACCGAACTATCAGTTTAATAAGTCACAGCTGCAAAATACTAACGCGAATTCTTTACAGACGAATGGAAAAACTGGTAGAAGCCGACCTCGGTGAAGATCAGTTTGGATTCGGCAGAAATGTTGGAACACGTGAGGCAATACTGACCCTACGACTTATCTTAGAAAATAGATTAAGGAAAGGCAAACCTACATTTCTAGCATTTGTAGACTTAGAGAAAGCTTTTGACAATGTTGATTGGAATACTCTCTTTCAAATTCTAAAGGTGGCAAGGGTAAAATACAGGGAGCGAAAGGCTATTTACAATTTGTACAGAAACCAGATGGCAGTTATAAGAGTCGAGGGACATGAAAGGGAAGCAGTGGTTGGGAAGGGAGTGAGACAGGGTTGTAGTCTCTCCCCGATGTTATTCAATCTTTATATTGAGCAAGCAGTAAAGGAAACAAAAGAAAAATTCGGAGTAGGCATTAAAATCCATGGAGAAGAAATAAAAACGTTGAGGTTCGCCGATGACATTGTAATTCTGTCAGAGACAGCAAAGGACTTGGAAGAGCAGTTGAACGGATTGGACAGTGTCTTGAAAGGGGGATATAAGATAAACATCAACAAAAGCAAAACGAGGATAATGGAATGTAGTCGATTAGGAAATGAGATAAAGTAGTAAAGGAGTTTTGCTATTTGGGGAGCAAAATAACTGATGATGGTCGAAGTAGAGAGGATATAAAATGTAGACTGGAAATGGCAAGGAAAGCGTTTCTGAAGAAGAGAAATTTGTTAACATCGAGTATACATTTAAGTGTCAGGAAGTCGTTTCTGAAAGTATTTGTATGGAGTGTAGCCATGTATAGAAGTGAAACATGGACGATAAATAGTGTGGACAAGAAGAGAATAGAAGCTTTCGAAATGTGGTGCTACAGAAGAATGCTGAAGATTAGATGGGTAGATCACATAACTAATGAGGAGGTACTGAATAGAATTGGGGAGAAGAGGAGTTTGTGGCACAGCTTGACCAGAAGAAGGGATCGGTTGGTAGGACATGTTCTGAGGCCTCAAGGGATCACCAATTTAGTACTGGAGGGCAGCGTGGAGGGTAAAAATCGTAGAGGGAGACCAAGAGATGAATACACTAAGCAGATTCAGAAGGATGTAGGTTGCAGTAAGTACTGGGAGATGAGAAGCTTGCACAGTATAGAGTAGCGTGGAGAGCTGCATCAAACCAGTCTCAGGACTGAAGACAACAACAACATCCAAAGTGACCATGACTTCGACAAGATGTAGTTCATGCAAGAAGGAGCTCGACCCCAACGAAGCAGGAGAGTGTTTGATGTCCTGGAGGAGCACTTTGGGAACCTCATTCTGGCTCGGGGTACCCAGAGACCACTGGGATGGGCCTCGATTGACCACAATATTCTCCTGCTCTGAACACAAGCGACTCCTTTGTTTGGGGCTGTGTTAAAGACAAGGTTTACAGCAGTAACCACAAAACCATTGCTGAGCTGAAAACAGCCATTCAGGAGGTCATAGGCAGCATCGATGTTCCAACACTTCAGCGGGACATGCAGAATTGCGCTTTTCGTCTGCGCCACATCATTGCCAGTGATGGCAGTCATATCGAACATGTTATAACCTAAATCCGGATTTCTGTTTGTTATTCTGTTTTCTTAATTTTATTTAGTAATAAATCTCATCACATTCAGCTATTGCGAATACGTTAACCTGGACGTAAATGTTTTAATGTATATTTGTATATCTTTACTGCAAGAGAGCCTGTTTCCACTAACAAAGCGAATAATCGAGAAGCAGGACTCATGAAGAAAGAGAAGATGCTTGTTGACATGAAAGCATGACTGGTGGATTGGCTTTTGTGTGTGAGGAGACGGATAAAACACTTAACTTGGTATCCCCCGCATATCAATTTGAATTGCGCGAAGACAGTGGCACTGTTGAGCAAACTGTGAACGGTACTTTCTTTCCTTGATGAAGTATGACAATTTTCGCATGTGCAGGGGATATATATATTTTTTCCCAAAATATTTATCATTAACATTTTTACATAATAACGTAACATAACAGAATATAGCAGCAAACTATTTTATAAATGATTATATACTCTACAACATGTTCACGTTTTAGTCTTCAGTACAAAAATCTGTAAGAAACTGTACACTGAGTTATGTCTTAGGTGACAATTTTGTAGAATTCATATTGTACACCTTTTTTTTAACGTAAGGTTTTACACCAATATATAGTCATAAGCTTTATGTATTGGAATCTTGAGAAATTCGCATATGTAATCCTGTATTTTGGATGACAGGTTACTTTCTTGCGTTCATCCCTAAACGTGCCAGATACCGTAAGTTGTCTTTTAATTTTAACTCCAAAAATTGTATGAGTTGTGTGCAGCGTGAACCACATTGTTGAGTGTCACTTTGCTTTGGAAAATGGTTCCCAATCAGTTATCAAGGCATTTGAGACCTGTATATTGCTTGTATCCATTCTTTTAATCAGTCGAATCAAATCCCTTGCTGTGTCCCACATCGCAACAGATTTCGGGCGAGCCCCTGATGCGGCATCGTACGTGCATGATAGATTTGGAGGGTACGATGACTGTGATTTCACTTGAATAAGTCTTAAACTGTTTGTATCAATCACTGAAATGAAACTGTTCCATGAGTGCCACATAGTAAGACACAGTACATACAAATATACTCTGTTGTAAATGTCTCCATGCTGTGTGTTCGAATTGTACACACTTTAGAACTGCAGTTTCTGAACAACAAATGTTACCTGTCTGTTTTTTTCGAAACAATCATATAACATATTTAAAGTCATAATCAAGGATCCATTTTATTGGAATATTTGATCGACGCTGCGGATAAAGATATACACACATCAAAAAAAGTTTTGTATCACCTCGGTTCCGAGAGTGCCGGAAGCTGTACAGAAAATAGGAATAGAGATTAACATAAACATAATTTCCATCCTTTTTATTCATGAAAATTGTCGTCCATGAAGACGAATGCCTCGCCAATATGCTGCCGATATGATTGCACTATCGGCCGGAGGATGGCATTCACGTATTGTACAGCCTTACGGCGCTTTCCATGACCACCAGCGGCGTACGTCGGCCCCACATAATGCCACCCCAAAACAGCAGGGAACCTCCACCTTGCTGAACTCACTGGACAATATGTCTAAGGCGTTCAGCCTGACGGGGTTGCCTCCAAACACGTCTCCGACGATTGTTTGGTTGAAGGCATATGCGACACTCATCGGTGAAGAGAACTTGATGCCAATCATGAGTGGTCCATTCGGCATGTTGTTGGGCCTATCTGTACCGCGCTGCATGGTGTCGTGGTTGCAAAGATGGACCTCGCCATGGACGTCGGAAGTGAAGTTGCGCATCATGCAGCCTATTGCGCACAGTTTGAGTCGTAACACGACGTCCTGTGGCTGCACGAAAAGCATTATTCAACATGGTGTTCCTCCGAGCCATAATCCATAGGAAGCGATCATTCACTGCAGTAGTAGGCCTTGGGTGGCCTGAGCGAGGCATGTCATCGACAGTCCCTCCCTGTCCTCCATGTTCGAACAACATCTCTTTGGTTCATTCCGCGATGCCTAGGCACTTCCCTTGTTGAGAGTCCTTCCTGGCACAAAGTAACAATACGGACGCGATCGAACTGCGGAATTGACTCTCTAAGCATGGTTGAACTACAGAAAACATAGGTCGTGTACCTCTTTCCTGGTGGAACGACTGGAACTGATCGGCTGTCGGACCAACTCCGTCTAATAGGCGTGTATAGTAACATCCCTGAACAGCCAAAGGGATTGTGTCTGTGGTACAGTGTCCACAGTCAAGGTCTATCTTCAAGAGTTCTGGGAACTGGGTTGATGCAAAACTTTTTTTATGTGTATATAAATAACAGCACCAGTGACTGACAGTAGCTGACAAATGTAACATTACTTTTCATTTACTCTTGTATCCAGATTTATACGCGTCATATAAATGAGAGAACACTGAAAGAAGATTCTGGACGGTGTCGAACACTCGGGCTGCCAGGGGAGTCAGGTAGTCCACCACCCTTGGAGCTGTTTTTGGGGCAGGGCGCGCTGGGAGATGCGCAGTTCAGCGGCTCATCGGCCACCACACAGTCTTTTGTAGTGCTGCCTTTGTTTCCCATCCATCGTGTGAAAACACAGATAAGATCTCCTGTCGTACAAGCCCCCCAGCCATGACCGCTTTACAACCCAGTATTGGAAGAAAGAGGAACCCATTTTAGCAGAAGGCACTATTGTACACAAAAGTAAAAAGCTGAATTTTTCTCTGAAAAGCACCAGATGCCACACACAAACATCTCGAAATTCCCATGGGAAAACACAGTTTTTGGCCTTTGAAAGCGTGAGACATCTGATTTTGCAAAAATCAAATGTTTACACAAATAAGACTCGCAGGTACTGGCTAACATAAATAAACTAGAGGTTAGACAGAGAAGCTCGACTGTGTCGATGAGAACCCGCCTATTGATCACAGAGAGAGAATGAAAGAGAGACGTGATTTTTTGTGTGTGTGTTAACTGACAGAATGCTTGTTACTGGTTAACCGACTACAGATTAGCCCAGGGAAGGAATCTAGTGTGTACTAAGAAGCAGTTTTACCGGTAGTGCTCGAAAAATCCGTAGCCCAGATAATATGAATAGAGTAAGAGACGCAAAATGTAGCAATGTGAGGTTTCCTTTTCGTAAACATTCGATCAGAAATTATCTCACTTCTTCGAAAGACTTGACTTTCGGAGGCCTCCATAGCCAGAAATTGTCTCCACTGGCACGCCAAACCATGAGAGCTGGTGTGTCGAGGGAGTTAGAGAAATTTCGGGCTGATTTGCGCTTTGACGTGGGAGAGGGTCACTGGTGCCCTCGATGACTAATTCAGCAGCCATTCCAACCTCCACTTACAATTACTGTGGTGAGGTTCAGCTGCAACTTATAAAGGCACATTTGCATGCCGAGCGTGAGTTTCCGCGGAAACGCGAAATATTAATTAAATAAATAATCAGTGACTAATAAATAAAGCCTATGGCACACAACTGCAGCGCTGTGTCGCTGATAAAGACAAAAGAATAATTACGTTACTCTTATGTCTGTTTAAGAGAGGAGAGAGCTCAGGTAGAAGTGGTGAGAGAAGCACGTATTTTATTTTATTGTCTGGCACACCGCCATATTTTCATGTTATAGAAGAATACTGCGAGTTGCAACCACACTAGGCACTCGATTCTGTAATGAATTTATATTTATAAAAGTAAGTAGGATTATGAACTGTAGGCTATTTCATTGAATATATCTGATTTAACAAACTGTGTAACTTTTTATGTTTAGTAGACAATCACCTCTGTACGACGTATTGGCATGGCTGGCAAATCATTGTAATATTGAGATTAGATCATGAGTCCGTACCTACCGCAGCAGTCTTTGGAAACGATTTAATTACGAAGTCCGATTATTTCAGTTTTCTTTCACGGTCAACTACGAGTTACATTGCCTTTTCCAAATAGCCATTGTCAAGCGTCTGATACCGAATAATTAAACGTCCACGTTCCAGATAAGCAAATACCAATTACAACCAATCATCATACATACAGAATAATTAATCATTAATATTTTATTCCATTTTATTTTTTATTTATTTTATATTGGCGACTGCGTGTCGGACTTGTTATTTTGTCATTTGTTACATTGTTCTTTTTGTTTCATGTCAAAAATCAACTTTCTGGACCTGGACGTGAATGTATGAGAGATAATGAAAATCTGAAGATATTTTCCAATTCTAAAGTTTTGCCGGAAGACGCAATGAAGCTTCCAGCAAAATAAGGTAAGACGCAGCATCTTTGCATTAGCAGGCTTGACCAGACGTATAATTCAGTGTATTAGCTTTTCAGTAAATTCTGTAGTGTTTCTTTCGCGCATAACAGTTTTCAGTAACAAATTTCATTCTTAGCACTTTTTCCTAAACAATAACGTATCCAACAATACCAATACACGAGTGTACAATATGGCCGACTTCTGTACGATATGATGTAACATGGCCAGCAGCCATTACCAATAATCTCAAATTCAGTTTATATTTTTAAATTAACGGGACAGCCATTGTTGCTACGAGCGATTCATGCTCAACTGCATTTCATTTTAAAATCAGTGTCAAATATTTTCTTGAAACATAAATCACGTGTGGCATGGTAATGACTAGAAATCAATACGCAAAAATGGAACAGCAAAGACGTACTATTCAGACACAATCCGACTCGGACGAGAGACAAATGTTAGAAAATGACTTTACGACAGCAACCGGTAGTGACGATTTATCAAACATTGACGCAAGTGTTGACGGAAATTTTGACAATAGGCCGTCCACCACAAAAATTTCAAAGTCTCAGTCAGAGCCCATGTTAATGCATGACGTCACGTCTAATGACGCGGCGGGGGCACAGACGTTGCAAACGGTAAACATTGCCGACATGTTACAAATGATAATGAAACAGAACGCCGAAAACATGGCAACCTTACAGACACAAAATGACGAAATTAAATCTGACCTCATAGCACTCAAGACGAGTAATGACACTTTATGTAAACGTGTGGAACTTATAGACGCCACACTGACCAAACAGATGACTGAACTCAGTACTAAATTTTCCCAGCTTAATACGACACAAGAAAAGACTACAACTGACGTAGCACTTTTACAGACACAAATAAAAAATCTTAATGTCACGTGTGAAGTTCTTACTGAACAAATTCAAACATATCCTTCAGTACACGACAACCTTGAAAAACGAATTACTGACGTACAGAATAAATTTGACAATGTTGAACAACACCTGACTGACATCTTACAATCTGATGCTACAGCTCATTTTCAAAACATTAATAAAGAATTTCATGATTGGGTAGTGAACAAAGACAAACATTTTGATAGATGCCTACGTGAAAATTTACCAACAATTGTGCACGACTCCGTAGCGCAATACATTACTAATAACAAACAGCTGATCAGTGACGCAGTACAATCCGTCACTGGACCAATGACACAATTCACCGATCGACCACAGTCTGAATGTAACGAAAATATCAGTCAAAATGTACAGTTCAGGAACCAATATACATTCGAGTATGACACACACATACCGCACACGACAAACACACAAGAACAAAACACACCACGACTACAACACATACCACGATGTACAAACACAAACACAAGCTATTATCATGGTAAACCACAGCAACATTATTGTAATTACTCGCCAGCTGAACATTGCAGTAATTACAGTGGAACAAATCCATATCACAATGCGAAGGAAGAAGAAAGCTTAATGAAACACAGGCAATTTCAGATTTTTATCCCAGAAAAACGAACCATTCATCCGGTGATTTTTCTTAAATCTTTTAGTAACGCATTTCCACGCACTTGGAGTGACCGGAAAAAGATTTCATATATTGTCGGTTACATCCAAGGCGATGCAGCTGTCTGGGCATACAGTCAAGCTGACGTATGTACCACGTACAGTGAGTTTGAGCGTGCTTTTCTGAACAAATTCTGGTCGCAATCCGTCCAGGAGCGACTCAGAAGACAAATTCTAGAACCTGAAACTTTTAACAGTAAAAATAGCAACTTACGCCGATATTTTGAAAAATACTTGAACATGGGACACTTTTTAGACGAACCAGTCGCAACACGCGATATACTCCGTGCGTTGAAGGCCAAATTGCCTTTCAACATTAAAGAAAAACTCCTACATATCCCGGATGACGATTCAGATTATTTTTTAACAGCTTTAGATTCGGTTGACATGTTACTTGAAGATCAGCGCTTCGCGCGGCAAAACAGCAGCCACAATGTTTACACTAGTGGAATGCAAAACATGCAGGCTTGCCAACTCAATTCTGGCGCGCCCACAGTTGGATACGCGGTACAACAAAAACAGCAAACTCACATGCCGTCTCAATACGGAAATCAAAATCAACACGCGTATTCCAATACAAACAATAGTTACAACAGTAATAACACTTCATGCGGCAATCCATACAAAAGGCACCGCGGTAATAACTACAACGGTAACAACGCATACATAGGCAACAACAAAAACACAAACAGAAACAGAAATAATAATAACTACGAGCCAAGACAGCGTCAAGGCTGGACTCGTAACGATCAGTACTTTCATTCAAACACTGCTTTAACACAGCAGCCACCAGGACAAAATTGGAGCATACCTTATGACCGACAGGTAAGTTATAATGCGCAACAGCAACAACAACCGCAAAAGTTTGGAGATCACAATAGGCAATATCCGAATGTGAATATAATAGAAATGACACCTGACACACAACCTCAATCTGTGTCAGTACCTAGTACAAATGCTAATCCAACAAACTAGAAACAGTCACTTTATGCCCCAGGTCGTGGCTGAGGAATTCTTGGGGGGCGACTTCAATGTTAATCAGTTATTTGGCACCACAGTTGAACATCAGAATAATGATATGCCGAATAATTCTAAACAAAAATTACCTGTTTTATTTATAAGATACAACCACAATAACAATATATCAGATGAACTTTTACAAGACAGTACACAATGTCGTTCAAACACAAATGAAATTGTTTTAGCATCTACCACTGGTGTAGTAGGTGGGAGTCCAACTACTATTATTCTAGATACATGTGCAGCTGTGAGCGTTTTGTCTTTTAATTTCTATAAAAAGATGTGTGAATTGGAACCTGTGCCTGAGTTTCTTGCCCAAAACTGTAAAATAACTACTGCACTAGGTAATAAGTCATGTAGGGTTACGAAGCAAGTTTTTGTAAACATTAAAATAGGTAATGGAACCGTACAATGGCCATTCCTGGTTGTACAAAACCTTGTGACAAATTGCATATTAGGAATAGATATTATGAGCGAGAAGGACTGCATTATAGACTTCTCCAAAGGTAAATGTATTTTAAATGATAGAGGCAGTGTAATTATTATTGATTTGGACAGGAGAACTCTAAAGCATGACAAACACTGTACAGGGTACAAGGTTCAGTTAGTACTTGACAATGACATTCAAGACACGCACACACACTCATTTGACACAGAGCTAATGGACTTGAAAACATTGCTCGATCATAAGATAAATGAAGCTACAGCTCTCAGTGCACATGAACGTATAAAACTACAGGAAGTGCTATCCAAATATTTACAAGTTTTTGCCAAACGAATAGGTGTTATCAACACGTATGCGTACAAGATTGAAGTTAAGCCTCACAAGATCTTCTACCACAAGACATATAACGTACCGTTATCTCAACGACCTGCTGTGTGGCAAGAATTAAAACAAATGTTAGACTGGAAGGTCATTGAACCATCCACCTCACCTTACTGTAGTCCTCTACTTGTTGTCAAAAAATCAAATGGAAGCATCAGGTTAGTGTTAGACGCACGAGCAATTAATGAAATAATTTTACCAGTTCACACAAAACCCGAAAATTTAGAAGAGCAATTACAGAAATTTCTAGATGCAAAGTATTTTTCCACAATAGATCTCGCTAATTCATTTTGGCAGGTGAGTATCACTCCTGATTCTCGGAAATATACTGCATTTATGTTCGGGGGGCGAACCTATCAGTTTTGTGTTCTACCTTTCGGACTGAATGTCAGTTCTGGGGTATTCATTACAGCCCTGGATACCGTGCTTGGCGATGATTTAGTTGAGACAGTCACACACTATGTTGATGATATACTGATAGCTACACAGTCTTGGAATGAACACGTTGACACACTTCAAAGAATTTTAGAAAAATTTGCACAAGCTGGAGTTACAGCCAATCTTAGAAAATCAAAGTTTGGTTGCAGTGAGATAAAATATTTAGGACATATCATTAATTCACAGGGCATACGTCCTGATCCCAGTAAATTAGATGCTATCAGAAACTTTCCTAGTCCTCAAACTAAAAAGCAGTTAAAATCATTCCTTGGGCTATGTTCATTTTTCAGACTTTTTTGCCACAACCACTTTTGAACAGTAAACATCTGCTAAATCTACTCAGAAAGAATCAAGTTTGGATCTGGTCGGAACAGTGCCAGAATGACTTTAATACAATTAAGCATGCTTTAGTGAATGCAAACTTATTGAGCCATCCAGATTTCAATTTAGATTTTTGTATGACTTGTGACGCTTCACGTACTGGTTTGGGATGTTGCTTATTTCAAGTTGTAAAGAATAAAGATAAGGAACAGATAAGAATTATTGGGTTTGCGAGTCGTACTCTATCTGAATGTGAGCGTACATACTCCACTACTGAGTTAGAAACACTTTCCATAGTATGGGCATTCAAGAAATTCAATTATTATTTATTTGGAAA
The DNA here is from genome assembly GCF_023898315.1 of Schistocerca nitens. NCBI lineage: Eukaryota > Metazoa > Arthropoda > Insecta > Orthoptera > Acrididae > Schistocerca > Schistocerca nitens. The sequence continues at coordinate 519,114,795 of NC_064615.1, read as the reverse complement.
ACATACAGTAATTTATACCGACCACCAGGCCCTGACATTTTTGTTAACTTGTAAACTTGTACATCCTAGACTATCACGATGGGCAGTTACACTTCAGAACTACTCTTTTGAAATTAAGTACATAAAAGGTAAGGACAACACCATTGCCGACGCTTTGTCTAGACTTCCACAAGGTATGAATGAAACCAACAGTGACTTAGAAAATATAAATGACTACAGGATTCTCTTAATGCAAGACAAGCAGTATCACCAATATTATATTGATATGTGTAGAAACATGGCAAAATTACAAAAATCTGATCCTCACTGGTATAAGATAATAACATTACTGGTAGAAAAACACAATCATCCTTTGACTAAGTATTACAAGTTACACAATGATGTGTTATTTTATCGCCGACATTCAAATGCTACTAACTGGTGTGTATGCATTCCCAAAGAGTCTGAACGTAATCTAATTTGGCACACACACTTAGTTTGGGGTCATTATGGGATGAAGAAGTGTTTAGCAAAGCTCAACACATACTGTTATTTTAGCAATATGAGAAGAAAAATTTACAGGGAACTGAAAACATGTGTCATATGTCAAAAATCAAAACCTCAGAATTTATCCACAAAGACAGATTTACATTCTATTTTACCCAGTAAACCCCTGGAAATTCTGTGTACTGACATCAGTGGACCGCATCCAGCAAGCTCTGGAGGCGTCAAATATATCTTGGCTTTTTACGATATATTTTCTAAACATGTAAAACTTTATGCTTTAAAATCCGCCACTGCAAGTGCTATAATACGAAGATTCTCAAGTGATTACCTGACGCACGTGGGAAAACCAAAAGCAATTCTGTCAGATAATGCAGCATACTACTCTGGGTACAAATGGAGAAATTTCTTGAAGGACAATAACATTAAAAGTATATCTATTTCAAAGTTTAGTCCACAATGTAACGCGACTGAGAGACTTTTCCGAGAATTAAACCGATTCATGAGGACCTATATTTCATCAAAACATACTAATTGGGTGTCCTACCTAAGTCTTTTCGAAGACGTACACAATAACTTAAATATTTACGATACAAATTACACACCTAACGAGATCATGTTCAATTGCAAACAGAACGATCAGTGGATAGAACCATTACCTAAGTTGTCAGACAAGGAAATCACACCTGAACAGAAAATAAAAGAAGTTTTGACTACGCTGACACATCACGCACAGATACCAAACAAACATCACAGAAACATAATAAAAAGAAAACAAAAATTCGAGGTAGGAATGCTTGTACTACTTCGTACTCATCATAAATCTGTAGCACTCAAACGACGCAACGCTAAGTTTCGTCTGCTATATGAAGGACCTTATATAATTGTTAACATACCGCATCCTGGTGCGTATTTGTTACAACATCGTAGAACTAACAAAATTATTGGGCTATACGCACACCGAGATCTTAGAGCATTTCATGCGGAATAATGTCAAAGTCACATCCATCAAAACATTGCTAAGCAACTCCAAAAAACTCTGTTGCTACAACACAGATAGTAAGTAGTATAGAAATTTTCATTTCAGCGGTTCCAGTGACGCAGTTGAAGGCAGAAGAACTCTTCTTTCAGCGCGCGCCACCACCTGGAAGACGGAATATTAAAATAAAATTTATGTTTACGTAGCAGTGAATGATATATTAATTTTTTCACGGAACATTTGTGACTGTAGGTATCACTGACTTGGTGTGACACCTGACGAACCGACAGACGTCATCTGTGAAGCGAACTTTTACTTTGAGAAATAGATTAGACGCACATCTCTCAACACGAAAAGCATCTATCAGTAGTCAAGGCCACACAGACACTATACACACACGCACAAAACGCGAGGAATCAAACATTTTCTCTCTTACTATTTTGAATATTTATTGAGTAGTGAAAATGCCTGGTCTTGCCTACTGATGTAATGAATGTTGTGTCTAACCTATCTTAATTTCAGATGACATCACAAAATAAACATCGATAAAATCCCAGCAAAACTGATAAAGAGGACGTAAATATCTGCAATTCATGTAATCAAATGTGACACAGTGAGATAATTTATAGCTATGTAATAATGATGTAAACATGTTTATGTGCAACTGTATTATATTTATGCTAAGAAATATGTGACGTGTGTATGTATGATTACTTATATTTTTTTCTTCTCTTTCAATGATGTATAATGTAACTGTTACTATGTAAAAGAAATTTGAACAAAACGAGTGCCAAAAGGACATTGCATAGTGAACCATTGTTCACGGACATTAATGAACATTACTAACTCTGCAACTACGCAGAAACCTATGTGAAAGAAACTGTTAATGACATTCATTATGCATCGTACCTATGTAAACGCGATGAACCATTTCTTTGATTAATAACTACAAACATTTAGGTGAGCTATATTCAGCAAAAAACTGAAAATGTGAAGTGCATAATTCGTGCATCGTCTAGTGACAATACTACAGTACCTAACTTCAAGATGTTAACTGGATTAAATGGACACAAAGTGCCTGTCCAGAAAACAACACGACGGGTGGAAGAATTTTGGTTGGAACTTCAGGGAATGAAATGTTCTCGAAATGTGACGGACACTCTTACCTGGACTGTCCAAGGATCCACGCCAGCTATGTGCCGTCCGAGGTTCTGCAACCAAGATTCCACGGAATGTAAAAAACAAACTGCACGAGGACCAATTACTAATGGGTCACGTCAAATCTGTAATAAACAATGTTTTTTTTGTCACAACGAACTGCATCACAACGACTATAATGGAAATGGAAATGGACACGCTTATGTTTTAATCACGTTGTTATACAACGATGATACTAACCTGTGAAAAAATTATTGCGCAGCAGATGAATATGAACTGTAATAACGACACGATGTGAATAGGTCGACGCACCTGAAACATACGGACATTTTTCTTTGAAGTATTTCAAAACAATAATATGTAACTAAGAACATTCAACAATCTGAGTTGTATTGTGATATAACAAATATTGTAAATTTAAAACTAAGTTACCTGTTATAGAATGTAGTCTTCATATGTAATCTTGGTTGAATATTTTCTTTGTGCAACGACTAAGATACGCGCGCACACGAACAATATGAACTGCATTACTGTGCCGCGTGATCTAACTGTATGATATAACGGCACTGCCGGAGTCACACAGACGCTTCTGCGCATGCGCGCACTCTATCTGCCAACATAAGAACTTTTACGGCGCACCCGCGTCATTCAAATTTTGTATATAATGTGTATAATGTGTGTAATGTAAGTCATGTGAATAGTTGTAGATAACTTAGATTTTCTTGTGCCTTTAGGTGAATTGCTCGCCTGCAGGTGTGTCCTTTCGCCTCGCAATTCAGGGGGCAATATAAAGGCACATTTGCATGCCGAGCGTGAGTTTCCGCGGAAACGCGAAATATTAATTAAATAAATAATCAGTGACTAATAAATAAAGCCTATGGCACACAACTGCAGCGCTGTGTCGCTGATAAAGACAAAAGAATAATTACGTTACTCTTATGTCTGTTTAAGAGAGGAGAGAGCTCAGGTAGAAGTGGTGCGAGAAGCACGTATTTTATTTTATTGTTTGGCACACCGCCATATTTTCATGTTATAGAAGAATACTGCGAGTTGCAACCACACTAGGCACTCGATTCTGTAATGAATTTACATTTATAAAAGTAAGTAGGATTATGAACTGTAGGCTATTTCATTGAATATATCTGATTTAACTAACTGTGTAACTTTTTATGTTTAGTAGACAATCACCTCTGTACAACGTATTGGCATGGCTGGCAAATCATTATAATATTGAGATTAGATCATGAGTCCGTACCTACCGCAGCAGTCTTTGGAAACGATTTAATTACGAAGTCCGATTATTTCAGTTTTCTTTCACGGTCAACTACGAGTTACATTGCCTTTTCCAAATAGCCATTGTCAAGCGTCTGATACCGAATAATTAAACGTCCACGTTCCAGATAAGCAAATACCAATTACAACCAATCATCATACATACAGAATAATTAATCATTAATATTTTATTCCATTTTATTTTTTATTTATTTTATAAACTGCAAAGGCGGACTGTAGGTACAGTAAAGTCATTTTATAGTATTTTGTTTACTTCAAGCTTCACTTTGAAGAATTGTATTTCGCTTCAGTGAACAGTCTCCAACTCCGACGATTAATGGACTCTTCTCTTCTGACCTTTTTGTCTAATGTGCCGTTTTATTGTAATGACATTGCCATTGTTTGTTAATTTTTTACAAATAACTTTAATGGAATAAACTGAAGTAATTGTGATTGTTTTTTTCATTTAGTAGTCATTGTATTGCTAATTCACTATTTTAGAGGTTGATTATTTAACATATGGCAAATGTAGGGCCCTTTTACATATACACTGTGTTCATAAATAAATGGTATAGCTTTAAAAATGTATAAAAAGTCGATTTATTACTTTATATGAGCCAACCTTACAGTTGAAGGAGCGACATCAGTCTAAGTCTTTGATGTGTTAATCACAATCCTTAAACATGAGCATCCTTGGTCACATGACACACATCTACACTGTAATCAAATTCTTCCCATTTACTATCAAAAACAGTGTTGATCACAATTTATTTATTACGGTGACCGATTTCGACCACTACTGTGGTCACCTTCAGACCAATGAGTAAGAACCCCATTATGCTGGAGAATCACTACTTGAGTAGTGATTCTTCAGCAAAAGAAGGTTCTTACTCATGAGGTTCTTACTCACTGGTCTGAAGATGACCACAGTAGTGGTCAAAACCGGTCACCATAATAAATAAATTATGATCAAGACTGTTTCTGATATTAAGTATTTGTAACACACTGATCACTGTCACTCCCTTAGTGTATTCAAAAGTAATTAAAAATTCTTCGCATATTTGGTGTAACATGTCCTCCGTGATGGTCTGTAGTGCATGCTTTATCTGGACACACACTTCCTCAGGGGACACAGACATTGGCAGTACGTGAACTCAGTCTTCCACAAATTGCAAAGAAAGAAGTCTCAGGGTGTTAAATCTAGTGAATGGAGTTGTTTGGGGAGAAGGTTGCTGTCTGATGTTGCAGAACGTCCAATCCAGTGTTAGTGAAAACGCAATTAAGAAACTCCCATACACTCCTGTGAAGATGAGACAGAGTACCGTCCACTTGAAAAGGTGGTGTTCCGCTAGGGTAACAATTAGGTTTCCAACATGTCTTGAAATGAGCTATCCATCATCATTTGTTATTTGAAGAAAAATGGGCTGTGCACTTTCTTATGTGACGACACACAGAAAACGTTCATGTTTGAAGAGTCACACTGATGGTCGATCAGAGTATCTGGTTTCTTGCTTCCCCAGATATGGACACTGTGTGTGTTCTACTTGCTAGTTACATGGAAAGTGGCTTAATCAAAGAGGTGAGTTTTTCTATAAAACCGTGTCCTCCATTTTTAAGTGCATTTCTTCACAAAAATGACACCTTTTGATTTTGTCTGTTTGTGTAAGGGCCTGTACTAATACCAGTTCATATGATTTAAAACATAGTCACTTATGCAACATCTACCACATCATAATCTTTGGCATGAACCATTCTGTGCTTGCTTTACTAAGTGTCTTGTGAGGGCATGGTGAAAGGCCTTGTGCACTATTTCGATATTTTGCATCAGATGCATGAGGTCCACCAGAGCTCTTCACCTTTCAAAGGTGTCCAGTTTTCATGCACTGTCAGTATCACCTATTTGTATTATTCTTTTTTTCTTCTATGTACTTGAATAACAAAATGGAAAAACTAAGCAAAACAAGTAATTTTATTCCTTTCTTTCACTCATTTCAACCCAAAGTTCCATTATAAAAGTTTCAATTCTTTATTTTCACTTTTTTCTTCTATGTGCGTGAATAAGAAAATGGAAAAAATCAGTACAAGAAGTAATTTTATACACCTCTACTCAAGCCATCCCTTAAAATGTTTACTATTTAGTAAGGCAGGAAAAATATTAAAAAATTCAAATAAAAATCTGAAAAATTTAACCTAAAAACTCGATATCATGAAATTCATTATATTCATCCCATTTCTTCATTCCTTTGTAGTATGGTTTAATACTCTGATTTTCAAAATAATTAAAATTGTAACCACTAATTAATTTTTAATATATATCTGGTAAAATAATTTTCAAATCGTTAGTAAGCCCCTTACAAATGTTTTCAAATAACCACATCCACTAATTTTGTATAAAACATTTATTTCTAGTTCACTGATGTTTTTAAATGAATTAGAATTGTTGATGTTTTTAACTAGAGTTTCCATTTAAACAGAAAAAACATTTAGTAAGATGAAAATAAATTATTCAAAAAAGCAAAACATGTCCTATGGAATACCTTCCACTCAATGATCACCTATAGACCAAGATTCCAGCCTCTGACCTACCGTACATCAATGCATCGCAGAGACTAACTTCTGAATTAACAGAAGCATTCCATTTATTCCAACTGAAACATACTAATCCTTCTATAGGACAGATTTCAAACCCACACAGGGAACAGTGATGAGTCATGTAGAAGCAAGGATAGAAAACACTTAGCCAAATGACTAGCTCTCCCAACACCTATGATGCACTGTATGAATCCATGAGATAATGGCCAAAATCCTTCAGTCAGCATATTTGTATAAAGTTGATGAAAACAGCCTCAAATATTGTATATATACTGCATTAAAGCAAGAAATACTTCATTAAAATTGCTGCATTTTCATCACTTTATCTTGGATGTAGATTCTTTATTTTCCTCACATTATTACGTTTTTTAGAAGATACAAATTGTAAACAGCATGCAGATGTGAAAGTGAAAAGCCAAAATAAAATTTATAAAACCAACATTTTACATGTACAATGAAGTACATTCCTATATTAATTTAACTGCAGCTTGCCACAATGCCATCTGTGAATGAAGTTATCAACTACTTCCGCCTTGTGTGCAACTGTGGAAAAGTGATGGATATAAGGAGGCAAAGTGAACCACATTTTTTGCTTTGTGATAGATCGTGCTGTAATAGTCACAAACATATGGCTCACAATTTTAAACGAGCAGTTGGTAACAGGTAGGTTTCTTAAATTAAAATACAGAATGTAGGTACGTTTGAACATTTTATTTCATTTCTGAGAACACTTGCTGTTACAGCGTGATTACCTGTAAATACCACATTAATGCAATAAATGCTCAAACGGATGTCCGTCAACCTCAATGGATTTGGCAATACGTGTAACTACATTCCTCTCATCAGCGAGTCGTTCTCCTTCCGTAATGTTCGCACATGCATTGACAATGCGCTGACGCATGTTGTCAGGCGTTGTCGGTGGATCACGATAGCAAATATCCTTCAACTTCCTCACAGAGAGAAATCCGGCGACGTCAGATCTGGTGAACATGCGGGCCGTGGTATGATGCTTCGACGATCAATCCATCTGTCATGAAATATGCTATTCAATACCGCTTCAACCGCATTTGAGCTATGTGCCGGACATCCATCATGTTGGAAGTACATCGCCATTCTGTCATGCAGTTAAACGTCTTGTAGTAACATCGGTAGAACATTACGTAGGAAATCTGTATACATTCCACCAATTACATTGCCATCGATAAAATAGGAGCCAATTATCCTTCCTCCCATAATGCCGCACCATATATTAACCCGCCAAGGTCGCTGATGTTCCACTTGTCGCAGCCATCGTGGATTTTCCGTTGCCCAATAGTGCATGTTATGCCGGTTTACGTTACCGCTGTTGGTGAATGACGCTTCGTCGCAAAATAGAACGCGTGCAAAAAATCTGTCATCGTCTCGTAATTTCTGTTGTGCCCAGCGGCAGAACTGCACACGACGTTCAAAGTCGTCGCCTTGCATTTCCTGGTGCGTAGATATATGGTACGGGTGCAATCAATGTTGATGTAGCATTCTCAACACTGTCGTTTTTGAGATTCCCGATTCTCGCGCAATTTGTATGCTACTGATGTGCGGATTAGCCGCTACAGCAGCTAAAACACCTACTTGGGCTTCATCATTTGTTGCAGGTCGTGGTTGACGTTTCACATGCGGCTGAAAACTTCCTGTTTCCTTAAATAACGTAACTATCCGGCGAACGGTTCGGACACTTGGATGATGTCGTTCAGGATACCGAGTAGCATACATAGCACACGCCCGTTGTTCATTTTGATCACAATAGCCATACATCAATACTAAGTCGACCTTTCCCGCAGTTGGTAAACGGTCCATTTTAACAAGGGTAATGCATCACGAAGCAAATACCGTCCGCACTGGGGGAATGTTACGTGATACGACGTACTTACACGTTTGTGACTATTACAGCGCCATCTACCACAAAGCGAAAAAAGTGGTACAACTAAAACATTCATATTTCTTTACGTACTACACGAACATGTAATAAAAATGGGGGTTCCTATTTAAAAAACGCAGTTGATATCCGTTTGACCTATGGCAGCGTCATCTAGCTGGCCAACCATAGCGCCATCTGGTATCCCCTTTCAAGCTAGATGAGTTTCGTACTTTGTAGTTTTTTCGTGTGATGCTTATTTCGTGAGATATTTGGCCCACTCACTGTCAATGGACCACCCTCTGTAAGATAGTTCGTTATGAAATTATATGGATTAATATCAACACCTCCTTTCAGTTGTGAAACTGGTTTAAAATCACCAAAGTATCATCAGCTTTAAAAAAGTTATTTTGGGGGATATAAATCACCAGTTCTTATGGAAATAATTCGTTTCTTCCATTTTGAAAATAAATATTCTATACTAGTTGTGTGACAGAATGAAGAATAAATCAACTGATTATTTTTTTGATTACTGTAAAATGTAACAAAGTAAATAAGGCATATAATATTCTACTAAGTTGTAGCTCCAGCTCAAAACTTTTCTTACCAAACAATTTTGCTATTTCTATAGTTTCCAATTCACAGAAACATATTGGTAGTTTACAGTTTACTTTTTGCAGGTGTTTCAGTTCCGCTTGAAGCCTGTCGACGTCAGAATTAGTATGGGCATGGTGGATTAAAGTTTTAAGGACACCCATTGTTTGTACCGGATGGTGGAAACTGGCAGCTTGCAGATACAAATCTGTATGGGTCAGTTTCCTATGCACCGAATGACCAAGTGTGCCATCATTCTTGCGCCGTACCAGAACATCTAAACATGGCAAAGTATTCCTGATGAATGGCTTTTCAACTAAGCAAGTGAACAGAGCTATGCAGTCCTACAAACGACGCAACAAGGAAGAAGAAGAGGTCTTCAGGTCAACGGCTTATCTACCTTTTATTGGGAACATCTCGTCACAGATAGGTAGAATATTGAGGAAGCATGAAGTTAGAGTCATCTGTCGCCGTCCTCCTAAAATATCATCACTGGTGGGATCCGTTAAGGATGACCTTGGCCTACGTAAATCAGGTGTATACAAGATACCGTGTGATTGCGGCAAGTCATATATAAGGCAGACAACAAGAACGGTGCAGGAACGTATTGTGGAACACCAGCGGCATACTCGCCTTCTCCAACCCACCAAGACCGCAATTGCTGAACATTGCATTTCTACTGGCCACTCTATGAATTACAATGATACAAAAATTGTGGCTCAAACAACAAATTTCTGGAGTTCAATTATAAATGAATCCACAGAAATAAAATTGTCAGCCTGCGAGACTCATCAATCGAGATAGCGGTTACCAGTTAAATTCCGCTTGGAATCCCATTGTAGAGAAACTTTGTAGTCAATGTAGTTATTGGTATAAAGATGAAGATCAATCTGATATCGAAATGCCAAGTTTTCACCATGGAGCGCGCCAGGTGTAGTGCACGGAGTTGTGAACACACACTCTAAACAGTACATGCACAGCACATGCGCAATGCAGCCCCCTTTGGCGTTAAATAGCAGAGCTCAGCACGTATTCGCCAGTACTTCTACAACTGCACTCACCTGAAGATGGCCAAAAGACTTTGTGCCGAAATATCGTGGCAAGATGTTACTGACTTATGGCAGTTCTCCTGTGTTTTTAAGTAAAATCAGTATGCTGGGAAAATTTCAAACATCACATGATTCCTTTTGTTTAAGATGACAAAATTAAATGGTTTGCTACATTGTTATAAATTAATGTTTCAATAAGTTTTCCATTATATTATAACATTCATGTACAACTGAGCATGATTTGGATGCAGCCAGCCATCGCCAATATTTAAATTAATTTCCATAGCCTTCTTAGGAATGTTTAGGTTATCTGCAGATTTCTCACTCACATGGAATGCATAAAACTGATGTCACTCAATCTTGTTCATTTGTTAAGAATAAAATTTTATTAATGTATTACATTTATAAAACAATTGTTACAGTTGTACCACTGAAGCACAACAAATTATCATTTTCATCGAATAATTATTTCTAAATCGTGAATTTTACTATGAATTGATGTAAATCATGAATAATTTGGTTCATAAATTACTGGTGCACCAAATTCAACTTTAGGCTTAAATGAAGCACTAATATTTCTCTCTCTACTAAAATAATCACCAATTTTTACAAACATTTCATAGCTAAATTAAAATTAATATTAACTGACTTGAAGGGAATGATTTTAGGAATGTTGTTAACTACAGTTTCTTCATGAGCAGTAACAGCTTGATTATTAAATCCTAACATACGTACAACACTGTCTTTTATGTCCTACTAAAATTTAACATTGCTCACAATAATAAATTGATTTAAATATTCATTCAAAAGTACAAAGTCTTTTATTTGAATAAATTTATCTAAGCCAACAGGAATGCCTATAGTTTCTCCATCACAATATAGTTTATTATTTATTTATTTAATATTGGACCCTAAAACTTTTGTATAAAAATCAACACTTGCAACCTTTTTATAACTATCTCTTATAGGCACAGTTAATCTTTTTTTGTGGATACATGACTAATCAATAAATTTACTACTACTAATTAAAATTTTGTTTATTAAATGAAAACAGACTGGGAACCAAAAGCAAGACTTTCTGAGAGGAAATCAGCAAATAAACATGCTAAGCTTTTACCGAATTCTATTCGATGTGCAATAGTAGGAACAAATGGATTTGGAAAAATGGCACTACTGATCAGTAATTATATTTTACCTCCAGGAGGCTAAATGGGATAAATTCAATCTTTTATATCAGTATTTAAAAAATCTGAAGCAACAAAAATATCAGAAATTCACAAAAATGTGTAAAACAAGTGGAAGACAAAAACATAGAGGATTTCTACTGTTACTGAAAATAATGAATGTATCATAGATGAATGTGAAGATGATTCAGTTGGTTCATTTGATGTATCACTTTTGAAAATCACGATATAGGTAGAGAATATTACACTGGAGGTACACGTAATGGATCGAGTTGTTTTTATTTAGCACAGATGTATTCAAAAATACCTAAACGATTAGACAAAGATAACCAAATTTTTTAAAATATTTTCAGACAACATCATACAATTTTAAAACATATTTACGACGAGTTTGTTGGTGGGGATTTAAAATTTGAAGATTTTAAAGAAATGTGTAGTATATGTTATAATATGGATATCTTCAGATTTTTCACAGTAGATATGATTAGGAAACTATCTGAAGGCAAGTTTTGACAACATAATAAACATAAATAATAAATATGTTAAACAAAGCCACAAACTTTTTAAAAATAACCTATTAATATTTTAGGCTTTATTAAATGTTTGCAAAATAAGATACAGAAGTTGTTAAAAAAGCTAGATGATTTAGATAAAGGAAGAATTAAAAGAATCATTAAAAATGAAAGAAACAACCAAGAATAGAGTATGAAAAACATAAAAAATAAGATCACCATGTTTTTAGTGCATTGAACAAGTAAGACATTTGATTGAAAGTTTAGGTGAGGATGTTCTGAAAGATTTTGAATGAAACAGAGAAGTCGAAAAAGACATTAGTCTTAATACAAATCATCATACTATTCCCCATCTGGAGGAGTTTGGAGATATACCACTAATTGATTATACATTAAATGAATCAGAAATAAAAGATTTACTGAATAAACAGGAAGAAGAGATAGTGTTAAAAATAAATGATAAATGACAAAACATTTAAAAATAAATATAAGTAAAAGACTGTAAAAATATATTAAAAATAGTGACTAGTAAGTTTTTGGATTAACACCTGTTGGTATGGTTAAATATATTGATAATTTAACAGTAAAATTTGATGGAGATAAATTAATTATTGGCATAAGAGTACATAAAGATATTGATGATTAATGAATCTTTTAACAATAAGACTTGTTATTGTAGATAATATAAATTCAAAATGTGACTATATCGATTTATCAAAATATGTTAATATATCATTTGAATCAGGTACATTCTATATTGAAAATAATACAAATAAAATAAAGTAGAGGAATTAAATATTATAATTTGATAAAAGAAATTGTTGAAGTTTATTTTCCAAAATTAGCAACAGATCTGCAGATTCTTGAACTTATGAGGAAATAGATGAAGGATTAGTAAAAATGTACAGAAAAACCCATACAATATGTTTGGATGAATGATGTTTAAGCCTTAATCACAGATCAGCAGTCGTTCATAGTGAATAATTGGCTGGAAACAAAAAGTATCATAATAAAAAGTATGAAAAACGCAAATGTTAAATTTAGTGATTTCATTATCAACACTCCTAAAGGAATTCCGTGCTTGATTAGATTTCTCAACAGTCTTCCTCACACATTTCAGAAGAGTGAGAAATATTTTAAAAAATATTGTAAGGGCTTAGGAAATCGGGCTTTAAATAATTTACTAATGCCAGAGATGGATGTACCAGGTTATAGATTTTGTGGACTGTTAACCAAACTAGATGAAAGATCAGCTAGGGGAGATGAAGGAATAATGCCATTATATGAAGCATGTAAACAACATGGTATTGCCTATAGAGATCATAAATACTTAGAGAAAGGACAAGAAGTAGATAAACTACTTTTAAACTAGCTACAAAGGAAAGGTTGCATAGTTCTGATGCTTATTTGGGAGACAAATGGGCTGCAACTACAAATTAATCATGGGATTAGGACTTGCACTTGCAGAAGGAGGCTTCTTCCTTATCATGATGGTAATGGTTGAGGATAATAAAATTCTTTAATAAATTTTTATTCTATATAAATGAATAGTTCTAGCATTGATTACAATTTCCTACCTAGTGCCAAGACTGAAACTAAATCAACTGAAATTAAACTCACTGACAAACTACATAGTATTAATAATTTTTCAACTGATATTCAAGAAAGAAAGAGAGACAAGAAAGCTGGTAGAAGCTGACTCATAACATTAAGTATACATGTTGTGAGAAAATTATTGAATATCTCATGAAAACAAAAGAAAGTAATGGACTAACAAAATATGAAGAAGAGTTTCTTCCATTATTAATAGCTGCATTACCATTTATGGCTGCTGCAAGGTTGGTGGCTAGAAGAGCAGCAGCTGTAGCTAATCCAGTAATAAACAAGAGAAAAGGTGACAAGGAATTGGAAGAAGAAAAAAGATACAATATGGTAGTAGAGAAGCAAAAAATTCCAAACCAAAACAGATACTTCCACTAAGGCATTAAGTAATTTTGATGTAGAAAAACGTGAAATGCCAAAAATCAAGCGTTTTCGTGGTGTTTACATAACTGACGATTCACCTAATAAACTAAAAAAATTTGATCTGAAATTTTTATTTTACATATTTATGATAATTTGGCGCTCACTGGATATGCTATTGTAAGAAAAATGACAAAAATTCTGTGTTTGATTCATTTGGAGGAGATATTCCGAATGAATTGGTTATATATCTTGGTTCAGGTCAGTTGTTCTATAACTGATGGCAAATATAATATTTTAATAAAGTAACATATGGTGATTTGTGCATCTACATCTACATTTATACTCTGCAAGCCACCCAACGCAGTGTGGCGGAGGGCACTTTACATGCCACTGTCAGTACCTCCATTTTCTGTTCCAGTCGCGTATGGGTCGCGGGAAGAACGACTGTCTGAAAGCCTCTGTGTGTGCTCGAATCTGTCTAATTTTACATTCGTGATCTCCTCGGGAGGTATAAGTAGGGGGAAGCATATTTGTTTTAGAACTATTGTTAGATAATTTCAAGTTCAATGTAATGTTGAATCTAGTAAATGTAAATTTTTTGAAACAACACACTGGAAATGTGGTTTATCTGCAATGTCCTGAGGAGTTACATGATTTGTATAAAGATTAACCACTTGCTTCTGATTATGAAATTGTGCAAGGAACTAAAGAAAGAAAGCTATTGACTGCACTGAATGAAAAAAAGGTTTTTCACTATGGAGATCTTAAAGAATATTTATCTTTAGGAATGAAGATGACAAAAATATACCAAGTTTTAAAATTTAAACAATCTGATTGGTTGAAAAATATGTAGATTTGAATACAGAAACGAGGCTGTAGACAAAGAGTGGTTTTGAAAAACATTTCTACAAATCGATTAATAATTCAGTATTTGGAAAACAAAGAAAAACAAAGGTCGTGTAAAATTAGTTTCAAATGAAGAAAAGTGTGGAAGGCTTTTGGCAAAGCCGAACTTCAAGGGGAGGGCAATACTTAATGGAAATCTTGCTGCTTCTCATATGAATAAGACAAAAATTATGTTTAATAAACCAATTTACATTTGAATGAATATACTTGATTTACCTAAGGAATTAATGAAGGAGTTCCATTACAGAGTTATGAAACCAAAATGTGGAGGAAAAAATGAACTTTGTAATCAAACTACCAATAGTTACATTTGAATATATAAACAGAAGATTTTAATGAAGATATAAAAGAGATTCTTGATAAGTTTGATACTGGTGATTATCCAACAACTAATGTTTACAATATTCCTCAAATAAATAAAAAAGTATTAGTTAAAGTGGAAGATGAGTGTAATGTAAAAATATAAGATTTTTTTGTATAAGAGCAAAAATCTATTCCTATACTTTTGGTAATAAGATAGAGAAAAAGTCTACAAAAGTTAAGAAAAATGTTGCAAAAAATAAGATAAGTTTACAAGATTATAATTATTGTTTGTTTAATAATATTGAATCACACAGAACTATTTTTCTGATACAGTGCCATAAAGCTGAAATTTATTCAATGAGGTAAAAAAGAAAGCATTGAGTCCTCATGAAGATGAAATATGTGTTTTAGAAAACAAAATAGATACAGTACTATCTGTTACAGATGCCACTAATTAAACAATTATTTTTCATCCTTTTCATAATCACTATCTTCTAGAAACTCTTCTTCTTTATCTTCAAAAAATGAAGAATATAATTCCTAATTATCACATATCTTTCTGCTAGCTCTTCAACAGTATATATCATTACAGCTTTTTTGTTGCTGTTATTTTGATTTTGCCTTTTATAATATACAAATTTTAATAGCAAAAATATTTTCAACACATATGTTGCTGTCTACTGCAGTGCCATAATGAATAAATTGATTTTTCACCCTGATAAAATTTATTCTGTATAAATGGAGTACCTACCCAAGAAGCTCAAATGGCAAGCAGTTCTAATTTGTTTAAAAACTCAGTGGACTAGAATAAATGTTTTATATGACATTACTGGATGTGATTAGTTGAAAACTAAATATATATAGAAAAAATTTATATGGAACTCAATAATGAGTTTAAAATTATTTTGCCAAACAAATGGTTCAAATGGCTCTGAGCACTATGCGACTTAACTTCGAGGTCATCAGTCGCCTAGAACTTAGAACTAATTAAACCTAACTAACCTAAGGACATCACACACATCCATGCCCGAGGCACAGTTCGAACCTTCGACCGTAGCGGTCACGCGGTTCCAGACTGAAGCACCTAGAACCGCACGGCCACACTGGCCGGCTTTTGCCAAACAAATTTATAAACTAGTTAGTGGTCCCAAATGCAATTATTTTGAAAATTTAATATTCACATAATTTATAAAGGAATAAAGAAATGGGATGCACACAGTGAATTTCATCATATCCTGTTTTGAGACTTTCAAGATTTTGTTTATATTTTTTAATTTTTATCCTGGATTATTAAAAGGTACAATTTTAAGGGAATAAATGAGTGAGAGAAATGTTAAAATGATTATTTATTTTTCTGAATTTTCCATTTTCTTATCCACATATTCAAGAAACAAAAAAGAGTTGGAAACGAGGAGGTGATTAGAATATTTTGTAAGTCGATTTTGTGCTTAAATTTTTACGATTTTTCTTGAAAATCTTTGACAAATATTTTGGAATCTGTGACATACGTTTGTAAAAAAATTACAATGTGAAGCTTTGAAATTAACTGAGAAGTGGTCAAAATATAGTAAAGGTTGTTTGAAAAAGTGATGAAAAGGTTAAAAACAGTTAAAATGGTCGAAAAGTGTTGAAAAATGTCTATTCTTTCATGTGTGTCTCTTTCACTTTGTTTTCTTATAAAATTTGAATTGTTAATAAAAGCCATGTTCTCTTATTCTTTTGATGAATTTTAGACCTTTTTCGAGAAGTTTATGCTTATTTTTGCTACTTGTGTATTTTCAGCCACAAGTTGTCTAGCAACCCCATATACACTCCTGGAAATTGAAATAAGAACACCGTGAATTCATTGTCCCAGGAAGGGGAAACTTTATTGACACATTCCTGGGGTCAGATACATCACATGATCACACTGACAGAACCACAGGCACATAGACACAGGCAACAGAGCATGCACAATGTCGGCACTAGTACAGTGTATATCCACCTTTCGCAGCAATGCAGGCTGCTATTCTCCCATGGAGACGATCGTAGAGATGCTTGATGTAGTCCTGTGGAACGGCTTGCCATGCCATTTCCACCTGGCGCCTCAGTTGGACCAGCGTTCGTGCTGGACGTGCAGACTGCGTGAGACGACGCTTCATCCAGTCCCAAACATGCTCAATGGGGGACAGATCCGGAGATCTTGCTGGCCAGGGTAGTTGACTTACACCTTCTAGAGCACGTTGGGTGGCACGGGATACATGCGGACGTGCATTGTCCTGTTGGAACAGCAAGTTCCCTTGCCGGTCTAGGAATGGTAGAACGATGGGTTCGATGACGGTTTGGATGTACCGTGCACTATTCAGTGTCCCCTCGACGATCACCAGTGGTGTACGGCCAGTGTAGGAGATCGCTCCCCACACCATGATGCCGGGTGTTGGCCCTGTGTGCCTCGGTCGTATGCAGTCCTGATTGTGGCGCTCACCTGCACGGCGCCAAACACGCATACGACCATCATTGGCACCGAGGCAGAAGCGACTCTCATCGCTGAAGACGACACGTCTCCATTCGTCCCTCCATTCACGCCTGTCGCGACACCACTGGAGGCGGGCTGCACGATGTTGGGGCGTGAGCGGAAGACGGCCTAACGGTGTGCGGGACCGTAGCCCAGCTTCATGGAGACGGTTGCGAATGGTCCTCGCCGATACCCCAGGAGCAACAGTGTCCCTAATTTGCTGGGAAGTGGCGGTGCGGTCCCCTACGGCACTGCGTAGGATCCTACGGTCTTGGCGTGCATCCGTGCGTCGCTGCGGTCCGGTCCCAGGTCGACGGGCACGTGGACCATCCGCCGACCACTGGCGACAACATCGATGTACTGTGGAGACCCCACGCCCCACGTGTTGAGCAATTCGGCGGTACGTCCACCCGGCCTCCCGCATGCCCACTATACGCCCTCGCTCAAAGTCCGTCAACTGCACATACGGTTCACGTCCACGCTGTCGCGGCATGCTACCAGTGTTAAAGACTGCGATGGAGCTCCGTATGCCACGGCAAACTGGCTGACACTGACGGCGGCGGTGCACAAATGCTGCGCAGCTAGCGCCATTCGACGGCCAACACCGCGGTTCCTGGTGTGTCCGCTGTGCCGTGCGTGTGATCATTGCTTGTACAGCCCTCTCGCAGTGTCCGGAGCAAGTATGGTGGGTCTGACACACCGGTGTCAATGTGTTCTTTTTTCCATTTCCAGGAGTGTATATTCTATGCTGACGACAGCTGCAACAATATGGAAATCGAATTAGTATCTGGAACAGATATTCATGTAAATGTGTAAGTTCTGGAGACTTTGTTTGCACTGCAAAATCATCAAATACCAGAACAGAGCGTCATCATCGCCACACTGTCTCGCAATCCTGCAACGGAATTAGGTGCAACCACAGTGGAGATATTTGGAACAAAGTCAGGTGTTTCAGTTGAAAAGATCTTTATTTTTTTCTCTTTTAAAATGAAATTTGAAACTTATAATATTGTCTTTGATCGATAATTTTGTCATGAACTGCCACAGGGTAATGACATATAAATGTAGTACCTGCGCCATATCTCCTAACGATTTTTCTGTTGATATGTAAAACAGTAGTCATAGATGTTCCCATTCAGTCAACGCCTTTGCCATGTTCCGCAGATTCTGATTTCTCACCTGATACATAAAACTCTGAAATGGGCAGATTTGTAATCTGCCATTATGTGGAATTTGCACGAACCTGTCTCTAGGTTGTTCTGACTGATAGAAAACCAAAGCAGACATTGTATTCACATCTGACAGCTGGTGTGCACATGTTTGGAGGTAGTTGCTTTACATTGTTGACAAAGTTGTGGAGTTGCATGGGTTGACGGAGCCAGTGAATTTCTAGGTGCATGCAGTGTTACTATTGAACAACATTGGTTGTAACTATATTTAATGTCAGAGAATGACGTTTATTTAATTATTTGATACTGCTTTTTTTTTTTGCTTGAGTGTATTTAAATCGACATCGCTACTCTGCAGTCCACACTTAAGTGCTTGGCAGAGGGCTTACAGAACTACTTTCAGGCTATTTTACCACATTTCCACTCTCGAATAGCAGATGGGGGAAAAGAACACCTAAATATTTCCGTGCGAACACTGATTTCCTTTCTTTTATTAGAGTGGCCACTTCTACCTACGTAGATGGTAGTGAACAAAATATTTTCGATTTCGAGGACAAATTTCGTGACTGGAATCTTGTGAAAAACTTTCGCAGCACCAAGAAACGCCTTTGTTTTAATGATTGGCTTTCTGGTTCACGTATCTCCGTGACACTCTCTCCCCAGTTTCGCCATAATACGAAACGAGATGACCTCCTTTGAACTTTTTCGGTCTTCTGCCAATAAAACACAGTCTTGGTCCGCCTTCACCACAACATTTTCTTTATGGTGGCTCCAATTTAATTGGTTCATAATTTTAACTTCTAGGTATGGCTCTTTTTGACAAGAGACCATGAATCCAATCTCACAACTAAGACAGCTTGTGAGGACTGGTGCCAAAAGCCCTCTGGAAATCTAGAAATATGGAATCTACTTCAGATCCTCTGTCGATAGCACTCGTTGTTTCGTGTGAATAAACGGCCAGTTGTGTTTCACAAGAATGATATTTCCTGAATCTGTGCTGACTATGTGTCAACATATCGTTCTCTTCGAGGTACTTCGTACTATTTGAACACAGCATATGTTCCAAAATCTTACCGCAAATTAGTGTTAGTGATATGGGTCTATAATTCATCAGATTACTCGAGCAAAGCTATATGACGAGTATATAACTACAGCTTTATTGGTTCTGGGTTGGGCAGTAAACTTCATGTTGTTGATATTTCTATTAAGGCCACAAGGCCATGGTGCAAGGCACAATTCTCTGCCTAACCTTTGTTTTCCATTGCACATATCCACGCAACGATCAGTTTGTAACATCAGCAGACTGCTGCACAAGACCACGGAACTTGTTGTGGGGAAGAGTTCACGCTGTTTTATTTAGAACTAAAGCCTACAACTTGTCTAATTTCAGTGCTTCCTCATTTCTTTTGAAATTCTTTTTGTGCTTTTGTATAAAGTGCGATGAAAAAGCTCCCATTCGAAGGCTATACAGTCCAGAATCGTCATGCCAAGCAGGGAAAATCGCTGAGAGCAACGAGTCAATCGTACCACCGATGCACCAGGTTGAAGATACCTGTTTGGTAATTGGAAATGAGCGTTTGGCGTCATTGGCCGGGAGGCCTCTTGCGGGGCAGGTCCGGCCGCCTTGGTGCAGGTCTTATTACATTCGACGCCACATTGGGCGACCTGCGCGCCGGATGGGGATGAAATGATAATGAAGACAACACAACACCCAGTCCCTGAGCGGAGAAAAATTTCCGACCCGGCCGGAAATCGGACCCGGGCCCGTAGGACGGCAATCCGTCGCACTGACCACTCAGCTATCGGGGGGTGGACACCTGTTCGGTAGAACTCCGTGACCTGCTGTTTGAAGAAGTCCATAAGTTCCTGCTGCACATCCTCGTCCGACGGGAATCATCGCCCTGCAAAGACCGTGTTTAAGGGATTGAAGGTGTGATAATTTCATGGGGAGAGATCAAGACTATAGGGTGGGTCCTTGAGTGTCTCCCACTTGAGTTGGTATAACTTCAGCATTACGTCCCGGATTGACGGACGTCGTGTGTAGAATTGCAACCAGCATGGAACTTTGTACACCATTCCTCAATGGTCGTTTTAGACAGTCATGCTGCCAGTACACATTCTTCATTCTCCAGTGGATATCTGTGTTTGTCCTTCGGCAGCCAAGGGAAGAATAACAGCATGTTGGTTCTGTTTCGACGCATTTGGTAACAATGTCACCATATTTCCCGTTTCCGCATTTACCGACACTCGTCGGAAACACACGATTGCCACACTAATCCTTTGCCTACATGTCAAGTGTACTGAGGTGACAAAATTCACAGGACACCTCCTGATAACGTATCGGACCTCCATTTGACAGTATGGTGCAGCGACTCAATGTGGCATGGAATCAACAAATCGTTGGAAATCCCCTGCATAAATATTGAGCCATGTTGCTTCTATAGACACCTATAATTGCAAAAGTGTTGCCAGCGCAGGATTTTGTGCACGAACTGACGTTACGATTATGGCCCACAGATGTTCGATGGGCATGATGTTGGGCGATCTGGGTGACCAAATCGTTGTCATGAACTGTCCAGTGTTCTTCAAACCAATCACGAAACATTTGTGGACCGATGACATGGCGCATTGTCATCCATAACAAATCCAACTTTGTTTGGCAAGATGAAGTCGATGAATGACTGCAAATGGGCTCCAAGCAGCCAAACATAACCATTTCCAGTTAATGAACGGTTCATTCCATGGTAAGACAGTCCACACCATTATGGAGCCACCACCAGCTTGCACAGTACCTTATTGACAATTGGGTCCATAACCTAGTTAGGTCAGCGCCACACTTGAACCCTACCATCAGCTCCTACCAACTGAAATCGGTACTCATCTGACCGGGCCGCGATTTTCCAGTCGTCTAGGGTCCAACTGATATGGTCACGATCCCAGGAGACGTGTTGCAGGCTATATCATGCTGTTATCAAAGGCCCTCGCTTCGGTCGTCCGCTGCCATATCTCATTAACGCCAAATTTCTCCGCACTGTCCCAACAGATACGTTCGTTGTATGTCCCACACTGTTTTGCGCAGCTATTTCACGCAGTTGTGTTTTTCTGTTACCACTGACAACTATAAGCAAATGCTGCTATTCTTGGTCGTTAAGTGAAGGCCGTTTGCCACTGCATTCTCCATGGTGAGAGGTAACTTTTGAAATTTGGTATTGTTGGCACACTCTTGGCAATGTGGATCTCGGAATACTGAATTCCATAACTATTTCCCGCCAACGGCCTTGCCGCAGTGATAACATCGGTTCCCTGCAGATCACCGAAGTTAAGTGCTGTCGGGCTGGGCTAGCACTTGGATGGGTGATCATCTGGTCTGCCGAGTGCTGTTGGCAAGGATGGTGCACTCAGTCTTAGTGAGGCAAACTGAGGAGCTACTTGACTGAGAAGTAGCGGCTCCGGTCTCGGAAACTGACATACGGCCGTGAGAGCGGTGTGCTGACCTCATGCCCCTCCACATCCATATCGAGTGACGCCTACGGACTGAGGATGACATGGCGGTCGGTCGATACCGTTGGGCCTTTATGGCCTGTTCGGGAGGAGTTTTTTGGTTTAACTATTTCCGAGATAGAATGTCCCATGTGTCTAGCTCCAACTACCAATCCGCATTCAAAGTCTGTTAATTCTCGTTTTGCGGTCATAAACACGTTGGAAACCTTTACACATGAATCACCTGAGGACAAATGACAGCTGCGTCAATGCACCGCTCTTTTATAACTTGTGTAAGCGATATTACTGGCATCTGCATACGTAAATATCGCTATCCCATGACTTTTGTCTCTTCAGTGTATTCACTGTAACAACGTCATCAAACAGAAACTTTTTCTCGCGTCTTATATTTCTATGGCCTCTCTATAGACTCTAGCGTAGTAATTATTAGATATTTCTAAAGACACGGTGTCAGAGAAACGAATTTGGTGGTTTCCCGGTCCAAGTGCATGATCAGCTACAGCTAATTTATCCGTTATGCCAAAACAATTTCAACAGAAAAAGAGGAGGACTCAAATTATACAAGTTGTGGACCATAGTGCCAAATAAAACAAACAGTGCCAAGTCTTTCCCACAACAAGCTCCATAGCGTACATTGGCACGCCTCTATGATTTTCAGTCTGATGACATCAGAAACCTGTTGCATGGACACACGTGAACTGTTCGGTTTGCTGAGCTCGTTTGAATTTGTAACAGCTTTCTGAGTCGTCAGAGCCTCTCATGATGTCTGCAGCATTGGAACAGGAAACGTTAGGCAGAGAATTATGCCTAATGCGCATAACACTGGATGGTTATAACTAAAGTGCAGCTAGTCACGGGGGTCCAGTGTGGGCTATAAATATCGTATGACAGCGAAACTTGGAAGATTAATGCATTAATATCGAACGAATTTATGCTGGTAAAAAAAAGGTCCAATTTTGGTCTCCAGGTACAAATCTGTTGCTGTACAGCATCTTGTCGATGTCGCCTCTGCTTATTTTAAACAAATTGTTTAAGCAGCGGTTAATATTAAAATCACTATTATGCCATTCTCACTTGTTTGACCCATTCTGCCCATGTCCCACTACTCATCCATTGCATATGGAACATTTCTGTACGTATTTCTTGCAGTCACAGCGCCAGATTTGAACCTGGCGGCAAAAGTTGGACCTACTTTCTTTCCACTTTAATGCATTAGAATATCTTTGAAAAGTGCCGATTTTCGGCACGATTGTGTTCCGGCTGCGAGTGTTAAGGTTGGTATTGGCATCGCCAGAGACACTGGGGGGCCGAGTTGGCGCCGAGTGCCCCTCTGGCGATGAGGAGAGGAGGGTTGGAGCATACAGCGAGGAAGACAGAACGGCAGAGTGTTGGGGTCCATATGGTCCGAACTGTGAATTAATAATTTTAGCACTCTGTCGAAATGAAATGGTGGTGAAACCGAGACGCTTGGGAATTCAACGCTGCTGTCGAACGATAAGCCGTGGGCTCTGCAATTGAATTGACTTAATTTACGGCGAGCTGTGGCCGATGTAGTTTGTGGGTGTTTTGCCACGGCAGATAAATAAGATAGCGTGGGCCCATCCTGAACACGCTGTGCTATAGCATGTTCTCCCACAATACGGATGTCATGATACTGGAGAAGAAAGCAGTGGAATACGGTACGTGTATTAACCTTCAGTGACTTCTGCGGTGTTAGTTTACTTAACTGTGTGGCGATTGAGCAGTAACTGTCACTTTTCAACGAAATTTACGACTGTGTAAAAGTGTGGCCAATGCCGGATGGGCGTTGTCATAAAATTATTATATTTCTTATTTGTGAACATAATTTTCTGTTACTCATTGGACAGATTTGAATGGAATTTGACAGATATGCCAACTGTGAGTTTTGGATATGTTTTTATATCTGCATGTTAAATGAAAGTGAATTCTGAAGTTTGTAAGGTACTTTTCTACCGTACGAGTCTGTAAGTTTTTATTTGGAAGTGATGTTGTTCGCTACTGTTACTGGTTGAGATTTTATTACTTGATTAACAGTTATTTAACCAGCCTTTCTATAAAGTGTTTTAAGAGTTGCTTTTCAGTGAACTATTATTAATAAATTATGTAAATCAGTAATGATGTGTAAGCAGTTCTTGAAGACACCCATCTCCATTAGCCAACCAACCATGGTCAGTTGGGAACGGGCATTGATGTAACATTAGGGGACTAGAGGCTATTTGTTAAGTTCAACGCTAATCCTGTTGTTTGTTGTTCTTGTTGAAGTGTCTAGTCGCCCCTAAATTAAAATCAATTCCGCACACCATAATTACAGCCCACACTGAAGCACTGTGATTAGCTGCACTTTAATTACAGTCACCCGGTACAAATATCGGCTGTATCGCAAACACCTGCTGTGACAGCCTGCACTCTATGTGTATATTTAATTTAGTTTTTTTACGTCAGAATCCCATCACTCTTGACTAAACTTTGAGGTTATTTAGCGTAACATAACGGTATTAGGTCAGCACTTAATTAAACAGTGTTTTAAACTGACGCCGACCGCCCCGCTGTGTCTGGCAGCGGACTGGGCGCCAGCGTCGCCTGCGGCTGTGGCGCAGCGGACCACTAGGGCGGGGCACCGGCGGGTGCGGCGGGGGCGGCGGCGGCAGCACGGCCGAGGCCTGCGTGTCAAGGCCTGGCCGTGGCCCCTGGCCGGCTGCACACCACGTTTCCCCCAGCTGCGGGCATTCCGCCGCACGCGCCCATTATAGCCGGGGCTGGCCTTCAGCGCTGCCCACTCCGTCACTCCGTCTTTGTGTGAGATGCGGGTACGCCGCGCCATCTCGTGTACTTTGTTTTTCTGGGCACTGAGAGCTGAGTCAATGAGACATGGCAAACACATCACTTCATCTCCAGAACGGTCCAGCCCCTACATAATCTGCGGCTCTCTTTTAATCTTCAGATACCTGTAATGCTCCGAACAAAAAATATGTGCCCAACAGTGGGAGGGAAGCAGGGGCCACACTCGTCTACTAGAGGAGATCCAGAAAACCAGCGTCCAATATCCTAGAATCTTGGACATACTCTGAATTAAAACGAAAGGAGGTATCTCTAACAGAATGACCCCCTCCTTGCCGACCATCACGAGTCCCGAAACAATCGATCATTCGGAACATATGTAATATTTCTGGCTTATTCAGCCATCATATTAGGCTCGAGGAAGCTATTCCCAGGGCAGTCGAGATGCAAGAAGCATAGAGATGACGCAATGTGGGATGAGGTACCGGTGACAGATGTTAGATTCGATACCATTCCCGTGAGAGAGACCGCCTGCATGATGCTGCTGCTCTGTGATTGGCTGCTGTGTTCGGCGGTAGGGCGCCAAAACGTTAAACTTTAGTTGCTATTATTAATTAATCCTGTCATCCAAATTACTTCATTTTTTTAAATAAACTTCTCTCAACAGCCAGCTATCAATCAGTCATTTCAAAATTATTAAAATCAAAGTATTACTAAAACAAAAGACTGACGATATTACTGCCGATGCACTTCGGTAGCGTTCGGGTCACGCCTTGCTGGCTTGGCGCGCGAAGTGTCTCAGGCAGTCCGGCTCTCCAGTTCTGACCGTTCCAGCAGACATGTTGTCTGTTATAGCAGTATTTGTTTCACGCAATTTTATTTACTACAGTTTCGACCGTCGCTAGGTACAGACATGTTGTCTGTAATAGTAGTATTTGATTCATGTAATTTTATTCTCCATTTCTGACGGTTCCAGTAGACAGACATGTTGTTTGTCGCAGGATGTATTTCATGTTATTTTAGCCAGATATAATGACTGTGGAAAGATATCTTCAATACGTTGTGTTCAAGAATAGTTTCTCGTGTCTACATCAATAAAAACGCGAGTGGCATCCCAAATGAGTTATAGTTTATTCGTAGCAGCAGTTCCTTGCGAAGTTAATTTCAGCCTCAAGAAAAAGAATCCACGACCTGTGTGCTATTTTCTGCGCTGGGGACATCATCATCATGAAGACAGCAGGTTAGTGAAGAGTACAAGAACTTACGTATTCCACACAGGGCAGTGGAAACAACTAGGCACCTCACGTGCACTGCATGCACAGTACAAATGTGCTCAGTGACACGTCATCTGCAGTAATGCAGAGGAGGTAAAGAAGGATGAAAGTGTTAACACTATCTCTCATTTATTCCTTTTTCTTGCTGTACATAACTCAAGCTTTTCCCAATGAAACGAGCCAGTCACGTAAGTGCAATATTTATTGATTCCGCAAAGTATTTAGCTCAATAGCAAAACCAACGTTTATTAATGACAGTACGATGATATGGGGTAGCAAACAAAACCTGTGACTGGAGTAAGGATTTCTTGGGAAGCGGGGTGCAGCATGTTACCGAAGGTGGACAAGAATATGGAAACACCACAAACATAACACATTAAAATGCGTAAGGCGGTGTAGGAAAACCGTTGTCGTTCGAAACAGATTCCAGTCCTCTCTGAATTAATAAATAAATACAGGTCCTTTACGGCTTTCAAGGGACTCTTGTACTATCCTTCCTGCACAACAGCGCAAGTTCAAGTAACAATGATGGAGGCGGACAGCGATCACACAACCTTCGCTCCAAAGTACACCACAAAGGCTCAATAATGTTGAGACTGTGGTGACTAGGGGAGGTGCGGCAACTCATCCTCGTCCTCATAAAGCCAGTTCTGGACGATGCGACCTGTGTGAAAAGATGCCCTTTCGCCTTAAAAAAATGGCTCTGAGCACTATGCGACTTAATTTCTGAGGTCATCAGTCGCCTAGAACTTAGAACTAATTAAACCTAACTAACCGAAGGACATCACACACATCCAGGCCCGAGGCAGGATTCGAACCTGCGACCGTAGCGCGGTTCCAGACTGAAGCGCCTAGAACCGCACGGCCACACCGGCCGGCCTTTCGCCTTCGAACGCAGCTTCATCTTTGGGTAACCAATATTGTACCACAGGACGGACCTAATGAGCCGAAATTGTCACATAATCCTTGACTGGAATTCGCCCTTGCACAGTACCCGTGGGGTTCATGGAATACCACGTTATGGCTGCCTAAATCAACACCGAAGGCGCGCAACATTTCACTCTAGGGACATAAATTCGTTCAGAAGTTGGAAGCAGTGTGCAACAAGATTCATCGAACAAAATCATTTCCTTCCATTGCTCCCCATTCTAGATTCTATGGCTTCAACACCGCGTTTTCCTGATGCTCGCATTTGCGTAGCTTGTAAGTGCTTTTGGAATTCCAGCTCTTTCTGCAATCCCCTACTACTGGAGTGCCCTTTGTGTTGCTTTGGTGTTGACAGGGTTCTAGGGTGTGACATTCAGTTGTATATGACAATATAAAAGCCAGTCAGAGGAAAAATTATTATTAATAAAAATCACAGAGGAAGCTGCTGCAGAATGGTTATAACTAACCTTTCGCTATTTGAAAGGGCCCCCCACGAAGAACGAGTGATCAGAGAACACTGAAACTTGGAGGAAACATCCGGAAGGACATACGGAAGAGAATTAACGAATAAACCGTTGAAAGAAAAACATCTTAATTTCTACCCGAGAGGGTAACAGTCGTTAATTATGTACCATTTTTACGTTCCAGCTAACAAATATTGTTCAGTGTGAGGACTATCTGCACCCACGACAGCCTGGAACCACGTTACAGATAACATTTCACAATTCTTCGCAGCAATCCTCAAACGGTGGACCATGGAGTGTTCAGCTGTTGTGACACAGCCCGTGTACTGTTTGAAGGTTGCACATTGCGTCCAGCATTCTCAGCCATGGTAACAGTAACTTCTTCAACAATCTGTGGTGAAATTGGCCATCGGCCTCTCCATAGAGCAATTTCGATACCGCTAGTTAATTCGAACTTCCGAATCATTGTGAGGTTCCGGGGCTAGCAGTGTATTTAACACTAAATTCTTCTAGAATCTTCATATGGGAATGATGCTTTAAGCTCCCCTGTCTTCTAACTCCGACTTTTGCTGTTGCACAAGGATTAAGAAGAAACGCTAACTGACTGTAATCGACCCTGCAAGTGGAGTAGAAGAGAGTTTGGCACCTGCAACAATTTAATTTGATAAAGGAAAGTTTCATTAACGTAGTGAGAAATGAAAGAGTTGCTCTACCGATCAACAGAACGAAAGTTCTGTCCAAAATAACAATTTGATTTATTATGACTAAGCTCAAAATAATAAACAAAACACACAAAACATTTACAATAAGTCAAATTGGATACTCAAATAAATGCTGTGAAGGTGAAGTTGTCCGTAAACTAGATTGTGACATTTATGACCAAGTTGTATGTGGAGCCAATTCCTTGTGAATCAAATCTTAAGACAAACACACAGCCAACCAAACATTAATTGCTGATACAGTAGTGATAACTCAGACAATGGACACCCAAGACAGAACCACATTAGAAAAGACGGGAACAGGCGCGCTCTGCTGAGCTCTGATTGTCAGGTTGAGAGGTGGCATGAGCCCCCTCTCATATTTATATCTTACGATTCTCCTCTCTAAGTGCATGCGGTGGGAAGTCGCTATTTCTTCACACGCGGACTTCCCACGCAGCGTCTCTCGTCACCCGGGTGGTCCGGTGACAGGCGGGTTAAGCCGACGTGTGTGAGGCAGTCGAGTGAATGCTTTGCAGACGCCGACATTGTCAAGAGACACGCCCGCTGGGGTGTGAAGTAGCGGCTGGGCTAGAGGTTCCGTTACTTCGTAGAAACTTAGCGAAAACACTTTCTGGCGGGCTACCAGCGAGGCGTGGGAATGACTTGTGTACCCAGGCAGTTGTGGCGGGAAAATTCCCGCACTTTCTGCAAAATAGTAACGGTGATTGGTTTGCTCAGGGCATAGCGCCGTGACGTAGCAAAATCAGCACAGAAATTGGCGCCAAGAATCTCCATTGGTGGAATGGTAGTGCTCCGGCAATGGAGTGGAATTTCCGCCGGTTTTCGGGTTGCTGATTGGTACGTAACCACGGCCACTGTCGTGGGGGCGGGAATGTTGTGTGTTCGGCCTGTACGGGTGCTCAGGGGTAGTCGGCTCTCGCCTTTCGGTCGAGGACGTCGAAGCAACCAGCCCTCGCCTGCGGTACGCCAGATCGTGTTCTGGCAGCCAAGAAGACAGTTTTGGTAATGTATGTCCGCAGCACCGGCAGATAGGGATTTTCCTAGGTAATAATCAGAGCTCAGCAGAGCGCGCCTGTTCGTTTTTTTTTTTTTTTTTTCTGTGTTCTGTCTTGAGTAGCAGCAATTATTGTTAGGTTAGCTGTCTGTCTCCCTTCAGATTTGAGTGGCAAGGAATTTGGCTCCACATACCACTTCGTCTTAAACCTCACAATCTAGTTCAGGGACAACTTCACCTTTACAGTGTTTGTATGAGTATCAAATTTGAGCCAATTTGATTTATTGTAAACGTTTGTGTTTTTGTTTATTATTTTGTGATTAGTCTTAATAAATCCTATTGTTATTTTGGACAGAACTTTCATTCTGTTAATCGATAGAGCAACCCTATCATTCCTCACTATGCTAATGAAACCTTTGTTTATTTAACTTATTTATCAAATTAAATTATTGCAGGTGCCAAACTCTCTTCTACTCCACTGGCAGGGTTGATTAGAGTCAGTTCGCGTATTTTTCTTATCCTTGTGCAACAGCAAAAGTCGGAGTTAGAATAGGGGGGGCTTAGAGCATGATTGACATATGTGGATTCTAATAGAATTTAGTGATAAACACACTGCTAGCCCCGGCACCTCGCATAATATGGCGACCCTTTGCCTCGGATCTTTCCTGAGAATCACTGATTAACAAACAGTATTCTTAGTACGAACATTCAAATTTTTTTTCTCTAATTTTTTTTATTGATTAATACCCAAGTTTTTTTTCTGGTAGTTCCGCGTTTAATTTTAAGTAGCGGCGCATGATTACAGTTTTTTTTCAGTGTATATATTTTTTTTGTTCATTGTTTTTTTGTGTTTCGTTGATGTGGTGTCCGTACCACATCGCACTTTGTCGGATTTGTGTGCGGTTTCTGTACCACATCAAATTGTGTTTGTGATTACGGCGTTGGAACAGCGTTGTTGAAATTTTATGTCTATGTGTAAAAATATATGGAGTAGATTAATTTAATTGTGCATTCTAGATAAATTTGTTTTTCATGAATGATAACGAGAAGTAAGGCACAACTATTATCGATCGAAGCTAAAACAAAAGGGGATAGAATAATGGATAAGGGGCAGTTTATTGACGGGAATAGGTTCGGAGATTAGATGGGCACATTTTTAGCAGGACAGGACGCCAGGGTCATTGATGAGGAAGGTGATTTGGACGCGATCTTAGAGCAGCGTTGCGGCCGTGATTATGATAGTGAGGTAGAGGATGAAACAGAGACAGTTACACAGGTCGAGACGGTAGCAGAAGTTTATAATAAAACGAACGAGAGCAGACAGGGGCCAGCTCGGCCACGTCAGAGCTCTAGCGCCCAGGTGTCCAGAGTTACATCACCCATGTGTGACGAGGATCAAATTGATGTTATTAACCCAATACTGAGCTTCCTACGGTCAATGAAAGAAGAAGCTGACGAACAACGCAAGAAGGAGAAGGAAGAAGCTGACGAACAGCGTAAGAAGGAGAAAGAAGAAGCTGACGAACAGCGTAAGAAGGACACGGAGGCAATAATTTCGCATATAGGGGAAATTCGTGGGGAATTATTAACAATAAAGAAAGAATGTGGAGAAGCAAAACAAATGTCAATGCTAGCACAAAAAGTAGCAGGCCTAGCCAAAACGGCAGCAATAGGGGCAATGAAAGTCGCGGAATCAACTTCTAAACTCGCAGGGCGCTTGCGACGTACAACACAATCCCATTCAAAATCCCTAGCATTCTTAAAAACTCAAGGTAATATCGCGGTTGCGAACACCACGAAACGAATGGAAGAAGTAGAGAGTCGGATAGCAAAACTAGAGCAAAACGGGCACACGAGCACTGCGCGTTCGGGTACCAATGATGGAGTACAAAGAACTGTGTCTCCGAGGAAAAGCCCGCCGTGCTCTAGCCCATTGACCGAGTGCGGAACTAACACTGCACACGCAGAAACAGCGAGTAATAGCTCCAATAATTATAGCCCACTTAGGAGAGTGAATTCTGAGTACCACTTCCACTGTGATACAGAGGTAGCACATCACAGTTATCAGCAAGATAGAGCAGGACACTCAGCAGACGTGCAAGTATCGGAAACGAGTGACAACAACAGTGCGAGGATCGGAACGGATTTTGATCACAATCACTTCCTGTCGATACTAAAATTCCAGAAGTTCAAAGAAAATGGAGGGTCGATGCATCCGAAGAGCTGGGTGATGCAGTTCACAAATTCATTACCGGCATCATGGCCAACCCAGGCAAAATTAGAATTCATGTGTGGACACATCGAAGGCCAAGCCGCGGAAAAGATGCGGGGTGTGGCAGTGACGTGTCGGACTTATCAGGAATTTGTTGGTGCATTCCTGCGGACTTACTGGTCAAAGGAAACGCAAGACAGGATTAAAGAGGAAATAATATTTTGTCCTGAACTGGAAGTGTCCGGGCATAGGAGCGCAACCAAATTTCTTGATGATTTACTCAAGAAGAATCAATTTTTAGATAGTCCATATAGTAACGGAGAAATCATTAAATTTTGCTTTTCCAAATTTCCAGTTAGGTACCAACAGACACTTGTCGGCAAGTGTGGATCTGACATAGAAGCATTCAAGAGTCTATTGCGCGAACTCGAAGTAGTCTTTGATAAACAAGACGCAAAGGACAGGAAGAAGGGGCAAAGTAACAAATACCACCGGCCAGGAACAGAAGACGACAACAGATCGCATAATCGCACTGGTCAGTTAGGAAACCAGGGTTACGGAAGTCAAGGTTACGCTATTCAAGGTTATGGAAACCAAAGACACGGAAACCAGAACGTCAGGGAGCAGGGTCAATCTAGACAAGGAATCTGGGATAGGAGGAATAACGAACGGAAAAGCGACCGTAATTGGAGAGAGCGAAACCAAGGACATCAGTGGAACCAGGAGATTGAAACTAGACCCGCAAATCCTAATGCACGTCAGAGGAGGGGGAGCTTAACAAGGGATTGACGCCAGACTAGTGCGAACACAGGCCGCCGGAATTTCGCACGTAATCTCGGACCTGGCCAACTACGGATGATACATTACGAAGATTTATCAGAAATCCTGCTCGAGGAACATAAAGCAACTCCTCGACAAGATCGGCAGCCTCTTATCACAGTAGCAATAGCTGAAAAGAGTATGAATGCGATAATAGATAGTGGAAGCTACATAACAGCAATATCCGAGGCAGCATACAAGAGGTGCTCTCAGGAGATGGACTGGCCTGTCCTATCGGTTAAGAAAACCAAAATAAAAGGGGCATTAGCGGGTAAATGTACGGAGGTCACCCAACAAACAAGACTGGAATTCTCCTGCCAAGGACACAAAATAAAGTCTAACTTCTGGATCGTGCCAAATCTGGCGATCGACATGATAATAGGAACGGACTTCCTAAATGAACATGACGCGATAGTTGATCTAGGACGAGGTGAAGTGGTTTTGAGGAAAGGGAATCTCGTCCACATTAAGTTCGACGACCAGCTGATCCCAGCTCAACTACCGTCTAACTGTGTGCGGATAAACTATGCGTGTCTGAAAGACAGAAAGGAAGAACAGGTCGACGTTGCGGGTAAGGGAGAGGACACGGATGAGAATGAAGTCGGAATAATGGGAGAAATAAAGGAGAAAATAGGAGAAAAAGTGGAAGCAATAAAGAATATAAGGAGCGACCACCGCAAAGAACTTCATAAATTACTAGTAGAACATGCAGAGGTCTTCCTTCCCAAGACAGGATCAATAAAGAACTTCCAATATGAATTTCGTGTTCGTCCGCACAACCAGTTTCGTGTGCCACCCTATCCAATCCCCTTGGCATATCGACAGAAAGTAGCAGCTGAAGTTACGCGAATGCTGAGTGAAGGAATAATAGAACCTACGGCTTCAGCCTATAATAACCCGTTAAGAGTAGTCGAGAAGGCAGATGGTAGTATTCGTTTAGTCTTGGACTCGCGACAAATTAATACCATAATAGAACCCGAAACAGACAGACCGGAACGATTAGAGGAACTCTTACAAAACTTCCATGGAATATCAATCTTCTCATCAGTTGATCTAAAATCGAGTTTCTGGCAGATCGAGCTCCATCCAAATTGCAGACAGTACACAGCCTTTTTAGCATTTGGAAGATGTTACCGGTTTCGTCGTCTACCATTTGGTTTGAACGTTTCATCTGCCGCATTCATTCGGGGGCTGGACGGCATACTAAGCGATAATTTGAAACGTCATGTCACCAGCTATGTGGACGATTTGCTGATCGCGGAGAAATCTTGGGGAGAGCACAATGCGGTCCTCGGTGAACTCCTAGCGACATTCAAGGAATACGGAGTGACTATCAATATCGAAAAATCGAATTTTGGGACGTCCTCTGTGAAATTTCTAGGACATATCATCACGGGTGAGGGCATTGCGCCAAATCCCGAAAAGATCGAAGCGATTGAAAAGTTTCCCATTCCTACGACAAAGAAGCAGTTAAGGGGGTTCTTGGGGATCATAAATTTTTACAACCGCTTTATACATGTCAAAACTCAGAGCAGTCCTCGGTTGCATCAACTTACAGGAAAGAAGATTCCTTGGGAATGGGATGAGGCGGCCGAATCCGAATGGAAAGCATTAAAATTCGCATTATTACAAGCACCCATCCTATCACACCCTAATTTAGCAGAAGAGCTTTGCATAGTAACGGACAGTTCATACTCCGGTCTGGGTGTCATGGTGTTCCAAGACTATGTACATGAAGGAAACAGGGTGTGGAAGACAATTGCGTTTGCTAGCAGAGTACTAGCCAAGAGTGAGAAGAATTACTCAGTAACCGAATTAGAGGCGCTGGCTATTGTATGGGCGTTTGAAAAATTCAGATACCTTCTGTTTGGTCGCAAGACGAGGGTCTACACAGACCACAAGGCACTCGAGTTCTTGATGACTGCAAAGCTTAATCACAGGCGGCTCATTAGGTGGGCATCATATCTACAGCAGTACAACTTTTCGATAGAATATATCCCCGGCAGTCAGAACATCATTGCAGACGCCTTATCACGGTCACCGATCGGATTTGAGCACAACATGGAAGAAGATCTGGAGGAAAATCACTACTGCCTTTACTATATGCAGAAAGTAGCCTTCGAAAATTTTATTACCTGTAGTATGCAGGACATCAAGAAGGAGCAAGACAAGGACCCTGCCCTAGTGTTATTGAAACGGAAATGGATAGACAGAAGACACGCCACCATCAGGCAGTTCTACCTCTTGCGGAAAGGCATAATTTTCCACCGAAATTATGCCAATGACACTGAATGGGGGGTATGCATCCCTGAACACCTAATAAACAAGGTTATATGGCATACTCACCTCAGCTATGGACACTTCGGACCACGCAAGTGCAATCTCAAGCTAAGGACCATATGTTACTTTAGAAACATGGAGCGTCGAATTCGGAGGGTACTGTCGGTGTGTAAAGACTGCCAAAAGGCTAAGCACACCACTGTGAGCATGCAGGCACCATTATACCCAATCGTACCGACCAAATTAAGACAGTTAGCAGCAACAGATTTGATGGGACCTTTGCCAAGAACAAGAAGAGGATATACTTACGTATTAGTGTTTGTTGAACTAACGTCCAAATACGTTACCTTTACGCCACTGAAGAGGGCGACAGGACGAACTGTATCACGAGCCCTAATCCGGGATTTCCTACCACAGGTTGGTCATGTGAGTAGAATCATTTCTGATAACGGGCCACAGTTTAAGTCAAAAACATGGAAGGAGACGTTGCGTCGATGTAAAATTGATCCCATTTTTATATCTTCACACCATCCGAGCTCGAATGCTGCAGAACGTGTTATTAAAGAACTCGGAAACTTGTGCCGGTTGTACTGTAACAAACAGCACACGACATGGGACGTTTTCCTTAAAGACTTCCAGGAGGTGATCAATGAGGCACCCCATGGGATAACAAGATTGGCACCCATTACAGTACTGTAAAACCGGATTCCTAAGGACTTGATAACCAAGGTCGTAAACTTCCCACCAAGGGCGCGAACGCAGCACCAAGCCATAGTGGATTTGGCTCTCAAGAGGATACGGGCTGCAGCAGAGGTCAGGAAGAGACGTGCCGACAGGGGAGCTCGTCTACGACACTTCCAAATTGGACAAAAGGTGCTCGTGAAGTCTTTCCGACTTTCGAACAAACAAAAAATGAAATGCCAAAAATTCTATTCTGTTTACAACGGCCCGTACCGTATAAGGAGAGCAGCTCACCACAATGCTTATGAATTGGAGACGCTGAAAGGAAAGAAGTCCATAGGACTCCACCACATCTCTCACATAAAGGAGTTCGTGGAATAGTAGTAGTGTAAGTGGTGTACATAGTAGAATAGGCAAAGATATGAACCCTTCTTCGGGGAACAATAACCGTTGCATTAATAGATTAAGATTATTAAAGTATTAACACGCTGCGTTTTCTCGCTTAAGAATTTACTGCTGTTAACTTTTTGTCTATGTTCGGGATCTCCTCTGTCGTTGCGATAAGAGGGACTACCTTTCCATGAGCAATGTTTTTGTCCTTTCCTATCTGGTGTCCATGTTAAGGGATAAAGATGAGTGACGAGATGTCGCACAAACGGGCGCATACAAGAACGTGCTCTTAGAAGCGTTCTGAGAAGTCGTGATACGCTCAATAGCGGCCACAACCAGTTCGTACCAATGCTTGCAGGCACGCGTCAGTGCACGGCAAGATTGTGGTATATTGCGTGATTTCGAGGATGAATATGGGCAGTATAGTTTTTTTTTTGCAGAGCTGCGCCAGCATCGTTGTCTTGCAAGTCAGGGTGATCCTGTGAGCGTTTGACTCCAATGGTGCCCTAGACGAGAGAAATGCGAGCATAAAGCCTACCATGCCAATGTGCTGGTTGGGGATTTAGCGTGCTGCTCGTGACTGTCACAGATGAATAACCAGGGACTTATACTTGGATATTCGTGACATACTGTGTAGCTGGCGTGTGCTGGGCGACTGAATCCTCAACAGGAACCACCCCTGGCTTGGTCATATTACATTGCTTCTGGAAAGGTGTGCTTTGATCGCGAAAACCGCATCACATAGAGAAGGAAGTTGCAACTATAAATTTATTGTCTTGTATAGCCATGGCTAACCCAGTCTCTGGAGTTTCAGTGAGGCGTAATGAGAACTCGGAGGCCATGTCGTACGGCGCGCACATCACTGTCGTCAATAGCGGCGAGCAGCGAGACATCTCAACGTAACAGGAATTATGTAAGAGTATTGTATATAAAAAAAAGGGTAATAATAATAATAATAGAGTACCATATTCTAGGATAAATTAAACTTTAGGATTTTTACAATAACTAGATTAATATTGTGGGGGTTTTCTACCACAAGTGTTGTGTTTGGGGCGCGCCTGTTGAGATGCTATTTTTCAGGTCACCAAACCACAGACCCGAGATGGAGGGACGACGGGCGAGCGAAAGTAGCATAGTTGCATGTTCCTTATAGCACAGTAAAACTTAGACCTGCATAACAACATAATTGAATTAAAGGACATAGAATGTAGATCGTTGGCTAATGGTAGTTAATTCTTGAGCATGTCTACTGTCGATCTATATAATTAATAGTAACATTAGTGCGGGCCCGCACATTTAGTTCTTCATCCAATATAGCGTCACACACCATCTACAATAGTGAGATCGGTCTCTACACAAATATCAAGATAAATTATTTCCATGATTTTTGTTATGATAGCTACAGATAAATAACTATAAAATTAAAATTAGAGTGTCTGAAATGACAGACCATCAATGTATCGTGATGTAAATTTATTATAACATAGAAGGTCATGGGGAAAAGTTAGGCATAAGATTTTTGTAAGAATTGTGCAGATGACGGGGATCGTGGCAATGCAGGGGCCAGCCGGAGGTCATCGGCTACCTGCAAGAAGAAAGCGTCAGCGCGCTACCTGATGTGAAGGGCGGGAGAGCATCCGGTCCTACAAGCTGACAGCACGGGGCCTTGTACCTGAGGGATTAGGCGGCAGACAGCCCTCGCCGGACCACAAGCGAAAGTGGGGCTGGCCGTTGACACTGACACGCGACCCACACGCGACAGCCTGCTAGCTCTCCGGACGCGGCAGCCGTTTGGAGGGATTCCCTGCGGCAGACCACCTTGTCGTGAGTACAGGAAGAAGATCACATATCGTGTCAGAACCTGCGCCTCATGTGCCTCAGGACAGAAAGGGACGCTCTATACTCACCTGTTTGGGTTTTTACAACTCACTAGCATTGGCCGATCTGCATACACAAAGCAGTATCGTGCCACACTAACAAATGTATGGTCTCATTTCTTACTTCTCCTCTCTATTAGAGAGCAGTTTTAACAATAGTCGCTCCTAGTTCGATCCTGTATGGATGACATCACACACTTGTGGAGTCACTCCACGTGCCATCATCCCTCGTCGAACTGCAATATTGGGAAACGTAAAGTTCTGTCCAGCGAGAGAAGAGACCTAGACTAGTGATGTATCCCAACCAGTAGACCTCAGAGACAATTAATCGACGTGAGGAGAGCCTATCACTGTGTCTTCCTACCGTACTGCCGTGATCATATGCGTGGGTCTGACTACAATCTCAACAGCGTACTGCAGACACTCCAGAACTCCCTATTGCTGTTGCCACAACGTAGCAACAACACCCGACGTTTAGCCTTATGTGATGTCAGTACTGTGGAATTAGTGAAGTGCCACGGATATTTCTAACAATGTGATTTAGTGCCTCATTCTCAGCACAGTCGTGAACTTTGTGCAATGTGCATGCACAATTTGATGCCCCATGAACCTTGTTTTTTTTTCTTAAATTTATTTCTCTTATGTTGTTTTTGTAATGTATGTTATACCTTGTATGCGTTTGTGTTTTACACTGTAATTCTTATTACAGATTACTGTATTGTTCTCCACATCATGCTTTTTTTTTTTGTATTTTGTGTTTATTGTTGTGTGTATGCAAACAGTGTGCCTGAAGTCCCCATAAACTGAAGCAGATACCACCACTGTCATTGTGAATGGACCATCAGTTCAGGGAACATTTTGTAATGGTTATTCTTGCTGCAGGGAGACAGAATGAATCGGAGGTTGTAACTAGATTCTGAAAGCTCACAAAGAGATTGTTAACTTATATAGTATCATGTGTGAGTGAGTTCAGGTTAGTTTAATGATTCAAATTGTTGTAACATCTTGGGCATTTAATTGCGGAGCACTCCAACTCTGATTGTAAAGAATAAACTGCTCCATATTTGGCTCAGATGCCCGGGCCATATTTAGAGCGTGAATGTCTGCGTGAATCGGTGTTTGGGAAGGGGCTCCCTGGGTATGGATGTGTGATGTGAGTGTTAGTGTTCCATATTAAGAAGGTGAAGTTGGCTACATCATAAATAATCCTCCCTCTATGAGCTGCATTTTTCAGTTGCAGTGATTTTTTTTATAGAGTGCGGCATGTGGAGTCAGTTTTTAAGATTGTTCTTGGGCGATTGACTCACTACCTTGCTCCTAAGTGAGCCAACCGCTCACCAATTACAATCTAAAATGGCGTAGGGGCAATGAGAGGTGGCATGAGCCCCCTCTCATATTTCTATCTTACGATTCTCCTCTCTAAGTGCATGCGGTGGGAAGTCGCTATTTCTTCACACGCGGACTTCCCACGCAGCGTCTCTCGTCACCCGGGTGGTCCGGTGACAGGCGGGTTAAGCCGACGTGTGTGAGGCAGTCGAGTGAATGCTTTGCAGACGCCGACATTGTCAAGAGACACGCCCGCTGGGGTGTGAAGTAGCGGCTGGGCTAGAGGTTCCGTTACTTCGTAGAAACTTAGCGAAAACACTTTCTGGCGGGCTACCAGCGAGGCGTGGGAATGACTTGTGTACCCAGGCAGTTGTGGCGGGAAAATTCCCGCACTTTCTGCAAAATAGTAACGGTGATTGGTTTGCTCAGGGCATAGCGCCGTGACGTAGCAAAATCAGCACAGAAATTGGCGCCAAGAATCTCCATTGGTGGAATGGTAGTGCTCCGGCAATGGAGTGGAATTTCCGCCGGTTTTCGGGTTGCTGATTGGTACGTAACCACGGCCACTGTCGTGGGGGCGGGAATGTTGTGTGTTCGGCCTGTACGGGTGCTCAGGGGTAGTCGGCTCTCGCCTTTCGGTCGAGGACGTCGAAGCAACCAGCCCTCGCCTGCGGTACGCCAGATCGTGTTCTGGCAGCCAAGAAGACAGTTTTGGTAATGTATGTCCGCAGCACCGGCAGATAGGGATTTTCCTAGGTAATAATCAGAGCTCAGCAGAGCGCGCCTGTTCGTTTTTTTTTTTTTTTTTTCTGTGTTCTGTCTTGAGTAGCAGCAATTATTGTTAGGTTAGCTGTCTGTCTCCCTTCAGATTTGAGTGGCAAGGAATTTGGCTCCACATACCACTTCGTCTTAAACCTCACAATCTAGTTCAGGGACAACTTCACCTTTACAGTGTTTGTATGAGTATCAAATTTGAGCCAATTTGATTTATTGTAAACGTTTGTGTTTTTGTTTATTATTTTGTGATTAGTCTTAATAAATCCTATTGTTATTTTGGACAGAACTTTCATTCTGTTAATCGATAGAGCAACCCTATCATTCCTCACTATGCTAATGAAACCTTTGTTTATTTAACTTATTTATCAAATTAAATTATTGCAGGTGCCAAACTCTCTTCTACTCCACTGGCAGGGTTGATTAGAGTCAGTTCGCGTATTTTTCTTATCCTTGTGCAACAGCAAAAGTCGGAGTTAGAATAGGGGGGGCTTAGAGCATGATTGACATATGTGGATTCTAATAGAATTTAGTGATAAACACACTGCTAGCCCCGGCACCTCGCAAGGTAGCTAAATTCCCTAATCTGCCGGTGCTGCGGACAGACATTACCAAGCTGTCTTCTTAAATGTAAGGACACGATCTGGCATACCGGAGGCGATGGCTGGTTGATTCGATGTCCCGTCGTGGTGATGATAATGTTGCGAGTATAGTCCGAAACAAATTATCCTAGTCTGGCTGTTCCAGACTAAAGACTTCCTAGCAACACAAATGCGCCTCTTAGGGAGACGAAGAAGGCTCGCTACACAATCACTGATGGTACAGTGATTGATTTTAACAAGAGAAGTCACACAGTAACTCTGATAGTCAACTTTAGCCAAAACTGCTCAAGACGGACAACATAGGCCGCTTGTACGCAGAACGCTCAATTCCCAACTGTACTCGGAAAGTTACGTTGAAGTCGAAACTTCAGCAACTTCGTCAAACAGTTACAATTAATTGAAAGTATATTAGACAGCCAATGGAAGGCAGGCTGTCCAGAGCAGCGAGAGCTCAGT
This sequence comes from Schistocerca nitens, assembly GCF_023898315.1. Classification (NCBI taxonomy): domain Eukaryota; kingdom Metazoa; phylum Arthropoda; class Insecta; order Orthoptera; family Acrididae; genus Schistocerca; species Schistocerca nitens. The sequence goes on along the minus strand of NC_064615.1, from coordinate 519,074,146 downwards.
CTTGTAACCTACTCCCACCGAAAGGCGAGAGCCGAGCCTCTCAAGAGCACCCGTACAAGCCGAACACAGAACATTCCGCCCCCACAACAGTGGCCGTGGTTAAAACGTGCCAATCAGCAACTCGAAAACCGGCGGAAAATTCCACTCTATTGCCGAAGCACTACTATTCCACCAATGGAGACACTTGGCGGCAATTTCTGCACCGATTTTGCTATATCATGGAGCTATCCCCTGAGCAAGCCAATCACAGTTATGGTTTTGCAGAAAACGCGGGACTTTGCCCGCCAAGAATGCCTGGGAACACAAGTCATTCCCACACCTCGCTGGTAGCCCGTCAGAAAGTGTTTTCACTAAGTTTCTGCGAAATAACGGAATCTCTAGCCCCAGCCGCTCCTTCAGGCCCCTATGGGCGTGTCGCCCCTGCTCTTATGACAATGTCGGCGTCGAATTCCTCACACCCGTTGGCATAACCCTTTCAAGATCAGCAGAACCCGCCTGTCACTGGACCACCCGGGTGACGAGAGACGCTGCGTGGGATGTCCGCGTGTGAAGCAATAGCAACTTTTCACCACATGCAATTAGAGAGGAAAATATTCATATCTTCTGAGTTGTCAATACTAGCCTTGTAATGACCATACTCGCGTATACTTCTCCAAATCGAATTACTCAGAGTAAGATAGAAATATAAGAGGGGGTACATACCCCCTCTCATCATGTCCAGCCACAGTGTGGATAGAGGACATTCCCGTATTACTTTAATGTGTCGATATTCGCGTTGTTTTCATAAAACAGCTTTACGAGTAAAGCCCTGCTCGCTTTGTCCAGAACTATGTAGTATGTCTTCAACTATAATCCACACTGATGCTTGTGTTTCACGTCGCCGTATCAGTACCGGCGCCTAATGGCAAGTCATGACATTGACGCAGATCCTGTGGCGCACACTCGGTCTGAACATCAGTCATACAAAGTGGAGTGTACACACGGTAAAAAGATTTTCATCTTTATTGACTCAAGTAGCGAAAGTTTAATTGTAATCACCGTGTATTCGAAATTTCACATAAACTATTATGAATCACAGAACGCAGACACTCAACTACTATCATCGTGCTAAATAAGAGATTTACACGTTTCGTGGAAACGATAAAACGAACTTTGGGCCACGAATGAAGGAAACGAACGCCCCTTTCGTTATACACTGAAGAGCCAAGGAAATTGGTACACCTGCCTATATCGTGTAGGGTCCCCGTAAGCACGCAGAAGTGTCGCAGCACGACGTGGCATGGACTCAACTAATGTCTGAAGTAGTGGTGGAGGGAATTGGCACAATGAATCCTGCAGGGCTGTTCATAAATCGTGAGAGTACAAGAGGGTGACGATCTCTTCTGAACAGCACGTTGCAAGGCATCCATGATATGCTCAATAATATAATGTCTGGTGAGTTTGGTAGCCAACGAAAGTGTTTGAACTCAGAAGAGTGTTCCTTCAGCCACTCTGTGGCAATTATGGACGTCTGGGATATCGCATTGTCCTGCTGAAATTTCCCAAGTCCGTCGGAATGTACAATGGACACGAATGGATGCAGGTGATCACACAGGATGCTTACGTACGTGTCACCTGTCAGAGTCGTAGCTAGCCTTATCAGGAGTTCCATGTCATTCCAACTGCGCATGCCCCACACCATTACGGAGCCTCCACAGCCTGAAAAGTCCCCTGATGACAAGCAGGGTGCATGTATTCATCAGGTTGTCTCCATACCCGTACACGTCCAACTGCTCGATGTAATCTGAAATGAGACTCGTCCGACCAGGCAACATGTTTCCAGTCATCAGCACTCCAATGTCAGTGCTGAAGGGCCCAGACGAGACGTAAAGTTTTGTGTCGTGCAGTCATCAAGGGCATACGAGTGAACCTTCGGCTGTGAAAGATCATATCGATGATGTTTCATTGAATGGTTCGCGTGCTGACACTTGTTGATGGCCCAACATCGAAATCTGCAGCAATTTGCGGAAGGGTTGTACTTCTGTCACGTTGAATGAATCTCTTCAGTGGTCGTTGGTCCCGTTCTTGAAGAATCTTTTTCCAGCAGCAGCAGCAATGGCGGCGATCTTATGTTTTACCGGATTCGCGATATTCACGGTACTCGTGAAATGGTCGTACGGGAAAATCCCCACTTCATCGCTACCTCGGAGATGCTGTGTCCCATCGTTCGTGCGCCAACTGTAACACCACGTTCACACTCACTTAAATCTTGATAATCTGCCATTGTAGCAGCAGTAAGAGATCTAAGAACTGCGCCAGGCACTTGTCTTATATAGGCATTGTCGACCGCAGAGCCATATTTTGCCTGGTTACAGACCGCTATATTTGAACGTTTGCCTATACCAGTTTCTTTGCCGCTTCAGCGTATAATGCAGCAGGAGTACCACCATTGCCAAGTGAAAGTGAAAGTTGTATTCTAGCGTCTGTGCAAGTAAGAGGAGCAGGGTCGACTGAAATGAACTTTTTGCGGTGCAAAATGAAAATATTTGAGAAAAAACTGGAAGTTCAGAGCATCACTGACGAAATAATTAAATACGGGAATAACTGATTACAGCACTTGCAGCGCATGCCTGAGCCTAAGAGCGCCAAAATGGATTGTAAACTGATAGAAGAAACCAGTTTATCGACGAAGAGAAGCACGCGCCTTAAAAAAGGTGGTAGTATCAGCAAGGAGCCGGAACAGCCCTAACGACATGGACTCTGATGATATCGTCTCAAAGGTGCCGAGCTTTCAGGGGAATGAAAAGATTGACGCAAGATTGGAGGGACGGAAAGAAAACCAACTATAAAATAAAATAATTTATAATTTCCCATTGCTCACCGTACCAACAAACTTTAAGAGGCTGTTCACGGATGCCTTCTATGTATTTTGGTATAAGGGAGCCACCGTCTCCAGCGGCTCGTTACAGCACTTCGATTCGTTTCATGCACTGTTTAGCTTTGTATCTGTATTGCACTGAAATTAGTGCGAAGTCGACGGCATGTGCTGCGTGTCTGGTTTCCATTCACTCACAATACCTACTGCTGACAGCAGTAATGCTCTCCTTAGCTCGTTGTCTTCAATTTTGACGACAATGGGTTGGTCGCGGTGGTCCGACTTCCCTGGCCAGGTCGGACACCAGGCGTGACGACAGCGGACTGTTTCTACTGCGGGTGTGTGAAGAGTCTATCGGAGCCGCGAAAGTAGTACACCAAACTCCTGGAATTCTTGAGCCTGTAAAACAGTTGATGGTGCGTCGCTGTACACTCTGCCGAGACCATGGTGATCGAAATTTTTAACAATACTTGTGAGGGAATAGTTCTGCATTTATTTACGTGCTGTGCTGTACACTGACAGAACATATTAAATACACCGTGATACAAGTCACGTGTTTCGTCTGAAGGTTGTTGAATCGTCCTGGGCCGGCCGTGGTGGCCAAGCGGTTAAAGGCGCTACAGTCTGGAACCGCGCGGCCGCTACGGTCGCAGCTTCGAATCCTGCCTTGGGCATGGATGTGTGTGATATCCTTAGGTTAGTTAGGTTTAAGTAGTTCTAAGTTCTAGGGGACTGATGACCTTAGAAGTTAAGTCCCATAGTGCTCAGAGCCATTTGAACCATTTGAATCGTCCTGTGATGTATGTTGTACGTTTTGATTATTGCGTGTTACAGCATTCTTCATAGTTGTGAAGGTATTTTCACAGAAACAAGGGTGATTGCGATAACAAACTGAATAAATCGTAATTACAAGGATTGTTCGGAGAGCGAGATCGGAATCGCCGTAGCTAATCGAATATCACGCGAAAATTGAAACGCGCATGCACGTCGACTCCCGGCAAGCCATGCTCGACAAACGACGCCATCTGCGTTAGTATTGTCGCTTTATGCTCTTTACACTGTAAGTTCAACATGTTTAAAACTATTGATCATCCCGCCGACTGTGAAATAAGGTCAGTGATTCGGTTTTTTCGCAGCAGGGAACCATGGAGCAGCGGAAGTTCATCGACAGATAAGTGAGGCGTATGGCCTCACTGCGATGAGTGACAGCAAAGTGCGTAAGTTTTAGAGGACGGACGGGAAACTGTCCATGACGAAACGTGATCAGGCCGACCGCTAGTGATCTCAGAAGATTTGGCCAAAGCCGCGGACGAAAAGATTCATGAAAAACGGCGGTTCACAATTTCAACTTCAGTACTGGAATTTCCGAAAGTCGGTAGAACGACCTTGCACAAAATTGTCTCTGAAAAGTTGCAATTTCGCAAATGTGTACGAGTTTGTTTCTCAGGCTACTTACCGAGAAACACGAAATGGAAATAATGGCTTGTGTGGACTGATACCATAAGGGAAGTGACCAGTTTTTAGAGACCACTGTACGGGTGCCGAGACGAGGGCTCCTCATATGACCCTATGCTCTACACGTCAGTCAATGGAGTGGCGTCGCATGACATCACCAGTCAAAGTCGAGGCCAAGCAGACAGTCTCAATACGCAACGTTATGGAAGCCTTGTTATGAATTACGCAGGGGGTCTTGTTAGTCGAGTTTATGCAGTAACGGATAACAATAAATGCAGTGGCTTACTGCGCTACCCCGACTAAACTTCGACTTGCAGTACAGAATAAGCGACGTAGCCTTCTGACGTCTAGAGTTTTGTTGACGGATGGCAGTGCCATTCACATCCAAAATCTGATCACATGTTCCGGATAGGAAGGCACTGTCCGCTCACTGTACAGTCTAAACTTGGCGCCAAGCGATGTTCACTTGTTCCGCTATCTAAAGGAGTTTCTCGGCGGCAAGTGCCTCTCAACAGATGAGCTAAGAGAACATTTAAAGACAGGTTATTATCACTGGCAACAGAGTCTGTAACTTAGGGATAGAAAAGCTTGTAGAAGGGTATGATGAGCTTTTGTACAAATATGGGAACTATGTAGAGAAATATAGAAACATGCAAGCAACTAAATAAAAACAATTTTTAAAAAAAGTTTTGATCGTTTATGTTTTATAAGTGATCGGACCTTACTTTCCGAATAATGCCTCGTACATTATTACTCTGTAAAGCCGTCGGCATATGGGACAAGGCAGCTAACGTTAACATGCACACAGACGGGATGTCCAACGTCACGGGTCGGCGCACGGGACGAGCTATTAAACGTGGTTTTGCACTCTCAGCGCTCTCCAGCTGCAGTTGTTGGATTTATGTGGCTCGCAAACAATGCAATTTGTTCAAGCAAACGAACGCGCGTAAAATTGCTATGTTGGCTCTATTAATATGTACGTTCTTCAAAAAAATGGTTCAAATGGCTCTGAGCACTATGGGACTCAACTGCTGAGGTCATTAGTCCCCTAGAACTTAGAACGAGTTAAACCTAACTAATCTAAGGACATCACAAACATCCATGCCCGAGGCAGGATTCGAACCTGCGACCGCAGCGGTCTTGCGGTTCCAGACTGCAGCGCCTTTAACCGCACGGCCACTTCGGCCGGCTGTACGTTCTTCCCTTCTCCATATGCTAGACATGTTTTTTTGTCTGTAGTATCTAAATGCAAAAACTTCAGTCTCCGTGGACATGTAATAAGACAAAAAGAAAAGATACATGACTAGGTCAGTGAGAACATCAGTTTATAAAAGTACACCTCATCGAGCAAACTCATTCCTGACAGTGAACTCTCTTATATTTACATAATATTAAGTATTACAGAAATTATTTTTATTAATTTCGTATGTAAGTCCCACACCATTTGGAAAACATGAAGATGAAAAAATATAGATACAACAAATCTCACACCCTACGCCGACATAATCTCTGCTCTATAACATGCTGTTTCTACACACTACGCTAGGCTATGATTTTCTTATGAGAAGCTTCGGATTTTAGCTTACAGTCTTCCATAGGCTTTAACCGCCGATATGTTATTAATTCACAATTATAACAAATCCTAACAAGAACGACACGTTTTACTTGGATCTTAAACGTGCTGCTGCCTTAAAACGCCTTACTCTGATAACACGCAAGCTATAACGCGGTAAAAACTATATATGAAAATTCTTTAACCACCAAGATGACGTTTCCCGTGGTGTTACTGCAACAAATAGTACCAATAACGATTCGTTCTCGAGACATTCAATGTGCTGGTGCTTAGAAACAGCATATATTATTAGGGTGCAAGTTACAACACAAAACCAACTGAATACGGGCTCTAATGAATAAAACCATTACAATACGACGTCTTGCTTTTTACGGGCTTTAAGCTTTCTGCGAGGTCTTGTGATATTTCTGGCTTAGTCAGCCATCATATTAGGCCCCAAGAAGCTGTTCCCAGAGCAGTGGAGATGCAAGAAGTATACAGATGATGAAATATGGTGGGAGGTACCTGTGACAGATGTTAGATTCGGTACGACTCCCGTGAGAAAGACCGCCTGCATAATGCTACTGCTCTGTGATTGGCTGCTGTGTTCGGAGCAAGGGCGCCAAAACGTTAAAGTATAGTTATTATTATTAGTTAAACTACTCATTGGAATGACTTCACTTTTTAATATAAATATCTCTCAACAGCTGACTATCAATCAGTCATTTTAGAATTATTAAAAACAATTTAAATAAAAAACAAAAGACTGACGAAATTGCAGACGAAGCACTTCGGAAGCGTTCGGGTCACGCCTTTTCTGGTATGGCGCGCGAAGTGTATCGGGCTGTTCGTCACTCTGGATTAGGCAGTCGAGAAGAATAGACATGTTGTCTGTCGTAGGATGTGTTTCCAATTTTTATTTAAGTTGCTGTTCGTCACTCTGGATTAGGCAGTCGAGATGTACAGTCATGTTGTCTGCAGCAGGATGTGTTTGCCAGTATTCAGTATTAAAAGATTCACTCCGGCAGGCACAGACACGTGCCACAAATAGTGTAAAGATACATTTTCGTAAACATTGTGTTTGATCATGTACTTTGCTGTATCAGAAGGTGTTGTATTAAGATCATATAGTCTTCTCGTGTGGCTGTATTAAAATACGCGAGTGGCATCCCAAAGAAGTGATACATTATTTCAGGACAGAACCTCGTTAAAAGTAAGTTTGAGCCTCAAGATACAGAACCTACGACCTGCGTGCTGTTTTCTGCGCTGGGGACATCAACTTGAAGACAGCAGGGTACTGAACTATGACGGAACCTTCGTTTTCCACACAGTGCAGTGGAAACAACTAGGCGCGTCACGTGTAATGCATGCACAGAACAAATGTGCTCAGTGGCACGTCATCTGCAGTAATGCAGAGGAGGTAAACGAGAATGATCGTTATTAACACCAACAATCAATTCATTCCTCATTTCTTGCCATAGCCTACAAGAAGGACAGGCCGCGGCGCGTACGTCACGAAAGTATGTCTGAGCTCGCTCGCTCGCTCAACTTAGCAGGCAAACTATATTTCTACACCTGTTAACTGGTAGCTAGGTATGTACAGTCGTGCTCAAAAGTATCCGAACGATCTGAATTGCATTTCGCCTGATTAGAATGCAACCTGCGTAAAGCAGCTGTCTAGCAGGTTCTCTAATTGCTCCTCGGTACAGTCGTTTGACTATTGAAAATGGTCCCACTAGAAATCACTGCTCTGTATCCTAATAACTCAAGATGTAAAGTAATACCACGGTAATACAAATATCAGGGAACAGCTTATCACAGATAAGACTGTCCTTAAGGCTTGTAAGCTTGAAAGGTCTCTGTTGGATTCCCTTCATGTTAATTTTTTAAAACTGTTGTTATTTACAGCATACATTTCACTTCTAAATTTACTGTGGTGTTTCTGACTATCTGGGAGGAGACTGAGCAGTGGAACGTGTTACTTTTACACTTAATCAAGAACGATCTGTCACACTACTACACTTTAAAACACAGTTTATATGTAATTCATGTCACACAGTCTCATACGGAACCTAGATCTGCTTTCTTTTATATACTGTATATGATAAGATACTGTCATCCCCCTTCCCTTCTGTGTGAAAGGATGAATGAGCAAATGTATTTCTAGTTGCATGCTTGATGGTAGCAGACAAGCCTGTCTGCTAGAGAATAGTAGGACCAACATCGGAACAGGTAGCTACGCTTTCTAAAAGCGAAGAGGTTTCTATTCTTAGTATGGTCCTGTCCATCCCTTGTCATGTTGATATAGGAAGCTGCCTCTCTGGTCACTTCCGTTTTGTATCTGGAAGCACCCTTGGTAGGGGCCCATGGCAGTCTGCCCGCGGCGAGCGTCTGAAGTGGTAAGATCTCCGGCTAAGTGCGTCTCTGCTAAGTCCATAGGACAACGAATTTCTTAAGTTCAGCCTAACTGAAAATTTAATCACCTTTATTTCAGGTTTGGATCTAAAATATCTAATGTTATCTTAAATTGCAACGCAGTGTAATTCGAGCGTGAAGTTCAGAATATCTTCCAGTAGTTGCTTTGTCGCTACTTTGTGAGTAAAGTGGAACCACTTGTGGATGATCCGTAACTCTAACTACGATCATCAATCTTAAATGCGAATGTGCGTCAGATTATAACGTCTCGTCTTGACAATATTTTTCAATATAGCAACTTTTCTTTATGTTCAACCCACGTGGGGTGTACTTTGTGAGACCAGTACCATGTGCTTATACAATTGTTTGACCCATCAGGTTAATAGTAAGACGATAGTAACCAGTTCGAGATTTTTCTTTTGTAATTTGTGTTTCGATGTAATTTATTTTAATTATCAAAATTATTGTGGAGTTACACTCTTTGTGTAAACCAAGTTGACCACATGAAGCATGTGGTGTAATCATCAAAGTAGCCCTCAGCTATTCTTTTTGGGAAGATTTCACAGAGAGTTAGTATGAATTTAATATACCAGTGTATGGTAATTTCATGACGGACAGGATTGCGCTACGAACGTAACTTCTTTGGATGAAAATTGAATCGGTTGGTTGTGGTTAATTTCCTCTTGCATATGTTTCAACGTTCTTCGTGTGTTATTTTATGAATGCAGTGTTGTATGGAGGCTCCCAATCTTGGCTCCATATTTGATGTGTTCCGTAAGATTACAAACTCACATTTTCACAATCCTAAATAAGGCACCAATTTAGTTATGAATCAAGTTTAATATGCTGAAATTTTAACGGAACAATGATCAATGTTAAAATAAATGTCCAAATATAAACTGATTTATTCCTTTTTATTTAAATTGTCTTTTTATATATATATCACCGGTTATCGTAAGATGAGTACTAAAAGAATATAATTAATGTTAGTCTGGTTGGGAATTTGGTAAGCTAGACTGGATACCTGGTGAAACAGTTGCTCAGTGATGCAAGGTTAACTTCCCCAGATAGCTCACAGCTTTTAACCCACTTTTATTGTCTTGAATATCAGCACCGCTTTCAGAACAAATTAATGCATCAACTTTACAAGCTCACATTTATTACAATAAATGACATACCTGAAATGTTACCACTCTGATTATTACATCAGATAGGTAATGCACGTAGTAAGTTCGTCGTATTCATGATTTCCTCTTCAAAGTAACCTACCGTACTTATTATTTAACACAAAATGACATTAAAAATTTAAGTTATTCACGAGTTGCTAGTTGATAATATGTATGAACTTCAGATGACACGACGAACCATCTCGTTCTGCATATGTTAAGCAAGAACGCTTCCTACGTCACACGCAGAACTCGCGAGGCCCACGAGAAAGGCAGGCCGCTGCGTTTACGTCAGGAAGGTAGGCCTGAACTCCCTCGCTCTCGCAGCTCAGCAGCCTCGCAACTGGGCGTGTACAAAGTAACAAGATTTGCATCTTCTACTGGAATTTGCTATTATAAAGTCTTACTGATTAACAGAACTACAACATAACTTCATTTAAAATCAGCACTCGATTGTATAACGGCCTGTTTACAGCATTTAGTCTCTTCTGCTTAACAGTCATTATCCGCCCCCCTCAAATTCTATAAGGCCTCCAGATCCTCGAGCTCCATGCATTCCGCCTAGCCGTCAGTATACGCATCCCGTCCCCCATGCAGATCCTCTATGACCTGATTCCTTTCCCCCATCTGCTCCTTTCCCTTGAACATATCCACATCCTTTACACCTCCCGCCAGCTTGATCCCCCCCATCCCCTGGTTGCTCATCTCCTCTCAAACCCCCGCCCTCTGTCACGCCTTAACCGTTGTGTCCCCCTACCCTCCTCCTCTACATCCTTCATCTCCTTTCCCAAGGTGGCTTCCATCAACTCCCCCTCCCGGATGATGCCCTCTGTCCCTCCTTGTGCATGTGCACTTACTGTGTTTCTTCATCCGTATCGTCAGCGCCATAAAGGAGAAAAAAAAACAGTCATTATTTCCTACAAGAAGTGGTGCCTTCTGCAACAATCATCTTCACATTATTTTAATTTATTGTACCCCAGTACAGCCATAATAAATTACAAGTAGGCCTGTGGGCTTCTGATGATTGTAGGACTAATAACAGTAAGGCTACATAACAGCGGATTCCAGTAGAAGACGCAATTGTCGTTTGTACATACAGTCGTGCTCAAAAGTATCCGAACGATCTGAATTGCATTTCGCCTGATTCGCATACAGCCCTCATAACGCAACTGTTAGCAGGTCCTCTAATCGGTCCTCGCCACAGTCGTTTGACTATGGAAAATGGTTCCAACAAATCACCACTAGAAAACACTGCTCTGTCTCGCAATAACCCAAGATGTAAAGTAATACAACGATACTACAAATATCAGGGATCACCTTATCACAGATCAGACTGTCTTTAAGGCTTGTAAGCTCACATTTATTACAATAAATGACATACCTGAAATGTTACCACTCTCATTATTACGTCAGATAGGTAATGAACGTAGTAAGTTCGTCGTATTCTTGATTTTCTCTTCAAAGTAACATACCGTACTTATTATTTAACACAAAATGACATTAAAAATTTAAGTTATTCATATGTTTCAAATGACGAAATGGCAACGTGAAATAGCATTAAGTGGCGCCACAAAATTCGTAGAGCGCCACGTTAACGTTACCTAGCTCGTCTCGTGTGCCGACGACTTAACGAATCGATGGAGACCATAAGCCCCTGATACCAAAATACTCTGAAGGTATTCCTGAACAACCTATAGAATTCTGGTCCACCCTGTGAATCTGTTTTCTTTGGGAGTGTGTGTGTGTTTGTGTGTATGTGTGTGTGCTTGTGTGTCGTGCGCATACGCAAGTAACACGCAGTGTTTGCAGAAGGGTGGCATGTGGAATACCTTGGCACAAGATTCGAGCAAATACAGCACAAAACTGACTCAGAGAAGCAGCTGACTCAGGAGCAGCGGCCCACCGTTACGTCATTGATTCCCGGCAGGCAGGCGCCCGGCTGCTGCCCACGGCGCGAGGCGAGCATCGCCAACGCGCGCGAACAATGGGGCCGCTCCCAGCGGGAAGCGCTTCTGTCCGCCTCGCACTGACGGCTCGTTTGCATCGATTCGGCGCCCAGCCGCGTTACATCAAATGCCATCCATCTCGCTGTCGCAGCCGGACTACACAAATATTGCTCAGTGTCGCCTGGAACAATCAGGTACATCTACATTACAACACTGGGGGATCTCTCCACTTGCAGAATGTTAACGGGATCCGGACCCTCCCGTACCTGCCAAATTTACAACGTTTTCTCAAACGCTATTCACCATAATTTTTTTGAGCAACATTATAGATAGAAAAAATTGAAACTTCCAATTTACACTGATCTCTTATCTTGACATTATGAAATGGCTGCGGAAAAATATGTAAACTGATATAATGTGCAACGCTGAATGTTGTAGGTCCTTGGCTCCAATAGTTCACTTGCAAATGTGAAAATGTTCCTAGCTAGCGAGCCATGGCAGCTGGATATACATTTTTAATCTTCTCGCGCCCCTCCCTCCCCCACCCCCCCTCCCCACCTGGCTCTTCCCATTTCCTCGTGCCGCTTCTCTTTGTCTATCTCCTTGCCTCCCTTCTGTCTATTTCCTCCTTCTCTTTCTCTATGTCCCTTCTCCTTTTCGCCTGTCTCTAAGCCTTGTTTATTATTATTGCAAATGAATCCTTGACTAGGAAATGAAGTCACTTAAAATGAATGGGTAAATCGCTTGGGATCATTCTATAGCGGGTATAAGAGCTCTTTACTGCTGCTGGATTTATGAGCATAGGGGTTTCAATGACAGTATTTCGCATAGTTTTAATCGACAAACGGGTTGGATCACTAAGGTTCCGACGGTTCAGATTCTATAGTAGTATTCTAATCATAAGCCGATAAACCACAAATACGACTTCCCTGTTTTCCATTAAAACTGACTGTGGGAAAGAAAGCAAAACAGCACATAGCTGTGTATACAATTTTTGTTTAAAATTATATATAGGTATAAGGGCAAAAAAATTGGGAGAAGCAATTTGTATAATGGGTAAAATTCTGCTATTGTAGTTAAAAGTGACTGTGAGAAAGAAAACGAAACTGCAGAGTATCGTGTGAAAATTTAAAGTAAATTGGTCAAGAACTTTCCAGGTTTTTCCTAGTGACGTATCCCTTTTCTATTGTGTATATGTGTTTATATACCACATATATTTCAAAATACGTAGCCTGTGTCTGTCCAAACATTTATTACAGTATCGCGTAAAAATTTGAAGTAAATTGGTCAAGAATGTCTCGAGATTTTTGCTAACAATATTTCCCCTTTATAAAGTATATATAAGTATATTTAAATACCATATATATTTAAAAATATGTTTCCTATGTGCCCTCCGAAAGTTTATTACAGTTTCGTGTAAAAATCAGAAGTAAATCACTCAAGAACCTTCTCGAGATTTTTAGTAACAAAGTTAAACAACGACTTGTCTTTGTATAGTAGTATACAGTGTAGATAAAGCAGAAAAGGACATACCACAAATCTCAAAATAAAAATTAAATGAAATCCCGAACCACAGAAAATTTGTTCTGAGTTACTAGATAGCTCTACATATTTAAATGTGAACATTTCAGGTTACATTTCACCGTGATTGAATGCCAATTACCTATAAGTTTACACATTTTTAATGGTTCATCTATGCTTCTCTTAGCAACTTTCGTCCATTGCCTAGCTTGTCTCTAAGAATCTCCTTTCCGCTCAGCATTCCTCTTCCTCTTATTGTCAATCAACAGCTTAACAGCTTGTCAGCTACCGACTGAAAGACCTTCTGTAGTCAGGTCGCCTTACAAATTACGCAGGATGAGATAATCTCACAGGCGGAATGTAGTTAAGGACGAACTGTCGTAGCTTTCACGAAGTCTTTTCTGTTTGCCAGTTCTCGTCTGTGTCAGCTCGATTGCTTTCTTCACCATAAGTATACGTGACAAATATTTGGTTTTTCCCAGCAATGCGAAAAAATTTTTAAATAGATGAAAAATGGTTCAAATGCCTCTGAGCACTGTGGGACTTAACATCTGAGGTCATCAGTCCCCTAGAACTTAGAACTACTTAAACCTAACTAACCTAAGGGTATCACACACATCCATGCCCGAGGCAGGATTCGAACCTGCGACCGTGCCGAGCGAGGTGGCGCAGTGGTTAGCACACTGGACTCGAATTCGGGAGGACGACGGTTCAATCCCGTCTCCAGCCATCCTGATTTAGGTTTTCCGTGATTTCCCTAAATCGCTTCAGGCAAATGCCGGGATGGTTCCTTTGAAAGGGCACGGCCGATTTCCTTCCCAATCCTTGCCTAACCCGAGCATGAGCTCCGTCTCTAATGACCTCGTTGTCGACGGGACGTTAAACACTAACCACCACCACCTGCGACCGTAGCGGTCGCGCGGTTCCAGACTGAAGCGCCTAGAACTGCTCGGCCGGCGAAACGGATGATATGGGCTGATTTCAGAAAATTGTATTTATTGGGTACCGCGTCCTCTGGGCGTGCGAGTGGAAGTTCAAACACTCGTGGAAACTTTCTGCATGTAAGCGTACAATTTTCGGTATACAATAAATTTAAAGCTTGTAAGAGACATTACTCTGACAGGTAATCTATTACTAGTTTACGAATTTAGAATTGCTCATTGTGTTACACATCTCACACCGAGAAACGGATGTGATAACGGGACTGTTAGTAGGGTGATATATAAGCAACGAATGTCCGCTTCTCTTTTCCTCTCAATTTTGAATGACAGTTCACACATCTTCGAGTACACTCAGAAATGGTTGTTTCACAATATGATCTTCAATTATTTTCGTTAACAGTGAAATGATAATACCTGTATTTGCGTATTTGTGGACATTTAAACTACAACTTGAATCCTAATTATCTACCCCTAAGACTCTACCTCTCAATGACATTTAGAAAAGAAGGCTAAAAATGAAAACTAGAAACAACATTATCAGAAAGCTGACTGGAAAAAGCAGACCCTGTACCAACAGCTGCACAGTCGACTGTTTATCCTGTTGCCGAATATTGAGCTCCTGTGCGGCCTACAAGCAGTAATGTCAACAAGATCGATTTTCAGGTAAACGTTACAATGAGAACTGACGTTGGTTCTTTCAAATGAACACCAGTACTCTGGATGCATGCCTTATCTAATATACCACCATCAGATATCAGATGGAAATAGTCAATGGACGGAGAATGGAATAAGATTCACAACATATAAGTACTATGTAATTAGTAATGCAGATTTAATACTATAAAGTAATAATATAACATTACTTAAAAGATGGAAAATACTGCATACAACAAATTATATATATATCATTTTAGTAAATAAATAACGAATTGCAGAACTTTCTAACACAATTGAAAGTAAAACAAAATCTATGTGTTATAGTTTATGGCAGCTATTGTACCTCGGTTTAGTGTAATGTTTAATATAGAATATTTTTATGTGCTCTTATTAATTATTAATAGCGCGTAAATTATTAACTGTAAATAAAAGAAAAATAGCAATAATTAATTGTTCGCAATACATTCCTTCTTAAGAACTGTGCTTTTGTAATAATTTACTTACTATTTCCTTGCTTTGACAGAAACATATTAATTAATTATGTCGTTGAAAAAATTTAGCTGCTGTACCTTATTTTATCGACAACATAGCTGAATTTGATGGTTTGTATCACCTATACTCGACCTTAACTACTATTTTTATGATCTTTAATTTTCTAAAACTCCGTTGAAAAGGTGCTGTGTTCACTGGAATTGTCATGAGTATCCTCAAAGCTTTTTTGATGCTTGGACCAGGGTTTCGTAACGTATATTTTGAAAAGAAAAAAAATCTCTAAAATATTCAGATGGGTGGCTGTGTCAGGACTCTTCGTTACCTTTTTCTAGTGGACTTTGGAAGCTGCTACTTCGTTAACTAGCATAACTGTATCGATATTGGAAACTATTTTCCTCTTTAAATACTTTTTATAATACGGGACTATGCCTAAAAATCTTATATGCAAAGGGAAACAAATGCTGTGTAATTTCATGCACTTGCCTATTGTAGTAAATGACAACTAATTACTTAAATTATTATTATTTTTACTTCATTTTTCTAGTAATGTGAACATTGTGATATAGGTACAGGATTTTGCTGCCTTTGTGGACACAGAATAATATGCATGTCATAATTACTTTATTGTTGGGAGGAATACCAGTTTGCTTAATACTTTTCGGATTTTCACTATTTACATAGTAACTACTTACATGTCTTAGGCAGATAACTGAAAAAGTTCACAAATAAGAATTTCATAATTCTGTAGTATCAAAGTGTTTGACTTTAAAATTAGAACAGTATTGTTGCAGCATATGAATCACTTATGCGAATGTAACAAACGTTCCACGCAAGCAGTCATTTCAGTATTAATGTAATTCTTCCTTAGACAGCTAAATGTATTTGTAGCTACATCTACACATATTCAACACATTTCATTTTCAGAAAAATATTCCCAGAAACTTAATTATTTCTACATCTTTTTAATGTCAGAATTTTGCTCACATTTTCATACCTGCAGAATTCTCGATGGGCTATTGTAATGGACTGGTCAGTGGACCTTTTTTGTTACATACTGGAAGACTTGATACGATCAAAGACCTACAGTACTCGATCCACAAAACAGTCTTTATAGATTATAACAACTTTACTTTTTCTCTTTTTACGTGAACAAATAGTAAAGTAATATGTTATCCTAATTCAATTAAAGAACATTGTAATGAGTTATTCTTAATTAAAAAACCAAATGTACTAAAAACGTTGCATTCCAAGTTTTGAAAAGACATTTGGTATTAATAATTATTATTAACATAATTGTTGCTTCTGTAACTTGTTCTGGGTAACAGTTTGAAAGAAACTGCAAAATAAATATTTAATCATACATGACGACTCTGGATATAATATCGATATTTTGTAAGATCACTGTACTGTGAGCATTTTATGTCTTTATTCTTCTCGAGTTAACATGTTTATGGTCTGGCCTTGTACTAGTATGGAGTTAGTTGTTGTCTGTAGGGGGACTGCTTCATGAAGTTGTATGGAAATACAAAAATTAATATACGTGAAATGAAGAAAATGAAACATTGATGTTAGAATTTGAACTAGCAAACCCCATCATAATTCCTAGAAGCGAACTTTGTTCTTACAGCAAGCCATGTTTTACAACAAGCCATGTTTTTGACAAGGAGCTGCAAGAAGCAGATGGGTAAACTATACTGTACTATTCTACGATCTTCCTTCTCAGCCGTGATGGTTACACTATACTAGCGTTAGAATACCTAAAAGTTTGCACTCGATAACGGTATTTCGTAGTCATAGAGAAGAACGTCGTAATACCTACCATAAAATTAGTCAATATTCATTCTCAAATTTCTGTGATACTCCGTTCCTCTTCAGCTTACGGCTAATCATCTGAATGCTTAAATTTGCCATATGATCACCTCTTATGTCTGCTAAAGCACCACTCTGCTCAAATTCTTGAATTGTGCTTGATCTACCGCATCTTATTACGAAATGTATTAAATCCATACACATACTCTAAGAATAAAAAGAAGACGCACCACGAGGAGTTATCCGAATAGGACGGAAGTCGATAGATGTGACGTACCAGTACAGAGAAACAACTGATTACAATTTCAGAAAAACTGGACTATTTATTCAAGAGAAAGAGCTTCACAAATCGGGCAAGTAAATAACACGTTGGTCTACCTCTGGCAATTATGCAGGCAGTTATTCGGCTTGGAATTGGTTGACAGAGTTCTTTGATGTCCTGAGAGATATCGTGCCAAACTCTGTACAATTAACGTTTTAGACTGTCAAAATGAAGAGCTGATGGGAGGGCCCTGCTCATTATGCTCCAAACGTTCTCAGTTGGGTAGAGGTCTGGCGCCCTTGCTGGCAAAGGTATGGTTTAGCACACACGACGACGAGTACTAGAAAGTCGCTTGTGCGGGCGGGCATTATCTAGCTGAAATGTAAGCCCAGGGCTTGTCATGAAGGCCAGCAAAACTGGGTGTAGAATATCGTCGACGTTCCGTTGTGCTGTAAGGATGCCACGGGGGACAAGCAAAGTGGTCCTGGTATGAAATGAAGTGACACCACAGATCATCACTCCTGGTTGATGGGCCGTATGGCGGGCGACAGTCGGGTCGGTATCCCACCGCTGTCTGGGGCGTCTCCAAACACGTCTTCCCTGGTCATCGGAGTCCATTTCGAAGCGAGACTCATCAGTGGAGACAATTCTACTCTAGTCAGTGAGATTCCAGGCTGGGAACTGCTTCCATAAGGGCCAGAGATGGACCAATGAGTTATTGACTTGTACACTCTGTGAAGGTCTTTCTCTTGAATGAATGTCCGCCTCCGGTAGCTGAGCGGTCAGCGTGACAGTCCTAAGGGCCCGGGTTCGATTCCCGGCTGGATCGGAGATTTTCTACGCTCAAGGACTGGATGGTGTGTTGTCCTAATCATCATCATTTCATCCCCATCGTCGCGCAAGTCGCCGAAGGGGCGTCAAATCGAAAGACTTGCACCAGGCGAACGGCCTACGCGACGGGAGGCCCTAGTCACAAGACTTTTTTTTTTCTTGAATAAATCATTCAAGGTTTCTGTACATGTACATCACATCTGTCGATCTCCGTCCCATTCGACTAATTCCTTCGTGGTGCATCTTTTTTTTTTTTGTCTTTTAGTGCGTTATAAAAGTGGTTGTAAGGGTGTGTGCTCCAAATCCTCCTAAGCTTCTGGATCGATTACAACTAAACTTCGTAGACTTACGACTTACTTTCTGGAAAGAACTACTGTGGCAGTTAGGACCACCTACGTCTCAACGGGGTGAGGATCGGGGTGGAAAAGAAGCGTAGCTCGCGACGCGCAAATAGTTAGGCTGTATTTTCAGTATTCGAGACAGAGTACGTAGTGATTTGCAAACAACTTAACAGATAATTTCAAAGCATTACGAGATTTCTTCTCTCTGAAATCTCTTTAAAAATGATGAGAGAAAGAAGTTGATTCCTATCCACATCTTCATGAGCATGCACTAAAACTGGCGCATCAGCCATGACCTTGTAATTTTCTATCTCTTTACTACTAACACAGTTTGCAACAGTAGTCACACACACTACTGAATGTACTTGCAAAAAGTATCACTGTACTAGACATAGTGGGGGACGAGGCCGACGAGAAAGACAGGCCGCGGACGCGAACGTCACGAAGGTAGGCCCGAGGTCGCTCTCTCGCTCGCTCGCTCGCTCGCTCGCTCACTCAGCTCAGCAAACAAACTGCTTTACTACGGCTGTTAACTCATAATTGGGTGTCTACGTACTTAACGTACAAATTAGAATTACATCTTCTACTGAAATCCGCTTTTATGGAGTCTTATTATTAATTATTCCTGCAACGGTCGGAAGTCCATATGCCTACTAATAATTAGTTGCGATTGTACTGAGTACAATAAAATTAAAATCATGCCAAAATGAGGCACTACATCTTGTGTGATATCAGGACCAAAAATCAGAAAAGACTAAATGCTGTAAACGAGCTATTATAACATTTATTTCGGGAATAGATGTTAAAACACAGCATAATTCACAGCTGTGTTTCTTTTTGTAGTACTAGTAATCGGTAAGACTTTATAAAAGCAGATTCAAGTACAATATGCAGTTACGAGTTCAAAGTGTAGAAACGCAGTTCGTCTACCCAGTTAAGCGAAGAGCTAGCGCTCGGACGTGCGGCCTGTCTTTCTCGTTGGCCTCAGTGCAGGAGATATGACTTCATAAACATTGAGCTGCTTGACAATGAAACTGCAGTGCGAAATTCGCTTGACATTGTAACCTCCCAACAGTATTCCTTTTCATTTTGAAACCTCCCTACAAAATTCTTTTCACATTAACCTCCACACAAAATTCTTTCTGATTTAATCTAAGCTCAAAATTCATTCACATTTGGCGTAACCTCAAAACAGAAAAATTCCTAAACCTCTCAATAGTAAAAATTATAATTATGTCGTTCACATTCAGTGTAACGTCCCAATAAAAAAATGAATTCAGTAACCTGGTAATAAAACAATGTAACTAACCTCTCAATTAAATTTTCACTCACTTATGACATTTCAATAATTCACTGTGAATTTAACCTGGTAAATTTTGGACGACAGCAGTGCTGCGTCATGGCCCTGAAAGATCATTCTGAATAAAAAAAGAAAAAAATTCTTACCTCCATGAAGTCGCCGGATATATCTGCTCTTACAATAAATTTTTTCGGCCAGCTCTGTGCTATACTGGCCGACCTATCAGTCATTTATGAAACGAAGCAACTGATTCTTCTATTGCAATAATCGGGATGATCATGGATGGGAGAAATTAGTAAATTCTTTAAATTGAAATGAATGGTTGTTAAAAGTTACTTTTTATGAGAAAGATTATTATTACGAGATTTTTAAAACATTTACATGGAACTTACATTAATACTCAGGCTATGACATCGCTGCACCGCGACCGGGCCAGCCAACACGATACACCATACCAGACCAGAGCAGACTCCAGACTAGTAACAACTTACTGCTACAGCTACACAGCTCCTACTGCAGTCAACACTGCTCTCTGGTCAGAGATTTTCTTATACCTTGCATATTGCAGAAGCAATACACCTCTTACATAACCCTTCACCGGGGGGGCAAAAATTTGACAGCGATGGTGAGTCAATTGGACTTGCCATGAGCAACAAATTTGTCTAAAATCTACTTAATTAACTAAGTTAACAGTCCAGAGTATATATATATATATATATATATATATATATATATATATATATATATATATATATAAGTGCAGAACATGTAATGAAATAGAGTGCACATGCACTGAGTACAGAACATATCAAGAAATGACAAAATGTATACGCAATGAGTACAAAACATATTAATAAATGACATAAAGTGCAAACGCACTGTATATATCTCTACCGTTTTACAAGAACTAGGATACGCAATGAGTACAAAACATATTAACAAATGACATAAAGTGCACACGCACTGTATATATCTCTACGATTTTACAAGAACTAGGAAAGGAAAGGGAAGGATTGCATCATGGTTGTAGCACAGTAGGTTGCACGTAGCTGCACTGAAAGTCCATATCTTTCTACAGAAGCACAACACCAAGTGAGACAATGTGAAGTTCTCTTCCCTGAAGTATTAATCAGTGTAGCCAAGACACTGAAATGTCGTATTAATATTCAATGTTATCATTTTGGTAGTACATTAGGTACACCAAACAGTGGGACCATAATAACATCCCCATCGTTCAAGGTGGAGGACAGCATGATGTGTCAACACCACACTCCTGCAGAATTGATACTTTTTCGCCAACGTACAATTAGTGCAAAATCCAAATATAGTGCTCCATGATCATGAGGATGGACAGGACAAACGGATATTGCATTTAGGTCAGAAGGTGAAGGACTTAGAGGAAGGGGAAGGAAATGGACAGAGAGAGGTGTGGTAGCAGATAGATGGAGAGAGGAAGGGGGAGATGGACAGAGAAGGGAAGGTTACATAGACCAATAGAGGAGGGAGATGGACTAATAGAAATTAGAATAGATACAACACCAGGTACCCAGCTAGCGAACTTATAAAGTAAAGTAGTGAAAACCACTGTGTTTTCTCATATTACTAATGCTTAATTCATATTTGATTTTGTATTGCAAACATTGTAAGCAACTGACTATAAATCTTATTCTTCATACCATTACAGTTCACTGATTCTTTGTGTATCTAGCTTCAATGTATCACTTTCTTATTTCATTTTCTCTACACAGCTGATAGATCTATTATTCCACGCTCTGATTTGTAGAGTATCCGTTACTTTATGGTGACATTCTCTATAAGGGTCCCCAGCCAATGATCCAAATGGGGCACTATCTTATCTCCAAATATTTTACCAAGGAGGCTGTAACCGTAAACCGTACAAGAGGGCCGCATTATGTCTGTAGCTGTCTTGGGCTTTTAGCAGTGCCATCCCAAGCCAACAGAGCATGTTGGTGTCGGTTATGTTACAAGCCGTTATCAGTCATCATCCACACCACTGCCCTCTTCAGCAACCGTATGTTAACAATGTTGTTCTTATTACAGAAGTTTATTCGTCCAGCTCGTTTAGAAATACGCAATGATTACTAGTTTCATCAAAATTAGTAATCATTATGTATTTTATTCGATCTGGGCTAATATTGAAAGGTGGCTACACTGAGTCACAGCGCCAGAGATTGCGCCAAAGAGTTTTATTCCGCCGCCTCCACTGGCAGTGCTTGCTAAGAAGTTGCTGTGGGCAGTCGTAGTTCTGAGGTTGCCGTAGTCAGTGTTTGTTGAGAGGATGTCGATAGCAGTACTAGTTGTGAGCATGTCGTGTGCAGTTGTTCTGATGGACTAGACAGCCGATGCTGTTCGAATGGGGATGTCGTAATGATCAGAGTGTATTTTTCGTCAATATATACGAAGGTAAAAAACATTTTTTAATTTTTTTTAAATTTCCTAACTAACAATGTCTCTTGGTCACAGGTTCAGTCAACAAAGCATCTGGCTTTTGTTCATGTATTAGAGTGTAATTCTGGTTTCTATGTGCAATCATAGTATTTCTGCTTTTTTTTAAATTACTTCAGTGTAAATGGTGCTTAAAATACCTTGTCTTATTGAGGAAGAACCGTGCCAGATGTGTACGTTGAATCACACTTCCACACACAGAACAGTTACACTTGTGCTTTGTTGTTTCGTAGCTTTTATAGTTGCTGGGGACTTAATTAATTAATTGTGTTAACGGAAATTTCCTTTCATTCTTTGTTGTTATTCTATGCAGTCAGATTGCGGACTAATACTAGTCAGGGCCAACCGGTTACGAGACTGCGTAACCGGACAGTCAGCTACTAAAATTAAAAATATTTGCATTATATTTAATTAAGCCCCCAAGCACGTGGCGACCGCTGCTTCGGATCGTCCCTTGGAATTCTTTTGATAGTAAAAATAGCAGACAGTAGTATTGTTGAAGTAATTTGTAGTTTAGTAATTGTAGTCCATATTGCATGTGTAGATTTGGTAATTGAACATTTGTAGTTGTCTTTTCATTCTTCTAATGGTATTTTTGCAGTGTTTAATTTTTGATGTCTTGTATACGCGTTTCACAATTTTGTGCAATTATGAAGATTTCAATTGTTCGTTAATCGTGTTTGAGGGAAGCATTTCGTGTGAATGGTATTGTTGAAGATAAAGTGTCATTGTGTGTATTTTTCGTATAGTGACGAGTTTTGTATGTTTTGTAAATGATTACGCGATCGATGAAAAAGGCAAAAATGATGGATAGTCAGAATGACGAAATTGTTGACATGGCGAACTCGCCAACACAGGAGAACAGTGTGATGAATAATGAAGTTGAAAACAATTTAATAAGTCGGCAAAATAGGCCGGAACCAGTTCAAAATTTTTCACAATTAAAAAATTTTCAGAATACGAGATTAACGACAGAAGATTCTGGAGTAGTATCGAACACAGATAGCTTTACGGCTTTGACGGAAGAAGTTGGTTTTGCGGGAAATGTTAGGGGTGAAAAGAATTTCGAACCAGTTAATATGAAGCAGTTGATGAGTGCAATATTTAATTTGGGATCTGAATTAAAAACAGTGGGATTACAGTTAGGATCTGAATTAAAAACAGTGGCAACACGGTTAGAAACTGATATGGGAACAATGGAAACACAGTTAAGATCTGAATTAAAAACAGAGATGGGAACATTGGCAACACGGTTAGACTCACGAATAGGGACATATTTCAAAAACATGAAAGATGAATTAAAGAAAGAAATTAGAGAAGAAGTACAACCGATTTTGAATTCTCACAATAATAGATTAATTGCAATAGAAATTAGACAAAACGAACAGGATAGAGAACAGGAAGAAAGAGATCGCGTGATAGGACAAAAAGGTTCAAATGGCTCTGAGCACTATGGGACTCAACTGCTGAGGTCATTAGTCCCCTAGAACTTAGAACTAGTTAAACCTAACTAACCTAAGGACATCACAAACATCCATGCCCGAGGCAGGATTCGAACCTGCGACCGTAGCGGTCTTGCGGTTCCAGACTGCAGCGCCTTTAACCGCACGGCCACTTCGGCCGGCGATAGGACAAAAATTTTCAGAGTTAAATTTACAACGTGCACACGATAAGGAAGAAATATTTGAAAGAATCGAGGAATCCGTACCAAATGACAGAATAAATAACCTAACACAACAAATATGAACATTTAACTACTAAATGTGTCAATACTGAAACCCGAGTCGCCACACTTACGGAAGACGTAAATAAACAGAAAGAACAGATAGGTGACTTATCGGAAAGAGTTGAGGAGATTTCAGATAAACTGACAAGTCTTAGTTTAAATGGGGACAGAGATTCAGATGATACAGCTCCATTGCCTTTTGCAGAAACCGAAGAGTACCAGAACATAAATAAACATGTTGAAAATCAGGGAAAATTTAATGAACGCGTTAAAAGGGAATTTGAGGCGTTACGAAAGCAAGTCAAACAAATTGAAAGCGAAATCGTAGGAAAGGACAGTAGAAGAAATTTAGAATCACAGATAGCAGAGGGCTTTGAAGAAAATAATTTATTTCATTTACGAGATGAAACAAGAGAGCGCCAGGCGCTCGAACTTGACAATAATCGACATTGGGACTGGGACAGACGCGGTAGGTCTTTGTCGCCACGAGGCGAAAACTTTGAGTATAAACACTTTTTAACTGTTCGGAAATTTAAGATCTTTCGCAATTCTAAGAGTGACATACATCCATGTTCAGGGTTAGATCAATTTATGTACGCACTTCCACCAAATTGGCCACTAAGTCACAAACTGGAATTTATGTGTGGCTATTTGAGTCCTCAGGGGATTCGCTACACTAAGTGAATATGTGCCGTAGCGTGCACAGGGCCCCGAGCTGTAGTGGTGCTATTTTCCTTTTAGTTTTCTGCACAGCTGCCTACTCTTTTACTATTCTTTGTATCTATCAAAACAATTCTTCAACTATCAATCTATCTAGAAAGGAGTCGGTAAAGAATAACCGGATATGACTATTTTACCCAAAAGTGATTTCGGAAATTACCGTTTGGACTTATTGTATCTTCTGCAGCATTCATTCGTAGTTTAAACGAAATATTACTTGTTTATCTTCGTGACAATATTACTTCATATTCTTATTGCTAAGCGTTCTTGGAGTGAGCATAACAAAATTTTAGATTCATTATTACGTATTTTTGCAAGAGTTGGCATTACAGTGAAATTGGAAAAATCTGAATTTGGTCGTTCTCAGGTGAAATTTCTTGGTCATATTATTTCTACAGAAGGTATTCTTCCTGCTCCAGAGAAACTAGATGCTATTCGTAATTATGCTGTTCCTACTACAAAACGTGATGTTCGTAGTTTCCTTGGTGTCTGTAATTTTCTTAGACGCTTTGTTAGATTGGATAATTTGGCCACACCTCGTTTGTGTGAACTATCTGGAAAGAAATCTGATTGGTGTTGGGATGAGGAAGCTCAATCAGAATTTGAACAACTTCGTGATGCTTTAGTTGCTGCTCCACTTCTTTCACATCCGGATTTATCTAAAGATTTTTGTTTGGCGACGGACTCATCATACAAAGGCCTAGGTGTACACTTATTTCAAGACATAGAAGAAAACGGCGTTGTAGTACAGAAAACTATTGCATTTGGAAGTCGTGTTCTCTCTAAATCAGAAAAGAATTATTCGATTACGGAACTCGAAGCCTTGGCTGTTGTTTGGGCTTTCACAAAATTTCGCATATTTTTGTATGGCAGACATACTAAAGGTTTACACCGATCATCGAGCTCTGGAATTTCTTATGTCAACAAAATTAACACATGGAAGATTGTCACGATGGGCGCTGTATCTACAGGAATTTGTCTTTAGCATTGTTTACATACAGGGTTCTTCAAATATTATTGCTGATGCTTTATCACGTGCACCTATGGGTTTGAAACAAAGTGCTGAGGAGGACTGCAAGGAAAACAATTATTGTTTGATGTATATTCAAGGTGTTGCGTTTGAAAATTTTATTTCGTCTTCGCTCCAGGAAATCGCTAAGGAGCAAAACAAGGATCCAATCTGGAAGGACATTAAGGAGAAGTGGAGGAGAAAGGAAAGCGTAGCGATTAGACAGTATTATTTAGTTCGCAATGATATTCTTTTTAAACGAAAATCGGTCGACAACTTTGTTTGGTTAGTTTGCATTCCTGATGAGTGGGTTAACAAACCGATTTGGCATACACATTTCAGTTATGCACACTTTGGTCCCAGAAAATGCTTTCATAAATTACGAGCTGCCAACTATTTCTCACAGAGCACCGTTGTTTCCTATCATTCCAGCGAAATTAAAAGAGATGGCTGCAGTCGATTTGTTCGGTCCAGTGGTTCGTTCTACTAATGGTTTTGCGTACATTTTGGTAGCAGTGGAATTGACATCAAAATGTGTGTTTTACACCTTTACGCAAAGCAACACCTCGTTCAGTATCTAATGCCTTCATCAAACATTTTCTTAAAGAAGTGGGTCATGTTGATAAGGTTATATCAGATAATGGATCACAGTTTCGCTCTAAAATTTGGCTTCGTACTCTACGGCGTCGTAAGATTAAACCAATTTTCATTTCACTTTTTCACCCTCAATCTAACGCTTCAGAGAGATGGATAAAGGAAATCAATAAATTGTGTCGACTTTATTGTCATCAGAATCACAGAACTTGGGATCAGTATCTTCATATTTTTCAAAACATTCTGAATGAACTCCCTAATGATTCAACTTCTTTACCGCCTATATTGATATTAAAAAATAAAGCACCGACAAATCGCATTTCTGAAATCGTTCCTTTTCCGCCTTCACGGAAACTGCGGCATTCTGAAGTTGTCAACCTGGCTCTACAAAATATTGCGTCTGCGGCTGCTAGAAGAGAGAAATCAGCTAAGCGTCCTGGTCGTTTAAAAACCTTGTCAGTTGGTCAAAAGGTGTTAATTAAGTCTCATCGTTTGTCTCACAAAGGAAAGGGCTTGTGTCGCAATTTTTTTCTGCTTTATAACGGTCCATATAGAGTTCGCAAAATTGTTCATGATAACACTGTCGAAGTAGAAACGCTTAAATCTCGACGCTCTAAGGGAATACATCAATATATCGAACGTTAAAATTTTTGTGGAATGACATACTTTCGAGAAACTAACAGTTATACGTAAACACACGGGGAGTACAAGGATACCGCTCCGTGTTCCGGCGGCGGCACATACTCAAAGCAACAGTCAAGTCTGCGCGTCGCATAAGGCAGTCGTTGACAGCAAACAATTACTTCCTACGTCACGCGTACCTACAGCTGATCGAGCGCTCAGTGCGAATGCACTGACAGCCGTAAACAAATACACAGTCTAATTTCTCTGATTCAATTCAGTATAAAGCTATAGTGACTTGATAAATTATGTTATTAACGTTCAGTAGTTTTCAGGATACGGTTGTATAAAATATTTAAGAACTTCAGGTAAATTCTGTGTGTGTACGACGTTAAGAGGACTTGCCATCGAGAAAATTTCAGGTAGAATGTAATTTCGAAGAAGAAACTGATAAACTAAAAAAGTAACTATTAATTGAGTTTATTTTTCAGGTAACATATTTCCACTTAGGTACGTACTTCAGACGTAATTTGCTGCTCGCGATTACGTGATTTATACTTTGTGCTAAATTTCATGTTCTATGAATTTACTTGTGAAGCAACGTGCTTGCGTACATTTGCTGATTTTGACAATGTTTTATTAATGAACCTGGTTGTTACTTATGTATATTATGCATCGCTTGGCTGCTATGCTTTTTCACTGATGTCATATTTTTTTATTATGTGCCTGCTGTGCTTATTTATTTAAATTATAATTGTAACCTGATTGGTTGTGCTGATATGGTTGTGTATGTAGGTTGTACTTTGTGATGTGTCTGCTTGCGCCTTCATGTTTACTTATTAAGATTGCATATGAACGTTTGTTTGCTTATGCTGATATGATGCTAATGACCTGTTTATTATGTAAGATATATACTTGCTGCTTTGCGTATGGATTGCATATTTACACATTTCTGTTTTGTTGTCATAACTACTCTTTAATTTGGTATATAGAAATGCTGGTATACTGTGTACGAACGTAGAGTTTAGGTCACACTATGGTATTAATTATAGATTGTTCGCTTGGCAGAGCCTCGTTGTAGGGATTGTGCTGCATCAACTTGTTGACATTCTGTTCTCTACTGGTATATTTACTCGCTATTGCATGTTTTGCTTACACTCAGTGCCTTATATTTTTAAGATAAAATGAACTGCTATAATTCTACGAACGACGTTGGTACAAGAAACTTCATTGAAGTCACATGAGCTGGAGGTTTTATGGAAGCTGTATAAATGTATGCTAATAGGAAGGAAGCTAACGACATGACATACCAACACTAGGTTTAGACCATTGACAGCTATTACACTGCATTCTTCGTGAGCAATTGAAATAGCAAGTGACACTTGACACAAGAAATACTCCACATGTTTGCTTCTGTTTTGCCATGATTCTCGAAGTAGTGTACACACTGTGAAATATTACGATCATTCACACTCCGTACTCGTACTTACTTACTGAAAGTTATTCAAACTAAAGGCTGTTAGAGGTCAAGTACGCATTCCTTTTATTTAATGATGGACAAGGTAACCAAAATGTATTTTATGATTCATAATGAGTAGAAGATTTGGGTCAGATGGATTACACAGAGGTTGTGTGTGGACATTGTGTCTTGGGGTTGTATGGGATGATGAATTGAAGTTTGCACTAGGATTTTATCTGTACTTGTTCGAGGAGACTGACTAGAGAAAAGAGTTGTTATGGAAGTGAAATGATATTGGCGATAAAGTTTATATGTATCGACGTATTGAAGAGTTATTATTGAGATATTGAGACTGTGTGAAGTTGACGATTATTGGAGTTTTGGTGGACAAGAGGTAAGGTAAATGATATTGATGATAAGGTTTATATGTATCGACGTAAGAGGTATTATTGAAGTATTGAGATTATGTGATGCTGATGGTTATTGGAGTTTTGGTGGATAAAAGGTAAAGTAAGTGAGGAGCATAGTTTTTTTTTTGTTGGTTTATATGGAACAAGGAGGATGAAGATGGCAGACTAGAACACTCAAGTAGAAGGAAGATTGTCTACACACACACACTTTTTTTAAAGCAATAAGCAGTATATACTTTTTTTTTTGGAGAGAGGAAGTATTTGCATATCTTGGCACACTGACAGTTGTTCAGCAACCGTATATTTTGATTTGGCTTGGCAAACATTGGTCTTGACATGATGACTATGACGTTGACTAACTATTATTAACTGTTATACATTGCTGCCACTACTACTTGATACACATGTCGAACATCAAATCTTTGACAGAATTGCATGTACACATTTAACACTATTCAATTACACAGTAGTACTTAATGTGGATGAAAGATGAGTGAGTGTGTTTTGTGTGTTTTCCTTTCCTAATCCCAAATAATTGGTACCGACCTAGCTCCTAAATATTATTTTACTTGTTTGTTGCGGCTTGCACTGACACCCATAAATATTATAAGTTTACTGATATTTGTGTATTTGTAATAGTTAATATGACAATTATCTGATATCATTTGTGTGTTTATTATAATTTGTATGTTTAGTGTAAGAGCATTGATAATAATTTTGTAAAAGCAATTGTGTGTGCGTTCAAACTGTTGTTCGTGCTTACACGTATTAACATTGGTGGGTTCCACTTGGAAATGTTTAATTACTGCTGATGAACTGTCTAATTAGTGATAGTGAATATTATGGACTGTTAGCTGCACTTGTTCAACATGATGGGTGCCACTTGGAAATGTTTAATTTCTGCTGATAAACTCTGATGAACTGTCTGATTAGTGATAGTGAATATTATGAACTGTTACCTGCACCTGCTCAACATTGCTGGGTGCCACTGTTGGAACTGCTTCTACTGAAATGATGTCACTTGTTGGTGTCTGCACCTGTTCAACATTGCTAGGTGCCACTGATGGAACTTCTTTGACTGAAATGATGTCACTTGTTGGTGTCTGCACCTGTCAACATTACTGGGTGCCACGAATGGAACTGCTACTACTGGTGAGGTCACTTGTTGCTCTCTGCAACCGCTCAACATTACTGGGTGCCACTGATGGAACTTATTCTACTGAGATGATGTCACTTGTTGGTGTCTGCACCTGCCCAACATTACTGGGTGCCACTGTTGGAACTGCTTCTACTGAAATAATGTCACTTGTTGCTGTGTGCACCTGTTCAACACTGCTGGGTGCCACTGATGGAACTGCTTCTACTGAAATAATGTCACTTGTTGGTGTCTGCACCTGCTCAACATTACTGGGTGCCACTGATGGAACTGCTTCTACTGAGATGATGTCACTTGTTGGTGTCTGCACCAGCCCAACATTACTGGGTGCCACTGTTGGAACTGCTTCTACTGACATAATGTCACTTGTTGGTGTCTGCACCTGTTCAACATTGCTGGGTGCCACTAATGGAATTGCTTCTACTGAAATGATGTCACTTGTTGGTCTCTGCGCCTGCTCGCCATTGCTGGGAGCCACTGTCTGAGCTGTTGAAATACTGCTGATGAAATATTATGAGACTGCTATTTGCACCTGTTGACCATTGCTGGGTGCTACTGTTGGAACTGTCAACTACTCTGAGAAGTGCTACCTGTTTATCGAACTAATGAAAAGATTTTATGTGAATATTTGTATAAACTGATTTTTTTTGTATTTACTGTTTATGAAATGTTATGAGACTCTTACCTACACCTATTCGTCATTGCTGGTGCCATTGATTGAATGATACTTGTGTAAACTATTATGTAAATCACATGTATGCAAGCATTTGTATTCCCTACTGTATTTTATATTAGGTTATTGAAGGGTCAGTGCAAAGCCAAAATTTATCTAGTTATGTGATATTTACTTATTAATATTATCTTTCATTTTTGTCTGTATTTTTTTTGGACGAATTTGGTGGTATTTTCACCACCAATTCTGGCAAAAATACCATCAAATTCTAGCCGTGGAGGAGGGGCATATGAAAGATGGCTACACTGAGTCACAGCGCCAGAGATTGCGCCAAAGAGTTTTATTCCGCCGCCTCCACTGGCAGTGCTTGCTAAGAAGTTGCTGTGGGCAGTCGTAGTTCTGAGGTTGCCGTAGTCAGTGTTTGTTGAGAGGATGTCGATAGCAGTACTAGTTGTGAGCATGTCGTGTGCAGTTGTTCTGATGGGCTAGACAGCCGATGCTGTTCGAATGGGGATGTTGTAATGATCAGAGTGTATTTTTTGTCAATATATATGAAGGTAAAAAACATTTTTTTAATTTTTTTTAAATTTCCTAACTAACAATGTCTCTTGGTCACAGGTTCAGTCAACAAAGCATCTGGCTTTTGTTCATGTATTAGAGTGTAATTCTGGTTTCTATGTGCAATCATAGTATTTCTGCTTTTTTTTAAAATTACTTCAGTGTAAATGGTGCTTAAAATACCTTGTCTTATTGAGGAAGAACCGTGCCAGATGTGTACGTTGAATCACACTTCCACACACAGAACAGTTACACTTGTGCTTTGTTGTTTCGTAGCTTTTATAGTTGCTGGGGACTTAATTAATTAATTGTGTTAACGGAAATTTCCTTTCATTCTTTGTTGTTATTCTATGCAGTCAGATTGCGGACTAATACTAGTCAGGGCTAACTGGTTACGAGACTGCGTAACCGGACAGTCAGCTACTAAAATTAAAAATATTTGCATTATATTTAATTAAGCCCCCATGCAATATACTTCTGTAATAAGAATAACCACCGTCTTTAGACTCCGAGATCGCCTCCAATACAGCTGAAGATGTCAGGCAATTAAAATATCCGTAGACTTTGGCCTCTTCATAGATAACCTTCTGATATGTTAGTTTGGCCTCTCCACAGGCAACCCTCTGATGTGGTTGCACTTCGTATCTCTGCTTCACTGAGGCATATGACCTTAGTTATGTGTGTTATCTTGGAAGATTACAATATGCAGCATAGAACCATTTATAAGAAAAGTAACTGGGAAGTCAGTAATTACGATCATCGTTTAATTAAAAACATCCTTTACCAAAATATTCTAGACTAAAGAGTAGCATCACATGTAGCAACAAATAATTTAGTTACTACATCACAGCTTTACTTTCTGAATGGTCGCTCAAGTGAGAATGACATTTATACAATTACTAACCACATATTACGATATTTTAATAAATGAATATGACCTGTTCAATCATTTTGTATGGTGAATCATAATATAATACGCTTAAATATTATAAAATTAGTGATATTGCATTAAATATTCTGCCTTTAATGAGCATCTGAATAACTAGTGTCCCTTGATTGTATGCTTCCTGTGTGCACACCAAAGGGACATTGAGCTGCGTGCGGCCTCATACCGCGTTTATTACGTTAACGTGGTCCTATTTTCTGCTGTTATGACTGAGTCAGCAGTTGTGTTCAAGATCCACCATGGCTTTTAATCTTTTGAAGATGGATGGGTCACATATACAGTTACTGTAGCGTCCATTACCCAATTTATACGGCTTTATGACGGATCGGTTTCATATCCAGTTACTCCTACACAATCTGTTAAAACCCTAAAAGATGAAACGCGTCGTTGCTATTAAACAATCTCGCAACTAAAACTGTTTTTATTTTAAAATTGTATGTCTGTTTTTGAAATTAGATTCAATTTTTAAGAACGAATGGGAAGCAGAAACGGAAGAAGAAAGGAAAGATTCAGTTTTAACGTCCCGTCGATGACGCCATCAATAGAGGCAGAGCATAAGCTCTTCTTGAAAGGCATAATTCCAGGAATGATATAAAGAACCTATTTAGGGAAATTTATGGTCGTCAGTATTGAAACGAAAGAAATGATAGTCACTAGAGTACAATCGTAAATGACAGCAAGCAAAGAGAACACAAGAAGAAAATGAGGAAATAAGGTTAGAGCGTGGAATGAATCCCTGATGGCCAGGGAAAAGGAATTTTGTAGTAAGAACGGAAGGCAATATTATTGGAGAATATGGGCTGGGGTAACGAAAAAAGAGAAGAGAGAGGCTTTGTTAGCAGACAGCTCCTTCAATAATAAGTAGACTCAGTATAAGTGGAGAAGAAAAGGGGGACATAATAAAGTAATCACGTGGAGTACATTATGTTTAGGGAAATGAAAGAACTAAATTAGTAGAATGCAAAGTGTACCCAGACGTATATACGGACTCACAACATTACAGCAAACTAAGATTCAGAAGAAAAGAGAATGACACAATCATCCTGCCGACGCACTATGTTGAAGTCACCCGTTTGGTAAAACATGTGTCCTGTTGGATGATGAAGTCTGTAACTGCCTGCTGCCCTTGCCTACATGTAGATGCTTAGACAATGAGGTGTCAAAAGTCACTGGGTACCTCCTAATATTGTATTGGAACTGCTTTTGCCGTGCGTAATGCAGCAGCTCGATCCGGCATAGACTCAACAAGTCATTGGAAGTCCTCTGCAGAAATATTGAGTCATCTGGCGCTATACCCGTCCGTAGTTACGAAGGTGCAGCCAGTGCAGGATTTTGTGCAGGAACTGACCTTTCTATTACGTCCCTAAATGTTCGATCTAGTCCGTCTCCGTATCGTAGCGGTAGCGTTACCACCTGCCACGCAGAGGGCCCGGGTTGGATTCCCGGCAGGGGACTGGGTGCTGTGTGTCCATCATCATTGACTCGCAAGTCGCCGAAGTGGCGTCAGCTAAAAAGGACTTGCAGTACGGCGGCCGAACTCCCCCGTATGGGGCCTCCAGGCCAACAATGCCATACGATCATTTCATTTCATTTCAATGTTCGATCTAATTCATGATGGGCGATCTGGGTGGCCACATTATTCGCACGAATTGTCCAATATGCTCCTCAAATCAATAGCGAACAATTGTGGCTCGATGACATGGCGCATTGTCATCTGTGAAGGTTCTATCGTTGCTTGGGGAGATGAAATGCATGAATAGCTACAAATGGTCTCCACGTAGACGAATATCCAGATGATCCAGTCCACTCCATGTAATCACAGCTTACACGATTATGGAGCCACAACATTTTGCACAGTGCCTTGCTGACAACTTGGGTGCATGGCTTCAAGGGGTCTGAGTAACACTCGAACCCTACCATCAGCTCTTACCAACTGAATCCGTGACTCATCTAACCAGGCCACGGTTTTCCAGGGTTTTCCAGTCGTCTGTGGTCCAGCCGATATTGTTACGAGCCCAAGAGAGGCGCTGCAGGTTGTAAGAGGTCCATGATTAAGGAATTTGTTGCTAGCGAACTCGAGCACATGTAATTTCGATGGATTGCTCACGCGCTGCCTGCGATATGTAAGCTGTAAGAGAATCTCAGACCAGAGAGCAGTGTTGTATGCAGTAGGAGCTGTGTAGCAGTTGTAGTAGTAGTAGCTATCAGTCGTGTGTGTGGAGTTGGCTGGGCCGGTCGTGGAGAGCGATGGCGGAGCCTGAGCGTTGTAGTATAAGGTAAAAGCAGCCTCGCGCATATGTACTATTGTAATATCAAATTCCATGTAAATGTTTAAAAACATCTCTTAATAATAATCTTTCTTACAAAAATTAGCTTTTGACAATTATTCATCTTAATTTAAAGAATTTACTAATTTCTCCAACGCATGGTCATCCCGATTATTGTAAAGAAAAAGCAGTTATATATATATATATATATATATATATATATATATATATATATTATTGTGGGGAGGTTACACTTGGCGACAACCGGCCAGGATCGTATTTTTGTGAATTTCTGAGAAGTAGTCAGTTATATATCTGCTCTTATTTACTTAATGTTAAACGTAGTTTGCATCTGGCGCAACACATTTGCTAACTTGTCACTCTTTCTTTCGCAGATCATCGGCAATTTATTGCTCTTTGTCATTATTGTACTTATTCCATTTTTGCTTTGTCTTTGTTTGATTTTGTGCTTACCTTTGACGTGTGAAAATGCCGCGAAAAACTGCTAACAGTACATCGCGATGTGCAATGAGCGAATAAGCCGAATTGAATAGTTTGACTGATAATACTAGCGCCACTCAGTGTCAAGGTACGTTTACACTGGAATATATGTATCGCGACTTGTATGAGCGACATGAGCTCATACATGTCGCGTATACATTTTGTATATCTCTTTTTGGCCATATACGCGACATGTATGAGCGACATTTTAAGAACTCGCGCATGCGCATTACTATCATTTCCTGTCGTCTTGTCGCCTGCCGCTTATTTTGACGATTAGCGCATGCGTAGTACCAGGCTCTTTGGCGGCTGTTTGAGTTTTGGAGGTGCCGACTGTCGTTTGTTGTGTAGTTATTGTGTCGTGTGTTGTGCCCGCGAGTAATACTTTAAAATTTGCCATGACTTCTTGGTCAAAACAAAATACACTGCATTTTATAGGGGCATTGCGCAGGCATCCCTGTATATGGGATGTGAAACTGGGAGACTATAAGAACACTCAGAAAAGGTACGACGAGTGGGAGGAAATTGCCAAGGCATTTAATGTGTCAAGGAAGGAATGTGAGGACAAGTGGCATAATTTAAAAAGCCAATATAGTCGCGAGTTAGCGAAAAGGAAGAGCAGCAAAGGAACTGGAAGTGCTACAAGCAATGTGTACCACTCTTCATGGTATGCTTTTGAAAGTATGCAGTTCATAAGAGACAATTACAAACCACTCTCTCATAGGAGCACACATGAAGTAGTACCAGTAAGTAAATTTGTTATATTATTTTATTAATCATATATTTGGCAACATTTTTTGGTGCTAATGCTTTACGTAATGTGGATATTTACAATTTCACTGAAAAACATGATTATCTATACTGCTATGGTTTGAAGTCCTGAATACTGCAGAAGAATAGAGCATATTACTTTATGTCATCATTTAACAATGATGTGGAACTTATTTTCCATACTGCCATGGGATGGAGCCCTGAATACTGCAGAAGTATTCAGCATATTCTCTTCTGTTGTCATTCACCAATGAAGTTCTTCGGCCAGTTCTGGGCAGTGGCTCCAGCACAGTAGAGGTGTCCCTCCAGGACCCAGGCATTACGTTGCCATCATCTCCCTCTCTGTCGTATGTTCCTGCTGGACAATACCTTTGAGATTTTCTGTTCTGAAGAAAATTATGTAAATAAACACAGGCTAGTGCTACCACTGTAGCCTTTTCCGGACTGAGAAGCATTTGCTTCCCCAGCACTCTGTAAACAGCACTTATAATCCCAAATACATTTTCTATTACGCTTCTTGCCCTGCATACTCTATAGTTAAAAATACGTTGCCAACTATTTTTTTCATGCAGACCTGGAAATGGTTTCACAATATATTCCTCTAGGCCAAAGGCTTCGTCAGCGACGAAAACATATGGAACAGGCTTGCTCCTACCAGGAAGAGGAGTTGATGGTGGTATATTTAGAGTTTTGGTTTCTAACATTTTGTAAAATGTGGTGTCTTTAAGGACACATGTGGTGTCTTTAAAGACACCACCATCTGAAATCCTCCCCTGCGTGCCAACATCAGCGTAAATTATTCTATAATTAGCATCAGCAATTGCTAGCAAAACAATGCTGAAGCGCTCTTTATAATTAAAATAAACTGTTCCACTGTTGGGTGGTGCCACAATGTCAATGTGCCTCCCATCTAAAGCTCCCAAACACCTGGGGAAATTCCATTTTTCTTCATATTCTTTAGCAATTTTCAGCCATTCCTCTGCAGTAGCAGGAAGCTGGAAAGAAAATTGTTACTTTTTCAATTTTATTTACGCATGGACACTCAAAAAATTCTCAATACATTAAGATACTTTGATTAAATGTATGTATAACATATAGCTCACTTTGTCTTAGAAATGTCTTATGTATTTTAAAGATGGAAGCCCCAGCCACAGAAGGAGATGGTGAAGGAGAAGGAGAAGGAAGCATTAGTTTCCCTTTCGATGTAACAGAAATGGAGGAGGTGACATCTGCCACGCCCACACAAGACATTGTGGAAGTGGAAACCACTCCAGTCATCTCTGTGCCTCCACATGAAAGTGGATCTGGAACCGTGTCACCCTGTACCGCTCCAAGTCCGAGTGGAAGTGGTAGATCAAGTGCACTGAAGAGAGCCAGGAGAGACCTGGATGAAGACCGAGAAGGTCTTTTACAGACCTTAAGAAAAGTTGGCGACAATTTAGCAGCAGAAAAAGGGATCAGTTTACCCACTTGGGTGACTTTGTCGCCAATAAGCTCAGATTTCTTTATGAAAATGGCCATACTAGAATTATGGCGAGACTTGAGAACGGAATACAGGGTGTTACAAAAAGGTACGGCCAAACTTTCAGGAAACATTCCTCACACACAAAGAAAGAAAATATGTTATGTGGACATGTGTCCGGAAACGCTTACTTTCCATGTTAGAGCTCATTTTATTACTTCTCTTCAAATCACATTAATCATGGAATGGAAACACACAGCAACAGAACGTACCAGCGTGACTTCAAACACTTTGTTACAGGAAATGTTCAAAATGTCCTCCGTTAGCGACGATACATGCATCCACCCTCCGTCGCATGGAATCCCTGATGCGCTGATGCAGCCCTGGAGAATGACGTATTGTATCACAGCCGTCCACAATACTAACACGAAGAGTCTCTGCATTTGGTACCGGGGTTGCGTAGACAAGAGCTTTCAAATGCCCCCATAAATTAAAGTCAAGAGGGTTGAGGTCAGGAGAGCGTGGAGGCCATGGAATTGGTCCGCCTCTACCAATCCATCGGTCATCGAATCTGTTGTTGAGAAGCGTACGAACACTTCGACTGGAATGTGCAGGAGCTCCATCGTGCATGAACCACATGTTGTGTCGTACTTGTAAAGCCACATGTTCTAGCAGCACAGGTAGAGTAAGTATCCCGTATGAAATCATGGCGGTGAATCGAGGAAGTACAGTACATACTGACGAAAGTAAAATGAGCTCTAACATGGAAATTAAGCGTTTCCGGACACATGTCCACTTAACATCTTTTCTTTATTTGTGTGTGAGGAATGTTTCCTGAAAGTTTGGCCGTACCTTTTTGTAACACCCTATATATATTACATTAAAAGATGTGTCAGTCCACACCCAATGACTTAAGGTCCATCTTACAAGATAATCTGTCTTAGTTGAATGGCTGACACCAGATAAATCAAATGTGCAGTACCTAACGTGACAATCAACCTTCAGATAGGTATTTGAAATTGCAATAGAAAACTAATGTCACTTCAATAGGTCGCTAACGCAATAAGCACGGCCCCTATGGCCACAGACCAAAATACACACGGCCTCTATCCGACCATAAAACACAATGTGACCTATATTTATCCAGGCTACTTTCCTTCAATACACACAAGAAATTATTAAGAAACAACAGCTACCACTAATTCGTAAAACCAGAAAATTCTAAATCTACAACTAAATTAAGAAATGGCGTTCAAGTGAACCAGCTACCTTCAGCGTGCCACTAAGCACCAAATCCAAACTTACAAGTGTGAGGCGCTATTTCTAGCCACTTTAGTAACATAATTTCATGGCCGTTCCAGAACATAACTCGCCTCGCCACCACTTTAGTGAATATTTTGCTGGGCACTAGCACTGTCGCCTACTCCCCACAACGACAACATCGAAAGCACGTCACGTCACAGACTGACTCGGCTCATGCGCGGGCCCACTCTCCTCGACTTGCGCACTCGCGTCACCATAAATAGCCTGCCTCCAAGACGCAAAGAGAACAAGGCACAGGGGCAACGATCAAAGATGGAAGTGAGAATCGATATCGCCTGGCGCCAGAAACCCACCGGCTCAAGGGGGAAGGAAGACATGCCTGTCCAATGTGTTTTGAAATCTTGTTCGAGAACACATGGATTTTTATTCGAAAAATAGTAAGCAATAGGAGTATGTATTACGTCAACGTCACGTGTATTATTATTAACGGGGGCGTTCAATAAGGAATGCAACGCATTTTTTCTCGGTCAGTTTCAGCAGAAAATAAGTAGACTTTGTTATGGGAGTTCGCGGTATTATTGCTTCGGCCCCTATAGTTTCATGAAGTTCCGATTGGTGGCGGCGCTATACTTGTTAGTCTTCAAAACGACGTCTGCAACGAAGTTGCGTTCAAAGCGGAGAGCTGTCATAGAATCGTAGGTATTCTCTGCCGCTTGCAGATTGTCAACGGAGACCTGGCAGTGAACAAAAGCACGGTGAGTCACTGGGCGAGGCGTTTGTCATCATCGCAGCAAGGTTGCGCATATCTCTCCTGTCTCCCACACAGCTGCGATTCCAGCAGTGTTGGAACGTGCGGACACTCTCATCGTGGTTATCGATGGATCACAATTACGAAGGTCGCTGCACAACTATGGATGATGAGGAGTAAGATGTCTCCAAGTGAGTACATGTGTGATACGACGGGACAAGAGGGGACTTGCGCGATTCATCAAGCAACAACTCTTACAGAAGAACGTGAACACGTCGAGCAGGCATATTGTAGCCTGGGACAGTATTCGCCATCTGTATGATCGACTGGTTGCTAGAGTCAGCGCTTGCGTTGGTGCCCATTGAGGCTACACTACGTACTAATAAGGGTATTTCAGGATGGCTCGATACCTGGTACCTCAGTAATCATTTGATGTACTCCATATCTACTATTGCAACAATAAATCTTGAGCGAACTGGAAAGTTCTAAAAAGGTATACTAATTTTTTTCCGGCAGTGTAGTTAAAAGAAAATCACTTTCATCTGATATAACAAAACACACTCAGTGTGTGTAGTGTAACATATTCAACTTCTCTTGCTAACAGCGTACACACGAGTACGCTCTGCTTGCCACCAATAATCAATCACGACTTGTCACATGACAACCACAGACTTCCATGGAGAAAGCTGCTTGCTGGCAAATACACCTGCATCGAGCACAGTTCACTGTATCAACCACAAAACCACGAGGGTGCAACCGCCAGCTGCTATAGCACTCAGGATGTAGTCGTCTTGGCATCCAGAAGCCCTTTACACCACTTCCATTGGGACCGATATCTGTTGGCCCGGGAAAAGGCAGCAACTGCTCCAGCGGGATGTTTTGGCCACACGGCGGCCACGCCCCGCGGTGACCGTAGTAACGACCGGCACATAGAATTGCAGCGCACCAACTTCTCAAGGTCCTCGCTCTTGCCTCCGCCCAGAACTCGCTCGTTCGTCTCCGGCAGAGAGACTTGAGTACTATGTCGTCCGTGCCTGCCATCAACTTGTCCACGGCGGCTTCCGCGAGTCACGTGCCTGCGCAGCCTGCCCTCTCGCGGCTCCAGCGCAACACTCCGCTGAAAATGACTCACTGGAGGTGGCTAAAACAATCGTGTCGCTGAGACGACACAGTTGACCACGCAGGATCACTGTGGCCTGTACTGCACTGTAAAATATCTTTTTCAAAGACCGTTTATGAAACACCTTCTATTAAATACTTCATAGTGTACTGCGGTGCTGATACCATATCACACGGTCCTAGCCTTTATGAAAAAAGTTGATCAAAGATGTTTTGCAATGTAATATGAGCCTAACTCCTGAATTTAGAAAGCCACACACATTAAAACACCAACGTCGCTCCAGACACCACAGACTTGCCCTGTGGAGGCCATCGGCCAACTTCCAATTTCGCGCTCTAAAAGTGCCGTGGAACTTGAACTTATAGATAAAGGTATGTAAGGTGAGAGATGAGGGCCCATGTACCATCATTTGTCATTTCCTGTTACTACCTTATTGACAAATACATCTGAAACAGGTAGGCATTTGGCAAACACAATTTCATTTAATTACAACACAGATTGAGTAAGATATCAAATCTTAATAATAGGGCAATGAAAACAATTATTCCTTGATTAATAAGAGTTTCAGCCTAACACAAATTATGAAATAGCCCTTAATTTAATTAAAAGGGAGCAGGCAGGCCTTAAATAATAACAGCTTCAGTTAAGTAAAATAACCAAATAGAAAACAAGCAGGCCTTCTTTAATAATGGATTCAGTTAAATAAGACTACCAAATAGAAAACAGGCAGGCCTTCATGAACTTGAAGTTGAAGTTGAATATGTTACACTACACACCAGAAGGCTTATACGCAAGGAGAACAAGACTACACCAAATAGGAAGGCCAAGAAAGGTTACAGCGAGAGGACAGGCCCTCTAAGGCCCCTTTCGTTGGTTACAGACCGCCAAAGCAAATATTATCACAGCAAAATTAATTCCGTGAAAGCGATAACAACTAGCCAAATGGTATACCCCCGTCACTGCAACGTCGGCGAAACGCCCGAAAGAAAACTAGGTTGCCAAACCCAGTAACAAATCTTCAGCAATTGCAAATTTTGAGACCCAGGCACCTCCTAAGCCAAAAAAATTAACAGAACGATAACGTCTGCAGTGGCCGAGTGTCTCTCGAAACCAGCACCCGACCGTATTACAAGAGAAAGGTACTTATCTGGTGTTCGAGGATGTTTGGCAGGGAGGTCGGCTAAAACCCAACCATCTAGGGGCTGCGTGACGAGCTGGGATTGCGGCCACAGCATAGAAGAAACACGTTATTGCTCTGGCTCAGGAAACACCATCGGTTTAAGATATCCTGTTAACAAACAACCAAGGCCAGCATCGATTCAGGAAAAGCAAACAACAGGCACAATTCAAGGAACCAACTGGTGGTGAAATAGATCAGCTAAGAAATCGCAATGATCGCAACAGACCTATAGGTATCAATAAGAAAATAACAGTTAAGACCTCAAAATCCAAAACTTCACTGAAGTTCACGGATCGAAGCTGAAACTTGCCGATTACAAAGGGAGCCCAGAATTCAGCACAGCGAAACTAGGTTCAACTCTCTCATCGGTGTGTCACGTCCTAGAGCTGGCTGGCCAGGCTACGAACGAAGACGGCACTCGAAGTCAGCCACGGATTCAAATCGGCCCACAAATGTGTCCAGCAACTACTCGCCGGACTCCGTGCCCAAGACGCCCTACTCGCCGAGCGGACCTCTCTCACCGTCCTCCTCGCTCCGTTACCACTCCCCAACTCGCCACGCCACAACACGCCCCATACCCATCAACGACCTCGAGCGAATATGGTTCAAATGCCTCTGAGCACTATGGCACTTAACTGCTGAGGTCATCAGTCCCCTAGAACTCAGAAATACTTAAACCTAACTAACCTAAGGACATCACACACATCCATGCCCGAGGCAGGATTCGAACCTGCGACCGTAGCGGTCGCGCGGTTCCAGACTGAAGCGTCTAGAACCGCTCGGCCTCTCCAGCCGTCTCGAGTGAAGATCATAGTGGCCTCTAACCTAAGGGACAGTACATGAAAGATCGAGCTAGTGGCGCCAGGAATTCGAAAGGTGACGTCTCACGCTGCATGAAGTCAAGTATCTACCCTTTTCACCAAATCAGAATTGAGCCGTAGTAGAATTTGCTGTTTTGAAGAGCGCGCCGCAGCACGTAGTGTAAAGCAGCCGGCTTCCGTTTCTGGCGGTGGCGCCGCTGTGTCAAACGCTGCTTTGGTGTCTCCCTCTGGTGGCAAAAGGGGAAAAGTTGCCTGTTCACGTGCATTTAAGGGGAGCTCTGAGCTCGGCAGTCGGTCAGTTGGAGCCAAGGAGGCAGTCTGTTAGTCTGACTCGGTCAGTCTGTTAGTCTGGGCGAGTCTGGTCAGTTGGTCAGCCAAGTTAGTCTGGGTCTCTCTCTCTCGTCCGTATTGGTGAGGCGGTTAGTGTCTGTCGGTCGTCCGGAGTGCTAGTATGTGTTAGGCCACCAGTCTGCTCGAGTTTGCTGAGGCAATGGGCATTGGCGGTTGGATCGATCGGTTGGTCGGTCGCGCACTGGGACACAAGATGACTTGTCCGCCTGGAGCGTCGGTGCATGTGAGGTCGCCACGTGAATCCAGTGGCCGCGCCGTATAGCGAGGCGTCGTGGGTTTGTGGCCAACACGAGAGCAACAGGAGTCAACCCACGACATCGGTCTGGCTGGGGCGAGCTGCGACGCCGTGAGACGGGAGATCGGGGCGCTTTCCTGCGTCCGTTGAAGCGGCTGGCAGCGGACGGTCCGGGAGAGCGTTTTGGGAGTGCTGCGCCAGGTCTTTGCCAGAAATCGCGGTTAATAAAAGTTAAGTGATTAGTGATACGTTGTTTCAGTTACTTCTTAAAGTCTACTTGTGTTCCTGGTCAGTCTCTCGTTCCCAGCTTCCTCGTCTGTCTCGTCCGCATTTGTTAGGCAGTTAGTGTCTGTCTGCCTGTCTGTCGGTCTGCCGTACGTTAATAGCTGCCTCTGTCATGTTTGTCGGATTCGGTGTTAACGAATTTATAGAATTAAAGGCCGAATTCCTGAAGTATGTTTTGCCTATCATCTTGCGAGACGCTATATGTGTAATGTAGAGCATGTTGTACATTTTATGTAAGTCTGAATTTCATGGGTTTTATTTAAATAGTCGTTTTTATAAAGTTGCCACTCATTTACCGTAAGAGTCCTTTATAAAAGCAAATTGCACTTACGGTGGCAAATAATTTTTTTAAATGTGAGTGTTACTACCATTTCCATCCCTCTTACGGGGTGCATAGTTAATGTGTTTGTGTGAGTTGTTAAAATTTTTAGTTTAAAATAATCTGGTGTGTTGCAGATTTGCACCAGTGTAGTTTTTCAGAGGTTGTTGTGAGCGGTCGTGTTGAAAGGGGGCGGAGACTTCTCAGCCCGAAGGCTCCTACTGTAAAAAAAAAAAAAAAAAAAAAAAAAAAAAAAAAAAAAAAAAAAAAGAATTTTGTTATTCTGCCTCTGAATAATTGTAACTTGATATTTGAAGGGTGCTTTTCTGCTTATAATTTTAAATCTGATTTGAAAAAGCTTTTAGGAATAAAATTCACATTTGTTAAATTGTAACTTGATATTTCGAGGGTACTTTTCTGCTTATAAATTTTAAATATGTTTTTGAAAAGGCTTTTATGTATAAAATTTCTATTGGTTGAAATTTAATTTGTTTCCATCAGTTACCCCTTGGCAACTACTTCCACGCTCACATAGTGTGTTAATGTTCTTGACGAATCGCTAGCAAGTAAAGTAAATTCTTTAAGAAAGGATTTTAAAAAAATTAATTTTCACGGTTCAAGAATCATGAGTGGAATGATGGCATTTTCACTTACTATTATTGATCCCTCTATTAGCGCTTCCGTATGGTGCCACTTCCTACTAGCACCATCCAACAGGTGTTAGGAAACACGAGTCATTTAAGGAAATCACAAGTCCTTAAGCCAGCTTACTCAGCTTTGGCCACAACCCATTTAGATACATTTATTCGTCTCCACATTCACTAAATACACCCTACAAAGTTAAAAAAAGGAAGAGCGAAAGTAAATGGTCAACAAGTAGCCATATTTACATTCGAATGTGTATTGTTTACATGAAACGACTGACTCGTTCTTCAACTCATTATCACGATTAATCGTATAAATGATCCATGGCACATTAAAATAACTAAACAGAAAACTGGGTCTGTCGCCCACAATAGCGAACAGGTCGAACACGCAGGCACGGCTAGGAAATACACTGTATTACATCATCTACGGGAGATGTAGTCTTCTTATACCCGCATAACCATTCACATTTAGGCTTTCTTAAATCATTTCAGTTGAATGCTAATTAGGTTTCTTCAAACGAGCCAATCCTGACGACTTTTATATCAACAGGGTTCTCCCGTACCTACCTTCCATACATCCTTCATGTTTGGCCCGCATCTCGTGGTCGTGCGGTAGCGTTCTCGCTTCCCACGCGCGGGTTCCCGGGTTCGATTCCCGGCGGGGTCAGGGATTTTCTCTGCCTCGTGATGGCTGGGTGTTGTGTGCTGTCCTTAGTTAGGTTTAAGTAGTTCTAAGTTCTAGGGGACTTATGACCACAGCAGTTGAGTCCCATAGTGCTCAGAGCCTTCATGTTTGTTTCGACCAATAGCTACGTTCTTCGTACAGTAAGCAGAGTAACAGGCTTATGTGTTCTTACTTGTGTATAAATGGCGTAAGGCATTCGAAGAACCGTATGGCACAGTAAACAGATGGGTAGAAACATTGCTAAATGAAAATGTAAATTACATTAGGCAGTAGATTTGAGCGAAGGGTACATGCAAACGAAATGTGTGTTTCGTAACAGCAGGGAGATGATGGCGGAGATTTGACCGCCAAACGTTGGCGGCCTCGGTCAAGCGAGCGGACGCGCAGGCCGGAAGGCGGCGGTGACTCACCTGCAACTGCTGCCAACTGCAGCGTG
The DNA here is from genome assembly GCF_023898315.1 of Schistocerca nitens. NCBI lineage: Eukaryota > Metazoa > Arthropoda > Insecta > Orthoptera > Acrididae > Schistocerca > Schistocerca nitens. The sequence goes on along the minus strand of NC_064615.1, from coordinate 519,029,175 downwards.
TTATGCATGCCGCAGGCGATCCCGCCCGCCTTCCGCCGCTACGGTACTGCGGTAGCCGCGGCGCGCTAATTGACAGGATACGAAGTGGCGGGCCGTTAGCTGGACGGCGTGTTATGTTTATAGCTATGGAGGCTGACTGGTACACGAAGACGACGAGGTCGGGAAGCTGTCCAGTACATTGTTTTGTCAGACACTGCTGCCAGGAACACGGCCCACTTAATTACTCTACCTATCCGTGTCCTCTTAACTCTATGTATTTCGCGATATTTTAGAAATGCTTTATATTTTGTTATTCATTCCTTAAAAGCCGCATGTCTTACTGACTGAGAAATTGTTCATTCTGCCCATCATCTGCTTCGTACTTGTATTACAGTTCTCAGTATGCTGGTTCTGGAATCCACAACCATCTCGATTTGCTATTACAAAATTCATTTATGTCTTCCCGAACAAATCAGAAATTCCAATAATTTTTTGTGGCTGAGTATTACATACTTTCACGACCACCTTTTTTGTCTGTTATAAATTGCTTGGAATCATGATATACAGGGTGAAAAGTATTTAAACCGACAAACTATGGGAGGTTGTAGGGGACATCAAAACAAATATTTTCCCCTAATGTCATTTTTTCCTATGAGGAGTATTTAAACCGGTAGAGGAAGATTTCTCTGGCGGCAAATTAATTAATCCAACAAACACTTTTCCATTTTTTTGTGACCAAGAGACAACACATTAACACAACCCAATTTGAATTACAGTAGACTTTCAAAAATGCCTCCATTGACATGTAAACCAAGTTTACACCGTCGGATCATGTTCTGTCTGACACGGGCAAAAACCCCAGGAGTGTCTTGAATTGTTCCTGCTGCTGCTACTATTCGGGCTACAAGATCCTCTTCTGATGCAGCAGGAGTTGTGTAAACAAGGTCGCGCATCTCTCCCCACACAAAAAGTCCAGAGGGGACATATCTGGGGATCGAGCATGTCATGGTACAGGACCACCTCTGCCAATCCACGTTTTTGGGAACCGTCGGTCCAGGAATCGACGCACACGGCGACTGAAATGTGCTGGCTCCCCGTTATGTTGGAACCACATGCGTTGTCTTGTAGGGAGCGGGACGTCTTCCAGCAAGTCTGGAAATGCTCTGGCGAGAAAATTGTAATAGTGCCTGCCATTTAATGGCCTAGGTAGCAGATACGGCCAATTAAACAATCCCCAACAACACCGACTCACACATTAACGAAGAACCGCACTTGTTGATCAATCCGCTGTGCGGCTCGTCCATTGTGGTGCGCTACGTAGTACGCACCAACCATATCAGTGTACTCACTCCAGGTGTATCGCTCCACTAGTGAACAGAGACAATGCACTCCTACACTGGTGGACAGCAGTTGCCTACAACTGAAGAGCGTAATACGCCCTCTAACAACTGAAGAGCGTAATACAGCCTCCACCGGTTTAAATAATCCTCATAGGAAAAAATGACATTAGGGGAAAATATTTGTTTTGATGTCCCCTACAACCTCCCAGAGTTTGTCGGTTTAAATACTTTTCACCCTGTACATTCATAAGCTATAGTAGGAGATAGACTTGGTCAACAGTCTCCTGGCATCACGGCAGCACTGCAATGTCATAGCGACGTCTTCCACCTGATTCGCCAATATGACCCAATAAAACTTAAAATTGCCATGAGTGAAGCAATCCAATAACACACGAATTCCGTGACGCAGTGAATGCAACAAAATATTGGGCCCTTTACTTGGTCCCATTGGAAAGAGGAATGAGGAACATTAGACATAAATAAAACAAAGTATTAGGTCTGTATGAAACTTCCTGGCCGATTAAAACTGTGTGCCGGACCGAGACTTGAACTCGAGACCTTTGCCTTTCGCGGGCAAGTGCTCTACCATCAGAGCAATCGAATTAGGCCTGTATTCAACCCTACACACCCTATCTTGATTTCATAACATAACAATACAACGCAGAGGTATCTCTGCAATCACTCGAATGAGATTCAATCAAGGCAGCTTCTTTGCTCATTTGTATCGCTTAAAACTGAGAATATCAGACAGTTCTGATTGCAGTAACTAGGACGTTGGAAATACTAATAATTTAATCTTCGCTTCTTTCAAGTTCCAACAACTTAGAGAACAGTCCCTCTCAGAATTATGTAGCTTATGGTATCTTACCATAAAAGCATTACTGGTCATATAAAGAATGATAAGGCAGTTCTTAGATGTCTCATAAGATCCTTTTTACTTAGCAATTTTAAAATCTGACCGTAGACCTTCAGAGAAGGTGCAGTCGCTAGTTTTAGTGACTGATTATAAAATTGTTTGTATCTCAAAGAAAAATGTCTTTACAAACCTGCTTGTAAACATTTTTTATTAAGACCGAATTAATTATTACTTCCGCCGGCCGGTGTGGCCGAGCGGTTCTAGGTGCTTGAGTCTGGAACCGCGCGACCGCTACGGTCGCAGGTTCGAATCCTGCCTCGGGGATGGATGTGTGTGATGTCCTTAGGTTAGTTAGATTTAAGTAATTCTGAGATCTCGGGGACTGATGACCTCAGATGTAAAGAGCCATAGTGCTCAGAGCCATTTAAACCAATTATTACTTCCGCGTTTCCAAATCATGAAGTTTGCTTTTTTTTTTTTTTTTTTTTTTTTTGCTAGTTGTGAAGATATATTTTTAGCTACCTAAAAGTAATATGTTTAATTCCATGTAAATGGAAACAGTTTTTTGTAATTGTTGATGACTAAATAATGAGCTGACGCTGAAGAAAAAATGGTGTAGTTCCAGCAGATGAATGTTAGACATTATCAATGTAATGAACGCAACTTGCAACAGCTATTTTTTTTTAATATTAGAATGTGACTCAGTGACGCTTTCAGAAGGATGTTATTGCAACTGAGTCCGGATTTTTAACACTACATACGTAAAAATTACAGGTTGTTCATGGATACAGTTAGCCGGCAGAACCACGAAGACCGCTGTACTACAAACATGATTCCCTCCCGTCCTGCCCCCACCGCCCCCTGTACACGTTAGCAGAGTGCCTCTGAAACCTGTGAGTTATTTTTATGTGTTAGTACTGTGTAGGTGAGTTAAGAGTGTCTGTAGAGTATGTTGCTGTGTCTTCACTGTTTATAAGAGAAGGGAGAGATAGTATGCAAGCCTCTCGACTTAAATAGCAACAAGAGGTGAGGTCGATTGGCAGCTGGCTCTACCACGCAACTTACTGAAACGTCGTCACAAAGTTATTTTCAGAGGACTTCTGATTTTAACGCGTCGTCTATCTCGAAGATACTGAAGACTGAGACTGAACTCAGACTACTCAAGAATAGGAGTAAATCAGCTGCGGCCTAGAGCAAGAAAACATCCTGCCATTCAACTCAACTGATTATTGAAATCCAGATTCAGAATATATATGAAGTCTTCATGGGTTGTCAGCCGAGTAGCGTCGTCATCTCGTAGCAACGTTTCGATGGAATTCGTCTGCATCATCTTCTTCGCCTGAAGATGATGGAGACGCATTCCATCGAAACCTTGCTACGAGACGACGATGCTACTCGGCTCACAACCCGTGAAGTCTTCATATATGAAATTCGCCGAGAAAGTCTGCACTCACATATAACTGATTCATAATGGTTAGATGGGGATCTACGAGCTGCCTCTTACGAATATGGTCCGCCAACTGTGTATCTACTCGACCGATTAGTAGTGGTTCCAGTCAAGAAACCCGACAACGCACGGGAGAGTGGGGTGCTGACCACATGAGCCCTCCAGACAGGATTATGTGGCGCCGTTGGCAGAGGATGAGAAGGCGATCCGTCGGTCCGATTGGCTCGTCTAGGGCCAGACGCAAAACATCTTTTTCCCCATCATCATAGGTTTAATAATGAATAAAAAATAGGAGCATGGGTAAGCTACTATGGACAGCATAGTGAACGCATTATTCTAAGCAAGATAGACACGAAGCCCACACCTACCACAGTAATATAAGTTTATACGCCAACTAGCTCCGCAGATGACGAAGAGATTGAAGAAATGTATGATGAAATGAAATAAATTATCCACTGGGGACTGGAATTCGATAGTAGGAAAAGGGAGAGAAGGAAAAGTAGTAGGTGGAATGGGGGTAAGGAACGAAAGCGGAAGCCGTCTGGTAGAATTTTGCACAGAGAATGACTTAATCATAGCTAACACTTGGTTTAAGGATCATGAAAGAAGGTTGTATATGTGGAAGAGGCCTGGAGACAATGGAAGATTTCATATACACTCCTGGAAATGGAAAAAAGAACACACTGACACCGGTGTGTCAGACCCACCATACTTGCTCCGGACACTGCGAGAGGGCTGTACAAGCAATGATCACACGCACGGCACAGCGGACACACCAGGACCCGCGGTGTTGGCCGTCGAATGGCGCTAGCTGCGCAGCATTTGTGCACCGCCGCCGTCAGTGTCAGCCAGTTTGCCGTGGCATACGGAGCTCCATCGCAGTCTTTAACACTGGTAGCATCGACGTGGACGTGAACCGTATGTGCAGTTGACGGACTTTGAGCGAGGGCGTATAGTGGGCATGCGGGAGGCCGGGTGGACGTACCGCCGAATTGCTCAACACGTGGGGCGTGAGGTCTCCACAGTACATCGATGTTGTCGCCAGTGGTCGGCGGAAGGTGCACGTGCCCGTCGACCTGGGACCGGACCACAGCGACGCACGGATGCACGCCAAGACCGTAGGATCCTACGCAGTGCCGTAGGGGACTGCACCGCCACTTCCCAGCAAATTAGGGACACTGTTGCTCCTGGGGTATCGGCGAGGACCATTCGCAACCGTCTCCATGAAGCTGGGCTACGGTCCCGCACACCGTTAGGCCGTCTTCCGCTCACGCCCCAACATCGTGCAGCCCGCCTCCAGTGGTGTCGCGACAGGCATGAATGGAGGGACGAATGGAGACGTGTCGTCTTCAGCGATGAGAGTCGCTTCTGCCTTGGTGCCAATGATGGTCGTATGCGTGTTTGGCGCCGTGCAAGTGAGCGCCACAATCAGGACTGCATACGACCGAGGCACACAGGGCCAACACCCGGCATCATGGTGTGGGGAGCGATCTCCTACACTGGCCGTACACCACTGGTGATCGTCGAGGGGACACTGAATAGTGCACGGTACATCCAAACCGTCATCGAACCCATCGTTCTACCATTCCTAGACCGGCAAGGGAACTTGCTGTTCCAACAGGACAATGCACGTCCGCATGTATCCCGTGCCACCCAACGTGCTCTAGAAGGTGTAAGTCAACTACCCTGGCCAGCAAGATCTCCGGATCTGTCCCCCATTGAGCATGTTTGGGACTGGATGAAGCGTCGTCTCACGCGGTCTGCACGTCCAGCACGAACGCTGGTCCAACTGAGGCGCCAGGTGGAAATGGCATGGCAAGCCGTTCCACAGGACTACATCCAGCATCTCTACGATCGTCTCCATGGGAGAATAGCAGCCTGCATTGCTGCGAAAGGTGGATATACACTGTACTAGTGCCGACATTGTGCATGCTCTGTTGCCTGTGTCTATGTGCCTGTGGTTCTGTCAGTGTGATCATGTGATGTATCTGACCCCAGGAATGTGTCAATAAAGTTTCCCGTTCCTGGGACAATGAATTCACGGTGTTCTTATTTCAATTTCCAGGAGTGTAGATTATACAATGGTAAGACAGACATTTATGAACTAGGGTTTAAATTGTAAGACATTTCCAGGGGCAGATGTGGAATCTGCCCACAATCTATTGGTGACAAACTGTAGATTAAAACTGAAGAAATTGCAAAAAGGTGGGAATTTAAGGAGATGGAACCTGGATAAACTGAAAGAACCAGAGGATGTAGAGAGTTACTCAGATCATTAGGGAACGACTGACATGAACAACGGAAAGGAATACAGTAGAAGAAGAATGGGTAGATCTGAGAGATGAAATAGTGAAGGCAGCAGAAGATCAAGTAGGTAAAAAGACGATGGCTAGTAGAAATCCTTGGGTAACAGAAGAGATACTGAATTTAACTGATGAAAGGAGAAAATATAAAAATGCAGTAAATAAAGCAGACGAAAAGGAATACAAACGTCACAAAAATGAGACCGAAGGGAAGTGCAAAATGGCTAGGCACAGATAGCTGGAGGATAAATGTAAGGATGTAGAAACATATATCAGTAAGGGTAAGACAGATACTGCCTACAGGAAAATTAAAGAGATCTTTGGAGAAAAGAGAACCAGCTGTATGAATATCAAGATCTCAGATGGGAAACCAGTTCTGAGCAAAGAAGGGAAAGCAGAAAGGTGGGAGTAGTATATAGGGTGTCTGTGCAAGGGCGATGTACTCGAGGGCAATATTATGGAAATGGAAGAGGGCGTAGGTGAAGGGTGAAATGACAGATATGATCCTGCGTGAAGAATTTGGCAAAGCACTGAAAGACCTCGGTCGAAACAAGGCCCCGGGAGTAGACAACATTCCATTAGAACTACTGATAGCCTTGGGAGAGACAGCCCTGACAAAACTCTACCATCTGGTGAGCAAGATGTATGAGACCGGCGAAATACCCTCATACTTTAAGAAGAATATAATAATTCCAATCCCAAAGAAAGCAGATGGTGACAGGTGTGAAAAGTACCGAACTATCAGTTTAATAAGTCATGGCCGCAAAATAATGACATGAACTCTTTACAGACGATTGGAAAAACTGGTAGGAGCCGACCTCGGGGAAGATCAGTTTGGTTTCCGTAGAAATGCTGCAGTACGTGAAGCAATACTGACGCTACGAATTATCATAAAAGATAGATTAAAGAACGGCAAAAATACGTTTAAAGCATTTGTAGACTTAGAGAAAGTTTTTGACAATGTTGACTAGAATACTCTTTTTCACATTCTGAAGGTGGTAGGGCTCAAATACAGGGAGCGAAAGGCTATTTACAATTCGTACAGTAAAAATGGTTCAAATGGTTCTGAGCACTATGGGACTTAACATCGGTGGTCATCAGTCCCCTAGAACTTAGAACTACTTAAACCTAACTAACCTAAGGACATCACGCACATCCATGCCCGAGGCAGGATTCGAACCTGCGACCGTAGCAGTCGCGCGGTTCCGGACTGCGCGCCTAGAACCGCTAGACCACCGCAATTTGTACAGAAACCAGACGGTTGTTATAAGAGTGGATGGGCATGAAAGTGGAGCAGTGGTTGGGAAGGGAGTAAGACAGGATTGTAGCCTATCCCGATGTTATTCAATCTGTATATTGAGCAAGCAGTAAAGGAAACAAAAGAAAAATCTGGAGTAGGAATTAAAATCTATGGAGAAGAAATAAAAACTTTGGGTTTTACCGATGACATTGTAATTCTGTCAGAGACAGCAAAGGACCTGGAAGAGCAGTTGAACGGAATGGACAGTGTCTTGAAAGGAGGATATAAGATGAACATCAACAACAGCAAAACGAGGATAATGGAATGTAGTCAAATTAAATCAGGTGATGCTGAGGGAACTAGGTTAGGAAATGAGATATTTAAAGTAGTAGATGTGTTTTGCTATTTAGGAAGCAAAATAACTTATTGTAGTCAAAGTAGAGAGAATATAAAATGTAGACTGTCAATGGCAAGGAAAGCGTTTCTGAAGAAGAGAAATTTGTATTGATTTTAGTGTCAGGAAGTCTTTTCTGAAAGTATTTGTATGGAGTGCCGCCATGTATGGAAGTGAAACATGGGAGAATAGAGGATTCGAAATGTGGTGCTACAGAAGAATGCTGAAGATTAGATGGGTAGATCATGTAACTAATGAGGAGGTACTGAATAGAACTGGGAAGAAGAGGAATTTGTAGCACAGCTTGACTAGAAGAAGGGATCGGTTGGTAGGACACGTTCTGAGGCATCAAGGGATCACCAATATAGTATTGGAGGCCAGCGTGGAGGGTAAAAATCTTAGAGGGAGACTCAGAGATGAATACACGAATCAAATTCAGAAGGATGTTGCAGTAGTTAATTGGAGATGAAGAAGCTTGCACGGATAGAGTAGCAAGGAGAGCTGCATCAAAGCAGTCCCTGGACTGAAGACCATACCAACAACTTCTCAGCAGCCTGGATGCATGTGCTGTTAAGCTGATTCTGGGATAGTTTTCGCACTTATCTGGCCTAACTGTCCTTTGTCTACTCCATGACACACTGTATGAGAGATTTTTGATATCGCCCATGAGGTGTCTCTACGCACTGGTGCCTTGCCTTTACTACATGTCAGGACATTTGTGCGCAGCGCGGAGAGCAGAAACTGTTCGCTACAGTTCTCCGCTAGCCTGAGGACTTAACATTAGTGATGAGTCTCTTCCACCACTACCAGGAATCGAAGGGACTATACCACCATCACCTAAAGAGAAGGCCGCAGCACCGTCGGTATGACGTCACCCAGCGGGCAGGCTTAGCCAGCAATGCGTTGACAAAATCGAGGCGCAGGCCCTGCAATCTTTCTCAAACATTTTACAGAATCTATTCGGTAATACAACTTGATTTCTACGTAGCATTATACGTCAGCCTCATGGTGAAATGCCCATCGTTTCATTAATGGCCATAGTTATTATGATATTTCCTATTTAAGTAACAAATTTTGAAATTTTGCAGTGAAAAGTAGCGACCTCTATAACTTTGCGTTTGGTGCATATTACGCCATATATTACTTCGAATGAAATTTAGCTAACATATCGAATTTTTTTAGAGTTGGGAAGTGGTGTCTGTATCCCATCTCGAGAAAATTGATTTTAAGTAGCATGTTCACTTGTGATCACACGAGCGTGGGAATGAAATATTCATAACATCCCTCATGTCTCGTACACCCTTCGAGTTATTGAAAAGAGATTTGGCCAATGATAGCACGCATATCGGCAAGTGTTTTGCCTAACAGCTAGCATACGGAACTTTATTTACTGCGATATAGCAGAAGCTACAGTTTTTCTTTGACATTTTTTAAAACTAGAACCATAATTTTTTGAGAGTCATGGATAGTTAGTGAAAACAGAATTTGCTAGTATGAAAAACATGAAATGTGTTCTGTTATATTACTGTAAACCGACACAAGGAGATTTTCGGTAAGCTACTGGCCTCTCTGATCACCAACTGCTTGATTAACAAGACGTCCGGTATAAGGATCCTGTCGCAACAGCTACTGCAAGGTGATTTTATGCAAATTATACTGCGTTTTGCCGTTATTCACAATTGATGATGCTTCTTCAAATAAGAAAAGGTTAACATTTCAGACAAAAATTACACGCCAATTCTGTTGGTATTTTGGGGGAATCGTGTAACCCTTCGTATTTTTAATAGTGAACAACTGCGACTGAAACTCCCCAAAGGATTTTCTTCCTGCTCTTCGTCTGAGAAATATGAAAATAATTCACAGCATATACTGTATCATCCTTTCGTTCCTATACCCATTCAGAGCGAAGTGATGAACATCTTCATCTTAATTATATTTTGATGTGTTAAAGATAAATCATATATCTTTATAATCTATTTTAACAATAAATAATTGGGTCAAGCGGTTCATAAAGTTATGATTATCCTGTTTCCGCAACCTCATTAACCACAGAGGAACAGGAATCAAATATGTTATTTCTAATAGAAAAACTGTGCATTTTTGCAGTACACTAGAACCGAGCCGATTAAATCCTTTCGTAACTCTGAAGCTGTGAAAAACTGACGACATGTAAAATCGTGCCAGCTATTCGTCAATGTTACTTTCAGAGATAAAATAAGAGATATTTTAGTAAGAAGATTCACTCACTCACTTCATACAGGGATAGGAACGGAAATATGATACTCAAGTTTCAGTAATTTTTCATATCTAAACGATAACTGAAGTGCAGAAAGGAAATCTTTTGGTAAGTTTCATCTTGTCGGCTTACAGTAACATAACAGAAGATATTTCATGTTTTTCATGCTATCCAATTCTGTTTTCACTAGCTGTCCATGGCTCTTAAAAAATTACTGTACTCATTTGAAAAAAATAAAGTAAAAACTGTAGCTTCTGCTATATCGCTGTTAATAAAGTTCCGTCTGTTAACCATATGGCAAAACACTCTCCAATTTGCGTGCTATCAATGGCCAAAATCTCGTTTCCATATCTCGAACGGGTTATGAGAGGCAAAGTATATTATGAATATTTCATTCCCGTGATCAGAAGTGAACATGCTATTTAAAATTCATTTTTGCGAGATTGGAGACAGATAGAGACCTCCTCCCAAGTCTAAAGAAAAATTCAATATCTTAGCTAAACTCCATTCCGAGTAACACATGGTATAACGTGCATCAAGGCAAAATTATAGGGACCCATAATTTTCATTACAACGTTTCAGAAATTGTTATTTATATAGGAAATATTACAGTAACTATGACCATTAACGAAGTGATGAAGCTGACATAGAAGGCTACAAGTAACGTAGAAATCAAATTTTGCTACCGAATAAACTTTGTAAAATCGTTTCAGAAAGATAGCAGGGCGTGTGCTTCGATTCTGTCAGCGCAGTGACTCACCAAGATGGGACCGATCTCGGTGACGTCATACTGAGAGCGTCGCGGATTTTTCTTTAGGTGGTGATGACTATACAGGGCGTATCATATTTAATAGCGAAAACTGACACAGGTGAAAGTATACGATAGTAGAAGCAATAATGTTCCAGAAGACATGGATCCTCAAAGAAGATATTTATGAGACAACTTCGAATGTCCGGTGACTTCAGTATGAAGTAGTGTCCTAGTTAGCACAAATGTATTTGAAATGTAAAGTTTTCGATTAAGTCCCATCTAATTTGACTGATTCACACAGGGTATGTGTTTGGGGAATGTGGTACGAATATAATGGGACAAGGGCACACTATGCTGCTGCTGTAAGATATCTAACGCATAGGTCGAGCACAATCTGTGCCTTGGCCTCCAACGTCAGCTGATTTCAGTCCTTTGGATTTCTGTGTCCGGGCTCATATTAAAACTGAAGTGTATTGCACTTCCGTTGAAAAAGTTGAAGAATTCGAGCAGTACAATATTTTTCTCGCATAGACTCACAATTGTAACCTGCACATATAATTGGATGGGCAGCTTCTGTACCGTTATATCGTTTGTAAATACTTTGACATGTCCTAATTCCTTGCAAAAAGAGATCTATGGATGAATAAAGTTACTACTACTACTACTACTGCTATACTGAGTATCAAGCGATGGTGGTAAATATACGTAGGGTAAGGATGGCTATAGTGGCCAGGGCGAGTAAAATGGCCTGTTAGTGTTATTGCTTTGTACGGTGCTGCTGCCTAGTGTCGAAAATTTAACACTATCCAAAGAGACTTCTTTGGTATTTCCAGAGAGTTTCGTGGCGATAGTTGCACGAGCTCGTCTGCAGTGAAATATTTTGTGTTTTTTATACGAGCGCATCTGATGTGAGGTTATAAGGTAGGTGACAAATTCATTTGCGTGTATTAAAAATATATAGTGACAATTAATTGCTACAATGCTGGTAAAATACTATTTTTAGTCTTCGAAACCATGTGTTCATAGAAAGCCTAAGTCATGTAATTTCGTATTCAGACGTCATTTAGCCTAACTGTGTCTCACGGGGCAAAGTGGTCAAGTACATTTACTTCTTTTCAAGACAGCTTATTTGACAATAAGGCAGTAGCACTACATAAAATAAACAATTTGTGTATTAACAGATAGATGAAAGTAAATAATTGTAACATATGGTGTACACATAGTAAAAGAAAGCCACTATTGAACAACTACGCTATTGAGGAGAAACTACTGGAAACCATATCTACCGTAAAATATCGAGGAGTAGCTATCCAGAGCGACCTTAAGCGGAATGGCTACATAAAGCAAATAGCAGGAAAAGCAGATGTCACACATATTCATAGGACGAATCTTAAGGAAACTTGGTTATAAGGTGCTTGTTCAAGCAGTTCTTATTGTTCGTCAATATGGGATCCTTAGTAGGTAGGACTGATAGAAGAAATAGAGAAGATCAAACTACGAACAGTGCGTTTCGTCACGAGATCGTTTGGTCGGCGCGAGAGAGTTACCGAGATGTCAACAAATTCCATTGGCAGAGGTTACAAGAGAGGCGTTGTGCATCACGGAGAGATTTAATACGGAAATTTTGAGAGACCACTTTCCGGGAAGAATCGGACAATAAATAACTAGACAACATATAACTACCTCCCACATACATCTCGCGTAATGACTACGGCGAGAAAATTTGAGAAATTGAGAGCCAATACAGGTGCTTATTGACAATCAATCGTCCCATTTGCCATTCACGAATGTAAGGATGTGGGAGGGATCAGTAAGTGGTACCAGAAGTATCCTCGACCACACACCATTAGGTGGCTTGTGGTGTCTGATACAGATGAAATCGCTTGCTCCTTTATTACAGATATATGTTAAGATCGCATCAAATTATTTCTGAAAATCATTGCAGCAGTCATAAGCTTCCCAAGCTATGAAACAGGTATTGGATGCTATAGGAAAAGTTGCAAATGAAACTGGAGTTGCGCATAATGGAGAAATGAGTGGCAGTGATAACAACGTAAGCCCATTCGTCTCTGACGTGAATGAAATGACAACATAACCGTCATGCTTTGCAGTAAGTCGAAGACATGTCATATCTTTGCCAAAAGTAAAATTAGGTCAACAATAACAACATCAACAAACGAAGAAAAGCCAAAGGAAAGGCGAGGCAACGACGATAACGTCGAGCGCGTACAAAACTGATCTGTTACGAGGTAAATTGAAGCAAGATAACCACATTAACAAGAAGAGAAGGAAGTTGGTAGAAACGGAAGAAATGACTGAATGGTGTGAACTGCTTAAATGAATAATAAAAAAGTAAAGTCTCAACAGGGGAAGGATCCAGTAAACTGCAAGAAGTAGCTTTTTGGAGAATACAGTGAATACAACGAAATCTTCTCTACCTCTAAGGAGAATGAATGTTGGCTCAGATGTTCTAACTACATACAGTGAGCTCATGAAGAACGTCTTGGTTGTAGGGAGGGTAATAACATGTCTATGTGTGATTATGGTATTACTTTTCAACGTAATTTGACTCTGAATACATGACAATGGGGTTACTGTTTAACACGGAAACTGAAAATCTGTTAACATTTTGTATAATTTGGTAAATTATTAATATATTCAAATACTTCTTCTCAAGTTTAAATATATTTTATTCTAGAAATGTGTGCCATCTTCATTTCTTAATCTCTTCCTATCCACTGTATCCCAAACTCCTCATCTGAGTCTTATTTTTCCTTCTCTCTGTTCTGGCCACTTTCCCCGACTGGTAAAGTGTTCATTTGGCAGACATGCACTTACGCTTACTTTTATTCCTGCAAAATGAGAATTGGACTAAGAATACGTCTGTTTTATAGTTACAGAATATATACTGTTTGTACGGACATATTTCACATACTTATCTATGAATTGAGGTCAGAGAAAAACAATTTCCTTAAAGTGACCACCTTACCTAACTTTCCCCTCGTACTTAATTTTTACTTGACGGAAGCCATCATATAATCAGAGGACAATGTAGCAATATCATTTTAGAACTAGTCACTATAGTTACAAATTTCCTGAATTTTTACTCTGAAATATGCCAAACTGAGATTCAGTCGAACAATTGAATTAATGTGACTTTCTCTCGAAAGAGGTAGGTTACCAAAGACCTGTTCGGTTTGTTCTTATTATTCATCTGTTTGCGACCTTTACCAGGCAGCATTAATAGAGGGGATACAGAAAACCCAAAGAAGAGCGGTACGTTTTGTCATATTTTCGATAAGCAAATGCCAGATCGTGAGGGAACTGCTTATCGAACACCATCGGAAGACGGTACAATAGGAAGGTTTACTATTGAAATTTCTGAGCGCTCATATTCTAAGACGATTCGTGCAGCATATGATGATCATAGCAGGCACATCTCCCTCTTCGATGAGGATGGAAAAACCAGAGAAATTCGGGTCGTAGGGAGGATTATCGACAGCAGTTTTTACCGCACAGTGTTTGCGACTGCACAGAAAAGGGGGTAACTCGCAGTGATACCAAAAGTACCCTCTTCCTCACACTGTAAGGTTGATTGTCGAGTACAGACACAGACAGTATATGTATTTACGCTTCACGATGGCAGGTAACCTCCTACTCCCCTCTGTTGCAGAAACATCAAACACACGCAGATTTATCTCATTCAAAGATCATTGTCACTACACTGTAATCTGTCTTAAGATAATCTTCGCGAAATACTAAACTTTACATTCAGTGCTCGCGAAGAAGTATTTAATCCTAACTTACCTGTCGAACAAACAAAATAAAGCGGCACTATCCACATTAAGTTAAAAAAATTTTGCTGTATAGCAACGCTTGAAACTGTAATATTTGTTTCAATTCACAATTCCTTAAAGTGACCACCTTACCTAACTTTCCCCTCGTACTTAAGTACATTTAGACGCATTATTTTTCTAATTTTTAAAAGACCTTTACAGCACTTGGGTAATTCGTGATACACCTTTGATGGCTTCACTTGGATTTGGGTTAGTCTAATCATCGACAGTGTGACTTATTGGTCTGATTAATTTGTCGTGCAATTTCTTCTTTTCTTGCGCATATCTGCGAACAGACTACCATCCGTGTCAGTATACGTCCATCCGTTAAATCCAAATAATATTACATAGGAATTGCACACTTTTATCTAAAGGACTTATTTTTAGCATTGTTCCATATCCACGGCCTTTTTAAGAATTTGAAAAACACAGGGATTTTTAATATTGATGAATCTTCTCTGTGACAGCATAAAGCCTGATGCTTTCAGTTAGTTCTTATATTTGTGACGAGGCTACACAAGTTTATAACCATTTGTGTGGTGTCACTTACCTAATCTGCACTACTACGTTCATGTCAGCCAAATGTAAGTTTCTTAGCGTAGCAGTGTTCACAAACATTTATTTACCTGTGTAAGTGTTTTTATATTACATATCTAGGGCGCAGCTGCTTATGGTACTGACAAGTAGGCAGAGATAAAACAGGGACAGAAGATATTGAGGACGTTTCAGATATAGTGTGGTGGATAGATTTTAAAATTTGAGTACAAAAATAACGCAACAAGTGAAGAGATTATATAAGAATAGCACAAATAAAGAGAGAAATTCACTACAGTCGAAATAACTGTCTTGAGACATTCAGCGACTGTTTAGGTAATTAAGATAATTCTCATTTTTTGTTCCGTCTCAGTTGGAAATTCTTAATTACAATACATGTTTCGATCATTCTGTATCATCTTCATATCTAAGTAGCTGCATCAGCGACACGTCTTGCCCACTCAGAACCACATGTCAGGGCAAAACACAGTGTTCTGATATGTAGTTCTGAGTAAACAAGACGAGTTGCTGACGCAACTGCTTGGATCTGAAGATGATCGAGAGTGATCGAAACATGTAATTTAGTGTTCTGATATGTAGTTCTGAGTAAACAAGACGAGTTGCTGACGCAACTGCTTGGATCTGAAGATGATCGAGAGTGATCGAAACATGTAATTTAGTTAAAAACGTGCAACTGAGACGGAATAATAAAGAAGAATTATCATAATTAAGGAGAGATATGTTTAGAAATTTCTTATTAGAGGAATGCACGGCAGATCAGGGTAGATTGTGGAAATTGTTAGGAGCAGGTCCGACGTTCAGGTGGAATATAAGCGATGACATTCAAGAGTTATTAAAGATATTTATATCAGTTGATTTATAGAACGTGGATGACGGTGTTGCTGAGATTTTGGGAATCAATTATCATCATCACCAACATCATCATCATCACACGTTGATGTTTAATTCCTTCACTCTCAGCCGAGTATTTCCTGTGATAACTGTATGTAATATTATGGCGGACTGACATTCTGACTCTGATTCCTGGGTTCTGTGGACACTACACTGACAATTAACCCACCCGAGAACGTTGACTTTATTGCCCAGTAAAAGTTAAAGGTTTGAGGCATGTTCGGATGGCATTATTGGCAGTGAATTTCCTGTGCAAGGAAGAGAGCTAGAATCAAAACTCGGTCTGCACAACTATTTTTTGTCACATACAAGTCACCTTAAATTGTTTGTCTGACAAAAGAGGGAGCAAGAAGGAGACAAAATTGCAGGTGGAAATAATTGTGAGGACTGGTCGGATTTCTGTGGATGTATACCTTATAAGGCAACGCCAGTGCCTTTAAGGAGTTGTTGAACTAATAATCAGTCTTTCAACGAGCTTTTGAATTGTGATAGCTGTTTATCGATTTGCAGAGTTACCACAGAATAAACGACATTCTGCAGGACGACCAGAACAAAAGACAGATCAATACGGCAGAACAACATGACGGGCAACACTAATATATGAAACAAATTAAGTAACTTTCGGTAACTAATGGAAACAAGACTCAATGTTCAGTGTCATTAGCGTACCGTGTATCCACTACTCTGTATTACAGTACGTAACATGCACCTGTCAACATCTGTACTATGAATGCAGAGATTGTGAGAGGTTTAGTTGTACTCTGCCACAGCAAGGCATAACACACGGATTCTAATCGTTCACACAAGTGTGTCTTCTATATATGTCTCTGACCAGAAGCAGCTGATGTAGGTGGTGAATCCATTTTTTGTTGTGACGCTGTAGGAAACTTCCTAGCGGGTGCGCTAAGGCTCTCAATACTACGAAATAAGTAGTGAAATTTCACTCAGGGATGCCAGTGGCTTTTATATGAACTCACGAATCAGGTAACAGACAAAGCTAGAAACTGGTAACATAATGACATAAAAATGTGATGCCTACAACGTCGTATGCTACAAAGTTCCAATAAGTAACAACGATAATCCCTGTTCATAAAACTTTACATACAGGGTGACAATTATTGAACTATACGAAATAAAATCGTCATGATTTATGAAGGGTTTTGCATTAGGAGATTCAAATCGCACACGGTTGGCCGCAGGGCATGATGGCAGTTAGTATGCGCATGCGCACTAATTAGCAACGAAGCTCACTTTAATTTGGATGGGTTCGTCATTAAGCAAAATTGGAGAATTTGGGACTGAGAATTCGCATTTCGCGATCGGGAAGTCTCTTCACCCTCAACAGGTGACTGTGTGGTGTGCAGTATCCAGAACGGAATGATCGGTTCAAATGGTTCAAATGGCTCTGAGCACTACGGGACTTAATATCTGAGGTCATCAGTCCCCGAGAACTTAGAACTACTTAAACCTAACTAACCTACCACCATCATACACATCCAGGACCGAGGCAGGACTCGAACCTACGATAGTAGCGGTGGCGCGGTCCCAGACTGAAGCGCCTAGAACCGCTCGGTCACCTGGACCGGCCAATGATCGGTTCAATTATCCTTGATGACACGGTGACTACCGAAGGTACATGTGAATATTTGGGAAGATGATTTCATCCCCATTATCCAAAGTCACCCTGATTTCGACAAGATGTGGTTGATGCAAGAAGGAGCTCGACACCGTATAAGCAGGAGAGTGTTTGATGTCCTGGAGCACAACTTTGGGGGCCGCATTCTGGCTCAGGGGTACCCAGGGGCTACTTGCATGGGCGTCGATTGGCAGCCATATTCTCCAGATCCGAACACATGCGGCTCCCTTTTGTGGGGCTATATTAAAGACAAGGTGTACAGCAGCAATAACATCAAAACGATTGTTGAACTGAAAACAGCCGTTCAGGAGGTCATCGACAGCATCGATGTTCCGACACTTCAGCGGGTCATGCAGAATTTCGCTATTCGTTTGTACCTCATCGTCGCTAATGATGGCAGGCGTATCGAACATGTCATAACCTAGATTCGAAATCTGTATTGACGTTTACTTGTTGAATACCGTGTGTGCACACCGTAGTTTGCAAATAATTTACATTTTTTGATATAGTACAATAATTGTCACCCTGTAACTTACAGTCACATATGAAAGTAAACTTCCTGTTTACATATTGCACTCTGCATTGCTCGCAGGGTCGTGATACATTACGATATTCATATTGATGGCACACAGTCCCCGGGCCTCCTGGTGGGTGGGAGGGGCTAGGGTCCGCCTGCCTGATAGAGTTCAAAGCTGGTTGTCTAATAAGAATTATCCAACATATAGTTATCATCAAAGAATAAAATGTAACAAAAATATCAAACAAATTTCTTCGTTTGTTACATCTACCATCTCAAAAAATTAACATAAATCAGTTTTAAAACAGAAGATCGACTATATTGCATGATAAACGTGATTCAAATTTTGTCAGTGAACAGCAGTGCTCTGCAGTCTCATGTAGTTTTAGAATACTCAATCCCAATCCAGCGAAAAATTGCAAGAAGTTATATCTATCTATAAACTCCATATGCGACGAGTCGGTTAGAATTTTTTGACCACAATAGACGGGTTACCTCAAACACTTTTTGTGTGAGGTACACACATTCCTCGTCCCTTCGTTCTTTTGTTCGCCGATTTTATTGCCTGTCTGTTGTTGTAGAGTTGAACTGTTAATTCATGTGGCAGTATTGTTATATTTGAAACAACAAACCGAAGAGCGTGGCTCTTAACGTCGTGGGTCGTGGCTATCATTGGGATTTATCGAAGATTATTTGTGCAGAGTTCATTAGCCTTATAGAAACAAGTTATTGAGTAAAATAGTTGACGAAATTCAAACAGCAATTTTCAACGAACTAGTTGTAGGTTCAACGTTAGACACGACGCATGACGATCAATTAGCCGTAGTAGTAATGTACTGTTTCTTGGGAAGAGTTCACGAAAGATTTTTGTGCTTTGTCCCCTAGATTTGTTTGGAAGATACAATATTAGGATAGAAGATTGTCATTCGCAATCCTATTACAATGTCAGTGACATGAGTGCGAAATATTCAGGTTTAAGTGCAAAGATAAAGAAATGGACTTCATTTGATTTTTATTTGCCCTGCGTTGCGCACTCGTTTAACCTCGCTGTTCAAAGCAGTGCAAAGGACTCAGTAGAATCAGGTTTTTTTTTTTTTTTCAAAGTTTGGAATGGCTATACGACCTTTTTCAGCTTCTACTTGTCGTTGGCAAATTCTTGTGACAAATAATGGGCGACTTAAGACATTGTCGTGGTCGTAACGTGAGCAAGCAATATCAGCTGTTTGACAGAATTCCGAAGTCTTTTACGTATCACTTGAAGACATTGTCGAGAACAAACAAGAAAAGGCAGCGACAAGAAATGAGGCAGAATCGCTTCGGAAAAAACTAGAGACACCAATATTGGTTATTTTCTGGGTTGACGTGTTGTCTCGAGTGGACAAAACTAACAAATATTTGCAAATGCCAGGACTGGACTTAATTAGCGGGTGTCAAGCGTTTCGATCATTGATTCTGTTTTTCAGCCATATTACGGGAAATTTTGATGAGTATGAAAACCAAGGTAGGATCAAAAATATAGCGACGACAGGAAACGCAAAAGAAGATTCCTTGAAGGAGAAAAATCAGAAGAATTGATTGGACGTGCTACAAGCAGAACTGGAAAACGAGAAGAAAAGTATTGTGAAGTAGCCGACTTTTTCCTACCTTTAACAACCAATATAGTAAAACAAGAACTATGGAACTGTTAACATAAACGTCAAAATTTTGTGAAAAATACCGAGGTGATCTCGGTAAGAAAAGTTTTCGTTGAAATTCTTCATTTTAATGAAATTTTAGCGTTCCCTCATAGAAAAGGCTGTTAAACATTTCACCAGTCGAATTATATGAATTAATGGTTGAAAATTATTTCGGTGATGTTTTTCTAAAAGTGATGACTTCTTACCGAATTTTCCTCTCAATACCAATTACGAATTGCGAGGTGAGAGGGGAGTTTCCAAACTAGCCCTTATCAAGACCAAATTACGTGCTATAATGCAAGAAGAATGCATTTCTGCTCTCTCCTTGTTATCAGTTGAACTTGAGGTCACCTGCTCTCTTTGACTTCCAGGATATGATAGAGTACTTCGATAGGACGAAAGCGGGGAAAATTTTTGAGGTACTTATGTTTTATTTTTTGCACTTATATGATAGGGTAACTTCGTGTGTTTTTTTAATGCATTGGAAAGTTGCATTAGGTATAATATCATCTAATGCATGACAAGGCTGATATCGTAGAAGTACGCATATTCCCCTACCATTTCTACTTTACTTTCCAGAAATGTATTAGGCCTACATGAAGTAAGCAGGAGCCACATATTATTTCTAGTACTGGGCCTCCACATGGGTTAACCCGGCCCTGCTCGCAGCTAAGATGTTGTATGTGCGGTCCCGTAGAGCTGCACTATTCAAACCGACATCAGTCTCTTTAACTTATCTCGTCTGCCGAAAACACTTCGCTCGGCGCTCATTGTTGGCGCTCCGAAGGCACACGAAGTGCTTCGTCTGCATCACATAACACTAAAGTTAGAGGAATGTAGTTAATGAAATGGATCTAAATATTGCATATGACAGCTTACTACTGAGGATCGCGGCGATATGTGTCAATCAAACTGAACCATACATATTATAAAAAGGTACGGATGTATCTGTGTATGTATTTCCTCCTAAACCACTGGACCAATTCCAACCAAACTTGGTACACATATCACTTGCTGTCCGGAAAGAATCGCAGTGGGCTATCAAAAGGGTGGGGTTGAAAAATAAGTGTAGCCCACGACGTGCAAATAACCAGGATTTATTCATCCCTTATCGGAGAATGAGAACAGTTAGCGTATTGCAATAAACTTTACACAAAATTTCACACCTTTAATTTATCGCTGACTACATTTTCGGTCTTCAGATAGTAAAACTGCCAAATCTGGCACCAGGTTTTAATTTATTGTTTCTTTGCTATTAACTGTTTTCGCGACACGTTTTGCAAACAGTATCCATATATACCACGGAATGTATCTGAAAAATTATATCATTGTATGACACATAGTTCAGGAGATATGACGTCATGAGCACTGAGCTGCGTGGAAACGAAACTGCAGAGAGTAATTCGATAGAAATGCAGGTGAACTAAGTGTACAAGTATGTGTCAAATATGTGAAAAATATGTGAAATACGTGTGACATATGCGTACTCAGGCAAAGCTAAGGGTAAAAATCTACTCCCAAAGCTCTGGATCGATTTCAACCAATCTTGGTACACGTACTAAATAGTATCTAGAAAGAAGTATTGTGGGGGTAAGGACCAGCAGCTTCCTATTGGGGTAGGTTGACAACGTGTAACGAGAAGCGGGAACGAGAAGGTGGACGCAGAGGGCGAAGGAGAAGCTGGGAGCTGGGAGATGGACACAGATACTGAGGAGGAGGAGAAGGACAGCGGGAGGGGAAGGGGAATAGAAAGGAAAGAGAAGGAGATGGACAGAGAGAAAATGGACAGACAAAGGACAGAGGAGCAGGTGGACCGAGAGAGGCAGGAGGAAGAGATGGATAGAGGGGGGGGGAGGAAGAGAAGAAAGAGAGAGGGAAAGGAAGAGCTGGACAAGGAGGGGAGGACGAAACAGGAGAGGAGGAGGACACGGGGGAGGAGGTGATGGATAGGGATTGAGGGAGGAGCAGATGGACAGAGAGAGGGGGAGGAAGAGATGTACTAACAGAAGACTGGAATAAACACATAACCAGATAATTCCGGGTGCCCAGCTACTTTTTTAAAGAACTGTTAGTAACTGAAAGTATGTCTGCACATTACTCCGCGTCTTATCTCATACCTGAGTTAACAATTTCTTTCTCAATCACGAAGTATGGTTTGGGAGTAAATACTATGGCTCACAGAACCAGAAATGTACTGGGGTGCTTGAACAATAAAGGTCTAGTTGACGAATGTGAGAAACTACCAACTATTCATAGAAAACGCGAGAATATGGGAAAGGAACCGTGCGACTGAATTGTAACTCGGAATCAGATTGCATCAGGGGTCTCCTGTTAGCCACAGAGGTAGCGTTACAAGACACTGTCGAACACCTTAGAATCATGAAATATGAACTGCACGCCTAAGCCAGTGTCGGTGTTGCTGGCAGGCCCTTTATCACACGACGCCCGTCAGAGGCCAGTCGGCGTCTGTCGATGGCCGCTGACAGTTTATCGTCTGCAGCGCCCGCGCGCTACAAATCTGGAGCAGAGCGCGCCCTATAAGGCAGCTCATTCCGGCGGCGCTCGTCCGCTTTCCGCTCGCGTCTGCAGTAACTGTCGGTGGCTGTTTGCTGGCTGCTCGTGCGCGGCGGGGAGGCACTCGCTACTCACGCGCCTCCGGGGCACACGACCTCCCCGGCTCTCTCTACGTATGCTGCTCAGACTCCCCGGCCGTGGCATTCGAATCTCGTCCTCGCAACAGTCAAAGACATTCCACTGCACTGGTGCATGTACAGCGTCTAGTGGCGGACAAACTGCAGTATTGACGACAGTTTTCCTTTCTGAGAAGGTGTATAATTGACTGAACAACGCAAGGAAGGAAATAAGGATTTAACGTTCCATCGACGACGAGATCATTAGAGACGGTATCAACATTGGATAGGACAAGGACGAGGAAGGAAATCGACAAAGCAATCCTCCTGGCAGTTGCTGTAAGCGATTTGGGCACTTATGAGCCAGAACATTATGACCACCTGCTAAGAGCGTGTTAGCCCACCTCTGGAACATAATACAGCATCAATTCTACGTACCAGCGTCAGAATTGCCTCTCTGGTGCCTTTACCTTTCCTAAAGCCAAACTGATCGTCATCTGACACATCCTTAATTTTCTTTTTTGTTCTTCTCTATATTATTCTTGTTAGCAACTTGGATGTATGAGCTGTTAAGCTGATAATGCGATAATTCTAGTACTTGTCAGGTCTTGCAGTTTTCAAAATAGTGTGGATGATTTTTTCTGAAAACCAGATGGTATGTAGCCAGACTCTTACATTCTACACACCAATGCGAATAGTGGTTTTGTTGCCACTGACCCCAACGTTTTTAGAAATTCTGATGGAATGTTATCTATCATTTCTACTAAGTGTTAAAATTCATGGTGAAATCTTCAGCTGTCCTTCACTTTGCACAGTTCTGTGTCCTTTATTTTGCACAATTCTGCCTCCTAATCTCTCTCAAATTGTGATTCTAATATTGGATGCCCTACCTCTGCTAAATCGACTCCTGTTTCTTCTTCTAACTAAATCCCCCCCCCCCCCCCCCCCATAGAGGGCTTCAGTGAATTCTTTCCACCTATTCGCTCACTTCTCTGCATTTCACAGTGGAATTTCCGTTGCACTGTTAATGCTACCACGCTTGCTTTTAATCTCACCGAAGGTTGTTCTGACTTTCTTATATGCTGAGTCAATCCTTCTGACAATCATTTATTTTTCGATTTCTTCACATTTTTTATGCAGACACTTCTTTGCTTCCCTGCACTTCCTATTTCTTTATTCCTCAGCGACTTGTATTTCTGTATTCTTGAATTTCCTTGAAAATTTTATTCTTACTTTCATCGATCAGCTGAATTGTTTATTTGTTACCCATGGTTTCTTCGCAGTTACCTTCTTTGCAACTATGTTGTTCTTTCCAACTTCTGTGATTGCCCTTTTTCGAGATGGCCATTCATCTTTAACTGTAGTGCCTGCTGAGCTATTCCTTGTTGCTGTATCTATAGCCTTAGCGAACTTCAAGAGTATCTCGTCATTCCTTATTACTTTCGTATCCCATTTCTTTGCGTATTGATTCTTCCTAACGTTCTTAAATTTCTGCTTACTCTTCATCACTACTACATTATGATCTGAGTCTGTATCTGCTCCTGGGTACGTCTTACGATCGAGTATCTGATTTCGGAATTTCTGTCTGACCATGATGTAATATAACTGAAATCTTCCCATATCACCCGGTCCTTTCCAAGTATTCTCGAACAGATTACTCGCTATTATTAGCTGAAATTTATTGCAGAACTCAATTAGTCTTTCTTGTCCCAAGCCCATATTCTCCTGTAACCTTTTCTTCAACTCCTTCCCCTAAAACTGCATTCCAGTCCCCCATGACTATTTATTACCCTTTCAATATCCTTGATAAGTGATACTGGAATTAAGGAAAACGTGGAAGGGACGATCCGCCAATATAACATTCCTTTCACGAAATGTCCAAATGTGTGTGAAATCTTATAGGATTTTACTGCTAAGGTCATCAGCCCCTAAGCTAACACACTACTTAATCTAAATTATCCTAAGGATAAACACACACACCCATTTCCGAGGGAGGACTCGAACCTCCGCCGGGACCAGCCGCACAGTCCATGACTGCAGCGCCTGAGACCGCTCGGCTAATGCTGCGCAGCCTTCTTTTCACACAATCTGTTTATTCAATAATGTATAAACTGTGTTTTACAGATAATCGAAGCATTTAACCATAAAATTTTCTTTAACAAAATGAATAAATTTGCAATATACTTTTCCCTTACACCTTAGGTTGACTAAGCTTTTAATCTTTGCAAAAGAAATCTGAAGTGCTGTATTTCAAAACAGTAAACAATATGACGATTATTACAAGATGGTCGGACCTGCAGTCCCCCGTTATCGGGTGAGACATCGGTGTTTACTACCGCGCTCTCATATACAACGCCCTTCTGCAACACATGAAAACTATGTAAGCACTATTGATGACAAGAATGATTCAAAAACTTCCTCGGAGGTTAAAACTGTGTGCCTGGCCGAGACTCGAACTAGGGACCTTTACCTTTCACGGGCAAGTACTCTACCATCATTTTTTTTATCTCATTTTGTTCGTAATTGATAGTTGTATTTGTTCGGGGCGAACGTCCCGAGACGCTTGTTCAAGTTCATCGTTGATCCATTTACTCAGTTTTTTTATTACAGAGGGCAATTAACCCGCTGACCGAGGACGCTGGGATACTGTGCCGGCTCAGAGCTAGCACTCCCGGAAGAAAGGATATTGCGGAGATGTGGCTTAGCCACAGCCTGGGGAATGTTTCAAGAATGAAATTTTCATTCTGCAGCGGAGTGTGCGCTGATATGAAACTTCCTGGCAAATTAAGACTGTGTGCGTTGGTAGAGTACTTGCCCTCGAAAGGCAAAGGTCCCGAGTTCGAGTCTCGGCCCGGCAACCAGTTTTAATCTGCCAGGAAGTTCCATATCAGCGCACACTCCACTGAAGAATGAAAATTTTATTCTGGAAGAATGGTTCAATTACTCAATGTAATTTTTAATTTGAAAGCTGTATGTGGAAAGGTTCGGGGTTCAGATGCGCACTTGCGCTTAATGGTTAAACAGATTAGCAAACAATATGACAATGGTAAGACTTACTTCAAAGCAACCAATCAGTAACCAAGGTGAGACTGGATCCCAACCCATCCCTTCTGACAATTTTATCTTGACTAAAGCCCTGGTGACAGTTCGCTGTTAATATTTTCAAAGTTAAACTGATTGTCAGTTATTAAGACCGCGCTGAAGGGTCGTCTTAAAACATTACTTGTGAACACTTATTACAAGAGAACTCACTAGGTGGAACCATATGATCCAGCTAAATAACACCAATAATGACTTGGTCTTTCAAACACAGAAACGAACAGCTTAGTACAACAGGTTGTTCAGATTATAACTAATGACTGAGAAATGCAATTACAGTCAAAGAATTGAACCGGTTAACAGCTAAATCTAACCACAAGATCCCTCTTTTGTTTAACGGCAACCTGCGCCTTAGTACAATTGCTCCGGCTGTATTTACGACCAAGGGTTGATTAATTAGAACATTAATGATCGAGTACAAACCAGAAAGGAAAGGCAATATAATGACAGGGCAAATTTTCAGACGACAAATAGTGTATTAGTACAATACTACTGTCTATATTTACGACCAAAGAGCCGATCGAGTAAAGCTCTGAGAGTCGGGTACAAACCAGAAAATAATTAGGAAGGCAGGTAGACAATGAAACAAATCACCACTTGGATTACAGAATGTTACTGCCCTTTATCAGCAAGCAGTTCCATGGATGCACGGTGCATCGCCGCGGTTACTGACAAGGGAACATCCCCATCGCACCCCCCTAAGATTTAGTTATAAGTTGGCACAGTGGATAGGCCTAGAAAAACGGAACACAGACCAATCGAGAAAACAGGAAGAAGTTGTGTGGAACTATGAAAAAAATAAGCAAAATGTGCAAACTGAGTAGTCCATGCCCAAGATAGGCAACTTCAAGGAGAGTGTGAGCTAAGGAGCGCCGTGGTCCCGTGGTTAGCGTGAGCGGCTGCGGAACGAGAGGTCCTTGGTTCAAGTCTTCCCTCGAGGGAAAAGTTTAATTTTTTATTTTCAGACAATTATTATCTGTCCGTCCGTTATGTTTTCTTCCCTTTTTTGGGAGTGATTATCACATCCACAAGAAAACCTAAATCGGGCAAGGTAGAAGAATCTTTTTACCCATTCGCCAAGTGTACAAGTTAGGTGGGTCAACAACATATTCCTGTCATGTTACACACATGCCGTCACCAGTGTCGTATAGAATATATCAGATGTGTTTTCCTGTGGAGGAATCGGTTGACCTATGACCTTGCGATCAAATGTTTTCAGTTCCCATTGGAGAGGCACGTCCTTTCGTCTACTAATCGCACGGTTTTGCGGTGCGGTCGCAAAACACAGACACTTAACTTATTACAGTGAATAGAGACGTCAATGAACGAACGGACAGATCATAACTTTGCGAAGATAAAAAAATAAATTTCTCACTCGAGGAAGGACTTGAACCAAGGACCTCTCGATCCGCAGCCGCTTACGCTAATCACGGGACCACGGCACTCCTTAGCTCACACTTTCCTTGATGTTGCCTATCTTGCGCATGGACTACTCAGTTTGTATATTTTGCTTATTTTTTCGTACTTCCACACAACTTCTTCCTGTTTTCTCGATTGATCTGTGTTCTGTTTTTCAAGGCCTATCCACTATGCCAACTTATAACTAAATCTGAGGGGGGTGCGACGGGGAGGTTCCCTTGTGAGTGGTGACGATGAAAGCCAGGTAGAAGAGGGCAGCCGGGCCACGAGCGGTCGTCCGACACGAATGTTGCCAACCAACCGGCGGAATGTCGGCCTGCTGCTTGTAGTCGACGCTGACCCTGGAGAAGTACTCCGGTATCTTCGCTCTGTGCAGGCCCTCCTTGCGCAGCTCGTGGCTTTGGCCCCTCCGATTTCGTGACTATCAGTTGTCGCGACGCTACCGCCAATCCCCAAACTTCGTTCCTCCTTCTCGGGCCAGCAAACCCCGTATATATACCGGCAAGCAAAGACCTTCTAAGTACACAACCCACAGATCTCTTCCTCATAAATATTGGTAATGGGGCCGAAAGAGGTATAGTCGATACTAACTCTGAACCAGTGGCGCCAGACAGAACAGTCTACTAACTCAATGGCGCCACGGCTCAATCCTCATACACTTTTTTTATCTTTTCATTTTCTGCTTGCGACTTAGGCATGTATACCTGAAGTATCGTTGTCGGTGTTGGTTTGCTGTCGGTTCTGATAAACCCTATCATTGAACTGTTCACAGTATCATACTCCAGTTGTACTACTTTCTGCTGCTGTTGATATTACCCTATACCCTATACTTATTAGGATCCGACGAGAAATCCTTGTCTTCTTTCCACTTCACTTCACTGACCCCTACTGTATCTCGATTGAGCCCTTTCATTTCCCTTTTCAGATTTTCTAGCTTCCCTACCACGTTCAAGCTTCGGACATTCCACGGCCCGACTCGTAGAACTTTATCCTTTCGTTGGTAATTCAGTCTTTTTGTCATGGTCATCTCTCCCTCGACAGTCCCCTCCCGGAGATCCGAAAGGGGACGATTCCGGAATTTTTGCCAATGGAGAGATCACCATACACTTTTCCAATTACAGGGCACATGTCCTGTGGATGCACGTTATGTGTCTTTAATGCCTTCTGTATCCTAATGCCATTGACCTTGCTGATTCTTTCGCCTTTAGGGTCAGTTTCCCACCTCAAGGACAAGAGCCGTTGGCAGAATATATATATACCGGAAGTCTTCTGCCGCCATTGTTGACTAGTGAACTGCTATTATCCGTAACAATGGCTGTACGGAGATCCTCCGTTGCAAAAGTCTATTCCAGAACATGGAATGTTTGACATGTTCCCGTACAGTTGATCGTGTTAACCGATCGTTTGCTGGTGTTGGCGTCCGCAAGAATCAACCGGTTTGTGCCTATAAAGGGACCGGTGTAATGGAAGTCGCGCCAAATCAATTATCCGTTGCTGCAGGTTCAGGCAAACAAGGGTATATACAGTCCACATTCTCATCTGCTAGCTGGACGTTGTAATGGTCCACCTGGTCGTCGTTGATATCTTGCTAATTGCTGTAAACGCACTATTTCACTCCCATTTATGGAGCTTGTTAGCACTTGATGTTAGGTTGGCGCCATTACAATGTATTGTATTGTAGTAATCGCTGCTGCTTGCTGGATCGCTGCTGTGTCTCGATGCTGATGCTGGCTCTAAATCTGGTTGTCTAGGGTTAAAAAACATGAGGTCCCGTGTTTTTCATGTGCTTTTGATGATAAAGAACGAGCGAAACCAACACATATGTAAATATCAAATATTTATTACTTTAGTGGCCATATTAATTCCACTGTCCACCAAAGACCATAACACAACACAAAGTAGTTCTTCCTTTACATGTTCTTTGCATTGTTTTGCCAAACAATAACACAGAAACACACTTCACCAAAGTGACATTCCGACTGCCCCGGACTGCCTCCGACTGCTTGTATTTATAACATTGTCAAAGAACTACTAAAAAGAGATATAGTTTATGAGTCACATGTACATCTGTTATCATAATTTGTGCAGAAAAGTTATTAATTTGCATCGAGTGACATAATTTAACATGTTATTAAAATGACAGACAGATTTGTTGTTACAAAAAGGTCGTTTTTTAGAAGTTTGTCAATTGACTTCTCTAATTTGCATAAATAAGTAAGTAACATGAATTATGAAGAATTACATTGGTTTTCGTCTAAAATAGGATTGATTACGTGAATACTGAGTGAAAACGCTCCTAGTGAACAAATAGGTTTCACTGGGTGATTTTTATTTAAGGAGATCCAAAATACCTAAGTTGGCCACTATTTTTCGTACTTCATATTCATTATTTAAGATAAACTTAGTGTTTTTACATGATGACATTTGCTGTATCAGTGATCAAGTGATATTAACTTTTGTGTGGGTCAGTTATTCAGTATAATTTAATGGGTTGACTGTTTATGGAGACATGTTGTGCAATCATTGTTAACATACACAATAACTTTTCTATAATCATAAATACTCGTTAAACTGGTTGAATTTGGAAGGGATCGCATACTTCATTAAAGTAAAGCCTTTAATATGTTCCGTTACAATACCCCCCTCGAGTAATATCATTTACAGAATGTTAATGATATTAGCCGACTAGGACAAATGTGTCAATTACTATGCATAATGTGTATGTATACAACAACTGTTACACCGTTTCAAAATGACTTTTTCCTGAAAATATTTTAGTTGTGTTGTTTCAAATGCACTTTGTGTTATGTCAATCAGTATGACAGCATAATAAAAATATTTAGTAATACATGAAAGTAAAAAAATGTTAATCTTTGCTCCCAGTGAGCCACATGGAAAATGATCAAAAACAGACACAAATATATCACATGCGATTTTAAGATATATAAAAACTATATGTAAATTATTTCAAAGTCAGCTCTCATTGAGTCACAGAATAATCTAGATAATAGAAGGAACATAAATATATTACATAGATGGACAGGTCAGATGTCCATAGGAAAAACAATGCAACTGTCTGCTCGTTTTGAGCCACATAAAGGAAATGAAAACAAAGAACATAATTATAAGTATGGACATGATATATATATAAACACAAACACTAGAGAAGTCACATGTATGAATATAATATGCATTTAAAAAAAAGAAAATATTTAAAAAACTTGTCTCTCATTGAGACACATAGTCAAGATAGTACAAGAACATATTAATACCAAAATTGCACACTTAATTTGGTCACAACATAACACAAACATCAAACTTGGTGAACATCTGATTAGCTGTAGAAAATTGTCCACAAATCTTATGTCTAAGAAGACAATAGTAACACAATGATGGGTCTTGCACCACAATTTTTACATTGTCTTTTATTTGGTGCAATCATGTCCCATATTCAACAATACAAAAAGAAAGTAATAAATGTTTGTCACCTCTTTGGGTGCATGGTTAAACTTGCCCCTTGCAAGTAAAGAAGATGTCTCCAAATTTAATATTCAATGGTGACAATAAAAATATAAAAACATTCTCTCAGAAATCTGGAACTTTTCCAGGGTCTGTAGTATGAGTGGTAGTTGCTACTTGACACATCCAGTAAAAATCTTTGCTGATCACATGCTTTATGGAAAATGGGTAAGTAACTGTATTTAAACAGGGAAATGTGCTTAATCATGTTTATATGGTTTCAATTCAGTGATGTTTCTTAATCCAAATAACCTTCTTGATCTGGGGAAGATAAGTCTATACGCATTAGGATGTGGGCTTTCTTTTATTTCAAATGGACCAATGTAAATATCAAAAAACTTTTTAAGTTCAGCTGACAATAATTTTGATTTCTCTTGTGTCTTGACGAGTACAAGGTCCCCAGGTTTGAACTGCGTAGCTTTTCCTTTGGCTGCATGTCGCCTTTTTCTCAATTCCCCTTGTTTTTTCATGGTTTCCCGTACACAGTCTTCTCTTTCTTGGGGTGACATAATTTTGCAAGGTGGATACTCTATGTTTTCAGTGAAGAAACTAGCGGGGTATTGGTTGTACATTATTTAGTGTGGGGAAAATCCAGTGGAAGGGTGCTGTAAGCTGTTCATTATTTCTTCAAAACTATTTATTTACTCTAACCAATTAGTGTGGTTCTGGCTACAGTAGGTTCTGCACAGTCTTCCAATTTCTCTCATGTATCTCTCAGCCGGGTTGCTTGACGGGTGGTAAGCAGATATTAAAATGTGTTTAATTCCCGTGTCTTCAATAAAAGTTTTCCAGTATTTAGAGGTGAACTGAGACCCATTGTCTGAAAGTATTGCCTTAGGTTTTCCCACAGTGTTGAAATAATTACTTGTAATTTTTGAAACTATCTGTTTGCTGGTAGCTTTCCTCAAGGGATAAAGCTTTATAAATTTGGAGAAGATGTCTACCATGACATAAATATAACTGTAACCCCCCCTTGTCTTGGGTAACGGTCCATAGATGTCAGTTGCAATGAGATCGAGTTTATTAGTGGGTAATATGTTCTGCATTATTCCCCTGGTTGTTTGGTTAGTCACTTTTACCCTCTGACATCTGTCACATGTTGATAACTTTTTCTTTACTCTTCTGCTAATGTTGTAAAAATAAATGTTCTCCTGTATTTTCTGAATACACTTAGTGGTGTCACAGTGGCCAAAGCTTTCATGTACATAAGTAATGAGCGTATCTATTTGTTGCTCAGGCCAACACAGTTTCCAATAGTCTAAATCCGGTTTAGGTCTTCTGAATAGTATCCCCTTGTGTACTTTATAATATGCTTCTACCTTTTCTCCCCCAGTTTTTCCTATGTAACTTTTGACTAGTTTCCAGTTCTCATCGTGGTTCTGAAACCTCCTAATGTCGTTACAGATTTTTTGCATTTCCTTTTCCTCTTTAATGCCCTTTAGATACATAATTTTGAAAATTCTCTCATCCTCCCCACTACTTTCCTCCAAATTACTTCCCAAAGGTAGTCTTGATAAAGCGTCTGCTACCACATTTTGTTTTCCCTGAATGTACCTCACTTCGTAATCAAACTGCTGGAGAAACATGGCCCATCTGGTGAGTCTGTTATGGTATAACCTGCACTCTTGGAGATAGCTTAATGCTTTGTGGTCTGTCTGTACTATTACTTTATGTCCCAAGAGGTAATTTCTAAATTTTGTAAAACCCCAATGTATAGCTAGTAATTCCTTTTCTGTCACTGTGTAGTGTTTTTCATGTTTTTGAAGAATTCTGCTGGCAAATGCGATTGTTCGGTGTTCCATTTTTCCATTTACTTCCTTTTCTTGAAATAAATGTACTCCTAACCCTGCATCGCTGCTGTCAGTAGCTAGCCAGAAAGGACTTGACATGTCTGGTCTATGTAGAAGTTGGCTGTTACATAGTTGCGATTTGATTTTGTTAAAAGCATCTTCACATTCTGGTGTCCAATCCCACACTACATTTTTCTTAAGTAAGTTGTACAAACAAACTGCATTTAATGCTTGATTACTGATGAATTTTCTGTAAAATCCTGTGAAGCCGAAAAATGATTTGAGTTGTTTCTTGTTTCTAGGTGTTGGAAAATTTTCTATGGCTTTTATTTTGTCTTTGTCTGGCAAAATCCCTTGTTCTGTAATGATGTGTCCCAAAAATTTTAACTCTTCTAGCCCAAATTTACATTTTTCTAATTTTAATGTCATTCCTCCCTTTCTGAGTTTCATAAATACCTCCCTTAATAGTTCAAGGTGTTCTTCCCAAGTTTTCCCAGTGATTAAAATGTCATCTACATAAATGGTTAATTTTGAACTAGTTTCATGACCAAGTACAAAATCTAATGCTCTGATGAATTCCGCAACTGATACATTGAGACCAAATGGTACGACTGTATACTGATAACATTTACCATTATATAAAAAGGCTGTATATTTTCTCGAATCAGGACTAAGTTCAACTTGATGAAAACCAGCGGTGAGATCTAGGCTTGTCATATGTTTGACACACTCAAATTTACCTAACAGCTCATCTATACTTTCTGGGTGGTCGTTCTCTCTGATGAGATACTTGTTCAGATGTCTGGAGTCTAATACAATCCTAACGCTATTGTCTCCCTTTTTTACAATGACCAACGGGTTGTTGTAGGCACTGCAACTTCTTTCTATAACTTCCCAATTTTCCATTTTTTGTATTTCTTTTTCCACAGCATCTCTTTTTGCAAATGGTATTCCATATGGTTTTATAAAGAAAGGCTCATGCGGTTTTAACTGTAATTTACATTGATAATATTTCACTCTACCAGGTCTATCATCAAACACATCTTGGAATTCCCATAATAACTCTTTTAATTTTTCCTTCTGTGTAATATTTAGGCTTTCAGCTTCCCCCAGTTTTTTCTCTACTAACTTCTCAAACTCTTGACCCTCTGCATCTTCCTCTAAGTTCTCATCCAGGTAATAAACATCCTCATTTTCATGATACACTGATTGAATGTGGTTACAGCTGTCACCACAGTTTAAAATTAACAAATTCACTACACAGCTTTGTTGTGTAACAGGTTCTATAATACACATTTGTTTTGCTGTAAAATTAAACTCTGCATTCACTTTTAATATCCAATCCATACCTAAAATGAAATTTTCATTCAGGTCATCTACTACTAAGCATCCATGTTCAAAATTTAGGTTATCAATTTTAAAAGTAATTAACACTTGTTTCTTAACTACCTTGCTGGCTCTGCCTGTAGCTCCTTTCACTTTTAATCCAACAACTGGCATCTCGGGAAAATGTTGAGAATTTCTGAGCTTATCTCTAAGTCTAGAAGTGATGGCAGAAACAGGACTTCCTGTGTCTACTAACACTCTCCCTTCCCACTTGTCAATGTTTACTTTAACATATGGACAACCTAGCTCAACATCTTTGTCTATTTCAGTATTTTCAAACAATAGATCATTTTCAATTTCTTTAGTCCCTAAGTCTAATGTCTCTTTCCTACACTTAGACACATCCCTCTCTGTTTGCAAAGCATTGACATTTAAACATAAACCTTTGTTTTCATCTGTTCCTCTTAACACTGTGTTGTCACTTAACAAACTACTGTTTTCACCCCATTTTTTATAAAGTCCACTACGGATTCTTGTCCACCATGTAGGATACAAGGTTGCACTTACCTTAGCTAACTCTTTCCAAAAGGCATCTTTGTTTATACAGTTTCCATAGTTGTTCCACAAAACTTCTAAAAACTTTTCCCCTTTTTCTTGAAAACACACATTTACATTCCATCCCTTTATATTTTCTTTAATATTATTATTATTACCATTCTCATAGATTAATGTTTCATAGTTCCCAATAGGCAATAGCTTGTCCTCAGATACACATTACCTAGTCTGCATTTCACTTAAATTAACCTCATTATTATCCATGTTTGTCACATCACTTACCTTTATCTCATCATCACTTTTCAATTCTACAAATACTTTTATTTCTTCCTCTACACTCTCATCAATAACTTCACTTGATTTAGGATCATTATTTAAATGTCCCTCTATTACTTCTTCCTCCTCCTCAACAACAACCCCATCTGCAGTTTCCCCCTATGTATCTGAATCTCAGCAATTGAGTCTTTGGCTCCATTAAACACATCGTCATCCCCCTTCTTATCAAATAAACCCCCCAAAATAGATTCTATTTGTGGTGTGTCTGACTTGTTATTAACACCAGTATCTTTTTCAGCCCAACTATGGAACTCTGCAATACCTTCAACTTCTGCACTTTCACTATCTACCTGTGCTTGAACACTGTTTTTATTAACTGTATCACTTTTACTCATAGTATCCCAAAACCTTTTATTAAATTCTAATTTATTCATTCTAACAACTTCAGTATTTTCATGGTATTTACTCTTTACATTGTATCCTCTCCTTTTCCAGTTTCGGTTATGTGTTGTCCTGTCATAATATTGTCTAGCCCCAAAACTACGGACATCTAGTGGGACTGTCCACCGTTTCCCGGCTGGTTTCCTCGGTCTGTCCGTTTGTAGTTGTCGTTTTGTTCACTAGTTTCAACAAACCCCCTTCTATCTTGTTCTCTTCCCCAATACCTATTTCTATCATTCCTGTTATCTCTCCTCCATCCTCCCTCCTGTGTATTGTTTCTGACATCATTTTCATATCTCCTATCTCCCCTATTTGGAGCATTATTTCCAAAATTTTCAAAGTCTCTCCTCCCATAATAATCTCTATTTACATTCCTGTTCCACCCCCCATACTGGTTGTTGCCAGAGCCAAAACTTTGGTTACTTTCTCTTTCCAAGGCCCTATCTAATCTATCTACAAATTTCAGGAACTCTTCCATTGAATCGTCTGGTCCATGGACCAATTCCCACTGCAGTCTCTCTGGTAATCTTCTTTTTAAAACATCAATTTGTGTCATAATATCAAAAGAGTTATTTAAATGAGCAAGTTTTTTCAGTTGATCTCTGCAAAATTTTTGCATTCCCCCTACTTTCCCTCTATACACTGGTCCATTTAGAAATTCTGACTTTAATCTGGCTTGTATGGATTGTGACCAAAATTTGCAAATAAATTTAGCTTCAAACTCTTCAAAAGTATTCCAAGAATCATTATTCTCATTTGCCCAGGATAGGGCCTCCCCTTCTAGAAACCGTTTTACTAACTTAATTTTTATGTTATCTGACATTCCTACAACAAACATATCCTTACATTGGTGAATAAAGTCAATAGGGTGCAGATTTTCACCAGGAAAGCATTTCACTTGGATGTGTCCATACATTGTATTTTGATTGTAAAACATTTGTTTTGACATCAATGCATCTTCCAATTGTGTATATTTAGTGTGTATATTTTCTACTTTTGTATCTACATTAGTGGTGTACAGGTTGTATTCCTGTTTAAGGTTTTCTGATGTTTTGTCTATTCTCTGATCTAATCTTTCAACTTCAGTATCTACTCTGTTGTAGATGACAGCAATGCTGTCTGTGTTAGCTTGTATGTTTTCATTTAAACTTTCAACTTTAACTTGAAATTCTTTTCTGAAGTGTATCAACTGTTCGCTAGTGTTCTTACTGAGGGTAGTTTTAATTTCCTCACACTTCTCATTGAGATGAGTACTTAATAGATCAAAATCCAAACTTAACTGATCCAGTCTATCTGTGTTTTCTTTAAGCTTCAAACTTACTTGTTCACTTGATTGTTTAGAATCCAAACTTAACTTATCCAGTCTATCTGTGTTTTCTTTAAGTTTCAAACTTACTTGTTCACTTGATTGTTTAAGTTGCGAGCTTATTTGAGTTGCAAACTCTGCTAGCCACTCTGTTAAGTTTAATTGTTCACCATCCCCTGGTTCAATTTTTACATTTCCTACGATCTCACCCCTCTCAGGTAGAGACATGTTAACAATTAATTATTTTAAATGACAACAACAACAAAATACCTTGCTTCATGTCTATGCTATGATGTCGTGGTCGGTGTTCTTGTTGGCTTTCTTCACTTATATTCGGTTCTATTGAAGCTGAAGTCTTGATTGATGAAATCCATTGACATAATCCAGGCGTTAATCTTCCAAGCGGTGTGATGATACTTTTTCGTAGTCGCACAAACACACTTTATTTATTTATTTTTGACATATTTTCACTGTTGCCACAATGCACAAATAAAAATTTTTTGGAATGCTAAGCACTTACGAAATTTATCGCTGCACTATTATCATCGATGCACTTAAAGATCCCGGCTGAGCCCCCACTTTTGTAATGGTCCACCTGGTCGTCGTTGATATCTTGCTAATTGCTGTAAACGCACTATTTCACTCCCATTTATGGAGCTTGTTAGCACTTGATGTTAGGTTGGCGCCATTACAATGTATTGTATTGTAGTAATCGCTGCTGCTTGCTGGATCGCTGCTGTGTCTCGATGCTGATGCTGGCTCTAAATCTGGTTGTCTAGGGTTAAAAAACATGAGGTCCCGTGTTTTTCATGTGCTTTTGATGATAAAGAACGAGCGAAACCAACACATATGTAAATATCAAATATTTATTACTTTAGTGGCCATATTAATTCCACTGTCCACCAAAGACCATAACACAACACAAAGTAGTACTTCCTTTACATGTTCTTTGCATTGTTTTGCCAAACAATAACACAGAAACACACTTCACCAAAGTGACATTCCGACTGCCCCGGACTGCCTCCGACTGCTTGTATTTATAACATTGTCAAAGAACTACTAAAAAGAGATATAGTTTATGAGTCACATGTACATCTGTTATCATAATTTGTGCAGAAAAGTTATTAATTTGCATCTAGTGACATAATTTAACATGTTATTAAAATGACAGACAGATTTGTTGACTTGACAGAATAATTCTTTGTTACAAAAAGGTCGTTTTTTAGAAGTTTGTCAATTGACTTCTCTAATTTGCATAAATAAGTAAGTAACATGAATTATGAAGAATTACATTGGTTTTCGTCTAAAATAGGATTGATTACGTGAATACTGAGTGAAAACGCTCCTAGTGAACAAATAGGTTTCACTGGGTGATTTTTATTTAAGGAGATCCAAAATACCTAAGTTGGCCACTATTTTTCGTACTTCATATTCATTATTTAAGATAAACTTAGTGTTTTTACATGATGACATTTGCTGTATCAGTGATCAAGTGATATTAACTTTTGTGTGGGTCAGTTATTCAGTATAATTTAATGGGTTGACTGTTTATGGAGACATGTTGTGCAATCATTGTTAACATACACAATAACTTTTCTATAATCATAAATACTCGTTAAACTGGTTGAATTTGGAAGGGATCGCATACTTCATTAAAGTAAAGCCTTTAATATGTTCCGTTACAACGTGTTTACCCGAATCTCAAACGATGAAGCTCAACTGTTGGAAAAGATCCAATCCCATCAGGTTGGTCACCGTACGTAATGTCTTTACTAGGAGCGAAGCCTGCACTTTTTAGTTTTATGCTTGACAGTCACCATAAAACTGTCTTTGATTTGAATTGTCTGCTCACTATAACTCCTTCGCTTGCTGCGAAAACGGTATAACTGCGGAGCACCAGTAAAGGCGTATGTAACATGATAGTTTTCGATAAACCAGTGTCAAATTGAAATATAATTTTGCGCCCATTTAGCCTTGAGAAAATTGCTGTAAACGTTAATTTCAAAACCGTTCGCCGTACTTTCGGCGCTACCGGTACAAACCGAGTACTTTAAGATGTGCCATTGTTCCTGTAAAACTAATCCCTGCCTTGCAACCTTGCTTTCGGTGTGTAAGCACAAGAGTTTCTATAAAAACACGACTGTCTACCTTGAGTCAAGATGAACTGAACACAAGATTTAACATTAGAAGACTGGTGTCTTACGGATTTTGGTTTGCCCCCTTTTTGAGAGGCGCAACTATTCTTAGACTACAGCGGGTTTTACCGTCCTGTTGACCCTTTCGGCTGAAAGATGTGTCACCACTCTGAAAATCTGCCTGAAAAATCCGGTTCCTTTGAGCTCGAGAGCTTGCTCTGATTGCTCAATTTGTTCAAAGGCTTGAATAACCGATAAACCCTCCGCCGACGTAAGATTATTCAAGTGAATAAGATCATTACGCTGTCCTGCATCTGCAGCTTGAACGATAAGCGTATCCTTAACCGCTGTGTAACAGTCCTGGTTTTCACTCTTGAGTTTATATCCCGAGTGAGATCTTTCAACACTGTGACCCACTCCTGAAATGATTATGTTATTCCGAAATATCAGATACGCCAAGACCGCTTGTAACTCTTTTGTTGATTATCGGTTTCAACAGATTTTTGCTGTCGTCATCGATCTTGTAACATTAACAGAGGTTCATGATCTTTACAGTCTTACATGTCACACAGAGATGTTGAGTTTCGTTTTACAATAAAAGATAGCAAAGAACATCAGCGTGTCAAACATAAAACAGCAAAATATAAAATTATGTTGTGCTGATGCCCTAGTGCACTCGTACACTTACCACCACAATGGGAAAATTGTGGTATTAAGCGAACGAGTGCGCTAGAAGCTTAGTACAACGCGATATATGTCTTATATTTGTACTCAGTACTGCAAAAAAAAAAAAAAAAAAAAAAAATTGAGATTCCCGGAGGATGTTTTTGAAATTTCGACATCTAAAAACATTATTTTAATGATTTCTTGCTCATTTTAAAGTGCAAATATCACATTTTTACAGGTAAAAGTAAAGGCCTATGATACCACATCTCAAAATCTGCAGTTTTGACTTTTTCATTTGAGGTATTGGTACGGAGTACGGGTGTGTGTCGTCACAAATCAAGCATCTTACTGTGCTATTTATGTCTGAGTTGCTGAAGTTTCTTGCTACTTTTTATCGGAAAACTACACAACATCACTGTGTGGCACGCAAGTTTGTAAAAAATCCTGAACTTCTGTTAATGTTACAAGATCTGATGATAACAGCACACCTCTGTCGAAACCGGTATTTAGTAAAAGATGTACCTAATATTTCAGAATAATGTAAGAGTTAAGATCGCCTCCAGCTGTTCACACAATGTCAAACATACAGTATATAAAACTTCCTGGCAGATTAAAACTGTGTGCGCCGACCGAGACTCGAACTCGGGATCTTTGCCTTTCGCGGGCAAGTGCTCTTATCTGAGCTACCGAAGCACGACTCACGCCCGGCTCTCACAGCTTTACTTCTGCCAGTATCTCGTCTCCTACCTTCTCATTCTGCATACAGTATATAACCTTAAATGAATGCACTGGTTTTTTTACATTTTCTATAAAATTTATGGCGTGACGCCGCCGCTACTATCTCGCCCTCAAACATGTATGTCCTCCTGTGAGTCTCCTTCTCGATTCCAAGTAACTAGTTGACTGCGAATATCATTAATCCGTAAGACTGCACCACTGTTGTGTGCTTTCTGCAACATCGCTACCCACAAATTATTAGAACAAATACACGAAGAACTGTGGTATGAGAAACTCACACAAACTTGCATCCAACTGAGAAAAGGCTGACAACTAAGTTCCATAAGTTCCAGAAATAAACAACCGTCCAGACACAAATTCACTCAGCGTCCTTGTTCTTGAGGGCATATACTTGTGGGTGGCAGATTCCGGGCCGATAGTAGTTCTCTTCCGACTGTTGCTAACATGAGCTCTGGCCTGCATTGACGAGCACTGACTGCTGATGATAAACTGCTGGCTGTCGAGTAATCCTGAGCAGTGATGAACTTTGCAGAACTTCCGTTAAACTGCGTCGACAAGCTACCACTGACTCACTAGATTGCAATTTGTAAAGTCGTGTGGATTACTATTCATACGCTGAATCTGCGTGATTGGTGGGTGCTCATGGCGATAGCGTGTGCCTTACTCATTTGTTACGCAAGCGGGATGATGTCATCGTTGTGCACAACTGGCGGAAAGGATGAGGTGTGGCGAAATAGCTCGGTCGCCTCTGGCGGCTTCTGGAACAATCGCCGAGTCCTCGCCACTCTGGCCCCGCCTCACTGCAGGCATGCTGCCAAGCCACTGAGTCAGAATGGTGGACTATATAGCAGGGGTAGGGACGTTACATTCAACAGTTTTCTTGCATAGTACCGCCGTTGGTGATACAATTACGTGCATTACACCTTAGGCGGTCCAAACCAGTTTTGTTGTAAGGTGGGAAAACGTGTTTGTAGATTTCTTGGAAATTTTCTGCTACTGCTGATAACGTTGAAGAACTAACGGAAGGTAAGTTGATGTAAACAATTAAATGTGGAGATCACTCATTATAAGAGCTAAATATTACCAAAAATTTCCTCAACCAGCGGAAGTGCAAAAAACTATTTCCGTAGATTGAAGGGGTTACTGCAGAAACAATTGTGACAATTTAAATTGTGGGGAACAAGTCTCATTAATGAAATTAGGGTCATTTGTGAATGGTTTAATAAAAATGATAAATCTTATTTTCCATTATATCTTTGTTTCTAAATATAGCATGACTTTGGCTTTTTCTTGTACCACTGAACTTGTGTGCAAGTGCCTAACAGTAACTAATTACCTGTGTGCAGGCTTTTGTATTAAATGTGTTTTGACCTGTTGCTTTCTCATACACTTCTGAACCGGTGAGTAAGTAAGTGCATCAAAGCTTGTTTTTACTACTTTGCTCAATGCTCTTTACCTTATGATCACCCTTATTTTATTTCAATGAGGATAGGCCTTTAATTATTTGGATTTTAAGAAAACTAGAAAAATAAATCTCACAAAGTTGGTAAACTTTGTGACGAATATTTTTCTGTGCATAGGTAAAACAAAACTCAAAACTCATTAAATATGACGAATTTGTAACTGTATGTAATAAAGAAACACGAGGTCAGCCCGTCGTTGTAATAGATAAATTTACCTGTGAGCTCCCTGTCTTAGACAGCATGTCACAATGTTGTTCTGAGTTGGGTGTAGCTTTGGGACAATTAATATTCCGTATTCCGAATATCTCACTGCTTAGAAAAACTTTATTTCCGTGAAAATTGAATGATACAGGTTACAAAATTGCAGTACATATTTGTCAAGTTATGTTACAAAAGGTGCTAAAAGTGTCACATAGTAGCCTCCTTTTACAGTGTATCTTTTAAATTGTCTGTTCCTAAACTTCTGCATATCGTGCTTTAACCACCATTATCGTCTATGGGATTATCACC
The DNA here is from genome assembly GCF_023898315.1 of Schistocerca nitens. Classification (NCBI taxonomy): domain Eukaryota; kingdom Metazoa; phylum Arthropoda; class Insecta; order Orthoptera; family Acrididae; genus Schistocerca; species Schistocerca nitens. The sequence goes on along the minus strand of NC_064615.1, from coordinate 518,987,645 downwards.
TGGATGTGACGACTTTAGAACATGTTTAAGGGTTTCAATCCATGCTGCAGTCTTGTTATCGTTGATCGTTGCCAGTTTTTGGAGCTGACTGTGTTATGGGAGAATGTTTTGCCAGATTTTTTTATGCGGCAGTCTCTCCCGCCCCTGCCCTGACTATAAAATAGTGGTTGCTACTGCAGTATGTTGGAGCATTGCTCCACTGATTGACAAATGTTAGCTACGGTTCCATGATAAGATCTTCCGTTCCTTGAACATTGCTAAAACAAAGGAGAGATTTTTCTTGGACGTCTAAAGTTATTATTATCTGAGCTCTAACCAAGCTACGCACAACCCACCTTTTTTTGAGCCACCAATCATGTTGCTGGTGTGATGCCTCCCGCCACAGATTCGTCTCCTTTTTCAGCCTCTCCATTCAGAGTCGAGCTTTGCACCCTACGTCCTTAATTATTTGCTGGATATATTTCAATCTCTATCTTCCCATACAATTTTTACCCTCTGCAGTTCCATATAGTACTGTGGAGCTTTTCCCCGATGCCTTAACACACGCACTATAATCCTGTCCCTACTTGTTATCAGCATTTTTCATATTTCCTTTCTTCGGTGATTCTGTGGAGAAGCTGCTCGTCCCTTATCTTGCCAGTCCACTCGTTTTTCGCCATTTTTCTGTAGCACCACATCTCAAACGCTTCGTTTTCTTATGTTGCGGTTTTCCCACTGCCCATGATTCAGTACCAAACAATGCTGTGCACCAAACGTACATTCTCAGAAAATTTGTCCTGAAATGAAGGCGCATGTTTGATACCAGTAGATTCCTCTTGGCCAGAAATGCCCTCTTCGCCTGTGCCAATTCGCTTGTCCTCCTCGCTCCGGCCTTCATGGGTTATGTTGTTGCCTAGGTGACAGAATTCCTTAACCTAATCCACTGTATGTCCACCAGTTCTGGTGCAGAGTTTTTCGTTATTCTCACTTCTGCTACTTCTCACTAATTGTCTCTTTTTCTAGGTTTAATCTAAACCCATATTCTCTACTCTTTACTCCATTCAACAGATGTTGTAACTCTTCTTTACTTTCACTGGGGATAGCAGTTTCATCGGCGAATCTAATCGCTGATATCCTCTCACTTCCAATTTTACTCCCACTCTCGAACCTTCGTTTTATTTCTGTCATTGTTTCTTCAATATATATATTGAACAGTAGGCGAGAAAGATTGCATCGATGTCTTACACCTCTTGTAACTCGAGCACCTCGTTCTTCGTCTTCCAATCTTATTGTTCCCTCTTGGTTGCTATACATATTGCATATCTACCGTTTTTCCTTGTAGCTTACTCCTATTTTTTTCAGAATTTCGAACATCAGGCACCACTTTACGCTGTCGAAGGCTTTTCTAGGTCGACGTATCCTATAAGTGTGTCATGATTTTTCTTCAGTCTTGCTTCCATTATCAGACGATTAGTAGAACTGACTGAGTAGAACTGCCTATATGGTTCCTTAACCTCCCCCAAAGCCAAACTAATCGTCATCTAACAGATCCTCAGTTTCTTTTTCCATTCTTCTGTATATTATACATGCTGCGGCGCGGCACCTTTCTTCTTGCCGCCCTGCTAGTGTCCAGCAATGTTCATTTGTCTAGCTAAAAGCTGTAGTAGAAAATACTAGACCACTACTGTCTACTGCAGGTCGCAACATACATTGAATTATCCGGTAAACGGGATGTGGCTAGTACTGAAATAAAAGTTTTAACTTGGCAATATAAATTTTCAGGTGTATTTTTACGATAAAGATCACAGTTAATACTGCTCAGTACGTACAAAGTGTCTACACAATGTAAAGATCCCACGCACACCACAATCACACACGTATCCAGTTTATGGTATTTACACCCGTTACCGAAGTTAATAGAGTTCACTAGATCGTTTAGTTATGAAAACGCTCGCTCAAATGTTGTACACTCTGCTCTACACGTAATACCTGTTCCAGTCTTAGATCGCACAACACACCACGCAGTTTTAACTAACAGTCAAAAGCAATAATTTTGATATTCCGTCCGAAATTCCACACGACTTCCACTATACTGTTCACTTAAATACGCTTTGTACTACTTCGCGAACTCGTAATTAGCATTGTTCCGCGATTTTATAGTACTTTCGTCGGAGCTGCTTTCAATGAGATGTTACTAGTTCGAACCCTCAGCCCCCACTGACCTAGATCACACCAAAGGCTTTGTTCCCAGCATAGATTGGCGCGAGCCTGCATTTTTCTGAGTGGCTGATATCACAAACAGCAAATCAGGTTGCAGTATTATCCCGCGCTAACCCGCGCTTTACTTCAATGACCAATCATAGTATAACATTTCTTTCTATGGCAATTGCTAAATAAATAAATTTAGAAAAGTATCAAATATAAAATTACTCCTTCCGAAATTACCGATTAATTTGTGTTCTACTCACAATTTATCAGTACCATAAACTGACTGCGCATTTAATTATAGTAAATCCCCTGTATAGTTTAACTGGTACTTCGTGAATAAACAAAACAATTTTCATTTACTTCTGTTCTTCTTCACTCATACAAAACTCACACTGCTAATTACTACACATATAAAACAATTCTAATTATGCAAATACATTAAATATTAGTCAAACATAACTTTACAACATTGTTTTGACTACGACTGCTAGCACTGTCCGTCAACTGCTGACCTCTGCCGCCTACTTGTACAACTACGTGCAGCTCTGTAACTCAGGTCCATGTCAGCTGGTGACATCTGTCGATGACTCATGTCTATAACGATATCGTCCTAACAAGTAACAGGAGCGATGCGAAGGCGCTACGCCTCAATGCCAGCAGCTCGGATGCATGAACTGTTAAACTGATCGTACGATAGAGTTCACACTTACCTGCCATTGCTGTCTTCAGAACTGCATGGAAGTTTTTCCCGAAAGTCTGATGGTATGTCGCCAGTCTCATAGATTGTCCACACCAACTTGAATAGTCATTTGGTTGACATTTTCCCCCATGATTTTAGAAATTCCGATGGAATGTTATGTGTCCCTTCTGCTTTACTTGATCCTAAGCATCCCAGAGCTCATTTCAATTCTGACTCTGATATTGGGACCCCTGTGTCGTCCTTATCGACGTCAGTCTCTTCTTCCAAAAAAGTCACCAGAAAAGTTCTGATCCTGATAAAGACCTTCAATGTACTCTTTCCACCTGTTCGTTCTTTGCTCTGAGTTTAACGGAGTTCTTATTGCACTCTCAACGTTACCACACTTGTTTTTAATTTTACCAAAATTTGTTTTGAATTTTTTGCATGCTGAATCAGTCGTTTCGGTGATCATTCCTTTTTCGCTTTCTTCACGTTTTCCCTGCAGCCATTTCACTTTGGCTGCGCTGCACTTCCTGTTTATTCTTCTTTTAGAATCTTCCAACGCTCCTCCTCTGCCACAGTGATGTGGGGCTTTTCCCACATAATTTTGTTGATAATGATCTGATACTCCTCTTGACCTCCTGAATGTATGAGTTGCTATCCGTTGCACTCGATACCAGAATAAGTTACAGTTTAGCATTCATAATAATTCGCTGCATGTCCTCAATGTATCCCATAAGCATTTTAGAGGTATGCATGCAGTACATCGGCGGTACTGTTCTGCTGTTCTGCCCACAGGCTCGTCTATGAACCATCCTGTATTTTCTAACCCATTCAGATCCGAGGGTGATGATGAGACATACGTTTTAGGGGTTGATGCTATGCTATCATTAAATGTTCGATCAATCTCTGCCACATTAAGTTCATATCTTATTTCCTGGAACAGGAATGCCAAAGCATTACGTCTAAGCTTTGGCCCACTGTATGACTACCGTATTTCTTCTTGAATGATCCTTCCAGATATATGAGATTTCTAAAATTTACTGGGATCCGTCTTCAGACCCTGTCTCTTTGTAAAACCCAGTAGTGGACCTATCGCTTAAAGTTAATCGATGCATTCACAGTCCTTATATCAGATTTAAGCGTGCCGAAGTTTACGCAGAGCTGAATCCCTTTTCCAAACTGTTTTAAAAGTTCGTTTAAATCATCAATATCATATACGCCAGGTTCAATTTCCACAATTTTGTTTTCACCATTAATTTCCAGATGATGTTTATTATTAGCCTGTGTGATGTTTAGATGGTGTTGTATGTCTCCAGTCTAAACAGCGTCTGCTCCAATCTCCAATGCTTAAATCAACTGGTGGAAAGTTATTCGCACATTATACAGACGATCGTTCTTTTAAAGTCAGAGTGTACAATATTGCATCTATCAACTGATGAATGTATTGTTAATTCTGGTCCCCGTATATCATTCCTAAATGTCAGGAGGAACATGATTCATAGATGGCCACATAGGAATTTATTTTATTGGTTTATGAAGACACCTAGACCTTTCTTGTATGGTTTTAGATATAGCCCTTTTCCGATGGCTGCTGCCTCTATCATGCGATCATGTCTTCATGCCACCTGCAGTTGTTCCTCAGACTTTTGTGCATTCTTGACTGTCCTGGCAATCGCCGCAGCACCCCCAGCCAGTGAACCCACCGCCGAGAGACCGGCTGTGACAGGAATGATGAAGGGAATAATTCCACCCGACGTCTTGGGTATTGGTAAACCCTGGGTGGTTTAATCGATGTTATTTTCCTCGCTCTTTTGTGATTCAGGGCGCTTTTAGCTGCATAAATCGCTGTCAGGATGCAGTTTTTCATGCACCCTCTGGTTGTCATCTTCTTTCTTAGCGCTCCACGTGCAGCGCTCATAACTTGGTTGAACTTCTTCACATTCAGGCCCAGCTTAACTTTACCATGCACAGTCTTTTCAACTGCAAATGCTACAATGCACTGACCTATACCACTACTCTTCTCGCACGTAGTTTGCCGAGAATAACGCCTCCTCCCCCACTAATGCGTCTCTCATTACGTATGTTATGTTACTGAGATCATTATGGTCTGCGCACCCTGTTATATAGCATATCGTCAGCGTTGATGCAGCTGTTTTGTGATGCGGTAAAACCAAGCCATTTAACTAACACTTTCCCTTGACGCCATATGACCCTTTCACGAGATACGCATCCGGTTCTGAGCTCCTCTGTAATTCTTCAGTGTAAAAGCATAATGCAATTTCAGTCTCACCGCTGTCCTTCAAGAGGCACGTTCTAGGATTCGTTCTCTGTCCTTTGAAAACTGTGAATATCTCGATTGACCAGTTTGGCATGTATGACTTTTCAAACGCTGTTTGTGTTTTGAAGTATGTACTACATTAAATTGGAGTTTTCCTGGGTTTCAGTACGATTGTATTCTGTATCTAGAAGACTAGTATCACGAACATCGATTCGTCTCATTTTTATTGTGCGATGTTTCGCACGATAATACTATGTAACTAATTGCTCGAGGGCATCGGTCCAAAAACAGGCCACCGTGATTTGTTTAAAGTTGTCTGGGCTTCAATCCGTCCCCGTTTGCAGCAATCGCTCAAACACATGTGCAACATCCTTCCCTGTTTTCGCTTTCACGGATAATGCCCGGGCAAATTCAGATCAACTATCAATGACCATTAAAATATATCTGAATGCGTTATGCACACATGAATATTCCATTATGTCGACAAGATCCCCCTGCCACAGGTCGTCCAAACGTTTAATCATAACGTATCTTCGACGGTATGTTTTCCGTGCTGGTTTGTGCAGTTCTCGAACTACAGTCTCCATACTTATTCGATGATACCTCTCTCTCTCTCTCTCTAAGCTCAGAAATGATTGAAACAACGTCATCGAGTGAACTGTATTACCAGCGGCAGCTGATGCCGCGAGCAGTCATAGCCGATCCATCACTTCATTCGTCGTCGTAATATATATACTGCGGGAGATGATTGCTCACTCTTTTATGCTGAATGTCAATACCATCACCACTGCTATTTTTTCACCATCCAATATAGGTTTTATAATTGATATGTATTTTACATTGCTTCGGCTTTTTGCATCCTTATGCAGATCAGTCAGAAGCAGTTTCACCATACATTTCAAGATTTTTATTCGAATAATTTACAGTTTTCATGGGTATTAGGGGAAAAGGTTTAGTAGACCAGATGCTCTTTAAAATTGTCTGTTTCTTATCCATATTATTATTTTTTGTTTGAAGTTATAGACTGTGTGCCCAAAGTGTATGCTTTTTCACCACCGACACGGAATGTTTTGTCTGTCCTAGCATCCGCTGTAACGGTTAATCAGATCGGCATTAGCGTCATCGTCGTCGTTGTAGAACTTCGCTGAGAGTTCAGCGAGAGTTTCAATAACTGGTTGAAAGGATTCTCGCAGTGTCTGCTCCCGCTTCAAATGCCCTAACTTCAGCAACCGTAATTTCCCTCGAACGACGTTCCCCGCCTCGATGACTTTGTGCTTAGTCGACATCTCGTTGTATACTAATCGGACTTCTGAGCGTGAGGCTTTGTATATCCGCTCTTCTTCCTTTTACGCTGCTCCCCATTCTCGGTAACAGCTATTTTCACTTCCTTGAAGTCACCTACATTCTTCTTAATTGCTTAACCCGTTCATACAATGTCCCCACTTCAATGAAAGCTAATTCCCCTTCAATTAAGTCGTTTACTTTCTTTTCGATTGCATTAACCAGATCGCCGTGCGGGATTAACCGAGCGGTCTAGGGCGCTGCAGTCATGGACTGTGCGGCTGGTCCCGGCGGAGGTTCGAGTCCTCCCTCGGGCATGGGTGTGTGTGTGTTTGTCCTTAGGATAATTTAGGTTAAGTAGTGTGTAAGCTTAGGGACTGATGACCTTAGCAGTTAAGTCCCATAAGATTTCACACACATTTGAACATTAACCAGATCATTCAGATATTGCTCAGTCTCATAAGGGTATGACGACACGGCTCCAACTTTACATTCGAGAATTTGAATTTTCATGTCCATGTACAAGCGAATGTTTTGTCTACGGACACTCATCCTATCAGACTGAGCTCCCGGCATGCGTGCAAATTTATCCATGTTGCCGAGCGGTTCTAGGCGCTACAGTCTGGAACCGCGCGATCGCTACGGTCGCAGGTTCGAATCCTGCCTCGGGCATGGATGTGTGTCATGTCCTTAGGTTAGTTAGGTTTAAGTAGTTCTAAGTTCTAGGGGACTGATGACCTCAGAAGTTAAGTCCCATAGTGCTCAGAGCCATTTGAACCAGTCATTTGTCTGGAGTGTGTGCAGTACGGGGCCTGCCGCTGCGAGGACAATCCTCAATATTGCCGTGCCCGTTTTCATCACGTAACCTGCTTGCCCACCGACTAACTGTACTTCGATCGACAGCAGTATCTCCATACACCTTTTTCAACCTCTTGTGTGTGTTTCCCACTGTCTCGTTTTCACAGCATAGGAATTCTATGGCAGCACGTTGCTTCTGACGAACGTCAAGTGTAGCAGCCATCTTGAAGACATCCTGTGACGGCGCCAATCACGGGAACAGGTTGAACTAAGTTTGAAAACAAGCGGGAAGGATGTATCTACACACTGTAAAACTTTCACAAATGTACGATGAAAACTGTATTTTTGCAAATATAGTGTGCATTTGTTATGGAGTAACCCTCGTAATTTCCATTGGCACCATATTGACCCACTGTTCGAAGTCTTCTACAAATGGCTCTGAGAACTATGGGACTTAACATGTGAGGTCATCAGTCCCCTAGACTTAGAACTACTTAAATCCAAGGACATCACACACATCCATGACCGAGGCAGGATTCGAACTTGCAGCCGTAGCAGCAGCGCGGTTCCGGACTGAAACGCCTAGAACCGCTCGGCCACAACGGTCGTCGAAGTCGTCTACATCCACAATATTCGCGCAGAGATAATCTGCAATGTTCCTATACATAGCTTTAACACAAGGCAGCCATTTGCTCAGTCTTTCCGACAGAATGGATAGTATCATCTGTAGACTGAACAAGTTTGAAACGGGGAAGTGCTGTGAATAAATAAATGTGTCACCTCATTTCAGATGGTGTGCAGAGTCATCGTACACTGTTGTAAAGAATAAAGTTAGAGCAGCACGGGAAATGTCTGGAGGAGAACGGCTCGGATGGCACTCAACGGTCAACTGTTGCCCGCTGTAGACTTTTGCACGAAAGTGTTCACCCCATACCAGCTACGTAAACCGTATTTTAACACTTTTAGCTCCATTCTCTCCACACTCAGTCTGTGGTTGCTTCTATACCAATGTACACTACTAGCCATTAAAATTGCTACACCACAAAAATGACGTGCTACAGACGCGAAATTTAACCGACAGGAAGAAGATGCTGTGATATGCAAATGATTAGCTTTTCAGAGAATTCACACAAGGTTGGTGCCGGTGGCGACACCTACAACGTGCTGACATGAGGAAAGTTTAAAACCGATTTCTCATACACAAACAGCAGTTGACTGGCGTTGCCTGGTGAAACTTTGTTGTGATGCCTCGTGTAAGGAGGAGCAATGTGTACCATAACGTTTCCGACTTTGACAAAGGTCGGATTGTAGCGTATCGCGATTGCCGTTTATCGTATCGCGACATTGCTGCTCGCGTTGGTCGAGATGCAATGACTGTTAGCAGAATATGGAATCGGTGGGTTCGGGAGGGTAATACGGAACGCCGTGCTGGATCCCAACGGCCTCGTATCACTAGCAGTCGAGATGACAGGCATCTTATCCGCATGGCTGTAACGGATCGTGCAGCCACGCCTCGATCCGTGAGTCAACAGATGGGGACGTTTGCAAGACAACAACCATCTGCACGAACAGTTCGACGACGTTTGCAGCAGCATGGACTATCAGCTCGGAGACCATGGCTGCGGTTACCCTTGACGCTGCATCACAGACAGGAGCGGCTGCGATGGTGTACTCAAAGACGAACCTGGGTGCACGAATGGCAAATCGTCATTTTTTCGGATGAATCCAGGTCCAGTTTACAGCATCATGATGGTCGCATCCGTATTTGGCGTCTTTGCGGTGAACACACATTGGAAGCGTGTATTCGTCATCGCCATACTGGCGTATCACCCGGCGTGATGGTATGGGGTGACATTGGTTAGTCGCCTCGGCCACCTCTTTTTCGCATTGACGGCACTTTGAGCAGTGGACGTTACATTTCAGATGTGTTACGACCCGTGGCTGTACCCTTCATTCGATGCCTGCGAAACCCTACATTTCAGCAGGATAATGCACAACCGCATGTTGCAGGTCCTGTACGGGCCTTTCTGGATACAGAAAATGTTCGACTGCTGCCATGGCCAGCACATTCTCCAGATCTCTCACCAAATGAAAACGTCTGGTCAATGGTGGCCGAGCAACTGGCCCGTCACAATACGCCAGTCACTACGCTTGATGAACTGTGGTATCGTGTTGAAGCTGCATGGGCAGCTGTACCTGTACACGCCATCCAAGCTCTGTTTGACTCAATGCCCAGGCGTATCAAGGCCGTTATTAGGGCCAGAGGTGGTTGTTCTGGGTACTGATTTCTCAGGATCTATGCACTCAAATTGCCTGAAAATGTAATCAAATGTCAGTTCTGGTATAAAATATTTGTCCAAGGAATACCCGTTTATCATCTGCATTTCTTATTGGTGTAGCAATTTTAATGGGCAGTAGTGTATAAACGCTTCCAAACACAAAAGTTAAATTAGACACAGAAGTGAACATTAGTGATGCACAGGGCTTCTTATCCACTACATCCTCACTTTGTCCATGCAGTACTACCGGAATATTGTGCGATGGTGCGTATGTTGGGGTCCAGTGCCGACTTTCATCATGCAGATTAGGACCTGTGATACACTTCAGCGAGTCAGAGGCTGGGTGAATGTCTTTAGCTCATTGTCCCGCTCCATCAGGCTGATCAGGTGTGCTATAGGGCGTCAGTTTGCTGCCGCTGCTGTGGGTCTTGACAAGCTGGGAAATTCAATGTTGCAGACCCCGACAGACTGAAGGACATTACATCCACTGATGTGCAAAGAAGAAAAACCGTTACAAGAGATAATAGCAGCGCAAAGACTTCAACTCCCTCGCACTACAATAAACACAGACATTCACCAATGGGTACTTACTCTTCCGTAGCTTCTTCCTAATCTGCTGCTTCAGCGGTTGAGCGGCACTGTCTCGGATGGCGCTTCACGCTGACTGCAGCTGAAGCTGCAGAGCTGCTGGGCCCACCTTATTTCCCTGATATGATCGTTCCAATTGCCTACTGCCAATTTCTAGCACCTCTGGTGGTACAAGCGTATTCTTTCAGAAGGACTGGGGTTCAAGTCCCAAAAAAAGGGTACCGCCATTTTTAATTTCTCGCCAATTGCCGGATGGGACGTCATCACAGGCAAGAAATTATCTCCCCCCCCCCCCCAAAAAAAAAAAAATTCGAAATTCCCGCCAATGGGGTAGGTCGGGTAGCAGGAGGTGGAGGTGGGGAAGGGGAGGGGGCAACGACCCACCTGCCGGGGATGGCGGTAATTAATTGATCAGTTTAATTAATTTGCATATCAATTTGATATCAAAATGTTCTTGTGCCACCCTTACCCTACTAGTAATGTATTGGGTTCTGGTAATTAACATTCATCAACAGTTTGCAGTGGGGCGCCTTGTCAAACGCTTTCTGGAAAGTTAGGAATATGAAATCTCGCTGTTGCCCTCCATCCCTGATTCATATGGTATCACGTGAGCGATACTTTGTATGCTGTCTTGTGAAGCTTTTCTGTCTCAAAGAAATTTGTTATATTCGAACCCGGAAGGTATTCAAGAATTCTGCAGCAAACCGCTGTTAAGGATATTGGTCTGTAACTAGACGGGTTCGTTTTTTTACCTTTCATACGTGTAGAAGAGACACCTATATTTTTTTCCAGTCGCTTGGGACTTCGCCCTGGGCGAGAAATTCGCGATAAATGATAGTAAGGGGACAATGCCGCAGATTATTCTCTGTAAAACCGAACTGGGCTGCCGCCTGTACCTGGTAACATTTGGTTTCAACTCTTTCAAACGCTTCTCCCTGCCGAGGATGCCTTTTTCTATGTCCTGTGCGACAGTCAAATGACGGCACGTTTTTACCATTTCTTTGCTTTAATTAAACGTGAAATTTAAAATCTTCAGCATTGCTTTTGATGTCATCTACTGCCACACATAGTTCGACTAGTGACTGTATTGAAGCCTTTGACATATTTAGTGATTTTACGTATGACTAGAATTTACTCGAATGCTCGGCAAGATCTTTAGCTACAGTATGACAGTGGAAGAACTTGTATGCTTCGCCCATTGATCTTTTTACGAACGCACGAGTTCGTATTAACTCATTCCCGTTAACCTGCTCTGAGCTGCGAAACGGCGTCCAATGGCCGCACACGTAGCCACACGCACGTGGGATGAACGTTTACACTGAGTTGCTTGCGTCATTGCGGGCTGTCGAAGGACGCACGCACCACCGCACCTGCTCTGTTCACCACACGGCGCCACGGAGGGTATCATTACCGGGGAGTGCCGTTACGAATGATTTTAGTTGTGTTCATTAATAAAATATATGTCTGAGCAGTGATGCTTGCTTGACGACACGTCAGCCTGCAACCAAACAACCACTCTTCGTCCCACTGCTACCCCACTAAGGATGCTTAACTGCCGGCTGCTGACACTACCAACTCAGTACCACCACCCACCGTAGTGGCCACCGATCTCCGGCCATTCGACGAACAACCATGGTCTACCTGCAGGTGAAGATACGATAATTATTACGCGATAAGTCACACAAATCTGAAGGCTGTAAAATCAACTAAATACTTGTTGTTGCTGTTTTTGTTGTTGTCTTCAGTTCAGAGACTGGTTTGATGCAGCTCCCCATGCTACTCTATCCCTCGCAAGCTTCTTCATCTCCAAGTAACTACTACAACCTACATCCATCTGAATCTGCTTAGTGTATTCATCTCTTGGTCTCACGATTTTTACCCTCCACGCTGGCCTCCAGTACTAAATTGGTGATCCCTTGATGCCTCAGAACATGTCCTAACGACCGATCCCTTCTTCTAGTCGGGTTGTGCCCCAAAGCCCTCTTCTCCCCAATTCTATTCAGTACCTCTTCATTATGTTACGTGATCTACCCATCTAATCTTCGGCATTCTTCTGTAGCACCACATTTCGAAAGCTTCTGTTCTCTTCTTGTCTAAACTGTTTATCGTCCATGTTTCACGTCCATACATGGCTACACTCCACACAAATACTTTCAGAAACGACTTCCTGTCACTTAAATCTATCCTCGATGTTAACAAATTTCTCTTCTTCAGAAATGCTTTCCTTGCCATTGCCAGTCTACATTTTATATTCTCTCTACTTCGACCATCATAAGTTATTTTGCTTCTCAAATAGCAAAACTCATTTACTACTTTAAGTGTCTCATTTCCCAATTTAATTCCCTCAGCATCACCTAATTCGACTATATTCCATTATCCTCGTTTTGCTTTTGTTGATGTTCATCTTATATCCTTCTTTCAAGCCACTGTCCATTCCATTCAACTCCTCCTCCAGAGCCTTTCCTGTCTCTGACAGAATTACAGTGTGGTCGGCGAACCACAAAGTTTTTATTTCTTCTCCATGGATTTTAGTTCCTACTCCAAATTTTTCTTTTGTTTCCTTCACAATATACAGATTGAATAACATCGGGGATAGGCTACAACCCTGTCTCGCTCCCTTCCCAACCACTGCTTCCCTTTCATGCCCATCGACTCTTATAACTGCCATCTGGTTTCTGTAGAAATTGTAAATAGCCTTTCACTCCCTGTATTTTACCCCTGCCACCGTTGGAATTTGAAAGAGAGTATTCCAGTCCACATTGTCAAAAGCTTTCTGTAAGTCTACAAATGCTAGAAATATAGGCTTGCCTTTCTTTAATCTACACTCCTGGAAATTGAAATAAGAACACCGTGAATTCATTGTCCCAGGAAGGGGAAACTTTATTGACACATTCCTGGGGTCAGATACATCACATGATCACACTGACAGAACCACAGGCACATAGACACAGGCAACAGAGCATGCACAATGTCGGCACTAGTACAGTGTATATCCACCTTTCGCAGTAATGCAGGCTGCTATTCTCCCATGGAGACGATCGTAGAGATGCTGGATGTAGTCCTGTGGAACGGCTTGCCATGCCATTTCCACCTGGCGCCTCAGCTGGACCAGCGTTCGTGCTGGACGTGCAGACCGCGTGAGACGACGCTTCATCCAGTCCCAAACATGCTCAATGGGGGACAGATCCGGAGATCTTGCTGGCCAGGGTAGTTGACATACACCTTCTAGAGCACGTTGGGTGGCACGGGATACATGCGGACGTGCATTGTCCTGTTGGAACAGCAAGTTCCCTTGCCGGTCTAGGAATGGTAGAACGATGGGTTCGATGACGGTTTGGATGTACCGTGCACTATTCAGTGTCCCCTCGACGATCACCAGTGGTGTACGGCCAGTGTAGGAGATCGCTCCCCACACCATGATGCCGGGTGTTGGCCCTGTGTGCCTCGGTCGTATGCAGTCCTGATTGTGGCGCTCACCTGCACGGCGCCAAACACGCATACGACCATCATTGGCACCAAGGCAGAAGCGACTCTCATCGCTGAAGACGACACGTCTCCATTCGTCCCTCCATTCACGCCTGTCGCGACACCACTGGAGGCGGGCTGCACGATGTTGGGGCGTGAGCGGAAGACGGCCTAACGGTGTGCGGGACCGTAGCCCAGCTTCATGGAGACGGTTGCGAATGGTCCTCGCCGATACCCCAGGAGCAACAGTGTCCCTAATTTGCTGGGAAGTGGCGGTGCGGTCCCCTACGGCACTGGTAGGATCCTACGGTCTTGGCGTGCATCCGTGCGTCGCTGCGGTCCGGTCCCAGGTCGACGGGCACGTGCACCTTCCGCCGACCACTGGCGACAACATCGATGTACTGTGGAGACCTCACGCCCCACGTGTTGAGCAATTCGGCGGTACGTCCACCCGGCCTCCCGCATGCCCACTATACGCCCTCGCTCAAAGTCCGTCAACTGCACATACGGTTCACGTCCACGCTGTCGCGGCATGCTACCAGTGTTAAAGACTGCGATGGAGCTCCGTATGCCACGGCAAACTGGCTGACACTGACGGCGGCGGTGCACAAATGCTGCGCAGCTAGCGCCATTCGACGGCCAACACCGCGGTTCCTGGTGTGTCCGCTGTGCCGTGCGTGTGATCATTGCTTGTACAGCCCTCTCGCAGTGTCCGGAGCAAGTATGGTGGGTCTGACACACCGGTGTCAATGTGTTCTTTTTTCCATTTCCAGGAGTGTATCTTTTAAGATAAGTCGTAGGGTCAGTATTGCCTCACGTGTTCCAGCATTTCTGCGGAATCCAAACTGATCTTCCCCGAGGTCGGCTTCTACCAGTTTTTCCATTCGTCTGTAAATAATTCGTGTTAGTATTTTGCAGCCGTGACTTATTAAAATGATAGTTCGATAATTTTCACATTTGTCAACAACTGCTTTCCTTGGGATAGGAATTATTTTCTTCTTGAAATCTGAGGGTATTTCGTCTGTCTCATACATCTAGCTCACCAAATGTTAGAGTTTTGTCAGGGCTGGCTCTCCCAAGGCTATCAGTAGTGTAATGGAATGTTGTCTACTCCGGGGCCTTATTTCGACTTAGGTCTTTCAGTGCTCTGTCAAATTCTTCACGCAGTATCATATCTCCCATTTCATCTTCATCTACGTCCTCTTCCATTTCCATAATATTGCCCTCAAGTACCTCGCCCTTGTATAGAACCTCTATTCACCTTCCACCTTTCTGCTTTCCCTTCTTTTATTAGAACTGGTTTTCCATCAGAACTCTTGATATTCATACAACTGGTTTCCTTTTCTCCAAAGGCCTCTTTAATTTTTATTAAGGCAGTATCTATCATACCCCTAGTGATATATGCTTATATATCCTTACATTTGTTCTCTAGCCATCCCTGCTTAGCCATTTTGCACTTTCTTTCGATCTCATTTTTGTGACGTTTTTATTGATTTTTTTCTGCTTCATTTACTGCTTTTTTATATTTTCTCCTTTCCTCAATTAAATTCAATATTTCTTCTGTTACCCAAGAATTTCTACTAGCCATCGTAGTTTTACCTACTTGATCCTCTGCTGCCTTCACTACTTCATCTCTCAAAGTTACTCATTCTTCTACTGTACTCCTTTCCCCTGTTGATGTCAATAGTTCCCTAATGCTCTCTGAAACACTCTACAACCTCTGGTTCTTTCAGTTCATTCAGGTCCCATCTCCTTAAATTCCCGCGTTTTTGCAGTTTCTTCAGTTTTAATCTACAGTTCATAACCAATAGACTGTGGTCAGAGTCCACATCTGCCCCTGGAAATGTCTTAGAGTTTAAAACCTGGTTCCTAAATCTCTGTCTTGCCATTATATAATCTGTCTGAAACCCTTCAGTGTCTGCAGGCCTAACCTTCTTTCATGATTCTTAAGCCAAGTGTTAGCTGTGATTAAGCCATTCTCTGTGCAAAATTCTACCAGGCGGCTTCCTCTTTCATTCCTTACCCCCATTTCATATTAACCTACTACGTTTCCTTCTCTTTCTTTCCCTGCTATCGAATTACAGTCTCCAATGACTATTAAATGTTCATCTCACTTCACTAGCTGAGTAATTTCTTTCATCTCATCATACATTTCTTCAATCTCTTCGTCATCTGAGGAACTAGTTGGCATATAAACTTATACTAGTGTGGTAGGCGTGGGCTTCGTGTCTATCTTGGCTTCAATAATGCGTTCAGTATGCTGTATATAGTAACTTACCCGTGCTCCTATATTTTTATTCATTATTAAACCTACTCCTGCATTACTCCTCTTTGATTTTGTATTTATAACCCTGTATTCACCTGGTCAGAAGTCTTATTCCTCCTGCCACCGAACTTCACTAATTCCCTCTATATCAAAATTTAACCTATCCATTTCCATTTTCAAATTGTCTAACCTACCAACCAGATTAACGGATCTGACATTCCACCCCTCGATCCGTAGAATGCGGTTTCTTTCTTCTGATAACGACGTCCCCCTGAGTAATCCCTGACCGGAGATCCGAATGAGGGACTATTTTACCTCCGGAATATTTTACCCAAAAGGACGCCATCATCATTTAACCATACAGTAAAGCTAAATCCCCTCGGGAAATATTATGGCTGTAGTTTCCCCTTGCTTTCAGCTTTTCGCAAGGCCGTTTCGGTTAATCATCCAGACCTCCAACTACTGAAAAGTCTGCTGCCCCCCATCAGGAACCACACGTTTGTCTGGCCTCTCAACAGATACCCCTCCGTTGTGGTTGCACCTACCATATGGCTATGTGTTCGCTGAGGCACGCAAGCCTCCGCACCAACGGCAAGGTCCATGGTTCATGGAAGGAGGGATTACAATTAGCGATTAGGGATTACAATTACAAATAACGTAAATTGTAACGACGACATAAATAATGTTCTGGGTAGAGCAAACCAAATACTGCGATTCATTGGCAGAACACTTAGGAAGTGCAACAGGTCTACTAAAGAGACTGTTTGCATCACGCTTGTCCGCCCTATTCTGGAGTATTGTTGTGCGGTGTGGGATCCACATCAGATTGGACTGACGGATGACATCGTATAAGTTCAAAGAAGGGTAGCTCGTTTTGTATTGTCTCGAAATAGGGGAGATAGTGCCATAGACATTATACGTGAATTGGGGTGGTAATCATTAAAACAAAGGCGTTTTAAGTTGCGACTGTGTCTCCTCAGGAAATTTCAGTCTCCAGTTTTCTCCTTCGATTGTGAAAACTTTCTGTTGGCACCCACCTACATAGGGAGAAATGATCATCACGATAAAATAAGAAAGATGAGGGCTGGCACAGAAAAATTTAAGTGCTAGCTTTCCCTGCGCGCCGTTCGAGAGTGGAACGGTAGAGACACAGTTTGAAGGTGGTTCATTGAACTCTCTGCCATGCACTTAATTGTGAATAGCAGAGTAGTCACGTAGATGTAGATAAAACAGAGTCTGTCTGATTCACTACCCAAATGCTCAGTCTATCTTTCACACAGTGGGATTTGTATCGTCGACATACCGTAATGTCAGATATATTTCCTTCATCGAAACAGCCTACTCAGCTTTACAAACACATCCCAGAAATTAGTACTGGAAGAAAAGAATGGCTCAAATGGCTCTGAGCACTATGGGACTTAACTTCTAAGGTCATCAGTCCCCTAGAACTTAGAACTACGTAAACCTAACTAACCTAAGAACATTACACACATCCATGCCCGAGGCAGGATTCGAACCTGCGACCGTAGCGGTCGCGTGCTTGCAGACTGTAACGCCTAGAACCGCTCGGCCATCCTGGCCGACTATTGGACGAAGAAAGCAAGAGAGATGTACACCTGTCCTGCGACACTTTATGGTAGAGAATGAATCAGAAGACGGACTACTTGAAATTGCTTTGGAAGAAAAAAGGCTACTTTCGAAAGCAAGAGAGCTGTACAATAACACCTTATTGTAGAGGAGGAATCTGAAGTCGGACTATTTGAAGCTACATCGAAATCGTGATTACGGAGTTGCCGCTTTAGTGAGCTCTTTATTGCTTTCAGCTCTAAAAGGAATACAATATTGGATACTAATTGTAAATAATAAACTGACGTAGGTAGCGGTAATAGAACAGTGAGAAACGAGAGTAATATATTACGAGGTATTTCATATCATAGCTGCCGACATGTGGTCTATGGTCATCGGCACCACATTTCATATAATGAACAAAGTGAGACGCCGTCTGAGTCACGCTATTTCATTATGATAAAATATTTGCACTTCTATTAGATTCATCCTCCGATACACAGATGTGCAATATCTGAGGAAAAAAAGGTGAAGCACCCAGAACACATGGTCGGATGTCAATGAAACATGCCATCAGTGGATATGTAAATTATTAGAGTTACAACTCCCTGTGACAGTTACAACGGCCACCAAATCGTACTAGCTTTGATCGTTTTTAATGGCCTGGTGTTTTAGAAGCTGCGTGAAAAGCATCAGATGTTATGATCACTGTGCAGGGCACGAAGATGACGCAACTCACGTGAGAAAGCGTTATCAATATCCGACAGAATTTGAAAGTGACCTCATTCTGGATCTCCATTTGGCCGGCTGGTTGAATATGTATAATAATATCCAGATTTGTGTGACACAGCAGTGATCCTATGTTTGACGGCATGGGAATGAGAGTGTGGCCATACTCGTCAAGGTGCCAGTCGACCACGTGTGACCACCACATGGGAAGATCGTCGTACTGTACACCAAGCACATGATAACTCCTTCACATCTTCACCTCTTAGCGAGAACAAGTAATGGACTTCGTGTAATATTCTGTGTCATCCCATACCGGAGACTATAAGCAGGTCGAGTCGGCAATTACCTCTCCGTGTGTAGGCCGCCGTTAAAACCACAAGACTAACGACTGTGTTTAGGGTGCTGTCGTGACAGGGAATCCTGGACTCTATGAATAGCATCACATTGTGTTTAGCGATAAGTAGTGGTTCTGCACTATACTGGATGATCATCGTCGGACAGTATGGCGCTGACCAAGGCAGACGTTCCATTCTTCCAATGTTCTGGAGAGGCACAGCCGTGGTGCTCCTGGTAGCATCATCACTTGGGGAACATTCGAATATGACATCATATGATGGCTGGTAGTAGCTGTAGTGGCTCAGGGAACTCTTATGGCACAACGGTACGCCACAGACATCCTTCATTCTTATGCCGCAGCATCATAGTAGCATTTTTCAACAGGACAATGCTCATCCACACATGGCACGTATCTTCATGAACTCTCTGTGTGATTTTGAGATATTCCAGTGGCCAGCGAGATACCCAGACGTGTACCCAATAGAACATAAGTAGGGTCATCTCATATGTCAACACGATCCCAATGCCAGCGGAGTTTGAATTGATGAATTTGGGTATTCGACTTCAACACTGTTGCTGCATTCCACCGGTGGTGGCTATCAGTATCATCATCATCATCATCATTATCATCATCATCATTATCAATAACAGCAACAATATTTCCAAGTAAGCTAGAAATGTTCCAAATAGAACAGTCAATAACACTATGTACATAGTAAAAGTAATGTATACATTCTCAAAGCACTTCCGTTGTTTCTCATTCCTAAGTATTTAACATATGTGGAAATCTATGAGTTCATACAACGATGAACAAATTAGTTGCTTAACTAGCGGGAATAAATGAACTGAAAAGATTTTCAGGTATAAATTAAACACTGAAGGATGAAAAACATAAAAGATGCTCATACTATGGTTAAAAGAGTGAAGTACTCTTTGGAATACATTTGACCTATGACTCTTCGCTTGTCTACATGCAGGGCAGACACATGACGACCTCATGCCTCTCTTCTCTCCTAAGCCACACCCACTTCCTAAGCTACACCTCACCCCTCTTTCTTTCCCTCTCTCTGGCATCCATTTTCTATGTAATGTCTTGGAAATATAGCAGTTAAGGAACTTCTAAGCCAGGATATATAATATACAGTACATATTCAGCCCAGTCACAGCTCAATACTTTACTACCATATCAAGCGGTTCAGTAACATTCCTCAACTCCTCTCTAATCCACGCACCTTTCTTGGAGATAGGGCTATTAGAGATCTTCCTGTAGTAAGGATGAGCTGGGCATAACATCATTCTCGTCCAGTGGTGCTGGTATTGCAATAACGTCTACATGGCTTCGGATGTATTTGCGCAATCGCCAACGTTGGCTTGTTTTCCCTATCCCAGAGGCTAAAAAGGAAAAAGCAGTTTGAGACGATATTTTTGACTTGTTTTGCTAGATTTTTGCTTTCGATGTAGCTGTTATAAGCAGTATGTGCCTAAACACATGTGTGTTGATTTTGGGGTGTCGCCAAGAGATGGCAGCATAATGCTTTAGTTGGCTTCATTTCCTGTTTTGGCGTTTTGCGAGGAAATAGGTTTCAAGTTACAGACATTTCCATAACTAAATCAAAAACCCATTTTTTGTTTCGAAATATCTGAATGTGAGTCTTAGATATTTGTGAAAATAACGCAAAATGGTTTGTTTACTTACTATTAGCTACAATACGGCACTATTAAATCATTACATTCGAGGTAAAACGCGCTGAGTTTTGATGAAAATGAAGTCTGTAAGCATACTGACCCACCTTA
Source organism: Schistocerca nitens (assembly GCF_023898315.1). Taxonomy (NCBI): domain Eukaryota; kingdom Metazoa; phylum Arthropoda; class Insecta; order Orthoptera; family Acrididae; genus Schistocerca; species Schistocerca nitens. Next base: position 518,967,396 of record NC_064615.1, on the reverse strand, counting down.
ACACTGCCCCTGTGACGTCACATACATTGTAGTGACTTCCTTTCCTCCACTTCAGCGTGCTTACAATGTGACGAATAGCTGAGCGTGTGTCGTCAAGGGGACGGCGCTAAAATAGGTAAAAACGCCTTGTCAGGGAGGTTTTAGAAGAGTCAGGGCTTGTTGACGTGTTTAACCCTCGCAGTCAAGAAGAAGGGGAGAGGAATACTTTATGCCCACCCCTTGAAAATATTGCTATCTAGTCAATTACTTTATATTTTAAAATTTTGAATAAATGCTTACTGTTTTTACTGATTTCTTCTATTGGATTACATAAATGTCTTAAAATTTTCAGTTAAACTTAACACAAAAATTCAAGTCTTAGTAGTAGATGTCACTTTTCCCAGTAAATGTCATCTTCATTAATTACAGGTTCAAGGCCTTACTTATACATCAGTATCTCCTTAAGAAGTATTAAGAAGTATGTAGCGAGTAAAAGCCAAAAGTTACCGAATTTTGCATTTCTATATATTTTTATTTTTTGCTAGACATAAAGTACCTCTCCTGCCCCGTTGGCAGCACCCACTATTTATTGAAAGTGCGTTGATATTGGTAAAGTGTACTGAAAGATATTTTCATGTTCTGGACCCTGCAAACACATCAGTACCTTTTTAATTTTAAGTTAACAACAATTAATGAATTTTTTAAAAATTTTTTTGGGTGGGCATGAAACACCCAGTTCCTGGTAATGCGCGTTAAGGAGAGTGCGTTAGTACTGGTAATAAAGTCCATGTCTTATTCTTCATATTACGAAGACGTAGGCTGCACATATATTTCCAAGGAATCGTTGGGTGTTAACTTTGTGCGTATGATGCACAATCTCCAAGTGTGTCAAATTTCTTTTCTTTTTTTATTGTTGAGCATATTTCCATTTTTGTTCATGTTCCTTTGTTTGGAATACTTTTCCTTGAGGTGAGCATTCTGTTTCTTTTGTTATTATGACATAAAATTGACTTGTTTGTTTTTATCTCAGTGTGGTAGGGAGTTTTAGATTTTCTGCATATGTGGAATGCGCGCAGTCAATCTACGACGTGCTTATGCAAACTCTGGGACGTTCCAAGGAACACCGAAACAAATATCTTTCTCTAATCTGATATTTTCCTGTGATGATGTTTTAAACCGATAGAGGGACAGATGAGTCGCGAACGTCGACGAAAAAACAGGTGGTGAGCGTGTGCGACTTCAGCGATGCAGCAACTCACCATCGCTGGGTCCAGAGATGCTGCCTGAGCGACGCGCAGCAGCCGGCCGCTATCGTAGAGAACCGACAGCAGCAACGAATAATTAATTAATTGTCAAAAGTTGGCGTGGAGCTGCATGTTTGTTCGTTTTAAATGGTTCCTATGGTATGACATAAAGAGTTAGTATGACATAAGGAGTCCCATGTAGGCCTCTCACCGACTAAGTGGATTTATCGGTGTGCGTCTAGGTCTGACAGTAAAGAGACCCACTGCGTGGTGTAGTGAGGCACCGCAGCTGGCGGTTAAGGCTTGGGAGAGCGAAAAGAGTTTTGATCGGTAGTACCACCATTTTGATTTGGGTACAGTTCGCAGAGGCAGCGTGGCTATTTAGTCCGTTAGGACCCTGCTCATATAAGTGGCTAAGACGGTTGTTTCCTCCCAAAGCTGAGCAACGGAATATACAGAGATTATGTGGGATTTTCTGAATAGTCGCTGGTGATACACTGGTTTTGGCGAATTGATTGTTGTCTTGTGGACAGTTTCGGTCGTAAAGTTTGCTTTGGTAAATCCAGCGTGAGCCTGGTTAGAGAGATAAGTAGATTTGTAGGTGCAGAGTTTTTGGGAATCGGTGGAACCGATATCCTGTCCGTGTTGTAGGATTAGTGGTCGCGGCTCGCCCAGGGGTAATTGGGCTGTTAGCCGTTTTGCTGAAGTGGTTTGGTAGTGGTTGGTGTGTGTGTGTGTGTGTGTGTATGTGTGTGTGTGTGTGTGTGTGTGTGTGTATGTGTGTCGAAAAGGGAAAGCCTGAACGCATATTCGTAGTTGTTGTTTAAATACCACTATCTTACAGCGGACCGAGAATTGGCTCGAATAAATACGAACTGTTTCACTGTATTGTGATAGAGTGCACCAGTAGTTGTGTGGATAAGCGACGAGAAAATAAAGGAACCATTTTACAAGCAGCACGCAGCTAAACAAAAACTTGATTAGCTAAAGTGACGAATGGCAGAATTCAAATAGGGAACTTAGCGGGTCGCGTATTGACAACGGCTGAAGAGGTTCAGAATTGTTTTCAGTTTTCACTTAAAGTTGGATTTAAAGTGGCGGTGGCACTTACGGTTTTTGTTTAATTTTTTTATTACTGAATTTCAGTGTTGTGGGGTGTAGTCTTTGGTGGCACTCGCTCACTTACGTGAATGAAATTGTATTGAAATACCTAGAGGAAATAAATTCATATATATATATATATATATATATATATATATATATATATATATATATTACGGGAAATGAAAAGAGCGGATTCCAGAGATCTTAATACCGCGTTGCAGGACACAAGTATACGCTGGTATTTGTAAGTTTGCCTAATCAATGGAACCACGATAAAACTACAGAGGGTAGATATTCAAAAAGGTTAAAACGATTTCATTGGTGCAAGTAGAACTGAAGTTGTCGTAATTTATTACGGAAAGGTCAACGATTGCTCCAAGGGCAAAGATTATTAAATCTGTGAAGTACGTGACGTCGTATTATTTACATAGCAACGCTGGGATAAGTGTAAAGAGATTTAGTGGTAGCATAAACTATTTCAGTTCTAATCGATATTGGTGAAAGCGTCTTAATACAAACTGGTCATAACACGACGGTATATGGAATAGGAATTTTGTAAGTAATTAAAAAGTTACGAGTCTTTTCCAGAGATAATGTACTGCGCTGTGAGAATTTCGTTGTGTGGGAGGACAATTGCAATCTAGGTGGGACCTTTATCTCAACATAATATAAACAGGTACTGTTTTTAAAGAGATTTGATGCTTGGATTTGACCAGTAGCTTAGATAATGAGAGTTGTTATGTAAATTAGCCTATCTCGTAATTACTGCTTGATATTGGTGATATTGTCATTAGAATGTTTGGATGTGTCTATTCGTAGTGTAATCGTGTCATTGTTCGAGCTCGACGTTGTGTAAAGTAAGGGTGCTGTTTGTCATTATTCGATATTCGAGCCGGCTACATATTCAGTGGTTGAGGTTGCCGCAGTAGTAAATATACTAAGGGTGATCTGTCTTTAGTTTGTTCCTTGAGAGTGTGATTACAGCACGAGCTAGACTTCGAGTAGTCGACAGGTGCTCCACTACGACTAGAATTTTCTAAAATGAGATAGCGATCCGCAGTCATAATATCGACTGTGAAATTAAAAACTGTACCTAATGAAAGCAGTATTGGTCGATTGGTTCGCCCAAGTATTTTGCGCGGCAGGAAGCCATACATTAACGGCATAGCGACGTTGGTACAGAACGATCCATTGTCGTTGTAAGTTCGATCTTGGATACCGCCAGTCGGCGTGTTGAACCGGTGGGTCATGCTCCGTCTAACACGGTCAAGGACTGTAGGAGTGTCCTTAGTACCTAATACTGCTGCTGCTAGCCGAGCAACCAGATCCTCTTCTGATTAAACTGTGCTTTCGTAAACAATGTTGCACACGTCTCGTCGCCCTAAAGAGTCTAGAGGGGTCAAATTACGGAATCAAATGGTTCAAATGGCTCTGAGCACTATGGGACTTCATATCTGAGGTCATCAGTCCCCTAGAACTTAGAGCTACTTAAAGCTAACTAACCTAAGGACATCACACACATCCATGCCCGAGGCAGGATTCGAACCTGCGACCGTAGCGGTCGCGCTGTTCCAGACTGAAGCGCCTAGAACCGCTCGGCCACTCCGGCCGGCCAATTTCGGAATCGAATAGGCCATTGTAGAAAATGTCGGTTCAAGAATCGACACACAGGGCGACTGAAACGTGACGGCGCGCCATCATGCTGGAACGAATGCGCTGCCTTGTAGCCGGCAATTCTGACCATGCTCTGGCAACGCAACTGCCTCTCATTTAATGGACTAAGTAGGAGATATGGCCCAGTCATAATGTCACCAAGAGCATCTGCACACGCATTCACGGAGACTACAACTGATTGGCGCGAATAAATCCACATGTCACGTGCCACGACTGAGCCGCGGCCGCTCATGTCGAGTCGATCCATCGCTGCTTCCGTATCTTTGGATCGCCGTCCCGCGGTGTGGCTGGGTGACGCTTCTGGCCTGAAGGCGAGCGAAGCGAAGGGGGAGTTGGCGTAGGGGCAGTAAAGAGTCTGAACGGAGCCTCGGTAGGCCGCTTACAAGAAAGAATGCGCTATTGGACGTGTTGCGCGCTGGTGGTAGCTCCACGGACTCAGGCGTCTGGCAGTATTGAGCTGTGGGGTGGTCGTGCCGTAATTTGGTTGTACGTTGGCTGACCGGCAGAACTGATTTTGGGGGCCTTCCTTTTGTTGATTAAAACCATATTTACAGAGAACGAAGTCGATCTTCTGGAAGTGAAAGTATTACTGTCCTGAATTCTGGATCGAAGCATTGTAATTGCTCTCTACTACACGCGTATTGCCATCATGACTTAGGGCTGGCTTGGGATTGTATTTTTTTAAAATCTCTTCACCGGCTTTGGCTCCGGCATGCGCAACTTGACATGGTTAAGCTCGCATGTTAGCGATTTGTTTTAAATTCACATATTAATTTGTAATGAAATTGATGGAAATCATGGCGTGTTCTATTATTGCCCACGTGGACTGCTAATTTTAAATTACGGTTACGTCACTGGTCGGTTGTTCTGCTGGGTGTATCTGAACTGTTGTTTATTCGTGGGTTCACTGTTAGAAATGTGGAAAACTGTAAGCCATTGAAGCCTACTTTGTCTTGTCTTAAGTTTTGTAATATTACATGTAACGTAATTAACTTTTTATTACAAATAATGTATTTAAGATATCTGTAAGTTTCTTGTGCTGTCTAGTCAGGAGATTAATTATGTTTTATTGCGTATGTGAGCTCAAGACAGTAATCCCCAGCTATTTCGGGTGATTGGTTAAATTTGTCACTCCCAAGCATAATGCTGTGTTACAAGGTTCTGCTAATGAAAATTTAATATTCATACTGAAGTTAAAATTTGGCCTGCCATTTTGAGTCAACGCGAGTTTCTCCTCTTGTACCTCGACTGATACGTTTTTGTATCTTTTGTCTGCCTCTCATCCTAGTTGTATGCACTTGCTTGAGCGGGGCTACCTTGCTTGCCTTAATAGTCTGCGCTTAGGTCGCTGAGACGGTCGCGTTACACAGTCCGCACACCTGCGATCGGCAAGGGACACGTGGACATCTGGCGAAACACCTCGCTGCATCCGATCACCCCCAGAGGCTCCGTCCGTGTATTGTGCCTGTTGCAACAAGTCCACGGAAGTAATGGGCAAAGTTAAGTTTTTCTTCATTGTGGCCTTTAGTATTTTATATAATAGTTCTCGTGTTCCATGAAGTTGCTTACTGTAAAGTTTCACGTACTTATCTCTGGTCTGTTACAGTGTTGATTAGTAGTTTTATGTGCCTAGTCTTTCCTTGATAATATAAGAGGCGTTCAGGAAGAAACGAGATGGAGGCATAACTACAGAAACCAGTACCTGTATGTTAGAAGTATTGGCCCTGGCTGTTGAGACACTTGTCCCACAGTGACACAAGGCAGTGAATGGCTGTCTCGTAAAATTCCCGGGGCTGCGATGTTAACCAGTTCCGCATGTACAGCTGGACATCGCCGTCCGAGGTGAATCGTTTGCCCCTCAGATCGTTTGACCAAGATGGCCCCCTTCTGAGTCACTTCCTGCAGCACGGGACAACAGTGAATGCCCAGCGTTACTCGCAAACGTTGACCACCCTTCGCCAAGAGATGAAATCAAAACGACCAGGCAATCTCATCTGTGAGGTCATTCTGCTCCACGACAATGCAAAGCCTCATACGGCCAACATAATCGCGGCATCCTACAGAAATTCCAATGGGTGGTTCTTGGCCACCCTCCATGCACTCCCTACCTCTCTTCTTGTGATTTCGCTATTTTTGGTCCCCTTAAAAAGGCTCTGAGGGGCAAACGATTCACCTCGGATGACAACGTCAAGCTGTACGTGCGGAACTGATTAACATCGAAGCTCTGGGAATTTTGTGAGACAGCCACTCACCGCCTTGTGTCACAGTGGGACAAGTGTCTGAACAGCCAGGGTCAATGCTTCTAACATACAGGTACTGGTTTCTATGATTATGCCTCCCGCTCGTTTCTTTTTTAACGACCCTTATTGTTGTTCTGACTCATATTTGTGTAAGGCAATATTGTTGGTCATATGCTAAATATTCTTGTAAATTTGATCCATCTAAACTTCTCAAATGGTGCAGTTTTTCTGTTTGTCTCGTTGTGCCTCAGGAGCTAGTCCCCGTAGTAAATGGCTTTGATAAATTTTTTTAAGAAGAAATTTTAATGTACAATTTTATTCTAATAATTAACCAACCTGAAATTTGATTCTGATGTTATTAGTTAGTCACATTACATCATTTTGAGATTAGTAAAACAAATTTTGTATTAATTGATGGCTTAAAGTAACCTTTAATTATTTCATGTTTAACTAAATCGGTTGTTTCTGAATGGTCCTAGAAACATTTATGTGGGAAATTAAATGGCCACTCCTGTTGAACAATCTTGGGGTTGTTTTTCCTAGAAATTCCTTGGGTGCAATTTGCCCATTTCATTAACATTACTCACAATGTACGAATTGTGAATGTTGAAGACCGCATCACGGTTAGAACTTTGCTTCATCTGTAAACAGCACAGACAATAGAAACATAGGACACATTTGTCACTGTACCAGGTACCACTGCGAAAACTCTTCCCTGAGTGGATAATCATCCGATTCCAAGTTGTGCACACAATGTAAGAAAAATGGATAAACAACTTCCCTAATTCGTCCCCACGTTATGCGCAACTGCACGAGTGCTGAGAGCGATTAGTCCTCTACCGGATTCGCGCAGATAATAACGATATTAGAGGGAAACATTTGTTTCCGTGTCCCGTGCAACCTCCCAGATTTTGTTGGTTTAAATAATTTTCATCCTGCATGTTCTTTATATCTGATATTACAATTTCTTGGAGTCACTCCAATATATTTACAGTGGCAGCTATTATATTTCAGTAAATATACTCGGTTCCTGTACTAATGTACTGAATTTATCTTTCCCTTTCTTCGTGGTTTTTAATGTATTTTGTATTGTGCAGTATGTCCTCACTGTTTTTTTTTTTTTTTTTTTTAAAGGCGTTACTAATTCTGGGTGTGATCTGGCTGTGGTATGTGATAGCATTCTATTTTGTGTTTGTGTGTGGGATGCGTTGATGTGTTAGTCATGTGTCAGTATATCTGGATTGTTCCTATTTTTCTTGTCTCCTGTTTTTATCATATTTTAGCGGTGTTGTTTAGTTTCTGCACCATCTTGTAATTGTATCTGTTCTTTGTGCTGTGGTGACAGTCGCGTTTAATAGTTATTTTTGCTTAGGTCTTATATATTTCCCATATACTGTATGTCTGATGGCTGGGCTTTTTTCAGCTTCTTATGTATTATCACGTGTGTACCCGTTTCGTTTCTGAATATGTTGAAGCTGTGTGTGTATGGATTTTGTGATTTTGAGTTAAGGTAGTGTATTTTCTGTTACCATTTTAATTACTCATATATATATATATATATATATATATATATATATATATATATATATATATATATATGCAGCAGTTTTCTCATGAGTACATTTAATTTTTGTTGTTGTTTTCTGCTGTCCAGATGATATTTTCTTTGCTATCTGTTCCGCATCATGTGCCGCAGGACTGCAGGATTGTTCAAGTAAATTGCTATCTGCAGATGCAAATTTATTGCTTTTTGTTTAAAGTTTTTTGGATGCTGTTGCGTAATTTTCTTATTTAATCAAGATCTCTGTGCTCCTAACTTAACTTTGGGTGCTGCTTGAGAATCAGTAACTTCGCAGTAATGTAACTTGAATGGAAACGATATTTATTACACTTTCTGTTGAATTTCAAATTTTTTCTTGTTCTGTGGACTTAGATGAGGTTTTTCTTGTATGTGCTGGAAATGTTTGACAGCCAGTAATAATGCTGTGAATATTAGCAGCTATTCTTCCTTCATAACTTCACTTACGTTTCTCGTGTAGATAAGAACAGACGTTACCTGTCTCGGTGGACTAGGCCTGAAATCTAAATTAATAAAAACGTATGTCAGGCAGCCAATAGGGTCAGTTACGTTTTTCTAGTGTTGAACGTTATGCATTATTATCTCCTCCATCGTTCACGAAAAGCTCCTAAATACGTCAGGTGACGAAAGTTAGCTTTCCTTTACTGCCGTTCCTTGAACATAATTTGCAATAACAGATAATGTTCCACACCACAGACGATACTACCATCAAAATTTAGTGCATTTTACGTGGGGTGTAGTGACTTAATAGAGTAAAACTGTAATACATAGTAAGTGAAGAAGCCGTTTTACCCTTTACGGGAGTCATTTTGTTAACAGCGGTGCTATCAAAACAGTTTGTTTTGAACAGTAGTGCTGTTAACACTTGGCGCTGGTTTTGTATTTATCAACTGACGATGCTACTATGTCTCCATTACATTAGGACATGTTTTTAAAACAGGTCTGAAGATGGTCTTTGCTGACCGAAACCGGTAGTCTGAGGACCTACAAGTTTGTGATCATAGACGTAAAATAAAGAAATTTGTTCTGTAAGTTCGATTTACCGATAGCCACTGGAACAAGACCTAAAACTGAAATGAGTAAAAGGCTATTTTAGCCAGACACAGCAACACCACTTATATTTTTTCTGGTCTAAAAAGTGATGCATTATTACTCCTTCCCTAAAACGTGGTTCGTGTAGTGAACCACTATCGAAAAACTTCTGAGAAACGTCTTGTGATTAAAGTTCAGCTCTCGTATCTACCGTTCCTTGAATGTTATTTGCAATAGCAAATTCTGCAATACATTACAGACACCACTGTCATTATAATTTAACGCATTTTACATCTGATTAATATTTCAAAACTGTTGCTAATAGTAAGTAAATAAATCTTTTTACACTTTTGTAACAAGTACCGAATACTTTCAATTACAGCAACACTAAATTAGGCTATTGATTTAGTTGTGGATATCTCTTTAACTTTATTTAAATATTTTCTCTCAAAAACGACATAAAGCGAATAAAGCCAGATATAGCATTATGCTGCCATCTGTTGGAGACGGCCACGGGATCAGAACATAAATTTATGCACACACTGCTCACAATAGCTACATAGAAAACAGAAAATTTGAAAAAATAAGCCAATAATATCCTCTCAAACAGCTCGTACTACAATGTTTTCCTTTTACTCCGTGGAGTGGGGAGAATAAACTAACGCTGGAAATGGTGCGAACATGTCGAGTCCAATGCAATACCACATCACTGGACGAGAATGATGTTATGCCATGCCCATGCTTGCTGTAGGAAGTTCTCTGTCAGGCCTATTTCCAAGAAAGGGGTGTGACTTCGGTAGGGTCGAGAAATGTAATTAGAAAAACAGATATGACATCAAAATACTGAGCTGTGACAGGGCTAAATATGTACTTCGGCTTAGAAGTTCTTTGTTTGGGATATTTCCAAGAAATTAAATAGAAGATGGGGGAGGAGGGAGTAGCTGGTAAGTATGCCACTCTCAGTTGATAGTTTTAAATTGTCCCCCCAGGTAAAACTAACTTTATAAAATTTTTGCTTCGAAGAAATCTGTTCTCGGCACTTGCAATTGATATAGACCTTTAAAAAAAGACATGGCTATGAATAAATGAGCAGACCCGTTTTTCTAATTGTTTTAGCAGCTATAAGAATGCAATTACTGACGAGTTGTTAAAAGAACCTTTTAGGACATCATTGTTGTCTTTGATTGCTACTTTATTTACCAATTTAACGTCTGCAGCTACTGTCTCCGCCGACTGAAGTGTAATAATTAAATGCTTTAGCAAATGTCTATAACAATAAAATAAATCGGGCAGTGTATTTCATGTCATCGTCACAGGATCTATTGGGTATGTAACGTAAGTGGCACCCTTTGTATAAATAACGACTGTACATGCTCTCGGTTTGGTAACTTAGACTGTTGCCAGAAGAAAAGAGAAGTTAATCATTGGGCAGCCTCTGTTTTGTTATGAAAATTTATAGAAATTCATGTTCATCTATTACGCAAACAACTATTCTCCTTACTGTCCAAACAGTGGGTATTTTAATTCAGGCCTTTCTTTCTACAATGTTGGATACTATAAGACCATCTTTCCCTTATTATGTAGTTTGGCAGTGATAATTTTTTTGTACTTGCCCTCATCTGCATGCTCAACTGTCGTAAAAACACAATAATATGGTTTATACTTCCACTCACCCGCTGTTTTGTGTTTGGTGCTACAAAACCAAATGATGATGATCACGCAACAGTTTAAGAGTTGAATTCATTTTAATACTGTCCGGAACGAAAGTTTGTCACAGCAGCGAGCAAATACAGAGGCACCATCAGCCATGCAGGACATTGTTTTCTGACTTAGTTCCCTGCAAGGTAGTTCATGGCTGGTACTTTCACGGCCACAACGGTAATGTTTTTTACCATACTCAGCTGGAGATGAAACTTCTAACAATGTAAACGGACAGAAAACCCAGTTGTTGAAGTGTTTTGGATTTCCACCCTAAATTTTGCCTCCATCCCTCCAACTTTCAGCCGTCTCAGTAGCTGCCTCGTTGGTCTGTACGGTAGAGACAGCAATGTCCATACATTTTTTACGAACCTGTCAGTTTCATCAATGTTCACGCATAGTTGCCGTAGCTGTGACATTACAAAAACCGGACCGACAAATATTAGCGCTGAAGGTTGCTGGTTTACATTGCAATTTCAGCACTCGGAGTTTCTCTGTTGCAGACATCTGCATTACCGGCAGCAGGCTGGACACCTCCTCTTGCCTCGACACTCTGCCACTAGATGGCAGGCGCATCACATGTGGGAATGGCTACTTGGCCCCCGTGTCCGCCGCTACATCTTAATTGCGCAAATCACTGTTAAGTATACGACAGAGACTACTATTCATTGTGCTGCACTGTTGCATCCTGCTGTTCAAGTAAAGTATGAGCGACTGTTTACTTCTGCCTTACTACTGTGACCGATTTTCAAACTTCAGGGTTTACGCTTCTTTAAATATTTAAAACCTACTTAAGTAAACAGATCGACAGTTTAATCCGTTACCAGCTCTCCTTCCCCTCCCTCCATTATATTTAGGAAGACATAAGGCGTTGCCCAGAAACTGACGCGATCACTGAGTGAATGGAGCAGCATTAGGAACGAAGAATAAAACGGAAAAGCAAATATGATACCTGTGAGGAAGATCAAAGTGTCAATGTATTTGAGGACAGTTTTATGAAGCCAGCTAATGCAACGAAATATTGTTAAGACTTCAAGTAGGGGTACTTTCACCAGAATCTACCGAATGAAAAATTATGTTAACTTTGAAACACAATTATTATAAATACCAACATTTCCAGTAGGGGTACTTTCACCAAAATCTAGCAAATGAAAAATTGTGTTAACTTCGAAACGCAGTTATCATAATCATTTGTTACCATGTAACCAGTGGCAGCTGCTGTGTAAGAGCACAAGAGCACGTGAACACCCTAACTTTTGACACCTTGCGAATTTATTGGTTCTTTTTCTTTGAATGCAGTTAAACGTAATGCAGATGCGGTAATGTGAAAAACACAGCACTAAATCTACTGCGCTATGCTACATATTGCTCCTGTAGACTTGGTGAAACTTGACATCAGGGTCGTGAGCATACCTTCTCTTGTGCACGTTTTAAGGAGTTTCTGCGCATGTGTAACTGGTCTTATGGGCCAAATATACACGGTTTTGCCGGCCGATGTGGCCTAGCGGTTCTAGGCGCTTCAGTCCGGAACCGCGCGATCGCTACGGTCGCAGGTTCGAATCCTGCCTCGGGCATGGATGTGTGTGATGTCCTTAGGTTAGTTAGGTTTAATTAGTTCTAAGTTCTAGGGGACTGATGACCTCAGATGTTGAGTCCCATAGTGATCTGAGCCATTTGAATATACGGATTTTTAAACAACGTGCACGGTTCATGGCGTGAACTGCTAACCCTCACCACTCAATTACTGGTTTACGTCAGTGCTATCAGGTGGCAGCACACTGCAGCAGACTTTTATCTACGTTCGCTATGGATCCCGCTACGCTCTATCTCACGCCACAGTGCGCTAATTCACACATTATGTAGTAAAATTAAATCGGACGTCAGTATATATTATAGTTATACTGAGAGAAAAAGCCTATTTTATGGTGTTCTGAATGAGATAAAGTACATAGTTTTGAATTTCATCATAGAGTAATCCATTTGAGGCGTTGAGAACCACAAATCCCATCATTGTCGATCATGAGGCTGTAGCAATTATTCATGCATCTAACATCTGTTGATCTTATGGTGGGTCAGGTTTATCTGTACTGTAGGCCCATATTGTACGTATATATGAACATCCACGAAAAGCTGTGTCACTGGTTTATCTGATATTCACTTAAATATGGGGGAGGGGGGGGGGGGGTCGAAGACGATGTACTTTAGGCCATTATGGCTCTCAGTGCCTCATTTGTATTCTAGTCAAGTGATATTTTCGGTAGATGGTACTATTTAAATTTAATCATTTCCGGAAACGGCAGTTTGTGTTTGTAGTTGGTTGTCTACTGTGCTGGAATTGGCTTTCCTGTGGAGTGTCAATATGAACTGTGTTGAACCCGTATTAAGAACTAACAGAAAACTACTATAATCCATTCATCATAAGACTAAAGCTGATGTAAACATTGCACTATGTATTCTTCCGCGTTTGCTGGAACCTCATTGGATTTCCGTTTCACGTGGAGCTGCAGCCAAGCTGTCTCGAGTACTGTCAAGTACGATAATAAGGGTATGTTTTGTGCTGTGCTTTACGCGCACATCGACTTCGGACAACAGCTTTACCGACGCATTTAACTTGGATAGCATTGGCCGGTCAGCTGGTACAGCTAGTCTGCATTGAAGTGGCCAGCTGCAGTTCACACATAAAAAGAGACGAGCAGAGGAGCAGACAGCTTCGAATATTTAATTTTTAAGCAGAATGAAATAATACACTGCAAATCTCCCACAATATGCTCCTTAGACGACTAGATGAAAACCGCAACACGTTATCGTTTTTAGATAATGTGCTATTGTAATTAAAACAAGAATGATGAAAATTCCTGACTTAACCACAGGATAATTTTTCTGCATGAACTGTGTGCAACGTAAGAGAGTATTGAAGTATTTCACCGTGTAGTTAAATATTGAAGTCACTGAAGGTATTACTTACACTCAGTCACCTGGTAATCTCTTAGCACCTTCCTTATCCGAATGGTTCAAATGGCTCTGAGCACTATGCGACTTAACTTCTGAGGTCATCAGTCGCCTAGTACTTAGAACTATTTAAACCTAACTAGCCTAAGGACATCACACACATCCATGCCCGAGGCAGGATTCGAACCTGCGACCGTAGCGGTCGCTCGGCTCCAGACTGTAGCGCCCCGAACCACACGGCCACTCCGGCCGGCCTTTATCCGAATCCGAGAAATACATTTCAGTTCTGGAAGTGTCACCTGCTACGTTGATAACGAGCCTATCAATAATAGAATCTACGAAGCCAACCACACGCAGCATTTTCTCTTATTCTTCTATGGCGAACCGTGTTATATCCTGCCAGCGTTCGGCAATGCCATGTGAAAAAGTTGCGTGCGTTAGTTCCAGAACGTCTGGCAGCTCAACAGTCTTGTTACTAATCGGACCAAATCCTGCAGCTTGACTCCAAATCAATTATATTGGGTTCATATTTTAATGGTACAGTAGTAAATGCAATAATGCAGCATCTGTATGATGTACTTGATGCTGTGAAAATAACTGTTTTTCATGTTTCTACGATACTTATCTACCTCTGTGGTATAAAACGATGGACATAGACCAAATAAAGAGGATTTTTGTTTTTAATTTTTGGCTTAAAAATTAAATTCTTAAGTTTTCTAAATTTAAACAACTTTTATGAGCAGTCTTTCATGGAACATCGATAATTAAGAATTTATACTTGAAATGGAAACAAATTTTGCGCCCAATATATTATTAGAAACAAGAAGACATACATTTTTCATAAAAAATGATGACGAGTTTTATAATTACGAGGTGTAGGTACTTCAAATTGAACGAGAAAAAAATATTGGTGAGATTTAAACCGATGCATGAATAATCGCAATCGGTTCACATCCCATTATGCTACAGAGTGCGCTACATGTTCGATGTGAGTTTATTTATCCATAGAACGCTGGGAAAACTTCAGAGCTGATCACCTCTGTAAATTTATGAAAAACATTAAGAATAGCCTATTTCTCGGCACTTTTTAATCGTGTTTCACTTCGGAACAAAAAGCAGCCTGAGCCATTTTCATACTGCGCATTAACAGCGCGACAATCAGAGCACAACGCTGCAGAGGCTGTGGCTGTACACCATTTTTGAAATAAAAACTACGTAGCTAAAGCGTGATTAAGAAAAACGTTGATGTCTGTTAGTACATTTTAATATCTTAAAGTTTAATTTAACGTAACTTCGTAATAAGATATCTAATACATAAGAAGACCTACTTCCATGAGTGCAACAAGACCAGTATACGTGTGCTACGGCATCTGACCAATCATCGCGTCTGTTGTTGTTTACATCAAGTTTATCCTTATGATGAACGGATTATAGGAAAAGTTAGCCGCAAGGAATCTAGGGCATTCCAGGTCACATCCGTTGTCTGAGGAAGTGACGAAATCAAATAAGAGTGATTACGGACGAACATTTAACAAACTACAATAAGCGCAAGTTGTTATATGGGTGCAACGTAAGAATGCCTGATTTTCAACCCAGAAGTTACTTCGTTAACTAAAGCATGAATCAGGCATCTTGTACATTTTTCCAAAAAAATAAAAAAAATAAAAACACGAAAACTCCCACTTACGCAAAAATGCGAAACGGGGAGTAGCCATAAACAGTTGCCGCGCGGGATTAGCCGAACGGTCTAAAGCGCTGCAGTCATGGACTGTGCGCCTGGTCCCGGCGGAGGTTCGAGTCCTCCCTCGGGCATGGGTGTGTGTGTTTGTCCTTAGGATAATTTAGGTTAAGTAGTGTGTAAGCTTAGGGACTGATGACTTTAGCAGTTAAGTCCCATAAGATTTCAAATACATTTGAACATAATCTGTACTTATTTATGTACAAAACAACAAAATCCCACAAAAACAATTCTTCGTTTTTCGAGACAAGTTGTGCATGTTATTATTACTATTAACATTACTATTATTGACAGTCGCTGGAGTTGTATAAATATGTTGATGAGCATAACTGTTATACAACAGACGCTATTAATTTCGCATTCTCATATTTATCTGAATTTAAAAATTTGTGAGCACCCAGAATGTATACATAAGAGCCGCTACTGCATGTATTATATTAACTGGTAATAACGTTAACAGTAATTTTCTCAAGGCGAGTCAGTATGTACCCTCTATACACGAAGTTTCATTGACGTGAGAGGCACTCTTTTCGAAATTCAGCAGTATGAAATGTTCATGTCTGCAGTTAGCATGATCGAACCGAATAAAACGAAGCACAAGCAGACTCCTTGCATGCTGTTACTGACAATGACTCGGACCAGTCTGTATCTGATAATTATTCGAAATTTGTGCTATAAGTTTCTGCGTGTGGTGGAATGTCCAGAATAGTTTTTGCCGCACACGATACTTATCTTCTTCGCTGCGAAATGTGCTAGTGTGTCTTATGCCTATCAGTACCTTACATCGATTCACCATCAAAATGAGAAAGCGGTCAGATTTCGCCAAAGGTTTACTTGTTTTAGGTCCTAGAACTTCTCGCATAAGTGAAATTCTATTATCGTTTTGGTATTCCGGTGTGTCTGTTTTCTTCTGTCGCTTACTTTGTCCATTATTTTTCACACAGAAACAGTCAGTAGCTTACAGACTGTCAGCTTCATACTCAAGCAGGTCTGGTAGAACTTAACAAACTGAAAGTTCTTTGAAATCATATTAATTTCGTCCTTTATCCTCAGCCGTGTCACAGTGTCTTCATGGAATAAAATGTGGGCACTTACTTTAATATATTCATTGCTTACGTGGGACACTTGTAGAGAGGATAGGAAACAAGTCTGTTATCTCATCGAAATTTGTCTGCCAATTCACATTTTAACACATTTTTATTAGGTCACTTTATCTGTTTGTCTGTTCAGTACAGATTTTGCAGTTGATTTCAAACTAACTTCCCGATGAGCTACAGGCTTGAAACCTTCAACATAGCCCAAAACTGGATGACAAATCAATATTCACTCGCTTTGTCTGGTGCGTGGCAGTGGTACTTTGTTTACCACTGCTATTTCTTTCCCTTTCCTGCTCAAGTCACGAATGTTTCACGGAAAGAACAGTTGCTAGTAAGCCTCCTTGTGAGCTCGATTCTCTCTAAATTTCGCCTTCACTGTCATTTCGAGAGATGCGTAAGAGAAGCAATATACTGATTGCCTCAGGTGAACTGCAACTGAAATAAAACTGGAACTTGCCCTGTCTCTACCGTAATCTAACGAAAATGTTTGAAATAGATCAAAAAATTTGACGCACAAGACTACAAAGCAGAAAATATTTATTTAAATAAAAGATTTTTAATGTAACACGCTTTTAAAAGAGACTAAAACGCATAAAATAACTTATCCCAGTCCCATACATATAATTCTGACAATTTACCTATGACAATACTACCAGAATTTAAAACTGGAAACGTGGGGCTCGTGAAACATATAATAGTAAGGTTTGTAACGCGTACTTGTCGTTGAGAAAAATCAAACAACGGGTCTTATCATTTACAGTGAACTGTTCAAGCGTCAGTTACCTACTATATACACTCCATGTTTTTCATTTTAAATTTTACAGTTGCTGTCGTAGCTATTTAAAATTCGAAAGCACATATTTCCAGGACTACCTGTATGGGGTTAGGGAACTGTATGGATCCAGTACCTTTTAATAAAGTTGTTTTGTTCAAGTATTTGCTCCCGATTCTCTCCGTTTTCTAGTTCTGTCAGTTGCCATTTTAAGTATGTTATTTTAATGTATGTAAAGTAGAGGGTTCGATCCTGCTCTGTAGCATATCTGTGTATCATTATATTTAAAATCCGGAATTTATGGGGCGTTTTTAAACGACTCCCCTCTGATACTTAGCTAATAATACAGATGGAATGGATATCATGATTACAAATATGCAGTGGAATAAAATGGGTCTCGGCTTGACGTTTACATTTAAATAAAAAGCTAGAAACAGAGACAAAAGTACAGTTTGAAAAAAATGTGGATTAATGGAAATTAGAATAACGTCACGGACTTTGTACGGCAAACTTGTAGGCAATAATGACTTCCAATTCGGAGTATATCTTGTGGATTGCGTGCAACAGTCACTGGCTCTTTCCACAGAGCTGGTTCGGACGACATTTATCATAGCCTCCTACTGCAAAACTCTTCGGGGGTCAGTGCAGAGCAGGTCGTCCGAGTAATGGCGTCCGACATCACCGTTCTCGCGCTGCGGCTGACACAAAGAAGACATGTAACCTCCCCATAGATAAAAATAATTATAACATTCACATTTAGTATAACCTACCAACAGATAAATTCCGTAACCTACCAATAATAAGATGTGACTAATCTCTCAATAAAATTGTGGCTCACTTATAACCTTTCAATAATTGACTGTGAATTTAAATTGGTAAATTTTGGATGTCAGTAGTGCTGCGTCATGGCCCTGAAAATTCATTCTGAATAAATTGAAAAATCTTACCTCAATGAAGTCACCGCATAACACGTATATATCTGCTCCTATAGGAAATTTTTCTGGCACAGCCCAGTGCAATGCTGGCCGCTAGATTTGTCATATATAAAAGGAAACGACTGATTTTTCTTTCCGATAATCGGGATGACCATTAATAAATTCTTTAAATTAAGATGAATGATTGTCAAAAAGTTAATTTTATAAAAAGGATTATTATTAAAAAAATTTGAAAACATTTACATGGGACTTGATATAACAATAGTACAAATTTTGTTGTAATAAACTACATATGCGCGCGGCTATTTTTACCTTATTATCATCGCTCAGGCACCGCCATCGCTCCCCACGACCGGCTCAGCCAACTCCATACACACGACTGCTAGCTACTACTTACTCCTACTGCCACACAGTTCCTACTGCAGCCAACACTGCTCTCTGGTCTGATATTCTCTTATAGCTTACATATCGCAGGCAGCGCGTGAGCAATCCATCGAAATTACGTCTGCTCGAGTGCACTAGCAATAAATTCCTTAGTCATGCACCTCTTACAGACAGACACTTCCAGACACTACAAAGTCGCCTTCTCAGCGCCGCAAGCCTTTCTTCAGCATCCTGAGATAAGGAAGGGAAGGGGGAAGACATAAAACAGGGACCTGCAAATCACTGAGAGGGACTAAACGGACTGAATGGACAGGTGGTTATTTTCTGTTGTGATGGTATGGAACATCTACACGATGATGTGACCTCCACCTATGTTCGACGTCAACGTGCAATAACCACTCATAGACTCTAGGTGGCAGCAACAGGAGTGGAGCGTGTATAAAGTGTATCCGGGGGGATGGAGACACTCAGAAAGTAGTGCATCGTTGTCGTAATGCGGAAACTGAGCGATTTGTCTAATGTCCATAAGGGCATGATCATTGTCTTTCGGGGCAAGGGTGGAAGCATTTCCGAAACAGCTAAGTTTGTAAGCTATTCGCGTGCACCAGGCTGAGGCTGAATGCTGTTCTTCGGAAACGGAAGCTGGAATTTGTACGCCAGTACGATACCTGGACGTCCACTGAGTGACGAGAGGTGGCCTTTTCAGATGAATCAAGATTTATGCTCCATCAAGCAATGGCCGTGGGTGTGTGTGGCGTGAAACGCCTGAAAGCAAACACCTGCAATCACGAGGGAGAGTGATTTCTCCATTCTGGAGCAACTGGGGATCATGTCCACTCCACGTGCAGTTCGTTTTTCCTCAGCACGATGGCGTTCATCAGCGGAACAATGCAAAGTGTCACACAGCTCGCAGTGTACGTGCATATTTCGCTTAGCACCAGCATAAGCTTACCGTACTCCTCTTGCCACCAAGCTCCCAGTTTTTAAACCCAATCGAGAATCTGTGGGACTACTTCGATCTGGCTGTTCGCACCGTGGGTCCTCAACCGAGAAACCTAACGCGGCTAGCCACCGTACTGGAGTCACCATGGCTACGTCTGTACCTTCCAGAACCTCAATGACTCTATCCCTGCACGTCTCGCAACTGCAAAAGGTATTCAGGCTTTTAACACGTGCTCACGTTAACGTGACTGGACAGTGTAGCAACCACGGTATTGCTTCATCAGGGGGAAGACGCACTGGAGAATCGGGGAAGAGTGTGTGTGTGTGTGTGTGCGTGTTTGTGCGCGCACGCTTGTAAATGTGTGTGTGTGTGTCTGTGTGTGTGTGTGTGTGAGGAGGGACGGAGAGATTTGATAGAGTATTGAATAGGAAAATGTATACTGTAGTACTGTGAGTAGACTTACCACTCCGATATTTATGAGTTGATGAAAGGTCAGCGACTGACTGGGATAAAAGTTGTAAAATTGCTGGTCGCACCCTTTGTCTCATCCCTTGGCAATAGCGAATGCCAGAACCGTGTTCCGGTATCCACGGGCGTGTGACCTTGTGCAATCTGGAGCTGATGAGTCGAGCTTTCCTTAGACGTCCTAAATGAGATATGGTCGGTGGCTACGAAGCTGGCTTTCCATGATGGTGGATATTTTCCATCATGTCTTTCATATAAATTTTTGAAAAGTTCTGACAGGAAGTACCATCATCAAGAGAACTATTAGCTGAAGTAGGTATTAGAAAGTAAAATAATATGCATTTTGTTCAAGAAGCTGATTAGCTGAAAGATTTTGATCTTAATTTCGTGGAGCAGTTATACAGCTCCAGAGAAAGTGTTCGCAAGTGTATTCCTGTGCGCATGTGAGAAATTCAGAAGCTATTCAGTTACCCAGACGGGTGTTTCAGGTGAAGGTTACGTTTATGAACAAGGCAGGCTTGATAAGGATTAGAGAAGACAATAAATGACATAAACTAGATCACTTGCAAATGGCATAAAAGGCCGAAGCCTGGGTCGTAATTAAACAAAAAATAATACTGTCAAACGGTTGTGTGTTCATTCTGAGATTACTGTATGACTGTTGCTCAGCAACATCAAAAACTGTACACAACAAATTCCCCTTTGTTTACGTGGAGCCGCGCGGGGTTGCCGTGCGGTCTCAGGCGCCTTGCCACGGTTTGCACGACTCCCTCCGTCGGAGGTTCGAGTCCTCCCTCGGGCATGGGTGTGTGTGTTGTCCTTAGCGTAAGTTAGTTTAAGTTAGATTTAGTAGTGTGTAAGTCTAGGGACCGATTACCTCAGACGTTTGGTCCCATAGGAACTTACACATATTTACATGGAAAATTTATGTGTGATTGTTCAAACAAATTTCGGGCTTGCAGCCGGTAGTTGTTTAATTTTTTGATGTGTGGTGTTTTTGAGTATGTCCGTCTCAATTTAGACTTCAGATTGTTATTCTGCTTTATCGTGGAGGTGACCGCCGGGAGGTGCTGGGAACTAGTTGCAGACGTTGTAGTGTTTGTTTTCGAATGTAATGATGGGACATGAAAACAGCTGGACAGCTACAGAGCATTTATTAATGCTACAGTAGTAGTGACCGTTGTAACCCTGTCTTGTGAGTCAAAGCGAGGCACCGCAGGGCATTAATCTCAGCCCGCTAATAAACATTTGCGAGTACATCTACGTAGCATTACGTCGCGTAACTCGTTTCGCTCGCTACCCAGCGCCAAGCGTGCTCGAACTCTGGCTGCTGTGCGATTGGGATATATACTTGACGCCACGGAAGCCCCAATGACTAGATGACAACTACCTTTTAGAATTAGGCCAAATAGTTGACTATAACAGGTCGGCACATCGCGTATTGACTAAATTCGCGTTCTGACCGCTTCATCTAGTAGTGCCGGGGGAGTGATGGCGAGGGTCCGCCTAATCACTCCAGAAACTCCCAACATGAAAAAACATTAAACAGACTCACGTAAAAGAAAGTTCATCGTGACGGCGAGGTCCATCACCTGTCTGAATTGCTTCAGGGGGTAGCTGAAAGAAGGGGGGGAGATAGTGGCATTTCCTAGTGAGCGTTGCTTAGCTGCTAATGTGAAATCTGGACACGAAGGAGATCTGAGGCATCGAAAATGATTTCACAATCTCCTTTCGGGAGGGGTGGTGAACAGGTGAAGCAGAGCGAACTGATTCCTTGTAAACTGGCCGGTGACAAGCTATCGACCAGAGAGAAGTGTAAATATCATTCCGTCTGTGGAATGTACACTGCCGTGAAATTTAGTGGCAGATTAAAACCATGTCTCACATCAGAATTCGAACTAAGTAGAGGAGTTCTGCAAAATGTTGATAACCTGAAATTATGGGGTTTGAAGATGATATTTCGACTGAGGCAAGGCAGGATTTTGTGAGTCACATGTGTAATGGCATGAATTTACGCTTCCCGTAGCAATTAACGAGGTTTGACTGGCGCATTTAGGAATATATAAATGTGATTTGGGAGATCTTGGCGAGATTAGGTGCAGGCTCTTTTTGTGAAGTCTTTCTACCTCGAGGAGTACGCGAGGATGAAAGAACGTATTCCATGGTACGACAGATTATCAATCTTTTTCTCAATTAAGGTTTGTCTAAGTGTAGCAAACGAAGTCCTTTGTTCATCTCAGATAATTTCGTTTTGCAGCTTCTCAAAAAGCGAAAAAAGTAGCTCTCATCACACGATTAGAAAATGTTCTCTGTGAAGATACATTCTCCTAGAGCTACTTCTTTTGCAATGTTGACGTGAAAAGTTCTCGGCGTGGCAGCGGGAAACTTGAGTTTCTTAGAAAAAAATTGTGAACAGTTTTCGACTCAATCCCTCAGTTTGTGGAATGTACATTAATGTGAAGCTTCGTGGCAGATTAAAACTGTGTGTCACGCGAGAACTCGAAATAAAATCTTATCTTTAGGGGAAGTTCTGCAAAATGTTTTCGTTTAACATTTTTCACTGAGTATATTACATGCCTTTGTAGAAAGTCTATGGCACCTGTAATATCTTCATTGGGTCCAAAACTCTTTTCGAGCTAGAAACAGGTGGAAGTAAGAGGGTGGTAAATATGGTGAATAATAATTCGTACA
The DNA here is from genome assembly GCF_023898315.1 of Schistocerca nitens. Taxonomy (NCBI): domain Eukaryota; kingdom Metazoa; phylum Arthropoda; class Insecta; order Orthoptera; family Acrididae; genus Schistocerca; species Schistocerca nitens. Next base: position 518,944,872 of record NC_064615.1, on the reverse strand, counting down.
TTAAATCCTTAATTACATCTTTGCTAGAATTCTGCTAATATTCATTATTTTGAAATCCGAGCTCCTTTCCACATTTTTTTACATCCAAATGGTCCTGAAGACTATTATTTTGATACTCATGTTTAGGTAGTCAAGAAGAAGAAGAATCATTTCGCATCCAGGGAAACACTGTTCGACCGATAAAATAATTTCGAATTTTTTTGTTTGTTCCATGGTATCAGCGCTATCACTGCTTTATTTTCTGTCATAAGCTGATGAACGCACTTTCCAACCAACGGAAAGCTGATAACTTTGCTTACTGTTTCGTTTCCGTTATTTGCATTTAACTAAAATCTAACGAACCTCGCACTCAGCATACACAAAATCTATTCGTAGTTTATCCTTCATGTAAAACGTACCAGCTTCTTTCTTTTGGCTATTACTGACGACTTTTTACCGCATTGAGCATATTCCTATGTTTTTATTTTTGGCAAATTTTTCGGATGTTCATCAACAGAACTTTGACTTTATCTTCCCAGTTTGCTGCTGTTGATAATTAAGAAGTAGACTCTTTACGAATCATCATTGGTAGGGAGTAAAGTGTATACATTCACAGCAGTAAACGTCAGTTATTGAAATATTCCAATGTATTGTGTCCTGATCGACTGAATTTCTTGCAAAAATTAAATTTCGTCACGCTTTTGCAGAACGTCTTCAAGGAGAAAATGGTTCAAATGGCTCTGAACACTATGGGACTTAACTTCTGAGGTCATCAGTCCCCTACAACTACTTAAACCTAACTAACCTAAGGACATCACACACATCCATTCCCGAGGCAGGATTCGAACCTGCGACTGTAGCGGTCGCCCGATTCCAGACTGTAGCGCCTAGAACCACTCGGCCACACTGGCCGGCCTCAAGGAGAAGAGGAGACGGAAGGGGAGGGGTTGCGTTGTAGTTTCTATGCAGGTTCGGTTCGCATCTTGGGTCAGTAGCGAGCCATAGTCGCAATCGGACCTTCATATAAGCTGCAACCCCACTTGCACATATTTTCCGTAGATGAGGACGATATACTGGGTTTTTCTAATGCATCCATTCGATCACAATAGCCCAGAATATTTTAATAAAGTGGAAGTGTCTGTTGTGGACAGCCTCCGCAGGATAGTGGTTAACTATTGGCTACGAATACGGAGGTCTGCCGCTCTATTCCAACCATAGTGGTGAAGGCTCAGCTGATTCTCGTGAATTTTAGAAGAATGGCGTGATCCAGCGCCAAGTGTTTCTGGTAAACATTTCGTTATTATAAAACCAGTTTCGGTCTACATACCATCGTAGGTATAATAAAATATTAAAAACAGCTTAATAGGCGATAAAAAATCAATGTCGCCAAAAAAATATATTTTGTCACTGTTGTCAACAGAGCCGGAGATCTGAAAGTGATCTGATATTCACACTTATTTTATATCAAAGCGGCACACTTACGGATGTGGGATCCTTATCAAAAGGTCGTTTACAGCGTCCCCTCTACAACGCCTAGAAGCCTGCAGTAGGACCTGTGAAATACCCTACATATTCTTTACAACAACTTTGGTGGTTCCATGACGCCGTTCTTTAATTACTTGCACTCTTCTTATAATTTCTTGCACTCTCATTAAGTGTGCTGTCGTCGAATGAATTTCTTGGAGAAACCAATGTTTAGTTTCCATCTGCAGAAAACATTTTCAGGTGCAGGTTTTAGCTTGAAACCTTACTACCTCTGTCAATACATAAGTGGTATTTCAGCATTAATGCCCCGAGTATGTTCTCCGTTTCATACACAGTGTTGACCTATGAATGAACCACAATGGGATGTAACTTAATTTAATACTCAGTAATAGGCGGTGCTGGTGGTAAGTTCCTATGGGACCAAACTGCTGAGGTCATCGATCCCTAGGCTTACACACTACTTAATCTAACTTTATCTTACGCTAAGGACAACGCACACACCCATTCCCGAGGCAGGACTCGAACCTCCGACGGGGGGAGCCGCGCAAACAGTGCAGGGCGCCTCAGACCGCGCGACTATCCTGCAAAAATTTCATAGCACAACGGAAAATATGGATGGGTCTTTAACATGTGTTTAAGTAATGCAAAACTGTGACCAAGACGCTCAATCATTCTAACGCAATACGAGAATATAAGTGCATTTTCTCTTACAGAGAGAGCGCGTGCGATGCAGACGAAGAGTGCTGTTTTTACGGCCTAACCTTCAGCATATCCGGGATTGCAGCGCTTATCTCGAACTTCTGTGGGGCTCAGGTCCACCTTATATTAGCTGCGATATGCATGCAAAGAAAGAAAAATTTTGTCTGTTAGTGGAAGTTCAAATGGCTCTGAGCACTATGGGACTCAACTGCTGTGGTCATCAGTCCCCTAGAACTTAGAACTACTTAAACCTAACTAACCTAAGCACATCACACACATCCATGCCCAAGGCAGGATTCGAACCTACGACCGTAGCAGTCGCACGGTTCCGGACTGAGCGCCTAGTGGAAGTTAATCGAACAGTAATTAAAGGAAGACAGAACTTATTCTGTGAATTGTAGAAAGGAAGGAGGATTAGTGTTTAACGTAAAGGAGCATAACCTCCAATTAGGAAAGAATGAGAAAGAAAATCGGCCTTGCTCTTCCAAAAAGAACTGAATTTGGCTTAAGCAATTTAGAGAAATCACGGAAGAACTAAAGCAGGATGGCCGAACGGGGATTTGAACCGTCGTCCTTACAAATGCGATTCCAGTGTGCTAACCACTGCACCATCTCGCTCACCGCTGAAGTCTCCTCCAATCAGATATGAACGTATTGTTGTTGTGCTCTTCACTACTGAGACTGGTTTGATGCAGCTCTCCATGCTACTCTATCCTGTGCAGGCTTCTTCATCTCCCAGTACTTACTGCAACCTACATCCTTCTGAATCTGCTTAGTGTACTCATCTCTTGGTCTCCCTCTACGATTTTCCCCACCACGGTGCCCTCCAATTCTAAATTGGTGAGCCCTTGATGCCTCAGAATATGCCCTACCAACCGATCCCTTCTTCTAGTCAAGTTGTGCCACAAATTTCTCTTCTCTCCAATTCTATTCAATACCTCCTCATTAGTTATGTGATCGACCCGTCTAATCTTCAGCATTCTTCTGTAGCACCACATTTCGAAAGCTTCTATTCTCTTCTTGTCTAAACTATTTATCGTCCATGTTTCACTTCCATACATGGCTACGCTCCATATAAATACTTTCAGAAACGACTTCCTGACACTTAAACATATACTCGATGTTAACAAATTTCTCTTCTTCAGAAACGCTTTCCTTGCCATTGCCAGTCTACATTTTATATCCTCTCTACTTCGACCATCATCTGTTATTTTGCTCCACAAATAGCAAAACTCCTTTACTACTTTAAGTGTCTCATTTCCTAATCTAATTCCCTCAGCATCAACCGACTTAATTCGACTACATTCCATTATCCTCGTATTGCTTTTGTTGATGTTCATCTTATATCCTCCTTTCAAGACACTGCCCATTCCGTTCAACTGCTCTTCCAAGTACATTGCTGTCTCTGACAGAATTACAATGTCATCGGCAAACCTCAAAGTTTTTATTTCTTCTCTATGGATTGTAATACCTACTCCGAATTTTTCTTTTGTTTGCTTTACTGCTTGCTCTATATTCAGATTGAATAACGTCGGAGATAGGATTCAACCCTGTCTCACTCCCTTCCCAACCACTGCTTTCCTTTCATGCCCGTCGACTCTTATAACTGCCATCTGGTTTCTGTACAAATTGTAAATAGCCTTTCGCTCCCTGTATTTTACCCCTGCCACCTTTAGAATTTGAAAGAGAGTATTCCAGTCAACATTGTCAAAAGCCTTCTGTAAGTCTACAAATGCTAGAAATGTAGGTAAGCCTTTCCTTAATCTTTCTTCTAAGATAAGTCGTAGAGTCAGTATTGCCCAGCGTGTTCCAATATTTCTACGGATTCCAAACTGTTCGTCTCCGAGGTGCCGGCCGAAGTGGCCGTGCGGTTAAAGGCGCTGCAGTCTGGAACCGCAAGACCGCTACGGTCGCAGGTTCGAATCCTGCCTCGGGCATGGATGTTTGTGATGTCCTTAGGTTAGTTAGGTTTAACTAGTTCTAAGTTCTAGGGGACTAATAACCTCAGCAGTTGAGTCCCATAGTGCTCAGAGCCATTTGAACCATTTCTCCGAGGTCGGCTTCTACCAGTTTTCCCATTCGTCTGTAAAGAATTCGTGTTAGTATTTTGCAGCTGTGACTTATTAAACTGATAGTTCGGTAATTTTCACATCTGTCAACACCTGCTTTCTTTGGGATTGTAATTATTATATTCTTCTTGAAGTCTGAGGGTATTTCGCCTGTCTCGTACATCTTGCTCACCAGATGGTCGAGTTTTGTCAGGACTGGCTCTCCCAAGGCTGTCAGTAGTTCTAATGGAATGTTGTCTACTCCCGGGGCCTTGTTTCGACTCTGGTCTTTCAGTGCTCTGTCAAACTCTTTACGCAGTATCGTATCTCCCATTTCATCTTGATCTACATCCTCTTCCATTTCCATAATATTGTCCTCAAGTACATCGCCCTTGTATAGACCCTCTATATACTCCCTCTACCTTTCTGCTTTCCCTTCTTTGCTTAGAACTGGCTTTCCATCTGAGCTCTTGATATTCATACAAGTGGCTCTCTTTTCTCCAAAGGTTCTTTAATTTTCCCCGAGTGAGGAAAGCCTCTACATCCTTACATTTGTCCTCTAGCCATCCCTACTTAGCCATTTTGCACTTCCTGTCGATCTCATTTTTGAGACGTTTTTATTCCTTTTTGCCTGCTTCATTTACTGCATTGTTATATTTTCTCCTTTCATCAATTAAATACAGTATCTCTTCTGTTACCCAAGGATTTCTACTAGCCCTCGTCTTTTTACCTACTTGATCCTCTGCCGCCTTCACTACTTCATCCCTCAGAGCTACCCCTTCTTCTTCTACTGTATTTCTTTCCCCCATTCTTGTCAATCGTTCCTTGATGCTCTCCCTGAAACTCTGTACAACCTCTGTTTCTTTCAGTTTATCCAGGTCCCATCTCCTTAAATTCCCACCTTTTTGCAGTTTCTTCAGTTTTAATCTACAGTTCATAACTAATAGATTGTGGTCAGAGTCCACATCTGTCCCTGGAAATGTCTTACAATTTAAAACCTGGATCCTCAATCTCTGTCTTACCACAATTTAAAACCTGGATCCTCAATCTCTGTCTTACCATTATACAATCTATCTGATACCGTCTAGTATCTCCAGGATTCTTCCATGTATACAACCTTCTTTTATGATTCTTGAACCAAGTGGTAGCTACGATTAAGTTATGCTCTGTGCAAAATTCTACCAGACGGCTTCCTCTTTCATTTCTTACCCCCAATCCATATTCACCTACTATGTTTCCTTCTCTCCCTTTTCCTACTCTCGAATTCCAGTCACCCACGACTATTAAATTTTCGTCTCCCTTCACTACCTGAATAATTTCTTTTATCTCATCATACATTTCATCAATTTCTTCATCATCTCAGAGCTAGTTGGTATATAAACTTGTACTACTGTCGTAGGCGTGGGCTTCGTGTCTATCTTTGCCACAATAATGCGTTCACTATGCTGTTTGTAGTAGCTTACCCGCAATCCTATTTTTTTATTGATTATTAAACCTACTCCTGCATTACCCCTATATAATTTTGTATTTATAACCCTGTATTCACCTGACCAAAAGTCTTGTTCCTCCTGCCACCGAACTTCACTAATTGCCACTATGTGTAACTTTAACCTAACCATTTCCCTTTTTAAATTTTCTGACATACCTGCCCGATTAAGGGGTATGACATTCCACGCTCCGATCCGTAGAACGCCAGTTTTCTTTCTCCTGATAACGACGTCGTCCTGAGAAGTCCCCGCCCGGAGATCCGAATGGGGGACTATTTTACCTCCGGAATATTTTACCCAAGAGGACGCCATCATCATTTAACCATACAGTAAAGCTGCATGCCCTTGGGAAAAATGAACGTAGATAGCTGGTAAAAGAACACATGAGAACTGAACATGGAAGTCGTAAAATTTCTGTAAGTGACTTTAGAAATAAATAATTAACGATAAATCTGAAATGAATTTCTGTTATGATTCAGTAAAAAAGCATGAAAATTCACTAACAATGTTACACATGCCTTGCAAGGGGCCACGTGGGAATACAGTACCACATAATATGAAAAAGAGAACAAACTAACCACTTATTTTCTCAGATCCCCCTGATATTATTAAATGAGTGGGAAAATGATGTGAAAAATGACCGACATCCACGGATGTCTTAAAGAGTGATATTGATCCTTATACAATCAACAAACGGTCTATTGGAACAACAGATCAATCTTTTGTCACAAAATAAGACATCTGCAGCGGCGAGAAGTCATGTTATAGAATATTACACTGAAGTGCGCTAGCAGGTAACTCTCTCACCATAATCTCCTGAATGTTGCAGCTTAGACGTGGCTGTCTCTGTAGAACACAAAGGCAGATGCGTCTGAAATTAACAAATAAAACAGGTAGAAGTGTTTTTACTATATAGCCAGACGAGAACAATGCGTAGATAGTTTTTGTTTCATAGTAGTGACAATTGCGTCGTGATATTTAAAGCTTCTAAAGGAGTTGTGGACACTTTGGCTCGATACTGACTCAGGATGTGGATCAGACCTTCATAGAATTATATTCCCTCCTCTTCTCCTCGCCCCATCTCACCGAGCGTCCTGCCATCCTGATTTAGGTTTTCCGTGATTTCCCTAAACCGCTTCATGCAAATGACAGGATGGTTCCTTTGAAAGGGCACGACCGACTTCCTTCTCCATCCTTCCCTAATCCGATGGGACACATGACCTCGCTGTTTGGTCTCCTCCACTCGAATCAACCAACCAACCAATTCCCATCTCGCCGCGTAGACTCCCTTTGCGGATGTGGACGAAACCTTGAATTTCTCCAAGAAGTTGATTCCAGCAAGACCCTATTTTAAAAATGACATATACAGTGTCGATAGCAAAAAACAGTTGTTTGTGGTAAGCGGTTTGCCAGCTTTTTGACCATCTTCAGACAGCGTACCGTGATGGTAGGCGGTGGCGATGAACGGAGCAGGTGTTATCACTCTACGAACGTCAATTGCTCATGAGCAAACAAAATAAATGTTTTTTACAGTCGAGACTGTTTATGTTTATTTTTAAAATACTTTTGTCACACCGCTTTTCCAAGAGAAATGTTCTCAAAATTGCTCGAAAGTGTAATATTTCTGGCCTTGAAAGTTTAAAATAGGATAGTTAAACTTGCTTCCATTTTCATTAAAAAAATCACATATTTAATCACCGTGAACAATAATCTTTAGTCCATGCCTGGATGTTATTGAAGTGAATCTTCCTTTCTCCTGCTTTCTAAACGTAAGCACTGAAAGGCCAGTGTGTAGCACAGAACGACTCTGCCCGCTAGCCTTACTCGTTCATCCTCCCTCTAAAGTGCCAGGCCTCGTGGGCTCCAGCGATTTGCATACGGCGGCTGCTGAGTGGAATGTAACAAGACGGCCGGCCCAGCACGCGTGTGTTTTTGCGCGCCGCTGCAGACAGCGCTTATCATCTGTCGCCAGTTTTAACGGCCACTGCTTTCGCTAATGAGTCCAGTTAGCATTTTCGATTGCGGCGTTACGCGTTTTAAATGAGTGGCGAGCGTTGGGGGGACGCACTGGCCGACACCCAAGCCGTTAAAGGGGCGCGAGTGCGACGCGCCCCGCCCGCGATTTGCGGGGCCCTTCACGCACGCCGACGGGACTGTGATTTTCCGGCTTACTCTCGTTTTCATTAAAACCGAGTGAAAATTTCCATTAACAGCTATAAAAGCAGCAAGGGCCACCGGGAACATAAAACAGTAATGACCAGAAATATACGTTTTGTTTTGAGAAGCCCAGACAAATCTATCGATTTCATTGCCACAGGGTTAGCGGGATTATACTAGCCGCAGTTGTCGAAACAAGGAACGCTGTGGTAGGTGCAGACACTGCGTCTGACATCGAATCGGCCTTGCAGGTGGACATGAACTGCTAGGAAATAGAATTCTACCCCTTTGCAAATCATGCGCTTTGAAAACATGACTACCAGTCATATAGCGTCAACTGCTTCAATAAATTCTCATAATCTACATTTATAACTTCTTCTCGAGTCTGTTACTTACTAGCTCTGCGTATATTTTCCATTCCATTTTGTGATTCCATGTTCAATTGGAATTCTAAAACAGTTAAGGACGGTCACATTTCTCTGTTGTTTGATAAAATGGAATAGATGTAATTCTTAGTTCAGTTTCGTCTTTACAAAGTCAATTTTATATTGGTGTTCATCTGGAATGACGCTTTAAGAACAAATAGGTTGTTGAAATCGGAAAATTATACTAATGCAGCATCTCTTTCACTGCTGGTATAATTACCGTGATTTCCCGATGAAGAATCACTTTCGCATAAAATGCCCAATTATCATCTCGTTATGGGATTTAATGCCATTACCGAACCTCTTAGATGGTGACTTGTTCCCCATCACCTAAACGTGAGCCTGTTCATACGTGAATAATTTATGTGGAATATACAGTGGTTGGACAAAAATACGAAACACACGAGAAAAGGATGTCGAACATAAATGCAGGTGCTTGCCAAACCTGTAGGTTACGCTGCTGTATTTGACCAGGAACGGGTTCTAAATACATTGCAAGTGTCAGTCGTTGCCAGAAAACTGTTTTGTGTAGTTGTGAGTGCGTTATATCGCATCTAAGTGAATTCGGACATGAGCAAATAGTTGGTGCCCCTGTGATGAGTGCTTCCTTAATCAGGCTAGTCGAAGTGTTTGGTGTGTCAAGAGATACCATATCGAAGATTTGTGCTACATACAGTGAACGCGGAAAAAACATCATCCGCTAACTCACAACGTGGAGGAAAGCGTGTATAGAGTGATTGTGGCAGACGGTCATTGAAGGCGTTTGCGACGAAAAATAAGGGGACGATTGCTGCATAAGTCACTGCAGAGCTAAATGTCGTAGTCGTGAACCCTGTCGGCACCAAAAGAACACAAAGGGAATTGCAGGGCGGGCCAGAATTCCAAACCCAACTCGTCATTGATGCTAATGCCCGTAACGGGGAAACGTGGTGCAGAAGTCATAAATCCTCGACTGCGGAGTAATAGAAGAAAGTTGTTTGATCGGATGAGTCTTGTTTCACACATTTTCTGCGTTGTACAGAGTTTACACCTCAAGAGTGAAACATGAAGGAGTTTCAGTGATCTTTTGGGTAACTGTACCGTGGTATTCCATGAGCCGCATTGTTATTCTGCTAGGTCGCGTTAATGCCAAAGATTATGTGACCATTTCGGCTGATCAGGTCTGTCTCGTTGTACTGCTGCGGCCACTTCCTGGCACCAATGTTGCTACCAGCGTGGCTGGAGTCGCGTTGTGAACAGGAGGCCGAGCACGGAATGTGGGTAAGTGGTCCAGTTTTCGCCTGGAAGCATCACTGACGCAGTGGTAACTCCAGTAACATTTATTTGTCGTGTTGATTTACAAACTCGTAAGTTTCTTCAGAGCAGTTTTTTATGGCCAGGCGTAAGAACGGGTGCTGCGGAGAGGTGCTGGTGCCTCCTCAGCGAGTCGTGACGTCGCCCACAGGTCAGTGAGCTATGGCCGCTTGCTGTGCTCGTGGCAGCGTGGGAACAAGAGGGCGTCGCCTGCCCAGGCGTTCTGAGACAAAGTGCGGCTCTGACGTCAGAACTGTCGAAGACAGCCTATCGCGCGCTCAGGTGGAGACTTCCGACTATGGCCCAGGATGTCGGTTGTCGTAAAACCTACGCTCTGCTCATCCAACTCGGACCTACCAAAACTGCAGAGGATATTCACGAGTCGGCCCAGAGGCTGCGCGAATGCGCCACACCTGATCGGTGTGAAGATGACGGCTTGCAGATCATCCGTGATGACGTGTCTTCTGACACGCCACTCTTCTGGTCCACACACTAGTCTTTTGATCCGCAATGACCCAATAGTCAGACAGCCGGCCGCTGGTGGCCGAGCGGTTCTAGGCGCTTCAGTCTGGAACCGCGCTACCGCTACGGTCGCAGGTTCGAATCCTGCCTCGGGCATGGATGTGTGATGTTCTTAGGTTAGTTAGGCTTAAGTAGTTCTAAGTTCTAGGGGACTGATGACCTCAGATGTTGAGTCCCATAGTGCTCCGAGCCATTTGAACCATTTTGAACCCAATAGTCAGCAACAGCAAGCAGACCACGGCTGTGGTAAGCATCAGGCTGGCTGCATCTCGGTTCTGAAGACAGCATGAAATTAGCAGGGAGATTGTTGTGGTTTCACTGAATCTGAATAGACTATCATTCTGTCTGGTTCTAGTGATGTGTACACAATATCTGTGACCCGTGATAATTTACTTTCAAAAATCTTTTCTCAAAGAATTTACTTTATTTACTAGCGATTAATCAAGAACATTAACACACAATGTGAGAGTGGAAGTGGTTGCCAAGGAGTAACTGATGGAAACAAATTAAATTTCAACCAATGGAAATTTTATTCGTAAAAGACTTTTAAAAAACAGATTTAAAATTTATAAGCAGAAAAGCACCCTCGAAATATCAAGTTACAATGATCCAGAGGCAGAATAATTTTTTTTTTTGTTACAGTAGGAGCCTTCGCGCTGAGAAGCTTCGCTCCCTTTCAACACGGCCGTAGTCACGACCGCTCACAACGACCTCTGAAAAACTGCACCGGTGCAAATCTGCAACACACCAGATTACTTTAAACTAAAAATTTTAACAACTCACACAACACATTAACTATGCACCCCGTAAGAGGGATGTAAATGGTACAAACACTCACACTAAGAATTATTTTCCATCAAAAGTGCAATTTGTTTTTAAAAGGGCTCTTACGGTGGAAGGGTGGAAACTTAATAAAAATGACTATTTAAATAAAACCCATGAAATTCAGATTTACATAAAGTGTACAACATGCTCTACATTACACATATACTGTCTCGCAAGATGATAGGCAAGATAGAAACATATTTCAGGAATTCGGCCTTTACCTTTAATTCTATAAATTCCTTAACACCGAATCCGAAAGACATGACAGAGGAAGCTATTAACGTATGACATACCGACAGACAGACAGACCGACACTAACTGCCTAACAAATGCGGATGAGAGACAAACGAACAAGCTGGGGACAAGAGACTTACCAACAACACAAGTAGAATTTAACAAGTAACTGAAACAACAACTAATCACTCAGCTTCTAATAACTGCGATTTCTGGCGAAGACCTGGCGCAGCACCCCCAAAACGCTCTCCCGAACCGTCCGCTGCCAGCCGCTTCAATGGACACAGGAAGGCGCGCCAATCTCCCGTCTCAAGGCGTCGCAGCTCACCCCGGCCAGACCGATGTCGTGGGTTGACTCCTGTTGCTCTCGTGTTGGCCGCGAAGCTACTACGCCTCGTTATACGGCGCGGCCACTGGACTCACGTGGCGACCTCACATGCGTCCACATTCAAGCCGGACAAGTCATCTTGTGTACCAGTGCGCGACCGACCAACCGATAGATCCAACCGCCAATGCCCATTGCCCGAGCAAACTCGAGCAGACTGGCGGCCTAACACATACTGGCACTCCGGACGACAGACACACACTAACTGCCTCACCAATGCGGACGAGAGACAGACCCAGACTAACTTGGCTGACCAACTGACCAGAATCGCCCAGACTGACAGACTGCCCTGGCTGACCAACTGCCTCCGACTGACTCCCGTAACGTACTGCAGACCGACAGACAGACAGACACTGACTGCCCGATACTAAGCCAGCTGACCAACTGACTAGACGCAGACTCACAAACTGACTGACTGCCGAGTATTTTTTTTCTTTATTGATTTTCAATTCCCCCAGAAGGGGGCGGGCTGGCAGCAGCTTACTATGCTGCTCTACAGCCTACAGACTTTCGTTTTTTAAAAAAAGGAAGAAGAAAGAAACAAGGAAAAACAGGCGATAAAATGGTGATTTAAAGTGTAAAATGGCGTAAAAATGCGGAAAGTTAAAACAGAAAGCAAAAGGGGTTGTCAATGTTGTTAAAATACACAGGAATCAGACAAGTAACATAGTAGATACACAATTAAAAAACATGGCGACAGTCTGGTTTCTGTTCGCAAGAGATAAAAAAAAGCACACCCAGCGACAGTATGATGGCTGTTCGCTACACTTCCCAAAAGACACAACACAGAGCACTCACTGGAAAAACACACTGTAAAACACTGCACGAAAATGGCGGCACAAAGATGGCACTTCCGATCCAAGGCAGAAGGGGGGGGGACCTGGAGTAGGGGGAAAAACAAGGAGGGAGGAGAGGAAAAAACGAAAAAGGGGGGGGGAACCAAGGAGGGAGAGGACTAATAAAGGGGGAGAAGGGCAGATGCGAGAGGGAATGAGAGGAGGCAGAGGAGGGAAATGTAAAAGGAATCGGGGGAGAGAAGGGGGCAAAGAGAGGGGAGGTGGGGAAGAAAGAGGATGGAAGGGGGAGGGGAGAGGGAGCCCGGGAAAAGGACAAAGGAAAGGAGGGGGAGTGAGGATCAGAGTTGATAGGAGGGATAAATGGAGGGAGAGAGGGCATCATCCGGGAGGGGGAGTTGATGGAAGCCACCTTGGGAAAGGAGATGTAGGGTGTAGAGATGGAGGGTAGGGGGGACACAACGGTGAAGACGTGGCAGGGGGCGGGGATCGGAGAGGAGAGGAGCAACCAGGGGGTGAGGGGGTTCAAGACGGCGGGAGGTGTAGAGGATGCGGATATGTTCGAGGAATAGGAGCAGATGGGGGAAAGGAATGAGATCATAGAGGATCCGCGTGGGGGACAGGAGGCGTATACGGAAGGCGAGGCAGAGTGCATGACGTTCAAGGATCTGGAGGGACTTATAGAATTTGGGAGGGGGGGGGCAGATATCCAGGCAGGACCGGCATAACAGAGGATGGGACAGATTAAGGATTTGTAGGTGTGGAGGATGGTTGAGGGGTGCAACCTCCATGTTCGGCCGTAGAGGAGTTTGAGGAGTCGGAGGCGGTTGTGGGCTTTGGATTGGATGGAGCGGGGATGAGGGATCCAGGTGAGGTGGACTGCCGAGCTCATGGCGCCCCTTAAATACACGTGAACAGGCTACCTTTCCCCTTTCACACCAGAGGGAGACACCAAAGCTGCAATTACCACAGCGGCGCCACCGCCAGCAACGGAGGGGGACTGCTTTACACTACGTGCTACGGCGCACCTTTCAAAACAGCAAATTTTCGGCTCAATCTGCACAAATGAATGTGTCTTCGAAGGACCGAACCCGCGCCCATGACGTGGCGGCTCTGGGCGTGTGAGCGCATTATATTGGTCTCGTCAGCGCTCCTTGCTCGCTAGGGTAATTCCATAATTATTTCGAGTTGCCAAGTTCGGGTCTCTCAGCCTGGATATGATTTTTCAGTGGCGCTCTTTCTGAAGTTACACGGTGTTACTTCACAGTGCCTTTTATGTAGCACTGCAACATCTGCGTTTCTGATCTCCTCGTTCTGAGGTTGTGTGGCAATGCAAGCCTCATGTGCTGACGTCTGTTACATCGGTGGTGCGTCCTGTTGACATTACGATTGTCACATTGGCCCAGAGCTAGCCTTCTTTGGAACTTTTTTCAAGAACTTTAAACATACACAATAAAATTATTCAGCTGCGCAGCAGTGTAATGTTTAATCCTCCAGGTGATGATTTGTTCCAAGACGGCAAGGCCCCTGTTCACAAAGCTCGCGTCGTCCAACACTCGTTTTGAAAGCACGAGGATGAAGTGATTTCTCTCCCCTGGGCACCGCTGTTACGACATCTCAATATTAGTGTGCCTTCGTGGTTTACTTTGGAGAGAGAGGTGGGTATTCGCTAGCCACATCCATCATCGTTACCCGAACTTGCCACTATTTCGCAGGAAGAATGATATCAGATTCCGTTAAAGACCTTATAGAGCCTGGATTTATCCATTTTTATACGAGTCGAAGCCAATGGGTTTTCTGCACCATATTAGGCATAATAATGCGTTTTTGGTGCTTCCATATTTTACTCTATCCCCTATATTCATGTCTGAATGAGGCCATGAGGCCCATTGTTGGCTCTGTCAGATTTACTCCCATTCTGTGGTTACTTGTTGTCTCAAATACTTTCCTTCGTCTCTCAGAAGAAAAGCTGACAAGGTGCCAATTTTTAATAAGTTAGTTCTAATACGCCTAAAGTTACACAAGGCACCTTGGGCACATCTTCAGTTCGCAATCGTATTCAATGTCACCGAGAAGTGAGGAGAACACTGGACTGGATATCCATACAACGCGTATCAAATTCAAAATGAAGGTTGCACCGCTTGATATTCCCTGCGAATCGTGCAGACTTAACCGTATCCGAAAAGGACAAGGAAGATGTGAGGACATCTCGAAGAAGAGTTATTGACAAAGTGCTGCTTAGGGACTGTGGTACGGAGGAACGTATAACATGATTTAAAAAAAAAAGTCTGAAAGACTTGCATGAAATGACGCTGAGTGTTGTGATCTGGTTGTCAGTTTTAAGCATAAACATTTAAATATATTGTGTGTTTAAGTCCTTTAATGTCATAGATAACAACAATAACGTAATGTCATATTATGCGGACACTATATCTTAGCAGTTTTAGGTGGGGAGTGTTTCGGACTACTGTAGCGTAGGATACGGGTAGAGGTCGGGCCTGGTGGTACACTGCCAACAGCAGCCGACAACTGCGCTGTAACCACTGCCAAATGCTTCGTGTACTCCTATTTGTTTTGTGTTGTGGATTGCTTGTGTTCTTTCTTTTTTCTTATTTTGAAATGAGTGAAGAGACTAATCCTGGTTCATAAGGGGGTTCGAATGCAACTCTCACCACAACAAAAGGAATCAGCGATCCCTAAGACGGTTATGTCAGTTGTGCTTTCGGGGAAGCACAGAACGCGGACGTGGGATGGCAGCCCTTCGAGGGGGAGGCTGGGGCTTATTCCCCAGTACCGCTCCTCTCCCCTTGTTTGTTTGTGGTCACCGTCGACTGCCACGATATACTGTCCTCATAATAGATGACAACAACAACAGCAATAATAATAATAATAATAATCGATTTTTCAGTTACATGCAGATCTCTGTTTACAGCGTTTTCAGCAAGTGGGTGCAATGTTTTAGGAGGGAAGAGACAGTGCAGCCTAGACGTCGATATTCTGCAAGTTAGCAATTAAAAATACATGAAGACAATACGCTTTGTCGCCTGACGTAATTGGTTGCGAAGAAGACAGCGTTTACGCCTAATTCCGGTGTAAGCGTCAACTGTGTGACAGACGTGTTCAGTAGTTCTTCTTTCATTGCTGACTTCGCAGGGCAACGTTTCTCCTTTATCATGTGATTTTCAGATTTACCGAAAAAGCCCACATAGTTATTACATTCCAGATCGTATGTTGTTGGTGATCTAACATGGAATATTTACCTACAGTCCAACAGGAAGATCTTGTGGGGCGGCGGATTGATTATCATATTATTGATAATAATTATACATAGTCGTTGGAGGAAATTGGAATTGTTGTAAACATTGTTCGCCGTCTTTTACGAGAGCCAGGCAACTATTTCTGTGGGTAGCCAGAAAGCGATGGAGAACATACCGACCCTAGTTCCCAGTCTGCAAGTCCACATTGTTGTCCAGCCCACTGAAATAAATGTTTCTTTTCTCTATTTACTCAGCGGCATCAGGACTATGATTATAAACGAAGATTTTGAGTTGTAATTGATACATACATTTGTTAAAGTTTCACACACCCAACACTGTAATATTCATTATGTTCATGCTGACAGTAAATCTCTCTATCCTAAACTGCACTATGAGGAGTTCGGAGCGACCTCTACGGTTAAGTTCCTACTAAATTGTCTTTCGCCCTGACAACTGATAATCAAAATAAATGCTCGCCACAAAAGTGGAAAATAATTGTCACCACTTGCCAAGCAGATTTGTTAACATTACAGACGGCACACTAACAGTTACTTTTGCAAAATCTAAGCGATCCTGGACGGTGTACAGGCCACACGAGTTCACCTTCTATTATTACTGAAAATAAGTGTTTTGTCGCAGCCTGTCTGACTTCATCCGAGGCGGCGCGCACTCCGGCGTTTGACTGACGCGATTCTTACGGTGGCTGGGTGAAAAGTGAAGCCCAGTCTTGCTTCTCGGGCTGTATTTATATATGTGGCGCAGCGGACGGCCAAGGGAACACGTGCTGTCATTCGCCCTATCCACAAGGTAGCCGCCTCTAAACGGCCCCTTTCTCGGACACACAATATTTAATAACAATATTGTAAGTAGGCTGTTTCTTTTCTTATTGGCAACGTTACGTAGCGCTCTGTATGAAAATCACTGGTTGTGCTGTGTGCAGTCTGTGGCTAGTTTGCATTGTTGTCTGCCATTGTAGTGTTGGGCAGCTGGATGTTAACAGCGCGTAGCGTTACACAGTTGGAGGTGAGCCGCTAGCAGTGGTGGATGTGGGGAGAGAGATGGCGGAGTTTTGAAATTTGTAAGACTGGTTGTCATGAACTGCTATATATATTATGACTTTTGAACACTAGTAAGGTAAATACATTGTTTGTTCTCTATCAAAATCTTTCATTTGCTAACTATGCATATCAGTAGTTAGTGCCTTCGGTAGTTTGAATCTTTTATTTAGCTGGCAGTAGTGGAGCTCGCTGTATTGCTGTAGCTTGAGTAACGAAGATTTTTGTGAGGTAAGTGATTTGTGAAAGGTATAGGTTAATGTTAGTCAGGGCCATTCTTTTGTAGGGATTTTTGAATGTCAGATTGCGTTGCGCTAAATATACTGTGTGTCAGTTTAAGCACAGTCCTGTATAATTTTTCTAAGGGGACGTTTCATATGTCGACCCTTAGCCGAGGATACCTCACTGGAATCTTCTGATTTTTTCTTGTAGTTTGTGTAATTAGTGTAGCTTTTTTCTATTGCTAGCGCGTAATTATAGAGAGAATTTCCTTTGTAGTTGTAGTTTCATTGTTGTACACAGTTGTGGCATGCATGTAGATTTGCACCAAGTATTTCGCAGCTGCGCTTGCAATTAACTAGATACTATTTTCAATGCTATGTTAATGTGTTTTATTAATTTGCTCTTCAAATTGTGTTTTTCTGTGTTGTCGTGTGAAATATTGTGACAATAATGGCGTGTGAAAAACGTAATACTAGGCTCCAAAGTAAACTGAGAAATGACAGTGAAGACGAAAGCAGTGTGTTAGCGCCACCGTGTAATGAATTAACTAATGTTCAACATAGTAATTTGGTAATTGTGCATAGGGAAATGGGAGCGGGCGGCAAACATTGGCGTAGACAGTGAAACAAATAGTGAACAGGGAAGCTTTATCGATCGATCGGTCGGCAACAGCTCGCCTCAGGAATCCGAAATGACAGGACACAATCTTGCAAATACTGCAGATTCAGGTTTTGGGTCCGCACCGTTTTCTCAAATAAGTCAAGACACATTTTCTGCTTTTCAAAATGCGAATGTTGCCGGTGAAAATGCACTGCAAAAAAGCATAGAGAAACACATTCCAGACACTAATACATTATTATTGCAATTAATGCAACAAATGGAACAAAATCAGAGACAAACACAGCAAAAGCTTCAAAAGTTAGACACAATGGAACAAAATCTTCAAAAGTTAGACACAATGGAACAAAATCAGAGACAAACACAGCAACAGTTAGACACAATGGAACAAAATCGGGGGCAAACACAGCAACAGTTAGACACAATGGAACAAAATCAGAGACAAACATAGCAAAAGCTTCAAAAGTTAGACAACACACTTGAACAAACACGTGAAGATTTAAGTACTGCGTTACATAACATTGAATCGAAATGTCAAAAAGCCTGTAATGACGTAAAAACACAAATTTGTGAACATTTTCAACCTATTTTTTCGCGACATGAAAATGCATTACGGAATCAAGAAGCAGCCATAAAAGAACTGCAAATTATTGTTCATGAAAATCATGAGACCTTGCAAGCTAAAATTGACTCAGTTGCATCTACCGATTCGGTTACGCAACTTGCAAAAACTCAGGAAAACTTAAAGGACACAGTAGATACGATTTCAACACAAATGGACATTCTGAAACTTGGTTCAGAAAAACATACAGAGAAAATAATTTCACTATCGGATAAAGTAGCCGAACTTTCAGATCAATTCACTAACTTATCTACAAAGGTAGATGATGATCTGAATGACACAAGACCTGTAGCTTTCACTGACACTGAAGAGTATGAACAAATTAGAAAATTCAAACAAAATCAAAATCAAATCAATATACAGCACAAAGAGAAATCCGGGAAGTACAAGATCAGTTGGCACAAGTAATACAAGAATTACATATTTCAGAGGACACTCGCGCTCCAGTACGGGAAGAGGGACATAGAAATACGGAGCAACCACAAAATAATAACACAGGACACTTCGGAAATTATGAAAGAAATTGGCAAGGCGCATTGAATTTTGAGATGGAACCGCCGAAATGAAGTAACAATGAGCGATGTGCGACTCGCCGACACGATGATTTTGACTATAAGCTGTTCATTACTACACGTAAATTCAAAACATTTAAGAATTCTGGCAACGACATTCATCCACGAGCATGGCTTCATCAATTCTCTCATTGTTTTCCTCCCAACTGGTCATTGCAGCACAGATTATTGTGGCTACTTAGAGAATGAACCAGCTGTAAGAATGCGATCGGTCATTCGCGATTGTCATAGTGAAGGAGAATTTTATCATGCCTTCCTCTCACCATATTGGTATCAAGCTACACAAGACCGAGTAAAACATAGCATTATAATGATGAAACGTTTCGAACAATCTGAATTCTCCAGTCTTGTGAAATATTTTGAAGACATGTTGCACAAGAATCAGTATCCGTCAAACCCATACAGCCCCTCAGGACTCATCCGCATTTGCTTAATGAAATTGCCTGAACATTTAAGAAATATTATTTTGGCAGGGCGTTGCAAAGACGACATTGAAGCTTTTCAGGGACTCTTACAAGAATTAGTAATTGACACAGACAGTCGCAGGATGCGAAAACAGGAAAACAATCACTACAGGTCACATCCGTCACAATTCCGTGACGACAGAAACAGTAACTGGACATGACAAGTCTATTCTTACAACGTAAATCGTGACCAAAACAGACACCACCCGTATGACAACCACTGGCAGAGTAATAGTTACAGAGAAAGATCGCTTTTCCATAGTAATGAATGTGAGAGAGACAACCACAGAATCAGACAATATGGGAACCAAAATAATTATTATCAAGGGAGACAGAATAACTTCAGACGCAACGGTCCACCACGCAGTTATGATTCCGGGAGAAATTCTCCACCACATGACCGACAGACAAGAAACTATGTAAACTACCGACAAAACGACAGACCTGAATTCCATCAGAACTGCCGAGCTTCAAACAGGGCAGGGCCTTCTTGTCAAGGTGAATTTGTAGAAATTAGGTCTCCTAATCCCAATAACGACGCACGCCAACAAAGAAACAGACAATGACCTGCACCGCAGGCAGCCACGTGCGCCGGCTGGCTCAGAGAAAAATAACATAGACGCTAACCTTGAGAAAAATTCCAGTATTCTTTACCGACGTATACCGCATGACAATTGCATTTAAGTTCAAACTCTGAGTACTATGAAGAGTAAACGATTTCACCACACTTCACATATAAAACCGCTTATTGAGAGATAATTTGCTTTTTAACTTAGTCTTTGCCATAAAATTTTTCACTTTACATTACTAGTATGCTTTGTTAGACTTAGAAACTGTTAACATGCAACAGTGTTTGAAGTTAACTATCAAATCTAGAACCTAGGATACATATTTAGACAGTAGTTATGAGTGCATTGTTATTGTGAACAGATGACACAGTGTTATTGTGTGTGTACATTCTTGCTTGTTAGTTGCACGATTACGTAACGACTATAAGGCTCACATACTTAGAACATTTACCAGTACTGCTATTGAGATGTTAACACAACATTTTGGTTTACTTGAAAATACATTCTGAATTTAAAGTACTTTCTGTGAGATACCAGATGACACAGTGGTTAGTTTATGTGACAGCTACACGATTTTATCACGACACTACTAATGAGTGACAATTTACAATGTTGCTTTTGCGGTGTTTCTGTTTTATATCTGCACAGTTTTTCTGAATTCTTCTGGGAAGTAAAACATGTTTTAGTACTATCTTTTGTGGTATAGATACAATGAGACGTTACATTATAGTACTTTCTTGATCACGGTAAGGTACGTAATAACTACGATGTCTATATGCAAAGCATTTCACTTTCGTTTATGATGAGGTAAGTACATTGACTTCAGCAGAACTTTGCTTACAGAGGACGATAACTACGACACTTCCACAGAATTATCTTACAGCAAGACGTACATTTAGCGCTACAGGACACGCATTTGAGTGATTAATTTTGTACTTAAACCATTTATTTTTCAAGATTTTTGAATTACAAAGAAAGTTTTCCGTGATACATTTCATTCCATTGCTGTAATCTGTAATACCTGAGGGTATAATTACATTAATCCTCAGGGGGTACATGCTTACTTTGTGTACCATGTGTTTGGCAAGCACAAGGAGCCCTAGCTAATATGGTATTTGCTTAAACAACCTTACACATCAGTACCATATTTCTCTAACACTGAATTACACAGCTATTTGATTATTTAACTGAGAGATAAACATTTTTTTACTACATCATTGACACATGTTTACGCAATTACACAGTTGGGTAACTTCACACTTATGAAACTGTATTTTGTCTGTACTTTGTGAACTGTTCATGTTTTTTCGGAACCATTGTGATACTATGAGAGCTTTGAGTGATGTATTTGGTAAGGGAGCATGATTGTAAAGTACATTTGAGGTAGATGACACTATTGAAATGAGCAGAGAATTTTTTTTTAGGTTTTGACATTACTGCAGAAAGCTACGACGTTTTTGAGATTTGACTGAGGTGTTATGATGTTATTTTTACGACAACAATGTGTATTGTGCTGCTGAGGTATGTTTATGATCAATAAGCTGATGCTATATGAGGAATTTGATTATGCTACATATTTTTTCTGATGAAATATTGAAGAAGTGTCGACGAATATGTATATGTGTAATAAGGTAAGGAATAATGAGTAGTGGTTATGGACTCTGGTTTGTGAAAAAGGTTGTTGGAAATCAAGAATCGTACTTTAAGAGTTATGAAATGTATGTAAATGCGTGAATGTATTACAATGCCGACGAAATTTTTTTGGACACTGTTATATCAACAGGATTTTGTTTCTACAGATTTGTAACGCAAATTCTTGACCTGTGAAATTTTTTATATGAGACTGCCACTGTAGCGGAAACTGCTGTCGTAAATATATCAGTAAGAAAAGTAAGTGACCTTGATGTAATGCGTTTTGGGCGGCCAGCTGAGAGGTAGTTGTCTGACAAAAGAAAGTCATTAGGTGGAAAAAAAAGAAGCCATTATCCTGGCTATTGACATTCCTTTGTAGAAAGCATCGCAAATACGACACGCTCAAACTTGAAAACATATAATTATACTGTGGAGCTCTTAATTTATGATATTTACTAAAATGCCTAATGAAACGATGAGAAACATTTCATGGCTATTGTCTTGCTAGTTGAGAGAAATGCCATATGGCTTGCTTTATGTATTTATTTACTCAATTTGTTTAATATCTAGTTTCTAGCTGCACTGCAGCATTGGTAAAAATAAAATTTAATAGATGTACTAATATAGTTATTTTATGCCTACAGATCCAGTCAATAAGAAATTTATGATTTACTTCCAAGAAAACGAGGGCACATAAATAGACATTTCCCTTCACAGGAATTGCATAAATAATTTTTTTACGATTTGATAACTTATCTGCCAGCGTAAGTTCTCGTGATGCATCACTCTAGTGTTCAGATGTGACATAGGTATTCAAAATGGCCATTTTTACTCTAATATTTTTTGTGCTTGAGCTTTGTCATGTTTAGATATAAGTTATTACATTTGCTGCTGCTGTTTGCCAGGCATAGTGCTACTAAATTTCACTTTGTATTACTCTGTTAAGCTAGTTTTACTACTGATTTATTTTTCTTGTTGCTGCACATTGGCTCATATTAGTTGTAATGTTGCATTGCTTGATAATTTAGATTTACTGTAGCTTGCTTTGCCATTTGAGTTTTTTGTCATTGCTGTTTGTGTTAATTGTTTTGTGCTGCTGCATTGCCTCGTCCCTTAGTTTAGCATCTGAGCTCAGTAGATTTAAGTTAGCTTAAGATGGAGTAGGCCATATACGAGAACAAGTTCTGATAAATTGGAAGAAATGCATTGAGAAGCTATAAGAAAATGGTTTGGCCAAAAAAGTAGTGTACAGTGGAGAAAAACTATCTTTGAAAGAGGATGTGACCAGAATACAGAAAGCATGCTTGAGTAGGTTTTTTTTGGTGGAAATAAATGTTGAAATAAGAGGAAAGATATATGGAATTAAGTTTTGGGGTGGACTGCAGTACCAAATGTCACACTGAAAACAAACCCTGTCCTGTATTTTTGTGTTATTACACTATGTGAATTTGTGTTTTTCTTGTCTTAATGTGTTTAGCTAATAAGAGTTATGTTGTAGAATTTTTCTGATAATATGTTATTTTCTTTGTAAAGATGTTTAGACATTATTTATCCTGTTCTGTTTTAATGCTCATGTGTGAAGTTGATGTTTCAAAAGTTATTCTGATCTTTCATATATTTACTTATGTCATAATTCCTGTAACACTGATGTATATGTCTATTTCTATTCTTTTGTAAAGCCTGTTTTACTACAAATGTTATCTGTATTGTTATGTTCTTTAATTATGTATTTTATACCTTTGTAATTTTATTCTCATGTTATAAAATTGTAATTGACACCAGTTCATCAAATTAAGTAACTTGTAAGCATTCATTTCACTGCACACATTTCTGTTGGTCATAGTAATGCACAATATGTGAGAAGTTGGGACTGTTAGTGTTTGCACGTGTGTTAATAATTCAGCAAGGGACTGGATAAGAGCATTGCCGGTTCTAAGGACAATTCCAAAAAGTTTGTGTGTGCACAAGTGGTGGTTTATGGACTTGCTATATTGTCTGCAAGACTTCTAAGGACAATTCCAAAAAGTTTGTGCGTGCACAAGTGGTGGTTTATGGACTTGCTATATTCTCTGAAAGACTCTTCGATGGTAATTGTGCACCTGCACAATCGCAACAGATGGCTGCTGGCCGTCTCTACAAGGACTACAGTGGGTCTGCATCTTTGATGGCCCACCAATACCATTATTTCTACAAGGACTGCAGTGGGTCTACACCTCTGGTGGCCCACCAATATCGTAATCTCTAACAGAACTACAGTGGGTCTAGTCTGTGATGACCTACCTGCCAATTCTTCAAAACTTCGACTGACTCTGCTGTGGGTTTGCTCTGTTGTGGACCATTACCTGTCTGCATGTCAAGAGTCAGCACTGTCTTTCCGTTGGAAGGACAACACTACTTCTTCAAGACTGCATGGAAATCCACTACTTCCATGTGCATTTTCTTTTACTGCTCAGACATTGAGAAAAAGACACTGCAATTTTACTGTGATGGATGATCACGACTGTCTTTATGGACTGTGAGAAAATTTTAGCTTTTGACCAACATTGTATCAATAAGTGTGTGCATTTAATTTCTTTGTTATTGTAATTATGAAAAATTTTTTCAAATATGTATTGGCCACTGCCCAAAAAATTTGTAAAATTTTTTGTGGGAAGCATGGGGGCTATGTAAGTAGGCTGTTTATGTTTTCTTATTGGCAACGTTACGTAGCGCTCTGTATGAAAATAACTGGCTGTGCTGTGTGCAGTCTGTGGCTAGTTTGCATTGTTGTCTGCCATTGTAGTGTTGGGCAGCTGGATGTTAACAGCGTGTAGCGTTACACAGTTGGAGGTGAGCTGCCAGCAGCGGTGGATGTGGGGAGAGAGATGGCGGAGTTTTGAAATTTGTAAGACTGGTCGTCATGAACTGCTATATATATTATGACTTTTGAAAACTAGTAAGGTAAATACATTGTTTGTTCTCTATCAAAATCTTTCATTTGCTAACTATGCATATCAGTAGTTAGTGCCTTCAGTAGTTCGAATCTTTTATTTAGCTGGCAGTGGTGGCGCTCACTGTATTGCTGTAGCTTGAGTAACGAAGATTTTTGTGAGGTAAGTGATTTGTGAAAGGTATAGGTTAATGTTAGTCAGGGCCATTCTTTTGTAGGGATTTTTGAAAGTCAGATTGAGTTGCACTAAAAATATTGTGTGTCAGTTTAAACACAGTCATGTATAATTGTTCAAAGGGGACATTTCAATATTATTAATCAGTTTGGAATCTTCGTAATTTTTGTATGAATGTAGTTAGGTTTGTTAAAATCACAGAAAAAGTTTTAGCTCGCCTGCATTAAAATTTAGCCTTCTATAATTTTTAGAATGGAACTGAGAGTAGAACATCACAGTAGTAGAACAGAGTATGTACCACCCCACTCTCCACTGTTGCCAGATGTATCCAACATGGCGGCGATGACGTCATTCAAGATGGCGACCTCTAGACTTGGCAACAGCAAATGACATCATCCCAGATGGCGGCCATGACGTCAGCTGATGATGTCATCAAAAATGGCTGCTGTGACATCAGTTGATGATGTGAGTACCATTACCCAAGATGATGGGAACAGGCCATGCCCTCCTAGTGGGAAGTATGAATTTTGGAGGGAAGATAGGTCAATTGAGCTACCTCCACTAACCTAAGAAAATGGTGGGAAAGAAAGGGCAGTTGAGCTACCTCCATTAACCTAAGTAAATAATGGGACAGAAAGGGCACTTGGGCTATCTCTACTAACCTACATCATCTGACCACCACCTCTTCCTAGGAATTGGCTGGAAATTGACTCAGCCTGTGCTGGATAGGATGGACATAAGTCTTTATTTTCAGTCTTTATTTAAACAATTAGAGGCAGGACTGCCATCAAGTTTGTTCACCCCAAGGTCCAGAGTCCAACTGGCCTAGCAAATAGTACTGCCACCAAAGGAGGCTGTCACCCCTTCCATGACATAATCCAAGATGGCGGTCTGCTGTTGGAGAGGAAGGGTCTCATTACAGGAAATTCAAGGGTATATTGTTTATTTATAAAAAATCAGTTTGTGGGAGTTGGCTTTCTCTTGCTCATCATTCTATGCTGTTTGGAAACATGTAGATGTTGTAAGAATACAACATGTTTCATAACCCCACTGCTTGGGTACTCTGGGTGACTTAACCTAATGTTTGGCCCTTTGGCAGCAGTTAACCTATTGTTCTGTTAAGTGGATTTCCATGTCACCCCATTTCCTTAAGCTATTGTACCACCTTTGATACCAAATAAAGTAACTAGTTATGTCCTCCCACCATTTTATGGTACACTTTTCGAATTTCACATGCTTTTGAACGCCATTTCTGGTGCATTCTTCTTTGTCACCCACACTCTTAAACTATTATGCAAATTAACCTAGTGTTCTGCAGTTAACCTGCTGTTCTGCTCCATGTCACCCACTCACGCACACCCACCCCTTAACTACTGTACCGCTAACACCACATTGATATAAAAAATGTATTCGAATTAATTAAATCGATATTTGTCACATGTATGGAAAAGTTTTTTAAAATTTGCAGCATCCTATTGGTCGGTGAAATCGATGGAATACGTTTTAAACAAAAGATCGCTAGTAAATAACACATCCCACCACTGGACACCAGATGCCACCGCCGCCCCCGCCGCAGCTGCGGCCGCCGCTGCAACCCCTAGCCCCGACCCTGCCCTGGCCTGGCTGCCACAGCATCGCTCTCGCATCCATGTGTCACCATCCCTCAGGCTGGCGGGTTAGGGCTGCAGCAACCAGGCTGCTTCCAGAGGCTTGATTCCGCAGCATCTCCTCCTCCGCCATCACATCCTCGCCGATCACATGAGGTACACCACACACCCTTGTCCACCTCTCCACAGAACTTCAAGGCGCATTCATAGCGGTCCCATACACGAAATGCCTCTGGGAAGCATGTGTGTTTAACGTTGCTGACTCTGTACCTGTTGATACTGATGTCACAGATCGTGCCCTAGAAATTTGTTCCAGAATAGCACAGGCTGATTTTCTCGCTAGCGGGACATACGAGCTGCATCCAGTCGTGCTTACCTGCCACAGCGTGACTGATGTATCGCCGCGAAACGTCCATGTGGCGACTAACCATCTAAAAGGTTCTCACTGTTATATTAATGTCACATGGCTATGTAAAACAAGAGCCAAGTTCACCTCTCGGAAATTGTGTAGTGTCCCAGAAATAGATAACGGTCGCTTTTGTATGAGCTTTTAGGAAGTCTCAGCTTGTCCGCATGGAAATTCTTGTCCTAACGGAATCTGTTTACGAAAATAGCGCAGAATAACGCCGAATGCTTTCCTCCTGATGGTCCTAACGTGTCATCCCGTCCGTCACACCTCACCCCTCCTGCTTTCAACACACACAATCGTTCTCACCACTAAGTAGAGACTCCTATATCACAGCACAAAGGATGTCTTGTGAATGAACGGGGGATTATGATTGGCTCTTATCGAATTTATCCGCCGAATTACTGATACTGCCAGAGTGGAAGCACTGTCCGCCTTTTTCTTCTTTCTGCAGATGAGACTTTCAGCCGCAAAACTATTTTATACAGATAGCCATATTGCACCCACAATTAAACCTTGCAAAGTGCCCTACATATCGTCAAATACTGAAAGACACTTACTCAATTACTCTGCTATTGGACTGAGGACAGGAGCTTGAATATTATAGCCTGAAACCATTCTCCAACCCAGCAACATATATTACTGCATATCGTGTCGATGTAGTAAACATACAATTCATATCCTGCACCATATAAAATCATCCCTTTTACATCATTCATACATATACTGTGAAGACAGACAGCATAAGCACATGCTCCGTAGGTATACTCGCGGCACTAGATATTTCCCGAGAGGTCGGGTGGTCATCCAAACCCAAAATGTGACCAGAGCGCCCTCAGTGGATCGAAGTCACTCTCAGAACTGTTGTGCGAAGACTGACTCCTTTCCCCCTCAGCTCTAACGCATTACTGTTCCTGCTCTGGACCTGCTTGTTTGCTTGCTTTTTCTGAGACCATAGGTAATGCGATACTAAATATTTCAGTAGTTAGTTCAGTTGAAGAGGAATGGACATCTTTAAAAAGGGAAATCACAGGCTCTGAAGAGAAAAACATTGTTAAGAGGAAAGCAACTGAAGGTACAGAAGAAATACTTTACTTGATCGACGAAAGAAGAAAGTTAAAAATTTCTGGGAAATTCTGGAATACAGAAATACAAGTGGATAGGAATAAAATAAATAGAAGGTCCAGGGAAGCTAAGGCGAAATGGCTCAACGAAAAATTTGAAGAAATGGAAAGTTACTCACGAGAATAATATTCAGAAAAATGGAAAAGAGGATTGAGGATCTGGTAGAAGACGATCAGTTTGGCATTAACAATGAATGGTAAAGGCTCCACAGAGTTTGTTCCGACAATGCGACTGAAAATGAAGCAACACTGAAAAAAAAAATCAAGACACGTTCATAGGCGATGGAAAAAGTGTTCAACAATTGTCAATGGAGCAAGATTTCGAAATTCTGAGAAAAATTGGGGTAAGGTATAGGGAAAGGCGGAATGTACAATATGTACAAGAACCGAGAGAGAACAATAAGACTCGAAGACCAAGAACCAAGTGCTGGGATTAAAAAGGGTGTTAGATGGGATGTTTTATTTCACCCCTTCTGTCCAATCTATACATCGAAGAAGCATTGACGGACATAATAGAAGGGTCCAAGAGTGGGATTAAAATTCAAGGTAAAAGTATATCAAATAAGATTATCTGCAACATTGCTGTCCTTTCTGAAAGTTAAGAAGAATTACAGTATTCGTTGAATAGAATGAACAGTGTAATGAGGACGGAATATAGATTGAGAGTAAATTCGAAGAAAGGCGAAAGTAATGAGAAGCAGCAGAAGTGAGAACAGTGAGAAACTTAAAGTTAGGATTGGTGATAACGACGTAGGAAGTTAAGGAATTCTACTACCTAGGCAGCTAAATAATCCATGATGGACTAGCAAGGACATAAAACGCAGACTAGCACTGGCCAGACGGGAATTCCAGGTCAAGACGAGTATACTAGTATTAAACATAGGACTTAACTTGAAGAAGAAATTGCTCAGAATGTACGTATTGTATGGCAGAGGAACATGAACGATGGGAAAATCGGAACAGAAGAGAATCGAAGAATTTGTGATATGGTGCTTACGCAAGAAAATTAGGTGGACTGATAAGCTAAGGAACAAGAGGTTCTCAGCAAAATCGGCAAGGAAAGGAATATATGCAAAACACTGACAAGAAGAAGAGACAGGAGTTAAGTGTTAAGAAATCAGGAAATAATCTCCATGATAGTAGAGAGAGCTGTAGAGAGTGAAAACTATAGAGGAATACAGAGATTAGAATTCATCCAGCAAACAATTGAGGACATACGTTAAAATTGCTATTTTGAGATGAAAAGACAAACACAGGAGATGAATTCGTGGTTGGTGACATCAAACCAATCAGAAGACTGACGACACAAAAATAAATGAACCTGTAACGAAACCCGCTGGTCTTTTTTTGAATCCTCTCTGTATCCTCCATCGGTCCTATCTGCACAGACTCCAGACTGACTATCAGTATTCAAGTAACGCTCGAACTAGCGTTTTTTAAGGGTACCTACTTCGTTGGTGGTCTTCATTTCGTTAGGATTCTTCCAGTGGATCTGTCAGATATTCGCGTTAACTGGGATTAGTTTTATGTGGTAGTTCCGCTTTAAATCATTCCTTACACATACTCCTGGTCTTTTATGGAAGAAACTGCTCCCAGTAAAGGTTTTGCAGTCGTACAATCATACTTCATGGGTGTTTCTGTTTGTACGCCACCAATCCAACCTCGATCCTCTGCAGGTATTCCTGCATTTCGCTACAATTTTCTAGCGCTGCGACTTGTCTGTATAGAACAACATCACTCACGAAAAAGCCTCGTGGAAGTACTACGTCATTTAAATATATGTCGAAAAGTGAAGGTCTTGTAACATTTCGTTGGGGCTTCCCCGAAGTTACTTTTACGTCTAAAGACCTCACTCTATGAGAATGACATGCAGTGTTCTGTTTGTTAGAAGCTCTTCAATCTAGTCACACAGTTGATATGATACTCCGTACGCTCTTTTTTCGTAATAAGGTAAGTGTTATGGATTACTTTAACACACTACGGTTTTAATTTGTCCAAATAAGAAAACAGACTTTCACCCCTATAACTATAGCCCTCCTTATGATCTCTGTGTAGATAAATAATCTAACAAATTCTTCATGAAAAATAATGAATACAATATCTGTCATGCAGTCGTTTTAAGTAGCATAGTTTTAATCGACAGTTTTGGAAAATCATCTTTTGAAAATATAGCTTATATTTTACTTTTATGATAACGTTATTTGCAAATAATATGTTCGAAATATTAGGATGCGCTATTAAACATTTGTAATTGTTTGGTTTTAAAGGGAAATTAGATGAGAATGTCTATGGACTCACGAAATCGGTAGCAGTTTCTCACTAAATGGAATTTCAGTGAACAATTACGTGTTTCCCGCCGGTATCAAACTCCTGTGTCCGGAGAGCAATTGGCAAGGTAGATTCTACGTGGGCGCTTGAGCACACGCTACCAGCGAGCGCGCGTCGGTTGCGCTGTATGCATTTCAGATTTGCAGCGGAGGCGACGTTGTGTACGACGAGAAATTACACACACGTTTGAGAGACTGTTTGCTGTGCGCAAGCGGTGCATTAATGACACGTGTTGCAGAGATCTAATATTACTCGTAGCTGCTGCATTAATTTTGTTAGTAGTTTGGAAACGTACAGCATATGTGAGCTTGGAAAATGTTCTGAATTACTTGCGGAAGTTCAAAGCCCTTTATCACGGAAAAGATGGATGTATCCAAATGGCTTTTTAAGCTATTAATGCACTGACGACTGTTTTACTGTTGTCAGTCTGTTGTTTTAGTATAAGACTGAATTAATTTTACCTTTGATGATAGAGAGACGAAAAAATTCACTTGGACACTCTGTTAGCTTTGACGTGTTCAATACCGCGGAAATCGCGTTACTATCTATCATAACAACAAACAACGAAAAGACGTCAGACAAAACTGATAGACGCTTTCGTAAAGGAAATGAAAAACAGCTTCCCAGGTGAATAAAATGTTACAGTTTAAAACTTGCTGGCTGATCGAAACTGGGTGCCGGACTTGGACTCACAGAATTTTAATCTGTCATGAGGTTTCAAACAACCAAACAGTCTAAAACTGTGTGCCCGACCGAGACTCGAACTCGGGACCTTTGCCTTTCGCGGGCACCTGCCCGCGAATGGCAAAGGTCCCGAGTTCGAGTCTCGGTCGGGCACACAGTTTTAATCTGCCAGGAAGTTTCATATCAGCGCACACTCCTCTGCAGAGTGAAAATCTCATTCTTTAACCAAACAGTCATCTTCAAAGTGAAAATCCGTCAAACATCCTATATATTCGACCGCAGCAGGTAATTGGTAATGTGTGTCTGGATTCAGGCGTGTATAAAATTAAGTGCAGTGATTGCAGTAAACAGTACGGAGACACGGGAGGGAGCTGCGAAATTAGATTCGAGGAGCGCACATACGCACAAAACATATTGCGACATTAAAACTCTTTATCAAACACAATAATCATAGCACGGATATCTTACACAGGGCTCAAACAGGGCGGTTCGTGAACATCTCAGAAAAATTTAAAATTTAGTCACAGAAAAGAAAATTCCTAACGAATTTTGAATGAAGAGAGCAACTTTAATGGTAATGCCTATTTCGATATTTATGAAAACTTAATAAGGTGATGGTTGTTGCTTGTGGATGTCAAAGGCAATAGAGAGATGGATGTGCCATGGGGACAAGCGAGAGCTCGTGTGCTGTGATGGCATCAGTGATGGACCCATTCCGTGCTGCCCCCTGC
The DNA here is from genome assembly GCF_023898315.1 of Schistocerca nitens. Lineage (NCBI taxonomy): Eukaryota > Metazoa > Arthropoda > Insecta > Orthoptera > Acrididae > Schistocerca > Schistocerca nitens. The sequence goes on along the minus strand of NC_064615.1, from coordinate 518,913,544 downwards.
CCAGGGTAGCGGTTTACCGACAGGTGACTGTCCCGTTCGCGGCACAACATAGAAGCAGCGGCAACGGGAGGGAGCACGCGGACCGGCCGTTGTGGCCGAGCGGTTCTAGGCTCTTCAGTACGGAACCACGCGGCTGCTACGGTCGCAGGTTCGAATCCTGCCTCGGGCAGTTAGGTTTAAGTGGTACTAAGTCTAGGGGCCTGATGACCTCAGATGTAAAGTCCCATAGTGCTTGGAGCCATTTGATTTGGAGCACGCGGCGACGGAGTCAAGCCTACCGAACACCATTAACCTGGACTCGGCCTACGGTTTTAATGATACATTTTTGTGACTTACTTTTACATATGATCAACGACATTTTTAATATCGGACACACTCTTCAGTAGTGTGTTTCCCGGTCGTAATACGCGAGTTCGAATTAAAGCACTTGAAACGCATTAGCAAGCGAGGAGCTGGGAATGGTATGGTGCCAGAACACAAAAAACGTAATACTTTATCCAGAAAAAAGACAAATTTATTGTATTGGTATGGTGTCCGTTCTTTCTGACATGCTTACTTATATAATACACGCGCATGAAGGCATATCGATCTTTCGGCGCAGATGCACAACAATGTCCGACCTCTCGTGAGAATACAGTAAGGCTGTGAGCGAGCGAAGAGGAATAATGGACAGGGGACACTTGTATACAGTGTGAGACGTATGGAGATTTGGGTTGAACAAGGGACGTGCTCGAGTAGCCGAAGCCGTTAAGACAACCGCACGCGCGAAGCGGGAAATCCGGGTTCAAATCTCGCAGTAGAAATCGGAAATCTCGTTCAAGTACAAAATTTATTAAATGAAATATCTCCATGCTGTTGTTAGATAAATGCAAAGAATGACCACTAAATATTTAAAATAGGAATTCTGCGTTGAAATTAGAAATGCTGAGATAGTGTAAACCTGGTCCTCACTAAGGTAGTTCTCCTACATAAATTCAACAAAGTACGGTATGACCTAGGTTACTATAAAAGAGACGAAAACATTTTAATTCACACATGTTATCAAAAATATACATCAAGCACCAGAAATATTTAGTTACTGGTTCAGCCGGCCGGTGTGGCCGTGCGGTTCTAGGCGCTTCAGTCTGGAACCGCGTGACCGCTACGGTCGCAGGTTCGAATCCTGCCTCGGGCATGGATGTGTGTGATGTCCTTAGGTTAGTTAGGTTTAAGTAGTTCTAAGTTCTAGGGGACTGAAGACCTCAGCAGTTAAGTCCGATAGTGCTCAGTGCCATTTGAACCATTTTAGTTACTGGTTCAGTTACATGTAAAGATAGGAATGCAAAACAAGCAAGGAACGACAATAAAACAGTGTGAAATATAGACTACAAAAATATTATTTCACCTTTCATAAATTAAATAACAAAAAAAATTTAGCCAAAGAACAGCTAGCAAAGTACAGGGTGACCCAATAGTTCGTTAACATTTGAAATTATTCAGAGAATAATGTAGATAGGTAAAACTCGACACATGTGCCTAAAACGACATGATATTTTATTGAAACCAGAAACAAGTGCAAAAACCGCATGGCAGATGGCGCTGGACAGTCGAAGCCTATTTCACACTGCAAGGATCCGTCAGCACCCACAACTGCAGAATCCCAGCTATCGACAATCCTAGAACTGTCATGGTAACCCCGTTGCGTGACCAGGAAGTCGCAGTGTCATGTGGATTTACAACGTTAATCATGATCTCAAAATTTTTCTTCGAAGAAATGCGGGTTACTGCTTTTCAAACTTTCAGCGTGACGGGTGCGAGGTACGCCGATATGTTGCTGTTAAACGTCTGCTGGAAGGTACGACTTCTATCTAGTAAGTGTGATAGATCTCTTGTGCACATCGTTTGGTGAGGATCGCATGCTGAGCCACCACGTCCGTCACGTTCGACCTCCTAGGTTCTCAAACCCCAATCCGTGTGATTACTGGTTGTGGAGTCACCTGCAGTTGCAAGTCTAATCGATCATCCGACCTCATTAGGAATACTAAGAAACAACATCTGACAACAATTTCTCATAATACCTACTGATATGCCGTACAGTGCTGTTCACAACATTGTCCCTCGACTAGAAGTATTGTTGATGAATGACACCCGACATGTTGAGCAATTGTTATATGGAACATTGTCTTGGCTAAAAATCAATGTTATGCTACTTATTGCTTTTGTATCATATGAAGCGTCATCTGTTGGTCATTTTTACATTTTTTTGGTTTCAATAAAACCCCATATTATTTCAAGCATCTGTGTTAATTTCTGCTTCTCTACCTACGTTAATCCATGAAGTACTAAATTTTCAAACGTTAACGGACATTTGGGTCTCCCTGACCCTGTACACAGCTTGAGTTTAAACTGAGATTACCCAGTATAGTTTTATAGGAGAATGTGTAAATAAAATTTAAGCCAACACGCGCTCAAGACTTCGCTTAAAACATCAATCAGTAAAATTAATCTTGAGTACCAAAATCATTTGCATAAAGGCAGGACACGTAATAATCACAAATTAAGAGCCAGGTTCGAACATTATATACAGAAGTAACAATGACATGACGAATTAGCTGAACTGATTAACACTTTAAATAAAAGGGGCTTAACTCAAACCTGAAGCACATGGTATTCAATATTCAGAACCTACGGCACAGCTAATAGCTCTGAATAACAGTTCATACAGTGTGCACATCGAGGAAAGACAAATAACAGACCAAGCTTCACGGCCATCTATCAGAAAATCCGAGCGACGTTCTTCTCGGAGATGTATACTGATAGATTAGCAACAGAGAGTAGCTCGAAACGATAATCAATTCCGGCAGTTGGTCGTAGCGCCCGTTTGTCACGTAACTGCCGGCACTTATCCTTGGTGATCAGCGACTGTCAGGGGGACGATCAGGAGAGTTAATCACGGATTTTGATGAGTTTTAGGTATGTTGTAGAGGTCCCAGGACAGCGGCTTTTCATGCAACAACTCCTACATCCCGAGTAAATCGATACCGGAGACTTATGAGTATCTCCTATACCCCTAACGGTGCTCAAAGTTCCACCAAGCGAACATAGCGTAACGGCTAAGTTCCATGGGTTCCACAATGACGGTACTGGTTCGGATGTTACCCGTGTAATTTCTTTTTTTTCTTTCAAATTTATAGCACGATATATCATTAAATACCATAATTCATGCAAAATTATTCAAAAGTAGTGATTTTCTTGTAGTAATTTCGTTAATGAGGCAATCACTTTCGTAAAATGTGTATTCTGTTTCTTACAGCTTAGATTACAGAATCGTCTTAGTCGCTATCGCTTGCATCGCTTGCTGTACTAACACAGGATTCCGGATGGTATTTGTCGTAGAAGCAACCGATAAACAAATTCGTGGAGCACCACGCACACTTAATGGGAGCTACTGCCGCCTTGCAGGTACAGGTATTTTTCAGGAGCGATACCGGACAACACAGTTCATTTGGATTCAGAATGATTGCTCTTTTTCGATCAACCCCGCGTATTTGGTCATTGCTGTGAAAGCAGTGCACTAAATTGATGCAGAATTAAATAATGTATTTTTATGAAACCTTCCGTCGAGGCAATTTCTTTATTAGTCCTTAGCAAGTAAGTAGCAATTTTAACATTTTCGTGAGTATTTTAATCTGCCTTCAGAAATAAACATTATAGGGACGGTAAAGTGGAGTGAATTTTTGAGAGATAACTATTATGGTGCAATTGCTTTCATCTACAAAGATTTGATAGTAAAGTGTTAAGTCCGCTCTCCCCACGAATCAATAGAGGAATTTTTCGTGTGCAGCGTACGGAAGAATGACAGACTGTAAAAAGTCCTACAGCAATTTTGTGAAGGTCCCCGATTTCGTGCAGGTCGCGTTTATATTTTTAAATATGTGAATCAACTCGTCAACTCTTTTTTGAATAATCCGACCAAATTTCCCGAACGGTTCGTGCATACATAAGAAAACGCAAGGGAATATTTTTCCTGACATTTTATACTGTACTCTGCTATGAAAGAATGACGAATCTCGTTCAAATCGGTTTTCGCTCCTTCTTCCGCAAGGGATCTATTGTACGTAGATTAATACTGGCAGTGGGTTTGATCAGTATTAAGTACGTAATCGAGGTTAAAATTAGGGGTATGTACTTTCGTGTGTGTCTGGAATTCTTCTACAGCCGTTAATATTTCGCTTATACTTGGGAAATCTTTGGATCTGTCGAAATATTTGGAATTTTAACTACAAATCACAAACGGAATCCACATTTGAGCAAAGTGTGCTGTAATGATGCTTGAGTATCAGAATGACTACGGCAAAAATGACTATTTTTCAATAATTTTGTATGAGATATACTATTCAATGGTGCTCTGTGCGACCAAATTAAAAAAAAAAAAAAAAAAAAAACCACAACAAAAAGTACAAGCGAAGCATTTGAACCAATGCCGCCAGCATAGTAGCCAACTTTCCAGCTTTTTTTTCTTAAATACAATCACCAGTGTGTTGGTTGGTTGGTTGGTTGCTTTGGGAAGGAGACCAGACAGCGTGGTCATCGGTCTCATCGGATTATGGAAGGATGGGGAAGGAAGTCGGCCGTGCCCTTTCAGAGGAACCATCCCGGCATTTGCCTGGAGTGATTTAGGGAAATCACGGAAAACCTAAATCAGGATGGCCGGACGCGGGATTGAACCGTCGTCCTCCCGAATGCGAGTCCAGTGTCTAACCACTGCGCCACCTCGCTCGGTCACCAGTGTGTTGCAAAAGCTCTTGCTGTGGGATACCTCATAATACAGAGGGGATGGTAAATGAAGCCGGTCGTCTTCGGCTACCAAACAGGAAGAAAAACAAAAGAGGTCGTTTCGTTACAACGCTCCATGGTGCTACCCGCTGCGGAATTATCGACGCATGTCTTCTCGTATCAAGGTGGTTGCCGTTGATTCTTAAATACTAATAAAAAAAGAGTTCGTGGTTCAACTTCTTCTATCTGGAGAAAATTTGAGAAATATTTCTGATACTTGGGGTTCCGTACGATCGCACAGTGTCGTTCGTTTAAGTAGTGCCAAAAATCGAGGACTGTCTTCTCATTGTCATCAAACAAGTAGTGGATGACGTGGCCGCGTATCCCCGTCACAGAATTCGATTTTGCTCTTGAAAAATAAACGTCATCCGAGAAGTGAAGCTATTCGGTCGGCAGTCACGCGTGTGAGGGAAGCCAAAATCGGGCACACCAAAAGTCAAACATCTTCGCCGATCCGCAGTTAAGGCGGTGGTCATCCGTATCCATCACTCCACAGGTGACACAAAACGGAGTGAACCTTACGCGCTGCTCTCTACAGTATCCCTGAGACTAATCAAAGCCCGTGATCAGCAGGTCTGATGGTCATCTTGTGACAGTGAGTTCACACGCAGCGCCGTGAAGTCGGTGCGGTAGCGTGTTGCATGCCTCCTGGGATGCCTGAAGGTTGCTTAGTTGCACAGCAAAGGTTACATCTACATCTACGTGATTACTCTGCTATTCACAATAAAGTGCCTGGCAGAGGGTTCAATGAACAACTTTCAAGCTGTCTCTCTACCGTTCCACTCTCGAACGGCACGCGGGAGAAACAAGCACTTAAATTTTTCTGTGCGAGCCCTGATTTATCTTATTTTATCGAGATGGTTATTTGTCCCTATATATGTGGGTGCCAACAGAATGTTGTCGGAGGAGAAAACTGGTGATTGAAATTTCATGAGAAGATCCCGTCTCAACGAAAAACGCCTTCGTTTTAATGATTGCCACTCCAATTCACGTATCATGTATGTGGCACAGGCTCCCCTATTTCGCAATAATACAAAACTAGCTGCCGTTCTTGGAACTTTTTCGATGTCATCCGTCAGTCCCACCTGATGCGGATCCTACACCGCACAGTAGTACTCCAGAATATGGCGGACAAGCGTGGTGTAAGCAGTCTCTTTGGTAGACCCGTTGCATCTTCTTAGTGTTTTGCCAGTGAATCGCAGTCTTTGGTTTGCTCTACCCACAACATTATCTATGTGTTCGTTCCAATTTAGGTTATTTGTAATTGTAATCTCTAAGTATTTAGCAGAATTTACAGCCTTCAGATTTGTGTGACTTATCGCGTAATCGAAATTTAGCGCATTTCTTTTAGCACTCATGTGAATAACTTCACAGTTTTCTTTATTCAGGGTGAATTTCCACTTTTCGCACCATACAGATATCTTATCTAAATCATTTTGCAATTCGTTTTGGTCATCTGGTGAGTTTATAAGACGGTAAATGACAGAATCATATGCAAACAATCTGAGGGGGCTACTCAGATTGTCCCCTATGTCATTAATATAGGTTAGGAACAATAGAGGGGCTATAACACTTCCTTGGGGGCTATTACTACGAACTGTGACCTTTCTGGGAGGAAATCACGAATCCAGTCGCACATCTGAGGCGATATTCCATAGGCACGCAGTTTGGTTAGAAGACGCTTGTGAGGAACGGCGTCGAAAGCCTTCTGGAAATCTAAAAATATGGAATCAATTTGACATCCCCTGTCGATAGCGCTCATTACTTCATTAGTATAAAGTGCTAGTTGTGTTTCACAAGAACGATGTTTTCTAAATCCGCGCTGACTACGTGTCAAAAATATGGTTCAAATGGCTCTGAGCACTATGGGACTTCTGAGGTCATCAGTTCCCTAGAACTTAGAACTACTTAAACCTAACCAACCTAAGGACATTACACACATCCATGCCCGAGGCAGGATTCGAACCTGCGACCGTAGCGGTCTCGCGGTTCCAGACTGTAGCGCCTAGAACCGCTCGACCACTCCGGCCGGCGACTACGTGTCAATAAATCTTTTTCTTCGAGGTACTTCATAATGTTCGAACACAGTATATGCTCCAAAACCCTACTGCAAATCGACGTTATTGATATGGGGCTGTAATTCAGCGGGTCACTCCCACTTCCCTTTTTCGGTATTGGTGTGACTTGAGCAATTTTCCATTTTTTAGGTACATAGCGCTTTCCATATCATATTGAAGCTGTACACGTGCGTGCTGCTCAAGCTATCTACTGCTGGTTATCTTGTGGACTTACGTTAATTACACGAATACTACCACATTGCTGTATTAATACTTTTCTACTTAACGACTGGATTTTGCATCTTTGTGACCGATAATCTAGTATAGTTGGCTGAGACTGACAGCTCCAATTTATTATTTATCTCTGTGTGTGCAGTCAGTAACGTCTGTCTCATTCCTTCCCAACTTAAACAACAGTGCATCCTAGAAAAACTTTGCAGTATAATACCTTTGTTAATTCACGTTGGGCAAGGAATTTATGTATAGATTCATTTCTTAGGGTCCATCTAATTTTGAGAGATAATTTATCTGGTAATAAAAAGATAACGCAGAATCCATAGGTAAATACATGGCGGCTATGGCCTGGCGGAAGCGCAACGGTCGTCTACCAGCAACGGATGGTTGTAGTTATCGCTTTCCTTCACGATCAGAGGATTGAGTGTTTTCCAGCGGAAGTCTTTCACAAAATCTTCTAGCGGAAAGGGAAGTGTCCCACCTAAAATTTCTGTCTTTTTCCCCTGGCATTCTAAAAAAAAAAAAAAAAAAAAAAATTATATATATATATATATATATATATATATATATATATATATATATATATATATATAAATAAAAAAAGCCTTCAGTGTGGTCTAAATATTGCTTGACCAGCTCGGACATTAAGTCTCGCCAGTCGCCTTCTTTATTAACAAGATTCATAGGTCTTGGTTTCTGCTCACGCAGTAATTACCGAAACGTACTCCTTCTAGATGCAATCCAGAGTTGCGCTTAGATTTGCAGATATCTCTGCCAGCATCTGTACTCCCGCAAAGCCCCGTGCGCCATTGGGTCGTAAAGTTTTATGTGGACTTGCAGCCCGCATCGTTTTCGGTGCACTCACTCTTCTGCTCTACAGCAAAAAGCTTCTCGTTCCTTCCGCAACTACAATAGAGCGACATTGTCAGACAAGTTGCGTCATTCCGTGCCTTTAGACATGCCCCCGCTTGTAGACATATCTCAACGTGGTCTTAGGAAATGTTAACAGCACTTTTACTTCTCAATGGCGATGTGATAATTCCTAGTGGAAGTCTTAAACAAATGAGAGGAGAAGAGGTTGTGATTTGTGTTTCTCTCTTAGATTTTCTTCTGCTGCCTTTTCTTGTGGGCTGTTGCCACAGTGACAATAGTTTTCATTCTATTAGGCATCTCCGGATCAATACAAGTTGCCAGGGCAGGTAGAAAAATAAGTTCGAGCAGTAACCGTTCTGTGCCGCTATTGGCTGGCGCTGTGATGTCACTGAGGAACAACCTCTGTCCTGGAACAGCGCTACAACATTTATGCCATATATTTGTGGTATGTTTAAGTTGCTAGTCGGCTATTGCTAGAATGTTACTGCTATGTTCTGTGACTTGCTCAGCTTTTAATCAGACACTGCTGTTCTTTTTTTTTAAAATCAAGGATCTAACGAAGCGAAACATGAAAAAAAGTGCAAAATATGGTCTCTTTTTGCAGTTTTCTGTCAAAGTAAGTGTTAGAAATGGGCATGCAATTTTCTAAGCTGGCCCTGAGAAAAGTTTTAATGAGTAAACAAGAGCTATATAAAGTACATTTTAATTTTTTATTCATTTTCACTCAAGAAATTATACAATTACCTAAATTGTAAAAAGCATTTGAAACGCTTATTCTAACAAAAACATACTTCAAAATTGTTTAGGTGGCAGCTCAAACTGCGGTTTATCCAAGAACGCAAGATTGACACTAAAGGTAGATTTTAAAATTGCTACCTTTTTGCAAAATGGTGCGTTAAATACTTGAATTGCAGATTCACTCTTTTACCCACCGAACTCCTTTTGACCACGTAACAATCTTTTGATTTTATTGAGTGAAAAAATTTTCCTAGTATTTCATTAATATTTCAAGAGCCTTTTTATTACTTTCTTCATCGCGCAGACGTTTCGGTGATGAAAACTAACTTCGAAGACCTCCATTACGCGCTTTCAATTTTGTGTGCATATTTTTCAGACGAGCATTTCCTCTCTGCAGTCCGTAATGGATTCTGTAACCTAGCTTTGTCCAAAGAATTACAGACAACGTCAACTATAAATGTTCTTTTATCAGAACAGGCACTCTTCTTCCATAATAAAAGCTTCTCTAAAGTCTCTACGCCTCTTTTAGGTAACTAACGTTTGTTAAAACCTTCCTCCTTTTCTTTTCTAGGACGTGGTGTGCTATAACTGGCGTTATTACTACAAGGTAAGTTACACGATGGAAATGCAACGCTCTTAAGCACTCCTTTTCGTGATAAATTTATCAGTTTCTTATGCAAGTCTGTAAAAAGATCAGTTTCTTTGAAATGACGAGAGGGTATTCTAAAACTGTCAACGTTCACAGTGTCTTTTCTACAGCATTTAGACACCCATATTTTTCCCAGACTTTTATTGCGAGAGAAAAAATAGTACTACTTTAGTTGCTTTACTGCTACGATTGTGAGAATTACAGCCAACACCAGCACAACCTGAAATTGCTTGCACACACTCAAATCAGTTTTACTTGCAAATCATTCAGTACACGAAAGTACCTAAGCGAACTCCTGAAATTACACTGTCTCCAACATACAAATACGGGTACGAAGTGTTCCTGTCTGACGTCATGGGCACAGTTGCAGAAACGCGTATGCTATTGCGATAGTCAACCCCCCCCCCCCCCCTCCACCCTCCTTGTTTTAGAGCAACCTGTTAGTGCCTGAAACTGAATGGTTAATCTGAAACTACTGTTGATGAGAACAACTGAACGATCCTGTTGTAATTGCGAAAGGAGGTACAACAGTAGTTAATAATAAAAGCCACTAAAATAATTAGTTGACGCTCATGTTGCACTTGATGATATATCACGCTCTCATTCATTAGTTATGTTGCAGCATCTATATCTACACGTACACTTATGTCTTCATTTACATCCATATTCCGCAAACCACTGTAAAGTGTTTGGCCGAGGATAATTCACATCTACCACATATTTGGGCGTCTTCCCGTTCCATTCACCTATGGAGTGCCGGAAGAATGACTGCTTAAAAGCACTGGAATTAGTCCAGTATTTTCTTCGTTTCCTGTGCGGGAGCGATACGTAGTAAACTGCAGTATAATTCTACCTCCATCACGTAACAGTGTTTCTTGAACGTTGTAAGCATACTTTCGCGGGATAGCTAACCTTTAAGCGTTTGCCAGTCTACGTTTTCAGCATTTCCGTGTCTCTCGTAAATCAGACAGACCTGTGACCATTCGTACTGCCATGCATGTATATATTAAACCGGGGACCTAGAAACGACGAAGAGGCTTCGTCCCGCCGTAGTCCTCAGTGGTTCACAACCCAACAGGCCACAGCAGTCCACTCACCCCACTGCTGCCCCGCGTCGAACCCAGGGTTACTGTGCGGTTCGGCCTCCAGTGGCCGTTCCTAGAAGAGAGACAATGAAGGTAAAATAAGAGATTCGAACCCACACGATGGCTCATAGGCAATCGTTCTTCCAGCGAACCGTTCGCGACTGGAACAGGACATCTACATCTCCATCTACATCGACATGGATATTCTGCAAATCACATTAACGTACCTGGCAGAGGGTTCATCGAACCAACTTCACAATTCTCTACTATTCCAATCTCGTATAGCGCGCGGAAACAACGAACATCTATCTCTTACCGTACAAGCTCTTATTTCCCTTATTTTATCATGGAGATCGTTTCTCCCTATGTAGGTCGGTGTCAACAAAATATTTTCGCATTCGGAGAAGAAATTTGATGATTGGAATTTTTTGAGAAGATTCCACCGCAACGAAAAACGCCTTTGTCTTAATGATGGTTCAAATGGCTCTGAGCACTATGGGACTTAACATCTTAGGTCATCAGTCCCCTAGAACTTAGAACTACTTAAACCTAACTAACCTAAGGACATCACACACATCCATGCCCGAGGCTGGATACGAACCTGCGACCGCAGCAGTCCCGCGGTTCCGGACTGCAGCGCTAGAACCGCACGACCACCGCGGCCGGCTCTTAATGATGTCCATCCCAAATACTGTATTGTGTCCGTGACACCCTCTCCCCTATTTCCCGATAATACGAAATGTGCTGCCCTCCATTTAACTTTCTTAATGTTAATCATATCTGGTACGGATCCCACAAGGAAAATGCGGAAGTGATAGTTGTACAAAAGTACCCTCCCCCACAAACCGCAAGTTAGCATACGGGGCGTACATGTAGATGCAGTTAAGGCGTCATCACGTTGACTCGAAAGGGGTCTCCAGATCTGTACCGCGACGCATGCACAGACACAGACAAACAGAAAAATGAGCAAATGCACTGCAACTGTAGGATATGTGGTTGGATGCAATCGAGTACAGTGCTATACTATGCCGTCCGACGAGAAAAATACTGCATTTTCTCTAGGTGTACTACATTTTCAAGCAATTTTGGAATATGGAGCGAGAAGTGACGTCGTGATCGCACGGGAAGAAGTGACATAAAATCTATAAAATTACGAAAAATGACGGAAGATACGTATAAATTGAGGGAAAATACGTCGAAATGCGAGAAATTTGAGGGAGTACTTGCATGTCTTCTGACTGGTGCAAAAAATTTCTTTTACATGGGGATGACTACACGACAGTAAGAGGAATACGAGAAAAAGTTGACATCGAAAGACCGGGAACCAGGGAAACTCATTTCTCGTCGACAGTGATAAGACTGTTGGTATAGAATGTTTAACGTGCTTGACCACCAAATGATGTAGAGTTATAAATTTATAAATGTCGGATCACAAGCCCAACTGTGGCCCCAAAGTTATCGGCAACGACCTTGTAGATTTTTATAAAGTGTCCTTACCAGCTGGGGTGAGTGCAATATAAACTACAGAATGGACCGCGTGTTCTACAATGTGCAGGACTGTTTAAGTGTTTTAAACACTAACGCACAGTATTTACACTGTGCATCGCTGTACTCTCCGCCAATCACACCATTGCGGTGTGAGCTAAGAAACCGTTGCTGTATGGTTTTTGTTTTAACGACATTCTACTATATGTGTATTGAGGTAATACTGATACATGCAAATTGACTGCTGTCTTCGATGCTTTCCTTGAGAAAAGAGTGATCGGCTTGTAAACTGACGTGGATCTCTGTTAAAGAACAATAGAACGTAGATGCAGTGATCGGTTGTGAGGGAGAGAGGGAGATGTTGCTGCAGGTAATTTATAACGCATTTAAACTTTTCCTTACGTTGTTCTCTCGGGGTTTGTCAGCTGTGTGGTATAACCTGCGAACGACTCGTATACAACTGCGTGTTCTGTGTGTAATTTAGAGCACAATCTACTTGAAATCGTTAACAGCAAACCTCTCTAAACCACAGTCATCAGAAGACTTGCAACTCATGTGTGATGAAACATGTCCACCGATGGAAAACCTGTTTGGGGACCCTGCTCTGGGCGAACGAAGATGTAGGAGAAGTAGTTCGTTTCTCTGCCACTTCTTTGGGGTAAATCGAATATTCAGTTTTGTATAGGTACGACTGTTACTATACTTTTCATGTTTGTCCTATCCTAAATGCATGCAAGTGGATCATCGGGGAGAGGGTAAGTCCGAGGATTTTTAGTAGGTGGGTGTATAACATGCGCAAATATTCTCGTAAAAAATCAGACAGCACATGGATGTGTCAGCAATAGGACCATATACATACGGAAAACTGGAAAAAATATGGAAAATGACATAAAATCTGTGAAATTTGATGAAAATCACGAAAAATTGATTTGAGATACGTAAAAATCGAGGGAAATACCGAAAAATATGTAAAAATCACCAAAACCTAATAAAATTATGGAAACTGAGGCGGAATACATAAAATTAGAGACAAATATCATGAAAAGAGTACCGGTACTGTGCAAAATCAATAAAATTGCGTGGAGGGTTGGTCAAAGACAATGTGAGGAGATCTTTCAATCTCCAATTTTATCCTAAGCTAGTATATACATATATTCGAGTGCAAGGGGTCGCTGTTACTACATATACACACCTTAATCGTGGAGAGAGGAGGCATTCTAGAGACGTGGTGTTAAGGCGAAACGGTGATATTATCCCGCGCATGAGCAATACAGCCTAACATCGGGCTGTGACTTTTGTGTGCGAGAGGAAGGTTACAAGAGGGGGGAGGGGTTGGGGGGTGGTAAACAGCGGTAAGACTGTTATTTCTCCTCTGGCTACTGATCACGGTGTTTATTTCCTTGTAAGATGCCACTGTTTCTTTGTATGCATTTCCAGCGGTCGAAGATCATTTTATAGGGCTATTGTGAAGATATCATTATTTCCGAACCTTTATCGGGCTTGAAATTCGTAAATAGCAGGCGTCGTGCACCTCTGGAAACCTATGTAGTGTTTGTGTTACAATGAACTGATGTTTTCTTTGGCATGCAGGCAGTAGTTTTATCACTTTACAGTTTGTCACCATAGTTTATCATAGAGAAATTTGCGTGTAGAACGTATGTCATGCGCTGGGAATATACCTCTTACACTGGAATATTAACAGGGTTGCATTCCACATGACTAACGGGTCAGAAGCCGCACCACTCTAACACTACAGTGTGCTTTAAGCACAGGGCCGTGTAGTCTTGGGAATGTATGTGTTTATGTCTCACGATCATTTCTCTCTTACCAATACCTTCTTCTTACTCGCCCTCTACACTAGAACAATACTTCTGAATTGATAGCGCAGTTGATTTATGTAAAATGTTTCAAACTATGACCGTCTGGAGCTCCATCGTGCACAAACCACACGTTTCTTCTTCATAACCGTATGTTATATTATCACAACACTCTCATATCTACCACACACCGTAAGGGGTGCTAACCTCCTCGACACGCGCGCATCGGGAGATATCTTGTGCACCTGGATGGGTGCCGTGCATAAGATTGATGCGGAACCGTCTCCCTTGAACAGCAAACAAGGACTCGCCTCACTCTGTTTCTTCACGAGACGTGGAATTTAGCGGTTATAGCAACCTCCTACTTCAGGTCAGTTGCAAATTAAATCAGTGACATTGTTGCGTGGAGGCTTGGTCAAAGACAACGTGAGGAGATCTTTCAATCTTCAACTTTTTTCTAAACTGGTATATACTATATACATATATTCGAGTGCAAGGAGTCGCTTGCTTTATCATTAATATATGCCCAAGTGATGTTAAATGTCATTATCCTTACATATAGAAAAGTATTATCTTCTCAACAATCTTCAAATCGTGAGTTACACCCTTAATTTTTCTAGATGGAATTTGTGAATCTGCTCATGGCACTTTTGTTGCCTTTGTCTGCAGTCACTTTCAGAACTCAAATTAATCATCAAATTATCTAATTTAGAACTTTTGTGTTCTGAATTGCTGGTGTAAATACAAACAGTGAATGACTGCAGGAGAATGAATGAGAGCAGTGGCGTATTTAAAAATAATGACAAGGTTTTGTTCACCCTTTTTTACTACAGTAGAGCTCATAAATCTTACAAAAAAAAAAAAAAAAAAAAAAAAAAACGTAAGTCAGGAAAAGAATGTTGCTTAATTGGCAAAGCGTTCACGGGGTGGAAACTATACAAGTTCTCCCGTGAATTAATCCCTTTTACAACGCAATCGGACTTCGCTTACAAGAATCCAGTGTGAGGCCGAATCCTATTCAAATGGAATCAACTACTAAAAGCTACACCACAGACTATGGTTCACGGAGAACAGGAAGCTGTGAAAACCATTTAGCAACCCAACGCCGGTGCAGCAATACTTTACCCTTTCACAATGATTAAGACGGCAGCAGAAAATGGCGCTCTGTGGGCGAGGGGCCGAGCGCGGCTGCAGCTGTAATATTCTGATGCATCCACGAAAACTTGCAAACTACGTGGACTGGCGTTTTGATTATTAGAACTAGAGAAGCATCTCTTTCAGGGCCCTGAAACCCCGTCAGAGTTCAGTGTGAGGTGCTCCCGCTCACTGGCTAACCAATTTCACTCACATGCACGACATCGCGTGCTGGAATTGTCAAACATCAGACGGCCGACTCAGGACGAATAAATTCACCCTCGTGACATATGATATGTCTGCGATGATATGCAGTTCCACTGTCGGTATAGTTAGAAACTGCCCTGGTTCTTAGTCCACCACAAGTTGCTTACCACAAGTCTCACCCATAAGAGAAAGACCTGACGTTCTCCACCAGGAGAGGACCAGAAGACGAAAAAAGCAAGGAATCACACTCCATTTCCACCACGCCTCTTACAATCGCTGAATTAGCAGACAAAAAAAATGGTTCAAATGGCTCTGAGCACTATGGGAGTCAACTGCTGAGGTCATAAGTCCCCTAGAACTTAGAACTACTTAAACCTAACTAACCTAAGGACAACACACACATCCATGCCCGAGGCAGGATTCGAACCTGCGACCGTAGCGGTCGCGAGGTTCCAGACTGTAGCGCCAGAACCGCTCGGCCACCAGCGGCCGGCATTAGCAGACAGTGTGGTGTAAATCGAACTGTCTTCTTCTCGCTCAATATCTCCTTTTGACTGTTCTGCTGACCTGGTAGCCAATCCAGACGCAGCACTGAGGTTCCCGCGCTGCTTTGCATATCCTGATAGGAGCCAATCAGTGACTCAAAAATCTCTATTGTCTGAAAAAGAAAGATTTCAGACTAGGGAGGCGTCGTTCTCACAGTAAGCATGGCCTTGTTTCGGCAAAACATGTCTAGACTCCGTGCACCTGTCCTGTTCCGCCGAGACGTGGACTTGACCAGCCGCTTCACGGCTGGAATCCACCACGTCTGGGATTAGGGGGAGGGTGCACCTTTTACCCGATTCTGACACTCACCGGATTTGACACAGGACTAAATATAACGTTAGATGTAGGATGAGATAGGATAGCAATACTAGTGTAGTACTGCAGCGATCAACCACTCTGGGCCAGCTCGGTGCCAGGGGCATGCTCACAGGGATTAGCTCGGTGAACACGGCCAACTAATGTAGGTTTATATACGCTGGCACACCTGCTATGCTACAGATAGAGTAGACTAGCATAAGTAGTAGACAAAGTCAGTATTGGCAACCTTAGGACTTAGTAGTAGTGCCCATAGTGGAAGAGTAAAGAACTAACATTCTTAGAATGAAAAGCTGCAGTAATAATAATTGTATTGTATCAATTAAGAACCACTAATATATTAGGTGGTGGGTTGCTTATGTATCATGTATTGAGAAATAAAGAAATTTAAAAAGAAAAAACAAGTCTATCTACATGGGATCACAGTCACTTATTTATGAAGAGATCTTATCTTCTCAAGCTGATCATTTCCAATTTATGAAAGAATGTTGTAAGCTTCCCAGTCAGTCGTGCCTATGAAATACATGTTTCTTCCGCTCGCTAAAAGAACCTGTGACTTTCTCACGTCAGGGGAGTTAAAATCTTGCCTCCACTAAACACTTGCACCAGCAGTTCTGCTCGTATCATCCCCCTTCTAACATGAGAATGCTTCCAGTTTTATGACCGTCCCGCATTCCCGCCATTTGCACAAAAGCTCAGATTACAGCAGTCTCTCTTAAATGGCTTCCTCCACTCACTTCTCGCTACCTGGCAACCTTTGCAATGGACTGTTGCCTTGCCCAGGTAAAATGTTTTGCAAGCTGGCGCCCTCCTGCTCCAGTCCTAAGTGGGTAGAGTGGTGTGCCATGGCCCAAGGTCCTTCTGCATGTACAGTCATACTCAAAACTATCCGAACGACCTGAATTAAATATCGCCTGATTCGCATGCAATTGGCATAACGCGTCTGTCTAGCAGGTCCTCTAAGCGCTCCTTGGTACAGTCGTTTGACTATTGAAAATGGTTACAACAAGTCACCACTAGGAAACACTGCTCTGTATCGCAGTAACTCATGATGTAAAGTAATACCACGATGCTACAATTATCAGGGAACACGTTATCACAGATAAGACTGTCCTTAAGGCTTATAAGCTCACATTTCTTACAATAAATGACATACTTGAAATGTTACCACTCTCATTATTACGTCAGATAGGTAATGCACGTTGTAAGTTCGTCGTATTCATGATTTTCTCTTCAAAGTATCATACAGTACTTATTATTTAACACAAAATGATATTAAAAATTTAAATTATCCACGAGCTGCTAGTTGAGAATATATATGAACTTCAAATGACACGACGAACCGTCTCGTTCTGCATATGGATTCAAACCCAGCTCAGGCAGACTAAGCAAAGATCTCGTGACTGACGCAAGCTAACAGTCATTCCTGATTAGGCACACAGAGAGTGATATACCTCGATTTTAGACAGTATCAGTTAGCAAATATCAACTTTCAATTACATAACACAAACATTTTTAACGGACGCGAATTCCTCCCCAGCATCTCTTGTCCCTGTTAACGAACTACGAGAGATGTTAAATATTGCTTCTTCACAAGTAACTTACCTGAAATGCCGGCAGGTAAAGGTTTGTGTTGGACAGGGATTCGAACCCAGAACCTAATCGGATTGATATCGAAGCACAACCAACTGTGACATATCGGATCTCCTTGCCAGTAGCTAGATGTTTTAACTGAAATGACGAGAAGAAACATTAATTTTTTCCTTCCCAGGACTCCAACCCGGCACCTATCGCTGTTATATTCTAGAGAAAACGAACTTTAAATATGGGTTTGCTGCACCAGCAGCGACATGTGAGAATGTTTGAACTAGAAATAATATGACGAAGAGTTCAGTACTCACTGGGAATAGAGCCCCACACATATCGTTGTGTACTACACCCAAAGAGACATCAGCTACCGAATTTTTCTCCACCAGCAGCTCGGAATAACATCTTGAACTTACAGTGATCTCGCAAATAGTTCTGTGTCCCACAGGGAGTCAAAAACGTCAGATATAGTTAGTGTTGACAACGAATGGATAAACATTAAAAATCAAAATTATTATCCACCAGCAGATAGGTGTTCTCATGCTAGAGCTTGATAATACATAATGAAATCTTTAGTGCCGGGCCAGGATTCGAACCCATTCACATGTAATATGTGGAGATGTTGAGGAATCTGCAGTTTTGAACAAACAACAAATTGTAGCCGAGCTGTATTGCCACGGAGGGATCAAATTCCGCGTTAAGGGCGGTCTGAGTCGCATTCTCAGTTCAGAACCAATTTTATCGACATACAGAAGCTCAGATAAAAAATGGAATAAGTGTCCTGTGACTCTACATAGCGTTTGTTTCGTCACTAGAAATAAATAACTAGTATAGGAAAGGTTACTGGTGGTAGAGTTTCTACATGTCGCCACTCCAGACTTTATTGTGGTTCAACCTAACGTCTACTTGACAGAGAAGGAATATCATCTTTAATGTGAATTTCAGACCACACTGCCATTATATCTTCTTCACTTGCTGTAGTCAGAAGAGAATGGAATCTTTCTCTCCCTATCTAAAATCATTGATGGAAGTGGGAATCGAACCCTGACCATAGGTATAAGAATCTACCATCAGTCCAACAGACCACCAAACCCTCTTCTCAATGACTCATTTTTCTATCGTTGCGACCCTCTGGATGAGAATTCTGACACACAGGCTCCCTGTAGTAAATTGCAGCTTGTTCAGTAAATTCATTTATTTGGTTGACCGAATCACCATGAACTAGCTGCCTCGGCTACGCAGTGCATACATTCGACTCTATTTTGTAATCACCGAAATGAAATCATGTGACTGCCACCTACACAGAACTGCCAACAGTGTAGGATGCAGAAATTTAAATAGGAGGTTTTCCTTTCCACTTGAGCTATTCTATTGCGCTATCTGTTTGTAAAAAACGTCGTGCAGCGCAAAAGAAAAGCAGTAACTGTTTCTCTCAGAAGTCTAGACCCGGGCATTTGCATCATCTCTCAGCGCTGTGGTATGCAGAAGTTCTGGAGGAATTGTTGTTCAGCTCTGGAGCTGTTGTAGCGTAATGGTAAGTGTCGTGCACCATAGGTAAGATGTCGCGAGTTCGGATACATTTACTACTAATTTTTTTTAAAACGAAATTCTGCTGTCTGCTGAAGTTACCAATCTAATTGAACTTTGAACATAATTCCCTTCACTTCTCAACCCAAAATAGTCGCATGTGGAAAAAGGGCTAACTTCTGTGACATTTTGTTCTTTTCAGGTTTAATAGACAGCCAGGCAGCAGATGCATCTCGAAGCTTTTGTGTTATGTATGGGGAGAGCGCATCGTGCCCACATACGTCAGAAAAGTATTTTCTACGTTAGCTGTCGTGTGGTAGTGGCATTTTATTCTTCTTCAAACATTTTTTGACAGTTTTAACTCAGAACAAGTTTTCTACATGCATGTAATCAATAAACTGCATGTGCATCGTCAGACTGTTCTAGATAACATCAGAGAATTCGCATATATCGTTGATGATTAATTTCGCTCTCATGTTTACTATTGTTTCAACAACACTAAAGGATACCTTAGGAAAACTGTGCACTGTATTATAAGAAATGAAATAAAACTACCCACAATAACCTTACGACGAAAGTCTGTTTTAATAAAACTGAGTATCTGTACACAAGCATGCCTCTATCGACACGAGTTAGTAAAATACTACTCACTTAGATTTTGATTGGGTCTGTGTTTAATTGGTATGCTGTGTCATACTCAAGAGGTATGCAAATGTGTCATTTGATAAATGTAGTTATATATTTCTAGAAACCCAAAATTTGCTTGTCAGCAGCAGAAAGAGGCGTTACCTGTTGTGCAGCAATGTAAGTTTTTCACCGTTGCACTGTGAGCCGAAAGTATTTTCTTGCGATTTCCTTATTGATGTTTGATCTGACTGCTTGTAGCTCTTTCACAGAAGGGGTAAAAACGTTTGAGTTAGTGAGACTGGAACTGCGAACCATAACAAACGCTTTTTCGCATGTCAGCACGTTACCACAAAGCTGGAGAACAGGTCTGTGTGTAAGCTTCGTCTTACGAAGGCAATAGTGGCTAGAACTCATAAACCGCTATTTAAAGGACGAGATTAGTTCCGATTTCCACCTGCAACGACTTTCCTGGGTTGAAAACGGTAAGTTTACAATCTTTTGTCACACCTCAAGCGATTATAACTGAGATTATTCAATGGAAATGACAGGTAAAATCAAGTGAACTTCGAGGCTTAATTCCGTGCCCACAAGGAAGTAACTCGTCGATCACAGAGTTGCCAAACATACGTTGCCTTGTTGCCAAATCTCAGTTACAGTCCCAGCTGGAAGAAGACGAACCGATGTGATCCTACATGGGCTGGGAAGTGACCATAGCTGGTGTCTCCAAGTCGCAGCTGCTACGGCCTGGAATACGTAATGCGACTGATCCGCATTTCTGTAACTAGGTTTAGGGACTGGAGCTTAGTTACTAAAAATACTCAGAATTGACTGCAAACTAAGCATCATAAATCAGTAACTCTCATAGTTGTTTTTATATTTCTTTCGCAAGTGTACTCAAAACTAAGAAACTCATTCACAGGCGTTTTCGTGCCTCGCCGATAGTCGAGCACAACAAACAAATAAAAATAAAAAAATTATGTGTGTGTGTTCAGCAGACAGCAGAATTGCGTTTTAAAAAAATTTAGTAGTAAACGTATCCGAACTTGCGACATCTTACCTATGGTGCACGATACTTACCATTACGCTACTAACACATAGCTACAACAGCTCCAGAGCTGAACAACAATTCCTCCAGAACTTCTGCATACCACAGCGCTGCGAGATAATGCAAATGCCCGGGTCTAGACTTCTGAGAGAAACAGTTACAGCTTTTCTTTTGCGCTGCACGACGTTTTTTACAAACAGATAGCGCAATAGAATAGCTCAAGTGGAAAGGAAAACCTCCTATTTAAATTTCTGCATCCTACACTGTTGGCAGTTCTGTGTAGGTGGCAGTCACATGATTTCATTTCGGTGATTACAAAATAGAGTCGAATGTATGCACTGCGTAGCCGAGGCAGCTAGTTCATGGTGATTCGGTCAACCAAATAAATGAATTTACTGAACAACCTGCAATTTACTACAGGGAGCCTGTGTGTCAGAATTCTCATCCAGAGGGTCGCAACAATAGAAAAATGAGTCATTGAGAAGAGGGTTTGGTGGTCTGTTGGACTGATGGTAGGTTCTTATACCTATGGTCAGGGTTCGATTCCCACTTCCATCAATGATTTTAGATAGGGAGAGAAAGATTCCATTCTCTTCTGACTACAGCAAGTGAAGAAGATATAATGGCAGTGTGGTCTGAAATTCACATTAAAGATGATATTCCTTCTCTGTCAAGTAGACGTTAGGTTGAACCACAATAAAGTCTGGAGTGGCGACATGTAGAAACTCTACCACCAGTAACCTTTCCTATACTAGTTATTTATTTCTAGTGACGAAACAAACGCTATGTAGAGTCACAGGACACTTATTCCATTTTTTATCTGAGCTTCTGTATGTCGATAAAATTGGTTCTGAACTGAGAATGCGACTCAGACCGCCCTTAACGCGGAATTTGATCCCTCCGTGGCAATACAGCTCGGCTACAATTTGTTGTTTGTTCAAAACTGCAGATTCCTCAACATCTCCACATATTACGTGTGAATGGGTTCGAATCCTGGCCCGGCACTAAAGATTTCATTATGTATTATCAAGCTCTAGCATGAGAACACCTATCTGCTGGTGGATAATAATTTTGATTTATAATGTTTTTTCATTCGTTTGTCAACACTAACGATATCGGACGTTTTTGACTCCCTGTGGGACACAGAACTATTTGCGAGATCACTGTAAGTTCAAGATGTTATTCCGAGCTGCTGGTGGAGAAAAATTCGGTAGCTGATGTCTCTTTGGGTGTAGTAAACAACGATATGTGTGGGGCTCTATTCCCAGTGAGTACTGAACTCTTCGTCATATTATTTCTATTTCAAACATTCTCACATGTCGCTGCTGGTGCAACAAACCCATATTTACCGTTCGTTTTCTCTAGAATATAACAGCGATAGGTGCCGAGTTGGAGTCCTGGGAAGGAAAAAATTAATGTTTCTTCACGTCATTTCAGTTAAAACATCTAGCTACTGGCAAGGAAATCCGATATGTCACAGCTGGTTGTGCTTCGATATCAATCCGATTAGGTTCTGGGTTCGAATCCCTGTCCAACACAAACCTTTACCTCACGTCATTTCAAGTAAGTTACTTGTGAAGAAGTAATATTTAACATCTCTCGTAGTTCGTTAACAGGGACAAGAGATGCTGGGGAGGAATTCGCGTCCGTTAAAAATGTTTGTGTTATGTAATTGAAAGTTGATATTTGCTAACTGATACTGTCTAAAATCGAGGTATATCACTCTCTGTGTGCCTAATCAGGAATGACTGTTAGTTTGCGTTAGTCACGAAATCTTTGCTTAGTTTGCATGACCCAGGTTTGAATCCATATGCAGAATAAGATGGTTCGTCGTGTCATTTGAAGTTCATACATATTCACAACTAGTAGCTCGTGAATAACTTAAATTTTTAATGTCATTTTATGTTAAATAATATGTACGGTATGTTACTTTGCAGAGGAAATCATGAATACCACGAACTTATGACGTGCATTACCTATCTGACGTAATAATGAGAGTGGTAACATTTCAAGTATGTCATTTATTGTAATAAATGTGAGCTTACAAGCCTTAACGACACTCTTATCTGTGATAACGTGTTCCCTGATATTTGCAGTATCGTGGTATTACTTTACAACATGAGTTATTGCGAGACAGAGCAGTGTTTTCTAGTGGTGACTTGTTGGAACCATTTTCAATAGTCAAACGACTGTACCAAGGAGCGCTTAGAGGACCTGCTAGACAGCCGTGTTATGCCGGTTGCATGCGAATTAGGCGAAATGTAGTTCAGGTCGTTCGGATACTTTTGAGCATGACTGTACATTTCCCAGAGCGCTGGTTCCTGAGATCACTCTCACTGCCAGGTCACTGGATAAGACATTCATGGACCACAATTCATCTTCCTTCTGTTCTCCATCACCTCCACTGCAGCCCTCACATACAGTTCCTCTACAGGCTACACATCCAGTTAGAAGAACATTCTGCTCACAATTTCCTCATGTAAGAAAAAGGTTATAAGTCACACATACCAAATATAGTATTGGGAAACACGGAGATCATGAGCTAAAATATGAATATTAAATTGACTGACAGGGTAGTTAATGTGAGAGAGTGAATTGCCACCTTTCACTACCTCCATGTTATCGAATAATTACTGCATGGGGAGTGTCACACTGCAATAAAGAAGTTAGTATGACATGGATCAGAAGAAATTATGGCACTGTAACTGGGTCTTTGAGATTAACATGCCGAACCATGACAGCTTTGCCAACCAAAAACCAAAAAAACGAAAACCAGACCATGTCTTGTCCTCATTCATCCAGGGTTAATACACACAATCACTGCTACATACCTGCAAATGTTACTTGATTTGTGTTGGAATTGTTCCTGTAGACACTTCAGGTCTTTGACATTCACCCCTAACCCTAAATACAATCACTGAATGGGTAAAAACTCACGCAGACATTTCACTAACGCATTCACACCGAAACTGAGGTCAGAGATGATTCGTTTCCCTAACCACAATAAATATCGTTTAGAATTGAGCATTCTCTGCCACAGAGGTTTTCTTACCTCTGCCCAAGCATTCACAATGGTTCAGTTTTTCATAGAAACGGCAACATGACAAACTTTATGCAAGCGTTTAGCAAAACTAGTTCTTTTGGTGCAACAGAATAAATGGTCTTGACACAAAATATAATGTAAATCACATGTTTAATATAGTGAGACGTTACACAAAAGATAAAGTTAAAATAAATACATGAGTCAATTTCTTTGTACCCTAGCACACATCTAAAATGGTGTTGTCTCTGAAAAGATTACTTTTAAGCTAATAAAATAAATAGAGTAAGGCACACAGAAATAAGAATTGAAAAACACAAACATTTCCAAGTCTCCTACTGCTCACTTCTGAAGGGTCTTTAGGGAGTCCAAAACTTAACTTTACCATTACACAGACATATAAACGCAGCACTACACTAAAGAGGTGTGTAACAGGTTGGATGAGGTACATGTAGTGGGTGAGTTGGTGCTAAGATTCAAATGGTTCAAATGGCTCTGAGCACTATGGGACTTAACATCTTAGGTCATCAGTCCCCTAGAACTTAGAACTACTTAAACCTAACTAACCTAAGCACATCACAAACTTCCATGCCCGAGGCAGGATTCGAACTTGCGACCGTAGCAGTCACGCGATTCCGGGCTGAAGCGCCTAGAACCGCACGGCCACCGCGGCCGGATGGTGCTAAGAGAAGGGTTACCCATTTACTTAACATAATCAGTGGTGGCAGCGGTGTTGGGGCACGACCTGCCTACAGTCTATGGCAGCGGGTTGTAGGCATCTGAACTGACAGACAAGAGATGGAGCAACAGATGACAAACGCTTGCTTCACTTGAAGAAAGTTGTCAGTGTCGTGGAAAGAGCTTGGTCTGGCGCTCTCCAGTCTCTTGTTTGTGGTCGGCAACGGCTTTACATTTAGATTGGGTCTCTCGAGACTGTTACATCAGACTGTGCTTGTGAGAGGCGAATCTCCGCACTTGCTGGCTGCAGGCGACTCATACATGCAGTTGCTTTCACTCCCCATTGGCATGAGTGAAAGGGACAAACCGGACTTCATCCTCACCTCCATCGCCCTTGAGCTGCCCCAATGTCATCATGTCCACCGACTGCACTGTCGCCACAGGGAGGGGGGATGAGTGGCCTGTAGGCAAGTGGTCACGTGACATCAGAGGCGAGCCTCTGTTAGCTGCTGGCTGCAGGTGAGGCAACCCTGTGGTGTCGTCATGTCAGCTGGTCGTCGGGACGTCGCCCCTTCTCTGACGTCACACTGACAGCCAAGCCATGGCCTCCCTGCGACAACCGAGCCCTGCCTGCCGTGTTGTGGTATGGGCGCCTGCACTGGGCTGAGCCATGTCCATTCCTGGACTTTTATTCGGTCGCTGTTTGGAACCCTGTAGTCCTCTGTGCAATCCTTAGCACATGTTTTAGCGTTGTGTTTTTACAATAAACGTTTACAAAAATACATACATAGAAAATCATAACAAATATGTGAACAGATGGTCATTAAGTTTTACAGTATAATTAACAGAGAAAAAAATTGCCTTGCTGCTATCTTTCATTAAACTAAAGAACGAAACAACAAGAAATTAATCTCTTATCTAAAAAGACACCTGAAAATTATTTTCTAGTTGTGAAGCCGTTGCTGTTGTGTATGTCAGCATCATGTTAGTTTCCCAACACCCATCATGTACCCCAATGGGTTACGCTGGCACAGCCTGCTGTGACGGTACGTCACATAAATGGACATTTGGAGAAAGGGAAAGGAAGTTTTTGTTATGAGATGTGTGAATTATAAATTATTTCAAGACTGCGTACGTGTGTGCGATGTATAACAAATAGTAAAGAACGTAAGTTATTATTATCAAAACACAAATATCGATGTAATTAACAAAACACAGTTTTTTTGGTATAATATCTGTGTAACATAGGCCATGAAGATCGGAGACAATGCTTTGATTGAACTATCTCTCCTGTTTTGTTTCGTCTAGCGGTAGGCCGCCATTGTAGTGCTGTCTGATAATTAACGTAAGTTTTATCTGTATTTTGAAAAATATAATAGAAATTG
Organism: Schistocerca nitens; assembly: GCF_023898315.1. Taxonomy (NCBI): domain Eukaryota; kingdom Metazoa; phylum Arthropoda; class Insecta; order Orthoptera; family Acrididae; genus Schistocerca; species Schistocerca nitens. Next base: position 518,887,700 of record NC_064615.1, on the reverse strand, counting down.
TTATTAGAAAGTGTTTATTATTGACTTAGTTGTCACCTCGCATGATCGCAACTATTAATTATAATTAACAAGATTGTTACAGAACTTCAGAGTGCAGGGAGCTCATCTCCCCTAGCAGGATTTAGTCGGCCATTACGCTGACTGTATTATTTAATTAAAATTTTATATCATAATATTAAATGTAAATGCGAGAGACTTCTCAATTTTGATCTTTCATTAATTTCGAAGTTAAAATTAATTTTAGTTAGCAAAATTCACAGCACTGAATGAATTCATTATGTTTCATTTTGGCCGCCTAACGGCAGACGAGAGTCTCTCCAGTTTTGCCAGTTTTCAACAAGAAATATTGAAAGGCATTACATTCCGCAGTATCTCAGTTAATCTTTATGTAATTTGGTACATAAATAACCAGTAGCCCCTGAGACCAATATTAATAATTACAGTTTGCGTAAGAATACGCATATTTTCTTTTCTACATAGCAGCGCTCACGCAAACTATTTATTAGAAGGCGGTGAGTCGCGCGCTGTGCTTAAAAAATATTATATCGTACGTACTTCGGGGCAGCCGATGTCCGTACGAGTGTTATCGCGGTATAAGTTAATTAAAAGTCTCATGCTAGCCCACAATATTTAAAGCCAACCAACCAAAATCATAAAATATATAATTATAAAAAATAAAAATATACACTTATACCGTGATACTGCACATTCATATTTCAAGCACTATCACACCATGCAACACTTACTTCTGTTATTCTACCCACTTCCAAGTTTAGCTTCCTCTAACCTTTTCTACTTTACGCTACTCTGAACTTTGATACTTTTCCTGAGGCCAACTTATTGGATGGTGACACTGATACGGATACCTGACATAGAATCCCTGTCGAATACTGCTCACCGTCATCTGTACACTCTTCTCTCTGCTGTCAGCATAAATCAGATATTGGCACGAGTTCCCATTTCACCCTGAAACTGGCTAATAGCTCTCAAAAATCGACATACAGACATCATCAATTAATCAGAATGAGATTTTCACTCTGCAGCGAAGTGTGCGCTGATATGAAACTTCCTGGCAGATTAAAACTGTGTGCCCGTCCGAGACTCGAACTCGGGACCTTTGCCTTTCGCGGGCAAGTGCTCTACCAACTGAGTTTGGAAGGTAGGAGACGAGATACTGGCAGAAGTAAAGCTGTGAGTAGCGGGCGTCAGTCGTGCTTCGGTAGCTCAGTTGGTAGAGCACTTGCCCGCGAAAGGCAAAGGTCCCGAGTTCAAGTCTCGGTCGGGCATACAGTTTTAATCTGCCAGGAAGTTTCATCATCAGTTAACAGCTGCCGCACTGAAATAAAAATAGCTGGTCTTATTAATAATTTTTAATATAGAACGATTAGTATCAAAAGTAATTTTCATGTTGTTCCAACACACATTTTTGTTGTTGCGTGACACGCTATTAATACAGCAGCGTTCAAGAGTAGGGCCAACCAATTTTGTCACAAATCCGAGATGTTTCCCCCGAGAAATCGACTCATTCCTACCCATGAAATAATTGTCCATCTGAGGAACATGAGGGGACACAGTACGCCACAAATTTGCCGTAAATCATCAAGTGAAAATGTTGAACAGAAAACTACGGACGCCAAACTAATTGATCAGATGTCGCAGGAGATTATCTTAATCTCTAATTAAAACAATAAATCGACCAAAAAATGTAAATGGAAACAAGTAAAGAATAATACGCTAAATGACTAAATGAATGAATTGGAAACAAATGATCCTTAACAAAAGATTTAATAATGTAACGTGACCGCAGCGGCCGACCGTCAAGTCCTATGCGGACTTCTGCTGTAGTTTGTATTTGAGGGGTTAGGTGGTCTGATTGTCACTACGTCATTCTGGTATTCATGTTGCGCAATTCGCCTATCATTCCCTCCATTATTCCTTGTTAGCCCTGAGTTCCAGATCGTCTGCAAGAAGCGGTTAGAATTTAGCATTTCCGTCCTGTTGCTATTCCCGCTTCCGTGAAAGTTACCGCCATACGTCCCCCGTCTGCTTCTATCATTCCACTGAGGCTCATTATTAGATCTTTGACCTTGATACTGATTTCTTGTTGCCCTGTTTCCATTTGTATGTTGCACTTCATTGTTGCCTCCAGATTCACCTTGCTAGTTTCGTTCATTTGTCTCGTTCGGTCCCTCGCGCTTTGTGCTGCCTTGACAAAGTCTAACTCTCGTACAGCGCTCTTGAATAACTCTGTTGTGTCGTTACATTTGCCAATGAACAGTTGCTGGTACCTCAGTGGAAGTTTCATGTAGCAATGTCGCCTTATGTCGTTATCACTATATGGTTTGTCCAGGTAACGGTTCTTGTTGACAAGCGTGTCGTAAACCTGATGCTTCTTAATCCTTCCATAACAGAATCTCCTGTTTAATCCTTTCTTGGGTCCCGTGTGACCAGTGAGTGTTTATGAAAGCCTCAGTTTGCTGCAACTTTACGCACGTACTCTCCTATTGAAACTTCAAGGTATTTATAGACAAATTCCAATTTGTATACTAGTGGTCATGATTCGGGTAGTACTCTGTTATACTGATCAATCAATGACTTGTGATGTTATGAATTGTGGTTCTTTTTGTAAACCTGAAAATTTGGAATTGAGAGAAAATGTTGTTTTAAGTCAATATATTCGTAATTTTGCACCCCTGGATTTTTTATAATTCTGGCCCGCGCGCGTCCGAGATTTCATGGCCGACCGATTCCTGTATGCTGTTGAGCCCTCGTCTCGTGTCATCAAAGCTATGTAGCAATGTTTCCGTACGGCTGAGTCGCTCGCAATTGTGGTCCGGCTCAGTACTTTATGCACTGTGCGCCATTGACTGCGCGCGCTCTTGCGAGCGTCGTACCCCGTTAAGCGAGCGCTCCTGCCGTATATCGGCCTGAGCCGTGGAAGTAGTTTCATGTTTGGTCTCACTATTTTGTCTTTAACGTTTCTGGTGAACAACGAGATCACGGCAAAGAGCACCTCCTTCTGGCTGAGTTTTTACACGAGCGACCCGTTCGCACGTTTGTCTCATTCATCGGCCAGCACATTCTTCTCGGTAGTGAGATGTGTTTGCTCGTCTTTAATTTCTAACATTTCTTCCCGTGTCTTTTCAGCTACTCTCTGTCCCTGTTTTTAAGAGCCAAAATAGCCTTCTTGGTTGCGCTCACTTCGACCTTTCCCAGCGCTGCCTGGTCTTGCGCAATATGGACATTTTTCCCGTGTCTCGTGCAATCTGGCTCAAAAATGGTTCAAAATGGCTCTGAGCACTATGGGACTTAACATCTGAGGGCATCAGTCCCATAGAACTAAGAACTACTTAAACCTAACCAACCTAAGGACATCACACACATCCATGTCCGAGGCAGGACTCGACCCTGCAATCTGCCTGTCGTAGCTTGATGTCTGCAATCTACCGCTACTTCTTGCGTCTCATCTGACGTTTTCGTAATGTCTTCATCCTCTGTTTTTACACCCTTAGCTTCGTTCCCGCCCTGATTTACGTTTTCGACAAACTCATCAGCCCTCCTTTGAAATTCCTTAATTTGTTTCTTTTATTCGTCCTGTCTCTTTTCCTCCTTGTCTTGTCGCTTCTGAATTTCTCTAATGTCATTAATGAGGATCTTTGGTCGTCTTCCTGTCATCTATTTTCTTACTATTCCTTCCTCTGTTTTTTCTCCTCTTGTCGTCTCTTCTCTGACTCTTGCTTAAGTTGAATGATCGATTCTAATTGTGCACTTCCAGTAACGTCGCCAGGACTAGACGCCCGCGACTCAGCTGCTCTGTGGCGCATTGCCTGCGAAATCGGACTGTTACTTTCCTTGACTGCTTCCTTGTATTTACGGTACCTACGTCACCTGCGACCGCGGCACTTTTTTCATCTTCATTCCCCGAGTTCGCTTCTCGTAAGCATTCAAATCAACTGCTACTTTCGCAAGTTTCCGACTCAAATACATCACTCATCGTAACTCTAGTTTGACTTTTTTTTCAAATAATGCATAAATTTATGCCTAAGCCCATGAAACAAATCCTACTCTAAAATATCGTACACATCCTCATAAACAAACTTGCTCTACAAAAGATTGCACAATGCTGTTACCAACAACGCAACATCGGACAAGAAGTGACGCACTAGTCACAGACAAGGCACAATGAAAAACAAAGTAGATGACACAGACAATACATACACTGAAATAAAGTGATTACTACATACTAAGTAGTACTGATATACAACGCATAGCACCAAAACCGAGTCTAAATATTCTCAGTGCACTATAGTCTCCCTTTGAAAAGAAGACAACCAGCGCCTGTTCCGGAAAATAACGCACTAACTACGTCGCGAAAGTACCATGAATTGAGATCCTGGCCAAGGGTTCGCCAATTACAAGGGATCCCTTGCTTTATCATAAATATATGTCCAAGTGATGCTAAATTTATACGTATAGGAAAGTATTACCTTTTTAAAGACCTTCAAATCGTGAGCAACACACTTAATTTTTATATTCTTAATTAGTGAATTTACTCATGGCACTTTTGTAGCCCTTGTCTGTGGCCTCTTTCAGAACTCAAATCAATCATCAAATTATCTAATTTAGTACGATTTCATTCTGAATTGCTGGTGTATCCACGTATCACCACAGTAAAATAAAAGCAGTGAAAGGTTGGTGGTGTATGAATGAGAAAATTTGCGTATTTAAGTTTACAAAAATAATGACAAATTTTTTTTCATCCTTTTATAACTACAATCGAGCTCATAAATCTTGATTGGCAAAGAATTCATTGTGGTGGAAACTATACAAGTTCTCCCCTGAATTAATCCCTTTTAGAATGCAACCAGTCTTCGTTTTCTTGAATCCAGTGTATAGGCGAATCCCACTCAAATGGAATCAACTACGAAAAGGTACACCACAAACTGTGGTTCATGGAGAACAGAGAGCTGTGAATATCATTTAACAGCCCTGCGCCGGTGCAGTAATATTTTACCCTTTCACATTGATTCAGGCGGCAGCAGAGGACGACACTCTGTGGGCGAGGGCGGAGCGCGGCGGCAGTTGTAATGTTCTGACGCGTCCACGAAAACTTGCAAACTACGTGGACTGGCGTTCTGATTTTTAGAACGCGGGAAACTTCCCTATCAGGGCCCTGAAATCCCGGCAGATTTCAGTGTGAGGTGCAACCAATTTCAGTCACATATACAACAGCACATGCTGGAATTGCATAACGTCAGACGACCGACTCAGGACGAATAAGTTCACCTTCGTGACACACCATTTGTCAGATATGATGTGCAGTTCCACCTGTTGGTACAGTTAGAAACTGGCACTGGCTCTTAGCCCACCACAAGTTGTACACCACAAGTCTCGCCCACAAGGGAAAGACCTGCAGTTCTCCACCAGGGGAGGACCAGAAGACGAAAAAAGCAAGGAATCACACTCCCTTTCCACCAAACCTTATACAAGAGCCGAATTAGCAGAAAAACCCGCCTGAACTTTGTACAAACGAACTGAACTGTCCTCCACTCATTGAATCTCCCCCCTCCCCCCTCCCCCCACAATGACTGGTCTGATGGCCTGGTAGCCAATCCAGACACAGCACTGAGGTTCCCACGCTGTGGGAGGAAGCCTCTGCTTTGCATATCCTGAGAGGAGCCAATGAGCGACTCAATATCTCTCTTATATGAAAAAAGAAGATTTCAGACTAGGGAGGCGTCGTTCTCACAGTATGGATGGCGTGTTTCGGCAAAGCAAGTATATCTAGATCGGATCCTAGTACCTCATTTACGAAGAGATCTAATCTTCTCAGGCAGACCATTTCCAATTTCTGAAAGAAGGCTGTTAAGCTAGCCAGCCAGTTGTGCCTGTGAAATACATTTTTTTCCGCTTGCTAAAAGAACCTGGCGATTTCCCGGCATCAGGGGAGCTACAGTCTTGCCTCCACTAATCACGTGCACCAGCAGTTCAGCTCATATCATTGCAGCTTTTAACATAAGAATGCTTCCAGTTATATAACTGTCCCACCGTTTGCACAAAAGCTCAGATTACAGCAGTCTCTCTTAAATGGTTTCCTCCACCCACTTTCCGCAGTCCGGCAATCTTCGCGCTGGACCGTCGCCTGGCCCAGATAAAATGTTTTGTGAGCCAGCGCCCTCTTACGCCAATCCTAAGTGGAAAGAGTGGTGTGCCATGGCCCGAGATCCCTCTGAAGGTACAAGCACAGAGCGCTGCTTCCCCAGATAACTCACACAGCTAGGTTGCTGGACACGATATTTATGGCCCACAGTCCACCTTTCTTCTGTTTTCCGTCACCTCCATTATGGCCCCTCGGTTACAAGTTCCCACAGTTATAAGAACATTCTTCTCACGGTTTCCTTATGTAACAAAAAAAGTCTTAAGCCAAACGTAGGAAGTGTAGTTTTGGGGAACGCGGAGATCATGACTTAAAACATGAATATTAATCTGAGCGACACAGTAGTTAAAGCGAAAGAGTGGTTTCGCAACTTTAATGAGAATTAACAATGAAAGGGCATACTGAACGGTCATCTATCTACATTCGAAATCTAGTATATGCTACTTGCAAAGTAGGGAAGGAGTGGTTTAGTGATGATAGAGAAACTGGGAAGCATAGTGCAGTGTCACTGGATGGTATTGAAATTACGGAAAAGCTGGTATTACTGCTAAAATTGATCACACTATCAAGTTGTTCAAATGTATGTGAAATCTTATGGGACTTAACTGCTAAGGTCATCAGTCCCTAAGCTTACACACTACTTAACCTAAATTATCCTAAGGACAAACACACACACCCATGCCCGAGGGAGGACTCGAACCTCCGCCGGGACCAGCTGCACAGTCCATGACTGCCACTATCGAGTGTGGTGCTTGTTGCAGTAAATCGACAGTGTCTTTTCCATCTCATCTGTCCAGTGGTATGCTGTTGAGTATCACATAATTGTTGACTGACATCACTTGTTTGAAATGGAGGAAGAATGTATGTGGCAGGGAAACATCCCCTGGGGATGGCCTGCACCGAAACTGTGATCGCGTAGATGACTGCAATATGAGGAAACAATAGGAACGGAACAGCGAGCCATCTGTTATTATGTCAGTGTGGAAGATGAGTGTAAATGTTGAGGTCACCGAGCAGTCTAAGGCGCTGCAGCCATGGACTGTGCGGCTGGTCCCGGCGGAGGTTCGAGTCCTCCCTCGGGCATGGGTGTGTGTGTTCGTCCTTAGGATAATTTAGGTTAAGTAGTGTGTAAGCTTTGGGACTGATGACCTTACAAGGGAACATCCCCATCGCACCCCCCTCAGATTTAGCTATAAGTTGGCACAGTGGATAGGCCTTGAAAAACTGAACACAGATCGATCGAGAAAACAGGAAGAAGTTGTGTGGAACTATGAAAAAATAAGCAAAATATACAAACTGGGTCGTCCATGTGTAATATAGGCAATATTAAGGGCAGTATTAGACGAGGAGCGCCGTGGTCCCGTGGTTACTGTGAAGAGCTGCAGAACGAGAGGTTTTCAGTTCAAATCTTCCCTCGACCGAAAATTTTAACTTTTTATTTTCAGTTTATGTGAGAAACTCTTATGTTTTCATCACTTTTTTTGGAGTGATTATTACATCCACAAGAAAACCTAAATCGGGCAAGGTAGAAGAATCTTTTCACCCATTCGCCAAGTGTACTAGTTAGGTGGGTCGACAACATATTCCTGTCATGTGACGCACATGCTGTCACCAGTGTCGTATACAAAATATCAGACGTGTTTTCCTGTGGAGGAATCGGTTGACCTATGACCTTGCGATCAAATGTTTTCGGTTCCCATTGGAGAGGCACGTCCTTTCGTCAACTAATCACACGGTTTTGCGGTGCGGTCGCAAAACACAGACACTAAACTTATTACAGTGAACAGAGACGTCAATGAACGAACGGACAGATCATAACTTTGCGAAAATAAAGAATGCAAAATTTTCAGTCGAGGGCAGATTTGAACCAAGGACCTCTCGTTCCGCAGCTGTTCACGCTAACCACGGGACCACGGCACTCTTCGCCTCACATTGCCCTTAATGTTGCCTATCTTACACATGGACGACCCAGTTTGTATATTTTGCTTATTTTTTCATAGTTCCACACAACTTCTTCCTGTTTTCTCGATTGATCTGTGTTCAGTTTTTCAAGGCCTATGCACTGTGCCACCTTATAACTAAATCTGAGGGGGGTGCGATGGGGATGTTCCCTTGTTAGCAGTTAAGTCCCATAGGATTTCACACACACTTGAACATATTGTTGAGGTCATGAATCACCCTCGGGTAGCTGTTGGAAACGCTCCACAATGCCTAAAAACTGTTCCAGATTTCATATGTCATGATGTATTCTGCATTTTTTGTCAATAAGAAACACGGACTCTATGTTTTATTTCAATCATCCTGTCTGTGTGGTGGAAGCAGCAACAGCATAATTTACGCCGGGTGACGTCCAGTTTTCCGTGAGACCCAGTGGATCGAGATGTGTTAATGTCAGTTTGGCACCTGACACAGACCTTGAAGTCGTGGTGAAAAAAACAAAATGATGGCGTTGTATGTAGCTGTAGGCATATAGTGCTTGGATTTGTTGGTACAGAAAAGACAATGTATCAAACAACAACACAGGGAGACTCTCTTGCGATTGATAATCTGTGGGATATGATCCTCCTACCGCACAGGTGACAAAGCTTTACACTCGTCTGTGGAAGCGACTTTGAGCATGAGCTACTAGCTCCAATGAAGCAATTCCTGTATATTTAATAGGATCGCCAAATATAGTCAATGCTGGAACGCAGATGGTATCTGTTTTCGATAAATTGGAAGACAGGGATGTAGTAATATCTTATCGAGATTACTACCAGATGACGTTAGTGGAGTTTTTATAGTTCGTAGTTTTTCTCTGTTGGATGGTACAAAATAACGAAGAGGGAGAGAACTTTTGGGTGAAAGATGAAGATCTTCCTGGACTGCAGTACATGTATGTAGTTTGGAGGCGTACCGCAATGCAGTAGCAAAATCCTCATCCTTCTTCCAGCTCCTGTATGATGTGGAGTCTTTCTAATTTTCCCAACAAGAAATACCACTGTAACTGCTCGTAATGTCTTTTTTCTACTACCTCGTGTTGCAGGAGAAAGCATCGTTTGGCGCTGGTCTTACACAATGCACACGTTTGGTGGAGCTATAACAATGTGTTCCAATTTCCACAGAGTGATCATAACGTGTTAACTCAGCACACATTGTTTCTCTATGGGATGCAGAAGGTCTTTCACATGGCACTCTCTGACTTCCATTCAGTTTTGACTTAAATTGGGACGATCAGGTGGACGAAGCTGCAGGGGGTTGGGGCAGAGACTGAGGAACAGTTACAATAAGTAGAGAGACTGTCTAAAACTATGCAGGTTTTGTTGTATGGAATCCTTAGCAGATGGCCTCGAAAAAAGGCGATTCATTTCGTGATAAGAGAGTGGCACGAATATGATTTGCAAGTGGCTGTAATCATTAAAAGACGTCCTCATAGGATCCAATGCAAGTATGTGGTTGAATGAATAGACTTGATTCCAAATCGCAGATAGCATTTCTACCAGAAAGTGTGACACTATCAGTGACCTTTTGTGTGCCTGTAGAACCAAGATCGCTTTTTATACAGGGTGACAGCAACATAGTCGTTAAGATCATGTTTTTAATGGCACGGCCCTTAGAGGAAAATATATGTTTCGGGAGGTACAATCCTTCTGTGGTCAGCTTCTAATGTCGGCTGCCAGTAGTGTTGCTAGAAAAGAACATCGTCTTCCTTCAGGAATTCCCATTTGAACTACCTAGTGAGTGCAATCCAACTGCTGAAAAAGAAAAGATTACTCGCCATGCAAAATGACTGTCATGATCAATTTAACTAATTAGTCTATCAATATGATAACGGTGACACGCCGCCTGGCAGGTGGAGCGATGACTAGGGCAAGACAGATATGATTCTTGACTTGGAGCGGTAATGAAGCGGCGATATCTTTTAGCCATATTTCAGTCTCTCACCTACACAGGGAGAGACGACCATCGTAATAAAATCACACGCATTATTGAATTTATAAAGTGATATGTAGTATAAACCTAAGTTTTACAACTTCTCTGTGCTGTTACATTAAGAGACTTCGTATATAGCGAAGTATTTTATTACTTTAAGGGAGTTCGAATGTGAGGAGGCGTCCTGTAATAGAGGTAGATCTTAGCACTCCATCATGATCCAAAAATTAGTTTAATATGTTAGTCCTGTGATGTAGTACATAACAGATATTAAGTTGATTAGAACATAGCTTTTTACCTGAGGAGGAAATACTTAGAAGAAATGTAAACTTTCCATCCTGTTAGAGAATGTTCACAACAAGTAATGATATGCCTCGAGTTCTTCCGTCTTCGAAAGTAGCTCCTATAACAGGGGCAAGTCTGCTTTTCACACGAGAAATTAGTGGTGCATGGCCAACAACATTGCTATCTCGGATTGGGTAAAGTGGATTTTTTAAACTGGTGAGTCTATGTCGGGGTGGAATTGTTTAGAACTACTGTATGCATCCAGGACACAGCTGTTTGTTTCGCAGTGCGCTGCAGCTGGCAGTGTCTATTTCACTGTGCACTGCAGCTGTTGGCGGAAGTGGTCGTAAGACTTTGACAACTGGAAATTGCGCTTTAGCTCAGCCTGTGAGGGACAGCTGGCCGGGGTGGACGAGCGGTTCTAGGCGCTACAGTCTGGAGTCGCGCGACCGCTACGGTCGCAGGTTCGAATCCTGCCTCGGGCATGGATGTGTGTGATGTCTTTAGGTTAGTTAGGTTTAAGTAGTTCTAAGTTCTAGGGGACTGATGACCTCAGAAGTTAAGTCACATAGTACTCAGAGCCATTTGAACCATTTGTGAGGGACAGTTAGGTACAAAGGCTGCTCCGACCTGTCTGATCTTGCCAATGGCAGCCAGGGCTGGCGAAGTGACCAGTGTGCTGGTTGAGTGCAACAGAAGTGGACGTCTGTGTTGTGTGAGAGAAGATTCATAATGATGGGTGTTTGCGCTGGATTTACTGATAACGTCCGAATTCCTACCATTACAATCATCGCTGGATGCCCTCCATGGCTGAGGGTGATGCTCTCTGGCATACACTCACGTCCACAGCTGAGGCTGCGATCGTGGCAGTAGTTTTCACTAAACTCGGAGTGGCGCCAGAGGGATATGAGGGGGTTGGTGCACTGCATGTGGACCTCAGGTTATGAGTGCGAGGAGTGTGCGAGTGTTTCAGTGATCTCCGACATCTAGCCATGGCATCTGCTGCTTCAGACTGGATCGTGGTTCAAGTATTTCATGTTTAGTGCTTCTCAAGACATTGTGGTGGATTCTGTCTTGCTGTGGTATTTGCTGGTGTCTATCCTGTCATGCAGTAGGGTTTTCTCCTTCTGAATGTAGTGGAAAGAACCAATTTAGGAGTCCTATAGTGGTTGAAAACTTCAATCACATCAAATTTCCGATTGTTAGTGATCTCTGGTATCAAGCCGCGATGACTTACAGACTGGATCACAGTTTAAGTATGTCATGTTTAGTGCTTCTCAATACATTACAGCAGTATTTGTTGTTGTTATTACTATGCTATCACATGATTGACCCTTTTCTCACTCCTTCTTCATCCTCATGTAACTGGGAAAACGAGTCAACCTAGAAGTTCTATAGTATTTTAAAAACCCAATCGCTACATCAGATTCCCAATTGATAGCAATCTCTGACGTCTAGCTATGACTACTTATTATTACAAATTGGATAGAAATTTAAGTGTGTTGTGTTTGGTGCTTTCAGTACATCCTAGTGGACTCTGTCTTGCAGTGGTATTTGTTGTTGTCTCTATGCTGTCAAGTGGCAGACCATTCTTCATCCTTCTGAATGTAGCAGAGAGAACCAATTTAGGAATCGCAACATCAGATTCCCGATTGATCAGTTTATTGTTTCCGATAGTTGTATTTCGAGAATGCATCTCTCAAGGCCCTCCTGCAAATTGTTTAAGGATATAGCATGCAACTGAACTGAAATTTGAAAGTTTCAGCGACTTCCAACGTTGTGGACTTCCTACCAGATGACCTAATTGTGCCAGTATCCACCGATAGGAGCCAAGGGAGAAAAAAATCCAGTAGGGTTTGGAAACCGGGTGGATGCAGGATCGAGTCTCACCAAATATTCTGTTAGCAAAAAGGCGAATGGCCTTTCAGATCATGATGCACAAATTTTAACTCTAAAAGATTTTTGTGCTGCAACACGTGTTAAACATAGTCATCAGCTGTTTAGGAAAGCTGAGCCAGTTGCTGTAGAGACCTTTGTAAACCATATCAAGGAACAAGAGTGGCAAGATGTTTATAGCGCTGATACAGTAGACGATAAATATAATGCTTTTCTTAAGACTTTTCTCGTGCTCTTTGAAAGTTGCTTTCCATTAGAACGTTCAAAACTGGGTACTAGCACAAATAGGCAGCCTGGGTGGCTGACTAGAGGGATAAGAATATCTTGTAGAACAAAGTGGCAATTATATCAAAACGTTAGAAACAGTCAAAATCTAAATGCAGCAGCCCATTACAAATAGTATTGTAAGGTGCTTAAAAATGTTATTAGGAAGGCAAAAAGTATGTGGTATGCAGATAGAATACCTAAGTCGCAGGATAAAATTAAAACCATATGGTCAGTCGTAAAGGAAGTGGCTGGTCTGCAGAGACAGGTCGAGGATATAGAAACAGTGCGTAGTGGGAATGTCCGTGTTACTGATAAGTCGCATATATGTACACTATTTAATAATCACTTTCTGAATATAGCAGGTGAACTAAATAGAAACCTAGTCCCAACAGGGAATCATATGGCGCGCTTAGAAAAAAGTGTTCCGAGACTGTTACCTGAAATGCTCCTCCATGATACTGACAAGAGGGAGATTGAGTTAATAATTGAATCACTAAAGACCAGGAACTCTCATGGATATGACGGGGTATCTAGCAGAATAGTGAAGTATTGTTCTATGTATGTTAGCCCAGTACTTAGCCATATCTGTAACTTTTCCTTTAGGAGTGGTCGGTTTCCTGACCGATTAAAGTACTCGGTAGTGAAGCCACTTTGTAAAAATGGAGACATTGATAATGTTGACAATTTTAGACCTATTTCTATGCCATCGGTGTTTGCTAAAGTTATCGAGAAGGTTGTATGTACAAGGTTACTGGAGCATTTAAATTCACATAATTTGCTTTCAAATGTTCAGTTTGGTTTTAGAAATGGTTTAACAACTGAAAATGCTATATTCTCTTTTCTCTGTGAGATTTTGGACGGATTAAATAAAAGGTTGCGAACGCTAGGTGTTTTCTTTGATTTAACGAAGGCTTTTGACTGTGTTGACCACAAAATATTACTGCAGAAGTTGGACCATTATGGAGTAAGAGGAGTAGCTTACAATTGGTTCGCCTCTTACTTTAAGAACAGAAAGCAGAAGGTAATTCTCCGCAACATTGAGAGTGGTAGTGATGTTCAGCCCCAGTGGGGCACTGTTAAGTGGGGCGTTCCCCAAGGGTCGGTGCTGGGGCTACTGCTGTTTCTTATTTATATAAATGATATGCCTTCTAGTATTACAGGTGATTCAAAAATATTTCTGTTTGCTGATGACACCAGCTTGATAGTGAAGGATCTTGTGTGTAATACTGAAACAGTATCAAATAATGTAGTTCATGAAATAAGTTTGTGGCTTGTGGAAAATAATTTGATGCTAAATCACAGTAAGACTTAGTTTTTACAGTTTCTAACTCACAGTTCAACAAGAACCGGTATTTTGATCAGACAGAATGGGCATATTATGAGCGAGACGGAACAGTTCAAGTTCCTAGGCGTTCGGATAGATAGTAAGCTGTTGTGGAAAGCCCATGTCCAGGATCTTGTTCAGAAACTAAATGCTGCTTTATTTACCATTAGAACAGTATCTGAAATAAGTGACACTTCAGCACGAAAAGTAGTCTACTTCGCATATTTTCATACGCTTATGTCGTATGGTGTTATTTTTTGGGGTAATTCTTCTGATTCAAAAAGGGTATTTTTGGCTCAAAAACGGGCTGTTCGAGCTATATGAGGTGTAAGTTCGAGAACCTTTTGTCGACCCCTATTCAATAGTCTGGGAATTCTGACATTGCCCTCACAGTATATATTTTCTTTAATGTCGTTTGTTGTTAGCAATATTAGCCTATTCCCAAGAGTTAGCAGCTTTCACTCAGTTAATACTAGGCAGAAATCCAATCTGCATGTGGAATGCACTTCCTTGACTCTTGTGCAGAAAGGAGTGCAGTATTCTGCTGCATCCATTTTCAATAAGCTACCACAAGAACTCAAAAATCTTAGCAGTAGCCCAAACTCTTTTAAGTCCAAACTGAAGAGTTTCCTCATGGCTCACTCCTTCTATTCTGTCGAGGAGCTCTTGGAAGAGCTAAAAAATTAAGCAAATTCCAGTGTTACATTGTTGATTTTCTTTATTTAAACTTACGACTTGTCAACTGAATATGTTTTTTTTTTATATTTCATTTTATCTGTTTCTAATATCGTATCATAATTTCATGTCTTGACTCGTTCCATGGCCATGAAGACTTCTCCTTAATTTGGTCCCACGGAACAATAAATAAATAAAAAATTCCAATCTTAGTATCCACCAATAAGAAGCAAGGAAAAACTGTCCCACTCAAAGGATATCGATGTAATTAATTAGTCAAAAAATCTGATAGTTAAAGCATGAGGTAATATTTCCAAGACATCCACAACTGGGGGTTTACCTGGTAAATGCTGCAGTTAGAGCCGAGTGGCAGTGGAATGCTATAGGAAGAGAGAGAGAGAGAGAGAGAGAGAAAGAGAAAAAAATTTGGGCAAGAATTTCTCTGATATCGAATATCAAGTGGTTGCCACCACCTGATGCTTTTGTTCGGGGATTAGCGTGACATCCGGTTTGTCCATTGTGGGGCCTGAGTAGACACCTTTAGGACACCGGCGCATCGCGTAGGCACTGACAGTGCATTGCTTTGTGGGACCCCAAGCAACCTGCATGTGTGGTGACATAAGCTGGCCCTGCGCGTGGGCCAGTAGATGGGGGATGGTGGACAGTGTGTGCATCAAGACTGAAACATTTTTAAAAGTTTAATTACGTATGATGAGTGTTATGGCGGTATTCCTTGCCGATCAGAATAAAGAAGTGATCGATTTCATTACATCTTTCCAATGTATTTCACAAGACCTGCATCCTCCCAAACAGCAGAGAATGATGAACAAGAGAGATCCAAGCCCAGCAAATGGAATGTTTTTAGAAATAAACAAAATGCCCTCAGCTATGTAATTGAATTTCCTGACATGAGATCCTTCCTCTCTAGCTCAGAGCCACCAATTTTCAGTTAGGGAGGTGAGACGGGAGGGTTGTGGTGGATTTACCAAAGGGGACGTGGTTAATTTATTTATCAATTTAATTAATTAGTCAATAAAATTGATTGAGTGGGAGGGGGATATTCGAATAACTCAGGCCTGAAAATGTACCAGTATCAGTGAAGGGGAAGGGAGAGGGTTAGAGGATTCCAGAGGGATTCAAAGGCTAAAGGGGGAGGGGTGGGGGAAGGTGTCTCAGGGGAGAGATTATCCCCAGGGAGTCATAATCCTCATAACAGTACAAAAGATTAAGGACCTCTCAATTAAAAGAGAACAATACGTTTGCCTCTGAATGTAGACTTGGCCCTCATGTAGCAACCTGCACTAACAAAACACGCTGATGTCCTTGTTGCCCCACTACTATCAGTGGTATTCTGCAGATAATCAGTGTGTGTACTCTCCAGTCAGAATCTCGGCTTTGATGGTGTTATTTGATAGTTGTTTGACGATCATCCTTGTTCCATTCCACAGTTTCACTGAGCTGGAATTTCTGAGTAGTATGATCAGTGATCCAATTTTAAGTCGAAGGCAGGGTACTGGTGTTCCTTGTAGCTGCAGAGAGTTTAGAAATTCTGTAGGGAAGCTCACACTTTTTTCAGTGTTTACCATTCTGTCGATCGATTTGTATATTCTCTTTTCACTCGGAATTTTCTTTTGAGTATTAAAGCTGATATAGTCGACAATCCTATTTGTAGTTGCCAAAATTGCCCTTACAAATAGCCTGTCCAGATTGGTATAGTTACGATCAATGTTTTGATAAATTTGGTTGATTAGCTCGTTTACAGTAGAAATCACTGTTGAGTTTGATGAGGCCAGTCGACTGGTCATCAGGATATGTGCCTTCCACTATTTGTAAAGTTGCTGAGCAAACAGTGCTGTTGTTTCGTCTTTCGATAGTTCGACACTCATATTTTTTGTAGGTCGCAGTAATTTGTGTGTGACCAGAAATGTGATTTTTTTAGGCATGCATTGATCTCGTCTGCTGGTGTTGATTTGGGGATAACTGCAAGTATTTATAGAAAATCTCCTGAGAGTATGAGTAGAGCTCCTCCCATCACTTCAGAGTTTCCGAGCAAGTCTTATAATGTTCTGTCCATGGCTTCCAGTGATTTTTTATGTGCCATTGTACATTCGTTCCAGAAGATAATTTTAGTTTAATTTAGTAGTTCAGATTTTCTTGAGATTTTACATACCAGGAATTGTTCTTCAGCTATATTCAACGGTAATTGTCGGGCGGAATGGACTGTTCGTCCTCTTTCCATAAGTGTGGCTGCAATGCCGGATGAGCCAGTGCTAGTGCTATATTTTGTTCAGTACGTATTTGCTCCAGCAACAGCCTTATTAGAAGTGTTTTCCCGATGCCGCCTAGTGTGCCCAAATAAACAATTCCGCCAATGTTGTTGTCGAACCAGTCCATGATATCGTTGTCATTGAGGAGTGGTATGTTGTGAGCAATGTATTGAAGTAGTTCGTTGACGTTGTAGCTTTTTTCCTTTGTAATTTCGAAGTTTGGAACACTGATAGCATCTTTTCGTGATGCCTGTGTCCCAAGTTGTACTAGGGTCTGGTTGTTTCTTGCTAAACATTTATCTTCTAGGCGAATGAGTGTTTCACTGAAGATGCCGTTAAATTTGATGGTCAGTTCAGAATGAGCTTGTCGGATTCGGTACAGTATGTCGTCACTCATACTCTCCTTGAAGAAGTCTCATAGCTGTTTTGGATTCAATTGGTTACGTGCTGTTAGAATTATGGCGAATAAGTCTCTCAATGCTCAGCTGAGGCTGTAAGTGAGGCTTCTTGTATTGTGCATTCCCAGTGGTTGTCATTTTCCAGTAGTCCTG
The DNA here is from genome assembly GCF_023898315.1 of Schistocerca nitens. Lineage (NCBI taxonomy): Eukaryota > Metazoa > Arthropoda > Insecta > Orthoptera > Acrididae > Schistocerca > Schistocerca nitens. Next base: position 518,870,366 of record NC_064615.1, on the reverse strand, counting down.
AGAGTTGGCGTGCTTCTCTGTACGTCTGGCATAGTTAACTGTCGACAGTCTTGAGATCTGTGAAACTTGTTGGTCCTCATATTTCGTGTAGCAACACCCGTAGACAGAAACATTCGACGTCGTTCGCAGATACGGTGTATACTTGGCCTACTGCGCCAGTTTTCATGATTCCTGGATTACCTTCTACTGGAATTCCTTATTTTCGTCGTTGAAAGGTTTTTCTTGTGTATTCCACGTATAATAGGTAGGGACATCTACACATAGTAATGTTTTCGCAAATGGATCCGTTTGGCACAGTTGGTAAAAAGTTGTTAAAGTTGTGTTCTGAGGCGATTCGCTTGCAATTTTTCTGGCTGTGTCTTTCGTGAAGGAAGCTCTCTGCCCATTCTCCAAACGTACTGCTAGATGTTGCACAGTTGGTCCGCGTTCGTGTATGGGAAAACGGACAATCCGCCATGCTGCTTCGTTACTGTTGATGTATCTTCCCATTTGGTACATGAGGATCTCGTCGTTTCTGTTTTGTTATTCGCTGTCTTTGGCTATTTGAAATACTGCCGTATCACTGCGTTTCTTCACATACTTGCAGACATATTTGATGGATTTAACTGAATTGCAGTATTCTACCTTTAAGTGTGCTTGTAACGTTGTGGAAAGTGGTGTGTTATATTATCTGTTGATTATATTATCTGATCTGGTGATTATCTGTTGCCAGTTCGTCAGTACCTCGTATTCGTATTTTTGCTGTGAAGCCATCATTTCTGGGTGATCGTTTTCTGTATTTGGGATAACCAACTCCGGTTTGTGTGATGTCAAAGTATGGTTTTGAATATTTTTTGTACACTTTCCATCTGTCATATATGGCAAATTGGGGTTTAATGGTCCGGATGGTTCGTGAATCATGTTTTTCAATACTATGTCGTAAAGTTCCGGATCTTCTTGTGGATTGGGAAATTCAGCTTGGATGGTTTTGCCGATATCCGTGTGATGACGTCTGTCGTGCTGCTATATAAGATTGTGTGAGTGAGGCAATCCTCGTTTTTGCAATTGGACTGTGTACATCCAGCGTCTAACGGTTCCAAAGATGTGGTATTTTGTGATGAGTGCAATAAATCTCATTTGTTTTTATCGGAAAACTCGGACTATTATGTCGTGTCGATGCATGGGGGCTTGTCCGTATCTTAGTTGTTCTTGGATTTCTGGCCACGACAAGCTGCATGTGAATGTTATGAAGAGGTCAGGTCATTCATATTCTCTTATGTAGGTCAGGGCATCTTGAGTGTATTCGTGCGTGCGTCTCGGAGTTCCTATGTCAAATGAGGATGAGATTGTCACTGTTCCAATGACGTAAATGTTTCCGTCATTTATGATTGCTTCTCGAAGGAGGATGTATTCTTCCGTCCGTAGTTTCTTCTGATTAAATCTTTTGTAAAGCGTCTGTTCCGCTTTAATTTTGCATACATACCTACCGGGAATTGTTGGGATGAACGGGAAGTGTTGAGAATGTGATTGTATGTTTCATTGTCTCTGGTCATTAAGCGGTAAGCATAGAACTCTTCGGAAGTGACTTTTTTTGTTTGTTTCTACGCCTGTTTTAGGTTGGATTCGTTTCACATTAAAATGAGATCCGTCCTCTCCATGCAGAAATATAATGGATATTGGAAGGCATTATATGAGCGGTGTTTCTCTGCAATGCATAGTAGTCCTTCTTATGTCAAGGCTTGCGTTTTCATTGGCCACAATTACGATGGCGACTTCGTCTACCTGAGTGTATTAAATAGACGTTCGTATTCCCCAGGGGGTATTTTGTCGGCTCGAATTATAACTTTATACTCATCATAAATCATTAGGTCTAATGCTGTTTTGAGTATATGAATGAGTTGATTGTATTTGTGTAAGATTCTATGTGTATCTTGGACTAATTCTTTTCTCAATCCACTGATATTTTTGCATCGTTGATCAATTTCTGGTTCATCATTTCTGATGAAAAATACTTGCAGAAATTTATGGTCTTCGTTGACTTGTGATAGTAAAGATCCTATGTTGGGATAGATTTGCCCGTTGACGTAAAAAACATAACCGATTTCATCTCTGTTAGTGTTGATCGAAGTGACACTGAAAGAAGTCATTTGGAAGCAGGCGCTGTTCGCTTTTATATTCTGAAGGAAGTGTTTTGATTCTGGAGTTCCCCAGTCACGCAACGCAAAAATTCATGCATAGGAGTTTCCAATGGTGGTAATCGAATATGCCAGTCATGTAACAGCGTCCTGGTGTTTCTCTACTGAATTTTTCGCGTTGCAAAAGTGGCAGATGTTATCCATTTTTCCGATTACGACGTGTTTGTATTTGTTATATTCTTTCTTCGAGTCATAAGGAATGCTTCATTTATAGGTTGTTCTGTTTACTTGCCCTCATCTGCGATTCTCGTAGGGTGATATTTTCGAGCTTGGCTTGAGTTCGCAGTCTTTTTTTTTAATAAGATTGTGACGGAATTCTTGATTCTTCAGTCCGTTCGTCAAGCTGTCCTTCGGTTTCTCTGCTTTTCACGGTGCTCATTGTCAGTCGTTGGGAACTTAAAAATGTTTCGCGCTCTTCAGCTGTTTCGCCGTTTTTCTCCAGAACTGGCAAGTTCTCCTACTCTTTTACGTTTCGGCATTGTCTAAAATATAAATCAAATCAACTTTTCACTGACAAATATACCAAGTACACTTTACACACTTTTCACACTTTATTTTCGATTTATATTCAGTCAATGTATCGCTTTGACTACTCACATTTCACAGTTTGTTTTTATTCACTCACTGCACTATTTCTTCGGTTTCTCCCTTCGTCACTGATAAGCAACTGACGTTCGAACCCACTTGCTTTATATACCCCTACCAACGGGTAGCCCCACTAGTGCCGAATTCCAAAACATACCAAGAAGGCTTCAGACGTTCCACAATGTTTCAGAATGCTCTCAAATACTCTCGAATGTTCTCGAATATTACATAATTTTCTGTAATGTTCTAGAAATTTCTACAGGGTGAAACTTCCCAGCCCTTATATGTTCAGAAGCGGGGCCTTCAGCTAAAAGCAGGAACGTTCTTTATGGATGGGGCTAATATATCATATAACTCCGCTGATCGTACCGGAACTCGTTTCTCCACGCATACTGAACACTTACTTTTATAATATACAGGGTGTTACAAAGAGGTACAGCCAAACTTTCAGGAAACATTCCTCACACACAAATAAAGAAAAGATGTTATGTGGACATGTGTCCGGAAACGCTTAATTTCCATGTTAGAGCTCATTTCAGTTTCGTCAGTATGTACTGTACTTCCTCGATTCACCGCCATTTGGCCCAATTGAAGGAAGGTAATGATGACTTCGGTGCTTGTGTTGACATGCGACTCATTGCTCTACAGTACTAGCATCAAGCACATCAGTACGTAGCATCAACAGGTTAGTGTTCATCACGAACGTGGTTTTGCAGTCAGTGCAATGTTTACAAATGCGGAGTTGGCAGATGCCCATTTGATGTATGGATTAGCACGGGGCAATAGCCGTGGCGCGGTACGTTTGTATCGAGACAGATTTCCAGAACGAAGGTGTCCCGACAGGAAGACGTTCGAAGCAATTGATCGGCGTCTTAGGGAGCGCGGAACATTCCAGCTATGACTCGCGACTGAGGAGGATCTAGAACGACGAGGACACCTGCAATGGACGAGGCAAGTCTTCGTACAGTTGACGATAACCCTAATGTCAGTGTCAGAGAAGTTGCTGCTGTACAAGGTAACGTTGACCACGTCACTGTATGGAGAGTGCTACGGGAGAACCAGTTGTTTCCGTATCATGTACAGCGTGTGCATGCACTATCAGCAGCTGATTGGCTTCCACGGGTACACTTCTGCGAATGGTTCACCCAACAATGTGTCAATCCTCATTTCAGTGCAAATGTTCTCTTTACGGATGGGGCTCCATTCCAACGTGATCAAATTGTAAATTTTCACAATCAACATCTGTGGACTGACGAGAATCCGCACGCAATTGTGCAATCACGTCATCAACACAGATTTTCTGTGAACGTTTGGGCAAGGCATTGTTGGTGATGTCTTGATTGGGCCCCATGTTCTTCCACCTACGCTCAATGGAGCACGTTATCATGATTTCATACGGGATACTCTACCTGTGCTGCTAGAACATGTGCCTTTACAAGTACGACACAACATGTGGTTCATGCACGATGGAGCTCCTGCAAATTTCAGCTGAAGTGTTCGTACGTTTCTCGACAACAGATTCGGTGACCGATGGATTGGTAAAGGCGGACCAATTCCATGGCCTCCACGCACTCTTGACCTCAACCCTCTTGACTTTCATTTATGGGGGCATTTGAAAGCTCTTGTCTACGCAACCCCGGTACCAAATGTAGAGACTCTTCGTGCTCGTATTGTGGACGGCTGTGATACAATACGCCATATTCCAGGGCTGCATCAGTGCATCAGGGATTCCATGCGACGGAGGTTGGATGCATGTATCCTCGCTAACGGAGGACATTTTGAACATTTCCTGTAACAAAGTGTTTGAAGTCACGCTGGTACGTTCTGTTGCTGTGTATTTCCATTCCATGATTAACGTGATTTGAAGAGAAGTAATAAAATGAGCTCTAACATGGAAAGTAAGCGTTTCCGGACACATGTCCACATAACATATTTCCTTTCTTTGTGTGTGAGGAATGTTTCCTGAACGTTTGGCCGTACCTTTTTGTAACACCCTGTATATTGATTACAAGTCTTATGATTCAGGTTAAAAAATGTACAAGAAAATGCTCTGCTTTGACTTTTACATGTAAAGACTGTCTTTGCACAGGGAGGAAGCACACACGCACTATTTGCCGAGTTCTGATAGATTGCAGATAAATATTGCATCATTCATAACCGTCGAAGATTTGCTTTAATGTTTGATATCATTAATCCTGAGGCTAATATGTAAATACAATCGAAGGTAAAATGTTGCACCACTTAGCTTTAACGAAGGTACTGTCAATATCTCTTGTCATTAATCTTGGGACTAAGAAAAGGAATGCAACTAGCACAACGTTGATGCAGTGTTCGAAGTACGGCCGCCAGCCGGCCGCGGTGGTCTCGCGGTTCTAGGCGCGCAGTCCGGAACCGTGCGACTGCTACGGTCGCAGGTTCGAATCCTGCCTCGGGCATGGACGTGTGTGATGTTCTTAGGTTAGTTAGGTTTAAGTAGTTCTAAGTTCTAGGGGACTGATGACCACAGCAGTTGAGTCCCATAGTGCTCAGAGCCATTTGAACGGCCGCCGATGAGGTCGCTGACCACTTAGTACTGAACCCACAGATAAGCAACGCCGACTAGCATGAACAATATTAAGGTTGAGGCCTAGGCGCAGAGTGACAACATTGTGAAGGTAAATAGTAAAAATCAAATATGAGCACACCCAGGTAAGTGATTTTCCATTGACACCTCATATGTCCAGTTGAAGTTCGTAGATAATTTTCAAATGATAGAGCACAGCTATCAGTCGTCCTTTTCTTTCAGGTTTTATTAGACAAATCTAGATTTCGGCTAGTGCCTCGCCATTATCAATGCACTATTTCTTAGTATCAAATGAAATGCACAAATGGTTTAATTCGTACCTAACTGGAAGAGTGCAGAAAGTTGAAATAAGTAGTTCTCATAATATGCAAAGATCAGAACATTCCTCAAACTGGGGAACTATCAAGAATGGGGTTCCACAAGGGTCAGTCTTGGGTCCTTTGTTGTTCTTAATATATATTAATGACTTGCCATTCTATATTCATGAAGAGGCAAAGTTAGTTCTATTTGCTGATGATACAAGTATAGTAATCACACCTGACAAACAAGAATTAACTGATGAAATTGTCAATACTGTCTTTCAGAAAATTGCTAAGTGGTTCCTTGTAAATGGACTCTCACTGAATTTTGATAAGACACATTACATACAGTTCCGTACAGTGAATGGTATGACGCCATTAATAAATATAGACCTTAATCAGAAGCATATAGCTAAGGTAGAATATTCCAAATTTTTAGGTGTGTCCATTGATGAGCGATTAAATTGGAAGAAACACATTGATGATCTGCTGAAACGTTTGAGTTCAGCTACTTATGCAATAAGGGTCATTGCAAATTTTGGTGATAAACATCTTAGTAAATTAGCTTACTACGCCTATTTTCACTCATTGCTTTCATATGGCATCATATTTTGGGGTAATTCATCACTGAGGAATAAAGTATTTATTGCACAAAAGCGTGTAATCAGAATAATAGCTGGAGTCCACCCAAGATCATCCTGCAGACATTTATTTAAGGATCTAGGGATATTCATAGTAGCTTCTCAGTATATATACTCCCTTATGAAATTTGTTATTAACAACCAAACCCAATTCAAAAGTAATAGCAGTGTGCATAACTACAATACTAGGAGAGAGGATGATCTTCACTATTCAAAATTAAATCGAACTTTGGCACAGAAAGGGGTGAATTATACTGGCACTAAAGTCTTTGGTCACTTACCAAATAGTATCAAAAGTCTGACAGATAACCAACAAGTATTTAAGAAGAAATTAAAAGAATTTCTGAATGACAACTCCTACTCCATAGAGGAATTATTAGATATAAATTAAGAAAAAAAATATTAAAAAAATAAAAAAATAAAATAAAAACACAAAAAAATAAAAACACAAAAAAATTAAAAAGTTGTTATATTAATTTAAGTGTGTTGTTAAATGAACTTAATTATGTTATGTATTGGAAAATTTGACTCGTTCCACATCATTACGAAATATCGTATTCATGATCCATGGAACTAGTATTAATCTAATCTAATCTAATCTAATCTAATAGTGCACTGATAATGGCTAGACACTAACCGAAGTCTAGATTTGCCCAATAAGACCCGAAAGAAAAGGACGAGTGATTGTTGTGCTGTATCATTTGAAAGTCATAGCACCGTCGTTGAGTGCACCCATATTCCTAATTGAAGGTGTCCTATAGATAAACTCAGAACTGCTCTTTCATTTCAGTGTTTTCAGAACTTATTTAAATACCTGACTATTTCATTGAATTAAAGGTTTTTACGATACATGACAAGAATCTCAACTGCACTTGCAGTAGTGTCTATAAGAAATGACCTTATTCGTAGGAAGTACGTGAAATATTACAAGATGATTGCAAGAAAATGTTAGATGAAGGTAATGTATAAAACATGAATATTTGTAGATTACAATAATCAGTGTGATCAGAAAACATCTACACACAGAAGAATCATGCGATATTCTATGCGAGAGACAAACTAAAGTTAACAAGAGGAGCAACTGACAAAACATCATTACTTGCTAATAGTGAAAAATGGCTATGAAAATGTACAAGGAAATCTAGTGTGCACTCAATAATTGATCTTATGTTACAGAAAATGTCTAGTTATTCAGAATTAACAACTAACATGTAAAACATAGAAACAATGGTAATAGAAATACATACATGAGAAACATCCACTCTATGTAAGAGGAAATTGTATAGAGAGCAGAAAGAAAGGACAAAGAAACAAATGTATAATACACTCCTGGAAATTGAAATAAGAACACCGTGAATTCATTGTCCCAGGAAGGGGAAACTTTATTGACACATTCCTGGGGTCAGATACATCACATGATCACACTGACAGAACCACAGGCACATAGACACAGGCAACAGAGCATGCACAATGTCGGCACTAGTACAGTGTATATCCACCTTTCGCAGCAATGCAGGCTGCTATTCTCCCATGGAGACGATCGTAGAGATGCTGGATGTAGTCCTGTGGAACGGCTTGCCATGCCATTTCCACCTGGCGCCTCAGTTGGACCAGCGTTCGTGCTGGACGTGCAGACCGCGTGAGACGACGCTTCATCCAGTCCCAAACATGCTCAATGGGGGACAGATCCGGAGATCTTGCTGGCCAGGGTAGTTGACTTACACCTTCTAGAGCACGTTGGGTGGCACGGGATACATGCGGACGTGCATTGTCCTGTTGGAACAGCAAGTTCCCTTGCCGGTCTAGGAATGGTAGAACGATGGGTTCGATGACGGTTTGGATGTACCGTGCACTATTCAGTGTCCCCTCGACGATCACCAGTGGTGTACGGCCAGTGTAGGAGATCGCTCCCCACACCATGATGCCGGGTGTTGGCCCTGTGTGCCTCGGTCGTATGCAGTCCTGATTGTGGCGCTCACCTGCACGGCGCCAAACACGCATACGACCATCATTGGCACCAAGGCAGAAGCGACTCTCATCGCTGAAGACGACACGTCTCCATTCGTCCCTCCATTCACGCCTGTCGCGACAACACTGGAGGCGGGCTGCACGATGTTGGGGCGTGAGCGGAAGACGGCCTAACGGTGTGCGGGACCGTAGCCCAGCTTCATGGAGACGGTTGCGAATGGTCCTCGCCGATACCCCAGGAGCAACAGTGTCCCTAATTTGCTGGGAAGTGGCGGTGCGGTCCCCTACGGCACTGGTAGGATCCTACGGTCTTGGCGTGCATCCGTGCGTCGCTGCGGTCCGGTCCCAGGTCGACGGGCACGTGCACCTTCCGCCGACCACTGGCGACAACATCGATGTACTGTGGAGACCTCACGCCCCACGTGTTGAGCAATTCGGCGGTACGTCCACCCGGCCTCCCGCATGCCCACTATACGCCCTCGCTCAAAGTCCGTCAACTGCACATACGGTTCACGTCCACGCTGTCGCGGCATGCTACCAGTGTTAAAGACTGCGATGGAGCTCCGTATGCCACGGCAAACTGGCTGACACTGACGGCGGCGGTGCACAAATGCTGCGCAGCTAGCGCCATTCGACGGCCAACACCGCGGTTCCTGGTGTGTCCGCTGTGCCGTGCGTGTGATCATTGCTTGTACAGCCCTCTCGCAGTGTCCGGAGCAAGTATGGTGGGTCTGACACACCGGTGTCAATGTGTTCTTTTTTCCATTTCCAGGAGTGTAGTTCATGTAAAGGAAAAGTCTATGTCAAAGTCTGTCAACCTGGGTGACAATTGAACCTAGTATCATGTAATACTCTAGTGTTGTGATTATCTGTCTGACCTCTGTACTGTGTGCATACTATCGTTTCATTGAAATCTCATACTTTTCTCATAATATAATTTATCTCCATTTACTTGCCAAGAAAATCATATTCACGTAATATGTTTCACGTCAATTTACCTGGCAAGAAATATGTCAATATACCTACCAAAAACATCGTATTCAAATTTCCTTCAAATATTTTTTACCATATCATCATAACCACAACCCGCCTATACTCATTTATATTTCCACACTGCAATCAACATCTTTCGTGAACCAACCTACATACACAATTTTATTCGATCTGCCTACTCATGCAGTTTACCGCAACCATTTTCTTTTTTAGTACACATATCTTTGTTACTTCTAGCTACATCTGTTACATTTGCAACTTACTCCCTTCCTATACCCATTTTTCATAATTCCGTTATGTCATGACATATACCACAATTATAGCATCTAACAGTAAATAGTGAACTCTCATAAAACTATAGGCGCCGCTATATACATATATTTACAAAAATCGTTCATCAGAAAAGCATTGCAGCCAAATTCATTATCATACACATACAAACATGACGAAATTTCATCGGAAAACCAATGCAGCAAAATATCTTATCCTATGAATATGCACTAAAGTCGTTATGGTAAAACAGTAATCAAAATGGAGAACACATTTTCAGGATGACACAATTCATACACAAAGGTTTCATCATTAAAGCAATGCAGTAACTAAAGCCAAGTATATCATCACAAAAATGCGGGATACCAGTGTCATCACAAACACCAATAAGAAATCAGTGTCAAAAGGTACGTTGGTACACTAATAATTGTGTAATAGACGAGTTCACATAAGGCAGTAGCTATTTTAAGGAGCAATAGTCATATTATGCAACAAAATTATCTAAATTCCACATCACTAACGTACGCTATGGAAAGAAAAGTAATTAATGAGTGCTAAAGTGCAAAAAGGAAAAAAAATGGATTTGTAGCAGACTGTTCACCGAAACAATCATTTCACCACAAAATACATCTACAGTTCGATTAATGGTGTTCTCATTTATGCTTTCCATTTCTGTGTAGTGTCATCATGAAAGTTTGTCATTCCAGTGTGCAAATATGTCTCATAAATCTGAAATATATGCGTAGTAGCCAAATTATTTTTAATATATAATCTGACCTGATGACAATAAGGTGTGTAGTCACTTACAAAAGAAATGGTACTTACTTCAACTGCGTAACGCTCTCGTACATCACATGCAGCAAAATAAAATAAAATAAAAAAAGATCACAAAACATCATAAAGAATATGTCAGAAATGTATGCCATACCAGTTGTACCTGATAACCCAGAGAACCTTTAAATAAAGAATAATTGTGTCGTCTTTTACCATATTGACGTTACTTACCATTTCAGATCCCTGTTGTGCTATTAAACATATAACTGTCCATCACCTTCCTTTCACCATGTGCAAACTAATGAACTAATGAAATATATCCACGCAAATAAAAAAAAACTTCATCAAAACAGGGTTTCTAACATATGGCCTAATCATTACCTACTCATTCCTCATAATACATCCTGACATGCGCTGTGAAATAAAACTTTAAAATTCATGATACGCAAAAACTTGAAATAAAGAAAATGAATCTAATTAAATGTCAAAAGAAAGTAATTGTGAGCTCAATGAAAGCTATAAAACTAAAATTCAGTACGGCAGTACATTACGAACGTTGCGTGATACGAAGTGCAATGTTTTTCTTGGAATATCCACAAAAGTCATCACTGCTCTTCTCGGAAGAAAATAATTGTTTAAAATCACCATTACTGTTCACTGAAAATTAATGTTATAGCTAGCACGACGCCTGACAATCCTGACTACACATCCTTTGCTCAACAATCCAGAACTTTCCTGAAATAAAAGAGACTTCACCTCTTGCTCAGCATACTGCTTTGCGTCTCATGTACAGACGTTCTCGAAAGCAAATACAAATCAGCAGAAGCAGCAGCTAAAGATAAATAATCTACTCAAAATTTTCCGCTTTTCAGAAACGATCAGTCGCTGCGTGTTGCGTTAGGTACAATGCACACACGGCATATTTAAAACTTTGCTGAGAATCATGGAGGTGGGTCTAACTTTAAAGAAAAGCGTTTTTAAGAAGTCAGACTCTGATTATTTACAAAAAAACTGCACAACATAAGAGGACCCCAACAATTACAGAATTCCCACATTACGAAGATACTACATACATACCTTTAAAATTCCTTCAAAGTCACCTTCATCAATAGGTGAACAATAAAGTATTATAAAGAAGTTTTCATTTCGATAATAAAGTATTCCGTATAGTTTATCCCAGATTCAGAGAAAACAACATTTTCTGAAAAACTCAGTTGCTCGCTACTGCAAGAAACTTACTTACTACTCATGCAGTGTGCTCACTCAAATTTGTCCCAGTACAGTAAAGGTGAATTATTTACAATAGCAGAAATCATACGTAAACCTAACAATACAACCGTTCGCTCGAAGGAAGATCCTCTTCCAAAGAGTGGAATGTTGCACAAGTCACACCAATATTCAAAAAAAGGTAGAAGGAGTAATCCACTAAATTACAGGTCCGTATCATTAACGTCGATATGCAGCATGATTTTGGAAGATATGTGGTGATTCAACATTTTGGATTACCTTGAAGAGAACGGTCTATTGACACATAGTCAACAGGGATTTAGAAAACATCTTCCTTGGGAAGCACAACTAGCTCTTTACTCACACGAAGCGTTGAGTGCTAGCGACAAGGGGTTTCAAACTGATTAAGTATTTCTATATATCCAGAACGTTTTTGCCACCGTTCCTCACAAGCGCCTTATAATCAAACTGCGTGCTGATGGAATGTCGTGTCAGTTATGCGACTGGATTCGTGATTTCCTGTAAGAGAGGTCACAAATCGTAGTAACTGATGGAAAATCTTCGAGTAAAACAGATACAGTATCTGGCCTTCCTCATGGTAGTGTTATGGGCCCTCTGCTCTTCCTTGTCCATATAAACGATTTAGGAAGCAATCTGAGCAGCCGTCTTAGGTTATTTGCAGATGATGCCGTCGTTAATCGTATAGTAAAGTCATCAGAAGTTAAAAAAAATTACAGAACATTTCAGAAAAGATATGTGTGGTTGGAAAATTGACAACTAACCCTAAATAATGAAAAGTTTGGGGGCATCTACATTAGTGCTAAAAGAAATCCGTTTAACTACGGTAACACGATAAATGATTCAAAACTAAAGGCCGTAAATGCAATTAAATACCTAGGAATTACAATTACGAACAACTGAAATTGGAAAGAGCACACAGAAAATGTTGTGGGAAGGCGAGATGCAATAGACCTACTAAAGAGACTACCTACACTACGCTTCTCCGTCCTCTTGTGGAGTACTGCTGTGCGGTGTGGGATCCTTAGCAGATATGATTAACGGAGTACATCGAGAAAGTTCAAAGAACGACAGAACATTTTGTATTATCGAGAAATAGGGTAGAGAGAGCCACGGACTGACACTAGATCCGAGGTGGACGTCATTAAAACAAATGCTTTTCTCGTTGCGTTGGGATCTTCTCACGAAATTTCAATTACCAGCTTTCTCATCCGAATGTGAAAATATTTTTTTGACGTCGACCTACATAAGCAGAAACAACCATCATATTAAAACATGGGAAATCAGAGGTCGCACCGAAAGATAGAGGTGTTTGTTTGTACCGCGCGCTGTTCGAGAGTGGATTAATGGAGAACTATAGCAAAAGAGATTCGACGAAATCTCTGCCACGTTCTTAAGTGAGACTTGAGTATCCACGTGGATTTGGAATGTGGATATAGATAAAGTTTTCTCAGTTTGTTAACTAGCTATGAAATCTGTGTTTTCCGTTTCAGTTAGATAGAGGTGTTTGTTTGTACCGCGCGCTGTTCGAGAGTGGATTAATGGAGAACTATTGCAAAAGAGGTTCGACGAAATCTCTGCCACGTTCTTAAGTGAGACTTGAGTATCCACGTAGATTTGGAATGTGGATATAGATAAAGTTTTCTCAGTTTGTTAACTAGCTATGAAATCTGTGTTTTCCGTTTCAGTTCTATTCCTGCTACATGTTTTGCACACTGCTGTATGTTGAACGTCTTGTAATTAATTTTCAGATTTTTCTGGATAGTTTCCAGGATCTTATCCACGAAAGAAGCTGAAATTTGTTAACACTAGGTGTAGAGTAGTGGCTAAGTGGTTCAGATTACAAATCCGAAAGTCGGTGTTACAGTCCTCTGGCGGTCCAAGAACGTTTACTGTAACTTAACGCTTTTTTAAACTCACACAACGATTTATTCACATGAAAAATGACAGGTTCCACCGTGGTTAAGCCGTGGAGCATCTTACAACCGACTGCGTATTTCATTTCAAATGGTGGAAGATGGCAAGGGAATATCACCTTCAATGGGACCGTTCTTAGTCATTTACTATGGTTTTGAGCACTATTTCACCTTAGTGTAGTTTAAACTCTGCCATGGGGGCATAAACGGCTTTGGAGATGAGATGTTATAAATTATCTTGTTTCTCATAATAATATCACATGAAGGGGTTATTCGGAATTTCTTTCTTTCTGTGATGCGTCCGACATGTGGAAACAGTTGCCCTGTAACCGCATTCGCAAGACAGCCTCTTACTATATTTTTTAGTGCTGCCACTCAAAGATACCGTATCGGAATGACCTACTTACCTGACCACGAAATGACTTTGCCTTACATATACCTACACATGAATTATACAAACTTCTCTGGAGCTTATCTTGGCCCCATTGATTTCGAATCATTGATAATGAAATAGGTGAAGAAGTAATTACGAGGGTTGTTTTTTAAGTAAGGGCCGTTTTTATTTAAAAAAAAAGATACAAATACGTTTGTAAAAAAACTTATATTTTCTGATTCTACACACTTTTACCTATTTTTCTACATAGTTGCCTTGTTTATTGAAGCACTTGTCATACCGTACAACTAAGTTTTTAATTCCCTCTTCAAAGAATTCGGCCGCCTGCTCCGACAGCCAAGAACTCACGGCCGCTTTCACTTCATCGTCGTCATTGAAGCGCTGCCCGCCAAGATGGTGTTTCAGGTACCGGAAAAGGTGAAAATCGCTAGGAGCAAGGTCGGGGCTGTACGGTGCATGGTCCAAAACTACCCAGCCAACAGAATCAATCAAATCCCGAGTCTTTTGAGATGTGTGAGGCCTAGCGTTATCGTGCAGGAGCAAAACTCCTTTTGTTAGCACGCCGCGCCTTTTGTTTTGAATTGCTCTGCGGAGCTTCTTTAGAGTTGCACAGTAGGCATCTGAGTTGATTGTCGTTCCTCGTGGCGTAAAGTCCACTAGCAAAACACCGCGCCGGTCCCAGAACACAGTTGCCATAATCTTGCGCTTTGACAGCGTCTGTTTGGCTTTGACCTTGATGGGTGTGGTTGTGTGTCGCCATGCCATCGATTGTCGCTTGCTTTCGGGAGTGATATGGGATACCCACGTTTCATCTCCAGTGACAATTTGACTCAACGTGTCATCCCCTTCTTCCTCGTAACGAATCAAAAAGTCCAATGAAGTGGCAAATCTCTTCCCTTTGTGGTCCTCTGTGAGGAGTCTGGGTACCCACCGAGAACACAGTTTCTTAAAGTTTAGGTTTTCAGACACAATTTTGTACAAAACCGATCTTGAAACTTCCGGAAATTCCAATGAAAGAGTAGAAATTGTGAATCTTCTGTCCTCACGAATCTTTGTTTCGACTGCAGCCACCAAATCATCAGTGATCACAGAGGGCCGGCCAGAGCGTTCTTCGTCATGGACGTTTTGGCTGCCATTTTTAAACTCTCTAACCCATTGTCGCACTTTACCCTCACTCATTGCATTCAAGCCATAAACTTCTGTTAACTGACGATGAATTTCTGCAGCTGATAGGCTTCTCGCGGTCAAAAAACGTATCACTGACCGTATCTCACACGCGGCGGACGATTCAATAATCGTAAACATCATAAAGTAGCACAGCGATGCGTACACGTCTGCTACAGAGCTGCAACTTGCATTAGTGTGAACGGGAAGGATGCCGGCAAGAGGCGCGGAGGCTTGTTGCGGCGTCCGCGCGAACTACGGGACTATACGCGCGAACGGCCCTTACTTAAAAAACAACCCTCGTATCTGTAGTTCGGCTCCCAATCAGTGGACGACGGACACTTTTGTATAAGTATTGTCTGAGGGATTTGAGAAACCCTGTAACCATTTGCTAGTGACAGAATTTGTACAGATGGTAGCGCTGTTAACACGCCTGCGTAATGAGACTGTCCATTCAGAATATTACCCTTCCATTTTCATTAAGAACTTTAATATTACATCGTATCTCACTGTGGCATCGCTATCTCTCTCAGCAATGTATTTTAGCTTTTCAATTACTGAGAACAATCAAAAACACGCTGCTCTTTTCACAGCGACAAGGGTAGTCCTCACTCATTTACTCAAATGTACAATGTGAGAATGTAATTTCCGGACAGTATTCAACATATATGTAATCTCGTAGAAAGCTTCACAATACTTCTGTTTATCGGAAACTAGCTGCAAAACATTTTCAACTGAATATTTCTGCCATTCTCATGACAAGAGTGACATTACACTACGTGTGTTTGAAATATTGACGTTGTACGTAGAATAGATTTAACAGTATGTTCTTACGGAACGTATTCTTAGATTTCACGGTGCTTAGTACTTGAATACATGACATGATCACATTCCGATTATGTAATTTGCCAAAAATTATTACCTGAAAATAACTTTTTTGATGATACACAACTTTCTAACTAAATTACTGCGTGTACCGGATACTGTGAGTAGAAGGAAACATGTTCTTGTAGATAAACTGTAATTTCAAAGCGAAACATTTTGGCTGGCGACAGTCAGAAAAATGATAAATTGTTAGGCTCGTAGATGGAAGCGCAGAAGATGGATCCCAGATAAAGTCTTTCCGATTTTTACGTGCGTCTTCAAGATCACTGATGCTGTTCACCCAAGTTCTATGAGGAACATGATCGCCTAAGGTTTATCGCAAAATCGAAGAACTAAAGACAAGTTTTATCAAGAATACGGTCGCCTAAGGTTTGTAGCAAAGGCAAAAACCAAAGACTGAGCTCCTATCTGCCAATGTTTTTCCGTCAAAAATAGGCATCCATGGTGGTAATTCAGTATCATTTGAATGACCTAAAGAAAAAAATTAATAATAGGATGAAACTTTTTGAAATCCTCTGAACACTTTAGCTAATATTGGCCCCGTCCTTATGAGAATGGGGAGCAATTTCGTCGAGAACAAGTAAAGAAACAACTTAAATGTTGAATTTAGTGAAAGAAAACAGACTGGCTATCTTAGTGGAATAATAAATCAGCTATCAAGGGTAAGGATAGTTTAAAAACAATGTCTTATACGAGGCATGGTCCCAATGTAGATGGTACAGTCTTGCCTTTCTCAGTCCTGAGAACCAACTCACGCAACCAGTTGTGAGATGAGCTGCAATATGGACTTGGAATTCAAATTGTTATTCGACATGACATTTGGGTTGTACATGGATTTTTCAAACGCTTCAATATGTTATAGTGACTGAATAACTTAAGCTTGTGTCATATTGAGAGGCATCATCTTGTGTTGCGAAAGAAGAATCATATTTTGTTCCCTACTTGTTATTAACATGTGTAATGAGACATCAAGCGACAGTCCAAAAAACTAGAAATGTGAATATTTCAGGGTCTTCACAACTGAGACATTCAACACAAATGCTTTTAGTAGGTGTATATTCCCATTGTGATACGCGGGTCCCGTAGGTTCCAGGTGGAACGTCTTTCCTGCATGCTTTATACGGTTTAGGCTCGGTGTCAGTTCTTTCCTCGGATGGCCTCTTTCTCGAGTGCCTCCGCTGGGAGGGGGTTTCAGCTGTTATTCGAGAAAATAATGAGAAGGCCTACTGCAGAGTGCAAAATTTGTGCTATACTATTTCGCTACACCGCCGTGATGAGTTCTGTCGGGGAGGTAGGCAAATGGTGTTCTTCCTTTTTTCACACTCTCAGAGCGTCACACGGGGCTCTCTTAACTTAAGATGTTGTCTGGTGTTGACGGGTGCGGCGACAGAACACACAAGGGCACCCCAGCGATGATTTGTCGGTCACTTGGCAGCCATACGTCGGTAGGAAGTCGTTAGTAAGCGCTCACGTGGCGAATACCATTATTATTTTATTATGTAACAGCTTAGAGGACGTCAATTCACTGTTACTTCTCAAATAGCGAGCAACAACACTGAGATGCGAAGTCCGCCGAAAGTGCAATAAATATTGTAATGGAAAGACGGTAGGACAGACGTGGTGAGTAACGTTGGTGACCGCTGACATGTTGGTTAATGTGCGACTCACTGATCGTTTATCCCAAGAGCATCTTCCATGGCCACATCTCGGCGCAACGCGATGTGCGTGATCAATAAGCCATGTTACTATGAGGCCAATATTCACAAATGGAAATCGATTAAGAAGCGCAGTAATTATCAACTGTAGAAACCGGATGGCTTAATCAGTCCAACATAGTGATTCAAATATAGCAATCAGTTATATGAAAACCGTAATCATTCGTCTGTCCTAATGAAATAATAATATTTATGGGGAAACTCAGAAATTACCATCGTGGTCCTTCCTTATTCTGCATGCAGTCAATACCAGGCTACATAAAATTATTTTGCTTTCTTGCATTTGCGAGAACATCTTTTTATTTCAGTTTAATCTCTGACGAACCTTCGCACTGTATAGTGTTTCTTCCTTTTCGCTGTACTATATATTAGTCTTCGCTGTCTGGCGTTCTTTGACACTTTCGAATTTACGTTTCGCCACAATCTCCGCTCATGGAGGTCTTCCAGTCACATTATCTTGATGTTGATGAGCAGCTTTTCCTCCAGAACACTGCATACCGTCAGTGACACCATCCAGTCTAACGCCTGACAGCCTCAGAAACTTCTCATCCGCTGTTCTAATGACGTTCATTGGTTAATTTTTTGGCCTGTCAAAGAATTAAGCGGTGATAATTGAAATATGAAATATATTTACGATGGTATGTAAAACTGTGTTAGGTAACCCACTGCTGATAAGAATAATATGCAGAAGAATAGAGCAGAGGTCGTGTTAAATAATGAACAGTTTAGCTTCCGGAAATGTAAAGGCATTAGAGGGGTTATGCTGATCTTGCACTTAGTAATGGAAGCAAGACTTAAGAAAAATCAAGCCACATTAATAGGATTTGTGGTCCTAGAAAAAGCGTTCGACAATGTAAAATGGTGCAAGAAGAACAGGAATAAGTTATATTGAAAGACGAATAATATACAATATGTACAAGATGCAAGAGGAAACTACGTGAATAGAAGACCAAAAACGAAGTGCTCAGACTAGAGAGGGAGTAAAGTAGAGATGTCTGTCTCTCCGCCGGCCGAAGTGGCCGAGCGGTTCTAGGCGCTACAGTCTGGAACCGCGCGACCACTCCGGTCGCAGGTTCGAATCCTGCCTCGGGCAGGGACGTGTGTAATGTCCTTAGGTTAGTTGGGTTTAATTAGTTCTAAGTTCTAGGGGACTGATGACCTCAGCAGTTAAGTCCCATAGTGCTCAGAGCCATTTGAACCATCTGTTGAATGGAATGAAGAGTCCAAAGAGGACAGAATGTGGACAGAAAGGCAAGCAAAGAAACACGAAGGAAATGAGAAGTACCAGAAATGTTAGCTACAGACTTAGCATCAAAACTGAGGACCTTGTAGAAGATAAGGTGAAGGAATTCTATCGGTCGTGAAATTCAAATCACAGTGAAAATCCGATGAAGCTTTGCTCAGGTACTCGCATGTTGCGCAGTGTCTCTAATATACCCGTCGATCGCGTCACATGGTTCTGTCCTGAGGGCACAATGAGCACGTTAAGATGCCTAAGAACAGAATCTCCCTTCAGGTAAGAAGTGCATGCTGTCATTCGATTTCTTCCGATTTCATGAAGTCTCCTTTACGCAACAGCCATGCATAACAGCAAACCGTGGCAATAGTGAAGGAATTTTGAAGGAGAATGTACAGACGTTCACGACGCAAGCGGTTAGGAAAGAATGAAAGTGTCAACCGATGGTCTTGTTCAGCTAACAGATCACGCGATTCGAGAAACCGTCAGAACAAGCGAAGGGGAAGGCAGGCATCAGGCATTTTCCTTCTTCATGACAATGCTGGGCCGCACACTGCAGCTACAACAAAGACACTCTTACAGCACTGTCCATGGGAAGAATTTGATGACACACCATACAGCCCGGACTTGGCTCCCTCTGCTTTTCATCTCATTGCTCACATGAACCGCTGGCTATGAAGACAACGTTTTGGCACAGACAACGCAGAGAATTGGCGGAAAGCACAGGCGGCTGTCTGCTACGACGAGGATGTTTTAAAGTTGGCACCTTGCTACGACAAATATACAAATCGGAGCTGCGACTATTTAGGGAACTGGGTGGAAGGTGTAGCTAACTGTTGCAAATAAAACGTTTTTGATTTTCACTGTGGTTTCGCGACTGATTGGACCTAGCGCAGGCAAAGAGGGCGCTCTTCGCTAAACAGGATCCTTCCTGGCATTCTCGCTGGAGTCCATAGCGTGCGGCTCCTCATCGACGGACAGTTCCAGCCTAAGATGCGATGACTTGGAGCCTTTGAAATAGTGATCCGGCCTTTGTTATTGCAGGACAAGTACAATATTTTGTCCTACATCTGAAGATAAGATTTTAAAGTACCGAAACCGGTCGTAGACTGAATAAATCACTATTGCAACTGAAGCGGATGTCTTGTATCAATAAAACAAGTCTACTAGTATCAAGCATAGGCTTTGAGGAAGAAAATTCTGAGAATGTACGTCAGCAGAAGCACTGAGTGGAAGTAAATGATGGACTATGGGAAAACCAGAAAAAAGGACACTCGAATCACTTGAATTTTTGTGTTACTGAAGGTTGCTAAAAATTACTCGGAGTGATAAGAAATGAGGTTTTCAGTAGAATTTGCGAGGAAAGGGACAGATGGGAAACCGTGCTAGAGGAAAGGTGTCAACTGATCCGGGAATATCTTCCATGATACAAGACGGAGCAGTAGAGATAAAAATCTGTAGGGCTTATACAGACAGGAATACAACAGCAGCACATGTTACTTCGAGATGGACAGCTTTGCACAAGAGAGCCGTCGCGGGCCACATCAAACAAGCCAGAAAGTGACAAAAATAATAGAAAAGTTCTGCGACCTACGCAGTGTATCAGAGTAAGGTGCTATTCTATTTTCTGAAAATGTACACTACTGGCCATTAAAATTGCTACACCACGAAGATGACGTGCTACAGACGAGAAATTTAACCGACAGGAAGAAGATGCTGTGATATGCAAATGATTAGCTTCTCAGAGCAATCACACAAGGTTGGCGCCGGTGGCGATACTACAACGGCTGACATGAGGAAAGTTTCCAACCGATTTCTCATACACAAACAGCACTTGACCGGCGTTGCCTGGTGAAACGT
The DNA here is from genome assembly GCF_023898315.1 of Schistocerca nitens. NCBI lineage: Eukaryota > Metazoa > Arthropoda > Insecta > Orthoptera > Acrididae > Schistocerca > Schistocerca nitens. Next base: position 518,849,683 of record NC_064615.1, on the reverse strand, counting down.
TGTTGTGATGCCTTGTGTAAGGAGGAGAAATGCGTACCATCACGTTTCCGACTTTGATAAAGGTCGGATTGTAGCCTATCGCGATTGCGGTTTATCGTGTCGCGACATTGCTGCTCGCGTTGGTCAAGATGCAATGACTGATAGCAGAATATGGAATCGGTGGGTTGAGAAGGGTAATACGGAACGCCATGCTGGATCCCAACGGCCTCGTATCACTAGCAATGGAGACGACAGGCCTCTTATCCGCATGGCTGTAACGGATCGTGCAGCCACGTCTCGATCCATGAGTCAACAGATGGGGACGTTTGCAAGACAACAACCATCTGCACGAACAGTTCGACGACTTTTGCAGCAGCATGGACCATCAGCTCGGAGATCATGGCTGCGGTTACCCTTGACGCTGCATCACAGACAGGAGCGGCTGCGATGGTGTACTCAACGACGAACCTGGGTGCACGAATGGCAAAACGTCATTTTTTCGGATGAGTCCAGGTTCTGTTTACAGCATCGTGATGGTCGCATCCGTGTTTGACGACATCGCGATGAACGCACATTGGAAGCGTGTATTCGTCATCGCCATACTGGCGTATCACCCGGCGTGATGGTATGGGGTGCCACTGGTTACACGTCTCGGTCACCTCTTGTTCGCATTGATGGCACTTTGAACAGTGGACGTTACATTAAAAAAAAAGTGGTTCAAATGGCTCTGAGCGCTATGGGACTTAACATCTGTGGTCATCAGTCCCCTAGAACGTAGAACTACTTAAACCTAACTAACCTAAGGACATTACACACATCCATGCCCGAGGCAGGATTCGAACCTGCGCCCGTAGCGGTCACGCGGTTCCAGACGTTACATTTCAGATGTGTTACGACCCGTGGCTCTACCCTTCATTCGATCCCTGCGAAACCCTACATTTCAGCAGGATAATGCACGACCGCATGTTGCTGGTCCTGTACGGGCCTTTCTGGATACAGAAAATGTTCGACTGCTGCCCTAGCCAGCACATTCTCCAGATCTCTCACCAACAGAAAACGTCTGGTCAATGGTGGTCGAGCAACTGGCTCGTCACAGTATGCCAGTCACTACTGTTGATGAACTGTGGTATCGTGTTGAAGCTGCATGGGCAGCTGTACCTGTACACGCCATCCAAGCTCTGTTTGACTCAATGCTCAAGCGTATCAAGGCCGTTATTACGGCCAGAGGTGGTTGTTCTGTGTACTGATTTCTCAGGATCTATGCACCCAAATTGCGTGGAAATGTAATCACATGTAAGTTCTAGTATAATATATTTGTCCAATGAATACCCGTTTATCATCTGCATTTCTTCTTGGTGTAGCAATTTTAATGGCCTGTAGTTTATTAAGCTTTGCGACCACTTTGTGAAGACCTCGTTATTTGATGTTTAATAGAAGAAAATATTTATTGCTTTCATTGAAATGAAATAATGGTTGAGAATTATCGTCCTAACAATTAATAACGCAACATATGACAGTTAGCAGATTGGAGGGTGCTTCATTTGGCGAATTTGAACACAGCTAAGGCATTGCTAATTGAATCGCTGAGACTACTGGAATTATTGCTGCAACGGAAGGTTCCTCAAATTGATGCAGGATGTCTGTTTATCCGACGTTCCTTTATTTACTGTTGGAAGCTGCAAAGATCGGCTTTCAGGCTCAGCGCTGTGTATGGAGTGAACTTCCATGTCATATCCTTTACCGTTTTTCAGCTGCTCTCGTAAACAGGAGATGAATGCGTCCCGAAGGCTTTTGCGAGGTGAAAGGCCTTGGAAAGCGCTTGAGCTCGCGCAAAGTTTGCGTCTACCGTGTGGCGGTTAGGCTCACAGCACTGCTGGCACAACTTCGCCGAGGACCGACCTGGGAGGGAAGCAGCAAATGTGGCGCCTTCCAAGCTATTCTCAGTAGACTCCTCTTTCATTTACGCGACGGTATCTATCGTCATGGTTTCGCGACACAGCACAATGTGTTTTTAAACGTTATTCCTGCACACGCAAAGCGGAAAATAATCCTATTTTTTAATTCACGGAATTGTTACAACTGGACTGATTAATCAGTTTGCAACATGGTCTCCGTTATGATCATTAATGTTGGTGCCATCGATAATGACTTGCTATTATTTACCTATAAGATAAAATAGAAGTAAAGAATTCGTAAATAAATAAATGAAAGGAATGCTTTACGATAAGTAATAAGAATGCATGGAAATCAGAAAAGAGGCAATGGATTTTGACTATCGTAATGACCTTTCCATAAACAGGTATTAAAAAAATTCATTAGTAAGGGTGCTCATAATTCATAGCCAAAATACTAACCATCGCACTGTGCAGTTAGATACTATATACTGACTAACGAGAGCATAATAGATCTGAAGGCCGAGATACATTTTTCCCATAAATGAATTTGACGGAACATTAAACACAAATGGGGCGCCTTGAATTATACCAGTAAACACTCTGAGATCATCGCTTGAACTTGCACAAAGGATCCTCATACAGTGAATATCACTGCATTTCAAGGCCATCCTATAGTTCGTAATGCCTAACGAAACACACATAACATGATTACATGACGGAAATATAAGCACGCATCAAGCCAAACACTCTGCAGTCCTATTCTGAGCAACTTGAATAGCTGAAACTTGATGGACGTACTAATGCTGATAATATTGGTATTAGTAAAAAGAATAGAATAGGTGCCCAAGTGATTTTGCACGGCCTCTCAGTCTTTTGCGGATGCGTATTGAATTTCACGGTTACGAACGCAGGCGTAATGGTTGGGTTACGGTGGCTGTAGTACGTGGTACTACAGTAGGCACAGTAGCTGGCCTTGAGACTTTTAACAGTCGAGAGAGTATTGCGTATCGGACATTTCAAATTTGTGAGGTCTACAATAGAGACATGGTGCATCTTACTACACGTCTATAATGCCGTTTTTCCGGCTGTTTGAACTCGATGCTGACTATAGGTAAACTTCGAGCCGCGTAAGAGCTCACAACAGAGTCTTTGCACCAACTGAATGAAAACAAAGAACAAACTGGCGGAAGTGTGTGTGACTCGCGAAAACGCAAAATAGCGAGAGTTGGACTTACCTCTGTGTAAGTCAGAGATGCTCCAGCTTTTCAAAGAGGATCCTTACTTTTTCAATGCAACTCTAAGTGGAATTCTAGAACTAATCAGAAGATATTCATATCTTTAAACAGACCAAAGGCAATACAAACGTCTAAAGTGAGACACGCAGAAAATGCAAAATGGCTAAGCAGGAATAGCCAGAGGAAAAATGTAAGAATATGTTAACAGAAGCATATATTACTAGCGGAAAGGCAGATACCACATGCAGGAAAATGAAAAAGTTCTTTGAAGAAGAGAGAAGTAGCCGTATGCATATCAACCCACTACTAAGCAAACAAGGGAAAGCTGATAGAAAGGAGGAGTTATAGAGGGGGGTATACAAACAAAAGTAGTTTGAGGACAATATTGTAGAAATGGAAGAGGACGTAGATAAAGATGAGATGGCAGACACAATATTTCGAGAAGGATTTGACAGAGCACTGAAAGACCTAAGTCGAAACAAGATCCCTGGAGTAGATGACATTCCCTCAGAGCCACGGGTATCCCTGGGGAGCCACCAATGACAATCCTACTCCACCTGTGTGTCCTAGACATATAAGACAGGCGAAGTACCCTCAGACTTGACGAATACTGTAATATTTACAATTCCAAAGAAAGCAGGCACAGTCACATGTGAATATTACCGAACTATCTGTTTAAAACGTAACGGTTGCAAAACAGTTACACGAGTTCCTTAAAGGAGAGTGAACAAAATTGGTAGAAGCCGAGGACGACGTCAGTTTGGATTCCGGTGAAATGTAGGAACATGCGAGGCAATATTGACCCTACAACTTCTCTTAGAAGAGAGGTTAAGGTAAGGGAAACCTACGTTTATAGCATTTGTAGACTCAGAGAAAGCTTTTGACAATTTTGGCTAAAATATACTCTTTAAAATTCTGAAGGTAGCAGGGGGAACATACAGGGGGCGAAGGGCTATTACGGCTTGTACAGACCGAACGATGCGGCGCAGTGGTTAGCACACTGGACTCGTATTCTGGAGGACGACACTTCAAACCCGCACCTGGCTATCCTGATTTAGGTTATCCATGATTTCCCTAAATCGTCAAGCAAATGCTGGAATGGTTCCTTTGAAAGGGCACGGCCGACTTTCTTCCCCATCCTTCCCTAATACGCTGGGACCGATGGCCTCGCTGTTTGGTCCTCTCCCCCGAATCAACCAACCAGCCAAACAAAGACTTGCACAGAAACCATACCGTAGTTATAAGAGACGAGTGCTACAAAAGAGAGCACTGGTTGAGAAGGGAGCGAGACAGTGTTGTAGTCTATTCTTGATGTTATGTAATCTGTACACTGAGCAAGTAATAAAGGAACCAAAGAAAAGAATTGGAGTAGGAGTTAAAGATCACGGAGAAGATGACATTGTAATTCTGTCAGAGACACCAAAGCACTTAGAAGGACTTGAATGGAATGGACAGTGTATTGATGTACACTGATCAGCCAGAACATTATGACCACCTTCCTAATAGCCGGTATGTCCACCTTTGGCACGGATAATAGTGGTACGTCGTAGCATGGAAGCAATGAGGCCTTGGTAGGTCGCTGCAGAGAGCTGGAAACACATATGCACATACAAGTCATCTTCCTATAAATTCCGGGGATGGAGCGATGAGCTCTGACGTCACGTTCAGTCACATCCGCTGTAGAGTGAAAATATTATTCTGGAAACATCCCCCAGGCTGTGGCTAAGCCATATCTCCGCAATATCCTTTCTTTCAGGAGTGCTAGTTCTGCAAGGTTCTCAGGAGAGCTCCTGTAAAGTTTGGAAGGTAGGAGACGAGGTACTGGCAGAAGTGAAGCTGTGAGGACGGGGCATGAGTCGTGCGTTGGTAGCTCAGTTGGTAGAGCACTTGCCCGCTAAAGGCAAAGGTCCCGAGTTCGAGTCTCAGTCCGGCACACAGTTTTAATCTGCCAGGAAGTTGCACATCCCAGATGTGTTTGGTCGGGTTCAGATCTGGCGAGGTGGGGCCCAGCACATCAATTGGAACTCGCCACTGTGTTCCTTGAACCACTCCATTACACTCCTGGCCTTGTGATGTGACGTGTTATCCTGTTGAAAATTGCCCCTGCCTTCGGGAAGTATAATCATCTTGCAGGGGTGTACGTGGTCTGCAACCAGTATAGTACACTCCTTGGCCATCACGGTGCCTTGTACGAACCCCATTGAACCCATGGATATCCACGGTAATGTTCCCCAGAGCATAATGGAGCCATCGCTAGCTTGTCCCCGTCCCACAGTAAGGTGTCAAGGAGCTGTTCCCCTGGAAGACGACAGATTCGCTGCGTCCCATCGGCATGTTGAAGACGGTATTTGGATTCGTCAGACCACGCAACGCTCCACCACTGCGCCAACGTCCAGTGTCGATGGTCACGTGCTCGTTTCAGTCTTAGTTGCCGATCTCATGGCGTTAACACTGGCACCTGCGTGGGTCGTCGGCGGTGGAGGCCCATCGTTGGAGTATTCAGCGTACTGCGTGTTCGGACACACTTGCACCCTGCCCATCATTAAAGTTTGATGTTAGTAATTCCCCCGCGCTTCGCCGCCTGTCACGTTTTACCAGACGTCTGGACGTGCCGAGCCTCCCGCCCATCACAATCTGCCCTCGGTCAAACTCAGATACATCGCGCGCCCTCTCGTCCTGCACACGGACAGCACACTCACTAATTCTAGAAGCACCGTGCGTGTGTCTGACTAGCAGTCAGTCCTCGCCAGCTAACACAGCTATCGCCTAGACGTCTTTACATCGATAATACGAGTAGGTCGGTGGTCAAACGTTATGGCTGACCAGTGTAAGAAGAATATTAACAGAAGCCAAACAAGGATAATGGAATGCAGTCGAATAAATCATGCGATGGTAAGGAAATTAGTTTAGCAAATGAGATACTCAAATCAGTAGCCGGGTTGCGCTTTTTGGGTAGTGAACTAAATGATGAGGCCAAACTAGAGACGATGAAAAGTATAGACTGGCAACGGCAAGGAAAGCGACTCTGAAAAAAAGAAATTTGTTGATATCGAATAAGAATTTGAGTGTTAGGATGTCTTTTCTGAGTGTATTTGTCTGGAGTGTAGCCTTGTATGGAAGTGAAACGTAGATGATAAGCAGTTCAGACGAGAAGAGAACAAAAGTTTTTGAATTTCGGTGCTGCAGAAGAATTCAGAAGATAGGTCATGTAAGTAAGGAGCAGGTAATGAATGAAACTGGGGAGAAAAGAAATTTTTGGCACAATTTGACTAAAAGAAGGGATCGATTGGCAGAAAACGTTGTGAGAGATCGAGGGGTCGTCATTTTATATTGGAGGTAGGGGGGGGGGGGGGTAAATGTTATGTAGAGGGAGACTAAGTGACAGTAAACAGGTTCAAAAGGATGTAGGTTGCGGTAATTTAATTATCCAGAGATGGAAAGGCTTGTACAAGATACATTACTGGCCATTAAAATTGCTACACCACGAAGATGACGTGCTACAGACGCGAAATTTAATCGACAGGAAGAAGATGCTGTGATATGCAAATGATTAGCTTTTCAGAGCATTCACACAAGGTTCGTGCCGGTGGCGACACCTACAACGTGCGGACATGAGGAACGTTTCCAACCGATTTCTCATACACAAACAGCAGTTGACCTGCGTTGCCTGGTGAAACGTTGTTGTGATGCCTCGTGTAAGGAGGGGAAATGCGTACCCCCACGTTTCCGATTTTGATAAAGGTCGGATTTTAGCCTATCGCGATTGCCGTTTATCGTATCGCGACATTGCTGCTCGCGTTGGTCGAGATCCAATGACTAGCAGTGGAGATGACAGGCCTCTTTTCCGCATGGCTGTAACGGATCGTGCAGCCACGTCTCGATCCCTGAGTCAACAGATGGGGACGTTTGCAAGACAACAACCATCTGCACGAACAGTTCGATGACGTTTGCAGCAGCATTGGACTATCAGCTCGGAGACCATGGCTGCAGTTACCCTTGACGCTGCATCACAGACAGGAGCAGCTGCGATGGTGTACTCAACGACGAACCTGGGTGCACGAATGGCAAAACGTCATTTTTTCGGATGAATCCAGGTTCTGTTTACAGCATCATGATGGTCGCATCCGTGTTTGGCGACAACGCGGTGAACGCACATTGGAAGCGTGTATTCGTCATCGCCATACTGGTGTATCACCCGGTGTGATGGTATGGGGAGCCATTGGTTACACGTCTCGGTCACCTCTTGTTCGCATTGACGGCACTTTGAACAGTGGACGTTGCACTTCAGGATTCGAACCTGCGCCCATAGCGGTCACGCGGTTCCAGACGTTACATTTCAGATGTGTTACGACCCGTGGCTCTACCCTTCATTCGATCCCTGTGAAACCCTACATTTCAGCAGGATAATGCACGACCGCATGTTGCAGATCCTGTACGGGCCTTTCTAGATACAGAAAATGTTCGATAGTTGCCCTGGCCAGCACATTCTGCAAATCTGTCACCAACTGAAAACGTCTGGTCAATAGTGGCCGGGAAACTGGCCCGTCACAATACGCCAGTCACTACTCTTGACGAACTGTGGTATCGTGTTGAAGCTGCATGGGCAGCTGTACCTGTACACGCCATCCAAGCTCTGTTTGACTCAATGCCCAGGCGTATCAAGGCCGTTATTACGGCCAGAGGTGGTTGTTCTGTGTACTGATTTCTCAGGATCTATGCACCCAAATTGCGTGAAAATGTAATCACATGTAAGTTCTAGTATAATATATTTGTCCAATGAATACCTGTTTATCATCTGCATTTCTTCTTGGTGTAGCAATTTTAATGGCCAGTAGTGTAGAGTAGCAAGGAGAGCTGCATCAAACTAGCCTTTGCAGTTCAGGCCACAACAACAACAAAGTTTCTGGAATTAGCAACCACTTTTCACAATATTACATAAGTGCTGGATTCAACGTGAAACTATCCTTCAGGTTACCTGCCTTGCCTACCTGCACAGGCACCACCTCACTTCATCATTTTTTTCGGAACCTGCCATCGCTAATGCCTCATTGAAGGTTCTGTAAAAAGGGTAACCACTTGGTACGACAGTGGGCTAATTTATGGATCATGGCAGGCATTTAATAGTTCTGATTGATGTGACTGTATAGGATCTCCCTGGTAGACTGTGAAACCACTCAGCAAATCTCCTCATTTTTCGTCCGGTTATTCTTCTTTTTCCTGGTGTTATGCGACAGCTTATTCGCAAACTGTCACCCACATGGTCAATAAAGTCGATACTTTACGCTGCATCATAACTGCAGACAGTGTCCAATGCTACCAGTGACATCCCAACTAATTACTTCTTCTCATCCTTTTATTACAGTGAGGAGTCTATTACTTTCTACAGCCTTGAAAGCCTCCTGGCTGGCTCCGGCGACATGGAAGTTTACTTAAAAGGATACACGTAAACGCGTTGAGAGCTGAGAGCTGACCTTCAGAGCTGGTAGTTAGTGTAAAATTTACTTCGGCCTATCTCCGTACACCGGGCAGTCCAATGTCCGGCCTATCTTCGTGAAACTCCATTGTACAACGCCTAAAGAAAGCCTTTTGGAAAGATAACATGTATAGTCAAGTGGAGACGCCAGAATAAGAGAAGCGTGGGATCTGCCGTTACTTGCGGTCTCTGCACGAGAGACTGTTAGTTTAAAATCCTTGCAACTAGCTCTCTGATTAGTTCACAAAAATTATTTGTGTACAATATGTGCTTTCCCACATATGTCTGCATGCACACCGTTTGATAGGCTGTGGTTTGAAACCAGTCATGGAGTGGGAGAGATGTTCTGCCTTCCTCCGCACGCTAGACCATCACCGGTAAATCATGACAAAAACTGCGAGAGTAGGAGTTTATTTAAGCTATTTACAAAATTATTGTTGGTCGAAACTCGCAAGGTCTGTTGAAATTGGCTGGCGAGATGGCTACACTGTTAGAAACAGCCATGTTTGAGAAAGATAAGCCAGGGAAAACTTGCAGACACACGACCAAAGATATACAGGTTGCCTGGAGATGGAAGGGTGAAGACGGACTGCGAGGGGAGCAATGAGAGGTGACTTACTGTCGTAAATGAGGATGCTTCCACATCAGTGCTCAGTACAGAAGGTGAGCTGGACTCAGAATCTCTAACTGTTACTGCCTCAATCTTCCATCTTTGCACTGAATAGGTGTGGTGAGGATGAGCCGGTGGTGCAATGACCAGGACGAGGGGGACACGAGAACGGTTAACGTTCATCAGGTTTTAAACGCAGTTTTAACGTTCTTAACCAGCTAGTAGATTCCACCTACTGGCGTTCGTACTTATTTCTGCAGCTTCTTTCTTTAAAACATTAACCGTTCTTGCAGTTGTTGGTTGACTCCACGATTTAGTTTCATATTTATGTTTTTATTGTGTTCACCCATCGGTGCCAAAGTAAAAATTCACGATTACCAGCCTTGTCCATTTATTAAATGTTCACTTCATTATCTCACTCGATTATTTATATGTTGATGCTTTACTGCAATAAATCAAATTGCTGCAGTGACCGCTTGTTTCTGTTGTACACAGATGAGCTTCTTCGTTGATATATCCACGTATGGTATGGTCCCTGTATTTTCATGCTTGATTGGGCCATCCCTAATAGCTACTATTCAATAAGACTTTTCCGTTGCGCGACATTATTTACTTCCTCACATTAAGAAAAATGGGACTTAAGCACCTTAGCGGTCTGCTAAACGGTTCACCCAGCACCTAACATTGGTGTTACCCCATATCTGCACAGGGTCGGCATGTCTGTCTCGATCTGGTACTTTTTCTGCGTCTTGTGTTATGCAGTGTGAAAATGTGAGAACGTTTTAGAAATATTAACAAATTATTGTAACTGCGGCAGGACTTGGGCACAAGCCCAATATTCACCTAGTCGAATGTGGGAAATCGCCTAAAAACGACGTCCTACTCACCTCCATTAACTAAAATTTTTCTGCATTTAATGAAAGCTGCTATTCATCACACCAACAAGAAAGTCATCTTCTATCCTCCTACAGTCACCTAACGACACCTTCCCATACACCACAGGATCATCTGCAAACAGCCGCCGATTGCTGCTCACCCTCTCCACCAGCCACAATAATATTGGTCCTGTCACACTTCCTGGGGCACTCCAGACGATACTCTTGTCTCTGATGCCTACTCGCCTTCGTGGTCAACATAGTGAGTTTTATTAATTAAGTCTTCGGGTGACTCACATTTCTTCGTTAAGAGACTGAGTGGAAGACCACGTCAAACGCCTTCCGAAAATCCAGGGCTATTGAACCAGCTGGTTGCCCTTCATCCATAGTTCGCAGGATGTGCAAAAAAAGGGCAAGCTGAGCTTTAAGACGACTTTCTACACGACTGAGTCACAATAATCGCCAGCAGGTGTGGCCGGGTGGTTCTAGAGGCCTTAGCCTGGAACCGCGCGACCGCTACGGTCGCAGGTTCGAATCCTGTCTCAGGCATGGATGTGTGTGATGTCCTTAGGTTAGTTAGGTTTAAGTAGTTATAAGTTCTAGAGGACTGATGATCTCAGCTCTAAAGTCCCATAGTGCTCAGAGCCATTTGAACCATCACATTAATGTCCTCACAGCTAATGTTCTAAAAATGGTTCAAATGGCTCTGAGCACTATGGGACTCAACATCTTAGGTCATAAATCCCCTAGAACGTAGAACTACTTAAACCTAACTAACCTAAGGACATCACACACAGCCATGCCCGAGGCAGGATTCGAACCTGCGACCGTAGCAGTCCCGCGGTTCCGGACTGCAGCGCCAGAACCGCTAGACCACCGCGGCCGGCTAGCTAATGTTCTACTTCAACGTCCGATAACCCCTTACAGGGGGCAGATGGCAGCACTATCAGTGGAGCGTATATAAGGCGTGTTGGGTGGACGCGAAAACAGTGCAGTTGTTGTCGTAATGTGGAAATGGAGCATTTGTGTGTGAAATCTTATGGGACTTAACTGCTAAGGTCATCAGTCCCTAAACTTACACACTACTTAACCTAAACCACCCTAAGGACAAACACACACACACATGCCCCAGGGAGGACTCGGACCTCCGCCGGGACCAGCCGCACAGTCCATGACTGCAGCGCCCGAGACCGCTCGGCTAATCCCGCGCGGCAATGCGGAAATGGAGCGAGTTGTTTGATGTTCAAAAGGGCACCACCATTGGCTTTCGGGCGAAGAGTGGAAGTATTTCCAAAACTGCTAAGTTTGTGAACTGTCCGTGTGCCGCCGTCCTTAAAGGACACCGTGCATTGCAAATTGGTGCTATCCAAAACCTGTGCCGACTCAGCTGTGGTCCCCCATGGGCCATAGAAGACAGGGATGAACAGGTGCTGCGGAGATGTGTACGGCGAATAGAAGTACAGCTGTTGAATATCTGACCGCTCAAATGAACCAAGAGGTTACCAACAGTGTCTTCTCAACGAGCGTTCAGCGGAAGTTAGTGTTGCTGGGTGTCCACTGAAGGCACTCATACTAACTGCTGTTCATCACCGAGCGAGGTGGCGTAATGGTTAGCACATTGGACTCGCATTCGGGAAGACGATGGTTCAGACCTGCGTCCAGCCATCCTGACTGATTTTCCTAAATCGCTTCAGGCAAATGCCAGGATGGTTCCTTTGAAAGGGCACTGCCGACTTCCTTTCCAATCCTTCTCTAATCCGAAGGGACCGATGACCTCACTGTTTGGTCCCTTCCTCCCCAAACTAACCAACCAACCAACCAACCAATTGCTGTTCGTCGGCGACAAAGGCTGGAATTTGCACACCAGTACCGCAATTGGACGTCCACTGAATGGTGACATGTAGCCTTTAACAGACGAATCACGTTGTATGATCCATCGGACCGATGGCTTTGGTGTGTATTGCGTAAAACGTTTGAAAGCAAACACTCTGCTACAATTGTCGGAAGGGTCCAGGAGGAGGGCATTACGTGGGTGATCTCGTCATTCTGGAACGTACAATGGATCAACACAAGTTGGGGATCATGTCCACCCTTACATGCAGTTTATTTTTCCTCTGCATAATGGCATCTACCTGCAGGACAATGCAACGTGTAACACAGCTCGTAGTGTAGGTCTGTGATTCGAAAAGCACCGTACTCTCCTGGCCACCAAACTCCCCGGATTTAAGTTCAATAGAGAATCAGTGGGACCACCTCGAGCGGGTGTTTGCTCAATAGGTCCTCAACCGAGGAAATTCTGACATCTTAGTCAGTTTTAAGATAAAAAAAATGAGAGTACTCAAAGCGAAGAGCGATATTCTACAATTAACAGGTCTGTAAAAGGAAGAGGTCTTATACAAGATGGTGTAGTCCCTTTCAGCAAACGTAGAAAAGACAGATTATCAAATTTTGGGCTGAAAAATTCCTTTTTTAGGCACCAGATGGCCAAGGCACTGGAGTCAGTATCTTCCAGAACTTCTCTGACACACTTCCTGCATGTCTCGCAGGGGTCCGCCCTGCAAGTTGTGGTTATTCAGGCTTTCGACAGGTGGTCACAGTAATGTCACTGGACCGCGTAAATCCATGTTGATTTGCGGACGGAGGCTTTTTCATGTAAAGGTTCAAAGATGGTACAAATGGCTCTAAGCACTATGGGACTTAACATCTGACGTCATCAGTCCCATAGACTTAGAAGTACTGAAACCTAGCTAACCTAAGGACACCACACACATCCATGCCCGAGGCAGCATTCGAACCTGCGACCGTTGCAGCAACGCGGTTCTGGACTGAAGCGCCTAGAACCACTCGGCCACAGCGGCCGGCTGTAAAGGAAATTTATTACATTTGAACAGAGAATAAGTTCAAGAATTCTGCAGCAAACCAATTTTAAGGATAATGGTCTGTAATTTTGCGGGTCCGTTCTTTTACTCTTCTTGGGCAAGGTTGTGCTAAAAGAATCATTTCAACTTTTTGGGCCTCAGAGAGGTAGTTAATATCTTATCACTCATGTTAAACTGTATTGGTCCATAGATCATAGTTATAAGTTTTGTGTGACAAAGATACATTGTATCGAGATCTATTTTTCTTCACTATAAATAGAAAAATTTTAAATGTTGAAACAACGGAAAAATAAAAAAAATTGTGGGACTATTTGAACCGTACATAGGGCCATGTGAATCATCGTAAAACGTCATACAGGATGGAAACTTTTTAATTGTTCCAATACTTGTTAGATTCATTTCCCAAAGCAGAATGGCAGCCCTAGCACAACTTTCGAGAAACCACACTTCGCACTAATCCCATCTGATCCATTCACCGAGCTAGGTTCGTAACATTTAATGTTGCAGAAACCACAAGGTACTCATCTTCTGGTGATAATGATGATGAATCCTCTTCTGGATTAGTAGGTTTCTCTTGAACATCCATCACGTTTCTGAAACTCATGACATTTTTTCTTTGGTAGTTTTCAAAATGCAGTGTTCTCTTCGCTCTTGTATGACTGAGATGAACGCGTGAAGTCATAAGGCAAGCTGGATTTTTCTCTCTCCTCGCACGTGAGATACCGGTTGTTCTCGTTGGGGTTGACAAAACGGAATAAAATGGTGAAGGTGATGTTTCTGAGCTCTGTCTTTGCGAATTTCTCGGAGTATTAGGAGGAGTTGCAGGGCCTGTTCAAATGGTTCAAATGGCTCTGAGCACTATGGATCTTAACTTCTGAGGTCATCAGTCCCCTCGAACTCAGAACTACTTAAATCTAACTAACCTAAGGACATAACACACATCCATGCCCGAGGCAGGATTCGAACCTGCGACCGTAGCGGTCGCGCGGTTCCAGGCTGTAGCGCCTAGAACCGCTCGGCCACTCCGGCCGGGCAGGGCCTGTGTTTACTGTTGATTGTGTGGTAGAAGAATGGGACTTACGATTCAATTTTTTTTCTTTATTGTTATTTTTAAACCCGTACAAACAGGCAGGCTGTCAGCAGCATGTTACGCTGCTCTTCAGCCATAGAATAGACAAAGAAACAACAGAAAGAATACACATAAGTTACATAACGGTGGGTAATAAAACAGTAGACACATAAATACAAAACACGGAGCCGTTCACACTCGACGATAATCCACACTACAAACTGTTGACACGACGCACAAACACTGAATATGTTGATGGCACAGGTGAATGATGGAGTGTGATGGTGAACACTGAACACTAAACACGACGGCACACACGAGACACTGATGGCGATGATCTCCAGCGCGCGAATGTCCACGTAGCGTGTGCGAGTCCGGGGACCTGCCAAGAGGGGAAGAAGGGTGAGGGAGGGGAGAGGGGAGAACAAAGATGCCAGTGGCTGAGGAGATGGGAGGAGGAGTTGAGGGACAGGGGAGGGGAAGTCCAGGGGAGGAGTGGGGACAAATGGAGGAGGCAGGGGAGGGGGAGAGAAGGGAGGGAGGGTGCCCAAAGGAGCAAACACAGGAAGAGGGAGGGAGGATCAAAGTTGATAGGAGGGGTAGATGGAGGGGAGGAGGGCATCATCAGAGAGAGGGAGCTGGCGGAAGCCACCTTGGGAGAGGGTAAGGAGGGTGGGAATACAGGCGTGGCAACGGGAGGGGGTGGGAGAGGATGGGGGAGACAAGTGGATGAGGAGGATCGAGTTTTCGGGAGGTGTACAGGATCTGTATCCATTCAAGGAAAAGGAGGAGGTGGGGGAACGGAATGAGGTCGTACGGGATCCACGTGGGGGAGGGGAGACGGATAGGCGAGGTGGAGAGCATGGCGTTCAAGGATCTGAAGGGATTTGTAAAAGGAAGGGGGCCGGAGATCCAGGCAGGATGGCCGTAACAGAGGATAGGGCGGATGAGGGATTTATGGGTGTGGAGGATGGTGGAGGGGTCCAGACCCCACGTACGGCCAGAAAGGAACTTGAGGAGACGGAGTCGGGAGCGTCCGGGATTGTCCGGGGATGGGGGGTCCAGGAGAGGCGACGGTCGAGGCTGACGCCAAGATACTTAAGGGTGGGGGTGAGGGCGATAGGAAGGCCATAGATGGTGAGATAGAAATCAAGGAAGCGGAAGGAAGGGGTGGTTTTGCCTACAATGATCGCCTGTGTTTTGGAGGGATTGAGCTTGAGCAACCACTGGTTGCACCAAGCGGTGAACCGGTAAAGACGGGGTTGGAGAAGGTGTTGGGAACGCTGCAGGGTGGGGGCGAGGGCAAGGAAGGCGTTGTCATCGGCAAACTGGAGAAGGTGGACGGGGGTTGACGGCGGCGGCATGTCCGCCGTATACAAAAGGTACAGAAGGGGGGAGAGGACGGAGCCTTGGGGCACACCGGCGGAGGGAAAAAAGGTGTAGGAATCCGTGTTATGGATGGTGACGTAGGAAGGACGGTGGGAGGTAAAGGGCCCGATCAGACGGACGTAGTTAATGGGAAGGGCGAAGGTTTGGAGCTTGAAGAGGAGACAGGAATGCCATATGCGGTCATAGGCACGTTCGAGGTCCAGGGAGAGGAAGATTGCGGAGCGACGGGAATTTAGCTGTTCGGAAAGGAGATGATTTGAGGTGGAGGAGAAGGTCATCGGAAGAGCAGGACGGTCGAAAGCCACACTGGGTAACGGGAAGGAGGCGGTGCTGGCGGAGATGCTGGTGGATGCGTCGGGTGAGGATGGATTCCAGGACCTTCCTGAAGACCGAGGTAAGGCTCGGAGGAGACGGTGGAAGGCGGTTTACCGGGTTTAAGGAACATCAGGATACGGGAGGATTTCCACAGGTCGGGGTAGTAGCCGGTGGACAATACTACATTGTAGAGCCTGGCCAGGGAGGAAAGGAAAGAGACAGGAGCTTCACGAAGGTGGCGGTAGGTGACACGATCGTGACCAGGAGCGGTGTTGCGTTTTGTTACGATTGAAGAATGTGGAGGAAGGAATTTGTGCGACTTTATCTTGTTGGGACTGAAGAGAAGAATTCGTGTTCACTCACATTCCTTCACAACATTTCCTATATTTATTCCAAGTATCCAATCGACGTCGAAAATTTGACTAAAAACAAATTTTCTGATGTAGAATGATGGATTATTGTGTGTAATTGGGCTACATGAATACTTTAATAAAGAAGAAGTAAACATATAACATACCGATTCAGAATGCCTCACCCCTTATTATTTTTTAAATGTAAGCTGTTTCTCCAATTTGTAACAGATGTCGCTAGTTGTTCTGTTGACCGACCTGATGGATATTATACACCTGGTAGTGGTGTTATACGAGGGGCGTTCAGAAAGTAAGCTCCGATCGGTCGCGAAATGGAAACGACTATGAAAATCCGATAAAGCTTTGCACAGATGTGTTGGGTAGTGTCTCTAGTATAACCCCAGTTAGCATCACGTCGCTCTTCTCATTTCTGAGCTCGCAGTGAGTGCGTAAAGATGTCTAGAAAATAGTGTCTGCCGCCAAGTACGAGGGCCTGGTGAGAAATTTCGCCTGAAGCTATGCAGATAACATTACATAACTGTCGTGCTGTTTCTTCTTCAAGACAATTCTTAGCCACATTCTGCAGGGGCAATGAAGACGCTCCTGCATCGTTTTCAAATGGAAATGTTAGATTACCCACAATACAGTCCGCAATTGTCTCCCCCTGAGTTTCATCTCTGGTCACATGAACCGCTGTCTTTGAAGACAACATTTTGACACAGACAACGAGGTGTAGGCCAGCGTGGAGAATTGGCGGAAAGCACTGGCGGCTGCCTTCTATGATGAGGCTATTGAAAAGTTGGTACAACGCTATGACAAACGCCTAAGTCAGAACGGCGACTACGTAGAGAAGTAGCTGAAAGGTGTAGCTAATTGTTACAAGTAAAACAGTTCTGATGTTCACTGTGGTTTCAATTTGGCAATCAATCGGAGCTTACTTTCTGAACAGGCCTCGTAATTATATAAGTAATATTCCTGTATTTCACCTTACTTTATACAGGCTTAATACTGGATGGCGGTTGTAAGCCATACTGTCTTACCTCTATTTCTCCTAGATGATTGCTGTCTGGATTAAGTATATCTGGTAAAAGCTTCTTGCCGCTTGTTCTCGACTTGCCTAGCAACGATGCTGTAACATAATGGCGTCAGAGCTGTCCACGCTGTCTGAGGAATAGAATTTTTTCTTATTTCTATCCACGTAGTTCCATGATTCGGAAAGGCCCATCCTACTCTATGTAAAGGAGTCACCCGCGCTTTTTTCCAGTCGCTTGGGACTACGAACTACGCGAGAGATTCGCGATGAGTGCAAGCTAAATAAAGAAATGTTTTAGTGAATTCGGATTCTATTCGAACCTTGCGACTTTTTGTTTTGCTTTTCTACGCCAGGGATCTCTATTACTACGTCCTCCATACGGCATTCTGTGCGATGGTCAAACGACTGTATACCTGAACGATCTTCCTACGTGAATGATTTCTTAAGCGCGAAATTTAAAACTCCAGGCTCCCTTTTGCTAGATTCTACTGGCACACCAGAAATCAACGAGTGGCGGGACAGAAACTTCGACCCGCTTTAACGATTTTGCGTAGGACTAGACTTTTCTCGGGTTATCGACAATATCGACGGTGGTAGTTGTAGTTGTTGTATGCTTCGTGGTAGTTGTTGTATGCTTCGTGCATCGAACGTTTTACAGACGCATGGATTTCTGCTAACTTTTACCTGTTGTCATTTGCGCGTTGTTTTTTGAACTGAGAGTACAACAGTCTCTGCTTCCTAAACATTTTACAATTTTTTTTAATAAGCCATGATGAGTCTTTTCCGTCCTTATTCCACTTACTTGGAACATACCCAGAGCGCATTTTACAATCCCTTTAAACTTTTCCCAGAATTCCTCTATGTCCATCATACTGGACCTAAATGATGTCCAGTCAATGCGTAAGTGGTTCAAAATGGTTCAAATGGCTCAGAGCACTATGGGACTTAACATCTCAGGTCATCAGTCCCCTAGAACTTAGAACTACTTAAATATGACTAACCTAAGGACATCACACACATCCATGCCCGAGGCAGGATTCGAACCTGCGACCGTAGCGGTCGCGCGGTTCCAGACTGAAGCGCCTAGAACCGCTCGGCCACCAGCGGCCGGCCAATGCGTAAGTGGATTACAACAACTGCTTATCTCTTCTTTCTAGCAAAACTACTCTTCTAGGCTTCTTGATCCATTTATTAACTTTAGTAACCATCGTCGCTACGATGACATCACGGTCACTAACCACTGTCTCTGATCTGACATTGTCCGTAATAGGGACTGATGACCTTAGTAGTTAAGTCCCATCACATTTCACACGTTGTCCGTAAGATCAGACCTCTCTGCAACCACAAAGTCTAAAATATTTAAATTGTGTGTGGTCTGTCGAACTAGCTGCTCGAGACAATTTTCGTATAATGTGATCAGAATAACTTTACAAGACAGCCTGTTCGTACCATCTGCAACGAATCCATAGCAGTCCAAGTCTACACCGGGTTGGGTAAAGTTGCCTCCAACTATTACCGCGTGGTCAGGGCAATTCCGCGCTACTGAGGGCAGACTTTCTTTGAATGATTCTAAAACTGTCTCGATGTAAGGGGGAGCCCGTTAGAAGTATCCGAAAATTAACTTGAGTTCATCTAGACCCTTTACATGCGTCCGCATAACTTCAAAGTTAATATAAATTTTGACATCGATAGACAATATTCTTGTCGACTGCAATGGACGTTTCCCCGCCTGTGGCGTCTAATCTCTCTTTTCAATATACTTTCCATGTCTCGCTAAATATTTCAGAGCTTTCTGCTCCAGGCTTCAGCCAGCTCTCGGTTCCGAGAATAATATGAGCGTGGCAGCTTTCCTGGAGGGCAATAAATTCCGGAAGTTTGTTACCAATATTTCGAAAATTTATTGCTAAGATTTTGAATGTCGAAGCGTATTTACTTTGTACGTAATCTGATTTCGATCTCTGCGTATCGACTGGCGACCGTTCATCAGTGGACCTCATGTAGATATCTAAAAGGTTTATCGGCATAGAAAAACGAGACGAATTAATCCACACGGGCGCCAGGTTAATGCGCCAAAGGTATATAATTCACATTACGCCGCATTAATGTAATCTGAGAGGGCGGCGGAATAATGAAAAGGTATACCTCCAGATTTTTTTAAGAAACCCTATTTTGTTTTAATGCTTGTAGCACAGCTCTTCTGTTTCGTCCGCCGTGTTGTTCGGACGTATTTTGTTCTGTGTGTCCAACAAACAAAAAGTGGACAGCTCGTGGAAGAAAAGTATTTTATTTCTACGAATTTCAAGTACATCTGTTTCCCTCTGTGCGCATCATGAACAATTGCAGGAAATATTCGGATGTAAGGAAATAATCTTCAAAAAGACGACCGCCGCATCGTCATCGGCATTTTCGTACTACGAGAGAGAAGAGGTGATTATCAATAAAAGGAAGAGAACTTTCAAGACTAATTATTTATAGTTCATGTTTCAGGATACTGAAAACAGTACATATCGTCATGTATTGCATGGTGTTTGTGTAAAAGAAAAAATTTTTCCAATCTACAGGCGCAGCTCAATATACTAGAGTCGTAACTTTCTATCTCTCAAAATGGATTGTATTTTTGGATAATGGCGGCCGCTCCTTGGACAGCGCCGTAGGGAGAAAGGATCAGGTTACTGTTTAGATGTTATATAATTGTATATGTTGTAAATTTTCAATATTAATTGTCATTGACTTTTTTCGTTTCATGCTTGGAATATTGTTGCCATCATAGCGGAGGAGAGCCATACATATAGTATGCGTAAACCAGAGAGGATTAACTGGAGAATTAATATAGAGAAGACTGAAAAGAGCGACTTGAAGGTAGCAAAATTTACGACATATTGCTAACATAATTGCGCTTCGTCGCGCCTTTTCCAAGAGTAGTCACAGCACCTTTTCCAACTTGCATCCAGATTTGAAGCATTCTTTTCAGAAAGGTAGATATTTTTGTTAAGAAATTATGTTGATGTTGAGAAGTGTGTGTGTCCAATTAAGTCACGCTAACAATGAGTTGCAGTATATAGCAGTGACGCACTACAGTTAGGTTCTGAAGTGGTATCACCACAACTGCGAAAATGACCTTTCATTCCACAATTTTCAGTTGTTTAATTATTTTGTGGAAAGCAGCAAAAATGCGTACATCAGATAGCTCCGTTTTCGGTAGTCCATTAGCGAATATGCAGAAACAAAATGTCACCGACGTGGACATAATAACAAATGACAGTGAAGTTGAAAATGTCGGTCGCTGTGACGACGGCCAAGCATATCCTTCAAAAGCTATGGACGCAGAGGACAGCAATGTTGTAACCCGTTACGGTAGACAAAACGGCTTCTCAGTTTTCACCGGGAGGTATTTTCTCCCGTGGTGAAAATGAAAGACGCGACAGCATTTATTCGTTAAATTATACTTTTCCTGTGGCACAGACACCTAATGGAAATATAACTGAAAGAAACATGATGGGCACACCCGGTACCCGGAACATGATTCAGTTAATTCAAGAGATAACGAGATACTTTGATGCGAAATTCAGTTATTTAAAAAATGATTTTACAAAGGAACAAAAGCAAATGTTTGACGAATTTGCTTAAAAACAAACACAAAATTTTAACTTTGTTAAAAATGAACAAAACAGGGCGTTTGACGGTCTTAAAGTTAATTTAATACAGCAGTTCGATGACGTTAGTCAGAATTCCACGTACTGACCTGTCCAGTGAATTAACTGGTGAACTCGTAAACATCAGAAAGAAATTAAAAGTTGAGTTGCTCACTGACTTATCCCAGAATATAAATAACTTGAATCGAAGAATGTCATTGGTAGACGAGGAACAAGAATAACTGAGAGGTAACTTAAAAGATGTGAATGACGTACAAACTAAAATGGAACAGGCACATTCACAAATATGTAAGAATTTGGTCACACTGACAGGTGCTGTAAGAGTTGCAGTCAGTATGTAAAGATTTATCAGAAGGAGTGAGGAATTGTCATTGCAACTAAATAACTTAAACACTCAGTTTGTACAAAAAAGAGCATGAAAGAACTGACAAAGATGTAAAAGAAAGATAGGGCTGAAGCAGGTATGCTAGAACAAGGTAGGAGCCTGACGCAAAAGGCAGTTCAGAAACATAGAACTTACCTGGAAGCAGTCGAGGAGGTGATTAAGAGAAAAGAGGATGATCTATTGGCTAGGATAGATTCGGGCATTAAAGCAGCGGAGGAAGAGTTGCAGAGTAATCTAATCAATGTTGCCAAAGTAATGAAAGAAAATCCATCGCCAAGCAATCAAGTGCCATTAGACCGGACAGATAATCCTAGTACCTCTCCGCAGTTTGTTATAAGCCAGTCAGATGAAGTAGTTATGAGTTGCAAGATTTTTCAGGCGCTGCCGACTACTGTGCCTGTCGTGTGGCCGTACTCAGAATATAATCCCATGTACCAAAACAATGCCATACCGGTAACAGACATTGCTGCATACCTTTCCATCTTGTTAGCTGACGAAGGTTTATTACGGCACAGACATTTCCCTATTTTTCCATCGGAAGGCAAAGGAACGAGCCCGGTAGTGTTCATAAGGGCCTTTTGTAATGTATTGCCTAGAAATTGGAAACAGACACAAAAGATCCGTTTTGTTGTAGGATACATGCAGGATGATGTCTTGCTATGGGACACGGACGTGGCAGAAAGCTGCATCTGTTATAAACAGTTCGACAGAGCATTTTTGGGTAAATTTTGGTCTCCCATGGTACACAGGAAAGGTTGCACCGTGAAGTTTTTCATCCGTCACTATTCAATGGCAAGTAAGAGGGAGGTTAAGAAAATACTTTGAGAAGTATTTGAATAAAACTCGATACTGGAGGAACCAGATCTCCCATGTGGACATGTTAAAGATTCTAAATAGCCGTCTGCGTGCCCACATCCATGAAAAATTAATTACCATTCCATAACATGACAAAGAGTATTTTTTATTAGTACTTGATTCCACTGACCTTAATTATCTTTATTTATGAGGAAGGGCCAGTGCAAAAACAAAACGTCAATGCACAGTTTGAGCGCAAAAGATTTACCGAAAAGCAAGGTGGAAATGGTAACAATAGCCAGCACGGTTGGTCGGGCTATACTGATCAGAAAGGGCACAGCACAATGCACCGCCGACTGCTGGCAACAACCAGTCCGGCTACTGGCAAGGACGAAACGCAACAGGGAATCAAACAATCAGCAAACATTGTCAACATAACTACAATTACGGTTCAAATGGTGCACAAGCCATCGAGATTTCGAACAAAGCGCTGCACAAGACTTCAATCGTTGGAACTAAACCTACAACGTCCGCTTAGTTGACATCACCTCAAATGAGGAGGTCATTACCCCGGTTGGCCAGGAAAACTTAACAGGTCTCGATAAGCCCCCGTTCGACGACCAATGATGGGAGTCGGGGCATAAAGCTAATTAACAGCTGTTTTATTATATATAATCAGAGCGGAGATATCAAAAGATGAATTGTGCCGGGAAGATACCACTAGCCATGCTAAGGAATGTGAGAAAATAGCACAAACAGTAGTTAACGCCCAAATATTCGACTTATATATAACTATGGTACCAGATACCGGCGCCACGACTAAGGTGATATCTCAGCGACCGTTTGACAAATTGAAAAATCGAGGCTGCACACCAACACTTCCAGTTCAGAACTGCAAGATACAGACAGCAGTAGGAAGCAAGTCTGTTGTTGTTGTTGTGGTCTTCAGGCCTGAGACTGGTTTGAAGCAGCTCTCCATGCTACTCTATCCTGTGCAAGCTTCTTCATCTCCCAGTACCTACTGCAAGCTACATCCTTCTGAATCTGCTTAGTGTATTGATCTCTTGGTCTCCCTCTACGATTTTTACCCTCCACGCTGCCCTCCAATGCTAAATTTGTGATCCCTTGATGCCTCAAAACATGTCCTACCAACCGATCCCTTCTTCTAGTCAAGTTGTGCCACAAACTTCTCTTCTCCCCAATCCTATTCAATACCTCCTCATTAGTTATGTGATCTACCCACCTTATCTTCAGCATTCTTCTGTAGCACCACATTTCGAAAGCTTCTATTCTCTTCTTGTCCAAACTGGTTATCGTCCATGTTTCACTTCCATACATGGCTACACTCCATACAAATACTTTCAGAAACGACTTCCTGACACTTAAATCTATACTCGATGTTAACAAATTTCTCTTCTTCAGAAATGATTTCCTTGCCATTGCCAGTCTACATTTTATATCCTCTCTACTTCGACCATCATCAGTTATTTTGCTCCCTAAACAGCAAAACTCCTTTACTACTTTAAGTGTCTAATTTCCTAATCTAATCCCCTCAGCATCACCCGATTTAATTTGACTACATTCCATTATCCTCGTTTTGCTTTTGTTGATGTTCATCTTATATCCTCCTTTCAAGACACTGTCCATTCCGTTCAACTGCTCTTCCAAGTCCTTTGCTGTCTCTGACAGAATTACAATGTCATCGGCGAACCTCAAAGTTTTTACTTCTTCTCCATGAATTTTAATACCTACTCCGAATTTTTCTTTTGTTTCCTTTACTGCTTGCTCAATATACAAATTGAATAACATCGGGGAGAGGCTACAACCCTGTCTCACTCCTTTCCCAACCACTGCTTCCCTTTCATGCCCCTCGACTCTTATAACTGCCATCTGGTTCCTGTACAAATTGTAAATAGCCTTTCGCTCCCTGTATTTTACTCCTGCCACCTTCAGAATTTGAAAGAGAGTGTTCCAGTTAACGTTGTCAAAAGCTTTCTCTAAGTCTACAAATGCTAGAAACGTAGGTTTGCCTTCTCTTAATCTTTCTTCTAACATAAGTCGTAAGGTTAGTATTGCCTCACGTCTTCCAACATTTCTATGGAATCCAAACTGACCTTCCCCGAGGTTCGCTTCTACCAGTTTTTCCATTCGTCTGTAAAGAATTCGCGTTAGTATTTTGCAGCTGTGACTTATTAAACTGATAGTCCGGTAATTTTCACACCTGCTTTCTTTGGGATTGGAATTATTATATTCTTCTTGAAGTCTGTGGGTATTTCGCCTGTCTCATACATCTTGCTCACCAGATGGTAGAGTTTTGTCATGACTGGCTCTCCCAAGAGAGACTGTTTCGACTCAGGTCTTTCAGTGCTCTGTCAAACTCTTCACGCAGTATCTTATCTCCCATTTCATCTTCATCTACATCCTCTTCCATTTCCATAATATTGTCCTCAAGTACATCGCCCTTGTATAAACCCTCTATATACTCCTTCCACCTTTCTGCCTTCCCTTCTTTGCTTAGAACTGGGTTGCCATCTGAGCTCTTGATATTCATACAAGTGGTTCTCTTCTCTCCAAAGGCCTCTTTAATTTTCCTGTAGACAGTATCTATCTTACCCCTAGTGAGACAAGCCTCTACATCCTTACATTTGTCCTCTAGCCATCCCTGCTTAGCTATTTTGCACTTCCTGTCGATCTCATTTTTGAGACGTTTGTATTCCTTTTTGCCTGCTTCATTTACTGCATTTTTATATTTTGTCCTTTCATCAATTAAATTCAATATTTCTTCTGTTATCCACGGATTTCTATTAGCCCTCGTCTTTTTGCCTACTTGATCCTCTGCTGCCTTCACTACTTCATCCCTCAGAGCTACCCATTCTTCTTCTACTGTATTTCTTTCCCCCATTCCTGTCAATCGTTCCTTGATGCTCTCCCTGAAACTCTGTACAACCTCTGGTTCTTTCAGTTTATCCAGGTCCCATCTCCTTAAATTCCCACCTTTTTGCAGTTTCTTCAGTTTCAATCTGCAGTTCATAACCAATAGATTGTGGTCAGAATCCACATCTGCCCCTGGAAATGTCTTACAATTTAAAACCTGGTTCCTAAATCTCTGTCTTACCATTATATAATCTATCTGATACCTTTTAGTATCTCCAGGATTTTTCCAGGTATACAACCTTCTTTTATGATTCTTGAACCAAGTGTTAGCTATGATTAAGTTATGCTCTGTGCAAAATTCTACAAGACGGCTTCCTCTTTCATTTCTTCCCCCCAATCCATATTCACCTACTATGTTTCCTTGTCTCCCTTTTCCTACTGACGAATTCCAGTCACCCATGACTATTAAATTTTCGTCTCCCTTCACTACCTGAATAATTTCTTTTATCTCGTCATACATTTCATCAATTTCTTCATCATCTGCAGAGCTAGTTGGCATATAAACTTGTACTACTGTAGTAGGCATGGGCTTTGTGTCTATCTTGGCCACAATAATGCGTTCACTATGCTGTTTGTAGTAGCTAGCCCGCACTCCTATTTTTTTTTATTCATTATTAAACCTACTCCTGCATTACCCCTATTTGACTTTGCGTTTATAACCCTGTAGTCACCTGACCAGAAGTCTTGTTCCTCCTGCCACCGAACTTCACTAATTCCCACTATATCTAACTTTAACCTATCCATTTACCTTTTTAAATTTTCTAACCTACCTGCCCGATTAAGGGATCTGACATTCCACGCTCCGATCCGTAGAATGCCAGTTTTCTTTCTCCTGATAACGACGTCCTCTTGAGTAGTCCCCGCCCGGAGATCCGAATGGGGGACTATTTTACCTCCGGAATATTTTACCCAAGACGACGCCATCATCATTTAATCATACAGTAAAGCTGCATGTCGTAAAGCTGCATGTCCTCGGGAAAAATTACGGCTGTAGTTTCCCCTTGCTTTCAGCCGTTCGCAGTACCAGCACAGCAAGGCCGTTTTGGTTAATGTTACAAGGCCAGATCAGTCAATCATCCAGACTGTTGCCCCTGCAACTACTGAAAAGGCTGCTGCCCCTCTTCAGGAACCACATGTTTGTCTGGCCTCTCAACAGATACCCCTCCGTTGTGGTTGCACCTACGGTACGGCCATCTGTATCGCTGAGGCACGCATGCCTCCCCACCAACGGCAAGGTCCATGGTTCACGGGGGGGAGTTAAACTGCAAGCATTAATCCATGTTAAAATTGATAATTTTTCTTTACAATATATTTTTCTAGTGGTTGATAAATTGACAGTAAATTGTCTTATTGGTATGGGTTCTTTTAGAAAATATCAGGCACAAATTGATAAGGGAACAGGTAAATGACATTTTACAATAAACGGCCAACAAGTCTCAGTAGATTTGGTTAAAACGAACACCACTGAACATAAAGAAGAGAAAATCTCAAATATCCATATACAATTATTTTATCCAGCTGCCATGTTTTTAAATACACATGGGGTTGAACAGCAACCAGAAGAAGACATAGATCCTAGCATCGTACATAAGAAGGTAAATGAATCTGAGTATCTGACCGAAGACCAAAAAGTGGAGTTTCAGGAACTGATAGATATGCACATGTTTTTGGGAGACGTTCTGACGTAATTTAAAAAACCAAGAAGTAATGTATATATACCCAACATGACACAGTTGATTTGAACCTGTATATCACAGTTTTATGCTTAGTTTTAAGGACAGATTTTCATATACTTATTTGTTGTTTGCTAAATGAACATAATGTAAGTTTTAGTTACTTAAGATTTCGATTAAATATCCAAGAGCCACAGAAATCTCTGAAAACATTTCCATCGCCGAACGCGAGATTTATTTGAACAGTCTGTGCACTATCTGAACGCACTGTAGCAACATGCCTGAGGCATAAAACACGTGATGTAGTGAAGAGGCGGAGACTCTACACACGTGCAGTAAGACCAGCTCACAAGTCAAGAGCCGCTGCACGTGCCCACAGCACAGCGTAGTCCGACGCATTGCATAGCTGGCAGATTGAAGCATCTTAGCAAACGAAAGCAAACCAAACTGCATTTTAGAAACTTTAGAATACAAGTTAACTATTACAGAAACGATCAGCCTATAATACAAAACTATAGCTAAAAGAAGAGAGAATTAATCTCAGGAATATTTACAGAGGATAAAATAAAAAAAAATCTACATGCGAAAAAATATATACACACTATATTACCAAGAACAGTATATAAATTTAGAAGAGATTTTATACAAGCTGCGCTAAACACTATACGAGGATATCTATGTACAATGGAGGAAGGAACAGATTGTAAAGTTTTGAATAAGCTACGGAAGATTATAAGATTGTAGCCCGCCTTCGACAACACTTATTTTCAGGCGCAAAAGTAAATCAAAATGACAGGTGCACTATAAATATTTGCGCTTTTGTAACACGAGAGGATTGATGAAGACGGCAGCATACTAGTGGAAAATGAGTATGTGTATATTGAAAAGGTGATGCGTTAGCAGACATCGAGCAACTACGTGCTTAGTTTTAAGTTAGTATCAAGTTTTCTTCCATCGAACGTTGCACGGATATGTTTTGGAATAAATAAGTAACACAATGGTTAGGAGTTAGCTACCAAAGCAAAAGAACCGCACCGTAAAATAAATAATTTTAAGTATAAAGATGAGTGTGTGAATGTGATAGTGTGAATTTGTGCGTGTGAAAACACAGTACGTCATAGGTTATAACAGCGAAATTGGGGTGTCATACTACCAAACCGCAAGGGGTCAGACCAGTTACAATAAGCTGCTGATAAGAGCGCCAAGCGCGTGTGTTCATGGTGCGTTTGTTTGCACATGATCACGAGCTACCCAAACATTGTCTTACAGCTACCCACTGACATAACCTGCGTAGTGACATATTTGTACATGTCATAATACACAACTGTGATACCGTGTAGGGAAAAAAGGTATAAATCACAACCACTGTAGGAAAATCATTGCAGGTATTTTCAAACAGTTAATGTTGATGACTTGTATAACACAGTATTGTACTGTCAGAATCTACCAGTAGGTAGGAAAGACTACGTAAGTGAGTTAACACAAAAACGAGTAAATATTCACGAAGAATGTACTCAATGGTTCCCTCATAGGGAAACGAAGGACTGTGGTTGGTTCAAATGGCTCTGAGCACTATGGGACTTAACATCTGTGGTCATCAGTCCCCTAGAACTTAGAACTACTTAAACCTAACTAACCTAAGGACATCACACACATCCATGCCCGAGGCAGGATTCGAACCTGCGACCGTAGCAGTCGCGCGGTTCCTGACTGAGCGCCTAGAACCGCATGGCCACCGCGGCCGGCGAAGGACTGTAGTAACAGAGTAAAATGTATGCTTTTTCCTTTCCATATAACAATTCCTGTAGACTAGCAGATACCTTTTAGCAGACTTGCAAGAGGCGTAGCTAAGAATAGCTATGTTGGCTCATCGCTATTTACGTTCCATGAAGTTTTCTTCTCTTCAGCATTTGGAACGTCAGATGCTCGCGTCAGATAGGATGTATGAACGGAAGTTTATACACATCACATGAAACATATACACACGTGTTGTCCTGTTAAGATGACATTTAAAAGTATCAATTACCGATAATGAACATATAACATAAAACGTATCAATCCTTCAGCAAAAGGTTGTAAAATGTTATAAAATCATATATGGTGAAAATGTCCATGCGACGAAGAGGGTATACAAGAATTTATATAGTAGGAATAGTTTCTAGTGGTGCTCATTGTGCAAGAAATGTAACTGACACCTAAAAATGAGTGTATATAGCAAATATGTAGCACGTAAACCCAGCGTGTCAGTGATTCTGAAAATGTAAGTCCTTAGATACCTAGTTTAAGACAATAATGGTACACTGTAAAAATCAGTTGTGTGTATTACATTGTAAGAGTAGGACTACGTTAAAAGATAGCATCTTAAAAAAGGATTGTGAAGCTATATGAACGCTTAAAAAGTGCAACAAACACGTATACCTGTGTGTCGAATTGAAAAACAAATGCGAGTGCTTACCAAAAGCAAAACATTTCGACCCTCGGTAGAGTCGTCGGACGACAGACATTTTACGAAAACGATGGTTCGGAATAAGGCAGAAAACATTGTAAACTTCCTTGACGTCGATCAAGTGTCGACCAGGTGCTGAACGCACGAATTGGATTCAATCTGTGACACGTGAATTGCGACGGGGAGCCGCTGCCCTGGGCCGTAAATGATGAACCCTACTCGTCGCAGCATCGGTAATCCGAGTATGCACACACCACGGCACATCACTTTGAAGCAACGTGATGTACACTTTCTCAGCTAACTTCTTGATAAAAAGTGAAATGGTATCACAAACTCAAACGGCCTGTGGGTAGCTGTGGTTCCAATGAATTCAAGAAGTGCGCGCGCAGCTTACACCACGTGACGTGCATATGCTTAACCATGCTGGTAGCAGGCAACGACTATATTCCAGTAAGAGGAGCAAAAAAAAAAAAAAAAAAAAAAACTTTGACTTTCAAATGATCTCCAATAAGGGGAGCAAATAGACTTTGACTTTCAAATGCGCTTATCGTAAATTATTTAAAAACATAAATGTACATATTATAATGCTGACACGTCTTGGGCAAAGAACAAATTAAAAATTTGGCCACCAGTAAAGGTCTTCCGTATGCACACAGGCCAAAAACCATATTTTAAAATGTTTAAAGATATAAAACTGAAGGTGTTAGATTGCACCGCAACTGTGTACTGCCTTCCGGTGAAGGTGGAGCACGTCAGTACACAGAAGGGGAGGTAGTTGTATACATACCTGTAAGGTATATCTGCATAGGCAGACCAAATGTATTAATTTCTACAGGCGTCAGTTGAATGCGCTAAAGATAAATTAATTCCAATTACTCTGCTTTAATGTATCTGAGAGGACGGAAGAAAAACTAAAAACGATATACTTTCACTTTCAGCTTTTAGCAACTGCTCTCTTGCTTTAATGCTTGTAACATAGCTCTTCTGTTTCGTCCGCCGTGGTGTTCTATATGTGTCTAACACATAAAAAGTGGATAGCTCGTGGAAGAAAAGTATTTTATTTCTACGATCTTGAAGGTCATCTATTCCCCTCTGTGCGCATCATGAACCATTGCAACAAGTCTTCAGATGCACAGGAATAATCTTCAAGAAGACGACCCCCGCATCGTAATCGGCATCGTCGTACTACGAGGCAGAAGAGGTAATTATGATTAATAGGAACAGAAATTTTAAGACTAATTAAAAAAGCTTTACCAATCGACAGACGCTGCTGACAGACCTTTCTCTCCCGCCAAATTAAATGTGTTGTTATACAACCGCAAACCACCGTCTAGCCTAAAAAGTCCTCATGTGTATTCCACATCTGTGATCTCACTGGCGAAAGCAGGAAACCTACCCTGCGACGGTTGACGAAATTTGCGGCAGATGTAACTCTCTTGAAGCTTTCGCGGTGCAAGGAGAAATTGGTTACAGATTAAGAGCGCCATCTAGGCGACGGTTGCTCGGGAGTTTGAGGTGTGAGACGTGAAGTATGTGTGCTTGGTGGTACCTTCTGTCACAGGATTTCATTCTATTCCACGGTCTTGTAATTCATAGCTAGTTTCAGTCAGAACAGCACTGTCGATGTATAGTACGTATTGTACGGTATACATCTTTATCTATAGTTTATACCTGTTTTGCTGAGAATTTTCGTCTTACACCGTTTTATACTGTCGAATGCTTTTTCTAGGTCGATAAATCTTATGCACGGGTCTTGGTTTAACTTCAATCGTCAGAATTTCTCCTAGGTGCTTTTACTTTTCCAAAAGCCAGGCATTGTCGTATAACAGATAATCAGTTTCATTTTTCCCCCTTTGTATATTATTTTTGTCAACAACTTGAATACGTGAGTTGTTAAACTGATTGTGAGGTAATTCTCATCCTTATCTTCCCTTGATATCTTCCGAATTTCGTAGATGATACGAAGGTAATTCAAAAAGTATTTGCAATTTCCTCTTATTATCTTCAGGTTGGCTATGGGGCTTTGTGTGCTCACTAGCCGCTAGATGGCACCGTTGTCTTCACTTCTGGTACGTTGCAGATTTATCACACAAGTCTACTTTGCTCCGTTCGAAATAAATATGGCTGCGCCACACTCTTCTGCAGCATACAAGAACAACGTCCCATAGTATGTTTTTTGTGGTATGATGCCGTACCAGGTGCGAAATTTCATAGACTTTCTGCGTAATACCAGAACAATGTTTTTTTTACAGCTAAGTGTTCACCGATATTCAACAAGCCGTGCCTTGATTCTGAATAACAGATGAATGACTGCTGATGAGGTGTCAAACCATATACAGATTTATCATGGTTTTATTTATGAAGTCATGCATAACGGGCTCGACTTTCACAAAGTCTTTGTGAGATGGGTTACAATAAAGCGTAACTGTGTGAAAATCTGACAGGACCTACTGGAACATCATGCGAACGAAACTGAAACGTTTCTGAAGCCAATCATCACTGGAAACGAAACAAGGATTCATCACTTAGAACCAGAGAACAGCTTCAATCAAGAGATGAAGGAAACAGTGCATTCGAGGCTTGCTGCGGAGGATACCGGGAGGCTTGTTCAGTGGTGGACCAAGTGTATTGAAAAGGAGGGTGAATATGTCGAAAAATGATATCAGTATAAACTGTGCGCTCTTGCTGTAATAATTTATAAAAATTTATTGCTGATACTTTCTGTCTTACTTTTATAAAATTATTTTTATAAAAGTTTGTTTATTTGTTTCCCTTCGCATAGATTCTACGCACCAACTTGAATAGTTGTTTGGCCGCCATTTTCCCCAACGAATTTAGAGATTTCTAAGGATTGTTACCTACGTATTTTTCCTTACTGAAAGTCTTCGAAAATTCTGTCAAACTGACTACAATAATGGATCGACTTTCATTTCGTCTACCACATCTACTCTTAATATTGGCACCTTTGCTTTTAATTTCTCCCAAAGTATTTTTGACTTCCCTATATGCTGAATTTTTTCTTCCGACGACCATTTCGTTTTGATTTTTTCGCATTTTACCTGTGGTCATGTCCCCTTGGGTTCACTGTACATCGTGTTATATTGCTTCTTTATTTCTCTTATGTCATGTATGTTGTGTTTTGATATGTAGGTATGAACGCAACCAAAAGCCTTGCTAAAATTATGCGCTAGAAGAAGTTTACTCCATACAAAATTTAAAAACAGTCAAAACTTCGCTTGAAAATATCTTTTAAGCGACTTGTCTGTTCGACTGATTGCGTGGTTAAAACTGATAAGTCAGTAGCGACTTGTCTGTTCGACTGATTGCGTGGTAAAAACTGATAAGTCAGTGGAATCCCAACACTCGTGCATCTGACGCATGAATGAGAGGCGGTAATAAACATATCTGAACTGAGACTCATCCCACGCATATGACTAATTAATATCTGCCACCTGACACAAAAACATCTTCGGGTACGAAAATCTATATACCTGGAGACAAATATGTAGCATTAAAATGTTCTTAGATGGCGGAAACCAATGGGAAAATTAGTAGAAATTAAATGTTACAATTATAGAGTATTACAGAAAATAATTTATAAACAGTTTGCAAATGTAAAGCGTATCCACGTGATCTTGCAAACAGAGATGAAAATTACTGACGAGGAGGAAGCGATGTGGTAGGACTAGAACACATTGCTTCAAGGAAGGAAAACAACTACTATGCAAATGTAATCCCCTTGTGTAGTCGAGCTCGCTAAAACCCACTAGTGAACTCGCAGAGTATTGAAGAAAGATGCCAAATGGCCTGCGAAAAGTTTGTTAAAAAGTTTCAAGAATCAGTATTAAGCGAGAAATATAGGAATACAGACAACCCACGAAGTATTGCTCTCGTAAGGACCGAGAATATACGATTAGACTAATTACAGCGTTCTCAGATGAATTTACGCAATCGTTCTTTCCATGCTACATACTTGAATGGAATGGAAAGTAGCCCTAATAAGTGTACACTGGAAAGTATCCTCTGCCAAGCACTGCGCAGTAGTTTCCAGAGAATATTTGTAGCTGTATAAGTAGCTCTCGACATCGACCTATGTGGCTGGTAAGAGAAAGACGTGAGGTGACATAATTTCTGATAGACTTTACCCCGCCGTCCGCTGTGGCCGAGCGGTTCTAGGCTCTTCAGTCTGCTACGGTCGCAGGTTCGAATCCTGCCTCGGGCATGGATGTGTGTGATGTCCTTAGGTTAGTCAGGTTTAAGTAGTTCTAAGGGACTGATGACCTCAGATGTTAAGTCCCATAATGCTCAGAGCCATTTGAACCATTTGAAAGATTTTACATCAATATATTGTGTTAAATTCCAAAACTCTCACCAGTTTCTCATGAAGTGAGGCTCTGTGACACTGTTGGTGATGGTCCTTCCGTCGAAATGGGACATCAGTCACGTTGAGTCCTTTTATCGTGTTAGAAGTTGGCTACATGTGAGATTAGGTACTCACTCTCTTCCTTCGTTTAATCCACCATACATTAACACAATATCACATAATGCAAACTTCCACATACAAACAGTCATCCACATGAAACAGCATACATCTGACACTTTGGGAGAAAGGCAAGCACCTTCACTGGACCGTAGCAAGGTTTGAAATGAACGACTTCCCTTTCTTTCCTCAACACTTGTTTAATGAGTATCAGACTGATTTATGTACGAAGGATTTTCACGCCTCGTACCTTCTCAATAGTAGTAAAATGTAGATGTCAATAATTGTGTACACTATCCGACCAAAAATGTCTGGACACATACTGGTGTACTTTAATAGGGAGGCGTGTCCACCCTTCGACTTACACACTGCTGGAGACTGTAGCTATTGTCCACATCAGTCTTTTATGAAGATTGGAGAGGAGCGAAGATTACAATAAACTTTTTAGTTTACTCATCTTCTCACGTAGAAGTTCTTCTTGTCCAGGGGCCTGACTCTTGCTGCTGAAATTCTCATAGTTTAGGTCCTTATGTTTGAATTGCTCTAAATAAATTTGAAGATTGTTGTTGCAGAATTTTCGTTGTTAGGTTAATATATTTTGTCACATTTTAGCACATCATACAGTCTTTTGATTTTTCAAATTAACAAAGCCGAAATTACATTGTTCGCACAAAATACAAAAATACGTCCGGTCACAGCAGAGGTAAGCTGACTATTGTCTCACTTATCGGAAATAACAATTTCCAAAGGATTTACAATTTTTCTTGACAGATGAATTTCTATTAGTTTCGATTATTATTTCATAAATGAGTCCAGAAATAAACATAGTAAACAGTACTAGATTGCGTAATTAATAATAGAAATTCAAAGTGTGCTAAATAATTCGTAATTTCAAATGTTTCTAAAAAAATAATTTTAACTGTGCATTCAGAACTAGTACTTATCGATTACAACGTCCAAGATAATTAATTCCTTTTCATAAATTTTAGCTTGGGATATAACATATTGTGTATAAAATTATACGAATGTTTTCAGAAAAGCAGCTGAGATAATACTGACTTGCCAAAATTCGAAAAATAATACTGGTATCGACAACTACTGTTGAGAAAAAATAATGCTGGAGGAGGATGTCCCGTTACAAGACGCTTTCAGTGAGGTGGTGTCTGAACATCCGTGAAGGAATGGCGGCCCATTCCTCCTCAAGAGCCGAAACCAGAGAAGGCAGTTTGTTGAACGCTGGGCCTGGTGTTACGTTGACATACTACCTCAGGTTGGGACTCCGAGCAGGCTAGTACATTTAGGAAAGTTATTGTCCACAAACCATTGCCTCACAGATGCTGCTTTGTGACAAAATGTTTCTCTACTGCATGCAGTGCACAGTGCTGTATATGTGTTAATATCCTCCCGTATTTAGCGTTTTCTTAAGCGCAACAAGGGGACCGCATAACGAAAACCACTGTCACACCGTCACACCACCTCCTATGTTCTTCACTGTTGGCGCTACACTTGATAGCAGGTAAAGTTCTCCGGGAATTCTCCAAATCCAAACTATTCCATTGGATTAGATAGGGTATAACGTGATTCAACACTCCGAACTACTCATTTACTGTCCAGTCTTTGACTCTACCTCAAGCCTCCCTTAGCATCGACTACAGGAATGAGTATTTATGACGAGCTGTTCTACTATTGTACCGCATTATTTTTATCTCCCTATAGACAGTCATTGTGCTAGTTGGACTGTTGATAGCATTTGCGTCTCACCAATGATATCTTCCACTGATGTCATGAGGTTCATTACAGTCACCCTGACGGCCGCGGTGGTCTAGCGGTTCTAGGCGCTCAGTCCGGAACCGCGCGACTGATACGGTCGCAGGTTCGAATCCTGCCTCGGGCATGGATGTGTGTGATGTCCTTAGGTTAGTTAGGTTTAAGTAGTTCTACATTCTAGGGGACTGATGACCACAGATGTTAAGTCCCATAGTGCTCAGAGCCATTTGAACAGTCACCCTCCCCAGCACTTTACGATGCCTGTCCGTCAGTACATGACGTCTGCTTCAACATCGTTTAGCTGTGCTTCTTCTTTCGTGTTTACGCTTCACAATCACCCCAGCAATAGTCCAGCTGAGCAACTTTACAAGGGTTAAAATGTCCCTGACTTAAGTGACATTTAATAACTAATCCACAAAGTCACTGAATTCAACTGACAGATCCATTCTACTGTTACTGCTTCTCTATTGACAAGACAACACTCCTCGCCCCCTTTTATACTGGCTGGTCCACATGTCGAGGCATGAAGTGGTCAGTTCCGCTTAACGTGAGGGTATCCGGATACTTTTGATCAGATTATTTCTCATGGTTGCTAAACTTTTTCATATTAAAAGTTGTAAAAAACATTTAATAAACATAGTACTAACTAGTGAATCTCTTATTTAGAGAAATACATTACAGTGCAGTAATTTATAATTATCGCTGCAGAAAGATCTTCTCCTAATGTTAAGATGAATGTGGTTACGTTTGTCGTCTTCCGAGCTCCCAGTTCTCTGCTCTGTGTGAGAGTATCCTGCGAGTTCCTTCTGGAGGAGCAAAGTCGGCGTCTGCGGTACTGTTTTTCAATTAACCAGAAACCGATGTAGCGGCAGTAAAGAAAGGAACATTAGAGTTTAATGTCCGTTCTATGTTGCGGCCGTTAAAGACGGAGCATGAACTCCATTGGTTCATGGCGGGGATAAAAGCCGGTCGTGGCCGTCTTGAAAGAACCAGGCCCACAGCCGACGAAACCAAGAAAAAAGTAAGTGCGGCTGGGTAGCTGAGAGTCTCGTTCTTCCTGAATGCCAGTTGAATGTCTCACGAACTGAGTCTTAACAACATGTTCAGTGACGATGTAGACACTCTCGTTATATGTAGTCCCCCAGATTATATTTGATCGTAAAAGATATGTTGTATTGAAAGAATTCTATGTTATTACATTAAAAATTAAGACTTTTTTACACAGTAGTATTTTCTGATGCAGATCTCTTCGTATCAGATTGCTTTAAGCTTGAAGCCAAAGCTAGTATTCATTTTAGTTAATATAGACAAATGTATTTAGACCAATCTTCTATTAATCCATCTCCTCCTGCCCCAACTCTCTGCCCATCACCTCCGTCGTCCCCTCTTTGTCCATATCCTCCAATACGCCCTGTGTTTCTACCCCACCCCTCCACTCTCCTTCCATCTCCTCCTGCCCCTCTCTCTGTCTATCTCCTCCTCTCCCTCTCCCTGACCACATCCTCCTATCTCTGTCCATCTGCTCCTCCCGCTCTTTCCATCTGTCCTTCCCCTTCTGTCCATCTCCTCCTCCCTGTAATTTCATTTCTCCTCCCCTCTCTTTCTCCTCCCTCTCGTCCAGCCTCCCCTCCCATCTCTCTGGCCATCTCCTCATTCCCCCTCTCCTTTTTCATGTCCTCCTCTTTCCTTTCTTTATTTCCTCCTCTTCTCTCTCTCCGTCCGTCTCTTTCCTTTCTATGTCTATTTCCTCCTCCCCCTCTCTCCATTTCCGGCCGCGCGGGATTAGCCGAGCGGTCTAGGGCGCTGCAGTCATGGACTGTGCGGCTGGTCCCGGCGGAGGTTCGAGTCCTCCCTCGGGCATGGGTGTGTGTGTTTGTCCTTAGGATAATTTAGGTTAAGTAGTGTGTAAGCTTAGGGACTGATGACCTTAGCAATTAAGTCCCATAATATTTCACACACATTTGAACATTTGTTTATTTCCTCCTTCCCCTTATCTATCCACATTATCACCCTCGCTCCAATAGTAGGCTGGTAGTTTTTGCCGCTACAGAGTTTCTTAATTGATCGTAACTAATATGTGTACGTAATTTAACTGAAATCGTTCCAGGGGTTTGGGAGTTTTTTACTTGTGGCTTTGCCCTCGCACGCAGATGTCAAATATATTTCACATATATTTAACATATTTCACACGTATTTTTAGACACATTTCAACTGCATTGGTAGCGAATTTCACTCTGCTGTTTCATTTTCACTCAGCTCAGTCTCGTATCTTCTCAACTATGAACTGTAAAATAAGATAATTTTACAGGTACAACCAGTGGTATATATGGCTACTGTCTTCGACATGTTTTGTGAATGGATTTAGTAGTAAAGAAGTGATAAATTAAAACGTCGTTTATGATGCGGTAGTTTTTCGCGCATCGCAGTGTTTATGATGTCGTATCCCCTGACCTATATGTCGTACAATTATATATTTTTGTAGGTACATTGGAAGAGAAATGAGAATACCATCTGCGGAATATGTTGCTAATAGAGTCATTAGCAATGAAGTAATAAATTCAAACGTGTTTCATGATGCGGCAGTTTTCCACGCATATCAATGTTTATAACGTTATATCCCCCGAACTACGTGTCATACAATGATATAAGTTTGCGGGTAGATTTAATGGTTTATCTGCATATTGTCTGCAAAATGTGTCGTGAATATAGTTGGTATTAAAGAAGGAATAAATTAAAACATTATGCTTCATGGGGTAGTTTTACTGCATGAAGAGCGAAAATGTAGTAAGCGATAACATTTTTTCCCTTCTTCGCTTTCTGGGGGTTGTCAGCGAAAAAAACTTAAATTATATGTAAAGTTTGTTGCAATTCACTAAGTGCTCTCATTCTCAAATACTGGATGACTAAAGTATGGGCATTCGCTTGTCATGGGTTACACTGCTTTTTGACCCTCGCTCCCATCCCTTACATTAGCAGATGTTTCGTACCCCCATAGCGATTCTTTCCAGACTGTAAGTGATGTTTGTATCAAGTTTGGCTGAAATAGTTGCAGTGGTTTGGGACGAAATGCAAAAACATACATCAGTACATACGTACATACCTGTGTACATCTATTTTTATAATATGTATGGGATGCATTCAAACAATAAGAAATGGAAAAATGCTCTCCCAGTTCTAATATTATAGCACAGGGTTTGCTCTTCGAAGAAAGGCAATGGGAGGTACGTATGTTCTTAAAAAATTACGAACAATTGATAAACACTTGCTACAGTATGTTTAATATTATCTCTGAGAACTTTTTTGACAGACGAAATGTGGCAACGTTGCATGTTACATATATTAATATTTAAAACGATCTTTTAGATGAGAAGTAAATGGAATTCTCTATGAATCTTAAACAATGATATTTTTTCCAAGTCATCAGTCTTCTGACTGGTTTGATGCGATCAGCCACGAATTCTTCCCCTGTGCCAACTTCTTCAGCTGCGAGTAGCTCTCTCATTCTGCTCCTTCTTCTTGTCAGTGTTTTCCATATATTCCTTTCCTCTCCGATTCTGTGCAGAACCTCCTCATTCCATACCTTGTCACTCCTGTCAATTTTCAACATTCGTCTGCAGCACAAAATGTGAAATGCTTCGATTCTCTTCTGTTCCAGTTTTCCCAAAGTTCATGTTTCATACAATGCTGTGCTCCAAACGTACATTCACAGAAATTTCTCCCTCAAATTAGGTCCTCTGTCTCATGCTAGCAGACTTATTTTGGTCAAGAATGCCCTTTCTACCAATGCTGGTCTGCTTTTGACGTCCTCTTTGCTCCGTCCGTCATTGGTTACTTTGATGACTAGGTAGCAGAATTCCTTAACTTCATCTACTTCATGACCATCAGTCCTGATGTTAAGTTTCTCACTGTTCTCATTTCTTCTACTTCTCGTTATCATCGTCTTTCTTTGATTTACTCTCAGTCCATGTTTTGTACTCATTCAACAGCTCATTCAATTCACCAGATCCTGGGAAATAGCCTAAGAACAACAATCAGGCTGGCTCATGCACCAGCCACCCTTTGAAACTGCTCTAGCACTGTGCATTATGATAACTCAGTTGATCATCTTCACATTTTATAATACAAAAAGGAAAAGCAAATCCTTAGTTATTCCCAGTTCCATTATATGCATTAAGCAGAGTGTAGTGTGTATGTCTGGGATCTCCTCCCACCTGGATCAGTTTCAATCACACTGGCACAGAAACAGCAGGCCTCACGAGTTCCATCATTGTGGCGTTTATAACTTCCTAGCCCCAAAAGGTAATTGTAATGCAGGGCTTACACATGCCGATAAGCATGGGTGGGGACAGATTGAGAAGGATGGGGAAGTGGCTAGACAGAGTAAGGGGGAGGAGGTAAAGGATGGAGAGAAAGGAGGAAGGTGAGATGCATGAGGTAGGTGGGAGGTGTACAGAGAAAGTGGTCAGGTGGAAAAGAAAGAGGGGTATGTGATGAAGAAAGGGAGCATGATATTGTGATAGGGAGGGGGGAGGACGATATAGTCAGGGAGAGGAAGTGGAGAAAATAGACAAAGAGAGGGGAGGAGAGATGAGGAGATAGACGGAGTGGGGAGGAGGAGTTAGACAAATAGGGAAGGGAGGATGAGGTGGATAGACAGAGGGAGGAAGAGGTGGTCACAGGAAGGGGCAGGACGAAGTGTGTCCAGTATTTGTGTCGAATGCATATGCAGGCGAAGCTACGGAGAAAAAGCTACTAATAATATATGAGAGAGATGGATTAGTACATGTGCCACATTACCTATAAGGCACGAGTGTTGTTACCGCTGCCGTCAGTTGGTGTGCAATGTTTCAACTAAGAATAAATTAAAAACTTAGCACATTGTAATTAAAGCTAAAATCAGAAAAGTTTGAGATATACCAATTAGAGTAAGTTTTATTTTGAGAGTTTACAAAATACCATCAACAACCAATTGTATCTACAAGGAGACTTTACTGTCGTGGATTTAGTATGGGAAGGAAATGATGTGAAACAACGACGTCATTTACTTCTGGAACACATTGTATACAACGCGGAAAAATAAGCTAAAAAGATTTAAAAATGTAATGAAAATGGAAGAGAAGGAAACATACAAAACTGGAACTGTGTGTTGCAACGATGAAATGTAGTGATACCAGACTACCGTCCAGTGATGTACACCACATGTATGAAAGAGCATACCAGATTTTCTTCATTTTTAATTTTCGGAAACGTATAAATGCCATACTTCTGATGAAGTTGGCTATAAACAGATGTAAAAAATAATCTTATAGGATTTACAAATCAAGAGTCTGATGTAAAACCGCCGTGCACAAATCCAGTCAAATAAATCGCAGCGTCCGTCACGCGTGTACCCGATTTAAAGCGGGTGGCCTGAAGCAATTTAATGTAAAAGAGCAATAATACACTGAGAATGGAAGAACAAAGAAAAACAGAGCTGTCAGAGATAGAAACTCGAAAAAAGATGGCAAAATGTTCCTTGCGAAGAAAGATATTGTTGCAGCCAAAGTAAAAGAAATAAATAAATAAATGATTTGATGAATAACAGCTGTAGTAGCTAAAAAGTTGTACTTTTACTTGGCATCTGCTTTAAGTTTTCTATTGAAAACATTTTCTTATGGAATCTGAAACTGACATTTTAAATGCAACTAAACATTGTAACGAATATTCAAATTATTTTCATAATGGTGGTGTAGGAGATTCGACACAAAAATCGATTATACGTATGCAGTATAAGTACAGGAAAAAGATTTTGTAACGGTGAGTGTATTCAGGCAGTCTGTAGTTATTCATTCTTGTGAAGAGCC
Organism: Schistocerca nitens; assembly: GCF_023898315.1. NCBI lineage: Eukaryota > Metazoa > Arthropoda > Insecta > Orthoptera > Acrididae > Schistocerca > Schistocerca nitens. The sequence goes on along the minus strand of NC_064615.1, from coordinate 518,808,605 downwards.
CGAAATTGTTCGTTTCAGCCTGGTAAGCGAGTCAGTCAGTCAGGCTCAAAATGTCGCTTGGTATACACCTGCAGAGCGACAAGATACTTATTAAGCTTTTCTTTTTCATTGGTAACACGGCAATAGGTGGCACGTTGCATGTAGGTTTCTGTCTGTACTTTTAAATGAGTTCTTAAGTTAGTAATACTAGGATGGGTAGGATGTTTGCATGGTAAGAGCATATCGTAAACAGATGAATATGCATTTGGCTACGGTTAGTCACCTACAGGCTGCTCTCTCGTGGTGTAGCTGTAACGGAGAATCTACCGCGTCGCATGGGACGCCTCAGGTGTCGTTTGATTCGTCCTCGGGCTCTACGTAGCCGACGCCGTGGACCCGCCCCCTCAGCAGGGTGAGTGGAAGGTGGTAACGCGTTCGCGTTATTCGAGGCAGAGGGCCGACGTGGAGACAGGTCGTCTGGCCTTACATATTCGCCCTGTGAGTGGACAAGTGGCCGCTTCTTCAGCAGGGTCCGGGCAGGCACGCGGAGGCAGAGGTTTGCTAGTTATTGGATACCCGCATTGTGGACCCCCCTAGGAAAATAGCGTTCCCGGCCGGTAGGAAAGCCAATGTGCACCCGTACTGTCTGCCGGGGAGGGGTCTCATCCGAGAGGTGGCGGAAGCGTGACCTGCGGCTGTGGAACGTGCAGGGTACAGGCGTCTGCAAGTTGTGGCTCACGTCGGCACCAACGACGCCTGAGGCATGGCTTCTGGGGTTATCGTCAGTTAATATAGGCGGATGTCGGAAAAGGCGAAGGCTGCTGGCTTCGCGCTTGGCTTGCAAGCAGAGCTCGCAGTTTGCAGCATTGTTCCCAGTGTTGATGGGGGTCCATCGGTTTGGAGTCGAGTGGAGAGTCACTGTGACGGTCTTGGCTGCAGATTTCTGGACCTGCATTATCTTGTGGGGATTTGTAGGACTCCCCTTGATAGGTCAGGATTGCACTACGTGAAGGAAGCAGCTACTAGGGTAGCAGAATACTTGTGGAGCGCACATGGAGTGTTTTACGCTAGGTGGTGCTCTGATGAACACTCGTTAGACGACCTGCAGGTAGTGAAATCAGACCGCGTTCAAAGACAGTTCGACTGCCAAAATTTTATCAGTAAATTGTAGAAGAATTCGTAATAAAGTTCCCTGCTCTACAGGAAATTTCTCGCTCTCAAATTATTCTCAGGACCGAGAGCTGGAAGTAGAGAGTTCTGAGATATTTAGTTATTAATGGAACATACGTCTAGAAGACAGATTAGATGCCATAGGAAGGAGAGTGTTAATTGCAGTTGACAAAAATATTGTGTCTATCGATGTAGAAACTGAGTCTGACTCTGACGTTATCTGGAATCGTGTAACAGATCTAGGAGATTATCGGATCCAGAATGATATATTCATTCTGCAGGGAAGATTGCTTCCTGGCAGATTAAAACTGTTTGCCGGACCTAGAGTCGAGGTCGGGACATTTTTAATTATCGGATGCTTTTACCGGGCACCCGATTCCACCGTGATAATTTTTGAATCATTCGAAGAAAGTCAACGCTTAGTAACGCGGAAAACCCAGATCATGCAATATTAGTTGAAGACGACTTTAACCTATCGACTGTACGCTGGGGTATCTATAGATACATTGCAGATGACACGGGCAGACAATCTTGTGAAATAATTCTGATCACATTGTCCGAAACCTGTCTTGAGCAGCTAGTTCAGCAGCCCAAACTCAATGGAAACATTTTAAACATTATAGCTGTAAGCAAGCCTGACCTTATCGGCGGTTTCAGTACAGAGACAGGGATTAGCGATCATGTTGAAAGAGACGATGGTTACTAAATCTAATAAAACCTCGGAGAAGGCTAGGAGAGTGTTTTTGCTAGAAAGAGCGGTTTTTAGCATTTCACTTAGACGATGAACTAATATCATTTAGTTCCAGTACGATGGACGTAGAGAAATTATGATAGAATTGTAAATATGTTCTGCAGTAGTATGTGCAGAGTAAGTGGATTAAGGATCGAAAAGACTCACCGTGGTACAACAACGACATTCGGAAAATGCCGAAGAAGCAAAGGCTGTTGCACTCTCGGTTTAAAAGACAACGCGCGAATGACGACAGGTAAAAGTTAGTAGAAACTAATGCGCCAATGGAAAGATCACAGCACGAAGTGTACAATATGCACCATCATCATACTTCAGCAACAGATCGTTCGGAGAACCTGAGAAAATTCTTGTCCTACGTAAATACACTAAGCGGGTCTAAGGTTTCTATCAAGTCACTCCGTGTCTAGTCTGGCGCGGTAGTAGGAAGTACCGAAAGGAAAGCTGAAATTTTAAATTTTACGTTTAAGAAATCGTTCACGCAAGAGAATGCTACAAACATACCGTCGTTTGGCTCTCTCGCAGACCCCCGTATGGAGGACACAGTAATATACATCCCTGGCGCAGAGGAACAATTGAAAGAGTTGAAAACACCGCGCCACACTGTAAACTGTTGACGAAGGTACAAGCTTACGGAATAGGTTCCCTGATATGTGAGTGGCTAGAAGACTTTGTAAATAATAGAGCACAATATGTTGTGTTCATCAGAGACGAGGGTATCGTCAGGAGTGCCCTAAGGAAGTGTGACATGACTGTTTTTATTTTCTGTGTAGATAAGTGATCTAACGGACAAAGGTGAGCAGCAATCCGCGGCTATTTGCTGATAATGATATGGTGTGCGGGAAGGTGTCGCAGTTGAGTGATTGTAGGAGACTATAAGATGACTTAGAGAAAATTTCTAGTTGGTTTGGTGAACGACGGCTAGGTCTAAACGTAGAAAACTGTAAGTTAATGCAGATGTGTAGGGAAAACAAACCCGCAATGTTCGAATACAGCATTAGTAGTTTGCTGCTTGACACAGTCATATCGGTTAAATAAGGCGTAACGTTGCAAAGCGTTATGAAACGGAACGAGTATATAAGGATTATAGTGGGAAATACTACTGAGAAAATGTAGAGACCTGGCATGCAGAACAATTCGTTGCCGCCAACGATCTATGAGCTAGAATGTGACTTATGAAAGGTATCTGACTGTATCAGACATAATATTCTACTGGGGAAATTAAATTATTGTGAGATACATAATCCAGCACATACCCGGTTTAGTTTCTATTTAAGAAACAGGATGCAGAATGTTACATTAGGATGTGTGAGCAATACAAACAGGGGCGCCGTATCATCTTCACGAGGTTAAGTCACAAGGGGCGTTCTGCTAAATTCAGACATGGGCCCATTACTATTCTTGCTCTTTTTTAATGCTCTTCAATTTTATTTGAATCAGGACACAAAATTAGTGCCCTTTGCGGGTGACACAAGCATTACATATCGTCAGGTCGAACAAAGTAGCATCCTCAAGAAAATAGTGAATGATATTTTAGTTCAATATATTAACTGGTTTTGTAAAAATTACACTTTGCAGTAACAGACTGGTGGGATATTCCCCACACAGCATACGATATGAAGAATACTGAAGTATGTAAACTTACGTGAGAATTAAGAGTTGCCTAAAACATAATTGGGTCGTAATGTTTATGTTGGCGTATAGGTAACAACAAGTGCGTCAACTGTCGCTTTTCTACTTGAAATTCAAGTATTTGTCTTTATATTGCATATTTTATTTTGTATACTGGAATCTTGTAAACGTTGTATAAGCGTTATACGGATCCCAAGTGGAAGCGTGTCTGACATTTGGGATTGTATATTAGGATTTGGATGGATTGGAGTTTGGGCTGGAGGTTATGCAGGCGTGGGCTTATTTTGCAATAAACATTTATTAAACACAAATAAATGCCTTAACAACGTACAAAAACGGAAAATTAACAAGAATTCATTAAAATATCTTGCCCAGCTATAGTACGTGAGAAATTAGACACCAAAGAACTTATATAAATTAAAATTTCTTCCAATTCAATTGTTGGACAAAGAGATATCAACTACCTTCCGACTGACAGCCAAATTGGGAGCCTCCTGGCCCATAAAACACAATAAGCAAGAATAAGAACCAAAATAATATGAACCGACGAAAGGCTGGCTACATTTGCAAGGTATCTTTTAGACTCCAGGTGTTGTCAGATCTGCTTCCTCTCAGTAATTGGTGGATTTTTTTCGGAGGCCTGAAGGTCGATTTGATCTTGCGCCTTTTCAGCAGCCGGCTTATTTTTCCCGACACGAAGCCACAGAAAGGCAAGAAAGCAAGTTTCCTTTCATACTCCTCGTCAGTGATCTTATTGTGTTTATTGCTTGAAATCACTTCATCTATTTGATGAACGTTATAGCCGCTGTTCTTGAAGACCCTGCGTAGGTGGCGCACCTCATGGGACAGGGTATCAGGGAATGATATATTTCTTGCATGATGCATCAATGTTTGTGATACAGTGCGCTGCTGTGACGTATGATGATGGCTTATGGCGTGTGGGTTGGTGTTGGTAGATTTTTTATAGACGCTGTGGCCATGGCATCCATTTCGTTAGCGGCGGACGATGACGTCGAGGAAGGACAATGTATTGTATTTTTCCACCTCCTTGGTGAAGTGGATGTTACTGTTAATGCCGTTAAGGTATTCCAAGAACTAAACGAGTTTCTGCTTGCCGTAGGACCAAATGAACATGTCGTCAATGTATCGAAAGAAACAACTAGGCTGCCTCAACATCATGGCTAACATCGTTGGCGGGGAAGGTGATGCCTGCACTGCGTGCCATGGCTTGATGTCCGGTGTCCAGCTGAACGTAGAACTTCTGCAAGGTAGTATTCTTTTCACTATCGCAGGTCTTTAGGATTCAGGCACTTTTGAACCATTTGTATAATTGCGTTCTGTATTTAAATGTGGTAAGTACCGATTCTAAACGAGTGTCTCTTACTTAAGAGTTGCACGGTAAGATTAGTTAGAGTTTGATATAAGTTTGTTAAGTTGGCAAGGTAATTCTGAATGAGATAAAGAAGAGGGTTGTTTCCTGACCCAAATGCTCATGGTGAGAGGGTTGGAACGTGATAATTCGGAAGGAAGGTGGAAACTGCTTAATACATTATCTAATCTGCTTTTGACAGTAGCAAAGAGCATAGGCAAGCTATCAATAGCACTAGTAGACACATTATAGATCATTTATGATCAACTGTTGATTTGAAAAATCAGGCTGAAGTTCTGCTGAAGTTATGCAAATCATTTTGAAGGCGTCCGGATTTTACGGACCTTACATGAGCTTGATCCATAACGACAGGACGATACAGTATGAGATCCTCAGAAAATAATAATTATATTATATTAACAAAAGGCAGTTGCAGTTAATCTCATGTTCCAAAAACTAACAAAACAATATGTACCAATATACGGACTGGCATGAACAAACAAGTTAAAGTGAAACGCATTTTGGAGAAAATGGTTCAAATGGCTCTGAGCACTATGGGACTCAACTGCTGTGGTCATCAGTCCCCTAGAACTTAGAACTACTTAAACCTAACTAACCTAAGGACATCACACACATCCATGCCCGAGGCAGGATTCGAACCTGCGACCGTAGCAGCAGCGCGGCTTCGGACTGGAGCGCCTAGAACCGCACGGCCACCACGGCCGGCCGCATTTTGGAGACGAACCGTCCAGGTGGTTAAGTAATTGAACATGATTGTTGTTTATCAGTTAACCCCTGAAAGCAACAGTTGATAAATTATATGTAGAAAAAAAAAGGAATAGCCGTTGTGTCCTCCTAGAATAGACCCCAGACTTTCACTTTTATTAATTCATGCATTCTAGGTACGTGATAGAATCTACTGATTTTTGTTACGATCCGCACCTGATATTAGCTGCCTTAAAGGGCCAGGGTCATATTTATTTAGAGTGTCTGTTTGACACCCTGGGCTTGAGAAGACAGTTCAGATGTTTTCTCCATTTGTGCGATAAGTGGTAAGCTAAGTTTGCACACATAGGTACACTCACTGTACAGATACAAAGTTGAACGTACGACAATTTATCCGTTAACCCCTGGAAAACTAGGCAGGATTGTAGCTGAGGGCACTGATAAGGACGAGTCGTTAGTCCACTTCCATTGAAACATTTCCGTAGAAACTTGCTACATCATAATATCTCAACAGAGTTATGAATGAATTGCCCAATCAATATTTCCGTCGAGTTCAAAATCATAATGAACCATTTATCCATTATACTGAGGATGTTAGGATAGCCATGTCTTTGCGTTAGTTTTACCGAACTGGAGGCGGTACTGGAGGCATGCGTCCAGTAAATCGGTCACATATTCTCTTCACTAATAAACCTGAAACTTTAGCTGCATTAGATAGATTAAATGCGAGTGTGAAAAATATTCGGTTCCGCAACGAAAGGCGTGAGTTCCGCGAATGTAGATCGGAACACTAAAACTCTAACGCTAAAAACACATATCCTGAGAATAAATTTAAAACAGAAGGCATCTGATGAAAAATGTTTTCGTTCCAGTTGATCGGGTCATTTAATGCGGGACTGTCCAGTGCTCCAAGACAGGGTAAAACAGCTCACGCCATTGGGGTGGGGGCGGGCAGCTCACTGGAAAAAGTGCCGAGGGCCATTCATGTGATGTAATAATTTAAAGGTCGTTTTCAGGTCAAGTTAGCAAGCATATTCAAATTTGTAAACTTCCTCTTTTCCGAAAAGTAACTAACCAATGTCATAGTTCAATGAACATTTGTTGCCTTAGTTCGGCGAAATACCTGTTAGTTTTCGGACTCAAGGGCTGTCATGGCCGATAAATTATACTACTGTTAACGATCTGTCGACAGATGAACTGCTTGAATGAGATTTTTGAAAGAAGACGGGATTTATTCTAGATTACACAAGTACAGAGTTCCTTTTCAAGTTTTATCCTAACGAAAGGCATTTCTTATGTAGCTATAATCACGTTCAAGGTGTGAGTAATGTCAAAGAGAAAGTGTTCCTTTTAATGTTGTTCACGGAGACTCAGTAAGTGAAGTACTTGAGGAATTTCCCGGTGTACTGACTGATAAATTAGGGGTCACGGGTAAGATTGAGTGCAAAACACAACTCACACGTCAAATCCTGTACGCTATTCCACTTACCGATTGTCTTCTTTCAAAATGAAGGAGCTGTGTAAAATTATTGACCAACTTTCGGCGGATGGTGTGATTAGTCCATTAGTGTTTCCGTATGCCTCGCCTATTTTGCTGGCTCCTAAGCTCAATGGTGAGGGTTATCGACCAATTGTTGTTTACCGCTCGTTTAATCAAAAAGTATCATTAGAATAGGTGCTGCTACCGGACTCGCGTAACTGTTTTTCCTGCTTTTCAGGAAGTATTTTACCATACGTGATCTTAATCAGGCCTATCATCAAGTGCCATTGGCAGAAGAGTCAACTCCCCACATTGCATTTTGTAATGACTAGAATCTGTTTGAATATAATCGTGTCCATTTTGGGTTAGCGTTTATTGGTTTCAGTGTTTGGGGAGCTTCAATTTAAATGTGTTTATAATCATTTATATGGCGCTGTAATATGCAGTAAGACCTTTGGTGAACATCTTGATCATTTATGGCAGGTCTTGCAGCCTTTACCCGATGTCCGGGTGACTGTGGAACCTTCCAAGGTAAATCTGGCTCGTTGGTAGATTTCTTTTTTGGGACACGTTAAGTCAGCTGATGGAATGAAGATCGAACAAGATTGTATTAGGGCTCTCAACCAATTCTCTCTGCTTAAAGAGAAAAATCGCGTGGCTAGGTTTATACGAACGCTAAATCTTTTTCTAGGAGGGAGCGTATGACAGTCACCTTTGCTTGGAGGTCCCTGTCGTCCACGGAAGTGAAGTACTCAGCATATTAATTGGAGGTCTCTGCTGTCTTTTACGAACTGGAGAAATTTAAATTCTACTTTGAACACAAATTATTCCACCTACAAACGGATAACCAGGCTTTGATCTGGGTATTGGCTGAGCCCTGTAAAAAAGGAAGGACCGCCCGCTGGGCGGTTAGAACTTCCGCTTTCCTTTTTCAAGTGAAGCATATCAGAGGTGCTGATGCTCCTGTCGCATTTTCCAATATCATTCAAAAGTCTTTGAGACCACACACATTAGCCAGGAATCCATGCTGTTCTAGGAGAGATTCCCCATCTGTTCAGGGAATTAAAAGAAACGAGATAAGGAGGATCCGATGAGTAACGTCAAGTAACGGTTTAGAAATAGTCAACATGCGATGGGTTATTCCGTAAAACGCTCCTTGAGTTTCCATACCCGCTACGACGGGAAGATAAAGATTAATTTTCCAAGTTCAGAACACGAAAGCAATGAGAAATGAAAAAGCCGACAAGCAAAGACAATTTTGGGGGAATCCCGACCGAGCCACAGAGCTACGAAAATAAAAACAATACACAGGGTGTCCATTACGGTCCAATCCATAGTGAGCTCAAATACTGAAGTTCAACCCCGCAGAGGTCACTGTATTAAACTTCGTACCTTCTATCACAGTTGCCCATCCTAGCGATCTATTGTTTGGTACGAAGCACGGTTACTAGAATGCATTACAGTAACTGTGGTACAAAGTGTTGCACGTCAACTGTGTGTGTTGTTGTTACTGCTATATTCACCACATTTAAACGTGAGCGTCGTTAAAATGCGCTTCCACCATTGTTCAAGTTCTGTTAGATAATTCTACCATAGGAGATGATCAGCACGAAAACTGAGCTGTCTGTATTGCATGAGATGCTGTCCCTCAAACCGCCAATCACCGGCCTTCTCTGTAAACTCCACTGACATGAACTCACTATAGACCGACTATAAAATGATCAGCAAGCACATTAGAACCACCGATCTACTGTCGACAGAAACCCGTCCAGGCCATAGCAGCGTCACCTAGTGAGGAATAACTGCTAGACTGACACACGCACAGCGCATGTAGTATCAGTGAACATGCTGACCGTGTATAGAATGGGGAAGGAACACGATATATCTGAGATTAACTGAGGACAGATTGTGATGGCCCGGAGGTTCGGAAGGAGCATTTCGGAAACTGCACGACTTGTCGGGTGTTTGAGGGGTGCTCTTGTGAGTGCCTTCAACACGTGTCGAAACCAAGGTGAAACCAAAACACGTCCTGCGGTTTGGCGGCCACCCCTCATTACAGATGTCCAACGTTGTAGGCTGGGCAGACTGCTAAAACATGACAAGCGGCGAACTGTAGCGGAACTAACATCGGACTTTAATGTCAGAGTACAAATATGTCAGAACACACAGTGCACCTAACATTCTTAACTATGGGCCTCCGCAGACGACGACCCATGCGTGTGCCAATGATAACACCACGGCATAGGCAACTGCGACTGAAACGGGCACGAGACCATCAGACAAGTTGGCGCAATGTCAGTGGTCTGGTGAATCCCGATACCTTCTTCATCATGCCGATGGGAGGGCAATGACTCGTCGTCTTCCAGGAGAACAGTTCCTTCACACCTGTACTGTGGGACAGAGACAAGCTGGTGGAGGCTCCATTATGCTCTGCAGAACATTCACGCGGGCATCCATAGGTCCGGTGGACCTTATGCAAGGAACCATGAGGGCCGAGGGTATCGTACTCTGGTTGCAGGTTTATACACCTTCATGACGATCATATTTCCCGACGACAGTGACATTTTCAACAAGATAATGCGCCATCTCACAAGGCCAGCAGGATGATACATTCATTCGAGGAACACAATGGCGAGTTCCAGTTGATGTACTGGGCCCCTAACTCGCCAGATCTGAACCCGATTGAACAAATTTGTGATATGATGGAACATGGCGTCCTGTCCCCGGAATTTGCGGGAATTAGTTGACTTGTATATGCAGATGTGGCGCCAACGCCCTCGCGCGACCTACCAAGACCTCATTTCTTCATGCCGTTGTTATCCGAGCCAAAGGTCGACACAGATGGTCATTATGTTCTGGTTGGCTGGATGGGCCAGTATTCTAACTACTCTGGGGGCTCCGAGCAAAAAACAAGAAAAAAAGTCAATTTTACTCACAATCGTGTGTCACCCCCCATACGCCACATCAACCCCATTAGCTTCGCCACTGCGTACGACAAGGATCATGATGTACTTGTCGAGGCGTTGTCGCATGATAGGAGGTCTCAGGATACAAGGGATGTTCTTGTGACGTCAGAAAGCTCATCGGATAAAGGTTACGTGGGATGGTTCAAATGGCTCTAAGCACTATGGGACTTAACAACTGAGGTCATGAGTCCCCTAGACTTAGAACTACTTAAACGTAACCAACCTAAGGACATCACACACATCCATGCCCGAGGCAGGATTCGAACCTGCGATACTTTTTTTTTTGTGGAACATCTAGTCATATCGACTGATTGTTGTGTTTTCATTCTCATACGAAATGCACTACATACACAGTTCTCATTTCTTATAACGTAACAATTTTCAAATCTGTGCACCTCAACAGCAACATAGGATGTGTAAATGCATCTTGTTAGGTGGAAAACAGCACTTCAAATAATTTCGCCGTTGGCGTAGCACGGCAACAATCCAAGGTAAACCGTCCCGTATCGCTGCATTCGACTGACACAGTTGGTTTCCAAAGATCACTGTACGGCCCTGTCAACACGTGGTTTCTGAATTTTTTTGGAGTCATCAGTCTTCTGACTTATTTGATGCGGCCCGCCACGAATTCCTCCTCTGTGCCAACATCTTCATCTCACACTAGCACTTGCAACCTACATCCTCAATTATTTACTGGATATATTCCAATCTCTGTCTTCCTCCACAGCTTCGCTCTCTGCAACTCCCTCTAGTACCATGGAAGTCATTACCTGATGTCTTAACAGATGTCTTACCGCCCTCTCCCTTCTTCTTGTCAGTATTTTGCATACGTTCCTTTCCTTGCCGATTCTGCGGAGAACCTCCTCATTCCTTATGTTATCAGTCCACCTAATTTTCAATATTCTTTTATAGCACCACATCTCAAATTATTCGATTCTCTTCTTGTCCGTTTTTCCCACAGTCCATGTTTCACTACCATAAAATGTGCTCCTAACGTACATTTCAGAAATGTGTTCCTCAAATTAAGGCCTATGTTCGATACTAGCAGACTTCTCTTGACAAGGAGTGACCTTTGTGCCACTTATAGTCTGATTTTTATGTCTTTCCTGCTCCGTGCGTCATGGGTTATTTCCTACCTAGGTAGCAGAATTCCTTAGCTTCCTCTACTTCGTGATCACCAATCCTGATGTTAAGTTTAGCACTGTTCTCGTTTGCTACTTCTCATTACTTTAGTCTTTCTTAGATTTGCTTTCAATTGATATTATGTACCCATTAGATTGTTCATTGCCTTCAGCACTTTCACTAAGGATAGCAATGCTACCAGCGAATCTTATCATTGATACCCTTTCACGCTGGATTTTACTTCCACTCTTGAACATTTCTTTTATTTCCGTAACTGCTATTTCAGTGTATAGATTGAACAGTAGGGGCGAGAGACTACAGTTCTGGCTTACACCCTTTTTAATCCGATCACTTCGTTCTTGGTCTTCCACTCTCATTTTTCCCTCTTGACTCTTGTACATATTGTATATAACTCTTTTTCCTATAGTTTACCCATATTACTCTCAGAATTTCGAACATCTTGCACCATCCACACTGCAGAACACTTTTTCCAAGTCGACAAATCCTATGAACATGTCTTGACTTTTCTTTAGTCTTTCTTCCGTTATCAGAGGCAGCGTCAGAACTGCCTCTTGGGGTCTTTATTGTTCCTAAAACCAAACTGATCGTCATCTAACATATCTTCCATTCTCTTTTACATTCTTCTGTATATTATTCTTGTGAGCAAATTGGATGCATGAGCTGTTAAGATCTTGAAGATCCCTTGCAATCTTCGGAATTGTGTGGATGATGTTGCTTTTAATTTCACCAAAAACTGTTTTAATTTTCTTGTATGTTGAATCATTCCTTCTGACAATCATTTATTTTTCGATTTCTTCATATTTTTTCATGCAGCCATTTCGAATTAGCTTCCCTGCATTTTCTATTTATTTCAGTCCTCAATAATTTGTATTTACATATTCCTGAATTTCGCTGAAAATTTTTTTACTCATTCTTTCATCGATCAACTGAAGTATTTCTTCCGTTACTCTTGTTTCCTTCGCAGTTACCTTCTTTGTGTCTACGTTTTTTCCAGCTTCTGTGACTGCCCTTTTCAGAGACAAGCATTTCTCTTCAACTGAAGTGCCTGCTGAGCTGTTCCTTATCGCAATATCTGTAGCCTCAGAGAGCTTCGAACGTATCTCTTCATTCCTTAGTACTTCCGTACCCCACTTCTTCGCTCGTTGATTCTTCCTGACTAGTCTCTTAAACTTCCGCCTACCCTTCACCACTATTGAATTGTCATCTGAGACTATCTCTGTTTCTGGTTACGCCTTACAATCTAGTATATGATTTTTGAATCTCTGCCTGACGATGATGTAATCTAACCGCAATGGTCCTGCATCTCCCAGCCTTTTCCAAGTATGACTGCTCCTCTTGTGATTCTTGAACAGATTATTCGCTATTACTAGCTGAAACTGGTTACAGAGCTCAATTAGTCTTTTTCCTCTCTCATTGCTTGTACCGAGCTCTAAATGTAGAAAAATGTAAGTTAATGAGGATGAGTTGGGAAAAAGATCTCGTAATGTTCGAATACAGCAGTGGTTGTGTGCTGAAACAGTTACGTCTTTTAAATATCTGAGCGTAACGTTTCAAAGTGATTTGAAATGGGACCAGCATGTTACGGAGGTACTAGGGAGAGCGAATGGACGATTTCGGTTTGTTGGGAGAATTTTTCGGAAAGCGATACTCATCTGTAATGGTGACAGGGTGTAGAACACTAGTGCAACCCATTCTTGAGTACTGTTCGAGTGTCGTGAATCCCCACCGGATTGTATTAAAGTAGCACACCGAAACAATTCAGAGGCGGGCCGCTAGATGTGATAGCGATAGATTCAATCAACACGCGAGCGTTAAGGAGATTCTTTGGGAACTCAACTGGGAATCCCTCGAGGAAAGACGTCGTTCTTTCCCGAAACACTGCTGAGAAAATTTAGAGAATCGGCATTTGAAGCTGACAGTAGGAAGATTGTATTGTCGCCAACGTACATTTCGCGTACGAACAAAGAAGATGAGAGAAATTAGGACTCGTACGGAGGCATATAGACAGTCATTTATCTCTCGATTTGTAAGCGGAACAGGAAAGTAAATGACTAATAGTGATACAAGGTACTATCCGCCGAGCATCATGCGGTGGCATGCGGAATATGTACGTTGATGTAGAACTTTCTGGGACTGTTTTGGAGCTCGTGAAATCGAAGTAGGTGGTCAGCCCTCGTAAAATTGGAACATAGTCGTGATGTTTCAAGATTGTTGAGTGTAAAAAGTGGGGGCTGAGAGATCCTCAGCGTCCAACAAAAATATTTTGTCTGTGCAGAGACCTTCGAAAGAGCTCGTAAGTGTGAAGGCGTCCGATGCAGGTTGTTTTGCCAGTTTTCCAACATATTGTTACAGTTTAATGAGGGTTAATGTACCCGGCAGCAAGAGGGCGTGTTACAGCCTGGAGTTAACTTCAGGTCGTTAATGAATGAGACGAACCTGGCGAGGTACAACAGATGACGATAAGTTCAGTTTGTTCCAGTAATAACTGCAGTTGCTGCATTTTGTACTGGGGATGGAGCAGACAAAAATATACGACATAAAACACATACGCTGAAACGCCAAAGAAACTGGTATAGGCATGCGTATTGAAACACAGAGATATGTAAACAGGCAGCTTACAGCGCTGCGGTCGGCAACGCCTATATAAGACAAGTGCCTAGCGTTGCTGTTAGCTCGGTTACTGCTGCTATATAATTGCAGGTTATCAAGATTTAAGTAAGTTTGAACGTGGTGTCATAGTCGGTGCACGAGCGATGGGACACAGCATCTGCGAGATAGCGATGAAATGAGGATTTTCCCGCACGACCATTACACGGGCGTACCGTGAATGTGTCCGCCCCGATGGCTGAGTGGTCAGTGTGACGGATTGTCGTCCTACAGGCCTGGGTTCGTTTCCCGGCTGAGTCGGCTGAGTCGTTGATTTTTCTCCGCTCAGGGACTGGTTGTTGTGCTGTCTGCATCATCATTTCATCCCCATCCGGAGTTCAGGTCACCCAATGTGGCGTCTAATGTAATAAGACCTGCACCAAGGCGGCCGAACCTGCCCCGCATAGAGCCTCCCGGCCCAATGAGACCGAAGGCGCATTTCCGTTTACCGTGAATGTCACGAATCCCGACATCGCTGCGGACGGAAAAAGATTCTGCTAAAACGGGACCAATGATAACTGAAGAGAATCGTTCAACGTGACAGAAGTGCAACCCTTCCGCAAATTGCCGTTTTCAACGCTGGGCCATAAACAAGTGTCAGCGTGCGAACCGTTCAACGAAACATCATCGATATGAGCTTTCGGAGCCGAAGGCCCACTCGTGCACCCTTGATGACTGCACGACACAAAGCCTTACGCCTCGCCTTCGACACTGGATTGTTGATGACTGAAACATGTTGCCTGGTCGGACGAGTCTCGTTTCAAATTGTATCGAGCGGATGGACGTGTACGGGTATGGAGAGAACCTCAAGCATCCACAGAGCCTGCATGTCAGCAGGGCACTGTTCAAGCTGGTGGAGGCTCTGTAATGGTGTGGGGCTTGTGCAGGTGGAATGATAATGATATGAGACCTCTGATACGTCTAGATAAGACTCTGACAGTTGACTCGTACGTAAGCATCCTATCTGATCATCTGCATCCATTCGTGTCCATTGTGCATTACGACGGACTTGGGCAAGTCCAGTAGGACAATGCGACACCCTACACGTCCGGATATGCTTCAGGGTGGCTCCAAGAACACTTCTGAGTTCAAACACTTTCACTGGCTACCAAACTCCCCTGACATGAACATTATTAAGGTTATCCGGAATGCAACGTGCTGTTCAGAAGAGATCTTCACCCTTGCATGGAGCTTACTTAAAATGCAATAATTTTAGTAGCTGTGTGTCCGGTTACGAAGTCTCGTAACCGGTTGGCCCTGAGTAGTATTAGCACGCAACTGACTGCATAAAATAAAAATATAGAATGACAAGAAATTTCCGCTAACACAATTGATTAATTAAGTCCCCTGCAACTATAAAAGCTACGAAACAACAAAGCACAAGGTCGTTATAGCTAGGCTCAATACCGTTTCTTCCAAATCCACCAGAAACAAACGCAAAATAATTTTATTTAAAAAAGCGGATAAAGTGTCACTAGAAGCCTTCCTAAGAGACAATCTCCATTCCTTCCGAACTGACTATGCAAATGTAGACGAGATGTGGCTCAAATTCAAAGATATAGTAGCAACACCAATTGAGAGATTCATACCTCATAAATTGGTAAGAGATGGAACTGATCCCCCATGGTACACAAAACAGGTCCGAACGCTGTTGCAGAGGCAACGGAAAAAGCATGCGAAGTTCAGAAGAACGCGAAATCCCGAAGATTGGCTAAAATTTTCAGACGCGCGAAATTTGGCACGGACTTCAATGCGAGATGCCTTTAATAGGTTCCACAACGAAACACTGTCTCGAAATTTGGTAGAAAATCCGAAGAAATTCTGGTCGTATGTATAGTACACAAGCGGCAAGACGCAGTCAATACCTTCGCTGCGCAGTGCCGATGGTACTGTTACCGACGACTGTGCCGCTAAAGCGGAGTTATTGAACGCAGTTTTGCGAAATTCCTTCACCAGGGAAGACGAATGGAATATTCCAGAATTTGAAACACGAACAGCTGCTAGCATGAGTTTCTTAGAAGTAGATACCTTAGGGGTTACGAAGCAACTCAAATCGCTTGATACGGGCAAGTCTTCAGGTCCAGATTGTATATCGATTAGGTTCCTTTCAGATTACGCTGATACAGTAGCTCCCTACTTAGCAATCATATACAAACGCTCGCTCACCCATTGATCTGTACCTACAGATTGGAAAATTGCGCAGGGCGCACCAGTTTTTAAGAAGGGTAGCAGGAGTACTACAGACCTATATCATTGACGTCGATTTGCAGTAGGGTTTTGGAGCATATACTGTATTCAAACATTATGAATCACCTCGAAGGGAACGATCTATTCATACGTAATCAGTATGGTTTCAGAAAACATCCTTCTTGTGCAACGCAGCTAGCTCTTCATTCGCACGAAGTAATGGCCGCTATCGACAGGGGATCTCAAGTTGATTCCGTATTTCTAGATTCCCGGAAAGCTTTTGACACCGTTCCTCACAAGCGACTTCTAATCAAGCTGCGGGCCTATGGGGTATCGTCTCAGTTGTGCGACTGGATTCGTGATTTCCTGTCAGGAAGGTCGCAGTTCGTACTAATAGACGGCAAATCATCGAGTAAAACTGAAGTGATATCAGGTGTTCCCCAGGGAAGCGTCCTGGGACCTCTGCTGTTCCTGATCTATATAAATGACCTGGGTGACAATCTGAGCAGTTCTCTTAGGTTGTTCGCAGATGATGCTGTAATTTACCGTCTAGTAAGGTCATCCGAAGACCAGTATCAGTTGCAAAACGATTTAGAAAAGATTGCTGTATGGTGTGGCAAGTGGCAGTTGACGCTAAATAACGAAAAGTGTGAGGCGATCCACATGAGTTCCAAAAGAAATCCGTTGGAATTCGATCACTCGATAAATAGTACAATTCTCAAGGCTGTCAATTCAACTAAATACCTGGGTGTAAAAATTACGAACAACTTCAGTTGGAAAGACCACATAGATAATACTGTGGGGAAGGCGAGCCAAAGGTTGCGTTTCATTGGCAGGACACTTAGAAAATGCAACAAGTCCACTAAAGAGACAGCTTACACTACACTCGTTCGTCCTCTGTTAGAATATTGCTGCGCGGTGTGGGATCCTTACCAAGTGGGATTGATGGAGGACATCGAAAGGGTGCAAAAAAGGGCAGCTCGTTCTCTATTATCACGTAATAGGGGAGAGAATGTGGCAGATATGATACGCGAGTTGGGATGGAAGTCATTAAAGCAAAGACGTTTTTCGTCGCGGCGAGATCTATTTATGGAAATTTCAGTCACCAACTTTCTCTTCCAAATGCGAAAATATTTTGTTGAGCCCAACCTACATAGGTAGGAATGATCATCAAAATAAAATAAGAGAAATCAGAGCTCCAACAGAAAGGTTTAGGTGTTCGTTTTTCCCGCGCGCTGTTCGGGAGTGGAATGGTAGGGAGATAGTATGATTTTGGTTCGATGAACACTCTGCCAAGCACTTAAATGTGAATTGCAGAGTAATCATGTAGATGTAGATGTAGATGTAACTGCTCTGTGTGACTCAACGTGCATGTATCTGGCACGGTTCTTCCTCAATACGACAAGATAGTATTTTAAACACCATTTACAATGAACTAATTGAAAAACCAGAAATACTATAATTGCACATAGAAACCAGAATTACAAGTCTAATACATGAACACGAGCCTGATGCTTTGTTGACTGAACCTGTGACAAAGAGGCATTGTCATTAAAGAAATGTGAAATATTTTTTTTACCTCCTCACCCAACAGAACAACAACTGCACTCGACATCCTCTGAACTAGTGCTGCCCTCGACATCTTCTCAACAAGTACTGCCCACGGCAACCTCTGAACTACTACTGCACCAGTGGAGGCGGCGGAATAATAATCTTTGGCGCAATCTATGGCGCTGTGACTCAGTGTAGCCACCTTTCATATGCCCCTCCTCCATGGGCTAGAATTTGGTGGTATTTTTGCCAGCATTGGTGGTGAAAATACCACCAAATTCGTCCAAAAAACACAGACAAAAATAAAAGATGATATTAATAAGTAAATATCACAGAACTTAATAAATTTTGGCTTTTCACTGACCCTTCAATAATCTAATATATAAAAATACAGTAAGGAATACAAATGCTTGCATACATATGATTTTACATGATAGTTTACGCAAGTATCATTTCTCAGAGTAGTTAAACAGTTCAATAAATGGCACCAGCTATGATGAATAGGTGCAGGTAAGAGTCTCATAACATTTCATAAACAGTCTATACACAATAAATCAGTTTATACAAATATTCACATAAAATCTTTTCAATATTTCAATAAACAATTAGCACTCCTCAGAGTAGTTGACAGTTCCAACAGTAGCACCTAGCAATGGTCAACAGGTGCAAATAGCAGTCTAATAACATTTCATAAACAGTAAATACACAATAAATCAGTGTAAACATATATTCACATAAAATCTTTTCAATAGTTCAATAAACAAGTAGTACTACTCAGAGTAGTTGACAGTTCCAACAGTAGCACCCAGCAATGGTCAACAGGTGCAAACAGCAGTCCCATAATATTTCATCAGCAGTATTTGAACAGCTGCAACAGTGGCACCCAGCAATGGTCAACAGGTGCAGACAGCAAGAAGTGACATTTCATCAGTGGTTGAGCAGTTCCAACAGTGGCACCCAACAATGTTGAACAGGTGCAGACAGCAACAAGTGACATTATCTCAGTAGCAGCAGTTCCATCAGTGGCACCCAGTAATGTTGAACAGGTGCAGACAGCAACAAGTGACATTATCTCAGTAGCAGCAGTTCCATCAGTGGCACCCAGTAATGTTGAACAGGTGCAGACAGCAACAAGTGACATCATCTGAGTAGAAGCAGTTCCATCAGTGGCACCCAGTAATGTTGAACAGGTGCAGACAGCAACAAGTGACATTATCTCAGTAGCAGCAGTTCCATCAGTGGCACCCAGTAATGTTGAACAGGTGCAGACAGCAACAAGTGACATCATCTGAGTAGAAGCATTTCCATCAGTGGCACCCAGTAATGTTGAACAGGTGCAGACAGCAACAAGTGACATTATTTCAGTAGAAGCATTTCCATCAGTGGCATCCAGTAATGTTGAACAGCTGCAGACACCAACAAGTGACCTCATTTCAGTAGAAGCACTTCCATCAGTGGCACCCAGCAATGGCGAGTAGCTGCAGGCAGGAATGAGTGTCATCACATCAATGGTAGCAGTTCCAACAGTGGCACCCAGCAATGTTGAACAAGTACAGGTAGCAGTCCATAATATTCACCAGCAATAGTTACACAGTTCATCAGAGTTCCTCAGCAGAAATTAAACATTTCCAAGTGGCACCCACCAATGTTGAACAAGTGCAGGTAACAGTCCATAAAATTCACCAGCAATAATTACACAGTTCATCAGAGTTCCTCAGCAGAAATTAAACATTTCCAAGTGGCACCTACCAATGTTAATAGGTGTAAGAACGAACATCAGTTTGAATGCACACACAATTGCTTTTACAAAATATTATCTATGCTCTTACACTAAACATACAAATTATAATAAACACACAAATGATATCAGATAATTATTATATTAACTTTTACAAATACACAAATACCAGTAAAACTATAATATTTATGGGTGTCAGTGCAAGCCACAACAAACAAGTAAAATAATATTTAGGAGGTAGGTCGGTACCAATTATTTGGGATTAGGAAAGGAAAACACACAAAACACACTCACTGATATTTCATCCACTTATTAAGTACTACTGTGTAATTGAATAGTGTTAACTGTGTAAATGCAATTCTGACAAAATTTGATGTTCAACATGTGTATCAAATAGTAGTGGCAGCGTTGTATAATAGTCAATAATAGTTAGTCAACGTCATAGTCATCATGTCAGGACCAATGTTTGCCAAGCCAAATCAAAATGTACGGTTGCTGAACCACTGTCAGTGTGCCAAGATATGCAAATACTTCCTCTCTCCAAAAAAAAAAAAAGTATATACTGCTTATTGATTTAACAAAGTGTGTTTGTAGACAATCTTCCTTCCACTGGAGTTTTCTAGTCTGCCATCCTCATCCTTCTTGTTCCATATAAACCAACAACAAAAATATGCTCTCACTTACTTTACCTCTTATCCACCAAAACTCCAATAATCATCAGCATCACATAATCTCAATACTTCAATAATTCCTCTTCAATACGTCGATAAATATAAACCTTATCACCAATATCATTTACCTTACCTCTTATCCACCAAAAATCCAATAATCATCAACATCACACAATCTCAATACTTCAATAATACTTCTTCAACACGTCGATACATATAAACCTTATCACCAATATCATTTCACTTCCATAACAACTCTTTCCTCTAGTCAGTCTCCTCGAACAAGTACATATAAAATCCTAGTGCAAACTTCAATTCATCATCCCATACAACCCCAAGACAGAATGTCCACACACAACCTCTGTGTAATCCACCTGAGCCAAATCTTCTACTCATTATGAATTATAAAATACATTTTGGTTACCTTGTCCATCATAAAATAAAATAAATGCATACATGACCTCTAACAGCCTTCAGTTTGAATAACTTTCAGTAAGTAGGTGCGAGTACGTAGTATGAATGATCACATAAGACTTTGAATGAATAAATCGTAATATTTCACAGTGTGTACACCACTTCAAGAATCATGGCAAAACAGAAGCAAACATGTGGAGTATTTCTTTGTGTCAAGTGTCACTTGCTATTTCAATGGCTCTCGAAGAATGCAGTGTAATAACTGTCAATGGTCTAAACCTAGTGTTGGTATTTCATGTCGTTAGCTTTCTTTGTATTAGCATGAATTTATACAGCTTCCATAAAACCTCCAGTTCATGAGACTTCAATGAAGTTTTTTTATATCCATGTAGTTTGTAGAATTATAGCAGTTTATTTTCTTATCTTAAAATATAAAGCATTGAGCGTAGGCAAAACATGCAATAGCGAGTAAATATACCAGTAGAGAACAGAATGTCAACAAGTGGATGTAGCACAATCCCTATAACAAGGCTCTGCCAAGCGAACAATCTATAATTAATACCATAGTGTAAACTATACTCCATGTTCGTACAGAGTATATCAGCATTTCTATATACCAAATTAAAGTGTAGGTATGACGACAAAACAGAAATGTGTAAATATGCAATCCATAAACAAAGCACCAAATATACATGTTACATAATAAATAGGTTATTAGCATCATAACAGCATAAGCAAATAAATGTTCATATGTAATCCCAATAAGTAAACATGAAGGCGCAAGCAGATAAATCACAATGTATAACTTACATACATAACTATATCAGCAGAACTAATCAGATGACAATTATAATTTTAATAAAGAGGCACAGCAGGCGCATAATTAAAAAAACATGACATCAGTGAAAAAGCATAGCAGCCAAGCGATGCATAATATACATAAGTAACAACCCTGTTCATTAATAAAACATTGTCAAAATCAATTAACACAAAGCATAACTCACGTAATCGCGTGCAGCAAATTACGTATAAAGTACAGACCTAAGTAGAAATATGTTATCTGAAAAATAAACTCAATTAATAGTTACCTTTATTAATTTCTTCTTCGAAATTACATTCTTCCTGAAATTTTCTCGATAGCCAGTCCTCTTAACGTCGGACACGCACAGAATTTGCCTGAAGTTCTTAAATATTTTATACAACTGTATCCTGGAAAAAAACTTAACGTTAATAACATAAGTTATCAAGTCACTACAGCTTTATACTGAATTTAATCGGAGAAATTAGACTATGTATTTGTCTACGGCTGTCAGTGAATTCGCACTGATCGCTCGATCAGCTGTAGGTAAGCGTGACGTAGAAAGTTATTGTTTACGGTCAACGACTACCTTGTGCGGCGCGCAGACTGACTGTCGCTTTGTGTATGTGCCGCCGCCAAAACACGGCGCGGTATCCTTGTATTCTCTGCGTGTTTACGTGTAACTATTAATTTCTCAAAAGTATGTCACTCCACAAAAATTTTAACGTATTCCCTAAGAGCGCCGTAATTTAAGAGATTCTACTTCTGCAGTGTTATCATGAATAATTTTGCGAATCTATATGGACCGATATAAAGCAGAAAAAAATTGCGACACAAGCCCTTTCCTTTGTGAGACAAACGATGAGACTTAATTAACACCTTTTGACCAACTGACAAAGTTTTTAAACGACCAGGACGTTTAGCTGATTTCTCTCTTCTAGCAGCCGCAGATGCAATACTTTGTAGAGCCAGGTTCGCAACTTCAGAATGCCGCAGTTTCCGTGTAGGCGGAAAAGGAACTATTTCTGAAATGCGATTTGTCGGTGCTTTATTTTTTAATATCAATATAGGCTGTAAAGAAGTTGAATCATTAGGGAGTTCATTCAGAATGTTTTGAAAAATATGAAGATACTGATCCCACGTTCTGTGATTATGATGACAACAAAGACGACACAGTTTATTGATTTCCTTCATCCATCTCTCTGAAGCGTTAGATTGAGGGTGAAAAAGTGAAATGAACATTGGTTTAATTTTATGACGCCGTAGAGTACGAAGCCAAATTTTAGAGCGAAACTGTGATCCATTATCTGATATAACTTTATCAACATGACCCACTTCTTTAAGAAAATGTTTGATGAAAGCATTAGATACTGAATGAGCTGTTGCTTTATGTAAAGGTGTAAAACACACATATTTTGATGTCAACTCCACTGCTACCAAAATGTACGCAAAACCATTAGTAGAACGAACCACTGGACCGAACAAATCGACTGCAGCCATCTCCTTTAATTTCGCTGGAATGATAGGAAGCAACGGTGCTCTGTGAGAAATAGTTGTCGGCTTAGCCTTTTGACATAATTTGCATTTGGCAAGAACAAATCGAATACGTTTTTCCATATTACTGAAGAAGCAATTTTCTCGTAATTTATGAAAGCATTTTCTGGGACCAAAGTGACCATAACTCAAATGTGTACCAAGTCAATTTATTAACCCACTCATCAGGAATGCAAACTAACCAAACAGAGTTGTCAACCGATTTTCGTTTAAAAAGAATATCATTGCGAACTAAATAATACTGTCTAATCGCTACGCTTTCCTTTCTCTTCCACTTCTCCTTAATGTCCTTCCAGATTGGATCCTTGTTTTGCTCCTTAGCGATGTCCTGGAGCGAAGACGAAATAAAATTTTCAAACGCAACACCTTAAATATACATCAAACAATAATTGTTTTCTTTGCAGTCCCCCTCAGCACTTTGTTTCAAACCCATAGGTGCACGTGATAAAGCATCAGCAATAATATTTGAAGAACCCTGTATGTAAACAATACTAAAATCAAATTCCTGTAGATACAGCGCCCATCGTGACAATCTTCCATGTGTTAATTTTGTTGACATAAGAAATTGCAGAGCTCGATGATCGGTGTAAACCTTAGTATGTCTGCCATACAAAAAGATGAGAAATTTTGTGAAAGCCCAAACAACAGCCAAGGCTTCAAGTTCCGTAATCGAATAATTCTTTTCTGATTTATGGAGAACACGACTTCCAAATGCAATAGTTTTCTGTACTACAACGCCGTTTTCTTCTATCTCTTGAAATAGGTGTGCACCTAGGCCTTTGTATGATGAGTCCGTCGCCAAACAAAAATCTTTAGATAAATCCGGTTGTGAAAGAAGTGGAGCAGCAACTAAAGCATCACAAAGTTATTCAAATTCTAATTGAGCTTCCTCATCCCAACACCAATTAGAATTCTTTTCAGAAAGTTCACATAAACGAGGTGTGGCCAAATTGTCCAATCTAACAAAGCGTCTAAGAAAATTACAGACACCAAGGAAACTACGAACATCACGTTTTGTAGTAGGAACAGCATAATTACGAATAGCGTCTAGTTTCTCTGGATCAGGAAGTATAACTTCTGTAGAAATAATGACCAATAAATTTCACCTGAGAAAGACCAAATTCAGATTTTTCCAAATTCACTGTAATGCCAACTCTTGCAAAAATACGTAATAATGAATCCAAAATTCTGTTATGCTTACTCCAAGAACGTTTAGCAATAAGAATATCGTCAACATATGAAGTAATATTGTTACGAAGATAAATAGGTAAAATTTCGTTTAAACCACGAGTGAATGCTGCTGAAGATACAGTAAGTCCAAACGGTAATTTCCGAAATTGATAACAGTTACCAAAGGCTAAAAAGGCAGTGTATTTTCTACAATCAGGGTGGAGTTCTATTTGCCAAAAACGTGCACGCATGTCAGTTGTGGATAAAATTTTAATTCCATGGAATTATTGAAGAAGTTCATCTAAATTTTGTGGTCGGTCAGTTTCAGGAATGATGATATTATTTATCTGTCTGGAATCCAGAACCAAAAGAATTGACCCATCGTTTTTAAGAACGACGTGTAATGAGCTGGTATAAGGACTGACTGCTGTCTCAATAATGCCTTGATCTAACATGTATTGAAGTTCACTCTTAAGCCAAAGGAATAGCGTACGTTTTCCCCCGAAATGGTGTGTGTTCTTTTACTTTAAATAAATATTGTAAGCCTTGTATAGTTCCTGTGTGATGACTAAATACTGTAGCATATGAAGTCAAAATTTGGTGCAACTCTTCTCTTGCAACATCATCTGTCACTTCAGCTTTGTTAACCTTTTCATTAATTAATTCTTCACTATTAATCATATCATCCCTCGCGTCTCTGTATTTATTTTCGTTGTCATGGATGAACACATTGTCGTCATAATACTCAGTAAAAACATCAGAAGTAAGAAACCTTAAACAATTTGTGTCTGATTCAGATTTCGTTACACACTCGAAAAATTTCAAACATCTCGGCTTTCCAGCAACAGTCAAGTTCACGACCCATCGTTTTTAAGAACGACGTGTAATGAGCTGGTATAAGGACTGACTGCTGTCTCAATAATGCCTTGATCTAACATGTATTGAAGTTCACTCTTAAGCCAAAGGAATAGCGTACGTTTTCCCCCGAAATGGTGTGTGTTCTTTTACTTTAAATAAATATTGTAAGCCTTGTATAGTTCCTGTGTGATGACTAAATACTGTAGCATATGAAGTCAAAATTTGGTGCAACTCTTCTCTTGCAACATCATCTGTCACTTCAGCTTTGTTAACCTTTTCATTAATTAATTCTTCACTATTAATCATATCATCCCTCGCGTCTCTGTATTTATTGTCGTTGTCATGGATGAACACATTGTCGTCATAATAGTAAAAACATCAGAAGTAAGAAACCTTAAACAATTTGTGTCTGATTCAGATTTCGTTACACACTCGAAAAATTTCAAACATCTCGGCTTTCCAGCAACAGTCAAGTTCACGCTTGCTTCCTTAAAGTTTAAAATTGCCTTATGTGTGTTAAGAAACTCCATACCTAATATAATTTGTGTACTGAGTAAACGAACAATAATAAAATTAGCAGAATATTCATATCCTTGACAAATGAAATTTAAGTTGATCTGTTGTTTGACTTCCACACTTTTTCCAGAAATAGCTCCTCGAGTTGTAGTTTTAGAAACAGGTAACACAGGACAAGCAATAGTTCTTACATATATACGAAAAACTGATTCACTAATAACATTTAATGGGCCCCCAGAATCTAAAACCTCAGTGAACTTATTCTTACTCACACATACTTCGATAACGGGATGTAAAAATGCGTCTACATTATTTTCCTTTCCGTCTAGCAAAATATCTCTCATGTCTTCCAAGCGTACGTAGTGTGAAGTCGTAGCGTCATTACTTTCTGAACCGTCTATATTGCTGCCAGAAGCCGAAGCTACAAGTCAATGTCGATTGTTTGCGTCACGTCTTTGATTATTGGCGTCATTTCGCGGATCAATTTCTACGATTTGCACTTGTCTCTCTGAATTTCTGTCACGTGGAGGATGCCAGTTAGGTCCCTCCTGTCTGTTACATGTAAATTCTTGGTTGTGTCTGTTGTTAAAATTTCTGTTTTCCTGTCTATCTGCATAACTACTTCTTGTGTAATTTCGACTGTCACTTCTGAAATTATTGTTAGATCTATTACCCTGGTTATTACTGTAGTAAGAATTTCTACTATTCTATGAATAATTTCTGTCTTCATGATACCGATTACTGTTTCCGTATGATTGATCATTCCGGTAGGAATTTCCGTTATTATAATTGTCTGTGTAATTTCTGTAAGAATGTCTGTTATTATTATAAGGCTGGTATCTATTGTCCTGTCTGTTTCGTCTGTCATTTTCAAAATTACCGCTATAACGTCCGTTACGATCATTATCCCTTTTCTCTGGAAATCTATTGTGATTACCGTTACTGAAAAAATTACAAGAAGTTACGTCGTCGTTGTCATACTCAAGTTCTTGTAACAAAGTCTTAAAAGTTTCAATGTCGTCTTTACATCTTCCGCTAAAGCAATGTGTCTTATCGATTGTGGCAGCTTAGTTAAACAACTGCCAATTAATTCAGTCGGGCTATAAGGGTTGGAAAGGAATTGATTCTTTCGAATCATGTCTTCAAAGTATTCTGCCGGCGTGCGGAACTCAGACTGTTTAAAATTACGCTGCATAATAAGACTATGTTTGACCATGTCTTGCGTGTTTTCGGACCAATATGCCGATAGAAATGCATGATAAAAATCATTTAAATTATTACAATCTCTAATAAGTGCGCTCATGCGCGTCGCTGGTTAGTTTTCTAAATATCCGCATATAAATTCCAGTTTGTGACTTAGTGGCCAATTTGGCGGGAGTGCGTACATAAATTGATCTAACCATGAACATGGATGTATGTCATCATTAGAATTGCGAAAGATCTTAAATTTCCGAACAGTTAAAAAGTGCTTATAGTCAAAGTTTTCGCCTCGTGGCGACGAAGACCTACCGCGTCTGTCCCAGTCCGAAATGTCGATCGTCAAGTTCGCGCGCCTGGCGCTCTCTTGTTGCATCTCGTAACTGAAATAAATTCTTTTCTTCAAAACCCGCTGCTATCGGTGATTCTAAATTTCTTCTACAATCTTTTACTACGATTTCGATTTCGATTTGTTTAACTTGCTTTCGTAACGCCTCAAATTCCCTTTTAACGCGTTCATTAAATTTCCATGATTTTCAACATGTTTATTTATATTCTGGTACTCTTCTGTTTCTGCAAATGGCAGTGGAGCTGTATCATCTGAATCTCTGTCCCCATTTAAACTAAGACTTGTCAATTTATCTGAAATCTCCTCAACTTTGTCCGATAAGTCACCTATTTGTTCTTTCTGATTATTTACGTCTTCCGTAAGTGTCGCGACTCGGGTTTCAGTATTGACACATTTAGTAGTTAACTGTTCATATTGTTGTGTTAGGTTATTTATTCTGTCATTTGGTACTGATTCCTCGATTCTTTCAAATATTTCTTCCGTATCGTGTGCACGTTGTAAATTTAACTCTGAACATATTTGTACTATCACACGATCTCTTTCTTCCTGTTCTCTAGCTTGTTCCTTTTGTCTAATTTCTATTGAAATCAATCTATTATTGTGAGCATGCAAAATCGGTTGTACTTCTTCTCTAATTTCTTTCTTTAATTTATCTTTCATGTTTTTAAAACATGTCCCTATTCGTGAGTCTAACCGTGTTTCCATTGTTCCCAAATCAGTTTTAATTGTTCCTATTTGTGAGTCTACCCGTGTTGCCAATGTTCCCATATCAGTTTCTAACCGTGTTGCCGCTGTTTTTAATTCAGATCCTAACTGTTATCCCAAATTTAACATTGCACTCATCAACTGCTCAATATTAACTGGTTCGAAATTCTTTTCGCCCCTAACATTTCCCGTAAAACTAACTTCCTTACTCATAGCTGTAAAGCTATCTGTGTTCGATACTGTTCCAGAATCTTCTGTCGTTACTCTCGTATTCTGAAAATTTTTTGATTGTGAAAAATTTTGAACTGGTTCCGGACTAATATCCCGGCTTATTAAATTGTTTTCTACTTCATTATTCATCATACTGTTCCCCTGTGTTGGCGAGTTCGCCATGTTAACAATTTCGTCGTTCAGACTATCCATCATTTTTGCCTTTTTCATCGATCGCGTAATCATTTACAAAACATACAAAACTCGTCACTAAACGAAAATTACACACCATATAACACTTTATCACCAAAAATACCATCCTCACGAAATGCTTCCCGACAAATACGATTAAAGAACAATTAAAACCTTCACAATTGCACAAAATTGTCAAACCCATATACGACTCATCAAAAATTAAATTCTACAAAAATACCATCAGAAGAATGACAAGAGAACTACAAATGTTCAATTACCAAATCTACACATGCAATATAGACTACAATTACTAAACTACAAATTACTACAACAATACTACTGTCTGCTATCTTTACTATCAAAAGAATTCCAAGGGACGATCCGAAGCAGCGATCGCCACGTGCATGGGAGCTTAATTAAAATGCATTAATTTTAGTAGCTGTGTGTCTGGTTACGAAGTCTCGTAACCGGTTGGCCCTGAGTAGTATTAGCATGCAATCTGACTGCATAAAATAAAAATAAAGAATGACAAGAAAGTTCCGTTAACACAATTGATTAATTAAGTCCCCTGCAACTATAAAAGCTACGAAACAACAAAGCACAAGTGTAACTGTTCTGTGTGTGGTAGTGTAACTCAACGTACATGTATCTGGCACGGTTCTTCTTCAATACGACAAGATATTTTAAACACAATTTACAATGAACTAATTGAAAAACGAGAAATACTATAATTGCACATAGAAACCAGAATTACAAGTCAAATACATGAACACGAGCCAGATGCTTTGTTGACTGAACCTGTGACCAAGAGGCATTGTCATTAAAGAAATGTGAAATTTTTTTGTACCTCAATATATATTGACGAAAAATACACTGTGATCATTGCAACATCTTCCACCAATACATTATACTAACCGAAGAGCATCTACTTTCTCGCCCAACAGAACAACAACTGCACTCGACATCCTCTGAACTAGTACTGCCCTCGACATCTTCTCAACAAGTACTGCCCACAGCAACCTGCACCAGTGGAGGCGGCGGAATAATAATCTTTGGCGCAATCTCTGGCGCTGTGACTCAGTGTAGCCACCTTTCACCCTCTCGTACTCTTATGTATTTAAGGACAGCTCTATATGATTCATGGTAGCAGTACCCTCCAGCACTACTTCAGACTTAAGTCGAGTCCACGCCACGTCCTGTTGCGGCACTTCTGCGTGCTCGCGGAGGCCTACACTATATTAGGCATGTGTACCAGTTTCTTTGGCTCTTCAGTGTATAAATCAATAGTACATCCTAAAATTGTTTTCACACGATTACATGCCTAGCCTAATATGAAACTCTTCAAGAACGATCAGCGCTCATTGACTGTGCAGCCAAAAGCATGTGAGTTATTAGAAGTCAGTGGCAGAACTGTGTAGTCACCATGCTGGATCGTTCTTGGTTTCTTCTTCTTTTCCTTCAGCGTTTGTCTCGCGTGCCTGCAGGGTCCGCTACATGGGTCTGTTGTCTCCACTTTGCCCTGTCACGGGCTGCATCTGTGTAGAGGTTCAAGCATTTACGGTCTTTTTGAATTGTATCAGCCCAACGTTGCTTAGGGCGTCCTTTGGGTCTACTGCCGATGACTTCAAGTGTTTAACGCGCCTTGGAAATAGAGTCATCACCGGCCCGTAAAACATGCCCAAACCATCGAAGACGACTCTCACGCATCTTGTCTTGGATAGGTGTAACACCAAACTGTTTCTTAATGCTGTCATTAGAAACGTGATCTAACTTAGTGTGGTCCGCTATCCAGCTTCGTTTCCATTACACTGAGGCAGCGTTCTGTCTCAACTGTAGTCGGCCAGCTCTCACAACCATACAAGGCGACTGGTCGGATGACAGTGCGAAAGATTTTTGATTTTAAATTATCTTTCATCCTGCGGTCGCAAGTGACTCCGGTTGTTGTTCGCCACTTCATCCAGGCTGCATGAGTTCTGGTGTTGACCTCTTCGGTGAGTCGGCCGTCAACGGTGATCGTGGAACCAAGGTACTTACACTTATTCACACGAGTCAGATATTCACCATTAATCGTGATGGTTCGCATTTCATGTCTGTCTGGTGTCATGTACTCGGTTTTCTTCAAATTAAGGCACAAACCGTGTTGCACTAACCGGTCACTCCATTCTTGAGTTAGGCTCTGCAGATCAAGCTTATTTCCTGCAGCCAGCATCACGTCGTCAGCATAAAGCAAGGTCCATGGTAATGGCCGGTGCAGATCATCTGTCACGGTGTCCATTACGAGAATGAACAGAAGTTGTGATAATGCAGAACCTTGATGGACGCCGACTGTGACGGGGAAGTCTTTGGACAGTCCTGAGGTTGTACGGACATAACTTCTCGGCTGTGCATAAAGTAACTGCTCCCAGCTCCTCCCACTAAAATGTTCTTAATTGATTAGCAAAATTCCACACGCAGCACGACAAATCCTGTCATGAAATTCTTCAAGAACGATCATCGCTCAAGGAGTATGAAGTCAACACCATGTGGGTGACTGGAAGTCAATGACACAGTTATGTGGTCACCCTGTTCGATAATTTTTGTATTAACAGTAAAATTTCGTATGAAGTGCAGTAAGATAAAAAATGGAGATGATATCCGCAGAATCGACGAGGAAAGAAACATATGGAGATCACTGATATCTGGAGAATTCCTGACGTATACAAAATGTTAACTTGCGAATATCGAGTATTTGGCGCGCTACATCTGCAAACAGCGAGTATAGTTGTGAAACGGATCCTTCGTACTGGTCTCTCTGTTTACTGTAACCAGCAGAAAAAAGAAAATGTGATTCAAGAGCTGGTCGTTGAATTTTTTTGCCCAAGTGACAAGTTACCGCCGTGGTATAAAGAATACTATCTGATAGTCGCAATCCCTCACGCTGATTTAATCTGGCACAAAAAATGTTTGTGACTCTCACTTGGCGCTGTGCCAAAAAAACAGATGTGGGCGCATCTCCGGCAGCAAACACATCGACCTACACAAATCCACATATCCTTTCTCAGCTGCCCACGAATACTCTTTCAGAAACTCATTGAATCTTGTACTTCACCGGTGGGTTTATACTAATCCATCTCATAGTATCATATTTACCACGTCTTATTGGTCTGATCCACTATGTGAAACCCTAAAGTCAGGTATTCCACGGTGCCCGATCTTTAAGTCACATGGCTGTTGGGTGCTATATTGCTTTGCTTACTGCTAATGTTAGTAGTAATGCTAATAAAATACTCTTGTTCTTAAATAATTGTGACAGAGTTTCAGGAAACGAAGAACGTGCCTCGAAGCTAAATTAGATTTATAATCTATGTGATATTGTTATTTTCATTCAAGTTAATTGGTGTCCTGCTGCATAAATGAATGTTTCGAACGAGTTTGTGCGCTTGTAATTTCACATAAATACAATAACCATCTTTACATAGTAAATTTGCTTGAAAAATCGTTTGCGAATACATATACAAAGTAAAATTAGAAATAGCTGAAAATTTGTGCTCACTATTTCCAACTAGGCAAATTGACGATTAAAAAATTATGTGCTTCGAAGTGGACATCGAAACTCCTCTCTCTAAAATGTCCGCAAAAAGAAAGTTAACATCGATCACAATTTGCAACCACATACACACGCTATTTACTCCTTCCCTCTCCCTCTTTCCCTATGTTATATCCTAGCCAGTAATGCCAACCGAGCCCGCCGCCAAAAAGGTAGGCAGCATCAAAGTACGGACGCCGTCCGCATAAGCAGCGCCAGCGATACAGGAAATCGCCGCAAGTCTGCGCGCGCCACCGCTGGCTTCCGGCTTCTTAAGTGCTGGAGTCGCGAGCGCTAGGACAGTTCAGTTCTGGATTCTGCCGCTCAGTTGTATACTCGCCACCGCAGTGTGTACTTGCTAGTCAGTGTGGGTACATCGCAGCAGAGTTGTTATTTGTCGTCAGCCGACGCTGACCTAGCTGCCCGACTCGAACTAGACAGATTTCTGTAGAGACAATGTTCACCACTGTGTTTCTGTATCTTCGTAATAAAGATAAGTACCGACTTTCATTCAATCCGAATGTTCGGGTTTCATTCTTTCTGTTCACTGTTCCAGCGGACCGGTCGGCCCGCTACTAAAAGTGTGGCGGTGTTTGTAGCTACGAACGCCGTCACAAAACCCTATTGGCTAGCACAATTAATTACCAGCATAGTCTTCGTGGTCTCGGAATAGAACGAGATTTTGGAACTCCTACTTTTAACCTCGTGACTAATATCGGCTTAGAAATACGAGGGGTGTTATGAAGCTTTAATTATCGCATAGCAAAGATAAATTTATGCAATTAATTATATCTTTAATTGCAGGTACAAGCCTACAGACGCTATGACTTCTTTGTCATTCTTCGGATGAAGAAGTTGTAACACCTATTTTGACTTATTTTGCACCTGCATTTATATTACTGTATCAATTTGCAGTGTTGCTTATGTGGAGTGTTGTATCTGTCATGGGAATTCTTTGAATATGTATATATATTTCAGTTATGTGAACTTTTGAACGATGTTGTTTAAACTGTGCGTGTGGATTTAAATAACTACTGGAATGATTGTTATATAATGTACTGTAAATGACTTGGTCCATAGCTAGGGAACATTGGTTGACTGTAAAAGATGTGGGGAAGCCCCGCCCCGCAGCTACGGAAGTAGCCTCGCATAGTGGAAAAGGTGTGGTTGGCGCGCAAGTTGCAACTCGTCCTTTGTGACGGGTAAGCAGTCTGGGCTGAGCATTGCTGTAGTTAAAGTCTCGATAACAGTAGCGGATCATTGTGGCTCATATTCTTGGAGTTTTGAGGCCAGAGGAGCTTAAGAGCAGTATGAACAGGCGTCGGCTGTTGCGTTTGGTGATACTATCATCATGGCATGTTTTTTCATCCTGTAAAAATATAATTCCGACGCCAAGAAGATCTGTAACAGGATGACTGCATCGCCGCCATGTTAACAGCCACTGAAAATTGTGCCACCAGTGCTACCTACCTTCCACTAAACTGTTCATATGTGGCACTCTGTAAATGGACTACGTATTTGTGAAATTTGATTGATTTTAATAAACATTATTGTGTTGCTAAAAACTCTATCTTACACCCACGATTATCCCAAATCATATACCTGGACAGGAATCCTATCCTAGTGAATTTAATTCCGAGTGTCCTAATTGATTATGGAAAGACTTATTCGGCAGCTATAAAAGTAGTTATGATTGCTTTCTAATGAGAGGAGTTATAGTGTTTAAAATACAGTTTTATAGTTTGAGAACTACTCCATTTCCAGTGCATCTTTAAATCAATCTGCAGTCACTTTCTTGAATAATTTGCCTTGCTTGAAAAGCTGCCTGAAAATAGTAAAGTTGCTAGTTAAAAGAACAATATTGGTCTGAAGTGAAAAAGATTATTAATTGTTGCTTTTATGCCTTTTGATCAGAATTACAAAGTTTTATCAGTGTTCATTTCATGAGAAAGTGTTTCAACTTGAATTTAATGTTGTGTTGGCATTTCCACAGCCAAATATATTTTAATTGCTTATCAAAGCACTTTTGTCATTTAAAGAGTTATAGTTCGTTGTGATTTACGTAATTAATAATTATTGATGAGAACACTTACCATTTCTGATACATATTTGTGTAGTTTTGTTAATGAGCATGGTTCTTCAAACCATGAAAGTTTAAGGGCCCTTATGTGCTAGGCTACTTAGTTAATGAAGCAAAGCAAAGGCTCTTTCAGAGCCATTGTAGCTAGATTGAAACCTGGTAGTCAAGAGAAGGCAGGATTCGGTTAAGATTGTGGACGGGGCCGTTATCAGTTACTATTGGTCGCCTTTTACAGTTACACACAATTTACTTTAAACCGTTTATTCCAGACTCAACAATAAGTAATGGTTGAAACGGTTCTGAGCACTATGGGACTAAACATCTGAGGTCATCAGTCCCCTAGAACTTAGAACTACTCAAACCCAACTAACCTAAGGACAACACACACATCCATGCCCGAGGCAGGATTCGAACCTGCGACCGTAGCAGTCCCGCGGTTCCGGACTGAAGCGCCTAGAATCGCTCGGCCACCGCGGCCGGCAACAATAAATAAAAATACCACACGTTATTAATGAAGGAATAAACAACTGTGTAAATAATAGTGTTTTCAGTGAGTTACAATTTATCAAATCACCTTTAAATACAGATATAGCAGAGAATATTTTAAAAGAAAGCCACTGTGATCTGGGCAGAATTCCTTACACGCCAGGAATGGCAATAAATTAAGAATTGTTTAAAACTCGCTGCAACTTACAAATTACAGATATTGAAATATTAAAGGCAAGTCGCCACAGACCCAGCAGAATGCATCAGACGCCATGAATGGTAGTAAATAAGGTTTTAAAGGGTTACTGCGTAAATATAAATACCAAATTAGAATTTTAAGGCACGTGACCAAAATCAGCTGAAGGCCTTACACGCCAGGAACGGCAATAATATAAAAAACTTAGAAACCTACTGTAAAACAGTAAATACAATAGCAAAGGTTAATTAAAAGAAAGTAGCGGATCACCAAAGGGGTGAAATAAGTTGATAAACTTTGTAACACAACTCTTAACATCCACTGAACACTCACTACCCTGCTAGATTTATTCCAGAAGGCGACCAGAACTGTTAACTAGACATATATAACCTTTAATGTAGGCATTACAAAATACTGTAATAAATAATACAATAATAAAACGCAAGGACCAGTACATAAGTTCATTAAAGGATGCTGAGGCAGATGGTACCCGCAGAAGGCGTGGACTGAAGAAGCCTTACACTGAACTACTGGCCATCAGACCTCCTTTTAGAACACACATGTCTTACAAGAACCAAGGGGCCACACACAGTGCTCCAGGAATCGACTTCTGAGAAGGTCCGGCAACAAACACTTTCGCGAGCGATGAGATAGGCAGCCAAGAGTTGCATTCAGTTCACAAGATGGTAACTCAGACTAGTGGCAATCTAACGAATGTCTAATGATAATGTTGCTGAAGCTACCTGACGTCCAATAAACCAAATGCAACGAGGGAGCAATACGCCAAAGCCGGAACCAGCGGTCTGCACTACTGCACTACATCCCCAGAATACTGTGTTTAGAGCGCCCGGAACGAGAAAGGAATCATTGCCGCCAGAATAGAAGAATCACCAACCGGCCTACAATCAAAGAAGCTGTGAAAACTATACGCCTTACCAGATAGCAGCGGCAAGGCGAGGAAACGTAATCTGCCGTTACATACACTAACCCCCAGGGCAGGTAATTGGGGCGTTAGCGGCCACCAGGCAAGAAAAATTACCGTAGGTAGAACTTAATAAATTGTAACAAGTTGAACGCAGTAAATAGTAATAAGAAGTCGAGGAAAGCTAATCAGATCCGCCTTCCCCAAGCACTCCACTCGCTGCTCTTCGTCTCGGCGACACTACGAGCAGCAACACGAACCCATGTCACTGGAGATGTCACAATCGTGGAGGTTTCTGTACTCGGATTGAAATGTAGTCATCTTAAAGCTTGCTGGATCCGGTTTACGACGATGTCGTACACCCTTGTGACCACAGCCCTTCCATCCGGCAGTCCATGCGTGCCGCCAGCGGTCCCGGCGTGTTATCGCACTACACGGACGTGGTTTCTCCTGAGTTCCCAACCGAACTGGCCCACTCACACGAACCGGAAAAACAACGCTCCAAAGATAGACAACAGTTACTACATATCGATAACCGCCGCTGCTGCCACTAGCGGATAGGCAACGCTTGCGAAACCGAGTGGCACCAGTCAACACGAGAAGAAGACAAACAACCGCAACCATGCAAATTAAACGATACCGTCTGGCCTCCAACAGAGGGAGGAAACCTACAAACAGCACCAACGCGAGCCGCAGCACGGATCATAGATTTGCATTCTGTTTAATTGCTTGAAACTAAGGTTTAGAAAGAAGTATTTACTGTGTTAGCTGTTCTATTGTAAGTTGGTTAATGCACAGGCATAGAAACCCTGTACTAACCGATGATGTTATAGAGTATGATCATTAATAGATCCCTTCATTGAAATCAGAATCATTTCATGCTCTTCCCTGATTAGTATTGCTATTAGTTTCATGTGTGTTGGTGATTGGTTCTATAAGCTGCTGCATCTAGTTGATTTAAGGTATGTTTTGTTGAGAGGCATATGTTACTGTCAGCTATCTCATTGGCTATTTGTTTGTCTGACTTCCAACTTAGTAGTACATTTATCTGCAAGTTCAGGTTACTGTGTTGTAATGCAAACAGATATAAAGAAAGAGTTTAGTGTGTGTGTCAAGGAGGATTAGGTTAGCCTTAGCACTGTCTTCTGCTTTATTATATTGCTTGACACAAGAATGCGTACTTAGGCTGGCGACCGATATTAATACGTAATATTACAACTTGCTTTTGTGCTGGGACGTCTTTACCTGATCCACCTGTTTACTGTTGGTTATACCCTGCTGGCATGTTTCAGAAACGAATCCCAGTCTGATTATTTGTTCTCATTAGGTTATCTCATGCTCATAACTTTCCCAAAAATTCCTCGCAGAGGTTAAACGTTAGTTTCGATTGCCGTTTAAAGTGGTCGGTGTTACCATTACAAGGTGAACTCAGAGGTGCCAACATGCAGATTTCTATAACCAAGGTCCCTGGCAAGACAGCCATTGTTGGACAAAATGTGTCTTATTGGCTCAAATGGCTCTGAGCACTATGGGACTTAACTTCTGAGGCCATCAGAACCCTAGAACTTAGAACTACTTAAACCTAACTAACCTAAGGACATCACACACAGCCATGCCCGAGGCAGGATTCGAAACTGCGACCGTAGCGGTCGCACGGTTCCAGACTGTAGCGCCTAGGACCGCTCGGCCACACCGGTTGGCTGTGTCTTATTGTAGGGTGAATATATGTAGATGATGATGATGATTGGTTTGTAGGGCGCTCCACTGCGCGGTCATCAGCACCCCTACAAAGTCTCAATTTTTACACAGTCCATTTTCTTTTCACAATCCAATCCACTCTCGCATATGATGATGATGATGAAATGATGAGGACAACACAAACACCCAGTCCCCGGGAAGAGAAAATCCCCAACTCGGCCGGAAATCGAACCCGGGACCCTGTGACCCAGAGGCAGCAATGCTAGCCGCTAGACATGTAAGTAAGGTCATTACCAAATTCCGCGGCACCAGCTTGATTGTTTCGACGCCATAATTACGAGACTGTGATTATCCCTCGTTCATAACGAAACTTTTAAAGATACGTCCATATCGTTTCTGCCCTAACCACCATCGCTGCCCCTCTCGAGTAGTATCCAAACAGCGGCGCACGAAGTGGGGTAGGGACAGCGGTGTCTGAGCAATCGTGCGGAAGGGCTGATAGTGTGCGGTACGAGTGGCGCCTTCTGGCGAGGTTGGGGCCCGATAGTGAGGACGTGTGCTGTGGAAGGCGCCGTGGTGCGACAAGTGAGGATTCTGCGGCTTGCGAATGGGAACTTTGCCTACCTGCTGCATTGGAACTGTGCAGCCACATCGCATGCTGCGCTGGCCGGACTCCCTACTGACAGACTACGGCGAGCTTGCTCTTTCCGATTTAATGTTAACAGTGAAGAGCGGTTAAGTTACTCCCGCTGGTTGTTCTAGTGTCGAGTTCGGCACCATAGGGCTAATCTCGTTCTCGAGATTACAGCTGTGTTTATTGACCTGCGCTTGCGAATTAAAGAATCGTTGAGGCATTTTCGCCAGTTATATGTTGAAGCTTGTAAAACGTGTTGGTTTTACGGGTTTATGAGACCACTGTGCCAGGGTGCATGATGATAAGCGATTTGTTAAATTATATTTCCTGTCTTTATCTGATGCTTAGAACTTAAGATTTGGTACAGTTTTCTATAATTCGAATGGGAACTGAATGAAGACAGCTGCCTCTATCCGGACTTGAAGGCTTTAACGTCAAAAACGTCTTTGTTCGCCTGTAAAGTGCTGCTAGGTGATATGTAAGAAGGCGTTTTGAACATCTGAGTCACATTGTTATCTTTGACTGTGTGTTGACAGCTGACATTTGCATAAACTGCTTTCTTCAAATTCTAGACCAATAGGATCAACAGCTACATTTTTTATAATGAATTTGCTGTTTAATCAAGAGCAAAAATTTAAATCTGTCCTTTTTGAAAATCCTATAACTAAAAATTTCTAGTGTCGTTATGAATATTAACAGTTAGATTATTTCTTGCTATTTAAAAATAAGAACAGCCTTTTTTATTTACATTTATTGTAGCGGATCGGGGTTTTGTGACACTAGATATTGAGCGTCAGTGACACAGGGGAACAAAGGTCGTTATTTTGTCAGGGATGACGAGAGGGAAAGAGACACTTTACTGGCGGTGGAGTGGGCTCTTTACTTGGTGGGCGAGGTGTGAGTGAAACAGTGGTGGTTCCATTATCCGTCATTTATTAACACATCTGACCCTTTAAACAATTCCACGCGGCAGTGGTGCGTCGCGGAGTCGTAGTATGCAGATTCCGGTGACAGCTGATGCGGCGACGTTTCGTGTTGCAGCGGATCGCCAGGCGGCGTATTCTTCCGCACAGCGGCGGCGACGCGGTCTTCTCCTTATGAATTCACTATTTGCGTCATTAACTAGCGGCTTCGGCATGACGCGGAGTGCTCCGTCCCGGAATCGAACCCGTGGCCCACAGGTTTTGGCATCTTCTGGCAGAGTTCATCAACCTATAGGTTCACAAGTGACCCATTTGGTGAGGCCGCAGTCCTTTCGTCCTCACCAGCCACCTGGGTAAGTACCACACAGACTTCTTTATGGTAACATCGGGCATGGCATCTTCTGCGTTGCTCTATTGGCGCGGTATCGACATCATCATCTGTCGAGCAACGTAGCGGCTAAGTCGTTCCAGTGAAGTATGACATCCATGACTAACCATCGGTCCGTCCGACCAGACGACGTTTTTTCGTCTCTTCTTTCTCCCCTCAAAGCACCACCTCTTGTCGGAGGTATTTATTCGGTGTTTCCCCAATGTCGCGAACTTTCTAGGATGGTGATCTGTGCTTCTCATGTAGGCCAGGAACGTGTCCAATGTCGACACATATGCCGGATTTCCTTGTTTTACGCGTGTGCTGGAGTGGTCGGGCATTGCCCCGTCGTCCTCCTCTGCGTCGCCAGATACATCACGCAAGAGAGTTCAGTATCACGACAGTTCCTGAAGCATTGAACGCTGATGTGCGAACTGCGATAGTCGTTGCCCTCCTTGTTCGACTGCTGCTGCTTCCGAATATTGTGGATTAAGATGTCAAAGTCTCTAACATGTTCACTTACCCTATAATACGCCTTTACGTATGTTTCTGCCGGATCTCTGTATAGGATAACCGTAAATAAATGTTCAAATGTGCTGAGGTCATCGGTCCGTACACTTACACACTACTTAAGCTAACTTGAACTAACTTATGCTAAGAACAACACGCACATCTATGCCCGAGAGAGGGCTCGAACCTCCGGCGGGAGGGGCCGCGCAATCAGTGACATAGCGCCTCAAACCGCGCGGTTACTCCACGCGTCATAACCATAAATAATACATAATTATTATACACAACCATAAATAACACATAATTATTACACACCCTATATTATTTTATTGGTTGGATGAGAAGCGTCATTTATAAATAACTGAAGCACATTTGCTGAAGGTGTAGTAAAATTTCTGCTCCTGTCAGTGGGTGTCAGACGCTAATAATTCTGCTGCCATTGATTGACTATTGTCTACTTACTTAGAACAAATAACTATTTGTTTAACCCTGGTTTACCTTCTTGTATCTTGTAGTGTATCAATTGTCAGATTTTGTTAAAATATTGTACAAGTGCCAGTGTCGAAATTGTTATTGTTGTTGTTTAATAGATTGTTACATAAACTAATATGTGCTCAGTGGCTTACCACTCAAGGTTTAAATACACAAGTAAAACCTGCTCAAAGGTTTTCCAATCCCCTATCCTCAAATCCTGTATCAGATCTCTAAAAATAATAGAATATGTTTGCTTAAATAATCCATTGCCACTTGCTCAAGAGCAGTTTTATCTGCACAAACCAGTTTCAACATTTCGACGTAACTTCAGCGCACTAAGGCTGTGTTCACTTTTATCGAATACACCAGGCTGCAGAACTGGAAATCACAAGTTGTGATACAGTCGCAGCAAAATTCTCCCAGTGATCCAGGAACAAACGGAAATATGTACACTGTCTGTCGAGTACTAGATGCTTTGATGACCTCTCGGAAAGTAATTCGTATCACGAATGTATGACCATCCTTTCCCAAAATAAAAATTCAATAAATGCACTGAAACACGTCTGTGCGAATAAAACTACCGAAAGTAGCTGCAGGCGAGAAATATGACCTGCGAATATAAACAGTTTTAGCATTTATTGAAAGAGAATAAGAAGTCTCCTTAAAATTAGAACTAATGAAGAAAGCGAATATAAATTCCAGACTGGAACAAGTAAACAATATTAGGTACCAGCGCACTACATGGCCCTTCCGGATAATGTGAAACTAAATTCATTGGGCGCATTAAATAAACTACCAGTTGCATGAGACAACCTACTATCCTGACAGAGCAGTAACACAGTTGGAGAACGCTAAGGGTAAATTACGATGATCGGTCCCGGATTTCTGCCTACATATGTCAATCCAGAGTCTTAATCAATGCAGATCATCACTCTACACTCATGGCCTGCGGAATGAGCCCACAGCTTTGGAAAGGTCTTAGAAGGAGAGCGAAGGAAACTTGTTTATATTTCACTCAGTTTAATAATTTTAATATACGAGGCCTGTTCAGAAAGTAAGCTCCGATTGATTGCCAAATTGAAACCACAGTGAACATCAGAAATGTTTTACTTGTAACAATTAGCTACACCTTTCAGCTACTTCTCTACGTAGTCGCCGTTCTGACTTAGACTTTTGTCATAGCGTTGTACCAACTTTTCAATAGCCTCATCATAGAAGGCAGCCGCCAGTGCTTTCCGCCAATTCTCCACGCTGGCCTACACCTCGTTGTCTGTGTCAAAATGTTGTCTTCAAAGACAGCGGTTCATGTGACCAGAGATGAAACTAAGGGGGAGACAATTGCGGACTGTATTGTGGGTAATCTCACATTTCCATTTGAAAACGATGCAGGAGCATCTTCATTGCCCCTGCAGAATGCGGCTGAGAATTGTCTTGAAGAAGAAACAGCACGACAGTTATGTAATGTTGGCTGCATAGCTTCAGGCGAAATTTCTCACCAGGCCCTCGTACTTGGCGGCAGACACTATTTTCTAGACATCTTTACGCACTCACTGCGAGCTCCGAAATGAGAAGAGCGACGTGATGCTAACTGGGGTTATACTAGAGACACTACCCAACACATCTGTGCAAAGCTTTATCGGATTTTCATAGTCGTTTCCATTTCGCGACCGATCGGAGCTTACTTTCTGAACGCCCCTCGTATGTGTCCAATGTTAAAAGTGAAACATATAATATTTGTATAAACTATTTCCTGTTGCGCTATATTTATTGGCACGACAGCGACAGATATTTCGTGAAGTGTCATCCAGTTAACTAGAAGCATTAAGCAGTCAAAGTCAGCCAAATTCCCTCAAAGCAAGAAATTGTGAAATATTGACTAACCCGCCCCTTTACTGCAACCTTTCAAGCAAAATCGTCACTGATATCCTTAATTTTGACGTCAAGTGAAATGAGGCAACAGCTACCACAGTGTTACATAGTTTTGGAACATTTGTACCAAAGAAAAATGAGCATTATAGAATGTAAAAGAGTTCAAGCAAGTTGTCATGAAAATAACCCACGTACAGTTCCTGAGGATTACGTGTACGAGAAATAATGTACGAGACATAACACTGAAATGAGAAATTATGGAAGAAGCCTAAGTCGTTCCCTGCATTACTATAGAAATCATAAATTATAGACAAATCAGC
Organism: Schistocerca nitens; assembly: GCF_023898315.1. Classification (NCBI taxonomy): domain Eukaryota; kingdom Metazoa; phylum Arthropoda; class Insecta; order Orthoptera; family Acrididae; genus Schistocerca; species Schistocerca nitens. The sequence goes on along the minus strand of NC_064615.1, from coordinate 518,766,588 downwards.
GGTAAGCGCAAATACAGTTTTTAGTGATGGTATTGATAAGAGAAAGATCGTGTAACTGCAACGAAAATGTCTCGAAGAGGCAGATCAACACTATCTGAACTGTAATCGCGGAAAATTACCTTCAAATAAACTCTGTCAAATACGAATGTTTCTCATAATCGAACCGATAATGGCACACTTCATGGTGATGTAATAGCCTTAAGTACTTTGGTTGACAAATCAACAGAAAATGGCTGAAACGATAGTTCCTTTTCCAGAATAGGATGGTCAGGTATAGAATTTGGGAGACTGTAGTTTACATAGAGACGTCAGAAAGTAAGCTACACATGAAATTCTAGTGGTATATGGTCCAAATGCAATATCGCTTCCATCCGCAGTAAAATGGCGCCGACAACTGGATTTAGTACATGAAATCTATTCGCAGTTGCGAATATGAACAACCATCAGCTTTGTAACGGAATGACGACAGTGTAAATTTGTGCCGGACCGGGACTCGAACCCGGATTTCCCGCTTTACGTGAGCGGTCGCCTTAACTGTTTTCGCTATCCATGCATAATTCATGGCCAGACCTAAACTTCCATACGTCGTTCCTGCGTCACATCTGTACTCGTACACACATTACATAATTCCCATGCAGTGGAGGACATTTCAATTAAAAGTCGCTGCCTGGTGTCGGCGGATTGCCGGCCGCTGGTGGCCGAGCGGTTCTGGCGCTACAGTCTAGAACCGCGCGACTGCTACGGTCGCAGGTTCGAATCCTGCTTCGGGCATGGATGTGTGTGTTGTCCTTAGGTTAGTTAGGTTTAAGTAGTTCTAAGTTCTAGGGGACTTATGACCTCAGCAGTTGAGTCCCATAGTGCTCAGAGCCATTTGAACCATTTTTTGTCGGCGGATTAACACGTTCCTGTGTTGTTAAGAAGAACGATGCAATTTTCCTTTGTACATGCTTGCATGTCCGAAGGAACATCACATTGTTCTTCTTAAAAGCACGCCCGCACCTCGTGGTCGTGCGGTAGCGTTCTCGCTTCCCACGCCCGGGTTCCCGGGTTCGATTCCCGGCGGGGTCAGGGATTTTCTCTGCCTCGTGATGGCTGGGTGTTGTGTGATGTCCTTAGGTTAGATAGGTTTAAGTAGTTCTAAGTTCTAGGGGACTGATGACCATAGATGTTAAGTCCCATAGTGCTCAGAGCCATTTGAACCTTAAAAGCACAGGCACTGCATTATCGAATTTGAGTAAGGCTGCCCAGACTTGGGTGATGCTGGTCGGGAAGTCCAGATCTTGTACCACAGAATTTCCATCCGTTCGGCAAGCCGAAAGAACATCTGGGAGGAATGAGATTTTCCAACAATGGATGCGTTCACATAAAAGCTCTCGAATTGTCGACGACGAACTGAACGATGGTAGAACGTCCCGACCACTGTTTACAGACATTGGTGCTTATGTTGAAAAACAGTGTCGTGTACCTGTGTCCCTTTAATTTGTAGTACAGTATTCCATAAAAGTTACTCCGCCTGTCATAATATTGCGCAACTTGCTTTTTAAACTCCCGTCAGATAAATTAAAATTTTGCGAGGAATTGAATTTATAATGAAACGCATTTGATTGGATTTTATGCTTAAGTACTTTGGTTTATAAATTAATAGATAATTGGTGAAAGCGATAGTTCAGTTTGCGCCCAGATGTGGATGGTGGCATACAGAAGGAAGAGCGTGGCCTTCTCCTGACTGCTTTGGCGCCTACACACACACAACTTTTTTGATACGTCTGTACGGCGGGCTAGCAGCTTACGCGGCGCGACGCGGAAACTGATCACCGCAAGAAGTACCAAACCTCCGGCCTTGATAAACCCGAATCAGGCTTTTACCTCCAGAAAATGAATACCGAGTACATATGAAGTAAACTAAGAACCACAACAATCGATGTAAAGACGTTTCCTAGTTACAGCAAAAATGACTGGTGAATGCTCGTTGTTGTGAGTTTAATGTCGTTTTAAATCTAGACCACAACGGGCGGAGCGCCCGTGAAGTTTCGGAACATGTGGATCGAGAAACACTTTTCTCATTGATGAAGGAATGCATCATAATCTACATCAACAGATTTAATTGATTAACATATCTCCTAAAGATCTGTTGTCGGAACAATATTTTAATCCATCTCCTTTCTATACTATGTGTCTATGCGTGTGTGTGTGTGTGTGTGTGTGTGTGTGTGTGTGTGTGTGTGTGTGTGTGTGTGTGTGTATGCGTGTGTGTGTGTGTGTGTGTGTGTGCCGAGCGAGGTGTTGAAGAAGATTCCTATTCAGGAGAACATCCTGATTTTGGAAATCGCTAAAGGAAATTCCTGAGATAGTTCCTTGGAAAACAACATGAGCAATTCCTCTCCCAAATCTGAGCTTGTGTTTCTGATGTGTTGATATCCATGAGTTATCAACTCCTAAACCTTCTTTTTTCTTTTCTTGTATAATTTAATGATCGGTATTTCCAACACCATATAGTAATATTTCATGTTCATAGTAACAAAATTCCCTTCTGCTACCTCAGGAACTAGCCTCACTGAATATCACGAAAGTAAATATTGACATCTATCGTAACGAAGTTTTGAATGAACGTGTGCAATCTTTTTCTAATTTGTATAGAAAAATAATTTTATATGTAGGTTTACATTTGTAAATGGCAGTTTTATATTTCGTATTCCATGTATCTACTGTCAGCGCGCGATGCCTGTAATTATGAGAATAAGTTGGAGGATGTATAAAGCTATTTATGTAGCCTGCTGTCGTAATCTAGTCTGGGATACTTCTGTAACAGTTTCTTAATGCTGCAAAGGATTATGTCGCTCTCGCAATTATTGTGAATAAAACACCAAATTTAACAGATTTAACCCACTCTAACAGCTGCGAGACCTCAAGTTGGTTCTCTTAACTACGGACTTTTACAACTTTTCTAGCACCAAGCCAGAAGTTTGCGGAACACTGTCGTCGACACACGAGCGTATACTATCTTCAGCGTCGGAAATTCTGAGACTAAACAACGTGGGAAATTTAGCTTTTACATGGGATGCTCAGTGCTTCAGCCCTAAGACCTGCAATAATAATCTGAATTATATAAAACTGTCTCCATTATGCTCTTCTTACTAACCTGGGTTACAGTTACCTTCACTATGTTCAAAAACTCTTTTTGAGTCTTCAGTTTTCTGATCGGTTTGATGCGGCCCGCCACGAATTCCTCTCCTCTGCAATCTTCATCTCTAGCAGTTGCGACATACATCCTCAGTTATTTGCTGGATGTATTCCAATAACTGTATTCCTCTACAGTTTTTACACTGTACAGCTCCCTCTAGTACCACCGAGGTTATTTTTAGATGTCTTAATACATGTCCTATCACCCTGTCCCTTCTTTTTGTCAGTGTTTTCCACATGTTACTATATTTACCAAGTCTGTGGAGAAACTCCTCATTCCTTGCCTTACAGTCCACCTAATTTTCAACATTCTTCTGTATAACAACTTCGATCTCTTGTGTTCCAGTTTTACCACTGTCCATGATTAATTACCACAGGGTGCTGTGCTCCAAACGAACTTTCTCAGAAATCTCTTCCACAGATTAAGGCCTGTATTTGACACCAGTGTACTCTTTTAACCAGGGATGCTCTCTTTACTGTGCTATGCTTTTTATGTCCTCCTTTCTTCCTCTGTCAAGGGTTGCTTATCTTCCAAGTAGCACAATTCCCTAACTTCGTCTGCTTCGTGATCAATTTTAGTGTTAAGCTTCTCGCTGTTGTCATTTCTGCTACTTCTCATTACTTTCGCATCTCTTTGGCTTAGTCTCAACGGATATTCTGTAATCTGAAATGGTAGGAAACTAGGATCTGGAAATGGTAAGCTCCACAAGGAAAATCATCATTAAATACATTTATTTGCCAGAGATCAACTTTAAAATTACGATTTCTATAATAATAGAGAAAATGTAAGAAAAAATCAGTCAAAACTCATTGAATTAGGAAATCGTCTCAGAGGTACTTACAGGAACTCAGTAGTCTTTTCTTTTTTATTTAAAAATCACTGTAACAAAGACAAGAATACGGATACACGTTAATCATGAAAGAAACTTTGAAGCTGATTATACAATATAACAGGTACTCTATTCTGGCTTTAAAAAAGGAAATGGAGTATTAGTAAATAAACAAATATAATTATTCACAATAGGCAGCAAGGACAAATCCAAAATACTGAACGGCTGTTCAGTTCAGTACAGTTTCTAAACCATACACACAAAAAATACGCTAGATTTACCTAGCATGTAAGCAGGATGAAACACGACAGACGAATTGAGGGCAGGCAATTGAGTCCTTTCGACCCACAAGTTCTTCAATAGAGTAGAACTTACATAACTAAATAAATACACACACCGGGGCCTTTGAACCTTAAATGCCGATAAAAGTTATATATAACTGAACTTAGAAAATGTACGCACTGGTAGTGCAATTAGAGCCATCTAGATAAAGGTAAACTGACAGTGAAAATTTCTGAAAGTATTTAAACCCAGGAAGTATATGCACTCGTACTGCAGGTGAATTCAAGTCCTTTTGGGTAAAAACCTCCGAAGAACGATTAAATTTTTTAAAAATACTTACAAAGAGCACACTCGCTAGTAGTGCAGGTAAAGTCAAATCCTTGCACGTTAAAGTAAACTGTCAACGACGAAATTTAAAAATTCCGAAATTAGGAAAATGCACGCGCCAATAGTGCACGTAAAACAAATCCTTCACGAATAGCTCTTATAAAAGAGCCAATATTTAAATTGGGCACGTTCTTGTTACCTGTATGCTGATCTATTGGGCACATTCTTGTTACCTGTATGCTGATCTACGTAAAAGGCGTCAGCGAAATAATGACCAGCAAAATAAGCCAGGATGGCTTACGGCAAGAACAGAAAATGAAATTCAGTAGCAAAATTACAGATATTTGCACGAAAGGCGTCGGACGCTTAACTGCTTGAGGATCACCGTAATTCCTGAGTCAGGTACAGGATAATTAAGGATGGTGTATGTGGGCAATTACACCAAATGAGGCAGCAGGAAGAAGGGCTAGTCGAAGTCCAGAGTATGGGTCGACGCCGCACGGAAAACACGGAAGCAGCGACTTTCCATTGGGTATAGGCACTCTGCCCATAATACACATGCTCCTTCCAAATGTTGCGAATGGACGCCAAGGATAGCACGTTCAAAGCCGCTGTCCACAGAGACTGTTTCCAAGATGATCACCTCCCCCCTCCCTCCACCCCTCTCGTCCAACAGGCTTCCAGTATGAGCTGCGTGTGAGCTTAAATTCTACTCGAGGCGCCGCAAAGAAGCCACGTCTTGAGACGACAGAGAAACACAATGAGGTTTTTAATAGAGCCGGTTGGTACTTTTCATAAGTAGTTGCCACTCTTCTTTAATCAAAATTTACGTTAGAATATTTAAATAATATAACAAAAAATGAAATTGATCTTTGTCATCCCTACAAGTCCAGCTGCAATGACTGTAGTGGACATTATTCCTTTTAAATATCAGTAAGGTTTTCATTCAGCTTTTATGAAATACATCAGCTAGGCTCAAACTCTGTGTTATGGAATCGGTCCGTTTAATAACTGCATGACAGCGTGATTACTAAACGCTATTCTTTACATGAAGCTGTCATTCAGTGCAGTATTCGGACTTCGCTTCTTAATTCTGCAGGTTCAGTTTTAAAAGTGGTAGTGAATAAACTGGTGCCAAATGGTGCTCAAAATTTTTACACAAAACGAATAAGTTTCGTGTGAAAGATGGCCACAGTTAAAATGATTCAATTAATTTTCTCGATCATATATTTGAAAGGCAATTTTGGAATAATTATCACGACACGATCAATATTGAGATGGATTATTATCCAACAGAACATTACATATAACTCAAGTTCAATCTGGGGGACATATGACAGAATGATAAGATGAAATAGACATTATTCTATAATTGCCCAGAAAGGTAAAGATATTCTTTCTTTACTACTAATTATAAAATCATTGTTCGTAGACCTTTCGGGGTCTTTTATTGTCTCTGCTTATACCTTTCGTCGTAGCAGAATGATAAAATGAAAAACTGTTTTCTGTTATTGTATTTGAGGGTTTTTACTAAAAAATAAAAAGAAATAGCTTTACAAAACCCTATAGAATTTTGGAAGTAGACTGCATATGGTCACCCCACTCCCAAAATTCAGCTATGGCTATCACATATTATTTGAAGTTTTTCCTTCAGTTGTCTAGCATCCGTTCCTTTAAATGATTTCGGTTGTACTGATAATGAATAGAACTGGCTTCAATTCTTCAATCAGGCATTACTTGGTTTTCTCTTGCAACAGAAGTGAGCATATACACATGACAATTGTAAGGGTGTCTTTACCTTCCGACTAAAGTATGAATTATAACTTGTGCACAGATTACTTTAAAGCCTCCCCATTCCGGCGTGGTCCCACAAAAACTGAGAAAAAACTACAGGAAAGGCTTAGGGCTTTAGCCTTCTTTCTTCTTAGTAGTATTTTTGACATAATTAAATTACAAAACATAGTATTTGAGTGTGAATAGATTATTGTTTAGTACTAGGCAAAGGTACACATGTTTGATGAATATGGATATAGGTTTGCTGTAAGGTACATGCAAGCTCGGAGAAAAGCTCTTAATGCGTAATTCATAATAGTTCGCAAGAACACAGGGTTCAAACACACACGATAGATATTTATCAGCTGATTATTATTTATGACTGGAGTTCAGTCTTTTGTAAATGGTAACATGAGACTGTCCTTTAAGAATTATACAAAAACATCGAGAAGTACATGTTCAACAATATTTATAACGTAGAAGTGAATTGTTAGTGCCGAGGTGCTGCTAGATGATATTGGTAAGACGAGCAGACCTGAGGCAGGAATCGTGATAATGTTATTTTAAGATAGGGCCCTTGGACTAGGGCCAGTGGTGTGGCTAGCATGGGTGGCACCAGGAGCAGACATCGGCGGTGTCACCCTGTAACACCATAACTCTAGTGCTCTACTGATTTATTTTACTTTCGTTTCATTTAATGTTACATCGTTGAGCTTCTGTAAATGTGTTTGAATCGATAACATAAAATTGTATACTCCGTTCTATGTTAAAACTTTGATGTCGTGGATTGATTCTATGCAATGTAGTATATCTGTCATTTAAATTCGTTGTCCCATTTAGAGGGAACAAAACTTACTGTATATAATCGTAATTTCTGTGTGAATAATTTTTTGTAGAAATGCCAATATGTGCTAATGTTCTGTTTTATTTAAAATGTTTGTTTCCTGTTATGTAAACTGCTGACCTTTACTTAGGATTCTTAGTTATTTTGTGTGTAAGGGATAGTGTGGGTCCTCTCAGGAACGGACCTTAGTAGCACGCGCAAGTTGTGGTTGGCCTAGGTAGAAAAGGTGGAACAAGAGTCAGTCGGGGACGAGCTACCAAACTGTGCACTGTCATGTAAAAGTTGTATATTGTGCTGGTTCCGAGAGAGGCTTTTTCTGCCACTTTCCAATGCCTCGGATGGATGGATAAATAGCTGGAACGATTCTTGAATTGGTATCCATCATCGCCACCAAGAAGGTACAGAGCCCAGAAATTCTGCCTGCAAATCCACCTACCAACATGCAGTTGCCACCACATTGCGCAATCACTGTATCGGAATGCTATAATAATCTACAGTGAAGGATCGGCTTATTGGATGTTTTAGTGTGCACAAATATGAGGTAACCTACAACTGAATTCATGTACCTACCTTGATTTTTTCCCTATTACAACACCTCTCAGGTTCCTCTCCATTTGAACTATGATTACCGAGTGTCCTAGTTTGTGGAAAAAATGAAAGCCTCAAAACATTAAATGATGTTATTCGATCTTTGGTAATAAGAGAGTATTCAAGTTTACTGTGAATTTCATGAAATTGTGGGAGGTAGTAAATGTAGTATTGTGAAAGCCTCCCAGGGATGGGAACAATCTAACTTGAAGTTTTGTGGAGTGTCAAAGTCACCTATTTAATCATTTGCTTGAAAGTAGAAGCTTGTGGTAATAAAGATAATTTGCTGTTTCTTTTAAAATTAAAAATTCTTAAAACTGAGGCTTATAGAGTGTTGCTTACATAATGATCATAGTGCTGCCTGTTGTAAATTTTAAAAGGTGAGTCAGTTTCTTGCAAATTTGTCATAATTGTGTTTCACTGTAATGAAAGTGGTAAACTGCAATAGTGGAAAGTTAAATATTTATGTTTGCTAAGTGTTTGCCTCTCTTGTGTATTGGAAATGCATATTAATAGTATAAAAGGATCCACAGTTTGTCTATTGGGCTAATGCTAGGTAACAAGTAACGGGAAGACCACTATTTATGAAAACAATAATTTCTTTATTCAAAAGACAGTGAGAAGTAACCTATTAGTGAATTCCAATTAATTTTCATTTTTAAATAGTAAAGTATTTAACTGAGAGTGACTTAACCTGTGACCAGTTCATAATTTTGCAGTGAACAACATTTATAATTCTATGTCAATTAGGAAAGTGTTTGAAAAATAATACTTAACCTATTTCCAATTTATGATTCTGCAGTGAATATTAATAGTAATATTATAAAGACCATTTAATTTGAATAAGCCCTGAAAGTAATAGTGTGTTTCGTTATCTGTTATATTTTTGCAAATAGTTTGTGCTGCTCTAGCTGTTAGGTTCAGTCTTACCGTGAACATATGTATGTGTCAGAGTTCACTGCACTCGCGAGTGGCAAAGTATAGGTCGTGTTTATCCGTTAAAGTTACTCATACCTACTTTCTTAAACAATAACATTAATCTTTCTCTTGCCTAATTAGGCTGGCGACCGTTTTCCTTGTTCTTTGAACAGTGTAGATAGGTACACTATTGTTTGTACTGTTCAAATATTTACGTAATTCTGACTTTCATTTCCGATAAGCCACCCCCATTAGGTACAACACGGTCAACATAACAAAATTCCTCTCAGAGGGTAACACTGTTCTGTTGCTTTATACCATAACTGCTTTAGTAAGATAGTTTTATTTCTCACCCAGTCTCCAACTTTAAGATTATGGTACAGCAGTACAGAAACGAAGTGCTCTCATTTTGGTAACTAAGTGATCGACTCAAGCCTTTACTTTGTAATGCAACCTGAGTAGAATATACTTCTCTTAGTACATCATTCCAAAAGAAAAATAGCAAAGAAATGTCAAATTACTTACAGCAGGCAAAACAATGTTGTGCAGAACCTCTTATTGATCATATCAGTCATCAATTACAGTGACAACCCCACCAAAATTTTCTGCCAGTGATTTTACTGCAGCATAATGAGCGCTCCAACGCGTTGTCGAGAGTCATTTAACAGATGCTTTGTTGTGTTTAATAAAAACATGTCAGCGGGTAATGGAAGCAGAAACAAATGTAAAAAAGGACTCTAATGTTCCGAAAAATGTTACATAAGATTCATTTTGTATTGACAACGTAATTCAGCTGAATGATCAACAAATCAAACAGAAGCGGATTATTGTTTTTTGTTGTAATAGTAGCTTACTCCTCCGGATACGCGGCTCATAACAGCTGCATTGTCATAATTTGGAATGACACGGCATCTAAATCGACATTTTCAAGCTGCATAAGAATTTCATCACCTAGATCAGCGGCTTCTTTTAACTCTTAATGGAAAAAATCCAAGGAATACTTCTTTCGCATCAACTTTTCTGTTACCAGTTTTCACAAAAAGAATCACTTCAGGTATTTAATCAGTATGTGAAATGTCAGCTGTCCTACACCAAAACATTTACCGATTTTATTTCGTTGACAAGCTTAGATTTTACGTGGTTCCCTGACAAAGTTGTAAATTAATTAGCTGACGAACTCTGCATTACCCAGGAATTCATTTTTCCAGTTTTTTTATTGGAAACAAAAACAAGAAAATGAACTTTGTAACCGGCCGGAGTGGCGGAGCGGTTCTAGGCGCTATAGTCTGGAACCGGACGACCGCTACGGTCGCAGGTTCGAATCCTGCCTCGGGCATGGATGTGTGTGATGTCCTTTGGTTAGTTAGGTTTAAGTAGTTCTAAGTTCTAGGGGACTGATGACGTCAGCAGTTAAGTCCCATAGTGCTCAGAGTCATTTGAACCATTTTTTTAAACTTTGTAGTACACAGTTCCTGTACACTGGGCGCAGGTGCTTCATGTGTCTACAAAGCAAATTTCCTAAACGTCTTGTACAGAGCTGGAGAAATTGTTTGTGACATCACACAAACCGGCAAATTACGAAGGAGATCGTTCTAAGCTGGGCGACAACAGTTAAGTAACATCAATAATATAACGAAATGAAATACAATTGGTCATAAGATTAAAGAGTCGATGTATGAATGGAACATGTTGCTTAGATGATTAAAATATGAAAAAAAATTCAGTACCGTTTACACAAACCAAAACAAAATTACAAAACTCAGCACTGACCTGACTAGACGTGGACACGACTCGGTTATTTAAGGGGAATGAGGTGGGGGGAACGAATCGTCTCGCCATTATTCGTCATCAATGGTCGAGTGCTGCTGTCGGCGGGCAGGCGCTGTTTCGGTACGCCGAGTCGCCTCGGTGCTGTGCGGCGCGAGCCGGCTGCCTTCATCGCCACCCTCGGCTTTGCGGCGAGGCCCGGGTACGGTCTCCGCGTTGCCTGCCCTTTGCCCGTCTGCGTTGCCAAAGCCGCTATCTCACGGTGTCGGAAGGCATCGATACTGGCGTCAGATGGAACACTCCCCATGCCCTCTTGCTTACGAGGTACTTCACCGACTGCCCCTCGACACCTCATCCATCCTCAGCTCCTCGAATTTTTCTCCTTTCGCGTCGTTGTCATTGGCGGATTCAGTTTTCAATGCCGCCCATTGACTGATCGCCATTTCATGGCCACGCCTCTCAGTGCTGGGTGGAAATTTCCTATCTTGTGTCGACTGGTGCGTGACTCGAGAAATGGCATATTTCTCACGATTTCACCGGCGTTGGTGGCACATTCTTCCAATGCATTCCGAACTTGTTGTGAAAGCATCCACACAGCACTTCTTTCTAATCGCTATCTCTGCTTGAGGCGTGGACAGACTCATGTTTGTTCTTCACCTCAAAGTCTTCACTCGTCCATGATTTATAAGGATCGTCCTTATTGTCCAGAAAAGTTTAATTTTAATTTTTGAGTTGAGCATGTTCTTCTCCAAACGATGACCATTGGCTTCTTGCAATGTAACTTTACGTAAGTACCCTTTGTATATTTTGGCAGTTGTCATCTTGGTTAATGTTTCTGCAAGATTTAATGTTCTATGTATTATTTTATAGGATTTCTTAAAATTTCATTCTAATGAAGACATCCTTAGAGGTATCGAAACCATGGTCAATGTACCAAACAGTTATGTCCAGCCGGTTAGCTGTGTGATTCCTACGTTGAATGATATCAAAGGCAAAATTCATTCATGACCTTGCTATCCTCAGAGAAAGTGAAGAAGAATTACAGGATCTCTTGAATGAAATGAACAGTCTAATGACCGCAGAATATCAATTGAGAGCAAATTGACTAAAGACTAAAGTAATCGAGGAGTTACAGAAACGAGAACGGCGAGAAACTTAATATCATGATTGTTGATCATAAAGTACATGGAGTTAAGGAATTCTGCTACCTAGGCAGTAAAATAACGAACGACGGCCGGCCAATGTGGCCGAGCAGTTCTAGGCGCTTCAGTCTGGACGTGTGTGATGTCCTTAGGTTAGTTAGATTTAAGTAGTTCTAAGTTCTAGGGGACTGATGACCCCAGATGTTAAGTCCCATAGTGAACAGAGCCATTTTTGAACGAACGACGGACGGAGCAAGGAGGACATAAAGAGTAGGCTAACCAGACAAAAAGGGCATTTCTGGCCAAGAGAAGTCTACTTGTGTCAAACATAGGCCTTAATTTGAGGAAGAAATGTCTGAGAATGTACGTTTGGAGCACAGCCTTGTATGGTCGTGAAACATGGACTTTGGGAACACCGACAAATAAGAGAATCGAAGCATTTGGGATGTAATGTTACGGAAGAATGTTGAAAACTGGGTGAACTTATAGCGAAAGGAACTTGGAGCTTCTCCTGAGAATCGGCCAAGAACGGAGCATGTGGAAAACACTGACTAGAAGAAGGGACAGGATGGTAGGACATCTGTTAAGACATAATGGAATAACTTCCATGGTACTAAAGAGAGCTGCAGAGGGTGAAATCTGCAGAAAACAGAGATTGGATTACATCCAGCAAATAATTGAGGACGTAGGTTGCAAGTGCTGCTCCGAGATGAATAGGTTGGCACAAGAGAGGAATTCGTGGCGAGCGGCGTCAAACTACTCAGAAGACTAAAAAAAAGAGCAAGCTGCCATTCATCGCACTAGTTAGAAACTTTGTCTAGTCACCTTGGATCTTTCTACAGCAGCCACTCAACAACATCCTCTCGTACACCACAACATCGTGAGCAAACAATCGCACGTCCCTGCTCACTCTATTCGTCAGATCAGTTGTTTATATAGCGAATATATACAGAAATTATTTAAACAGTCAGACGTTTCCGTCAATCAGATTGAGGATAATATAGCAGACACTCCCTTAGCGCGTTTCCCGTTGACGCTAATAACACTCATCTAACTAATACTTTCTTCCGATCTTTTCAAAATTTATTTCCATAGGGCACTGCACAGTATCTGCCATCATGGGAAAATCGCTCGTGTTGAAGCTTGCACAGAGGGCCCAGACTTCCAACCAATTACGACGATTACGGAAAGCCATCCGTCATCTGCAGGCTGAACAAGGTCACCTTCCCACAGACCAGAAAGCTGTTAAAGCAAAGAGAACTTGTAACGTGTCAAAAGGATTGACCGTTATTATAAGTAGTCCAAGTCGTCGCCTTAGCTCGTATACGATCCGACCTGTCCGCAGTAATGGTCCCTAGGGGTGTTGGTGTTTTTTTTTTTTAAATATGTGTGTCTTGTATCTGGTTATTAAATGTTGTAGAAGCAAGGAGATGTGCACGCGATGCTGACATTCGGCTTAACGACCACCGCCCACTGACCTGCGTCGGGGAAAGAGATAACGTCGCACCGCCAGCCAACTACTGTCGGAAGCGACAAAGCTGATCGCTGGGAGCATCAATGAACGCTGAATGTGTGGGGCAGCGGGTAATAACCGAAAACTCTCTGTTCTCCGTTATGTCGTTATGAAAAAACCTCTTAAATTGTCTGTGTGTGCTTTGTACCTACCTTCGCTTTCTACAGGAGTCTGAAAACTATTTGTGCGGTCAACCAGAAAGCGATGGAGAACATACTGACCATAATTTTCACTCTGCAAGTCCACATTCTCTTTGTACTCATTGGAAGAGACTGCTCCAAGTTGCTACTTACGCAGCGTTATTAGGAACTATGAGTACAAATAAAAGTTTTCAACTTTAACTGATTGATCTACTCTGTAAAAGTTCATACGCACAAAATAGTATAGTAACTAATTGCCCTATCAGATACAGCCCTATAAACAGTTCAGAGGCGACCTGTACAGCAAGTTCCAAGTAGTTTGGTCTATCGACATGACTTCTAATCACCAAAAGTTAACTGCTCGCCTTAAAAGTGGAAAATAATCTTGCCACTTGCGTAGCGGTTTTATCAAAATTTTGGGCGGCACATAAACAGTTACTTCTTTGAAATATAAGAGATCCAGAACGGTGTACAGACCTCGCGAGTTCACTGCCTAACTTTTCAGGTCTGCCCAGCTCTGACGTCATTCAAGGAACACGGACAGTTTGATACGTTGGAGCGATGTGTGTCTCACCACTGCCTCTCTGGTAGTAGGGGCGCAGCGGGCCGCCAAACGGAACATCTGCTGTCAGCCGCCCTAGGCACACTCCCTTTCTGGGACACGTAATAATAAACAGCTTTGTCATTTTATAGTTTACAATCTTCTTAATTTTTATGTGAATATCGTTAAGTTTGCTTTACTTACTGAAAAAGTTTTAGGTTGATTGCATTTAAACTTTGCCAGCTAGAATTTTTGTAACGGAACCAACAGTAGAACATGACATCTGAACTGCCTCTTTAAAAGTCCTTGTAACCACTGTTATATATAATACAGTCTTGAAACTTAGTACAGCTGTGTCATATAATGAATGTAATTGAGTGCTGTAATTAGAGCGTTCTATTACAAATACGAATTATACATAATTTATCAGGAAAAGGACGTTTTTGGTCTAAATTTGAATTTTAATAAATAACTTCAGAACTAAAAGAGGTATGTGAGGTATTTAAAGTTTTTACGTGAAGCGGAGGTTGGGTTAATAATTGTTTCTTCTAATCGATTCCTACCTGTGTTTGTTACAGAGTGTGTAGTTTTGTAAAGACTTTTCACTACCTTTATTAGGTGATAAGGATATACAAATTCAGACCTAATCTTCACAGGCTATCACGGCTGACACCGCCAAAAGTCTTCTCAAGGTCAAAAAAGGCCATATGGGTTTCTGTTTTAAATTTCCTGTGATTTTCTATAACGTTTTTAATTGCAAACATGTAGTCCTTGCATGAACGACATGATCTAAATCGTTAAAAGGCATACTTTCAAAACACAATAACGCCATATAAAGCATATATAAAGGTAATCTGAGTAAAATTAAAACACGCCCAACATTTTCAGATTACTTCGCTGTAAGTGGGGCTTCTGCACACTATTTCGTGTAATGTTATTAAAATCATTTATAAGTGGAGCACTGGAACACTGTTTTAGAAAGTGTAATGAAATTATTGTCTAAGTTGTAAAAGATATACAAATAATTTGGCACGTACCGTTAAAATAATCCAATTGATTTGGAATTGTTTCATTGTCACCGTGTTGTTGCGTTTTCTCATTGCTATGTTTACATACAGTCACGAATTTCTCAACTAGTTGTGTAAAAGATAACGGAAATTATGATCCAAATGATCCAAATGCGTGGCCGAAAATTAAGTGACCAGTTATATATATATATATATATATATATATATATATATATATATATATATATATATATATAATGCTGCGATTATTCCTGTGCATAGTGATGGAGAAGAGGCGATCAGTTTCGTAAGGATTCAGGAAGCATATACACAAGCATATGTACACTCTGTGAGTAGTAACGACTTGTAACGACGGAAACGTTTAAACGTTTATAACCTAAAACTACGGAGTTAGAATACGTGACAGGTGATATATATATCTCCTGTCTCTCTCTCTCTGTCTCTCACACACACAGATATATATATATATATATAAAGGCAACGGAAGGAGTTCCACAATTCCACAATAAACTAAAAGGATCTATCAATCGCAGGACGTGAATTAAGCTTGTTCACGTGCACACTGACCTCTTCTCCGATTAGTACAGTGTTTTCTGTAGATGCACTTGAGAATTACTGCTTTTTCTATGTCATTTATGAATCTGGAGGCTTTGCGTTGATTACGTACATTGTGCTTAGCTTTAAAGTCAACGTTGCACGTTCTTAGCATTAAGTCACACTGGTATGGCTAACGAAGCACATTATCGCGGTGAACGCCTTGTAGAGCGTTTTGCCTCGTTTTTACTGCTTGTTCTGCCGCTCTTTGTATCAAGAGCAGTCGTGTACTGCAAGCAGCCCACAGTCAGGAAATTAAAGACGTAAGTCTTCGCAGATGGCCTGGAAAGATATCGCTTTACTGAATAACGGTACAAAGGGTGCTCGGGCAGCCTGACGTCGAGAGTGAAATTGCAACAGAGATAGATGGGTACAAATACACCATTTGCTGCATACGCTAATGTAATAGGAGCAATTAAGAAGATAAGATAGCGTTATGGCGTGCTGAGTGACGCATGGGTGCTACGCATGAGAATCTATATTTGTACACCACCATCAGTGAAAGAAGGAAATGTGAACGAGAGCCAAGGCGCTAAATAATTGGTAACGCCCAAAGAGTTTCGTTTCTCTGATGCAACCGGTATCATATCACTCCCAGCGAGCAATGCCGTGACATTACTGACACATAACAGTGATTTTGGCTCCTTATGGACATTTTTCTGTTCTAAGAATCGAGACGAGGGCGATGCTAATTCCTAGCTTCAGTACCATTTTTTTCATTTTCAGAGCAATATATAAGGAACAATTAACTAACGTGTGCAATCAAGCAGGCGTCCCTCCTACCTAGTATAAATCTTTCGGGAGGACGTTGGCATTGGAACAAAATACGCCCTGGAAGAGTTTCTTCGTCGTCTTCATCGTCATCATCAGTATTAGACAGGTTGGTAGAGGGAGCGGTAACTGGGTAAGCAAGGTGCAGAATAATTGTTTATCAATTGTAAACTAAGTGTTACAGATTCTAAGAATCAAAATTAAATTACTTCTTGCCACAAGATATTCTCGTAAACCAAATACATGTGTTTTATCGACGATTTAGACTAAATACATCTAGGAACTGCCTTCACTCATTGGAAATGAACGTTGATCTCAATCTTACACGTAGCCAATTGCACATAGTCCTTTCTGACCACTCAATTGCTGTAGGCAGTGGACACACTGCTCGTCTGGAAAATAGATCACATTAAAATTTGGCCAAGGTATAAGCTATAGGCTACCATGCTTTCAGGCACGGGGCAATTAAATTACCTCTATCCACATATTTAAGATACATTCTAATAGTGCACTTCCATTTCGGCGATAAAACTTAAATAGCCACATCAGTGAACAAGCTTAAAATAACGCTTTCTAAATTGACTATAACATGTGCAGCATGAGATAAATCTTTAAAACCACGAGAAAACCGCATACAACATACAATTAATTAACAACAACAGACTCTTGCTTAAAATAAATGTTCTTAATAGGTATAAAAGTTGAACACCAACAAAAGCAAAACAAGGATAATGGAATGAGTCGAATTAAATTAGGCGATACTGAGGGAATTAGATTAGGAAACGAGACAAAATAGTAGAAGAGTTTTTTTATTTGGGTAGCAGAATAACTGATAATGGCCGAAGTAGGGAGCATATAAAAATGAGACTGGCAATGATAAGGAAAGCATATCTGAAGAAAAGGAATTTGTTAACATCGAATGTAGATTTATGCGTTAGGAAGTCTTTACTGAAAGTTTGTATGGAGTGTAGCCATGTATGGAAGTGAAACATGGAAGAGAGACAAGAAGAGAACTGAAGCTTTTGAAATTTGGTGCTACAGAAGGATACTGAAGATTTGGTGGGTAGATCACATAATAAATGAGGATGTACTGAATAGAATTGGGGAGAAAATAAAATTTATAGCACAACCTGACTAAAAGAAGGGATCGATTGATAGGACACATTCTGAGACATAAGGGATCACCTTAGTACTGGAGGGAAGTGTGGTGGGTAAAAGTTGTAGACGGAGACCAAGAGAGAAATACAGTAATCGGATTAGAAGGATTTAAATTGCAATAGTTGTTCGGAGATAAAGAGGGCTGCACAGTTAAAGTACCGTGGAGAGCGGCATCAAATCAGTCCTCAGAATGAAGACTACAACAACAACAAGAGGCATATTAACACTTCCTGCTCACCCCTGTAACCCGAAATTTATTTCAGCTTAAAACAGAAAGCACTAGGCTTAACTCTGCCCAGTATACAATTCCTTGTAAATGGGCAATTTACTAGTCACACACGGCACTCACAGTGACAAGTTACATCATACTACCAACTCGAATGCGTGATTGAGTTCGTAACTACTGTATCCAATTCTGAGTGGCACCGCTTGCGAGTTCTGTTTTTGGGCCACTTGTGCGAGCAAACATCATGGTCCGGAGACAAACCCCTGGGAGACTACCAGGTCCCAAGTCCGAGAGCTACGAATATTCAACATGACAGAGACACAGTCTGCAGTTAGGTAACCAGAACATATCACTTGCATACCATATGTGACTGAGTGGAGTTCGTCTATCCACAACTCATTGCTTCCTTCTAATTCGACTACGCCTAAGAGATGCACGAAGGTTTTCGATGAGAAACATGGTTTTGTACATCCGCAGCGCAGGGCACTACCCAAGATTCCAGGCGTGCTGTAAGTACCGTTGTTGTCAGTAACGCTATTACAACGCCCTCCTCCCCTGTAATACAACTGCACTCGGAGTAACCACTCAGTAACCACCGGAGGCATTCAGTTTACTACTCGGCCAGGCAACCTTCCCTTTAGGAGACTCATGGCCAAGTGCACCAATCTCGATTAACAGTTAACCGCGGTTAAGTAGATATATAATCCCGCTCAACGCAAAATTCTGTTGCACAAACATCGATCTAAGTTAAACGAGGGAATCGACCGCGGTTATATTTAACCGGGGCTCTTTCCCGGTTTTCTCGACATAACCGCGGTTTTATAAGCATACGCTACTAAGATGGCGGCACATTTTGATGTTATGGATGGCACTGAGGAAGAATTGTTATACCTTGACCATTTAAATCGTGGCCGAAACCGTGTTGGAGTGATTGTGGAAAGGAGAAACCCTTTTGTAGATTATGGTGACAGGAAGTTGGAAGAGAGATTTCGTTTGTCAAAAGAAACAGTGTGGTGGTTATTAAACCAAATTAATGATAGGTTAGAATTTCCTACTGATCGGAATAATCCTATTTCACCGATGATCAGACTTTTGATTACTTTAAGGGCATATGCAACAAGTGCATTCACATTCTTATTGGCGACAACAGTAATATACATCGTACAACAGCACAACGAGTCATCAGTGATGCATCAGACATCATAGCTTCAATGTCTCCTCGCTTTATAAAATTTCTTACAACAGAAGAAGTTCGCGCTGTGATTTGTGGTTTTAATCAATTGGACCGATTTCCTGGTGTTCTTGGACATTGGATTGTACCCATATAAGAATTCAGTAACCTGGACGACATAATGCGGAACTTTTCCGCAATAGGAAATCATATTTTTCCTTTAACTGTCAAACCATTTGTGATCACAATTTGTTAATAAGAGATATTGTCGCTCGATGGCCGGGCTCTGTGCACGACAGCAGTGATAGGTACCGAGGTACTTATACACACTTCTGCTTGTCGGCGGATAACACAGCAAAGAGAGAATGTGATAAGGAAGTAACTCACCAGCGATTAGCTGTGCAATTTCATGTTTACTAACATCTTTGCCTCACCAGGGCACGTTCCATTGCAATGTACAGAGTTTACCGCAGTCAAATGCACGGTTGGCTGACGACGGTTTGCTGACCAGCGATTAACGGTGGTGCTCTGCAGAAACATTTTAAACACGATTTACTTTTAACCATGATCGCGGGACCTTGGTTATCATGCTTTATGACCGGGGATGGTGCTCTCGGTCATCAGAGTAGTTTCTCCTGCCAACCACTCTGGTTTTTCTCATGGACTTCGCCACACAAGGACGCCACAACCTCGTAGCCGAAGATCTCAAAAGGCTGACTAAAACGAAAGTGTTTCGCGAAGTAGCACATCAGCAATTCGACATAAAATGCTGTATAAATGCCTCCTCTAGACTTTCCCGTAAGCTACAGTCTTTACTTTTATCACCAGAGCA
This sequence comes from Schistocerca nitens, assembly GCF_023898315.1. Classification (NCBI taxonomy): domain Eukaryota; kingdom Metazoa; phylum Arthropoda; class Insecta; order Orthoptera; family Acrididae; genus Schistocerca; species Schistocerca nitens. The sequence goes on along the minus strand of NC_064615.1, from coordinate 518,746,963 downwards.
TCGCAGATGTTCATGGGCGCTTGCAGAATTTCTGCAAGAATGAGACCTGGCAGTGAACAAAAGCACGGCAGAGTGAGTCATTAGGCGAGGCCTCTGTCATCATCGCAACAAGATTGCGCAAACCTATCTGATCTGCCACGTGTCAGCAGGCCGCACACAGCAATGTTGGATAGTGCGGACACTCTCATTTGAGGTGATCGAGGGATCACAATGAAACGCCTCACTGCACAACTGGACGTCTCTGATGGTATTGCTGACACACTCTTCAAGCAGTTGGGCTACTCAAAGATGTTGCCCTCTGGCTTCCTTGCCGCCTAACACGAGGCCTTAAAGAACAACGAAAAACCTTCTGTGCGGAGTTGCTTGCACGTTACATGTCTGATCGTGACAACTGTTTGTCGGACATCGTCGTAGGCTATGAAACATGAGTTCATCACTTCTAACCGGAAACAAATCCATGCAGTGGCGCCACACCACCTCTTCCCCGAAAAAAAAAAGAAAAAAAAGTTCAAAGCCGCAACCTCAGCGGCTAAAGTCATAGCGGTGGCCTTCTGGGACTGTGAAGCGATTATTCCTTTGATATCTTCCCTCTTGGCGCAACGTTCAACTCTAAAGTGTATTGTAATATTCTCAGAAAATTGAAGAAACCGCTTCGGCATGTTCGTCGCCACAAAAATGCAAACGAAATTCTCCTTCTCCGTGACAACGCAAGACCTCATACGAGGCTGCGTGGAAACTTCCGTGGACTTCCCTCCCTCATCCACCCCACAGCTCGGATCTCGCACCTTCAGTCTGGCCCAGTGAAGGATGCACTCGGCGGGAAGGTTACTGATACAGCAAGGCGTTGGTTCCGACTTAGACTAGTAGATTGACACCATGCGGGCATACAGGCCACAGGAAGATGGCGTAAGGCTGCCACGTTAAAAGGAGATTATGTTGACAAACAGGGCTTTGCAGCAAAGAGAGTGGGGAAGAATATGTTGTATTGGAATTCTGAATAAAACCAAGCAGCTTTCAGAAAAAAACGTGTTGCATTATTTATTGAACCCTTCGTACACTAAGTCGTCGTGTCGGGATCAAACGCTGAAGTAGCTCCTCTTCTAACGTGGCCTGAGGCTGTTGCCACAGACCTCAGTCCAGTACACTCAGTATTCTTTCAGGGTGTCTGGAATATCGACGTACGAGGAAGGCGAACTTGGCAGTAAAGGTCTCTTGCAACTTTACCCACGTTTCTCTAGGCCATCACGCAGCGAGGAGTTTGGGGAGACATCTGAAAAACGCTAAACTTTGACATCTCTATGAGCACAGCACTCTCTGCGCTTCTGAACCTCAGAATCTGTGATCGATGTGACCAGTCGCATAATGATAACATTCCAGTAGAGCCCTCGAGTCTCTAAGGCAATAAGTGAATCTTCGTGTAACCTGTAAAATGTTTAGTTTTGAGGGTAGCAGACCTTGGCTCACCACACTATCTGCAGTGCGTGTTGGTGAGCAGCCTATTCATATCTGTTCCCTAAACAGCAGTCCATATCTAGTGCTAACAGATCTGCGGAGCAATCGTCTAGACCGGACACTGCTGCGCTGGTTGGTCCCCTTAAACTTCACTAAGACGTAATTAAGGGCTCTACATTCAGCTCTTACAAGAGTCGCCTTTAACTACGAAGAACATGGGAGGGACATATTTTGGACTTCCGTTTCGTGTCCTGGTGACAGTGTTTCACTAATCCAGTACCTCATAGGAAGCAATAATAAAATTGTACATATCTTCCTTATATAATTTCTTTCAAACTTTATTGAGTAATTTTATGGTCTTATGTGAGACAATGTAACGAAAATTTGTTACGCAAATTGATGTTGTTATTTGCGTTGTAACTATCTCAATGTAATTTCTATGTCTTCTTTTTGTACTTCTGGAAGCTTGGTGCGGTAGGGGAAAATGTGATCTCTATAGTAAAATTTTTACAAGCGCAAGGGAGACAATTGGTTCAAATGGTTCTGAGCACTATGGGACTCAACTGCTGAGGTCATAAGTCCCCTAGAACTTAGAACTACTTAAACCTACCTAACCTAAGGACAACACAAACATCCATGCCCGAGGCAGGATTCGAACCTGCGACCGTAGCGGTCGCGCGGTTCCAGACTGTAGCGCCAGAACCGCTCGGCCACCAGCGGCCGGCCAAGGGAGACAATTAATGAGGGTTTTGTTCGAAGAGGTATTGGAAGATTGGAGGTTCTATATCGCGGGTGCAGTTTAAATCAAGGAGAATTTTCATTAAATTATAAAGAAAAGAATAGTTTTGTCAGTGTCGGAAGGATGCCGAATTCGGAAGGAGACAGAAATAGCAATTCCGAGGCTGAGAACGTCATTATTTACGAGGAAAGACGATCGAACGTCAAACATTTTAGAAGGCGATTGCCGCATTATTACTACTATTATTTGTTATACTCTACGAGGAAGAATTGGTCCCTAATTCCACACGAAAAAGGACACTTTAAAAGTAGCAGACAGCAGGAGAAGAAATCACAAGTAAGAAGATTCATCGCTGAAGATGACGGAAAGAAGAAGACACCGAATAGGCATTAAACCATCCAGGATCAGCAACCACCGGATTGCGAGAGCACTGTCACACCATAGCTCAGTCAAGCAGCAAAACGAACAGTTTACGTGATCGTTGTAGCCGAAAGAGAGACATGATTCTTTTGTTCTAGTGATTTTCAAATTGAAGTAAACTGGTAGATCTCTGTGACAAACTGTGGATTGTTTCTTCTAAACTGTATTCCAAATGTGTAAGGGCCCAACTTCCGATTTCTTATTTGAAAGGTGTAATAAACAGATGATCTACCATACAAAAGTGCTATTAATCTGTCCTACATTGACAGAAGTGAACATTTGTGTTCATGACCTCAACCCGACATCTGCCCACCCCTCATTTTAAGATATCATCTAAAATTTATTTAGTGTTTTACTCAAAGTGCTACGTGCAAGATCAATCGCAAAGTTTTTATTTTTAGTTCTGGAGCATTCTTTCGAAATCTACAAAACTGCCTTCGCCATTTTGGGAGCACCTCAGCGATATTCCCTGCAAACCAGAGCGTCGGCACCAGAGCCTGTGCTACTGTTATAACGAGGTAGGAAGTACCTGAGGCGACATTTCTCAATTCATATATCAACAACCGCAGGCATTTGTATTGCTGTGCCATACAAGAACAGAAAGTACCTTCTCAGCACCAGTTTAAAGAGCACTAAAAATTAAAACTGTTCATATCCCTTAAGACGATAACTAACGGTGTTCCACATTGTACTAATTAATATGCCATCCATTAGACTTTACTCGCTGTCAGTACTTCGTATTTAGTTGACATAAAGTACCGGTGCTGACATTAACGTTTGTGAAAGTCATACTATCACTGTTCATTACAGCTCTGTCCTATCATTTGCGGAAGTTGTTTGTAAAATTAATTTGCCGACAAGATCAAGACGATATTAATTTACTGGAATTCACGAGTTTATAACATAGTTGTTACGAAACATAACAGACCATTGCGTTCAGGTGTCAGCTACTTCAGATACAAATTACATACAGGTACTAGTAAGTTTTGCAAACCATTTATTTTCAGTTACAGTTCGTCTTGCTATATGCTCCTATACCAAGCATCAATTTACATCGATTTGAAATTTACGACAACGATCTTTTAACGGACGTCAGCAAGCATAACATTCAGTTCACTTACTCTGTGAATAACATTTTACATAAAGCGTATTTGCATTACCTGCCGACACATAGACTAATAGCTACACTTCTATAATCAATGTTATAGCAGCACTTACAGTAATTGTGTATTTATATCTATTTATATATTTCATGGTCTGCATTGGTTTACATGCAACAGTTGGTGTCTCTGTGTGTCGCAGGGACAGGTTTAGTCAGATGTAAAACGAAAACCTAGCTGCTAGATATATTCATAAGTACATTCATTCATATTGGAAGCTTTTCACACTTAACTGATTTTAACAGAAGGGGCGTGGAATCTCAGCTTATATTTAACCTGCAAAATGTTGTGCTTTATACACTCTGTTCTGAGCTATTACATGTTTCTCACAGTGTAGTGTACTCTGGGAACCTGTTTTTATTCGGCTTGGGAAGAGTATTGTCTACGTACATATTTGTTGATTACAGTGGGAGCATATTGCAAAGCACGCAAACTGTTTACAAGCTCCATGAAAGTTCATAAAACTGTCACATGCCAAATCGTGGTAGTTAATCAGTCAGCAGGCGGAGAAGTGAGAGACAGTTAGGAACGTTTTAGAAACATTAATTGCTGCTGCTACTGATGATGATATTCACTGTACGCAATGGCATCATTATCAGCACGCTTGCAGCGTCAGAACGTAATGGTTAGTGAGTGCGCTGCGAGGGGCAGGGCACCGCTGAACAGCCGACGGGGCTGCTGAATGAAGCCACTGGCTGATACAGAGGGCACTGTTGTCATCACCCTGGCCGTGGTGGACAGGTATGCGCACCTGTGACGAGTCTTCTGCAAATTCCATTGGACACCAACCCGCAGACCGGTATGCCCATACCGAGGTGGACGGATTTGGTGCTGTGGTCTTCTATGTGTCAGAGAAGTGCCATTAAAATGTTGTTGGGATCTCCCCGTGGGAGTTACATGTACGCTATTTGATCAAAAGTAAGCGGACACCTGTTGGTGAGTTAAAGGCAGATTTGCATGCTGACCTTTCATTAACAGAAATCGTAATTATAAGTAACGAAATAAAGAAATAATTTGAGCCATAGGTATAGTCCACGGCTCTCTAAGTATTGTACGCAGCCGCTGGAAACATTTGAAGATTTTTGATGTTCATCTCATTAGCAGAATAAGCGACACCTTTTGTTTTCTAGGTCTGGTCCAGATCGGACGCACTTTGCCACACCGCCATTAATACTACATTATTTTATTAATACTTTCACGAGCTGCAACCAAACGGCACTCTTAATTGCATAACGTAAGTGTCTTTATTTAAATTGTGTTTTTATTTCAGAATATACTGTTATTACTGACCTATGTATGTTTTATTTTGTACCTTTAGTCACTGTAAGATTGTTAGGTGACTTGGCATGGCAAAAGATTCTGTACTTCTAAGCAGGAAGTCGTCCAGCTCGATCCACCGTCGTCTTACAATGAAGTCCGATTTTGAACATAGAGAGGAGAAACACTGTTAAAAAATACATGAACGGACCTTTAACAAAAAAAGCCATGCAGAAGCGCCGAGAGCTTATATGAAACATATTTTACCAACCCGTAAACTTAATTGATCTCTATTCAATATTCATTACCATAATTCATTGTATTGTCCGGATTCCGGAACGAACGAGAAAAAAAAATAAATGAAATAAAATTGTCTTCCTTTTGTGACATGTTTATTGGAAACTACAAACTGGATATGAGATCTGAGTACATTGAAGTAAGATGAATTTATGTCGACACCTGCAGTTACGTCGCAATCGCGGGTACAAGGTAAGGCACCATATCTTTACATCAGCAATCTTGCCCAAGAGCTTTGTATTTCGTAGCTAGCTTGGTAGAGCTATCACAATTTTCCGTTTCCGTAACAGTGATTTTAAGCTACATCGCGGTTTCCAAAATTTTCATTATTCATACAGTGCAACAATACAGTTTTATCAGTTCACAGTATCGCCGACCTTTGTTCTGTGCAACGTAATATGGCGTGCAGCCATTAGTGTTCAAAACTCTACCATTACTTACGAAAATTATTTTCTTGTTTAGACATTGTCGCACAGCGAGATTAATTTTTACATTTGTTCGGATTACACATACGAGTTTAAATAACAGGCGAGGTGGCGCAGCGGTTAGCACACTGGACTCGCATTCGGGAGGACGACAGTTCAATCCAGTGTCCGGTCATCCTGATTTAGGTATTCCGTGATTTCCCGAAATCGCTTCAGACAAATGCCGGGCTGGTTCCTTTGAAAGGGCACAGCCGACTTCCTTCCCCATCCTTCCCTAATCCGATGGCACCGATGACCCCAGTGTTTGGTCTCTTCCCCTGAATCAACCAACCGAGTTTAAATTTTTATTGTGTCATAAAGTACGTGTGGCATGGTATACAACAGAAAACAATTACCAAAGGTGGAGAACCACAGAATGCAAAAATAGACGCTATCCAACTCTGACGTACCATTAAATAATGAAAGTGACGTTACGGTTGATTCGAATACTAACGAGCGACATATTATTGACTTTTCTGGTGACGCAAATTTAGAAAATAGACCGTCCACCAGTACTATGCCTAAATCTAGTCCCAAACCCGTTTTGGTGTCTGACGTCATGCTAACAACGTGGCGGGGGCGGAACAGTTCCACATCACTAGTATTCCCAGAATGCTCGATGCTATTATGAAGCAAATGATACAACATAATCAGGATACTGACGCACTTATCGACCAACAGATGACGTCTATACGTGCCACTTTGAAAACAGCTCATGACGAGATAAAAACACTTCACTTCGTGTAGCCGTGTTGAGGAGATAAATAATAGACTGACTGGAGAAGTGTCCGACCTCAATGCGAAATTTTCAGAGCTTTCATTACAACAAGAAAACACAAATAAAGATGTGACAGATATCGAAGCACAAGTAAACAATAAATGGTTCAAATGGCTCTGAGCACTATGGGACTCAACTGCTGTGGTCATCAGTCCCCTAGAACTTAGAACTACTTAAACCTAACTAACCTAAGGACATCATACACATCCATGCCCGAGGCAGGATTCGAACCTGCGACCGTAGCAGTCGCACGGTTCCGGACTGCGCGCCTAAAACCGCGAGACCACCGCGGCCGGCGTAAACAATCTCAGCAAAACATCCGAGTCTGTAGTTACTCAGACTAAATCTTATCCGGCAGTGCATGATGTTATAAAAACGCGTATTGCCGATGTCGAAAACAAGGTTGACACAATTGACAACCAGCTGTCTTATAAAGTAAGACTAGGTACTGACAACCATTTATCATGTATCATTAGAGAATTTCATAGTTGGATAGTGCAAAAACACAAATATTTTGACGAGTGCTTACAAGAAAAATTGCCTGCTGTTGTCCACGACACTGTCGTGGAATTTATAAATAACAACAAACACGTAATCAGTCAAGCAGCACAATCTGCCACTGGACAGTCGAAACAGTTTGACAGTTACGTACAACCAGTGTGCAAAGACGGTAACAGCATCCGAAACATATAGTTTAGCAATGAATACAAATAGATTTGTGACACACACACATCACACACTACATACTCACAACAACAACAGTACGCACCTCGACATGACACACTACATTGGAGTTGGGATAATTATCAACAACATTTTCCTTGCCATTTGCCAGTTGAACCTTACAGTAATAATTCTGAAACTAAACATTACTGTAATGCCAAGGAAGAGGAGAGCCTCAGAAAACACATACAATTTCAGCCATTTATACCTGAGAAAAGAACCATACATCCTGTCATCTTTCTTGAGGCCTTCAGAAATGCATTTCCTTGAATGTGGAGTGACCGTAAGAGGATATGTTACATTGTCGGTTATATCCAAGGCGATGCAGCTGTATGGGCGTATAATGAAGCTGACAAATGCGTCACATACGAACAATTTGACAGACCCTGTTTATCTAAAAATGGTTCAAATGGCTCTGAGCACTATGGGACTTAACATCTATGGTTATCAGTCCCCTAGAACTTAGAACTACTTAAACCTAACTAACCTAAGGACAGCACACAACACCCAGCCATCACGAGGCAGAGAAAATCCCTGACCCCGCCGGGAATCGAACCCGGGAACCCGGGCGTGGGAAGCGACCTGTTTATCTAAATTTTGGTCACAATCGGATGAACTGTTACAAGAGGACACACAATGTCGTTCATCAGCCAATGAAATTGTTTTGTCCTCAACTACTGGTGTTGTGGGTGGTTTCCACTTCTATTATTCTGGACACTGGAGCGACTGTTAGTGTCTTGCCCTATGAATTTTACAAGAAAATGTGTGAGTTCGAACCAGTACCAGGGTATCCTGCCCAGAACTGTAAAATTTTAACTGTCATAGGGTTAGGAAACAGGTATTTGTGACAGTCAAGGTAGGTAATGGAATCGTACAATAGCCATTCCTTGTCGTCCAAAACCTGGTCACTAATTGTATTTTAGGTTTAGATGTATTGTGCGAGGACAGCAGTATTGACTTCTCCCAACGTAAATGTTTACTTAGAGATAAGGGCAGTGAAATTGCAATTGGCCTGGATACCAGGACTCTGAAGCACGATAAATATTGTACAGGGTAAAAGGGTCAGTTAATACAGGACACTCATGATGTTGACACACAGTCACACGCACCTGATGCCGAGTTTGAGGATTTGAAAATTTTAATTAGTAATAAGCTATCAGAAACCACAGCTGTTACACATGACGAACGTAATGATCTTTATGATGTTTTGTCCAAGTATATACGAGTATTTAGCAAACGACCAGGTGTGATCAACACAAATGTGTATAAAATAGAAGTTAACCCTCACCAGATTTTCTTCCACAAAACCCATAATGTGCCACTATCCCAACGACCTGCTGTGTGACACGTGTTGAAACAAATGTTGGAGTGGAAAATCATCGAACCTCCCACGTCACCTTACTGGAGCCCTTTACTTGTTGCAAAGAAACCCAACAGGAACATCAGAGTCGTTTTGGATGCTCGGGCAATTAATGAGATTATTTTACCTGTTCGCACGAATCCTGAGAATTTAGAGGAGCAACTTCAGAAATTTTTAGATTCTAAAGATATTTCTACGATAGATCTGACCAGTTCGTTCTCGCAAGTCGCAATAATGCCAGATTCTAGAAAGTATGCTGCATTTATCTTCGGGGGGCGAACCTATCAATTTTGTGTTTTTCCCTTCGGTCTGAACGTCAGTTCAGGCATGTTTATTGGATACTATACTTTGTGATGAATTGGTTGAATCAGTTAATCACCACATTGATGACCTGCTCATAGCTAGTAAGATTTGGTCTGAACACATTGATACTTTGCAGAAGGTTCTGCATAAATTCGCACAAGCTGAAATGACAGCTAATCTCAAAAAGTCGAAATTTGCTTTCTGTGAAATTAAGTATCTTGGACGTATTACTAATGCTCAAGGTATTCTACCTGATCCAGGTAAGTTAGACGCAATCAGGAATTTTCCTAGTCCATGGACTAGAAAGCAATTGAAATCTTTCCTTGGACTTTGTTCTTTCTTTCGACCATTTTTACCACACCAACTTTTAAACAGCAAACCTCTATGGAACCTACTCAAAACAATTCAGATATTGATATGATCTGACCAGTGTCAGAAAGACTTTGATGGTATTAAGCATGATTTTGGTAACGCAAACGTTTTGGATCACCCTGATTTTAAATTGGATATTTCTATGACGCCTCATTATATGGCTTAGGCTGTTGTTTGTTTCAAGTTGTAAGGGATGGAGAACAAGAACATGTGGAAATTATTAGTTTTGCGAGCCACACACTTAGTGAATGTGATCTCACTTGCTCTACCACACAAACTGAAACACTCTCTATAGTGTGGGACTTTAAAAGAAATTCAATTACTATTTGTATGGTAAGCACACTATAATTTATACTGACCACCAAGCTCTCACATTTCTTTTAACTTGTAAGCTTGCACATCCCAGATTTTCACGCTGGGCTTTATCTTTGCAAAACTATACCTTTGAAATTGTGTATATTAAGGGTAAAGACGACATCATTGCCGACGCTTTGTCTCGTCTGCCTCAAGGTATGAATGAGTGTAACTCTGGCCTGGAAAATGTGAATGAGTACCGAATAATTCTTATGCAGGATAAGCTACATCACCAGTATTATATCGACTTATGTAGAAATATGTCAAAGTTGCAGAAATCTGATCCTCACTGGAAAAAGGTAAGAGTTTTACTCACAAATCAACCTGATCATCCTCTGTCCAACCTATATTTGATACATAATGATGTGTTATTTTATCAGTGTCATCCTGAAGCACCTACTTGGTGTGTTTGTATTCCTAAGTATTCTGAACGCAACCTAACTTGGCACACACATTTTGTTTGGGGTAATTATGGTAATAAAAGTGCCTAGTAAAGCTTATAAGCTACTTTTACTCTAGCAATATCAGACGTATGATCCCCAGTATACTAAAAACATGTGCGATTTGTCAAAAATCTAAACCGCTGAACTTGTCTACAAAGACTGATTTGTATTCTATTCTACCCAGTAACCCTCTAGAAATTGTAAGTTCTTACATAAGTGGTCCACATCCCACAAGCAACGGCGGTGTGAAATATATTCTTGCATTTTATGATTTATTCTCCAACCATGTTACACTGTATGCTATAAGATCTGCTACTGCCACTGCCATAATTCGTCGTTTCTCATGTGACTACATTCCTCACGTTGGAAAACCTAAAGCTGTTTTATCCGGCAGTGCTGCATCCTACACTGGATACAAGTGGCGTAAATTTCTCAAAGACAATAGAATTAAGAGTATCTTTATCTCATGGTAGAGTCACCAGTGTAATCCCACTGAATATGTGTTCCGTGAGATTAACAGCTTTATGAGAACCTACATTTCTGCCAGTCATACCAATTGGGTAACATATTTGTCTTTATTTGAAGAGGTACGCAACAACCTCAATGTTTATGAAACTCCGTACACTCCTAATGAACACATGTTCGATCGCAAAGAAGACAACGATTGGACAACGCCGTTACCAAAACTCTCTTTCCAGCAAACAACTCACGACGAAAAGGTAAGGGAAATCTGTGCGACGCTGTCTGCCGTAGCCAAAATTAGGATAAAAACTTATGCGCTCACTGTCAAGAGGAAGCAAGAATTTAAAGCTGGTATGTTAGAGCTTTTGCGTACTCACCATAAGTCGTCTGCTCTTCAGCGGCGCAACGCGAAGTGGCATCTGCTGTACGTCGGTCCTTATGTTATTGTCAGCTTTCCGCCTCCTGATGGATATCTGCTACAACATCCTAAAACAAACAGAATTATTGGACTATATGCTCACCATGATCTTAGAGTATACGACGCTCAACAGTAAACACATCTGTGGATCATGCTTAAGTTACACACAACTATTAAATACACGTACCTCACAGTACTTCTACAGAGAAGCTAGGTAGTACAAGGTTTTTATTTCGGCTGTTCTTGTCAGCAGCAGAAGGAGAAAGGAGAGATTCGTCTTCGCCGTATACTTACAGCAGCCACTCAAAATTTTAAAGCAAATTTTTCATTAACTTTTATACAGGTGTGAAGAAGATATATTTGTAGCCTACGAGATTGACTGTATTCGTCGTCAGTCTTCGACTACTAACGACTGATTGACGTGAATACTTAATCATTCTACACCCCTACACTTTCACCTCAAAACTGATTGGATATGCATCTCACTATTGAACACATACACTTACGAGTAGCTAAGGCCATGTTCACACTGCACACTTACACTCGTATCGCGAGTATTTTTTGTGTTTGATGTTATTTCATTGCTTTTGTTATTTGCTTATGTATAGTTGTGGGCTGGGTCCTATTACTGATGTGGGATGTCGTGTCTAATCCTCCTCTGTTTCAGGTGACATCATTTGCAAAAGAAAAACATAGATCTAAACTTGCAATGATTATAAATACTGTAAATATTGTAAACTTATGTAAAGCTATATGAAAAATATTTCTATGTGACCAATCATACTTGTGTGAAGACAAGAGAAATATGTTTCTATGTTTATGCAAGGCCAATATGTAGTATGTTTGTATGTATTTTTACCTACGTAAAAACCTTTATGTAACATGTTTCTATGTATTTATCTGTATTTATGCAAATGATATATGCTCACTTGCATATGTTATCTGTACTTGTTACATGTGCCAATATGGGCAAAGTTAAGAGACTTTCATAACCTGAAACTATTTGTGGACGTTTACGATACGTCGCTGAACTTGTAACTATGAGGGAACTGGTGCGCAAAACCGCATAATTGAAAAAGACCATTCATGGTGTATTGCTGTATACAGACGTGATAAACTATTATATGTTTGAAATTTGTTTACAAACTGTTAATATAAAGTCGTCACAACTACTTGTGTACGAATATTTGTATATCGCCTGACAAACTGAGTACGTGAAAAAACTGTCATAGTGAAGTGCTCCGACACTTTTGAGTGCATCGCAAATTGACATTTACTGCGCTGCATCTCTATATATCTGCATCTCTGCAAGTCTGAATAGCAAGAACTGGTTCCCTACTGCACCTAAGATCGCTTTGTTCCAAAACGATGAAGACCACACGACAGGTGGAGGAATTTTGGACGGGTCCTCAGGGAGCAAAATGTTTTCGGAAATTACGGACACTCTTACCTGGCCTAAACGAGGATCGACCGTCCTGCTTTCATGCCTTCACGAATTTATGCTGCGGAATGGGAATCCACCAGTCTTCTATCAGGCGATGTACGACCTAGAGCAAAAAAACAGTGACATCAGTCCAAATAAACTGCGTAACCAGTGAAAAAATATAAAATGTGCCACGAGTGATTGCGCACACGCATCTGTATCAAAACTGCGAACTGTGCCATTTAACTGCCATAAACAATGCTCACCTTTATAATGTTGTCGTATGTTTTTGGTTCATGGAATTGTAAACGACGACACGTCGTGAAAAGAATTTGTATTTGAATCAAAAAGACATTTAAAGTGCAGTACTGTGCGAAAGAGACTGTCAGCAATAACAATATGTAATTTCATGTTAACCAATGTTGTAACTTTAGGATCTTGTACCTGTTTTAAATGTTAATCCACATTTGTGAAGTCCATGAAGATAAATGTAGTCTCTGCGACGTCTTGTTCACGTGAACACACGGACTGAGTACAAACTATGTGTCGTGTGATTAACTCGCTTCGCAACGACCGCGCTAGTACTGAACTTTATGCGAGTGCGCATGCGCGGCAGGCGCAATACCAACATAAAACTGTTAGAGGCGCACGCGCCACATTCAAACATTGAAAATCTGTTTTGTGTAAATATTATGTTACGATATGTGTGTGTATTTGAAGACTTATGTATGCAATGTGCTTTGGAGTGAAATGCGCGTGTGCAGGTGTGTCATTTCGCCTCGCTACTCAGGAGGCAGTTTAAAGGCACATTTTCATGCTGAGCTTTCATCAGCAGAAAATGTAATTATAAGTAATGAGATAAAGAAGTAATTTGAGCCATAGATATAGTCCACGGCTGTATAAATATTGTGTGCAGCGGCTGGAAACGTTTGAAGACTTGATCGTCATCACATCAGCAGAATAAGAGACACCTTTTGTTTGCTAGGTCTTGTCCAGATCGGACGCATTTTGCGACACCACCATTAATACTAGAAATGATAATTAATTGAAACCCTCAGCTGCCGACAGGTGTTGTTGATATACCTCAATGGGGACAGCTGAAAATGTGTGCCCCGACCGGGACTAAAACCCGGGATATCCTACTTACATGGCAGACGCTCTGTCCATCTGAGCCACCAAGGACACAGATGAATCTATTAGGTACGTTACGTATGTAGTTTGTTGACAGTTGGGAATGTGGGTCTCACGGGAAACGTGCAAGGGATAAGTAAGTCCCTGCGGTCGCGCTATTCATCTGTGTCCTCGGTGGCTCAGATGGATAGAACGTCTGCCATATAAGCATCAGATCCCGGGTTCGAGTCCCGCTCGGGGCAGCCATTTTCAGCTGTCCCCATCGAGGTATCATTTATTGTAGAGAAGTTTCACGGTCATCAATGGTACCTGTTCTTTCGAGAGTAGTTACTATCTTCATGTGTATTAATGCTGTATTATTTTATTAATACATTCACGAGTTGCAACCAAACGGCACTCGTAGCTGCATAACGTCAGTGTCGTAATTTAAATTGTATTTTTATTTCAGACTATCATGTTATTACTGACCTATGTATGTTTTATTTTGTATCTTTAGTGATTGCAGGGTGAGTTGGCATGGCAACCGATTCCGTACTTCTAAGCAAAAAGTCTTCCAGCTCGATCCACCGTCGTCTTCGGGTGCTGTCTCATAAAGAAGTCCGATTTTAAACACAGACAGGAGAAACACAGTTAAAAATACATGAACGGACCTTTAACAAAAAAGCCATGCTGAAACGCCGAGAGTTTGTATGAAACATATTTTACCAATCCGTAAACTTAACTGATCTCTATTCAATATTCATTACTATAATTCATTGTATTGTCCCGATCCCGGAACGAACAAGCCAAGAAAAAAAATTAAAGTGAACATCAACATGGGGTACGTCCACCTTTCAGCACTGTAACATCTTTAACTTCGCTGTGGGCATTTTCGATGCATAGAACGAGAAACCAGTACAAGTTGCAAATATTTTATATTTAATTCGAAAACTAGTTCGGGACGAGACCCATTTTCAAATCAAAACTAGTCATCGAGTGACAAATAAAATATTTGCAACTTGGGCTGGTTTTTCGTTCTATTGATCAACAGTAGTTGCTGACCCAAGTTGCTCTAGGATCCTGGAAGTTCGTACTTTCAATCCACTTAACCAGAGAGGGTAGTGACGATGGACGCTGGGATCTGAAGCCTGACGTTCTAATTTATCCCAGTTGGGTTCCATTGGAAACAGTTAGGAACTCTGGGCAGGATAGTCCATTTCAGGAGTGTTATTGTCCACAAACCATTGCCTCACAGATGACGCATTATGAAAAGGTGAATTGTCATGTTGATACGAACAATCATCAGCTCAGAACCGTTCTTATACCGTACATAGTACATAGTGATGTAAAATGTGTTCATATCCTTCCGCATATAACGACTTCTGAAGCGCGATAAGGGGACAACGTCTTAACCACAAAAACACCCGCGTATCGTAACATAACCGCCCACCGAGCGAGGTGGCGCAGTGGTTAACACATTGGACTCGCATTCGGTAGCACGACGGTTCAATCCCGCATCCGGCCATCCTGATCTAGGTTTTCCGAGATTTCCCTAAATCGCTCCAGGCAAATGGTTCCTTTGAAAGGGCACGGCCGACTTCCTTCCCCGTCCTTTCCTAATCCCATGAGACCGATGACCTCGCAGTTTGGTCTCTTCCCCCAAACAACCCAACCCATAACCGCCTCCGTATTTCGCTATTGGCACTATACGCGGTGGCAGGTAACCTCCCTGAGGCACTCATCAAATCCAAACCTTCCCATCAGTTTGACATAGGGTGTAGCGCGAGTCTTCACTCCTCTTTCTTCTTAATCATTACACACAGTAACTGTGTTAGGTGGTGATAGTATTTTGGAACTCACGATTCCTTCAGCCCTTTTCGTGCGATTTTTTTACAACCACCGTCCGCAATGTTTGACGCTCTCCACCCGTCAGTACATGAGATCTGTCTGGTCTTGGTTTTGCTAGGGTTGTTCCTTCGCGCATCCACTTCGCCGTTACATCATCAACAGCCGACTTGGGCAGCTTTACAAAGGTTAAAATGTCACTGACGAATTTATTACTCAGGTAACACCCAGTGACTCTCCCACTTTCTAAACCACTGAGCTCTCCTGAGCGACCAACTCTGCTCCTCCAATGACAACACTTTATTTTTTTTTTGGAAAGGGGGGGGGGGCTCGTTTCAGGAGGCCGGAGTGGCCGTGCGGTTCTAGGCGCTACAGTCTGGAGCCGAGCGACCGCTACGGTCGCAGGTTTGAATCCTGCCTCGGGCATGGATGTGTGTGATGTCCTTAGGTTAGTTAGGTTTAATTAGTTCTAAGTTCTAGGCGTCTGCTGACCTCAGAAGTTGAGTCGCATAGTGCTCAGAGCCATTTGCACCATTTTTGGCTCGTTTCATTCCTTCCTCTTATGGAGGAAGACAGAGTATTCGAGAACTTGGTTGCTCTTATTTGCTGGTTTGCATCTTTAGTTTTGCGTCATTGATGCCTTCGGTATGGGATGGGGAACTTATGTCTTCCAATTGGGAATTTATTAGTAGGGCATTGTTGGGGACAGTTCCAGTACTCACCTTATAGCCAAGGAAAAAAAAAAAGAAAAACCTCCAAAACTCCGCAAGAGCTGCTGCTGTTGCCACCTTACTTTTGTCTGCTTCTTTCTTACAAACGGCATTTGACTTATCATTCGTATTGGCTCCTCGCCTCAATTGTCATCAGGGCCACAACAACTTCGCCTGTCTGCACGATCTTGTTTGTTGTCTCCGGGCGATCACTGAAGCCGCTTGTAAACTTATAGTTCCGACACTTGTGCCGTCTGTGCGGCTCGATTGCCGACCATATTCGGGAGGAGCTTTGGATCGTCCGCCTGGGCCGTTTGCGTTGCCTGATGTCTGATCGCGTGGTCCTCCGTCTAGGAGGCTGTCGTGACGTTGTGTGCCCGCCTCTCTCGTCTCCACCTGTGGCCGCCGATCGTAGGCCTCCCGCGGCAGGAGGCAGGCGGCATCCACCTCGGCGTTGAAGGCTCATGCTGAAACGGGACTCCGCTTCTCTAGGGCGGTGTCTCTGTTGGCACGCTGGTCGTTATCTTTGCTGCTCGTTGTTGCGTCGTCTACTGCCATCGCGGCAACACAATAATTACGGCCTCGTTTTATAGTAAGGAGCCCTGTCTCGTGACGTCTAGTACTCAGTTCCGCATTACATAGTGATGTCCGGATACTTTTGATCAGATAGTGTACTTCGGGCCGGTTGTTTTTCAAATCAGTCTGCTTGATAGGATCATTTCCATTGTCAGCGTAGCCACTAGCTACAGTGCAGCCTTAAGTAAGGATTTCAAACTTTAATATTCTGTTAGTGCAACCTTGTTCATGACCATGCTGATATTTCTTATAACATCTGTAAGTAAGCTGTTCCTATAGCTGAATACATAATTTGTTGTCAAGGGAGTGTGGTTATTTTGTGTTTCTGTATTTGAAAACCTGCCAAGTTCCTTATACTTACAAGAAATTTGACTGCCTCAGAATCACATACATAGATTTGTTTAAATGTCGAATGCTCAGTTTGGAGCAAATAGAACGGTCATGCGTAATTAAAATATTTGTCTGGTTTAGAGTTTAATGTTTAATGACTAATTTGGAAATTATTGTAAAATATATTGCACGCAGTTAACTGAGTCGTCCCACTTCCCTTCTACCTTATATCAGCGAGGATAAACGCTTCGCCGCGCGGGATTAGCCGAGCGGTCTGAGGCGCTGCAGTCATGGACTGTGTGGCTGGTCCGGGCGGAGGTTCCAGTCTTCCCTCGGGCATGGGTGTGGAGTGTTTGTCCTTAGGATAATTTACGTTAAGTAGAGAGTAAGCTTAGGGACTGATGACCTTAGCAGTTAAGTCTCATAAGATTTCACACGCATCTGAAAAAGGAAAAAAAACCCCTCTTCCCTCGTCAGCAATGTTCTTGGGACAATGGTCCATTGATGTATGTTAGCTTATTAATATGTTAAAAATGAATAGTGACAACCACTTATGGGAGCACTTTCATAACCTATCCTCACGATTAGATGAACTATAATATAATATGACATAAAATACTGGATAAAATGAGAACTACCTTAAAAAGTGCTAATAGTTGTTTCCTGGTGGATGTGACATGCTGATCACTAAAAAAAATAGGAAAGAAGTAGCCACTTTGAGTACAAGTAGCCGGCCGGAGTGGCCGTGTGGTTCTAGGCGCTACAATCTGGAGCCGCGTGACCGCTACGGTCGCAGGTTCGAATCCTGCCTCGGGCATGGATGTGTGTGATGTGCTTAGGTTAGTTAGGTTTAAGTAGTTCTAAGTTCTAGGGGACTGATGACCACAGCAGTTAAGTCCCATAGTGCTCAGAGCCATTTGAACCAAGTACAAGTTAATGTTGATTAACAGTTATATACATTAATGTTAAAAGTCCAGAAATAAAAACCTGAGTCTCACTTTACAGATGCTAAGAGAGATATTGACAAGCAATCAGGATTGTAATATTGTTTTTCAAGTAATTGTACCTGTTTTGATCAATGTATAAAAATGATTGAAACAGGCTTTCTGAGTTACATTAAAATAATATCTTCAATAATTTCAGCAGGAGTGTGGACAACACACTTGTCTCAACGTTATTTACAACAGATGACAAATCATCTTCGAGGACAGTTACTGCTCTCTTGTGAAAATATAAAATGCATTCTGCAGTCAAAGACAAGATTTTTTACGAGGCTTTTTAGAGAGAAGTTTGATATTTGTAAACCAAAATACAGAGTGATCAAAATAAAGAAAATTTATAAAACTGGACAGGATCAATCCTTGTTAATGAACATGAAAACTGTCCACCATAATAAATGCTCAAATATTTCGTGATTTCGAAGCAGCAATCCGCTGCTGACACATCATGCGCACGCGCATCTTCCGCATTCTCTGTCCCCAGTACTGTGCTGTTTCATTACGTTCGAGTGAGTGACAGGAGCAGACGTAATTAATGTCCAGTTGCATGCAACACAGAGCGCTACTCACGATAAAACAGCATTTGTTCATTGTCGAGTTTCATACGAAGCACGGTTCGTGGAAAATATGTGCGGAACTATTCCAGTTTAAGATTGAAAGTGTTGTACCAAAATCTCAGCAAAGTCTGCAATGCAAAACTGAGTCGGAAAATGGCCTCGAAACGGTCACCATTTCCAGCATCTTCTGTGATGTTCATTAAGTAAGGGGCAATCCGATGTCAGTCGTATTGGAAATATTTTCAAGATCAGTTTTATTTTGCCCACACTGTACATACTGTACGAAGAAAAGTAACTGAACTTTTGAGCCTGGAGCTCAAAAATACATGGGAGTGAAAAGTAGTACTGAAAAAGACTCCTAACGATCAATTAGACGGACAAAGTTCTATATATGGAGGTACTCGAAACATAGGTGAGGAAGAAACTCTATGGAATACGTATAAAAGGAACAAATAGTTTGTTGGGCATGCGCTAACATCATACAGGAGCGGCTTCTGGGAAGAAAGACGTTCTGTCTAAGGAGTAAAGTGCAGTTTATGAACTTACAGGAATTATTGAGCTATATAAAAAAAAAAAAAAAAAAAACGTAAGTAAGTTACAAACTACGAAATGCGCCCACTTTATTCAACCTATAAACGTCAGTACAGACATTCGGACTAAGGTTACGACATGTTCGATATACCTGCCATCTTTGGCGATGATTTGGCGCAGACGAATAGCGAAATTCAGTATGACCCGCTGAAGTGTCGGAACATCGATGCTGTCGATGACCCCCTGAATGATTGTTTTCAGGTCAGATATTACTTGACACCTTGTCTTAAATGTAGCACCACAAAAAGGAGTCGCACGTGGTCAGATCCGGAGAAAATGGGGGCCAACCTAGGCCCTTGCCAGTGGACACTGTGTAACCCAGAGTCAGAATGCGGTCCCCAAAGTGCTCCTCCAGTACATCGAACACACTCCTGCTTCGATGGGATCGAGCTCCGTCTTGCATGTCGAAATCAGGATTGCTTTGGATGATGGGGATGAAATCATCTTCCAAAATCTTCACGTACCGTTGGGTAGTCACCGTGCCACCAAAGAATATCGCACCGATTATTCCGTGACTGGACAATGAACACCACACAGTCACCCGCTTAGGGTGTAGAGACTTCTCGATAGTGAGATGCGGATTCTCAGTCCCCCAAATGCGCCAGTTCTGCTTATTGACGAACCCATCCAAAAGAAAGTGGGCTTAGTCGCTAAACCAAACCATACAGGGCATACTAATTCCCATCATGTCCCGCGACCAACCGTGCTTTTTAACGTCCTGACGCCATCCGTTCAGAAGTTATGGCGATTTTATTGCAAATATTTCAATAATTTTCATTCTGTACTTTTGTGTTGGGAACTCTCATAGAATTTGATTACAACTATTAAGGATTTTCCTCATACGTTAGGCACGTCCAGGACACGTATGCCGACATTCGTTATCATACTCTATCACGCTCCCATGACGACTGAACAACCTGTGACGAATCGTAGAGCTTATCTTTCAGGTCTCTTCTGTCTCTTTCATTTATGTAAAGTGGTAAGGCCCCCGGATAGACGAACAGTGCTCACTACTAGGTTACCAGACCTTCTTGCCGAATTACGCTTCCCTAGGATTCTGGTATCAGTTCATTACACAAGTGTATACGATCGATACAATTACTCTAAGATATTTGAACATTGTGACTGAAACCAGTTTCTGATCGAAGAACGTGTGTTACCGAACCTTCGCTTCGTCACTCATAAACACGTCAATCATTTTACTGAGATTCGTAATGCAACGGCTGATATTCTCTCCAGATCTTGCAGATCTTGGCTACGAGCTTATACTTTATCACTGATGACATCGCCACTCAAAAGACGTTAAGTCCTAATCTTTCTTACACACTTACTATCCGTCTTGCTATCGTATTAAAATTATTTGAACCTTCAGCAGCAAACTACTAATTAGAAAAAGAAAAGAAATTCACAATCGATCAAAACTACTAACAGGCCCGACGTGGTTTGAACATTTTGACCATGCTTTACACTTATAATACGTTGCTTTTTAGTCAGAATGCGAAGTACTCGAGCTAACGAACTGCCGAGTGAACTCGATCGGCATTGCTGCGTTCTGTGCAAAGTAACGAACTGCTAAACCGCTACTGTAGTACGGCGGCTATAGCAGGCCGGGAAATGGCTACAGCAAGTCGCGGACGCGAACGCTGACGATGCTGTATGCTGCACGTGCAGGTACGCCTCGAAGCCCAAACAGAATGGGACGGATGTAACGACAGCGGGACATTTTCTGGGCTGATGGCCGCCACACGCCGGTACTCTTCCGACTTAAAAAAGTAGAGCTGTTGCCAACTACGTGGAAGGTGAAGGGACTGAGTCAGCCTGTTGAGACATGGTAACTGACCGTTTCCTTTTTCAGATAGAGGTTTCTTGTACTGGCACAGTCCCAACAGTGAAAATGACGGTTTACTATATCCCTGCGCCTCCCACGAGGAAGAAGACGACCGATTTCTCAGTGTGTTGGGGGCACTGCATGAAACATCAAGAGGAAACGAAACGAGGGATGGCTTATATAAATCGTTAAAGGTGATGAAATGTAATAAAATAGCTGGGGATTATTTGATGAGCATTACAGCGGTAACCGTCTTATGTTATCGCATTTATGACGTGTCTTTCCTGAACCAAAACTTTTGTTACTGCATCTTTTCTTAATGCACTGCACACTTTTAATCAGATTTAAATTTTCTTTCTCTTTTGATTTTGCCAGTAAGGGAAGATAGGTTACAATTGGTGACGTGTTACTGAACAAATTGTATGTACATGTATTACAAATACTTTGTCTATTACATCTAATATGCTGATACGACGCCTGGAGGAAATAGCGAGATGCGTACAAGGAAAAATTAAAGTTTGAAAAGAAGTATCAATTTGAATGCATTGGAAACTGAAAAAGAGAATATCTAGAATTTCAGAAATATATTACAGCTATCGCGACAAACAACAAGAATATCAGATACGGGAATCCTCGGCTTATAATTCCTCTTAAATGTTGAAAACTTGAGGTTTCTCTTCTCTCGGAAACTCCGTTAATATTTTAAATTGAAACTGATTTTTTATGTATCGCGAATCGAAATAGAATAAACTCACTCGTTAACTGACACACCGTTGATCTGTTCATTATGAAAGTATCCTGAACTGATCACCTGACTGTTTGTCCATTTATTTTTACTCGACTTTTCCTTTGTTTGCGGCTTCGTACGCCTCTCTGCTCATGGCGGCCCTTGGAAGGTTACAACCAATTCTTTCAAGAAATTTCATTTATAATAATTATCTCTTATTATGTTTTAATTTTTTATTTTAATAATTATATTTGCAGAAACATACACTTACATTTAAATACAGGAAGAATGCAACCTGTCGCCGCATGTATGAGTAATGAAATTTTCAAAAAGACGATAAACAAATCTATAATGACTCCCTAAATGCTATGAATTAGTATGCTCTTAAACATAATGACAGTTGCTTGCAGCCGTTCTTAACTTATTTGGTTTGTCATTCGACGGAATACAGGGTGTCCGAGGAGAAATGGCCAGCATTCAAGGAGATGACAGGAACGATAATTCGAAGCAAAAAAGTCAAATAAATACTGGCTCTAAACTGCTTACCTTAAAAGCTATGAGCACTACTTCATCTTCGATACTGTGAGTTGAATATCCTCTACTGCAAGCTCTTTGCTTTCCAAATTTTGGGATGTGTTAGTATGGAGCAAACAAGAACACATTTTCTAGTATGAAAATGCTAAGCTTAAGAGCTACGTTGACATGTTCGGTACAAGAGAAGTATTTCACTGTAGCAAAGATGAAGAAGTATTCATTTTAGAGCCGATGTTTATTGCACTGTTTTGCTTTGAATGGTCATTTCTGCCATCTCCCTGAATATTGATCATCCCTCCTGGGACGCCCTTGCATGTAATGTACTGATGAGCTAAAACATTACGACCACCTGCTTAGCAGCTTGTTGTCCGTCTTTGGAACGAAATACATCACTGATTCTGCGTATCAGGGATCCAATAGTTTGTTGGTAGGTTTGTGGAGGTATGTGGCATTATATGTCTAGACACAGGTCATGTATTTCGCGTAAATAAAGCGCCTCTCATTTGCGGGCGCAGTGGTGGCGCTCAGTAGCGACTCAGATGGGTTCCATCGGATTTACATCACGTGTATTTGGTCACCGAGACATCAATATGAGTGCACTATAATGCTTCTCAAACCACTATAGCACGGCTCTTGCTCCGTGACATGGACAATTGTACTGCTGAAAGATGACATCGCTGCTGGGGAAGACATCAAGCATGAAGGAATGCAGGCTGTTCGCATTTCCCATTCAGGTCTAACAGAAAGTCGCCCATGGCGTAATACTGCTCCTACCAGCCTGCGTCGGTGGCATGTTGCACGTTTCGAGCCGCCGTTCACCTCGATAACGGCGTTTAGGGAGACGGCCAGCGGCCTAGTGTAGCAGAAATGTGATTCGCCCGAAGAGCCAACGGGTTTCCACTGATCGACGGTTGAATGCTGATGGTGCCGAGCCCACTACAATCGTAATCGACTATGTCTTTGGGTCAACAGGTGAACACATAGGGGTTGTCTACTGCGGAGCTCCATGTTCAACAATATACGAAGAACGGTGTACTCCGAAACACTTGTACGTGCACCAGCATTGTGCCACAGATCATCTATCCTACTTTACAGAGCAGACAAGCCTCCGAACCTCACGTTCTGTGAAGAGTCGTGGACGTCCAACCATTTAGCGCCTAGTGGTAGTTTCACTGTCTTTCTATCTCTCCTTAGATGCTCACGACGGTAGAATGAGAACATTCGACCAGTTTCGTTGTTTTCGAGATACCCATTTACAGGCTCTGCGTAATAATAATCTGCTAGTTGTCTAAGTAGTTTATCTCAATGGATTTCCCCATTTGCAGACCATATCTTCGCTAGGGTGACCACCGTCCGTGTCTGCTCCGCTTACATACTTTTTCTACCGCATCACACGCCCGCAACGCCTCTAGGTGGCATCCAACATCGCGTTGGGCAGTGGTCATAAATGTTTTGACTGATCAATATATGAACAGTCCGTCCACGGTAGCTGAGTGGTCATCGCGACAGGATGTCAATCCTAATGGCCCGGGTTCGATTCCCGGCTGGGTCGGAGATTTTCTCCGCTCAGGGACAGGGTGTTGTGTTGTCCTAATCATCATCATGATTTCATACCCATGACGCGCAAGTCGACGAAGTGGCGTCAAATCGAAAGACTTGCACGCGGCGAACGGTCTACCCAACGGGAGGCCCTAGTCACACGACATTTACATTTTAATGTATGAACATAATGGAGAATGCGTAGAATGCCTGGTGAGATGTAAAAGGGGAGTTGATAAAAATTAAATATGTGTTTGTGAATGAATCTAATGGAATACAAAGTGACAGTCAAGGAATACACTGTAAGACAAAATTACTGATAATAAAATAAGGGGGACTAAAATCCCAGAATGAAAATAACAGTGAAAACAGCAAAATCACTGCCAAGAACTAAAGACACAACAATAAATATTGTGATTAAGAGAGAGTATTAGCATTTATTTTACAAATGTCAATAATAGATAAGGAAAGGGAAAGGTGTCGGTCATGGTCTGTCAGCAAGTAACGTTCCAGGGTTCAGTGGAATGGTTTGGCGAGACCACGAAACTGAAATCGTGATGGTTGGATCATTTGTTTTGTAAACAGTTTCCGTACATAACAATCAGTTTTAACAATTTCAAATTATAATAACACACTCAAGTAGACTAGGTTCTTGTAACTGAAAACCATAAAAACGTAGATGTTCTACAATAATTAGCACCATATACAATCAACATTTTTGTACCTTTCATTTTAATTACGACGATTTTGTACCAAGCTACGATTGAACATTAATTAAAAGACTTAAAGTACTCATACATTCATATCAGCGATCTGCATTACCATTGTAACATTCCTATAAGAAAAAGAAATGCAAGAAAAAAGAAAGAAGAGAGAGAGAGAGAATCCGAATAGAACAGAAACTGGTACATGTCACGAATATCTATGGAAAAGCTGATTAAAACAGTTTCAGAAAAACTGGACGATTTATTCAAAAAGGAGAAGACAGAGCTTTACAAACGGAGCCAGTCACTGCTTTACAAACTGAGCAAGTCAGTAATTCGTTGGTCCACCCTCTGGTTCTTCTGTAAGCAGTTATTCGGCTAGGAATTGATTAATAGACTTGTTGGATGTTGTCCTGAAGGATATAGTGAAGAATTCTGTCCAACTGACGTTTTAGATAGCCAAAATCCCGAGAAGGTTGGAGGGACCTGTCCATAATGGTCCAGAAATTCTCAGTTTTGGGGAGATCCGGCGATGTTAGGGCTTGGCGAGCACGAAAACAAGTAGTAGAAGCTGTCGCCGTGTGAGGGTGGGCATTATCTTGCTGAAATTTATTCCAGGATTGGCGCATAAGATATCGTTGACGTACCGCTGTACTTTAAAGGCTGCCTTCGTTGAGAACCAAAGGCGTCCTCCTATGAAAAGAAATGGCGCGCCAGGCCGTCACTCTTGGTTGTCGGGTCGTATGGTGGGCGACAGTCAGGTTGGCCCTCGACTGTTTGGGGGTCTCCAGACTCGTCTCCGCTGATCATCGGGGCTCAGTTCGAAGCGGGACTCATCCCGGAAGACAATTCTACTCGAGTGTATGAGATTCCAGACTGAAGATGTGTCTGGAGACGCCTCGGACAACAGATGGATACCAACCTGACTAGCTCGCCACGCGTCCCGACAACGGGGAGTGATAGTCTGGGGTGCTATTTCTGTTCTTAGCGGGACCCATTTAGTTGTCATCCTTGTCACCCTTACAGTACAGCGGTGCGTAAACAACATTCCGTGCGCCGTTTTGTCGCCCTTCATGGTAAGCCATCCTGGGCTTGCTTTACAGGAAGATCATGCCCGCCTGCACATGCTGAGGGTTTCTACTGCTTGCTTTCGTGCTTGTCACACCCTACCTTGGTCAGCAAGGTAACCGGATCTCTCCCCACCTGAGGAAGTTTGGAGGGTTATGCGCAGGGCCCTCCAGGCAGCTAGGGATTTTGATGATGTAACGCGGTGATTGGACAGAATTTGGCACTATATCACTCAGTAGGACATCCAACAAGTCTGTCAATCAGTGCAAGCCGAATAAATGATTGCATATTGGTCCAGAGATGGAGCAACTCGTTACTGAATGGTTCAAATGGCTCTGAGCACAATGGGACTTAACAGCTGAGGTCATCAGTCCCCTAGAATTTAGAACTACTTGAACCTAACTAACCTGAGGCTGGCCGGAGTGGCCGGCGGTTCTAGGCGCTACATTCTGGAACCGCGCAGGTTCGAATCCTGCCTCGGGCATGGCTGTGTGTGATGTCCTTAGGTTAGTTAGGTTTAAGTAGTTCTAGGTTCTAGGGGACTGATGACCTCAGCAGTTAAGTTCCATAGTGCTCAGAGCCATTTTGAACTAACCTGAGGACATCACACACGTCGATGTCCGGGGCAGGATTCGAACGCGCGACCGTAGCAGTCGCGCGGTTACGGACTGAAGCGCCTAGAACCGCTCGGCCACCGATCTTACTTTGTGAAACTATTTCTCTTTAATAAATCATTCAGTTTTTCCGAAACTGACATTTATCAATTTCCGTCCCATTCGGATAGTTTCTTCGTGGTGCGGCGTTTTTTCTGTCTTAGAACGTGCTGTAGAGGCTGTTGCACACATCTCTGATAGTAGTTAACGATGTGTTCGCAACGTAAAGATGGTTCGCTGAATAGGTACTTCTGTACTTTTAAACGAGCTCGCGTTATCAATAGCAAATCTCATAGGGGAATATATGTCCTGCAGTGCCAGAGTAACAATCAGAAAGTACGGAGCCCGACACGAGCTTAGAGAATTAACACCTCCCTTATGATGAAAACAATGTTGCTGCCTTAATCGAGTTCTCACGTACGAGTTCAACTCGGCTGTCTGTAATTAACTCACTGTGTGGTGAGAATTTCGCCGGACATCGCGGCTGCAAGGTGGGGCGTGGAATGCACGTTGCACTCTGTAATTAGTGCGCGTTGTGTCAGACACCCTCCTGAGAGACGACGACTGTGCAATCTGGATGTGTTGTGGAGGGGGGAGTGTGGGTGTTGGCCGCGGCTTTACTCACGTCAGCCGTGGGCGCCCGCCGGTCCTTCCGGCGGAAATGTGGAGCCCGGCGGAAAAATAAACCCTCCGGGCGCCGACACAAAGGACCTCCAGCGGACCCCACCCCGCCGCTCGCCGTCAGCTTTTATAAGGCCGCGGCCCGCTGCCGGCCTCCTGAAAGCAAAGACGCAAAACGGGCCGCGCCGCGTCTGAATTAACGTATTTACGCAGCGCAGGCCCGCTGCCCCGCGGCCACACTGCCGCGCCGCCGCTCGACTGAGGGCGCTCTTTGTGGGATAACCCCTGCTCTCCGCTTCGCGCTGCACTCGCGATCTCTCTGTCTTTTGTTTGCTGTCTTTTCCGCTGAGCAAAAAGCGGCAGCGAATTAATCCTTTCATCTCGCTTCAGTTAATTACTCGAGGCAGAAATGAGCCGACGAGGACAGCCGCAAAAAATAATTTGAAATGATGACATTATTAACATCACTCTGGGAACTGAATAACTTTCGCTTTACCTTGCAGGTAGAACGGATTGACGGTCGAAAACTAACGCACTGGAACGTTAATTAACTATTTTTGATAACTTACTCGTGGTCTCTCAAGCAGTTTTTCCAAACAGATAAGGGCGAGCATTTATATTACACTTCTGTACATCTGCCGCTATATGAATACTCTGCAAGCCACTACACGGTGCGTAGCGTCCCGCTACAAATAGAGTTGCGCCCTACCGAAACTACAGTTAGATAGGTTTTAGTACACTGCATAAATAATGTAGTAAATGGTAGGATTACCAGTAGTATTGGTAGAAATGGTTGGGAAAGTGACATAAATGAATGTGTAAGAGAGGGGAGGAGGAGGAGATTGGTGTTTGATGTCCCATCGGCAATGAGGTCATTAGCTCGGATTAGGGAAGGATGGGAAAGGAAATCGGCTGTGCCCTTTCAAAGGAATAATCGCGGCATTTGCCTGAAACGGTTAAGGGAAATCAAAGAAAACATAAATCAGGATGGTCGGAGATGTATTTGAACCGTCGTCCTCCTGAATGTGAGACCACTGTGCTAACCACTGGGCCACCTCGCTCGGTGTAAGAGAGAAAACGGGAGCCGATGACTCCTCTTTTTTTTTCTTTGTCTTGGTGTATATTTTGCACGTAATTAGCACTGCATGTCATTTAGTGTTACTCCATTGTTTATTTTATATCCTTACAGAATGCAAACTGCATTTTATTCATAACAAAAATTAGTTGACTGCAGATCTCGTGTGCTTTTATTTAATCAAAGAAATTAATTTTGATGCAAGTACAGTTTACATGTGCATACACACACACACACACACACACACACACACACACACACATATATATATATATATATATATATATGGTGAGTCACCTAACATTACCGCTGGATATATTTCGTAAACCACATCAAATACTGACGAATCGATTCCACAGACCGAAGAGATGACGAATTTAATAATCGCCAATTCAATATCCAAGAGTTAAATGTTTTGTCATTGAGTGATGGAAGTAATTGAACATGACTGTTGCGTATCACTTGACCCCTGAAAGCACAGTGATACATTATATGTAGAATGAAAAAGGGAATAGCCGTTTTGTCATTCTAGAAGAGATCCCAAACTTTCACTTTTATTAATTTATGCATTCTAGTTACGTGACAGCAGCATTTCTAATTGCACCTAATATTAGCTGTCTTACGGAGCCAAGTTCATATTTATACACAATGTCTCTTTAACACCCTGGGCTTGAAAGACAGTTCTGATGTTTTGTCCATTTGCACACTAAGTGGTAAGCTAAGTTTGCACATGTTGGTACACTCGATGTGCAGACACAAAGAAGAGCGGACGCTCGCACATTGAGTATGAAATAACAACAGTATACACACACACACACATATACAGGGTGAGTCACCTAACGTTACCGCAGGATATATTTCGTAAACCACATCAAATACTGACGAACCGATTCCACAGACCGAACGTGAGGAGAGGGGCTAGTGTAATTGTTTAATAAAAACCATACAAAAATGCACGGAAGTGTGTTTTTTAACACAAACCTACGTTTTTTTAAATGGAACCCCGTTAGATTTGTTAGCACATCTGAACATATAAACAAATACTAAATCAGTGCCGTATGTTGCATTGTAAAATGTTAATTACATCCGGAGATATTGTAACATAAAGTTGACGCTTGAGTACCACTCCTCCACTGTTCGAACGTGTGTATCGGAGAACACCGAATTACGTAGGGATCCAAAGGGAACGGTGATGGACCTTAGGTACAGAAGAGACTGGAACAGCACATTACGTCCACATGCTAACACCTTTTTTTTGGTCTTTTTCACTGACGCACATGTACATTACCATGAGGGGTGAGGTACACGCACACACGTGGTTTCCGTTTTCAATTACGGAGTGGAATAGAGTGTCTCCCGACATGTCAGGCCAATAGATGTTCAAAGTGGTGGCCATCATTTGCTGCACACAGTTGCAATCTCTGGCGTAATGAATGTCGTACACGCCGCAGTACATCTGATGTAATGTCACCGCAGGCTGCCACAATACGTTGTTTCATATCCTCTGGGGTTGTAGGCACATCACAGTACACATTCTCCTTTAACGTACCCCAAAGAAAGAAGTCCAGAGGTGTAAGATCAGGAGAACGGGCTGGCCAATTTATGCGTCCTCCACGCCCTATGTAACGCCCGTCGAACATCCTGTCAAGGGTCAGCCTAGTGTTAATTGCGGAATGTGCAGGTGCACCATCATGCTGATACCACATATGTCGACGCGTTTCCAGTGGGACATTTTCGAGCAACGTTGGCAGATCATTCTGTAGAAACGCGATGTATGTTGCAGCTGTTTGGGCCCGTGCAATGAAGTGAGGACCAATGAGGTGGTCGCCAATGATTCCGCACCATACATTTACAGTCCACGGTCGCTGTCGCTTTACCTGTCTGAGCCAGCGAGGATTGTCCACGGACCAGTAATGCATGTTCTGTAGATTAACTGCCCCGTGGTTTGTGAAACCCGCTTCATCGGTGAACAGGTAGAACTGCAACGCATTCTCTGTTAATGCCCATTGACAGAATTGCACTCGATGATTAAAGTCATCACCATGTAATTGCTGATGTAGCGACACATGAAACGGGTGAAAGCGGTGACGATGCAGTATGCGCATTACACTACTTTGACTCAGTCCACCGGCTCTCGCAATGTCCCGTGTACTCATGTGTGGGTTCATGACAACAGCAGCAAACACACCAACTGCACCCGCTTCTCCTGTGACGGGCCTGTTACGGACCCGTTTGCATGCTACGACCATACCTGCTGCATACAGTTGGCGGTAGATGTTTTGCAATGTGCGGCACGTTGAATGCTCTCTGTCCGGGTACCGTTCTGCATACACCCTGCAGGCTTCAGCTGCATTTCGTCGACACTCGCCATAGATGAGTATCATCTCCGCCTTTTCAGAGTTCGAATACACCATGGTCACAGTTCCTACAACACTGCACTATCACAGACGTCTGGTAACACGGTGTACTACAGTCGGTCTGCGTGCGGAGACGAATGCAGAATAACAATAGCAGCAAGCGCTACATGCGGACACTGCGACAGCTAGACCAAACCACAGCAGTGCACTACAGCCACACTCGTAAACACGGTCGTCATCGTAAACATGTCCCTGCAGATGCTGCTCGCCGACCGTGGCCCGTGTTTGTTACAACACGCAACTGAACGTCGGAGGTTTCAAGCGTCAACTTTAGGTTACAATATCTCCGCATGTAATTAACATTTTACAATGCAACAAACGGCACTGATTACGTATTTGTTTATATGTTCAGATGTGCTAACAAAACTAACGTGGTTCCATATAAAAAAACGTAGGTTTGTGTTAAAAAACACACTTCCGTGCATTTTTGTATGGTTTTTATTAAACAATTACACTAGCCCCTCTCCTCACGTTCGGTCTGTGGAATCGGTTCGTCAGTATTTGATGTGGTTTACGAAATATATCCTGCGGTAACGTTAGGTGACTCACCCTGTATATGTGTGTGTGTGTGTGTATACTGTTGTTATTTCATACTCAATGTGCGAGCGTCCGCTCTTCTTTGTGTCTGCACATCGAGTGTACCAACATGTGCAAACTTAGCTTACCACTTAGTGTGCAAATGGACAAAACATCAGAACTGTCTTTCAAGCCCAGGGTGTTAAAGAGACATTGTGTATAAATATGAACTTGGCTCCGTAAGACAGCTAATATTAGGTGCAATTAGAAATGCTGCTGTCACGTAACTAGAATGCATAAATTAATAAAAGTGAAAGTTTGGGATCTCTTCTAGAATGACAAAACGGCTACTCCCTTTTTCATTCTACATATAATGTATCATTGTGCTTTCAGGGGTCAAGTGATACGCAACAGTCATGTTCAATTACTTCCATCACTCAATGACAAAACATTTAACTGCTGGATATTGAATTGGCGATTATTAAATTCGTCAACTCTACATATGAAAGTTATTATTACAGGTAAGAATGATTAAAAATCTTCAACAGCTAACTTACGTCTACGATGGTGTAGCTGGTCAATGCATTGAATTGAGTTGGTGGAGAATAATTTTACCTTTTAAACCAGTGAAGAACTCTCATGTACTCAATGTGAGGGTAGTATCCTAGCTTGTGATACTCAATGGCCAAAGCGTACATAAGTTGGAGAGAGAAAAATCTCGGCTCAACATTTACGGTGGAGTAATGAGCGATGGTACTTTACCAAGCAGGATCTCCAACGGCGTTGTCTCCGTGCTGGATCTGAAACGCTAATTCCCTACTCTGGCCTTGACTGAATTCTCTCAGACTCAACTTTCCTGCATTCCGTAGAACATTAATTTTTCCCTAGTCAAAATAATGGCTATTGCACACTCGCTAAGGGTTGGAGTGACATGCACAATTTCTTTGCCTGCAAAAATTCCTGCAGGAATAATTAACTACATCTTTGCTATCTGTCACCGTGATACGTGAAGCATATCGTCCACAGTTCATAGAAGCAAAGCTCTCAACGCCCTCGCTATTTTCCACACACTTGTGTGGTCCGCCGTGAGATGAGAGAGATGTTTAGGAAGTTTAGTTCTCAAAATGCTTTTATATAATGGGGAACTCCCCACTGTGTCGCGTCTGCGTCAGCAGTATGGCTTTAGACAAACGCAATCTCGATAGACGTGAAATTTATTTTTTCTTGTCCGCAGCTCGTGGTCGTGCGGTAGCGTTCTCGCTTCCCGCACCCGGGTTCCCGGGTTCGATTCCCGGCGGGTCAGGGATTTTCTCTGCCTCGTGATGACTGGGTGTTGTGTGATGTCCTTACGTTAGTTAGGTTTAAGTAGTTCTAAGTTCTAGGGGACTGATGACCATAGATGTTAAGTCCCATAGTGCTCAGAGCCGTTTGAACCATTTTTTTTTTATTTTTTCTTGCCGGGTCACTGCTTAGTCCTGTTAAAGCCGGCCAGCCACTTGCCCTCGGTCCCGACCACATATATGTTAAAAGGAATAATACATTGTTCTGGCCTTATCCCTTTCTGTGCTGAAGCTCGCCGTTCTCTTGTTAAGTGGGGCTTTCCAATGTCATTAACCACCTGTTCAGTACATCTCCAAAATGCATTTCTCTTTAACTTACTTATGCATGCCCCTGTCCTTATATTGGTAGATATTGTTCTGTTTGTTTTTGGTACATGAGATTACTGCAATTGCTTTTTGTTGATTTAATATAATGAGTATTTTCTGAGGATGTCATACTGTATCATAGTGTCATTATGGATCAAGCTCTTGTTAGGTCCATAAAATCCAGACGCCTTACAAATGGAGCCCTTATTGACAATTTCAGTTTTGTTATAAATACTGTTTACTCACAAGTTATAGACAGGAGCATAACTACTCGTATGTAGATCAAAAATATTCAGTAGGTTACCCAGCCCTTTATACATCCTCGTTCAGTTTCTAGACGGTTTACCACTTGCGGTTTTTAGGGGAATCTAGTAAGTCACTGATCGTTATGAAGTAACACCTGACAGGTACGCAATACACCGAATGTAAAGTTATGCGGATACGGCATTAATTAATCAAAGATACTAGGGAAACTTCCACAGTCTACGGTTACTTATGGTAGACTACGGTAGCATATGGTTGTTTTACAACTCCAACTACCAGTCATTTCACTCGGTTATGGAGCAAGGGAAAAACGATTATCTCTGTGCTTCCGTGGGATCCTTCGTTACTCTTATCTTCTGTTCGCAGTCATTATGCGATATGTAAACTGTCCTACAAAAAAAGTCAAACACAGAGAAGAGGAGGCGGAAACGAAATGAAACTTCACGGATTTAGAGAGTATGCTATGTTATTGCAGTTATTATCAAATCGAGTCAAATTTAAAGAGAACTTGTGAGTATGAGTCCACCTACCAGTATTGTATTCCACCCACTTCGAACTAGGTGCATGCCCTGATTTGCTTGGGAAGCGAGTCAGAGTACAGTTGTATGCTCTCCTGAGGCAAGCTGGTCCGTGTTATGCTGGACACAGGCACTGGAACCGGGTTGACGACCGAGCTGGTCCTCCACATGTTCTCTCAGGGACAGGTCTGAAGATCTTGCTGACTATGGGGAGTAGTTAACTCAGCATCACCCAGACAGAATGAAATTTTCACTCTGCAGCGGAGTGTGCGCTGATATGAAACTTCCTGGCAGATTGAAACTGTGAGCCCGACCGAGACTCGAACTCGGGACCTTTGCCTTTCGCGGGCAAGTGCTCTACCATCTGAGCTACCGAAGCACGACTCACGTGCGGTCCTCACAGCTTTACTTCTGCCAGGAAGTTTCATATCAGCGCACACTCCGCTGCAGAGTGAAAATCTCATTCTGGAAACATCCCCCAGGCTGTGGCTAAGCCATGTCTCCGCAGTATCCTTTCTTTCAGGAGTGCTAGTTCTGCATGGTTCGCAGGAGAACTTCTGTAAAGTTTGGAAGGTAGGAGACGAGATACTGGCAGAAGGAAAGCTCTGAGGACCGGGCGTGAGTTGTGCTTCGGTAGCTCAGATGGTAGAGCACTTGCCCGCGAAAGGCAAAGGTCCCGAGTTCGAGTCTCGGTCGGGCACACAGTTTTAATCTGCCAGGAATTATCATCACCCAGACAGTTCATAGAGATACGCACCATGCGTACACGGGCATTGCCCTGTTGAAGGATGGCACCACAACACTGACGAACTGTCGCACGAGAGGTAACACATGAGGAGCTAGGGTAATCCAGTGTCACACCAGAAAAGCACTCCGTCTTCAGGTCACAAGTGGCCCATCGGGACCATCCGACCATCGTGTCATCCTCAGCTGAGGACGCGGATAGGAGGGGTGTGTGGTCAGCACACCGCTCTCCCGGTCGTTATGATCGTTTTCTTTGGTCAGAGCCGCTACTATTCGGTGGAGTAGCTCCTCAGTTGGCATCACGAGGTTGAGTGCACCCTGAAAAATGGCAACAGCTCATGGCGGCCAGGATGGTCAACCATCCGAGTGCCGGCCACGCCCGACAGCGCTTAAATTCGGTGATCTGACGGGAACCCGTGCATCCACTGCGACAAGGCCGTTGCCCAGTGTCACACCAGAAAGATCCACAAATCTAAATGTTGCACGGTTCGACCAGCCAGCCAAATGGACATTCATAATGGAGCCCCTTTCAAACTATGTCAGCTGCTGATAAGCTGTCTCACACCAGTACGCGGAATATCCGTGTCCTTCAGAGAGGCCACAACTTCTGATGTTGTTCGCGTCCCTTATGTCGCTTACCAGGTCTGGCAACACTAATGCACGCTAGTCGCCGTTCTGTCACAGAGAAATACACTGTAATCATTTACCTAACCGCCGATGTTGGGTACGCGTACAAAGTTACATTGAAATACGTCAATGTCTTGTGGGTGCTTCGCTATTTTCGTCGGGCAGTGTATGTTGATGACAACAGGGTATTTCTGCGGACTTTCGGAAACGACGCTTC
Organism: Schistocerca nitens; assembly: GCF_023898315.1. Taxonomy (NCBI): domain Eukaryota; kingdom Metazoa; phylum Arthropoda; class Insecta; order Orthoptera; family Acrididae; genus Schistocerca; species Schistocerca nitens. The sequence goes on along the minus strand of NC_064615.1, from coordinate 518,712,123 downwards.
TCTGAACTTTCTCATTAGCGTTACGCGAAAAGAACGTCTTTTGCTCTTAATTCATTCCCATTTGAGTTCAGGAAGTTTTTCTGGACACTCACTTGTTGATTGAAAGTATGGCAAATTTAGCATCATACCGCTGTGGCCGAGCAATTCTAGGCTTTTCAGTCCAGAACCGCGCTGCTGCTACGGTCGCAGGTTCGAATCCTGCCTCGGGCATGGATGTGTGTGATGCCCTTAGGTTAGTTAGGTTTAAGTAGTTCTAAGTCAAGGGGACTGATGACCTCAGATGGTACGTCCCATAGTGCTTAGAGCCATTTGAACCTTTTGAACCTCTGAATGGCTTCGACGTTATCCTTTAATTCGACCTGGTTGGGATCCGAAACATTCCCGCAGTACTCATGAACGGGTCGTATAAATTCTGTACGCTGTCTCCTTTATAGATGAACTACCTTTTCGTAGCACTCTCCCAATAAACCGACGATTCGCTTCCCCTACAACCGACTTCAACGGCTCTGTCCATTTCATGTTCTTCTGCAACCTTATGCCGAGATAATCGACGTAACACTGTCCAGTAGTACACCACAAACATTGTATTCGATCATTATAGTACTGTTTTTCCTTCTCATTTCATTAACTTACATTTTTCGACCTTCAGAGCAATCTGCCCTTCTTTACATCAAACTGAAATTCTATCGAATTCATCCTATATCCTCCAACAATCACTCGAAGAAGACGCTCCAGCGTCATCACCAAACAAAAGCAGGTTGCTGCTTATCCAGTCCGTCAGATCATTTATGCACATAGTGAAAAAGGGCGGTCCTCTCACACTTCCCCTGGAGCATTCCTGACGATACCTTTGTCTCCGATGAACACCTGCCGACGACAACGGACTGGGTTCAGTTACTTAAAAGCCTTCCAGCTGCTCGCATATCTTATTCTTCACATAATGTATTAGGTTGATTGCCTTTTACGCTACTCCATCTCTTGAGTGGCTTTCCTACATTTCTTCTTCCAGTGGAAGACTCTTTCTCCATTCATATGGTCTGTATGTTCCTTCAATTTCACATACATTCTTTTACTTTTTATTTTAGTCTATGTATTCTTATATTTTTCATAACGGACTCATTTCTTTTACAGATTCTCTCAAATATCTGAGAATCTATTTCGTATGCTTCGTTGACAGTCTGCAGTGTGGCTCAATGTCAACCCGTTTGCGACGTTAGCGGTAGAGCTCTGACGGTAGCCTTGTCGCTGGCTTGAATTTTGTTCTGCTGAAGATGGACCTAGTAATTTAGATTTAAGATACTAACAACGTAGAGGCCAATCATAACCTTTTAGTACTAACAACGTAGAGACAAATCATAACCACATTTTGTACTGCATCATATGTCATATTCTTGATACGTTGTCCAACATTAAGTTACAAACAATGGCTCTGAGCACTATGGGACTTAACTTCTGAGGTCATCAGTCCCCTAGAACTTAGAACTACTTAAGCCTAACTAACTTAAGGACATCACACACATCCATGCCCAATTCAGGATTCGAACCTGCGACCGTAGCAGTCGCGCGGTTCCAGATTGTAGCGCGTAGAACCGCTTGGCCACTATGGCCGGCCATTAAGTTACAGCTTTGTGTAGTAATTACTAAAACGGATTTTGAGAAATGATCTGAGGAATGTTTCCTCACCATTGTGAGGTCGAATGTACTCGTGTTACAGGTTGTCATCACATCCTGCGTATTGTTCAGCATAAGCGATATAGTTCTCTTATGAATATGCGTTAGTGGTACACAGTATGAACGGTTTATTCTGATAAATGTGATAGGAATTGCACAGTGCATCTGTAAATATGTTTAAGAGAAACGTTGATTAATCCAGTAATCAGTCTGAGCTTGAAATGTATGGTGTGTCTTAGAACAATATTCATGTTACTTTATAGCAGCTTTTGGTGATCTCTGTTAATATAAACGAAGCAGGAATGACTCAGACGTAATGCAGCTGCTGGTACGACGGAGGCAGCACATAGGCTACGTGGATTTCTGCATCTGCTTAGATATCTACTTATAAGGATTCTGGTATTAGTCGTGTCACGCTTTGATAGAAACTTACTCCTTACTTATCTCTGGCCAACTATGATGACAGGGCGCAACCTTTCCCACGTGCTCGTAGAAGAATAGCAACTATTTTTGACAGGATGTACAGATCTGGAGCCATTCCGACTCCAGTGCCGTGGCCACATGCTTTAGGTTTCTCGGTTGAAGATCCATGGTGCGAGCAGCCTGATCGAAGTTGTCCCACATGTTTTCGATTGGGTCAAATTCGAGAAGTTTGATGACCAGAGCAGTACGGTAAACTAATCCTGGTGCTCGTCAAACCACGCATGTACACTGCGAGCTGTGTGGCACGTTGTATTGTCCTGCTGGTAGATGCCGCCATGCTGAGAAAAAAACAAACTGCATGTAGGAGCGGACATGGGCCCCAAGTGTAGATGCCTTATTGTGTTGTTCCACTGTGTCTTCCAGAATGACGAACGAGCCAGAGAACGCCATTCTCCAGACAAAACGCTCCCTCCTCCGGCCTGGACACTTCCGATGCTTGTTACAGGGTATTTGCTTTCAGTCGTTTCACGCCGTACACGCCAACGGCCATTTTGCCGATGGAGCTTAAAACGTAATTCATCTGAAAGACTCACCTGTGGGCGTCCAGTTGCTGTACTGGCCTGCAAATTCCAGCCTTCGTCGCTGCTGAACAAAAGTTCGCCTGGGTGCATGAAACACGTGCCTTCTGCCGAGGCCCATACAGAGCAACATTTGCTAGACGGTGTTTAAGGAGACACTGTCGTAGCCCCTTGGTTTATCTGGCCTGTCGGTTGGACGTCTGTTCTCCCGCACACATCTCCACAGTCGTATTCCACCCCTGTCATCAATGGCTCGTAGTGCACTACAGTTGCCTCGGCTCCGCTTCTAGATAGCGCCATTTTGCCATTCACAGAGTACTTCAACCACGGCTGCGCGCGAACAATTTACGAACTTAGCCATTTCCGAAATGCCGCCATCCTTGAGTCGAAAGTCAACGCTCATGCCCTTTTAGTCGTCAGATAAATCACTCAGTTACCGCATGATGACAACTACTACGCTGTTTTCCGCGTCTCAGCGACATGCTTCATATAACCTTCACTGTTAGTGCTGCCACCTGCGGTTTATGAGTGGGTATTGCACGCTGACTTCCAACAGAAGCAATGGTCACATTAATGTGACAGAACCGTGCACATCATGACAAGCTTCAGTTGCAAGTACTTTTGTTCAAGTCTTTCTAACATAGATAGCTCGGGTACCGTGAATTTTAAATTTGCGGCACGTTGCTCTTCCTGCCAACCCAGTTGGCCATGGCAGTGCTTCTCTGGCGCTAGTAGTTTGTCCAGAGGGCGCGGTTGGCGGCGTTTGGTGCTCCAGCAACACTGTTCCAGGTCTAGCTGGCACCTTGTGGTGTGTTGGAACAGTGATGGTTCAAATGGCTCTGAGAACTATGGGACTTAACATCTATGGTCATCAGTCTCCTAGAACTTAGAACTACTTAAACCTAACTAACCTAAGGACATCACACAACACCCAGTCATCACGAGGCAGAGAAAATCCCTGACCCCGCCGGGAATCGAACCCGGGAACCCGGGCGCGGGAAGCGAGAACGCTAACACACGACCACGAGGTGCGGACGTTGGAACAGTGAGCTGCACCACTTGGAACATATTCTGCAGGGGAGGCACCATCAGTCCTGAGGCGCTTCGCTGGCGGTCAAGCTTTGGGCGACGGCCAGGTTGCTGGTGGGGCTTGTCCGCGCGGGGGTGGCAACTTGGACAAGTTGTCGTCGCTGGGTAGAGTTGGAGTAAGGTGCAGATGGTTGGTGGTCAGCAACCGAGTCGAAACTTCAGCTGGAACGTGGTGTGCCAAGGCGCTGGGAAACCTGCGTGAAAGAGGGACGTCATTAAGCTGTCATGAGCATCGACTGCCTGGAGGGCGGAAATGTCTTCAGCAGGAGGCCAGAGAAGATGGTAACCACAACTAGATATGGAGAAGAGTGTTCTGTTATTGATGTAATGTAGGAAGCACCATGAATGTGCTTTACTGTCCCGCTGTGTCTGGTGGGCAGGTGATGTTGTCAATTAGAGATTATTGTATTGTGGGTGCTCTCTATAGCAGAGTTCCCAAACTGTCTTCCTTGGAATACTGATGTTCTGCAGGAAATGACTGTTGGTTCCGCGAGAAAGTGATAATAACATGACGTGTTTTTCGCCATTTTGACGATACTAATTATTTAAAGAAACTATTATGATTTCTGTGTTATTAGTTATGGTTTGAAATTAATGTAATCACCGAATAAAATTTTTTCTCATTTTTAAAATTTTATTAACCTTCAAAATAAACAAGGTGTTCCATCAAATTATCAGGATACTCAAAATGTTCCGTCGGGGGTAAAGTTTGGGTTTCCAACAGCAAAAAGGTGGCGATGAGCGGGGAGGGGAAGTAGGTAAGAGTGCTACTATTTGTAAAGCAACATGTTGCACACGCAAGACTGAACTACAAGACTTGATATCTTTTAAGTAAAAATGTTTAGGCTACAGTTAATCCAGCCAGACGGCACACAGAAAAATAAAACAAATTATGTAAAAGAAGCCAATAAAACACAATTACTATTCTTTTTTCTCTGTACGCCGTTTGTAATCACTCTGTTTTCTGAACTGTATGTTGCTATTGTTGTCTGTGACTAGGCTGCTGAGGCAGCTTTGTTGTATGTAGCAGTAGTAAGTTGCTGGTGGAGGTCCCTGATAGTATAGGTATTTCCTGTTGTGATTTTATTCATTTATTATGCTGTTTTTGTGTATTGCCCAGTTTTAACATTCTATTGGCTGAGAGCGTGAATATTGTGCTTTCCGCTCTGTTGCTCTTGCTTGGTGCCTGCTTGTGTAGTACTGGGGCTGAAACACATTTGAGTTGCATATGTATTCTATTGCTCGGGAAGATTTTTATTAATTTTATTATGTTGTCGCGTCCATTTCTACATAAGCGTTAGCTCTGGGTGGAGTACTGTTGTAATTAACTGCCTAACATTTTATTGTTCTCAATACGTTTGCGTACAAAAATTACTATGTTAAGAAATGGGTTTGTAAAATTACCGAAGCCTGCACAACCCCAGCCCAACCCCCACTCGCCTAAATTCTACGCTACAAGAGAATTAAGCTTTTTATGAGATACACTTAAATAAGTGCAACCTATCCATTTCACAGTTTTGCGATTATGCAATGTCAATCCGGATGATAACCAGTCTGTGTTTGGTTTTCTTGTAAATTTTTGGTATGGAACGAGAGCCGACACTATTTAGCCGAATGTGTCTATTTGTGCTCATTTCCATGACAGAGCTGTAAATTGTTAGGATGAGCCGACTCAAATAGTTAAAAGGAGAATGAAAGGACTCATTAGCATTTGCCATTCTCCAAACTCGTCTCCCTAAACGTGTGTACGCACTCTTTTACCTTAAGATCAAGTTGCGGAAGTCATATCGGGGGATTAGTGGACCTTTCCTTTCCTTTTATGAATAGCGAAGATCGTGTCCGTCTGCGGGGTTCGTTACAGTGATCTTCACCACTTCTTGATTCTGTCAAAGCGTTTTAGAGAAATCAAATTGTTGTAAAAACAAATTGTTAAAGGAAATTAAATTCAGCTACTTGAAGTAGATAAAGCCATGGAGGGCTCCGAACTAACATACTGTGTAGCAACGAATGCTCATTACCCTTTGGGAACGGACTTTAGGCCAGTTGGGGAGTTGTTGGTATAAACTGTTTTATTTTATTTTTCATATAAATTATTGGTAATTATAGATCTTTGAGCTGTAGTAAGAGGAGCGCGTTCACTATACGATGCACGTTAGAAAAATATGCCGGTGATGCGTGGTTTGTCTATGTTACTACCGTCCTCCATAAATGTCCAGTCGCATGAAGGGCACAGCAAGTCACTTTAGGAGAATGAAGAGTAACGTACAAAACAGGAGAATATGTTTTAAAGCTTGAACAAATTTCTCGTAATTTTAAAATTAGTTTGGCTATTCCTCGACGAAGACAAGATTCTAAGACTGTGCGCAGTGATTGGTCAATGATAACTGACCATAAATTTTGAGTGATGCTGCTTCGATCATAACAACTAAAGAATGCATTCGTAGCCGAAGTCACTGACATACACGTGTCCAATGATGCTGAAGCTGCACGGGGCTAGTTCAAATGTACTCTGCAGTTCCATATCGGCCGACTGTGCTCCAATGTCCTACGTTAAATACCACACCTCACCACCAACGTCTCTAGCACTGAGAGCAAAAGACACTCGCGGTAGTGATCCATTCGTATAGTTGCGACTTTAGGGCCAATAGTCACTTTAGTGTCTCTGAAAAATTAGGGTCTGGCACTGATTTCTGTTGTCATCTTTCTTTTTCATCCCCATCTACAAATATGAAAATAATGTTTAAACTCACTCAACATGGTCACCTACAATAAAAATTCACAAATCAGGAAGCGAAAGAAAAACCGCTTCAATATTAAGTGGCTGAAACAATCCCAAGGCGTGTCTCAGTAAGCAGTGCCAACTGATCTTACTTAAGTCACGGTAACGCTTACCAGCATGCTCATTTATCAAGGCCTATGTGCTCAGTTGTAATGCAACTGTCACAGTACAGAACCTGGTTCAAGTTCCATTTGCTACTAATCATTTCTCAATCAAAGATCGTAGTCGTGTGACTAAATCGTCAGATACTGTATTCCGCTTTACCCCTCAACGGTTTCATTTAACTGATATGCAAGTGAAATGGATATACGTAACTGAACCTTTTATTTGATGGTTGTTTCCGCATACTTTATCTCAGCGTAGAATCTTGTTCAGAAACATCCAGCATCTCGCAAACATTTCTTTGGTTACTTCAGATAAAAAGAAAAATAAGTTTGCAAGTATAGACCCTCTACACGTTACAAGAGAAATGCTCCACCTCAAAACCAGATTTTACGTCCTTATGAAGTAATATGTGTAAATTCATCATTGTATTAACCTCTGAGGAGAAGGTTTTAGGTTACAGGTACGAGAGCCTCCGAAATTAATATGTGAAAATTCTTAAAGATTTTTAAATAAAAAAAAAATTAACGTTCTTCATCTGTATTCTTAATGTCTACATATTTATTTCTCAACATAGCCACACTGGCGACGAACACGTTTCTCCCAACGAGAGACGATTTTGTTGATACCGTCACTGCGGAATGTCTCACATTGTTCACGTAGCCACAACCTGACCTCTGTTTGCACAAAGTGAAGTACTCGAAGGTGGTGTTAAACCGGATGGGGCCAAGTCGGGGCTGAGTGGAGGATGTTCAATGACGGTGAACCCAAGGCCCGTGAGTGTCTGACATTGTCATGCTGAAGAAGGTGCTCTGTGTATGGACGAACTCTTCGAACTCTAAACTCGATTACAGCACGCTGTTTCTCACGCACCGACATAGACACCGCCATGTACACGCTACAATTCAGAACGCTCTAACGGCAGAGGGATGCAAACACGTAGACATGAAGAATAAAGACGGCGAATGTTAATAACGTTTGTTTTATTCTAAAGTCTTAGAGGGTTTTCGTATAAAAAATTTAGAGACATTACTTTTCAGCAAGCACCCGTAGTAACATCTTCATTGTGATATTTTTTCGTACAGTTATTGTGTACATCAATCGATTTGTGGTGCCAGAGCAATCCCATCATTAGTTTCGTAGCTCTTCTTTGATCTATATCTTCAGTTAACGTATCTCTACTGGGTCAGAAACTCAGTATCTCTGCTGGGTTAGAAACTCAGACTACTAAATAATTTTCAGGAAATAATGCGACAAAAAACTGATTGCTGTTTTTTTTCGCCAGATGAAACTATAAACTTCTTTTAATGACGATCGTGTCAAGTCGATCTCTATGACGTCATCGTGTGGCGGCACTGTTCGTTGACTCTAGTGAAACATATCAAATGGATGGGGATTACATAAGATTGAAAAATGTCCATTAGTAGCCTACTTATGGCGCCGATGGCAGAATCGACATTCCACTAACACTACTTGCTGATACCAAGAAATTAGGGTTACATGGCGCTCTTAATGTTGTGGACTGCTCGATGAATTTGTAGAAGCTTCGTACGAGGATATTCGTTTAGCTTGATCGGGAAGTAAATTCAATTTATTAGCTGAAAGCAACTAGGGGCTGAGTCGTCTTACAACTGTTAGGTCTGGAGATCTTCGACAATGGGAGACGATGCTTTTGCTCCTTGGTTTCGTCAGCTCCAGTGCTCCTGCAACAACTAACCCGTGTTTAACTCAGAGGTAGTCTAAAACTTTCTTCCCTCTGAGGTCGGCTGTTGGAGAATTTGGTTACAAGAATGCCGGACTTTATTAGCATTTGGAAAGACGTATACATTTCAAATATTGCCGCCAAGCAACCAGCCCAAGGAGGAAGCAGACCTCATATAGCATCCATACCGTCTTTTGATATGTAGTTTAGTTTAAAGTGACAGAAGAAAAGCAGAATTTAAAGTCTCATCGGCGACAGGTCATTTAAAACGGGAATAAGGAGAATGAAGCTAGGTGCAGTCAGTAAAAGACCAATGACAATCCGAGTATAGTAGAGAATTATAGCATTGGTCTGATAAGAAAACAACCAAGGAACAAATTGTCTCATGACATGATGTAACAAATGGTCCCAATTTGACGTCGAATTAAGAGCAAACAGGTGGCGATAAGCGGGGAGGGGAAATAGGTAAGGATGCTGCTGTTTGTAACGTAATATGTTGCTCAAGCAAGACTGAACTACAAGACCTGCTATCTTTCAAGTAAAAATGTTTAGGCTACAGTTAATCCACAGTCAGATGGCACACAATAAAATAAAACAAATTATGTAAAAGAAACCATGACTCTTCTCAAAGTTCAAGTTCAGCAGAGATGAATTTTGCGGTTGTTTGAGTTGCTGCCAGCTGATCTTAATGATCTTAATGTGAACATGAAAACGTTTCTTCTAGCATTTCATTCGGGTTATCCCAATGTAGCCAATCGGCAGTGCTGCACACGAGCATGTTTAACAGCATTTAGTTTCTTCTTCACTGGGACTATGCGTCTCGTGCCAGTGTATACCAGAAAGGAAAACGCGAGAGATCAACGTTTCATTGTCGACTTTGTCATCAGAGACAAAGCGCAAATTGGGGTAGGACAACGAAGACGAATGACATAGATTGTACTTTTCAAAGCAAGCACTTAGCGAGACCACAGGATACGTAAACCTGAATGATTGGACAGAAATCTGAGCTCCGTATCTCCCAAATGAGAATTCAGCCCATGAAGACTGCAAATCTTATTCGGTGACAATTTACTGTGTGAAGGTAAAATCTTGGGTATTGTTAGGCCACGTCATGTTCCTCTTCACTTTCATTTTACACAATAGATGTTTGTTCCCATCTGCTAGGATCTTCAGGCTCTTCTGGTGGTCCTAGTTAGATGAACACTGCCAGTGACAAGTGCCACGATCACTTATAAAAGGGAATTTTCCCTCACTTTTATTGAAGAAGTGGGATACTGGGTGAAGTTCTTTTGCTACCGTTGTTGTAGGATAGATAGCGAAAGAGGCAGGGCAAGAGAGGGTTGGAAAGTTTATCAAAATATTGTCGTGTCGCAGAGGTGGCTTTCCGGTGGTTGTTTGTATTTCTCGCACAGCGTACTGCGTATTTACTTTCTTGCTGGCGGGAAGCCAAAAAGCTGCAAGTCTATAGCGGTCTTCTCTAGTGCAGTTACATTCGTTCTTGGAGATTTCAGTTGCTTCTCGGACTTTCCTTCTACAAATATTGTCAGCGCACGTACGTAATTGAAATGAATATTAACGTAAGGTTCCTGTATGTTTTCTGTTATTGTAAATAATGATCTTTGCTGTACTGGGACAAAGACGAATGAGCACACTGCATGAGTAACGAATAATATCCTTAGCTCTGTGTTTAGTTTTATCTGTGACAGACTTGCTAGTCAGTCACTTGTGCAGCGCTGGGACATTCTTATTTGAACCATAGAAGTGAGCAGTTGAGGTTCACAGAAATGAGATCAGTTTCTGTGAATCTGGGAGAACTATCTGGAATACTTTATTGTTAATTAGTGTTGATTCGAGCTCTTTGTTTTTCATTGTATCACAAATTACGCAACTGGTTGTGATGTCTGTAATTTTTTAATGACAGAATTTTGTAATTGTTAGAATCTTCTTACGTTGTACAGTCTTTTTGTCAATAATCAGAGTTTGGTTTTTCAAGATCAGTTTTCTTTAGAGTAAAACCCACCTCCAAGATGCATAGTACATTTGTGAAGTTTTTGTTGTGGGTGCGTTGCAACTTGCGCCACACGAAGCCTCAGATTGTTTCTGATAAATAAATAAATAAATAAATAAATGGAGTGGATTATTCATCCTTAGCTGCTGCAACTGCTGCTTTGTATTTGCTTTCGAGAACGTCTGTACATCAGATACAAAAACAGCATGCTGAGCAAGAAATAAGTCTCTCTTAATTCATGGTAGATCTCACCTTGCATTCTTGAGCAAACTGTGTGTAGTCAGGACTGTCAGGTGTCTCGCTAGCAAGCAGATTAATTTTACGTGAACAGTATTGGTTATTTCAAACAGTTATTTTCTTTCGAGTAGAGCAGTAATTTATTTTTGTGTATATTCCAAGTCAGCATTGTGTTTTATATCACGCAAAGTTGATACAGTACATCGTCACTTTTAGTTGTATAGTTTTCATGGAGCACATAATTATTTGTTGGTACTTGATTAGATTTATTTTCTTTGTTTTAAATTTTGTATTTCGTGAAGTTTAAAGCTTTATTCCTCGACACTGTTCACACGCGCAACACAGGGCCAACCAACAGTCAGTTTTTCTCAGCAACTGTATACGATACCTAAAGTACACGTTACGTGAGGAGAACATTTTTGAAATAAGTATATTCAGTTTTCTCCCCTATAGATAGTGTTTTTTTTATACAAAGCTTACAGTAACTGAAATGAATATTTTGGCCGCAGGTTTCCTGATGTTCCGCTACCGCAGACTTCATACTTTGTTTTAACTGTATGCGGAGGTGTGTTTACTTGTTGACGGGTATAAAGTGTAGGATCCATAGTTCTGTAGTGCGAGTTAAGCAAAACCCACAAAACTCTCCGTCAGGAGCACTACATTTTAGGAATGCAAGTACGGATCCCGCCTTTGGGATAGAGCGGGGTGATTCAGAAAGAAAGAACAGATTTCAACCTTCATTATAGACAAACTATGAAAGACGGAAACATTTTGTGCATGTCACTAGATAGAAGAAGATTAAAATTTTTGTGCTCGTACAGCTGCTGCACCATACACTCAACATGAGGATTATGCGTTGCTCGAGAACCATCGAAACGGTGGTCCATTTCATTCCACACACGAATCAACAGGTCCCTGGTTATTGAATCGACAGCTTCAACAATTCGATTTCCAGGCTCTTGACGAGTAACTGTGACAGGTAGAAGAAAAACTCTGTCTTTTATGTGCCCCACAGAAAAAATGGCACGGTGTGAGGTCTGGTGACCTAGAAGGCCGAAAGCAATGAACAAGATCTTGTTGTCCACCACTTCCAATCTAAAGTTGTGAGACGGTGTTATGATGAAGTCCCGCCTCAAGGTGAAAGCGAGACGGGGCGCCGTCATGCATACAAATGAAATCATTGGAAACTTCGTGAAGTCGAGGAAATAACCATTTTTGCAACATGTCCATGTATGACTTTCCTGTTGCAGTTTCCTCCTCAGAAAAGGTCCATAAACTTTGTGAACAGAAACGACGCAAAACACATTCAGTTTCGGTAAGTCCCTTTCAGTTTCGATGAGGACGCAAGGATTTCGTGACCCCCTAATTATTGCATATGGAGATTTAGTTTACCCAATACATGAAACTCAATTCGTCCGAAGTCGCCGGGAGGCAATTTCTGCAGAAGCTGCGTCTTGTAAGGCTTCATATGCAGGCGTCATTTCAGAACACACCATGCCGTTGTATGAGTAAGTTAAAGTTCCTGGTCTTCCGAGAGCTTTGTGTGAACGCATCTCGGATGCGCTCCACATTTTCATCACATGTGCGTGGCCAAGCAGTCATCTTTTCTTTGCATATGTCACCAATTTGCCAGAATTTTATGTGCTAGTCATAAATCTGCTTGTGCCGAGACGGCGTCTTGCTGAATCGACGTCGGAATGTTCGTTGCACATGAGCAGTGGATTCACTTCGTACAAAATCCAACACACAAAGTTATCGTAGTCACCATGTTGCTACAAACAAACAAGGGCGGAGTTGTGTCCAAACTTTGAACTTTCCTTTATCCAGTGAGATGAGCAAGATATTCCTTTAGTTTGTCTGTAATGAACAACTGATATCCTTTCTTTCCTTTTGAATCAGTCGTTACATAGAGAAAGACAGAGAGAGAGAGAACAGAGATAGAATGGGATTTTAGTAGTAGTATAATGACGATAACTTGAATGTTCTCTGCTAGCGCGAATCTCATATAACGATGGTGGATTTCTTTATCTGTCGTGCGTAAGTTGAGGAACAACCGAATGGAGTGACACAATACTTAAAGTACCATCATTTGAGAGGAATGCGACTCAAATCTTTGTTGAGCAATGTGACTCAAATCTTTGTTCAGAGAATTAGATTTAGGTTTCCTGTTGCTATGCTAAGTCCCACGAGTGGAATGCAACCGATATCCCTTCGTACCTTTTGCATTTTTTATAAAACCAATCTTGCAGATGCGTACATGGAACCACCGCTGAGTGCAGAAATACAAGCCATCTTAGTGATCAATATACCTTATGAACTATGCCGTTATTACAGCTGAGTGCCATTCAGAGCCTTAAAGGCGTCTGTGATCTTCCACCCCCACAGTGTCTTAACTACTTGAATAACGTACGAACAATGTTAGCCACGAGAGGACAACCCTTAGACAGTTTGGGTGGTTTATTCGTCAGGCTCAGCCTGTGATTCTTATGTGCAGAATAGATAAGTGCAATTTTTTTGACCTTGCAATCTTTGGGCACACGTTAAGGACGATCTTGAACTATTGACAGAACAGACGGAAGTGACGGACAAAATTCCAGCACCTCGAAATTTTAAAAAGCTTCTACTTTTCCTGGTTAAAATTTACTATTGTGGAAAGTTTATACCCAAAGCACTGTCACCGTAGATTAGTCTTTCATGTCATGGATGAGAAAGGTTTAGGATTTGCTTGGTCTGATGCCTCACGGTTGCTTCAGATCCGTTCTCTGTCAATTTTTACGCACGGAAAACACATAACACTGACCGTCACACTATGTCTCATAAAACGCTGTCAGGACTGAATGTTCTATAGCATTTGCATCTAAAATATTGTCAATGGTGCAGAAAAATGATTCACAGATCGAAAAAAGGGGCCTTGTCAGTAACGTATTACACAAAAAATTCGCTTATAGAGGGGAGGGGAGACAAAAGTTTGGAAACACTAAAAACGCAACGCATTACCATGCCTTATACGGTGAAGGAAATCCATTCGCATTCAAAACAACATCCAGTCGTCTCGGAATGGATAAGTAAAAGTCCTGAATAGTTTCCAAGGGCCTGTTACATCATTCTTCCTGTAAAATATTGGCACGTTCAGGTACCGATGATGGAGATGTAGAGCGATCATTCACCCTTCTCTCCAGAGTAGAGAACAAAGACTCAGTAATATTGAGATCTGGTGACTGGTGGCAAGTGAGATATGACATTTCATCCTCTGAAAACAGTACGATACGAGCTGTTTGACAGGGATCTGGTCGTCTTGGAAAAAAATCAGCTTTGAAGAACAAATATTGTACCATGGGATGGACCTGATAAGCCAAAATGGTCAGGTAATCTTTGGCAGTAAAGCGAACTTGCGGAGTAACCATGGAGTCCATGTCATACCATGATGTGGCTGCCCAAACCGTCACCCCCCCCCCCCCCCCCCCCTCATGTTTCAGTCTTGGGACGTAAACTAGGACATAATATGACATAATTTGGAAGCAGAAACAAGGCTTACCCGACCAAATGACATTTTTCCATTGCTACATAGCCCAGTTTTCATGGCCTCAGCACGACGACTTCCTGTTACAGACATTTAGTCACTGATGAGTTGGTTTGGACTTTCAGCTCGCTCTGCAGTTCCCTGCTTCTGGACCTGACTTTTGCAGCCGTTAGCCTCCTTTATTTGTCATGATCACTACAATTTCATCGGCTTTGGGACTTAGTGAATGACGTTTTCTCCACTTCCCCTTTGTGTGGTATCAATCTACGATACTGTGTCTATTGAAACACGAAAAGCTTCAGCTCCTTTCGTTACGGAAAACCCCCCCCCCACATGACCATCAACAATTTGCCCACTTCAAATTCACTTGGGACTCATAACAACACAGACCACTGTTTGATACTTGCAGCGTGTTAAGGACATTGCGCAAGTAGCGTTAGTGTTCAAATACAACACTACGATCTGCAGGATTGGCTAGCATTTGCATTTATGGTCAAGTGTACATTTATCGCGGTGTTTACGTCTTTTTTCCAACTCCCGTATTTGTACAGCACCAAACTCCATTTATTAATGGGTTATCAACAAATGTTCACACTGTATGTTTCCATATTCAGAATTTCACGAAAGACTGGCACATTGGCTTTGAATAACGGGTATTTCTTAGGAGTCATTCTGTCATACTTTATCTGGCTACCACTAATATGCCATTGTTGATTGCCTATCTCGTCTTCCAGTGGCCCTGGGAGGGAAACAGCCATAAGCAAACAGCCACCGGTAAGTGGTGTACCACGTGTGAAATCGGTAGGAAAATTGATATATGTTATAGAGCACTAGGACCGTGGCCCCTATCAGTAGTCTGGATAGTGTTGTGTGGAATGTGGTGGTGAGGATCTGTCGAAGGATAGAAGGCGATAGCCGGCCGGTGTGGCCGAGCGGTTCTAGGCGCTTCAGTCTGGAACCGCGCGACCGCTGCGGTCGCAGGTTCGAATCCTGCCTCGGGTATGGATGTGTGTGGTGTCCTTAGGTTAGTTAGGTTTAAGTAGTTCTAAGTTCCAGGGGACTGATGACCTCAGATGTTAAGTCCCATAGTGCTCAGAGCCATTTGAACCATTTGAACCGAAGGCGCTAATGAAACATTGTCATCAGAATACACATTTATGGATCACAGGTACATAGTTATTTTCCTTCGCGGCTTCCAGCAGTACATGGGCAGAAGGGCAGTGGTCACGCTGGTATACGCTGACCTGTGTAGAAGAAGAGTACTAGCATAGACAAGGCATTCATCACGAAAAGAAGTCTGCTATAGACCTCAGTTTGAGAAAGAAATTTCTAAGTTGTACATTGGAACAAACACTGTATGGAAGTGAATCCTGAATCGTGGGAAAGACGGAGAAGAGATCTGGCGTTGTAGAAAAATACTTGAAGCTATGTGGACCGATGACTTATAAATGAGGTCGTTCTCCGCAGAGTCGACTAAGATATATGGGGTATGTGGATGATGATGATGTTCGGTTTGTGGGGCGCTCAACTGCTCAGTCATAAGCGCCCGGGGATATGCGGATAATATAAGGAATATGTAGACATGAAATATTTGGAAAACACCGAGAAGATGAAGGGAGAGACTGGAAGAATATATGTTACGATTTTTGCGAATAACATTTTTCTAGAGGGAGCTTTTTTTTTTTCTTTATTGTTATTTTTAAACCTGTTTACAGGCAGGCCGGCAGCAGCATACTACGCCACTCTTTGGCCTCAGAGGAACACAAAAGATACAAATGAAGACAATGTGAGATAAAAATATGGTGGACATATAAACAGAGACAAACACTTTTGAAAATACATGGAGCCGTTCACAGGGACTAGAGTCCAAAGTAAAATTTGCTCAGACACTTGGACACATACATAGACGAAAATTGTCACACGTGTACGTAGGTGCACAAAACGAATAACACTGAACCACTTAAGCACAAAACGACGGCACACATAGAAACACGAGGCGTTGATCGCTGACGCGCGAATGTTCACTAACCGTGTGGAGGTGGAGGGGGGGGGTGGGAGAGGGAGAGGGAGAGAGGAGAGCAGATGCCATGGGTAGGGGAGCGAGGGGGAAGGGAGGAAGGGGGGAGGGGAAACCCGGGGGAAGAGGTGTGGAGGAAGGGGACAGGGGAAAAGGAAAGAGAAGGGAGGGAGGGTGCCTAAAGGAAAGGACACAGGAAGTGGGGGGGGGATGATCAAAGTTGATAGGAGGGGTAGATGGAGAGGAGGAGGACATCATCAGGGAGGGGGAGCTGGCGGAAGCCACCTTGCGAGAGGGTAAGGAGGGTGGAGAGATGGAGACCGGGTGGGACGTGGGAATACAGGCGCGGCAGTGGGCGGGGGTGGGAGAGGATGGGTGAGACAAGCGGATGAGGAGGATCGAGTTTGTGGGAGGTGTACAGGATCCGTATCCTTTCAAGGAAAAGGAGGAGGTGGGGGAACGGAATGAGATCGTACACGATCCGCGTGGGGGAGGGGAGACGGATGCGATAGGTGAGGCGGAGAGCATGGCGTTCAAGGATTTGAAGGGATTTATAAAAGGTAGGGGGGGGGGCGGAGATCCAGGCAGGATGGGCGTAACAAAGGATAGGGCGGATGAGGGATTTATAGGTGTGGAGGATGGTGGTGGGGTCCAGACCCCACATATGGCTGGAAAGGGGCATGAGGAGACGGAGTCGAGAGCGTGCTTTGGCTTGGATTGTCCGGAGATGGGGGGTCCAGGAGAGGCGACGGTCGAGGGTGACACCAAGGTACTTTAGGGTGGGGGTGAGAGCGATAGGACGGCCATAGACAGTGAGATAGAAATCAAGGAGGCGGAAGGAAGGGATGGTTTTACCTACAATGATCGCCTGGGTTTTGGAGGGATTGACCTTGAGCAACCACTGGTTGCACCAAGTGGTGAACCGGTCAAGATGGGATTGGAGAAGGTGTTGGGAGCGCTGCAGGGTGGGGGCAAGGGCAAGGAAGGCGGTGTCATCGGCAAAAGAGGGAGCTATATAAGGCAAAATTTATAGGGAAAGGCAGACACTGGAAAACACTGGCAAGATGACGGGATAGGCTGCTGAAACATGTGTTAAGACATCAGGGCATAGCTTCATGTTGCTAGAGTAAGCTGTGGTTGGATAACATTGTGGGGAAGAGAGAGGTTATGGTATATAGTGAGGTCCATTGATCGTGACCGGGCCAAATATCTCACGAAATAAGCATCAAACGAAAAAACTACAAAAAACGAAACTCATCTAGCTTGAAGGGGGAAACCAGATGGCGCAATGGTTGGCCCGCTAGATGATGCTGCCATAGGTCAAAAGGATATCAACTGCGTTTTTTAAAAATTGGAAACCCAATTTTTTATTACATATTCGTTTAGTACGTAAAGAAATATGAATGTTTTAGTTGGACCACTTTTTTCGATTTGTTACAGATGGTGCTGTAATAGTCCCAAACGTATAAGTACGTGGTATCACGTAACATTCCGCCAGTTCTGACGGTATTTGTTTCGTGATACATTACCCGTGTTAAAATGGACCGTTTACCAATTGCGGAAAAGGTCGATATCATGTTGATGTACGGCTATTGAGATCAAAATGCCCAACGGGCGTGTGCTATGTATGCTGCTCGGTATCCTGGAAGACATCATCCAAGTGTCCGGACCGTTCGCCGGATAGTTACGTTATTTAAGGAAACAAGAAGTGTTTAGCCACATGTGAAACGTCAACCACGAGCTGCAACAAATGATGATGCCCAAGTAGGTGTTTTAGCTGCTGTCGCGGCTAATCCGCACATCAGTAGCAGACAAATTGCGCGAGAATCCGGAATCTCAAAAACGTCGATGTTGAGAATGCTACATCAACATGGATTGCAACCGTACCATATTTCTATGCACCAGGAATTGCATGGCGACGACTTTGAACGTCGTGTACAGTTCTGCCACTGGGCACAAGAGAAATTACGGGACGATGACAGATTTTTTGCACGCGTTCTATTTAGCGACGAAGCGTCATTCACCAACAGCGGTAACGTAAACCGGCATAATATGCACTGTTGGGCAACGGAAAATCCAGGGTGGCTGCGACAAGTGGAACATCAGCGACCTTGGCGGGTTAATGTATGGTGCGGCATTATGGGAGCAAGGATAATTGACTCCCAATTTATCCATGGCAATCTAAATGGTGCAATGTATGCTTATTTCCTACGCAATGTTCTACCGATGTTACTACAAGATATTTCACTGCATGACAGAATCGCGATGAATTTCCAACATGATGGATGTCCGGCACATAGCTCGCGTGCGGTTGAAGCGGTATTGAATAGCATATTTCATGACAGGTGGATTGGTCGTCGAAGCACCATACCATGGCCCACAAGTTCACCGGATCTGACGTCCCCGGATTTCTTTCTGTGGGGAAAGTTGAAGGATATTTGCTATCGTCATCCACCGAAAACGCCTGACAACATGAGTCAGCGCACTGTCAATGCATGTGCGAACATTACGGAAGGCGATCTACCCATTGTTGAGAGGAATGTCGTTACACGTATTGCCAAATGCATAGAGGTTGACGGACATCATTTTGAGCATTTCTTGCATTAATTTGGTATTTACAGGTAATCACTCTGTAACAGCATGCGTTCTCAGAAATGATAAGTTCACAAAGGTAAATGTATCACGTTGGAACAACCGAAATAAAATGTCCAAACGTACCTACGTTCTGTGTTTTAATTTAATAAACCTACTTGTTACCAACTGTTCGTCTAAAATTGTGAGCCGTATGTTTGTGACTATTACAGCGCCATCTATCACAAAGCGAAAAAAGTGGTCCAACTAAAACATTCACATTTCTTTACGTACTACACGAATATGTAATAAAAATGGGGGTTGCTATTTAAAAATCGCAGTTGATATCCGTTTGACCTATAGCAGCGCCAACTAGTGGGCCAATCATAGCCGCATCTGGTTTCCCCCTTCAAGCTAGACGAGATTCGTTCTTTGTAGTTTTTTCGTTTGATGCTTATTTCGCGAGATATTTGGCCCGGTCACGATCAATGGACAACCCTGTATACGACAAATAATAGAGGAAGTTGGCTGTAGGTGCTTCTCTGAGATGAGGAGAGTGGCGGAGATGTGGGAATTGTGGCACGTCGACTCAAACCTGCAATAAACTTATATACGTAATTGAGTGTGTTTCAGTGCTGATTGATGGGTGTCCAGGTACAGACGTGCGCGCTACTGTAACGCCTCTGTTCACGACGGTGAAATGCGAGATGCCGGGGGCCGTGGCGCGCTGGTTTAATTTTAGCTGCTGGCCCCGCCTCTTAAACACTGCGGCGCCGAGTGGCAGCTTGTGGCCTGCGGCGCAGCCATTTTGCTGGAGGCCGAGGTGTGTGGCGACCGTGTTTTACGGCGCCGCCGCTCCGTGTCGCCCTCTCGTGCCTCTGCGGCCGGACACTCCCTTTTACTGCGGCGGCAGTGGCCACCGCTCGTCGCTAGGTCACGGTCGAGGGTTCGTCCTCTGCTCCTCAGTTCCTCTAAAAGACTGTGCGAGCTAGAGGTCACGCCGTACTCGGGAACGCCTGTCCCAGTAGCGCCGGAGGGAAACGTAACTACTCAGCAGCACATATTGCCAACGTGCGCTGTTCCTGAGACAAGTTCCAGTAATAACACTGGTGGATAAATTAAACCTAGTTTTTATTGACAAGGATGCAAGGTTAGTCCTTGATTTGCAACTACACAGTTACTTCTGCTGTAGCCAAATAACTGGAATACTAAAACGGCAATCCTGTAGAGTGGCGAAAATTGACTTGAATACTATATAGGGAAATAGCAGAAAATAGGGATTTTTTTCTCTCTACCGTTCTATACATCTATCAAGGTTCACACGACATATCGTATAAAACTGTTATACCGGGTGATCAATAAGTTAGTATAAATTTGAAAACGTAGTAGACCACGAAATAATGTAGATAGAGAGGTAAAAATTAACACACATGCTTGGATTGACATGGGGTTTTATTAGAACAAAAAAAAAGTTCACAAAATGTCTGACAGATGGCGCTGGACAGCAAAACGTCAGTGACTGCGCATGACAATCGTGTATAAAAGGAGCTGTAATGAGAGAGACAATCAGATGCGCCAGCAGTCGCAGCATGTTGACGTTACCTGAAAAGGCGCTTTTAGTGGAGCTGTATTATCAGAATGGGGAATGTGTTAGTTCAGCGTTACGATCCTATCGCCATAGGAAGGGGATTCGAACGGGTATAGGTCCGTGGACAAATGCAGCTATGGCGAGAATGATTTCGAAGTCCGAAGCCACTGGTTGTTTCGACGATAGACCCCGTAGTGGTCGATCGAGCACAAGGCGTAATGCTGCTGAGACAGTTCAGGAAGAAATGGAGACTGTAGCGGGTTCGTCTATGCACGGGGAAGTCAGCGCTCGTGCAGTCGCACGTCGCAGCGGCATTCCATACACTAGTGTTTGGTTGGCACTTAAACGACCCTCCGATGCTATCCGTACAAAATCCATCAGCATCATGAACTGTTACCTGGCGATTTAGTGAAGCGGAGGGCATTTGCGGTGTGGACGTTTCAAAAGATGGCGGAAGATGACGATTGGTTGAGTAACGTGTTGTGGACCGACGAAGCTCATTTCACGCTTCGAGGGTCTGTCAACGCCCACAACTGCAGAATTTGGGCTACCGAAAAACCTAGAACTGTCGTGGAAACTCCATTGCACGACGAGAAAGTCACAGTAAAGGTTGGATTTACCACATCTACCGTTATCGGGCCTTTTTTTTCGAGGAAATGCGTGATTCTGGTTTTGTAACTGCTACCGTGAAGGGTGAGAGGTACGCCGATATGTTACAGAATCGCATCATCCCCAGCCCGGCTGATAAGCACCTGCTGGAACATACGATGTTTATGTAGGATGGCACTTCACCCCATGTTGCTAGACGCGTGAAAGATCTCTTGCGCGCGTCGTATGGTGATGATCGTGTGCTTAGCCGCCACTTAAGTCATGCTTGGCCTCCCAGGCCCCCAGACTTCAGTCCGTGCGATTATTGGCTTTGAGGTTACCTGAAGTCGCAAGTGTATCGTGATCGACCGACATCTCTAGGGATGCTGAAAGACAGACAACATCCGACGCCAGTGCCTCACCATAACTCCGGACATGCTTTACAGTGCTGTTCACAACATTATTCCTCGACTACAGCTATTGTTGAGGAATGATGGTGGACATATTGAGCATTTCGTGTAAAGAAAATCATCTTTGCTTTGTCTTACTTTGTTATGCTAATTATTGCTATTCTGATCAGATGAAGCGCCATCCGTCGGACATTTTTTGAACTTTTGTATGTTTTTGGTTCTAATAAAACCCCAAGTCATTCCAAGCATGTGTGTCAATTTGTACCTCTCTATCTACATTATTCCGTGATTTATTCAGTTTTCAAATTTATACTGACTTTTTGATCACCCGGTACATAAACTCCTGAAAAATCCTAACATCATGGAATGTGACTTACTTTCCTCGTAAGTTTACTCTATTCCACAAGAAGGCATTGTTAGTCCATCAAATTCTTCATCCACTCTCAACACTGTGTTTCCGCGTACTACCACACCACACTCAACACATCTCATCCTACATAAACACAACCTCTGTATCGTCTCCTAAGGCATTTCCGATGGGGTTCTATCATACAATGGAATATACTCTGATTTTTGAAGGGTGGAAATATCAGACGTTCTAAGTGCCAAATCCAACATTTGGCAGGTGTGGCGTCGATAGTTTCGATGCCACAGAGTAGGTGCACGATCGTAGGTTGGTACTACGAGAGCGGACGAACTACGCCGACCACAGCGCCCTCTAGCCGACGCTGTGGAGCTCAACGAGCGCCGCACCGCTTTTCTGCCTAGTTCGTCAAGAGCAGACGACCACACGACTTTGTTACTTCAATTATAGTTTGTCCAACTACTAGTAACTGCTAGGTTTGAGACATGGACAACGGCTTCGCTCCTACGTGCTCATCATTACCATAAGTTACGTATATGTCATTCTCTATTAAATATGCTTTTACTTTACATGCAGTGCCGAAGTGCTTTACCTCTCCTGCTCCTACTCGCTTCCTTCATTCGGCCTATTTCGCAGATCACATGAGCAGACCCACGCGACGCCTTCCAGGCCACATATAAAAGCAGGAGAACCAAAAAAACAATGATACTCCTTTGGTGCATAGCTTATTTGTATCCAAAAATCTGAGCACGCGTTCTTATATCACACAATTCTGCAGCTAATCTCATCACTGTAAAAAATAATGATCCACATTATAAAATAAATAATTTGTTAAGAATATTCTAGAAGCCATACCATGGAACTGACTGGTTCTAAATGCAAATAAAAATGATTTTGTTTCGAGCACCGTCAATACTGAGGCAGTTGATGACACAAGTAGAGAACTACAGAAGTTTTAACTGGTAGCACTGTAGTCAAAAAAACCACTTCGGATATCTTTTAAAGTTTTTACAAGAGAATAACCAAATTAAATTAAGGAAGAAATATTTTACTGTCGACTAATGTTTCTCACACAACTCCATTCTTGGGAACAGAAGTTTCAAACTTCACTGTAGAAAAACTGTGTCGCTGAGAAAAAATGGCTTTTCATAACATTTTCCAGACAAATGTTGTTTTCTCAGATCACTTTTCCTACTTTTTTTTATCATTTTAGAAATTTGAATTATCTACTTTTCTCGTAAAGATGTGTTAGTGATACAAATACAAGCAAAAATGTACACTGCTTGCGACACAAACTATGCATCAGCTAAACGGAGGAGACCTTGGTGCATGTCACCCGGAACTGCTTGGCACAGAGACCGTACGCTATTTAGTAACGAATGTTTTAAATATTTTCTCCATGATAATGGCGCTTGGAACAAGTCCAGGGAGATGCAACAGTCTACTGACCCACAGCAGCAATGGAAACACCTCTTCCAGAAAATGGCACTTGTTTGACATTTCACTCTTCATTTATCGTTTATGTCAGATCCAACTTACTCCTCCCTATGTTCCCCGACATCAAGATTCTTCTCCCTTTCATGTTCACAATCATAACTTTCTCTGCCAACCTATTCTTAATGACCACGACATAGATATAACGTTAGAACCGCATTTTCTTCCTAGGCTGTAATAATTTGGACCTCCCTACACAACTACTTTCCATCTTAAGTCATTATCGAGAGTTAAGTTCGAACAAAGTGCCAGTGTATTCACTGATAACGTATTCACGTGATGTGCTATTGTTCATATTGGTGTATAAATTATACTTCTCAGGGCTGTTCGATAGATATTTGATGCACTTAATAGCTGTCACTTGCCCGCCTATGGCACCTCGTTCGAACTAAACATTTACTAATGACTTAAAAGCGGGATCTAGATGTATAACGAAGGAAGGTCCAAATAAATACAACGTAAGTGGAAAAATGTCGATTTCCTTTAATGAGTTTATGGCCACAGTGCCAACATCCTTCACCTCTGCATCTACATCTACGTGGTTACTCTGCTATTCACAATAAAGTGCCTGGCAGAGGGTTCAATGAACCACCTTCAAGCTGTCTACCGTTCCACTCTCGAACGGCACACGGGAAAAACGAGCACTTAAATTTTTCTGTGCGAGCCCTGAGTTCTCTTATTTTATCGTGATGCTCATTTTTCCCTAACAGAATGTTATCGCAGTCGGAGGAGAAAACTGGTGATTGAAATTTCATGAAAAGATCCCGTCGCAACGAAAAACGTTTTTGTTTTAATGATTGCCACTCCAATTCACGTATCATGTCTGTGGCACTATCTCCCCTATTTCACGATAATACAAAACAAGCTGCCCTTCTTTTACTTTTTCGAAGTCATCCGTCAGTCCCACCTGATGCGGATCCCACACCGTACAGCAATACTCCAGAATGGGGCGGACAATCATGGTGTAAGCAGTCTCTTTAGTAGACCTGTTGCACCTTAAGTGTTCTGCCAATGAATCGCAATCTTTAGTTTGCTCTACCCACAATATTGTCTATGTGATGGTTCCAATTTAGGTTATTTGTAATTGTAATCCCTAAGTATTTAATTGAATTTACTGCCTTCAGATTTGTGTGACTTATCGCGTAATCGAAATTTAGCTGATTTCTTTTAGTATTCATGTGAATAACTTCACAGTTTTCCTTATTCAATGTCAATTGCCACTTTCCATACCATACAGTGTAAGTAGGCTGTTTGTTTTCTTATTGGCAACGTTACGTAGCGCTCTGTATGAAAATCACTGGCTGTGCTGTGTGTAGTAGACTTGGCCACTGTTTCTATGTTTCGATACAGTGTATCGATACGTGGAACTGTTTCAGTGTTCCGGAACGGCTGTGGTTCACTGTTTCGAAACAGTGGTCTTTCATTCCTCCCCTGTCTCGGATAACCGGGTCAGATTCGATCTCGAGCCAGACACAGAAACTGTATCCTTGTTTCAAAATAAGGCTGTTTCAGTCCACCTGTACTTGGAACGGACTGATTGTATCGAAACAGTGATGTTTCATTCCGCTCTGTGTCGGACGAGATTCGGGCTCGGCACAGGTACTGAAACACAACATACCACTTCATGAAACACTTTCAAGAGTGTCTAAATCTTTTTGGCAAGCAATAGCATGAAGCTTAAGATATCCGAAAATAAAGCTTCGTTTCTAGCTGACTGTCCTGTTTCGAAATGGAGTAATATGTCCTTTATAAACATTAACCAAACAATAAAACAACGAATACTATTCACATTCAAAATAATGAATATGTGAAAATCATTAAGTTAAATTGCACTTTTTTTATAACATACGCTTCTCTGTTCATGTGCAGTAATCATATTAAGAAACGCAAGTAAGCCTACAACATTTTGAATAAAAAAAGGCGTAGAGTGACAGTTATTAGACATGTACATAAATTTGATGTAGGTGTCATTGCAAGCAATCTGTTTGACATATCACTGAAGTGTAATGGTGAACGGGAAGGGCTGGGAAGCATGGTGAATTTATAGTAACGGTTTGAAACACCTTCAAAGGCAAAATTTTTTCTATTATATTTTGTTATTTATTAGAACGTTATTTGTGAGTCTATAGTCACTGTGCCTATTACCCACAATGATTCCCTTGCGTGCATGGAAATTAGCAGGATGGGTATATTACCCATACTAACGGAATGTGGGAATCCCAGTAGCATATCTGTTGTTTCTGCAGTTTGGTCCCACCTCCAGTTCCGTTTGTGGTGGTTCTTCTGTCTTCAGCTATGCCTGTCCTCAGCCAATTGAAAAGTATGAAAGTCACACGACACGAAAGCAGCGCATTTGCTTCAGGAAATACGAAACTGCCAAGACGCCTAAAGGATAGTTTCATACTTTCTGCGATATGATTATCGCTCTCGCACCTCATTTGTGCTTATATGGACATTCTTACACAGTAGACATTCAAGATGATAAAATGTGTACGTTTATTAGATTACGAAACACAAACTGTTTCATTGTTCCGAAACAGCGTACCGAAACATTACATTGTACTGTTTCATTTGTTTCGAAACAGTTACGTGTTTCAGTTTGCCCATCTCTAGTGTGCAGTCTGTGGCTAGTTTGCATTGTTGTCTGCCATTGTAGTGTTGGGCAGCGGCAGCTGGATGTGAACAGCGCGTAGCGTTGCGCAGTTGGAGGTGAACCGCCAGCAGTGGTGGATGTGGGGAGTGAGATGGCGGAGTTTTGAAATTTGTATGACTGGATGTCATGAACTGCTATATATATTATGACTATTAAGGTAAATACATTGTTTGTTCTCTATTAAAATCTTTCATTTACTAACTATGCCTATCAGTAGTTAGTGCCTTCCGTAGTTTGAATCTTTTATTTTGCTGGCAGTAGTGGCGCTCGCTGTATTACAGTAGTTCGAGTAACGAAGATTTTTGTGAGGTAAGTGATTTGTGAAAGGTATAGGTTAATGTTAGTCAGGGCCATTCTTTTGAAGGGATGTTTGAAAGTCAGATTGCGTTGCGCTAAAGAAATATTGTGTGTCAGTTTAAGCACAGTCATGTAGAATTTTTCTAAGGGGACGTTTCAACAGATATCTTATCTAAATGATTTTGCAATTCGTTTTGATCATCTGATGACTTTATAAGACGGTAAATGACAGCATCATCTGCAAACAATCTAAGACGGCTACTGAGATTGTCTCCTATGCCGTTAATATTGATCAGGAACAACAGGGAGCCTATAACACTTCCTTGGGGAACGCCGGATATTACTTCTGTTTTACTCGATGTCTTTCCGTCTATTACTACGAACCTTTCTGATAGGAAATCACGAATCCAGTCTCACAACTGAGGCGATACTCTGTAGGCACGCAGTTTGGTTAGAAGACGCTTGTGGGGAACGATGTCGAAAGCCTTCTGGAAATCTAAAAATATGGAATCAATTTGACATCCCCTGTCAATAGCAGTTATTACTTCACGAGTATAAAGAGCTAGTTGTGTTTCACAAGAACAATATTTTCTGAAACCGTGCTGAGTATGTGTCAATAAATCGTTTTCTTCGAGGTAGTTCATAATGTTCGAATACAATATATGTTCCAAAACCCTATTGCAAATCGACGTTAGTGATATAGGCCTGTAATTCAGCGGATCCCTCCTACTTCCCTTTTTGGGTATTAGTGTGACTTGAGCAATTTTTTCAATCTTTAGGTATGGATCTTTCTGTGAGCGAGTGGTTGTATATAATTGCTAAATATGGAGCTATTTTATCAGCATACTCTGAGAGGAACCTGGTATACAATCTGGACCGGAGGCGTTGCCTTTTTTTAAGTGATTTAAGCTGCTTCGTACCTCTGAGGATATCTACTTCTATGTTTCTCATCTTGGCAGTTGTCCTTGACTGGAATTCAGGAATATTTATTTCGTCTTCTTTGGTGAAGGAGTTTCGGAAAACCGTGTTTGATAACTCTGCTTTAGTGGCACTGTCATCAGTGACTTCACCTACTACCTACATCCAGTATTACACTCATTCCAACGTCACAAACCACATCATACACCACTGATACCCACTTCTCCCCTCCTCACCTCTCTTTGCCTACTAGCCTGCTTTACACCACAAGAGAACCACACACCCTTCCATCTAGTAACCTGATGTCCCCTTGTAGGATTCTTTTCCAGTACGACATAGTGCGTCGTTGTTTCATCCGCAATTCGTTCAGCAAATGTCTAGAAAAATAAATCATTTTTAATCTCAACAACGTATAATTTTAAGAATACCTAAGTATGTTGCCTGTTTTTAATACTTAGAACTCTTTGTGTTTTTTAAGTGTTCTGCCAGAAACGCAGCAAATAGTAACGCTTTAGGCGTCCCTCGTCCTCGAGGAGCGCGAGTATTACCTTGCAGTAAAGGAAGGAAGTAAGGAGCAATGATTTTCTTCTTAATAAAGTAATCAAATTAATCTTTTCTTATTGCTTTAGTGTAATGTCGCAAGTGCAAATGGAGTAGATATCACAAAGCGGAGTGAATAAAGCCAAATTTCTGATTTTCTTCGTTGGCGTGTAATGAATCGCTGTTCCTGTCCACGAATATAAGCTCTTTATCACCACTTGGTCTGTTTCTCATCGTTGAATGGCAGCATTAAACTTGGCAACATTGTCGCGTTCAGGTCTGCCTCTGATCTGCTTTTAACTTTTAAAAGAATTTCGCTCTTTGAAAAGAACTCCCTCTCAGAGAAGTACTCCCTCCACTAAAATGGTTTTTTCAAGCAAAAAGGAAAAATTTCGTTTTGTTTACTCTGAAACTGCGTGTAAACGAGGAAGCATTAAAAAGAGCGTGACGTACAGATGATGTTAACTGATGGAGAGTCAATTGTTTCTTGCTTTCTTTCGACTGCGTCGAAATCCGAAACACACAAACACACACACACACACACACACACACACACAAATAAACAAATGTAAATATAAACAACAGATTAGTTGTTTAGTAAAGTATGTGAGATATAGTGAAAACTTTCAACCCGGAGATTGGAATACGTTGACTTCTCCAAAGGAGATAATGGACATATTTTGGTGTTGTGCAACGCAACTCCACCTTAAACAGTAAACAGTACGCAATTCTCAGGAAAAAGCTAAATTTATCTTTTTTATATATATTTAAATTCATACACCTCGAAGTATCACAAGCTTTTAATGTGAAAAATTAAATCTTAGTTTTATACTTATAAATTAATCATACACTCTAGCTATTTTTGAGAACATTTTAAGACAATATTATAGGCAAACATCCCAAGTTCGAGTCCACTTAGAAAAAGTGTTTTAATCTGCCAGGAAGTTTAAAAACAGCTCACACTTCGTTGCACAGTGGTAATTCATGTTGCAATCAACTGTATTTGATTTTTAGGCAGGCATAATTCGTTTTTACCTTTACATGCTGTGTGGTACACATCTATTATGTTCTGTATCACTTTGTGATTTTGTATAAGTTCATTAATTACTACGAATTACTTGGCACTGTGTGGCATTGTGCCATAGAATGGGCAGTTCAAACGACTTACATCGTGGCAGGATAGCCTTTCGAAGCAATAGTCTACATACACACATGGCACAATGAATCGAGTATGTTGAATGTCAGTACTAATGTGATAAATCGTACTATTCCTACAACGTCCAGTGACATATTCCGTAAGTGCACGTTTGTCTTGACACTCTTGCAACCCGGTTAGAAATTTATTAAGTAATAACTATGCCATGCGAGGAAATCTTCTCAGTTGAATCGAAGAATTTATTGCTACAGTGTCTCACAATGTACGGAATCTCCGTTGGTGGTCGTCCTTCCGTCAGATGAGACGTCAAATTAGGCTATCTCTTTTGTGGTGTTCGAGGAGATGCAATATTATAGTGGCAGAACATAGTTACGACAGAATCAGTTCCGAGGTTCTCCTCAAAAATCTATAGTTTAGTCTAAATGTACATACATTCAACTTCAATATAACTGTATACAATTTTTTATTCTCTTTCCAGAATGTTCTAGTAGTAGTTTATTTAGTATTTTATCTTAAGTATTTTATCCCCGATCAACAACCGAATTTCTATTTATTGAAATAATCGGCAACCAGTACCACAAAATAAATGTTATTTCCTTAACCGTTATCAGGTACTAAGTGCTCTTTTTAGACGGATGTAACCGTCGCACAATCGGTGAGTGTAAAAAATAAAATGCATACCGCATGGTATAAGGAAGCCACAGAGCAAGTGCAGATATCATACCAGCACTGGAGCTAATCGGCTAATAACTGATAATCTCCAGTTTTGGCCTTATGCCTGCACTTGTTTAGCTTCCACAACAACCTTTTAATAAATTTATAAATCCACTGCTTTGCCACGTGCCTGATCAAGCTGTATGTAGATTATCGGCCATTCTTTCTGTAGTAACTCAATCTGTAAGAGCGTGATACGGCTTTCACGACCTGTGTTTATTTCATTTAAAACTTCTGTTTTGAGAAGCCCCCAGTCGATGCATAAAACTCTTTTCTGATGTTTCATACTCATCTGTGGGAGACACCTTCAGAGACATCAGTTTTATCTCTGAAGATGTTTCCTGCAAGATGGAGGTGGAACGTTAGAAAATAATTTTATATATATTGATCACGGTATGTCACTCGTGATGAGCTTAGCTCGCATATGCGAGACTGAACGTTAGTAAGCTGACTGCCGTACAACTCCGCGCTATTTAAAACTTGCGCCGATTCTGACTATTACAACGTACACTAGCCCTCCCCCCCCCCCAAAAAAAAAAGACTCGGCTTACTCCTATAAACACTGTATACTTCCAGGGATTAAGGGTCCATTTTTCTCTGTCAGCTTATAAAATAAGCGATTTTTATGGAAAAATTAATGAAGTAATCAATGTACGTGTTTTTGCACATTATTCAGCCAGCTGTAAGACCTCCATCCAAGGAGCTATAACTGCTCTGTCCAGAATGGAGTGTGTCCATGACGGAAATCCTGCAGTCTGCAAATCTTTTCTAAAATCAATTTTATCAGTCTATAATGTTGTCCAAGGATAATAAACAATGCGCAACAAGATTTACGTTGATTACTTCATTAGTTAAAAAAGCGAAAAAATCGCTTATATTATAGGCTAACTAAGGAGAATGGACCCTGTGACGTAGCATGTGAAAGTTGCTGGATTTGGACGGGTTACTCCTGTAACTGAAATATCAGATCTGAAGATGGTTCTGAATGAACCGAAACCGGTCATATGAATAAAAAAATTTGCAATCAAGACGGATTTTAAGTAACATTATAAATGGTTCTTGATTTGTCATTTAGGGACATTGTGAAAATCTATCAAATTCTCAATAAACTTACGATTGTTTCTCAATAAATACTACGTAGGACTATCGTTCCCTTTAATATAGACTATACATTCAGTGCAACCAACGAGATTTCCGGAATTTACTATATTACCGCGCTCACGCTAAAGTCCCACAATAAATCCTATCCAAAGTCACTATTCCTCATTGCTTGCGTACACCTATACAACCACAATAAGGCAATGCAACGCTGACACCCCTTAGTGCGTGCTTTAGCCTTTAACCACGCAATAAGTAAACGACTTCGCGTGAACACGTCTATTCAGACACACTATACAACGGAAAATCTCCAGAAAACATTGAAACACGGTTCGCCTACAAATGGCTATTAAGCAGCACATCGCATAATTAATCACAAACAGGAGAGATTAATCTCACGCCTCAATAAATCGGAGCTCTTCCTAAAGCTGGCGAGTCTTCACTCTACCAAAATCGGCGAAATAATCACTTTTTGCACAAGCCGATAATCTTCTCAAAATATCTTTCTCAACGATTTAGAACACACTTGAGTTCCATCCCCGTTGCAGACTAATTCACGTATCGTACATGTGAGCCGATCTCATCACACTCTTGAGATAATCTCTCTCGAAGCTCACGGCTCGAACAGTACTCGGATACTGAACTTAGATTCTGAAAGGACAAGCCAAAACCATTCTCCGTAACAAACATATCACGCGAATTCTCTCTTTAGCAATAAGTGTTTCTTTTTAGCAGTCGCCGCGCAAAGGTTTCTAGCGGCCAGCTGCTCTGTAGATGTCATCTTTCCAGCACACCGCTATTCAGCAGTCAGATGGACGTTGCAAACTCGCTGACTTGACAGGATACAACTTTCTCGAACTTTAGATGTCACATATCTACAACATTTTAACAATGTATATATATATATATATATATATATATATATATATATATATATATAATTTTAACTGCAAGGATTATCTGTAATATAACAGTCAAAAAGAAGGCTATCAGTAGTGAGTGTGCGCAGTTTTGAAACTTCCGGAGGCAGTGAAATTATGTGCTGGACCAAGATTAGAACTCAGAACTTGTTTTGGTGGGAACTATTCTTACTGAGCTATCTAGCCAATACTTGATGATCAAGAAATGTCAGTCCTGCAAAGTATGCAGTAGGGGGGTGGGGGGTGGGGAGGAGGGGGTCTAAGAAGTTTGGCAAGAGGAAGAGAGATACTGGCAGAATAGAAGCTGTGAGGGTGGACTGCGGGTCATGCACAGATAGTTACGTTGGTAAGGACGTTGCCCATTGAAGGAAAGATTCCGGGTCAGAATCCAGTAGCTTTAATCTGAGAGGAATTTCACAATTGTGGAAGTTATTATTGTCCTGTATGTAAAATACTCAGTAAACGCCATGGTTGGGTACGAAGGTTTGAAGAAGGAAGAAGATTTAGGCGTACGGCAAAGGTACATCATGATCTAAAATCGTTTTTGATTTCTGTATAAATGAAAATTGTAAGCAAACGAATCGAGAATTACAGAATAAAACCGATAAGTTGCTTATATAGCATGGATCATACACGTAGTATGAAAGTTATATATTTGTACTGTTCGAGGTGTCGAAAGTCACTAAAAAGGCCGCAGAGAAATGGAAATATCAGCATTGTCTCTAGGAGCAGAAGGTCGTAATGCGCTGCAAAGGTAAGACGAAGGAAGACGAAATTAAGGGCTTATTCCTACACGTGAGACGGCGTCAGTGGTATGACGCTGGACTGCGCAGAGTTTTACGAGGACGATTATCACACAGATCGTCACACCTGAAATCTCTAATGTTTCTATTAAAAAGGTACCGCACAATCGGATTACAGAAGACAAAGCTTTAATAGTAACATAATTACTGTAGGAGAATCTCTCTTTCTTTGTCTTATTCAGTACGAAACGGCTCTCGAGTAACTAGAAATTAGAACAACGGAATACAGTTGTATTTGCAATAGATGTAAACATTACCGAAATGTACCTGTGCTTTACTGTAACTGGGCGCAAACTGAAAAATTTCTACATTGTAAATCTTCTTCTTTCAGTAACTCACTAAAAACGTGCGGTATTTTAGTAGCCATGGTTAATATCTATGATGTACAAATATTAAATGAGACAGATGGAACAGGTTGCAATGCCTCTGTGTCTTGTGTCTTCCAATTTTTTAACAGCCAAGTATCGCGAAAATTTAACTCCAGAGTGTTTAGTAAATATTAGGTGATGGAAAATTATCCGGTAATGATGTATATAGTTTGAAGTGATGTAATGAAGATTTTCGGGAGAAATGGACGAGCTCACTAGTTCAATATACAGTAATGTTCTGTGATAGAAATGATACTTTATATCTATCACGCTTTTTTTAATTCCAGTGACCAAGGAGGAAACACTTCTTATCTCGGAAACTATTTTTCAAAACATGTGTAGCCGTTCCGCAGTGGATGAGGTGACATCACGATCTTGTCAGTATCTGCGAGGTTTACGAGCAGCTTCAGCCCTGCGCTACAAAAGAGTCTGTCCAGACGTCCTTCGCCTAAGGAAATCGAGACCACAGACGCCGAGAACAGTCTTCATTACATTATACGACGAAAAAATTTTCGGTATATGTCGGTTATAGACAGTACGGGAATATCGCTATTACTTTATTAACAGTGTAAGGTACAATATTTTTAGTTTACTTATTCTAGGTTTTAAGACAACTATGTAAGTTGAAATGACTTGTTTAATGTCGCCATATTATATCGACCTGGCACGCATATGGCCTGACTTGGCGCACAACGGACGGGCGTACCTAGTGAGGCTAGTACGCTCGTACGGGATAACGTCAAAAATCGAAATTTGGAAAATGCAAAAACTGATCATTCCATTGCATACTGATACACTACAGTAATGTACCTACCAAATATTGAACAAATTGATCAACAAATACCAATGTTATTGAGGAACAAACATTCCAGAGACTAAGTCCCATAGCGATCTCAATGTATAAGAACTTTAACTTTCGTCGCTTAATCGAAACGCGAAAATTCTAAGTCCAACATGCCAAAAAATGAAAATGCTCAAAACCGAAAAACAACTATATCTGCTTTTACAGTTTTCAACGTGACAACAAAAAAAAAAATTGTCGGGATAACGCATCTCGTCAACATCAAGAAGTGAAATGGTTAAATTATCCTAAACATGACAATATTAAAGTTTAACTAGAAGTTTCTTTACAAAATTGTTCCTACACTTTCGTTATGATGTTCGTCAGTACTACGAAACTCGTCCGATTCCGGTTCAAAGTTCGGTACTATTTTTAGGATGACAATCAAGTCTATGGTGAATGGTTAGTTATATGGCAAATTGAGCAAAACATTACCCAAGGTCGCTCGAGTTCACAGTGGACGCAAGCTGGTGAACCAACAAGTTTACGCCTCTGCACACGGTATTTACTTTAAGGTGTGATGAACTGTCTTTTGCTAGGCCGCTCTCTTCCGTGTTCCTATAAAACTTGTAAGAGGTCCATGATTAAGGAATTTGTTGCTAGCGCACTCGAGCAGATGTAACTTCGATGGATTGCTCAAGCGCTGCCTGCGATATGTAAGCTATAAGAGAATCTCAGACCAGAGAGCAGTGTTGTATGCAGTAGGAACTGTGTTGTAGTAGGAGTAAGTTGTAGCTAGCAGTCGTGTGTATGAAGTTGGCTGGGTCGGTCGTGGGGAGCGATGGCGGAGCCTGAGCGATATAATATAAGGTAAAAGCAGCCTCGCGCATATGTAGTATTGTTATATCAAGTCCCATGTAAATGTTTTTAAAAAAATATCTTAATAATAATCTTTTTTTATAAAAATTAACTTTTGACAATCATTCATCTCAATTTAAAGAATTTACTGATTTCTTCAATCCATGGTCATCCCGATTATTGTAAAGAAAAAGCAGTTGTTTCCTTTTATGCATGACAAATCTGTCGGCAGCATTGCACTGGGCTGTGCCAGAAAAATTTATTTTAAGAGCAGATACATATGCGTTATCCTGCGACTTCATTGAGCTAAGAATTTTCAATGTATTCGGTATGATCTTTCAGGGCCATGACGCAGCACTGCTGACGTCCAAATTTACCAGTTTAGATTCACAGTCAGTCAATTATTGAAAGGTTGTATATGTGTCAGACTTTTTATTAGGAGGTTAGTCACTTTGTATTATTGGTAGGTTACGGAATTTTCTGTTGGGAGGTTACACTTGACGACAGCCGGACAGGATCGTATTTTTTGTGAATTTCTGAGTAGTAGTCAGTTATACATCTGCTCTTATTTACTTAATGTTAAATGTAGTTTGCATCTGGCGCAACGCGTTTACTAATGTGTCACTCTTTCTTTCACAGATCATCGGCAATTTATTGCTCTTTGTTGTTATTGTATTTGTTCCACTTTTGCTTTGTCTTTGTTTGATTTTGTGCTTACCTTTGACTTGTGAAAATGCCGCGAAAAACTGCTAACAGTACATCGCGATGCGCAATGAGTGAAAAAGCCGATTTGAATAATTTGACTGATAATACCAGTGACACTCAGTGCCATAATGATAATCATCCAATTATACATAATCAGTGCTTGCCGACCACAAGTAACGATTTTATTTCAAATGACGAATAAACAAATTCAATTATGTCCACACTAAATTTAACGACTATTGATGATGCGGCACGTTCCGATACAGTGAACGCTGCCCAGCTTGACACCCCAGATTTGCAAAATTTACACAGTGAACAGATAAATGTTTCTAACGAAAATGAACAATGTAGTCAAAATATGTCAGATTTATTTGATTCCGATGTAGTGACCAGCCCGCAGCTCGTGGTCGTGTGGTAGCGTTCTCGCTTCCCGCGCCCGGGTTCCCGGGTTCGATTCCCGGCGGGCTCAGGGATTTATTCTGCCTCGTGATGGCTGGGTGTTGTGTGATGTCCTTAGGTTAGTTAGGTTTAAGTAGTTCTAAGTTCTAGGGGACTGATGACCATCGATGTTAAGTCCCATAGTGCTCAGAGCCATTTGAACCATTTTGTAGAGACCAACAGTGCATATCCGATTAGCAAACCTTTTTGTGAATCAGACAACGACGAAATGGTTACACAAAACGTTACAAATGCAGATACACCATCACACAGCACAGAGAAAAGAGTCGCCAATTTTGGCTTGGCTCAAGTTATGGCATTATTGCTCCAACTTAATGAAGATGTTAAACAGTGGAATGAAAAACTAAAAAACAATTTCAGACAACTTAATGAAAAACATGACAACAATTATAAAGAACTTAATGAATCGAACAAACAACTTAATGAAAGTTTCAAACAGTCGAAAGAAAAACACGACAACCATTATGAACAGAACAAACAACTTAGTGAACAGATTACAGTCGTTGCCGTGCACGTCATGATACTAAAGAACAATCACGTGAGGAAATTAAGGCTTGTGCTACGAATTGTAGTGAAGAAATTAGATCCGTTACACAGGAATTACGTAATACACATGCAGACACAACCAAATTACTTAGAGACCAAATTAGTGCAGCTGATAAACAATGTTCAGAAAACGCAAAACAGTTACGCGACGAGTTGAAGCTAATGTCAGCAGAACTTCTACGCATTCTGGATGCGAAAGTCGATAAGAAATTTGAATAACAGAACAGCCAAATTGACGAACGTTTTTAAAGTGACAGAAATGAAAAATGTTTCAGTCTCTAAAACGTCACAGCTTATGCCACATCTTGAACATTTGTCGCACTCACACAGCCAGTGTAACTTAGGTAATTTACAGAGAGTACGTGACTTGGATTCCGGGCAGACACAGACAAACGGATTATCATACAATCCTGAACCAGTTCAGACATTCAGAGACGATAATTTTGATTATCAGCACTTTCTATCCTTGAGAAAATTTAAGGTATTTAAGAATTACAGAACACAGATACACTCTTTGGACTGGATACAACAATTTGCTTTTGAATTTTCACAGGTATTGCCTGTAACGCAGAAATTAAAATTTATCTGCAGCGCGTAAGAGACCTCTGGGGATTCATTAAACTTCGATGAATATGTGCCATAGCGTGCACAGGGCCCCGAGCCGTAGTAGTGCTATTTCATCGTCAGTTTTCTGCACTGCTGCCTTCTCTTTTACTATCCTTTATATCTATCAAAACAGCTCTTCGACTATTGATCTATCTAGGATTAAGAATGAGTAAAGTAAACCTGATATGACAAGTTTTACCGAAAGTGACAATTTTCATTAGACGCTCCCGAACTACCAGTATAATTTTAATATGTGACTAAATTTTAATTATCAGTATCGTCAAAATTATCAGCAACAGCAAACACATTTTGGTAACAATAGAGGCTTTTCCCCACAACAGCAACAAAACCAGTCGGTTAGCATACCTAACCGACAATGTAGTCTGCAAGGTCAACCAAGCTTTAATGTTTCGCCGCCTACACGTATAGCGTCGGCTTCACCAAATAGTAACGCACAGCAACAAGGAAATCACTAAGTACAGAAGACACATCATTTCAATTCCTATCGCAACGCGCCGTATAGTAATGGCTATCATGACAGACGTAAAAGTAATGAGCACAGTTTTCAGCGTAACAGTCGGTCTTACCAGCAGCAGAATCATCCGCAACAACAGATTATCGTGATTGAACCAGACAGTCGATATCATCCCGAACCTAATACGACAGGACGAAGCGACAGAGCAGTACAAATAGTCAAAATGCCACAGCATCGTCCCGCAAATAACAGCACGTCGGAAAGTGTTTGATTAGATACAGTACAGGTTGCATCTTCTAGAAACGTAAGTTATACTTTTGAAGTACAGAATCTTGTTCACGAAAATGTTATTACCTTTGACGACATCCGAGACACACCTTTGCATGAAAAACCAGTTTTACACAAAAAACAATTTCCCACCCTGTTATTGAAGTAAAGATTGGATCATCCATGTTTTCAGCAGTAATCTATTCTGGATCACCTATGTCAGTTAAAAATGAAGAAACTTTCAACGAATGTAACAAAGAAAATACCTATCCTACGTTACCATTAGGCAAAACTAAAATAAAAGGAGCAGTATCTGCTAAAGGAGTAGATGTAAAATTACAGACACACTTATCATTTTGTATTGCAGGTCATACG
The DNA here is from genome assembly GCF_023898315.1 of Schistocerca nitens. NCBI lineage: Eukaryota > Metazoa > Arthropoda > Insecta > Orthoptera > Acrididae > Schistocerca > Schistocerca nitens. The sequence continues at coordinate 518,674,443 of NC_064615.1, read as the reverse complement.
TTCCACTGAAATTTTTAGATTGTCCCCTTATTGACAACAGACGTTATTTTAGGTACGAATTTTTTGGTACAACACGACGCAATTATTGACTTTCAAAATTCCTATTTAATGTTAAAGGATGAAAATGTACAACTGGCATTAGAATTTCAGCACACTTTATCTGCAGAAGAACAGGCAATTAATCGAACAGAGGTCATTTTTACATAGACAGTCATTCCACATTGTTCACAGATACGTATGTACACAACTACAATACACCAGACGAAGCCGACTATGATGTTATGCAAATGATTTCTGAGAAGGTAAAACAGAGCAGTGCAAATACAGACGACGAACGTACTGAACTACGGAATATTATTTTACAGCAAGCTCCAACTTTTGACAACGTCCCTGGTACTACGTCCGGTTTTATGTATGAATTTCAAGTTAAACAGCATGACACATTTAAAGCTAAACATTATCCTATTCCGAATATCGGTACACAAAATATTGTAGCAGATGCACTATCCCGTTCTCTCAGCAAGAATCAGCAATACATCGCAACCAACTTCTGCCAAGCAAATTCTAGCGTCATGTATATTCAACAAGTTGCATTTGAAAATTTCATTTCGTCGTCATTACGAGACATGGCATAAGAGCAGAGCAAAGATAACGTATGGAAAGAAATTAAACACCTTTGGCAAGATAGGAATAACGTTACCATTAGAAACCATTACACTGTACGCAATAACATTCTGTTTCGTCGCTCTCACCCTGACAGCAACAATTGGTTATTATGTATTCCTGACGAGCTTGTTAACAAATTAATTTGGTATACTCATTTAAGTTACGCACATTATGGAGCCAGTAAATGTTATCTTATACTCAGACAGAACTGTTATTTTGCCAACATGGAGAAACGTATTCGACGAGTTTTAGCGTCATGTAAAATCTGCCAGAAAGCTAAATCAGACACGACTTCACATATTCCTCCGTTATATCCAATTGTACCCGTTAAATTGAGACACATGGCCGCTGTAGACATTTTTGGTCCGATTCCCAGAACTGATAGAGGTTTTTGCTACATCTTTGTCGCTGTTGAACTCACTTCGAAATTTGTTACCTTCAGTCCGTTACGCAAAGCTACTGCTAAATCTATTTCGAATGCATTTTCAAAACATTTTTTATTACATGTACGGCATGTATTGAAAGTAATTTCTGACAATGAACTACAATTTCGATATGTAATATGGACACGTATGTTACGAGCTAGAAACATTCCTCCGATCTATATATCCAGGTATCACACTTCTTCGAACCCTTGTGAACGCCTGATGAAAGAATTGGTAAACTATGTAGAATATACTACTATAAAAATATTGATTGGGGTACACATATACTCACATTCCAGGATCTAATTAACTACATACGAAATGAATCTACTATGCTATCTCCGACTGTTATATTGAAAAATGTTGAATCACCTAACAAAATTAAAGAATTAGTATCTTTTCCTACATCTCGTCGACTGCGCCACCACGAAATAATTGACATTGCGCTCAACAACATCAAACGTGCCGCAGAGCGCCGGAGAAGACAGCCAAAAAACAGGTTTGTACACGCCGTGACTTTCACATTGGACAGAAGGTATTAGTACGCACACACTATTTATCCAACAGAGGAAAAAGTAGATGCAGTAAATTTGAGCTTCTATACGCAGTTCCATATAGAATTCGCAGCATTCCTCACCCCAATGTAGTACATGTCGAAACTTTGAGAACCAGAAAAAGCAAGGGCAATGACCACATTTCCAATATTAAACCATTTATTGAATGAACATACTTTATGATTTATCACACTGTAACGCCATTTCCGGATATTTATATGACCACTTACTGATGATGATTATATTTTTTCTAGGCAAGTGCCCGGGAAGGTAAGGTTAGCAGGTCGGTTTTCTTGTCGTTATATATCAGTCTGTGCAAATTTACCATTTTTTTGTGTATGTATGATTTTTTTCCTATCGAAAGTAGAATTTTTCTCTGTATGCACTTTGAAATCTTTAAGCTGTAACAAACACCAGTTGACTTTGACATATTTGCCTTATGATATCCAAATATCTTGACTATTCTACATTTTTTTGTTATTACATTATGATACTGTATGTACATTTTTGCATTTGAAAACTGTCTATGTTTTTGACGTAATACGTTTTCTGTCATGCTATGCTGTATGCTTAGTTATATCACTAAAAACAAGTTTTTATTTAATAGGTATGTGATTTAAATGCAACATATTAATCCATATTCATCACTTTCAGAAAGCAATAACATGTAAAAGAAATGAATTAAACAAACCACATTGGTTTACTATGAAATGGAAATTTAACCACCAGAATGAAAGAAAGGAAACATAATACCTTGTCATGAAGAGTAAATGGATCAGAATTAACAAACATTAACAAGAATATACTATACACACTGTATAATAGCAGTCTTAACTAATTATTTTTCTTTCAGAGTACGGGGCGAATGATGCAAGCTGTCAGACAGAACTACACATGTTAGTTTTAGTGATGAAATATGCTAGAAGTAAGAAACTCTATACTATGAATAGTTGTATGAAGTAAATGGTAATATGAATAATGAAGTGTCTATTTTTTGCGGATGATAATAAATGATGATGAATAGTTAGATGAAGTTATGGTGATATGAATAATGAAGTTTTGGTTTGCAGATGATAATAATGATGAAGTTTATATATTTTCTGTTAGCTAATAAATGCTCTGTAGTTACGTAAGTATTTGTTGCAGTTCTTTTGGACAGTGTCATATGTCACATAGTATAATGCCTGAAAGTTTTGGGAAAAACAGCTGGAGTACATACATACTGAGTACACGTTTCTTCATTACCTGTTAATTTGAAGTTTACTACTTTTCAGCATAATATACATTTTTCCTTTCAGGTCAATAATCCATTTTGTATTTTTTTCAGGAGAAGCTTTTCATGATATTAATATGCTATAAGCAGTTAGTTATTATACCTGTTCTAGTACTTGCATTTTTTTACCCAGTTGTGTGTATCATTTATGAATGTGATCACATATACTCTACTTGTTTCATAACCTTGCTACAGCTGACTCATGACGAATGACGTTAATAATCCTTATTTCCAACAATAAGTGAAAAGCAAATATTTTCTGCACCAGCAATTGACTATCGATCCCAATGTAATGCATTGCTAGCACAAAAAAAAAAAAATTAAAAATTACTACCAGTCCCAACTATTACCAGTATACAACTAAATAATGCTACCAGTTTAAGATATATTTCTAGTCCTAAATATAATGTAAACTTCTCTGACATATTAATTTCACTATGTCTATGTATTATTGGACTAAACATTTTAAATATGTCTTACGTCACTTGCATGATATCATATATAAACACTAGCAGCTTGATGCTACACCCAATAACTCCTGTTTTGAATGATGACTTCTGAATAATGCATAATAAACGCTTTGTAACTAGCTTATGATGCTAATGATTACTGTAACAAGATAACTTATGCATAAATTAATGCCAATGCTTACTGTAATGAGATGATTTAATGCACAAATGCCTTGCCAATAATTACTGTAATGCGATGACATGCATAAATGCTATGCCAATAATTACTGTAATGAGATGACTTATTAATAATGTTCTGTTACATTCCATAAATGCTATGCCAATAATTACTATAATGAGATGACTTATTAATAATGTTCTGTTACATTCCATAAATGCTATGCCAATAATTACTGTGATGAGATGACATATTATGTTTAGTAACTAGCCAATGAGTGCCAATAATTATTCAGATCGGTTGATACACTAGTGTAATTCCGAATGATGAGTAGCATAAGACTTAATGTATCCATCACCTTATGACCTAATCACCACCAATTACTGCAATATCCGTATGTCCTGTCCATCCTCATGATCATGGAGCACTATATTTGGTTTTTGTACTAATTCTACATTGATGCAAGAGTATGGATTCTACAAGAATGTGGTTTTGACATATCAAGCTGTCCACCACCTTGAATGACGGAGATGCTTTCATGGACCTACTGTTTGGTGTACCTAATTTACTAACAAAATGATAACATACAATATTAATGCAACATTTCACTGTTTTGGCCACACTGATAAATACTTCAGGAAGAGAACTTCAGATTGTCTCGCTTGGTGTTGAGCTTCTGTAGAAAGATATGGACTTTCAGTGCAGCTATGTGCAACCTTCTGTGCCACAACCATGATGCTATCCTTCCCATTCCTTTCCTAGTTCTTCTAAAAATGGTAAAGACTTTTACAGTGTGTGTGCACTTTATTTCATTTCTTAATGCGTTTAAATTCTTGTAAAATGATAAAGACATATACAATGCGTATGTACTTTATTTTATTTCTCAATATTATTAAATTATTGTAAAATGGTACAGACTTATGCAGTGTGTGTGCACTTTATTTCATTTTGCAATATGTTTAAATTCTTGTTAAATGGTAAAGACTTTTACAGTGTGTGAGCACTTTATTTCGTTTCTCAACACGTTTCAATTCTTGTAAAATTGTAAAGACTTATACAGTGCCTGTACACTTTATTTCATTTCTTAATGTATTCAGTTCATGTAAAGATTCTAAAGACTTCTACAGTGCGTATGCACTTCATTTCACTCCTTCATATGTTTAATTCATGTAACAAATGCTAAAGAGTCCCATAGTGCTCAGAGCGATTTGTTAATATATTTTGTACTCAGTGCTGTGCACTCTATTTCATTTCTTAGTATGTTCTGTACTTAATATTATTTATCAGTAATGTTATATATATATATATATATATATATATATATATACTCTCTGACTGTAGTTCTTAGTAAACTAAATAGATTGTAGAAAAATTTGTTGCTCATGGCAAGTCCAATTGACTCACCATCACTGCCAAATTTTTGCCCCCCCCCCCCCCCCCCCCCCCGTGGAGGGTTATGTAAGAGGTCCATGTATAAGGTATTTGTTGCTAGTGCACTCGAGCAGATGTAATTTCGATGGATTGCTCACGCACTGCCTGCAATATGTAAGATATAAAAGAATCTCAGACCAGAGAGCAGTGTTGTATGCAGTAGGAACTGTGTTGCAGTAGGAGTAAGTTGTAGCTAGCAGTCGCATGTATGAAGTTGGCTGGGTCGGTCGTGGGGAGCGATGGCGGAGCCTGAGCGATATAATATAAGGTAAAAGCAGCCTCGTGCATATGTAGTATTGTTATATCAAGTCCCATGTAAATGTTTTTAAAAAAATTTCTTAATAATAACCTTTTTTTATAAAAATTAACTTTCGACAATCATTCATCTCAATTTAAAGAATTTACTGATTTCTTCAATCCATGGTCATCCCAATTATTGTAAAGAAAAAGCAGTTGTTTCCTTTTATAGATGACAAATCTACTGGCCAGCATTGCTCTGGGCTGTGCCAGAAAAATTTATCATAAGAGCAGATACATATGCCCTATCTGGCAACTTATTTGAGGTAAGAATTTTTCAATTTATTCAGTATGATCTTTCAGAGCCATGATACAGCTTTGCTGACGTCCAAATTTACCAGTTTAGATTCACAGTCAGCCAATTATTGAAAGGTTGTCTATGAGTCAGATTTTTTATTAGAAGGTTAGTCACATTATATTATTGGTAGGTTACGGAATTTTCTGTTGGGAGGTTACAAAGTAATTACATCTTTGCTGAATTTTTCAGCAGAAACTTTACCTATGTTTCTAGTTATGCGAGAGAACATGTACTCATCCCTAGTCATAGAATGTGGCGCATGGTTAGAGCAGAGTCCATATTATAATTCCCTCTCAGTTCTTGCAAGAACAGTTAACTAATTGGGTGGTTCATATCTCCACAGTTGGAGCTAAATGACGCTACAGCTAATTTCTAGATGGAAATCAGGCACTGCAAACGAAATGTTCACATAAATTACTCCTCTGTGTCGTACAGAACGTTAAGCGCTCCATTCTGCACTTGACGCCAGTTCAGAGAAGAGTTCCCGAAAATTTCTGTCTTCTCTTACTCATAGCCAAACTGTCTCCCCACCTGGGGTCTTTCGTTCTTCACGTCACGGCTTTTTTCGACCGATAGGAGCGTTCCTCTTATTTTGTGGAAACTCTCTCTACGAATCGCATGGTCCCTCCCATTAAGTTGCATCGAAACTTCAGCTCTTTTTCCTTCCTAGCGCGCTTCCGCCAATCGGATGTTTTGTGCCCATTCCAGACTCCTAAATGCGTACATCGACTCTCTCACGTATGTGCCACTCGCTGGACACACGATCGAAAATGCGTCACTGGTCTTGTTTTGTGTCCATTTGGAATTCCGAAAGGCAGTTTATTTAAAGCTTTCTTTCCTGTCTTCCGTTATACTCTTTCTCCCTGTCTGAGTCACCTGGTCGGTCGTTGATTTTCCACTTGGGACACGCCTTTAAGTGGTTTCCTTGGTACCCCCTGTAGTGCGACCTTGCCTTTGCACTCGCCCTCTGAATTGCAAACTAAAACGCCTCTCGCTGCTTGTTTCACATTCTGTGTTAATTACCGCTGATTGAGTGTCATCCATTTTTGCATTAGAAACTACTAGGCAAATTTGTTCATTACTGCCGAATTAAGTTAGGTGTCATAGTCACCTTCCCGTTGTGATGTATAAAGCTCTCATGTAAGGTTCAAATCTGACCATTTATTCTGCCACCTAACAACAGAATTACTAAATTTTGATCATGTAAATTGTTTGTCTTTATACATCGTAACTTTGTAAAGTAATAAGCGGCACTGCTGAAGCAGTGATCCGCTGGCACTGAAAGAGGTGCTGTATGAGACAAGCTTAATGTTATCGATCATGCTGTGTAGCACTTGCAGTTATGCAATCTGGTTGTATAAACAGGTGGATTATGAGTCACAGTAATGTGCTGCCACCTCGTGGTGGAAATGGCGAACAGCATTTTCTAAATTATACCAAGAAATAAATACATTATGTTCTGTTTATTTGGTTAAAACGGTTAGTGTGCTAAAACGACTGTAAAATTTATGTACTGTGTATCATAAACAGTCATTGCTTTAGACATAACTAATAACTGTTAACGGAAATCCTGCATATTAATCTTAGTGACAGTATTCCATCCTTTTTGAGAAGGGACAGCTCTCGAATAAAAATTATCTAAGCAGTCAGTAATAGTTGAGCACAGTGTAAGTGTCTGGTGTTAGCGTGGATAAAATCGAGGACTGGTAAAGTTAGCCTCGGATGACTATAGAATGATGCTACTATTATATAAAAAGTGCAGTAAACTGTGTTTTACCGAAGTAGAGGTTTGCTTTGACATATTGTGGATCATGGGGATCTGCAAGCTACATGAGACATATTGCTGGCTATATGTATAAGTGAAGTTATTGTAGCATTCAAGTCCACGTATAGTAAGCTTTTACTTAATGTTTCAGGAGCATTTGTTAAAGAGGCTTGGGCATAGCTCATCATCATGCGAAATGTAACAGTCTTTTTTGGTCTGTGCTACAACATGTAACAGTATTATTTCGTCTGTGCTAGAAGGTAAAGTCGACTTCAAGTGGGGAAGCTATATTAGCAAAAGGTTTAAAAGCCGTGAAGTAATTGTGACTGCAACTTGAGTAATAATATATTGGTTGTGCATAAAGCAAATGCTTATGTAATGTGTTTATTTATGTATTTAAAAATCAACATCCTTATAGTTTCAATGTTTTAACTAAAGATTTTTACAGTGATTAAAGCTGGTATTTATTTGACTACAAAACCTTTCTGCGACTTACACTGAGATTTCATATATAAATTATAAACAAACCAAATTTCTTAATCGATCCTGAGTGTCGCTGTTACCGTTGAAAAGAAGACACCACAAAGTAAAGTGAAACTTCTACTTTTTTCTTTCAGAAAACTGTGGTGATTGTGTACTTGGCAAATCGAAACCAGTGGCATGTCACGAAATCTGAGCTTGTGTTAGTTAAAATCAATATTATAGATAGTAAATGAGGACCATTACGTAATTTATGATCACATATTCCTAAATTACTTATACTCTTTCATACCTTGTCTGAAATATTTCTGTAATATTAACGTTAAAAATGTTACCACCAAGCAGATAAGTCTCTTCAATACTTATTAGATTACTCATTAAAAGCTTTTTAAGTCACTTTTGATCACAAGTGCAGCGCTGTCTAAAGTAGTTACATATGCGTGATTACAGGCACATTAATATTAGACATTCCTACGAATTTAAGTGTTTTGTGTTGAACTGACATTCTGTAGAATCGTCACCTCAAAGGCAGTAAACATTAAAATTATTAGACTTCCTCTACGATCATTTGCTTGTTTACCATAATTTAAACTCATTCGTGTGGTAGACTCCGAACTCTCAGAGACAAAAGAGAGTTATGACCCATCACATAGCTGAGTATCTACTGCACGCGATCGTCTCCCGTAATTTACGAGTCTGATTGCCATACAGGTTAATAAAGCAATTATTACATCCTAATTAGGATAAAATAAATTGAACCGAATGGGGACATTGCACACCCATCATCAGTATAAAGCAAAAAACGTTAAAGATAAATAAATTGCATGTGATTAGTTAATTATCACGATATATCATGCGATTACGATTATTGTAGGTTGAATTTTCTGTCCCATTACATCTGAAAGCCTTCGTTTCTTCTTTTTTGCCTGCGATATTTCATTAGCAGTCTCACGAATTAGGAGGCTTATTTTGTAGGATAATCCTATAAATTTATGAGTTTTGTGACAAGCTGGCTATTACCTCTTAAATGAAAATATGATTAAGTTTATTGTCTTATTGCACATCCATAACGACCTTTCCAGGTAGTATTTGTGGAAGGGACATATCTCCATTTTTTTGGAAGTATGTCCAGTGCGCACCTGAAAGCTCTTTGATTTCCAAATGCAGTTAAAATACTATAAGACGTAGATACTAGAACTTTGCAACATTATATAAAGTAACAAAAAAAATGGTTCAAATGGCTCTAAGCACAATGGGACTTTACATCTGAGATTACCAGTCCCCGAGGCTTAGAACTACTTGAATCTAACTAACCTAAGGACATCACACACATGCCTACCCGAGGCAGGATACGAACCTACGACTGTAGCAGCAGCGCGGTTCCGGACTGAAGCGCCTAGAACCGCTCGGCCACAGATTCCAGTTAATGTCACAAAAGTGCTCTGAACAAAAAAATTTGTACGTTTTTATATAGGCTCCATTCGTTACTAATAAAATGTCTGTCTCAACCCATGTGGGTCTTTCACATAATTCCACAGAGAAACTCCAGAGGGGCTACACCCAGAGATCGCGGAGGCCACTTGGTTGGCCCATCACATCCTACATATCGCTGAGGACATATTAGATTCAGGAACGTGTAAACTCCAGTGCGATGATGGATTATCCTGTTGGAAGATAACATCTGGTTGAAGTGAAAGAAGCTGAGGGATAGAAAATTTTTCAAGAATGTCCAAAAATACTGTTCCTGTTACTGTTTGCTTGATGAAGTAAAATGGTCCAACCACTCTGTCTTTCATCAGACTACGCCACACAGTGATATTTTCGCTGCCTGAGACACGGTCCCGAAAAATATGAGGGTTGCTGAATCCAACATGTGAATGTTGTGCCGTGTGTGGAAGAGAAAACGATGTTTCCTAGATAGTTTGGATTTTGTCCGATCAGGTACATCTTTTTAGCAAATTCATGGCGAATATTCAAGTCGTTTTGTTTCAATGTTTGCACAATTTGAACTTTGCATGCGAGCAAACGAATTTGCTCATGTAGCACCATGTTAAATGCTGATCGAGGGACGTTTAGCTCCCATGATGCTCGGCGAACGGACTTTAATGGGCATCTTTGGAAGATGTACCTGATCTCCTCTTCCACTGCATCAGATGTGTGTTTCCTGTTGGAACCTGACAATCTGTCTGCAGCTTCATTGGCTAGAAACTTGTCATACCAAACCACAATCGTCTTAACGTTTGGTTGCTCTCGTAGAAATTCAACTTACGAATTTCTTTGGACAGCAGTTGGTGATTTCGTTTCCGTATTCCACATTTAGCATTTGGCTTCCTCTTGAGATATATTCATTTCTGATGCTTGTGTAGCACCTGGAAAAGGAGGCATTGCTTTGAAAAAAAACCACAGAAAACTTTTTGAGTTGCTTTACATGATACTGCATACTACAAATAACTGTATATTATACATTTTCTAAAAATTGCATGTGAAAATCAGAGGAGTTTCAAGTGGACTCCCTTTATTTGGGATCTTCTCACGATGAATCTATAGAACAATAACTTGATCTATAATCTAGTGTGAGGCTTAGTAAGGTCGTTTGTTATTTGTGACTGTTCTCTGTTTTGAAATGAATGTGCTTCTGCTAATCGGTGTATGGGACTGCGTATTTACAGTAGCGCTGATGATGAAGCTGATGTGTCCTCTTTCACTTTTTGAGCTATCTTTGACAGGTTTGATGAAACCTGCCACGATTTAATTTCCTGTCCCAATTTCTTCATCTCTGATTGTGAGAAGTATTTACGCCCACGTCCTCAATAATTTATTTGGTATATCACCATCTCTCTCTTTTCTCTGTCTCTCTTTCTATCTCCCGCCCCCCTCTCCCCTCTCCCCACTCCAGCCAAGAATTTTTATCCTGCACAGCTTCCTGACTAAAATTCTAAAAAGACATATTGTATCATCATCACATCTCAGATGCTTTATTATCTTCCTTTCCGGGTTTCTCACAGTCCATGATTCGCTTCCATATAATGCTGCAAGCCAGACGAGCTCTCTCAGAACTTTTTTTGTGAAATTAAGGCCTGTGTTTGATATAAGCAGAGTCGTTTTCGGAAGGAACGTTCTCGTTTCCCGTGCTGGTCTGCTACTTATACCACTCTTGCTTCATCCATCACGAATTATTTTACTTCCGTGGTAGCAGAACGCCTTTACTTCGTCTGCTCTGTGGTCTCCAAGCTTGATGTAAAGTTTCTCGCTAATTTTATTTCGTCTGGTCAATACTTTTCTTTTCCTTTCGGTTATTCTCATTCCGTACCCTAAGTTCATTCCTTTCAAGAGATCCAGTATTTGTTTCACCAAACGAGGTAGTGCGCTGGTTACCATATCGGACTCTCATTTGGGAGAAAGATTTTTTAAATCGATTTAAATCCTTTTCCTTTCATACGGATTTAGGTTTTCAGTGATTTCCCTAACTACAGCTGTAATTTTTCCTGAAGATATGAGCTGTGCTGTTTGGTAAAATGATGATGGCATCCTCATGGGTAAACTATTCAGGAGGTAAAATAGTCCCCTATTCGGATCTTTGGGTGGAGACTACTCAGGAGGATGTCGTCATCACGAGATACAAAATTTGCGTTCTAGGGATCGGAGCATAGAATGTCAGATCCCTTAATCGGGCAGGTAGGTTAGAAAATTTAAAAAGGAAATGGACTGACTCAAGTTAGAAGGCATAGATCACCAATTTATTACTGGAGGGAAATATAGGGGGTAAAATCGTAGAGGGAGTCGGAAAGATGAATACAGCAAGCAGATTCAGAAGAATATAAGTTGTAATAATTATTCGTAGTTGAAGAGGCTCGCACAGGGTAGAGTAGCAAGGAGAGCTGCATCAAACCAGTCTTCGGACTGAAGACCACAACAACAACAACGACAACATGATTTCCCTAAATCGCTCCAGCCTAATTCCGGAATAGTTCCTGTGAAAGGACACGACTGATTTTCTACCACATCCTTGATACAATCCGGGTTTGTATTCCGTTTCTAACGACCTCGATGTCGACGGGACGTTGAGCCTTAATCGTCGTTTCTTTCTGTATTTCTTTTCACCTTCTCAGACCATAGCAATATCGTCCGCAAATCTTTTCATTCATACCCTTCTACCCAAAATTTTAATCCAGCTTCTGAATCTTTCATTCTTACCCTTCATTGTTTTTTTTTAAATATTGAAGTTGAACAAGGAAGTCTATCTCCTACCTTACATCCTATTTTGAGTACCTCTCTATATATCTTTCACTGTTATTGTTCCTTCTTTGTTACTGTACATATTATATATTTTCTCTGTAGCTTATCCCATCATGAACCATAGACCTTGCGTTGGTGGGGAGGTTTGCGTGCCTCAGCGACACAGACCGCCGTACCGTAGGTAGCTACCACAATGGAGGGGTATCTGTTGAGAGGCCAGAGAAACGTGTGACTCCTGAAGAGGGGCAGCAGCCTCTTCAGTAGTTGCAGGGCAACAGACTAGATGATTGCCTGATCTGGTCTTGTAACAGCAGCCAAAACGGCCTTGCTGTGCAGGTGCTGCATACAGCTGAAAGCAAGAGGAAACTAAAGCCGTAATTTTCCCCGATGGCATGCAGCTTTACTGTATGGTTAAATGAGTATGGCGTCCTCTTGGGTAAAATATTCCGGAGGTAAAATAGTCCCCCATTCGGATCTCCGAGCGGGTAATACTCAGGAGGACGTCATTATGAGGAGAAAGAAAACTGGCGTTCTACGAATCGGAGCTTGGAATGTCAGCTCCCTTAATAAGGCAGGTAGGTTAGAAAATTTGAGAAGGGAACTGGATAGGTTACAGTTAGATATAGCGGGAATTAGGGCGGTGGCAGGAGGAACAAGACTTCTGTTCAGGTGAATACAGGGTTATAAATTAAAAATCTAATAATTGTAATGCAGGAGTAGGCTTAATAATGAATAAAAAATGGGAAAGCGGATAAGCTACTACGAACAGTATTGTGAACACATTATTGTAGCCAAGATGTCACGAAGACCACGTCTACCACAGTAGTACAAGTTTATATACCAACTAGCTCCCCAGATGCTGAAGAGGTTGAAGAAATGTATGATGCGATAAAAGAAATTCACATACTTAAGGAAGACGAAAACTTAATAGTCACGGGGGCTGGAAGTCGTTAGTAGGAAAAGGAAGAGAAGGAAAAGTATTTGGTAGATATGGACTGGTCCGCAGCTCGTGGTCGTGCGATAGCGTTCTCGCTTCCCGCGCCCGGGTTCCCGGGTTCGATTCCCGCGGGGTCAGGGATTTTCTCTGCCTCATAATGACTGGGCTGGGTGTTGTGTGCTGTCCTTAGGTTAGTTAGGTTTAAGTAGTTCTAAGTTCTAGGGGACTGATGACCATAGATGTTAAGTCCCATAGTACCATAGAGCCATTTGAACCTTTTTTTTTTTTTTGAGCCATTTAGATATGGACTGGGGGGAGGGGGGGGTAAGGGATGAAAGAGGAAGTCGCTTGGTAGAAATTTGCACAGAGCATAACTTAATCATATCCAATCCTTGGTTTAAGAGTCATGAATGAAGGTTGTGTATGTGGAGGAGGCCTGGAGACACTGGAAGGTTTCAGAGAGATTATATAGTTGTAAGACAGAAATTTAGGAATCAGGTTTTAAATTGTAAGACATGGGGGCAGATGTGGACTGTCACCACAATTTATTATTTATGAACTATAGATTAAAACTGAAGAAACTGGAAAAAGGTAGGAATTTAGGCAGATGGGACTTGGATAATCTGAAAGAACCAGAGGTTGTAGTAGGGAGTTTAAGAGAGAGCATTAGGAAACGATTGACAAGAACAGGGGAAAGAAAGAGAGTAGGTTAATAATAGGCAGCTTTGAGAGATGAAATAGTGAAGGCAACAGAGTATCAAGAAGATAAAATGGCGAGGGATAGTAGAAATCCTTGGTAACAGAAGAAATTTTGAATTTAATTGATGAAAGGCGAAAATATAAAAATGCAATAAATGAAGCAGGCGAAAAGGAAAACAAACGTCTCAAAAATGATATCGACAGGTAGCGCAAAATGGATTAGCAGGGACGGCTAGAGGCAATGCGTAAGGATGTAGAAGCATATATCACTGGGGTAAGATAGATACTCCTACAGGTAAATTAAAGAGACTTTTGGAGAAAAGAAAACCACCTGTGTGAATATCAAGAGCTCAGATGGAAAACCAGTCCTAAGCAAACAAGGGAAAGTAGAAAGGTGGAAAGAACATGTAGATGGTCTATACAAGGGTGATGTACTTGAGGGCAATGTTATGGAAATGGAAGAGGACGTAGATGAAGACGAAATGGGAGATATGATACTGCGTGAAGAGTTTGACAGTCCACTGAAAGATCTAAGTCGAAACAAGGCCCCGGGAATGGACAACATTCCATTATAACTACTGACGGCCTTGGGAGAGCCAGTCATAACAAAACTGTACCATCTGGTGAGCAAGATGTATGAGACAGGTGAAATACCCTCAGACTTCAAGAAGAACATAATAATTCCAATTCCAAAGGAAGCAGGTGCTGACAGATGTGAAAATTACCGAACTATCAGTTTAATAAGACACAGCTGCAAAATACTAACGCGATCTCTTTACAGACGAATGGAAAAACTGGTAGAAGCTGACCTCGGGGAAGATCAGTTTGGATTCCGTAGAAATTTTGGAACACTTGAGGCAGTACTGACCCTACGACTTATCTTAGAAGATAGATAGATTAAGGAAAGGAAAACCTGTGTTTCTAACATTTAGACTTAGACATAGCTTTTGAGAATGTTGACTGAATATTCTAATTCTAAAGATGGCAGGGATAAAATACAGGGAGCGAAGGCTATTTACAATTTGTACAGAAACCAGATAGCAATGATAAGAGTAGAGGGGCATGAAAGGCAACCAGTGGTTGAGAAGAGAGTGAGACAGGATTGTAACTTATCACCGATGTTATTCAATCTGTATATTGAGCAAGCAATATGGGAAATAAATGAAAAATCCATATATAAGAAATAAAAACTTTGACATTTGCCGATGGCACTGCAATTCTGTCAGAGACAGCAAAGGATCTGGAAGAGCAGCTGAACGGAATGGACAGTGTCTTGAAAGAAGGATACAACATGAACGTCAACAAGAGCAAAACGAGAATAATGGAATGTATTCGAATTAAATTAGGTAATGCTGAGTGAATTAGATTAGGAAATGATACACTTAATGTAGTAGAAGAGTTTTGTTATTTGGGGAGTAAAATAACTGATGATCGTCGAAATAGAGAGGATATATATAATGTAGACTTGCAATGGCAAGAAAAGCGTTTCTGAATACGAGAAATTGGATAACATCGGGTATAGATTTAAGTGTCAAGGAATTTTTTCTGGAAGTATTTGTATGGAGTGTAGCTATGTATGGCAGTGAAACATGGACAATAGATAGTTAAGACAAGAAGAGAATAGAAGCTTTAGAAATGCGGTGCTACAGAAGAATGCTGAAGATGATGTGGGTAGATCACCTAACTAAAGAGGAGGTATTGAACAGAATTGGGGAGAAGAGGAATTTGTGGCACAACTTGACTGGAAGAAGGGATGGGTTGGTAGGACCCGATCTGAGGCATCAAGGGATCACCAATTTTATTTTGGAGGGAAGCGTGGACGGTAAAAGCCGTAGAGGGAGACCAAGAGATGAATAAACTAAGCAGATTCAGAAGGATGTAGGTTACAGTAGGTACTGGGAGACGAAGAAGCTTCCACAGGATAGAGTAGCATGGAGAGCTGCATCAAACCATTCTCTGTTCTGAAGACCACAACAACAACATTTCTAAATGCTTCCAAAGACAGCGTGCTATTATTCTTTGTTTGGCTGCTGATTGACAAATACCGGTAGGCATCGTTAGGAGATTGACGAACATGCATGGGGCAGTATGTCTGTCGGATACCACTAATTCCCATGATGTCCCGCGGCCAAACTGGCAGTTTGAACATCCTAACGCAAACCGTTCAGAAATTATGAAGAATTGATTTCAGATAGTTCAATAATTGTCACCCCATATAAATATATATAACATTGGATGCACTCCTTCTTTAGGAAGTGCAGTGTAAGATGTTAGTTTAATACGTATCATCTGAACGGAGGCTCATAACTGAATCGAAATGTTATTTATTTCATTCTAAAACAGTTGTCGCTGTAGGAGACAGTAACTGAGATTGTGGTTGTTAAACTACAGTCGTAAGTTTTGGACGGCTGTATTGTTGCGAATTCAAATAGAAAAGAGACTGTTTTACTATCTCCGGCAGAAGTACTTCGTACAAAATCGGCGATATTTCGGTCGGCATCGGCGATTTTGTACGAAATTACTCGGCGACTTTCCCGATAGTTGCAGAAGAGTGCATTGTAAAAAGTTTAAAGTTCACATTGCTAGTCTTCCTACCCGCCGTAGACTGTAGTGTTTTCGGGCTACATTTTGCGTGTGCAAAAGTTATCTTCATCTTATCGGCCATCTCTTCTTGTGTCTTTGAAGCTCTCACTTTGCACGAGATACATACTTCATGGTTTGCAGGTAATCGAAGCTCCCATATTCTTTCCACGCGGTCCTTCCATGTATATTTTCTTCTCGAGTTTTATTCGCTTCTATTCTCTTCCTTATTTATCTAACTTTGTACATCCTTTCACGTCTCTTAGTGATATTTCTGACGCTGGAAGCATATTTCTCTGACGTTTGGTAGGCGCAAAGGTCTCACCGCCGTTCCATAAAACTTAATTTTCGTATCTTTCCGACTTAATTTTTTAAAGTTATTTTTAGAGCACCACAAATATATTGAAATTTGCATGTTCTGTATTTACATCTTGATCTTCGAGATAACTTATCTGACTTGTAATATAATTAAAAATTTTGACTTGTCATATAATACAATTATTGATCGTATATTTTCTACTCCAGAAATACCATTGCTACTGTCTCATCGGTAGAGATCTTCATATTATAATCTCAGCAGAGAAGCTCACCTTATGGATAGCGATTTGCAGTTTGTCTTCGTTGCCGTATATAATTTAAATAACTGTTCTTCATAGAATAAACAAGTGTTTGCGTATCGCATGATATTTTAAAACCAGGGTGCATTAAAAACTTCCAGTTTCTCAATAGTCGTTAATAGACATATTAAAAGTGCTGTGGACTTATATCATCTCGTCCGCCCACTGATTTACTTCGATTTTATCAATTCTTCAGCCATTTTTGGTCTTTATTGTCGACTGTTGATATGTAAGATTCCTTAAGTGTGTGATATGCCTGGTGCATCGCCTTTCTTCCATTGTCCAAAATTGTAATATGCTTGTTCATTATGTCTCTATTGTCGTACCAGAAATAGAAACTGATCTTTGACCTTGGTAAACCTACTAACGTTACCAATGCCATAGTGTGTGTAGATAGCAATTCGTTTTTGAAAGAAAACGTTTTCGTGTTTAGTTATCAATTTGACTTTGGTAACGAAGATTCCATTTTCGAGCTTGTGGTCTTTTCAAGTGTATGACCGCATGCCTGCGCTAACATCAACTGATACTGTTTCGGGCATACATGAACATTTCATGCTCTAGATGACACAACATGAAATGAATAACAGTAGAAATAAAAATGTTGACATGCACGTATTCACGAAGTCTTCCATCTGAAAATAATCGTATTGTCAAAATTGCAGACGTGGTGTCAGTCAAAGGCGAACACGTTGAATAGCTGTACTTCGAAACTTTTGAAGCATACTCAAGAAAACGTAATAATAATTCCAGTGAGTTATGTGGCATTTTTTAGAATTAGTTGAATAGGATGATTACATAGTCACTATATTATAATAACGAACAAAATAGAGTTTAAAAAAGCTAGTACAGCACTTGCCTCGAAAGGCAAAGGTCCCGAGTCCGAGTCTCGGTCTGGCACGAAGTGTTAACCTGCCAGGAAGTTTCGTTACAATTTTTTTCACTCACAGCTTGATTTTTAAGTTTTCCCTGATTAAATAAGTCTTAGTGTGAGTTCTACCATGACCAATACATCTTATATCATTTTTATGCAATACATTTCCACAGTTATTTCACTTACGACAATAGTAGGTCACGTGTTAAGAACGAAATATTAATTCTGATTGAGAATCCTTTGGTTATTGCATAAAGACAAGCTCATATTTCAATAAACGTATATAATATTATTTGAGCACTGACAACGACAACATCTTAAAATAATTATCAACACTTTGTTTAAGAGGTTCTTAAAAAAATTAACTTTAGTATTCTCATTATTTTGTGAAATTAATGTTGAGCACTACTATTTTGGTCATTCTACAGAGGACGAACTTCTGGTGTAATAACTTGTTACTTTACCAGAAAACTGTCATCCGGCGACCAGGTGACATTTTTCGAATTGAAATGTAATCCCTCTCAGTAATTATGTCTCTGCCATTGGGGCCGAGAAGTGCAAGCTGTGCTTATCTCACAAGTTAGTAAGCATTATTATTCCTTTCCTTCGAATATGGGAAAACTTCACATTAAAACCCTAATTTTCAGTTTTTACTGACAAGGGAACCTCCCCATCGCACCCCCCTCAGATTTAGTTATAAGTTGGCACAGTGGATAGGCCTTGAAAAACTGAACATAGATCAATCGAGAAAACAGGAAGAATTTGTGTGGAACTATGAAAAAAATTAGTAAAATACACAAACAGAGTAGTCCATGTGCATGATAAGCAACATCAAGGTGAGTGTTAGTTCTAGAGCGCCGTGGTCCCGTGGTTAGCGTGAGTAACTGCAGAACGAGAGGTCCTTGGTTCAAGTCTTCTCTCCACTGAAAATTTTACTTTCTTTATTTTCGCAAAGTTATGATTCGTCCGTTCGTTCATTGACGTCTCTGTTCACTGTAATAAGTTTAGTGTCTGTTTTGCGACCGCACCGCAAAACCGTGCGATTAGTAGACGAAAAGACGTGCCTCTCCAATGGGAACAGAAAACATTTGTCGCAAGGTCATAGGTCAACCGATTCCTCCACAGGAAAACACGTCTGATATATTCTATAAGACACTGGTGACGACATGTGCGTCACATGACAGGAATACGTTGTCGACCCACCTAACTTGTACACTTAGCGAATGGGTAAAAAGATTCTTCTATCTTGCCCGATTTAGGTTTTCTTGTGGATGTGATAATCACTCCCAAAAAAGTGATGAAAACATAAGTGTTTGTCACATAAAATGAAAATAAAAAAATAAACTTTTCACTCGAGGGAAGACTTGAACCTGGGACCTCTCGTTCCGTAGCTGCTCTCGCTAACCACGGGACCACGGCGCTCCTTGACTCGCGTTCGCCTTGATGTTCCATATCTTTGCATGGACTACTCAGTTTGTATATTTTACTAATTTCTTTCATAGTTCCACACAACTTCTTCCTGTTTTCTCGATTGATCTGTGTTCAGTTTTTCAAGGCCTATCCACTGTGCCAACTTATAACTAAATCTGAGGGGGGTGCGATGGGGAGGTTCCCTTGTGAGTAAATAAATGTTGGTGTAGTATTAGGTAAAACTTCAGAAAAACATGTGCAAGAAAGAAACGAAATTCTGGAGGAAGTTCAATTCCCTACGGCAGCTTTTTATATTACTCTTCCTTTCCTTCCGTTTGCCGCTAGAAAGGTACTCTCGGCCTGTGGCTTCCGAAGCGCTGCAGCTGAAATCTTGGGTCTGCATTACGTTTAACGATTTGTTGTTCTGTGGCCTAGTAAAGGTTTTATTAACACCGGGTATTGACTTATTTATGGGCTAGTAAATTATCTAGGTGGATCACTCCTAAGTTTATAAAGCATTTCTTGTGATCGAGATACTGATGGTTATCTGTGTACATTTTGGGAATTAACAGCGCTGTTCAGCCTACTCTTTTGAAGACAGTTGTATTGAGAACCGATTGGGTGCTGTCAGTTTCAATTTACAGATTTTTACTATATGGACAGTAAAACATCCTATCACAAACAACGTAATAATACTTATCTTAAACAATAAGGACGTTTGTAGAACTCTTTACTTAAAAAAAAATTTCGAACATTTCTTAGATGCCTTGCACGAAAAAAGAAATGATATTCTACAAGTAATAACCTTACAGAAAGGAGGGGAGCGGAAAAGATTAGAACGAAGTCGAGCTGTATCACTTAATGGCTGCTTAAAATAAATCTCAGTGCCATCGAACGATGTTTCAGCTTCGTTGCAGCGACATTTCTTGGGGAATGTACTAATGAATTAGTCTAAGCACTGGTGCAGGCCGCTTAATACACAACCGAATGATGCGATAGTACAACCAGGTGGATTCTAATGAGGCTCTCAACGGCGAAAAAAGGCTACGTATTTGCATCAAACAGATAATGTTCAAAAGCTGAACACTCTTATGCACTACTCGAGAAAATGATGACTGTAGTGGCTACCACATGCTACTAGAAACAAATAGAACTCTTTCTGTCGCCTATATTCTGCTGCAAGTATCGTCGCAATTAAGTTTGTGGCAGTATCGAGGTCTTGTGAATCGTAACGTCTCTTACTTGGTTATATCTTATATACTACTGGCCATTAAAATTGCTACACCACGAAGATGACGTGCTACAGACGCGAAATTTAACCGACAGGAAGAAGATGCTGTGATATGCAAATAATTAGCTTTTCAGAGAATTCACAAAAGGTTGGCGCCGGTGGCTACACCTACAACGTGCTGACATGAGGAAAGTTTCCAACCGATTTCTCATACACAAACAGCAGTTGACCGGCGTTGCCTGGTGAAACATTCTTGTAATGCCTCGTGTAAGGAGGAGAAATGCGTACCATCACGTTTCCGTTTTCGATAAAGGTCGGATTGTAGAGTATAGCGATTGCGGTTTATCGTATCGCGACATTGCTGCTCGCGTTGGTCGAGATCCAATGACTGTTATCAGAATATGGTATCGGTGGGTTCAGGAGGGTAATACGGAACGCCGTGCTGGATCCCAACGGCCTCGTATCACTAGCAGTCGAGATGACAGGCATCTTATCCGCATGGCTGTAACGGATCGTGCAGTCACTTCTCGATCCCTGAGTCAACAGATGGGGACGTTTGCAAGACAACAACCATCTGCACGAAAAGTTCGACGACGTTTGCAGCAGCATGGACTATCAGCTCGGAGACCATGGCTGCGGTTACCCTTGCCGCTGCATCACAGACAGGAGCGCCTGCGATGGTGTACTCAACGACGAACCTGGGTGCACGAATGGCAAAAAGTCATGATGGTCGCATCCGTGTTTGGCGGTGAACGCACATTGTAAGCGTGTATTTGTCATCGCCATGCTGGCGTATCTCCCGGCGTGATGGTATGGGCTGCCATTGGTTACACGTCTCGGTCACCTGTTGTTCGCATTGACGGCACTTTGAACAGTGGACGTTACATTTCAGATGTGTTACGACCCGTGGCTTTACCTTTCATTTGATCCCTGCGAAATCCTACATTTCAGCAGGATAATGCACGACCGCAGATCTCTCACCAATTGAAAACGTCTGGTCAATGGTGGCCGAGTAACTGGCTCGTCACAATACGCCAGTCACTACTCTTGATGAGCTGTGGTATCGTGTTGAAGCTGCATGGGCAGCTGTACCTGTACACGCCATCCAAGCTATGTTTGACTCAATGCCCAGGCGTATGAAGGCCGTTATTACGGCCAGAGGTGGTTGTTCTGGGTACTGATTTCTCAGGATCTGTGCACCCAAATTACGTGAAAATGTAATCACATGTCAGTTGTAGTATAATATATTTGTCCAATGAATACCCGTTTATCATCTGCATTTCTTCTTGGTGTAGCAATTCTAATGGCCAGTAGTTTATTAATGTATTTTAAGTTATGTCAGTAATAGATGTTTTGATCAGTAATTATCATATACTTTTGTAGCACGATGTGCCGAACCTTTACTGTTCTTGGGAGAAACGTTACTCATACTACTCTGAAAAACAGAAGTATTCTTTTCATATTACAGTCGGAATGATTCTTTCCCTATCGGCTATGTTTAGACAATTTCCTAAAGGAATTTTGGGCGTTGAATGCACAGGAAAAGACAGAATCATTGACCGTTAAAGAATTGCTTGGCGTATGACTGTATACTGCCGCTTTAACAGCTCCTAATCTATTGCTTAGTGTGCGAATGCACATCTCTCTTATGTACAAAGCAATGGTTGGATTGTGAATTTTGATTAACAATTCAGACAGACGAGAAAGTTTTTGATTCCGCACTTGAACCCTCTCGGATTACTACCCCTTTCAAACCGCTAAAACAGATAAAATCTTCTTTCTGGCTGTTTTTTTCCTCCCTTCACATACACCTCTGTGCAACAAATGTGGCAATATTTTTTATGATTCTGATAATTCATGGTGGGGCTCACAGAACGGAGAGATATCTGTCTCATAGCATATTTTTACAGATCATCTATAAAATGCTCACAGTAACCATGTTTCTTGTTCTTTTTCCTCCCTAAGGAAAATAATTCTGCTCGCTACCACATAGTCCATTTTCTGTAAACAGGCTTGCAATATTTTAACATAATTGGGTTTATTGGGATGGCTGTTTGATAGGCACGTTGCCTCCTGTTCCTATGGTCACTAATTAAATTGATATTTCTGTCATGACATAGCACATGTCTGTGAACGCATTTAGTGTTATAATTTACTAGGGCGTAAACTTTAGTGTAACAGCTCGCTCACAGAAAAACCCGACACTACCTTTTCCCGTGAAGCGTTCATGACACCACTTCAGATTGTCGTTGATGTATAATAAGAGACAAGTTATGTCTGTGCACTGTAACGACTCTGTGTGAGATTAGCCTGAACATCTGAGAGCATGCAATCGCAATGTATCATCATCATTAACTTCTCTTTGTCAAATGTCGCAAAGGAGAAAACTGAGTTCGAACATGTTTGGAGCAGCACACGCCACTCTTTCACTTTAACATCGTTATCAGTCGGATAACGTTCGTATTTTAGGTCATGGTCTCGGTATTCCCCAACTACAATTGGTATGTGCGGTTTATGACTATTTTACATTGGGAAATTGTGGGCAGACTGTTTTTATAACTGCATGTGTAGCCTGCAGTGAACTTATTCTAGATGGGCCTTAGTGGAGGCGATGGAGAACACTGAGATGAATTAGAAGCCAGAATTGCTGAGTGCAGCGACCTGGCTGTGTGAATGATTCTGGGAAGCAGCACTCAGTGGATTGTACATGCAGAGGGACATCTGGCTGAAGCCCTCTCCTCTTTCCACTTAGCACTGAGGTGCTGGTTTTCAAAATATTTTACCTGGGCCCATCACGACGCCAGTTGGCTGAAAGTGGGTACACGAAGCCATTTAAGAGAGAATACTGTAAACTGAGCTTTTGTGCAAACAGTGGGAAGGTCATAAAACTCCATGTATTTTCATGTTAGAATCTGAGACAATATGGACAGAGCAGCTGAGGTAAGTGTTCAGTGGAGGAAACACTATAAATCCCCCTCTCCACCCCCCCCCCCCCCCCACCCCCAGGTTCTATTGATGATAATGAGGTCCCATTAGCGAGTGCAAAAAAAAAAAAAAAAATATTTCACGGGCTCAACTGTCTGGGGAGCTTAACAGCCTTCTCTCAGGAATTGGAAATGGTCAACCTGGAAAGATTAGATCTCTCCGTAAATGAGGCACTGTGGTCATGATTACTGTGAGAACGATGCCTCCCTAGTCTAAAATCTTTTTTCATGCAAGAGAGATTTGGAGTCGCTGATTGGTTCCTCTCAGGATTCGCAAAGTGGAGGTTTGCTCTCCCAGTGTGAGAACGCTAATGCTGTGTCTGGATTGGTTACCAGGCCAACAGAACAGTCAAGAGGTGAGGTTCAATGAGTAGAGGATGGTTCTATTGGTTTGTGCAATGTGGGGGTGCTGGTTTCGTTTCAGCTCTTGTACCGAGTGTCTGATTCTTTGCTTCTTCGTCTTCTGGTCCTCCCTTGGTCGGAGAACATCAGGTCTTTCCCAAGCAGGTGAGAAAAAAATGGTTCAAATGGCTCTGAGCACTATGGGACTTAACTTCTGAGGTTATCAGTCCCCTAGAACCTAGAAATACTTAAACCTAACTAACCTAAGGACATCACACACATCCATGCCCGAGGCAGGATTCGAACCTGCGACGGTAGCGGTCGCGCGGTTCCAGACTGTAGCGCCTAGAACCGCTCGGCCACTCCGGCCGGCAAGCAGGTGAGACTTGTGGTCTGTAAGTTGTGGTGAACTAAGAACCACTGGCAGTTTTCAACTGTACCGACGTGGAACTGCATATCATATTGGACATACCGTGTGTCATGGGGGTGAACTTATTCGTCCTGAGTCGGCCGTCTCACGTTTGACAATTCCAACACTCTCCTTCGAAACTGTGAGTCGAATTGGTTTGGCCAGACCAGCGAACGGGTGCACCTCACACTGAAATCTGCAGGGATTTCTGGGCTCTGATACGGAAGTTTAGAGCGTTCTGACAATCAGAATATTACAGCTGCCGCAGCGCACCGCTCGTCGCCGCAGCGCACCGTTTTCTGATGTCTCCTGAATCAAAGTGAAAGGATAAAATACTGCTGCACGAGCGTAGGGTTGTTAAATGATATGCACAGTTCCCTGTTCTCAGGTGAGCCATATTTTGGTCGCAGTTGATTCCATTTGAATAGAGTTGGGTTTCACAGTGGATTCATGCAAACGTAATCAAACTCGCTTGTAAAAGGGATTAATTGACGGGAAAATTTGTACAACTTCCATTCCAATGCATGTTTTGCCAATCAAACACCAGCCCTTTTCTGATTTGTGTTTGTTATTTTTATGTAATATTTATCAGCTAGTTTAGTTACAAAGGATTAATAAAACTTCTCTTTATTTTGTGAACTTAAATACGCTACTGTTTAATTGTGGTGGTACATGGGTACACCAGGAATTTAAGGTTCAATCTTATGAAATTAATTATTTTGATTATTAATTTGAGTTTTGAAAATGACCATAGGCATAGGCAACAAAAATACCATGACTAAATTGACTAATTCATATATAAAAATTAAGGATATAGTTCACAATTCGAAGGCCATTGAGAAGATAATACTTTTCTTTATGCAAAAAAAAAATAACATTTAGCACCACTGAGACACATATTTATGATTAAGGTAAGCGACGACTTCAAGCATTTCACATTACTTGAATATATCCAGGTCAAATATTAGCGGTGTGGCCGGCCGGAGTGGCCGAGCGTTAAAGGCGCTACAGTCTGGAACCGCACGACCGCTACGGTCGCAGGATCGAATCCTGCCTCGGGCATGGATGTGTGTGATGTCCTTAGGTTAGTTAGGTTTAAGTAGTTCTAAGTTCTAGGGGACTTATGACCACAGCAGTTGAGTCCCATAGTGCTCAGAGCCATTTGAACCATTTTATTAGCGGTGTTATTATGGTAGCACTAAATCCAATAATTACTTCGACGGCAAGCTCTGAATTCTAAGACGTAGTGTGCGAACTAGTGATCTACAGTTAACCTGAATGTCTAACCATAAGTGCCAGAAAGTGCCGACTAAAGACCCTCCTTCGTTTTCCTTCCAGCAACGACATGTCAGCTACGAAGATCACTAGCAAGCAGTGCAAAGAACTTCCCGATACTGCATTCAGATCAGACTATTGTTAACAGATGTTCCAGTTATGAGAAGAAGTAACAGAATTCTCTAGGTGGGGGGAAAAAGGCGACAGTTCTGTTGCATGATTTCGAAATTACAAAGGGTGACCAAAAAGTTTCCGTCTGAGGACGTTGCTGCAGCATATGTGCACCGTAGCGCCAGTCAGATGCGTGTATGTAAGCACCGACATACTGCCAAGGGATTAGTGTGGCATTCTTGTCTTTCCAACAAGCGTGCGGTACATGCGGAAACGCGAAATATGGCGGTGTTATTTCCAAATGCTACAGAAGAATGCTGAAGATTAGATGGGTAGATCACATAACTAACGAGGAGGTATTGAACAGAATTGGGGAGAAGAGAAATTTGTGGCACAACTTGACTAGAAGAAGGAATCGGTTGGTAGGACATGTTATGAAGCATCAAGGGATCACCAATTTAGTATTGGAGGGCAGCGTGAAGGATAAAAATCGTAGAGGGAGACCAAGAGATGAATACACTAAGCAGATTCAGAAGGATGTAGGCTGCAGTAGATACTGGGAGACGAAAAAGCTTGCACAGGATAGAGAAGCATGGAGAGCTGCATCAGACCAGTATCTGGACTGTAGACCGCAACAACAACATTTCTAAATGCAGCGTGCTATTATTCTTTGTTTGGCTGCTGAACACCGGTAGGCATCCATAGGAGAATGAAAAACGTGCATGGGGCAGCATGTCTGTCGGATACCATCGCTGGGGAACGGTGTGCCAGGTTCCTCGCTGCTTCTTCATGATAACGCACGTCTCTGTACTGCAAATGACGTAATGCAGAAGTTACGCCAACTCAAGTGGGAGAAATTCGAGCACCCGCGCTATAGCCCTGATCTCTCCCCAAGCGATTATCATACGTTCGGTTCCTTGAAAAAGGCCTTCAGGAGTCGATGATAAGTGTCGGATGAGGATATGAGAAAGGTAGTTACGGACTTCTTCGGGGATAGCAGGGAACGATGTTTTATCAAAGGGGGATCTTCAGTGTGGTTCATAGGTGGGATGAGTGCCTCAATGCTCACGGCGATTTAGCCTGATTGGCGTACCGATTGTGGACTGTTCGGTCTTCGAACTTAAACTCTCTGATCGCTCCTTAAATAATGTGATCCTGACATTGACAAGTAGATCATACAATTAATTATGCTTTATTTCTCTTATACTTAATTCATATATTCTCCTGTCACACAAATCAACACCAGAACATGAAGTATAAACCTATAAATCAGTTACGTATTATCCAAACATTTAAACAAGTGTAATTAGTAAAAAAAACCTGTCGTAAATAATGCAGACGACTCTTGAACCAAGCTGACATCGTATGCTCAGACGTGTCATCACTGATGACAAAAAAATTATATGGGAACAGCAAATACTGATTAAGTATAAAGGCACTTACATTTCAACCTAAACCGAAATTTTTTGCTAACTGGTATATGAAAGAATGCATTGCTACCAGCATTTATGTTGCCACACAGTGTCATAGTGAAGTGTACTGCAATTTTGAAACTGTAGTTCTTTCAATGGGACATGAAATATCGAAGATTATCTGTAGTACATGTGATCTCTTTAGAAACAGAGTTGATTGTACAATGATTTTTGGGAATACCGTTGTATATATATGTTACTTTCATGCAGGACGTACACAGCAAAGATACAAAGCAGACGAAATATTTCTGGAGCACTACAGGGCGTTCGAAAATTCCCACTACTAACTTCTGGGACTTGTAGAGGGGAGTGAATACATAATATTTTGAATAGAAACCCTCGTCCATAAATGTCATCCGAAGACGCTACAGAGCGTCAAAGATATAGGAACCGACGCCTGTAATGTATGCATGTGTTGGTTGATGATGTTACAAACTTTCAAGGATGATGGATAAATGTATCGATTTGAGATAACAGTCCCTATACCGGTAAAATTACAAGCGAAAATCATTCTGACACCTCTGAAAGTGGAATGCATGTACCGGTACTGTTGCTGCTAATATGGGCTCTAAAATGCATACCTGAGGAGCTATGACCACTTGTTCATCTTCATTAGTGTGAAACACATCTCCTCTCACGAACAAGTGTCCATAGCTTGAAAGGTGGCTACACTGAGCCACAGCGCCAGAGATCGCGCTAGAGAGTATTGTTCCGCCGCCTCCACTGGCAGTGTTTATTGAGAACTCGTAGTAGTCAGTGATTATTGAGAACTCGTAGTAGTCAGTGCTTGGGGAGAGCTCGTGGTAGTCAGTGCTTGTTAAGAACTCGTAGCAGAGAGTGTTTGTTGAGATGTGCTAGTAGGGAGTGCTTGCTGAGATGTGATACTGAAAAGTTCTTGTTGGGATGTGGTAATAGCGAGTCGGTGTGGAGATATATTGTAATGATTAGAGTGATTTTGGTCAATATATGAAGGTAAAAGAAAAAAAAAACTTTTCCTTTTCTTTTTACTATCTCAATGTCTTAAATAATGCAGCATTACAGGTTCAGTCAACAAAGCATCTGGCTTGTGTTCTGGGATTAGAGTGTAATTCTGGTTTTCTTGAGTAATTATGGTATTTCTATTTTCTTTAATTAATTCAGTATAAATGATATTTAAAATTTCTTGTGTTATTGAAGAAGAACCGTGCCAGATGCGTACGTTGAGTCATACTTCCACACACAGAACAGTTACACTTGTGCTTTAGTGTCGTAGGTTTTGTAGTTGCTGGGGACTTAATTAATTAATTGTGTTAATGAAAATTTCCATTTCATTCTTTGTTGTTGTTCTATGCAGTCAGATTGCGTAATAATACTAGTCAGGGCCAATCGTTTACGAGACTTCGTAACCGAACGTACAGCTACTAAAGCAAAAAATTAAAATTATTTGCATTCTATTATAATTAAGCCCCCATGCAAGCTCTCAATATATACATTTCAGAGCCTGTGTTTACTAGATTTTTTTCTTGTTTTGGGCCTACCCTACAATCTTAGCAGTAACAGTACCAGTACATGTATTCCACTGTCAGAGGTATGAGAACGGGTTTCGCATTCGACTCGTTTGTTTCGTGGTATAGAGACCCTTTCCTCCGACTGACACATTTATACTTGTCCATCATCCTTCAAAGTCTGTAACATCATCACAGCATCAATCTGTACATGCATACATTTACAGGCGTTGGCACTTGTAACTTTGACGCTCTGCAACGTCGTTGGACGGCGTTTCTGGACATGAGTTCCTATTAAAAATATTATGTACTCACTCATACTCTCAAGATCTCGAAGTTTGTATTTCCTGCTACCACTTGCGGGATGAAAACCAGAAGAAAGATTGTAAAATTAGTACTTACGTGAGATAAAAGGCATTATTCTGGGGATGTGGGCTTCTTCTAATGAAGTATAGCCAATGACACAAAGTTATTAACCAGAAATAAATCAATAATACTTAGTCTGCTATTGACAGATGGAACATTTTTTCCTGATTGGTACTAAAAGTAACTGACTGCAGTTTCGCGTTCTGCTCCTACACGGACCAATGGGGCATCCTCAGAAAATGGTACCTTCGGATACGGTGTGGAGGGGCATGTTGTCGGCACACTGCTCTCCCATTCGTTGCCGGGTCTTTCGACCTTGGATCCGCTGTTAACCGTCAAGCAGCTCCTCAGTTGACCTTACTATACCGAGTGCATGCCGTACTAACCCTCCCACAAAGAGGAAAAGCCCTGGCGGTACCGGGAATCGAACCCGTGTGTCATGCGTTCTGCTAACCACTCATTATACATCTTCTCCAGCTAATGCAGAGGATTTCAGCTCGGGGCGATCGCACAGTAACCCGGATTTTTATATTTTTTCCATTTACGGTATGTGATTTCAGATCTCAACTATCAATATGCCAAATATCAATATGCAACTCTCAAAAATTCTCGAGAAAATCGACTTTGAAATTTTCAGAGCGTTTTTAATGCCCTCTGGTAAGGTCATGTTTTCGATGTCCCGCATGGCTCTGTGTTAGAAAACTACAAGGCCATGTGGGCAGTTGAGGTTCGGTACTCAGAGCCTGTAATTTTTAGAAAATGGTGCGTGTTCCACGAGTGTTTCTGAAAGACTTGAAATAGATAACGATGAAAAAATGTAATGTTCTTAATTTAAACAACCTGTTAACAATCTTTTACTGAAGATCGGTAATTACTAATACAAATTTGCTATGAAGAGTGGATTGTTGTGTGCGATGTGGGATTAGAAACAGGAAAAAGTGTTTCTTTCATAAAATTGACAGTTAGATATGTGTTAATTGGCGTATAATTCATGATTTTTTTTATTTATGTGTCGTAGGTATTAGAACTTAACAGGAAGAAATACGAAAAAATAATGACTAAGACCAGCTCTGCAGCGATTACCATTTTCGAATGCCAAAGAATTTTCCCTTTTTAATTTATTTTACGCTTTATGGAAATGCTCGAAGAACATGCACCGCCGTTTACAAGTTTGCAAAAGGCAGGAATTGGATACATACCCCCCACGTGGCATACTAACTTTCTACCATCCAGCCACGTTACCTGTCGAAAAACTGATTTTACCTTAGGGTATTAAAAGGCTCGGAAAACTTCAAAGTCTATTTCTTCCAAGAATTTTTGAAAGTTTCATTGATTGCTTTGGGACAATGTTACTTGAGTTCTGAACTTCACAGAACATAAACGTAAAAAAAATTACAAAAATCCGATTGCCGTATTGATCCATGTTAGTTACAGCGATCAGACGCAAAGACCCTCCGAGATGGCGTTCGACAGGTTTTTATAACCATATCGCTCCTGAGAAGGCACCGATCGCAAGAGGGAACGGGGCGATGCCATCCACAGTGGCGCAAATAACATGGTCATATGCCTAAGGTGCCAATGAGGAAAGTACTACGGAGTGATGAGTCCGATACATCAAGTGGTCTGTGTGAACCTGCAATATGGTTCGGATACGTGGAGAAGGGCATTTACGCCTGTGAGTTGTCGAGACAGTGAAAAGTGATAACGGTGGTACGATTGTCTTGGTCTGGGATCGTAAATTCAGTCAAGGGCCAAGTGATCGGAGGTATTTACGAAAACTGGTAGTCAGTAGCATTTTGGAAAAAGTTAGGAACTGAATCCATTCTGCATCAGCATGCTGAGCTACGGAGTGGGAAGGACTGGCAATATCGGACCCGGCGTGTTCAGCCACTGTGGGGGACGGATTGTTTCTCGTGGCCTCTGGTCGATAGCTTCATCGTTGCTTGGTCGTGGCTGCCACCTCGGAGAATCAAACACATTAAGGGTGAGGTTCTTCTAGCTAGTTTCCAAGCTACTGTGTGGAGATGGTGGCAAGTCCCATCAAACTTAACTACCGGCAAACTGATTGACCGCTGTCTAACAGAAAATTCCGTTTCTACTCCAAGCTGTTTAGCTCCACGTACAGCTCACTACGAACCAATGGCTCCTTTGAAACGATAAAATGGAGGTTATCAGCGTACTTACGAAGCTCCTGTTCCACGAGATTTTGTTGACCCCAACTGCTCAAAACCTCAACGTACGTCTGTCACAAAGTTTTCGTATGAAGTAGAACGTATGTTATGGACCACATAAGTTGTCCTAAGATTTGGCGACAGTTACCGTCTCTCATGTTGCAGGAAGAATGGGAGCCACGCCCTTAGCACATCAGAATCAATGACAAACCTTCCCCCTAGATGAAACGGTGTTATGGCATTAAATAGAAGTGGAACGGTTCCATGACAGCAAATAGAAGCCCATACGTTTTACAGTAGATAACATTGAGTTCTACAAGGTAAAATACATACCAAGAATAAGTCGTTGGTACTCATACATTAATGCACAAAATATAACTTCAGGCATAGGTGTTTGTCGTGAAGAACATGCCAACTAGCAAGTAAGATTCAAACTGAGCAAGCTGTTTACAAAAATATATGCAGCTAAGCTCCACGTTTACGATGGACGCCATCAGCGCCCTCTTTAGGCAATACATCCGCGATACAGAGGATTTGTTTGTACAGAAGACAATAAGTTATACAGGGATTTATACAAAGTAGAATACAGAATTATGAGTTAAAACATATTGCCATAAAAACATAGTGCAAGAAAATATGCACGCTACTAGCGCTAACTAGGTTGTTGAAAGGAATTACAAGCAATTTCGGATTGCTTATCTACCAATAGAATTGTTTTTTCTAGGAATATGTGTTAATGAGACCATGATATAATCAATTAAATTCAATGCCTCCTCTGTTATCCAATGTTTTCTACTGGGTCTTGTCTTTTTACTTATATGATCCTTTGCCGCCTTCAATGTTTCTTTCCTTAAAGCTACCCATTCGTTTTCTACTGTACTTATGAAACTCTTACACGAGTTTCTCTGCGTGAGTAAGGTTTCCTATTCTTTATGTGCGAGGCGTATTTAGAAAGTAAGGTCCGTTTCGGGGCGAAATAGAAATCACTGTGAAAATCTGGTGGAACTTTGCACAGATGTCTTGGGCAGTTTCTTTAGTGTGCCCGTCGATTGCTTCGTCTCTCTTTTCAGTTCAGA
Source organism: Schistocerca nitens (assembly GCF_023898315.1). Lineage (NCBI taxonomy): Eukaryota > Metazoa > Arthropoda > Insecta > Orthoptera > Acrididae > Schistocerca > Schistocerca nitens. The sequence continues at coordinate 518,642,356 of NC_064615.1, read as the reverse complement.
GCGCAGAGTGATCACGTAGAAATTTCTAAAACAGTGTCTCCCGCCAAATATATGGATCTGGTGAGACATTTCGCGTGAAAATATGCAGCCCACATAACTTTAATGTCATGCATTTCTTTCTTAGAGACAATTTTCACCCGCATTCTGCAGGGGCAAAGAAGATGCTCCTGCAGTGTTTTCGATGGGAAGTATTTCATCACCCACAATACAGCCCGTAATTGGCTCCCTCCGCTGGTCATCTCTGCTCACACGAACCACTGGCTACGAAGACACCATTTCGGCATAAAGAACGAAAGGCAGACCAGCTTAGAGAACTGGTGGAAAGCACAGGTGGCTGCTTTCTGTGACGAGGATACTGGAAAGTTTGTACAACGCCACGACAAATTTCTAAGTCGGAGCGGCTTCTGTTTAGAGAGGTAGCCGGAAGATGTGGCTAACTGGTTCGAATAAAAAAACAATTTGATTTTCACTTTGGTTTTCATTTCGCGACCGATCGGACCTTACTTTCCGAACAGCCCTCGTAGATATACACTATCTACATCGAAAGCCAGAACTTTATGACCAGTGCCCACCATAAGATTAAATACTGCCTGTTGGCGTTTTGGGAATATGACACGTGGGGAATGTATATAAGTGGGACAGAGACGAATGGCGAATCATTCTAGTGACGATACGAGCGTCAAACGGAAAATCCTCTGACATACGTGATTTTTACTAAGGGCATATTCTTATGGGCCGGAATCTCTCACTGACGGCGAAGCTGGACGGACGCAAAGTGATTGAAGGACGTTGAAACCTTGATAAGGCGTCAAAGTGTTGGACGTATAAGCCTCATCACAGAGCCGCTCTCTAATAATCCTGCGATCAGTGGCATATCTGACAGAGTACAATTCTGGTGCAGGCACAGATGTTCCAGAGCACATTGTTCAATATAGGTTCCATAGAAAATGAACCTTAAATGATCTTATGTCGACGCAGTGACATCGTCAATTACGACTACAGTAACCAGGGCATCATCGAGATTGTACAGTGCACTAATGGAATCGTGTATCCCTATCGGATGAATCACGTTTCTCGCTACACCAGGCCGTTGGTCGCATCCGGATACAGTGTCATCCAGGCAAACGTTTCCTCGAAAAATGTACTGCAAAACGGGCACAGGGCGGTGGGCGCCGCTTTATGCTATGGGGCATTCATCTGGACTTCCTTGGAACCTGTGGTAGTAATACAAGGTACCGTGACAGCTGTGTACTTCGTGAATATTACTGCGGACCACCTACATACCATTATGCTTGATGTCTTCCCCACAGCCGAAGGCATCTTTCAGCATGATAACTGTCTGTGCCACAAAGCCAGAATAATGCTACAGTGGTTTGAGAAACATGATAGTGAACTCACGTTCCAGTCTTGACGAAAAAATTGGCCTGATCTGAACTCGATGGAACACTTCTGGAACGCTATCGTGCGCCATCTACATACCCACAAATCTGCTCTCCATTTACGGGACCTGTACGTAGACATCTGGTGCCATACACCTCCCGTAACTTGCCAAGGACTTGCCAAATCCTCGAGAAGCAGAACCGCTGCTGCTCTGCGTTACAAAGGCAGACCTACATAAGCAGGTGATCATAATGTTTTGGCTCATCAGTGTACATGTACTGTATTGCACTTCGAGCAGGACCTCAAGTTTAATGTACAAGAAGAAATGTGGGTCGTCGCAGAGAAATCCTTTTTTCAACTGGCGACATTTCTGGGAGCACGGAGAACAGCATCTGAGGTTAATTCCGCGGTGTGTCCTCGCTTTCAAGGACAGAGTCTTGCCGGAGATGGGTCCTCCACCAGGTCCCGTCCAATGTTTTCTTTTAATTTCTTCTCTCAGAAAACACTCGGCGGTCCGTCCGTATTGACAGAGCACTCAGTCTTTTGTTCGGACGGTGTTATTTGCCAGGACTTCTGCAGTGGCCGGGCTGGGCGCAGCTGCAAATAAAGTCCGCTTTCCTAATGCGTCTCAGTCCGCCGTCCTCGTGAGATTAAGAGAGTTCAGTGGAGCTATGTCATATCTAGATTTGAACCACGAAGCCACTGAGACATAGCCGACCTTCTTAGCTCGCATGCCACACTATTCTGCTAGTTGCAAGTCTTTTCATGCATATTGCACTTAAAAGATGCGTTTTGCATCATTCCAACAGTAAAATTTATCTACAGAGTAATAATTTCGATTGCTGATGGAAAAGCTGTTTTCAATAGAAACAAATGATGTATATATTCATACTATTAGTATTGTTATTTCAGCTTTAAAAAAAAATTAAAAAAATTGACAAGTTCCACATCTCCTCAGCACGGATCTATGGAACGAAAATCTAATCTAATCTAATCTAATCTAATCATCTAATCTAGACATATAGGACTTTACCACTTAAGTTTCCCAAGTTACTGTCGGTCGAGTTTCATTACGGCAAAACGAATAAACGGAGAGCAGATTCCTTCAGTAACATTTTTTCATAACCGGGCTATGTTCTTACAATCTTGAAAAGAATTAAAGAAAGAGGTGGTTTAAAATTGATTTACGAGTTCCTGCAGTGGGAGTGATAGACAGAACAAGAGAACAGAAGCGTTTTAATTGCAGTGCTGAGGATGAATTTCAAGATTTGAGGGCTTTATTGGATGACCAACGAAAAGGCACTGGATAAGGTGGGGAAGAAAACGAATATGTGATAACATGACTGAAAGAAAGTATATGTTGATACGACACATCCTGAGTGATCAAGGAATAGCGGGAGGGAAATGAGTGTGTGTGTGTGTGTGTGTGTGTGTGTGTGTGTGTGTGTGTATGTGTGTGTGTGCGTGGCGGGGAGGAGGTTGGGAGCTTTTAGAGACCAGGTTCTGATTGCAGTAAGCAAAGCAGCTTCAAATGGGATGTAGCCTACAACAGTTTACAGAGATGAAGAGGCTTGAAGAGGATAGACCAGCGTGGTGAGTTGCGTTACACGAGTCTCTGACTGAAGACCACGACACGAAGAATAAGAACAGCCGAGTTAAACGACGGTCTGTAATTACTTCACAGTAAAATATTCGCGGGTGATATTTGCCTTTTTCTCAGACTCATTAGAATATAATTCCACCTAACTTTAAATTACGTGATGAGGATATAAACGAAAGAGAGAAGAGGGGTCTGATAATAGAAAGATGGACATATTGTAAATATGTTGTTCCAGCTAAAAGAGAAAAAAAAAATGTAAAAGGAAACTATTACCGGAAGGAGCGATAATATTTTGTGACATCGTGACATGAACTATGGCCCAACGCTACTTGACCTGATAACAAAAAGATTATTTTATGGTGAAACAATTTAATCTACTAGCTGTATGTGACTTGCTAGACCTAAGTTCCGCAGACCGTGGCTGCATATTGTATCCCTGCAATTTTAGAAAATTCTTTTTTCAGGAAAATGTCTGTGGCATCAGATGCTGTCTGCTTACTGATAACAGTTTCAGGCAGCATACCGTGGTAGGTGTCCTGGCCGTGGACGTTCCCGCGGCTGTCTCAGCTCTGTCACTGCACACTGGCTCACCTCACTGGCTCGCGAGTACAAAATGAAAATACTCGAATTGGATCGTACACAAATGGTATCACAGAAATCAAATTTTTATTGTTATATCAGTACTTGTTGTGTAATAACGTAAATAATGTGTCAACTTTGTCTACGAAATAAATACACTAATGAGCGAAACATTTGAACCGCTTGCTTGGGATTCTGCTTGACAAGGATTCGGCAAGTCTTCGGTAGGTTTACAGAAGTGTATGGCACTAGATGCCTATGTAGAGGTCACGCCATTCACGTAATTGGCGGACAGGTGATTTCTGGCTGTGGAGAGGTGCACTGTAGCGTTCCAGATGTGTTCCATGTTCCGTCGAGTTCTGATCAGGCCAATACTGTGCTCAAGACTTTCAACATAAATTCGCTATCATGTTTCTCAAACCACTGTAGCACGATTCTTGCCTTGTGACGTGGACAGTTATGCTGCTGGAAGATGCCTTCGCCTATGGGGAAGATATCAAGCATCAAGGTATGCAGGTGGCCCGCAGTAATGGTCACGTAGTACACAGCTGTCATGGTACCTTAGATTACTACCACAGGTTCCACGGAAGTCCAGATGAATGTCCCCATAGCCTAAAACGGCCTCCACCGGCCTACGTCCGTGTCGCAGTACATGTTTCGAGGAACCATTCGCCTGGATGACACTGCATCGGTATGAGACCATCGGTATGGTGTGATTCGCCCGATAGGGCACCATGTTTCCACTAGTCCACTGTACAATCTCGATGATCTACAGTCTCGAGGATCGTGGCTATGCAGTCGTAATTGACGATGTCGCTGGGTCAATACGAGGTTCGATGTTCAACAAAGTTCGCTGCACAGTGTCCTCTGAAACACTTGTGCCTGCACCAGCATAAGCATAGTAAAGGCTTCAATGTCCTTCAACCACTCTGCGTAGGTGCTTACGACAACAGCACACGACTATCGGACAAGCTTCGCCATTTCTGAGAAGCTTAATCTCAGATTGCACGGCATAAAAATAAGTCCTGAGTGAAAATCGCGTATGTCAGAGGATTTCCTTATTTACGGTTCGTCTACATCTACATCTACGTGAGTACGCTGCTATTCACAATAAAATGCCTGGCAAAGGGTTCAATGAACCACCTTCAACGGCACGCGGGAAAGACGAGCACTTAAATTTTTCTGTGCGAGCCCTGATTTCTCTTATTTTATCGTAATGATCACTTCTCCCTATGAAGGTGGGTGCGAAAATAATTTTTTCGCAATCGGAGGAGAAAACTGGTGACTGAAATTTCATGAGAAGATCCCGTCGCAACGAAAATCGCCTTTGTTTTAATGATTGCCACTCCAATTCATGTGTCATGTCTGCGACAATATCTCCCCTATTTCGGTATGATACAAAATGAGCTGCCCTTCATTGTACTTTTTCGATGTCATCTGTCAGTCCCACTTGATGCGGATCCCACACCGCACAGCAATACTCCAGAATAGGGCGGACAAGCGTGGTGTAAGCAGTCTCTTTAGCAGTCCTGTTGCACCTTCTAAGTGTTCTGCCAATGAATCGCAGTCTTTGATTCGCTCTACCCACAATATTATCTAGGTGATCGTTCCAATTTAGGTTATTTGTAATTGTAATCCCTAAGTATTTAGTTGAATTTACAGCCTTCAGATTTGTGTGACTTATCGCGGAATCGAAATTAAGGCGGTTTCTTTTAGTACTCATGTGCATAACTTCACACTTTTCTTTATTCAGGGTCAATTGCCACTTTTCGCACCATACAGATATCTTATCTAAATTACTTTGCAAGCCGTTTTGATCTTCTGATGATTTTACAAGACGGTAAATGACAGCATCAACTGCAAACAATCTAAGAAGGCTTCTCAGATTGTCTCCTATGTCGTTAATATAGATCAGGAACAATAGAGGGCCTTTAACACTTCCTTGGGGAACGCCGGATATTACTTCCGTTTTACTCGACGACTTTCCGTCTATTACTACGAACTGTGACTTTTCTGACAGCAAATCACGAATCCAGTCGCACAACTGAGGCGATACTCCGTAGGCACGCAGTTGGGTTAGAAGACGCTTGTGAGGAACGGTGTCTAAAGCCTTCTGGAAATCTAAAAATATGGAACCAATTGGACATCCCCTGTCGATAGCACTTATTACTTCATGAGTATAAAGAGCTAGTTTTATTTCACAGGAACAATATTTTCTGAATCCGTGCTGACTATGTGTCAGTAAATCGTTTTCTTCGAGGTACTTCATAATGTTCGAATACAGTATATGTTCCAAAACCTTACCGCAAATAGACGTAGTGATATAGGCCTGTAATTCAGCGGATTACTTCTATTTCCCTTTTTGGATATTGGTGTGACTTGAGCAATTTTCCAGTCTTTAGGTACGGATCTTTCTGTGAGCGAGTGGTTGTATATAATTGCTAAATATGGAGCTATGTTATCAGCATACTCTGAGAGGAACCTGACTGGTATACAATCTGGACTGGAGGCCTTGCCTTTATTAAGTGATTTGGGCTGCTTTGTAAAAGAGGATATCTACTTCTATGTTTCTCATCTTGGCAGTTGTTCTTGATTGGAATTCAGGAATATTTAGTTCGTCTTCTTTGGTGAAAGAGTTTCGGAAAACCGTGTTTAATAACTCTGCTTTAGTGGCACAGTCTTCAGTGACTTCACCGTTGTTATCGCGCAGTGAAGGTATTGTTTGCGTCTTGCCACTGGTGTCCTTTATGTATGACCAGAATCTCTCTGATAGATTTCGACACAGAGTTTCGTTGTGGAAATCATTAAAAGCATCTCGCATTGCAGTACGCGCTATATTTTGAACTTCTGTAAAACTTTGCCAATCTTGGGGATTTAGCGTTCTTTTAAATTTGGCATGCTTTTTTCGTTGCTTCTGCATCAACGATCTGACCCTTTTTGTGTACCATGGAGGATCTGTACTGTCACTTATTAATTTATGTGGTATATATCTCTCAATTGCTGTTGATACTATCTCTTTGAAAACATTCCACACCTTTTCTACACTTACATGATCAGATCGGAAGAAGTGAAGACTGTCTCTTAAAAAGGTGTTAAGAGCATTTTTATCAGTTTTTTAAAATATATATACTTTGCGTTTCTTTTGGATGGTTGTAGGTGTTACGGTATTCAGCATAGCAGCAACTGCCTTGTGCTCGCTAATCCCTGTATTCGTCACGATACTCATTATTTGTCCAGGATTATTTGTTGCTAAAAGGTCAAGTATGCTTTTGCAATCATTTACGCTTCGAGTGGGATCATGAACTAATAGTTCAAAATAATTTTCTGAGAAAGCATTCAGTACAATTTCGGATGAAGTTTTATGCCCGCCGCCGGCTTTAAACGTATAATTTTTCCAGCATATCGAGGGTAGATTGAAGTCATCACCGACTATAACTGTAGGAGCAGGGTACTTGTTTGAAGTGAGACTTAAGTTTTCTTTGAACTGTTCAGCAACTATATCTTCTGAGTCGGTAACTTCAATTTCGCTACTAGGCAAACTACCTCTGACAGCAGTAAATACTCCACCACCAACTGTATTTAATCTATCGTTTCTGAACACTGTTAGATCGTTTGAAAAAACTTCGGCTGAACTTATTTCCGGCTTTAGTCAGCTCTCAGTACCTACAACTATATGAGTTTCAGTTCTTTCTATTAGGGCTAGGAGCTCTGGTTCTTTCCCAACACAGCTATGACAAAGTACAGTACCAATCGTTTCTACAACTACCTTGCTGTGTTTTACCTGCCCACTTTTAGACGGACGCCCCTCCTGTGATTCCCTGAGACCCTCTAACCGAAAAAAACCGCCCATTCCCTTCCACACAACCCCCGCTATCCGTGTAGTGGCCTCCTGTGTGCAGTGGACTCCTGACCTATTAAGCGGAACCCGGAAACCCGGCACCCGACGGAGTCTGCAGCCTACACGGTCACAGAGCCGCCTGAGCCTCTGATTCAGACCCTCCACTCGGCTCTGCATCAAACGACCACAGTCGGTTCTATCGACGATGCTGCAGGTGGTGAGCTCCGCCTTAATCTCGGAAGCAAGACAGGCAGTCTTTAACATTTCCGCTAGCCGCCCGAAACCAGACAGAATCTGCTCTGATCCAAAGCGACACACGTCATTTGTACCGACATGAGCCACCACCTGCAGTGGGCTCCCACCCCGTACTCTTCATGGCATCCGGAAGCACTCTTTCCACATCCGGAATTACTCCCCCAGAATGCACACGGAGTGCACTCTGGCTTACTTCCCCACCTTGGCAACCATGTTCCTAATGGGTCCAATTAAGCGCCCAACGTTGGAGCTCCCAACTACCAGCAAACCCACCCTCTGTGGAATGCCCAGACCTTGCGTGCCAAGAAGCTTCCTCTGGAACAGGGTGAACGACTGCATCTGGCTCAGAGACATCATCAACCACATATAACACCCGAACTAGGAGGGCCTGCGATCGGCCCCTCGGAAAGTTTTTCGCTGACTACCAGACTTTGGAATGATCTCCCACTCGACCACAGGTGAGGGGTCAACCTCAGTGCAGGCAGTACCCGTGGCGGCCACAGCAGTGGACCGATCGGAGGACACGTGGGACGTGCTCGACGTCCCTCGCATCCCCAGGTCTGATCGCCCACAGTGACGCCCCTTGGCAGCAGCCTCAAGCTGTGTGACGGAAGCCAAAGCAGCCTGGAGCTGTGAGCCAAGGGTCGCCAACTCAGCTCGCATCTGTACATAAAATCACATTTCCTATCCATTACTGCAGTTTCTCCTGTTTGAAGCTCGTAAAAATATGTAACAAACGAACTGTGTTCTCGCTTTATTAGCAGTGGGACATCGAAGTGCTCTCTCAGTGACGGTCTAACCGACAATGAGCTGTTCTAACCAAACAAACAAAACCCTGTCGATAGCAACGGCAGTACTGTAAACTACACTGTTATTTAAATAAAAGATTGTGCCTAGTAAGCACTCGAACACACAAGAAATTACAAAAATAATATATTGACTACACAGATAATTGAAAATAAGTCGCTCCTGTTTGAAGCTCGTAAAAATATGCGATAAGCAAACAGTGTACTCTCCTTATTAGTAGCAGGAACTCACGGTGAGCTCTCGTTGACGGTCTAACAGACACTCGTATCGTCGCTAGAATGATTCGCCGCTCGTCTCTGTCCTACTTATGTACTTTCCGTACCTCGCCAAGTTCCCACAACGCCACCACACGGGATTCTGACTCATGGTGGGTACTGGTCATAATGTATTGGCTTGTCCGTGTAGTTCCTATGTAGTCTTGCTATGGGCGTTTCGTCCGAATAAACACTCTAGAAGAATATGCCGTTAACATGTTAGTTGCAGTCCGTAAGAGAAATTCATTGATATGATATCTGCTCCTTCATCTTCAACAGTTAAAGAAATGGGCAGCTGATTTCAGATGGTACTGATCATTTCTTGAAGGTCATCCACTTAAAAGCGCCCAACACAGAAACGACAGATCGAAAGACGGAGTAAGGGCACAACTTGTTATTGGGAAGTTGGGGATGTGCATAGGTGTATTACAAAAAGAAATATATTTTTACTATGAGAACGATTTGTGCAACAATGGTTCTACATTTTTTGATGTTCTGACCAAAAGTAAAGGAGAAAATTATTTTTTCAGAACTGTAGAGATCATTATAAAAGGAATTACGATTAATTTTGTGCGTAGGGTTCATACTCTGGTTGAAAAATGAAACGCAGGTAAAGCTGTGGGTGAAAGCTGTTAGCCCCGCGGATAAGTTGCGGCAGTGTAAAAAATAAATAGTGTAGAACTTTGTACAAAGCTGTTACATCGTCTAGAGGACAAGAGAATTGAACTGAAAAAAAGGAAAGAAAGTCATATTTGTTCAGGAAAGTACACCTGTCCAAAAATATGGTTTGGCAGCTATAAAACGGAGGGGCTCAAATTACTAATTATGAAACCATTCCTCCTAGCCACCAAATTTGTTTCCAACTCCCGTTTAATGAAATTTGTGGTGGTACTAGTTTTGAATCCAATTAGGAGGCTACAGTTCATGGATATATTGCAGAAGACTCAGATTAGCAATAAATCTATTCACGTTGTACAAAATCTATCGACATAAAAGGTAATGAAGTAATTATTTATTGCTGTATTCACCATCTGCACTGTCACCACTGACATTCTCTATGTGAGTATTTACAGTACATAGAGTAACACTAATATCTGGGATATGCCACGCACGTTCCTCCCAAGACCGACCAATTCTAGCCTGATACGCCTGCGTTAAAGCAATAATGGCAGCGAAAATGCTCTTCTGAGAATGTAGGCGCTGGGCATATACCATGGTATAAAGGATCTTCGGCAGAAAAGTTACCTTATTCTCTTGAAACCCTATTGAGTGAATATAGGGAACCGATATTTCAGAATATTTGTCCGTAAATTATACTATCTCCATTATACGTTCCAGCAGGATCATGAGAATAAGATAATACACATTGTGTGTGTATGTTGGGGCTTATGGGCGCTCATCATCGAGGTATAATACACATTTACAGCACTTAAGCACTGGACACTTCGGCAGAAAAGTTACCTTATTCTCTTGAAACCCTATTGAGTGAATATAGGGAACCGATATTTCAGAATATTTGTCCGTAAATTATACTATCTCCATTATACGTTCCAGCAGGATCATGAGAATAAGATAATACACATTGTGTGTGTATGTTGGGGCTTATGGGCGCTCATCATCGAGGTATAATACACATTGGAGCACTTAAACTACACGCAAATGAAACAGCACACTGCATAATATTCATAAAAATTACCCTCCACCATGTGCTTTACACTAGCCGTGGATTTAGGTGGTGTTTCGCTGGGGTTTGTGCAATAGTGGAACAAAAATGTAATATGCTTATCTCAAAATGAGCAATAATAATATACAACAGAACTTATACTTAAATACATCCATACATTATATAAACAAAATAATTTCCCTTTGGCCCAGAATGAGTACACATGATGGCTTCAGAATAAACTGACAATTTGTTTCTGCCCATCATGGTCATAACAAATCACTGGGTACTTTGTAGCCATACGATATGACGGCTTCTGTAAGTGCCTTTGAAAATAATGTTTATTCGAAATCGTAAAGGAGTCCAATCAATGAACAGTGTGCCTAAGATAATTCTAAATATTATTCAGCGATATTAAACAGCTGGACTCCATGTAACGTCCACATTGCAGTCAGGACCGTTTCCCAGAATTCCGCTCGCAATTATAAATTCATGTGTGCTGTCGAAGGGATGGTTTAGTGGCAGACTTTGGCACTTGTTACTTCGATGCTCTGTAGGCTTTTTGAATAACGTTTCTGGACAAGGTGTCTCGTCCTCAATTTGTTCCTGAAACTATCCATGTTATACGTTGTGTAACTATTCTCTCCGGTGTGGCCCTGAGAGCAGACATTCGAAACGTACGTGCTTTTCAGTATTTTCATCTGTAGAAGTCATTTCACGTTTTCAGCTTGAACGGGATAAAAGAGCTAACACAGCCATTCGTTTTTTTGGAAGAGGGAAGCTGTCAGATATCCTCCACCATATACCATGAGATGTCTCGCATAGTATAGATTTAATGTAGCTAGAAAGGTCAGATAAAGAGGGATAAAGAAGAGAGAGAGAGAGAGAGAGAGAGAGAGAGGGAGAGAGAGAGAGAGGGGGGGGGGAGAGACAGAGAATTTTGTGCCTGAGGGAAATCAATTATTTATGAAATGCAAAGGAAGCGCCTGGCAGCGTTAACACGGTGTTTCATGGTCCTAAGGAATTCTTAAGCAGCAGAACTACGTACCAGGGTCCCACAGGATCCCTAAGGAAAGGCAGCCCTCTCCGCCGCTGTGAGGTTGAACCACCGAGTTTGGCGGAACTTTGCGAGTCTGGACACTACCTGAAGCAAGGTGTACACTTCCTAGGCGGCTTTTGGGAGCATGACACAATGTAAAACCAAACTATGACGAACATTATCTAACATTATTTGCTTGCCACACATTATACATCTGAGACTGATTTAAGTGTATTGCGAGCTTACCAGCCACTGTAATACTCGATTTGGCTGCAATTTCACCAGCGTCAAAAGTAAATGAAACCTTTTGCCACTTTATGTTATGCACCTAAGCAGTACACCAGGAATCACATTGTATGCTACACTCCAAATTTATTTTTATCTCAGTTTCTAAGAATACTTCGACAAGACTACAGCTTGTTGATACAGTTTGTTTCTTTAGTATATGTTCTTCGATACTTGTCTTCGCTTGTTGCTAAGGGGGCTGCCAACAAGCCGACCTTGAACAAACAATTGTAAGTAAAAAACGAGTGGAGCGTCATCTATTTTGTTATAGTTCTCGACGTTTCATTCCTTGCCTGTTTGACGTTTCAGTTCATTGTAGAACTTAGATCTTTTCAAACATACCATAGCTAACAGGATTCCGAACATTCTCCATTGGGAATACGGAAAAGTGGATTTGCAGTTTCGAAATTTGTCTTAAAACTGGTTCGTAATCAGGGGATTGTAATTGATGAATATGTGAGCCTCATATCTGTGTGTGTAGCTATTTGTGTCTCAGTCCTTAGTCGATGACTTATTCGATATCTAACGGTTTGTGCCTGCCACGTTGTATGTGTTTCCATCATTATGTTTGGTTAAAACGTTTTATTCTGTAAAATGAGGCAGGGCTGGCTGTTTGATATTAAGTCCGTTGCAAACCACAGTTTTCTTACGTCAAATGTCAATGAACTGGGAGTGGTATTGATGGTGTACCCAATCACGATTAAAATCTAATGCAGGTGGGTGCGCGTGGCGATTACAGCTTCAGAATTACTCTTACAATGAAGGGAAAAACCTTCACTGAGAACCTTGGTTGGAACTGCAGGACTGGAGATTGCACCTACTTTTACTTCAAGACAATACTTGTCTGACCAAACCATGAGGGGCTGGTGCTTGTTCGTGTACGAATATGTCGTCATCTCTTTTTTTTCATTCTCTATGTACAGTAATAAACAGTTCTGAGTTAGGGACTTTTTAGGCAAATACCAGACGAGCCGATAATGGGGCAGAGGGAATCCCAGTTGGAAGGGGGTTTTCAGTCGCAGCATTTCCCTTACAACAGAGGGAAATCTTCCGAAAATCTTATTCAGTACTGGAGGTGGGAAGTACTTCCACTTTAATTCTGAGACTATATGTCCCAGAAAAAAAATCAGATCCTAGAGGATGTGTAAGCGTATTTGTTTTATGTGTATACAAATTAAAGATGATTACTTGGTCGATGTTTGCTGTTTGCCTAAGTCGCCATCTATGTCATTATTGTTTAGTAGAAATTCTTAAAATGGTGGTCATGTTTCACCTAATAGTTTCAGTTTGTCTCAGAACTGACTAAAATCGAAACTAAATTATTTGGTAACGCCGTACCTTGTAAAACTTCACACCATCATTGTTAATGTAGTGTGGTCAATAAATGAGTCCACATCGGCAGAGGTCGATTATTTCTTCTGTCACCGCTCATATGTATTGTGTTTATGGCAATTTAATTTCCAGGAATTGCTTTACTTTAGAATTTCTTCTTTAGTGGGCTATTAATTGCGATGTATTTTACTTACAGAAGTGAAGCAACTGAATTTGTCAAACACTGCAATACTACGGCTCGAAATGTTTCTTGAAAACGATGTCGTCTGTGGGTCATAGAAGTCATCATAGGAACTTGTGCATGCAGGGTCCCCCAGCATTCAGTCTTCAGTCCACAGCCTTTCTGGCTGTATTTCAATGATATTTTGTGTGTGCTACATTCTTGTAACTATCAGTTATACACTGAAGGCACCTAGTTCTATCACACCATCAGCAGTTTTTTTCTCTTGTCTATTGTAATACAGAACCTGAAATGCTGTGAGTAATTCAACATGGCACAAAAGGTAAAATCACCATATGTCTCTAAGTAGCCTTTATTGTCTGTGTAAGATATGGATGTAATATTCAGCTGCATGATAACCTCAATCATATCTATGCTAAACTGGATCGTTATCGTCACATATAAAACTGTTTGTTTTATCCATAGCACAATGGATTCCATATTAGTCAGAGAATTCTAGAACAATCACTTCATTTGATCAAATATGTTCTCACTAAGAGTTTTAGTTATTAAGTAGTATTCTTGGTCTTGTTGATAGAGTGCTGGACGAAAACGCAATTTAAAGTTAAGTGTCGATAACATATAGCTCCTATTGGCTCTCAACAAATAATTTGCCTCATAGCACTTCCCAGCTTGTAAACTATCTTGCTTTGCTCTTCGCGGTTTTTTTCCTGTCGTCTCAGAAGGTTTTTTTAGCGTAGGCTTGAAATTTCCATTTTAAGAACACTGCTAACGCTATCCTAAAAATAAACTTCTGTAGCTGTAATTACTTTTATCTCATATTCTGATGTTGTGAAGTGTCGGTTTAGCTGTTTAGCATAGTCCTAAGATGCTATATGTCAAATCCCCCGTGACCTACAAGGAAGGAAAGCTCTCCATGAGATCACGCAAGTTTAAGAAAATGAATGTCGGGCAAAACAAATGTGTTACTGAAGGAAAATAATCTTTTTTTTTCTTTTTGAATCGTCAGTCTTCTGACTGGTTTGATGCGCTTGCCACGAATTTCTTTCCTGCAGCAACCTCTTCATCTCAGAGTAGCACTTGCAAACTACATCCTCAATTATCTGCTAGATGTATTCCAATATCTGTATTACTCTACAGTTTTTGCCCTCTACAGTTCCATATAGTACCATGGAAGTCATTCCATGATGTCTCAACAGATGTCCTATCATCTTGTCCCTTCTCCTTGTCAGTGTTTTCCACATATTCCTTTCCTCTCCGATTCTACGCAGAACCTCCTCATTCGTAACTTTATCAGTCCACCTAATTTTCAACATTCGTCTGTAGCACATCTCAAATGCTTCGATTCTCTTCTGTTCCGGTTGTCCCGTAGTCCACGTTGCACTACCATACAATGCTTCCTCAAATTAAGGCCTATGCTTGATACTAGTAGACTTCTATTGGCCAAGAATGCCCTTTATGCCAGTGATAGTCTGGTTTTGATGTCCTCCTTGCTCCGTCCGTCATTGGTTATTTTGCTACCTTGGTAGCAGAATTACTTAACTTCATGTACCTCGTGACCATCAATCCTGATGTTAGGTTTCTCGATGTTCTCATTTCTGCTACTTCTCATTACTTTCGTCCTTCTTAGATGTTCTCTCAACCCTTATTTTGTACTGTCCATTACTTTCAGCAGGTCATGTAATTCTTCTTCACTTGCACTCAGAATAGCAATGTCATCCGCGAATCGTTTCACTGATACCCTTTCACCTTGAATTTTAATTCCACTCCTGAACCTTTCTTGTATTCCTTCATGTACAGATTGAACAGTAGGGGCGAAAGACCACATCCTTGTCTTACACCCTTTGTAATCCGAGCATTTCGTTCTTGGTAGTCCACTCTTATTACCCCCACTTGGTTCTTGTACAAATTGTATATTACCCGTCTCTCCCTATAGGTTACCCCTATTTTTCTCATAATTTCGAACATCTTGCACCATTTTACATCCTCGAACGCATTTTCTAGGTGGACTAATCCTATGAACGTGTTTTGATTTTTCTTTAGTCATGCTTCCATTATCAACCCCAACGTTAGAGTTGCTTCTTTGGTGCCTTTATCTTTCCTTAAGCCAAACTGATCGTCATCCAACACATCCTCAACTTTCTTTCCATTCTTCTGCACATTATTCTTGCAAGCAACTTGGATGCATGAGCTGTTAAGGCGATTGTGCGATAATTCACGCACTTGTAAGCTCTTGCAGTCTTCCGTAGGATATTTTTCCGGAAGTCAGATGATACGTCGCCTGACTAACACATTCTGCACACCAACGTGAATAGTCATTTTGTTGTCACTTCCCCTAACGATTTTAGAAATTCTGATGAAATGTTATCGATCCCTTCTGCCTTATTTCATATTAAGTCCTCCAAAGCTCTCTTAAATTCCGATTCTAATACTGGATCTCCTATCTTTTCTAAATCGACTTCTGTTTCTTCTTCTATCACATAAAACAAATCTTCCCCCTCATAGAGGCCTTCAGTGTACTCTTTCCACCTAAGAGATCTCTCCTCTGCATTTAACAATGGAATTCCCATAGCACTCTTAATGTTACCACACTTGCTTTTAATTTCACATAAGGTTAATTTGACTTTCTTATATGCTTAGTCACTCACGGTGACTATCATTTCTGTTTCGATTTCTTCACATTTTTCATGCAGTCATTTCGTCTTACCTTCCCTGCACTTCCTATTTAATTGATTCCTCAGTGACTTTTTTTTCTGTATTCCTGGATTTCCCTCAAAATTTTGCACTTCCTTCTTTCATCGATCAGCTGAAGTATTTCTTCTGTTACTCATGGTTTCTTTTCAGTTACTTTCTTTTTACCTATGTTTTTCTTTCCAGTTTCTTTGGTTGCCCTTTTTAGAGATATATATTCCTCTTCAACTGTGTTGCATACTGGATTATTTTTTATTGCTGTATCTAAAGCCTTCGGGAACTTAAAGTGTGTCTCGTAATTCCTTAGTACTTCCGCATCCTACTTCCTTGCATATTGATTCTTCCTGACTAATCTCTTAAACTTTTCACTACTACTACATTGTGATCTACGTCTATGTCTGCTCATGGTACGCATTACAATCCAGCAGAATATGATTTCTTAATCTATATCTGGCCATGGTGTAATCTAACTGAAATCTTCCCGTATTGCTCGGCCTTTTCCAAGTATAGCTCCTCCTCTTGTTATTCTTGAACAGAGTATTCGCTATTATTAGCTGAAATTAATTACAGCACTCTATTAGTCTTTCTGCTCTCTCATTCCTTGTTCCAAGCCCATATTCTCCTGTAACCTTTTCTTTTACTCCTTCTCCTACAACTGCATTCCAGTACTCCATGACTATTAGCTTTTCATCTACCTTTGCATATTGTATTATCCTTTCCATAGCCTCATCTACTTTCTCTATCTCTTCATCTTCAGCTTTCGACGTCGGCATGTATACCTGAACTATCGTTGTCGGTGTTGGTTTGCTGCCGATTCTGATAAGAATAACCAAATCACTGAACTGTTCAGAGTAACACACTCTCTGCCCTACTTTCCTATTCATAACGAATCGTACTGCCGTTATACCCTTTTCTGCTGCTGTTAGTATTACCCTATACTCATCTAACCAGAAATCCTTGTCTTCTTTCCATTTCACTTCACGAACCCTACTATATCTAGACGGAGCATTAGCATTTCCCTTTCCAGATTTTCTAGCTTCCCTATCACATTCAAGCCTCTGACATTCCACGCCCAGACTCGTAGAACATTACCCTTTCGTCGATTGTTTAATCCTTTTCTCATTTCCACCTCCCCCTTGGCAGTCCCCCTCTCGGAGAACAGAGTGGAGGACTATTGCGGAATCATTTGCCAATGGAAAGATCACGTTATATGTCTTTAATGCAACAGTTTCCATTGCCTCCTGCATCCTCATGACATCGATCATGGCTGATTTTTCCGCCTTTAGGGGCAGATTACCGTCCTACAGGCTGTCCTGAATCTCTATCTGTTTCTCCGTCCTCTTTGATAAGGCCATTGGCAGAATGAGCGTGACTTCTTATGCCGGAAGTCTTCTCCCGCCAATGCTGATTATAATCATAATTATTAATAAAAGTTTCGTGGTGGTGGGTTTCGAACCCGGGACCGAGAAGTTTTGATTATAAATGAATGACGCTACCCCTAGACCTCCTGGGAAAATTACTGGGGGGATTAATCATGAATGTATGGGTTACACACTACACGTGGATCTATTAATGAAGGGGCTCAACTAACTACAAAGGAACTGGTGGTCAATATAACAATTTGGTTTATTACCGAAAAACATGAAACAAATGAATTATCCACTGGATTAAGTAAGTAAACATTTAATAAGCTGACAAAGGTATTGTAACTATGAAATACAACGTTGACACGGTTGAATGGAGACATGAAATAAAAACATGAAATGTGTCATGGATACGGCTAATGACAGCGAAAACTGTTTGTCGTTTAAAGAAAGAGCCCTACAAAAGTAAGAACATACACAAGTACGCCAAAGTGCTTGATCGAAGCAACTAGCTGGCGCCGAACGTTAAAACTAAGAAATTAAACCCTGCTGTAAGTTAACTAGCCTCGCATTCCCCCACCAGCTCATTCTTACCATTATTGTATGTTGTGAATATGGATGTCGGTGGTAGTAGCGGCTAGAAATTCTGAGACCAACTCACCCTCTGTACTCTGCTGTAATACGGAGATATACTAGTGTGTGACACGTCAGCAACAAGTATGTACTCATTGATCTCCTGGCAGCAAGTCTACTCTCTTCACTGTCTATGCAGCAAGTATTCTCAGACTTCGAAACTTGGCAGGTCCTGCCAGTGTAGCAATCTCGCCAGTCAGTTGCAACGGATCTTGCAAGTTACAACCAACAAGAAATTTATAAATACGTTTAACAACTTTTACTCTTTTCAATTTTTATCGTGGTCGTGGCATGGGTAGGAAGGCAGAAAATCTCTTTCACTGCATGACAAGTTTCTAATTCCGAGCAACCAAAAGGCTTACATGTAGACTCGTGTGGGAAAGAGCACCTTCCACAGAAATGATTATTGGAGGCAAATCTGAGTCCCAATTACTTGGATTCCGGTATATGAACTGGTAAGTCTACGTAGGAAGAGTTTCCAGGTATAACTTATTAGTACAGTATTTAACTTAAACTGAAAATTTTTCTGTGGAAATCAGGATGTCCTGATTATTAATTATATTATATTACATTTTTGTTTATTTGGTTATTTAATACAATAGTAATAATTTAATTTGATTATACTATCGTTATATATTTTGTAGAATTGTTTCTTTGTTTTGTAGTTTTCTGGACGAAAATTATTTTGGTGGTGTGGCTGTAGAACCCGGCCACTCGCAGACTCTGATGTTCTGAGTGCTACACCTGCCTTCAATTGTTTCCTTTTTCAAAAGGATTTCCCCTGATGTCTCCCACAATGGAGTTTTATGGCACACAGGCTCTCTCCCGAGACGTCTGCTCTGCAGAGACGGGACGTACGGAATACAGTGGCGGAACGTTTATGACTCTCAGGTCCTTTTAAGTTAACTTCCAGGTCCAGAGCCAGTTAGGAAAGACCTCTCAAGGCTGCAGAAAATAAAAATTTCCTCTCACCATAGTAAAAGGAATGTAGAAGAAGAAGTAATTATCTGTGTAATCATTTACAGTTGTCTGTAGCTATGATACAACGTTAAAGGGTTGACTACTGTTTGGATGTGCATATTACATTATTATAAATGTTGCAAGACAGTTCGGGAATAAACTGTCAGGTAACAGTATGAGCATGTTTTATTTAATATGCATGTTTCATGGCGTTTCAGATTCCAAAAACAACCAGTTAAATGCTTTTATAAGGCTCTTGACATGAAAATATAACATTGCCATGTCATTTTAACAGTCTGAACTGAAGATAACAAAATCTAGCGGAGACTGCCTATTTTTTCTTTGACTCGTTATGATCTTCGACAAATGTTAATTTAACCTTCACATTACGACCTTGGAATGTGATTTGTTCTATGGTTGTAATAAACAATTCGCAACATAAGTAACGGAGCTTAAACTGTAATAGTAATTTCTATAGTGGTGAGTTACTTTAGTTTACAATGTAATCTAGAGTTCGATGCGACAGATTTTTCTGTAAGCATAGCTTTTTATGTAAAGAATGGGACATCATTTTAATAAAAGTTTGTTTCTTATGCGTACAGTGTGTTTTATTTGGGATGGTATAAAGGTGTGAACCAAATAAATGTGATGACTTTGGTATCTTTAGCATGATGCGCAGGTGCCAGTACAGTTCCGCTATTTGAGCTATTTTTGGATAGCAAGTTTTCCATTCTTCCAATACTGTATTAGCAATTGTGACAGAAAACATATTTGTTAAATTGATTTGAAATTACAGTGTTTTTTTCTTAAGGCCTACGTATTTTAAATACTCTTCATTTGGATTTAATGCTCTTGTATTTCCATTGTTTGCAGTTAAAATTATTGGGTATAAGGTCGGCCTGTTATGAAGAGCTCTGTTTTTTCATGTGACCCAAAGACGTTCCAGCAACACTGTGCCACCATCAGTGCTTTCTGGTTTTTTTTTTTTTTTGAAATCTGTGAAATGTGAATATATTTTAAGTTATAACTAATCTGTGAAAATTGGACCTAAAGTACAGTTTTTGTTATTACCTTACATGTACATTGTACATTTATGTGGGACCACTTGTCATGTAGTGCTAGCTTGTCATCTGCAACCAAACGACGTTAATGTGAATTTGGTTTGTAAGTTAACACTTCAATTTATGTTTAAACATAAACGCAACAAAATTACGTTCAGATATCCAAAACAAGAACTTTTGCTTTGGCATTATTGTCGTAGCTTAATTACGACTTAAAATATATTCACGTTGCGCAGATTTCAATAGAAAAACCCACTGATGATGGCACAGAGGTGCTGAAACATTTTTGGGTAACATGTTTTGCACCAGGCTGACCTGTTATGTAGCATGAAAGTATGAAAGTAAAAATTCATCTGAGCGTCAATGGATATGGTTGAATACTATTTTGTTTTTATTCTGTGACGAAATTTCCTGTGTTGCTAGAGTTGTAGCCTACTTTTTTGGATAAATCTGTTTAGTATGTAAATCAGAAGCCGAATTTCAGCCATTAATATGATTTACTCCAGATCTCTGAATACACATGATCAGTCCACTGTGCAACAAAACGTAATAAATGTCATTGGTCCTTTTGTATCGTTACATTGACGAATGTAGTACTTAACCTCGATTTTACTTTGCGAACTGTTTCTGACGATGTCATCCAGTAATTTTAACTGTAGTTCACGTTTGTGATAAGTTTTAAATGTAGCGTTCATCTTTGTTTCTGGAGGCATCGTTTCTAACGTAATGGATATTGTGTTTTCTCTTTCGTAAATTTGTATACTTTAGAAGAATTTGTACGTCAAATGAAACGTCTTGATCCTTGTAGTATAATCTTACATTTTACACATTTTGCGACAGCTTAATCTTCATTACATTCTACTTGTTCTCCAGTTTTTCAGTGAATCTTACGTCTGATTTACTACTTTAGCATTTACACCTAAGTTGAAACGTCCCCTTTGAACAATTATACAGGACTGTGCTTAAACTGACACACAATATTTATAGCGCAACGCAATCTGACTTTCAAAATTCCCTACAAAAGAATGGCCCTGACTAACATTAAACTATACTTTTCACAAATCACTTACCTCACAAAAATCTTCGCTGCTCAAGCTACTGCAATACAGCGAGCGCCACTACTGCCAGCTAAATAAAAGATTCAAACTATGGAAGGCACTAACTACTGATAGGGATAGTTAGCAAATGAAAGATATTAATAGAGAACAAACAATGTATTTACCTTGATATCATGACAAATTACAAAACTGCGCCATCTCTCTCCCCACATCCACCACTGCTGGCGGCACACCTCCAACTGCGCAACGTTACGCGCTGTTCACAGCCAGCTGCCTAACACTACAATGGTTGAGTATTACAACAATGCAAAGCAGCCACAGACTGCACACGGCACAGCCGGTGTTTTTCATACTGAGGTGGCGTTACCAATAAAAAAACCTAAACAGCCTACTTACATAGCCCCCATGCTCCCCACAAAAAAATTTTACAAATTTTGTTGGGCACTGGCCAATACATATTTGTTAAAATTTTTTTTCACAATTACAATAACAAAGAAATCAAATGCACACACTTATTGATACAATGTTGGTCAAAAGCTAAAATTTTCTCACAGTCCATAAAGACAGTCCTGATCATTCATCACATTGCAGTGTTTTTCTCAAAGTCTGAGCAGTAAAAGAAAATGCACACGGAAGTAGTGGATTTCCATGCAGTCTTGAAGAAGTATCGTTGTCCTTCCAACGGAAAGACAGTGCTGACTCTCGACATGCTGACAGGTAATGGGCCACAAGAGAGCAAACCCACAGCGGAGTCAGTCGAAGTTTTGAAGAGTATTGGTGGGTAGGTCATCACAGAGCAGACCCACTGTAGTCCTGGTAGAGATTATGGTATTGGTGGGCCACCAGAGGTGCAGACCCACTGCAGTCCTTGTAGAAATAATGGTATTGATGGATCATCAAAGATGCAGACCCACTGTAGTCCTTGTAGAGAGAATGGTACTGGTGGGTCATCAAAGATGCAGACCCACTGTAGTCCTTGTAGAGATGGCCAGCAGCCATCTGTTGTGACTGTGCAGGTGCACAATCACCATTGAAGAGTCTTGCGGATAATATAGCAAGTCCATAACCACCACTTGTGCACTCACAAAGTTTTTGGAATTGTCCTCAGAACCAGCAATGCTGTTATCCAGTCCCTTGCTGAATCATTAAATCACATGCAAACACTATCACTCCCTACTTCTCACATATTGTCCATATACTATGACCAACAGAAACGTGTGCAGTGAAATGTAACTTACAAGTTACTTAATTTGATGACCTGGTGTCAATTACAATTTTATAACATAAGAATACAATTACAAGGGTACAGAAAACATCATTAAAAACATAATAGTAGAGATAACATTCGTAGTAATAGGGGCTTTACAAAAGAATAGAAATAAACATATACATCAGTGTTACAAAAATAATGACATAAGTACTTACATAAAGATCAGAATAACTTTTGAAACATCACCTCCACATATGAGCAACAAAACAGAATTTACCAAGTAAATAACATAGTATTAGAAAAATTCTACAACATAGCTCTAATCAGCTAAACACATAAAGACAGGAAAAACACAAATACACAAGGGTACACAAACACATAGAGGGCTGACACAAAAGGAATGGATAGGGTTCGTTTTCAGTGTAACTTTTGGTACTGCAGTATTGTGCGAACAAAACCTTTTTTGTTCTTGGAGATCTCCCTGTGTTCATCATTATTCCCAAAAAGTCCTATCTGTACCTCTTTTCTGTATTCCAACCATAAGTCTTTCAAAATAAATATGGCTCATTGTACAATACTCATTTAGGCCCAAATCTTTTTTTTATATACCTTGTCAATGCATTGCTTCCAATTCATCATAGTTAGTTTCTTATATAGTCTACCCCCTCTTAAGCTAACTTAAATCTACTGAGCTCAGATATATATACCAAGGGACGAGGCAATGCAGCATCACATAAAACAATCAACATCAATGACAAAAATTTCAAACTGGCAAAGCAAGCTACAGTAAATCTAAATTACCAAGCAATTCAACATTACAACTAATATGAGGCAATGCGCAGCAAACAATAAAATAATCATTAGTAAAACTGGCTTAACAGCGTAATGCAAAGTCAAATTCAGTAACATTATGCCTGGCAAACAGCAGAAGCAAAAGCAATAAATTATATCTAAACATGACAACGCTCAAGCAGAAAAATGTTACAGTAAAGACAACAATGCAGATAAGGGAAATGTATAATCACATCTTAATGTCTAAGTAATTAAAGTGGTGCACCACAAAAAGTTATTCTACCAAAAAAAATTACCCAGTAGTTGAAAAGAAAATTCCGTATGCAATTCCTGTGAAGTGAAATATTTTTTTTTATGCTCCTTCGTTTTTTTTTTATTTACTCGATCTGTAGACAGAAAATATTTACATTAATACATCTATAAAATTTTATTTTTACCAATGCTGCAGTGCAGCTAGAAACTAGATATTAAACAAAATGGGCAAAGCAAGGCGTGAAACGTCATTCACTAGCCATATGGCATTTCTCTCAATTAGCACGACAATAGCCGTGAAATGTTGCGATGCTTTCTACAAAGGAACGTCAATAGCGATTATAATGGCCTCTTTTTTCTTCTACCTGTGCCGCTGGAAGGCTAATGGTTTTTTTTGTTCGGGCGGCTGTCGCCCAGGTGTCTGACACAGCTGTGTGCCCACGACGTATTACGTGCAGGTGGTCACTTAACTTTCGTACGGAAATATTTACGACAGCAGTTTCCGCTACAATGGCAGTCTTAAATAAAAATATTTCACAGGTCAAGAATTAGCGTTGCAAACCTGTAAAAACAAAATCCCATGAATATAACAGTGTCCAAAAAATTTTCGTCGGCATTGTGATACATTCACGCATTTACACACATTTCATAATTCTAAAAGTACGATTCTCGGTTTCCAACATACGTCTTCACAAGGCAGAGTTCCTAACCGCTACTCATTACTCCTTACCTTATTACACATATACAAATTCGTCGACGCTTCTTCAATACTTCATCATTAGATACATAGCATAATCAAATTCTTCATATAACATTAGCTTACTAATCATAAACATACCTCAACAACATAATACACATCGTCGTCGTAAAAAATAACATCATAACACCTCAGTCAAATCTCAAAATCGTCGTAGCTTCCTCCAATAGTTTCAAAACCTAAAAAAAAATTCTCTGCTCATTTCAAAAGTGTCATCTGCCTCAAACGTACTTTAAAATCATGATTCCATACCAAACACATCATTCAAAGCTCACATTGTATCACAATGGTTCCGAAAAAATATGAACAGTTTACAAAGTACAGACAAAATACAATTTCATACGTATGAAGTTATTCAACTGTGTAATTACGTAAACATCTGTCACTGACGTAGTAAAAAAAATGTTTGTCTCTCTCAGTTAAATGATCTGATAGCTGTGTAATACTGTGTTGGAGAAATATGGTACCGATGTGTATAGCTGTATAAGCAAATACCATATTAGCTAGGGTTCCTTGTGGTTGCCACACACATGTTACACAAAGTAAGCGTGTACCCCCCTGAGGATTAATGTAATTATACCCTCAGGAGTTACGGATTACAGCAATGGAATGAAATGTATCACGGAAAACTTTCTTTATAATAAAAAAATCTTTAAAAATAAGTGTTTTAAGTATAAGATTAATCACTCAAATGCGTGTACTGTAGCGCTAAACTGTGCGTCTTGTTGTAAGATAACCTCTGTGAATGTCTCGTAGTTATCGTCCTCCGAAATCTAAGTTCTGCAGAAGTCAATGTACTTACCTCGTGATACACAAAAGTGAAATGCTTTGCGTATAGATATCTTAGTTATTACGCTTATTGTTGTGATGAAGAAAGTACTGTACTGTAACGTATTGTTGTGCCACGAAAAAGGCTGTCTCATTGTAGCTATACCACAAAAGTTAATACTAAAACATGTTTTACTTTCCAGAAGAATTCAGAAAACTGTGCAGATATAAAACAGATACACCGCAAAAGCAACAAGGTGAATTGTGTCACACATTAGTAGTGTCGTGATATAGTCGTGTAGCTGTCAAATAAACTAACCACTGTGTCACCTGGTATCTCTCAGAAAGCACCTTGAATCCATAATGTACTTGCAAGTAAACCAAGATGTTGCATTAAAAAAAAAGCAGATTATCTTTCAATAAACGGTTTTACATGTGAAATGTGGTGTAAACCTTTACTCTTCCTAGTACGCAGACTTTGAATAATGCAATTATC
The DNA here is from genome assembly GCF_023898315.1 of Schistocerca nitens. Lineage (NCBI taxonomy): Eukaryota > Metazoa > Arthropoda > Insecta > Orthoptera > Acrididae > Schistocerca > Schistocerca nitens. Next base: position 518,617,101 of record NC_064615.1, on the reverse strand, counting down.
ATGCGGTATACGTCGTTAAAGAATACTGGAATTTTTCTCAGGGTTAGCGTCTATGTTATTTATCTCGGAGCCAGCCGGCGCAGGTGTCTGCCTGCGGTGCGGGTCATTGTCTGTTGTCTCTTTGTTGGCGCGCGCCGTTAATGGGATTTGGAGACCTAACTTCTACAAATTCACCGTGACGAGAGGGCCCTGCCCTGTTTAAATCCCGCCAGTTCTGATGCAATTCAGGTCTGTCGTTACGATCACATCGTCTGTCGTCATGTTGGTAGTTCCTGTAGTTTCTTTCTTGTCGGTTAAATGGTGGAGAATTTCTCCCTGAATCGTAACTGCGCGCTGGACCGTTGCGTCTAAAGTTATTCTGTCTCCCGTAGTAATAATTGTTTTGGTTCCCATATTGTCTGTTTCTCTGATTGTCTCTGTGATAGTCATTACTGCGGAGAGGTGATCTTTCCCTGTAATTATTACTACTCTGCCAACGGTTGTCATACGGGTGGTGTCTGTTTTGGTCACGATTTGTGTTGTTAGAATAGCCTTGTCGTGTCCAGTTCTTTTTTCTGTCGTCACGGAATTGTGACGTATGTGACCTGTAGTGATTGTTTTCCTGTTTTCGCATCCGGCGACTGTCAGTGTCAATTTCTAATTCTTGTAAGAGTCCCTGAAATGATTCAATGTCGTCTTTGCAACGTCCTGCTAAAATAATATGCCGTAAATGTTCAGGTAATTTGATTAAACAAATGCGGATGAGTTCTGAGGGGCTGTATTGGTTTGAAAGATACTGATTCTTGTGCAACATGTCTTCAAAATATTTCACAAGACTGGAAAATTCAGATTGTTCGAAATGTTTCATCATTATGATGCTATGTTTTACTCGGTCTTGTGTTGCTTGAGACCAATATGCTGAGAGGAAGGCATGGTAAAATTCTCCTTCACTATGACAATCGTGAATGACCGAACGCATTCTTACAGCTGGTTCATTCTCTAAATAGCCACACATAAATTCTAATCTGTGTTCTAACGACCAGTTGGGAGGAAAACAATGAGAGAATTGATGAAGCCACGCTTGTGGATGAATGTCGGTGGCAGAATTCTTAAACGTTTTGAATTTACGTGTAGTAATGAACAGCTTATAGTCAAAATCATCATGTCGGCGAGTCGCATATCGGTCATTGTTAGGTCGTGTCGGCCGTTCCATCTCAAAATTCGGTGCACATTGCCAGTTTGTTTCATAACTTCCGAAATGCCCTGTGTTATTATTTTGCGTCTTTTCCGTATTTCTAAGTCCCTCTTCCCGTGTTGGGGCGCGAGTGTCCTCTGAAATACGTAATTCTTGTATTACCTGTGTCAGCTGATCTTGTACTTCGCGGATTTCTCTTTGGTGTTGCGTATTAATTTGATTCAGATTTTGTTTCAGTGTCCTAATTTGTTCGCTCTCTTCTGTGTCATTAAAGACTACCGGTTTTGTGTCATTCAGATTATCATCTACCTTCGTAGATAAGTTAGTGAACTGATCCGAAAGTTCGGCTACTATCTCCGATAGCGTACTTATTTCCTCAGTTTGTTTTTCTGAACCAAATTTCAGAGTATTTACTGTGTCCTTTAAATTTTCATGAGTTTTTGCAAGTTGCGTAACCGAATCGGTAGATGCAACTGAGTAAATTTTGGCTTGCAAGGTGTCGTGATTTTCATGAACAATGGTTTGCAGTTCTTTTATGGCTGCTTCGTGATTCAGTAATGCATTTTCATGACGCGAAAAAATAGGTTGGAAATGCTCACAAATTTGTGTTTTTACGTCATTACAGACTTTTTGACATTTCGATTCAATGTGATGTAACTCATTAGTTAAATCCTCACGTGTTTGTTCAAGTGTGGTGTCTAACTTTTTGAGATTTTGTTCCACTGTGTCTAACTTTCGAAGATTTTGTTCCATTGTGTCTAATTTTTGAAGCTTTTGTTGTGTTTGTCCCATTTGTTGTATTAATTGTAATAACAATGCACTGGTGTCTGGAACATGTTCCTCAGTGCTTTTCGGCAGTGAATTTGCACCGGAAACATTCACATTTTGACAAGCAGAAAATGTGTCTTGACTTATTTGAGAAAACGGTGAGGATCCAAAACCTGAATCTACAGTATTTGCAAAATTGTGTCCTGTCATTCCCGATTTCTGAGGCGAGCTGTTGCCGACCGATCGATCGATAATGCTTCCCTCTTCACTAATTGTTTCACTGTCTATGCCATTGTTTGCCGCAAGCTCCATTTCCCTATGCGCAATTACCAAATTACTACTTTGAATATTAGTTAATTCATTACACGGTGGCGCTAACACACTGCTTTCGTCTTCGCTGTCATTTCTCAATTTACTTTGGAGCCTAGTGTTACGTTTTTCACACGCCATTATTGTCACAGTATTTCACACGACAACACAGAAAAACTCAATTTGAAGAGCAAAAATAAGAGAACACATTAACATAACACTGAAAATAATATCTAGTTAATTGCAGCTGCGAAATACTTGGTGCAAATCTACATGCATACCACAACTGTTTTACTGTACAACAATGAAAAACTACAACTACAATGGAAATTCTCTCTACAATTACGCGCTAGCAATAAACAAAAGCTACACTAATTACACAAACTATAAGAAAAAATCAGAAGATTCCAGTGAGGTATCCTCGGCTAAGGGTCGACATATGAAACGTCCCCTTTTAACAATTTTTTTACAACTGTGCTTAAACTGACACACAATATTTATAGCGCAACGCAATCTGACTTTCAAAATTCCCTACAAAAGAATGGCCCTGACTAACATTAAACTATACTTTTCACAAATCACTTACCTCACAAAAATCTTCGCTGCTCAAGCTACTGCAATACAGCGAGCGCCACTACTGCCAGCTAAATAAAAGATTCAAACTATGGAAGGCACTAACTACTGATAGGGATAGTTAGCAAATGAAAGATATTAATAGAGAACAAACAATGTATTTACCTTGATATCATGACAAATTACAAAACTGCGCCATCTCTCTCCCCACATCCACCACTGCTGGCGGCACACCTCCAACTGCGCAACGTTACGCGCTGTTCACAGCCAGCTGCCTAACACTACAATGGTTGAGTATTACAACAATGCAAAGCAGCCACAGACTGCACACGGCACAGCCGGTGTTTTTCATACTGAGGTGGCGTTACCAATAAAAAAACCTAAACAGCCTACTTACAAAGTTACTGATGTGGCACAATGATATATCTAGACTTCCACTGCCTCATCCTACAAAATAAAAGGAATAAAAATCGACACCTGAATACTAGAGTTACAGTCCATGCACGCAATCTGTATCCATGTAAAACGAATTAAAATAATATTTGTGACACTTGTCTAGATACTTTTAAGGACTGTGTAAAACTGAATAAATGGTGTGAAAACCTAATAGATATACTGCTTAACGAACGGCAAATTGAAATTTTTTCAAGACGTTGCAGTTGTTTGAATACTCGCATAACGACAGAAGACAATGTTGCTACTACAGCATGCGACGTAAGTCCGTGCGTTACTAACTTTCTCCGGAGAAGAGACCGCGCGCTGTGGATCTCACGTTTTCACACCTGAACTGGCAGAAGAATGTTGAAGAGACAGGTTAGTCGTTGGAGCACTTGGGAAACTCCTGCCGCTACTGAGTTCTTGCTAAGTAAATAAAAATGGCCACGAAAATTTTTGCGATTGGAACAGGTTAGTCGTTGGAGCACTTGGTAGAACTCCTGCCGCTACTGAGTTCTTGCTAAGTAAATAAAAATGGCCACTAAAATTTTTGCGATTGGAACATTTGTTATGCAAATATATTGCGATGTACGACTTCGTATGAGAGCTTTTCACCCGCTTACGACAGCATTAACAGCAAAATGCGAAGATGATTCTCTTCAGTATAAGTTATTAGAGGACATAACGCTCAATGAAGTATTAATGACCATGACAAGTTAGTCTGTTTTTTAACCACAAAACTTCTGCAGTAAAGTAAGTTCCAACAAATAGATAACACCTGACACTATTAAATTCTTGAAGCAAACTAATAATCAGTAACTTCTAAGAGAGAAGGATCTAGCGAGAGAAAAATATGTTCACCAGTGTTATACAACACTCGACGAAGGTGTAGCGCGTTTACCACGTAACGAGAAGATAAATATTGATGATATGAGTGTTGGTTTTACTATTAAAACTCGAAGCTATATTGTTAACGAACTTCGAAGAAAGACGCAATATACTGCAAGAAGTGATGATAGGACACATTAAACCGATGTGCGATAACTTTGTCTACATTTTATTGAATGCGTCGTTACTCGGTCGTTTCAGTATCGGTGGTATTTACCGTCTTTAATGAACTCGTTGGTATTTAGGACGTGATAGTTTACTATTGGGTAGCTTGGGATGCCATAAAGACATAACAAAAATAGTTATACAAACAAAATTTTACGCAGAAAATTAGAAAATTTTTAATTCATTATCGATCCACCTCTGATTTGCACGGATGGCACTACGTATCCACTGCGGGATGACTTGCCTGGCGTAGCGGTAGTAAAGTATACATACTAACCTTCCCGGTGAACCAGTGCACTTGTGAAAGCCATATCAAAATCACTACAGTAGTTCCTGAGTTTAGCTTTCATATACAGACACAAAAACGCGGCAGGGGACTTCAATTTATAACGTGTAGTGATGCGGGTTGTTATACGTAGTACAGCCTTGAAGTTCCCAGACTGGGCGCATAGAGGCGGTGTCGGGCACTAGAGACCATAGGTGGCGTCGTGGTATGGTACCCTGTCAGTCAGTGTCTCGTCCCGGCAAGGAGGTTGTCGGGCGAATGTACTACGGTTGTTGTTGTGACGATGGTTTGACTGCGCGCGTCGGAACTCGAGCACGTCGTAGCTAGAACATGGGACATACCACAAGTTCTGCCAGAAATTAGGCAAAACGTTTCAGACGATGCACTGAATCGCAGTGTTGTGTTTAGATGGGGCCCACATTTTTCGCAAAGGAGAGACAGTTTGGAAGATGATACGCGTGCTGGTCGGCCAAAAACGCAACACTGAAGAAGTTGCGATGCTGGTGCGTGCAAAGTTCTCCAGATGATAGACGTCACACAGCAGCAGAAGGGGTCAGCCATGGTTCGTACTACATCATTGTGGCTCATGACCTGCACCTGTCGCTTGTTAATAAACACGGTGTGTAGCGCATTCTGGCGCAGAATCAACGTGATGATCCCATGAAGATTTGTGGGGACCTGATCAGCAGTGCTAACGATGTTCGGACGTTCCTCAACCGGTTCGTAATTGCAGACGGAGCATGATGTCTCTCTTGCGATTCACAACTGAAGCAACAATCTGCCGACTGGAAACAGTTTTTGTTGTCACGACAGAGAAAACCAGGCAAGGTGATGTTTCAACTGTTTCTTTTTTTATTTAAATGGAACTATATACGTTGAATTCACCCCAGACGATGCAACGATAAATAAAACATGCTACAAGGTGAACCTTGGGCGTTTACGTGATTCAGATTGTCCTATGCGTCCTGACCTCTGGCATGAGACGAATTGACTGTTACTAAATGACAACGCTGCTACGCAACGCTCTGTGCTCGTCCAAGAGGAACCAGCAAGGCAACAGGACACTGTTTTGCCACCCCCTCTGTACTCACCTGATCTCACACCATGTGACTTTTCTTTGTCCTCGTAGAAGCACTCCTACGTGGACGTGCATTTCATTTGGCCGAAGAGCACACGGCTATTTCAAGAGAAGCCGTGCGGGACGTTCCTGCTAATTTATTTCGGCCATGGTTCGAGCAGCTATACGAACGTTGGCGGACGTGTATATTAGCCAATGGCGACTGTTTTGAGAGAGATGTGGATCTTTTTAAATATACGTCGTGGCTGCATGACCTTCAGGCCAAAAACCGATAAATAAATAAATGAAAGGAAAAGCGTACGCTGTGTTATGTGGCATCTTGTGAGACCACAAGGCTCTTGTGCGTGCCAACTCTCCAGAACCCAGTCTCAAAACCTAATGACTGTAGTAGTACTCTGTATGTGTGTAAGGAGGACGTATGTCGCGTACACGTATAAAGCTGTCGTTAAAAATGCGTCTGAAATATGTGTAACTGAAACTCCTGAATATCTCGTACGAATTAGAACACAAAAGTAGAAATGAGTTCTTTACGTCTGCTTCCGTGTAACTGAATACAACCATTATCTCGTGGTAAATGGGATTTAGAGAAGGAAGGAAGAACGCCTGAAAAACTATACTCAGAAAATAACTTCCAGAATTATGGGAAAAGAATGCAACCGAACAAAATTTGGTTTAACATTATGAGCCAAGAAAAAGTACTGGAGAGAAGAAATTCGCTGAAAGCATGGATTCAAGAAAAGACCAATATGACACTGAAGGAAACACAAGACACTTTAAGATGAGACAATAGCGAATGCTACAACAATACGGCAAGAGAAGCAGAGGATTATTTCAAGCATCACAGGACAAGGCAGATGAATCAAAATATTAAAAAAAATCTCTTGGTAAGTTAACTAAAAGGGAACAGTTCATAAAGGACCAGCATGAGAAAATAGAGCCATACCAAAAATGTGGACAACATACTTTTCGCAACTACTCAACTGCAATGACCCACAGTCTTACTTTAAATTTAAAACATCTGACACAGTTAATGTACAAGCCACAGGCTACCAGTAAGCTACAGCACGCAATTAACATAAGACTAACAAGGCTTGTGGTGAAGGCCTGATATACACTGAGATATTAAAGAATGGAGGATCGATCTCAAGTGGCATTAGAACTATAGTCTTTAATAGAAATAATTGCCGCGCGGGATTAGCCGAGCGGTCTCAGGTGGTGCAGTCATGGACTGTGCGGCTAATCCCGGCGGAGGTTCGAGTCCTCCCTCGGGCATGGGTGTGTGTGTTTGTCCTTAGGATAATTTAGGTTAAGTACTGTGTAAGCTTAGGGATTGATGACCTTAGCAATTAAGTCCCATAAGATTTAACACATTTAGAAATAATTTGGAAGACGGAAACCATACCTGCAGACTGGAAAACCGCAATTAGATGCCCGGATTTTAGGAGATTGATCCCTTGCGTCCGATAACTACAGAAAATTGCCTTGGATGCCGGCCTGCTTAGCTTGCCGGCACGACAGCTCAGCGTCTTCGGTCGGAGGGTTAGATAACCTCTGTAATATAAAAACTGAGTAAATGGATCAACGATGAACTTTAATGGGTGTCATGGGACATCCGCTCCGAACAAACGCAATACCGGGAGATTTTCTTCGCTCGGGGCCTGGGTGTTGTGTTGTCCTCATCATCACTTCATCCTCATCACCGGCGCGCAAGTTGCCCAATGTGGCATCGAGTGAAATAAGACTTGCACTTGGCGGCGAACTTCTCCGGATGGGGCCTTCCGACCGACGATGTCATACGCTCATTTCCATTTTTTTTCTTTAGATGATGTTTTTTACTAGCCCCTAGCGATGTACCTAATAAAAAAACTGATCCCGAGAACTGAAGAACGAATTTCTGACTAACAATGCGATTGCCCGGAAACAGATCCAAGTTGGATCACTTATTCCGTCTAAGACTAATAACTGAGAAGGCGTCGGAATTCAGTGCAGATGCCCGCACATTATTTCTAGATATCAAATATGGCCATGATAGAATACATAGACACACACTTCTAAATATCAGTGAGAGACTCTGAAATACCATCAAAGGTAGATTAGTTAAAATCTGAAAAATTTAAGGCGCTCACTTGACTAAAACAAGGGGACGCCATTTATCCTATTTTATTTAACATCATCTTGGAGAAGATCGATAGAGAATTTAGTAAAAATAATCCACAAGGGATCCAAATTCTGGAGGTGACCATTATTAGACTTGCCTACACAGATGATGTAGCATTACTAAGTAGATCCAAAACAAAATTCATCAGAATTACGCAAAATTATTAGCAGATCGTTGAGAAAACTTGTTTACGTATTAATGAAGAAATGACAGAATATCTGGTCACAAATAAGACAATCCAAAGTGATGCACCATTAGTTGTAGGTTCACTTTCAAGACACCTGACCGTGTCAAGTACTTAGGGAGTCTTCTTAGACACAACAGTAGCTTTCATAAACCTGTATTTTGCAGCTGATTGGCTGTTATTTCCAATCCATTGAAGTTCTTGCATGCATAATTTCTGAAGCGCAGTCATGTTTAAGATACTGAAATTTTGTCTGCCCAGGTACCCAAAGCTGCGTCTAAATGTATGAACAATAAGCTGAACATCGTAAAAACAGATTCATCATCTGCTGAAGAAAACGGTTCTAAAACCATCGAAACCACGGTCCAGGTTTATTAGACTTGTATTTTTGCAATTGCGTCCTTATTAGAGGTGATATTCAGTATTTTTAGTGTAGAAAAAGCCATTCATACGGCTCAAAAATGATGCCGCTGCGTAATGGCTGTTGTGTATGTCTAACGTTACTGAAACTTTCCAAGCGGAGGTCATATCACAACTTGTCTACAGCGCGAAAGAAAGATGAAGAAAAACTGTTAACATTCGAAAGAAAAGTACTAAGAAGAGTTTTTGACAGGTGTACAGTGAGAATAATATGGAGTAGGGGATACGAAAAAAAGAAGAATTAAGATAGCTCTACAAACATCGTAACATCGTTGAAATGTTAAAAAAAAAGTTGAACTGGGCTGGCCATATAGCAAGCACGACGGAAAGACTGTCTAAAAGAACATTCTGCAGGACAATAGATAAAACGAGAGGAGGAGGAAGACCCAGAATTAGGTGGCGAGATAATACCCGGGAGTACACAACTAGGGTGAACATCAACACACAATGAAAAAACAGTGGCCGTGACAGAAAGAGATGAGAGAGGCTCGTAGAACATTCCAATGGTTGATAAGACCTTTGCCACATGTTAAGTAAAGTAAGGAAGAATGACTGTGATTTTAATTTCTCGCCGGTGATCAGATCATTAAAGACGAATTACAATGTCGGCTTTTCAAAGGAACTATTCTGGTGTTAGACAAGCGATTTAGGGAAACCTTTGAAAACCTAGACGAGGATGGCCGGATGGGTATTTGGGCCTCTCTCTCCCGAATACGGGTACCAAGTCTTGCCAGTGCACTGCTTCGCTCTGTGGAATTTCGAGATTTGCCATGTTGCCCGTTCACGAATGAGATTGCACTCGTATGAGCTCAGTAGAAAAGAACTTGATCTAAGAACTGCTTCTCGACATGCGTTAGGTCAAGATAACTGAACTGAGGACCTGATTTAACAATATTTACATCTTTTACATATATACGCAGCAAAGTACTGCACAGACTGCGGTGGAGTGAATTTCGTACCGTTATTAGGGATTTTCTGTCTTACTCCGTTCCCACAATGAGCTAGAGAAAAATGGTTGACTGTATGTCCCTACATGCTTCTTAACCGCTCGTTCTCTTCATTCCAATACGAAAAATACGGAAAATACAATGGTGCAGAGTCTTGTTGACATTGTGGTCTTAAGACCGAAGACTAGCTTGATGCAGCGCTCCACCGCTACGTTGACGCCCCAGAATGCGTCCTATCAACCGGTCACTACTTTTAGGCACGTTATGCCACCAATTTTGTTTCTCCCCAATTGTATTCAGTAGTTCCTCATTAGCTGTATGATCTACATTCTTCAATAGCACCATATTTCAAAAGATTCTATTCTCTTATTGTCTGAACTGCTTACCATCCACGTTTCACTTCCGTACAGGTCTACAACCAGACAAATGCCTTCAGAAAACATGTTCTAACAATCCAATTTATGATCGATGTTAACAAATTACTCTCCATCAGTAACACTTTTCTTGTCATTGGCATTCTACATTTGATATATTCTCTGCTTCGTCCATAAATTGTTATTTTACTGCCTGAATAGCAAGAATCATCTATTATTTTACTGTCAATTGCCCAATATAATTGCCTCGGCTTCGACTTAGTTAATTCTTCCACATTCCATTAAACCTCTTTTATTTACGTTAATGTTCATTTTATATCCTTCTTTCAAAACACTGCCCATTCCGTTTAGCTCCACTTTCAAGTTCTTTGCTGTCTGTGACAGAATCACAATTCCATCGCAAACTGCAAAACTTTTATTTCTTCTCCCTAAACTCTAATTTCCTTTCCAAATATCTCCTTACATTTCTTCGTAGTTATCAGTTAGAAACCTGTCTCACTCCCTTCCCAGTGTCTGTTTTCTTTTGATTTCCTTCGACTCTTACAACTGCGATCTGGTTTTGTGCAATTGGTAAATAACCTTTCCCTCCTCGTATTTTATCCCTGCTACTTTCAGAATTGTGGCCGAGGTCCGGAACCACGCGGCTGCTATGGTAGCAGGTTCGAATCCTGCCCCGGGTATGGATGTGTGTGATGTCCTTAGGGTAGTTAGGTTTAAGTAGTTCTAAGTCTAGGGGACTGATGACCTCAGATGTTAAGAGCCATTTGAACCATTTTTGAACTTCCAGAATATCAGAGAGTATATTCCAGTCAGAATTGTCAAAAGTTATCGCTAAGTCTACAAAACCTCTAAACATAGGTTTGCCTTTCCTTAACGTAACTTCTAAGTTAAATCGTAGGGTCAGTGTTGCCTCGCGTGTTCCTACATTTCTGCGGAATCCAAACTAATCTTCCACTCGACCGGCTTCTACCTGTTTTTCTATAGTCTTGCTTTTTGTGAATTTCCAAAATTTTTGGGCGTCCTCGGTGTTCTTGGGTAGCAGGAACTTCGCTGTTCTTGGGGCAGTCCGTTTATATTGAATAAATCGTTAACTGCCAAGTAGCAGAACTTCATTTTTCTTCCAAATCTACCTGCACTGAGGTAAAACACTTTCAGTGAAGGATTTCATTTTCTTGTTGTAAATACGCTACCAGCATCCTAGCTTGCTAACAAATTATTTTGGATACATATTTATGAGGTGTTAGAAAGTATTAAGCAAGCGTTGTTAAAGGAGGAGTTGACGGTAGTTATAATTATTTAAGGTTTCGTGCACAGATATTGGCCTGTTATTTAGAGACATTATAATACACTGACGGAAAGTGCTACATCACAAGAATCCAGTCCGATTTCCATCAAACTTTGTGAAAGTGGTATCACGTAACGGACGTTAAGTGATTACACCTTCTTTTTGATGTCAACAGCATGACTGTGCGTGATCACTCTCCAGCACGAATATACTATTGTGTTCGTTGTGAAATGGAAATAAACAGCCTGTTCAGGTCTTCTGAGAAATATCTTGATATAGCTGAAGTGCTTGCTGTATCTGTTTACGAATATTGCTCGCAGGAAGCTGGTATGAAACGATTCCATTGAGGACCAAGCCAGTCAAGAATTCGTGCATTCATTGGCATGAATTGCAGTGTGAGGCTGTTGATTATCTTTCTAGAATATACCAATAATGTTCTCGTCGTGATAACAGAGAGTACCATGTTTGTCTCCTACTGAGGATCAGTAAGCTTCCTTTCAACTATTACTAAATCAGTACTGTTGTCATAACCGATTGCTCCCCACATCGTTTCAGAAACTGGAGAGATATAACTATCAAGAGTCGTGTGACGACTCACCAGATCTACAGGCACATTGGTGTCGATCTGATGGCCATAAGGTGAAGCGAACGTCTTAGAATACCATTTACTGTCCTAGTTGACTCTGGCTGTCTGTAGTATAGTGTCAGCTGTATAAGACGCATGAAAGCTCAAAATCTCAACTCAGTGTTTAGTAATCTTTCTCTAACGGTTCCTGACGACACCCTGCCTGTGATTTCTACCCGGACTGCATTGGAGCCCGTGGTGTACTCTTGCTGTCAGTGTGCTGCTGCTGGCATAACCTACTACCTATTCCTCTTGCCACACAGTTGTCCCGAGTCCATCTTGTTACAGCTCGTTCTATAGACACTGCAAAGCGGCTGACTGCCTGAGCTTTCTTTTTCAGAGTTAGACAAATGGCGATAAGCTCGACGTGCACGTCCTGTGGACATGCTGTGTTTCAGTCTCCGCCTGGAATGTTTCAGTAATGTTAGACATATACCCAAAAGCCATCACGTTGTGACACCTTTCTTAATATGTAGGAATGTTTTTTATTCTGCACTAAAAATACTGAATGTAAACTCTAACAAGGATAAAATTTTGATCAACGTATTCCACAGGCATGGAAATACCAGAGTATTAGTTTGGTAGCGTTTGGTCATGGTGTTCACGGTGTAACATTTTCCATTTCCGTCAGTGCAATTTGCGTTCCATTGTTCGACAGTGTTCATGCAGTTTGAATATTAGTGGACTCCCGTAGCTGACAATTATGGCGTACAATCTCAGAGCGCTCAGAACCAACGAGGGCACCTCTGACCTCGAACGCTCGGAACCGCCCGGAACCATTCTTAGGCTAACACTCGATCATTAAAACAACAGGGTCAGTGTCATTTCAGTGTAAAATTTCTCACTTGTCTGCTAGTGCCATCAGACGGTGGCATGTTGTAGGTACACTACTAAGTTCTCGAGTTGTACGAATGATGTAGTTGCAGCATGAATGTGTTTCTTGATGAGTTAGCGTGCGGTTTACTGCATAAATTGAGTAGAGTGATATCATGAAGAGAAATAATCTTTCGAATTTGGTCCAAATATTAGGGACAAAGATACGACGTGCTGGATATGGAAATGAAGTCGGAGTCGAGGTTTGAGAGTTCGTAGATACACTGCGTAACATAAAAATTCAGAACCATGGGGATAACACAGAAATTACTTGACGCTCCGCTGTCTGGTTTTGAAGGACAGGGAGAACCTAAACTTGAAGGTGGCTGATCAAGCAGTGCGAAACGTTTATGTCCAGAACGACATAAACAGCCCAGTCAACGTGAATGCGAACTGTCTCCACCTAAACAGTCGAGACCCAATGTATTGTAAGATATTGATGAAATAGTAGTAGATAACATTTATAGGGTGAAATTAGTGAACTGTATGAAAAAAAAATCACATGAACCATGGACCTTGCCGTTGGTGGGGAGGTTGTGTGCCTCAACGATACAGATAGCCGGACCGTAGGTGCCACCACAACGGAGGGGTATCTGTTGAGAGGCCAGACAAACGTGTGGTTCCTGAAGAGGGGCAGCAGCCTTTTCAGTAGTTGCAGGGGCAACAGTCTGGATGATTGACTGATCTGGCCTTGTAACACTAACCAAAACGGCCTTGCTGTTCTGGTACTGCGAACGGCTGAAAGCAAGGGGAAACTACAGCCGTAATTTTTCCCGAGGGCATGCAGCTTTACTGTATGATTAAATGATGATGGCGTCCTCTTGGGTAAAATATACCGGAGGTAAAATAGTCCCCCATTCGGATCTCCGGGCGGGGCTACTCAGGAGGACGTCGTTATCAGGAGAAAGAAAACTGACATTCTACGGATAGGAGCGTGGAACGTCAGATCCCTTAATCGGGCAGGAAAATTTAAAAAGGGAAATGGACAGGTTAAAGTAAGATATAGTGGGAATTAGTGAAGTTCGGTGGCAGGAGGAACAAGACTTTTGGTCAGGTGAATACAGGGTTATAAATACAAAGTCAAATAGGGGTAATGCAGGAGTAGGTTTAATAATGAATAAAAAAATACGAGTACGGGTAAGCTACTACAAACAGCATAGTGAACGCATTATTGTGGCCAAGATAGACACGAAGGCCACGCCAACTACAGTAGTGCAAGTTTATATGCCAACTAGCTCTGCAGATGACGAAGAAATTGATGAAATGTATGATGAGATAAAAGAAATTATTTATATAGTAAAGGGAGACGAAAATTTAGTAGTCATGGGTGACTGTAATTCGATAGTAGGAGAAGGAGAAGGAAACATAGTAGGTGAATATGGATTGGGGCTAAGAAATGAAAGAGGAAGCCGCCTGGTAGAATTCTGCACAGAGCACAACTTAATCATAGCTAACACTTGGTTCAAGAACAATTAAAGAGGGTTGTATACATGAAAGAAGCCTGGAGATACTGACAGGTTTCAGATAGATTATATAATGGTAAGACAGAGATTTAGAAACCAGGTTTTAAATTGTAAGACATTTCCAGGGGCAGATGTGGACTCTCACCACAATCTATTGGTTATGAAATGTAGATTAAAACTGAAGAAACTGCAAAAAGGTGGGAATTTAAGGAGATGGGACTTGGATAAACTGAAAGAACCAGATGTTGTACAGAATTTCAGTGAGAGCATAAGGGACAAATTAACAGGAATGGGGGAAAGAAATACAGTAGAAGAAGAATGGGTAGCTTTGAGGGGCGAAATAGTGAAGGCAGCAGAGGATCAGGTAGGTAAAAAGACGAGGGCTAGTAGAAATCCTTGGGTAACAGAAGAGATAATGAATTTAACTGATGAAAGGAGAAAATACAAAAATGCTGTAAATGAAGCAGGCAAAAAAGAATACAAACGTCTCAAAAATGAGATCGACAGGAAGTGCAAAATGGCTAAGCAGGGATGGCTAGAGGACAAATGTAAGGATGTAGAGGCTTATCTCACTAGGGGTAAGATAGATACTGCCTACAGGAAAATTAAAGAGACCTTTGGAGAAAAGATAACCACTTGTATGAATATCAAGACCTCAGATGGAAACCTAGTTCTAAGCACAGAAGGGAAAGCAGAAAGGTGGAAGGAGTACATAGAGGGTCTCTACAAGGGTTGTTGCCTCTCCCCTATGTTATTCAATCTGTATATCGAGCAAGCAGTAAAGGAAACAAAAGAAAAGTTTGGAATAGGTATTAAAATCCATGGAGAAGAAATAAAAACTTTGAGGTTCGCCGATGACATGTAATTCTGTCAGAGACAGCAAAGGACTTAGAAGAGCAGTTGAACGAAATGGGTAGTGTCTTGAAAGGAGGATGTAAGATGAACATTAACAAAAGCAAAACGAGGATAATGGAATATAGTCGAATTAAGACGGTTGATGCTGAGGGAATTAGATTAGGAAATGAGACACTTAAAGTAGTAAAGGAGTTTTGCTATTTGGGGAGCAAAATAACTGATGGTCGAAGTAGAGAGGACATGAAATGTAGACTGTCAATTGCAAGAAAAGCGTTTTTGAAGAAGAAAAATTTGTTAACATCGAGTATAGATTTAAATGTCAGGAAGTCGTTTCTGAAAGTATTTTTATAGAGTTTAGCCATGTATGGAAGTGAAACATGGACGGTAAATAGTTTGGACAAGAAGAGAATAGAAGCTTTCGAAATGTGGTGCTACAGAAAATGCTGAAGATTAGATGGGTAGATCACATAACTAATGAGGAGATATTGAATAGCATTGGGGAGAAGAGGAGATTGTGGCACAACTTGACCAGAAGAAGGTATCGGTTGGTAGGACATGTTCTGAGGCGTCAAGGGATCACCAATTTAGTATTGGAGGGCAGCGTGGAGGGTAAAAATCGTAGAAGGAGACCAAGAGATGAATACACTAAGCAGATTCAGAAGGATGTAGGCTGCAGTAGGTACTGGGAGATGAAGAAGCTTGCACAGGTTAGAGTAGCATGGAGAGCTGCATCAAACCAGTCTCAGGACTGAAGACCACAACAACAACACCAACAACAAACATGAAAAAAACGTAAATTAGTAGCAAACTACGCCGTGTACGCATTTCATTCAACATGTAAACGTCACTACAGATATTCGGATTTGAGTTATAATATGTTCGATATGCCTGTCATCATTGGCGATGATGTGGCGCAGACGAATAGCGAAATTCTGCATGACCCGCTGAAGTGTTGCAACATTGATGCTGTCGATGACCTCCTGAATGACAGTTTTCATCTCAGCAATGGTTTTGGGGTACGCCTCCTCTTTAGTATAGCCCCACAAAAAGGAGTCGCATTTGTTCAGATTCGGAGAATGTGGAGGCCAATGGAGGCCCGTGCCGGTGGCCCCTGCGTACCTCAGGGGCAGAATGCGGTCCCCGAGGTGATCCTCAAGGACATCAGACACTCTGCTGCTTCGATAGGATCGAGCTTCGTCTTGCATGAACCACATCTTGTAGAAATCAGTGTCGCTTTGGATAATGGGCGTGAAATCATTTTCCAAAACCTTCGCGAACCTTTCGGTAGCCAACGAGCCATCGAGGAACATCGCACCGATTATTCCGTGACTGGACATTGAGTACTGCACAGCCACAGTTGAGGGTGAAGTGACTTCTCGAACGCGAAATGCATATTCCCAGCCCCCAAATGCGCCGATTTTGCTTATTGACGAACCCATCCAAATGAAAGAGGGTTTCGTCGCTAAATCAAACCATGCATGCCCATATTAACTCCCATCATGCCCCGTGGCCTACCGAGCAGTTTGAACGTCCTAACGCAAACCGTTCAGAAGTTAGTGCGATTTTATTTCATGCAGTTCGATAATTGTCACCGGTATGAAGACTATTACAATTACCATAGTCAACTAATGAGACACTATATGTGCATTAAAAGTAAATGAAATCGAAGATTGATTCTATACTACGTGTCTCTTAAAAGGCGATCAGGAGCTCGTTTCAATTGAAAAAAAAACAGTAGCAATTACAAACTATAAAAGAACATGTAATATCGCAATTTGATGGAACAAGGTTGTATGGATCTGCAGTTCACTATTGGCATCTGCAGAGGCAGACACTAGAAACGCCTCAAATGGTTGGCTTGAACAATTTCAAAGCTTCGATTTCTTTCGCCGACGATTTTAAGGCTGAATATGGCACTTCATCCAGGCATATTAGTACATTTGTCACACTGAAGATCATAGAAGACGATGATAGTACACTTCAGGAGGCACAACCGTTGGTGGAGGAAGAGAACATGTTTATGACAGAGCAGGGTGTGGAAAAAGGAAATTCTTGGAACAGTGACCAATTTCAGTATGAAATACCTTCGCCATCAACACTGTCTCACAGAGGAGAGAAAACTACAGCTATTGTGTACATAACTAGACAATAGATGTGGCTTTGTCAGTGACAGGCAGACTAACAAACAAGATGAACATCTGTTTCCAAGAGGCAAAAGGCACTTTCGGCCCAAATATTTCAAAGAAACTTGAAAGAACCAACCCACGAAACATTCATAGGGACGCAGCCAAAAGTGAAAAAATTACTAAATAACACATGAAACGTGTTCTAACTTCCGTCCTTAGCGGACATGTGACAAGCGAAATGAGCCTACGGCTGTGCGATTCCTGGTGAGGTTATGCAGATCGTACCCTTCTAGATGGAAGTTTTCCAAACTAAGATGTTATGTTGAAAATAAAATGCCAAACCCACGATGCTTACTCCTTTCGGTAGCGTAACCTCTATACCAGAAGGATTGCTGATTTTGTAAGACTACAATGTGCCAAACCACAAGTGAAGATACATGCTCCTTATTTCACCATCATACTTCACTTTGTAATTTACAATCAATTTTTTGCACAAAAGTATACGCCAATGTTGCAATATGCTTGGAAAAAGGCAGGTTATGACATTGATATGCCCATAAAATCAAATGAAAATGTAATTAGAGCGGCTTTTGATGTAAAACTGATTGAATGCGGTAGTGATTCCAAATGTAAAAACGGGGCTTTAGTGAGATGTGCACATTGTTCTCTTCGATTTTGTTTTAACCACTTTGTCGAAATCCCGCATCTGCATTGCTCATCAGTGTGGGATCCGTACCAGATCGGGTTGACGGAGGAGATAGAGAAGATCCAAAGAAGAGCGGCGCGTTTCGTCACAGGGTTATTTGGTAACCGTGATAGCGTTACGGAGATGTTTAATGAACTCAAGTGGCAGACTCTGCAAGAGAGGCGCTCTGCATCGCGGTGTAGCTTGCTCGCCAGGTTTCGAGAGGGTGCGTTTCTGGATGAGGTATCGAGTATATTGCTTCCCCCTACTTATACCTCCCGAGGAGATCACGAATGTAAAATTAGAGAGATTAGAGCGCGCATGGAGGCTTTCAGACAGTCGCTCTTCCCGCGAACCATACGCGACTGGAACAGGAAAGGGAGGTAATGACAGTGGCACGTAAAGTGCCCTCCGCCACACACCGTTGGGTGGCTTGCGGAGTAGAATGTAGATGTAGATGTAGATGTAGATCATGAGGAGTAATTTAAGCGCTATCATGTGTGTTGGTTATGAGTTTTTATAATTATTTTCAGCCGAGGCGTTTTGGCGCTGTTGATTGAAAATGTAATGAAACCAGGTGGCGTCATTGAATAATTTCCCTCCTATGCTATTGATATCTTGTTACTTGGTTTTTTAATTACAATACCACTTGTTGTAGAATGCATCGTTTTGCATGGAAATGACACAGATCACTGTTGTTTTTATGACAGAGTGTTTTTCTAAGCATGGTTTCGTGCAGTTCCGTGCATTAGAAGTCAAAGGTGTCCCTTGTAAGTGATAGTGCGTGGCCCTGGAGGTTGTTGCAGGACACTTAGAGGGGCAACGCAGCTACCAGGGACTGTACACGCCCCCTGCTCCTCCCCCCCCCCCTGCCCCCGCCGACCGGCCCGTTACCCGCCGGGCACACTGTCCGTGACCCAAATATTCTCCTACACGCCTCGGCCACGTGTCTTCCGCTTGACGTGATTGCGCAACTTTCGCCCTTGTTTACTCGTCAGGTCGTCAGCCGATGAATCTTCACAATTACGCTAATGACAGCAGCGCCGTTCCCTGCCATCCATCACGTTCGCTACCTGCTGTGGTCTTTCCGCTCTGACTACTCCCAAGACGCAGCAGCTTTGCGAATTACGCTACGCTCACCAGAATCTGATTTAAGGTTAGCCTGAAAGGTGGCAAGGCCGTTTTAATGATCTGACGGTGGCGCCACAACAAGGTGTCTCGTCAGACGCACGTGGACGATAATAATATGGGACATTTTTCTAAAAAACTTCGTGACGCGTGGAAAATAAGTGTCGTATGGTATCACGTTGACTTTATTCCGGTTTACTCTACTAGTAATCACGGGGCATTTCTTCAAAGCGCTGGGAAAACAGTTTACTCCTCTTAGCTCTGTGACCAATCGTTGCCTAATTTGTGGACAGTAGGTCCATATCAAATCGTCTTCTCAGCAGTAGGCTACAATTGCGTTTCAGATTTCTGTTAGTTTTTTTAAAACATTTGTTATTCTTGGATGCTTATTCTGTACTTGTCGTTTAAAAATTCGTTGCATTTTATAGACAGAAGACTGTCTTCTTTTCAGTTTTCCTTTCCGTTCTGTTACGTTTCTCAGTTTGTATAGTTGCGGTTCTGATTCTCACAAAGCATTTTCTGCATCCGAATGATCATATGACTGCACAGTAAAATAAGCAATAGTATAATAATAAGTATTAATATGACTAGATCCACAGGTGATGAAGAGATTAAAAGAATTTGTTATGATAGCAAAGAAGTTATTAGATAGTTAAGGCAGAGGAAAATTTAATCGTGATTGCAGACTAGAATTCAATAGCAGCAAAAGGAAGAGATGGAAAAATAATAGCAGAAATGGACTAGGGGAAAGGACTTAAAGAGGAAACTGCCAGTAGAATCTGCATTGAGCGCAATTTAATCATCGCTAACACTTGGTTTAAGAATCATGAACGATGATTGTGTATGTGGAAGAGGTCCGGCGACATTGGAAGGTTTTAGATTGATTAAACAGAGGTAAGACAGAGATTTCGAAACTAGATTTTCAACTGCAATATATTTCCAAGGGCAGTTGTGGACCTTAATCATAATTTGCTGGTTAAGAACTGAAGACTGAAGCAGAAAAAAATGTGGAAAGATATGAAATTAAGAATATGAGACCTGAATAAATGAAACTGAAGTAATGAGATGTTGTTGAGAGTTTCAAAGGGAGCGATAGCCAACGATCGACTGAAACTGCACAAAGGAATACTGTAGAAAACCAACGAGTAGCTTTGAGAGATGAAATAGTGATTGCAGGAGGAGATCAAACAGGTAAAAGGACAAGGCCTAATGGAAATCCTTGGATTTCACAGGAGATATTGAATTTAAATGATAAAAGTAGAAAATATACAAAAACTCACCGTATGAAGCATGTGGATGGGAATACACACATCTAAAAACTGAGATTAACACTAAGTAAGTGCAAATTGGCTACAAAGGCAGTCTGTAGAAGCATGTATAACTACGGTAAATACAGGAAAATTAAAATTACAGACCGCTTTGCAAAAAGGAGCTGAGGTGGAAAATCATGGCTAAGCAAAGAAGCTGAAAAGTGGAAGGGGCAATACAAGGGAAATGAATTTAATGGCAGTATTATAAAGTACATATAAATCTTGTATGAATATCAAGAGCTCAGATGGAAGCCCAGTTCTAAGCAAAGAAGGGAAAGCAGAAATGAGGAAGGAGTATATAGAGGGTCTATACAAGGGCGATGTACTTGAGGACAATATTATGGAAATGGGAGAGAATGTGGATGAAGATGAAATGGGTGATATGATACTGCGTGAAGAGTTTGACAGAGCACTGAAAGACCTAAGTCGAAACAAGGTCCCGGGAGTAGACAACATTCCATTAGAACTACTGATATTAGCCGAGCGGTCTAAGGCGCTGCAGTCATGGACTGTGCAGCTGGTCCCAGCGGAGGTTCGAGTCCTCCCTCGGGCATGGGTGTGTGTGTGTTTGTCCTTAGGATAATTTAGGTTAAGTAGTGTGTAAGCTCAGGGACTGCTGACCTTCGCAGTTAAGTACCATAAGATTTCACACACATTTGAGAACTACTGATAGCCTTGGGAGAGCCAGCCCAAACAAAACTCTACCATCTGGTGAGCAAGATGTATGAGACAGGCGAAATATCCACAGACTTCAAGAAGAATATAATAATTCCAATCTCAAAGAAAGCAGGTGTTGTCAGATGTGAAAATTACCGAACTATCAGTTTAATAAGTCACGGCTGCAAAATACTAACACGAATTTTTTGCAGACGAATGGAAAAACTGGTAGAAGCCGATCTCAAGGAAGATCAGTTTGGATTCCGTAGAAATGTTGTAACACGTGAGGCAATACTGACCCTACAACTTATCTTAGAAGATAGATTAAGGAAAGGCAAACCTACGTTTCTAGCATTTGTAGACTTAGAGAATAGACAATGTTGACTGGAATACTCTCTTTCAAATTCTGAAGGTTGCAGGGGTAACATACATGGAGCGAAAGGCTATGAACAATTTGTACAGAAACCAGATGGCAGTTATAAAAGTCGAGGGTCATGAAAGGGAAGCAGTGGTAGGGAAGGGAATGAGACAGGGTTTTAGACTATCCCCGATGTTACCCAATCTCTATATTGAGCAAGCAGTAAAGGAAACAAAAGAAAAATTTGGAGTAGGAATTAAAATCCATGGAGAAGAAATAAAAACTGGAATATGCTCTTTGAAATTCTGAATGTAGCAGGAGTAAAATACATGGAGCGGAAGATTAAACAAACTTGCATAGAAAATAGACGAAAGCTACAAGAGTCGAAGGGCATGAGAGAGAAGGAGTGATTGAGAGGAGAGTGAGACAATTTTGTACTCTATCTAAGATGTTATTCAGTCTGTTCTCTTAGCAAGCAGAGCAGGAAAGAAAAGAAATGTTGGAGAATGAATTAAATTCAGTGAGAAAAAACATTGAAGTTTGCCGATGATACGTCAGAGGCAACAAAGGACTTGGAAGTGCAGTTGGACGGCGTGGACTGTGTCTTGACGATATAAGATGAACATCTACAAAAGCAAAACAAGGGTAATGGAATGCAATCGAATTAAATTAGGATAATTTAGGTTAAGTAGTGTATTAGCTTAGCGACTGATGACCATAGCAGTTAAGTCCCATCAGATTTCACACACATTTTTTAATTAAATTAGGCGATACTGAGGGAAGGATGTTTGGAAACGAGAGACTAAAATAGTAGATGAGTTTTGCTATTAGATAACTGATGATGGTCGAAGAAGAAGGGATATAAAACGTAGACTGGCAGTGATAAATTTGTTAACATCGATTGTAAATTTAAGATTTAGGAAGTAATTTTTTAAAGGTATTCGTGTATAGTGTCGCCCTGTACAGAAGTGAAACGGGGTCGATAAGCAGTTCAAACAAGAAGAGAATCGAGACCTTTGAAATATGGTGCTATTGAAGTATGATAAAGATTAGATAGATACATCCTGTAACTGATGAACTACTGAATAGAGTAGTGGAGAAAAGGTGGCATGACTTTACTCAAAGAAGGGCTCAGTTGATAAGACAGATTTTGAGACATCAAGGAGTCACCAATTTAATACTGGAGTAAGTGTTGGGGGGGGGGGGGGAGGTTGAAAATTGAAAAGGTAGGTCAAGATAGGAATGCAATACGTAGGTTCAGGTTCATGTAGGTTAGCAGTTATTCGTAGATGAAGAGGCTTGCACCAGGATAGAGTAACGTGCTGGGGTGCAACAAACCAGTCTTCGGACTAAGGAACACAATAACATCTATTGATATTACTATAAAAGTGCAGCTGATCAAAGATCGTGACATAGCGACATCTGGCCGTACAATATGACTACAAAGTTGTGGATTACCGCAGAGATAAAATATAGGGTGCTATTTAGGAAAGACGGACAATTGCAAGAACGGCAGTCATACCGGTTAATGTCCCCTTGGTAGCTAAACACTATTTGCCAGATGCATTTTTATTTTCTTCTTGGCAAAAGGTAACGTGTGGTGACTAAGGTAAATGGGACGCAGGTATGTACACTGCTGTGCAAAACTTAAGGACGATATAGATAATAATATAAATACTCGGTGGAAATGAATGTGAAGGCTGGAGCATGTTGCCAGATGTCTCTCAGTCGTGCTCAGAAAGTTGGACGTCACATGGCGTGAGATCACAGTGACTATGGGGCCGTATAGGGCTGTCCCCACAACACGAGGTAGTTGAAACAACAGGAAAAGACAGTTTGTTTCAATCAACGAGCAGTTACGGCGCCCTGTATTGGTGTTCTCCATTACAACGTGGCCGGAGACAACATACAAGGTGACGATTATTGAACTATATGAGAAAAAAACTTAAATTAGTTACAAACTACGGCGTGCACATACTTTGTTCAACATGTAAATGTCACTACAGATATTCAGATTTAGATTATGAAATGTTCGATATGCCTGCCATCATTGGCAATGATGTGGGACAGACGAATAGCGGAATTCTGCATGACCCGCTGAAGGTCGGAATTTCGTTGCTGCCAATTACCTCCTGAATGCCCTTTTTCAGTCATCAATGGTTTTGCCGTTGTTGCTGTACACCTTGTCTTTAATATAGCCCCAAAAAAAGAGTCGCATGTGATCAGCTCCGGCGAATATGAGACCAACCGTGCCAGTGGCCTCTGGGCACCCGAGAGCCAGAATGCGGTTCCCAAAGAGCTCCTCCAGGTTTCCTGCTTCGATGGGGTCGAGCTCCGTGTTCGATAAACCACATCTTGTCGAAATCAGGATCACTTTGGATAACTGAGATCAAATCATCTTCCAAAACCTTCGCGAACCGTTCGGTAGTCACCGCGCCATCAAGGAATATCGCATTAATTATTCTATGAGTGGACGTTGCACACTGCCCAGTCATACGTTGAGGGCAAAGAGACTTCTCGATCGCGAAATGCGGATTCTCAGTCCCTCAAATGCGTTAATTTTGCTTATTGACGAACTCATCCAAATGAAAGTGGACTTCGTCGCTAAACCAATCCATACTTGAGCATACTAATTCCCGTCATGCTCTGCGGCCAGCAGTGCAGTTTGAACGTCATAACGCCAACCGTTCAGACGTTATGACGACTTTATTTCGTATAGTTCAATAACTGTATGAAGGGTTTCAAATGGGGAAAATTATTGGGAAACTGGAAGAAGGTTTATGTGTGACAAGTGTATTCGAGGACTTTGGTACTTTTCAGAGCATTGTGTCACTTACCTGAGATGCATTCAGAACTGCATGCACTGCTGCCTGAACGAGAGGTGGTGGTCGACCATGGTCAACTACAACAGTGGGTAACAGGTATATTTGGCAGCAGACAAGAAGCAAACCATTTTAAACAGCGCCTGCAATTGCAACCACTTTTAACAGGGCCGCAAGGCACGCAATCTCTGCTCCACGGTGGCACGACCACTGACTGCATGTCGGTGGTATCTTTGGCCGACGACATTTACGTTGTGTTCCGGTGACAGCCGCACATAGGTGGCACCGTTGTCAGTGACACCAATAGCGTAGGGACTCGACCATAGACGAAAGAGGATGCATACTATTCTCGGATGAGAACAGATCTTGTCTGAATATTGATTCTGGACGTTCCCTCACTTGGAGGGAGGTGGGAATACGTAGAGCACCCATGAACATCGTGCATCGTTCTGGTGGCCCAGGTGTTATGATGTCTGGAGGCACAATGCTGTATTGGTGTACTGACCTCCAATTACTTGAGCACGGTGCATCCACCAGCAACGTTTTTGTAACCTTTAGTCTTACCCCGTTTCGTCTTTTCAGGGGTGCAATAGGGCACGACTGCATTTTTACAGGTGACAATGCGCGACCGCGTAGAGTAGAGCAGGTAGAGAACCTCTCAGAAAGAGAGAGGGTATTTGGCCAACGGTCTAGCCTGCCCGTTCGTCCGAGTTACATTCCATCAAGCACTTACTGGATGCTTAAGTCGTCGGCACACGGACCGTGCATTCGAATGTTGAGCCTTAAGCGTTTCTGACGTCGTAGCGTGGAATAGCACATTAGGGAGTTTTTCCGAACGTGCAGAGCAATATCCAGCATGTCAGATATTCTGAGCGTGCGACTGAGCGTTGATCAGTGATATGGCACAACGCCACCAGCGTCACATGCACGCCATCTCCCTTCAGCTCAAAGTTGTGAGGCGCCATATTAGCATCAGTTCAAGCGTATACTTATAGATGCCACTTCTGAGCACCAGCAAATTGAGAATCACTGTATGATTCGTTGCAATAAAATAATGAGACACATCATATTCGTGGCAAAAGAATTACTGGAACTTGCATATTACGAGAGTATGCCATTTGAGGATCCACCAAAAACACATTGCTCTTGTGCCGACGGCTTTAGGGGGAGGCTTACTGCAGCACGTCCACATGCACCAAAGATCATCCAGCAATTGTCAACCACAGTAGTAGAGGAATGGAACGCTTGGGGCTGTTTCGAGAACATTTCTCCATAGAAGCCACTCATCACCCCTCCCCCCCTCCCCCCTCCAGCCCACGCAACCATTTTCCCTCGTAGACTTTCACACGCACCAGTTTTCGCTACTAATTGTGACACACGCTTTACGCAAACCTTATACGTGGACGCCCCTGAAGGCTCCCGCAGCTTGGCGCCACAAAGTACCAATTGTGATATCTCCTGCACAGGAATCTGACAGTTGTGGCGCCCCTGGCACCCCTTTCAGCACAGCGCCCCAAACGGTGCTTTAAAAATCGTCACTATAAATTCTCCAAATAATTATACAGGTTTCGTTATAAGCTAACCACTAAACGAAAAGTTGTTGGATTTTAAGTTGTACTTCGTTCAACACGATTAAGCTAGTGAGGTGGAAACTTATGTGGCCCACTAGATATTAACATTTTGACAATTCGTCTCGCTGAAAGTAAAATATTTTTGACCTCCACCTATATTAGTCTCTGTCACATCTGGAATGTACTATTGACCGCTTTTTGAAAGTTTCCTCTCGATTCTTAATACACAGAAACCGCCTAGTCGTAATGTGTCAAAATTAGTTTAGAAATAACTGTAGAAATCTTTGTGATAAGTATTCATCATTGACTGTACAAATCTTTGTGATAAGTATTCATGATTTTTTTTCATGGAAGTGTACAGTCCCTAATATTTATCTGCAAAGACATGAAATCG
This sequence comes from Schistocerca nitens, assembly GCF_023898315.1. Lineage (NCBI taxonomy): Eukaryota > Metazoa > Arthropoda > Insecta > Orthoptera > Acrididae > Schistocerca > Schistocerca nitens. The sequence goes on along the minus strand of NC_064615.1, from coordinate 518,591,190 downwards.
TTTGACCCTGTAGTAAAATGAGTAAACCGATGTTGAATACAGCAAATATGAAACCGTAGCAAATAATTTTAACCGTCCGTATACATTGATTTGCTTGCGTTGTGCGTGCAGATTTACAGAAACGTCTGTGTTGCCTTCCAGTATGTGTTACTTGTAGTTAGGAGTATATTTGATTTCACCTTAAGAATTGAAAGGTGAGGTAAATCTATTCTTCTTCATCTGAAAATTCAACTGTGATTCTGAAACTCGGAGACTATGCATTCGTCCACTGAAGGCTAAATTACTTTTGTTTGACACATAAGTGCCTCGTCTCGTACTTATTAAGAACACATGAAGTTCACAGATTTGCTTACATGTGCTATGGTTCTTCTGTTCCGCAGATTCAGGGGAATATCTCAAGCGCGAATAACATCTACGTAAGAGTTTGATAAGTGCTGTAGATAATGTGACATAATACACATATCTATAAGTCGGAACTTCATCTTACATAGAAAAGGCAAAGATCATGAGAAATAATCCTGATGCGCCGCATAAGATCTTATGAGTGATGTACGAATGAGAAAATAGCGGAGGAGAGCTGGCTTTTCGTTCGACTTGGATCATCTACATCTCCCACCTTGGACTACATTAGCAATATCTTGCTGTAGATGAAGAAGTAAGACGCAGACAAATGAGGGCGGAGAACGGCTACTGTGATCAGAGCAGGAGAAATACAACAGCATTCGACTTGTTCCCACTTCCCCGCCAGCTTTTTAGACGGTACATTTCTCTTGAGGCTGAACGGTTTTTGAGTACATTACAATGTATTATCTCGTTTACTAATGGTGTTATAGGTGGAACAACCGTACAGTGATTTCTTTTTAAATATCTGTTGTGTGTTGCACGTTTGGACACGTGTCTATTTGTATTCAGGAGAGCGATGAGTTGTTTAGCATAGACGTCTGCTTTGTGCTCCAGAATTGCCGTCAAGGATGCACTCTTTGCTTGGAATAGTGTGTTGGTATATTTAGAGTTACTGAGTCGATCTATCTAAACAGTATTTCTGCTACTTCTAATTACTATCATCTTTCTTCGATTTACTCACAATCCATATTCTGCACTTATTAGATTGTTCATTCCATATCATGTAAATCTTCTTCACTTTCACTCAGAAGTGCAATGTTATCAGCGAATCATATCATTGATATACTTTCACCTTGACATTTAATTCCACTTCTGAACCTTTCTTTTGTTTCCATCATGCTTCTCCGATGTACGGATTGAACAGTAAGGGCGAGAGACCACATCCGTCTTACACCCTCTTTAATCCGAGCTCTTCGTTCTTTGTCGTCCACTCTCATTATTCCCTCTTGGCTCTTGTACACATTGTATATTACCATCTCTCCCTGTAGCTTACCCCTATTTTTCTTGGAATTTCGAACATCTTGCACCATTATACATTGTAGAACTCTTTTCTGGATCGACAAATCCTATGAACATGTCTTCCTTTTCCTTTAGTCTCCCTTCCATTATTAACCGCAACGTCAGAACTGCCTCTTCCTGCCTTTTACATTTACTGAAGCCAAACTGATCGTCATGTAACACATCCTCAATCTTGTTTCCCATTCTTCTGTATATTATTCTCGTCAGCAACTTGGATGCATGAGTTGTTAAGCTGGTTGTGCGATAATTCTTGCACTTGCCAGCTCTTGCAGTTGGAATTATGCGGATGATATTTTTCCGAAAGTCACACGATGTATTGCCACCTGTATATCCATTTAAACATCACTCCCTGCCTTGACCTTGCTGAAAGCGTCCAAAGCAACTCCTGCTACAGGCATTCTTCGGCTTCGGCTTCGTATTCACATTCTGAGTGGAGTAGATTAGACGTGATGACAGATTAAGGATTAACAAATAAGAATTGACTACAGACTCAACAAAATATGTACATCTTGATAAGGTGCTGCAATTACAATGACGCTTACACAATTAAACAATATAGAAAGCCACTGAAAAATAGATGCCAAAGTGCATGCATATGAGGCATTTACTAATGGACCGAGGGGAAACAGTGCTGGGAAAAGAAGGAAAAAAAACATACAAATAATCAGAGCACATCAAATAAAGGACTACAGCACGTAATTTACGGCTAGCGGCGAGAGAGATACTGTACAGTGATGGAACGTGGCAGTAGAACGTGTATAATTACCTTAGTAGCGGCATGAAAGCGTTGGCGGATGCGTTCGTTATTAGGATTCGTCACTGTAATTCTGGATGATCTGACTGACGTAAATGGCAAGAAAGAAGATCATAAACTGTGTCTCTGATTAAACGGCAAAGTTTTATCGACCTTCTGGTGCTTGTAGCACTAAGGCAAAGTGTCTCAGCATTGCGCATAAACGATATGACTTGTCGTAAGGACCAGAATCGCTTCTTTGGCGTCTCTCTAAAGCGCTCAAGCGCGAAGGGATGTTCAAACATAGCACGAAAGGCCCATCTTGGCGAAAATTATGAACTTATGAATTAACTGCAGTTACAACCCGCAAAAATTATGGACAATATCTCTCTACCGGGGCATCATTACTGTGTATTTACTAAATCCCGCAACATACTTAAAATCACGAATAAAATGTAATTCGGGATTAATTATGCCATATGAATGGCAAGACTGGTAGAAGCGGACTTCGGGGAAGATCAGTTTGGATTGCGCAGAAATGTTGGAACACGTGAGGCAATATTGACCCTACGACTTATCTTAGAAAATAGATTAAGAAAAGGCAAACCTACATTTCTAGCATTTGTAGAGTTAGAGAAAGCTTTTGACAATGTTGACAGAATACTCTCTTTCAGATTCTGAAGGTGGCAGGGGTAAAATACAGGGAGCGAAAGGCTATTTACAATTTGTACAGAAACCAGATGGCAGTTATAAGAGTCGAGGGGCATGAAAGGGAAGCAGTGGTTGGGAAGGGAGCGAGACAGGGTTGTAGCCTCTCCCCAATGTTATTCAATCTGTATATTGAGCAAGCAGTATATGAAACAAAGGAAAAATTCGGAGTAGGTATTAAAATCCATGGAGAAGAAATAAAAACTTTGAGGTTCGCCGATGACATTGTAATTCTGTCAGAGACAGCAAAGGACTTAGAAGAGCAGTTGAACGGAATGGACAGGGTCTTGAAAGGAGGATATAAGATGAACATCAACAAAAGCGAAACGAGGATAATGGAATGTAGTCGAATTAAGTCGGGTGATGCTGAGGGAAGTAGATTAGGAAATGAGACACTTAAAGTAGTAAAGGAGTTTAACTATTTGGGGAACAAAATAACTGATGATGGTCGGAGAGGATATAAAATGTAGGCTGGCAATGGCAAGGAAAGCGTTTCTGAAGAAGAGAAGTGTGATAACATCGAGTATAGATTTAAGTGTCAGGAAGTCGTTTCTGAAAGTATTTGTATGGAGTGTAGCCATGTATGGAAGTGAAACATGGACGATAAATAGTTTGGACAAGAAGAGAATAGATGCTTTCGAAATGTGGTGCTACAGAAGAATGCTGAAGATTAGATGGGTAGATCACATAAAATAGAATTGGAGAGATGAGAAATTTGTGGCCCATCTTCGCTAGGAGAAGGGATCCGTTGGTGGGGCATATTCTGAGGCATCATGGGATCACCAATTTAGTATTGGAGGGCAGTGTGGAGGGTAAAAATCGTAGAGGGAGACCAAGAGATGAATACACTAAACAGATTCGGAAGGGTGTAGGTTGTAGTAGGTACCCTGGAGATGAAGAAGATTGCACAGGATAGAGTAGCATGGAGAGCTGCAACAAACCAGTCTCAGGACTGAAGGCCACAACAGCAACATGAAACCGTCATTGTTAGACTCAAAGGCAAGGTCTTTCAACGTAATAATGCCCTTGTTCAAATAAAGCAAATAAACAATGATGTAAGACAATGTGAATGATATAGCTTTTGTTGTTAGCGAGGTGTGGTGAGACGATCACCTTACATTCTGAAGGCGCGGTGTTCAACGAATGTAGTTTTCACATATTCCTTACCTTTCCTGGCAAATTCTGCGGAGGACCTACGCATTTCTTATCCTATCTACTTAATTTTCGCATTATTCTGTAGTACAACGTCTCAGATGCTTCGAGTCTTCTTCTCACGTTTTCCACTCACTTTCTGAGTCGTTAGCACACAATACCACGAAATTTCTTCCACAAATTATGATCTAATTTGGAACAAGTACACATGTTTTTAACGAGGAATATCATCTCTGCCTGTGCTAACCTGCTGCTTATATCCTCCTTCCTCTGAGTGTCATGTGTTATTTGGCGTACAAGGTAGCAGTATTCCTTCACTTCGTCTGCCTCGCGGCCACCACTTTTGATGGTGAATTTCTCGCTTACCTCATTTACCTTGGTGACGACTTATACACTTTTGCACACTTATTCATCTGAAGTTCGCTTTTACGTCCTCAAGTATCAACAGAGTTGCGTCTCAGGCATTTTAAAACGATTACGTGTCGTCCTTCCTCTAAGATGCTTTTAAGAACACGATGACTCACTGTCATTGAATATCTGACTGCAATGTGAATGGCTGGATGGTCTCATCTGCGTTGCCCTGAGGTGTATTCAAGAAATCCCATCACCCAGGTATTGAGGCGAGCTTTTAGGTCAGTAACACGAAGCGACGGCGCGATTAATCGAATGCAGACCGGTCGGCAGCTCATTCTTGCAACAGGTCAACCGGTCTGCATATTTATGGGTGTTGCACTGCCGGACGCGAAAAACATCTCGAACGGATGACGTCCAGCAATATATTTTCGTTGTGCTGCTTCATGGTAACACAAGGGAGAGGTTAGGGTTTGCTGTATCCGGTATCACAGAAGTAATGTTTCATGTCCTTAAAAAGGAACGCCCACCCTCTTTTCGTCCACGTTCTTCAAGCAATACACGGCGCATGTTGTTTCTTCTCTTGGAAATCACACCAAGGTCACCAACGTAACTGAATCAAGTTACTACGTTTCTGACTAAAGAAATGGTTTTAATAATGGGTCATTTCTCGTTATGAGCCTCGAGGTAATTTTAAATAATCTCGATTCGTGGATCAGTGATGTGGGACCTGTAACTGTACTGTTGGACCTTCAACTGGGTTTTATTTTACTGGTACACTACAAAGTCATGGAATCTCAGAAGTGTGGGGTAATTGGTGAGAAGCGTAAGCGACAAAACTATCAAAAGTGGATCATTCCACGTCAACTCACCTACGCCTCCCCACTGGACCGTCTCAGATTTCGTTGAAATTTTATGTGAACATTCGCATATGTCCACAACGAAATTGGAAAAGTTTAACGTTCGTCGAAGGACACTGGCTGAAATATTGTCAATTGCTAGACTCCTTGCGCGACTTTGTGCAGAAGGACGGTGACTTTATGGCAAATTTGAGCCGTTATATCTAAATGGAATTTGGTCATCTTGTACAACGTTATGCGTTCTTTCAAGTATAAGAATGAAAAGTTTTTAAGAGCGATATTCAGCCAGAAAAGTTTAGGTCAAATCCCCAAAAAAACCAGCACCCAAAAATATTTCAGGTTTTGGCTTCTTATATATCACGGACTAACGGCATGACGAACCTGTAACTTGGTATATAGTAACGCTACAGCACAAGATTCGTAAATATCACGTTTCATTTGTGTACCACTTTCCAGAACTCAATAAATTGACTGCGAAGTGGAAGATTTTCGTAAGAAGTAAGAACTGCGTGGATCTGGCCTGATTTTGCAAAAAAAAAAAAAAAAAGGCTGTGTCATATATAAGTCTCCAAACTGAGTTCATTAAAAAGACCATGATGTGAAACACGAAACGAAGTGTGTTTCATTGTACAATGCGGACTAACAATGCTAGAAAATTTGAATCAATGTTGGAGGCGAAAATAGCGGCACGAAAGAAATGCAAACTTCAGATTCTTATATTTAGAAGAGTTAAAAATGGCTCCAAACACTATGGAACTTAACATCTGAGGTCATCAGTCCCCTAGACTTAGAACTACCTAAACCTAACTAACCTAAGGGCATCACACACATCCATGTCCGAGGCAGGATTCGAACCTGCGACCGTAGCAGCAGCGCGGTTCTGGACTGAAGCGCCTAGAACCGCTTGGCCACACAGGCCGGTACCAAAAAGTAATATCGGTTTTGAATTTAAACTTCTGAACAGTGCACTTCAAAGTTTTCGAATATTTGAGCCAGTTTCTGCAGTTCATTTTCTCAAAATTGATGTTGTCGGCCAGACGATGACATTGTAGGAAAAGACAGCGTGGAAATGAGGTTTTGTTCTGATACCTAAGAGCATCCTGTCTTTTGGGCCATAAAATTAATAAGTTAGGCCTTGAAGAAGCATAATTTTATTGCAACATCATTTTGTTCGGTTGATATGTCATCAGTAATACCGCTCGTCCACCATTCTGTATCATACATATAAGCAGTTTAACGGCCATGTAACAACTAAGTCAATTTCAGACTTAACATAACAGCACTTATATTCTTACAACAAAATTTATTGTGCCATTGGAAACTTTGGTGATACGAACCGAACTCGAGTTTAGTGGTACAAATTGATGATCTTCTCTCATACCGCAACCATGCTGCTTTCTTGCCATATTATTTGTTGAAACCTTTTTCTGTCTCAGACTTCTTGTTTTGGAACACACACACACACACACACACACACACACACACACACACACACACACACGCACATACACACACATATCCTGTATATTTTGCACTGTATGTTTTGATTGGTTGAATAGATCTATTGGCGTCAATATTTCAGTTGTTGATGGCCTTTATAGACTTGCGCGAGTAGCCAGTCGCTTGGTTCTGCCAAAAATCCCATTACCCTGAGAGTTTCCGTGGTTAGTACCAAAAAATCCCATTCCTTATCAATATTGAAACCGTTTTTGTGGGTACACAGCTTGATAAAATGCTTGTATTTTTATACTGTACAGCCGAGACGCCACTGAAATAAAATATTTTGGCGACCTTTGTTTGAGTCGACAAAAAGTAGACAAATTTTGGAATAAACAAACGTACAGATACCATGTAATGTTACAAGCGATCTGAAGTAATACAACATCTAATAGTTTGCATCATGTCCTCATTGACACGATAAGCCACAGAGCGATGTGATACAGCTTGTGCAGCTTCCCAATGAAACCCTCGAGCAGTATTTTGACATGAAACCAGCGAAGTCTTTGGAACCTAAATTAAGAAACCAAATTACAGGATTAGGAACCAGGATAAAGATCCCCCCATGGATGATAGTGTGAGTCCTATGGCGATCGGTTTGCTGGTTCATGTTCTTGAACAGGCAGTGAAAATGTCACTGCAGAGCAACATAATATAGTGAGATATTAGTTGTCAATTTAAAAATAGAAACCACGTGCAACGAAACATAGACAACGGGTTGCTGCAACGTAATTTGTTGCCGTGGTATATGCCCTCTAATTTTGCCGCCATTTTCAGGTATTGTTAGCGCACATTGAAAAATCGAACACGATTTTCAGGATGTTTGAGTATGTAGAAATTTGGAAAGCAGTACATAAATGATATTGTATACCGGAGAACGTTACGTTGCTGTGTTGTTTGTGTGCGAAGTTTCAGTTTATCATGCCTTTAAGCAACGAGATATAAGAACGCCAAGTTAAATCTTTATTTGCAGTGCTATATTTCTGACGGATTTGCCTAAGTTTACTAGCATTGTTTGCCCATGTTGGAAATTAAACACGTTGTTCTTGGGATGGGGGCTCAAAACGCGTTGCTTAGAATGACACTGGTTTTGAACCTTTGGTAGAAAACGGCATTTGTAAAAGAAGTGTCGAATACACGTTTTCACAAAAATCATCTTTTTGCCGAATTTGTCGATTACTGGAACACACACTACGTGATCAAAAGTACCCGGACACCCCGAAAAACATGCGTTTTTCATATAAGGCGCATTGTGCTGCCACCTACTGCCAGCGACCTCAGTAGTCATTAGACATCGTGAGAGAGCAGAATGGGGCGCTCCGCTTAGCTCACGGACTTCGAACAGGTTCAGGTGATTGGGAGTCGCTTGTGTCATACGTCTGTACGCGAGATTTCCACACTACTAAACATTCCTGGGTCCACTGTTAAAGATGTGATAGTGAAGTGGAAACGTGAAGGGACACGTACAGCACAAAAGCTCACAGGCCGACTTCGACTGTTGACTGACAGAGACCGCCGACAGTTGAAGAGGCTCATAATGTGTAATAGGCAGACATCTATCCAGACCATCACACAGGAATTCCAGACTGTATCAGGATCCATTGCAAGTACTATGGCAGTTAGGCGGGAGGTGAGAAAACTTGAATTTCATGGTCGAGCGGCTGCTCATAAGCCACACATCACACCAGTACAGGCCAAACGACGCGTCGCTTGATATAAGGAGCGTAAACATTGGACGATTGAAGAATCACGATACACAACGTGACGATCCGATTGTAGGGTGTGGGTATGGCGAATGCCCGGTGAACGTCATCTGCCAGCGTGTGTAGTGGCGACAGTAAAATTCGGAGGCGGTGGTGTTGTGGTGCGGTCGTGTTTTTCATGGATAGGGCTTGCACCCATTGATGTCTGCGTGGCACTTTCACAGTACCGACCTACGTTGATGTTTTAAGCACCTTCTTGCTTCCCACTGTTGAAGAGCAATTCGGGGATGGTGATTGAATCTTTCAACACGATAGAGCACCTGTTCGTAATGCACGGCCTGTGGCGGAGTGGTTACACGACAGTGACATCCCTGTAATGGACTGGCCTGCACAGAGTCCTGTCCTAAATCCTACAGAACACCTTTGGGATGTTTTGGAACGCCGACTTCGTGCCAAGGCTCACCGACTGACATCGATAACTCTTCTCAGTGCAGCACTCCGTGAAGAATGGGCTGCCATTCCCCAAGAAACCTTCCGACACCTGTTTGAATGTATACCTGCGAGAGTGGAAGCTGTCAAGGCTAAGGGTGGGCCAATACCAAATTGAATCCCAGCATTATCGATGGAGATCGCCACGAACTTGTAAGTTATTTTCAGCCAGGTGTCCGGATACTTTTGATCACATAGTGTAGTAGGTGAATAAAATTTTGTATTCCACGTCCTTGTGCTACCGAGCTAAGTTTCAGTTCAGCTTGCGTTTACTCTACGAAATATAAAAATCCGAAGTAAACGTTTCTTTCGTGCCGTTATTTTCGGCCCAACTTCAATTCAAATTATCTAGCATTGTTATCCCGAATTGGTTGGTGGAATAGAGTTTGTTTAGCGGCTCAGACCATGGTCTTCATATGAGCCGAATTTGTAGAGTTTTATAGACCACAGATTTTTGCAAAATCAGGTCAAAAATACTGCCTTTTTGACCTCTTTACTAAATCTTCAAATTTGCTTTTAATTCATTCAGTATTGGAAAGTGGTACATAAATGAAACATTATACTTGAGAACCTTGTGTTGTTAGATTACTACTACGTTACCTTAGTCCTTGAGATACAAGAAGCCAAGCTCTGAAACTTTTGAACGCTAGTTTTTCGGCCAATTTTGCCAAAACTTCCAGCCTGAATATCACTTGTAAATAGTTTTTATTATTATTCTTAAGAAAATGAATGAAGCTGTGAAAATTAAACAAATATCTCAGCCAGTATTGCTTCGACGAACCTTAAACTTTACCAATATTCGTTATTGAGGTGTGCGTATGTTCACATTTCATCGAAATCCTTGATGATCTAGGTGGAATTAGTTCCGAAATTAGGCGATCTGACATGGAATAGCCCATGTAAAACTCTTTACTTTCGTAGAGACAAGGCAGTCAGTGTGTAAGACTAAACGCTCCTTCGCATCATAATTTAACTCCGCCCTATTTCCTATGGCCTATGGATAGCAACTTTTGCACTGGGTACACTAAAAACTGCGAAAAATTAAAATGTACAGCTAAAGTTGGCCAAATCCAGGCTTTCCGTGGAACAATAAACCTACATTAAACACAAAGTATGGAAAGACACATTAATCAAACTATACAAAGTAATAGCATTGAGTTTGTTGCTGTACTGGGCAATTTTTGCCACCATGTACAAACTCTAGTGATTGATTGATGAGAGAATGTGGAACAAAAAAGGTCTAATGAAATTATGTTCGGAAATGCATGGTTTCCATGATAGAGACCATTTATTCAGTCATACGTTGTTAAAGAGACAGCGGTCTAATACCAGCTGTACCATGCAGTCACAGTTACAGTACGTGTTGAAAGGGTTTCCTTGTGCCTCAACGCATGCGTGTACGCGCCGCAGCATTTCTGTCTCACACGCTCACATCGGCCAGGTTGCATCCGAACAGTGTCTAAAGCAGCATGAATACGCTGCTCCAGTGTCTCCACATCTGGAGTGGGATCTGCATACACATTATTTCTGAGATGGTCCATGACCAGAAATCCCATGGGTTGAGATTCAGTGAACGAGCAGTCCTTACAACTGGATCCCCTCGTCCGATCCACTGACCAGGGAAGACACGATTGAGATGCGTCCGGACGCTAACGGCGAAGTAGACTGTAGCACCATCATATGGCAGCCACATAACCCTTCGAATCATCAATGGAACTTCTTCCAGCAAAGTCACCCGCAAGAAACGCTGATAGTTCCGACCTCTTACGCGACGTGGAAGGAAGACTGATCCAAAAATACGGTCGCCAATTATCCCGGCTCACATATTCCGGCTGCACCGATACTGATGATTCACTGTCACCATACCATGGGGATTCTGAACACTATCCCAGAGACGGCTATTATGATACCACTTCGCGTAAAGACGGCCTCATCTGTGAATAGGATGGATGACACAAATCCCAGTATCGTGGTTGGCTGATGAAGAAATCGGTGACAATACTGCTCCCGTTGCCGAAAGTCTGTCGTTGGTAAGCCCTGCCCAAGCTTTAAGGGTAGTAACCACTGTCACGGAGAATGTTCCACACGTTCGTCTGGATTATCCTGTATTGGCAGACCAACTACCTAGTACTGTGACGGCGGTTGTCTTCCACAGTTTTAATCACATTTTCATCCAAGTCTGGTGTCCAAACATTTCGGACACATCCTTCATGGTTCCCTGCTTCCTGAAACGACCCTGTCTCTGATAAACGGCGAAACACTGTTGCAGACATTGAATGCTGTGGTTGTTGCCCCTGATACAAACTTGCTGCCCACAACCCTTTGCCGTTTGCTTTTCCGTAAGAGACATTAAAAGCAAGGGTGGTAACACCAAGAGTAGAGAGCGGATAGATGGAAAGAATACATTGAAAGCCTCTACGAGGGGAAAGATTGGTCTGATGTGATAGAAGAAGCTACAGGAGTCGATTTAGAAGAGATAGGGAATCCAGAATTAGAATCAGAATTTAAAAGAGCTTTGGAGGACTTAAGATCAAGTAAGGCAACTGAAGGCATCATGAAATATTTGAAAAAATTCATCGTATCTGCAGACCCTATCGCATTGAAAATTATATGGCAGAAGGAATAGGTAAAATTCCATCAGAATTTCTAAGCTCTTTAGGGGGAGTGACAACAAAACGACTACTCACGTTATCGTGTAGAATGTATGAGTCTAGCGACATATTATCTGACTTTCGGAAAAATATTATCCACAAAATTACGAAGACTGCAAGAGCTGGCAATTGCGGGAATTATCGCACAATCAGCTTAACACCTCTTGCATCCAAGTTTCTGACAAGAATAATGTACAGAAGAATAGAAAAGAAAATTGAGGATGTGTTGGATGACGATCAGTTTGGTTTAGGAAAGTTAAAGGCACGAGAGAAGCAATTGTGACGTTGCGGTTGATAATGGAAGGGAGACAAAAAAATAAACACAAGTTCATAGGATTTATCGACCCGGAAAAAGTGTTCGACAATGTAAAATGGTGCAAGATGTTCGAAATTCTAAGAAAAATAGGGATAAGCTATAGGGAGAGATGGTAATATACAATGTGTACAAGAGCCAAGAGGGAATAATAAGAGTGGACGACCAAGAACGAAGAGCTCGGATTAAAGAGGGTGTACGACAGGGACGTGGTCTTTCGCCCCTACTGTTCAATCTGTACATCGAAGAAACAATAATGAAAAAAAAGAAAGCTTAATGAGTGGAATTAAAATTCAAGGTGCAGGGATATCGATGATACGATTTGCTGGTGACATTGTTATCCTGAGTGAAAGTGAAGAAGAATTATATAATCTGCTGAATGAAACGGTCTAATGAGTGCAGAATAAGGACTGAGAGTAAATCGAGGAAAGACGAAAGTTATGAGAAGTAGCAGAAATGAGTACAGCGAGAAACGTACCATCAGCGCTGATGGTCACGAGGTAGACGAAGTTAAGGAATTCTGCTGCCTAGGCAGTAAAATAACCTATGACGGACGGAGCAAGGAGGACATCAAAAACAGACTAGCACTGGCATAAAGGGCGTTCTTGGCCAATAGAAGTCTACTAGTCTCAAACATAGGCCTTAATTTGAAGAAGAAATTTCTGAGAATATACGTCTGGAGTACAGCATTGTATGATAGTGAAACATGGACTGTGGGAAAACCGGAACAGAATAGAATCGAAGCATTTAAAATCTGGTGCTGCAGACGAACGTTGAAAATTAGGTGGACTTATAAGGTAAGATAGAATCGAAGCATTTAAAATCTGGTGCTGCAGACGAACGTTGAAAATTAGGTGGACTTATAAGGTAAGGAATGAGGAGGTTCTGTGGGGAATCGGAGAGGAAAGGAATATGTGGAAAACACTGATAAGGAGAAGGGAAAGGATGATAGGACATCTGTTGAGACATGAGGGAATCACTTCCATGGTACTAGAGGGAGCTGTAGAGGACAAAAGCTGTACAGGAAGACAGAGATTGGAATACATCCAGCAGATAATTGAGGACGTGGGTTGCAAGTGCTACTCTGAGATGAAGAGTTGGCACAGGAGAGGAATTCGTGGCGGGCCGCATCAAACCAGTCAGGAGACTGATAAGCCAAAAAAAAAAGTAAACAACCTGTCGGCGAACTCTCGATTCGAATATGGAACCATTGTGTACAATGCTGTATGACATCAACTACAAGGCGAGTCAGCACGACAAGTGAGTAGGACACGACATTAAAAATCAAATTACGATGGCAGGAGAGGGTGTTACATGACATATTAGGAACAGTACCACCCTCTAGGAGAAAACCATGCATATTGTAACTGTGGCTGCATGGCACAGTGCGTATTAGACCACAGTCTCTATAACAAAGTATGACTGAATAAATGGCCTCTAGCATGGAAACGATGCATTTTCGAACATTTTGATTAGACTCTTTTAATTCGCATCCTCTTATCGATCTATACCTAGAGTTTGTACACGGCGGAAGAAATACCCTGTATATTAGCGAATGTTGGATCCTATCATCAGGGATGAAGTTCCTCGCATTTTTAATGGACCACAAAATGAACATCAATATTGGACAAGAACTAAATCTTGAACCCACTACAAATATAACTGAAAAATACCGACTGAAATGAAAAGACCATGTCCAGTTTACGTCTAATAATAGGATAACTAATGCCGCAACAAAATACAATCCAGCTGGAAAGAATGGTGTGAACAATCTTTGAAGATCATGATGTTGAATGATAAACTATACATTCACGTCCGTCAAGGGACCCGAAATCCTGCTTGTACGTCAATGCGCTTTCATACCTGACTCCAACATTTTCCTTGAGTTGCTGTGGATTCAGATAACATGAATACCGATAAGCTGGTTTTCGCTTCAGCAGTTGTTTTCGCCCTTTCAATCGTGAACTGCAAGTGGAGATAGAGGAGATTAGCTCTGGTCAACAGCCTGTAGCAATTGGACTGTGTGAATCCTGTCAGTATAACGTCTCCATCCTCAGCTCCTGCAAGTTGCTATCAGGAGAGTCGAAGGCAGTAATATTGTCTCAGAAGGTATCAGAATTATACTATCCGCAGCTTTTATTGACACATTGCCTTACAAAAATAGACGGACATAGGAGGTCAAAACACGGATAAGCCAAATGGAGTCCAAAAATTAAGGAAATTCAATAAACAGGCCGCATGTTATTCTATAGAGTCATTCTCTGTCTGATGTGTGTTCTACTACCGCTACATCAGCTTTGACTTGTACGCTCCATTTGATGATTTACATGTTTGGGAGTGGTGTCTCCAAGAACAGGAGTCTTATAGAGGGGCCATTCATGTTGGCTCCTCGACTGTCATTGGAATTCAAAAGTTAAGTTTCCACCTTAGGTTACTAACAGAACTGTATATCCTTGCATACTGCAACTCTTTAGTTGCGCAGCGCGTGTGACCATCCGGTGGAGTTTAGCTGCTGCATCTTTATTCATAGAACACACAAGTGACTGTGGACCACGCTGTCTATGGAACAGTCGCACCGCACGTCGAAACCTCTCAGTTAGGAGGCTTCTGCGTGACCCTGAGCGGATAGTTGGATGGAAAGTCTGGCAGCAGGTTCGTCACGAGACGGCATGTCCTGTTTTGTAAGCGCTGCAGGTGTCTTCCATGCGTCTCTGCCGCGTTGTCGTACACAAGTGCATCGCACTCAAAGATTATACGCCACAGTTTGAGGTATAATGTTACCCTGAGATGGGGCGGAAAAATTGTCCTAGGTTTGTGGTCCAGATGCTGTTTCCTCGGTGAGTCACCTATCGATAGTTACCCTCCAGGTACGCGGCTATGCAGCCCAAAGGCACAGCCGTTCCCCAGTTGTTGATTGGCGTCAGCGCTGTTGGCAACGGTCTTCTAGCGGTGAGGGTGGCTTGTGTTTTGGTTCCGTTAAAAATCAGGTGCCACTTCATTCCCCAGTTTTTGAGACTGTCGCAGAGGGAGCATTTCAGAAAACATTACAGATGAGCGGCGTTGAGATTCCTGGAGAAGAACGCAGAATAATCAGCATGGAGGATCAAATGCACGGCTCTGTCCTCGGCACGACCGTGGTGCGTAGGAAGTACAGGAGTAGACTGAGTTCAGAACACTGTGATACACCTGCTTGGTTGCAGGTTTGTCGAGGTTCCCTCTGCCCTGACTTGGTAGAGCCATTTGATGAAGTGCACACGTGGGGCTGGTAGCACCAAGAACTGTAACCTATGGAGGAGCTCCTCATGATATATAGAGTCAAACGCTCTCGTCTAGAAATACCGCCCCCCCCTACCCCCTCCCCCCAAGTACTCCGGACGGAGGGTCCATCGTCTGCCGGATCCTAGAAAGGCTCGCGTGGTCTGGATCGCGGATCTTGACTAATGGCTTTATTGGCTGCACATCTACAAAAGAAAGCGTCTGATAGGAACTCGGCGACTATTTGGTGGTGGGATTCATGTTGTACTATCACAAGAATAGTTTCCTAGGACGTAAGAGAGCTTTTTGAGAGCTCGGAGCTTCTCACTCTCTCATCTACCAGAGCATCGAATCGGCCTCTTTCTTCCGGTTTGATTGTATTGTCTGGTTTCCTTGCCAGTCCTGAATGCCGTTTGGGTATTATGCTGTTCTTCCCTCGTCTCAATTCCTCTCCCTGATCTCTCTTTTATTCCTAGCGACATGCAAGAAATTATCAGTGTGTTCCAAAATCGTTTCGCTTCTCACATTCGTCAATGGTGGCCTCTCTCAGGCTTCCTCATGGCAGTCAGTCTTTAAGGAAATCCGTTGCTTTCACCCGCTGGAGAATTTTAGTCAGGTTAATCCAGTCGGTTTGTTTTAATACATGGTGGTCTGTACCTGAGAAACTTGCAAATCCTTTTGTCCGGCCATTTGTCCAAGCGTATGACTAGTCTGTGGTGCCTAAAGAGCCGTATTAACGAGATTGCTCCTCTGTTAATAAGCAGACCACTCGCTAGAATTAAATGTTGCAACAAGGCTACGTGAGACCTTCTGATGTGAGTCAGCTAGGGTTAGACTCTCGATTCCTTTCCTGGAACCTGCTCATTAAATACTGGGAATTGTAATCTTGAGTATGGGCTGTGTTATCTACCACGCAGAGGTGCTCACTAGTACTATACTGGTGTAAAATTATATATCAAGAGATGATATTGTCATCATTTCCGTCTTTCTCTTAGTTCCCAAATAAAAGAAGCGAAAGGCTAATGGCAATAAACAAACTGCCTTCAATTAGCTGCATAGACGGTACATACATCCACGAGATCACATTGTGTTTCAAGTTTACCAGAGTGGCTTCAAGTACAGGGTTTTCTCATAATTTTAAGACAGTCTAGAGCTACTAATAGATGTTGGATATCTTCCCTTGTTGAAGGAACTCTTCCAGTATTTATTCGAGTTACTAAGGAAAACTCGACAGAGATTGTAACTGGCAACCTGTCGTGTATGTCGGTTGATGCATGTTATGGGGAAAGATATTCCTGCTTGTGGAACACCGGCGTCCGATGTTTCTGTGTATTCTTCGTTGTCTCACAAGTAGGGGAAGAAGACATAAATGTAAAGTATACGATCATATAACCCGACTGGGAAATGGTAAGATACCACAGGTTTATTGGGAGTTTTAATTTCAGGTGGAGAGAGCGTGCAATCTATGGGATTTCTCGCGTCTAGAATAGAACCCTGTACTAGTGTCCAACCTCCCACTTCTCCGAAAGCAGCCATAGTCTAAATTAGGTGACATTTGATAGATAGCGGGTTAGACCGCTACTGTCAGCAATACGCAAATAGAAGCCTAGCATTATCGCCACACACTGTGCCACCACTTTCGCTGCACTAAACATTGTGCCTGCCATTTGTTAGATGGGCGATGGAAGTAGTCGAAAGAGGGCACAAGGCAGACACTATAGAAATCTGTACCATACATAGGTTTCAGAATGTGTATTTGATTGTTGTAGGAGACAGAGACTTTAAACTTCATACGAGTTACAAGCTAAATATTGACAAAATTGCAAAAGAACCCCAACTTGCAAGACCTATACGTATCAAACACACAGGCGACCACATTCCAGTGGCCTAAGTTCTAGGGAGACCATATAATAATAATAATAATAATAATAATAATAATAATAACACCCCGTGGAGGCCCGGGAAAAGAATAGGCCTCCGGTATGTTCTGCCAGTCGTAAAAGGCGACGAAAAGAACAAACCACTAATAGGGCTAACCCCCCTTTTAGTGTGATTACTTGGTTCAGGACAGAACTAAAGAAGCCTCGGACAAGCGCCGTCATGGTCGGGGACGGCGCTTGAACCCTATGCCCGCCCACAATGGTAATGACACTGCTAGCCAACTGGAAAATGATTTAAATCCAAATAGAGGTGTTTTGCAGGATATGCTTCCTGCAACCACCCTAGAAGGAAAACAAAGACAGAGGATGAGATGGTCAGATGAAGTTAATCGACACCTCATGTTCTGTTATTACCAAGCAACAAACCTAGGAACCAACACAACTGGATACAGATCACAAGTATACACAACATTTATTACCAGATACCCAGAATTAAAATTTTTAACAGAACAACGTCTAGCTGATCAGATTCGTGTAATAATAAAAAATAACAGGATACCCCAGTCAGAATTAGAAAACATCAAACAACAAGTACAACAAATACTGGAACAAAATAATGTGCAATTAGAAGAAGAAGAAAATACAGTAATGGACTCACATCCCAGAGCAAACAAACAAAGAACAACACGCATCAATTAAACAATCAGAGGAAAATAAAATCTTAAGACATCCACCAGCACAAGCACAAATAGAACACGAAGTGACACACATGTTAGATATAGAAGAAAAATTTCAGTTGACATATATAGAATACAAAGACACAAATACAGACATTAGACCATTCTTGCATAGACCACCAAATAGCCCACAAGTCGAAACAACAATAAAAACTATCAACACAATCATACACAACAAAATAAATGAATACACAACTATGGAAGAGTTACAACTACTGGTTTATGTAGGAGCACTCACTACACTAAATATACACACTAGGCAGATATCAGAACAAACCAACACACAGAAGAAACCCACAAAACCAGCATGGCAACACAGGCTACAGATCAGAATAGAAAAACTGAGAAAAGACATCGGACAGTTAACACAATTTATAAGAAATGAAATATCAGACAAAAAACGAAAAAGGTTAGGTAAAATCTCACAACAAGAAGCAATAGAGCAATTAGATGAAAAGAAGCAAAAATTACAAGCTTTGGCGAAACGACTCAGAAGATACAAAAAAAGTGAAAATAGAAGGAAACAAAACCAAACATTCAACACAAACCAAAAGAAATTTTACCAAACAATAGATATCACACACATAAAAATAGACAATCCACCAAACATAAGAGACATGGAACACTTCTGGAGCAGCATATGGTCAAACCCGGTACAACATAACAGGCATGCACGGTGGATACAAGCAGAAACAGATACATACAAGATGATACCACAAATGCCTGAAGTGATAATTTTGCAACATGAAGTCACCCGAGCAATTAATTCTACGCACAATTGGAAAGCCCCTGGAAATGATAAAATAGCAAATTTCTGGCTAAAGAAGTTCACCTCAACACATTCACATCTAACTAAATTATTTAACAGTCACATTGCAGACCCATACATATTCCCTGATACACTTACACATGGAATAACGTATCTGAAACCTAAAGATCAAGCAGACACAGCAAACCCAGCTAAATATCGCCCCATAACATGCCTACCAACAATCTACAAAATATTAACTTCAGTCATTACACAGAAATTAATGACACATACAACACAGAACAAAATTATAAATGAAGAACAAAAAGGCTGCTGCAAAGGAGCGTGATGATGTAAAGAGCAACTGATAATAGATGCAGAGGTGACATATCAAGCTAAAACCAAACAAAGGTCTCTACACTACACATACATTGATTACCAAAAAGCTTTTGATAGTGTACCCCACTCATGGTTACTACAAATATTGGAAATATACAAAGTAGATCCTAAATTGATACAGTTCCTAAACATAGTAATGAAAAACTGGAAAACCACACTTAATATCCAAACAAATTCAGATAATATCACATCACAGCCAATACAGATTAAGCGTGGAATATACCAAGGAGACTCATTAAGTCCTTTCTGGTTCTGTCTTGCTCTGAACCCACTATCCAACATGCTAAATAATTCAAATTATGGATATAATATTACTGGGACATACCCACACAAAATCACACATTTGCTATACATGGATGATCTAAAACTACTGGCAGCAACCAATCAACAACTCAACCAATTATTAAAGATAACAGAAGTATTCAGCAATGATATAAATATGGCTTTTGGAACAGACAAATGTAAGAAAAATAGCATAGTCAAGGGAAAACACACTAAACAAGAAGATTACATACTTGATAACCACAGCGACTGCATAGAAGCGATGGAAAAGACAGATGCCTATAAATACCTAGGATACAGACAAAAAATAGGAATAGATAATACAAATATTAGGGAAGAACTAAAAGAAAAATATAGACAAAGACTAACAAAAATACTGAAAACAGATTTGACAGCAAGAAACAAGACAAAAGCTATAAATACTTATGCTATACCAATATTGACCTACTCATTTGGAGTAGTGAAATGGAGTAACACAGACCTAGAAGCACTAAATACACTTACACGTTCACAATGCCACAAATATAGAATACATCACATACATTCAGCAACAGAAAGATTCACATTAAGCAGAAAGGAAGGAGGAAGGGGATTCATCGACATAAAAAACCTACATTATGGACAGGTAGACAATTTAAGAAAATTCTTTCTAGAACGCGCAGAAACTAGCAAAATACACAAAGCAATTACTCATATAAATACATCGGCTACACCACTGCAATTTCATAACCACTTCTACAACCCTTTAGATCACATAACATCAACAGATACGAAGAAAGTAAATTGGAAAAAGAAAACACTACATGGCAAGCACCCGTATCATCTAACACAGCCACACATTGATCAAGACGCATCCAACACATGGCTAAGAAAAGGCAATATATACAGTGAGACAGAAGGATTCATGATTGCAAT
Organism: Schistocerca nitens; assembly: GCF_023898315.1. Lineage (NCBI taxonomy): Eukaryota > Metazoa > Arthropoda > Insecta > Orthoptera > Acrididae > Schistocerca > Schistocerca nitens. Next base: position 518,571,095 of record NC_064615.1, on the reverse strand, counting down.
ACAGGATCAAACAATAAACACCAGGTATTACAGCAAGCATATTATTAAAGATCCCAATACCACAACAGATAAATGCAGACTTTGTAAACAACAAATAGAAACAGTAGATCACATCACAAGCGGATGTACAATACTAGCAAATACAGAATACCCCAGAAGACATGACAATGTCGCAAAAATAATACATCAACAGCTTGCCTTACAACATAAACTTATAAAACAACACGTTCCTACATACAAGTATGCACCACAAAATGTACTGGAGAATGATGAATACAAATTATACTGGAACAGAACCATTATAACAGATAAAACAACGCCACATAACAAACCTGACATCATACTCACCAATAAAAAGAAGAAATTAACACAACTAATCGAAATATCCATACCCAATACAACAAATATACAAAAGAAAACAGGAGAAAAAATTGAAAAATACATCCAACTGGCTGAGGAAGTCAAAGACATGTGGCATCAGGATAAAGTTGACATCATACCAATTATACTATCAACTACAGGAGTCATACCACACAATATCCACCAGTACATCAATGCAATAGAGCTACATCCAAACGTATATATACAACTACAGAAATCAGTAATTATTGATTCAATTACCCGAAAGTTCCTAAATGCAATATAACACATACCGTACAGTTAATAGGAAGTGACACTTGATCAAGGTCCGCGTCACTTTCCATTCTTAACCAGACTTAACGTCTGAGAAAGTAAAGAATAATAATAATAATAATAATAGGGTGTCCTACATAAAGTCGGTGCGCCCCACGCCCGAGATAAAAGTAACAATGAACTAACAAAAAGGAATAGATAATAGTATCGATAAAAATTTGTAGTTCCTTGTTTATAAGAGATGCTATAAGTAGCCTTGGGCATCCAGGCATCGCTGACTTCGTTTGGTGATGTTACCAGTGAAACGTCCCCTTTCAATAATAGTACAACACTACAATGGCGAGTATTACAACAATGCAAAGCAGCCACAGGCTGCACACAGCACAGCCAGTGATTTTCATACGGAGGTGGCGTTACCAATAAAAAAACCTAAACAGCCTACTTACATAGCCCACATGCTACCCACAAAAAATTTTACGAAGAGTCTTGCGGATAATGTAGCAAGTCCATAACCACCAGTTGTGCACTCACAAAGTTTTTGGAATTGTCCTCAGAACCAGCAATGCTGTTATCCAGTCCCTTGCTGAATTATTAACACACGTGCAAACACTAACAGTCCCTACTTCTCACATATTGTCCATATACTATGACCAACAGAAACGTGTGCAGTGAAATGTAACTTACAAGTTAATAATATGATGAACTGGTGATAATTACAATTTTATAACATGAGAATACAATTACAAAGGTACAAAATACATCATTAAAGAACATAACAATACAGATAAATTTGTAGTAGTACAGGCTTTACAAAAGAATAGAAATAAACAGATACATCAGTGTTACAGGAATTATGACATAAGTACATACATAAAAGATCAGAATAACATTTGAAACATCAACTTTACACATGAGCATTCAAACAAAACAGAATAAATAATGTCTAAGCATATTTACAAGGTAAATAACATATTATTAATGCCAATTATATTTGAGGATAACAGTATTCCTCATCATAGTGACTGTAGCTTAGTATTAAAAGAAGAAAAAATTCTATGAAACTACACAGAGACAGGAAGAAAACAAATACACAAGGGTACACAAACACATAGTGGGATAAAACAAAAGGAAAGGACAGGGTTCGTTTTCAGTGTAACTTTTGGTACTGCAGTATTTTGCGAACAAAACCTTTTTTGTTCTTGGAGATCTCCCTTCGCTCATCATTATTCCCAAAAATCCTATCTGTACCTCTTTTCTGTATTCTAACCATATTTCTTTCAAAATAAATATGGCTCATTGTACAATACTCATTTAGGCCCAAATCGTTTTCATATAACTTTCAAAGCATTCTTTCCCTATTCTCCATAGTTAGGTTCTTATATAGTCTACCCCCTCTTAAGCTAACTTAAATCTACTGAGCTCAAATATTAAACTAAGGGACGAGGCAATGCAGCAGCACAAAACAATTAACACAAACAGCAATGACAAAAAAATGGAAATTTGCAAAGCAAGCTACAGTAAATCTAAATTACCAAGCAATTCACATTACAACTAATATGAGGCAATGCGCAGCAAACAAGAAAAATAAATCTGGCTTAGCAGAGTAACACAAATTCAAATTCAGCAACACTATGCCTGGCAAACAGCAGCAGAAAATGAAATATATAAACATGACATAGCTCAAGCAGAAAAATAGTACACTAAAGATAACAATGCAGATAAGGGAAATGCATAATCACATCTTAATGTCTAAGTAATTAAAGTGGTGCACCACAGCAACTTATTGTAAAAAAAAAAATATTACCATGTACTTGAAAAGAATATTATGTATGCATTTACTGTTACTAGTCCCTTCTTATTGTTCTTTCCTTTCCAAGTGCTCCTTTTTTGAAGAATGTGGATCCCAAAATTATTATTTAATAGATCTGTTGACAGAAAGTGTTCACATTAGCAAATGCATTTAATTTTATTTTATGAAACCAATGCTGCAAGACAGCTGGAAACCAGATATCAAATGAAATAAGCAATTACGCAAACCAAAGCATAAAAATATCATTCAATAGTCATGTGACATTTCATAAGTTAGTAGAAATTCTCTCAACTCTCGTAGAAAGACACTTGTCCTAATCAGGTGTGCAGTTGTAAGAATGTTTCCAAGTTATTATTAGCGTGTCGTATTTACGATGCTTTCTACAAAGGAATGTCAATAGCGAGGATAATGGCCTCCCTTTTTTTTTCTACCACCTAATGGCTTTTTCTCAAGGCGGCTGGCACACCTGGCCGCTCACAACGAATTACGTCACGGTCACTTACCTTTCATACCGAAATATTTACGACAGCAGTTTTCGCTACAGTGACAGTCTCATATAAACATTTCACAGGTCGAAAATTTGCGTAACAAATGTGTAGAAAAAAAATCCTGTAAATATAACAGTGTCCAAAAAATTTTCGCCAGCATTGTGATACATTCACGCATATACACACATTTCATAACTCTTAAAGTACGATTCATCATCATAAATACGTAGCATAATCAAATTCCTCATATACGGTAGCATCATCTTATTGATTGTAAACATACCTCAACAGCATAATACACATCGTCGTCGTAAAAATAACATCATAGCACCTCAGTCAAATCTCAAAAACGTCGTAGCTTTCTGCAATAATGTGAAAACCTAAAAAAAATTCTCTACTCATTTCAATAGTGTCATCTACCTCAAATGTACTTTAAAATTATGCTCCCTTACCAAATACATCATTCAAAGCTCTCATCGTACCACAATGGTTCCGAAAAAATATGAACAGTTCACAAAGTACAGACAAAATACAATTTCATAAGTGTGAAGTTACCCAACTGTGAAATTGCGTAAACATGAAGTTATCCAACGATGTAGTTACGTAAACATCTGTCACTGACGTAGTAAAAAAAATGTTTGTCTCTCTCAGTTAAATGATCAGATAGCTGTGTAATTATGTGTTAGAGAAATATGGTACCGATGTGTAAAGTTGTATAAGCAAATACCATATTAGATAGGGCTCCTTGTGCTTGCCAAACACATGGTACACAAAGTAGGCGTGTACCCCCCTGAGGATTAATGTAATTATACCCTCAGGCGTTACAGATTACAGCAATGGAATGAAATGTATCACGGAAAACCCTTGTATCATTGCACTTCAAATATCTTAAAAAAAAATATTTTAAGTGCGAAATTAATCACTCAAATACGTGTACTGTAGCGCTAAACTGTGCGTCATGTTGTAAGATAATCTCTGTGGAAGTCTCGTATTTATCGTCCTCCGAAAGCTAAGTTCTGCAGAAGTCAATGTACTTACCTCATGATAAACAAAAGTGAAATGCTTTGTGTATAGATATCGTAGTTATAACGCTTATTGTTGTGATGAAGAAAGTACTGTACTGTAACGTATTGTTGTGCTACGAAAAAGGCTGTCTCATTGTAGCTATACCACAAAAGTTACTGCTAAAACATGTTTTACTTTCCAGAATAAAACAGAAAACTGTGCAGATATAAAACAGAAACACCGCAAAAGCAACATTGTAAACTGTCACTCATTAGTAGCGTTGTGATAAAATCGTGTAGCTGTCACATAAACTAACCACTGTATCATCTGGTATCTCACAGAAAGCACTTTAATTTCAGAATGTATTTTCAAGTAAACCAAAATTAAAATCTCATTAGTAGTACTGGTATGTGTCCTAAGTATGTAAGCCTTATAGTCGTTACGTAAACGTGCAACTAACAAGCAAGAATGTACAAATAACAACACTGTGTCGTCTGTTCACTATATCAATGCATTCGTAAATTCTGTTTAAATAAGTTCTCTTGGTTCTTGACTGAATATTTAACTTCAAACATTGTTGCATGGTAACAGTTTCTAAGTCTGACAATGCATACTAGTAATGTACAGTGAAAAATTTTATAGCGAAGACTAAGTTAAAAAGCAGATTATCTTTCAATAAAAGGTTTTACATGTGAAGTGTGGTGCAATCCTTTACTCTTCATAGTACTCAGAGTTTGAACTTGAATGCAATTATCATGTGGTATACGTCGGTAAAGAATAGTGGAATTTTTCTCAAGGTTAGCGTCTATGTTATTTTTCTCTGGGCCAGCAGGCGCAAGCGGCTGCCTGCGGTGCGAGTCATTGTCTGTATCTTTGTTGGCGTGCGTCGTTATTGGGATTAGGAGACCTAACTTCTACAAATTCGCCTTGCCGAGAGGGCCCAGCTCTGTTAGAATCCCGCCAGTTCTGATGAAATTCACGTCTGTCGTTATGATTATCTCTTCTGTCGTCATGTCGGTAGATTTCATAATTTCTTTCTTGTCGGTCATGTGGTGGAGAATTTCTTCCTGAATCGTACCTGCGCACTGGACTGTTGCGTCTGAAATTATTCTGTCTCCCTTGATAATAATAGTTCTGGTTACCATATTGTCTGTTTCTGTGGTTGTCTCTGTCACTTTCATTACTACGAAAATGCGATCTTTCTCTGTAACTATTACTCTGCCAGTGGTTGTCATATGGGTGGTGTCTGTTTTGGTCACGATTTACGTTGTAAGAATAGCCTTGTCGTGTCCAGTTATTATTTCTTTCATCGCGGAATTGCGACGGATGTGATCTGCAATTGTTGTGCTCGTGCGTTCCGCGATTGTCAGTGTCAATTTCCAGTTCTTGTAAGAGACCTTGAAAAGCTTCAATGTCGCCTTTGCAACGTCCTGCTAAAATAATATGTCGTAAATGTTCAGGTAATTTGATTAAGCAAATGCGGATGAGTTCTGAGGGGCTGTATGGGTTTGACAGGTACTGATTCTTGTGCAACATGTCTTCAAAATATTTCACAAGACTGGAGAATTCAGATTGTTCGAAATGTTTCATCATTATGATGCCATGTTTTACTCGGTCTTGTGTGGCTTGAGACCAATATGCTGAGAGGAAGGCATGGTAAAATTCTCCTTCACTGTGGCAATCGTGAATGACCGATCGCATTCTTACAGCTGGTTCATTCTCTAAGTAGCCACACATAAATTCTAATCTGTGTTCTAACGACCAGTTGGGAGGAAAACAATGAGAGAATTGATGGAGCCATGCTTGTGGATGAATGTCGTTGCCAGAATTCTTAAATGTTTTGAATTTACGTGTAGTAATGAACAGCTTATAGTCAAAATCATCATGTCGGCAAGTCGCATGTCGGTCATTGTTACGTCGTTTCGGCGGTTCCATCTCAAAATTCGGTGTACCTTGCCAATTTCTTTCATAATTTCCGAAGTTCCCTGTGTTGTTATTTTGTGTCTGTTCCGTATTTCTATGACCCTCTTCCCGTATTGGAGCGCGAGTGGCCTCTGAAATACGTAATTGTTGTATTACCTGAGTCAGCTGACCTTGTACATCCCGGATTTCTCTTTGGTGTTGCGTATTAATTTGATTCTGATTTTGTTTGAATTTCCTAATTTGTTCGCACACTTCTGTGTCATTAAAGACTACCGGTTTTGTGTCATTCAGATTATCATCTACCTTTGTAGATAAGTTAGTGAACTGATCTGAAAGTTCGGCTACTTTATCCGATAGTGTACTTATTTCCTCAGTGTGTTTTTCTGAACCAAGTTTCAGAGTATCTACTGTGTCCTTTAAGTTTTCCTGAGTTTTTGCAAATTGCGTAACCGAATCGGTAGATGCAACTGAGTCAAATTTAGCTTGCAAGGTCTCATGATTTTCATGAACAGTAGTTTGCAGTTCTTTTATGGCTGCTTCGTGATTCTGTAGTGCATTTTCATGACGCGAAAAAATAGGTTGGAAATGCTCACAAATTTGTGTTTTTACGTCATTACAGACTTTTTGACATTTCGATTCAATGTGATGTGTTTGTTCAAGAGTTTGCTCCAATTTTGAAGATTTTGTTCCATTGCGTCTAACTGTTGCTGTGTTTGTCTCTGGTTTTGTTCCACTGTGTCTAACTTTTGAAGCTTTTGCTGTGTTTGTCTCTGATTTTGTTCCATTGTGTCTAACTGTTGCTGTGTTTGTCTCTGATTTTGTTTCATTTGTTGCATTAATTGCAATAATAATGTATTAGTGTCTGGAATCTGTTCCTCTATGCTTTTCGGCAGTGCATTTGCACCGGCAACATTCACATTTTGACAAGCAGAAATTGTGTCTTGACTTATTTGAGAAAACGGTGGGGACCCAAAACCTGAATCTACAGTATTTGCAAAATTGTGTCCTGTCATTCCCGATTCCTGAGGCGAGCTGTTGCCGACCGATCGATCGATAATGCTTCCCTCTTCACTAATTGTTTCCCTGTCCACGCCATTGTTTGCCGCACGCTCCATTTCCCTATGCACAGTTACCAAATTACTACTTTGAATATTAGTTAATTCATTACACGGTGGCGCTAACACACTGCTTTCGTCTTCGCTGTCATTTCTCAATTTACTTTGGAGCCTAGTGTTACGTTTTTCACAGGCCATTATTGTCACAATATTTCACACGACAACACAGAAAAACACAATTTGAAGAGCAAAAATAGGGGAACACATTAACATAGCACTGAAAATAATATCTAGTTAATTGCAGCTGCGAAATACTTGGTGCAAATCTACATGCGTGCCACACCTGTTTTACTGTACAACAATGAAAGACTGCACCTACAAAGGAGATTCTCTCTACAATTACGCGCTAGCAATAAACAAAATCTACACTAATTACACAAACTACAAGAAAAAAATCAGAAGATTCCAGTGAGGTATCCTAGGCTAAGGGTCGACATATGAAACGTCCCCTTTCAATAATAGTACACTACTGTCCTTAAACTGACGCACAATATTTTTAGCGCAACGCAATCTGACTTTCAATAATCTCCACAAGAGAATGGCCCTGACTAACATTAACCTGTACTTTTCACAAATCACTTACCTCACAAAAATCTTGGTTACTCCCACTACTGCAATACAGCTAGCGCCACTACTGCCAGCTAAATAAAATATTCAAACTATGGAAGGCACTAACTACTGATAGGGATAGTTAGCAAATGAAAGATATTAATAGAGAACAAACAATGTATTTACCTTGATATCATCATATATAAATATAGCAGTTCATGACAAATTTCAAAACTCCGCCATCTCTCTCCCCACATCCACCACTGCTGGCGGCTCGCTTCCAACTGCGCAACGCTATGCGCTGTTCGCAGCCAGCTGCCTAACACTACAATGGCGAGTATTACAACAATGCAAAGCAGCCATAGGCTGCACACAGCACAGCCAGTGATTTTCATACAGAGGTGGCGTTACCAATAAAAAAACCTAAACAGCCTATTTACACCAGCAACATGCTGTAATTCTGCAGGCATGGTGTTAATTTGTCTAGCAACGTTCCGTTTCTAAGATTGTCTATTGTACGAGGATTGCTTTTTAGTGTGTTCCTTAGATAAAAATCACAGGATGCTAAGTCCGAGTACCTTGGTGAATGGAAGCCTCTACTGACAAATCTGTCTTCATTGAAGACGTTAGTGACGTGGCCTATACTTTGGTTGGATATGTGAGCGGTTGCTCCATTTTGTTGGAATGCTGCATACAGCTTCTCTGCATTTGTTAATTGTGTACAGAAAGAGTCAAAGACCTCTAGACAACTGGCACTGTTTAAAGTGTAATTGAAAAATATGGGGTCAATAATGCGCATGCCGGACAACGGTTCTTTATGCAGGATATGTGTGTTGTCCTGCAACCAGTATTTGCAATTCTGCGTGTTTTTCGTAATCTGACGAATTAAACCGGACCTCATCTGACATGAAGTAAAGCAAGGGGTCGAAGTAACCATTAGTAATTGATGCTAACAGCCACTCACAATAATGAACTCTTTTTCCCTGATCCTAAAATTTCAACTCTTGCACTACACTCACACCATAGGCTTTTAATTTCATTTCTTTCATTACACGCTGACACGCTGGACCACCAGCCTGCTGCGATAACCTCCTTACATACCTGCGGGGACTTCTCGTAAAGTCCATTCGAGTTCTGTCTATACTATCAGAGGTCCTCAGTGTCCATCGCCGATTCCTCTGCACATTATAATCGGATCCTACAGCCTTTCATTTCTTGTACAGATCTTAAATAGTGCTGGTAGTGAGTAGTTACCCACTAGGACACTTCGCTTGAAATAGTTCTTTACATTCCTTGTTGGAGCCTGTCTTTATGTCACACTCAATAATATTAATTCGCTGTTCTAATGCAAACTGCCCCATTTCTGTAACAACTCAGCAATATGAGCTTCTCACAACAACTGACACACGAACACACAACTGCGCCCAACTTTCCGATAAAATTTTGGAGTCGATGTTGCCATTTCACAGGCAGTTCGACGAGAGGTGATTAGCCGGTACTTGAGGCGTGACGGTTTATGTGGGACGCCCTGTAATACAGACACTCAATTTTATCAACATACGAACTGGTAGCCTGGGAGTTTGAGCTTTGTTGCTTGTAAAACAAGTTAACTCGAAGATCTTTCCGAATGTTTCGGTGACGTCATCACATTATGTGTCTCGGCTTTCAGGTATTCACAGTATTGGTTTTTCAACTGAGGCACAAGCAAGATCTATAGGAGAACGTGGGCCATACTGCTCCTCAAATTATTCCTAAGCGTTTAAGAAAAGAAGCGCTTGTTGTAGGTGTGGTGTCACTGCCAGACACCACACTTGCTAGGTGGTAGCTTAAATCGGCCGCGGTCCATTAGTACATGTCGGACCCGCGTGTAGCCACTGTGTGATCGCAGACCGAGCGCCACCACACGGCAGGTCTCGAGAGACGTACGAGAACTCGCCCCAATTGTACGACGACGTTGCTAGCGACTATACGGACGAAGCCTTTGCTCTCATTTGCCGAGAGACAGTTAGAATAGCCTTCAGCTAAGTTAATGGCTACGACTTAGCAAGGCGCCATTAGCCTTAGATAGCTTGTATATAAAGAGTCACTTGTATCGCCACAATCTCCAGATGTTTCATCAAGTACGATGTATACAAGGATGTATTAAAAGTTAAGTATATTCCAAAGATACGTATTTTCTTTATCACATTCATTAAGTCTCCTGCTTCAGACCTCACTCCATCCCTCGTGAGTTAGCGCGTGCATCTTGGCCGCCTCTTTCAATTAGTGTGCGTAGTGTTGGCAAGTCTGCCGACACTACAGTAGGAACGGTATCAATTATATAAAATAGTTTGAAAGGTTATGGAAGAAATTGGATCATTTCATTCGTAGTCATTCTTTTGATTATGTCTTCCAAACTGACAGAGTGAAACATTTATTTATGATTGATAGAAAATAGAGTTTTCAGTTCCATAAGCAACTGCGAGCGACTGAAGAACGCAACATATGTTTGTAATAATGAATCCACACCGTCTACAGGGAATTGCTGAGAATAATATCGCCTAATTTAAGGAACAGCAGTTTGGCACAATATGAAAATCTTATTTCCAGTTCTGTTTCAATATTATAACTTGAAGAACATCTGTTTGTATTTTGACATCAATGGATTTCCAATGTATTCATCCATCACTTCAGCTCTCTTCATGGATGATTCAGGTTGAGAATCAGTCATGGAATTTAAGAAATCTATCAGTCTATCTTGATTTCTTAAGTTTTTCTTGTGAGCTGTGTATTCAGAGACAGCATTGTTGCAAAACTGTGCATCATTGCTTTTTTATGAAGAATGTTGTAAAGTAGTTATCTTTAAAAATGTTGTTTGAAAAACAGAGAGAAGAAAAACAAAGTGCAGGAGGATATTTATGAAACCATATGTTTCCCTTGTAGTCGTTGTACCAAAGTGTGGACCGCCAATTATTTCATTTAAAACCTCAGTTATCGGTTTTCGAAAATGTCAGATATTTTTCTGGCGTTACAGTTCCATCTCGTTTCAATATTGAAAGGAATGCGTTTCAGTTTACGAACACTACTGTCCAGAATTGCTGTGCGTTTGGAAGACCCTTGGAAGAAAGCAGGAACATCCCAAAGCGTTGAGAAATATATCCTTAATGGTTTTGTACAAGGACAGTTGCTGGTCCAGTATTAGAAATTAAAAGAACGTCGGAAGACTTACGATCAAATAAGGCAGAAGTGATAGATAACATTCCATCGGAATTTCTAAAATCATTTGGGAAGTGTCAACAAAACGACTGTTGACGTTCGTATGTAGATTGTATAAGACTGGCGATAGGCCTATAGAAACAGACTTTCGGGAAAACATCATCCACACAATTCCGAAGATAGAAACAGCTGACAAGTGAGAGAATTATCGCACAATCAGCTTAACAGCTGATGAATTCAAGTTGCTGACATCTACATCTACATGCATGATTCGCAAGCCACCGATGGTGTGTGGTGGAGGGTACCCAGTAATACTACTAGTCATTTTCTTTACTGTTTCACTCGCAATCAGAGAGAAAAATGATTGCCTATACGCCTCTGTACGAGCCCTAATTTAACTTATCTTTGTGGTTATTACCCGAAATGCATTTTGGCGTTAGTAGACTCGTTCTGTAGTCAACTTGAAACGCCGGCTCTCAACAGGAATTGGTCACACGTGGTGTCCTTTACGGTTGGACCACACTGTCCTAATATGCTCCCGATAAACCGAATTCGACCATTTGTCTTCCCCACTTCAGTCCTTTAAGTGCTCGTTTCATTTCATATTACTTTACAACATTACGACTAGACATTTGGTCTGAATCGGAAGGAAGTGTAGGAGTGTGAGGAGAGGAAGGTTCTGGTGGTTTTAAAGGACAAATTTAACTTCATCGTTTACTAGCAGAAACCAAAACTGAACTTCAATCTGGTTGATCACAACAGTTAGATCTCCAACTATATTTATAACATCTGGCTGTAAGACAACAAATCTTTAATCTTATAACTTATATCAAAACATGTGTCTGTAATCTCTCGTGTATATGATATCAAAACAGAAAATAACAAAATTCAGGCATACATACATTTTCAGTCCACAGTGGTACATGGAAGAAGGCAACTGAGTGGTAATGGCCAATATTAAAACTCAAAATTTTAAGACAAATGTTTCAGCAAATTCTTTTAAGTGAATATTCACGCAAAATTTCACGCCAAAACATACATGGCGTATACATAAGTTCCGTTGGGACACACCAAAATCACTACATACTTTGGCGGAACTGGAAGACTAAACTTAATGTATTCACAGAAGACTCTACACATAAACATACGTAGTATGTACGTCAGTTCACTTGAGACACAACGAAATGATTGCATACATTGTCGTAGCTGGCGCACTAATCTTTACATATTCACAGAAAACTCTACACGAGAACAGACGTGACATGTACGCTAGTTAACTTAAGACACACGGAAATCTTCATGCCTCAATAAAGGTACGAGGCTATTATAAATGACTGAAGCGGTATCATTGATTTGCTGCAGCTACGTTATTTTATATACAGTCAGGGCTTTGAAAACACATAAAAAATTAAAAAAAAGTTGTTTTGACATGTCACATGTGTTCCATATGTGCCTCCTACTGATTCTGGTGATATTAGCTCGATAATCAATTTTTTCCCACATTCAGCGCATTCCCTATCAATCCGTTAAAAGGCATTGTTGATGTGAGCTCTCAGTTCTGGTAGATTTGCTGGTAGAAGAGGCGTAAACACTGAATCTTTCGCATCAAATCTGATCATCAACCCCACCACGACCAATCCATCGGTTTCTCAAATTCCTGTTCAAGAATTCACTAACCGCATGATAGGCGTGGGGTGGAGCATCACCCTGCTGGTAGATGAAGTCCACACTGTCGGTCTCCACTTGTGGCATGAGCCAGTTTTCCAGCATGTCCAGACACACGTGTAACGGCCTTTTTGCAGAAGAAAAAGAGAAGATAAACCCCAAACCGTGAGACTGCACAGAATGCATTCAGTTTTGGTGAATCTCCAATGTGCTGCACGATAGTGTTGAGATTGTCTGTCCCTCAGATTTGAATACTGTGGTTGTTCACTCTGGTATTCACAAAAATGATACTTCATCACTGAAGATGAGTTTCTTACAAAACCCATCAATTTCCATAAACCGTTCGTTGCAGCTGTGCCGAAAATTCAAAGCGGCTTACTTTGTCATCGGGGGTAAGGGCTTGCAACAATATTTGCAACAGGTAAGTCTTCACCTTCAGACGTTTCCTTAAGATCTTCCAAACGGTCGGTTGCGGTATGTTCCGCTCTCTGATTGCTCTGTTGACTACTGTGGGCTACCTATGAAACTCGCTCACACGCGGTCAACCGTTTCTTCACTCACAGCATGCCTAGCCATTGATTTCCCCTTTCCGAATGGAGTTGGCAGTTGGCGTGTGTTGTGTACATAGTTCCGCGTAGTCAGCGCGTACACAACTTTCCCACTTGAGCGCGCCCCGCTAAGCACAACAGCGCAGGCGCAGCGCTCGTCCGTCTCCGCTCTACGAGATGGCGCTGCCATAAAGACGGACCAAATTCTGCTTCCGCCGATCCGCGTTTTAATATGTAACGCAGCCAATGAGATTGCTGCTAACGTAGAACCTTTTCTCCTCGCGGATCACACTCGCGCAGTGATACCTGAACGCTCGAGGTATTATAACGAGTGTACAGACCTCCGATTAGTCAGTCTGCACCAGTCTGCACCAGTCTGTACGAGTCTGCATTAGTCTGAATTTGTCTGTACCAGTCTATAGTCAAGTTTCAGTCTGCGCCTAATAAGATTATCATATTCCTGTACATCGCCATGAAGATAAATGAATAGACACTTTGTCAAGTATCTCCTGTACATCGCCATGAAGATAAATGAATAGACACTTTGTCAAGTATCAGAGATATGTGAGAATAAGATTAACGTACCAAGACCAAAGGAACTTCAGATTGCCAATTGTAAACAGCATCCGGAATCAAGTTAAATAACCATGGACCTCAGGGCGCAGATCGTAAATCTCATGGCACAAGTACAACAGACGCAACAGGCGCTGCTTACAAGAGTGGAACGTTTGGAGTCGCAGCCTGCCGTAGCGTCTCCGTTACAAATTAAACTCCCGCCACCACCTTTCGCAGTTTACAACAGCAAGGAAGAAGCGTGGTCGGACTACGCAAAATGGCTCTGAGCACTATGGGACTTAACATCTATGGTCATCAGTCCCCTAGAACTTAGAACTACTTAAACCTAACTAACCTAAGGACATCACACCACACCCAGTCATCACGAGGCAGAGAAAAACCCTGACCCCGCCGGGAATCAAACCCGGGAACCCGGGCGCGGGAAGCGAGAACGCTACCGCACGACCACGAGCTGCGGACCGGACTATGCAGCACGCCTGGAACAGCACTTCCTCACACACCAGATATCAGGTTATGTAGAAAAAAGATCTTATTTTTTGCCAAATTGCGGCGCAGCTATCTACAACCTTATCTTAAAACTGAGTCCGACTTGTGAACCGACAAATTTGTCCTTCCCAGCTATTAAAGACTTGCTCGAAAAATACTTCGACAAGCAAACGCATGTCGCTGCTGCAAGGCATAAATCTTACTTATGCAAGAATAAGGCACAGCAGACATACACGGAATGGATTACACAGTTGCAAGGATTAACTAGGAACTGCAAATTTATTTGTGAAAACGAAAAGTGTAAAAAGTCCTATGCAGATTCTTTAATATGTGATATGCTCATAATGCATTCACCAGACGAGAAATTAAGGAAAGAGCTCATTACTTTACTCAATGCGTCCTTGTAAGATTGTTTACCAATCATTGGAGCACACGAACAAAGCCAAGCTTCTGTGAGAGTGGTACAAGACGACGGCTGTGACGTGTTCGCGACACAGGCACGCGACACGGGGCAACGCGGCCCGCGTACCCAAGGCCGTAAACAGGACAGCAAGGCTAGGCTCACGCGATCTAAGAACGGATCACACGCCCAAACTAAAAGACTAAAGTTGAAATCATGTCGTAAATGTGAAATCAATCATCACAGAGACGATTGTTACTATCGTAACGCACATTGTGACGTTTGCAAACGAAAAGGGCACAAATCAGAAGTGTGTAATAAGAAAAGTGTACAGTCTAGAAATAAGTTTAGCAATAAGAAAGTGCTTAATTTTAAGAAGTATACCTCCAATGCGTGTGACGATATGAGTAGGCAAGACTATATTCAGGTTTCAAAAGTTAAACATAAAGTTAATGGTGTTGTGCAAAACAGGAACAAATCTTTTTATGTCACATTACTGGTGAACAAATTACCTACCAAATTCCAGATTAACACAGGATCGTCGATCTCTATCATAAATCTGCACACGCATAAACGGCTAGGTTCTCCAAAATTGCAGCATTTTGACAGCTCACTGTACAGCTACAGTAATGAACAAATTCCAGTCAAAGGTGCACTGACGACGGAAGTAACTTACAAACAGTTTACCAAGACAGCTACTTTAGCAATAGTTAACATCCATAAGGCATCAAACTTGCTGGGTCTGGATCTCTTTAACGAATTAGGCTTCACAATACATGAAGCGAAAGAGGTCACACATGAAGTTCCGAAAGGAAAATTACAAACAGTGTTGCAGAAGTACGACGATATTTTTTCCTCCGCGACAGGCAGTGTAACGGATTACCAGGCACACATAACGCTGACACCGAATGCAGTGCCGAAGCTTAGCAAAGCTCTAACTGTCCCTTACGCAATGAAAGAACGCGTAAAACAAGAACTTGACCGTTTAGAAGGCAATGGTATTATCGAACCAGTCACATGTAGCGCCTGGGCAACACCAATCGTTGTAATAGAAAAGCCAAATGGATCATTACGTATCTGTGGAGACTTCATGAATACTGTCTATTCACAGTGCATTATAGATACATACCCGATTCCGAAACCGGAAGACTGATGTATAAATTAGCAGGGGGTGTGTATTTCGCCAAACTGGATTTAAAGGAAGCATATCTGCAGATCCCTTTAGACAAAGATACACAAAAGTTTATGGTCATAAATACTCCATTTTGATTGTACAGATACAAGCGCTTACCATTTGGTATCGCAAGTGCACCAAGCATCTTTCAACGTTACTTGGAACAATTAATTAGAAACTGTCCTAACGCAGTTAACTATCTCGGTGACATAATCGTCTCGGGAAAAACTCCACAAGATTTACTAGATAACCTGGAAGAACTGTTCAAGGTTCTCAGCAAGGCCAATCTCAGGTGCAACAAGGACAGATGTATATTTTTTGTCAAGAAAATTCAGTATTTATGACATATATTGTCAAATAACGGAATCAGTCCGACACCACAGCGTGTCTTTGGTGAACTTCGTTCTGAAGTATCGTTTTACTGATCGTATCGTTCTACTGATGTGAGTAGATTTTAAGCACAACATATGCGTGTTAGGCACTTCTCTTGCCAACCTGCCCACTGCTGCGCTCTCGTGGCTGAAATATGATGTACAGCTGCAATAATACAAAAGTTTTTGAGTTTTTCTATGTCAATACTGAGTTTTGTGACAATATGTCAATTAATGTAGCTACAGGGAATTTACGAAATCGCTTCAGTCATTTATAATAGCCTTGTGTGATAGTTCTTAGCAGCACTTAAACATATGATTACAGAACAAATACATGACAACGCAACACTGGATGCGCATTCGGGAGGACGACGCTTCATACCCGCGTCCGGCCATCCTGATTTATGTTTTCCACGATTTTCCTAAATTGTTCAGGCAAATGATGGGATGTTTCCTTTGAAAGGGCACGGTCGATTTCCTTCCCCATGTTTCTTTAATGTGATGGGTCTGATGACCTCGATGTTTGGTCTCCTCTCCATCCAACGAACACGATAACTCACACTTAACACTAATTTCAATAACAGGACCGAAAGAGAGGGGAACTTGTCATGACAGGCCCCCTGATGTGTTGAGACACCAACGAACTGACATATACAGTTTACTACACTCATGCTCATAAATTAAGAATAATGCTGATACATGGTGAAACAACGCTCTGCTGGGCGGTTTGCGGGTTTAAATCACCTCGGGGTATGACCATGCGGTACATCTGACCTGCGGTCGTCGCACGGTGGCGCTGGCAGCAGTCCACATACGCAGATGTGTGTTGTTGCATGTCAGAGTACGGTGCAGCGAGTAAGTGTGCAGACATTTTCAGACGGGCTAATGATGACTGTGTGTTGAAAATGGCTCAAAGAACACACACTGATGACGTAATGAGAGGTAGTACACTAGGGTGACTGGAGGCTGGTCAAATACAGCAGGTCGTACCACGGGCCATCCGTGTGACACAAAGTGTGATCTCAAGATTGTGGCAACGATTCCAGCAGACAGGAAACGTGTTCAGGCGCTACAGTATAGGACGTCCACATTTTACAACACCACAAGAAGACCGATACCATCCGTGTCCGCAGACAGCCACGGAGTACTGCAGGTAGCCTTGTTCGGGACCTTACCGCAGCTACTGGAACGGTTGTCTCCAGACACACAGTCTACAGACGACTGAACAGACATGGTTTATTCGCCCGGAGACGTGCAAGATGCATTCCACTGACCTCTGGTCACAGGAGAGCCTGTAAAGCCTGGTGTCAAGAACACAGTACATGGTCATTAGAATAGAGGTCCCAGGTTATGTTCACGGACGAGTCCAAGTGTAGTCTGAACAGTGATTGTCGACGAGTTTTCATCTGGCTTGAACCAGGTACCAGATACCAACCCCTTAATGTCCTTGAAACGGACCTGTATTGAGGTCTTGGTTTGATGGAGAGGGTGGGATTATGATTGGTGCACATACACCCCTGCATGTCTTTGACAGAGGAACTGTAACAGGTCAGGTGTATCGGGACGTCATTTTTCATCAGTGTATCCGCTTTTTCAGGGGTGCAGCGGGTCCCACCTTCCTCCCGATGGATGATAACGCACGGCTCCACCGAGCCGCCATCGTGGAGGAGTACCTTGAAACACAAGATATCAGGCGAATGGAGTGGCCTGCCTGTTTCCAGACGTAAACCCCATCGAGCACTTCTGGGATGCTCTCGGTCGACGTATCGCTGCACGTCTTCAAGACCCTTGTACACTTCAGAAGCTCCGACAGGCACTGGTGCAAGAATGGGAGGCTATACCCCAGCAACAGCTCGACCACCTGATCCAGAGTATGCGAACCCGTTCTGCGGCCTGTGTACATGTGCACATGTGCATGGTGATCATATCCCATGCTGATGTCGGGGTACATGCGTAGGAAACGGTGACGTTTTGTAGCACATGTGTTTCGGGACAGTTTTCTCAACTTATCACCAATACCGCGGACTTACAGATCTGTGTCGTGTGTGTTCCCTATGTGCCTATGCTATTATTGCCAGTTTTGTGTAGTGCAACGTTGTGTGGCACCACGTTCTGCAATTATCCTTAATTTATGAGCATGAGTGTAGATACTAACGTGCGGTAGGCAACACCAACATAACTCCATGAACAAAACGAACATGGCATAGAAGACAGCTAAAATCCCGGAAACAATACGACGCCATGCAAAGCATAGTGACCAACAGACAAACGTCGCCCGCACTCATGGAGGCAGCCACAGCTGAGCACAACGCTTATGTCCCCCGAGGGTTGTACTGCAGACACACAGCAGCGAGAAAATGACAACTGGAAGCTTACATCCGTCGCTGTTGAATCCACAGCATCCACGTGGGCCTGGTAGGCGACTTTGGGGTAAAGACAGGCCAACAACCTGTTCCTGATTCCTGTTACCCCGTAGCGTCCATACGGCTACGGTTCTCGGTGATTGACACCGAGAAGTGGCAGACAAATACGTAAACAATCTGCGCTAAGTGCGCACAGCTCAGGGCTGCCTTTCGTGCTCAGCAGTTTCGGCCACTACTCAAGGCACTGCAAGAAACCATTCGCTTCCTTCCTCATTCGCAGGCAGACCCCTGACATAGGCCGCACACCAGCAACTGCTGCTCGACTTCCGCCTAGACCACAGATTACCAGCGACATAGTGCACTCACGGCAAACTTCACTGATATCCACTGTCAGAGTCGTGCTGGCCCAGCTCATAATCGACGTGACTGTATCAAGAAGTACACTACTAATGATATACTGGAACATAATGCATTTTGTTTGTCCTATTCATCTGCGTTAACGTACATTATTCGACATTTAGAGCAAGCTGGCATTATTCATCACACAAACTAGAAATTAATACAAGAAATGTATTCGCACTTAAGAATATGGACTGCCATCAGCTGTATAATGGATTGACGACAAAGAAAATTTGTACCGGACCGTAACTCGAACCTTCATTTCCCTCTTATCACGAGCGGTCGCCTTACAATTAGGCTACCCGAACACGACTCACGGCTAGACCAAAACGTCCATATATTGTCAACCAGAATAGCGTTAAGTTGACTATATTATTTTCAATGTAATGGAGAGTTCTGACACACTCCTTACGTAGCCTAGCTGTCGCTTTTTAAGAATTTGAACGGGGCTTACGTACAAATAGGACAAAAGGAGCTAAAAATTCTTAATTATGAAGCTTATGTATATATAAACACATAGGTCATACAGTAAATATTGTTTTTGCAAAGAATGTAGTGAAGCATTTCTTGCTTACTAAAATGTTCAAATATTTAAACAAAATGCCTA
This sequence comes from Schistocerca nitens, assembly GCF_023898315.1. Lineage (NCBI taxonomy): Eukaryota > Metazoa > Arthropoda > Insecta > Orthoptera > Acrididae > Schistocerca > Schistocerca nitens. The sequence goes on along the minus strand of NC_064615.1, from coordinate 518,551,788 downwards.
AAGATGTAGAAGTTCTATTAGTGTTAGAAGGATTATTCATTACTGGCTCAATTATCTTGTGATTGTTTTGGGAGCCTTTTGAAATAAGTAATTATGCTCATTTTAATATATGAAAAATTTCAACCTTTAAAGTTTAGAAAAATAACAAGAAAAATGTTTTGTAAAAGGGGAATGTTCACTGCACAGGGAGTTTTGTTTTGTTTTGCACACTTGTAGAAATATGAGAGGAGAAGCATGTTGTAAACTGTGTGTAGAGGTGTGATTAGTGTCTATATCACTAACACCTCAACATAGAAACGTAGAGTGTAGCAGAATCATGTAAGGTATGTACGGTGTCTATCTCACTGACACATTACTTGGAGGAACTGCATTTTTGGTGACGCAGCGGCTTGTACTCTCGAAGGCAAAGCTCAGCATTTTTGACACAGTGGGCGAACTGTGTCAGGTTGCTGCTGACGTTCATCTCGCCACTCTCCCGTCCCTGCATGTAGGCAATCCGCACGTGTTACATCACGAGTACGCGATTAAGCTTAACACACTACACACAGTAAAAAGTCAAAAGTGACCCACAAGTCCTGCATCTATGCTACTCATGAAGTTTTATGTAATGTGGCACAAAGACAATTTGCGAATGCGGAAAGAACTATACCCAGTTCCTGAAAGGAGCGTACGTTTACTTTGTTGCTTTTAAGGACATTGCAGATATAATTGATATGCTACATGCACTGATTCTGGGGAGACCATAGCTGAGACGAAACGGTTTTGATATAGATGAGCTCTTCTGATAGCAGCATTTCGTAGTTGCGGTTTTTGCATGTGAATTAGCAATCATGTGAAGTGTAACGCAGAAGATATTTGCGTTATTTACAGGGAGTGGCTGGAAGAGATCTAAAGTACAACTGAACATGAATCATTCTATGAGTCACACATTAGTACTGACGGGTTACTAACTTTTCATACACATGATTCACCTACTCTTCGTGTCTCTTAGGAGATTCATTGTCAGTGCTTTGTAATCGACAAACAAAATACAGGGATTTTCAATATGAATGTACGGGTTCTAAGGCTCTGTAGAATTTATTACATTCAACTTCCAATTATAAATAATACATCAAATGAAAGAGCAGCTGAAACAGTTTTTCTTACAAGTGTTCAGTGTGACCACCACTCGTCTGACATCGAGTCGGTATGCGAGTTTTTCCCAACCCTTGATCAGTGGGTCTGGTATAATTGTCGTTGGATGCTGTTTCTAAAGTCAGGTGGCTCAGCTGGTAGCCGAGACATATACACAAGATCCGTTATGAATCCGCAAATGTAAAAGTCGCGTTGCTTCAGCTCGTATGTGAACGTGGAGGTCATGCAAAAGAAGATCTATCATCCGGCCCCTTGCGGCAAATCCAGCATTAAAGTACAACGTCGTTTAACCAATCGCGCACTGAGTTATGCCAATGAGGAGGCGCACCATCCTGCTGCCAAATAAAGTTCTGTGGTTCAGCTTCTTCCGGTTGAGAAAAAGAGCCATATTTATAGAGCATCAACATAAGAAACACCAGTTATAGTTGCTTCACCGAAAAAGAAAGGCTCATAAACTTTCCGCCGGGATACGGCACAGAAAAATTCACCTTAGGGTAGTCTCTTTCCAACTGTAATATCTCTTGGAGACTTGTTGACCCCCAGATGAGCACATTCTTGGTGTTCACATTTCAACTTAAGTGAAATGTCGATTCATCACCGAAGACGACACGATCCAGAAAATCTTCATTGCCATGCAGCAACGTTTCGTTTGCAAAGTTGGCACTTAAACCGTAGCCTGTAGGCTTTAGAGCTTATAACAACTGGAAACGACAACGGCGGAGTTGCAAGCGTCTCCTTAAACGCCTCCGCACAGATGTCACTGGAACTGTTAATTCCCGTCTAGCCTTCCGAACTGATTTCCTGAGGCTACGCGTGAAACGCTCTCACTCATTCAACACGTTCCTCAGTCACTCTTGGCTCATTCCATTCTGTTTGCGTACAGGTGCACAAACAAAACTGTTTGAATTGCTCTTTCATTTAGTGTATTATTATTTAGAATGGCAAGTTGAATGTAATAAATGCTACAAAGGCTTAAAACCAATATATTCATTTTGAAACACACTGCATAGCTGCTGTGGTTTCTTTCACTCCTGTTAATTATCTCATGATAGTGAAAACATTGTGAGCCACATCTACCATTACCGAAACATGTCTGTATTCGAGCACAACTTTCTCGTTGTTGGGGCAGTCGTGAGGGTGAACTCTCGCGTTATTCTGCCTCCCCTGTGAAGTGCAATATAGCTGTGATTCTTCCTTCCACCCACCCTGTCCGTGATTTATTCAACTGACAAAGTAATATACGAGCTCTCTGTTTACAGTTCCTTGCAGCGAGTACTCATTTTGTAAAGACTGTCGTTGCACTTTGTCTTGAGTCGCCTCGCCCAGTTTCGTCTCATCGCAGTCCGCATGTTATTAAGAAGATGCAGTCCTTACGAAAGTGAAGTGGCTCATAGTGTAGTTCCTGGAGCGTAGTTTCTCATAGACTGGCTACCTTCCCTAGCAGGATTTCTCCATCTCTGGGAAAACGTTTATTTTTTAAATTTACCTGCGTGCCACACGAGTCAAGAAATGTCTCCGGCAGCTTCAGTCAGATCTCACGAAGTCACAGACTGAGTTAAAAACGCTTGATGAGTTTATGAGCTCTTGGTTTCAACTCGTTCTTGTTGTTACCGCTCATATTATTTCTATAGAAAACGTATATGACTTCTTTTTTCTTGAAGGAATATATGGAACACGCAAATAATTTCAGATTAATAGATAGGCGGCCTAGATACACTGCCTACCATTAAAATTGCAACACTATAATGAAATTTTACTTCTTGCATGGGGATTATGATGAGAATCTACGATTAAATTTGTACGTGATTTGCGGGAATACACGGTGCGATATTTAGAACACCAACACACATCTGGCAGGAACTGTGGACACTAATCCAACTGGGTATCGAGTCGAACTAAGCTTGAATACTGTTATGCTGCTTCATTTCAATGCTAGGAGTGATACTAACGATCAGAGCCCTGTAAAACTCTTTCTTACTGCTATCAGCGGCTCGGTGGCTTGGTACCTTGTGAGCAGGAGATCCGGGTTCGAATCCTGACCTTGGTACAAATTTTCATTCGTCGCTTCAGTCTGCATATATACATCATGTTTTTATGACTCCATCATACTTTAACTCAACACTTTGTTTCTAAATAGTTTATTAAACACTGTTTTGTCCATAACAGGACAAGTCATATAAAGTTTTCAGTTTCCCAACAGTAGTTGTTATTTTCAATTACTTGACATTATTTTCATTTAGTACGCTATCTGAATGAGCGACGTGGTTGGTTGGTTGATTTGTGGGAGGGGACCAAAGAGCAAGGTCATCGGTCCCATCGGATTACGTAATGATGGAGAAGAAAATTGGCCGCGCCATTTCAAACGAACCATTCCGGCGTTTGCCTTAAGAGATTTAGGTAAATCAGAAAAAAAAAAAATTGGATGACTGGACGCGGATTTAAACCGCAGTACTTTCGGAGTCTAGCGTGCTAACCACTGCGTCACGTCACTCGATGAAAGCATGTTTGTGAACTATGAATGTTGGCATTTGTTTATAACTGAGCGTGCGAATGCTATTTTGTAGCCAGACAGTGAATCATCACGTGACATAAAATATTTATTGTGCTTCTGTCCGTTAAGATCAGTAAGGATGGGTTTGTTTTGATTATCTGATTTTCGAAAAATAGGGAAGTTTTGTAACTGATTTCATGAAATTCGGGGTTGAGAGCTGGTCAACGTTGTAAATTACGTGCTGTATATGAAAAGCTATGAAGCTAATGGCTACAGTACGTTTCATCCAATCACATACGGGAGCAATCCCTTATTCTGGAAACAGAAGATATTTGAGTGCACGAATCTCAAAGAGCGGTAATTCAGTTTTAGTAGCGTGAGGACTTATCGTCCTGTGTTCTAGTAGTTTTTCGAAAATCTTTTACTTTATTACTGCTGAAAAACAGTGAAGTTCTTAAGCTTGTGAGATCCATTGTCAATGACGCTCCGGAAGTTTTGGATGGTTTAATGAACTCCGTGACTTTTTTTGAGTGGGCTAAAAAATTTCAACTGGGCATCTTATGCAGTGGTAGTTCATAAACTTCAGATTAATGAGTGATAGTGAACTGTGTAGTACTGAGCGAGGATATGGAACTCGTAAATATCGTGTGAGCTTGGACTACTTAAAGTAGTGAGCATGGACTATTTAAAGTAGTGGCTCATTCGACAGCAGGTCATGAGTTCTATACTTATGTTGGATAGGAGTAAAAGGAAGTGCTGTATGAGTGAACAGAATCGAACTGTAATTACAGTGGCAGAATAGCTACTGTGCGACTGTGTAGAGATGACACCCCTACGATTTGTAATTATGCTTATAGTTGTACATAGATGAAGTTATCCTGCTAGACAGAAATACTCAACAATAAACGACTTGTCTCGTGAGCGAATATCTACGTTAGTAATTCCGAACCATACAAAGTATTAATAACAAACATGTATGTTTGACATGTTCCAGTCAGCTGTATTAATTTTTATTAATAAATACAGTTACAACGCAAGAAATAGATTTGCTGAAAAGTCCTATAAAATACGTTTGAGGCCTTTCCTGAAAGCGTGTTACTTCTTGCGGCGTGTTGATCCTTGCAGCACTAAGAATACGTTAACAAGATGAAAATTATACGAGCGTCGACATTCGCGACCAGAGCGCGTTTCAGTCAGACTCTTCGAGAGGGTGTGTCAGAGTCAAAATTCGATAAAACTATCGACATTTTGGCAGCGACTGCAGACAGAGAATCTGCGTGTAGTCACCCTGATAACTACCTACAGAAGCAGAAACGATTAATGTGGTCACTGAGTGGAATAAACTTTAGAGTTAAAATTAGTGTTCTCATTGGTGCTGTTTGCCAGTAATATGAAGAACTTTTTTGTAAAGTCTAGGACACTGGAATCAAGATCACTTGAGTGCAGAAAATGTTGTATTTCTTCTAAATGAGGGTCTGGCATCTTTCATTTGCCTCCCTTGGCTCTCTGACACCAGTGCTGTTTCAGAAATTCATATTTTCTCGATATTTATCTATGAAGACGTAAAAGGGCTGCCGGTACCCGTCCCCTTCGCAACAATGGAATTTCTTTTTTATCTGAAGATGCAGGAGGGATGTAGACGGAGAGCTTGCGCGCTCATATCTACATCTACATCTACATTCATACTCCGCAAGCCACCCAACGGTGTGTGGCGGAGGGCACTTTACGTGCCACTGTCATTACCTCCCTTTCCTGTTCCAGTCGCGTATGGTTCGCGGGAAGAACGACTGTCTGAAAGCCTCCGTGCGCGCTCTAATCTCTCTAATTTTACATTCGTGATCTCCTCGGGAGGTATAAGTAGGGGGAAGCAATATACTCGATACCTCATCCAGAAACGCACCCTCTCGAAACCTGGCGAGCAAGCTACACCGCGATGCAGAGCGCCTCTCTTGCAGAGTCTGCCACTTGAGTTTATTAAACATCTCCGTAACGCTATCACGGTTACCAAATAACCCTGTGACGAAACGCGCCGCTCTTCTTTGGATCTTCTCTATCTCCTCCGTCAACCCGATCTGGTACGGATCCCACACTGATGAGCAATACTCAAGTATAGGTCGAACGAGTGTTTTGTAAGCCACCTCCTTTGTTGCTGGACTACATTTTCTAAGCACTCTCCCAATGAATCTCAACCTGGTACCCGCCTTACCAGCAATTAATTTTATATGATCATTCCACTTCAAATCGTTCCGCACGCATACTCCTGGGAGTTTGTTCCGCTATCATATAATCATACAATAAAGGATCCTTCTTTCTATGTATTCGCAATACATTACATTTGTCTATGTTAAGGGACAGTTGCCACTCCCTGCACCAACTGCCTATCCGCTGCAGATCTTCCTGCATTTCGCTACAATTTTCTAATGCTGCAACTTCTCTGTATACTACAGCATCATCCGCGAAAAGCCGCATGGAACTTCCGACACTATCTACTAGGTCATTTATATATATTGTGAAAAGCAATGGTCCCATAACACTCCCCTGTGGCACGCCAGAGGTTACCTTAACGTCTGTAGACGTCTCTCCATTGATAACAACATGCTGTGTTCTGTTTGCTAAAAAATCTTCAATCCAGCCACACAGCTGGTCTGATATTCCGTAGGCTCTTACTTTGTTTATCAGGCGACAGTGCGGAACTGTATCGAACGCCTTCCGGAAGTCAAGAAAAATAGCATCCACCTGGGAGCCTGTATCTAATATTTTCTGGGTCTCATGAACAAATAACGCGAGTTGGGTCTCACACGATCGCTGTTTCCGGAATCCATGTTGATTCCTACATAGTAGATTCTGGGTTTCCAAAAACGACATGATACTCGAGCAAAAAACATGTTCTAAAATTCTACAACAGATCGACGTCAGAGATATAGGTCTATAGTTTTGCGCATCTGCTCGACGACCCTTCTTGAAGACTGGGACTACCTGTGCTCTTTTCCAATCATTTGGAACCCTCCGTTCCTCTAGAGACTTGCGGTACACGGCTGTTAGAAGGGGGGCAAGTTCCTTCGCGTACTCTGTGTAGAATCGAATTGGTATCCCGTCAGGTCCAGTGGACTTTCCTCTGTTGAGTGATTCCAGTTGCGTTTCTATTCCTTGGACACTTATTTCGATGTCAGCCATTTTTTCGTTTGTGCGAGGATTTAGAGAAGGAACTGCAGTGCAGTCTTCCTCTGTGAAACAGCTTTGGAAAAAGGTGTTTAGTATTTCAGCTTTACGCGTGTCATCCTCTGTTTCAATGCCATCATCATCCCGGAGTGTCTGGATATGCTGTTTCGAGCCACTTACTGATTTAACGTAAGACCAGAACTTCCTAGGATTTTCTGTCAAGTCTGTACATAGAATTTTACTTTCGAATTCACTGAACGCTTCTCGCATAGCCCTCCTTACGCTAACTTTGACATCGCTTAGCTTCTGTTTGTCTGAGAGGTTTTGGCTGCGTTTAAACTTGGAGTGAAGCTCTCTTTGCTTTCGCAGTAGTTTCCTAACTTTGTTGTTGTACCACGGTGGGTTTTTCCCGTCCCTCACAGTTTTACTCGGCACGTACCTGTCTAAAACGCATTTTACGATTGCCTTGAACTTTTTCCATAAACGCTCAACATTGTCAGTGTCGGAACAGAAATATGAGTAGTCTGACGTCTTACACGCTGGTGGCTTTCCCACAGTCGTGGAATTTGGTTTTAGTATATATCTTTGGTTCCTAATTAGAAGAAATTCAATAAATTAATTTTTTTTGCTTTACCTGTTTATTTGTAATAGTGTGTCGGTTTCCATTGAGCCGGCCGAAGTGGCCGTGCGGTTAAAGGCGCTGCAGTCTGGAACCGCAAGACCGCTACGGTCGCAGGTTCGAATCCTGCCTCGGGCATGGATGTTTGTGATGTCCTTAGGTTAGTTAGGTTTAACTAGTCCTAAGTTCTAGGGGACTAATGACCTCAGCAGTTGAGTCCCATAGTGCTCAGAGCCATTTGAACCATTTTTTTTTTTGGTTTCCATTGAATTATGAAGTATGTGGGAATAATAAATTTCCAGGAATTCTGTCTCTTGAATCGTGAACAGAGGTACTATCACAAACTTAATTTTAATAATTCTCTCAATTTTTTTTAACATTGAAGACTAATAAAACAAATAATTTCCAGATAATAAGATGGATCCATGGTATAATACATGTGCCAGAATTGATCGAAGGGATCGTTTTTAACATGAAGACAAGGTACAATATGAAGTTGTAAAATATCAGTGATGTAATTGTGAAACATTCCTATTATAATACACCAACGAGTTCATTACATCATGTGTATTTAAAAGGGGACCTGGACGTCATGGCCTGTGGATTTTACTAGTACTTTGAACTGTAATAAATCAAAAACTTTAATTGATTTTGGAATGAAACTTTAACCAAAAACTTAGTATGTTGTCAGCTTTACACGAAAAAAATTTATAAAACCTAGAATTAATAATGGGTTGAATATTTATTCTTATCTTACATACTTAATAAAGTATAATTTTTCTTTCAGGTGCACTATTCAAAATAAAAGGTCAAAACAAATTTTGTTGCTTTAATTATTAACTTGTTGAAACAGTAGAGCAGAAGTATTTACTAGTTTGTTGCTTTTTGTATTTTTAAGTAAATATTTTTTAGAAATCGTTTTTCTCGTAATAGTTTAAGAACATATGCTCCACAATAAAGTATTTCATAGATTTTTCAATAATGTGTTTCACGCTGTATCATTAGTCATACTAAATTTTCTTTTAGTAGGTTTAAAACTGGATGAGATAATGACATCGAAGTTTGCAAAAACGTTGACTGCGGGAAACTGAAACTAAAGATTTGCATGTCATTTTCTTCTCAATGATAACACTTCGAACATTCCAGCTCCATAGTGTTGTTGACTCTGAGTATCCTTTTCACCTTCTTTAGTTTTCTTTTTTTTTGTCATTCTGTCCTCCTCTGTTATGCTTTCAGCAGGTTTCTCAGCTTTTGCGACGTGTTGCCTGTCCACTCGTAGCAGCCCACTTTTCGAACTGTCCACAGTTTTGATGTGAAGCCTGCTCATGGTTTTCAATCTGGTTGTTTCTTTGTCATTCAAATATATTGTGACTCTCATCACACCAATCTGAAAAGCTCACATGTCAACAATAACGGTGTTTTTCAACCGTTCCCGATTGCAGCTGTTGAACATTTCATTCAGATTCACTGTTTTTCATGTACACATTTTTACAGAAGTTTAGAATCTGAAAGATCTTTAGAATCTGAAAGATCTTCCACTGTAAGAGTTTCTGGCATGGGGTGCGCATATGTATGTTTTTGTCTATTTGCATCACACGTTATACTTGTCCCATGAAGTGTTTCCTTTTGGGCAGAGGCCATGCTGCGGATGCTCATCAGTGGATATTTTGTGAATCAATGCTGCACAAACTGCTTTCTCGTCCCTCCAACTTTTTCGGTGTTTCTCCTGATGGCTGAACCATAATATTCTGTGAGAGATTTTCTCTTTCTGTTTAACGACTCTGCCTTTTCCAACCAAATTTTATCCATCATAGAGGTTTTTTATAGTCCCCTCTGATACAGCTCCTCAACCCTATCCTGATCTTTTCTGCTGTCATATTGCTGAATCCATAGCGCTACGACCACTGCTACCTTTCGATAGTAAGTGCATAGATACACTCGAGTAATCTGCTTCCTCTTTAACAAACTTAGAAGACATACGTTCATAGCTCATTCATTCGTTCAAAACACATTGCAAGTACGTGGATAAACGTATGGTAAAATTTAATCATAAGAAAGCTTATACGGCTACTGCACGCGTAAACAGACCATTAAGACCATTGTGGCCCGAGTTAATATTACGTGAAGCATTATGATTATAACTGATTTTGTTTATTATTCTGATTTACTAGGGCAAAACGTCTAAGAGCAAATTCCGACAACAAATGAAAATATTAGCTATGACTTCTGGCGTATGCGAATTTAAGCATTTGTAAATAGTGGTTCTACAAAGTTTTGCCCGAGCAATATTTTTGTTCTTTTCGTATCAGGCAAAACATCAGACCTATGTAGAGTTGCAGAGCCTTCCGCTCTTATAAAATCTTCTTATAATTGTTGAATTCTATATTTTATGAGAATTTTAAATCGTAAGTCTCACTATGATAATTAACAGGTGTGTTTGTGTCTATGCTGAAGATACGCTATCTGTCGGAAGTGACAGAAACTTGGCGCGGTCATTCAGGAGACATCAGATAATACATACGTAACGTTTCGCATTCGAACATTGTTTTCGGCTGAGGAAAAAAAAAGAAAAAACTCGGTGCATTACTTTCTGGGCTTCCCTCGTATTACCGTAACAAAGATTACAGGCGCATCGTAATTGATTATGCTTGAAGGATGCTTGTTTATTAAGAAATTCACTTCACTGAAGGTGAACCTAACGGCAGTAGGTGTGTAAATTAGTTTAGATTCTATATCAAAATATGTTCCGACTGGAATCATCAAAAAATTGAAAACTTAATAGATCTGTACCGAGAATAACCAGGATTATGGAATCCCAAATATAGTGATTATCACGTAACAAAACAGAAAAAGGTACAGATTGCGCTGCTGAGTGCAATCCTGTTCAAAGAATTCTGAACCACCGGCTCGCCAAAGACTTCTGACCCCTCCCTCTATGTTCTCCACGTCATGTAGCTCAGTACTCACTCAAGGACATCATGTGCTTCCTTATCAGTATTGCGGTTCTATGTAGGAATTTGCTTATAATTTTACCCCGTAAGTAGTACTGCTAATAAAGGAAATTGGAAATAAAAACTATATTATTCGCAAATATCAGGTATGCCAATAGCGATTGTAAATCTTTTATTGATTAAAGATTCGACAGAACTAAACTATCATCATCGGATCTTTTAAAATATTAACAGAAGTAACGTGTTAGAAGATCCGATGATGACAGCACAGCTCTGTCGAAACTGGTAGTCAATAAAACATTTACAAGGGATCTTGACGTACCTCTTATTTCAGAATAATATAACGATTCAGATTCACCCAGCTGTTCTTTTCTTTTTTTTAAAATTTGTATGGTAAGTTCATATAGGACCAAACTGCTAAGATCCTCGGTCCCTGGGCTTACACACTAGTTAATCTAACTTAAACTAACGACAACACAAACACACACACACACACACACACACACACACACACACACATGGCCGAGGGAGGACTCGAACCTCCGACGGGTGGAGCCGTACGAATTGTGGCAAGGTGCCCTAGACCGCTCGGCTACCCCGCGCGGCCACCCAACTGTTGACACAATATATAAAGAGCATAAATTTTTTCAGTGCAACATTAGAGCGCTGCACACTTCAGGAAAAACCACTGAGATGCTGTGAGTGGATGATTTGAAGAGATACATGTAAACAAATCCAAAGCACAGTGCTGTTGCCATTCTCTCTTTCGACCATACAGCTTTTCGATAATTATTGTGTTGTTTCTTCATTACTGTTTCAGTCACAGTCACCCAGTGTTTGAAGCTTTCTGACGACGTAAGATAAAAATGGTCAAACTGGCCATCACATTTTTTGTGGGTATCACCCGCTATCTAACTACTTTGATGCGGCTACTCTATTGTGCCAGTCTCATCTTTATCTCAGAGTATTAGTTGCACACAACTCACCTGTTTCTTTCCTCGCTAGTTATGGAGTTCCTCATTGCATATTTTATCAGCCCACTTAATTTTCAGTACCCTGCCATACCACCACATCACAAACGCTTCAATTCTCTTCTTTTTAGGTTTTTCTTTAAAATGAAGTGCTGCAAACGTACATCCTCAGAAATTACTTCCTCAAATTAAGGCGGATGCAGAGGGTAACAATTATTAAACTATATGGAAAAAACGTAAATTGGTTACATATTACGGCACACACACACATTTTATTCAACATATAAATGTCACTACAGATATTTGGATTTAAGTTATGTCATGTTCATGTGCCTGCCATCATTGGCGATGATGTGTCGCAGACGAATAGCGAAATTCTGCATGACCTGTTAAGGTGTTCGGAATATCGATGCTGTCGATGACCTCCTGAATGACTGTTTTCAGCCCAGCAATAGTTTTGGGGTACACCTGGTCTTTAATATAGCCCCACAAAAAGGAGCGCATGTGTTCAGTTTCTGAGAATATGGCGGTCAATCGAGGCCCGTGCCAGTGGTCTGTGGGTTTCCCAGAGCCAAAATGTGGTTTCCAAAACGCTTTTCCAGGACATCAAACACTCTCCTACATCGATGGAGTCCAGCTCCATGTTTCATGAAACACATCATGTCGAAACCAGGGCCTTTGGATAAAGGGGGTGAAATCATCTTCCGAAATTACATCTTATCGAAATCAGGGTTACTCTGGATAATGGGGATGAAATAATCTTCCAAAGCCTTCACTTAAAGTTGGGTAGTCACCGTGCCATCGAGGAATATCGCACCGATTATTCCGTGACTGGACAGTGCACACCCCATAGTCACCCATTGAGGTGAAAAGACTTCTCGATCGCGAAATACTGATTCTGAGTCCCCCAAGTGCGCCAATTTTGCTTATTGACGAACCCATCCAAATGAAAGGGGGCTTCGTCGCTAAACCAACATGCTAATTCGCATTTTGCCCCACAGCCAACCGTGCTGTGTGAACGTCCTAACGCAAAGGGTTCAGAAGTTATGACGATTTTATTTCACATAGTTCAATAATTGTCACCCTGTATGTTGGTAGTAGTGTTCTTCACATATGATGCTGTACTTTTTATGTCCTACTTGCTTCGTCCATCAGGTCTCAGTTTTCTTCCAAGGTAACAGAAGTTCTTCAATTCGTCTTCTTCATGGTCCTCAATTTTGATGGTAAGTTTCTCACTCTCATTTCTGCAGTATCTCATTACTGTTGTCATAAGTTTTCCCTCAGTCCATATTCTGTGCTCAGTAGGCTGTTAATTCCTATCAGTATAATCCATAAATTTTCCCCGCTTTCACTTAGAATAAAAATGTCATGACCGAATCTTATCATTTAATGTCGTATCGGACACTAACTATGACTCAGTGCCTTATTTTCGCAACATATCTTCCAACTTTTCAGGTGTCACCCACACATGACGTTGTTTCTCCTTGAGCTTATCATAAACTACTATACACCTTCCATTTTTATTGACGCATCCGTGAGAGCACGCGAACTGCAACTATGCAGCGCACCTACCTACACTTTGCTCGATTTCGCACAATTCTGCACTATGCTGCACTGCTCTGCGTCGCCCGTTTTTACAAACTAAAAATATATGCAATGATAAGGTAATCATGTTTGTACGAACAAAAATAGTTCAATAAAAAAGAAAATAATGCACGTTTGAAAAAAAATTGTTAATAGGTGAACATCGCCTAATGAGAAACTGATAATTGCAACTTAATAAATTTTCCGCCCTTGGTCTATCGGAATGAGTTTAGGACTGCTGATAGTAAGTTAGAAGTTCGAACTAAGACAAAATATAATTTTCGATCACTCCTGTTTTTCTCAAATCACAACTGTTGCAGAAAATGCTCGAGACTCTAACTTTCAGCAACTCTGCAAAGTTGATACCGCTATAGGATAACACAGCAGCAGCTTAATCGGACAAAATAGCCCTATGAGGTACTTCCAAAGGTTATGGACGTAGCTCCACAACGACACGCTTCCTACCTCTGAGTATGTGGATAATTTTCTCGATTCGACATTACTTACCCTGCTCTGACCTGATTATCGAGTGCTTTCCACCAGGTAAATGCTAGGTCTATGGCTGCCTTTGACGAGGAATCTGTGACGATTCCTTTGCACGCTGTGTTTGTGATGTTAAATCTTCTCCAGGTTGGTGTGTGAGCATGTAAGTGTGACAATATTTGAAACCGCTCGGTCCTTCCAAAAATGTTTCCTTTGACTCTTAAATGTCGTGTCCTTTGCTGAAAAACTATAATTTTTTTGTAGACACTTGCTTGCCGTGTTATGACAGGGAGAAGATCGCATTAGGCGGGGTGACTGGAAGATGAGCCACGTCTGATTAGAATCTGCTGCTCTGAGCCGCCCTGCGTCCGTGTAGGCGCAGAGCGAATCACAGATGAGTGTCCTGCGCACACAGCCACAGGTTACGCGCTGCGCCGGGCAGGTGTCGTTGGTGGACGCTCGTGTGACGTGCTGCTGGCCTCGTCTGTTTGCTCGGCGGGCACGCCCACAGAGCTCGTCTCCGATAAGCGGACAGCGCCGTTCACGACCCATTTGTGGAACGCATGTGACGTCATACGTAGCAAGCGGAACGCCAGCGCTACGGTTGCCCGCACAGAGCAAACACCGGCCGCAGCTGCTTGGTCGGCTGACGGAGTAATGGCCGTTCCACTCGGCGCGCGGGGATGCCATTAATCTCGGTCCAAGACCCACTTCGCGTCGACGCACCGGGAAACACACAGGCGGCGGAGACGTCCCTTAGGACAGAAGAATGCTTTTAGCGCTTTGTTTATTGCCTGTAGCTCTCTTTATAGCTTGACTGCGTAGCCACATGCCTATATGAGATTTCTGGTACTGAATAGGTCAAAATGAAGTTCTTCGCCATTACGGGCCAATTTATGGACTATATGAAGGAATATGTAAATGTAAATACTAAGTACAATGACTTGCTTTTTATTTGCCTTGCAACAACTACAAATCTGTGTGTTGAAAATATTATTACTAATGTTTATGTTTCCAGAATGAGATTTTCACTCTGCAGCGGAGTGTGCGCTGATATGAAACTTCCTGGCAGATTAAAACTGTGTGCCGGACCGAGACTCGAACTCGAGACCTTTGCCTCTCGCGGGGAAGGTAGGAGACGAGGTACTGGCAGAAGTAAAGTTGTGAGGACGGGCGTGAGTAGTGCTTGGGTAGCTCAGTTGGTAGAGCACTTGCCCGCGAAATGCAAAGATCCCGAGTTCGAGTCTCGGTCCGGCACACAGTTTTAATCTGCCAGGAAATTTCAATGTTTATGTTTTCTATTTTTACGTCTTTATTAGTTTATTTTGCGGGTGTTTATTTTTTTCTTCAAAACTTAAACATTTATTGATAGTTCTTTTGAGATTAGAACATATTGTTCTTTTTCTATTTATATTAACTATTATTTTTCTTATTGAATTTGATTTGCAACTGGAATGTCCACATGATTAAACTAAGACGCTGCCCACATTTTTAATAATATTACGAATCTTATTGACCTGAAATAGCGACTGTGCAAGGCAACTGTTACATTTACCCAGAATGCAATTCACAATTTGGCAATGTTTACGCACGGATGAGCATTTAGAGAGTTACGTCGTCATCATGTTGCTGTCTGTTTACATCAGCAATCACAAATACTTGAACCTACAAATTAGCAATAATGCAATCAAATAATTTGGACAGAAAATCTTTAAAATTTCATTGAATAAACCATTGTACCACAAACCAACTGTTGTGACAACAAGTTGACGGCGCGGGAAAGAAAAGAGGGCACGTCGGTAAAGGAAGCCGTGGTGTGATGTGACATGAAAGGCGGACACGAGTCGGAAATTTTCCTTCTCGATAGCACTTTTACTAAAATACACTCCTGGAAATGGAAAAAAGAACACATTGACACCGGTGTGTCAGACCCACCATACTTGCTCCGGACACTGCGAGAGGGCTGTACAAGCAATGATCACTCGCACGGCACAGCGGACACACCAGGAACCGCGGTGTTGGCCGTCGAATGGCGCTAGCTGCGCAGCATTTGTGCACCGCCGCCGTCAGTGTCAGCCAGTTTGCCGTGGCATACGGAGCTCCATCGCAGTCTTTAACACTGGTAGCATGCCGCGACAGCGTGGATGTGAACCGTATGTGCAGTTGACGGACTTTGAGCGAGGGCGTATAGTGGGCATGCGGGAGGCCGGGTGGACGTATCGCCGAATTGCTCAACACGTGGGGCGTGAGGTCTCCACAGTACATCGATGTTGTCGCCAGTGGTCGGCGGAAGGTGCACGTGGCCGTCGACCTGGGACCGGACCGCAGCGACGCACGGATGCACGCCAAGACCGTAGGATCCTACGCAGTGCCGTAGGGGACCGCACCGCCACTTCCCAGCAAATTAGGGACACTGTTGCTCCTGGGGTATCGGCGAGGACCATTCGCAACCGTCTCCATGAAGCTGGGCTACGGTCCCGCACACCGTTAGGCGGTCTTCCGCTCACGCCCCAACATCGTGCAGCCCGCCTCCAGTGGTGTCGCGACAGGCGTGAATGGAGGGACGAATGGAGACGTGTCGTCTTCAGCGATGAGAGTCGCTTCTGCCTTGGTGCCAATGATGGTCGTATGCGTGTTTGGCGCCGTGCAGGTGAGCGCCACATTCAGGACTGCATACGACCGAGGCACACAGGGCCAACACCCGGCATCATGGTGTAGGGAGCGATCTCCTACACTGGCCGTACACCACTGGTGATCGTCGAGGGGACACTGAATAGTGCACGGTACATCCAAACCGTCATCGAACCCATCGTTCTACCATTCCTAGACCGGCAAGGGAACTTGCTGTTCCAACAGGACAATACACGTCCGCATGTATCCCGTGCCACCCAACGTGCTCTAGAAGGTGTAAGTCAACTACCCTGGCCAGCGAGATCTCCGGATCTGTCCCCAATTGAGCATGTTTGGGACTGGATGAAGCGTCGTCTCACGCGGTCTGCACGTCCAGCACGAACGCTGGTCCAACTGAGGCGCCAGGTGGAAATGGCATGGCAAGCCGTTCCACAGGACTACATCCAGCATCTCTACGATCGTCTCCATGGGAGAATAGCAGCCTGCATTGCTGCGAAAGGTGGATATACACTGTACTAGTGCCGACATTGTGCATGCTCTGTTGCCTGTGTCTATGTGCCTGTGGTTCTGTCAGTGTGATCATGTGATGTATCTGACCCCAGGAATGTGTCAATAAAGTTTCCCCTTCCTGGGACAATGAATTCACAGTGTTCTTATTTCAATTTCCAGGAGTGTATGACGTATTTCAATGTCATATGCACCATCATCAGGTAAAAAACGCTTCGCTACCGATATCACATCAAGAAAACTGACTACAACATCATAAGCAACAGACTGCCGGCCGGTGTGGCCGAACGGTTCTAGGCGCTTCAGTCTGGAACCGCGAGACCGCAACGGTCGCAGGTTCGAATCCTGCTTCGGGCGTGGATGTGTGTGATGTCCTTAGGTTAGTTAGGTTAAGTAGTTCTAAGTTCTAGGGGACTGATGACCTCAGATGTTAAGTCCCATAGTGCTCAGAGCCATTTGAACCATTTTAAGCAACAGACTCGACAGTGTAAGGCATATACTGAATAAACGGTGTCGATGGAGAGATATAATTTTTGTATTACTAAAAGTATTGCGACTGCTACATCCCAGCAACGATGCCACCGATCGAATTTGAATGTAAGACCACGATGTTTCATGCAATATTAGAAGGAGTCCTATCGAAAAGAATGCAGCTGAGGAATCAACTGTGACGAAAGTAAACATCACCTCTACTGATGTCTTTTTTTATGTCGTCCTCGTCATCCTCAAAAAGTGGTTCAAATGGCTCTAAGCACTATGGAACGTAACATCTGAGACTTAGAACTACTTAAACCTAAGGACATCACATACATCCATGCCCGAGGCAGGTTTCGAACCTGCGACCGTAGCAGCAGCGCGGTTCCGGACTGAAGCGCCTAGAACCGCTCGGCCACGGCTACCGTCTCATCATCCTCCTCCTCTTCCTTCTAGGTATGATTTGGTAATCGTAGCGACTGTTCACTACCTCGAGAGGTACGCCATTACTGTTCCCTAGAGACAAAGCACAGCCTCGGACAGGAGGAAGTGGAAGGACTGCGGCTTTAATGCGGACGGTGATGGATGTAGCCCGTCGCGGGCGTCTTAATGCGCCTCGGCTGCGGCAGCCTGCGATGCATAGGCGCGCGGCGGTTGTCTACCCTGCAGGTGTCAGGCTATCGACTACGGCGGCCGGGACCGCCAGCCTTTAATCAACGTCCACGGCGAGGCCCCTGCCCGGCAAAATGCTCACCGCTAATTCTTTTCCTGTAGAGACAGCTGACGTGGCGCAGGGGAAAGAAAAGACGCCGGAGGAAACACTTTCTTGCCTCTGTAGTGTGGACAGGAGCAGGGTGTTCTTGTGGTTGCCTCTATAGGGGGATCTGAAGAGTGTAGCGATTGTACGGTAACTAATCGATCAATCACGACGACATTAAAACGCATTGAGAATTGATTTAGCATAGTACAAAGTCGAAACATCCCTCAGTAAAATTAAAAGCAAAGTCATCAACATTAAAAGTGCAAAAGGAACTCTGCTGTCTAAATGCAGGTGAGCATTTCGAAAACTATTAATCTGTTAGAAGAAAGAAGAAACAATCGAAGAAACTGTCAGCCAACTTGACAGAAAAAGAAATGCTAGACAATTTGGAAGACATAGGGAATAGAGTATTAGTCAAAGCTATGGTAAGATCAAATAGAAAAGAAGGTATAGATGTTCTAAACTCATTCTATACACAAAGATAGCGTATAGAATCTATGAGAACGTAGACAGACCATCAGACTTTCGGAAGAAAATCATCCACGCAATCCTGAAGGTAGCAAAAGAGCTATTTCACAATTAGCTTAACAGCTATTTGGCATATAAGGAAGACCGTTACAGCCGTCATCATACATATAAGGTTTAATACATTGTAGAGCAACGTACGCGTAAGATTTAGTAAATTGTATATCAAATTACTGTAAAACCATATTAAAAGTTATCCTGATCATCCAACATGAAGGCACACAAAAGGCGATATGTTCTCAAGTTTTTCCAGATCAGTAGTACGGTTGCACATATCGGCAAATGGCAATTGTTAATGACCAGACGTTGTGGTAGCTGACTTGCAGTGTTTTATCTGTTAAGGTAGCAAAAAAACATGTGTCTGATGTCCTCTTCTTTACTATAGTCGCACAATGGGGTTGCGAACGGAACAATACGATGTGGATGCTTCGGCGAATGTGAGGTTTCTTAAAGTGTTTATGAGTCTTCCGGAACATCAATGGTTAATGTGCCAGAAGTTAGTAATCAACACCAAGTTCAGTTTGGCATAATCTTTGCCTTTGCATTTTGAGGTCAACAGACATTCTGTGTCCCACTATACACCGGTTATTAATAAAATATATGAGTTTAAATAGTCAGTCGCTAGAAATGCCACATATTCCCTCTCTCCGACACAGGCGCTTCTTTTGCTAGCTTGTCAACTGCTGCATTGTCAGGAACGCCACAGTGTGCTTTTAACCAGAACATGCTAATTTGGTTCCAAGTCATGGTCTCTCGCCCCCAGTGATCCATCCATCCGTATTGCATCTTGTGCCTCTATCCTATCCCCCCCCCCCTCCCCTCCTTCCTCACAACAGCTTCTGATGTTGACCTTAAAGATCTTTCCAGGAGCAGCATAGTGATCCACATCACATCACGAGCCACATCATTGCAATCTGTATCATAGGGGAAATCATCGAATTAAGCACTTTTTGCTATATTTTAATGTTTTTATTGGTTTTATCATTTCAGCTGTAAAAGACTGTGTGTATATTTTTAATCCAAACTGGCTTAAGAGCAGCAACATGATTGCAGTTCAGCTCTGGGTTGAATGGTACAAACAATGAAGATAAAAACATGAATCGAGGGCTGTCAGTTATCAGCAGGCAGCTATCGTTCAGCATTTGTTGCAGACGCCAATAAGTACTGATTAGACCAGGTTCGCTAACTTATAAAACACAACATACAGTTGTGATTTCATTAAATGGTGGTTCTGAATGTCGTCCCTGAATTTCTGTTAACGACTACCCGTTGTCCACCTCCCTACTTTAAGACACCGTTTCGAGGGCAGACTGGGTCTGGAGCAGAGTGGAATGTCAAACCCAGGGGCTTTGTGGACTCTGTGAGGTGTTTGGCTGTAGATCCTTAGAAAAATGATACAAGAGCCATAAAGGTAAGGTTTTCAACTGTGCACTGGATACGACCACTGTGGTAGCGGATGGTAGATGGCAGGGAAGAGCACAGACTCGGGTTCGGGAAGGATGGGTGAAGAATAGCCTGTAGACTTCAAGAATCCATCACGGCCTTAATCATTTCAGGGAAACGACGAAAGTTACATCTGGATAGCAGGGAAGGATTTGCTGTTTTTTTTTTTTTTAGTCAAATGGAATAGTACAATCCACCATTTATTGTCACCGGCTGAATATCAAATACTTTGTAATCACCAATTATGATACGGAGAGTGATAATACTAGACCAGTAGTTGTTAACTGCTGACTGTATCGTAATAAAGTTACTGGTTTAATTATAGGTGTGGTCCGTGGATGGTATTGCGACAATTCGCTACGATGTGGTACGTGTCAGTAGATTCAGAAATGTTATACATTTACTTAGTGGAAATATGGCTACCTGCGGATCACTTATATAATGGGAGTTTTCACTCCAGCCTTATCCTGCAATAAAATTTAATAAATGTCACTCAGCGACACAATTTAAATTTCTGTTGTTCGCACTGCTAATGAATCCAAATGGAAATTTTATTCATTCGTGGATTCTAGTTGAATACATAGTCACTTAGGCACTAGAGGAAGAGTCCAGTTCATACGCAAAGTGAGTATCCACAAAAAAGTATAATATGACAATAAGGGCATCAACAATTTGCAATGACAGTGAGATTAAACTACGTAACAGTGTCGGAATATTTCTGTGTGATGCATGCTTACAGTGCAAAAGGTAAATACAATGTCTGGCACTGCAAAAACAATCGTCGAAACTACGGCAGAGGCCGCTGAATACGCGTCATGTCGCAGCAGAGCTGTGCAGTCTGTGGTGCGTGTTCTATTCCAACTGCCAGCTCTGATGGCTCGTCGTAACGTTTCGCTATCTTTTCGGATTTATGGAGTCCACTGGAAATTAATTGTGACAGCACTCTGAAAATTAATTGCGATAGAACTGTGAGAGCAGGTTGTGGTGTAACAGTACGAAGTGTGACATACAAATACTCCGACATCTCTGCTCACTAACCGAAATCTGAGTGGGAAACCACGTTTAAATACTGTGGCAGAGAAAGGAGGCTAACAGTTGATATATACACTCTGAAAAACGCTACACACGCTGATCAATGGCTGCTTAGACGCCTCTACCTTATCTGTTAGGTATCGTCAAAGAGTCAACGGGAGCAACACGCAGGGCCTTGAAGAATTTCCATAGTTTACATTCTGACTCTAGGTTTTTAGAGTGTCAAAAGTAGGTTGGTTCAAATGGCTCTGAGCACTATGGGACTTAACAGCTGAGGTCATCAGTCCCCTAGAACTTAGAACTACTTAAACCTAACTAACCTGAGGACATCACACACATCCATGCCCGTGGCAGGATTCGAACCTGCGACCGTAGCGGTCGCGCGGTTCCAGACTGGAGCGCCTAGATTCGCTCGGCCACTCCGGCCGGCTAAATAACACAGCCTCCTGATTACCTTGAAGTGAAATGTTCAGAATATTTAGTTCCTCAAAAATGTTAGTGAGGTAAGCCATTTTCAATAAAAATTTTTCGTTGCCGAAACAGTCTGCTAGAGAGTGGCTTTTCGCCTTTAAGAACCAGAATACCTCATTCTGTAGTTCAGACATTCTTTTTAGTACTCCACCCAATGAAAGCCATCGACAATTACTAAAAGAGAGCAACTGAGTGCGTGCAACACCTATAGCCTCATAAAAACTTTAAGAAGCCTAGAATTTATAGATTTGTCCTTAATAACATTAACTGTTTCTGTAACCATCTGCATCACTTCACGAAGGGGTGGCCTAAGTTCTGTAGCAGCTAGATCTTCCCGATGTATCATACAGTGAGTCCATGCTGCATCAAGAGCTACAGGTGTAACCTTCGCTTGCAATGCACGATGAAATGAAGACATTGCAGGAGCTCCATCTGTGCATACTCCAATGCACCTACTCCGAGATATCCTATTTTGATTAAAAAAGTATTGAAACTTCCTGGCAGATTAAAACTGTGTGCCCGACCGAGACTCGAACTCGGGACCTTTGCCTTTCGCGGGCAAGTGCTGGCAGAAGTAAAGCTGTGAGGACCGGGCGTGAGTCGTACTTCGGTAGCTCAGAGGGTAGAGCACTTGCCCGCGAAAGGCAAAGGTCCCGAGTTCGAGTCTCGGTCGAGCACACAGTTTTAATCTGCCAGGAAGTTTCACATCAGCGCACACTCCGCTGCAGAGTGAAAATCTCATTCTAAAAAAGTATTGATCACGTCAAAAAGGCTTTGAGCGGCAGGTGTTTTCAGTATCGGATTACAGAAAAGCAATTTAACTCGAACGTTAAACTCATCAACGAAGCGAATATAAGCAACCAAATGACCACCTTTATGAATATCAGTCGCTTCGTCTACCTGAATCGCAAAACGGTTGTTATGCACTTTATCGATTAACGGCTAGAGTAAATCGTCAGAAATGTCTCAAATACTTCTTTGCTCTGTGTAATTAGACATTGGAATACTTTTCAAACGTTGAGCAAATGAATCACGAAACACAGTTGATACTATATCACTCGCTGCTGGTAGAACCACTGTTTGTGCAACTGTGCGTGGCTTCTTGCGGTTAGCAATCCTATGCAAAATCTGGTAAGACGCTTAAAGGGCCTTATAAGTCATATTCTTTGTTTTAGGAAAGTACTTCTGGGTAGACAATAGAACGTCTAGTTTCCTGACAAAAAATTCTTTGTGTTTTCCCGTTAAGTCACGATGTTTGGTTTAAAGATGCCTGCTTAACTTGTTAGGTTCCGTCTATGATCAGCTAAAACGGTTAAACAAATTGCAAACAGCCGATGTTCTTAACCACTGATTGTAGTTTTCATGAAGCTTCGCAATAAATAGTTCTCATCACACCTTCTCGTTACCGGCCGGGCTGGCCGAGCGGTTCTAGGCGCTACAGTCTGGAACCGCGCGGCTGCTACAGTCGCAGGTTCGAATCCTGCCTCGGGCATGGATGTGTGTGATGTCCTTAGGTTAGTTAGGTTTAAGTAGTTCTAAGTTCTAGGAGACTGATGACCTCAGAAGTTAAGTCTGATAGTGCTCAGAGTCATTGGAACCATTTGAACCTTCTCGTTTTCACGCTTGGTATATCTCTCTCCCCTCTGCCAGTTAATGGATCACTGGTGCCTTCATGTCTGCCACCAGCCGGAAACCCCTTAATAGAGCAGTCAAGTCTTCCTCAAGAAGTCTGTAAGTCTGTAAGGAGGCATCGAGAGACGCAGGCCAGATTTTGCACTGCGCCGATAAGGATACGGTCACAGTGCAGACGACGACTGGTGAATCCATCGACTGCCGAAGTCAGCCAGCTCGCCGACCACTAGTGCCGTATGGTGTTCTGTACGGCCCTGCTAAGGCCATCGATTCCAAATCGTCAGGTCACTCTTGGTATCCCGACCGTTGCGAGCAGCGATGTCGCGAAACGGCATATCCAAGCATGCGTATCAGTTTTTTAATACCGCCTTCATGGTGTCGGAGTTTTAATGGCCAGCAGCGTAGCTGTCCCGTGATTGTCTGCCAACTGAAATATAGAGTGGTTCAAAAATATGTATTCGGTTTCAGAAAGTTACATCTTCTACGTGGTAAATTTAGGATGTGTATGGTTCTACATACATACACTTTCAAAAATGGCTCTAAGCACTATGAGACTTAACATCTGAGGTCATCAGTCCCCTAGACTTAGAACTACCTAAACCTAAGGACATCACACACATCCATGCCCGAGGCAGGATTCGAACCTACGACCGTAGCAGTAACGCGGTTCCAGACTGAAGCGCCTAGAACCGCTCGGTCACAACGGCCGGCACATACACTTTCACAAGGCTTTTTCTTCTACATGTATGCACATGCAACATCGGCGTACTTTTTAACGTTAAATGTGTCATTCCAACGCTTGCACGCTAACATGTAGACGATATTCGATCTCGTCCCATACGATTGCAAGCATGTCTCGATTCAGTGGAGTCAGGGCTGTTACTGTTATGCAGCGCCTCGGTTCACCCAGAGTTTTTGGACGAAGAACCTCTCAGAGGGAGGGGGGGTCATTTAGAATTCCCCCTTCCACCATCTCTCCTCCCCCCCCCGCCCCGCTTTCCCTCCAATACGTACCTCAAGATCAAGCGATACCTCTAAACTGGGTGACCCTGGAGGTCAATTGTGCAAAGCAAAACTGATCCATTCTAACAGTACCGTACGCTTGACGAAAGTCAAGTTATAACAAAATTGTACCTGATCAAACGGAAAACGCAAAGCGTCTTTAAACTGTGTTGTAACCATATCTACGTGTCGTACGTGGGGTAATGAACGAGAGAGCGAGTTAACTACTGCAGGGGGATCCCACGAGTAACTTACAATACATTAAATTCTTCCAGGACACCGTGGCACAGCGGTAGAGGCATTAAATGGCGCACCCATGCATAAAGTGCAATATGATGGGGTCGCTCGTTTTCTGTACTTGAAGGGGAACATTGCAGCAAAACTCTATGGAACTGTTTGGCAATAATGCACCGTTGTATGACAGTATCGCAAGAGAAGTGGAGCTCCTATTACGGGAAAACCGGCGGGTTACAGCCGAGGCGGTAGTGGAAATAGTGAAAATCAGTCATGCATTTGAAAAACAGATACCTTATTTTTTCAAGAGCAACGAGCGAAACAACTCCTTCTGAGTCGTCCGTATGTTGAGGTACGTTTACAGTGCACGCTAGTTACGAGGGTGTTGTGTGATGTCCTTAGGTTAGTTAGGTTTAAGTAGTTCTAAGTTCTAGGGGTTCAAATGGCTCAAATGGCTCTGAGCACTAGGCGACTTAACTTCTGAGGTCATCAGTCGCCTAGAACTTAGAACTAATTAAACCTAACTAACCTAAGGACATCACACACATCCATGCCCGAGGCAGGATTCGAACCTACGACCGTAGCGGTCTCGCGGTTCCAGACTGAAGCGCCTTTAATCGCACGGCCACACCGGCCGGCAAGTTCTAGGGGACTGATGACCGTAGATGTTAAGTCCCATAGTACTCAGAGCCATTTGAACCATTTTTGAAGCTAGTTACGACATGATTCCTGTGTTCGCGAAGAAGCATCTACGATTTCCTCCACTGGCGGCCATTCCATGCTTCTAAATCACTCGCACTGGACTAAAAAGCAATCTGCGCCAGGAACCATATCGCTGGTACTTACTCGCTACGTTGACAGTTACTTAGTTACATCTTCCTTGTGTCATACGTAAGGTATCGTCTACTCACGCTTCCTCCCTACAATCTGCGGAGTTCCGGATGCCGTCTGCGTATCAGTGCGGTGAGGGTCGTGTGTTGCACCAGCGCTGCATGCCGCAGCCCCGCCCACTCGCCCTGGCTTAGTGGCGCTCCTCGACGACGTTTATTGTTTGGCCAGCTGCGGCATTGTTAACCCATAGACTCCAGCCATTCCTAAGGGAGCATTACGACGCGAAGCGCAGTTACCAGAGCCGTTACATACTAATGTAACAGCGGCTTCTGAGTAAGTAGTACGTGCACTTGACGCTGAAGGAACGCGTTATATAACTTCGTGCACTGTCGACTTCCAAGTTGTGCTCTAAAGCATTGAGTATGTCAATTCACACACTAATGTCAGTTTATCTCACAGGAATTGCATACATAATAGTACCAGGACGCAGAGTTATCGTTATCTTTTTGTATCTTTGTTCGTTGCGAAGATATGAACAGCAATATTTCTTTTTGAAATAGCACCCTTTATACTCGTATTTAATTCAGTAATCCACTTGCTTTCCTCCAAGACCTTTTCCAACACGTAATGCACTGTATCCGCTTATGTAAAAATGACGTTATTTAAAACGTTTCTCAAAATTTACCTTGATTTTGTTGTACCAGCATACAGTGTATGTGCCCAGGGAGACGCAAGTCAGGCAATAGCTAGAGTTAACATTATACAAAAGGAAAATGTATCACAGGCAGCGGCTTCAGTTGAAGGTTTGCGTGGGTACAATGTCAACCAACGAAGAGTAAAAAGAAATGCTACTCATCTATGCAAAATATTAGTTACCAGAATAATGATTCCGGTAATGCTTTTTGGGTACGAGTATATTCAGAACACTACTGAAGTACTTTTAAACGATACGTAATGTACAATAAGGACTGTCCATGATTTCTTTTTTTTTTTGTTTGAAAATGGGCGTAATGCTACTCCGAGAGAGTAATTCTACATAGGACGATATCCTGACAAGGGCCCTCCTTCCCGACGGGTGTTTTCGTGTCTTGATGTGGCGCTTCAGGAAACTGGAAATTTAACTGGAAGCTACTAAATAGTCGTAAAACTCGCGCAAACGAAACCGCCAGAGTTACAGTTCTAACTTCTGCTGTAGTGATTTCCAAACGTCGGCACACGGCAGCCTGAACAGAAAATAGCTATTCCTAAAACCAGTGTGCGTCACATCCTAAACGTCTTCAGTTCCATCCTTATAATTTACACTGGCACTAAGAACAGCATGGAAATGATTTTCAGAATTGTCTGCAGTTATGTCAGTGGGCACAGCAGCAAATCCTGCATTTTAGTTCTGTTTCCTTTTGTGCACTGCTAACTACATCAAGTTAACGAGTTGGATTGGCCCTGATATATGCACTGTCTGCTGTTACAGGAGAGTCGAAGTGTATTTTGTGTTATATTTTTAATAATGTCATGTCAGTGACAGTGTGATGTATGTGTAAATTGGAGGTTGGGGAAGAGAGAAAGGAAAGGAACGGGGAGGGATCACTGCTGCCAGCTGCAATGCGACATTACGCGGAATCGGCGGCGACGAATGAAAATGCGTACCGGACCGGGATTCGAACCCGGGATCTCCTGCTCACTAGGCACGTGCGGTAACCACTGCGCTATCCGGGACACAGTGAGTGATAGCTCAACTGCATGGCTGACCCACACTTCCATCGAACGCCACCTATCCGTAACCCCTCTCCATTTCCTCCATATCCGATCTTCTGAGATTCCCACAGGAGGTCGGACGTATTTGTGCATCCACATTGAAGAAGGTGGCTAGGCCAGCTAGGCCTATCAGATTATATGAATGCCGCTGATAGGAGTGATACCTCCCTTTTCCTTTCGTTTCTTCCCCTCCCCACCTTCAATTTACACACAGTACTGCCCATTAAAATTGCTACATCAAGAAGAAATGCAGATGATAAACGGGTATTCATTGGACAAATATATTATACGAGAAGTGACATGTCATTACTTTTTCACGCAATTTGGGTGCATAGATCCTGAGAAATCAATACTCAGGACAACTACCTCTGGCCGTAATAAAGGCCTTGATACGCCTGGGCATTGAGTCAAACAGAGCTTGGATGGCGTGTACAGGTACAGCTGCCCATGCAGCTTCAACACGATACCGCAGTTCATCAAGAGTTGTGACTGGCGTATTTTGACGAGCCAGTTGCTCGGCCACCATTGACCAGACGTTTTCAATTGGTGAGAGATCTGGAGAATGTGCTGGCCAGGGCAGCAGTCGAACATTTTCTGTATCCAGAAAGGCCCGTACAGGACCTGCAACATGCGGTAGTGCATTATCCTGTTCAAATTTAGAGTTTCGCAGGGATCGAATGATGGGTAGAGCCACGGGTCGTAACACATCTGAAATGTAACGTCCACTGTTCAAAGTGCCGTCAATGCGAACAAGAGGTGACCGAGGCGCGTAACCAATGGCACCCCATACCATCACGCCGGGTGATACGCCAGTATGGAGATGACGAATACACGCTTCCAATGTGCGTTCACCGCGCTGTCGCCAAACACGGATGCAGCCATCATGATGTTGTAAACAGAACCTGGATTCCGTATTACCCTCCTGTCCCCACCGATTCTATAGTCTGCTAACAGTAATTGGATCTCGACCAACGCGAACAGCAGTGTCGCGATACGATAAGCCGCAATCGCGATAGGCTATGATCCGACCTTTATTAAAGTCGGAAACGTGATGGTACGCATTTCTCGCCCTTACACGAGGCATCACAACAACGTTTCACCAGGCAACGCCGGTCAACTGCTGTTTGTGTATGAGAAATCGGTTGGAAACTTTCCTCAAGTCAGCTTGTTGTAGATGTCGCCACCGGCGCCAACCTTGTGTGAAAAGCTAATCATTTACATATCACAGTATCTTCTTCCTGTCGATTAAATTTCGCGTCTGTAGCACGTCATCTTCGTGGTGTAGCAATTTTAATGGCCAGTAGTGTATAATGTATAACAGCTGCGGATTCTGCATGGTGTCTGTTCTTTCGGACATGTCCGAAAGAACAGACATTCTGATGTCACAGATGTGTTCAGATTTGCTTTATAATGTAACTGTGATTTTTCTCTCGTATTTCCAAGCGCTTTGAGAAACCATCGGCTTGTCTGTCACTCCTCCATCACTGGTGCATTCCGAATTCAGTTAAGTGAGCGACCACTTTCCGCACACCTCTCCCAGGATTTTTCCCATTTCCAACCATACTTTATGCCTTTTTACCGGGCTGGTCTGTAGGTCTACTGGTTGCTTAACCGGACCGGCCACAGCGTGCTCTCGGCTCTGGGGCTGTATAGCTTCACAAATAAATTCACCTCACCCCGTACCAATTCTAGGTAATCGATTCGATCACCTACATACTTGTAAAGTTACAGTATAAAAATTCCAGATGATTCACATTCCTCTGCAGGGAAGAAATGAGAACGACACATTGTGGTGTATGTAATTTTCATTTAAAATTATGTATAAGGAGGACGAATGTATAAAATTTATTATCATTTTGTGTAATGGTTTAAATACTCTGCTATTGTAGTTGACTTTGTTGTGCAAGCTTAGAATTTTTATTACTGTTCCATCAGGGGAGCTTGGAATGGAGCAGATTGAACTGAACTGATGTGCCAATTGTTATGCCGACATGGAAGACATTGAAAGCAACAGACTTGAGGACTGGGGCAAACGGAACTGTAAGCACCACTGTACTACTTAGCAAGGCATTGTGAGATAACACTACGTAACTCTGCCACCAAGCAACACTACAAAGTAAAACGTCGACAAAAACCCAAGTTCAGTGGTCTAGAAACATTACTGAAAATTACCACAGTGAGGCAAGGGGTGCTGACAGGTCCGATAAATGCGGACAAATACGGTCATGTACTGAGAGCCACTGTATCATAGGCGGGAGCTCAGCTCTTGTAAAGCACCTTTAGGAGAACGAGGCACATTCTGCCCGTGTCGAAGAACCGGAGAGAATGACAGTCTAAGTTGCAGTGAAACCACAATGAGATGTTCGATGTTGGCCAGGCTGACTTTGGGGCAGCCAAATCTGGTGCATATCACAGCCTTAGTCTGTTGCTGCTGCATACATGGTCATCGTAAATGAGAAGACTGATGATGGCCGTCCCTCCTCCTTCACTGGGTCATCTGGATGATGAGCTGCCTTCTTCATGCTGACCAGTAGAGACGCTTCTGCTCAGCCTCCTGGCGACTTGTAAACGTCTACTTCAGTCCATGATGTGTGACCAGGGACTCTCTCTGCACTACAACCGGCATCCTGGACCGCCATCAGCCATCAGCAGAGTCTACCTGAGCACCGAGGATGCTGAGATGGAAGCCTATCGGGATCACCGATGCATGTGAGGCTGGCAGTGTCTGTTTCCGCTGCTGCCGACGTCTGCTCTCCAAGCCACCGATGTACTGATCTACAGTAGCAACATCACAATACGCTAACAGGGGCTCAGTATTCCTTCATGGCATATGCGCACCATGCTCAACTGCATTTCTAAAGAAGCTAAAACCTTTGTAAACTCTGTCTGACAACAAACGTGGTTACAGATAATGCTGTCTCACTGACACCTCCAGACGTGCACTTGATCACTCACCGTCACACCTCGCTCAACATCCTGATTACAGCATAACCCCAGGGCCAGGTTGTTACAAAATTTATAAAGGAAACAAAACCACACATTTTCAAACCACAGGACGGCAGAGCATTTTATTTCTCACATTCGGTTTTAACAGAACACTTATACAATGTTGTTTAAAAGAATCTGTAGTTTATGTTTGTCTGAATGGTTAATTCAGTATCATACAAATATTTGAAGTAAATTGTTGTTGTTGTTGTGGTCTTCAATCCAGAGACTGGTTTGATGCAGCTCGCGATGCTACTCTATCCTGTGCAAGCTTCTTCATCTCCCAGTACCCACCGCAACATGCATCCTTCTGAATCTGTTAAGTGTATTCATCTCTTGGTCTCCCTCTACGATTCTTACCCTCCGCTATGCCCTCCAATACTAAACTGGCTATTCTTTGATGCCTCAGAATATGTCCTACCAACCGATCCTTCTTCTAGTCAAGTTGTGCCACAAATTTCTCTTCTCCCCAATTCTACTCAATACCTCCTCATTAGTTATGTGATCTACCCATCTAAACTTCAGCATTCTTCTGTAGCACCACATTTCGAAAGCTTCTATTCTCTTCTTGTCTATAATATTTATCGTCCACGTTTCACTTCCATACATGGCTACACTCCACGCTACTTTCAGAAAAAGACTTCCTGACACTTAAATCTATACTCGATGTTAACAAATTTCTCTTCTTCAGAAAAGCTTTCCTTACCATTGTCAGTCTACATTTTATATCCTCTCTACTTCGACCATCATCAGTTATTTTGCTCCCCAAATAGCAAAACTCCTTTACTACTTTAAGTGTCTCGTTTCCTAATCTAATACCCTCAGCATCCCCCGATTTAATTCGACTACATTCCATTATCCTCGTTTTGCTTTTGTTGATGTTCATCTTATATCCTCCTTTCCAGACACTATTCATTCCGTTCAGCTGTTCTTCCAGGTCCTTTGCTGTCTCTGACAGAATTACAATGTCATTGGCGAACCTCAAATTTTTAATTTCTTCTCCGTGGATTTTAATTCCTACTCCGAATTTTTCTTTTGTTTCCTTTACTGCTTGCTGAAGTAAATTAGTCAGGAATATTTCGAGATTTTTTGCTAAGGTTTCCCTATTACACACACGCACACACACACACACACACACACACACACACGCTACGTTCGCAGAATGGAAACCAAAGTAAAAATCAAAACTGTTTTATTAGCAACAGTTATCTACGCCTTCTAGCTATTTCTCATCATAGTTGCCACTCCTACTCAGGTATTTCCAATATCCTCGGCATTGAAGGCAGCCGCCTGTGCTATTCAACAATTCTCATCGCTGGTCTACAGCGTGTGAGCAGAGATGAATCTTAGTGGGAGACAATACCAGGTTTTATTGTGGGTAATCGAAAACTTTCCATCGAAAACGTTGTAGCGGCATCTTCATTGCCCCTGCAGAATGCGGCCGAGAATTGACATGAAGAAGGGGACGTGCGACAGTAGTTATGTGGGCTGCATGAGATCAGGCCATCATAATTGGCGGGGGAAGCTATTTTGTAGGCATCTTTACGTGCTCAACGTGCGCTCAGAACTGAAAAGAGTGATTGACTCGATCGACGGGCACACTGGAGACACTTCTCAACGCATCTGCGCAAAGCATCATCGAATTTTCACTGTTGTTTTCATTTCGCACCCTATGAGATCTTAGTTTACAAATAGTCCTCATATGTAACCTATGTCTGTCTGGACTTAGAGAATGGTGTAAAACCTTGAAGTACATTGGTCAAGAGCTTTTCGAGTTTTTTGTTAACATTTCTCCTTTATTATATGTACACTCCTGGAAATGGAAAAAAGAACACATTGACACCGGTGTGTCAGACCCACCATACTTGCTCCGGACACTGCGAGAGGGCTGTACAAGCAATGATCACACGCACGGCACAGCGGACACACCAGGAACCGCGGTGTTGGCCGTCGAATGGCGCTAGCTGCGCAGCATTTGTGCACCGTCGCCGTCAGTGTCAGCCAGTTTGCTGTGGCATACGGAGCTCCATCGCAGTCTTTAACACTGGTAGCATGCCGCGACAGCGTGGACGTGAACCGTATGTGCAGTTGACGGACTTTGAGCGAGGGCGTATAGTGGGCATGCGGGAGGCCGGGTGGACGTACCGCCGAATTGCTCAACACGTGGGGCGTGAGGTCTCCACAGTAGATCGATGTTGTCGCCAGTGGTCGGCGGAAGGTGCACGTGCCCGTCGACCTGGGACCGGACCGCAGCGACGCACGGATGCACGCCAAGACCGTAGGATCCTACGCAGTGCCGTAGGGGACCGCACCGCCACTTCCCAGCAAATTAGGGACACTGTTGCTCCTGGGGTATCGGCGAGGACCATTCGCAACCGTCTCCATGAAGCTGGGCTACGGTCCCGCACACCGTTAGGCCGTCTGCCGCTCACGCCCCAACATCGTGCAGCCCGCCTCCAGTGGTGTCGCGACAGGCGTGAATGGAGGGACGAATGGAGACGTGTCGTCTTCAGCGATGAGAGTCGCTTCTGCCTTGGTGCCAATGATGGTCGTATGCGTGTTTGGCGCCGTGCAGGTGAGCGCCACAATCAGGACTGCATACGACCGAGGCACACAGGGCCAACACCCGGCATTATGGTGTGGGGAGCGATCTCCTACACTGGCCGTACACCACTGGTGATCGACGAGGGGACACTGAATAGTGCACGGTACATCCAAACCGTCATCGAACCCATCGTTCTACCATTCCTAGACCGGCAAGGGAACTTGCTGTTCCAACAGGACAATGCACGTCCGCATGTATCCCGTGCCACCCAACGTGCTCTAGAAGGTGTAAGTCAACTACCCTGGCCAGCAAGATCTCCGGATCTGTCCCCAATTGAGCATGTTTGGGACTGGATGAAGCGTCGTCTCACGCGGTCTGCACGTCCAGCACGAACGCTGGTCCAACTGAGGCGCCAGGTGGAAATGGCATGGCAAGCCGTTCCACAGGACTACATCCAGCATCTCTACGATCGTCTCCATGGGATAATAGCAGCCTGCATTGCTGCGAAAGGTGGATATACACTGTACTAGTGCCGACATTGTGCATGCTCTGTTGCCTGTGTCTATGTGCCTGTGGTTCTGTCAGTGTGATCATGTGATGTATCTGACCCCAGGAATGTGTCAATAAAGTTTCCCCTTCCTGGGACAATGAATTCACGGTGTTCTTATTTCAATTTCCAGGAGTGTATATACTAGCATTTTCTCCTCAGCTCCGCCTGTGTACCTGTTGCAGCACATTCTTTTAAGAATTCAATACCGTTTAAAGGTATTTTTCCCACACAAGGTATGCCACATGTAGCGGCACCTTTTGAATTTATACCCCGTCGCCTAACAAATTAACTAATTACGATGTGGTATGAGAAAAGTTCCTGCCGTGACACATTGTTGCGTCGTATATACACTACTGGTCATTAAAATGGCTACACCAGAAGAAGACGTCCTACAGACGCGAAATTTAGCCGACAGGGAGAAGATGCTGTGATATGCGAATGATTAGCTTTTCAGATTCACACAAGGTTGGCGCCATTGGCGACACCTACAACGTGCTGACATGAGGAAAGTTTCCAACCGATTTCTCATACACAAACAGCAGTTGACCGGCGTTGCTTGGTGAAACGTGATTCCTCGTATAAGGAGGAGAAATGCGTACCATCACGTTTCCGACTTTGATAAAGGTCGGATTGTAGCCTATCGTGATTGCGGTTTATCGCATCGCTACATTGCTACTAGCGTTGGTCGAGATCCAATGACTATTAGCAGAATATGGAATCGGTGGGTTCAGGAGGGTAATACGGAACGCCGTGCTGGATCCCAACGGGTTCGTATCACTAGCAGTCGAGATGATAGGCATCTTATCCGCATGGCTCAAATGGTTCAAATGGCTCTGAGCATTATGGGACTCAACTTCTGAGGTCATTAGTCCCCTAGAACTTAGAACTACTTAAACCTAACTAACATAAGGACATCACACACATCCATGCCCGAGGTAGGATTCGAACCTGCGACCGTAGCGGTCTCGCGGTTCCAGACTGCAGCTCCTAGAACCGCACGCCCACTTCCGCGGCTATCCGCATGGCTGTAAGGGATCGTGCAGCCACGTCATGATCCCTGAGTCAACAGATGGGGACGTTTGCAAGACAACAACCATCTGCACGAACATTTCGACGACGTTTGCAGCAGTATCGGCTATCAGCTCGGAGACCAGGCTGCGGTTACCCTTGACGCTGCATCACAGACAGGAGCGCCTGCGATGGTGTACTCAACGACGAACCTGGGTGCACGAATGGCAAAACGTCATTTTTTCGGATGAATCCAGGTTCTGTTTTCAGCATCATGATGGTCGCATCCGTGATTGGCGACATCCCGGTGAACGCACATTGGAAGCGTGTATTCGTCATCTCCATACTAGCGTATCACCCGGCGTGATGGTATGGGGTGCCATTGGTTACACGCCTCGGTCACCTCTTGTTCTCATTGACGGCACTTTGAACAGTGGACGTTACATTTGAGATGTGTTACGACCCGTGGTTCAAATGGCTCTGAGCACTATGGGACTCAACTGCTGTGGTCATTAGTCCCCTAGAACTTAGAACTACTTAAACCTAACTAAGCTAAGGACATCACACACATCCATGCCCGAGGCAGGATTCGAACCTGCGACCGTAGCAGTCGCACGGTTCCGGACTGCGCGCCTAGAACCGCGAGACCGCCGCGGCCGGCTACGACCCGTGGCTCTACCCTTCATTCGATCCCTGCGAAACCCCACATTTCAGCAGGATAATGCACAACCGCATGTTGCAGGTCCTGTACGGTCCTTTCTGGGTACAGTAAATGTGGTGTACTAAAAAGGCGATTTGTTCCTCACTAGTTTTTGTATGTGTAGCGCTAAGTAGACCAACACGTAAAGTAAGGTCCAGCACACCTGCCAGTTCTCTAATTAAACATTATGAGATAGGCTTACCTTGTGTCTTGTAAAGTTCTTTAGACGTCCTAATTGAATCCAAACAGGTATTGAGTTGACTGTGGATGATGGAACGACAAGTGGGAAAGTCTCAATACCACTTCGAACAAAGTCTCTAAATCAAAATAACAGTTGCTAGGGCCAGTCTAAAGGTAATGCTTGATCTAAGTTCGCGGAGTCCTATGTTCTCTTATCGAGCACCAGCGTAAACTCACAAAACTTTCACACGACTTTAACTACCAGAAGAGATCGCACACATGCAAGACCGCACATAAATGCCTTCCAGGGTCGAGTAAGGCTTTCAATTGAGTTGAAGAACATAAAATATACACTTGCTGTACTTAAAAGTTGTCAGTAGTCGAAGACATAAAGGCTCCCTAGGCTGACTAATACTCGTACATTAACTTAATTTTAACAATACAAAATATTTACTTGTATTGTCGCCCTGAATACTAGTCGGAGCTGTCTTTCAGTGTACTGTGTTTAAGATCGATATAAACTACCTGAGAAGCAAGATTCGCTGTTCCGTACCTGCTTACACAGGGCTCGTTTTTAGTAGGTCGGTTTATGTGGCCAACGATTGACGATATTTTATAAAATTCTAGTTAAAATGTGAGCTTGATTTTGGAGTTATACAGTTAATTATTAAAAAAAAGAAACATATCACGCTTTTGCTACCAAGCCTCTAGTGCAAATCATTGCGTTCTCTGCACACCCTGATAAGACGTGGATCCTATTCGCATCTCCGTTCTCAGCTCGGTGACCGTCTGACATGTCATGGGGTGGGAAGAGCTGCCGAACTTAACTTCTTGATGGCGTACAACAGCGTAAGCCTTCCTGCACTGTACGAGGAAGTCTAATAACATCGGGGTCGACATGAGGCATGAATGCCACTGCATTCGACATATGTATTGGACACAAACATATCCTCTTCCCTCCCTTTCTCCCACCCGCCATCCCATTCTCATAGTTATGTCTACATTTGTAGGTACACTCTTTGACATAAAACTTGACCGGCGGCCGGCCGCTTCAGAGGCTAAGTCCGCGCCGATCGCGACATGGGACAAAAAAACTGGCCAACTCGCTAATTCTCTAAGTCCGGTTATCTGCACAATCTGGCAACACTGTAGACTGCGGCACTTCCTGGAGGAAAACTTGTCCCATGATAGAGAAACTATAGGCTGATTACGCCTGTGGTCTAGCGGTAGCGTGCGTTGTTTCTGTTCATAATGTCGGTGGATCGAGAGCAGCTGGCATAAAATATTTTTATAGCCTCTTCTGTCTGAATGCTGAAGACGTGAATGTAATGGTAGCGCAGATTCAATCTATTTCGCTTTGTGACACACCGATATCAAAATTTTATCCAGTAACGATTTTGCGGCAGATTTCCTGCAGACTGTCCTCCTCTGGACGCCGTATGCGGCAAAGCTCCGGGATCCATTTGCTGGCTACTGGCAGCGGCCGTGGCGACAGCAGCGGCGCTGCACTCCCCCGTTCTTTGTCGAAAGCGCCTGCTACCGCTCATCGCTTTTGATGATTTAAAACGCTTTATTATTAAATGTTGCTCCACAGAAAATTTCTACAATTTCCATTCACGCTCAAAAGCAACGGAGACAGGCGCCCTGATTAGTAGGCGGGTATTATATTACATTAATCGGCAAGAGCTGAGTATGGCCCGAAATTAATTTTATAGACTGGGACGAAATTAAACCACCTCACTACATTCGATGAATTTATAAATGCTTCATACCTCGTTTCTTTTCCTTTCAAACTCAATTATTTGTGCAACTTTTGGTCAATGTTTGGATGTTTTCGTCAAGCCAGAGTGAGCGTCTGTGGTGTAAAGTGTATTACAGTTCTTGTTTCATTCCTTATGGTAAGTCTATGCGATAAACTGTGTGAATACCTTGCAATGCATGCTCTGTAGCAGTGCAGGAACACTGCACATTTGGAGTTCCATGTATGGGTTCATGAAGTATTTATTGTTGATCGGAAGTGATAGTTAAGGTCATCAGATTTAAACCAGAAAAATTTGTCGTTTTGAAGGTTTCAGAGAACGGAAAGGAATTGCTCACGCCGGTGTTAGAAAACGTCTACAGTTAAATGCTATTGCAAAAATTTAGAAGAAGGGAACTACATTAATGAACATGTGCACTTCATAAACAACCTTCTGACATGTTAGACCTATATGACGAACAAAGCTCAAATTTATATCGTTGACAGTCGGTTTGAATCTTTTCAGGGTCTATTTTACAGTGAAGCACCTTGGAATTTGCAAAGCAGAAATCCATGATATTAACTTAATTTACTAAGTCGAAATCGGACGAAGATTGATGTTTAAAGGCATTCTTCAGATTTCGCATAAGAAATTTTTACTAGCAGTTTGCAACTCCATTAATTAAAATGGAAAATAAAAGGTTGTAGTCAGCAGCTTCTACCGTGATTCGAACTGCTATGTCTTATAGTACAAGCACTGCAACGCACAAGGGAACCTCTGAGCTAACGACACACTGGCGGCCAGAGGCGGAATATAGTCACTGCGATGTTGCCTGAGCCTCAAAACGCAACCTTAAACACACGAACAGAGGAGGTGGAGATTACTGTTTTAACGTCCCGTCGACAACGATGTCATTAGAGACGGAGCACAAGCTCGGATTAGGGAAGGATGGGGAAGGAAATCGGCCGTGCCCTTCCTAAGGAACCATCCCGGCATTTGCCTGAAGCGATTTAGGGAAATCATTGAAAACCTAAATCAGGATAGCCGGGCGCGGGATTATACCGTCGTCCTCCCGAATGCACACACAAACAGGTGTTACTTATGTGAAGAACGCCGTTCTTGGAGTCCAGAAATTAAATATACTTTCTAATTGTGTCATCTTGCAGTGGATTATATCGTACGAGTCTTCGATGTGGAAAACGAATGTCAAGTGAATTTAGCGAGGTAACGCCGACCTACACCCGGAAGTAAATGCACTATCAGAGTGTTGACAAATACTTGCTACGACGCTGCCATTTCTAGGCTCTCTGACGAGGCAGCTCTTCAGCGAAATGCTTGCCGTGATTCTCCGATACGGTTCTTCAGAGTGGAGACGCGCGCGCACGTTTGGTTTTTATGCGGCGTTCTCCCCTGATGGTTTCTGACGTCGCCTTGTGGGCTATGTATACATATGAGACATTCAATTATCATTAATCCAGAATGATACAAGTTTCAGCTTCCGGCGTGGAAGAAGGCTGTTGACGCCGACATTATATCATTTCAACGTAGGGAAAGCAAAACGGATCATTCAATGTTTCTCATTCAACATAAAGCATGTGAGATAATTTTCCGTAACGTTCATAATCATCTAAAAATACAAATGAAGTAAAAATACACCGGAAGCTTATTCGAATTGAATATAACACTTTGCACCTCGATGGCTCTGAGCACTATGGGACTCAACTGCTGAGGTCATTAGTCCCCTAGAACTTAGAACTAGTTAAACCTAACTAACCTAAGGACATCACAAACATCCATGCCCGAGGCAGGATTCGAACCTGCGACCGTAGCGGTCTTGCGGTTCCAGACTGCAGCGCCTTTAACCGCACGGCCACTTCGGCCGGCTTTGCACCTCGATGTCGAATTTGTCCACTTGCAATCTTTTGCAGCATACACATAGAATGATTACCACGAGAATGAAGAAATATGTTGGTAAGGATGGAAGCAAGAAGAGACGCAGTCAACAAATATTCTATTCCTCATGGCATTCATTTCATTTGACACGTAAGAAGAGGTAAAGCGGGAATTTACTTTCGTTAACACGAAAGATATGCCGCACATATTGATAACGAGGAAGTCTGCGTCTTCATACGTTTCCTCCTTGAAATCTGTATGCTCTATTATATACTAAGTAGCCCGATCATTGCTTCAGTAATGTTACCCTCTTGTTTGACCCCGTAACGATGAACAGATTCCAAATGCATGTCTCCCTTCCTGGGTTGTTTTTTGTGTTTCATTGCTTGGAATTCCTGAAGCAGACCACTGTGCCTTCCCCCCTCGTGGGTTAGGTCTCAAAACTAAACCGCTTTGTATCCAATGGCATAATTTATTCAGACAGCATCAGCATAAGACTATCAAACAAAGCCTTCCATTTACAGTTGCAGCACTCTAACCAGCACTGACCAAAGTGTAATCCACGGTCATGGTCCTAAATTACCAGCTGTCTGCTACTGTGGCAAAGTCCGTACTACACTGTCGATTCCGCAGCACCATTTTATCTGGTAACACTGTGTAGTTGCACAGTTGTGCTACCAGGTCTGTCCTCACACTGTCAACTTTATGTATCTCACTTCTCCTGTAGCGTAGATCACGAGGAGCCGAAGTAAATGAGTGTATTCTGCATGACGTAACATTCAGTATTCCCTTCTTTCATAGCCACTCTTCATGTGCATCGATACCAAATAGGAATGCGAAAACTCTTGCGAGTGAGAGAATGACAATAACAATCGTAACAAGAACAAGCAAATAATGAATGATGTTTATTCCAACGCAGAACGAGAATGGCTTTAAGTATAAAATTCTGTATCTATATCTATATCCGTATCTATTGATCTTTGAGTTGGCACAATGCAAATATATTCTTAGCATTTAGTTACTGAATTTAGTTCTGGATGTTTGCAGAGAAAAGGAAAAGTCGGTACTTCTCGCTAGCGTAATATAATGTGAACCAGCAACTACCCTTGCCTTAGAACACGACTCAAGCAGGTCCTCAAGTAGGTAGCAAGGCACTGCTGCATTCTGTTCCCTGACATTGCTCTGATGACGGTTAATGCAGATAGTTCCGATTATGAAATACAAAACGTATTGCAGGTTAGTTCCTAGGATAGTAACATTAAATTTGCGTTGTAGACGGCACATGAACGTGACGACTATCCATATTACTCATCAATATAAAAAGACAATATTTTGGGAATTTAGCAGGATTACTCAAAATGAATTCTGAAATTGGGTGACTGACTGCACAGGTGCTAAACGTCGTCAAGAGTATACGATGTCCTAATCGCATTAGGAATATGAAGAACGTCTTCGACAGCTCGCAACTTTCACATTGCTATCTCCACCCTACTCCAGACAACCCTCGGTGGAGTTACACTACGTTGCCGATGTTATGGAAGGCCTTCAAACCGACAACAGACCACATATTGAAAAATACAAGCGAATTCTCTTGCAGCGTAAGCTTATCGTAACTAATCTAAAAATTATTGGAGAGGAACATTGTCCTATTCAAAAAAAGTAAAATGTTACACACTGTTGACGTCAAACGGACATTATCTATGTCCTGCCTTGTGTCCTACTCATCTATAATATCAAGTGTACTATGAAAATGATTATATATAATGGATGATAGGGTAATGCATTGATACCAGATGGTGGGGGCCGGCCGGTGTGGCCGTGCGGTTCTAGGCGCTTCAGTCTGGAACCGCGTGACCGCTACGGTCGCAGGTTCGAATCCTGCCTCGGGCATGGATGTGAGTGATGTCCTTAGGTTAGTTAGGTTTAAGTAGTTCTAAGTTCTAGAGGACTGATGACCTTAGAAGTTAAGTCCCATAGTGCTCAGAGCCATTTGAACTATTTAACACAAAATGACATTAAAAATTAAAGTTATTCACGAGCAGATAGTTGAGAATATGTATGAACATTAAATGACACGACGAACTGAAATAATATGACGAAGAGTTCAGCGCTCACTGGGAATAGAGCCCCACACATATCGTTGTTGACTACACACAAAGAGACGTCAGCTACCGAATTTTTCTCCACCAGCTGCTCAGAATAGCATCTTGAACTTACAGTCATCTCGCAAATAGTTCTGTGTCTCACTGGGAGGTAAAAACGTCAGATATCGTTAGTGTTGACAACGAATGAAAATACATTACAAATCAAAATTATTACCCACCAGCAGATAGGTGTTCTCATGATAGAGCTTGATAATACATAATTAAATCTTTAGTGCCGGGCCAGGATTCGATCCCATTCACACGTAATATGTGAAGGTGTTGAGGAATCTGCAGTTTTGAACAAACAACAAGTTGTAGCCGAGCTGTATTGCCACGAAGGGATCAAATTCCGCGTTAAGGGCGGTCTGAGTTGCATTCCAGTTTAGAACCAATTTTATCGACATACAGAAGCTCAAATAAAAGATGGAATAAGTGTCCTGTGACCATACATAGCGTTTGTGTCGTCACTTGAAATAAATAACTAGTATAAGAAAGGTTACTGGTGATAGAGTTTCTACATGTCGCCACTCCAGACTTTATTGTGGTTCAACCTACCGTCTACTTGGTAAAGAAGGAATATCATCTTTAATGTGAATTTTCAGACCACGCAGCCATTATATCTCCTTCACTTGGTGTAGCCAGGAGAGACTGGAATCCGTCTCTCCCTATCTAAAATCATTGACGGAAGTGGGAATCGAACCCAGACAATAGGTATAACAACCTACCATCCGTCCAACATACCACGAAATCCTCTTCTCTGCGAGTCATTTTTCTATCGTAACGCAGTTGCGCCACACTGGATGAGAATTCTGACACACAGGCTCCCTGTAGTAATTTGCAGCATGTTCAGTAAATTCATTTACTTGGTTGACCGAATCACCATGAACTAGCTGCCGCGGCTACCCAGTGCATACATTCGACTATTTTGTAATCACAGAAATAAAATCACGTAACTGCCACCTACACACAACTGCCAACAGTGTAGGATGCAGAAGTTTAAATAGGAAGTGTTCCTTTCCACTTGAGCTATTCTATTGCGCTATCTGTTACTAGAAAACGTCGTTCAGTCCAAAAGAAAAGCTGTAACTGTTTGTCTCTCAGAAGTCAAGACCTGGCCATATGCATAATCTCACAGTGCTGTGGAATCCAAAAGTTCTGGAGGAAAAGTTGCCGAGCTCTGGAGCTGCTGTAGCTACGTGTCAGCTTGTGGCATAGATAAGATGTCGCGAGTTCGAATACATTCAGTGCTACATTTTTTAAAACGCAATTCTGCTCTCTGCTGAAGGTATCAATCTAATGGAACTTTGAACATAATTCCCTTCACTTCTCAACCCAAAGTAGTCGCATGTGGAAAAAGGGCTAACTACTGTGACATTTTGTTCTATTCAGGTTTAATAGACAGCAGGCAGCAGATGCATCTCGAAG
This sequence comes from Schistocerca nitens, assembly GCF_023898315.1. Taxonomy (NCBI): domain Eukaryota; kingdom Metazoa; phylum Arthropoda; class Insecta; order Orthoptera; family Acrididae; genus Schistocerca; species Schistocerca nitens. Next base: position 518,509,933 of record NC_064615.1, on the reverse strand, counting down.
ATGTGCAGGGAGAGCGCATCGTGCCATAATATGTCAGAAAAGTATTTTCTACATTAGCCGTCGTGTGGTAGTGATATTTTATTCTTCTTCAAACTTTGTTTGACAGCTTTAACTCAGAACAAGTTTTCTACATGCATGTAATCAATAAACTGCATGTGCATTGTCAGACTGTCATAGGTAACATCAGAGAATTCGCTTATATCGTTGATGATTAATTTCTCTCTCATGTTTACTATTGTTTTAACAACACTAAAGGAAACCTTACGAAAATTGTGCACTGTATTATAAGAAATGAAATAAAACTAACCATGATAACCTTACGACGAAAGTATCTGTACACAAGCATGCCTCTATCGACACGAATTAGTAAAATACTACTCACTTAGATTTTGATTGGGTCTGTGTTTAATTGGTATGCTGTGTCATACTCAAGAGGTATGCAAATGTGGCATTTCATAAATATAGTTACGTATTCCTAGAAACCCAAAATTCGCTTGTCAGCAGCGGAAAGAGGCCTTACCTGTTGTGCAGCATTGTAAGTTTTTCAACATTGCACTATGAGCTGAAAGCATTTTCTTGCGATTTCCTTATTGATGTTTGATCTGACTGCTTGTAGCTCTTTCACAGAAGGGATAAAAACGTTACAGTCAGTGAGACTGGAACTGCGAACCGTAACAGACGCTTTTTCACAGGTCAGCACGTTACCACAGAGCTGGCGAGGAGGTATGGGTTTTAGTTTCCTATTACGAGGGCAATAGTAACTACAACTCGTAAACCGCTATTTGAAGGTCGAGATTAGTTGCGGTTTCCACCTGCAACGACTTTCCTGGGCTGAAAACCGTACATTTTCAATCTTTTGTTACCCTTCAAGCGATAATAACTCAGATTATTCAATGGAAATGACAGGTAAAATCAAGTGAACTTTGAGGCTTAATTCCGTGCACACTAGGAAGTAACTCGTCGATCACAGAGTTGCCAAACATACGTTGCCTTGTTGCCAAATCTCAGTTACAGTACCAGCAGGAAGAAGACGAACCGATGTGATCCTACAGCGGTCTGGGAAGTGACCATAGCTGGTGTCTCCAAGTCGCGGCTGTTACGGCCTGGAATACGTAATGCGTCTGATTCGCTTTCTGTAACTAGGTTTAGGGACTGGAGCGTAGTTACTAATAATACTCAGAACTGACTGCAAACTGAGCATCATAAATCAGTAACTCTCATTGTTGTTTTTATATTTCTTTCGTAAGTGTACTCAAAACTAAGAAAGTCATTCACAGGCGTTTTCGTGCCTCGCCGATAGTCGAGCACAACATACAAATAAAAATAAAAAAAATGTGTGTGTGTGTGTGTGTGTGTGTGTGTGTGTGTGTGTGTTTGTGAGAGAGAGAGAGAGAGAGAGAGAGATAAATAAAAAGCAATGAGAGAGAGTGTAAAAAATTGTTGTAAAGAAATTGAAACATGGTATTTAAAGAAACCTTTCATTAAAATGACACGTTCCACATCATTACGAAATGTCGTATTCATGATCTATGGAACAAGAGTTAATCTAATGTAATCTAATCTAATCTAATCACATCATATTGATGATTAGCCATGAAGAGTCATGAGTTACCGAAATTTTGGCCAATACCAGTAACCAAATCTAAACTTGAAAATAAAAGACGACAATTTTTGTAATAAACCGTGACTCCTATCAAGACCCTTTCGTCCCTGTTATCTAACCACGAAAGATGTCTGATATACCTCCATTCTGAAGTAACAAAGTGTGCATGCATTTAAAGATGAAGTGCATGATGAGAAGTTCTGTGACGGAGATACGAACTCAACACGTAATCCGATTGTTAACTAAGAAAAGTCAAATGTTACGTATCGGTTTTTCTTACGAGCCGCTAGGTGTCTGAATCTAAAATAAGGATACAAACTTTTGCGCCTAAGCGACAATCGAACTGCACACCTACCGTGCATCCACGAATATAGCTTAAGTATCAGTTGCTTACTCATGAACAGTAAGATGTGTGCGTGTTTGACCAGAAATAACGACACCTGTTGCGATTGTTGGAAACACATGAACAGACATTGAAATTGCGCGTTAATTTTCACTAGCAGGTGGGTGTGCACTTGATAAAGCTAGAAATGAAATTATGAATATTTTTGTACTGGATCAGGTTTCAGACCCACATACTTACCTTTGGAGGAGACCTAGAGAAGATTGCAGTCTTGGGAAAAGGAACGAAATGACTGAACTATACTGTTCCGAGAGATTCAGATCCTCGAAAGAGGAGATACGAATTCGAATCACAGTCCAGCACCAAATTTTTAAACGTCTCTAGTTCAATCAAGTACAAGTAAAATAAGAGCCCTGTCCCTTTAAATGGCTATCGGTTCATCAAATAAAATAAAATTTTCTAATGTAAGTAAGCTTACTGGCGACTGTATTTCTGTTTACCATGACTTCCGCTGTGTCATTTCCCAACGTAAACCGGCTCTGCCCAGTTGGTAATGAAGGAACGTGATGTTTAATGCGGGTTCTGGATTATAACGTCTTTCTCTTGAGGTTACCAGAGGTAAAATAAATCTGTTTGTGCCTCTTAAAAGTAAATGCCTGAACCCACGCATTGCACCTGTGATAGCTCGTTCCACCATACCATTGTGGCCACATTACCCAGCCCCAAGAGTGTGCTGTAACGGATGATGTGCTTAGCTTACAAAATTAGTCACGGTGGAAAAAATGCGAGTCTATTAAATGGTCAAGTAGAAGCAAGCTTCTGACGCAGAGATTATGCTATTCTCATGTCAGCAGGATGTAAAGACTCTTCTAGGCATCATAGGCTGGATGTGAAGCCATTTTGATTTTTCACAAATTCAGCAAATTTCTTAGTTCGAGAAAATCCACTGTGAAGTGTGAAGTTGCCGGATAATTCGATTATTACTGTTATTATGAATATCATTTTATTCATACCGCTGCTGGAACACGACCGTAGTCTTCAGGTAAAACGCGAGACCAGCTAATATGACGTCTGGCGACCGAAAGCACATATCGACAAAATATTTATCGCCCCTTTCCTCTCGGTGCTGAAGCTATGAGTGTAATTCAAGCGAATCTACAATATCATATTAACTGGTCTCGCGTTTTACCTCAAGACTACGGTCGTAGTCAAGAGTAATGTACTAAGACTGGAGTCAAGACTTCCTCTGGGAAGTGCCGCAGTCTGCATGTTGCTAGATCGAGCATATTGCCAGACATAGAATTCTGAGAGGAGTACGACTGTATTGTCCACCTTACGTGAACGACTCGGCGGTCAATTTTTTGGTCTGAGACTGTATCTACAACACATATTGCACGCTGAAGACCCAGAAGAATTAAAAAAAAAGTAGTTTATGAGAGCAACGTTAACCATAGCGTTCGAAGTATTCATAGTATTGTATACGTGTGTGTAAACGCCTTCCAATGGCCACTCAAGAAAGACAAGGATACACAGTCTAGCTCCAATATTATAAATACGCCTCAGTTTGTGGATGAACTCAGACTTAGGTTGATAATAATTGTGAAAATTTAGCAGCACTGTACCCATTGGTGTTAAACTCGTTTTCAACCAATGATTCCCACAGCTACAGGGATACTACTTGTGATACCTCTTAGACAAAATACTTAAGCAGTGTTATCAGACGAAAAGATCAACCTGACACAAACTGTGGGAAGTTTGTTTTACAACCTTCGTACCTGGATATTCAGCTTTTTCCTATTTGAGATATCTGTGAACGTTGCTGCTTAAGACGATTTAAGCAGAAACTAAATTCCCTCAGCTTCGACAATGTTTAAAGAAATCGTCTTATTGGCACTAAATCGTGGTTTGTGAATTGTTTACCGGCCGTACTCTGCCGTATTTTGCCGGTTGGAAGGCAAAAGCTTACTGACAAATTTCACGCAGAAATTACTGTTACAGTGTACTTATGGAGCCAAATGAGTGAATTTCGTATTTTCCGGTGAGAAAGAGCACTGGCAAACAGTCTTCGCTACATTAGGTTATTAAAACTGGTGTCACTCTGAGCTAGAATTTATGGTCAGCGACTAAGTGTAAGGTCAACGTTTCGGATGCGAGTTTTGCGACTGTGAAATACTTTCCTACATTATAGAAGCGAATATTAAATTTGAACTAATATTGCGAAAATTTTGTACTTGGACAGCTTAGAATGAAAATACTTCTGTTTATAGAATTTCTAAAAATTTTAGATTTTCTAAAACACTGCCTGTCATACACAACTTGAAACAGGTCATGTCGACCAAATCATGTGGAAGAACTAACAGCAACGTATATCGGAAGGCAGTAAGATCCCTTGCCTTTTGGTTTGTCAGTACTCGATAGCCATTTCTAGGCGAAAGTAAATGAAGAAAGGCAGTGCGTTTTTGTTACCAAGTAACTTCTTCGTCAATTACTTTAGTTTTAAAGTAATCTACGAGTAATTGCTGGTGTTTGATATTAACATGAAAAGGATTCCGTAGACAGGGAAAGAACCTGTTCTTGGGAAACTACATCTATAGTGACCAAAAGGCATTAAATGATGTTCAAGCACTTGTGTTACAGCAGCGGTATGAATAAAATGATATTCATAATAACAGTAATAATCGAATTATCCGGCAACTTCGCACTTCACAGTGGATTTTCTCGAACTAAGAAATTTGCTGAATTTGTGAAAAATCAAAATGGCTTCACATCCAGCCTATGATGCCTAGAAGAGTCTTTACATCCTGCTGACATGAGAATAGCATAATCTCTGCGTCAGAAGCTTGCTTCTACTTGACCATTTAATAGACTCGCATTTTTTCCACCGTGACTAATTTTGTAAGCTAAGCACATCATCCGTTACAGCACACTCTTGGGGCTGGGTAATGTGGCCACAATGGTATGGTGGAACGAGCTATCACAGGTGCAATGCGTGGGTTCAGGCATTTACTTTTAAGAGGCACAAACAGATTTATTTTACCTCTGGTAACCTCAAGAGAAAGACGTTATAATCCAGAATCCGCATTAAACATCACGTTCCTTCATTACCAACTGGGCAGAGCCGGTTTACGTTGGGAAATGACACAGCGGAAGTCATGGTAAACAGAAATACAGTCGCCAGTAAGCTTACTTACATTAGAAAATTTTATTTTATTTGATGAACCGATAGCCATTTAAAGGGACAGGGCTCTTATTTTACTTGTACTTGATTGAACTAGAGACGTTTAAAAATTTGGTGCTGGACTGTGATTCGAATTCGTATCTCCTCTTTCGAGGATCTGAATCTCTCGGAACAGTATAGTTCAGTCATTTCGTTCCTTTTCCCAAGACTGCAATCTTCTCTAGGTCTCCTCCAAAGGTAAGTATGTGGGTCTGAAACCTGATCCAGTACAAAAATATTCATAATTTCATTTCTAGCTTTATCAAGTGCACACCCACCTGCTAGTGAAAATTAACGCGCAATTTCAATGTCTGTTCATGTGTTTCCAACAATCGCAACAGGTGTCGTTATTTCTGGTCAAACACGCACACATCTTACTGTTCATGAGTAAGCAACTGATACTTAAGCTATATTCGTGGATGCACGGTAGGTGTGCAGTTCGATTGTCGCTTAGGCGCAAAAGTTTGTATCCTTATTTTAGATTCAGACACCTAGCGGCTCGTAAGAAAAACCGATACGTAACATTTGACTTTTCTTAGTTAACAATCGGATTACGTGTTGGGTTCGTATCTCCGTCACAGAACTTCTCATCATGCACTTCATCTTTAAATGCAAGCACACTTTGTTACTTCAGAATGGAGGTATATCAGACATCTTTCGTGGTTAGATAACAGGGACGAAAGGGTCTTGATAGGAGTCACGGTTTATTACAAAAATTGTCGTCTTTTATTTTCAAGTTTAGATTTGGTTACTGGTATTGGCCAAAATTTCGGTAATTCATGACTCTTCATGGCTAATCATCAATATGATGTGATTAGATTAGATTAGATTACATTAGATTAACTCTTGTTCCATAGATCATGAATACGACATTTCGTAATGATGTGGAACGTGTCATTTTAATGAAAGATTTCTTTAAATACCATGTTTCAATTTCTTTACAACAATTTTTTACACTCTCTCTCATTGCTTTTTATTTATCTCTCTCTCTCTCTCTCTCTCTCTCTCTCTCTCTCACAAACACACACACACACACACACACACACACACACACACACACACACACACATTTTTTTTATTTTTATTTGTATGTTGTGCTCGACTATCGGCGAGGCACGAAAACGCCTGTGAATGACTTTCTTAGTTTTGAGTACACTTACGAAAGAAATATAAAAACACAGCCGGCTGAAGTGGCCGTGCGGTTAAAGGCGCTGCAGTCTGGAACCGCAAGACCGCTACGGTCGCAGGTTCGAATCCTGCCTCGGGCATGGATGTTTGTGATGTCGTTAGGTTAGTTAGGTTTAACTAGTTCTAAGTTCTAGGGGACTAATGACCTCAGCAGTTGAGTCCCATAGTGCTCAGAGCCAGAGCCAAATATAAAAACAACAATGAGAGTTACTGATTTATGATGCTCAGTTTGCAGTCAGTTCTGAGTATTATTAGTAACTACGCTCCAGTCCCTAAACCTAGTTACAGAAAGCGAATCAGACGCATTACGTATTCCAGGCCGTAACAGCCGCGACTTGGAGACACCAGCTACGGTCACTTCCCAGACCGCTGTAGGATCACATCGGTTCGTCTTCTTCCTGCTGGTACTGTAACTGAGATTTGGCAACAAGGCAACGTATGTTTGGCAACTCTGTGATCGACGAGTTACTTCCTAGTGTGCACGGAATTAAGCCTCAAAGTTCACTTGATTTTACCTGTCATTTCCATTGAATAATCTGAGTTATTATCGCTTGAAGGGTAACAAAAGATTGAAAATGTACGGTTTTCAGCCCAGGAAAGTCGTTGCAGGTGGAAACCGCAACTAATCTCGACCTTCAAATAGCGGTTTACGAGTTGTAGTTACTATTGCCCTCGTAATAGGAAACTAAAACCCATACCTCCTCGCCAGCTCTGTGGTAACGTGCTGACCTGTGAAAAAGCGTCTGTTACGGTTCGCAGTTCCAGTCTCACTGACTGTAACGTTTTTATCCCTTCTGTGAAAGAGCTACAAGCAGTCAGATCAAACATCAATAAGGAAATCGCAAGAAAATGCTTTCAGCTCATAGTGCAATGTTGAAAAACTTACAATGCTGCACAACAGGTAAGGCCTCTTTCCGCTGCTGACAAGCGAATTTTGGGTTTCTAGGAATACGTAACTATATTTATGAAATGCCACATTTGCATACCTCTTGAGTATGACACAGCATACCAATTAAACACAGACCCAATCAAAATCTAAGTGAGTAGTATTTTACTAATTCGTGTCGATAGAGGCATGCTTGTGTACAGATACTTTCGTCGTAAGGTTATCATGGTTAGTTTTATTTCATTTCTTATAATACAGTGCACAATTTTCGTAAGGTTTCCTTTAGTGTTGTTAAAACAATAGTAAACATGAGAGAGAAATTAATCATCAACGATATATGCGAATTCTCTGATGTTACCTATGACAGTCTGACAATGCACATGCAGTTTATTGATTACATGCATGTAGAAAACTTGTTCTGAGTTAAAGCTGTCAAACAAAGTTTGAAGAAGAATAAAATATCACTACCACACGACGGCTAATGTAGAAAATACTTTTCTGACATATTATGGCACGATGCGCTCTCCCTGCACATCTTCGAGATGCATCTGCTGCCTGCTGTCTATTAAACCTGAATAGAACAAAATGTCACAGTAGTTAGCCCTTTTTCCACATGCGACTACTTTGGGTTGAGAAGTGAAGGGAATTATGTTCAAAGTTCCATTAGATTGATACCTTCAGCAGAGAGCAGAATTGCGTTTTAAAAAATGTAGCACTGAATGTATTCGAACTCGCGACATCTTATCTATGCCACAAGCTGACACGTAGCTACAGCAGCTCCAGAGCTCGGCAACTTTTCCTCCAGAACTTTTGGATTCCACAGCACTGTGAGATTATGCATATGGCCAGGTCTTGACTTCTGAGAGACAAACAGTTACAGCTTTTCTTTTGGACTGAACGACGTTTTCTAGTAACAGATAGCGCAATAGAATAGCTCAAGTGGAAAGGAACACTTCCTATTTAAACTTCTGCATCCTACACTGTTGGCAGTTGTGTGTAGGTGGCAGTTACGGGGCCGGCCGAAGTGGCCGTGCGGTTAAAGGCGCTGCAGTCTGGAACCGCAAGACCGCTACGGTCGCAGGTTCGAATCCTGCCTCGGGCATGGATGTTTGTGATGTCCTTAGGTTAGTTAGGTTTAACTAGTTCTAAGTTCTAGGGGACTAATAACCTCAGCAGTTGAGTCCCATGGTGCTCAGAGCCATTTGAACCATTTTTTTGGCAGTTACGTGATTTTATTTCTGTGATTACAAAATAGTCGAATGTATGCACTGGGTAGCCGCGGCAGCTAGTTCATGGTGATTCGGTCAACCAAGTAAATGAATTTACTGAACATGCTGCAAATTACTACAGGGAGCCTGTGTGTCAGAATTCTCATCCAGTGTGGCGCAACTGCGTTACGATAGAAAAATGACTCGCAGAGAAGAGGATTTCGTGGTATGTTGGACGGATGGTAGGTTGTTATACCTATTGTCTGGGTTCGATTCCCACTTCCATCAATGATTTTAGATAGGGAGAGACAGATTCCAGTCTCTCCTGGCTACACCAAGTGAAGGAGATATAATGGCTGCGTGGTCTGAAAATTCACATTAAAGATGATATTCCTTCTTTACCAAGTAGACGGTAGGTTGAACCACAATAAAGTCTGGAGTGGCGACATGTAGAAACTCTATCACCAGTAACCTTTCTTATACTAGTTATTTATTTCAAGTGACGACACAAACGCTATGTATGGTCACAGGACACTTATTCCATCTTTTATTTGAGCTTCTGTATGTCGATAAAATTGGTTCTAAACTGGAATGCAACTCAGACCGCCCTTAACGCGGAATTTGATCCCTTCGTGGCAATACAGCTCGGCTACAACTTGTTGTTTGTTCAAAACTGCAGATTCCTCAACACCTTCACATATTACGTGTGAATGGGATCGAATCCTGGCCCGGCACTAAAGATTTAATTATGTATTATCAAGCTCTATCATGAGAACACCTATCTGCTGGTGGGTAATAATTTTGATTTGTAATGTATTTTCATTCGTTGTCAACACTAACGATATCTGACGTTTTTACCTCCCAGTGAGACACAGAACTATTTGCGAGATGACTGTAAGTTCAAGATGCTATTCTGAGCAGCTGGTGGAGAAAAATTCGGTAGCTGACGTCTCTTTGTGTGTAGTCAACAACGATATGTGTGGGGCTCTATTCCCAGTGAGCGCTGAACTCTTCGTCATATTATTTCAGTTCGTCGTGTCATTTAATGTTCATACATATTCTCAACTATCTGCTCGTGAATAACTTTAATTTTTAATGTCATTTTGTGTTAAATAGTTCAAATGGCTCTGAGCACTATGGGACTTAACTTCTAAGGTCATCAGTCCTCTAGAACTTAGAACTACTTAAACCTAACTAACCTAAGGACATCACTCACATCCATGCCCGAGGCAGGATTCGAACCTGCGACCGTAGCGGTCACGCGGTTCCAGACTGAAGCGCCTAGAACCGCACGGCCACACCGGCCGGCCCCCACCATCTGGTATCAATGCATTACCCTATCATCCATTATATATAATCATTTTCATAGTACACTTGATATTATAGATGAGTAGGACACAAGGCAGGACATAGATAATGTCCGTTTGACGTCAACAGTGTGTAACATTTTACTTTTTTTGAATAGGACAATGTTCCTCTCCAATAATTTTTAGATTAGTTACGATAAGCTTACGCTGCAAGAGAATTCGCTTGTATTTTTCAATATGTGGTCTGTTGTCGGTTTGAAGGCCTTCCATAACATCGGCAACGTAGTGTAACTCCACCGAGGGTTGTCTGGAGTAGGGTGGAGATAGCAATGTGAAAGTTGCGAGCTGTCGAAGACGTTCTTCATATTCCTAATTCGATTAGGACATCGTATACTCTTGACGACGTTTAGCACCTGTGCAGTCAGTCACCCAATTTCAGAATTCATTTTGAGTAATCCTGCTAAATTCCCAAAATATTGTCTTTTTATATTGATGAGTAATATGGATAGTCGTCACGTTCATGTGCCGTCTACAACGCAAATTTAATGTTACTATCCTAGGAACTAACCTGCAATACGTTTTGTATTTCATAATCGGAACTATCTGCATTAACCGTCATCAGAGCAATGTCAGGGAACAGAATGCAGCAGTGCCTTGCTACCTACTTGAGGACCTGCTTGAGTCGTGTTCTAAGGAAAGGGTAGTTGCTGGTTCACATTATATTACGCTAGCGAGAAGTACCGACTTTTCCTTTTCTCTGCAAACATCCAGAACTAAATTCAGTAACTAAATGCTAAGAATATATTTGCATTGTGCCAACTCAAAGATCAATAGATATGGATATAGATATAGATACAGATTTTTATACTTAAAGCCATTCTCGTTCTGCGTTGGAATAAACATCATTCATTATTTGCTTGTTCTTGTTACGATTGTTATTGTCATTCTCTCACTCGCAAGAGTTTTCGCATTCCTATTTGGTATCGATGCACATGAAGAGTGGCTATGAAAGAAGGGAATACTGAATGTTACGTCATGCAGAATACACTCATTTACTTCGGCTCCTCGTGATCTACGCTACAGGAGAAGTGAGATACATAAAGTTGACAGTGTGAGGACAGACCTGGTTGCACAACTGTGCAACTACACAGTGTTACCAGATAAAATGGTGCTGCGGAATCGACAGTGTAGTACGGACTTTGCCACAGTAGCAGACAGCTGGTAATTTAGGACCATGACCGTGGATTACACTTTGGTCAGTGCTGGTTAGAGTGCTGCAACTGTAAATGGAAGGCTTTGTTTGATAGTCTTATGCTGATGCTGTCTGAATAAATTATGCCATTGGATACAAAGCGGTTTAGTTTTGAGACCTAACCCACGAGGGGGGAAGGCACAGTGGTCTGCTTCAGGAATTCCAAGCAATGAAACACAAAAAACAACCCAGGAAGGGAGACATGCATTTGGAATCTGTTCATCGTTACGGGGTCAAACAAGAGGGTAACATTACTGAAACAATGATCGGGCTACTTAGTATATAATAGAGCATACAGATTTCAAGTAGGAAACGTATGAAGACGCAGACTTCCTCGTTATCAATATGTGCGGCATATCTTTCGTGTTAACGAAAGTAAATTCCCGCTTTACCTCTTCTTACGTGTCAAATGAAATGAATGCCATGAGGAACAGAATATTTGTTGACTGCGTCTCTACTTGCTTCCATCCTTACCAACATATTTCTTCATTCTCGTGGTAATCATTCTATGTGTATGCTGCAAAAGATTGCAAGTGGACAAATTCGACATCGAAGTGCAAAGCGTTATATTCAATTCGAATAAGCTTCCGGTGTATTTTTACTTCATTTGTATTTTTAGATGATTATGAACGTTACGGAAAATTATCTCACATGCTTTATGTTGAATGAGAAACATTGAATGATCCGTTTTGCTTTCCCTACGTTGAAATGATATAATGTCGGCGTCAACAGCCTTCTTCCACGCCGGAAGCTGAAACTTGTATCATTCTGGATTAATGATAATTGAATGTCTCATATGTATACATAGCCCACAAGGCGACGTCAGAAACCATCAGGGGAGAACGCCGCATAAAAACCAAACGTGCGCGCGCGTCTCCACTCTGAAGAACCGTATCGGAGAATCACGGCAAGCATTTCGCTGAAGAGCTGCCTCGTCAGAAAGCCTAGAAATGGCAGTGTCGTAGCAAGTATTTGTCAACACTCTGATAGTGCATTTACTTCCGGGTGTAGGTCGGCGTTACCTCGCTAAATTCACTTGACATTCGTTTTCCACATCGAAGACTCGTACGATATAATCCACTGCAAGATGACACAATTAGAAAGTATATTTAATTTCTGGACTCCAAGAACGGCGTTCTTCACATAAGTAACACCTGTTTGTGTGTGCATTCGGGAGGACGACGGTGCAATCACGCGCCCGGCTATCCTGATTTAGGTTTTCAATGATTTCCCTAAATCGCTTCAGGCAAATGCCGGGATGGTTCCTTAGGAAGGGCACGGCCGATTTCCTTCCCCATCCTTCCCTAATCCGAGCTTGTGCTCCGTCTCTAATGACATCGTTGTCGACGGGACGTTAAAACAGTAATCTCCACCTCCTCTGTTCGTGTGTTTAAGGTTGCGTTTTGAGGCTCAGGCAACATCGCAGTGACTATATTCCGCCTCTGGCCGCCAGTGTGTCGTTAGCTCAGAGGTTCCCTTGTGCGTTGCAGTGCTTGTACTATAAGACATAGCAGTTCGAATCACGGTAGAAGCTGCTGACTACAACCTTTTATTTTCCATTTTAATTAATGGAGTTGCAAACTGCTAGTAAAAATTTCTTATGCGAAATCTGAAGAATGCCTTTAAACATCAATCTTCGTCCGATTTCGACTTAGTAAATTAAGTTAATATCATGGATTTCTGCTTTGCAAATTCCAAGGTGCTTCACTGTGAAATAGACCCTGAAAAGATTCAAACCGACTGTCAACGATATAAATTTGAGCTTTGTTCGTCACATAGGTCTAACATGTCAGAAGGTTGTTTATGAAGTGCACATGTTCATTAATGTAGTTCCCTTCTTCTAAATTTTTGCAATAGCATTTAACTGTAGACGTTTTCTAACACCGGCGTTAGCAATTCCTTTCCGTTCTCTGAAACCTTCAAAACGACAAATTTTTCTGGTTTAAATCTGATGACCTTAACTATCACTTCCGATCAACAATAAATACTTCATGAACCCATACATGGAACTCCAAATGTGCAGTGTTCCTGCACTGCTACAGAGCATGCATTGCAAGGTATTCACACAGTTTATCGCATAGACTTACCATAAGGAATGAAACAAGAACTGTAATACACTTTACACCACAGACGCTCACTCTGGCTTGACGAAAACATCCAAACATTGACCAAAAGTTGCACAAATAATTGAGTTTGAAAGGAAAAGAAACGAGGTATGAAGCATTTATAAATTCATCGAATGTAGTGAGGTGGTTTAATTTCGTCCCAGTCTATAAAATTAATTTCGGGCCTTACTCAGCTCTTGCCGATTAATGTAATATAATACCCGCCTACTAATCAGGGCGCCTGTCTCCGTTGCTTTTGAGCGTGAATGGAAATTGTAGAAATTTTCTGTGGAGCAACATTTAATAATAAAGCGTTTTAAATCATCAAAAGCGATGAGCGGTAGCAGGCGCTTTCGACAAAGAACGGGGGAGTGCAGCGCCGCTGCTGTCGCCACGGCCGCTGCCAGTAGCCAGCAAATGGATCCCGGAGCTTTGCCGCATACGGCGTCCAGAGGAGGACAGTCTGCAGGAAATCTGCCGCAAAATCGTTACTGGATAAAATTTTGATATCGGTGTGTCACAAAGCGAAATAGATTGAATCTGCGCTACCATTACATTCACGTCTTCAGCATTCAGACAGAAGAGGCTATAAAAATATTTTATGCCAGCTGCTCTCGATCCACTGACATTATGAACAGAAACAACGCACGCTACCGCTAGACCACAGGCGTAATCAGCCTATAGTTTCTCTATCATGGGACAAGTTTTCCTCCAGGAAGTGCCGCAGTCTACAGTGTTGCCAGATTGTGCAGATAACCGGACTTAGAGAATTAGCGAGTTGGCCAGTTTTTTTGTCCCATGTCGCGATCGGCGCGGACTTAGCCTCTGAAGCGGCCGGCCGCCGGTCAAGTTTTATGTCAAAGAGTGTACATCGTCCACATTGACGAAAGTAGTGCGAGAAATACACAAGTGATTGTAGTATATATTTAACGCGAGGTCCGATTGTGCACAATGATTCCTCCAGGTGCTAGAACATATAAATTCTGGGCTGATCCCACCCTAGAGCAAGCGACTTATAAATGTAGATTGGAGAAACACGGAGATGACAAATTCACTCAGCTGTGTGTAATAGATTGCCCTGAGCCTCACTGATAGTAATCGAAAATGCTAGACGCACACGAAATGGCAGCATTCAGAAAGTGAAAGGGAATAAGCGGTATTCGTGGTATATACACCGTTTCAACCTCTCCCTATCCTTAGCCTATATCGACTATTGGGACGTATTATCGCCGTGGTGTATGTATCTACGGTACACTTTTACATGTACCCCGTGTCTTCCATCTCCTTCAGCTCCATCCTCTATCAATCTCCCACTCCACAGCCCCTCCATGTTCCCCACCGCTCTGTGTCCATCTCCCCCATCTCTGTCCATCTCATCCTCATCTAGAGGGAGGCCCTCTATGACCATCTCATCCTCACTCCTCTGTTAATCTTGACCAAATCCTCTCTGTCTGTCCATCTCATCTTCCTCCCCCTGTTCCCCCACTCTCTGTCTCGTCCTCCCACTCTCTGTCTCGTCCTCCCACTCTTTCCGTCCAACTCCTCATTCTCACTCTCTCTCTGTTCTCTCTTCCTACCTCTTCTTTATATGTCTACCTCCTCCTCCTCCTCTCACTCTGCCTATTCCCTCTTTTCCCCTCTGTGTCTCTATTTCCTCCTCCCCTTTTTCTGCTCAGCCATGTCCATCCATACGTGTATCCCTGAAACACATGCTGATACTACCTGTGCAACATACTCGTCATGCAGTGCAGCCTAGATGGCTGCTCTGAGAGATCACCTTCTCGAGTTGATTCTCTAATTATCTGCTCCAAGAAATTTTGGAACAACTCATTCAGAATAAATTTGTGTAGGTCTGTAGTTATCCTGCTAGGTCGTATAAAAAGTCACACAGTAGGTGGAGAGTGACTTTATTGGTCACAAATATTCATGATACATTTCGGAATTATCTCCAGCTTAGAAAACCAAGAGCAAACATCGTGACTTAACGGGAAAACACAAAGAATTTTTTGTCAGGAAACTAGACGTTCTATTGTCTACCCAGAAGTACTTTCCTAAAACAAAGAATATGACTTACAAGGCCCTTTAAGCGTCTTACCAGATTTTGCATAGGATTGCTAAACGCAAGAAGCCACGCACAGTTGCACAAACAGTGGTTCTACCTGCAGCGAGTGATATACACTCCTGGAAATGGAAAAAAGAACACATTGACACCGGTGTGTCAGACCCACCATACTTGCTCCGGACACTGCGAGAGGGCTGTACAAGCAATGATCACACGGACGGCACAGCGGACACACCAGGAACCGCGGTGTTGGCCGTCGAATGGCGCTAGCTGCGCAGCATTTGTGCACCGCCGCCGTCAGTGTCAGCCAGTTTGCCGTGGCATACGGAGCTCCATCGCAGTCTTTAACACTGGTAGCATGCCGCGACAGCGTGGACGTGAACCGTATGTGCAGTTGACGGATTTTGAGCGAGGGCGTATAGTGGGCATGCGGGAGGCCGGGTGGACGTACCGCCGAATTGCTCAACACGTGGGGCGTGAGGTCTCCACAGTACATCGATGTTGTCGCCAGTGGTCGGCGGAAGGTGCACGTGCCCGTCGACCTGGGACCGGACCGCAGCGACGCACGGATGCACGCCAAGACCGTAGGATCCTACGCAGTGCCGTAGGGGACCGCACCGCCACTTCCCAGCAAATTAGGGACACTGTTGCTCCTGGGGTATCGGCGAGGACCATTCGCAACCGTCTCCATGAAGCTGGGCTACGGTCCCGCACACCGTTAGGCCGTCTTCCGCTCACGCCCCAACATCGTGCAGCCCGCCTCCAGTGGTGTCGCGACAGGCGTGAATGGAGGGACGAATGGAGACGTGTCGTCTTCAGCGATGAGAGTCGCTTCTGCCTTGGTGCCAATGACGGTCGTATGCGTGTTTGGCGCCGTGCAGGTGAGCGCCACAATCAGGACTGCATACGACCGAGGCACACAGGGCCAACACCCGGCATAATGGTGTGGGGAGCGATCTCCTACACTGGCCGTACACCACTGGTGATCGTCGAGGGGACACTGAATAGTGCACGGTACATCCAAACCGTCATCGAACCCAGCGTTCTACCATTCCTAGACCGGCAAGGGAATTTGCTGTTCCAACAGGACAATGCACGTCCGCATGTATCCCGTGCCACCCAACGTGCTCTAGAAGGTGTAAGTCAACCACCCTGGCCAGCAAGATCTCCGGATCTGTCCCCCATTGAGCATGTTTGGGACTGGATGAAGCGTCGTCTCACGCGGTCTGCACATCCAGCACGAACGCTGGTCCAACTGAGGCGCCAGGTGGAAATGGCATGGCAAGCCGTTCCACAGGACTACATCCAGCATCTCTACGATCGTCTCCATGGGAGAATAGCAGCCTGCATTGCTGCGAAAGTGGATATACACTGTACTAGTGCCGACATTGTGCATGCTCTGTTGCCTGTGTCTATGTGCCTGTGGTTCTGTCAGTGTGATCATGTGATGTATCTGACCCCAGGAATGTGTCAATAAAGTTTCCCCTTCCTGGGACAATGAATTCACGGTGTTCTTATTTCAATTTCCAGGAGTGTATTTTGTCAAGCATTTTACCCACTGCAATACTGACTGAATAAACGATTTTATTCCAGAGGGAAAGCATATGCGAAAAAGTCAGATAACGTACGTCAGTCAAACTTTTTGTTGAAATAACTGTAAAATGTATGGCAGCGCTGCCGAAATTTGCTTTGCATTAGACGCTTCTTAATCTTTCTTTTTTCCTTCATTGGCCGTGATGGTACAACTGTGCTCTACCGGCAACACCTCTTTCTAGCACCGAAGACACTTCCTAGTCATTTTTGCCAAACATTTCACTGGAAACATCAGCGTAAGTTATACCACATCATTCCTTTTTACACGAGCTAAGTCACGGACTAATCAAAGTTAACGATTCGATCTTCGTTTAAAAATTTAAATCATTATCTCAGTAGATGAAAAACTATCGGTTATTCAACTTACAACGTTTCTGATTTTCACTTACTGTCACTGTATGATACCTTAGTTCGATATGAATTCAAAACAGTCGTAAACGTATCGCGCATTAATAAATGTAAGCTCAGAAAGATTTATGTACATAGTCTACTAAAATAATTATGATCAGTGCAGTAAACAAGAATGCTTCGTAGTCTTACTTCAGGTTTTCAGAAACAAGTAGTTCACCTTAAGGTGTAGACAAAGCTTCTTAATTCTCTGAAAAAACAGAATCAGTGTTTTTGTAACGCGTCAGAGAAGTGTCTTATTCACACCACAAAGAATGTTTCTACAGAATTAACATACAGAATAATGGTATCTCAGCGTGCATAATGAAAGTCTGTTCCAATAGGAATACCTGAAGCAAGTGGATTAAACTCGGCGGAAACTTCTAATCAGTAAATTAAGTGAAGTTAGGAGACATTTTTTAATGAACTTAGTATTCAGAGGGACAATGATAGCAAGAAAAAAGTAGTTAAAAGTTCAAGAAAATTACTTAGGTAATGTTAATAAACGAAAGCATTCATTGGAGATTTGAAATAACATCCAGGTCTTCTTAGAAGTTAATCAGAACTCTTGGTGGACAGCTCGCAACCTGCAACTTTCAGGAGGAAGAATTTTGATTAATGATAGACGTGCCTCCCCCTTTAGTTTTAATATACCACTAATTGCAGGAGAAGTTAGCAACAGGGCTTCTCACTTTCACACCAACTCGCCCTTCTATTTTCAAACTTGCCCCAAGAGAGACATATAAATTAAAAACTAGTTGAGAAAAGCGTGGCACTGAGAATGAGCGATTTGACGCCACAGTTTAGACACTCAATTTAGTACTTCTGAATACTGATTCAGGTTTCTCGTCATACTTTTTCACACTCCAGGTGAATGTCTATTCGGTACCTATTAGCTCTTATGATTTCAATATCGACGGAATGTAAACCACACGCATCCTTTTGCAGGTAGTCACAAAGTTTATCCTACTCAGCGTCTTACAAAACGAAGACAACAGTAATGAGAATACAGATCTACTTATTTAATAAGAAACAATGTATACTACATTGACATGCGAAATTATACATGTAGAATACTCTTAAAGAAAGAAACAAGTGGTCGAAACGAAAAGGTCTCTTATAGTGAGACCGAAGAGACGTAGTGATTTGAATGACAGAGATAAAATGTTTTCCAATGCTAAAAAATCACTACTTACTTGTTCGCTGATAGGTTTTAAACTAATGATATTTTTTATTGTTACACATTGCGCAAAGATTAATAAGTGTGGGTTATATTTGAAAAATACTTACTATTTTTTACTATTTTTGAGTAAGATGCGTTAAAAGAACGACTTAAAATTCTTTCTTTAGGGCGTTTTGTCGCCAACGGAATTCGTCCAAAGGTGGTAACGGTCTATATAGAGTTTGCTCTTTTGCTGCAAATGTTAAGAAAGTGCGGCCTGTTTCAGGCATGGCAATTGCTCTAAAAGATTATTCATGCTGGGAGGTCTAAAAATTGAAAATACAGACATGGACATCGAGAGAGGATATAGTATTCCAGTATAAGCTATTACGGACCACAGATGTATGAAAGAATGTGGCACATTTTACATAAAGAGTAATCTATGAGAAAGCCATGTGCAAGGGTGGGTGATGCCTTTGATAGCATGTGTGAAAACGAAATCATGTTTAATATTTGAACCTTCTTAAGAACAATCCGTACACACAGTATCTATGCTGCAGGAACTCGTTAACGCTAATAAATGAATCGTAATTGTGAACACTGCCTACTACGAAAAGTTCTACATCGGTGAAGGGTGTTCTTTTTCTTAAAAAATTCGTTCCTTGTTCCTGAATACTCTGCCACTTTTTTCAGCATTAGAGGTTCAGTGATACATTGTATGGGCTACGTAAAATCGAACCGAATGCATTTCAGTACTTGCTCTTGCCGAGAACACGTACTATCACACTAGTTGGTTGATAGTTTATTCATAGAACTCGAGCATTTCTGTCTCTCGCTCCATTTTGTATTCGATTTACTTATTGATTATTTAATTTATTTATTCATCCCGGAATCATCTCACTATGATATTGGATTTGCCATCATAATACAATGAAAACAAAATTTCTGACACATACACACAGAATATTTATCTTTTACGAAAAGACAGGTGGCTGACCATGACCTAATTGATGGGACCATCCCAGTATTAAACTGAAAAGATGTAGGAAGTCCATAGAAAACCTCAGTCAAGATGGCCAGACAAAGTAAACTCCATCCTCCCGAACATGATGAAGTGGGTGTCTAATCAACTGCACTACCTAACTTGATTGTTCCCTAATGTACAATGTCCTTTTGACCAGAAGCAAATTCCACAAGGTTTCTCAGTATGATATAAGAACTAGAGATATTCAACAACAGCAAGCCAGATCTTAAATAAACAAACAGAATTTAAATAAACTTTTGCTTAAAATAGTTTTCGAAGAGTTCATTTTCTCGTGGTGTCTTCTGCGCAGTGTGTTCCGTGCGTCATGGAACGCAGCCCCTCATCAGAGGATAGTTATCTTACTTCCATGCTGCACAAGAGCTCACGCTTAACGTTCTGCGAGCGTGCAGGATATCACAGAATTGTTCACAAGTCAAACTGGAAAGAATCACAGGGAAACAAGTGCGCACTTGAATATCACGAATCCTGGTGGGTACATTGAATATTTGTCATCTTTATCCACTTTCAATCTATTGGCCCTTTCTGGCTAAATTCTGTTACATCAGAACACATTTTCAATCGCCTTCCGGAATTGGCGGGAAGGAATGGTATTGGACGTATGTTGATGGAGTATGTATCGAGAGTGTAGTAGAGTTTGTAGTAGGGCCATAATTGGCGAAAGCGTTGTTAATTAGCGACAATTAGCCGAGTTATGACACCGGGGAGCAATCGCTCTGGGCGCGGGGAGGGAGAGAATTTGAATTGTTGGTGCCCGGCAGGCGCAGGAGTACGTCACGTACTTTAATACCTTTGCTGCCGAGTAATCTCATTCACGGGTTTACTTGTGCGGCCCCCAGACAAACACTTAGAGGTCTTTCACGATCGCGCTTCGATCGGTCTCCAAGGCGGAGCCCACCTGCAGCTTTGCCTCTTTAAGTGATTCCCTGGTACTGCATACGTTTACCTACTTGTTTATCGATATCATATATTTCACCTATTCTCTTTGCTCCTCCTTCTCGAAGTAGGCAAGACACCCATTCCATGCATTGAGGTTTGTACTGGGTTCTTGCAAACACCTCTATCAGATGAGGACTAAAAATGGTTCTGAGCACTATGGGACTTAACATCTGTGGTCATCAGTCCCCTAGAACTGAGAACTACTTAAACCGAACTAACCTAAGGACATCACACACATCCATGCCGGAGGCAGGATTCGAACCTGCGACCGTAGCAGTCGCGCGGTTCCGGACTGCGAGCCTAGAACCGCTAGACCACCGCGGCCGGCTCCGATACGGACTGTTTACGTTTATATACATAACTTGCTTCGCTCGCGTAGCGTGTGTGGTCCTCACAGAATTATTTTGTTTTCCTTTAATCAAAGTTTTATGCTGTTTACAAATTGCAACACCTTCTAAACTTCTCACGCTACTGAGGCAATAGAAGCATGATCTTTTCCGAATGCACTTCTGACTAAAAGGTGATTGTAGTAGCTGGAGTCCAAAGTTTTTGTTCTTAATGCCCTTTCGCGTTCTTGTGCAGATATTTACATGGAAACTTTTATCCCCTAACACATATTTCTCTATATTCAAGCGAAGTGAGATATTAATTTTCGTAGATTTAGCTTTAAAGTTTTTTAATACAATGAAATATTTTCTTACAAATTTGGTCCTCTTCTTCACTCCCTTACGAGTTGAATTTCCAAAAGCAGTGAAACACATATTTTGTTTATTTATAACAGAGAAGGCAAAGACAAATTTCATATATTTAGCTCTGAAAATACTTTCATAATGAAATAATTTCGTAAAGCTCTTCATTCCCTATTTCACACCTTTAGGGGTTGAATTTCCAAAAGCACTGAAACACGTATTTTTTAAATTTCTAACCGATAAGGCAAATATAAATTTTTATAGATGTAGCTTTAAAAACCTTAACTATTTTCTTTAATAGTGATTTATTTCCAAAAAATGCTTAAATACGTAACTTTTTGTTCTTGACGGAGAAACCAAATACCACTTTTCGTAATTCTAGCTTCAAAATTGCCTTAATAGCGACGTATTTTCAAAAAGCCTTTCATCGCCTATTTCACCCTCTTATGAGTGGAATTTCGAACAATCCCTTCTGTAACGACGCCTACTGTATAAGTTCAACACGTTTCTATCCTGAGGCTGGACGATGACGAGTCAGTCAGTCGGTTCATTGCCCTTTATATGTAGAAATTGTTCCTTGTACAAATTTGTCATCAATTTTGTATTCCATTTAAAGATAATAAACGTAATTATAATTTTTAGGGCGGCATTTAATTGTTAAACAGTCTCACTCATCAGAATCCCTTCCCATCATTATTTCTGGTGGGAGATCAGTTAATTTAATGAACAAATTATATGAGAAGCTAGTCACCCCACATGAGGTTTATATGAGGGCCATTCTGAAATTTCGTTACACACCTTGTGCACACTCAGTACAAACTTACTTGTGTGGGATTTGCATAACATTGTCATTCTGCCCCCCCCCCCCCCCCCCCCTAAGCTGGATATCAACTAACGGTCCCATGATAGCAATGACGGTGCTAATTTTTATTTCCTTCGATTTTTTTATAATTTTGTATGCTCGCTGATTACAATGGTGACTATGTTCGTTTCGTATGATCGTAAGAGTGATTCTCATTCACCTAAGTTACTTTCACTGCTCTGAACTGTGGGTGATTACGGCTAAGAACGAAAAATAATGATTCCGTTATACTTTTTTTAAATAGTATTTTTTTAAAATTGTACTTATCACACAGGGAAGGAATGCATGCTTACACGCCCAGTATGAACAAAACTGTTCCATTTTTGAAGCACGAAGCATGAGCTAATACAGTAGTCGATATTTGACTGTCCAGTGGAGCACTAGATGTCGACATGTCTTAAATCCATAACAAGATACTACGTATATTTTTATTTTTCACTTTATCTTGAATTTTTATTATATATCTATATTATATTTCTATACTACTATATAAAGGAAAGACGTCCTTTAACGTTGATACCAAAAATCTCGAAAAGTTCTTGACCGATTTACTTCAGAATTTTACACGATACTCTGCAGCAGCCGCCTGGTTCAAACACCCATGATGACTGCTGTTTATCGGCGATGAAGGCTGGAATTTGCACGCCAGTACCGCAAGTGCGCCCCCACTGCTTGGCGACAGATAGCCTCCTCAGATGAATCGTGTTTTATTCTCCGTTGGGCAGATGGCTTTTGGCGTCTACGGTGTGAAACGTTAACGTCTGAAAGCAGACACCCAGCAACGAGAAGGAAACGTTATTGTTTGGGGAATGTGCTGTAGCATTCACTGGGTGATCTCGTCGTTGTGGAAGGCACAATGGTTCAACAAAAGTATGCATCTATCCTAAGTGCAATTTGTTTTTGCTTGTCACGCTGGAGTCTACCAGCAGGTCATTTCAATGTGTCGTACAGTTCGCATTGTACATGCTTGATTCAGAGAGCAACAGGACGAGGTTATGGAACTCGCCTGGACACAAAACTCGCAATCGAGAAGCTATGGGACCACCTCAGCCGAGCAGTACACGGCATGGATCCTCAACCGAGAAACCTGATGTAGCTGGCCACGGCACTAGGGTCGGAATTGCTCCACAACCCTGTCAGTTGCTTCCAGAACCAAACTGACTCTCTTCGTGCACGTCTCACAGCGGTAAAGCCGCAAAAGATCAGTCATTTAATGTTACTGGACAATGTGTAACATATTGCAGAGATTGAAATGCACCATCAAGGCAGCATACAACAGAATGGAGTTGGTGTGAAGAGTGATGCATGATTCGATACAAGAGCTGTTGGCATTTAAGTGCAATCACGAAAATAAATATATATGTCGTATGGAAGGAAAGATTACACAATGGCTTTCTCGTTCAGAGATCGACTTTGAATAATGGTTGTTTTGAGAAGATCGTGTTACGTCGCGTGTTAGGAGAGTAACCATCTACCAGCACATGTCGGAATTTGGTAGCAGCAGGACGATAGGCCATCTAAAAAGCGCTTTTAGTGTTCCACAATATTGCAACTTGCGTTGGTCGGAATCCTATAGCTGTCAGGCGAATACAGCGTGCATGTGTTCAGTGCCATGCCGGCCTCTGGTGGCCGAGCGGTTCTAGGCGCTTCAGTCTGAAACCGCGCGACCGCTACGGTCGCAGGTTCGAATCCTGCCTCGGGCATGGATGTGTGTGATGTCCTTAGGTTAGTTAGGTTTAAGTAGTTCTGAGTTCTAGGGGACTGATGACCTGAGATGTTAAGTCCCATAGTGCTCAGAGCCATTTGAACCATTTGAATTTTGTTCAGTGCCAAGCAGGATATCAACTACCCCACGTGGCTAGCGCCAAAGATGGCAGATGCTTTGTTCGTTCAGCTATGCATGTCACGTCACTTAACTTGAGTCAGAAAATGTGCTCATTTGCAGCAAGACTAGTATCCTCGCGGACAGTGTGTCGTCTGGTGTGCCATGTGCTGTTAACACCGGAACCAGTGATGTGCTTTCCTCCGCAGAGATGGCAGCGGGGAACGGTGCCCCGACAGGGATGCAACCAATGATAACACTACACACAGGAGTGCGAAAATGTTGTCTTTTCAAAAAACTGCCAGTTCTGCAAAGGACATATCCGTGTGTGAAGGTTCCGAGGAAAACTAACATTGCCAGAGTGTAAGGTTATCTTCGCTAGGGCTCGGAGCATGACGTAACGAAGTGGGATGTCAGTGGGCACACGACACGATTACTTCTTATTCACGTAGCTGGTAATTAGGAGAACAGGCATTAAATTTTGTTTACACTAGGCCACGGCTGTACCTGTACATCTGAGGTCTCTATGACGTTCTCTAGAAAGATACTAATGCAGACCACACGTTTTTGTGCTGTCCGCACCTACATCAACACTGTTGGCCTCGCCAGCACGTTGCACAGATTTCTGGCCATGTGTTGCCGAAAGACTAATACGCCACTAATCGCTAGCTACTATGATTTAAGAACTCTGCCTCTGAGTCAGAATCAGCACGGAATGACATACCCGTATCCATTGTCCAAGTTCAGTCCGGCCCGATTTGCAACTGGTTTAGAGTCTTTACTGCCCCAGATGTGCCCACTCTTTGTACCAAATTTTGCACCCGTAAATCCCCATATCATGATCTCATCCTACTATACCGTGTACGCACAATAAGGGTAATTTAGTTTTTTGCTATCTTTCTAACAAGGGAACATCCCCATCGCACCCCCCTAAGATTTAGTTATAAGTTGGTACAGTGGATAGGCCTAGAAAAATGGAACACAGACCAATCGAGAAAACAGGAAGAAGTTGTGTGGAACTATGAAAAAAATAACCAAAATGTGCAAACTGAGTAGTCCAAGCCCAAGATAGGCAACTTCAAGGACAGTGTGAGCTAAGGAGCGCCGTGGTCCCGTGGTTAGCGGGAGCGGCTGCGGAACGAGAGGTCCTTGGTTCAAGTCTTCCCTCGAATGAAAAGTTTAATTTTTTATTTTCGGACAGTTATTATCTGTCCGTCCGTTATGTTTTCTTCCCTTTTTTGGGAGTGATTATCACATCCACAAGAAAACCTAAATCGGGCAAGGTAGAAGAATCTTTTTACCCATTCGCCAAGTGTACAAGTTAGGTGGGTCAACAACATATTACTGTCATGTTACGCACATGCCGTCACCATGTAACGCTGCGCTTTTGGCACACGATACTCCTAAAAGCCTGTACTATGGTAAGTTGACCGGCTTCACCTTATGAGAAAGGATTTTTGTATAGATATTGACCGCATGTACCTGAATGGAGGCAAATCAGACTTACACTCTCTTTGTAATAACAATGGTATGTCAAGCAAGTCCGAAATGCAACTACACGTCAGGACGGACAAGAAACAACACAGAAGATGCTACCAATTTGTTAATAATACGGTCGCCAGCCTAATTAGGCATTAACTGAGTTTCTTCCCTGTACAAGTTGATGTACGTGCATGCAAAACAACACGTAATAACACTGCATAATATGGTAAATTTTAGAACCAGAAAATCTACTGAACTGATAATTTCACTTTCTGTACTAATATGGATAAACCACAAATACATAACATTACACTATAATGTTTACTACAAAACTTCGTACTGTCTATTGATCTGATTAAAATCGGGCATAGGTTACCCTAGTAATAGCACTTTCGAAACACACACACAATGTCAATTTTGATAAAGATAAAACACTGATAAATTTTGGTTTTTATATTGACTTTAACTTTGCTGGTCAAATCTGTTCAGTACACTTCAGAATTCAAATGAATAAGAAAGATGGGGGGGGGGGGGGGGGGGACCTTGAAACTGTTATGATCACTGTATTAAAACAATTAATTACTGGAATCGTTATGCACTCAAGATTTCCAATATATGAGTTACTACTCTTTTTATTTTATTTCCTGCTCATTTAAATACCATTGTATCAGCCTCAAAATAATTAAACTTCATTTCTAAATCGATATCAAAATTATCTTCCAACTTTGTCAGACCTTTGTTATTCGTCTATTAGTTCATTAACAAAACAGTTCTTTAAACCCCATTCTAACATATTTAGGTCTGCAGGTATTTATTATTAACACAAACTTTAATTCTTCATTTCGGGACGCTCGGATTGCACAACATTTGGAAAGGACCCTGTCTAGGTTAGTTGTGAGGATAATTAAATGATAGGACAGTTCTGGTAAAATTTAAGTTGTTAATGAACAGTATGGAACAAAAGTAACACTGGTCCACACGAATACAGTACTAAAAGTTTCAACCTGTTTGTTTCGATGTGGCGGTTGGCGGGCGGCGAGATGGCGAGGCACAAAGCACACATACAACCACAGCAATGGCTCTTGACGTATCGGCACTTTACTTCTTCATAGCGTCGCAATACTTTTCCATTTAGTGCCTATGGAATTTTGCCATGCTGTATAGGCGTCGGAACGGCACATCCGAGGCTCAATGAGACTACGTCTTCCAGGAGAGCCTCCTCGATCCAGAACGTGTTGCTCAGACCAATGCCCAACTCCGACTACTACTGCTGAGCCCGTTATACCGTGCAGCGCCCGTGTGCATTTTCACGCGCTCGCCTGCCATCCACCTTTTACCGCCCCCCTACAGACAGGGTATTCACAAGAGGTTTTGCATTCTACATATCCTAACACATTGCCTACATATGAACCAGACGCACAATTACAATTTTAAACATGTTACAATAGATTCAACGTTTCTTACATTTCAATTTTGTTACAATATTGTTTGACATTTGACATAAACATTAATATTCATATTGTAAACTGTTTATAGTTTCCTTAACATAATGGCATGAAACAAAAAAAGAAATGAAATCAGAACATCGATTACACTAATTTATCGAAAATCAGAAGAAAAAAATAATTATATGCACAATAGTACATCGTTGTTGTTGTTACACATGCCCCTGTTTCCATTAAATTTCACTAAGTGCAAATTTGATGGGAACATTGAACATCATATTTATACAGGGGTTCTGAATCTTTGCATGAATGTGTCATCATAAAAGTTTATACCACAAACTCCCTTTCACTCACATTATAGAGGCCTATACTTTTTAATGTATCGAGAATATCTGCCTATCATTTACGTAACTGCCTTTGGCACAGTCCATCCTCCTATCACAACATAATTTAAATAGCAAATTACTCATTATTATTAAATTTATCAGAAAAATCAAATCAAATTTTAGAACACAAACACTTAACTACAAAAGCAGATACAAATACCTATATACACTATAAGACAATTTGTTGCTGCTTGCATTGAATGGCAGTCCATTTCCTTATTTACTAATAAACACACAATAATATTTAGAGAAATTACTACATATTTTTGCTGCCTATTATTCAGATTTGGGCAGTCCATTTCGCATCATTTTATCACATCTCCTGCACCACACTTACAATTCTCCTTTGAGTATTTATCTGCCCACTTTGGTTTTTGGCAGTCCCATCTTTTATCTGGCTTACAGCATTTGCTTTTTCTTTTCAACCCTTTTCTCCATACATCTTTACATTTATAGTACATTGGGTAATCTGAAACTCACATAAGTACATTAGCACACTGATATTGGTATACATATATTTACAAAGATTAGTTACCTTTGGAATAAATTAGTTTCAGCATAAGATACAGCGCATTTACTGCAAATTGCTCTCTGAGTGTACTTAGGTTACTCAGTACTTAGGTTACTCACTCCTAGGAACATACAGTCTCAGGTCCACAACATTTCTTACACCTAAAGGTCTTTTGGATTTTGGGTAGATCAGGTAGTAAGCACTATCATGTGGAATGTTCTGTATTATATACGGTCCATTATAAATATATTTAAATTTGGAAATTTCATGGTTCAGTTCACTAGATTTTTCGTGGGTTTATAAAAGAACGTAATCTCCAATTTTAAATTTTGAAACTTTCAGATTTTTAACATGTCTTTTAGGTCTAGATTCAGCTTTTTGCTTTGCCCTTTTTCTGACTAATTCTTTCTTTTGACTCAACCCCAAGCTTGTACTAGGTGGAAACTCTAGTTTTTCCTCAATTAAACTTTTACTGCTGCTGCCTAACAAATTTTCTTCCGGTGGGAACCCAGTAGTTTCATGACATTCTCAAAGTCCAATATAAATCTGCCCCAGGCTCTAAATCATGCCCCTTTCAGTTTTTTCCACAACGCAACTTGGTCGACTGTGACATCGTCCCAAGATACATTCCTGACCTGTGAACCATTTATATCTGGTGGCTTTTTCGGTTTCTGGAGTTCAAAGTCTTTGCTTACTTGAACTCTTTGCAAAATAAACACTGAGTCGTCCGGTGGTTCCTTTTTTCTGTGTTCAGTCTCAACAACTGGGTTTTGTTTTGAAACTTCATCATCACTAGGTACAATATCGCAATTAGCTATATTCCCATTACTTTCACTAGTACCGAAATACTCGTCATCTGAACTATCGCCCAAATCCGACCATTCTGGATCGCTTTCAGGTTCTAACATAAAAGCTTTTCTGAGACAGGCACTAAGTTCTTCCTCTGCATTTTCATCAGGCTTTGATTTTAACTCAGTATCTTCTTTTGGCAAAACGGCCTCATTATCAGCTTTACTCACATCCACTGTTACTTCATATTTAGTGTAATCCTCGTGGACTTGAATTACTTTTAGGTAATTATCTGCCTCTTCCCCACGGTGCCTTTCGGTAGCAGCTTGTACTGTTGGCGGATCGTTAACAGAAGTTACTTCCTCGTCAATGCTTAGGATTTCATCCTCCAATTCCTTCCTATATTTAACCTTCGTCCTATCGGCAGCACGCGTACTTTGCGCGGCGCTATTTACTCTCTCCTCTTCAAATTTGAGCCACGTCACTTTATCGACGTCCCTATTATTTCCTTTTTCACTAATTAACCTCCTTGCCTCATACTCCTTCTTAAAATCCTCCCACTCACATTGCTTGAGGCCCTTGTACAGATCGTCGATCTGCACACGCCAATCAGTTGCTTCTGCTAATTCATTCTCGCCTTTTACTTTATTGCTAACACTGCTAACCGCACCTCTCTGTGTATCCACTGTTTTATCTACTATTTCCTTCGCCACGGAATTACCACTCGTAATGTATTCACCAGCTCTTACGGCAATGTTCGTACCTAATGCTGCCGCATTGCTAGCGGCTTCTCTCTGAACAGCTGTTCTGCTAGGCTGGGTCGTTGCCATCTGATGCTCCACTCGCCTGTTAACAAGTATTGCTCTGCGCGGCGAAAATGACTCACCAGCGCTCGCACCTGGCGCTTGTCCCGCAACTACACGTTGCGTCGTTCCACGCCTGTCTCTAACCTGTCTCATAACTTTACTGACAGTCCGGTAACATTTCTTAAATCGGGGCCGGTATGTACTGTCCGCTTCCGTTTGGCCCGCAACGTTCGCGGAAATCAGTTTCCTGCGTCGTTATTATTTAGCGCGGTGTACCCTCTACCGCGACCTAGATAACTCCCTCTTCCTCTGCCTCTGCCTCTTCCTCTCTGTATCACGTTGACGCGAAACCCTTCGCCGTCATTTCTCTCGTCATTATTGCGAATATTTCTGTTACCAAAATTCTGATAACTGGCACGACTTTCGCGCCAGTGGTCTTCGTCTTCGACCCTTTCGAGAAATTCTTGGAAGCTACGATGATTGCTTCCCACGTATCTCTTTGAATCTTCTGGAAGCTTTTTATATAGCTCCCACATGATTTCTGAATCGGATCTTCTCCCTCTTAATGTGTCAACTTTCGTTACCAATATTCGCAGAAATCTTTCAAAGAATTCCTGCCCCTGTTATCATGAAGTTTGACCATGATAAACTCGCGCCACAAATGATCCTGTTTTTGTTCGGACCAATATTCTTCCGTAAACTTTTGCTTAAATTCTTCGAACGTCATTTGTTCGGTATTCAAATTAATTCCCCAGCGCTTAGCGTCACCTGCTA
The DNA here is from genome assembly GCF_023898315.1 of Schistocerca nitens. Classification (NCBI taxonomy): domain Eukaryota; kingdom Metazoa; phylum Arthropoda; class Insecta; order Orthoptera; family Acrididae; genus Schistocerca; species Schistocerca nitens. Next base: position 518,480,073 of record NC_064615.1, on the reverse strand, counting down.
AGGCGCTAATTACTACGTTTATCTTTTCCTGACCAGACAAGTGTTCAGGAAACATCCTATCGCAATTTTTGATGAAATCTAATGGATGCCATCCATAATGTTTCTTGGCGGGATCGAAGCGTTCCTCACCTTCCAACAACTTCGTAAGTGGTGTGCCATTACAGACAACACCAGGCCTATCTTTGATTTTACTCTCGAGATCGAAAAATGGTTCAAATGGCTCTGAGCACTATGGGACTCAACTGCTGTGGTCATCAGTCCCCTAGAACTTAGAACTACTTAAACCTAACTAACCTAAGGACATCACACACATCCATGCCCGAGGCAGGATTCGAACCTGCGACCGTAGGAGTCGCACGGTTCCGGACTGCGCGCCTAGAACCGCGAGACCACCGCGGCCGGCCGAGATCGAAAATTTTGCCTTAAATTTTCGAAGTATTTTGTTCACACTTTTGTACACATCCGGTAACTTTCACGACTAAATATCTTTCAGTGTCTGAAACTGCCTTTTTCAACTTTGAGATTCCGTGTTGACATTCGTTTACGATCTCAGTTTTAAGACCGAAAACTTTTTCGTCTACTTTTGTTTCAACCAGAGGTTCTACTTTCTCTTGGATGTTGAGAATTTCAACATCAAACCTACTGTTAATGTTGTCAATTTCCCCCTGCATAGTATCCATATTTTTATTAATTGTGTCAATTTCAAACTTCATAGTATTTACTACAGAGCTTAAATTACCCACTTTTTGTTCTACCTGTTCTATTTGTTTACTAATTTTAATTCCTTGTTCTTCGACCTGTGCTTTAAGCTGACCAACTTGTGTTTTAAACTGCTCGTCAACGTGTGTTTTAAGCTGATCGTTCTGTGTTTTGAGCTGCTCACTCTGTCCTGCAATTTGTTTGGTTAATCGTTCAAATAAGTCGTTCATGCTTAAAATTTTCACACTGTTTTGTTCTACGGAATCGGTGTGTTCCGATCCTACATCAAAATTTTCTTTCGGTGCTTTCTTTATCTGTGGTGAATCAAACATGTCAGTGGATTCGTCCACGTACCCACTATCATCTACAAAGTCACCCTCTACTTCCTGTTTTATTCCTTGCTGTGTTCGAGGCGATCTCGACATTTCAATCTGTTCGTTAACATGTTCGTGATATTGTATGTACGCCAATTGTCTTCCGCTAACGCCATCTGTTATCTGGCCGCGTACACTCCTGTCATTCCCAGCCGCATTTTCCATTACGCTCGGCACATCTACTGTGTCTACGTTCTTGTCCATACTGAATGCAAATTACACCACACTACCGTACTTGACGTTAACTGCTATTTACTTTACTGAATATTATTACAATTCGTGCCACTGAACATCCACTATTCGGTATTCACATTAATTTTTGACCGAAAACAACGGGATGTCCTGTCACCGGGAGCCACTTGTAACGCTGCGCTTTTGGCACACGATACTCCTTAAAGCCTGTACTATGGTAAGTTGACGGGCTTCACCTTATGAGAAAGGATTTTTGTATAGATATTGACCGCATGTACCTGAATGGAGGCAAATCAGACTTACACTCTCTTTGTAATAACAATTGTATGTCAAGCAAGTCCGAAATGCAACTACACGTCAGGACGGACAAGAAACAACACAGAAGATGCTACCAATTTGTTAATAATACGGTCGCCAGCCTAATTAGGCATTAACTGAGTTTCTTCCCTGTACAAGTTGATGTACGTGCATGCAAAACAACACGTAATAACACTGCATAATATGGTAAATTTTAGAACCAGAAAATCTACTGAACTGATAATTTCACTTTCTGTACTAATATGGATAAACCACAAATACATAACATTACACTATAATGTTTACTACAAAACTTCGTACTGTCTATTGATCTGATTAAAATCGGGCATAGGTTACCCTAGTAATAGCACTTTCGAAACACACACACAATGTCAATTTTGATAAAGATAAAACACTGATAAATTTTGGTTTTTATATTGACTTTAACTTTGCTGGTCAAATCTGTTCAGTACACTTCAGAATTCAAATGAATAAGAAAGATGGGGGGGGGGGGACCTTGAAACTGTTATGATCACTGTATTAAAACAATTAATTACTGGAATCGTTATGCACTCAAGATTTCCAATATATGAGTTACTACTCTTTTTATTTTGTTTCCTGCTCATTTAAATACCATTGTATCAGCCTCAAAATAATTAAACTTCATTTCTAAATCGATATCAAAATTATCTTCCAACTTTGTCAGACCTTTGTTATTCGTCTATTAGTTCATTAACAAAATAGTTCTTTAAACCCCATTCTAACACAAACTTTAATTCTTCATTTCGGGACGCTCGGATTGCACAACATTTGGAAAGGACCCTGTCTAGGTTAGTTGTGAGGATAATTAAATGATAGGACAGTTCTGGTAAAATTTAAGTTGTTAATGAACAGTATGGAACAAAAGTAACACTGGTCCACACGAATACAGTACTAAAAGTTTCAACCTGTTTGTTTCGATGTGGCGGTTGGCGGGCGGCGAGATGGCGAGGCACAGAGCACACATACAACCACAGCAATGGCTCTTGACGTATCGGCACTTTACTTCTTCATAGCGTCGCAATACTTTTCCATTTAGTGCCTATGGAATTTTGCCATGCTGTATAGGCGTCGGAACGGCACATCCGAGGCTCAATGAGACTACGTCTTCCAGGAGAGCCTCCTCGATCCAGAACGTGTTGCTCAGACCAATGCCCAACTCCGACTACTACTGCTGAGCCCGTTATACTGTGCAGTGCCCATGTGCATTTTCCCGCGCTCGCCTGCCATCCACCTTTTACCGCCCCCCTACAGACAGGGTATTCACCAGAGGTTTTGCATTCTACATATCCTAACACATTGCCTACGTATGGACCAGACGCACAATTACAATTTTAAACATGTTACAATAGATTCAACGTTTCTTACATTTCAATTTTGTTACAATATTGTTTGACATTTGACATAAACATTAATATTCATATTGTAAACTGTTTACAGTTTCCTTAACATAATGGCATGAAACAAAAAAAAGAAATGAAATCAGAACATCGATTACACTAATTTATCGAAAATCAGAAGAAAAATATTATTATATGTACAATAGTACAGCGTTGTTGTTGTTATAACCAGTGTCGTATAGAATATATCAGATGTGTTTTCCTGTGGAGGAATCGGTTGACCTATGAGCTTGCGATCAAATGTTTTCAGTTCCCATTGGAGAGGCACGTCCTTTCGTCTACTAATCGCACGGTTTTGCGGTGCGGTCGCAAAACACAGCCACTAAACTTATTACAGTGAATAGAGACGTCAATGAACGAACGGACAGATCATAACTTTGCGAAGATAAAAAGAGTAAATTTCTCACTCGAGGGAGGACTTGAACCAAGGACCTCTCGATCCGCAGCCGCTTACGCTAACCACGGGACCACGGCACTCCTTAGCTCACACTTTCCTTGATGTTGCCTATTTTGCGCATGGACTACTCAGTTTGTATATTTTGCTTATTTTTTTCATACTCCCACACAACTTCTTCCTGTTTTCTCGATTGATCTGTGTTCTGTTTTTCAAGGCCTATCCACTATGCCAACTTATAACTAAATCTGAGGGGGGTGCGATGGGGAGGTTCCCTTGTAAGTGTCGTAATTTAATGGCCTAAAGTATATACAGTTGGTAGTATAAAGCTGCATTTCCCAAAATGTTTTATGTTATACCAGGAAACAAGAGTTGTTGTTCTTGTGCATGTTTCATCTGTATAATATCCATTATTCGACAAATTATAGTCAATAATTGGCCCACAAACCCAAAATTGCCCGGGTATTCATGTCGCCAATCTTCTGAACAAAAAACTGTGTTTGTGGAGTAATATCCCGGACACTTTCTGTACGCTGGGCGACTCTGCTTCATGTGTCTACCACACGATTTTGTAAACGTTTCCACGGGGCAACGCCTCTTCATAGCTCGCAGACGGCTGTTGTATTGGCCCACAGCCGTTTGCGCTTCATGACTGAAACCTGTTAAAAGCGCTGCATGTGTTAGGAATTTCCTTAAGTTCACTCGACTTAGGAGAGTTTTAGTAGTAAAGAATAAATGTAATAAAACTTCATGCATAATGCGGTATTTTTTCATGCATCTCTGTGTTTATGACGTCATATCTCTTGAACTACGTAAGTAACAGTGGGACATTTGTGAAGGTACATTCACTGGCGTATGTGGATACACTCTGCTAAATACGTTGCGAATACAGGTAGCAGCAAAGAATAAATATACCGAGCGAGGTGGCGCAGTGGTTAGCACACTGCTTTCACATTCGGGAGGACGACTGTTCAATCCCGCGTCTGACCATCCTAATTTAGGTTTTCCGTGATTTCCCTAAATCGCTTCAGGTAAATGCCGGGATGGTTCCTTCGCCAGCGCACGGCCGGCTTCCTTCCTCATCCTTCCCTAATACGATGAGATCGATGACCTCGCTGTTTGGTCTCTTCCCCAAAATCAACCCAACCCAACCTACCTTTATTTCCGTAGATACCAGTGAAAGTGAAAAGAAGTAATAAATTTAAACCTAATGCACAATGCTGCAGTTTTTCAGTGGTCTCAATGTTTATGACGTCATGTATCCTGAACAATGTGTAGTACCATGATATAATGTTTTAGGTATATTTATCGGCATATGTGGATATTGTGTGCAAAGTAATAAATTTAAACATCAAGCGCACTGCAGCAGTCTTTCAGGAATCTCAATTTTTATGATGTCATATCTTCTGAACTATGTGAAGTCGGTGGTTCTTATCCCCACAGCGATTCTTGCCCGACAGTAAGGGATACGTGCACCAATAATATATATGGCTAATTAACTTTGTTTACCCAAAATGACTGCTTACTTGAAAATATACATGTTTGAGTCTCGTAACTAATCTATTCCTTTATGTCTTTCGTTACCAATGCATAGGCACTGAATTAGACATCAGTGACTACTTATATTATGAATAAAAATGTTGAGCTACTGTGCCGGAGATTTCCAGTGTACTAGACGCTTACGTTCCACCAACAAGCTTGTTAAATGATAAAGGCAGGATGGATAGAGATTTAAAACACTCTCACGCTCATACCGTAGGAAATTTCCGTAATCAATCATCAACCATTTGGGGATGCACAGCACATCGGCAGCCACTGAACTGAATACACGAAACATCTATCCACAGGATATGAAATCTAAACGCTTTTTGGCAATAAGAACTTTCGGGAGAAATAACGAAAATTTTAAAGCTGAATAGCTTTTAGTGAACTTAAATAGGAAAAAAAACTCATTTTTGGTCGGATGAGCAGACAGGAAGGGCATCCAGCCAGCTATTAAATTAACCATGCAAGTCCGTTAATAACTATGCTGACCCTTTGCCAGTGTAGCACAAAGACACACTGAAAAAAAAAAAGAATCTTATAAACTTAAAAACTAACTTTTTCCATCTGTACGTAGATAACTTATATAGTATTTACGTTTCGTGAAATAAAAATTAACTTGAGTTCAAAGGTTTTACTAGCCCTGTGTAATGTAATTACTCTTATTCACTTTCACGCAAAAAAATAAAATTGCATCTTTATTCCCGGTAACAACTTTGTTAATTTCTCTTCTGTTCGCTTATCAAATCCTTACAAAATTATTAGATTCTAGTTGAGAAACCCAGAGGTATCCCAGATTTCATATGTGTGGATTTTATTTTAGACTTAAAAATTTTCATTAAATACAATGAAGTAGTATGGTTGTGGATATGAACGAAGGACCTTTTTGCTTTACTAACTTAGGAGAGAGCTACACCGTGTGAAGAGCAACTGATACCAAGTTCCACGCCTGCAACACGCAGTCTAAAAAATGGCTCTGAGCACTATGGGACTTAACTACTTTGGTCATCAGTCCCCTAGAACTTAGAACTACTTAAACCTAACTAACCTAAGGACATCACACACATCCATGCCCGAGGCAGGATTCGAACCTGCGACCGCAGCGGTCGCGCCGTTCCAGACTGTAGCGCCTAGAATCGCTCGGCCTCTCCGGCCGGCTAACACGCAGTCTGGCATTGTGCTTTGTTTATGGCCATGGCGTAACATAAACTCACCAGGAATTGTATACGTTTAAAGCGAAATGATAAAATTTTAGGAATAAGGGAGTTTTGGTGCATAAAAACTCGCTCGCCTGCACCATTCCCCGTCAAAATTTCTGCTTCTATGATGTTATATTGGAGAGAAGCCTCTGTGGCTGAAGGGTTTTGAGGAGCGAGGTAGTGCATGACGCTCTCGATCAGTGTTACGTCTTGCCTCGCTTTTGGTGGGAGTTTCCAAAGAGCGACATAAAGCCTGATGTTCTCGAGCAACAGCACGTCTCACCTCACGACCTTCATTGGATTCTTGAGACTGCATATCCACAGTCTTTTAACCATTCTATTGTATTTTGACTCCTCCGTTTTCTGTCGGAAAACGAGGCATCTGGAAGTAATAACCAAAACGTAAACGAAGAGCCCGCTGCAGGTTTCCGACTACTCTACTGGACATGGAAGACTTTTCTAACATTCTACGAACAGAAGTGACACGGTGCAAGCCAAAATTAGTGCGTTGGGTCTACATTACTGAGCATGCAATCTGCGAATGCGGAGGATTTCAAGATACTGAACCCTTTCTGGTCTGCCCGAAGTTGCCTGAAGCCTGCACGATGGCGGCCAGTTTTCAACAAATGTGCCAGCAATCAAAACTGCCGATTTTTGTTATGTGCAAAGACTTGTTATACATTTTACATGTGTTTGGAATTCGTAAATAACTGTACTGTACTATACTGGATACCAAAATAATAATAATACTATTAATCAATGAAACAAAATCAGAATGTTGCATCACAAATAAACCTTAAAAACTCGTTTTTTTATAACAAAGAATGTAAATAAAATCTATCGAAAGAAGGTAAGAAATATCGTTAAGTTTTTAATACAGAAAGCGAAATCAATAAATGTATATATCCTAGCCAAGTAAATTCGCGATTAGGTTTTATTCTTAAAGATAAGATTGAGGCGTTCATTTCTGCCACTGACGTAAACTAACGGTGGCATCTATCGGTTCTTTGGTGTACGACACTGTGATGATCAACCTGATAGAATTAGATAAAAAATTTAAATTACATTGTCTTTTTTCGTGTTCCGATTTTGATGAAATAAAGCCTATATGTTGCACCAAGCTACACTCAAGTTACCTGTGAAAACCCTATGAAAACTCGTGTAGTAATTTTAGAGATTAGAGTATTCAAAGAGACCAACAGACAGACACGACGTCTTTGCAATGCTATTATTAGCGTAGGCAGGTAGATCGCGTCGTCGAGGCACTCAGTTTTATGCACACGCTACAGGCATTTTTACGGCTCAGTAAGTAACACCCAGAGTATCACTACGCGATAACGACACTCACTGCTGCCCCGCTTAGAACAGGCCTGACGCCGCGTTGACGGAGCGTGCCGGTCGCTGGCAGAGGGGTTTGCGTTATGTAAATGCCGCCTCTCTCGCACGACACGCAACATCGCCATTATTCATTATATAAGCCGTGTACTACTTTTCCACGAGTACCCAGACCCCTTGCGGTTCTTATCTCTTTGGCGGTAATTCAGTTTGCCGAACGTATTAAGGCTGCGACTGGCGTCTGACGCGCTGTTCTCTAAATGTTTGCTTTTAGTCCCTCTGCACTGATATTTTATGTCGTTTCATTAGCATTAATGGCTACAGATTGTCGCCTTCAGTTACTGACATGTAATTTTTCCGTTCTATTTGCTTCGTAAGTAGCCGACTTCTCTGCTAGAAAAGCCAAGAGTGAGAAGTGTTAAAGCTGAAAAGGTGTGCTGGGGCGTTCTTGTGTGTTCGAGTACACAGAAATGTTAGCTTTAGCTCATATTTCCTTCTAACTAGCTCATTGTTTTCCATTCGATGTTAGATGACACTAACATGCCGTTGTACAGTAATTGTCGAAGCCGGTATACATTGCCTTAGGTGTATGCCTTACGCGCATTTGAAAATTCCGCTACCGCTCCTCCTGAATGCGAGTCCAGTGTACTAACCACTGCACCACCTGCTCGGTATATTTCTTCTTTGCTGCTACCTGTATTTGCAACATATTTCGCAGAGTGTGTCCACATATGCCAGAGAATGTACCTACACAAATATATCACTGTAAGATACGTGGTTCAAGAGATACGACGTCATAAACACTGTGTGAAGCTCACTGGCGGCTGCTTTCGCGACATCACGCGTGAATCGTCCTGGGAGGGAAGAGAGAGAGAGAGGTCTGCTCTGGCGGAACTTGCTTCTGTACATAAGTATCTGGTAGCTTTGAGCGCTTTAAGCAATCGCGATCAAGTTTTCCTCGTTGTGTCGCCGAGGCAGTAGTGACGTGTTTAGGTGCTCATGTGACTGGCTTATAACGTTTTTATGGACATTGTAGTGGGCTTAGCCGGCCAGTGTGGCCGAGCGGTTCTTGGCGCTTCAGTTTGGAACCGCGCGACCGCTACGGTCGCAGGTTCGAATCCTGCCTCGGGCATGGATGTGTGTGATGTCCTTAGGTTAGTTAGGTTTAAGTAGTTCTAAGCTCTAGGGGACTGATGACCTCAGCTATTAAGTCCCTTAGTGCTCAGAGCCATTTTTTGTAGTGGACTTACGTACCGTTTGGCATTATTCTCACTAGCTACGGTTAAAAAAGTGTTTTTTCAGTTCTCCAGTCGTGTTCCTCACCTTTCGGTGTTTGAAGTGTTCGTTTAACTTTTACTGCCTTTATGCCCGCTGTCCTAAGAGTTTGCTTAGTCGAGGAAGTAATGAATTGGCTTTCCAATATGTAGCTAAGATGAAAGTGATTTTGAAATGTTCTGTCTGCTGTCATATTATTTGTTGACTTATTTTGAAATGTGGAAGTACTGTTTAGCCTCTGTCAGGTGTTACCAGCACCAGATTAGGGATGTTGCCGGTGGCTGGCAACTCACACCCAATTGTCGGTGTTATTTTGTAGGGAGAGTAAAGGTCTGGTCTAATATTGCATTCGGGAGTCGGACATAATTCCAATGGCGACTCGTTCCACTGCGAAGTGAGAAAAGGGATTAGGAACACATGTGTCGGAAGCGCATTGGTAATCCAACGCTTAGAATTAATTCTTCCTGCGGTGGTCATCCACATCTGTTGTCAGAGCCGATTTGTAGTAAGTGCCAGTGACATATGGGTCCCTCGTTTGTTGGGATCACGCTTTCCGGTATCGGTTTAGCTACATTGCGAATGGTTTCACTGTAAAATGTAATCGGTAATGACGCACACATGTCGTGTGTGTTTCTTAGTTCGACCACGTGGAAGATAGTGGCGTATAATTTGGCCGTCGGTTGTATTGTATTAGCTAGTGTTAAGGCCGTGTAGGTACTGTTTGACAGGTGGTTGATTCAGTGTCTTAGTGCTACGACACGAGTGATGTGTCCTGGCGAGGAAATTGTTTGCACGGACGACTTGAAAGTATCGAGTGTGTGTACTGTGCGGAATACCAGTCACTAATTTGAGACTGGGGGTACAATCGTCCGTTAGATGTCCACTTAGTGGCGTAATTTGTGGACATGTTGTTTGTGAGAGGTGCGTCTGGCACAGTATTATACACTGAAGAGCCAAAGAAGCTGGTACACCTGCCTAGTATCGTTTAGGGCCCCGGCGAGCACGCAGAAGTGCCGCAACGCGACTTAGCATGAACTCAGCTAATGTCTGAAGTAGTGCTGGAGGGAATTGACACCATGAATACTGCAGGACTGTCCATAAACCCGTATCATTACGAAGGAGTGGAGACCTCTTCTGAACAGCAGCACGTTGCAAGGAATCCCAGAAATGCTCAATAATGTTCATACTCGGGAGTTTGATGGACAGCGGAAGTGTTTAATTTCGGAAGAGTGTTCTTGGATCCACTCTAGCACTTCTTGGCGTGTGGGGTGTCGCATTGTCCTGTTGGAATTGCTCAAGTCCATCGGAATGCACAACGGACATGAATGGATGTAGGTGATCAGACAGGATGCTTACGTGCGTGCCATCTGGCAGAGTCGTATCTAGACGTATCACGGTCCATATCACTCCAACTGCACCCGCCCCACACCAGTACAGAGCCTCCACCAGCTTGAACAGTCCCTTTGCTGACATGTGGAGTCCACGGACTCATAAGGCTGTTTCCATACCCGTGCACGTCCATCCGCTCGATACAATTTGAAACGTGACTCGTTCGACCAGGCAACATGTTTCCAGTCATCAACAGTCCAGTATCGGTGTTGACGGTCCCAGACGAGACATAAAGCTTTATGTCGTTCAAACATCAGGGGTACACGAGTGGGACTTCGACTCCGAAAGCTCATATCGATGATGTTTCGTTGAATGGTTCGTACGCTGACACGTGTCGATGGCCCAGCACTGAAATCTGAAGCAATTTGCGGAAGGGTTGCACTTCTGTCACGTTGAACGATTCTTTTCAGCTGTCGTTGGTCCCGATCTTGCAGGATCTTTTTCCAGCCGCAGTGATGTCGGAGGTTTGATGTTTCACCGGATTCCTGATATTCACGGTACCTTCGTGAAATGTTTGTACGGGAAAACCGCCACTTCATCGCTACCTTCGGAGATGCTGTGTCCCATTTCTCGTGCGTCCACTATAACAACACGTTCAAACTCACTTAAATCTTGATAACCTTCCATCGTAGCAGCAGTAACCGATCTAACAACTGCACCAGACACGTGTTGTCTTATACAGGCATTGCCGAAAGCTGCACCGTATTTTGCCTGTTTACATATCTCTTTATTTGAATAAGCATGCCTACACCAGTTTCTTTGGCGCTTCAGTGTATTTGTCTGGTTGTATTTAAGTTTCCTCTGATCCCGTTGTTTCTCCTACGTATGTCAGTGCGTTTAATGGTGTCGCCGCCATGTTTCCTTATATTGGCTTCATGTGTTTCCGTTGAAATTTGGGAATGACTTGTCTGTGATTGAGGCGTGGCCTCAGAATTGCTGTGAGAAATGAGATGAGCGTATGGCATCGTTGACCTGGAGGCCCCATCCGGGCAAGTTCGACCACCAAGTGCTAGTCTTATTTCAGTCGACGGCACATTGGGCGACTTGTGCGCCGGTGATGAGGATGAAATGATGATGAGGACAAGACAACACCCAGTCGCCGAGCGGAGAAAATCTCCAACCCGGCCGGGAATCGGACCCGGGCCCTCTTGAATTGGAGGCGAGCACATTACCACCCAGCTAAGCGGACGGAACTGCTGTTGAGCATTTTGAGTGGTTTTAAAAGTGCAAGGGCCTTATGGTTCGTTGTAGGAACATGTAGTCCATTTTATTTTTGTTGTGGTCTTCTCCTTTGTAATTTAGTTGACCTCGTATAGAGAAAATGGACGTGTTTGTTGCCGCCGTCATCTGCTTCTGTCAGTGGCGGCCTTGTGTTTCTTTTACAATGATTCTCAGTTGGTAGTGATTATGTAGCCTAAGGTGCACCTTACTATAATAGCGCGTTTGATTTTAAGTTTGTTTTAAAGAGGTTGGGCTCCATCTTAAACTGAAGTCCTGATTTAAGTTACGGCTAGAGCCCGTAAGAGGAATCATAGTTTGTTATAAGGTCCTAGTAATACAGTCATAAGTAGCGCCACGATAATTAAGGTACTAATTGTGAATTCAGTATCTGGAGTAGCCTTAGGTGTGGTTTAGAGAGGCCGCTGTTCTCTTGTTATGTGTAATGATTTGGATTACTAACTGGCCACATAGAGAAACGTTAGGTATTTTAACTATTTGATGGTGAATTCTCGTTTCTATCCGTTGTATCCGCTTTTTTTTAATGTTCAGACTTTATTGTGACCAGAATTTCATTTGCGGATTTCCTGTTTATTTGTTAAAGGTTCCCGCTTAAATTTTATAGCAATGGTTAAGTATGGCTTTGTGTTTTTAAATATCATTGGGCAGTGGTGTTGTGCCTAGCCACTTGTTCAGTTCTCTGTTACAGAGCAAGAGAGCGGCAGGCAATGGGGTGTGTGCCATCGTTGCCATTCATGCAGCGTCGGTATTGCTGGTACAGCTCCTTGCTTCCGGCATCTTGTTCTCTAAGTGGACATTAGGCATCTAAATGGGCGCCGCGTTCAGTAAAATGTTGATGTGCTTCGAGAAAAAAAGTAAGAGAAATGGGAAAGGAAAAAGAAAATTTTAAAGTAATGATTTGTGTCGCAAAGACTCAGCTTCCCACTCCTCGCCCCGTACCACATCTCTGCACATTTCAAAGTGTAAGCTTCACAGTATTTCGCGAACTACTGAATAGTGTACGATCTTGGTATCGAAGACCGGCTTATGCAAGTATTACTCATTTACTTTTCCCCTATATGAGTATGTGGCGGCATATGGGTGTTGTTTGTTTACTTCATATTATTTTCTTGCATAAAACTAGCTACCGTCTTGTGTCCGCAAAGGTGAGAACATATATAAAGACACAACAGAGACACATAAATCTTTGTAGTGTTTTTTAATCATTACACAACTGTAAAAATGAGCCTGCTAGTCTATTGTATAGCGCAGTGCGGGACAGCAATCGAATCCTCATGGCGGAGTGTAATTTTTAGACAGTTTCCTACGCTGGATTACGCAAATTCTCGGCTGGTCCCCACATTTTGCCTCAGGGAATACTATAAACCAACAGATGAAATATGGTAACACAAAACCGAAGTTTACACAATTCAGACAGATGGCGCACGCTACTCGTCTCCTCTACTTACCTTCACAATGTGGCGTCAGGAATGGCATCTTGCAACAAACGTAAAAAAAAAAATGAAATTTTGTCAAATTGTGAAAAAGGGGACCCTGTACTTGATGGGTCGGGGAAGGGAAGAGAAAGGAAAATACACAACGGTGTAAAACGGTCGGTGGCCGAGCGGTTCTAGGCGCCTCAGTCCGGAACCGTTCTGCTGCTATGGTCGCCTCGGGAATGGATGTCTGTGATGTCCTTAGGTTAGTTAGGTTTAAGTAGCTTTAAGTTCTAGGAGACTGATGACCTCCGATGATAAGTCCCATAGTGCTCAGAGCCATTTGAACCATTTTTTTGTAAAAAATGCCACTCATGTGTTATTGCGGTATATAAGTTAGGAAGAAAAGAATTAACAACCAAATGAAAATAGCACTTAATTGATGTGCTGAAACCTTTAGAGAAAAGAAAATTAAATTAATAGTGTTTGCTTATAGAAGGATCTCAATACCAATTTCTCTACATGAACGGAATCAAAATACACAATACTTTAAATAAGCAATATTGTTGTGAAACGAAAAAATTATATCTTTTTTTGCAATTTATGCTTAATGGTTGTAAATGAACCAAACAATGATAAGAGACATATGACGTTCAGGATGTGTAGTAAGCCCTTGCAAGTTTTTTCTCTTAACGAGACTTCTACCTCTGGTAAAACTCGGAAGCACAGTTTCACCATTAAGTTGTTCTCTTTCTCTCTGTCGTCATCTCTTTCCCTCCCTCTGGGTTTTTTCTTGCTAGACAGTGGATACGTTTTGGACACAAAACAAGTCTCAGTTTCAGTTTGATGTTTGATAATGTTTAGCAGCGCTGGCAGATACCGCCTAACTTACCTTCCTTTCGCCTCATTTTTCTAAACGCTTAGTAAACATGTATTATAAACTATTTCGTTCCAATAAATTTTTCGATGAGTTTTTGGTCAAACTGCTTTATATTTTAAAAATCAGAATAAAAATATTAAATTGCGAATGATGCAGAATATTTGCGTTATCCTCTGTGCAAAGTCAAATATAATAAATTCCCGAAAAATTATTTCTAATTAGCACAGAAAATTATCAAATGCAGCGCTGGTACTGTACCAGAAAGAAACTGCAGTCAAAATTAATTAATTAAATATTTGGTATAATGTAATTTTAAATGGAATCCAGGCCTTAACGACTCTGAGGTAAAACTGTTTGATTGCTAAATACCGATTAGGGAAGATAATGATCACGTTGATAACGAAAGTCCAAAATATTCTACCACTGAACACAGTTCGTTGGTAGGCAAGTTATTGTGATAGACAGAACTGCTTCTGAAATAGACCCTCTAGAAATATAATTAAGCTCACTATCTTTAAAGTGACAACTGGGGCTAAGTCATATCGAATACACCGTGAGTAATACTCGATGGTATCCGCCTCCGGTAGCTGAGTGGTCAGCGCGACAGAATGTCAGTCCTAAGAGTCCAGGTTCGATTCCCGGCTGGGTCGGAGATTTTCTCCGCCTAGGGACGGGGTGTTGTCCTAATCATCAACATTTCATCCGCGCCGACTCGCAAGTCGCCGAAGTGTCGTCAAATCGAAAGAATTGCACCTGGTGAACGGTCTCCCCGACGGGAGGCCCTAGTCACACGACGTTTACAATACTCGATGGTCTTGTAATTCGATGAGACTGAACGAGCATTTCGAACGGCCTTATTTGCAAGAATATTTTGTTAGTTGGTTATACTTGATGAGATTATATAAAATAAATAAAATTTTTGCCTCTCTTTAGAAGGCCTAGCCACTTGGGATGAGAAATTAATGTAATAAATTTAAATATATACTATGACCCTTGTGGCAAAGAGGTTACTATACCCAACTGCTGTTCTGGAGGATCAGGACTAAAACCTATGACCGAGCGTCCACAATTATGTATGTCAGCTTTCCTTATCAGAGAACTGACACGATGGTTCTTGTAAGACTACTGTGCTAAATTTCGTTGTTGACTGGATGCTAAACTGTAAGCTTTATTCCTTCATTTCATAAAATAAACAATCACAAACGCAAGTTCCGTTGAAAGATAAATATTTCAGTAAGGAAACCGTTCAACTTTGCGAATAACAACTGCTCATGAGAGAATTGGTCGGTAACACCTGCAAAACTAGCACTACCAAGGAGGACACATATGACTGAAATGAACTGTGTATCCGTTAACAGTACACATATGGTTAAGATTACGGAAGAGAACAAAATCTTATACCGAGAATTCTGTATTGTGTAAAGGAGTTACGTGATGCAGTAAGTCCCGGAACGTCATGATATGAAATGGAGGAGGACCTTGATAGGTTTCTGGGGAACGTCCGTTCCATGTGGCGCTTATACGATTTCACTAATGCGGCAACACTGGTTGCTGGTTACGAATACATTATGAACAAACCATACCATAAATACGAATGATGGGAGACATGTCAGCACCATTTTCAGATTAAGAAAGATATGGTACCCGTCAATTCTCGGGAAAGGCTTGGACATTTGTCGCCTTCTGCTGCCAAACACTGTCCTGATAAAATACGAGTAAGCGCATGCAGTTGCCTGAAGAACGGACGGCACTTCGGGGTCATAACAGTCCCTATTGAAGATAACTTTTAAAGCAAATGTTGTTTGTATTACCTTCAACAAGTAGGACACAAGACCGCATGCCTTAGAAAAGGCACAACGAACCGTTTGAGTCGGTGTTTTTGCGCTGTGCCACTCAGAAATGCGGACAATAACATATTGAAGTGAGCTTAGGTGACCATTATGGGACGACCACTCAGCAAGCTAGCGACATCGTTCTCGTGTTCTTAGAAGGTAGTGCATTTTGTGCACTATGAATATTGAAAAATAAAATGTACTTCTTGAATGAGTCTGCGCTCACTATCGATGTCCGCAGCTGGTGGTCTCGCGGTCGCTTTCTCGCTTTCCGAGCACGGGGTCCAGGGTTCGATTACCGGCAGGGATGTTTCACCTGCCTTGGATGACTGGGTGTTTGTGTTGTCCTCATCATTCATGAATATGGCGAGTTTGGACTGAGCAAAGTTTGGGAATTTGTATGGGCGCTGATAACCTCGCAGTTGAGCGCCCCACAAACCAAACATCATCATCATCATCATCATCATAATCATCATCACTGTCGGTACTTTGTAGACAAAACCTTCTGGATCGCTTAAGATAGTACTTAATTTTTACCATCGCATCTGATGATGGCAGTCTCTGGAGCAACGTTATAAATAAAGTAATATCTGAAACGATCCAGACAGGTTTGTTCACAAAGTAAAGACAATTCTGCAGCCATTGTAGAGCTCTGAACCCAAACACTACTAGAAAGATTGCAAGGCCTGTTCAGGGATGTTTTGTGAGTATTTTGGTTTAAGGGACCTATGGTCTCTGACAGCTGGTTACTGAGTAATCGTATTTCCATGCCCAGCATGGACTTGTCTCAGATCGAGCACGTGTGGGATATGGTGGGACGAGGAGTGCTATGTGCGACTCGTCAAGCAACAACTCCTGGAGAACTACGTGAACAGTTCGAGCACGTGTGGCATGGCGTGTCGTAGGACAGTACTCCTCATCTATACCATCGAGTGGATTCCTGAATTGCCGCCCATGGAGGGCTACATCACATACTAACACGATTGTTTTAGCATAGGTGAATACCTGATACATCAGAATCGCTTGTGCTATTGATCTGTAAAAGTTTTCATTTAATGTACTCAATATGCACTGTTGCATCAATAAATGATGAGTGAACTGGAAATCTCTAAGAGGGTGTACTATTTTTTTCTGGCAGTGGGTTAACTGAGAGTCGAGTGCCTGGTATTGGCGAATAAATAGGAAATAGCAGTTCCGATGCTATTAAGACGAAGAAACATTGCATTGTACTTCTAACACAGGCACTGCTATCTCCTAATCGTATGTCGTTTCATTTTTTACTCCCATGCATTGTTTCTGCATAACTACGAAAATATCTGCACAGTAGTGCAAATGCCGACGGTTTGGAAACAAACTTATTGCAGTTGACATAAAAGTTTTCTGGGTGAGGCACCGCGTCATATTGCAGAAGTATTAATATATATATGAAGATAGTAACTGTTCTCGAAAGAACGAATACCACTGATGACCGTGTAGCTTCTCTAGAGTAAATGATAATTAACTGAAACCCTCAGCTGCCGACAGGTGTTGTTGATATACCTCGATGGGGACAGCTGAAAGTGTGTGCTCCGACCGTGACTCGAACCCGGGATCTCCTGCTTACATGGCAGACGCTCTATCCATCTGAGCCACCGAGGACACAGATGAACAGCGCGACTGCAGGGACTTACCCCTCGCACGCTTCCCGTGAGACCCACATTCCCAACTGTCCACAATCTACATACGTAATGTACCTAATAGATATTTACCCATCCACTCATTACTCGCGCCCACTAAGGTGACGATTCCCGTAAGAGTTCGGGCAACCTGTGCGCATTCACACAGACAAAGGTCAATGGCTGGGTAGCTTTTAACTATATATGAGAAGATAGTAACTGTTCTCGAAAGAAACATTTTCAGCTGTCCCCATCGAGGTATACCACCAACACCTGTCGGCATCTGAGGGTTTCAATCAATTATCATTTATTCTAGAGAATCTGCACGGCCATCAATGGTATCTGACTTTCGGGAACAGTTACTATCTTCATATATATAGTTAAAGGCTACCCAGCCACTGACCTTCGTCTGTGCGAATGCCCACAGGTTGCCCGAACTCTTACGGGAATCGTCACCTTAGTGGGCGCGAGTAATGAGTGGATGGGCAAATATCTATCACGAACATTACTTATGTAAATTGTCAACGCATTAGAATATCTACCAAATTTTGCTGTCATACGATAATTACAGCTCACACTGGATCTCTGTGAGTAGCTGCACTTTAATAATAAACGCCTGGTACATATCTCTACTCCATGTATAGATGACTCGGCAAGCAAGCATTTTACGAGCTAATTGTTAATGTGTGGAATGAGCCACTAATGGCAGCTATATTCTTTTTTAGTGCATATGTATTTCAGATTTAAACTTATGGATTAGTCCTCATTTAATTGCACTCCAATACGATACTATACTGTTTCAGCATGTTACAGCATACATCCTACTTGTCAATGGAGGCGTTCCGCTTATCTTCCTCACATTTGGAATACTATTACTTGGCTCTGCAGAATCCTCTCATCGCCTAATAAACCTTCACAAAAATGTGCAATTCACTACTTCAGGTTATCAACTGTTTCAACGGGAGTGTTTCACACTTCTCTATTTAGATGAGCCCAGACATTAAAAGCCCAAGGACTGATGTTAGGTGATACTGGAGGCTAAGATAGGCCTATCCACTTGGAGCACATAGACACAAAAATTGCACAGGTGCTCTAACATGGATTTACCAATCTTGCAAAAGGACAATATACCCAGGCAACACTGCAATATCTCTCTGTAGAGAGGTGAATAATGGAAATATGATGTCTACAGCGAATAGTCTGTGGCTGTTCTTTTCAACAATAACTCTGCAATTACCTCGCAAATGCGTCGACTGCGTACACGTAATAGATCTTTTTTGCTTCTATTATCGTGAACTTTGACCGCGTCAGGTTACCCTACTAATTATAACAGAGTGTGTGTATATTTCATAAGAGCATTTAGTGCACAAGTCGAAAAGTCATTGCATGACAAACACATTCGTCAGGGACTAATCATTCTGCTTGTTTTAACTTATTCAAATGGCTGTATAGCTTCCTTTGACGTCAAAGAGGTAGAATAATACTTAGTTTCACATGTATACCTATACTGACTGCTATTCACAGGATGAATTATGTGGAATGAAAACCTTTGTTATCACATTGCTGGGAACTAAGTGTTTGCTGCTGTTTGCAACCTAAATGCTGGCACACTATTGTACATGTGTGCCTAGTTTCGACTTATTTGGTCAATCTTTCTTGGCATTACAATTTTCTCCACCTGGAAAAAGCCCATTTCAGTTAATAGCGTTTCGGTTTACTATTTTGTTTGTTACGGTTATGTGAGGAAGGGGTTTGAAAACTTACGGTATAGTTTTCTTCTTTTGCTCCCATATATTTATATCCTTGTTAACGTTCCTCTGTGCATCACGCACTTTTGGATGGGATATTCGGGATGTTTGAAATAAGAATTTTGAAATAAGAATTTGTCTGTAATGTGTCCTTTTTGAATTACTGTTTCTATTCGTACCCCCTCACTGATTTTTTGCTAGGCGATGTTTGCAATGTTTCGTTGATGAGAGAAAGTTTAAAATTTTCTTTGTTCATTGCTCTTGTTCTCTCCGTTTATGGGAGCGTAAATTGTAGTCGGTTTTCAGCAGCTCCTTTTTTATTTTTGAAGCCGGTTACTATCACCAATTTTGAAATAGAAATTCGTCCATGGAATATAAGGAGTTGCGCAGACTTTAGATTAGATATAAAACTTGCTTTGCTACCTGTCGGACATGTTTGATTATTGGGAAAATCATCAAACATTTTTGTTTTTGCATACTGAACTCCTTTCTGAGCCACTGGCAGCTTTAATAATTGGTAATAAAGGTCATTATTTCCTCTATCGTTGTTGGTGTGGATGCATTATTTATTTCATTAGCGAGCAGATGTGCTGTAATGGTGCAGTTTAAGTGCATAGTTGGGTGAATTGCATCAGAGAATTATTTCATAAGACGTTACTGAGAGGGAATATGCAAAATATGTCATGAGGTTGATTCATTTGTTTCCAAGACAATCAATTATACGAAGAAAAAAGGTGCTTGAAGTTCATTGTTTGAGATGTTCAGTAATATGCTTATTCCGGCTGAAGTTTTCATCATGTGTACACCTAAAAATTTGTAGCGTTCTGTCCTGTTTACTGACTCCTGTTCATGTGTTACATCAATTGTATGTATCTATCTATTGGTTCTACAGTACTGAATATAGAGTTAGAACGAAGACTTCCGCGACCGGATGACATTGCTGCTGGTAAGCCTTTCGGGGTATAACGCTGTAGTCTACGAAACTCTTCTGTTCCTTACGTGTGGTCCATAATTGCACTCGACATCTTCGAGGTGTGGCTTCTCTGTTGAGTCTTTCAAAGTCGGCAACGTCTCTGAACATGTCCAGCGCAGTTCAAGACGAATAATTTTTTGAAACAGATCATTAAGGACCTCTTGCTTTCTCTCTAAAGGGATTTATTATAGCACTAGTATTGTCTGCAAAAAAGTACCAATTCTGCTTGTTGAATGTTTAGTGAAGGGTCATTCACATATATGAGTAATAAGAATGGACAAAAAACTGAACTGTGTGGGACTTCCGTTAGATTTATCGCCAGACACTTACATTTGCAATTTTCCCAGCATTGAATTATTCAGCACAGCTTTGAGCAGGACAGGCACCACAGGTCATTTTTATTTCCACTGTCTATACTTTTATAAATAAATTCATAAATCTTTGTCAGCATGACCAGAAATTCCCACTCATAGCAGTGGAAATTAAAAAACTTACGAAAATAAATTTAACGTTTTTTAAACATGAAGTTTAAATTGTAATAGCTCATTCATTTTTTCAGAAATTGAATAAATTTTAGATTTTCATACACCTGTAAGTATGGTTTGTATGCTGTGCAAAATTCATCGAAGAATCTCTCTTACTTATGAAGAAAAGTGTACCTACAACAACAAATACAGCCAATAATAAGCGAAAAAACGAAATTTCACATATAAAAAATTTATCTTGTTATGTTTTTGAACTTACACTGCTACGAGTGTGAATCCTGAATCCTTCCTGGTCAAGCTGATCAAGTTTTATGAATTTATTTGTAAAAGTATAGGCAGTGGAAATTAAAATGCTCTGTGGTGCCTCTCCTGCTCCAAGTAGGCCCGTTTGACGGCCTACCCCACTTGTGTGTTCAAACCAGTTGCGTTAAAGGTCATCAGTTTCATTAAACTTCACTTTTTCTAAGAGTGTAACATGACCAGTACTATTAGAAACCTTGGAAAGGTCACATAAAATATCAGTGGCGATATTTTATTAATTAGAGCTTGTAATATTTGGTGGGTGGGTGCATAAATTGCATGTCAATTGAGCAACCCTTCTGTAATACAGACTGTTATATGCTAAGTTAAATTGTTTCCACTTAAATGTGAGAGTACGCTTGAGTAAACTAGTTTTTGAATGTTTCGAAGAAAACATGTCATTTTTTCGTCACCTTTCTTGTAAGGTAGCTCAACAATTTGTTGTATCCATCTTCATGGAAAAATTCCCTTCGCCACTAATTCACTACAAGTCTCATCGATGACTTAAATGCCCAGACAGGATGAACTAAAAAAAAAGCGAGGACGTTGGGACATCCAAGGAAGAAACGAAGAACAAAAGTGGAATGTGACAAGTTGATTTTTGTAGAGCGCACTCATTAACAAAACGGTTGCTTTCTCCACAAAGAAATACATAAATATACCAGGGTGCAACCTGCAAGGAATTTAAAATCGATACTCTCTTTCAAATTCTAATGCTGGCAGGGGTAAAATAAAGGAAGAGAAAGGCTGTTTACAATTGGTACAGAAAGCAGATGGCAGTTATAAGAATCGAAGGGAGTGAGACAGTGTTGTAGAATATCCCCGATGTTATTCAATCTGTATACTGACCAAGCAATAAAAGAAACAAAAGAAAAATTGTCCAAAGGAGAAGAAATAAGAACTTGGAGGTTTGTCGATGACATTGTAAATCTGTCAGAGACAGTAAAGGTCTTGGAACAGCAATTGACTGGAATCGACGTTGAAAGGAGAATATGAGCATCAATAACAGGAAACGAGGATAATGGAATGTAAACCAATTAAGTAAGGTGATGTTGAGGGAATTAGATTAGTAAATGAGACACTTAAAGTAGTAGATGAGTTTTGCTATTTGGGAAGCAAAATAACTCATGACGGTCTAAGTAGGGAGGATATAAAATGTAGACTGGCGATGGCTAGAGTATACGTCGAGTATAGATTTAAGCGTCAGGACGTCCTTTCCGAAATTATTAGTATGGAGTGTAGCCATGTATGGACGTGAAACATGGACGATAAATAGTTTGGACAAGAATAGAACAGAAACTTTTGAGATGTGGTGGTACAAAAAACTGCTGAAGATAGGGTGGGTAGATTACGTAACTAATGAGGAGGTTATGGAAAGAATTCGGCAGAAGAGATGTTTGTGGCACAACATGAGTAGGAGGAGGGATTGGTTGGTAGGACACGGTCTGAGGCATTAAGGGACCACCAGTTTAGTACTGGTGGGATACGTGGGAAGGGGGAGGGGGTTAAAATCATAGAGGGAGACCAGCAGATGCATATAGTAAGCAGATTCAGAAGGATGTAGGTCGCAGTAGTTGCTCGGAAATGAAGAGGGTTGCACGAGATAAAGAAGTACGGAGTGCTGCATCATACCGGTCTTTGGACTGAAGATAACAACAAAAACAACAAGTGATTGTATGAAACAAGTGCAAAATCCAACATTAACAAAGCAAGATGTTTCAGTATACAGAAGTGCTGAGTGTGGATCAGACCATTTTATAGTCAAAGCGGAAGGTCTTATGAACTATCAGAAAAAAATACACCCATGATAAGAATGCAGAGGATACTAAAATAACTGAAGCTCCTAGATATAATTTAGAAAGTTTACAACAAGATTCTGTGAAATTCCTGTGCAAGACGTGATTAGCTTACAAATGATGTACATCGAAGAATCCGCGGTATTAACATTTTACGATGAGATAAATGAGTGCATTCACAGTGCAGCGAGAGAGGCCTTAGTAACGAAGGGTAGTTCTAAGAATGGTGGCACAGAAGAAACAATTATATCAGAAGTTGTTAAATACGCAGGACAGTGAGCGTGGGAAGCCCTTTGCAAGATGCAACAGACAGATTAAAAAGAGACTGAAAGAGCAAAACAGGAGATGTGGTACAAACAGAGTAAGGAGATCAACAGGTATGTGGGAGGTACCAAAGTAAGAGATGTCTGAAAAAAAAACGGCTTAGAGCAGGTAGAATTAAAAAAGCTAACGCCGCAGTAATTAGTCTACAGATGTTGGAGGAGCATTACAGAAAGCTATTTAGCGAGATCAGAAATGAATACAAGGAGGCAGTACGTCGGCTGAAAGATGCAGGTAGTTTATATATGGCACCAGTGACGCAGAATGAATTAAAAGTGCTGTTAAATGGATGAAACATAATAAATCTACTGTGCCGGGAGACATTCCTATTGAGTTACTGAAATATGGACTACCTATACCATGGGAAATAGTGATATGCTTCTTTAATAAACTTACGATGAGCGGTGGGAGCTACCAGTCATTTTTAATATTTCTGTAATAAATTCTCTTTACAGAAGAGGAAACACACAGGATCGTAACTACTGTAGAGGCATCAGAGTAACAAGCTAAATAGGAAAGTTGTATGGTGGGAATTTGGTAAAAAAAGAATCGAAGTAAAAATTGTAGACACCGAAGAACAGGATTCAGATCAGGCATGTCGTGTGTTGATAATACATTCTCCCTATGCCAGTTGACAGAAGAAATATCTGAAAGATCGAAAAAGCTTGTAACAACGTCCCACTACGCAAGCTGTTTGTAGCAGGGAATGATATGACACTGACCCATTATTAATAGGAATTATATATAACATATACAGAGAAGTTCACGGAAGGATAAGCGTAGGATTTGTCATCTTTAAATTGTTTAAAAGAAGTTAAGAACAGTAACGAGGGTGCTGTTTATCTCCAACATTGTTCAAAATATATCTACAAATCGCCTTGCAGAACTGGAAAAATAAATGCAGTAAAATGGGAATGCAAATGGAGGACCACTGAGTGTATATCCTTTTATTCACAGATGACCAAGTGGTGATTCTGACCGTGGAAATAAATGTCTCCTATATGTAGAGAAAATTGATAGAAGAAAGCAGAAATTAGGGACTGGAGTTGAATATCAAGAAGATAGAACGCTCAACGATAGGAACGCAATCAATAGATCTAGAAATATCAGACAGTGTAACCACCAGTAACTGTGAAAGATATAAATACCTAGGGAGCGTAATTAATAAAGATGGAACAGACTGAGTTCATGCAGGGGAGTAATGTCAAAACTGAACCCATTTTGTGGTCCAGAAAAACCGGTTTGAAAATAAAAATCAATATATATGAAGCCATTGTTGAGCCATTTACCACTTATCATTCTGAGTGCTGGACGCTTGCGGAGAAAAACCGCAAGAATATCGAAACAGTACAAACACACTTTCCAAGACATGCATCAAAGATTTGGAAGCTAGAACAAATGACGCTGTACGGGAAATAACACACAAGAAAGATACTGCAATGGATGAAGTAGAAAGCAAGCAAATTTCTGATTTAGACCTTAAAGAGAATGGGACAATAAAGAATACCCAAGAAAGTATTTGCACACAGACCCACAAACAGACGGCACAGAGGAAGACCGCAGCTTAAATGGATTCAAGGGATAGGAAGCAGTACGACCAACAGAAACGTGGCAATTGAAGACACAAAAAATACGTTATTGTGAAGGTACGGATATTGAGCCGTAGGATCTCCATCAATCATTCTCAGTAAGGTACTAACCAGAAAGTTGTCTGCCTTCTGCTTCATCCATTGTGGTATCTTTCATGTGAGTTACTTCGCGTACATCCTCTTTTGTTCCATGTTCCAAACGGGAGATCCTTGATGCACGTCTTAGAAAGTCCATTTCTACAGCTTCGAAATTCTTGCATTTTTCTTCTTTATCATCGAACAATATATATACCTTAGAGCAACATTTCAGAATTTCGTTTGACATTCCATCAATACCATATAAGTTATTATATTTTAGAATTTTTTGAATTCGATTAATTTCAGCGATGGATGTTGATACTACTTTTGGTTGGTTGATGTGGTTTTTATATGTTTTCTGCCATTGTAAATACTTCACCTTAGCTGTACTGGGACAGAGATGCATTAGGCCGCTGCACGAGTAGTGGATAAGGTCCTTGACTCTGTGTTTCATGTAATAATGTGTTGCGCTTGGCCCTCAGTCAGTTGAGCAGTGAGCAGCGCTAGGGCACTTTTATTAGGGGAACACTGGCGAACAATTATTTTTTAGAGAAGGAGAACTGATATTTGAGACTCTGGAAGAAACTATATTGAATACTTCACTATAGAAATGGAAACTTGTTTGTAAAGATATTTTCTTGAATGTATGGATGGATAATATTTCTGGAGTAATATTTCAAGCTAAATTATACATGCAAAAAAATGAAATGTTTGCTTCTCTGAACTAACGATTCAGGGAAATCTTTGTCCCTTAGATAACTAATAATATTCATGATCAATGTTAATTTGATCTTTGTCTTCATTACGTTGCAAATAACATAGCTGGTTTAGACGTCTGTAATTTGTGTAATGAGAGAATTTCGTAATTTTTAGAGTAATTTTATACTCTACAGTCTTATTTTGACACTAATAAGAGTTTAATTTTTGAAGAATGCTTTTCCTTAAAGTAAAACCCGCCTCCGTCATTCTTAGTAAGGCCTGAAATGTTTTTTCGTGTGTGCACTGCACCTTACGCCAAACACAACCACAGACTGTTTCTGATAAACAGTGAAAAATTTAGTAATGAGTAGATTATGATTCTTAGCTGCTGCACTTGCTGATCTCAATTTGCTTTCGAGAACGTCAGTGCACCACACACAAAACACCATACTGAGCAAACGGTATGTTACTTTTCTTTCAGGGTAGATCTCCCTTTGCTTTCTTGTAAGGAAACAGTACATAGTCAGAATTTTCAGGTGTTGTGCTAAGTAAGCAGATTATTTTACAGTGAAGAGTGAAGGTAATCTTAAACATTTATTTTCTCCCGAGTTGACCAGTATTTTATTTTATGGATATTTCAAGCCAGAAATTGCACTTCTTGTACGCAACTTTCATAGTGTACTTCAGTATTAAGTGTAAGTTAAATAGTTTCCGCTGAGTACACAGTTAGTTTGTTTTGGGATTCAATTAGATTCATTTTCATTATTTCAAATTCAGGATTGCACTAAGATTAACATTTTGTTTCACAACATTGTCCATAAGCACAATACAGAGTCAACCAACAGTCAGTAGTGTCCAACAGTCGAATACGATGTCTTAAGGACACCTTACACGAGGAGGAATTTTATGAGAAAAGGAATATATTCAGTATTTCATATACAGATAAATTTCATAGAAAACTTATAGCTTAAAGTTTTGTGGAAATGGATTTTTAATACATTCTCCTGTTTCTTCAGACGAACGGTTTAATTCTAGTTTCGCTGTTAAATTTAGAAAGTGACTGTTATGAATTGTCAGTCACAACATCGTCATTTAGTTTGTCGTGGTATATCGTTCACTGACTGTCTGTCTTGTCTCCCGCCTGACAAAATCCCATATCGTTTTAATCTTATTATTTGTTTTATTCTTCTCCGTCTGGACGTGCACTCTTCTGGACATTACAACGACTTTCTTTAAAATACTGCAGTATGTTTGGTGATATGCAAGTAACGTCGGATCTTAATTTATTTCTCTTCATGCGAATTTCCCTCTTCCTCTCACGTGACATTTTTATTCCTTTACTTGTCCATGGCTTCCTTGTTTCTTTAATATATTTTCTGGATAACTATTTGGGTTAGGTCGTGACAGCCTCTGTAATTATTTCTGTAGCATGATAGATTTATTGTTACTTCTCATCCAGATTACTTCGCAATCTTTTGATGTTAGCCGAGCGGTTTTAGGCGCCTCTCGCGGCTCGCCCCGTCGGAGTTTCGAGTCTTCTCTCGGGCAAGGGTGTGTGTGATGTCTTTAGTGTAAGTTAGTTTAAGTTAGATTAAGTAGCGTATAAGGTTAGGGATCGATGACCTCAGCTGTTTGGTTCCATAAGACCTTACCACAAATTTCCAAAATTTTGGTCTTAAATTTGTCGTCAGAATTTGCTTTGCTGTATATGAAGAATAATTTGTGTGACGTCCGTCACCAATTAACGAAGTTTTAGATGGTTTAAGTTTTTGTATAGTGAAATCGATGTGTTGTAACAATGTAGTGATACACTCGTAAATATTTTACGTCACTACTGTCCAGTCAGTAGCTAAATTGTTGCGTGCCATTTGATCCTAGCCAAGCCGCCGTCTTTACTGAGGGAGTAACCTGATATTTTTATCTCTGTCTCTCTTTCTGTAAGCCCTCGCACAAACCTTCGGTCCCTTGATGACAGACGTTTCGTCAACTATAATTCAGCATTTGTTTCCAGAGCATTTTCTGCTGTCGCTGATTTATCGAGATACTGTAGGCTTAAACACCTCCCGTGTTCTATATGGTGCTAATCAACAGAGCGAGATATTCTGTCCTGCATAAAAAAATCCACTCTCACACGGTATTCTGTATGTCTTAGGCGTTCTGAAGCCTACATCACCTCTCACAGCCCTCATCAATTATGAAAATTTTCCTGGAGGCATTAAGAAAATCGATATTGTGCCTCAAGAGTAGACTAATTTTTCGTACCACTGAGCAATTGTATGTTAAAAACACGTTTCGTAATGCCTCTCCAACGGGCGGTTAGTTGACGTGTATTTAGTGTGATAACTTACGAAATTTGTTTCTATGTGTTTTCCGGGCAGGTGTTCTTTAAATATTACCTTACGTATGTATTTCCTTGTATAATGATTATAAAGAATCCGCCTCGATTGCAAACAGAAACCGGATGTTGACCTAGGTTTCGGCGCGGATAACCACGCTTTCTTCGGAACAAACTAAAACTGCAAACTGCCTAAAGAGGCTGGTCCAACATTAATACAGAACGCCCAAAAGTGCAAAAGACTCTCATAAAATGGTTATCCACGCCGAAACCTAGGTCAACATCCGGTTTCTATTTGAAATCCAGGCGGATTCTTTATAATCATTAAATTATTCACGATTTCTGACGCGCTGCAACTTTAAAAGTTCTCAGTTTCCATGTATCGTGCTAGACAGGGCACCAATGACGTCACACGGGTATACGAGGACGGAAGCAGTAACCATATGATACCTACCACTTGACGGTAGTCGAGCACTCGTCCGAAAGCTTGTGGATTTTTAACCACTCAACGTGGCTGAAAGCTCGATAAAATGTAGTCTATACTACTGTATAAAGACAAAAATGAAACAATGGAAATGCCAAGTAGAAATATCAACAGTGTAGGAAAAGACTGATTGCTATTTACCTTAAAGAAGACACGTCAAGCTGCAGACAGCTACAATTAAAAGATACTTGCACATAGCTTTCGGGCACAGCCTTCATCAGTAAAAGAGAGACAAACACATCAATCATACATACACAAGCAAGCAAACACACTTGAGGCACAAACGACCGCTAAATCCAGCATCTCCGGCCTGAGATGCTGCTGCTGCTTCTCTCTCTCTCTCTCTCTCTCTCTCTCTCTCTCTCTCTCTCTCTCTGTGTGTGTGTGTGTGTGTGTGTGTGTCTGTGTGTCTGTGTCTTTACTGATGAAGGCTGTGACCGAAAGCTACTTGTAAGCGTCTTTTAATTGTAGCTGTCTGCAACCTGACGTATCTTCTTTACGGTAAATAGTAATCAGTCTTTTTCTACATTGTTGACTATAAAAAGACAAGTCGTTGTTTAACGTTGGTACTAAAAAGTTCGAAAATTCCTTGACTGATTTATTTCAAATTTTTACACGATACTCTAATACGCGTTCGGACGGACATAGTGTACTCTACATACGCTACAACCAAAATTACTGGTGTTGTGTAGGTCGACAACGCACCATTTTTAAACTACGGAAACTTGGCGCCACGCACTCCGATTGGTCGTGGGATTGCCCTGTTGCCGTTCGTCTGTTGATGGGCAGCACCATGGTTGTCGGTTCACACATACAAATACCGAGCGAGGTGGCGCAGTGGTTAGCACACTGGACTCGCATTCGGGAGGACGACGGTTCAATCCCGCGTCCGGCCATCCTGATTTAGGTTTTCCGTGATTTCCCTAAATCGCTCCAGGCAAATGCCGGGATGGTTCCTTTGAAAGTGCACGGCCGACTTCCTTCCCACACCTTCCCTAATCCGATGAGACCGATGACCTCGCTGTCTGGTCTCCTTCCCCAAAACAACCCAACCCAACTCACACATACAAACGTCCGCCGCCCCGTCACTGCCCCAACGTGATACGCACACGTGTCGAATAAGTCTTGCTGTTCGTCTCCACCTCACGTCAGAGGCATTCACACGTAAGCTTCCATTCGGAGCACACACACGTCATCTGCGATTTAGTCATACAGTAAGCACGGCGGCACAGTATTCGTTTGAAGAACGCGAACTAACAGCTAGTGACGGGTTTGTTCCCGGTACGTCCTATCATGAAACTGCAGTGGATATGTCAGGGACTCGGCAGATTCGCCCCCAGAGTGGAAGGCTGGCGCGATACCACCGAGCGTGCGGGCCGCCTTGGATACATCGCGATCTTCGGCAGAGCATCCGGCAACATTGAAATCCTGTGGCCAATCGGAGCGTGTTGCGCCAAGTTTCCGTAGTTTAAAAATTGTGCGTTGTCGACCTACACAACATTAGTAATTTTGGTTGCTACTGGCATCAGCTATCCAGGGTTAAAATTTCGTGACGATTTTTCTCCACCCTGTATATGTACTATATAGGGTGAAGCGAAATTCGCGCAGTCACGCCTCGCAGCGCGACTCCTTACACGCCAGCGATAAAAGAATGTCTCTCACGAAATTTCGTCTGGCGAGTACATCTGGCACAAAAAGGACGTTAAAGATTGACAATCTGGCAACACCGTAACCACGTGTATGGTAACTTCCTCTGGCAGCACAAGTTACTTCTTCTGTACAGTTGGTGCAGTGGATACAGTTTTGGGTTAGCATACAGGTGGTCGATGGTTTGATTCTGGGTTGAGGCATATGTTTTTTATTTGGTAAATTTAGTCCAGGTGATACGGTATCTGGCATCTTAATCGTCAACAGCGATTGCAGCAGCTCCTCTAGAAAAAAATTTCATTTACATATTACAATCCTAGAAATCGAAAATTGGTCAGCTTTGAAAGAAGCCCTTTCCACGTCGTGGGCGTGAATTTATTCACACCACTTCGTCTACTAGATGCGACGCCTGTTTTCTTTGTACCCTCCGCCAATGGTCCCATAGATTAGTACCAACTATTATTCTTGCCTCGTTCAAGCCCATTACTTTTCGTTACGTTACGTTACGTTACCAGTAGGACTAGCAACGTGCTTTTTGAATAATGTCCAAACTCGGTTTCTGTTTGTATGTGTTATCACCATGGTCCCCATAATTATGTCTTTCAACATTGAGTCTGGTAACCGCATGCTCTTTAGTACGTACCTCAATGCATTATTATTATTATTCTATCGATGGGATCGTGGAAACGTCACGTCCATTACCGTTAGGGAAACGGTGTAATTTGAAACCGAACATTTCACAATTAGCAGTGTCCGATTGAATCATGAAGAACACCATCAGTCAGAGGGGTAATGCGTATTAGGTAGAACAGCACGCAGGACTGACGGCGTGTTTACATTGTATGTGCTGTCCACCAGAAAGTGAACAGAGTAACGCGTCCTTGACAGACTCCTGTACATGTGTACATGTATCGAATTTTCTCATTGTAACCCTCTAAATCAGTGTGGCAGACATGTGGCATACACAAGCGATGAGTATGTGAATATGATTCTGGACCTTGGTGCATCTAATAACCAGGCTGGTTTTTACGGTTCGTGAATATGCTGCTAGATATCCTCGTCGACGCCATCCAGATAAAAACGTGTTTCATCATCTGGAGCTGCGCCTTCGGGAGTTAGGTTCGCTCCTTCCACCATTGTGTGACAGAAGTCGTCCATGGACTCGCCATACGGAGGAAGCTATTGTTGAGGTCATACATCAAGAGCTTCAGAAAAGTACACATCGCATAGCAAGGCAGCTGCATGTCTTGCAACGCATGGTTGCTAACGTGGTGCACGAGCATGGACTGAACCCCTATTATTATGCTTTCACACAACATATGCATCCTACAGATCGCCATCAGGGGATGCAGTTCTATGAATGGTTCCAACAACAACAGGAAGCCAACGATGTTTTCATCAACACCGTAATATGCCCAGATGAAGCAGCATTCACTCATGAGGGTGTCTTCAATATGCACAATGCCCACCGCTGGTGTGAGGCAAACCCACACGTCACCCGCAACCGTGGATATCAAGTTTGCTTTGATATCAGCGTCTGGGCTGGAATATTGGGCGACAGATATTTGGGCCTCTCCATGTTGCCTGACCGGTTGATTGCATGAAGGTATCATGAATTCCTCTCGAACTACCTGCCTGATACGCTGGAAGATTCACCACTACGTTTTCGGCAGAGTATATGGTTCCAACATGATGGTGCATCTCCACACTCTGGAATTAATGTTCGACAATATTTGGAAATGGCTTGGACGTGGAGGTCCAGTTGCATGGCCACCAAGTTCACTTGGATTTCTTCCTGTGGCGTTACCTGAAGTAGTACGTGTACTCTATTCCGCCGAAAATGTGGAAGAACTGGTAGCATGTGTTCATGCTGCTCTTGTTACTGTGGACACAGCTTTGCTGCGAAGGGTCAGAAGCTGTATGATCCGGCGAGTTGCGCAGATTTTGGACGTTCAGGGAGGTCTCTTTGAGCATCTGTTGTTCTGAGGACAACGTATTCTGTAGTGAAAGTCTTTCCGTCATTAATGTGGACATTATTATTGTCACTGGTTGCTAATATGTGACATCTGAGCGCTCATATTAGAAGTAGATGTTGTGTTATTGTACTGTGCTGTTATCTTTAGCATCTTGAAATTGATATTGTTTTTGTAGGCAT
The DNA here is from genome assembly GCF_023898315.1 of Schistocerca nitens. Taxonomy (NCBI): domain Eukaryota; kingdom Metazoa; phylum Arthropoda; class Insecta; order Orthoptera; family Acrididae; genus Schistocerca; species Schistocerca nitens. The sequence continues at coordinate 518,448,307 of NC_064615.1, read as the reverse complement.
TCTGTCCTATGACAGGTCATTTATTTCAACTGTCTATTTCTTATTTGTCTAACCACGTATATGTTATGTTCAGTGTTCAAAATGTTGTAAATTTAGGATAGAAGTGACCTAAGAAACGGTGTATATTTCAGTATGAAATGAGAGAATGAAATTAGCAAATAAAAAAAAAAAATGTGCCACAATCCAGGAACACTCGACGTCCTGCATGCTAACCCAAAACTCTATCGACCACACCAATTGTACAGCACAAGTAATTTGTGCTGGCAGAGATAATTACTATACACGTGGTTACAGTGTTGCCAGGTTGCCACTCTTCAATGTCCTTTTCCTGCCAGATGTACTCACTGTGCGAAATTTTGCGAAAGACACTTTTATATCCATGGCATGTGGGGAGTCGCGCTGCGAAGCCCTAGTGCGCGAATTTCGCTTCACCCTCGAAAAATTGTTGTCTGATTTACTTTCAACTTTTACACGATACTGTAATACAGTTTGGTTGGTTCAAATGGCTCCGAGCACTATGAAACTTAACTTCTGAGGTCATCAGTCGCCAAGAACTTAGAACTACTTAAACCTAACTATCCTAAGGACATCACACACATCCATGCCCGAGGCAGGATTCGAACCCGCGACCGTAGCGGTCACGCGGTTCCAGACTGAAGCGCCTAGAACCGCACGGCCACACCGGCCGCCGTATTAGAGTTTGAGACGGACATTGTCTACATATTTGTATAATAGATACGGTATATAAATATGTGTATAAAATCTCTGCTACTAAATGAAGACAAGTCGTAGTTTAACGAAGACAAGTCGATTAATGTTGTTACCAAATCGAAAATTTCTTCAGCGATTTACTTCAAATTTTTACCTCTAATTCTCTAATAAAGGTCCAGACGGACATATTCCACACTTACATATTGTAGCCTATGTCCGTCGCAACGGTTATTAGTATTAAGTAAAAATCTGAAGTAAATCGGTGAAGAAATCTTCGAGATTTTTGGTAACAACGTTAAATAACGACTTGTGTGCGTTTAGTACAAATGGGGTGTTGCATTAAAAGTTAATGCCTCTGTAACATATAAAGTAATAGGTTACAGGAAAATTTATTGCGGTAGGGAACCATAAGAAACGTTACCTTTTAAGCGGAGTTATGAACATATTTTTTGTTCGAAAGAAGAGTTACAGCAAAGAGATACAATTTTAAATTGGAATAATAGTTATTTGTATCATGCACTGGAATTATTTAAACCAACTGTGTACAACTCAATTTAGGTTACATTCCTATCACGTTTAGTTTGGGAGCTATAACCCTTCAGAGTTTCATGGGTGGATACCAAACGTTGCACATAAAACGTGACTGTATGGTTGTAAGCTTATTTGTCCATCGCTGACATAGAAGATTGCAAACCTTCCTTCCCTCCCACCTGGGCAAGCTGTGCAGTGACTAGGGTACATGCAAACCTTGCAAGCTTACTACTTTCTTTTAAAATCTGGAGTTTAATAAAAATGGCGAGGTACTGTTAATCAGAACACAGGGAGAAGTTGTGATCTAAATGACAATAGATTTATTCATCCTTAACATCACAAGACAAGAAAACTGACTAAAGAAACGTCACACAAACACTTTTATTTGACAAACGCTTTCACTATCGTGGTGTCTATGGTGGACTATGTGATGAGCTGGGAATCGTCACACGACACTACCCGGACCCCTACTCCCTTTATCTGATTTCATACACATGAATTCGGGTTATGGCACAAAAGCTACACCACCATTAAACATCTATCGTCTACTATTCCAAAAAAAAGAAAAATATGGTTCGAAAGAACAGGGTGCTGAGAAACATACACTACTGGCCATTAAAATTGCTACACCAAGAAGAAATGCAGATGATAAACGGGTATTATTTGGACAAATATATTTTCACGCAATTTGGGTGCATCGATCCTGAGAAATTAGTACCTAGAACAACCACCTCTGGCCGTAATAACGGCCTTGATACGCTTGGGCATTGAGGCAAACAGAGCTTGGGTCGCGTGCACAGGTACAGTTGCCTATGCAACTTCAACACGATACCATAGTTCATCAAGAATAATGACTGGCGTATTGTGACGAGCCAGTTGCTCGGCCACCATTGACCAGACGTTTTCAATCGGTGAGAGATCTGGAGAACGTACTGGCCAGGTCAACAGTCGAGCATTTTCTGTATCCAGAAAGGCCCGTACAGGACCTGCAACATGCGGTCGTGTATTATCCTGTTAAAATGTAGAGTTTCGCAGGGATAGAATGAAGGGTAGAGCCACGCGTCGTAACACATCTGAAATGTAACGTCCACTGTTCAAAGTGCCGTCAATGCGAACAAGAGGTGACCGAGACGTGTAACCAGTGGCACCCCATACCATCACGCCAGGTGATACGCCAGTATGGCGACGACGAATACACGCTTCCAATGTGCGTTCATCGCGATGTCGCCAAACACGGATGCGACCATCATGATATTGTAAAGAGAACCTGGATTCATCCGAAAAAATTACGTTTTTCCGTTCGTGCAGCCAGGTTCGTCGTTGAGTACACCATCGCAGGCGCTCCTGTCTGTGATGCAGCGTCAAGGGTAACCGCAGCCATGGTCTCCGAGATGATAGTCCACGCTGCTGCAAACGTCGTCGAACTGTTCGTGCAGATGGTTATTGTCTTGCAAACGTCCCCATCTGTTGTCTCAGGGATCGAGACGTGGCTGCATGATTTGTTACAGTCATGCGGATAAGATGCCTGTCATCTCGACTGCTAGTGATACGAGGCCATTGGGATCCAGCACGGCGTTCCGTATTACCCTCCTGAACCCACCGCTTCCATATTCTGCTAACAGTCATTGGATCTCGACCAACGCGAGCAGCAATGTCGCGATACGATAAACCGCAATCGCGATAGGCTAGAATTTGACCTTTATCAAAGTCGGAAACGTGATGGTACGCATTTCTCCTCCTTACACGAGGCATCACAAGAACGTTTCACCAGGCAACGCCGGTCAACTGCTGTTTGTGTATGAGAAATCGGTTGGAAACTTTCCTCATGTCAGCACGTTGTAGGTGTTGCTACCGGCGCCAACCTTGTGTGAATGCTCTGAAAAGCTGATCATTTGCATATCACAGCATGTTCTTCCGGTCGGTTTAATTTCACGTCTGTAGCACGCCATCTTCGTGGTGTAGCAATTTTAATGGTCAGTAGTGTATATTGGAGTCCTACGCCATAGCAGCGAATATTTTACCCTCCTGTTGGTCAGGGCGGCACACTACGATGCGTTCAGCGACTGAAGTCATGGACAGCCGCAATCTGTTACGAAGGGCGCGCCCGGATAATGCAAGTACACAGTCTCTTGCTTGGTTAAATCAGAACCCAGCTACTTCCATATGAGCCTCTGAAAACCTGGTGGACTCCAGTGTGCAGGTGGACCCGTTTTCTGGTCTTCCAAACCAATTTGACTCTGTGCCACAACTATGCGTGACAGAATATGTCAAATGTTTAGACGACCGACTCAAGAGAAGTAAGTACACCCATGCTTCGCTCGTTGTGAGCTTGATGCTAGAAGCAGTACCTCTGATGGTTCAGAAGGTGACTGGCACAGGCTCTAAGTGGCACACTAGCAAAGGACACAATGCTCATCGTTTAGGTAGAGACCTGCAGTTCTTTACTAGCGACGCGCAGTACAAGAGTGATCTTCTCTTTCTGTCCGCCTTCCTCCTCAGCTCAGTAGAAAAAGCCCATTTACACCTTAAACTTCCCCCACTTTAGCACAAGTCAATCACGAGCTGGAGCACGACATTCAAAGCTCGGAGAGTGGCCCTTGCTCTGCATACACCGATTTGACCAATAAGAAACTTTTAAGTTAATTGGGAAAAAGAAAAAAAAAAGATTCAGCTCCGCAGCCTCTTTCCCTCGCGTTTACGCCATGTTTTTTGCTAACAACATGACCAGGATGTAACCATAGACCTCCATAAAACGTTTGTTATCTCCCCTGTTGCGTCCATTTCGAAGTTTCCAAAGAAAGGCCATAAACTCTATAAAAGCCTCGCGCTTTCACAAGTGTGTTTTGTAACAGAGTCTGGACGTCTGGGCGCCAGTGACATGTCCCACAGAAATTCGCAGATTGCTCACAGTTGTCTTGTGGGCTTCCTGCCCATCCTCAGCTTTATAGCCGGTCTACAATGCGCTGGCCATTGCAGCGGTGACTTCTCGGCGCTAGTCAGTCTAGTCTACCTGGATGCGGCTGCCTACCGACAGGCGCCAACCAACATGTCTGCACAATGAGACCGTGGAACTCGGCCGTCCGGAAATGTTTCCACCCAGGTTTCACAGAAGAAACGCGCTTCCCTCGGCCCACCATCGCTTTGATTTTTACTGCAGTCGGTTAAATCGGCACGCTATTCCTTTGAACGCAGGTAAAGCTTACCGTTATTCCTTCCCTAGAACACACAAGCACCATTTCATCATGATGTGTGAAATCAAATCACAATAAAGATCATATTCACTGAGCACATGAAGCGGCATATCAGTGAATCAGAAGTGAGGGTGCTCTGCAATCTCTCAAGCTTACTGGGGCAGGTTAAATCCTAATTATAATGAAGTCGATACTTCGATTGTAATACTGGCATTTAATTTTGAAATTTCCCATAATTTACATAAATTACAAAAATGGGAAATTTTTGATCACCCACTCACTCCTGAGAATGATACATTAGCTAATCTGGAATTACGCGCCCCAATTACCGGCAGCTACGTTGATGAATACTTGGCATCTTGCAAGGATAACGACAAGATAAAGAATTCTAGATAAGTTGTTGGAAGTGGTTAAAAGTTGGTGAAAATCTCGCTTCTGAGCACGCAAAGAGCTGTAGGTGCAGAACTCTGCATGGAACGTGCGTTGGTGCAATGCTGCGATACAGACCATTTATTTCCGGTGCTGAACCTCGTCGTGGAGACAAAAAAAAAAAAAAAAAAAAAAAAAAAAAAAAGCGAAATCCTACACCTATAGTGAAGTGAAGGCAATCACTCAAACTGGCCCTATGGTGAAGATATCGATAATTTGGATGGCTTTGCCATCTCCAATTCACAGCACTCCCAGTCTGAGGTAATCTCAATTGAAAGTTGTGTCTCAAACTTCCAAGCCCACAGGATAGCACAAATCCTGCAATTTAGAAATCAGATTCAAACTTTCTTTTGACAAAACCCGTAACTCGAATACGAGAAAACTCCCTCTCTGCACTGATCTGCACGGAGGAACAATTCATGTGTTAGTTCTCGCGGGATGCGTCCTAACTCGCCGACGTCCAAGTCGAAGTCCGCTCCCTTAGAAGACGACGACCAAGACGCCGTCTTCAAGTCTGTACCACTCGCCACTCGATGGCTGAAGATGAAGTCCTCTTTTCCACAATTCTCCCGTCTTCTACGCATTCGAATACACAGCGGAGGAATACTCCGTTTCAGTCAATGTTGGACGCTCTAACATCGTCGAAATCCCTCCAACGCCAGTGATATTGTCGGTCACATCGCTCCTAGGCAAACGAAATTTCCGTCTTCGCCACGTGCTGACCAGCACAGGTGGCTCCGGAGCTGGGTGAACCCCAAAGGCACCGTATTTTCTCGCATTTCCGGTGACTCCTACCTGCCGACCATGGCGTCCCGGCTAGTTATGGCCAGTTGCACACTTTATATTCCAGAATTCTTAACTTCGACACTTTTCACCAACGGTTTAAGTTAGTAACTTAATCATGCCGACATGCAGGGAATACTACTCGAGAGTGGCTCATATTCATCATAAGTCAATGAAGTCATGGCCTGATGCTCTTGCCAGTCCCTTTATTATTAATACTAATGTTAACAAACTAACATGCAAGTGCCCAAATCCTGGCACCTTACACGGTGATGGATTTTTTGGAGACGAAATGTTCATTTCAGTGAGGTGTTCAAATGTGTGACCATGTTCCTGAAATAACAACTAATGCGCCTTCTAAAGGATCTGCGGACGAGATGTAACGTCGCCGGTGTGACGGAGGTACTTGATTCCTTGATGCACCGTTTTAGATCATCTGGGGTTGTGGGCTCGGTGACATGTACGTGTTTCCCTATATATCCCCACAAAAAGGAAATCTACTGATGTTAAGTCAGGCGACTGTGCAGACCATTCAAGAGGACCACTGCACTCCAACCATCTTCCAGAGAGCCGGCCGGAGTGGCCGTGCGGTTCTAGGCGCTACAGTCTGGAACCGGGTGACCGCTACGGTCGCAGGTTCGAATCCTGCCTCGGGCATGGATGTGTGTGATGCCCTTAGGTTAGTTAGGTTTAATTAGTTCTAAGTTCTAGGCGACTGATGACCCCAGAAGTTAAGTCGCATAGTGCTCAGAGCCATTTTGAACCATTTTGAACCAGGGAATCTGTTGTTCAGCTCTTCCACAACAGCATGAGCAGAACGGGGTGGGTGGTCATCGTGCTGCATCCATATATGGACTCTGATGTCTTGACACACGTGTTCCAGGAGGACACCCAAACAATCGATTATAAAAGTCAGAAACACCTCACCTGCAAGTGTACTTGCAAAGCAGTATGGATCGATGATTTCATCCCCAAGGATTGCACACCATACATTAATAGACCACCGACCTGGATGTTCGACATGTCGTACCCATCATGGATTGTCTCGGTGGGTACGACCTGTCAACATCAGTGTCGGCGGTTTATAATGTGTGGTCTGAAGAGTGAAATTACTTATGGCCCATTCACAGAAAGGATCTCTCCGATTGAAACCGTTCCCATGCAGCCCCCAGCAACAGGCGGTATAGGTGAAACCTGTGACCCTGTGCTATACGCGACACAGATATAAGGCTGATAACAGTGACTGCACCAACGTGTCGTAAGCTGACATTGGATCGTGGTGTATTGCAGCTAAAACAAACACCTCTATCTCCTCAATTCTTGCAGGTCTTTGTCTCCTCTGCTGCGCGTTCCCAAGCTGCCTGTTTCCCAAAACTCGTTGTTCAGCACTTAAGAATATAATTGTGGTGTCACCGCCAGACACCACACTTGCTAGGTGGTAGCTTTAAATCGGCCGCGGTCCATTAGTACATGCCGGACCCGCGTGTCGCCACTGACAGTGATCGCAGACCGAGCGCCACCACACGGCAGGTCTCGAGAGACTTACTAGCACTCACCCCAGTTGTACGGACGACGTAGCTAGCGATGCACACTGACGAGGCCTCGCTCATTTGCAGAGCAGATAGTTAGAATAGCCTTCAGCCAAGTCAATGGCTACGACCTAGCAAGGCGCCATTAGCATTACATAGCTTGTATCTAAAGAGTCTCACTTGTATCGTCAAGAGCGATGTACCAGCGTGTGATATCCGCACCTGAAATTTTGAAGGGTTGTAGCTCCCAAAATAAACGTGATAGGAACGTGATTTAAACTGATTTCTACGCAGCTGGTTTAAATGATTCCAGTGAATGACAGAAATAACTATTTTTCCACTTGAAAATTGTATCTCTTTGCTGTTACTCTTTGTAAAACAATGCAATAAACCATGTTCATAGCTCCGCAGGAAGTGTAATGTTTCATATATTGAACTACTGCATGCAATTTTCCTATCATCTGTTGTTTGTAAGTAACAGATGCAAACATATACATATATTATCAGTAAAAGTGTTTGCGTCTGTAACTTAATGACTAGTAGTTCACGGAAAAACTGCTTGCGGTAGATCAACGTAAGAAACAATCCTTCAAAGGTTCAGGAGCAGATATATAAAAGGGAAAAGTTCCTGACCAATTTAATTCAAGTTCTATATGATACTGTAATAAACGTGTTGGTTACATATTTTTAGGCATTGTTAGGAAAAATCCCGAAGAGTTCTTGACCAATTTACTTCAAATGTTGAAATGTTCAGTTGGACATAAGCTATATCTCTGAATATATGTGTATATAAATATAATATACGAGTACAAAGGGGAAAAGTTGTTAGCAAAATTCTCTAAATGTTGTTGATCGATTTACTTGAAATTCTTATATGATACTCTAATAAAATTGGGTAAGACATAGGATACGTACTTTTTTAAGCAACAGTGTACAGGTTTGCTGTTAAAATCGACTGTGAGAAAGAAAATGGTGTTCTATACTATGCTGTGAAAATGTTCTTTTTGTTTTATTTATCACAGTCAATTATACCTGCTATAGCAATGCATTTAAACCATTAAAAAAATTGCTTCACTCATGTATATTATTTGTCTTATATAAATGAGGGGCGTTCAAAGAGAAACGATCCGGAGGCATAATTTCAGAAACCAGTACCTGTATGTTAGAAGTATTGACGGTGGCTGTTAGGAACTGTCCTACTGTGACCCAAGGCGGTGAACGGCTGTCTCATAAAATTCCCGAGGCTGCGATGTTAACCAGTTCCGCACGTACAGCTGGATGTCGTCGTCCGAGGTGAATCGTTTGTCCCTCAGAGCCTTTTTAAGAGGACCAAAAATGGCTTAATCCCAGGAAGAGAGGTCTGGACTGTATGGAGGGTGGCCGAGAACCCCCAATTTGAATTTCTGCAGGAGTGCCGCGACTGTATTGGCCGTATGAGGCTCTGCATTGTCGTGGAGCAGAATGACCCCATGGGTGAGATTGCCTGGTCGTTTTCATTTGATAGCTTGGCGAAGGGTGGTCAAGGTTTTGCGAGTAACGCTGGGCATTCACCCGTGCTACAGGAAGTGATTTAGAAGGGGACCATCTTGGTCATCTATTGAGTGCTCCATGTCACTGTTTGCAATGCAACTGGTAGCGTTGGACGATTGAAGCATGCTGCTGCTAGCTCTGTATAGCCACGTGACGTACACGCGTGCCCTCTAGCCACGGGCTGTGAACTTCCACGCACTGGTTGGAACCACACCTCGTTACACACGCCATGATATTACCCTCCAGTCATCGGTTTGCGCGTTCCAGACTCCAGCTTGTTTATTTTTCAACGGCCCTTACGTATATAATTTTAAACACAAACTGTATCCGCAACTACAGTATGTGCAGTTTTTTCTTCCTCACAGTCAGTTTTCTTAGAAAACAGGAAAATTGTATTTGTGGCTTTTCATCTTATAACTAGAAGGCAACTATGGAATGTCAGTTGTCCGAAACTTTGTAATTCTACTCATTTTCGGATTTAGACTAAGTGAAATACTCATCGTATATCCAAAATTAAAACGGACGACTTGGGACGTCAGCTGGTATAATATATGTTAAAAAATGACGTAATTCCTCCAGCTGTATTAAGGTGTTGGTTTTATTGGCAACTAGTTTCGATGTTGTTACAACATCATCTTCAGGCCCATACCTGTTGACAGTAACCGTATTATTAAGTTACTACCTGCCTTCAGCATGGAACACGCCTATTTCACCACTGACTACTAGTGTTACACACATACGGTTACTGTCAACAAGTATGGGCCTGAAGATGATGTTGTAACAACTTCGAAACTAGTGGCCAATAAAACCAACACCTTAATACAGCTGGAGGAATTACGTCATTTTTAACATATAAGTGAAATACTGTCATTGAAGTTAATATCGTCACAGATTCAGCAGCAGGAGAGATATCTCACACCCTGTACACCATGGTACTAGCCGATTTATCGATTCATTTTCAGCGACTTCACTTCCTAATCAAGGTCTCATTTGTAATAACAATAAACAAAGGCCAAAGTCAGAGAGAGGGAAGGAAGGGGAGGAAATGGACATAGAGAGGAGGAAGCAGGAGATAGAGAGGGAGGAGCGAGGATGTAGGGAGATGTAGAGGGGTGGAGGAGACGGAGAGAGAGAAGGGGAGGAGTAGGAGATGGACAAAAAGAGGAGGGAAGAGCAGATGGGCAGAGAATTTGGGAAAGGAGGACATTTTTTTTTCTTTATTGTTATTTAACACCTTACATAAGGTGGGCTGGCAGCAGCAGACTACGCTGCTCTTCAGCCACAAGTTTTAAAAATAAAATACAATGGGGACACAGAAGATACAGAACAAAGTGGGGGGCAAAAAACTGTAGACACAGAAACAAACAACACGAAGCCGTTCACACTCGACGAAAAAACACTAAAACCTGTCGGCACTGCGCACAAACACTGACGGTTTAGACGGTACAAGCGAACGAAGTAGCGTGACGGGGAAAACACTAAACCACAAAGACGATGGCACACACACGAGAAACTGATGGCGACGATCTCCGGCGCGCGAATGTCCACGTAACGTGTGCGAGTCCGGGGACCTGCCAAGAGGGGAAGAAGGTTCAAATGGCTCTCAGCACTATGGGACTCAACTGCTGAGGTCATAAGTCCCCTAGAACTTAGAACTACTTAAACCTAACTAACCTAAGTACAACACACACATCCATGCCGGAGGCAGGATTCGAACCTGCGACCGTAGCGGTCGCGCGGTTGCAGACTGTAGCGCCAGAACCGCTCGGCCCCCAGCGGCCGGCAGGGGAAGAAGGGGGTAGGACTTATACAGGACGAGTCACCTACCGTTACCGCTGGATATATTTCGTAAACCACATCAAATACTGACGAACCGATTCCACAGACCGAACGTGAGGAGAGGGGCTAGTGTAACTGTTTAATACAAACCATACAAAAATGAACGGAAGTATGTTTTTTAACACAAACCTACGTTTTTTTAAATGGAACCCCGTTAGTTTTGTTAGCACATCTGAACATATAAACAAATACGTAATCAGTGCCGTTTGTTGCATTGTAATATGTTAATTACATCCGGAGATATTGTAACCTAAAGTTGACGATTGAAACCTCCGACATTCAGTTGCGTGTTGTAACAAACACGGGCCACGGTCGGCGAGCAGCATCTGCAGGGACATGTTTACGATGACGACCGTTCAAATGGTTCAAATGGCTCTGAGCACTATAGGAGTCAACTTCTGAGGTCATTAGTCCCCTAGAACTTAGAACTAGTTAAACCTAACTAACCTAAGGACATCACACACATCCATGCCCGAGGCAGGATTCGAACCTGCGACCGGATGACGACCGTGTTTACGAGTGTGGTTGTAGTGCACTGTTGTGGTTTGGTCTAGCTGTCGCAGTGTCCGCATGTAGCGCTTGCTGCTATTGTTATTCTGCATTCGTCTCCGCACGCAGACCAACTGTAGTACACCGTGTTACCAGACGTCTGTGATAGCGTAGTTTTGTAGGAACTGTGACCATGGTGTATTCGAACTCTGAAAAGGCGGAGATGATACTCATCTATGGCGAGTGTCGACGAAATGCAGCTGAAGCCTGCAGGGTGTATGCAGAACGGTACCCGGACAGAGAGCATGCAACGTGCCGCACATTGCAAAACATCTACCACCAACTGTATGCAACAGGTATGGTCGTAGCACGCAAACGGGTCCGTAACAGGAGAAGCGGGAGCAGTTGGTGTGTTTGCTGCTGTTGCCATGAACCAACACATGAGTACACGGGACATTACGAGAGCCGGTGGACTGAGTCAAAGTAGTGTCATGCGCATACTGCATCGTCACCGCTTTCACCCGTTTCATGTGTCGCTGCATCAGCAATTACATGGTGATGACTTTAATCATCGAGTGCAATTCTGTGAATGGGCATTAACAGAGAATGCGTTGCAGTTCTACCTGTTTACCGATGAAGCGGGTTTCACAAACTACGGGGCAGTGAATCTACGGAACATGCATTACTGGTCCGTGGACAATCCTCGCTGGCTCAGACAGGTAGAGCGACAGCGACCGTGGACCGTAAATGTATGGTGCGGAATCATTGGCGACCACCTCATTGGTCCTGACTTCAATGCAGGGGCCCAAACAGCTGCAACATACATCGCGTTTCTACAGAATGATCTGTCAACGTTGCTCGAAAATGTCTCACTGGAAACGCGTCGACGTATGTGGTATCAGCATGATGGTGCACCTGCACATTCCGCAATTAACACTAGGCTGACCCTTGACAGGATGTTCGACGGGCGTTACATAGGACGTGGAGGTCGCATAAATTGGCCAGCCCGTTCTCCTGATCTTACACCTCTGGACTTCTTTCTGTGGGGTACATTAAAGGAGAATGTGTACTGTGATGTGCCTACAACCCCAGAGGATATGAAACAACGTATTGTGGCAGCCTGCGGCGACATTACACCAGATATACTGCGACGTGTACGACATTCATTACGCCAGAGATTGCAATAGTGTGCAGCAAATGATGGCCACCACATTCAACATCTATTGGCCTGACATGTCGGGACACACTCTATTCCACTCCGTACTTGAAAACGGGAACCACGTGTGTACGTGTACCTCACCCCTCATGGTAATGTACATGTGCGTCAGTGAAAAAGACCAATAAAAGGTGTTAGCATGTGGACGTAATGTGCTGTTCCAGTCTCTTCTGTACCTAAGGTCCATCACCGTTCCCTTTGGATCCCTACGTAATTCGGTGGTCTCCGATACACACGATCGAACAGCGGAGGAGTGGTACTCAAGCGTCAACTTTAGGTTACAATATCTCCGGATGTAATTAACATTTTACAATGCAACAAACGGGACTGATTACGTATTTGTTTATATATTCAGATGTGCTAACAAAACTAACGGGGTTCCAATTAAAAAAACGTAGGTTTGTGTTAAATACATACTTCCGTGCATTTTTTTATGGTTTGTATTAACCAATTACACTAGCCCCTCTCCTCACGTTCGGCCTGTGGAATCGATTCGTCAGTATTTGATTTGGTTTACGAAATATATCCAGTGGTAATGTTAGGTGACTCACCCCGTATACAAACTTACATATATATACTTAACAACTGCCAAGCATAGCCGGGTTCATTAGCTTGTTTATGTCACCATGAGACGAAGCATTCGAACTTTATATATGTTGATCGCCATTGCTAATATCCCTTCCAAATGTAGTCGATGGCCAGATATGTACAATCACATCTCTCGTGACTTAATTCAATCCTTAACTAATTTAATTGAGTTCCCTCGGCACAGTGGAACGTCGAGATGAACTTCCAAAAAGAGCGTGGAGGTACGCGGTGTGCCACAGTGGCGCAGGAGTCCGCAGCTGATCAAGGGATGGCCGGCCGAATAGGGAGGCGTGTCTGGAGCATGCTAACGACAGCCCCTACATTCCGGGAGCGCCGGCCAGGCCACGGCTGGGGAGGATGGGGCGCGGGTGGCGTAATCGGGCGTCAGCCCACCCCACCGCGGCCGCTAATCACGTGCTGGCGCCAGTGGCAGCGCCGGCACGCCAGCCCGCTGGCATCCTGCCTCCTCTGCGCGGAAATGCGTGGCCGCTGCGAGCCGATTTAGTGGCGGCCGCACAGAGGGGCGCAGCCTTGCCTCGTGCGACGGCCGACAGTAAATAGCCTCGCCACGCGCGCTGGGCCGGCCTCGTGTGGGGCACGGACTGTCGCTACCCCGTGCAGAGGCATCCGAGGTCTGCCGCTCCAGATCACCTCCAGCTGCCGTTGCTGCAATTAGGACGCCGAGCTCCTCTTCGCTGGTTCCAATTGTGTTCCTGCCGGGGTTCCAGCGTTGACTTGGAAGCTACCACTGAGTTACAGAAACTACGTTGCAGCAGGAATTGGGAACCACTATTCTGGCAAAATGTATCCTCGTGGCCTCCTTCTCCCTTCTCGTTTGTTACAAAGTTCTTCATCTACGTATATACTCCGCAAAGGACTGTACAGAGCATGGCGAAGGGCACTTCGTACAAATTCTAGAGACTGCCGCCCTTTTCCATTTGCTTATTGAGCGGGGGAAAAATTTCTCTGTGCCTTTATAGGCTCCCTTAACCATTTCATCTTATACTCGTGACCCCTACGAATGATATAAGAGGGTGTCAACAGAACTGTCTCCCTCGATTACCAATTCCGTGAACAGGGGTTCAATTTCTTCCACAAATCTCCTTTTATCTTCCTCACACATCTATATTAGACTAGCAGTACATCTCTTGGTCCGTTCGGTGTCTGCTGTCATGCCTACTTGATAAGCACTTCTTTCGAGACTTTTATTTATGAAACAAGAATAATTAGATTAAATTTATTCTTCAAATGTGTGTGAAATCTTATGGGACTTAACTGCTAAGGTCATCAGTCCCTAAGCTTATACAGTACTTAACCTAAATTATCCTTAGGACAAACACACACACCCATGCCCGAGGGAGGACTCGAACCTCCGCCGGGACCAGCCGCACAGTTCATGACTGCAGCGCCTCAGACCACTCGGCTTCCCGCGCGGCTAAATTTATTGGTTTTCTGTAATACCTGAATGATGACTATCTTACGCCTCATTTCTTGGAATACGTTTTTCTCTATGGAATCCGTTTGTGTTTGTCTGAAACCCAGAGTTTCCCAGCTGCATGTAGTTTTTCAGCATTTCTCGAAACACAATAAATTGATACCTCCAAGGGATCATTATAATGATGGAAACAATTTGAGATAGTGGCGTGCCCTACCATGTTGCGTGAGATAGTCATAGGCAGATTCGAGAGCTTCATGGAATCGATGTCTCTGTTCTCTAGAACTATAAGAAAGGCGATACACACCGTGATTTAACAAACCAGAACTGTTACCAGGCCACTTATCTGTGTTCATGGTAACCAGTATGTCTCACACTAGGAGCAGTATACATCAACACAGACATCTTTACCCAAAGGGAGTTACTTGTAAAATATGCAGTTTGTTATTGGTTACTTAATTCATAATGAATTTGCGTGAAAGGCTCCTAATTTCAGTTTGGGGCTGTTCGTAAATTAACTCATCCAGTTTTTTTCCCGCTTCGTAACGCCGAACAATCTGAAACAATGCACATACCGACACAGTACAATTTTTACATAAATGATTCTAGGATCGTCTCTTCAATTAACAAGATTGGCATTACTGATCGTCTCTTCAATTAACAGCCGCGCGCGATTAGCCGAGCTGTCTAAGGCGCTGCAGTCGTGGACTGTGCGGCTGATCCCGGCGGAGGTTCGAGTCCTCCCTCGGGAATGGGTGTGTGTGTTTGTCCTTAGGATAATTTAGGTTAAGTAGTGTGTAAGCTTAGGGACTGATGACCTTAGCAGTTAAGTCCCACACATTTGAACTCTTCAGTTAACAGGAAGGCCATTACTACTAGTGAGTTTGGAACCCTAAATACGACACTTGTTTGAACTCGTGATTTACCTTAACACTTCCACCCTTCCCGACCGAGTCCCGTTCGCGTCTTCTCAATGGGAGTCCTCGACACTTGCCCGCCACTGCACCAAGGGAACAGCCTCAAGTGTTCGTGGTAGATCACGCTGCAGAGACCAAAGGTACTCTGATCCACAAAATTGTATTGGAAATATGCGTTGCTCCATGAGACGATCATATACTAAACCTATACAAACAGTCAATGACAAATGTTGATAACATCATGACTCATGAACGGCATCTCGGTTTGCGTCTCATTAGAGCCCAGTTAGATGATGACTTAAACGAAAAGTTTACATTTCAAGTCCAGTTGCAGTACGTGTGGCGATGTTTCATACTGTAGACAGTGGTGGCTTATCGTCACACATTCGCTATTATCTAGCAAACGGTTCGTTTGGATTGACTTTTACTGCAACGATTTTTCTTCTGTGAGACCTGAGTTTCTTCCGGAATCAAATAACTTGGGGAAGGCAGCCGGGTGACGGCGTCGACAACCGCCTACATTTCTACAGAAGCAAACTTGCAATAAGTAAGCCCTGTGCAAAGAAATTTAATAACTCGGTTTTCAGAGAAAAAAACACACACACGCATTGTAAACAACAGGTGCATCAAAAACCAACGATGTTTGACGTCAGAAGTTATCGATAATGAAATTAATAATCAAGGGGTCAGCTGGCGTAAATTCTGTCCTTCTTTTTTGTCAAGGGACACAGTTGGATTCCATGCAGAATTTAAACAAAAACCACCATCTCTATTTATAAAGTTACTTGCTAATTTAATTTAAAGAGCTTCCTTAATAATACTACCGCAATAGCTGGAAGTGCATGCCAGTATCTCCGTGTTTTTATATTCAATAGGATGACCGGCACCAACACAATTTTTTGCAATGGTGGATTTGCCTAGCTTTTCTAAGCGTGTGTGCCGCTTATACTCAGTACACCGGTTCTCCTTATAAATACAGATGGTGGTTTGTTTTCTTCTTTTTTTTAAATTCTGCATGGATTCCTGCTGTGTCCCTTAAGAAAATATAGAGGGGCACAATTTATGCTAGCTCTACGGTTGATTACTAATTTCACTATCGATAATTACTGACGTCGGTCATCTATTGTTCACAGTGGCGTTAGTGTTTACAGTTTGTGTGTATGCGTGTTAACTTTCCGGAAATTCACTGAAAACTGAGCATTAAATTCCCTTGCACAGCGCTTACTTGCTGAAGCTTTGCCTTCAAAATGGTTCAAATGGCTCTGAGCACTATGGGACTTAACTTCTAAGATCAGACCCCCTAGAACTTAGAACTACTTAAACCTAACCAACCTAAGGACATCACACACATCCATGCCCGAGGTAGGATTCGAACCTGCGACCGTAGCGGTCGCGCGGTTCCAGACTGTAGCGCCTAGAACCGCTCGGCCACAACGGCCGGTGCTTTAAAATGGCAGGATGTGCTCCTGTCGAAATATCGGCGGTTGTCCACGACGTCACCCGGATGCAGTACCGCAAATTACTTGATTTTTCTTTCGTTTGCTTTTACCCGTGTCACTATTCGTTGTTACCTATGATAAATCCTGTCCTGTGTGATGTTATTTGTTTAATACTCTACTTCGTGGTGTGCGCATACACTCGAAGCCTACCTTGGAACAGCAGCTAGTTGCTGGAGGAAACGTGTCAGGTGGTAGAAGCATTAGCGGAGGCTGCCCTGGCATTCGTACCACTCCCAAGAAAGTGAGCAGAGTTCACGCGAGAAATTTCACGCGCAGGGTAAGCTCTAGCCTGTTGGCAGGCGTGCCGCCAACAAATTTACGGATCCGCGGAAAGTTTCGCACGTAGCAGAGGTGAGCTCAGCAAAGCGCAGCTCGTGAATAACTAAGTGCCATGATTAATGTGGGCGGCGGGCGCGACGTAGGCTGTCGAACAGGCCGGCAACTTTGAAGTGAGGCGAGCAGGGCGCGCCCCTCACCCGCCCCCGGGTCGCCAAACCTCCACCCAACACCACCCCTTGCGACAAATTCGAGGTCGCTCGGGACGTAGCTGCTCGTCTGAGCTGAGACTCCACAGTACCTTTCGCATCTCTGGCGCT
The DNA here is from genome assembly GCF_023898315.1 of Schistocerca nitens. Taxonomy (NCBI): domain Eukaryota; kingdom Metazoa; phylum Arthropoda; class Insecta; order Orthoptera; family Acrididae; genus Schistocerca; species Schistocerca nitens. The sequence continues at coordinate 518,431,024 of NC_064615.1, read as the reverse complement.
TCGTCATTCCTCACTTTTATACAGTGTCTGCACAAACTTGCAAGCCTTTACGTTGGACGTCGCGGAACGGAATTGCGAAATATACAATAGCTGATTTCAAATTATTGAATTCACTCAACCGTCAATGGAACGCAACAAAGCGTGCAGAAGTGGAACGTCAACGTTGAGAAATTGGCGTGAAGTAAGTTTGGATGTAGCTTCGGTGTTGAAGAGATAGGGGGCAGCGGCGTGGACTGCTACTGTTAATGACCTCTCGCCGTGTTCGCTCTAATAATAGGGAGTTACGAGCTTTTGTGTCTTTTTAGTCTTTATTTAATCAGTTGTAAACGAAAAGAATCGAGTCGGAGGCTGTAAAATGAGACCTGGTGAAAGGGTCCTAATGTAGCGCCGAGGTCACAAACTCACCGCTAGAGGAGTATGAATGCACACCCACGTCACGACAGAACGAACATGCACACTCATCGACCGTTCACTGTATTGCTGAAAACAGTGAAGAGGAGGCTTTGAAAGAAGTGAAAAGGGGGGTGGTGTGTTCCCTGACAGCGGAGGGCGTCCAGAGAACGAAAATTCATCAAAGAATGACACAAGTGTACGGTGAGCACCGCGTGTCCGTTTGCAGGGGTCCAGGCAAGAGACAAGTGATTCAGGGATAGCCGTAGGTCGTCGGCCGATGATGCACCATCTGGAAGTCCAAATGGCATTACTCATGCTATTATCCAGGTGGTGGATGGTCTCATTGCTCAAGACCTGCGAGTGAGTCACGGTGGCACCCATTACCCACAAAGGTCTTGCCGGCCTCTGGTGGCCGAGCGGTTCTAGGCGCTTCAGTCTGGAACCGCGTGACCGCTACGGTCTCAGGTTCGAATCCTGCCTCGGGCAAGGATGTGTGTGATGTCCTTAGGTTAGTTAGGTTTAAGTAGTTCTAAGTTCTAGGGGACTGATGACCTGAGATGTTAAGTCCCATAGTGCCCAGAGGCATTTGAACCATTTGAACACACAAAGGTCGGGCAGAGCGTCGGAATTCCAACTCACGTGTAGTGCTCTCCGTGTATTTCTCCCATTGTCCGATGAATTTAAGGTCCCAGCACTCCTTGCGCTTTAAGCAAACTCACCGCACCCATTTGCTCCTCTTCTGAAGTCTCCATTTCAGAATGTACAGGACAACTGGATGCAGAGGATGGTCGACGCCTGCGCAAGCTCGCTCTGTCTTCATGTGGATGCACACTCGTCCCTCTCGAGAGCAGTTCGTCCCAAACTTTCTGAGACCATTACCTCTGAGTGCAGTCAGATATTAGCTAGTCCCTCCCCTCTTTTACAACACCATCGTCCATTTTAGAGCCTATCTAAACTTTAGAATGAAAAAAGAATTTCCTTTGAAAACTTTTATTTTTGATATGGTTGTAAAAAAGGAAATTTATTTTTGTATGTGTTTTATTAAACCACAAACTAATGTGTGAGTGAGATAAGTGGTACTGCTTATTTTTAACAACCTATTTTACAGAATGACATAACAACTCTGAGTGCATAGCGGCTGCTGCCTACAAGTCCCCCTCAGAAAAGAGATCCACAGTGGGGCTACATACTTGTTGCAAAACGCATTTCCTTTTCACCTCTCTTCTCCCTAGTGCTACTTCATCCACGGCCTCCACACCCATTTAAAATCAACCAAGATAACACGTGTGCACTGCTCTTACTGTTAGTAAATCACTTGAGTGCTTACTTCTGAAACGGCAGAAATGGCTGCCATTACTTTGTGTATGACTATTGCCAGTCTTACTACTACTACTACTACTACTAACAATAATAATAATAGTTATAATAATGACAATATTGTGTATGGTCACTGCAAATAATAATGACAATTTTTGTTTTATTTATTGTATGATGACAGAGAATTGCAGACAACTATTTACAACTAATACATATATTTCCATACAGACACACACAATCTGAAGTTCGTAATGGGTTCACAGCTCTAAGACCAGGTTGGAAACACAGTCAGAAATTTCTGCAAAGAAATTGTGAAGGTCTTCCATTCTCCCTTTTGACGCTCTGATCGAACATTCAAATGTTATGTGAAGTATGGTCTGCTGCTCTTCACTGCAGTCACATTCAGGGGAGAACTTGCATACCCTTTGGCGTGGCATAGTAAGGTTTCCATACATGCCCAGGTCAGTTCTGTCATGATCTATGTTGCTGGGGTGGATGAAAACCCGTTAGTCGCTCCCAGGAGATCCCATTAGTTGGTGAGGTTTCGTCGAAGATTGCTCCTGCCATTGGTTGTTCCAGGCTTCTTGCATGTTGAAGTTCCTGTTCTGTAGGCTGACTTCTGTACGTGACGATGGTTTCCGAGACTTCAGTCGCCGGGGTTCTGATGATGAAATTTCTGTATGAACTGGTAATTCTCATTTGGTTTTTATTCTTGTCCACACGTTCAGCAATGACAGTGATCTTCCTATGGATGGCGGTGGAATATTGCAAAGTAAACGTAACCAGTGCGTGTTTGTGAGACGAATACAACCAGTGATGAGGCACATTGCTTGACTGAGCTGGGAGCCAATTATTTTAGTGTGAGCACCGTTTAGCGAGATGAAACGGCAGTGTTCTGCGACTGAGTATGAAAGAGATAGAGGTGCAGTGCCGCCCCAGGCGGTTCCTGTTAACTTCTGGGGTATACTGTTCCGAGTTTTGATTTTAGCTGCCACATTACGGAGATGGATTTTTGTGTCAAAGACCTGCCTAGGATCACACCTAGGTATTTTGGGGTGTTAAAATATTGGAGGGTCTGATCTTTAAATGTGGTGTTAAGTTTGTAGTTTGTTCGTTTATTCTGTAGGTGGAAAGTTGACTCAACTGTATTTTGAGGATTTGATCGGAGAGAATTTGAAGTAATCATCCAACATCTTCAGGTCCGACGTTAGTGTTGCTACAGGTTCCCTAAGGCTCTGTCCCTAAGCGCTCAGGGCAATGTCATCAGCATCAATAACTTTCCAGGACTTTGTTTCTGGACGACTGTACGCATAAAAATAAAAAAGGAGTGGGGCAAAACAGAATCTTGTGGGAGACCATCATTTATTTTGTGAATGCTTTTTGAGTTCTCTGAGAAGACCTGGAAGTGTCTATTGTTCAGCATGTTGCCAATTAGAGCGGTTGGTTTCTGAAAAGGAAAGACTCATGGATCGGAGCAGTAGTTTGTCAAGCCAGATAGTTTTATCTAAGAAGAAAATGGTTCAAATGGCTCTGAGCACTACGGGACTCAACTGCTGTGGTCATCAGTCCCCTAGAACTTAGAACTACTTAAACCTAACTAACCTAAGGACATCACACACATCCATGCCCGAGGCAGGATTCGAACCTGCGACCGTAGCAGTCGCACGGTTCCGGACTGCGCGCCTAGAACCGCGAGACCACCGCGGCCGGCTATCTAAGAAGACTCTCAATGTTTACCTTCTGCTTCTTAAAGTTGTTTCCCATATTAACAACACATTGTTAGCAAATATCTATTCCTCACACTCGCTTCCTTATCTAAACCCAGTTTGCTCTATCGGAACGTGTTTGTTGATGGGTGAGCAGATAGTTTTATGAATGTGCCTCTGCCGGAGCTCCAGTGTGACTAGGAGGAGAGCAATGGGGTGTTGGTTTCCAACTCTGGGTGGATGTTTCTTAGGCTTTAGCTGAGAAATTATCTTAATTTCCTTGAATAGAGTTGCCAAATTACCTGATTCTTAGATATTTGAAAAGGAAATCTTCAGACATTTGACAATAGCAGGACCACAGTACAACAGAAACCCCCATCTTCTTATGTTTCATATTGTTTATAGCATCTGTGGTCTCTTCCAGGTGAAATGGTGCGGGAAACTCAAATTTGTGTGAAAGCGATCATATCTTTACTTTTGGGAGATGTCTAACTTTGATATGTTATCTCTTGGAGATCATGTAACTGTCCGTATCATCTAAATTTATGTTGCATTTTTGCGGTTGGTGATGTCTGCTGTATCCAGCTACCTGATTAAGGACCAGGCATTTCTGCTGGAGTTAGTGTGATCCAACTGTTCTTTGCATCTGTTTTGTCTGCTCTCATTTAGTGAACGTAGAAGGTCGGAGGCAGTAGCAGGATCACCACTGTCTTCGAATTCCTTGAGAAGACTTTGTCTTCATTCGAGCGAGGAAAGTATTCTTTGCGATAACGTCTTAGTATACATCGTTTTGCTGCACTTTTCGATGAACAAATGAATCTTTTGAAGCTGTTAATCCATCTTATGTTGAGATGTGTTTGCTTGGAAAATTCGGATCAGCTGTCTTTTTTAATGTTTTATCTTGGTTTTGGGTAGGAGTGGTTAATGAATATGAAAAATCCTGTGTTATTGTACGACTGAATCTGGGAACGATTGGAGACAGCACGATGAAGCATAGAACAGTTTCCCTAGCTTCTGCATCGTATGTAAGTTTGAGTTTTTCTGTTTCGATCCAGCTGACAAGTTTTGTCTATTTTTATTACGTTATTGATATCGCTATAGAATATGGTGGTTGTTGAAGTGTCCAGCGATGATAATGGGTGTTGTGGTGAGGGAAAGGTGGAGAAGGCCTGTTGTATCCTGGTGGTTTGGCAGGCTGACTGTCGTCAAGTTCCCCACCCTAACTGCAGCAGTGAAAACGTTGTCATCTGAAGATGGCAAGACTTCATAAATACTAATGTTTCTTCTAACGTGAGTTGCCATGCCATATTTAGGTTAATTTTTAGGAATTACAAGTGTAAAGCTTGGAATCTTTCCTATGCTGCTAAGTTGTACATCGTCTTCTTCGTGACTTATGCCTGCTATGTTCATTGATAAACTGATATTGAAGGTTCAGTGTTACGAACATGAGAGTCCTGAGAAGGACCTCTTCGGGTGCCTTTCCTTAAGACAGTTCGGCCTCATCTTGATAGTTGTTGCTCGCTTAGCACCGCGTGGGGAGCACGTTCAAGGTAGTAGAGAGGTACTATCTGCGGACACGAGTAACAGTGCTCCCCCTACAATAACTACACTCCTGGAAATTGAAATAAGAACACCGTGAATTCATTGTCCCAGGAAGGGGAAACTTTATTGACACATTCCTGGGGTCAGATACATCACATGATCACACTGACAGAACCACAGGCACATAGACACAGGCAACAGAGCATGCACAATGTCGGCACTAGTACAGTGTATATCCACCTTTCGCAGCAATGCAGGCTGCTATTCTCCCATGGAGACGATCGTAGAGATGCTGGATGTAGTCCTGTGGAACGGCTTGCCATGCCATTTCCACCTGGCGCCTCAGTTGGACCAGCGTTCGTGCTGGACGTGCAGACCGCGTGAGACGACGCTTCATCCAGTCCCAAACATGCTCAATGGGGGACAGATCCGGAGATCTTGCTGGCCAGGGTAGTTGACTTACACCTTCTAGAGCACGTTGGGTGGCACGGGATACATGCGGACGTGCATTGTCCTGTTGGAACAGCAAGTTCCCTTGCCGGTCTAGGAATGGTAGAACGATGGGTTCGATGACGGTTTGGATGTACCGTGCACTATTCAGTGTCCCCTCGACGATCACCAGTGGTGTACGGCCAGTGTAGGAGATCGCTCCCCACACCATGATGCCGGGTGTTGGCCCTGTGTGCCTCGGTCGTATGCAGTCCTGATTGTGGCGCTCACCTGCACGGCGCCAAACACGCATACGACCATCATTGGCACCAAGGCAGAAGCGACTCTCATCGCTGAAGACGACACGTCTCCATTCGTCCCTCCATTCACGCCTGTCGCGACACCACTGGAGGCGGGCTGCACGATGTTGGGGCGTGAGCGGAAGACGGCCTAACGGTGTGCGGGACCGTAGCCCAGCTTCGTGGAGACGGTTGCGAATGGTCCTCGCCGATACCCCAGGAGCAACAGTGTCCCTAATTTGCTGGGAAGTGGCGGTGCGGTCCCCTACGGCACTGCGTAGGATCCTACGGTCTTGGCGTGCATCCGTGCGTCGCTGCGGTCCGGTCCCAGGTCGACGGGCACGTGCACCTTCCCCCGACCACTGGCGACAACATCGATGTACTGTGAAGACCTCACGCCCCACGTGTTGAGCAATTCGGCGGTACGTCCACCCGGCCTCCCGCATGCCCACTATACGCCCTCGCTCAAAGTCCGTCAACTGCACATACGGTTCACGTCCACGCTGTCGCGGCATGCTACCAGTGTTAAAGACTGCGATGGAGCTCCGTATGCCACGGCAAACTGGCTGACACTGACGGCGGCGGTGCACAAATGCTGCGCAGCTAGCGCCATTCGACGGCCACCACCGCGGTTCCTGGTGTGTCCGCTGTGCCGTGCGTGTGATCATTGCTTGTACAGCCCTCTCGCAGTGTCCGGAGCAAGTATGGTGGGTCTGACACACCGGTGTCAATGTGTTCTTTTTTCCATTTCCAGGAGTGTATAATAATACTCCACAGCAACGTAGTAGTCATTACATAGTTGCAAGTCTGTTGTGCTGTCAATCTGTCAATGATATTTCGAAAATAATCTAGTTCCGTGACTGAAACGCAATCCAACCCTTTTGTTTTTACTCCTGATAAAATTCATTTTACCTTTCTGGGGATAGTGATCACTGCTCTAGAGGCGAGTTTGGGACTTCTTTCCGAGCAATGACGTTACGATCATTATATAGTCTCTAGATCATGTCTTATTGAATGCACCTCATAGTTGAGGAATTCCATTGATGTACAACAACTGCTGTTCTTTTACATTTATTATTTAAAAATCTGTCTATGTTGAACGCCACAAGTCACTTTTGCCAAGTTTTGTATACCATAAAGTGGTCATATTGCAAGGATGTGGTTTGTATGTTGCTCTGCAGTTTCATACAACGTAAGATGATCCCATATAGAACGAAAAAGTTGCTTAATAATAAATAAAAAGAAATAAGTGCAGCTGTTGTACATACAAGTTAAGTCCTCAAATCCACAACCGCTTATGCAAAGTGTCATTTTATTTTTGCTTAGTTTTGGTGACACCTTTCAAACACTGCATGAGGACTTGGGTATTCTTCCTATGGGTGTAGTCCTTAAAAGAGGCCAAATACGTGAAAGTGAAAACATTACAATACCTAGACAAAAGACGCTAGACAAGATACCCTAAACTGCTTAAATAAGAACTTAAAGATATGAAATAATTGTAATTTTCATTAAAACACCTTTTTCCAACACTGAATAATTCAGCTGGTTGGATGAGAAAATGCATGAACAGTACAGGGTGCAGCCAACTGCAGGTGGTGTCTCATGTCGGCACCAATGACGTATGTTGCTTTGAATCGGAGGAGATTCTGTCTGGTTTAGGGTGGCTAGCGGAAATGGTAAAGACTGCCAGTCTTGCTTGCATGATTAAGGCATTCACCATCTGCAGCATAGTCGATAGAACCGACTGTGGTCCTTTGGTGCAGAGCCGAGTGGAGGGTCTGAATCAGATGCTCAGGCGGTTCTGTGACCGTGTAGGCTGCAGATTCCTTGACTTGCGCCATCGAGTGGTGGGTTTCCTCTTAATAGGTCAGGAGTCCACTACACACAGGAAGCGGCTAGATGGGTAGCGGGGGATGTGTGGAAGGAACTGGCCGGTTTTTTAGGCTAGAAATTGGAGTAAATAGTTCCTGCGAAATAATATGGGTAGAGGTCATACTTGAGAATCGGACTAAACTATTAATTGGATCGTTCTACCGGCCTCCGACTCTGAAGATATAGTTGCTGAACAGTTCAAAGAAAACATGAGTCTCATTTCAAATAGGTACCGCACTCACACAATTATAGCCAGTGGTGACTTTAATCTACCCTCGATGTGATGGAAAAATTATACGTTTAAAGCCGGTGACAGACATTTTACGTCATCCTAAATTGTACTGAATGCTTCCTCAGAAAATTATTTTGAACAATTAGTTCATGAGCCCACCCGAATCGTAAATGGTTGCGAAAGCATACCTGATCTCTTAGCAACAAATACTCCTGGACAAATAGTGAGTATCGTGACGAATACAGGGATTAGCGACCACAAGGCAGTTGCTACTAGGTTGAATACCGTAACTCCTACAACTATTAAAAAGAAACGCAATGTATATCTACTTAAAAAAGATGATAAAAATGCTCTTAACACCGTTTTAAGAGGCAGTCTGCACTCCCGATATGATCATGCAAGCGCAGAGAAGTTGTGGAATGAATTCAAAGAGATAGTATCGACAGCAATTGAGAGATATACACCACATAAATTAAGAAGTGATGGTACTAACCCACAATGGTACACAAAACAGGTCCAATCGCTGTTGCTGAAGCAGCGATAAAAGCATGCCAAATTTAAAAGAACGTAAAATCCCCAATACTGGCAAAGTTTTGCAGAAGTTCTTATTATAGCCAGTACTTTAATGCAAGATGCTTTCTATAATTTCCACAACGAAACTCTGTCTCGAAATCTGGCACAAAACACAAAGAGATTCTGGTCATACATAAAGCGCACCAGTGGCAAGACACAATCAATACCTTCACTGCGCGGTAACAATGGTGAAGTCGCTGATGACAGTGCCACTAAAGCGGAGTTATTAAACACGGTTTTCCGAAACTCCTTCACCAAAAAAGACGAAGTAAATATTCCTGAATTCCAATCAAGAACAACTGCGAAGCTGAGAAACATGGAAATAACGAAATAAATCTTGGGTGAACAGCCTGGTATGAATGTACAAATTACACAATATTTCGGCAATCGACCTTGTTACCATGACCAGGTGTGCTGATGTACTGCCATCCGTTTTCTTCGTCATGAAATACGCGTGGGGAAATTGTAGGATCACAACATAGAAATAGATATCCTTGGTGTCGCAAAACAACTTAAATCACTTATCAAAAGCAAGGCTCCCGGTCCAGATTCTATTCCAGTTAGGTTCCTCTCAGAGTATGCAGATACAACAGCTCCATATTTAGCAGTTATACACAACCACTATCTCACAAAAAGATCCGTACCTAAAGACTGGAAAATTGCTCAAATCACACCAATACCCAAAAAGGGAAATAGGAGTGATCCGTTGAATTACAGAGCCATATCACTAACGTCGATTTGCAGTAGGGCTTTGGAACATATACTTTATTCGAACATTATGAAGTACCTCGAAGAAAAGGATTTATTGACATATAGTCAGCACGGATTCAGAAAATATCGTTCTTGCGAAACGCAACTAGCTCTTTATGCTCATGAAGTAATGAGTGCTATCGACAGGGGATGTCAAATTGATTCCATATTTTTAGATTTCCAGGAGGCTTTCGACACCGTTCCTCAAAAGATTCTTCTAACCAAACTGTGTGCCTATGGAATATCGCCTCAGTTGTGCGACTGGATTCGCGATTTCCTGTCAGAAAGGTCACAGTTCGTAGCAGTAGACGGAAAGCCATCGGGTAAAACAGAAGTAATATCCGGCGTTCCCCAAGGAAGTGTTATAGGCTCCCTGTTGTTCCTGATCAATATTAACGGCATAGGTGAAGATCTCAGTAGCCGTCTTAGATTGTTTGCAGATGATGCTATCATTTACCGTCTTGTAAAGTCATCAGATGACCAAAATGAATTGCGATATGATTTCGATAAGATATCTGTGTGGTGCGAAAAGTGTCAGTTGACCAAAAATGTGAAGTACTAAAAGAAATTTTCGATTATACGATAAGTCACACAAATCTGAAGGCTGTAAATTCTACTAAATACTTAGGGATTACAATTCAAACACCTTCAATTGGAACGATCACATAGATAATTTGGTGGGTAGAGCAAACGAAAGACTGCGATTGACTGGCAGAACACTTAGAAGGTGCAACAGGTCTAGTAAAGAGACTGCTTACGCCACGCTTGTTCGCCCTATTCTGGAGTATTTCTGTGCGGTGTGGGATCCACATCAGATATGACTGACGGATGACAAAGAAGGGCAGCTCGTTTTGTATTATCGCGAAGTTGGGGAGATAGTGCCACAGACATGATACGTGAATTGGAATGGCAATCATTAAAACAAACGCGTTTTTCGCTGCGACGGGATATTCTCATGAACTTTCAATCAGCAGTTTTCCCCTCTGATTGCGAAAACATTCTGTTGGTATCCACCTACATAGGAAGAATTGATCATCACGATAAAATAAGAGAAATCAGGGTTCGCACAGAAAAATTTAAGTGCTCGTATTTCCCGGGCGCCGTTTGACAGCGGAACAGTAGTCAATTCGATGGTGGTTCATTGAACCCTCTTCTAGGCACTTTATTTTGAATAGCAGAGTAATCACGTAGATGTAGATATAGATGTAGTTGTTTTATTAGATTATTTTGGAGTTAAAAGGAAGCAAAACACAACGGATGAAGTATAAAGACGCTTGTAAATATTACTTGATATATTTGGGTGTATATATTTTCTCTAGTAAATAAATGTTTATGTTGTGACATGTTTGGACAAAACTTTCCTATTGCATCATATATCAGCAATGTGTAAAATTTACCACACAACCTATGTCAAAACAATCCAATACGAATTTTGTTCAGGACATAAATAAACTTCACTATCATTGCTAGTTCCATAATTCTGGGACTTTATTCCGACTTCTTGTGTCAGTTATGGTATCTCATAACCAAACGTTCGCCGTTTAATTCTGGGTTGCGTGAAGCGACGTTTTGTTGACGTTCGTTCTCCTTTGGGCACACCTGTGATTGATAATAATGTTCCCACCCGTTCCGTTGCCTTGACGTCGGTTATGAGGTTACCTTAAACAGATGCTTGTAGCTGCGTGGGGACGAAGATTGTACTCGCGTCAGAAATAAGGGTTCGTTGTGAAGGACATTTGAAATCATATTCTATTAACGAACTGCTGACAAATAGTCTGAAGTACACTCTAAGAAAGGCAGTTCAAGGAACCTAAGGCAAATTAATGAACCACATGAAAAAAGAAATGCCTACTGATAAGACAAATTCGTCATATAGGAAAGTCAACATTAAAAGTGCAGTGGTATTTCTACTGTAAACGCAGAGAAGAGGGCGGATAGGTGGGAAGAATATACTGAAGGCTTCTGCGAAGTGGAAGACTTACCTGATGATGGCTTCAAGGAGAAATGGGAGTCGATATGGAACAGATTGGGAATCCAGTACTAGAATCGGAGTTTAACAGAGGTTTGCAAGACGTGCGGTTAAATAAGACACAAGGGAAGGATGACATGCCCTCAGAATTTTTAAAATACTGGAGACAGTGGCAGCCAAGCAACGGAATCTGTGAGTGTAGAAACATGCCATCAGACTTTCTTAAATATGTCATCCACACCCTCCCGAAGATAGCAAGGTCAGATAGGTGAATAATATACGGAATAAAGGAATAGAAAATTGAGAGTCGTTAGATATCTTGTGTTTCGGAAGGGTAAAGAAGAGACGCAGTTAGAACAATGCATTTGGAATAGAAGAGGCGGCGTCATAGGGTTCGTTGACCTAGGAACAGACAATATAAAATGGCTCAAGACATTTGAATTTCTAAGAAAAAAAGGAGTAAGCTATTGGGAAAGACGGGGAAAATACACTATAACAGTTGAGTCTGTTCGATCTGTATATTTAAATAGCAATGACGGATATTAAAGAAGAGTCGTAGATTGAGATTAAAATTCGGGTTGAATGGATGTCAATGACAAAATTCACCTCAGTGAAGGTGAGTAATTGCAGGAATGGAGTGTACAGTCTAATGAGTGCAGAAAATGGATTGAAAGTAAGCCGAAGAAAGACGAAAATAATGAGGAGTAGCACAAATGTTATGAGCCATACTCTCAATATCAAGTTCGGTAACAACAAAGTCGACGAAGTTAAGGAATTCTGCTGCGTTGGTTGGAGGAGGTTAGACATAGAAAGCTGATTGGCACAGGCAGACAGGGCATTCCATGCAAGAAACAGGGGCCGCAGAAAGAGTACAGTATCTGACAGTTTCATCATTGGTAGAAACAACAGATTTGCCTTGCTATGTCAGTTAACTAAGGAAGAGACTCAATAGATGTAAGTGCAATATTCAACAAAATTCACCAGGAAACTAAGAGTTTCAGAAAGAGTGGAAAGTAGGATGATAGTTCTATTGTTAGTTAGTAACTGTGGAAGAGATGTGGGCCAGATTGTGCAGGAAAAATTAGATGACGGATGCCAGGTCACAAGTTTGTTTAAGCCCTGTGCAAGTCTTAGTTAAGTGATGACAATGGATGCAGGATCACTGTGCAAGGGTTTCACAAAGCAGGAGTGTGTTGTGATAGTGGGTGGAGCAGGAAACAGTGTTAACAGAGATCAGTACTACAATATTGAGTGTGATATGGCCAAAATAGGATCTGCAATGAGCCATAAAAATGTTGAGTTGGTTTCTGCTTTCATGCAGTATGATCGGTCCCAACTGAACAACTCTGTCAGGAGGGTCGGTATGGAGTTAGACCAGCTGCTTCTGGTGCCTACTTTGTCAGGGATGAGTTGGGTTCCTATTGACGCCATTGAAAGGTGTGACTTCACCAGGAATGGCCCACATCTCAATAGGAAGGGAAAGGTAAATTGGCCAGGATGGTGCCAAAATCTTTAAGGGAGGGGGGCACTGAAACTCATGGGAGTACCTCTTTTTTAGGCTAAGATCAGTGTCCAGTGATTAAACATCTAATGAAGTTAAGCTTAGCTCAGACAGGCAGGTACTAGAGATGTTAAAATATCGCAAGGTTCTCATAAAAGTAAAATAAAAAATAAAGCTAGTATATTGCATCGGAATATCAGGGTATTAAAAAACAAAAAAGATGAGCTTCTTGTTTGTTTCATAGGCTTGGAAACTGAGGGTGGAATACATGTACTATGCCTGTACTACACCTGTCTGAATATCATATAGTCACAGATACTGAAGATATAAATGTAGGTGGATATAAGCTATCAGCACATGTAAGTAAAGACACTACCGAGAGAGGAGGAGTTGGCGTACGTGTATGTTAAAATTTATCATAGTGTGAAAAATTTAGAAATTCAAAAGTTTCGTGTAGAGCGACATATAGAAGCATTGAGCTTAAACTAAACTAACTATGTTCTGATCGCACATGACGGTCTCAGGAGCAATATGTTGCTTATTTTTCTAATCAGCATCACTGAAATCCCACAAACACCTATGCAAAGCACAGATATCCAAAAAGTGAACGTTATTCTCCGTTCCCCACTTCAGTTTCAGTTTGTCTACGCTCTACGAATACACATAACCTCAAACCTCATGCAACTAGTGTCACTAAAGTTGGAACGCGCCGAAACTGTTTAGGTTCACCGACGACTTGACTAAGAAAATAGTGATATATAGTTGTAAGAAACCGCCTAAAAAAACCTTGGCTTACTAAAGGGTAAAAATATTTTGTAAACAGAAGAGGGAAATGTATGTTATAGGTAGGAAGAGTAAAGATTCACAAACAGTCAAAAGTTATAAAAACTGTTGCACTGTACTAAGAAAAGTTATTAAAAAGTCCAGAAGTATGTGCATTATGTCAGAGATTAGAACTACTGATAATAAAATGAAAACAATGGAATATTGTTAAAAGTGAAACAGGGCAACTGAGAGCACGGGAAGCCTATATTTTTATCAATGAAACGTTTGTTAATAAAAGGTCACAAATAGAAAATATTTTCAAAAAATATTTTTATGTGTTGCTGAAAACATAGAATCTAGCTGTTCATTAGAAAATGCAAAGTTGTATAAGGAAGAGGCAATACTTATGCAATTTTATAAAACTGAAATCAACCCATCTGTACTATTGAAATTGGGAACAGAATAAACTCACTCATAAGTGAAAGCTCACATGGAGTTGATGGCATTTCCAAGATAGTACTAAAAGTTTGTTGCCAAGAGATATGTGGGATGCTCAGCCACATATGAAGTAGCTCAGTGAAACTGGACATTTTTCTGGATAGACTGAAATATGCTATTGATAAAGCATTGCATAAAAAGGAGGATAGGTCTGATGCTAAGAACCACTATCCAATCTCACTTTTGAGAACTCCAAAATTCTTGAAAACTTAATGTATTCAAGAGTAGCTGCATATATTTGTAAAAATGAAGTACTAACAAAATGTCAACTTGGTTTTCAAAAAGGCTTTTCAACAGGAAGTGCTGTATATGCTTACACTGATCAAATATTAAATGATCTGAATAACCAAACATCCCCACTGGGATTTTTGTGATCTGTCAAATGCTTTTGACTGTGTACATCACAAGTATTGTGGTACGAGTGGGCAGTGCACAAATTGCTTAATTCATATTTAACTGGATGAATGCAGAGGGTTGAAATCAACAGTACAGATAGTAGGCAAAAGTCAGCCGAGTGCTCTAACTGGGAAGACATGAAGAACAGAGTCCAACAGGGTCCAGTCATGGTTTCCTTATTACTCTGAATACATATTAATGACTTGCCACTCTGTATTCACGAAGACACAAAGCTAGTTTATTTTGTTGATGATGCAAGTATAGTAATCACGTCCATAAAATAAATTAGCTGAGGAAATGGTAAATAATGTATTTCAGAAAATTATTAAGTGGTCCTATGCAAATGTACTCTCACTAAATTTTGAGAAAACAGAGTATATGCAGTTCTGTATAGCAAATGGCATAACGCCATTGACAAATATAGACTTTTAATAGAGGTCTGTTGCTAAGGCAGAATATTTGAAATTTCTGGATATGTGCACTGATGAGAAATTGAATTAGAAGAAATACATTTATGATCTGCTGAAACGTTTAAGTGCAGCTAATTATGCTCTTAGAGTTACTGCAAAGCTTGGTGATAACACTAGCCTACTATGCATATTGTCATTCAATACTTGCATTAGGCGTCGTATTTTGTAATAATTCATCATTAAGAGAAGTAGTATTCATTGCACAAAAGTATGTATTAGAATCAATGTATAATTAGAATAATAGCTGGAACTCACCCAAGGTCACCTTGCTGACATTTATTTAAGGAACTCAAGGTATTCTCAGTACCTCCACAATACATATATTCAGTCATGAAATTTGTTATTAATAACCCATGTTGATTCAAAAATAATAGCAAAATATATAGCTATAAAACGAGAACAACGGATGATATTCACTATTGTGGGTTAAATCTGACTTTGGCACAGAAAGGGTGAATTATGCTGCCACAAAAGTCTTTGGTCAATTTTCAAGTGGCATTAAGAGTCTGATAGGTAACTAACCAGCATTTAAAAACAAATTAAATAATTTCTCATGACCTTGTCAATAGATGAGTTTTTAGATATGAAGAAGTAATTGTAAATAATAATAATATATCATGTAAAGAAACCTTATTTTAATCTGACACATTCCATACCATTACGAAATGTCATGTTCATGATGTATTGAACAAGTATTAATGTAATATATGTTCCAAGTGAAACGAAGTCAACTAATAGACCTTAATTTCAGGAGGAAATTTCTGAAAGTACGCTGTATGGAAGTAAATCGCGGCCTGTGTAGACTTCTATTGTTGGTCCACTTCACTCTCGTCACATTCGAGTTTTTGATAATTATTCTATTGATTGGCGCTCTAAGTTAATTTACTTTAGCCTGGAAGTTATTAGATAAAATGAATTTTTACATTAGTGTCTATAATGGTTTTTCTTTGATAAGTTCCTTCCTAACTGAAATTTCAGTACTTAAAGGTTGAGTTGTGTGTTTAATTCGCATTCTGTGTCAAGATTAAGAAGCCACTTTCTCTAGACCAACATTAGTTAGTTTTTAGCAGTATTGCTTTAGTTGCTGCAGAGTCTTGCCGTGTTGTTATTTCTGCCAGTACTTCATTTTGCAGGTGACATTCGTAATACGTGATTGTCCCGTTTCCTTTTTTGTTTTACCAGGGCCATATGTCAGTGTAGAAATTTCATGTGTTTCAGGTTATATTTTTTTACGCAGCTATTTTTTTTTCATTTTTGAACGGCTCGCACTGACCAAGTCTACTGACCGTGAAATTATTGGTTTGCTTATTTATTTGCTTACGAATAAGATCGGTTTTCGCTCACACAGGATTCTTTTCAATTTGATGTACGTGATGTGGCTTTGAGCTCAGCAGCACATTTAGGTTGTCAGTTCACATTTCCAGGTTTGTATTTACGATATAGCACATGTGTTAAGACATCAAGGAATAAGTAACATGGTACTAGAGAGAGCTGTATTGCAGGGAAATACTGAGACTGGAATACAAGTAACAAAAATAACTGAGGGCATAGAGTGTAACTAATAACTGACCACGATATTATTGCACTTGGCCTCCTGTGCCCATTATGCGAAACGGCAGGTACAGTAAACAAGTATAGTAGTGACGAATGAAAACGCATCACACTGTCAATGATTTCAAGACCGTTGTGCATACACGTTGATTCAGATGCCCCTACCTATGGTTTTCATGCAACCTGCAGTGCCTTCAAAAATCACTGGAGAGATTTTCATATTCTCTCACTCGTTACCCGCAGTTACTTCCACAGAAAAAATAAACAAGACAGTTTTGTCGGAAACTTAAAAGTAGTTAAATTTTGTACTGGGATATGAAAATTTGCACTTCGAAGGTGTTCAGGGTTCCGCAAAACCCATAGGTACTGGCAGCTAAATCACACTGTGTTCTGTCTAATGGTTAGGCGTGCTCTAGTGAACTATCGTGATAAATACTCATGATAAGCCGACCGAAGCGCCTTGACTCCCAGGTGCAATTATTTTGTGGTCGACTAATAATACTCTGCGATTTCGAGGTTTATATAAGAGATGAAGTCGTGGCGGGTCACAACCAACCGTTTAATACTGACTGAGCCGTGCGTCGGCATTTATTGACAAGTGGCGAGTGCACCAGAGACTTCGTGGTTCCTTCACTGGCTGAATGAACGACAAGGACCACGTGAAGAGGCGAGAGGTAAACTTAATGCCGAACGCGCATGCGCGAGTATGGTGGGGTTCGTACGCTTGATAGTCTTTGCTGGTTCTCAGACCTGGAGCAGGGATTGCTGATTCGGATGGATTACAGCTCTCACATGAGATGGCTTGATGATTGGGATTTTATAAGCTACCTCCTTTGCTGACTACAATTCCTGAGGATTCTTCCAATGAATCTCTGTCTGGTATCAGCTTTCCCTGAGATTATTTTTGTTACCCTTATTCAAAAGAACAAAAACATTTATTAATTTTTAATCAGATTTCTCTGATTTGACTTATACTTGCGTAACGTACTATATGACAGTAATAAAAAGGTTCGTTTGATAAATTTGTTGTTGTAAAGTCGGAAAATAACAAAAAAAATGGTTCAAATGGCTCTGAGTACTATGGGACTTAACATCTGTGGTCATCAGTCCCCTAGAACTTAGAACTACTTAAACCTAACTAACCTAAGGACATCACACACATCCATGCCCGAGGCAGGATTCGAACCTGCGACCGTAGCAGTCACGCGGTCCCGGACTGAGCGCCTAGAACCGCTAGACCACCGCGGCCGGCGGAAAATAACAGGATGGAACAGATGGAAATTGCTCCTCAACATATTATCTTTATAAGACGCATCCTGATGTATCGACTGATTTGTAATGCTCATTATTGTGTGTGAAGTGCATTTGGTCGATTGTGTAATTTATTTCCTCTCACTCAAGACAGTGGTTAATACTTTCGTATCAAACAGATTTCTACAGTAACTCGTTTATCATATTGTTGTCATCACACCTGCTGCAGCTGTCTCCAGAAGTGTGTGCTAAGTGTTTGCTCTCACCAAGCTTTCCTCGTTATGAAAAACTGTAAAAAGTTTTTACCTCTCATTACAGAAATTGTCTGTATACGTAATTTTTGAGTGGAACCTGTTTCATTACGACACGGTGGTACTTGTATGGATAACATAAAACATGATTACAAGACATAAGATTAACACTTCCAAGAAAAATCTGACAAGATTGGAAAACAAATAGCATTTAGATTTAGAATCATTTTCTTACACCAACATGTTTAGTCCAAAAGTATGTAGTTACATAATAATGCACGTTGTTAACTGAGAGTAGA
Organism: Schistocerca nitens; assembly: GCF_023898315.1. NCBI lineage: Eukaryota > Metazoa > Arthropoda > Insecta > Orthoptera > Acrididae > Schistocerca > Schistocerca nitens. The sequence continues at coordinate 518,412,960 of NC_064615.1, read as the reverse complement.
AGAAGAGCCTTTGCGCTATATAATATTGCCCAGAGTTGATTTCAGGAAAACTGAAGTAAGTGCAATTCTTCCTTTTTTCATAAGAAACCGATATGTAATACGTAATATATGTGGAAATTGGAGAAGTGCCAGTCATGTGTGTTTATGATAGATATTTCTAAAGGGAAGAAGTGGAGACTTTAATGACCTACACTCGCAGAGACAATCAGATATGTAGCAATAACCCATTGGTGAAGAGGTGAGGAAAGGCACTAGTCATGATCCACTTAATGCATCATTGAATAATCTTAGTTTTATGTGGGAGTGATAATGAACAGAAAGTTGATGCCAGCTGCGCTTGTATTCTGTAAGGGAAAATAGAACATTTAAAATCGAACCTTCTCTCTTATAAGATCTAATATTTATGCTGCAATCTAATTTGTGTGACGTCAGTTGAGTGAGTGTTAGAGTGTGTTAACGAATGTGTAACAGTACATTATGTTAGCGTGACGTAATTGTAGGCCTGTGGTGTTTCCCTGATGCTTCTGTGTACCGATTTGAATCTGGCAGTTGCTGCCTGTTTGGTAGCGCACAAATATGTGTTGTGTTATGGTAGCGGATAGGCAGTCATCAAGAAGCATTAATATTCAACACTTCTACATCTACACGCTACTCTGAAAATCATGGCGGGTGCATCGAATTCTTCACAATAATTCTCTGCTATTCTACTCTCGAAGAGAGCGCGCAAAAAACGAACACTTATATCTTTCCTTGCGAACTGTGATTCCTCTTATTTTATTATGATGATCGTTTCTCCCCATGTAGGTTGGCGTCAACAAAATATTTTCGCATTCGGAAGAGAAAGTTGGTCATTGATATTTCGTGAGAATATCCTCCAGCAACGAGAAAGTCTTTGTTTTAATGACATCCACCCCAAATCCTGTATCATGTCCGTGACAATCCCTCACCTATTTCTCGATAATATAAAACGTGAGCCCTTCTTTAAACTTTCTCGATGTACTCCGTTAATCTTATCTGGTAAGGATCGCACACCGTGCAGAAATACTCCAAAAGAGGACGGAGAAGCATAGTGTAGGCAGTCACTTCAGTAGATCTGTTGCACCGTCTAAGTGTTTTGCCAATAAAACCCATTTTTCGTTTCGCCTTCCCCACAACATTTTCTGTGTGTTCTTTCCAATTTGAGTTGTTCGTAATTGTAATTTCTAGGTATTTAGTTGAATTTACGTCCTTTAGGTTTGATTGGTTTATAGTGCAACCGAAGTTTAACGGATTCATTTTAGCATTCATGACTGTGACTTACACTTTTCATTGTGTAGCGTCAACTGCCAGTTTTCGCACGATACAGATATCTTTTCTAAATCGTTTTTCGTTTTACAATTTGTTTTGATCTTCTGCTGACTTTTCTAAACAATAAACGACAGTATCATCTGCAAATAACTTAAGACGGCTGCTCATATCGTCTCCTAAATCCTTTATATAGATAAAGAACAACAGAGGGCATGTAACACTACCTTGGGGAACGCCAGAAATTGCTACTGTTTTTCTCGATTACTTTCCATCAAACACTACGAACTGTGATCTCTCTGAGGCAAAACCACGAATCCAGTCACTTAAATGAGGCGATAATCCATAAGTACGCAACTTGATTACAAGCCACTTGTGAGGTACGATATCAAAAGCCTTCTGGAAACCTAGAATCAATTTGAAATCCGTTGTCGATAGGACTCGACATTTCGTATGATTAATGAGATAGTTGCATTTCACAAGAACTATGTTTTCTAAATCCGTGTTGACTATGTATCAATAGACCTTTCTCCTCTAGGTAATTCATAATGTTCGAACACAATATATGTTCAAAAATCCTTCTGCATATCTACGTTAATGGATATATGTGTCCTGTGCAACTTTATAGGCTTTGGGTATGGATCTTTGGTTGAGCGATCGGTTTTAAATGATTGTTATGGCTGGAGCTATTGCATCAGCACACTCTAAAAGGAACATAATTGGTATACATTGTGGACAGGAACATTTGATTTTATTAAGTGATTTAAATTGCTTCACAACTCCTACGATATCTACTTCCAAGTTACTCATGTTGACAGTTGGTCTTGATTCCAATTCTGGAATGGTTACTTCGTCTTCTTTGGTGAAGGACTTTCGGAAGGCGGTGCTCTGCTTCAGTAGCGCAGTCATCGATGTTATTTCCATTCCTATCCGGCAGAGAAGGTCTTGGTTGTGTCTTTCCCCTAGCATACTTTACATATTACCAGAATATCTTTGGATTTTATGCCAGGTATTGAGACAATGTTTCGTTTTGGAAACTATATAAGCGTCTCTCATTGAAATCTGATCTAAATTAGAGCTTTTGTAAACATCACAAATCTTGGGGTTTTTGCTTTCATTTGAATTTGCATGCTTTTTTCGTTGTTTCTGTAACAGTGTTCTGACGTGTTTTGTGTACCATGGATGATCAGCTCGGTCGTTTGTTAATTTATTTGCTATAATTTTTCAATTTCTGTCAATACTCTTTCTTTGAATTCAAGCCACATCTGGTCTATACTTCCATTATTAATTTGGAATTAGTGGAAGTAGTCTGTCAGGAAGGTGTGAAGCGATTTTTTATCTGCTTGTTTGAATAGGTATGGTTTTGGTTCATTTTTGATGGATTTGAGAGTTACGGTACTCAGTCTCGCTTTGACAGTCCTTTGTTCACTAATCCCTGTATCCCCTTTGATGGCCATTGTTAGCTCAGTATTATATGTTGCTAAGAGGTCAAGTATGTTTTCTCAACCGTTGGCTGTTCTAATGGGCTGATGAACTAATTGCTCGAATAATTTTCTGAGCACAATTTCGGATGATGTTTTATGCGTACCCCCCGCTTCAAACATGTATATTCGCCAACATAGAGAGGGTAAATCGAAGTCATCACCAATTATAATTTCAATGTCTGGAATGACTCATTCGGTATGCACACGGAGTGCACATTGGCTTTCTTCCCCTCTTTGGCAGTCATGTCCCTAAGGGGCCCCACAACGCAATACAGTGCAGTGTTATAACGGAAAATAGGGCAAGAGTGCCGTGTTGAGCAACTTCTTATTACACACACCCAGACAGGCCTAGACTCAACAGGGAACACCAAAATGTCTGTCCCCTCAAAATCATGTAAATCTTAACATAACTATGACTGATCAATTATATTTATTATTATTATTAAACAGGAATAGACTCAAGCATTCATTAACAACTTATTAACTTGAATTCACTATGGAATTTTCTAATACGAATTTTAACGTAACTTACTATATTTGTACCTTCAACGTGATACTTGAGGTTGCTTAGCTGCACACAGACGGCTGATTCGCAGCGGAATCGTTGACGAAGCAAGCCGTTATTTCTTCATCAATGGATTTGAATCTCTCTCTCTCTCGCTCTGTGATGTTTTAATTTCAGTCAACATCAAAAAGCCCATTTTACACATATGTGTTGTTATAATTGGTAATAATATAATAACTGCTACCACGGAGGTAGCTGAGTATTCACTGCTTATTGACAACCAAAATTTATCAAGAGGGACTTCAAAAACTTTTGAATTCAATGTTTTGTCTGCTTTCAAATCAGCCTTCTAAGCTTAAACTTAAATTATTCAGCTGATGTTTCAAATCCACGAATGGATCACGAACCGAGCTAAAATCTTCAACATTTTCCCCAAATGCTGGAAAAAATTACTAGATCCTTTAAGAGGTTCCCAATTGACTCATCGTTTATTATTATAACAGTGCATAAGGAGTACATGAAATGATTACATTTACTGATCAATAGCACAAGCGGTTCTGAGGTACCAGGTATCGCTCATATTAATGCGTGATGTGGCCTCCACGGGAGGCAATACAGGCGCTGACTCTGGCATTCAGTCGATCGTAGAGATGGCGAATACTGCCCTGGCATACGTTATCCCACGCCTGCTCGACCTGTTCACGTAGTTCTATAAGATTTGTTGGTTAACGAATCGTCCCATCATTTCGCACACGCGTTCTGTTGGAGACATACCCGGAGACCGTGCTGGCCAGGAAAGCTGCTGCACGTCTTACAAAGCACGTTGATTTTCACGGGCAGTGTGTGAACGAGTACACATCACCTTCCTGGTGCAATGACGGCGAAATAACGGGTGTAACAACATTGTGCTTGCGACAAGTGCTGGTTGATATCCCCTACAGAAATACCAAAGGTGTACGAAAGCTGTAGCCCATCGCATTCCGGACCACTAGAGCTGGGGTGGAACCCGTGTGTCTTGCACGAATGCACTCGAGGCAGCGCCCACCAGGTCTACGTCGCACGCGTAAACGAGCATCACTTGCGTCCAGGCAGAATCTGTTTTCATAGCTGAAGACCACGACACGCCATTCCATCTTCCAAGTGATCCTCTGACGGCACTAGTCGAGGCACGCACTGTGGCTTGAGTGAAAGACGGGCTAGATTGGAGCATGCCTGTAGTCCCACTCACTGGTAATAACCGCTTCGCAACAGTTCGTATCGACACGTCTGGACTCACAAGATTTCTTACCTGTGTTGTGGCAGCTGTAGGCTCTACCACTACTACCCTTACATTACGACAATCCTGATAAATATCGGTGCTGCGTGGACATCCAGAACCTCGTCCACGGTTGTGAGAATGTTCACGTGACCATTGATACCAGCATCATTGCGCAACTGACGCAGCACATCCAACATGTGTGGCAGTTCTCCTAAAGGACCATTCCGCCTCTCGGAAGAGCAATATTTGACCCCTTTCAAACCCACACAGTTGGCTGTGGGAAGCACGAGCGCGTCTCTGTGTCACGGTTGCTTGCTTACTTCGCACGTTTGCGCCAAGCTGAACCTTCTGGCTGCGAGCATTCCGTACTGAGTAGACACAGATGGCGCTCTGGTAGCTATGCCACTAAGCTACACTACAGGCCATTAAAATTGCTACACCACGAAGATGACGGGCTACAGACGCGAAATTTCACCAACAGGAAGAAGATGCTTTGATATGCAAATGATTAGCTTTTCAGAGCAGTCACACAAGGTTGGCACCGGTGGCGACACCTACAACGGCTGACATGAGGAAAGTTTCCACCCGATTTCTCACACACAAACAGCAGTTGACCGGCGTTTCCTGGTGAAACGTTGTTGTGATTCCCCGTGTAAGGAGGAGAAATACGTACCATCACGTTTCCGACTTTGATAGAGGTCGGATTGTAGCCTATCGCGATTGCGGTTTATCGTATCGCGACATTGCTGCTCGCGTTGGTCGAGATCCAAGGACGTTAGCAGAATATGGAATCGGTGGGTTCAGGAGGGTAATACGGAACGCCGTGCTGGATCCCAACGGCCTCCTATCACTAGCTGTCGAGATGACAGGCATCATATCCGCATGGCTGTAACGGATCGTGCAGCAACGTCTCGATCCCTGAGTCAATAGATGGGGACGTTTGTAAGACAGCAACCATCTGCACGAACAGTTCGACGACGTTTGCAGCAGCATAGACTATCAGCTCGGAGAGCACGGCTGCGGTTACCCTTGACGCTGCATCACACACAGGGGCGCCTGCGATGGTGTACTCAACGACGAACCTGGGTGCACGAATGGCAAAACGTCATTTTTTCGGATGAATCCAAGTTCTGTTTACAGCATCATGATGGTCGCATCCGTGTTTGGCGGCATCGCGGTGAACGCATATTGGAAGCGTGTATTCGTCATCGCTATACTGGTGTATCACCCGGCGTGATGGTATGGGGTGCCATTGGTTACACGTCTAGGTCACCTCTTGTTAGAATTGACGGCACTTCGAACAGTGGACGTCACGTTTCAGATGTGTTACGACCCGTGGCTCTACCTTTCATTCGATCCCTGCGAAACCCTACGTTTCAGCAGGATAATGCACAACTGCATGTTGCAGGTCCTTTACGGGCCTTTCTGGATACAGAAAATGTTCGACTGCTGCCCTGGCCAGCACATTCCCAGATCTCTCACCAACTGAAAAGGTCTGGTCATTGGTGGCCGAGCAACTGGCTCGTCACAATAAGCCAGTCACTACTCTTGATGAACTGTGGTATCGTGTTGAAGCTGCATGGGCAGCTGTACCTGTACATGCCATCCAAGCTCTGTTTGACTCAATGCCCAGGCGTATCAAGGCCGTTATTACGGCCAGAGGTGGTTGTTCTGGGTACTGATTTCTCAGGATCTATGCACCCAAATTGCGTGAAAATGTAATCACATGTCAGTTGTAGTATAATATATTTGTCCAATGAATAGCCGTTTATCATCTGCATTTCTTCTTCGTGTAGCAGTTTTAAAGGCCAGTAGTGTAATTATTGGTGGAGGATGCTGAAACCATTGTCAGTGCATCTACCATCCCGCAGTTGCCATATGCCGTCATTGGATCAAAATCGACGTCGTCTTTGCAAGTGTACTAATTTGTTTTCTGGCAGTGAATTTTTTGAAATTCTGCTAGAGGAGAAGTAAATGTCGTTTATTAAGTTCGTCAGCACCTTATTATGATCAGTAAGCGGCCATTGATTTGGCAAATTTTACGCTATCAATCTTCAGTTATATGTACCCACAAATTTAACTTTGGTGATTAATTCATGACTGTTCGCCAGCAGAAAGAGCCTATTCTACAAATGCCACACGAAGACAGCACCGGTGGCATAACGGCAGCGAGCTTCGCTTCGAGGCAGGTAGATGTCAGCGGCTCTGCGCAGAACTCGGTACGTGTTCTCGAGAACGTAGCCGCGCCGTGCCGGGCCCTCATGCAGAACGGAGCAGCGCTAAGCTGCTTATCGCGGCCGTGGCGGGGCGTTACTTCCGCACGAGGCGCCGCGCGCAGACACACACACGGCCCGACTCTAATCCCCGCCCCGCCAGCCCACGAGCTCGCGGAAAGGCGCCTCTAGGGCTCCATAAAACGGCATTAAAATCTGTCAATTTGCCTTCAGCCCCTCCATTCAGCTGTCTACTTACTAGTCCGTTTAACGTAGCGTGTCGAGCCATCAGGGCCATTCATTCCAGCCGCTTTTCAGAGAGCGTTAGCCAAACAGTCTCTTGCGGACTTTTCAGAAATAAATTTTACTAACTTTTCTTTATTGATCATAAACTAACAGATTAAGCTGCGTATTGTAGAACACTGCAACCGTATGTACTGAACATGTCATATTTGTTGTGGTCTTCAGTTCGAAAAATATTTTGTTGCAGCTCTTTTAGGCGCTACAGTTTGGAACCGCGCGACCGCTACGGTCGCAGGTTCGAATCCTGCCGTGGGCATGGATGTGTATGATGTCCTTAGGTTAGTTAGGTTTAAGTAGGGGAAGTAGGTGACTGATGACTTCAGAAGTTAAGTCCCATAGTGCTCAGAGCCATCTGAACCTTTTTTTTTTTTTTTTTCTTTTTTGCAGCTCTTCACGCTGAGGAGACTAAAGCCATGGATTCCTCCTAGTATCGTGGCGGACCTCCTTTTCCCGGCACCTCGACGTGGCATGGACTCAACAAGTCGCTGGAAGTTTCCTGCAGAAATGTTAAGCCATGCTGCCTCTATAGCGGTCCATAATTGTGGCAAGTGTTGCCGGTGCAGGGTTTTGTGCACGAACAGACCTCTCGATAACGTCTTATAAACGTCGCGCGATTTGGGTGACCAAACCATTCGCTCGAATTGTCCAGAATGTTCTTCAAACAATCGTGTCCGGTGACATGGCGCATTGCCATCCATAAAAATTCCATAGTTGTTTGGGAACATGCAGTTCATGAATGGCTGCAAATGGTCTCCATGTAACCGAACTCAACCATTTCCAGTCAATTATCGATTAGGTTGGATCAGAGAAATCAGTCCATTCCATGTGAACACTGACCACACCATTATGGAGCCACCACCAGCTTGCACAGCGCTTTGTAGACAACTTGGGTATGTGGCTACGTGGGATCTGCTCCACAACCGAACCCTACCACGAGCTCTCGCAACTGAAAGAGGGACTCATCTGACCAGGCCAAGGTTACCCAATCGTCTAGGATCCAACCGATATGATCATGAGCCCAGGAGAGGCCCCGTAAGCGAAAAAAAAAAGGCTCAAATGGCTCTAAGCACTATGGGACTTAACATCTGTGGTCATCAGTCCCCTAGAACTTAGAACTACTAAAACCTAACTAACCTAAGGACATCACACACCTGCGACCGTAGCGGTCACGCGGTTCCAGACTGAAGCGCCTAGAACCGCACGGCCACACCGGCCGGCCTCCTGTAAGCGATGTCGAGCTGTTAACAAGGGCACTTGCGACATTCGTCTGCTACCATAGCCCACTAACGTCAAATTTCTCTGCACTGTCCTAAAGGTTAAGTTCGTCCTACGTCCCACATTGATTTCAGCGGTTATTTCACACACTGACAACGCTACGCAGACGCCGCTGCTCTCGGTTGACAAATGAAGGCTGCGGGACACTGCGTTGTCCATGGTGAGAGGTAATGCCCTAAATGTGTTATTCTAGGCACACTCTTGCCACTGTGGATCTCAGGTTCCAAAATGGCATGTCCCAAGCGTAACTCCTACTACCATTCCGTGTTCAAAACTTGTCAGTTCCCATCGTGCGGCCATTATCAATTCGGACGGAAACCTTTCCGCCTGAATCACCAGAGTACAAAATATGACAGCTCCGCCAACGCACTGCCATTTATTCCCTGTGTATGTGATGCTACCGCCAACTGGATATGTGCGTATCGCTTTCCCATATACCTCAGCTTATTTCTGTGGAAGCCGCTTTTTCCCCGAATAACTAATACAACCTACTACCATTTGAACCTGGTTACTGTATTCTTTTCTCGGTCAGTCTCTGCAATTTTTCCCCACAGTTACCTCACGTACTAAAATAATGATTTCTCGACGTCTCAGAATGTGTGCTGTCAACCGATCTCATCTTTCAGTCAAGCTGTGACACAAACTTCTTTTCGTCCCCAGCTCTGTTACTTTCTCATAGTCACGCGATCCACGTATAAAATCCTCAGCTTTCTTCTGTAGCACTGCTTTCAAAAGCTCTTGCTCTTCTCTGTGTTGCTACGTTTCATTCCCATGTAAGGCTACACTCCAGACAATTACCTTCAGAAAAGCCTTGCTAACACTTATATTTATATTCGGTATTAACATATTTCCCTTCTTCAGAAACGCGTTTGTTGCCATTGCCAGTCTACATTTTATGTCCTCTCTACTCGACTAGTCCAAATAGAAAAATTTATCTACTGCTTCTAGAGTGTTATTTCCTCCAAAAGGTTCAAATGGCTCTGAGCACTATGGGACTTAACTTCTGAGGTCATCAGTCCCCTAGAACTTAGAACTACTTAAACCTAACTAACCTAAGGACATCACACACAGCCATGCCCGAGGCAGGATTCGAACCTGCGACCGTAGCGGTCGCGCGGTTCCAGACTGTAGCGCCTAGAACCGCTCGGCCACTCCGGCCGGCCTGTTATTTCCTCATCTAATTCTCTCAACACTGCCTTCCTTAATTTGGCTAAATCCCCTTGCCCTTATTTTGCTTTCGTTGATGTTCGTCTTATGTCGTTCTTTCAAGACTCTTTGCAGTCCGTTCAACTGCTCTTCCAAGTCGTTCGCCGTCTCTGACACAATTACAGTGTTTCTGCTAATCACAAAGTTTTTATTTCTTCTCCAAATTCTTTTTTAGTATACTTTACTACTTGCTCAACGTCCAGAATCAATAACATCGTGGATGGGTTACAAACTTGGCTCATTCTGTTCTCAACCGCTGCTTCCGTTTCATGCCCTTCGACTTTTATAACTGACGTCTGGTTTCTGGATAAGTTGTGTATGCCTTTCTGTTCCTTTAGTTTTTATACCAATACCTTTAGAATTTCGGAGGATGTGTTCGAGTTGACATTGTCGAAAGCTTTCTGTAAGTCTACAAATGCTCTCAACATCGGTTTGTCTTTCTTTAACACATTTTCTAGGCTAAGTCGTAGGATCAATATTGCCTACATTTCTCCGAAACCCAAACTGATCTTGCCTGGTGTCGACTTCCATATTTTTACATTCTTCTGTAAATAATCCATATCAGTATTTTGCAATCATGAGTTCTTAACTGACTCCTTGGTAATATCGGCACATGTCAGAACCAGCTTTGTGTGAAACAGAAATTATTACATTATTCTTGAATACCGAGGGTATTTTTTCCTGTCTCATACATCTTGCACACCATGTGGAATAATTTTGTCATTTTCGTATCCGAGGGTGATTCATATTCCCCGCCTAACTTGATTATCGACATGCAGAACAGATCAGAGATACTAGTGTAACACTGTCACAGCAGACAGGACAATTAACGTTCGAAATATCGTCGGCCACAATATGTACACGGGGATTCACAATACTGCTATGTCTGATTCACAGATGAAAGTCTAGTGCGTCAGCCCACTACTTCTCGTAAATGAATGGAAGCCAATTGGCTTATCTCGCTTCTCGTAGATGTTGCCGCAATTGGTTTCTCCTCCATTGGTCGCGATTGTGCTTAAACAGTGCGGGGGGAGTGAGTCTAAATGCTAAGCATAATATAAATCTAAAAAGTTAGGATGCCAAATAATTTTGTTTTATTTTACCAATAGCGCGATTAATAAACGATTTCCAGAGCCTTAATAAACGATTTCCAGAGCCAGTCTATTATTAATACTAATAAGAAACATTCCCGGTCATTAATCATTACTTCCCTAGAACCACAAATGTCACAAAAAACTTCACACGATCTTAGGCTGCCTAATGAGCTATCTTTGAAGTTTGGCGCCCTTCCTGAATAAGCACTGACAGTAACTAAAATTTGTAATTAGCATTTCCTGATGAACTGAGTGATATTGGCATTATTATTAACAAATTCTCAGTGCAATTAACGTCATCAGCATGGTCGGCGCTGTATTTTCATGTTTAAATAGTAAATATGAACAATAAATGATTCCCTTCTTGGCACCCCACGTGGTGGGCGAATCCCCATTGTCTCTCTCTGCTCAAGTACGATACGGTTCTTGTTATGTGACCAGCTGGCGCATCGCTCGATGAGTCTGCCTTGTGATTCTACCTACTCGCTAGCTTCCCTCAACAAAATATTCCTTTACATTGCATTAAAATATAGCAACAAAAATGTTATAAACCTAGGCAGCGACGTGGCATAAACGCCACATCTGAGCTACAGACGACAGCCGGAGCTTGCACCCGCTCCAGCAGCAGCAGCCGCGGCAAGCACGTCTGTTCGCTTCACGCTCTGACGAGTGCTTAGCACTAAACTCTGCAACCCGGCTTTTGGTAGAAAAACTCTCGATAACCTCTGATGCCTTTAGTTACGGGCCATCGAATAGTAGAATTTTGGCCTTGCCTGATTTAAGTGTGCAGTTTGTATTGCTCCCTGTATTGTTCTATGCGCTTAAGAATACTTTGCTACGTTCTGACTTGTTTTGTTATCTGTTCACTTCGTGATCTCCACTATCATTTCCTGGGGAACCGCCAATCTCTACTTTACCATCAGTGCGAGATATCAGAAACTGTTTTCTACCATGGTGAGACTCCCTGCTAAACCCGCAGGATAGAACAGGTAGTTTAAGTTGTGGAAAGGGGCCAAAATAAGCGGCTGTCAGTTACACTCGAACATACTTTATTATTTGTTCAAACATTACAAAATCCCAAAAAATTAAAGAAAAATAGCTTTAATCTTTGGGACTTAATTATCGGCTGAAAGCCACTTTAATTATAAACGGCTGAAGGCCAATAACTTAAAACGCAAGCATAATCAGAAATTTAAAAAGGCAAGTCTTATCTTAAAACAATCTTTAGTTAAGCTAAAGTAACAAGTTAAATTCAGTTCGCCTGAAGGCCTAACTCAAGAACATTATTTTTTTTTTTTTTTAAATACCAAAGGCCTTATGTGAAACCGTTCTTAAGAGCACAACAACTCGTACTCAAAATCGGCTGAAGGCTCAAGACTTAAAAAATTCAACAACATTAAAATTTTTAAAACGCCAAAGGGTTTACGTGAAACAGTACTTAAACTAGGCTGAAGGTGTTAAGAGCAAAACAAGTCTAATTAGAAAAAAATCGGCTACAAGCCATACAAGTACAAACAACAAGAACAAATTAAAAAAAAATAGGGCAGTACACACAAGGGCGCTCAGATGTTCGAGGGTCGGCCTGGAATTAGACACTAACGCTCGCTTAGGTGAGACAGGCAGTCGGGCCAAACATTCACGATCCGACGACAACCCAACCGACCGACAGTCAGCGGACCCACCGACAAGCTAACTTCACTTCATCTGACCAGGGCACAACAGGGAGTTCAACGGAACAACGTAGCAGATATTGGCGCCCAAAACAAATCATACACGGAACTGTCAAACCACACACCGTGCTGGACAGCATCAACACGATGAGGAAACTACACTGCCTAAAATTTACGTCAACACACAGGGCAGAAGATTCCGCTGGTACACTTCAATTTAAATCACCAAATACAGTGAAACTTCACTGGAGGGTGGCTAGAATTTTCCAACTTGAAAACCACGTTGTTGCTCGCGGGAGCATCCCAACAGCCGACAAAGAACTCCAATCGACACAATGTGAACAATCTTGACTTGCTGGTAGATTAAATCAAAACTCAACTCTCGTGTCCAGGGTCGGTGAGCCACGGGCCTCGTAGCAATGGGAACAGCGCCACACACTCTGACACCGCGTAGAGACCCCCAGCGGGCCCCGGCCAAACTACGCCCCGCCGAGAGTTCCTCGCTGCTCCGCTCCAACCGACAGACTGTGAGCCAGTACGCCGACAACATTTAAAATAACTTGTCAGTCAAAATCACACAAACTACATACAGAACACTTGTCCGAAGAACTAGACAATGCTAACGGCAGTGACTGCACAATAACAAGGACGAATCACGAGTCGGCACACACAGCCAACCCATAAGCTAACGCCGGCCAAATACACGTCGTCCGACAAGACGACCGACTGCCGACCAACCAAAGTCGTCCCCACTCAAATCATGTGTGTCGACAACTGTCGGCGAGTCATGGCGGTCCGGACCTCACTGCTGCCGCGCCCCGACTGAACTTCAGCCGCGTGCCAACTCAAACACTGCCAGGCACGTTCCAACCGATCCTCGACGTCGACGACTGGGAAGTAATAGCAGTCCAGCAAAGATAATACGGCAAGGCTTATATCGATAAGCGCTACTGCTGCCGCTCACGGGCAGGCAAGGCAACAACTCAGTGGCACCAGTAATTGAATTAACATAACGAGGTGGCAGTACGGTAAAAACAGGATGTTAAATAAGAGATGGCACGAACACGAGCCACGTACTGCTCACATAGGATGGAAATAAGATAGAAAAGTGGTGACAAGAACTTTCTCTCCGTGCTGATATTGCAGTGAAAGACGGATCCCGAGTTTCTAAAGTTGTGGCAGCAGCAGTTGCAACAACAGCAGCGACAGGAGCAAAAACAGTGGTAATTCCACCAGCAATAGCAGACACTGCTGTTACAGCTGCGGCAAAACCAACAACAGTCAGCAGCTGAAGTTTGCTCGCCTCCCACTCCGCCATTCATTTGTTTCGACAAGGCAGTCGATAGTTGGGAGACCTAGGTCGTTTTATTCTTCACTGCAAGGCAATTCAAATAGCTGTCCACGAACTGCCTTCTCTTCGTAAACTGTAAAAATTGGTACAAGAATTACACCCACTCTCCGACCCTAGTAGTTTGACTTTTTCCTGAACGAAACCCACGTCGTTATAGCTAGGCTTAAGATTAATCAAGCAACGTAAGAAATCCTACGCAGAATGGGCTGCTGACATACAAGGTGTGGCCCACAAGTGTTATTTTTCCTGTAAGCAGTCTGAAACGTGGTACTCTTATGTGGACTCCTTAATACGTGACGTTATTGTTCGTCTCGCTACTGATCAAGAAATTTGTGTGAAGGATTTAGAGGCATCTGATCCGTCTTGAGTGAAGTGTTAAAAATTGTCAAGGTCAGGATGTAGCTACATCAGCGTAATCTGTGTTACACGATTCCTGTGGTGTCGACATCGTAAGTAATCGTCGTTGTGCTCTACGATCAACAGATGACTTCCAGTCCACGTCATCTTCCGATTTACCGAGCACTCGTTCGTCCGGTAGTTTGGTGCCTGCGGAATCTATAGTATGGGAATAGTTAGGGATCGCTCAAACTCATTGTCGGCAGAACCGCACAAACGGAAGGGGTTTGTTAGCCATCGGCGTGTCCCCAGGCGAATGGAGGCTCATTCAATGTTTTCCTCCCTATCGTTATCAAAGGATCCAAAAAGGTCCGTGCCCTCAAATCGTGTCCAGATGGCAGCAAACAGCATCAACGGCGCCGCTGCCCTTTCCGTGGTCAGCTATTTCGCATGCCGCAAACCGAGGCACCTTGTGAGTGTCTGCGTCAGCCGACGTGCGTCAGCAACTCTGGCCGTCAGCGCGTTACACGCCGTGTTGTCGGCATCCAAGGCAGCAGCGTCTCACGTTGCAGCTGAACATTAATGGGGCCAGTGAGGATTTCCAGTCTGACACAGGCATGTGTCTCTGGTTAATAGGGAGCAATACCAGCACATTGGCTTCCAGCAGCTGCAGTCTCCTCTGCGCAAAGTCGAGGTGCGACAATAAAGTAATGAGACTGATTTTCTTTGCAAGATGTGGCAACCGTGCAGGCTTGCGTAGGCACAATATCTTTGACCTTGGTCTATAAGCTGCTTGTAGTCTAAGCGGCACATCGCTGCAACTGCTCAGTCATGAGTTGTGCTGTAATAACTTAACACGTTTTGTACCTCTCGTTACGGAAATGGAACCACTTAATATTGCGCAAGGGTATGCCATTTATTTTTGCGTTAAGTTGGGTGAAAACGCGATGACAACTTACAATAAGCTTCAGAAGGCTTTCGGATAGGAGGTTATGTCTAGAGCTCAAGTTTTGCGTTGGCATAAAATGTTTGGTGAAGGCAGAACGAATGTTGAAGATGAAGACCGCTGTGGACGACCATCAACCCCACGGACGGATGTCAACTTGGCCAGGGTGCGTGAACTTGTACGATCTGATCGAAGATTATCCGTATTGCAGAAGAACTGAACATCAATCGACAAACGGTTCGTCTAATAATAACTGAAGATCTTGGTATGATTCTGCGTCACGATAATGCGCCATCCCCTATTGCTCTGCCAGTACAGCAATTTTTAACCTCAAAACAAATTTCAGTTCTACCACAGCCACCTTATTCACCAGATATCGCTCCATGCGACTGTTTTCTATGTCCAAGAGTCAAAACGGTGGTCAAGGGACACCATTTTCAAACAACACAAGATGTCCAAAAATCTGTAATGAGGGTTTTGGAGGATATTACAGAAGATGAGTTCCAGAAATGTTACCATCAATGGCAGAAGCGCTGAAAAAAGTTTGCGCAATCGGAAGGGAACTACTTTGAAGGAGACAACACTAAACTTGACTAAACACTTTTTTCACATCAGTCTCATTACTTTACTGTCGCACTTCGTACAATGGCCAGTCGATTCCGTTGTTGTCCCGTTTCGTAGTCCAAACTAGTTGTAAGAATATAACTCAGCAACTAACCTTGGTAGTAGTCACCTCTTGGACGACAACTAACATTTTTGTTTAGAGGAATTTTGCGCTTTTTGCATTTCAAATTCAGGACCAGTTAAATCTATTTTCACTTGCGATCACACTTGATTCGTTGTATGCACAATTTAAGCAACTGTTTGAACCTATATTAGGTTGTGCAACAGGGGTCCAGGTCCACGTATCCTTAAAGTAAATTGCAGTGCGTAAGTTCTTTTAGAGCCCCTCCAGTGCCTTTTGCCATGCCCGAGCAAAGCTTGAGTGTTAAATCCCCAGTATCCGTTAGCCAGTGGGCTACGCTCATGGCCGTAGTTAAAAGCCTAATGGATCACTTCGCATTTGTGGTGACTCTAAGCCTACCATTAATAATCCAAAAAATGTCTATCTGTATACACTTTCTCGGCTGAAGGAATTATTGCCTAAATTGTCTGGGGGATATTATTTTTCAAAAGTGGATGCCGCAGAAATATTTTGACACAGCACATTCTTGAACAAAATGTGCTGTGTCAAAATGTTTCTACAAATGTGCTGTTTAATAGAAAGTGTGTACTTATACATAAAAATTCCCCAGAATCGTACACCTACAACTAGAAACAGCTCAGAATTAAAAGAAATGATGTGAAGTTGATGGAGACTGTCGAAGCACCTGAAGATGAGCCACAGGGCATATTAATGAGATCACGATTTGTGGCTGAAGGCGGTTGTTCTTTACTATTACGAAAGTAGTACAGTCGCGGAAGAAACACTACAAACAATGGATAAAATAAGTTTATTCCTAATGCAGCCCGATTTACCATTCGGTGAATCAGCTGCGTAAAGAAGGTGATAAATCTGTGTAGTCTGAAGTGTACCAGAAGGCTTTAGTGCAACTTAAAAACTGCCTTAAATCGGCCCGTTTGTTATCGACTTTCCATTACGGCTTGCGTTTAACACTAGCTGATGCTTTGGATTATGCCCAAAACATCGACGGCACACTAAAGCCCATTGCATTTGCATCTAAATTATTAAATGTGGTGCAGAGTTATTATTCGCAATATGGGAAAAAGGTTTGTCTGTGATCTATGGCGTCCGTAAGTTTGACATGTATCTCTGAGGTACTAAGTTTCACCTGATCACAGGTCACGGGCCCCTTATTTCGCTGTTCGGCCCCCATTCAGAACTTTCCGATAAAACCACGCAGCGGCTACAATGGTGGGCGTTGTTATCAAGTACCTGTACCCATGAGAGCCATTATCAGCCCACCACACAGCACTCCAACGCTGACCGTTTCCCGCTTATGTGGAACAGATGACGAATTTGATAGGCATAAGATGCTGTATTTTGCCTTAGGTGCGAATCATCGACACGCCCTTAACGAATTTTCTATTACTGTGCGCAAAGAAGCTGCAGAGGCGGCCCGTGATCCACTCCTCCGCAGGATGTGCTTGCTGTATGGCGGGGTTGCTCGGAGCACTTGTCTAAAATCGCTGACCCGGGAATGCGCACCATTTTTCTTTGCTGCACAGGCTTGCGTCACTCAGGGTGTCGTTTCCTTAGGTACGGACGATGCTGAACGCCTCCCACGCCCCAGCCCCGGCGAACTGAAGCTCGTCCACACTGCACCTTGAGGAATGTGCAGAATGAAAGCAATAGCGCGGCCTGAGGTTGACGCCGCCATTTGAACGCACCGTCTGTAACTGCCACACCTGCACCAATAACCAGTCGGGCCGAGCACAGCGCTTCAGTCCTTGGCCATAACCTGACCACCCCTGGCAAAGAGTTCACATTGATTTCGCTGTTCCATTCTGGGGATCAATATGGTTGTTCTTTCGTTGTCCTCTCTAGCTTTCCGTATATCGCACAAATGGCTACAACTACTACGAGAGCTACTGTCCATGCCCTGTCCATTATATTGACAATAGAGTGGACCATCCCTTGTTTCTGACAATGGCCGTGTGTTAGCAGCATCTGCATTCCCGCGAAATGTTAGTGAGCATCTGATCACCACTTCCTTCCAGCCGCATCCATTTCAGGAGCCGAGCGGATTGTCAGGACATTCAAGACGCAGATACGGAAAATAATGGTGACAGGCGACTCCGGCGGAGCACTCACCAGCATCCTCGCCACTTACTGGTCACACCTGTAAAAAGACATACCTAGGAGAAAATTTTACACGGGCGCAGACCCCGCAGCTTGTTCGACATGCTGCGCCCAAAGCAGAGGGCCCACCGCGGACTCCCATCTCTGGCTCGTAATTTTGGCTAGAACCTCACGTGACCCAGGATGGCGTCGTCGACAATAAGCGTGGCAGATGTTTGAATTTTAGGACAGTCAGGAGCAGCTGCTCGTGCATCAGAATAACCTCCGGCCGTAACGTGACGTAGCGGCTCCTTTCCCCTCCATCGCTGACTGGGCATGACCCCCGCTTCGCCTCCAGAGACAAGCCAGCTCACTAGCCTGCCCCTTGCCGCTACAACCTCCGCCCTTCGCCGTCGAGGGACGTTGAGCGCTTTCGGCCTGTGGTGCCCATGGAGGCCGAGCCGTTGATCCTCTCTCCACAGCATCCGACACCCACTCCCATGAAGTCTGGTCCAGCCTGCGACCTGGACCCATCGACCAGCCGAGACTGTCACAGTTGATGCCTCGTTCTAACTCAGCCAATCACGATGAAAACCTTCACCTTTCCCTTCGTTATTAATTTTCCATTTTGCACTTTCTGTCAGTCTCATTTTTTACAGTTGTACGTTTTTTTACGGTTGTGACCACTTACGAAATAAGTATTTATCATCATAAATTCGTTTTCGAGCATCTTCGGGCTATTTCCTCCTGAAAAGACCCAAAACGGCTCGAAAAATAGTTCATGGAAATAAATAACTATTTCATAAATTACTGATGGGACTTAACCGTTTATTATTCAATTAAAGTTTCATTTGTTCTGTAAACGTAATATAAGAGTTTGTTAAAATGTGACAACAGTAATATATTCTCAGAGGGCATTAAGGATTCTGCAAACTTCTGATACAGAACTTAAACATTCATCTTGAACTAAGGCTGACCTTACATTCGTCAGATTACAAATACTCCAAAACCGTCTTCTACCATCGAGTGGATTCTCGTCTTACTGAAACAATGTATAAAGTGTCAGCGGACAGAAAATACCAAATACTGCCATCTCGAATTAGTATTGCACTGTTTTGAATAACTTTCAGAAAAATTATGGAGAGATTTGTTCCCTGTCGGTGTGCATCTAAGTTGGTTCTCACCCTAGTCGTGCCGTTATTGGCCCGTTCTTTAACAGAGGTGCTCAGCAAACCCTTTGTTCCCATGAAAATGCACAAAATTCGTACTTCATTCATAACTTTTTCTACAGGGCGGTTGAAAAAGAGATTCTGCTTATGGCGGCAAACAAATATTAGGGTAACATTTGCGCTCACAAACAATTGCCTCAAATAAATAAAATTCTGCTCACATTGTACAAAGATTGTATATTTATACGATTTTCGTCGAATGATCATTCAGATATGGATAGTTTTCAGGAATTGATATTGTCAGTTGATGTGTGATATTTATTAGTTTTTAATAATGAGGATCGCCGTTTCGCAATACGTTCTTGCAGCAACTAGGTTTCCGTTCATCAACGCAATCTTCAGATGCTTGGCAGTCAACCTAAATGATTAGTATAGTTACGGTTGTATTGCAGTGTGATCAAGGCTATGGAATATTGTAAGAAAGCAATATCAGTACATTGTACAACCTCCTCTAGTTACAATGTAGTCCTGCAGTCTTGCCAATCATATGATCAGTCAAGCATCAAATGTGATCTCGGGAGTTTTGTACTGTATATTCATCTGTTAACGGTTGGGTTGTTTTTTGTGCTTTCAGCATTCATTTGGCCACATGTATATGGAATAAAGTATTGCGTAGAACAATCTTGGTCGCATAAAATCACTTTTATTTACAAATGATGACCGGTTTCGATCTGATGTGGATCATCTTCGGACCTGGTACATGGCTTTCACTGCCAGTTTGCTTGGGATAGAAAGGACTGGACCAAGGGGGCATTGAACATAAATTTGTAGAACATACATCAATCAAATCAGTTAAAACACTAGACTTTGCTCCACAATGTTTATAAGGACTGACAGAATACGGATCTCAAATGCAGAAAGATGAAAGTGTGTTTCACATCAAATCACAAAACCAGTGCTTTTACTTAAAACAATTATCGAAGGAAAATTATTCACAAGATTAACACTTGAGTGAGCAACTAGTATTTCTAACATTTGCTTAAGGAAAATCACTGAAAACGTTAGTGGTCAAAAGTTATTCAACTTAGCAAAGCACATAGCAAGAACAGGACAAATATGTACTCAAGTAAACTCTGCTTGCAAGTAAGCCATTCAGTGGCTAAGAAAATGCCTCGACGTCGCCCAAACTTTCGGGACGTCTTACAGTCACCCCCAGTACCCAGACTCCGCCCCTCTAAAACATAAATACCAAAAGATCACATACATAAACATTTACAGCCATTGCGGGACCCGCCCCGAAGTCCAATTACCTTTAAGTGACAATAAGCAATGAAAGCCCAAAGGTCGTCAGGTTTTCTTAAGCTGCAGACCGGAACAAAACAATTATTTTCGACCTAATTAAAGGTGTCGAAGACATTTACAACTACAAGGCTTTTACTCTAAACACTACGGGACCACACAATGACAGAATTAACAAAACACTCGCACATGATAAAGGCAAAATAGAATAATAACTATTTGAAAATGTAATAACTTATTAAACACATCCAGGTTAAAGATCGGCGCCACATGCACCCAAAAGGTGAGAACGGAATTAGTAATTAACTTAAACCTCGGAAGGGAGCAGTTCGTTTCGCAGACTTAACAGCTGAAAATTGCACTACAGGCCAGAAACCGTTATTAATTCTCGTCAGTTTTACGATCTCAAATGGCGAACTAAGAGCTGGCCAGCCAACAACGAAACACAACAACACAGTTCGCTTCAAGGCTTAATGCGTCTGTTAACTACTTTGTACAAATCGGTGTAAGGCGGCGTGTGTGACAATCAAAGAGTTACAAAACTCAGGCTGTGACACGAGCGAACAGAACTTGAGTAGCCACAAGCAACTCGCAATTAAGACGAAATCATGTTTACGGAACCGTTGCCAAAATATAATTGCCAGCAAGGTATCACAAAACTTAAGGTAAACAGGAAACACCTCATGCGATAAGACAGTTGGCCAGAATACACAATCCTCGTATCAACTTTTCCTCTTATAAAAAAGGAAACTCTAAAACTAACAGTCTGCAAATATGCATGTCAATGCCACTTCAAGTTAGGAAGGCTGCGCTGTGAATGGAATTCGACCGTTAATGTTGTTACTGTCAGACTCTAGATAACACGGAATCAATAGCTTCCAAATTAAACTGAAGATAGGCCGTGGCAATAGTACTACAAACAACCATTGGCGAAGGAGTACACACACGCACACAAAGGTACCGTGTCAGACGGCTTAACACCGAACATGAACATTTACAAGGTAGAACGTTGCAGAAGTTGCTCACCCGGCGTAATTGCAGAAAGGTGACGGTGGAGACGGAGAAGCTTGCAGACGCCCTACGTGCTCCCATTTTCTCGGGATTAAACTGCGTTACAAAAGGATGTCCCGCGGAAAAATTCCGTAGACGAACTGCGGATGTCTTCCTGCTGACCGGAGGGTCGGAACTCAGTTTATATTGCCTTCCTTAACCGCCAACGAAGCACGCTCCACGTACTCGGGCCAACACCAGGCAACAAACCCACGGGACTCTGACCGACTCGACCGTTACTGTCTCCGTTAAGCCACTTCCTCTCCCCGCACCTCACGGTCACTGTCCAAGTCTCTCTCACTCTCTCTACTCACTCCCGCCACGCCACGTGCCCTCTTCTCTGGCGGAAGATAACGACTGCGAGAGCGTGACGCGAGATATCGAACGCGGCACGGCTCAGGACAATGTTCTGTAATTAAGAGTACACCGGAATTGAGGGAAACATGTTACATACTAAGCACTAAGTTAAAAATAAAATGTATGATATTCTACCCAGTGATGATGTGTGGAAACGATGACACGGAGTAGGAACTATGGATACCACCCACTGATGTCGCCTGCTGACTGTGAATGTGTAATGAAGCAGATGAACCGCCTCTTCCCTTTCACTCTACATCGTTTTTAGCCAACAAGATACTATGTATGCGAAACATGTCACATAACATGCATATAAATCTTAATACTGTGCTGCGTGTTATCATTAATTACATCTGAATAAGAACTCATAAGTTACACATAATACAAGAAACGTATGACTGACCAGTCAGTTGCATTAGGTAACATCTTTGTGGACTCTCTTTACGGGACTTTGTGCACACTGAAGAGAGCCCGCAGGCAGGACGCCGTTGATTACTTAGCAACGCGGACGACTTGCGATCGCGATCGAACATGCCGCTGCCGTACTGCATTCAGTTCGGCCTCGTATGGTCTTCATATCTGTGCTGGTTGCGTCATTTAGCGCTGAGCGCTACAATGCATGCTGTGTTATACAGAGTATAAAACATATATACACTCCTGGAAATTGAAATAAGAACACCGTGAATTCATTGTCCCAGGAAGGGGAAACTTTATTGACACATTCCTGGGGTCAGATACATCACATGATCACACTGACAGAACCACAGGCACATAGACACAGGCAACAGAGCATGCACAATGTCGGCACTAGTACAGTGTATATCCACCTTTCGCAGCAATGCAGGCTGCTATTCTCCCATGGAGACGATCGTAGAGATGCTGGATGTAGTCCTGTGGAACGGCTTGCCTTGCCATTTCCACCTGGCGCCTCAGTTGGACCAGCGTTCGTGCTGGACGTGCAGACAGCGTGAGACGACGCTTCATCCAGTCCCAAACATGCTCAATGGGGGACAGATCCGGAGATCTTGCTGGCCAGGGTAGTTGACTTACACCTTCTAGAGCACGTTGGGTGGCACGGGATACATGCGGACGTGCATTGTCCTGTTGGAACAGCAAGTTCCCTTGCCGGTCTAGGATGTACCGTGCAGTATTCAGTGTCCCCTCGACGATCACCAGTGGTGTACGGCCAGTGTAGGAGATCGCTCCCCACACCATGATGCCGGGTGTTGGCCCTGTGTGCCTCGGTCGTATGCAGTCCTGATTGTGGCGCTCACCTGCACGGCGCCAAAGACGCATACGACCATCATTGGCACCAAGGCAGAAGCGACTCTCATCGCTGACGACGACACGTCTCCATTCGTCCCTCCATTCACGCCTGTCGCGACACCACTGGAGGCGGGCTGCACGATGTTGGGGCGTGAGCGGAAGACGGCCTAACGGTGTGCGGGACCGTAGCCCAGCTTCATGGAGACGGTTGCGAATGGTCCTCGCTGATACCCCAGGAGCAACAGTGTCCCTAATTTGCTGGGAAGTGGCGGTGCGGTCCCCTACGGCACTGCGTAGGATCCTACGGTCTTGGCGTGCATCCGTGCGTCGCTGCGGTCCGGTCCCAGGTCGACGGGCACTGCACCTTCCGCCGACCACTGGCGACAACATCGATGTACTGTGGAGACCTCACGCCCCACGTGTTGAGCAATTCGGCGGTGCGTCCACCCGGCCTCCCGCATGCCCACTATACGCCCTCGATCAAAGTCCGTCAACTGCACATACGGTTCACGTCCACGCTGTCGCGGCATGCTACCAGTATTAAAGACTGCGATGGAGCTCCGTATGCCACGGCAAACTGGCTGACACTGACGGCGGCGGTGCACAAATGCTGCGCAGCTAGCGCCATTCGACGGCCAACACCGCGGTTCCTGGTGTGTCCGCTGTGCCGTGCGTGTGATCATTGCTTGTACAGCCCTCTCGCAGTGTCCGGAGCAAGTATGGTGGGTCTGACACACCGGTGTCAATGTGTTCTTTTTTCCATTTCCAGGAGTGTAGCTATTGTCCAGCATTACCAGTGATATAGACACCTTAGTCATAACTACAGATTGCTGTGTAGTCATTGTTTTGGAATTAATTACAAGTAGCTCTTTGAAAAAGTTTTCTGCGTTGGGGCTAAAATACACAGGTGTGTAAAATAAAATTCTAAATATATTTCCTAAAATACTTGGTCCTCAGTGTCAAGTTAAATATATAGGGACCATGCAAAGTTTTACAGCAAATCCTCGAACAGACAGAAAAAATATCTGTCTTTGAATCCTATTTGTTCGTTGAGTAATACTGGCCGATTTTTTTTGTGATGCATGAAAATTTCAGTTTCTTTTACAGTATACCCTTAGAGGCATTATGTAAAATCTTGAGACTCTCTTGTTCCAAGCGTAAGAGTTTTTATTCTTTACTGTATGCTGTCCGAATAACTATTTGCTGCTACGTGTACCTAATCTCTGTTCATGAAATCTGATGCGGAAGTTACGTCCTGTTTGTTCGATATATGGTTTGTCACACGTATCGCATACTTCTTTGTAAACTCTAGATTTAAAAAATAATTTATCAGGTTCTTTTTATTGTGTGGTTTAGTTTATTCTGTAAAGTATTGTCAACAGTGAAGACCTCAGTGAGAGAAGTGGTTTTGAATAATCTACTTACTTTGCCTCATATGTTGCCCCTATAGATCATACATATACGGTATATTTCTTCTCTTTATGTTCGGCATTGACATATGTTTTCAGTAATTTTGTAAACAATGAATCTGCTATTTTAATTTTAAAACTATTGGTTTTCGCTATTTGCCTTAGTATATGAATTTCGTGGTAGGTTTCGAACAGGCCTCGGAAGGCCGAACGGTACGGACAGTCCGACATGCCATCCTCAGCCGGTGGGCCTCACTGGACGCCGATGTGGAGGGACATGTGGTCAGCACACCGTTCTCCTGGTCGTTGTCAGTTTTCATGGCCGAAGCCGCTACTTCTCAATCAAGTGCCTCATCAATTGGCCTCGCAAGACTTGAGTGAACTCCACCTGCCAACAGAGCTCGGCAGATCCGAACGGTCACCCATCGAAATGCTAGCCAGGCCCGACAGCTCTTAGATTTTTGGACAACATGGTTGTGGAGATGAAGCAGCGATTAGTATGATTAATCAATTATCCACAAACAGTCTTAATCGCATTTATTATTGTTATACCGGCAACCGGTTTGAACCCGACGTAGGGGTCATCTTCTGGGCGTTTACACCATTGGTCGACTCCTAGTGGTGTCACTCCTGTCTACATCACGACCGTTATCTAGACGGGAGTGACACCACCAGCAGTCGACCAATGGTGTAAACGCCCAGAAGATGACCCCTACGTCGGGTTCAAACCGGTTGGCGGTATAATTATAAAAAATGCGATTAAGACTGTTTGTGAATAATTGACCGACAGTTCTTAACTTTGGTGACCGGACGGGAACAATTGTTGTCACTGAGGACCGTTGGTACCTATTATTAAGGAGCCTATATTACAGGTAATGCTGGACCATGGTTACACGTGTTTTCTACAATTTATAAAACGCCACGCAGTATTAGCGCTCGGCACTGAATTACGAATTGCAACAAATGTAAATATGAGGGCCATACGAGGCCCAGTTGAATGAAGTAGGGGACCGGCAATGTTTGACGCTATCGATTAGTCATCCGCGTCGTTAAGCAGCCAACGGCGTCCTGTAGCCTATCTTCAGCCTACGGTAAGCCCTGCAGAGGGCACTCCACCACCTGGTACTATTGGCTGCTCAATTATACTTTTCTATATTATACACACATCAATAAAAGTTTTGCATCACATCGGGTCCGAAAGTTCCGTAACCTGTACAGAAAATTGGAATACATATCAACATAAACATCATTTCCGCCCTTTTTATTGCTCGTTAAAACCACACATTGCATGTTGTACCACCATACAGCGAGACCTTCAGAGGTGGTGGTCCAGATTGCTGTATACACCGGTACCTCTAATACCCTGTATCTCGTCCTCTTGCACTGATGCAAGCCTGTATTCGTCGTGGCATGCTATCCACAGTTTCATCAAGGCACTGTTGGTCCAGATTGTCCCACTCCTCAGCGGCAATTCGACGTAATTCCTCAGAGTAGTTGGTGGGTCACGTCGTCCATAAACAGCCCTTTTCAGTCTATCCCAGACATGTTCAATACGGTTCTTCTCTGGAGAATATGCTGGCCACTCTAGTCGAGCGATTTCGTCATCCTGAAGGAAGTCATTCACAAGATGTGCACGATGGGGGCGTGAATTGTCGTACATGAGGACGAATGCCTCGTCAATATGCTGTCGATATGGTTGTACTATCGGTCGGAGGTTGGCATTCATGTATGGTACAGCCCTTACGGCATCTTCCAATTCCACCAGCGGCATACGTCAGCCACCCCAAAAGAGCAGGGAACCTCCATCTTGCTGCACTCGCTGGACAGTGTGTCTAAGGCGTTCAGCCGGACTGGGATGCCTCCAAATACGTCTCCGACTATTGTCCGGTTGAAGGCATATACGACACTCATCGGTGAAGAGTACGTGATTGCAATCCTGAGCGGTCCATTCGGGCGTGTTGTAATCTGTACCGCGCTGCATGGTTTCGTGGTTGCAGAGATGGACCTCGCCATGGACGTCGGGAGTGAAGTTGCGCATCATGCAGAGCCTATTTCGTAAAGTTTGAGTCGTAACACGACGTCCTGTTGCTGCTCGAAAAGCATTATTCAACATTGTGTTGTCGCTGTCAGGGTTCCTCCGGACCATAATCGGTAGGCAGCTCTCATCCACTGCAGTAGTAGCTCTTTCGCGGCCTGAGCGAGGCGTGTCATCGACAATTCCTGTCTCTCTGTATCTCCTCCATGTCCGAACAACATCGCTTTGGTTCACTCCGAGACGTCTGAACCCTTCCGTTGTTTAGAGCACTTCCCGGCACAAAGTACCAATGCGGACGCGAGCGTCTAGGTATGGTTGAACAACAGACAACACGAGCCGTGTACGTCCTTCCTGGTGGAATGACTGGAACTGTTGGCTGTCGGATCCCCACCGTCTAATAGGTGCTGCTCATGTATGGTTGTTTACATCTTCGGGCGGGTTTAGTGACATTTCTGAACAGTCAAAGGGACTATGTCTGTGATGCAATATCAACGTCAAAAATTGTACAAGACTGTGCTTGAACTGACACACAATATTTTTAGCGCAACGCAGTCTGACTTTCAAAAATACCTACAAAAGAATGGCCCTGACTAGCATTAACCTATACCTTTCACAAATCACTTACCTCACAAAATCTTCGTTACTCGAACTACTGCAATACAGCGAGCGCCACTACTGCCAGCTAAATAAAAGATTCAAACTACGGAAGGCACTAACTACTGATAGGCATAGTTAGCAAATGAAAGATTTTAATAGAGAACAAACAATGTATTTACCTTAATAGTCATCAAAAGTCATAATATATATAGCAGTTCATGACAACCAGTCTTACAAATTTCAAAACTCCGTCAACTCTCTCCCCACATACACCACTGCTGGCGGCTCACCTCCAACTGCGCAACGCTACGCGCTGTTAACAGCCAACTGCCCAGCACTACAATGGCAGACAACAATGCAAACCAGCCACAGACTGCACACAGCACATACAGAGCGCTACGTGGCGTTACCAATATAAAAACTTAAACAGCCTACAATGGCAGACAACAATGCAAACCAGCCACAGACTGCACACAGCACATACAGAGCGCTGCGTGGCGTTACCAATATAAAAACTTAAACAGCCTACTTACAAACGTCGATCTTCAGGAGTTCTGGGAACCGGGGTGGTGCAAAACTTTTTTGGATGTGTGTGTTATGTGTAGCATGTACTTTGTTATTTAGATGTAATCTCTGCATATAAAAGGCAATGTCCTGACTAACTGATTCTCATCATCGCCCAGTCCAAGCCGCTAAGACCAGAAAATTGAAATTTGGAGAATTTCACTGATTTCGGAAATTCAGCCCGTGTAGTGGTGAAACGGGGGATGAAAAGGTGTTGTTTAAGAAGGGATTTTTCGAAATTCCGACCCTAATGGGGATGAAAAAGTTGATGAAGGGGTCTTTGAAAAATTTCGCTATTAATGCAATTTTGAAGCTATACCTACGAAAATTGGTATTTGGTTTCTTGGTCAGAAATCAAGAAATACATGTTTCAGCATTTTTGGGATTAACCTTATGGCCGTGAAACAGTGGGTGAAAGAGTTTTTGAAAATGTATCGTTTTTAAAAGAACTATTGAAGTATTTTTAAAGCTACATCATTGAACATTGGTATTGGACTTCTCAGTGACAAATAAAAAAATAAGTGTTTCAGTCTTTTTGGAACTTGAGCCCCTAAAACGATGAAATAAAGGATGAGATTTTTTGTGGAACTATTTCATTATGGAAGCATTTTTAAAGCTAAATTTCCGAAAATTTAAATTTGTCTTCTCAGTTAGAAGCAAAAAATACGTGTTTCACAGATTTTGGAAATTCAGCCCCTGTGGTGGTGAAACGGGGGATGAAAGTCTTTACGGAAATATTTCGTTGTGCACGCATTTTTGCAGCTAAATCTGTGGAAATCTGTATTTGGCTTCTCTGTTGGAAGTAAAACATACGCATGTCACTGTTTTTGAAAATTCAAAGCCTATGGGGGTGAAATAGGGTCAGACTGATTAACTGACTGATTATCGCCTAGCCCCAAACCGCTAAGGGTAGAAACTTTAAGTTTGGAGAGGGTGTGGATTCTATATTGTAGATATTGTTTAAGAAGGACTTGACCGAAAATTCTCTCATAAGGCGGTGAAATGGGGGATAAAAGCCTTTTTGAAAGTATGACGCTATGAAGGGATTTTGAAGCTAGAACTATGAAAATTGGTGTTTAGTTACTCAGTCAGAAAATAAATACGTGTTTCAGCATTTTCGGAAATTCAGTCACTAAGGGGGTAAAATAGAGGGTGACAGTTTCTTGAAAATAAATAATTACTGAAGAACTTCTGATTGATTTTAATGTTGCATCTACGAAAATTGATATTTGACTTATCTGTTATAAATTTTAAAAAATGCATGTTTCAGTGTTTCTGGAAATTCAGCCCCTAATGGAGTGCAATATGGGATGAAAATTTTTAAGAAAATATTTAGTTCCATTACAAAAATTTTAAAGCTAAATTTATGAAGATTGGTGTTTCACTTCTCGGTTAGACATATCAAATATCTCTTAGGGGATGAATGTTGCTATGGAAATGTCTCCACAAGAACGCAAATGGCATGATTCACAGAAACTTTGGGCTTCTGCTACCAGAATCGATTTTTGGTCAGAAGTACATTGGAAAAAGAAAATGCTTATATTGCTTTAATCAGACTGAAAACCTTAGAAGGTGTTGCAATTTGTGAACAATATAAAAATTCTATTAAATAAAAGCAAAAACATCTCTACAGGCCATACAGTCTAGATGAACGAAGTAGCGTGTGCTAATCTAGCTAATGTAATATGCAACTCAATACATACGTCTATGTTCATGTTATGTGACATGTATCACGTAGGTCCTATCTTGCTTGCTAAACACCGATGTACGCCGACAGGGAAGAGGCGGAGCATCTGCTTTTAGCTCCATGACACCACCATATAGTCAGCCATCGACAACAGTGAGTGGTATCCACAGTTCCTATTCCATGCCATCGTCTCCACACGTCGTCACTAGATAGAACATCATATATTTTATTTTTGACTTAGTTTTTATTATATAACATGCTTTACTCTATCCTGTTGCACTGTAAATTACAGAGTATGGTCCAACGATCATCCAAAGCGCGTGGAGGCCTGTCACCACTTATGAATAAACGTGATTTTGTGCTATCAAGACTGTTTTGTATAATACTTTGCTACCGTCCATCGTTATCTCTGCTACGTCCAAAATGTTTGCTAAGATTAACATGTATATGCATATCCATCGCGTAGCTCACCTCTTTCCCCTCAGTAGCAAGGCTACCTTCATCCATGCCTAATGTTGGACTCTATTCGCTAACTTTACTTTATGAGCATCTGCGGCATATATTGAGGAACCAAAACATTATAATCCCCTGCTTAACAGTGCGTGGTCCACCTCTGTAACGCAATTCACCTGCGATTCTGCGTGGCATAGATTTAACTACTCATTGGTAGGTATGTACCTCCAGTCACAATTCCCATTAATTAACTGGCTGGTGGTTTGAAGGCACAGAGCTGGCGCCCGAACAGCATCCAACGTCTGTCCTATCGAGTTAGATCAGGTGAATTTGGAGACCGAGACATCGACGGGAGTTCACTAAATGCTTTTCAAATCAATATAGCTCGATTCTGCCTTTTGACAAGGAGAGTTATCCTGCTGTAAGCACTAAATAATGTACGTAGTGTGCAGTGATATTCTGGTAGCCCACAGCTGTAATGTTGCCTTCGGATGTTATCGTAGGTCCGCAGGAAGCCCCGTAAATTTGCTCCATAGCATAATGCTGCTCCCACCGGCCTGGCTCCGTGGCACGGTGGAAGTTTCGAGCAGCCATTCGCATGGGTGACGTCCATCTGCCTGGTGTAACAGGAAATTGACCATGGTTGAATCTCGATGATCCAGCTTCCACTGCAATCGTAATTGATGATTTAGTTATATCAACATGGGAACATGTAGGAATGATCGTTTGCTGCGGAGCCCTTTATCCAACAATATGCGCTATACGGTTTGGTCCGTAAACTTTGTGCCTGCACCAACAATCTACTCTGTTGACAGGTCTGCCACAGATCGCTGCCTGTCTGGCTTTACAGAGCGGGCAAACCTTCGACCTCCTCCTCCCGAAACGAGGTGTGAACGTGCGACACCTTGTCGCCCATCCTTCAAGCGCTTTACACAGATGTTAAAGAGAATAGCATGTGAACAACCATTAAGTATCACAATTTCCGAGATTCTCGTTCCTATTCGCAGTGTCATAACAATCTATCCTTTGTCGAAGTCGCTAATATCAATCCATTCCATTATTTGCGGCTTTTATTGTTACTAGAATGCTTCCCTATTCATCTCTGCTTTTGTATTCCCTTATCGTCTCCAGTTCCTGCAGTGCCACTAAGTGTCGTCCAGTCTTATGGCCGAAAGCGGTCATGATGTTTTAGCTCAACAGCGTGGTTGCTGGTAATAAGAGAGACGTTGTCCTTTCAAGCTGCACAGATACTCTGTTGGGAATATTCTGGTCATGGTACGGGCGAGTGCAATTGATAACATCGCGGAGGTGTGGCTGAAAGTGTGTCCTGTTGGAATGGAACATCTGCAGCGGAAACAGCTGCATGATTTTCTCGATGCCCCATTCTCTGATCATTGTCCTCTCACTTGTTCCTATACATCTCTGCCTGATACACTCTGATAACTCTTGCTCTCATGCTTGACATCATCCTCGTAAAAGACCTGTGCTACCCCAAGGCAGAATCTGTAATGGTAGGGAGCTGGGCTTCAGTGAAAAACGTAGTACTTTTAAACAATTTATTTAAAATGTATAAAAACCACAGAGTGTGGAAACAAATTAGACCTTTTCTTTTGTAAAAAAAAAGAAAAACATGTTCATCATGAAGAATTGGAAATAATAATCTTGATCGGCCGGCCGGGGTGTCCGAGCGGTTCTAGGCGCTACAATCTGGAACCGTGTGACCGCTACGGTCGCAGGTTCGAATCCTGCCTCGGGCATATCCTTAGGTTAATTAGGTTTAAGTAGTTCTAAGTTCTTGGGGACTGATGACCCCAGAAGTTAAGACCTATAGTGCTCAGAGCCATTTGAGCCAATAATCTTGATCAAAATTAAAGTAATTCTAACGATTCCAACCAAAGGAAATTATTAAAGTAACAATTAAAATCTTACGGTATTTAAGTAAATTCTACAGCAAGTGATAGTGCTTGAAGTTTAACAACATAAACCTTTAATGTTTAAAAATAGTTTATTTAACAACAAATACAGATTTACAATTGTAATTTCCAGAACCCGGGGCCCATGTATGATGTGAGACCCAGTGGCAATGTAGTCTCAACGAATCACCTTTGCCACAGCCTCCATGTAACCGCTTGTAGTTTCAAGGCTTTTACAAATACATAAATCAGCTACTTGAAACATATTAAATATATATAAACACATCACGCAGTTAACACACAAAAACAATAAAATAACCATTGCTAACTTCTGCTGCCGAAAGTACTTAATACTTGACGACGTCTTTAAATTTTTACACAACGGCCACAGCTGAACGAGATGCCAACTTCAAAGTATTTTGCTTGAAATAATTTTACAAGGGCTCAAGAGATTTAAAGGCCAGGAACAAAGAAATACTGACTCACTATTACTATAGCTTAAAGGCAACAGCACTCAACCGTCACTAGGGTCAGAATTGCACAGCAACTTTTGATAAATACAACTCTTTTTTACGCGTAGGGCAGAGGAACATATATTATTTATTCTAAATGCAGCTTATATTGCGCTGCACTCTTGGTCAGCTCTTAGCAAACCACCATACAACAGACCAGAAACCTGGTTGGTATAGATTGGTAGACTCCATAGAACAAACTGATCACTTCTTGAAAGAATGTAATAAAACACATACCGTTTGAACACCGACGCAAACTGCCCTGAGTAAGCTGGTCAAGTATTATAGTAGGAATCACAGCGAAACGGAATGCTACTTTGAATATACGTCCTCAATGCCGTGCTGTATTCGCAACGGCTCCTCCCAATGCACACCACTGTTGCGGTAAATCCGTCCGCTCTGACCCTGGCTAGCGAACTCTCCCGAAGAATAATGTCTCTTGTCGCAAGACTGAGCCGTTTTGCAGCTATCAACTGCATTCCACGCTGCACTAGGACTCTTCCGAACTAGACCAAACCTGAACAGCAGAATGTTATTACGTTCACACCACTTGTTGACCAAAGCACTACCACTTGTTGTCGCTCCAAGAGCACTGTCGCCACAGGTCACTATTCGTGCTTGCGAGCCTTTATATCCCCCATCTTCCGCCTGCCCCCTTGTGACAACCGCCGAAGTCCTCCTATCGATCGAGAGCAATGAGCTCAATCGAAAAATCGTTCGCCGCCGCTGAGAATCTTTTCTGAGAGGTACAACTTTCCTCCACTGTATCCTCCTGTTACACCTTTATCTTAATCTTTGGAGGCGAGACATACCGTGAAAATGTATAGGAGAAAGCTCGCCAGTTGGCGCCCTTTCTTATGGACCAGCTTCAGTAAAAGGCCCCTTTTGGTCCTAGTTGACAGTTTTGCTTTACTCTTGTCAAACTTTTGTGCTAACACCGTAACTGTTGTGACATTCACGGTTCGAATCTGTATGTCACTGCCTTCTAGAGGGGTGGCTACGAGCGTGTGATCCTTAGTTAAGACGCTAGTGGCAACAGTGAGTCACAGCTAACATCGTACGTCCAAGATGACGAAACATTCTTGTGTATTACCACGAAACCTCCTTTAGGTATGCAAAATCATCTCATTTAAAATTATTTTATCACGAACTCTTCGCTTCGCCACCATCCTAGTAATGTTTAGGTAGTCAACGGCTCCTTAGACAGAGTGAGGCGAAGTTATATCTATGATTTGGTCGTGTATGTTAGTCCACCACTGTATCAAGTGAATAAGTCATGCTAATTACCAGTAAATTAGCCTATTACACAAATGTTCTCGCACTTACTTTGACAAAATTGGTTTACATAATCGAAGATATATATTTCGTCGATGTTTTGTGTTCTGTTGCACTGTAATGATTTTTGATATATGTAACACTTGAAAATGGCCAAAGGCCGAAATCTAAACTGTGGAATAAAATCTGTTGTACACTCAAAGTCGTATGTGTATGACATCCATGTAATTTGAGCCAGCAAATAAATCTGAGATTACGCCTCCAAAACCATTAACCTCCACGTTCTTATTAAGAGGTCCGATTTGAAAAACAGAGCCGCCGTGGGAACAGCACATATCAGTAAACTATAACACAAAAATTTACGTGAAACTGCGTAAAAAAGAATAATGTGCTGCACTGCAAAGTGACTGCATTTCTTGTTTAAACAGAGCCGCTGAATGGGGCAAAGAGGTGATTGTGAACAGGCGAAGCCACGTTGTCCCTAAAGCAAAGGGCGTTTGCGGAGATTAGCTTTGTAATTTCATCAGCTGTCACAATCTGTGATGTGAATTTAACTGTCTAGATTTATAAACGAGTCTTTCTTCGTACAGCCTGGATATAAACGAGTGACCAAAGTGAGGGAAGTGCAGCCGGCGTTCGGTGTTCGGCTGTCGTTTGTGTCACGTGACGTCTCTCGCTTGCTGTATGGTGCAATCTTGGTCTTCACCAGCGAATTTACAGAAGTGTAGTCAACGATTCAATTGCAACTAAATGCTTGTAAAAGCAACTACACTGATGGAACACATTCAATAACACCAAAAAAATAATTTATATAGAATAATGGGTTCTCGGGAATACATTTGTGTAGGTAACATATTTAAGTGATTAACATTGCAAAACAACAGGTTTATGTAAGCAGAGGTAAGCCACTGAGCCGGCCGGTGTGGCCGTGCGGTTCTAGGCGCTTTAGTCTGGAACCGCGTGACCGCTACGGTCGCAGGTTCGAATCCTGCCTCGGGCATGGATGTGTGTGATGTCCTTAGGTTAGTTAGGTTTAAGTAGTTCTAGTTCTAGGGGACTGATGACCTCAGCTGTTAAGTCCCATAGTGCTCAGAGCCATTTGAACCATTTTTAAGCCACTGAAAATGTGAAACGCTGGTACATTAATAAACGGTATAACCGCCAGAATTCTGAATGCAGGCATACCAATCTGCATGCGTCGTGTTGTACAGGTGCCGGATGTCAGTTGATGGGGTGGAGTTTTGTAGGTCCAGTGTGTCTGCCACGCAGACAGGGTGGCTGCAGCTCCTCAGCTGGCCTCCTCCAACTCACGGCCATCACTGGCACCGAGTCAGAACCACCTTTCTTCAGAAAACACAACAGGACTCCATCCTGCCCTCCAGTGAGCTCTCAGTTGACACCACTGAAGTCGCAAGTGGCGGTGATTCGGGGTTAGCGGAATGCACGTTACAGGAAGTCTGGATCGGAACTGTCCTTGAAGTAACTGGTTTGCAGATGTAGAACGATGCGCCAGAGCCATACGCCGAACACAATGTTCTACCCTCTCGGTAGTGCCACGTGGTTGTCCGGAGCCTGGTCTTCCTGCAACGGTACATGCTCGTGACCGTGCGCTGACAGCAGTCATATACAGTGGCTACATTCCTGCCAAGTCTTTTGCAATAACGCGGAAGGAACATGCAGCTTCATGTAGGCCTATTACACAACCTGATTCAAACTCACTGATGTGCTGATAAAGGCGTCTTCGTCTCCTTAAAGGCATTCTTGAGTAACATCAACTCATCACGTCCAATCTCAAAGGAAGCTAATGCTCATGACCATTACTTCGTGTGTTTAAAGCAAACCTGATTTACATCCTCGCAGAGGAGCTACTAGCGTGACTGGAGCGAAATTGCAACAGACATCATCTTTCAAATGTAGAGACACGCCTACCAACTTTCGTTTATATCGCACAACTCCTTGGTGCTGCGTTTTTTTTCTTCTTCAGTGTATATACTGTACTCTTAGAATCCTGCCTGACTACACATTCGGAAATCGCGTCATATTGGAATTTGATGTTTCGTTTTTCATTCAGACTGAAGTCACAAACTAGAAGAAACTCATTACTCAGAGAGGGAACTCATGTGTAAATAACATCGAATATTGTAGAACATAATTCAATTATTATAACGTAGAATCAGCTAAAGGCTTTTACTACTTTTGTGTCATTAACTGAGAATTAGTTGTAACACACGGTACTATAAGTGATGTGTTTGTGATAAATCTTCAATGTGCCATTGCAGTGAAACGACATGTTATCGTAACTATCAAGATATAATACGAAAACAACAAAATACAATGATATCCAATATGGCGTCTCCACAGTAACGACCAAGGGATGTTGCGTGACCCGAACTGAATGTAGGTTGTAAATTCTTCATTTTAGTCACTCGTGATGTATAAGTTACCTTCGCCTTTCCAACGTGAACGTGAAATTCTCCGGGAAATTCTATGATCTACACTATGTTAACATCCAGTCAGAGTTCATGTACAGTTCTCTCTCTTATACTGTATCTAATGAGTGGGATGAAATTAACTTCTTTCATCTTTGGTGTAGTAAATTGATTAGCGTATGCAAAAATTCGGGCAATAAAATCCTCGACAAATGATAACAAATAAGTTTTACTCTCTCTTAACATCATATCTGTAACTATTAGTATTGAATTTACAGTAAAAGAGATCTTAATGTAAAGATTAAAACATAAAGGGATAAGTACTCTCACGACATCTTAAGGATAGGAGGGCGGGGAGAGGGACAGAGACAGGTAAATACTACTAACTACCCATAATATACGTTCCCTTGATTTATGTCACGACAGTCGGGAATGAGGAGCAATGCAACCCGTCCAGAGATGCATGTGATCGTTATTTACAGCCTGTAATCCTAGTCGCCATTCGATCACTGCCATTCCACTGCTTCAACAGAACTATAGCTGCTCGCCGGTTTTTCTACTGTGATTTCGGATCCGATTTCGACGTTGAAGAGAGAAAAGTAAATATTTGCAGAAATAACAGGAAGAATCTACGAAATGACGTTTTGTTTGAGTGTCTGAAGTGAAAACCGGCGGAAGAAGCTTCGCTGCCTCGGAAGCCGCAATATAAACGCAATACATCTGATGGCACCAGTGAGGAGTCTCCTGGGAAATTTACTTCACCTTTATCCAAAGCAGTGCGACAAATCCGCTAAAATCTCGACTGAAGATGAAGTGCAAACCACTGTATATCGAAGTTGCTGCCGTCCGACCGCTAAAAAAGATGAAATGTGGCAGCGTGGAAGAAATTGCCAAACCTTTGTAGGTGCACTTCAAATTCTGTAATTGCTGTCGACCTCTTTTCATCTCACTGAGCAGGATCTCCTCCCATATATAATATTCAGTACTTGTTTTTCTGCTTCAACTCGGTGGAAGGTAATGAATGCTGACATGTCAGAGTTTACACTGCTATTGTTGTAAATGAATACGTACATCTTCCCAAATGCCAATTTTATTTAGTTTGTCTTACACTAGAAACGTTTTTCGGACAGCAGCAACTAGTCACTCAAAACAGTATTATTTGTTTCTCTAAGCAACAAACCAATTTCATATCTTCGTACACTGGTGAGCCAAAACATCGATTGCTTAAAGCGTGTGAGTCCACATTTGGAATGCATTTCTCGTAAAATACGAATCAGTTGTTTGTGAGCTTCCCAAATGCGTATCATCGCGTTCAGATCAGGCAAATTTGGTGGTCAAAAGATCGTCGGTTCACGATCATACTCCTCCACGTATTGTAGCACGACAGTGGCCTTGTGGTTGGGACACTTATTCTGCTAGAAGGTGCCATAGCCGTAGTGGCAAACGTCAAGCATCAAGGGTTGCAAGTTGTCGACAACAGTGTTTGCGTAATTCACAGCCATCTACAGTTTCTATGGAGAGTCTGCATGGGGGCTTAATTAAAATGTAATGCAAATAATTTTAATTTCTGCTTTAGTAGCTGTTTGTCCGATTACGAAGTCTCGTAAACGGTTGGCCCTGACTAGTATTATTACGCAATCTGACTGCTTAGAACAATAACAAAGAATGAAATGGAAATTTTCATTAACACAATTTATTAATTAAGTCCCCAGCAACTATAAAAACCTACGAAACCAAAGCACAAGTGTAACTGTTCTGTGTGTGGAAGTATGACTCAACGTACGCATCTGGCACGGTTCTTCTTCAATAACACAAGAAATTTTAAATATCATTTATACTGAATTAATTAAAGAAAATAAAAATACCATAATTACTCAAGAAAACCAGAATTAAACTCTAATACAAGAACACAAGCCAGATGCTTTGTTGACTGAACCTGTAATGACGCATTATTTAAAACATGGAAATAATGAAAAATAAATCAAGTTTCGTTACCTTCATATATTGAGCAAAATCACTCTAATCATTACAATATATCCCCACACCGACTCGCTAATACCACATCTCAACAAGAACTTTTCAGTATCACATCTCAGCAAGCACTCCCTACTAGCACATCTCAACACGAACTGACTACTACGAGTCCTCGACAAGCACTGCCCACTACGAGTTCTCAATAATCACTGCCAGTGGAGGCGGCGGAACAATGCTCTCTAGCGATCTCTGGCGCTGTGGCTCAGTGTAGCCACCTTTCATATGCCCTTCCTCCACGGCTAGAATTTGATGGTATTTTTGCCAGCATTGGTGGTGAAAATACCACCAAATTCGTCAAAAAAATACAGACAAAAATAAAAGATAATATTAATACGTAAATATCATATAACTAGATAAAATTTTGGCTTTGCACTGACCTTTCAATAACCTATTATATAGAATACAGTAAGCAATACAAATTCTTTCATACATGTGACTTTACATAATAGTTTACACAAGTATTATGTGGTTAAACAATTCAATCAATAGCGTCAGCAATGACGAATATGTGCAGGTAAGAGTCTCATAACCTTTCACAACCAGTAATACACAAAAAATCAGTTTATACAAATATTCACATAAACGCTTTCCATAGCTCAAGAATAAGCAGTTGACAGTTCCAGCAGTAGCACCCAGCAATGGTCAACAGGTGCAAAAACCAACAAGTAACATTTTTTCAATAGAAACAGTCCATCAGTGGCACCCAGTAATGTTGAATAGGTGCAGACACCAACAAGTAACACCATTTCAGTATAAGCAGTTCCATTAGTGGCACCAGCAATGTTGAGCAGGTGCACACAGCAACAGGTGACATCTTTTCAGTAGAAGCAGTCCATCAGTGGCACCCAGCAATGTTGAGCAGGTGCAGACACCAACAAGTAACACCATTTCAGTATAAGCAGTTCCATTAGTGGCACCAGCAATGTTGAGCAGATGCACACAGCAACAGGTGATATCTTTTCAGTAGAAGCAGTCCATCAGTGGCACCCAGCAATGTTGAGCAGGTGCAGACACCAACAAGTAACACCATTTCAGTAGAAGCAGTCCATCAGTGGCACCCAGTAATGTTGACCAGGTGCAGACAGCAAGAAGCAACATCATTTCAGTAGAAGCAGTCCATCAGTGGCACCCAGCAATGTAGAGCAGGTGCAGACACCAACAAGTAACACCATTTCAGTAGAAGCAGTCCATCAGTGGCACCCAGTAATGTTGACCAGGTGCAGACAGCAAGAAGCAACATCATTTCAGTAGAAGCAGTCCATCAGTGGTGCCCAGCAATGTTGAGCAGGTGCACACAGCAACAGGTGACATCTTTTCAGTAGAAGCAGTCCATCAGTGGCACCCAGCAATGTTGAGCAGGTGCAGACACCAACAAGTAACACCATTTCAGTATAAGCAGTTCCATTAGTGGCACCAGCAATGTTGAGCAGATGCACACAGCAACAGGTGACATCTTTTCAGTAGAAGCAGTCCATCAGTGGCACCCAGCAATGTTGAGCAGGTGCAGACACCAACAAGTAACACCATTTCAGTAGAAGCAGTCCATCAGTGGCACCCAGTAATGTTGACCAGGTGCAGACAGCAAGAAGCAACATCATTTCAGTAGAAGCAGTCCATCAGTGGCACCCAGCAATGTAGAGCAGGTGCAGACACCAACAAGTAACACCATTTCAGTAGAAGCAGTCCATCAGTGGCACCCAGTAATGTTGACCAGGTGCAGACAGCAAGAAGCAACATCATTTCAGTAGAAGCAGTCCATCAGTGGTGCCCAGCAATGTTGAGCAGGTACACACAGCAACAAGTCACATTTCTCAGCAGAAGCAGTTCCATAAAATTCAGTATCACTGATCACACTGTTCATCAGAGTTTATAAGCAGAAATTAAACATGTCCTAGTGGCACCAATCATGTAGAAAAGGTACAAGTAACAGTCCATAATTTTTACAATCACTGATCACACAGTTCATCAGCAGAAATTAAACATGACTAAATGTCACACATCATGTTGAAAAGTGCAGCACCATCACTAATCAGACAGTTCAGGCATGAACAATAGTTTGAATACACATACAATGCTTTTACACTAAACATACAAATCATAACAAACACACAAATGATATCAGATAATTGTCCTATTAACTATTACAATACACAAATACCAGTAAACCTATAACATTTATGGGTGTCAGTGCAAGCCACTACCAACAAATAAAATATTTAGGAGATAGGTGGGTAGGATTAGGAAAGGAAAACACACAAAACACACTCACTCATCTTTCAACCACATTAAGTACTACTGTGTAATTGAATAGTGTTAACTGTGTAAATGTAACTCTGTCCAAGATTTGATGTTCATCATGTGTACCAAGTAGTAGTGGCAGCAATGTATAACAGTCAATAATAGTTAAGTCAACGTCATAGTCATCATGTCAAGACCAATGTTTGCCAAGCCAGATCAAAATGTACGGTTGCTGAACAACTGTCAGTGTACCAAGATATGCAAATGCTTCCTCTCACAAAAAAAAAAAGTATATACTGCTTTGTGATTTGACAAAGTGTGTGTGTAGACAATCTTCCTTCTACTTGAGTGTTCTAGTCTGCCATCTTCATCCTCCTTGTTCCATATGGACCAACAAAAAAAATATGCTCCTCACTTACTTTACCTCTTATCCACCAAAACTCCAATAATCATCAGCATAATCTCAATACTTCACTAATACCTCTTCAATACGTCGATACATATAAACCTTATCATCAATATCATTTACCTTACCTCTTGTCCACGAAAACTCCAATAATCATCACTTAATCTTAATACTTCAATAATACCTCTTCACTACGTCGATATATATAAACCTCAGCACCAATATCATTTCACTTCCATAACAACTCTTTCCTCTAGTCAGTCTCCTCGAACAAGTACAGACAAAATCCTAGTGCAGCTTCAATTCATCATCCCATACAATCCGAAGACACAGTGTCTACACACAACCTCTGTGTAATCCATCTGACCCAAATTTTCTACTCATTATAAATTGTAAGATACATTTTGGTTCCTTGTCCATCATTAAATAAAAGAAATGCATACATGAGCTCTAACAGACTTAGTTCGAATAACTCTCAGTAATTAAGTACGATTACGGAGTGTGAATGATCATAATATTACACAGTGTGTACACCACTTCAAGAATCATAGCAGAAGCAAACATGTGGAGTATTTTTTGTGTCAAGTGTCACTTCCTATTTCAATTGCTCACGAAAAATGCAGTGTAATACTGTCAATGGTCTAAACCTAGTTTTGGTATGTCATGTCGTTAGCTTCCTTCCTATTAGCATAAATTTATACAGCTTCCATAAAACCTCCAGCTCATGTGACTTCTATGAAGTTTGTCGTTTATGTCGAATTACTGCAGTTCATTTTCTTATCTTAAAAATATAAGGCACTGAGCGTAAGCAAAACATGCAATAGCGAGTAAATATACCAGTAGAGAACAGAATGTCAACAAGTGGATGCAGCACAATCCCTACAACGAGGCTCTGCCAAGCGAACAATCTATAATTAATACCATAGTGTGACCTAAACTCTATGTTTGTACACAGTATATCAGCATTTCTATATACCAACTTATAGTTATGACAACAAAACAGAAGTGTGTAAATATGCAATCCATACGCACAGCAGCAAACATATATCTTACGTAATAAACAAGTCATTAGCATCATTCAGCATAAGCAAATAAATGTTCATATGTAATCTTAATAAGTAAACATGAAGGCGCAAGCAGATAAATCACAAAGTGTAACCTACATACCTAACTACAGTCAGCACAATTAATCAGGT
Organism: Schistocerca nitens; assembly: GCF_023898315.1. Classification (NCBI taxonomy): domain Eukaryota; kingdom Metazoa; phylum Arthropoda; class Insecta; order Orthoptera; family Acrididae; genus Schistocerca; species Schistocerca nitens. The sequence goes on along the minus strand of NC_064615.1, from coordinate 518,371,364 downwards.
GACAATTATAATTTAAATAAATAAGCACAGCAGGCACATAATAGAAAAATATGACATCAGTGAAAAAGCAGTGCAGCCAAGCGATGCATAATATACACAAGTACCAACCCGGTTCATTAATCACTCATTGTCAAAATCAGTTAATGTGCGCAAGCACGTGGCTTCACAAGTAAATTCATAGAACATGAAATTTAGCACAAAGTATGAGTCACGTAATCGCGAGCAGCAAATTACGTCTAAAGTACGTACCTAAGTGGAAATATGTTACCTGAAAAATAAACTCAATTAATAGTTACCCTTTTTAGTTTATTACTTTTTTTTCGAAATTACATTCTTCCTGAAATTTTCTCCATAGCAAGTCGTCTTAACGTCGGACACGCACAGAATTTACCTGAAGGTCTTAAATATTTTACACAACCGTATCCTGAAAAATACTGAACGTTAATAACATAATTTTTGAAGTCACCATAGCTTTATACAGAATTTAGTCGGAGAAATTAGACTGTGTATTTGTTTACGTCTGTCAGTGCATTCGCACTGAGCGCTCGATCAGCTGTAGGCGCGTGACGTAGGAAGTGATTGTTTGCGGTCAACGACTGCCTTGTGCGGCGCGCAGACTGACTGTTGCTTTGAGTATGTGCCGTCGCCAAAACACAGCGCGGTATCCTTGTACTCTCCGCATGTTTACATGTAACTGTTAGTTTCTCTAAAGTATGTCATTCCACAAAAATTTTAACGTTTGATATATGATGTATTCCTTTAGAGCGTCGTGATTTAAGAGTTTCTATTTCAACAGTGTTATCATGGATAATTTTGCGAACTCTATATGGACCGTTATAAAGCAGAAAAAAATTGCGAAACAAGCCCTTTCCTTTGTGAGACAAACGGTGAGACTTAATTAATACCTTTTGACCAACTGACAAAGTTTTTAAACGACCAGGACGTTTAGCTGATTTCACTCTTCTAGCAGCCGCAGATGCAATATTTCGTAGAGCCAGGTTGACAACTTCAGAATGCCGCAGTTTCCGTGAAGGCGGAAAAGGAACGATTTCAGAAATGCGATTTGTTGGTATTTTATTTTTTAGTATCAATAGAGGCGGTAAAGAAGTTGAGTCGTTAGGAAGTTCATTCAGAATGTTTTGAAAAATATGAAGATACTGATCCCAAGTTCTGTGATTCTGATGACAATAAAGACGGCACAATTTATTGATTTCCTTCACCCATCTCTCTGAAGCATTAGATTGAGGGTGAAAAAGTGAAATAAAAATTGGTTTAATCTTACGACGCCGTAGAGTACGAAGCCAAATTTTAGAGCGAAACTGTGATCCATTATCTGATATAACCTTATCAACATGACCCACTTCTTTAAGAAAATGTTTGATGAAAGCATTAGATACTGAACGAGCTGTTGCTTTGCGTAAAGGTGTAAAACACACATATTTTGATGTCAATTCCACTGCTACGAAAATGTACGCAAAACCATTAGTAGAACGAACCACTGGACCGAACAAATCGACTGCAGCCATGTCCTTTAATTTCGCTGGAATGATAGGAAACAACGGTGCTCTGTGAGAAACAATTGGCGGCTTAGCCTTTTGACATAATTTGCATTTGGCAAGAACAGATCGAATACGTTTTTCCATATTACTGAAGTAACAATTTTCTCGTAATTTATGAAAGCATTTTCTGGGACCAAAATGCGCATAACTGAAATGTGTGTACCAAATCAATTTATTGACCCACTCATCAGGAATACAAACTAACCAAACAGAGTTGTCGACCGATTTCCGTTTAAAAAGAATGTCATTGCGAACTAAATAATGCTGTCTAATCGCTACGCTTTCCTTTCTCCTCCACTTGTCCTTAATGTCCTTCCAGATTGGATCCTTATTTTGCTCCTTAGCGATGTCCTGGAGCGAAGACGAAATAAAGTTCTCAAACGCAACACCTTGAATGTACATCAGACAATAATTGTTTCCCTTGCAGTCCTCTTCAGCACTTTGTTTCAAACCCATAGGTGCACGTGATAAAGCATCAGCAACAATATTTGAAGATCCCTGTATGTAAACAATACTAAAATCAAATTCCTGTAGGTACAACGCCCATCGTGACAATCTGCCATGAGTTAATTTTGTCGACATAAGAAATTCCAGAGCTCGATGATCGGTGTAAACCTTAGTATGTCTGCCAAACAAAAATGTGCGAAATTTTGTGAAAGCCCATACAACAGCCAAAGCTTCAAGTTCCGTAATCGAATAATTCTTTTCGGATTTAGAGAGAACACGACTTCCAAATGCAATAGTCTTCTGTACTACAACGCCGTTTTCTTCTATCTCTTGAAATAAATGTTCACCTAGGCCTTTGTACGATGAGTCCGTCGCCAAACAAAAATCTTTAGATAAATCCGGATGTGAAAGAAGTGGAGCAGCAACTAAAGCATCACGAAGTTGTTCAAATTCTGACTGAGCTTCCTCATCCCAACACCAATTAGAATTTTTTCCAGATAGTTCACATAAACGAGGTGTGGCCAAATTGTCCAATCTAACAAAGCGTCTAAGAAAATTACAGACACCAAGGAAACTACGAACATCACGTTTTGTGGTAGGAACAGCATAATTACGAATAGCGTCTAGTTTCTCTGGATCAGGGAGAATACCTTCTGTAGAAATAATGTGACCGAGAAATTTCACCTGAGAACGACCAAATTCAGATTTTTCCAAGTTCACTGTCATGCCAACTCGTGCAAAAATACGTAATAATGAATCCAAAATTTTGTTATGCTCTCTCCAAGAACGTTTAGCAATAAGAATGTCGTCAACATAAGAAGTAATATTGTCACGAAGATAAACAGGTAAAATTTCGTTTAAGCTACGAATGAATGCTGCAGAAAATATAGTAAGTCCAAACGGTAATTTCCAAAGTCACTTTTGGGTAAAATAGTCATATCCGGTTATTGTTTACCTACTGTTTAGATAGAAGGATAGTAGAAGAATTGTTTTTTATAGATGCAAAGAATAGCGAAAGAGTAGGCAGCGGTGCAGAAAACTAAAAGGAAAATAGCACCACCACAGCTCGGGGCCCTGTGATCGCTACTGCACATATTCACTTAGTGTAGTGAATCCCCTGAGGACTTTAATAACTGCACATAAATTTCAGTTTGTGACTCAGTGGCAAATCTGGCGGAAGTGCGCACGTAAATCGATCCAACCATGAACATGGACGTATGTCATTCCTAGAATTGCAAAAGATCTTAAATTTCCGAACAGTCAAAAAGTGTTTATAGTCAAAGCTTCCGCCTCGCGGCGACAAAGACCTACCGCGTCTGTCCCAGTCACAATGACGATTATTGTCAAGTTCGCGCGCCTGGCGCTCTCTTGTTGCGTCCCGTAAATGAAACAAATTATTTTCTTCAAACCCCTCTGGTATCTGCGATTCTAAATTTCCTTTGCCGTCTTTTCCTACGATTTCGCCTTCAATTTGTTTGACTTGCTTTTTTAATGCCTCAAATTCCCTTTTCACGCGTTCATTAAATTTTCCCTGATTTTCAACATGCTTATTTATGTTCTGATACTCTTCGGTTTCTGCAAATGGCAATGGTGCTGTATCATCTGAATCTCTGTCCCCATGTAAACTAAGATTTGTCAATTTATCTGAAATCTTCTCAACTCTTTCCGATAAGTCACCTATTTTTTCTTTCTGTTTATTTACGTCTTCCGTAAGTGTCGCGACTCGGGTTTCAGTGTTGACACATTTGGTAGTTAACTGTTCATATTGTTGTGTTAGATTATTTATTCTGTCATTTGGTACGGATTCCTCGATTCTCTCAAATATTTCTTCCTTATCGTGTGCACGTTGTAAATTTAACTCTGAAAATTTTTGTACTATCACGCGATCTCTTTCCTCCTGTTCTCTATCCTGTTCCCTTTGTCTAATCTCTACTGCAATTAATCTATTATTGTGAGCATTCAAAATCGGTTGTACTTCTTCTCTGATTTCTTTCTTTAATTCATCTTTCATATTTTTGAAACATGTCCCTATTCGTGAGTCTAACCATGTTTCCATTGTTTCCAACTCTGTTTCTAAACGTGTTGCCACTGTTTTTAATTCAGATCCTAACCGAGTTTCCATTGTTCCCATCCGTGTTTCCATTTGTGAGTCTAACCGTGTTGCCAAAGTTCCCATCTCTGTTTTTAATTCAGATCGTAACTGTGATCCCAAATTTAATATTGCACTCATCAACTGCTCCGTATGATCTGGTTCGAAATTCTTTTCGTCCCTAACATTTCTCGCAAAACCAGTTTCCTTCGTCATAGCTGTAAAGCTATCTGTGTTCGATACTATTACAGAATCTTCTGTCGTTGATCTCGTATTCTGTGAATTTTCTGATTGAGAAAAATTTTGAAATGGTTCCGGACTATTTTCCCGACTTATTACATTGTTTTCCACTTCATTATCCATCATACTGTTTTCCTCTGTTGGCGAGTTCGCCATGTTAACAATTTCGTCATTCTCACTATCCATCATTTTTGCCTTTTTCATTGATCGCGTGATCATTTACAAAATATACAAAACTCGTCACTATACGGAAATTATACACAATGACTCTTTATCTCCAACAATACCATTCACTCGAAATGTTTCCCTCAAACACGATTAACGAACAATTGAAATCATTGCACTAAATCGTCAAACGCGTATACAAGACAACAATCAAATTCAGAGAAAAAAAATACCATTAGAAGAATGACAATTACCAGATCTACACATGCAATATAGACTACAATTACTAAACTACAAATTACTACAACAATCCCACTGTCTACTATTTCTACAATCAGAAGAATTCCAAGGGACGATCCGAAGCAGCGGTCGCCACGTGTATGGGGGCTTAATTAAAAAAGATGAAAATAATTTTAATTTCTGCTTTAGTAGCTGTTTGTCCGATTACGAAGTCTCGTAAACGGTTGGCCCTGACTAGTATTATTACGTAATCTGACTGCTTAGAACAATAACAAAGAATGAAATGGAAATTTTCATTAACACAATTTATTAATTAAGTCCCCAGCAACTATAAAAACCTACGAAACCAAAGCACAAGTGTAACTGTTCTGTGTGTGGAAGTATGACTCAACGTACGCATCTGGCACGGTTCTTCTTCAATAACACAAGAAATTTTAAATATCATTTATACTGAATTAATTAAAGAAAATAAAAATACCATAATTACTCAAGAAAACCAGAATTAAACTCTAATACAAGAACACAAGCCAGATGCTTTGTTGACTGAACCTGTAATGACGCATTATTTAAAACATGGAAATAATGAAAAATAAATCAAGTTTCGTTACCTTCATATATTGAGCAAAATCACTCTAATCATTACAATATACCTCCACACCGACTCGCTATTACCACATCTCAACAAGAACTTTTCAGTATCACATCTCAGCAAGCACTCCCTACTAGCACATCTCAACACGAACTGACTACTACGAGTCCTCGACAAGCACTGCCCACTATGAGTTCTCAATAATCACTGCCAGTGGAGGCGGCGGAACAATGCTCTCTAGCGATCTCTGGCGCTGTGGCTCAGTGTAGCCACCTTTCAAGTCATACCGTAATACTTTCCTCACTGCCAGTGTCCGTGTTGCGGTGTACATTTGCTTGGATGATGGCATATCTGGACACGACCATCGACCTTGTGTAACAAGAAAGACTGTTCATCCTACCAGAAGACGTTTTTTCATTGTGCAGTGGTCTAACCTCGATGGTCTCGTGGCCACTCCATTCGTAATTGATGATTTCGTTGAATAAACATGGGAACACACAGTGGTTGTCGGCTGCAGAGTCCCATGTTCATAATATGTACTGAACGGTGTGCTTCTAAAGACTTGTGCCTGGGTCAGCATTGTTTACTCTGCCATCAGATCAGCCGCAAATCGTCGCCTTTCTTGTTTTAAAGAACGGGCAAGTCTGCAAGCTCCACAGTTTGCGAAAAAACCGTGGACGTCCACTACCTTCACGTCTATTCGTTGTTTCACCGTTAGTGTAGCGTTACAACCCCCGCATCTGAGGGGCTGTAATATGTTAGAAAGGCCGAGAGGTATGATTTGACAGAGAGGGGTGACTTACGCGGAAAAGATGCTGTATTCGAAAAAGCAGTACCTAAACATGATGCTCCATTAGACTCATCTAGAATTGGCACAAAATGAAGGAAACGCCACAGGTCTCATGGCACTAATTGAAAAACTGAACACATACATAGTAGTGAAACATTTACAAAACAAGCATAAACAGAAGATAATGAAACTGACAGTAAAAAAGACACAAAAATACATTTACCTTTTAAACGTGAAACCACAAGAACACCAACACACATTCCATCCACGTTTAGTTAACCTAACAGAGACTACACGAAAAAGAAAAAATGCTCTTGGACAAAGGTTTGAAACACTGTACCAATAGCAAACAACTAATAAATAGAAAATCTCATAGTGGAAACTCAACGCATCCTTACATGTGAAGAACAACAAAATAATTGTAATATAGACATAGGACTGACGAGAGAACTAGTAAAAAAAGAAATAAAAGGCATAATAAAGCAAACACAGCAGACACACAATAAGAACAACCAAACAGAAGCAGCCACCATGAAAAGGTTAAAACAAAAGTTAACAAACAACAACATATTAATAACAAGAGCAGACAAGGGAAATGCAACAGTACTCATGGACAAAGAGCAATACATCACAAAAACCAAGGAATACACAAATACCAACGCCATACAAAAACTGAAGTCAGATCCAAGTACACGATTCCAGGCAAACCTGAAACGAACACTGAAGAACACGAAACACACACACTCACAGACAAACAGAAATATTACATAACACAGAAAAACCCACAAGCACCAACAATCCGCAGTCAACCAAAGGCACATAAAGATGGAATGCCAATGAGAGCTGTTATCAACTTCAAGAAAACCTCAACATGCCACATAGCCAAACACCTCCAAAAGTTAGTTACAAAACAATATAAAGTAGAAAACAATAGAATAGTGATAAACACAAGAAACCTAACAGAGCACATACAGAACGTACAGGTACCACACACAGCATCACTGATTTCATTCGACATAGAAAATGTGTACACCTACATCCCTATCACAGAAACAACAGAAATCATAGAACAAAATCTCTCATCCCACAGCAACCTCACGACAGAATGAATAAACGAAATAACAAATATGCTCAGACTGACAACTGAACAAAACTACTTTCAGTTTGCGAATAAATATCATCTACAAAGTGATGGACTGTCCATGGGATCCCCAATATCAGGAACATTAGCTAACATTTTCATCAGTCAACTAGAAAATGAGATATTTGAAAAGATAACTACTAATGAAAGTTTCAAAATCATATATTGATACAGATATGTGGATGACATTATTTGTCTGGTAGACGAGCCAAGTGAAAAAATTAGGCAAACTCCACTCGGAAATCAACAAAGCTTATCAGAACATAAAATTCATACTTGAAGAAGAAAAGGAAAATCAAAGAAATTTTCTTGACATTACAATAAAAAAGAAAACATACATTTAACATCTTTAGATAACCAACAGCCACAGACACAATAATACATTCCACGTCCAACCACCCTACAACCAGACACTTGCAGCACTGAGAGATATGTTACATAGATTAAACAGAATCCCACTCAACGGGAGAAATTATGAAAAAGAAATGAATAAAATCATACAAATAACTAGGAACAATGGATGTGACACCCATTTAGTACACAGGCTCCATCAAAAAACAAAAACACAAATACAAAACAAACCCAACACTTCCAGAATACAAGAGAACTCACAAGTTATTAACTTACAAACACACTCAGCAAACACACACAATGACAACACGACACAGAAAATGACCAGATGGTACACCACGACTTACACAAAGAAATTAACATACAGAGTTGCAAACATCCTAAAGAGACATGAATTCCAAAAAGCATACAAGACTGGTCAGATCCTCCAATCACCCCTAAGCCAACCAAGTACCAAGAGGGACAAATTCCAACACTCAGGAATATATAAACTTTAATGTCAAAGTTGTGATGCAGTATATGTAGGAATGACATGCAGGAATTTTAAAACACGATACAAAGAACATATCAGAAGTTGGAAGTACGAAACAAACCGTTCCACATTTGCAGGACATTTAAAACACCAGAACCACCATTCTACAAACATGGAACATGAAATGAAAATCATGAGAATAAGCAACCATGACAAACATCTTATACAAATGCAAGAAAACTTCCACATTCAGAAAGCCATCGCTGAAATCAAATATGTGATAAATGAACAAACACACATCAGCACAGGCTTCCTACTACATTTCATAAAAGAAATGATAAGATAATTTCGTCCCTCTCACAACGAGAAAAAATTCTTCTCCCCCACGCCCTTTCGTCTTCTGGACACCCACCCACCCACTCACCCACCCACACACCCACACACAAACACACACACACACACACACACACACACACAGCCCACAAAAAGTCATATCACGCCAAAACACACACACACACACACACACAGCCCACAAAAAATACATACACGAACAGATTACAGATACTTCAATAATTACACTTGAAAGTTGGCAATAACATTCGATCTTTGGCAATAACATCTGATAGTCGCCAACACAAACGAAAATATTGCATTAAAACACGTGTTCAGTTTCTAGTGCTGTGAAATGTGGGGAAAAAAAACCGCAAATTGTCATTTATAAGAAGAGGAACAACACCAAAAATGCAACACGACCGTAATATATAGAAAATCGTCCACGCATCCTGTAAGTACAGTTCAAAATATTACTACATAATAGCAAAAACCAAACACCAGAACTGTTTATAACCTGACCAAAATGTAAACTAAATAGCAAAAATATGTACATATTCCAGGCTACTGAAGATGCCTTGCAGAAAATAAAGGTGAATCGTGTATGGTACGAAAATTATGTTTCATTCAGTTGTAGTCAGACGGTCCGTAAAGTAAAAATTATCAGTATACCTTAATATTACACGCAACTGAGGAAGACGCGACTACAAAAATTGAAGATGCATAACCTTTTGTTTCGTGAGCACTACACAGAAATCATTACCAACACTTTCGCATGCATTGTCGCCTGGAGACTACCAGCAAAGGCTGGATATCGACAGATTCATCCTATGGTGTCAGAGGCACGACCAGCATTTTTCACGAACAATATTGTTCATCGACGAAGCCGATTTCACGAAGTAGGATATAGTGAATTCGCATAATTTGCATGAGTAGGCAGAAGAAAACCCCCACAGCGCAGTGTCAATATCTGGTGTGATATTATCGATCGGCATCTCAAAGGGCAACATATGCTATCACTAAGGCTGACAGCAGAGTGATATCTGAATTTCCTGGATGATATGTTACCAGAATTGTTGGAAGACATTAGTTTGGCTTCGTGTATAAACCTGTGGTACATGAATGATGGAACTCCAGTTCACTTCAGTGGCACAGTGCGAAGTCACTTGGACAATTCCTTCCCTTTCAAAAGGATTGGTCGTGGAGATCATGTATCATTGCCAGCTAGGTCGCCAGACCTTAATCCACTGGATTTCCTTTTGGGTGGCCATCTGAAATCTGTGACTTATGAGGGATATATTGTTGATTTCAAAACAATCTACGACGCAGAACACAAAATGCCTTTAGTGTTACGCCAAGAGATATGACATGATGGATCGTTTTCAGTAATCTTTTCTGTGAAGAGACGAACTTTGCCATAGACACACCATGGCCGTCATTTTGGACAGTAGTTATGAAACGCTACAGCAGCTCCTTACCGTGTGTTTCTATGTTGCTGTAGATTTGTACGGTTGCATTCTTTAGGCTTAATTGAGACAGTCCTGAGTAGTCGTTTTTGTATTCCCATTCTTTGTGCTTGTTTCTTAAGACTAAATACAGGAGACGAAAAACAAATAATAAAACATGCATACACAGTAACAGTCCCTTCTCAATTTCCTTTCCATATGCCAACTAACCACAATATAAAATATCGGGTAGCGAAAACGGAATGAGATATATGTGGACGCCGTCATTGCTCGCATTGTCACACAGACCGTCACTTGCGTCGCAGGCCTCGCCTTCCAATCGGCTGCGTCGGCTACCTATAACACTCGCGCGTTGTGCGATATTGCTGATCTTTCTCCTCGGCATACGTCGGCACACAGGAGCACCCAAAAGACGGCTTCACATTTGTCGATTTTATAGCATTCAGCTGTACTGCCACTTAGTGACATAGGAACAAGGGGAAAACGAATATACTTTTGCAGCTCAATGTGTGACACTTCGTACGAAATATTTTTCCTTATTTACGACTCATCCGGTATTCGGAATATCAACCCCATGTCGCATAATCGGGTTGTGACAGTTGACAGTTGCAGGAAACACACACACACACACACACACACACACACACAAACACACACACACACACACACAACGCAACTCACGACAAATTGGCAGACAGTAAGCAAAAAAATGGCACGTAATGACTTACAACAAAACCATTCACAGGGTGGGCAGTTCGGTAAATAAACAAGGACACAACAAAGCACACAGAATCAACACCACAATATAGAACAGACCTAGTGGACAAATACAACCAGTCTGGTATATGTCAACTAACCTGCAACTGCTGTCAATGTGTGTATGTGGGTCAAACATGGAGGAATTTTAGAATCAGACCCTTGAAAAGTAGTAGCTTACAATCAACATTTTCAGATCACCTTATAGCAAACACTCACTAACCAACGAACCTATAATCTGATTTACAAATTCTTAAAATTCGAAACAACCTATACCAAAAATTAACAATAAAAGAAAATTCATCATCATCACCTCAGCCTTTTCCCACGTCATCTAGGGTCGGTGTTGCTTTATTAGATCCTCTCTGCCCCAAGAAGAGAAAATATAACCAAATCACATCATTGTGCAATAAAACCCTATTTGCCACAAAAGAAGAACTATGTAAATAACCCCCACCCCAAAACTGCATATGACCACCCTCTAAAATTAAATTTCTCTCCCTTATACACCACACCAAGCACTTTACTTGCTTGTCAGTAACTTCCTCCCTCCCCCCCCCCCCCCTCTCTATCTCGGACACACACACATGAGTTAAACATGACATGCCTCAAGGACACTTCACATTCACGCACTACATCCTAAACAAACACGCCACGAAACAAATGAACATCACAGACCCCTAACAATACGTAATGGCGAGGAAACTGTGCTTGGAAAACATGTCAGAAAATGCATGTGTAACGACAACAGCGAAAGAAATGAACGTGCTATCTCGATACAAACATGAGAAAAAAAAACTCCACAACATCAAAGCCTGTAAGTAACACGCTAAATAACCTGATATTTAGTGTATCTCAGTCGGTAATGCCGTATACAGACAAATAAAAGAAACATTTTGCTGTTTTCAGATAACAAGCTGTATATTTTGTAGTAGATTTAAAGCTACCAACATTAACAACCGATAGCTTCATTTGAGTTATGTAACAAATTTACATCTACATCTACATCTACGTGGATACTCTGCAAATCACATTTAAGTGCCTGGCAGAAGGTTCATCAAACCACCTTCACAATTCTCCATATTTCCAATCTCACGGAGAAAACGAACACCTATATCTTTCCGTACGAGCTCTGATTTCCCTTATTTTATCGTGGTGATTGTTTCTTCCTATGTAGTTCGGTATCAACAAAATATTTTTGCATTCGGAAGAGAAAGTTGGTGATTGGAATTTCGTGAGAGTATTCCGTCGCAACGAAAAACGCATTTATTTTCATGATGTCCAGCCCAAGTCCTGTATCATTTCAGTGACACTCTCTCCCATATTTCGCGATAATACAAAACGTGCTTCCCTTCTTTGAAGTTTTTCGATGTACTCCGACAGTCCTGTCTGGTAAGGATCCCACACCGCGCGGCAGTATTCTAAAAGAGGACTGACGCGTAGTGTAGGCAGTATCTTTAGTAGATGTGTTACATTTTCTAAGTGTCCTGCCAACAAACCGCAGTCTTTGATGAACCTTCCCCACAACATTTTGTATGTGTTCCTTCCAATTTAAGTTGTTCGTAATTGCAATTTCTAGGTATTTATTTGAAGTTACGGCCTTTAGATTTGACTGATTTATCGTGTAACCGAAGTTTAACGAATTCATTTTAGCACTCATGTGGGTGACCTCACACTTTTCGTTATTTAGGGTCAAATGCCAATTTTCGCATTATTCAGATATCTTTTCTAAACCGTTTTGCAGTTTGTTTTGATCTACTGATGAGTTTATTAGTCTATAAACGACAGCGTCATCTACAAACAACCTAAGACGGCTGCTCAGATTGTCTCCCAAATCATTCATATAGATAAGGAACAGCAAAGGCCTATAACACTACGTTGGGGAACGCCAGAAATTACTTCCGTTTCACTCGATGACTTTCCGTCATTTACTACGAACTGTGACCTCTCTGACAGGAAATCACAAGTCCTGTCACATAACCGAGACGATATTCCATAAGCACGCAATTTCAGTAGAATCCTCTTGTGTGGTACAGTGTGAAAAGCCTTCCGGAAATCCAGAAATACGGAATCGATCTGAAATCCCTTGTCAATAGCACTCAACACTTTATGCGAGTAAAGCGCTAGTTATGTTTCACAAGAACGATGTTTTCTGAACCCAAGTTGACTGTGTGTCAATAGACCGTTTTCTTCAAGGTAATTCATAATGTTCGAACACAATATATGTTCCAAAATTCTGCTGCGTATGACGTTAACGATATGGACCTGTAATTAAGTGGATTACTTCTACTACCTTTCTATAATATTGGTACGACCTGTGCAACTTTTCAGTCTTTGGTTACGGATCTGTCGTCGAGCGAATGGTTGTATATAAATGTTAAGTATGGAGCTAATGCATCAGCAGACTCTGAAAGGAGCCTAATTGGTATACAGTGTGGCCCAGAAGATTGATTTTATTGAGTGATTTAAGTTGCTTCACTACTCCGAGGTTATTTACTTCTATCTTACTCATGTTGGCAGCTGTTCTTGATTCGAATTCTGGAATATTTACCTCGTGTTATTTTGTGAAGTTATTTCGGAAAGCTGTGTTTAGTAACTCTGCTTTGGCAGCACTGTCTTCATTAGTATCTCCATTGCTATCTTGCAGAGAAGGCATCGATTATTTCTTGCCGCTAACATACTTCACATACGACCAGAACCTCTTTGGATTTTCTGCCAGGTTTCGAGATAAAGTTTCGTTGTAGAAACTGTTATAGGCATCTCGCATTGAAGTCCGCGCTAAATTTTGACCTTCTGTGAATGATCACCAATCTTGGGGATTTTGCGTCTGTTTAAATTTGGCATATTTGTTTCGTTGTTTCTGCAACAGTGTTCTGACCAATTTTGTGTACCAAGGAGGATCGGCTCTATCGTTTGTTAATTTATTTGGTATAAATCTCTCAACTGCTGCCAATACTATTTCTTTGAATTCAAGCCACATCTGGTCTAGACTTATATTATTAATTTGGAATGATTGGCGATTGTCTCTCAGTATGGCGTCAAGTGAATTTTTATCTGCCTTTTTGAATAGGTATATCTTTCGTTTATTTTTGAGGATTTGGGGTTACAATATTTAATCTAGCTACGACAGCCCAGTGTATCCGTTTTGATGCTCGTTATTAACTCAGGTATATTTGTTGCTAAGAGGTCAAGTGTGTTTTCACAACCGTTTACTATTCGCGTTGGCTCATGAACTAACTGTTCGAATTAATTTTCAAAGAATGCGTTTAGCATAATTTCGGATGATGTTTTATGCTTGCCTCCGGAATTAAACATGTATTTTCGGCAACATATCGAGGGTAATTTAAAGTCACCAGCAACTATAATCATATGAGTCGGGTACGTGTTTGAAATCAAACTCAATTTTTCTTTGAACCTTTCAGCAACTGTCTCAACTGAAGTGGGAGGTCGGTAAAAGGATCCAATTATTATGTTATTCCGGTTGCCCACAGTGACCTCTGCCCATAGTAACTCACAGGAACTATCTACTTCAATTTCGCGACAATTTACTATAAAAATATACTATAAAACTATAACCTTTAGATATATCGTAAATGAATAACATCGAATGCTTCAACTCAGTGATACATATCCCTTCTCTATACTCTATGCAAACTAATATAATATAGTTGACAGTAATTTCTCATTTTACAAATGTTAATATTTTGTATCAAAAGTTTCTTGAGAATCACATCTAATGACGGTTTTGCAGAAAGGGAATAAACAAATAAGCGCACTAAATACAGCACAAAAAGCGGTGAAAACAGAATTACAAGACGGTGTCTTGCGTGAGGTGAAATTCCTCTCCTTGTACTATATTATCACATAATAACTACTCAGTTCACAGCCTTAAGCGCATGGATGGTGTGTGTGCATGTGCGTGTGCGTGTGTGTGTGCATGTGTGTGTGTCTGTGTGTGTGTGATTAATGTGCGTCGAATGAGCTGCATGCGGTAGATGTTGATGTACTTAGAATATGTGGATACGGAGTCCGATAAACCGCTTGACGCCAGTGCGGGTGTTGGGGAAGCTGCTCCGACGATCCTGTTGGAGAAATGCCTATTCTAAGTTTGTTAGATCTTATACTCGCGATGTTGACGAAGATCGCAGCGCAGTTGATAGAAATTAGGCAGGGAAATGCTACCAGAACGGTACTAACAGGAGAAATTAAACTGAGTAGTGATAGGATCTGAGAGAAATTGGCGGAAGCGAGGCAAGAAAAATAGTCCCAGTTTTGTTAGAAAAAATCTGAATCAAGGCAGTACAGCCGCAAAATAGATCAGCAATCCGCAAAACTGAGGCGTGTCTGAAGGACAGAAACTGGAAAAGATACGGTCAGAAATACCCAATAACGAGAGTGAGGTGCAAGATCACTGCGGTGGAGGAGGATCTCAGCTAGAAAAGGTGGACATCCCCACTTTCATTGGCAGTGACAGTGAACCACACGCTTGCGGCGGGAATCGAAACACCTTCATGGTAACACATGAAAAAAGTATCGTCCGCCAATTTCTGTTTAGTTTTTAAGTTCTTTTTTGTCTATTGTTAGTATTACGTGGTACATCAGGAGTCTAGCTGCAAGTATTGAACCTGCGCGAATATTGTAAAATAATCATAAATCTTTGTTAAAAGAATTTATATTGTGATTTCTCTGTATTTACCGAGCGAGGTGGCGCAGTGGTAACACACTGGACTCGCATTCGGAAGGATGACGGTTCAATCCCGCGTCCGGCCATCCTGATTTAGGTTTTCCGTGATTTCCCTAAATCGCTCCAGGCAAATGCTGGGATGGTTCCTTTCAAAGGGCACGGCCGACTTCCTTCCCTAATCCGATGAGACCGATGACCTCGCTGTCTGGTCTCTTCCCCCAAAACAACCCCAACCCCCCTTCTCTGTATTTGTTTCTATAGTTGTTCACTGTTGATGGGAGTAGGTTTGAATAAACTAAAGCCAAATAAAAAATAAAAGAAAATGTAGTGTTTTATAACATTTGCGGAAACCATTGTACATCACATTGACACTATATAATTTTGCATGACACAGTACTTGCCCTTTGATATACGTTCATTGAAATTATTTCAGTATCAACAGTTACATATTCGTTCGTTGCATATATGATTTGTGTTGTTTTTTACCAATTTTTAGAGTTGGAGGTGGTGTACGTGTGAGTCATACTGAAATTGATAAAAAAGGCCTGTCGTCCGAAACGAAGTTGATTTAAGTAAATTTTCCTATTTTGAGAAAGCATTTTGCCGTTGAGAGGACAGGCATTTACTCGCGGTATACCAACAAAAACGGCGTACGACGCACCAAACCGGAAACAAAATTCAAAGTTCATGTTTACTTACAAATATGATAATTAAGTACGAAATAAGCCACTGTAATAAATTATTAATATCCTTAAGTGGTATTATGGAACAAAAAGAAAGATAAATCTGCAAAAATTTATATAAAAACCAAAATTTCGAAGTCTGTATCTCTTTGCTTAACAGGGCAAAAGAAACACGCTAATCTTTATTACAGGAACTCCTTGTGACCATATGTCAATGCAGAAAATATCTGACGTTTTAAAACTGAGTACGCCGTCACCGTTTTCCAGAATTAGCAAAGCGGAATGTCGGAGTTCATGACTGTACTTAGTCGAAATCGTACCACGTACTGAGGATAAAGCTGCTGCTGTGACGGATGGACGGAAGCCGTGGGCGTGACAGTGGTGCGTACATCAGGCGGTGGACCGCGAAACGTGGTGTCTGCTCAGAATGACGGACTACTTATCAACGCTGCGGCGGTGGTGGGCGGAGCTTTCGAACGACTGTTGACGCAGCTTCGAAGCGCTGTAGCCTACGTAATCGGTGTATCCTCGCTGCTGTCAGTACAGACAGTGGCTTACGGATTAACATACAATCGCCTCTTTCCAGTGAGGAGTACGGATCACACACACACACACACACACACACACACACACACACACACCGTGCAGGAACGCAAGAGAATTACTGGTTCGTGTCCTGTCAGATTTACTGCTAATCTGAGGAGGAAGATTAGGGTCAAATCGACAACGTGTTCATTAGTGACAGACCACAAGCTCCGAGTGAGGAAACATAGTTACGGAAATTGCCCGTGTCCTTTCCGATGGCACCACTCCGCCACTAATACGCTACTGGCCATTAAAATTGCTACACCAAGAAAAAATGCAGATGATAAACGGGTATTCATTGGATAAATATATTATACTAGAACTGACATGTCATTACATTTTCACGCAATGCGGGTGCATAGATCCTGAGAAATCAGTAACCAGAACAACCACCTCTGGCCGTAATAACGGCCTTGATACACCTGGGTATTGAGTCAAACAGAGCTTGGATGGCGTGTACAGGTACAGCTGCCCATGCAGCTTCAACACGATAGCACAGTTCATCAAGAGTAGTGACTGGCGTATTGTGACGAGCCAGTTGCTCGGCCACCATTGACCAGACGTTTTCAATAGGTGAGAGATCTAGAGAATGTGCTGGCCAGGACAGAAATCGAACATTTTCTGTATCCAGAAAGGCCCGTATAGGACCTGCAACACGCGTTCGTGCATTATCCTGCTGAAATGTAGGATTTCACAGGGATCTAATGAAGGGTAGAGCCACGGGTTGTAACACATCTGAAATGTAACGTCCACTGTTCAAAGTTCCGTCAATGCGAACAAGAGGTGACCGAGACGTGTAACCAATGGCACCCCAGATGGAGATGACGAATGCACGCTTCCGATATGCGTTCACCGCGATGTCGCCAAACACGGATGCGATCATCATGATGCTGTAAACAGAACCTGGATTCATCCGAAAAAATGACGTTTTGCCATTCGTGCACCCAGGTTCGTCGTTGAGTACACCATCGCAGGCGCTAGTGTCTGTGGTGCACCGTCAAGGGTAAGCGCAGCCATGGTCTCCGAGCTGATAGTTCATGCTGCTGCAAACGTCGTCGAACTGTTCGTGCAGATGGTTGTTGTCTTGCAAACGTCCCCGTCTGTTGACTCAGGGATCGAGACGTGGCTGCACCATCCGTTACAGCCACGCGGATAAGATGCCTGTCATCTTGACTGCTAGTGATACGAGGCCGTTGGGATCCAGCACGGCGTTCCGTATTACCCTCCTGAACCCACCGAGTCCATATTCTGCTAACAGTCATTGGATTTCGACCAACGTGAACAGCAGTGTCGCGATACGATTAACCGCAATCGCGATAGGCTACAATCCGACCTTTATCAAAGTCGGAAACGTGGTGGACACATTTCTCCTCCTTACACGGGGTATCACAACAACGTTTCACCAGGCAACGCCGGTCAGCTGCTGTTTGTGTATGAGAAATCGGTTGGAAACTTTCCTCATGTCAGCACGTAGTAGGTGTCGCAACCGGCGCCAACCTTGTGTAAATGCTCTGAAAAGCTAATCATTTGCATATCACAGCATCTTCTTCCTGTAGGTTAAATTTCGCTTCTGTAGCACGTCATCTTCGTGGTGAAGCAATTTTAGTGGCCAGTAGTGTATTTAGAGAAGCCACGGAAAACCTGAATTTGGATGGATGGATCGTCATTTGTACTGTCTTTCTCGAAAATACATGTCCAGTTTCTTACCACTATGCCGCATCAATCGTTTGTCGGCAATGTGAAACCATTTTGTTCAGAACATAATGCAAGTCGACTGTGCTCATTTAAGAACAGCGTGGCAAACTTTTAAATATTTGATTTCCATATAGCAGCCATATCTATACCGAAATTAAACCTCGTTCTTATGCAATGCCCTTTAACACAAACCGTAATCCTCTTTAACAGAAAGTGACAAAACATGCTACTGGTAACGTTGTTCCCGAATCACTGTTAATGTGAACAACTTTTGTGCAACCTTGACCTGATATTATGTAAAAGCACAGCATTATCTGTTTGCTTACTGCGGCATGCTGTTGGCGATATTGCAGCTAAAAATACGACCCATTTGATTATACAGCGTGGTTTGATTGATAGTGAAATAAAAGTAACACACTTGAAATTATTAAATGTAAGGGGCAGTCAAATAAATACGAGACAGATGGAAAAATAAATAAACTTTATTATTTCAAAAATAATCGCTATAGCTGTTGATAAATTTGTCCCACTGTGAGAAAACATGGTCAAGGCATTCATCGAAAAATGTTTGCTGTTGCCTATGGACCCTTGACTGTACCAAGGCGTGCATTTCCTCGTCCAAAAGAAATCGATGGCCACGAATGTCTTTCGATAGGGCTCAAAAAATATGGAAATCGCGTGAGAAGATATATGTACGTTATGGAGGCCGTGTGAGGGCTTCCCTGCGAAACAATTCTCAAAGCTGTCAAATCAACTAAGTAGCCGGGTGTAAAAATTACGAACAACGTCAGTTGGAAAGACCACATAGATAATATTGTGGGGAAGGCGAGCCAAAGGTTGCGTTTCATTGGCAGGACACTTAGAAGTTGCAACAAGTCCACTAAAGAGACAGCTTACACTACACTCGTTCGTCCTCTGTTAGAATATTGCTGCGCGGTGTGGGACCCTTACCAGGTGGGATGGACGGAGGACATCGAAAGGGTGTAAAAAAGGGCAGCTCGTTTTGTATTATCACTTGATAGGGGAAAGAGTGTGGCAGATATGATACGCGAATTGGGATGGAAGTCATCAAAGCAAAGACGTTTTTCGTCGCGGCGAGATCTATTTACGAAATTTCAGTCACCAACTTTCTCTTCCGAATGCGAAAATATTTTGTTGAGCCCAACCTACATAGGTAGGAATGATCATCAAAATAAAATAAGAGAAATCAGAGCTCGAACACAAAGGTTTAGGTGTTCGTTTTTCCCGCGCGATGTTCGGGAGTGGAATGGTAGGGAGATAGTATGATTGTGGTTCGAGGAACCCTCTGCCAAGCACTTAAATGTGAATTGCAGAGTAATCATGTAGATGTAGATGTAGATGTAGTCGAAACAGCCTAGGCAACAGGTGTTTTTGTTTTTTAAAGATTATTTCATTCATGAATTTTAGTCTTTGAGTATGTTTTACTCTTATTTTATTACAGTGCCTTAGTACCTGGCACAAAACTTGTGGATAAAGGTATTCTGGTTAGAGTTTAATTTTATTCTGAAATAAAATAACTAAGAAAATACATTTGCGCTTCCACAAGTTCGCAATAAATAGGAATTTATAATGTAAATGTATACAAAGGAATTCATTATAAAAAGTAAAAAAAAGTAATTAGGATCTAGGTGTAACGCATTGACTCTGAATAACAAAAAGACGCAAAGGGGTCGGATGTTACCTCGCCGATAAATTATCCAGCGTCCTACTGCAGGAACACGGCCTGGGTCCACAGTATGTTTCACCGGCTGTTCTCGCTACTCTGCCCGACTATTCTGAACGACGATCCCTACTTCATGAAAGCCTTTACTCCTCACGACGTTTTCATCAGCTTTGTTGGATTAGCGTTCCACTAAAGTACAGTGCGATGGCTAGACGTAACTCAGCTAATGGCTCCATCTGCGGAGCAAAGCGGCAATTCCCAACAGGGCAGCAGATGCGATGCACTGCAGTGCTTTATGTTTCCGTACTTGGAACGCCACAAGTGTTGCTACTGACTGCAGGAACAACTTGATTAACGGGATGGCAAACATGTTACGCTGTGTACCACAACCAGTAATCTGATGCATTCCCTGCATGTTTAACGTTTAGAACTAGGTTTCGTTTTACGCAGCTAGTGCTTTTCCTGTTTCATTGCGAACTGCGAGAATATTCATTCCTGTCAAACGGTGTAACTATCAGATGTGCTTATAAATCTGCGACAACCACAAAAGCCACTTATCCCATTATAATTTCTTGTGCTTTAGTTACAAGTTGGGATTTGTGTATCTAATATCTACATAAGTGTTAGCTGAAAAGGCACGCTGAAACTAAGTACACTGGTTGACGTTTGTAAACACAACTAAACTGGTACTTATGTAGCTGGCGATCCCTGAAATCTCTCTCCTCCTGACGCAGCCCATTTCCTTCAAAATTATATGTCTATCATCGGCATTCACATTCCCATTTCGAAACAAAGTTAACAGTCACCATGGCTGTTATGAAGACGTCTCTATCGCCCGCATCTCCTGGTCGCACACCACCTCTACGACATCAGGCCTGCCACGCCTGAAGCTGACGTCTCTGAATTTGAATCAAAAATGAAAAGAGCAGTCGACTGGTTTTATATTGACTTAGAACTAGGGTATGCATTTGTGCACTGTATCCGCGTTTTCTGCCTCGGAGGGATTTTTTTTTTTTTTCAAGTTGCCCGTTGTAACACTACATTTTCCATTTTGTAGGAAATTTTATATATTTCGATCGGGCGTGGATGCTATTTCCATTTATTTGACTCTTATATACTTAGCGATACTCAAGTCATTCATCAATTCATTTAAATTTTGTGGTACAATTTATATTTTTATATTTTTCTTACAAAATGTACTTACAGCTGGGAGGAAAGCCTCTAATTACATCTTAGAACAGATCACCGTAGATCCCAGTGTCCAAGCCTGACATGCATGCCGTGTAACTGCTTGTACCCACACAGTAATAATCTCGATCGATCACTTCAAAGAAAATTACTGACGGGATGCTCACTAACATCCACTGTAGGCAGTAGGTGAACCAAACTGCTTCCCTCTGGAACAAATGTCTTATTTATTAATTTACACGTGAATTTATTCCATTTAGCAATATTAGGCTCTGCAGTACGTCTATTACATCTAACTAGATATCCTTAGAATGTTCATGTTTCAATGTGCACACTGCATGAACTGTATGTAACATTAATAACAAGAGGACCCTGTCCATTCAAATTAATGTGCCCGCCTGTCAGAAGCCTGTGACATGTGCAGGAAAAGATGCAGTGAGGTTCTGGAAAGTATCGACAAGAATGTGAAACCATGACGCCACCAGTGTGGTGGTCAGATGCGCTAGGTTCCTAGGTTGTAGTTCCATACCGCGGAATCCCGACTGGGGTTGGTTCAAATGGCTCTGAGCACTACGGGACTTAACATCTGTGGTCATCAGTCCCATAGAACTTAGAACTACTTAAACCTAACTAACCTATGGACATCACACACATCCATGCCCGAGGCAGGATTCGAACCTGCGACCGTAGCAGTCGCACGGTTCCGGACTGAGCGCCTAGAACCGCTAGACCACCGCGGCCGCCCCCGATTGAGGTGGTCCCACAGATTTTCTATTGCCTTTAAATTCTGGAAGTTTGGTGGACAGTGGAGTACCGTAAATTCACCCTGGCGCTCTTCGAACGCACGTACACTGCGAACTGTATGACAGGTTTCATTGTCCTGATTGTACACTCCTGGAAATGGAAAAAAGAACACATTGACACCGGTGTGTCAGACCCATCATACTTGCTCCGGACACTGCGAGAGGGCTGTACAAGCAATGATCACACGCACGGCACAGCGGGCGCACCAGGACCCGCGGTGTTGGCCGTCGAATGGCGCTAGCTGCGCAGCATTTGTGCACCGTCGCCGTCAGTGTCAGCCAGTTTGCCGTGGCATACGGAGCTCCATCGCAGTCTTTTAACACTGGTAGCATGCCGCGACAGCGTGGACGTGAACCGTATGTGCAGTTGACGGACTTTGAGCGAGGGCGTATAGTGGGCATGCGGGAGGCCGGGTGGACGTACCGCCGAATTGCTCAACACGTGGGGCGTGAGGTCTCCACAGTACATCGATGTTGTCGCCAGTGGTCGGCGGAAGGTGCACGTGCCCGTCGACCTGGGACCGGACCGCAGCGACGCACCGATGCACGCCAAGACCGTAGGATCCTACGCAGTGCCGTAGGGGACCGCACCGCCACTTCCCAGCAAATTAGGGACACTGTTGCTCCTGGGGTATCGGCGAGGACCATTCGCAACCGTCTCCATGAAGCTGGGCTACGGTCCCGCACACCGTTAGGCCGTCTTCCGCTCACGCCCCAACATCGTGCAGCCCGCCTCCAGTGGTGTCGCGACAGGCGTGAATGGAGGGACGAATGGAGACGTGTCGTCTTCAGCGATGAGAGTCACTTCTGCCTTGGTGCCAATGATGGTCGTATGCGTGTTTGGCGCCGTGCAGGTGAGCGCCACAATCAGGACTGCATACGACCGAGGCACACAGGGCCAACACCCGGCATCATGGTGTGGGGAGCGATCTCCTACACTGGCCGTACACCACTGGTGATCGTCGAGGGGACACTGAATAGTGCACGGTACATCCAAACCGTCATCGAACCCATCGTTCTACCATTCCTAGACCGGCAAGGGAACTTGCTGTTCCAACAGGACAATGCACGTCCGCATGTATCCCGTGCCACCCAACGTGCTCTAGAAGGTGTAAGTCAACTACCCTGGCCAGCAAGATCTCCGGATCTGTCCCCCATTGAGCATGTTTGGGACTGGATGAAGCGTCGTCTCACGCGGTCTGCACGTCCAGCACGAACGCTGGTCCAACTGAGGCGCCAGGTGGAAATGGCATGGCAAGCCGTTCCACAGGACTACATCCAGCATCTCTACGATCGTCTCCATGGGAGAATAGCAGCCTGCATTGCTGCGAAAGGTGGATATACACTGTACTAGTGCCGACATTGTGCATGCTCTGTTGCCTGTGTCTATGTGCCTGTGGTTCTGTCAGTGTGATCATGTGATGTATCTGACCCCAGGAATGTGTCAATAAAGTTTCCCCTTCCTGGGACAATGAATTCACGGTGTTCTTATTTCAATTTCCAGGAGTGTATATGCCGTCGTGTCAAGGAGAAAGGAAAACTGCATGGGAATTCCATGTAAATATTCGCATCTCTTAACGTTGCCTCCTCCAGCCTGGACTCCGGACGATTGTTACAGAGTGTTTGCTTTCAGACGTTTCACGAGGTACACGGTGACCGCCATCAGTCACCTGAAAATCCCACCTGTCGCTACTGACTGGGCGTCCAGTGACGCTATTGGCGTGCAAAATCCAGCCTTCGTGGGCGCTGAGCAGCAATCAGCATGGGTGCATGAACCAGGCACCTGCTGTCGAGGCCCATACACAGCAGCGCTTGCTGAACAGTCACTGAGGAGACATTGTTGGTACCTCCTTTGGTCAGTAGTTGCACATCTATTCGCCCACCGCCGTTCACCCCGTTTGTGGCCCGTGGTGCACTACAGTTCCCTCGACGGCGGTTTTTGATAGCGGCACTTTGCCACACACATTATAGTTTAACCAAGGCGGACAGTTTATAAACATAGCCGTTTCAAAAATGCTTCCACGCTTGGCCCGAAAACCGATGATATGCGCTTCCTGACGTCAGGTAAATTGCTTCGTTTTTGAATTACGACAGCAACTGCTCTGCTTTTCGCGCGCCCCCTCCCCCCGGACACGCTTTATTTACCCTCCACTGTTAGTGTTGTCACTTGTCGTCTGTGAGTGGTCGTTGCACGTCGATGTTGAGACAGGGATTAGTGATCATGATGTTGTCATTACGATTATGGTTACGAAAGTTAAATGTCGGTCAAGAAGGCTAGGAGAGTGTTCTTACTAGAAAGAGCAGATAAGCAGTTGTTAGCATCCCACTTAGTAAATGAATCGACTTCATTTACTTCCCGTACGATGAACGTGGAAGAATTATGGGCAAATTTTAAACACATTGTAAATCACGCATTGGAGAAGTATGTGCCGAAAAAGTGGGTTACGGACGGAAAAGACCCACCGTGGTTTAACAGCGCAATTCGGAGAATGCTCAGGAAGCAAAGACAGTTTGCACTCGCGGTACAAGAAAGATCGGGAGAATGAGGACAGGCAAAAGTTAGTAGAGATTCGTGCTGCTGTAAAAAGAGCGATGCGCGAAGCATACAACCACTACCACCGTCTACCTTAGCAAAAGATCTTGCTGAAAACCCAAGGAAATTCTGGTCTTACGTAAAATCGGTAAGCGGGTAGAAGGCATCCATCCAGTCACTCACTGATCAGTCTGGCCTGGCAACGGAAGACAGCAAAACGAAAGCTGAAATTTTAAATTTAGCATTTCACGCAGGAGGATCGTACAAACATACCGCGTATGGAGGTCATAGTGATAGACATCCCTGGGGTTGTGAAGCAGCTGAATGGGTTGAAAATAAATAAATCGCCAGGTCCTGATGGGATTCCAATTCGGTTTTACAGAGAGTACTCTACTGCATTGGCTCCTTACTTAGCTTGCATTTATCGCGAATCTCTTGCCCAACGTATCCCGAGCGACTGGAAAAAAGCGCAGGTGACGCCTGTATATAAGAAGGGTTGAAGGACGGATCCTCAAAATTACAGACCAATATCCTTAACATCGGTTTGTTGCAGGATTCTCGAACATATTCTCAATTCGAATATAATGAATTTCCTTGAGACAGAGAAGTTGCTGTCCATGCATCAGCACGGCTTTAGAAAGCATCGCTCCTGCGAAACGCAACTCGCCCTTTTTTCACATGATATCTTGCGAACCATGGATGAAGGGTATCAGACGGATGTCACATTCTTTGACTTCCGGAAAGCGTTTGACTCGGTGCCCCACTGCAGACTCCTAACTAAGGTACGAGCATATGGGACTGGTTCCCAAATATGTGAGTGGCTCGAAGACTTCTTAAGTAATAGAACCCAGTACGCTGTCCTCGATGGTGAGTGTTCATCGGAGGTGAGGGTATCATCTGGAGTGCCCCAGGGAAGAGTGGTAGGTCCGCTGTTGTTTTCTATCTGCATAAATGATCTTTTGGATAGGGTGCATAGCAATGTGCGGCTGTTTGCTGATGATGCTGTGGTGTACGGGAAGGTGTCGTCGTTGAGTGACTGTAGGAAGATACAAGATGACTTGGACAGGATTTGTGATTGGTGTAAAGAATGGCAGCTAACTCTACATATAGATAAATGTAAATTAATGCAGATGAATAGGAAAAAGAATCCTGTAATGTTTGAATACTCCATTAGCAGTGTAGCGCTTGACACAGTCACGTCAGTTAAATATTTGGGCGTAACGTTGCAGAGCGATATGAATTGGGACAAGCATGTAATGGCAGTTGTGGGGAAGGCAGATAGTTGTCTTCGGTTCATTGGTAGAATTTTGAGAAGATGTGGTTCATCTGTATGGGGGCCGCTTACAAAACACTAATACGACCTATTCTTGAGTACTGCTCGAGCGTTTGGGATCCCTATCAGGTCGGATTGAGGGAGGACATAGAAGCAATTCAGAGGCGGGCTGCTAGATTTGTTACTGGTAGGTTTGATCATCACGCGAGTGTTACGGAAATGCTTCAGGAACTCGCGTGGGAGTCTCTGGAGGAAAGGAGGCGTTCTTTTCGTGAATCGCTACTGAGGAAATTTAGAGAACCAGCATTTGAGGCTCACCGGAGAACAATTTTACTGCCGCCTACATTTCGCGGAAAGACAACAAAGATAAGATAAGAGAGATTAGGGCTCGTACAGAGGCATATAGGCAGTCATTTTTCCCTCGTTCTGTTTGGGAGTGGAACAGGGAGAGAAGGTGCTAGCTGTGGTACGAGATACCCTCCGCCACGCACCGTATGGTGGATTGCGGAGTATGTATGTAGATGTAGATGTAGAACATAGGCGGTGGTTACGTTAATGGGACTGGACCATGTATAAAAAGTACCGCCTCCTGCGAAATCTAAGGATTCGCAGAGAATAATTGAATAAGAAAATGCCCTATGTCAGGATAATAAATCGTTGCGAAAGGCCTCTCGGATATCTGAGCGGCCCGGATAGCAGCTTCTACTTGCACGTCCACGAAGACGGCAGCCCCGGGGCAGCGCACTTCCTGGGAGAACAGCAGACGGGAGATGACGAAACTTGAGTTCCTCACGTCTCCAAGATGACGCTTTCTGAGTAGCAAGAGGACCGAGGCTAGTTGTCACCACCTGTTTCCTCCATACTGTTGGAATTTGCAGGGCTTGTACAGAAATAAATGTAATAGAAATGGAAGCTCCAGGTCGCCAAGCGATTAGAAAAAGTAGATTTCTGGCGCGAGTCTTGAGAGAAATTAGTCATTACCGTTAGCGTGGGTTCCAGGCTGTGGTTGGCAGAACGGGAAGAATACAGAATTGTAATCTGAGGGTTGTCGGGTCGGATCCATGTACGGAATACTTTCTTCTGTTTTTATGTTACTTACAGCGCAAATAAACCGAATTAAAGCTCAAAACATTGTATTTATTAATATTTTCGTAAGAGACAAAGAAACATTTTGGACCGAGGATTCAAAAAAACGGTTGAGTACGGGGTAAGCTATATGAATGTCATTATATCATCAAAATCTGGGAAAATTGCAACAGCTGGGCAATTTTTTTACTGATACGAAGAAGGTTCGAGTCCTCCCTCGGGCATGGGTGTGTGTGTTGTTCTTACCGTAGGTTAGTTTAAGTAGTGTGTAAGTCTAGGGACCGATGATCTCTGCAGTTTGGTCCCTTAAGAACTCACATACATTTGAACATTTGATATGAAGAAGCCCTACGTGGAGGAGGACAAATTTCTGTTAATTAGATCGTGGGGAGGACAAAGTATTCCAAGATCATACGACGTGATTTTTCAAAGTGAAGGATTGCCATAGTGCAATATTACAGTGATACCTCCCAAATGCACTGCACTAGTGAAACCTTACGATGTCTGTTTTTATCATCACGTAAGGAATTTGATCAAAAAGCTTCAAGGGCAGGAAAATGTCTAATGCATGCAGGAGAAGAAAAAGAAATTTTGCAGTCAGCAAGGGATTTATTTATTATATCTCATTTCATTTTGACTGTGGGTGGCAAACGACTTCATTCCTATTAACAGGAGGTACTAATTAATTAAGAAACTGAAAAATATTGACAGGGGATTCTACAATAATAAAACAGATTAATGATTAATATATAGTTGTTGCTGTTGTTGTTGTTGTGGTTTTCAGTATGAAGACTGGTCCGCTGAAGTTCTCCACGCTAAACGCATACAAGGCTTTTGCTCTCCTATTAAGCAGTGCAATCTATATCCATATTTACCTGGGTACTGTATATATCCGTTGTTCTCCCTCTACAATTTTTACATCCCCACAATTACTAAACAGACAATACCTTGATGCCCCAGGAAGCGTTCACCTAAGCCCATCTTTTAGTAAAGCTGTGTCTCACATTTCTTTTTCTCCGATTCGATTCAGTACTTCCTCGTTAGTTACTCCATATACCAATCTAATCTTCAGCATTCTAATGTTGTACCACGTTTATAAAGCTTCTGTTTTCTTGTCTGAACTGCTTATTGTTCACATTTCACTTCCGAACGAAGCTACACTCCAAATAAATATACTAAAAATGCTTCCTAACACGAAAATTTGTATTAGATATTAACAAATACCCGGTTTTTGAAGGTGATTGTTGTGTTGTTGTTTCTCTTCGTGTTATATCTTCTCTACTTTGGCCATCGTCAGTTATTTTGCTGCAATGGTAGCAGAACTCGTCTCCTACTTTCAGTGTTGTAAGTGTTCTATTTCCGAATCTAATTCCTTCAGCATAAACTAATTTAATTTGACTACATTCCACTGCTGTTCTTTTACTGTGTTACCAGTCATCTTATAAACTCTTTTGAAGACAGTATCCATTCCATTAAACTGCTCTTCCAAGACCTTTGCTCTGTCTGACAGAACTAAGTCACCTTCAAAACTCAGAGTTTCTGTTTTTTTCTCCCTGAAATTTAATTCTCCCTCCAAGTTTCTTCTCAGATTCCCTTACTTACGCGTAATAATTTCATTATGGCTAGCACTTCCAAGGATCTCAATACTCGTGATGAAATGTTATGTGTTCCAGGGGCCTTATTTTCACTTAAATCTTTTGGTGCTTCGTCAGAATCTCTTCGCAGTATCATATCTCCCAACTCGTCTTCATGTAATTTTTCCCTTTCAATAGTGTAGCTTTGAAATTAAGTTCCATTGTATATCCCTTTTATAGATTCCATTTACCTTTCAGCTCGCCTTTCTGAGATGTACAGCAGGATTCACAGGGCTGACAACAGCATTCGCAGACGTTCTAAAATCACTTGCATACGATGGATGTATTGATAGAGACAACGAAAAATGAATCGAGAAATCACCACAAAAATACAAAATGCTTTAAACACCACTTGCGTTAGTAATGTGCTGGGAAGTGTTGAAGGCTTGTGAGAATCGTAAATGGTAGAGAGAGCTCAATCGTAAGGCTCTGAGTCGAACTAAGCAAAAAAAAACCTCCATCTTACACAAAACTACTTTCAATACAGAAGGAGATTAATCATCAGCGTAGATTCTGTTTCGGCAGATGACAACTGTCGTCCTTCTGTCTAACAGCAAACAAGTGTATCGGAGACATTGTGAACGCTGTTCATGCAATCTGTTTCTGTTTACATTTCCAGTCTTCAGTTTCATTTGCCAACTTAGCCACATTATTTCTCGCTCTTCAGCCAGTAATACAACGACCCTAGCCGCGCTCATCTCGTCCCTGGACCCGTACATACACCTTCGCTTAAGATCTCTAAGAATGAGACCCCGAATAACTAACGTTTTGTACATATACACTAAATGATCAAAAGTATCAGGACACCTGACTGAAAATGACTTACAAGTTCGTGGCGCCCTCCATTGGTATTGCTGGAATTCAATATAGTGTTGGCCCACCCTTAGCCTTGACGACAGCTTCCACTCTTGCAGGTATACGTTCAGCCAGGTGCTGGAAGGTTTCTTGGGGAATGTCAGCCCATTCTTCACGGACTGCTGCACTGAGGAGAGATATCGATGTTGGTCGGTGGGGCCTGGCACGAAGTCGGCGTCCCAAAACATCACAAAGGTTTTCTGTGGGATTCAGGTCAGGACTCTGTGCAGGCCAGTCCATTACAGGTGTGTTATTGTCGTGTAACCACTCCGCCACAGGCCATGCATTACGAACAGGTGCTCGATCGTGTTGAAGATTCAATCGCCATCCCCGAATTGCTGTTCAACAGTGGGCAGCAAGAAGGTGCTTAAAACATCAATGTAGGCCTGAGCTGTGGTAGTGCCATGCAAAACAACGAGGGGTACAAGCCCCCTCCGTGAAAAACACGACCACACCATAACACCACCGCATCGGGATTTTACTGTTGGCACTACACACGCTGGCAGATGACTTTCACCGGGCATTCCCTATACCCACACCCTGCCATCGGATCGTCACATTGTGTACCGTGATCCGTCACTCCACACAACGTTTTTACACTGTTCAGTCGTTCAATGTTTACGCTCGTTACACCAAGCGAGGCGTCGCTTGACCTTTACTGGCCACTCGACCATGAAATCGGAATTTTCTCACGTCCCGCCAAACTGTCGTAGTACTGATGTAGTTTGGAATTCCTATGTGATGATCTGGAAAGAGGTCTGCCTATTACAAATTACGACCCTCTTCACATGTCGGCGGTCTCTGTCTGTCAATAGTCGAGGTCAGCCTGTACGCTTTTGTGCTGTACATGTCTCTTCACGTTTCCACTTCATTATCACATCGGAAGCAGTGGACCTAGGCATGTTTAGGAGTGTATAAATCTCGAGCACAGATGTATGACACAAGTGACACCCAATCACGTGACTGTATTTGAAGTCCGTGAGTTCCGTGGAGCGCCCCATTCTGCTCTCTCACCATGTCTAATGAGTATTGAGGTCGCTGTTATGAGTACCTGGCAGTAGGTGGCAGCAGAATGCGCCTAATATTTAAAAGTATGGTTTTGGGTGTGTCCGGATACTTTTGATCACATAGTGTATAATTCCAGATTCCGAACCCATTCTTAATGATTATCATTAGATAATGATCGACGTCAGAAAGATGGGGTTGGAAGCGGTTGTGGTGAATTCATACTACGAGTACATTGATGAAGATGTCATCTCACTGCAAGAGCGCGATGTAGTCTTTCTCACAAAGGCAAATTGATGACTCCTATACGATAGGGACATTACTGTCTTATATTCAAGGTAAAAACATGTAAATTATGATCTGTGTCAAGGGGGCAGGTGCAAAGATCAGAGCGTGTTCGTTTCGAAGCCGTCTAACGGCAGAGTTTGATCCGAAGAGGATTTGGTGAAAAGTGAAACTGAAGCGGTCGGACACTGGGTTTTTATTACCTCCGAGTGTCCACCTATAGCGAGACCCGGCCTGAAAAAGTAGGATGGGAGGAGCAGTGTCCAAGGACTACCTGCTGAGACTTATATGAATTTAATGTTTGCGCCATCTGCTGCAAATAACTAAATTCTCTCAAAATGATCGCATCCAAAAACAGATTCTGGCTGCTGTTGCTCAGTAGATCAGGAATCTGTCTATTATGATCTCCTTTCTTTCGAAGTTTTCAATCCTCATTTAAGCTCTGGGGAAACCTAACATAAAACTGACGATATGCTAATAAGTTCAACAGCAAGATAGTCGTTAAGAATGGGTCCGGAATCTGGAATTATATGCATGAATCATTAATTATTCGGGGTCTCAATCTTAGAGGCCTTAAGCGAACGGACATGTACGGGTCCAGAGACGTGGTGAGTCTGACTGAGGTCTCTATGTTACAGGTGGAAGAGCGAGATATAATGTGGTTAAGATGGCAGATGAAATGGAAGAATGGAACTACAAATAGAAGGAGTTGTGTGAACAGCGTTCACGATGTGCCAGAAACACTTGCCCTCTTCTATTAGACAGAAGGACAACAGTTGGCACCTGCCGAAAATGAGTCTAGGCTGATGATTAATCTCCTTCTGCCCTGAAAGTGGTTTTGTATAAGACGGAGGTTTTTGCGTCGTTTGACACAGAGTCGTAATGATGAAATGGAGGAGACGGAGAAAGATTTAGTATATTAGATAGGTAGAACGAAGATGCTCGACGTGTCATTCCTTGTATTGAAGTTATGGAATGATAATACAGAGGAGTTTAGAAAAATGTAGACTCTCTGTGATAGTCAATATTAATGGAACAAAGTGACATGTCGTTACAGTTCTTGTACGGTGGGAAAGTTATTTTATGTGTTCTAAGTAACGCCCATTAGCAGCGAAACAAGGTCGATTGCGCTGAACTTTTGACCGAACTACGGGTGTCCGTGTTGCCGGTGTGATAGCGGCACAGACGCCTCGATGGTTACTTATAGCTGGTTCAGTGTAGCTGGCGTCTGTTGATGAACTTCATTTTTCAATGTCCCCCGCAAGTAGAAGTCATGAGGTGTAGGGTCTGGCAACCGTGGTGGGTACTCAACAGCTCCTGTTTGACCTGCCCAAGTCAAGGTTGATTTTCATCTAAGTTGTCTCTGACAACTCTGTGGTAGTGAGGTGGAGCTCCATCTGGTTGTAAGTAAAATCTTTCATTTCCAAACACCTCTCGAATGGCAGGTAAAATCTATGTTTGCAGCATATGAAGATACACCTCACTAACTACGGTACCGTCAAAGAAGAAAGGGCCAGTCAAAGCAAGCGATGATAGACCACACTACACGTTGACGTCCGATAGATTCAAATGGCTCTGAGCACTATGGGACTTAGAACTTAAAACTACTTAAACCTAACTAACCTAAGGACATCACACACATCCATGCCCGAGGCAGGATTCGAACCTGCGACCGTAGCGGTCGCTCGGCTCCAGACTGTAGCGCCTAGAACCGCACGCCCACTCCGGCCGGCCTCAGGACCCCAGTACGAGCAGTTGTGGCTGTTTACCGTTCAGTTTGAACTGTCCCTCGTCAGACCAGACAGCCACCCCTGCAAACCGTTAATCCTCGCGAAGCATGCCTCCAACCCACTCGCAAAACTCCATCCTTCTATACGGGTCATCCTCGTTCATAGCGTGCAGCGATCTTGGAATATACGCTTTCCACTTTGCAGTATTCAAAATTTGTCGAAACTTGATCGGTTTACCCCGCTTTCACGAGGACCCTGCTTCAAAAATTTTTGAAGTGGCCTACTTAAACGTTGTAACACAGCAGTGTTGGAAGCTGGACTTGCTGCTGCTTTTGGTCAGCCAGACTTTCCTTATGCACATCCTGGAAAGTACCGTCGGCTTCAAATCTATCCTGAGTACGATATATTGTTGTACGTGTTGATGGCTGAATGCCATACACATTATACATCTGCCGCTTTACAACAATTATTTTTTCGAATTTCCAGTACCACTTAAATATGGCCATGCGTTGTTCAAACAACGATCTTACTTAATTAATTGCTGCACTGTTATCTGCTGGAAAACGCGCGCCAAGATATGTTGATAAAACAATGGACTACGCTACCGCTCAAAATTGCAACGATATATCATTTTGTTGCATAGATATTAACTATCAAAGAGTGTCTACATTTTTCTGGATCTCTCTGAAGGTATTTTATACGTGAGGAGAAGTGTTGAAGGCAGCAGTGCTAAGAACACATGATAACATAGATCAGTTAAAAAACGTTGCTCGCCTAACCGCTCGCATCCACCCGAACTGCGTGTTCAAACAGCCGAATGTCATACTGTACACATATCTTACGCAAGAATTCCTGGTTAACTCTACTCTGGTGGAGATTTCACTGTTTGTGCCGTCTTGAATCACCACCTGTCTTCAGGTGGTGGCGGTCGAACTATACCGCTGTAGCAAAAATTCATCAGGTAGAAATACATACATCAAAAAAGTTTTGCAGCACCTCGGTTCCGAGAGTTCCGGAATCAGTAGAGAAAATTGGAATAAAGCTCAACATAAACATCATTTCCGTCCTTTTTATTGCTGATGGAAACCACACATTGCATGTTGTACCACCATACAGCGTGACCATCAGAGGTGGTGGTCCAGATTGCTGTACACACCGGTACTTCTAATACACAGTAGCACGTCCTCTTGCATTGATGCATGCCTGTATCTGTCGTAGCATGCTATCCTTAAGTTTATCAAGGCACTGTTGGTCCAGATTGTAGCACTCCTCAACGGCGATTCGGCTTAGATCCCTCAGAGTGGTTGGTGGGTCACATTGTCAACAAACAGCCCTTTTCAATCTATCCCAGGCACGTTTGATAGGGTTCATGTCTGCAGAACATGCTGTTCACTCTAGTCGAGCGATGTCGTTATCCTGATGGAGGTCATTCACACGTTGTGCACGATGGAGGCGCGAATTGTCGTCCATGAAGAATGCCTCGCCAATATGCTGCTGATATGGTTGCACTGTCGGTCGGAGGATGGCATTCACGTATTGTACAGCCGTTACGGCGCCTTCCATGACCACCAGCACGTACGTCGGCCCCACATAATGCCACCCCAAAACAGCAGGGAACCTCCACCTTGCTGCACTCGATGGACAGTGTGTCTAAGGCGTCCAGCCTGACCGGTTTGCCTCAAAACACGTCTCAGACGATTGTCTGGTTGAAGGCATATGCGACACCCGTCGGTGAAGAGAACGTGATGCCAATCATGAGCGGTCCATTCGGCAAGTTGTTCGGTCCATTTATACCTCACTGCATGGTGTCGTGGTTGCAAAGATGGACCTCGCCAAGGATGTCGGGAGTGAAGTTACGCATTATGCAGCCTATTGCGCACAGTTTGAGTCAGTGTTCCTCTGAGCCATAATCCGTAGGTAGTGGTCATCCATTGCAGTAGTAGCCCTTGGGCGGCATGAGCGAAGCATATCATCGACAGTTCCTGTCTCTCTGCATTTCCTCCATGCCCGAACAACATCGCTTTGGTTCAATCCGAGACGCCTGGACACTTCTCTTGTTGAAAGCCCTTCCTGGCACAAAGTAACATCGCGGACGCGATCGAACCGCGATATTGACCGTCTAGGCATCTTTGAATTACAGACAACACAATCCGTGTACCTCCTTCCTGTTGGAATGACTGGAACTGATCGGCTATCGGACCCCGTCCATCTAATAGGTGCTGCTCATGCATGGTTGCTAACATCTTTGGGCGTGTTTAGTGACATCTCTGAACAGTCAACGGGACTGTGTCTGTGAAACAATATCCACAGTCAACATCTATCTTCAGGAGTTCTGGGAACCGGGGTGATGCAAAACTTTTTTGTGATGTGTCTATTTTTCTGAATTTTTCAATTTCACGAAAGCAAGCAATGAATTTCCCGTATGCTGAGAGAGTTTGTTCTTCTCCGTATAAATGTTCATTCTAAATTATATCAGATGCTTTATTTTTTTTGTTAGGGTAATTATACACCATCGTCGGGAGTAGATAGAACTCTGTCAGTTGATCAACTTTCGGACTGACAGGCTTGTGAGCATGGCCTGTTCTTCTTAGGAGTTAGTTTTAGAGTCAGAAAGAAAAATTAGGTAGATGTCGGGCTACATTACTGCACCGATGAGGAAATTCAGCTCTTCATATTTTTTTTAACTAATTAACCGAAATCACCAATAATAACGTTGCTGACATTAAGCAATGCTGAAACGGTTGCTTCAGGTTTGTCTATGACATAGTTGATGTCATTATTTCGATTAATGCTGTAGCAGTGCTTTGGTGATTTTAAAAGTTTGATTGATGTTTATAGTCGATACTATAAGTACTGAGTATTACAGGTCGCACAAGGACTAATTTTGAATCACATTTTTGATACAAGATCATGCTAGCATGTGATCACCGTTTGTACTACACATGTTTATCTCAAGCTTTAAGGTTTAACCTGGGCTGAGAGTACCTATATTTGAGTTTGTATTGACAACGGTGCACTCATCTGATCAAAAATACTGTTCGTCGTAACTCCACACTTCACTAATACCCATTATAATTAAACTCGTGTATTTTTATATACTCATCATAACTCAAACTGACCTACTTCTGTCTTGAAGTTTTCTAACCAACCAACACAATTAATGGATCTAAATTCCACGCTTCGACTCATGAAGGGCGAGATATCGCAAGATTATGTGTAGGGAATCCATGTTGCATTTCGTAGAGGAGATTGTTCTAATGAACGGACATTAAACATATTCCATAATTGTACAACAGATTGACGTCAGTGACGAATATCTGTAGTTATAAACAAGAATCCAACAACATTTCTTGAAAACAGAATATCATTGACTTCGTTTGCAATCGCTAGCTATCCTTCGGTTGCGCTAATGACTATCGCTGGATGAAGAGGAAGATCTTTCGCAGAATCTCTGTAAAAACTTACGGGTGCCATCCACTCTTGAACAGTTTTAGCCCATTTTCTATTCCATGATCAATACCTCCATATCAGCCATTTCGACGTTCGTTCGATGAATGAAAGATGAAACCGTATTATGGATCTCACTAGTGAAACAAATTCGGAAGACCGAATGCAGTATTTCGCCATTGTATCTTCATCGTCCTAACTATCATGTAATATAGTCTTGTGTGAAGCACATTGATGCGCAAGTGAACATCAGCTAATTCTGTCGCTTTTTTCCTTCTCGGTTTCAGTACATAAGTTTTGGAGACGTTTGTTAAGTGTGTGGTGATAGTTTTCCGAGCTCATCCTATCTAATAGAAAGGGAAAAAGGAAATTTAGTTTGGTCATTTCATACTAATCTGGCATTCTATGCAAACTGTTCACTGATATCTAGTGGTTTTCTTAACGGAATACAAAACTTCAAAATACACATCGCATTCGCGCCACTGACAACGCATATCTATCTCGACATGTTGGCGAACTATGGGTTCCAGGGAGGACGATGCTCCCCCCCCCCCCCCACCACCACCACTATAATTGGGATGTAACCACATTTCTCCATGAGACGTTTCCAGAGCGTCGGTTCCGAAGGGGGAAGGGGAGTGCCGTTGCCTGGCCCCCTCGATCTCGCGATCTGACTCCGGTGGATTTCAGTACATGGGGTTTATCAGAGACATTGTTTACAGAACAAAGGCTAGAGATCGGGATCTACACCGAGCGAGATGGCGCAGTGATTAGCACACTGGACTCGCATTCGGGAGGACGACCGTTCGTTCAATCCCGCGTCCGGCCATTCTTCAGGCAAATACCGGGATGATTGTTTTGAAAGGGCACGGCCGACTTCCTCCCCCATCATTCCCTAATCCGATGAGACCGATAACCTCGCTGTTTGGTCTCCTCCTCCACATCAACCCAAACCCCTACCCCTGATCTACACTGTAGTGGAGGCCATAACACTTGTCGTGCTTAAACATGTGTTTCGGTGTCTATCAAGCTACACTCGGTGCTCAAATAGAATTGTACCAACACGAACAAAAATGTTGGACAAACAAAGCTATAAACCTTAACAGGTACTGAAGTACAAAGATGTATTTTTGTATGCTTCTTAACCTGGACATCCTGTACTTTTCCACAGTGCCACCATGTGATTTTATACTCACTGCTCTGTGCCAAGGTTTACAGATTGTCTTTACTATTGAATAAAGGTTCTGATATGCTGTTGGTGCTATAAAATACAGGTCTGCAGTTGCAAGAATAACTTTTTTGCGAGATTGTCTGAAGTGTGGGATGATTCACCAGTTTTGGTAAGTAGTGACTGGTTCATATCGGCCAGCGTGTCTTTCGTATCTTCTGCATGAAAAATATCAGTGAGTGTTGTACTTAATTTTTCTATGTCTGTGACATTCAGTTGTCACCGGACGATAGCCTCAGAAGCCGAAAGCCGGTTCTTGATCAAATAAATATAATTTTGTATAAAATTGGGAAGTGTTTCCTAATTGATATTATTTAAATTTTATTGCTTCGAACGTGCTTCCTTTCACAGAGTTTTCGTTATTTGGCAGTCTGTCCTTCATCATTCTTTCAAGGTTATATTATTTTAATCCGTACTGCTAGGCGCAACTAGGTTTATACATCCAATGAAAGTTGTACCTCTCGCTCAATCACTAGAGCTGCATAATTTGCTGCATTGCAGTATAGAAGGAACGGCTGGGAAGTCGGAGGGCTCGAAGCTACGAACCTGGATAGGGTACCGTGATGAGCCCCAGAGACAACGGTAGCCAACATGTTGGGAGAAGTGGATTCACGTGTTCACATTCGCAGCACGTGATCTGCTCCCCACCACCGCTGGCTAGGCGCCACTTCGCCCGACCCCCTTAGTAGCCACACTTTGCAGTCAATCTGCTGCTGCCACCGACACACACGGAACACGATGAACGCCAGAGAGCTGAGTTGTGAGCGGTCTTATCTGACACGCACTGTTCCTTTGCTTTTCCGTCCGCAACGCAAGTAATTATTCACACCTATTGTGCTAACTACCCTCTGAGATGAAAGTTGCAGAGTGACAGACGGCTATTCAAGCGTATTCTTTCATCATCTGAGATTTATTTCACAGTTAGGTGAGTCAGATTTGCATAGAAACTGAACCTTGGGTTCTTGATTCAGATACAGGGTTTCTTGCATGATACTCCAATGTTCCCATTTTTATGCTTTGCTCCCATTTTTCGCTCTTGCCTCTACACCTCGAATCCTTGGTACCTTATAACAAAATTTACTCGTTTTGTATTATAGTCTATTAACTAGAGGTCAAATTTTTGACTGGGTTGTTGTAGCATGCCCCGAATTCCTCTCCTGTGCCACCATCTTCATCTCGCAGTAGCACTTGCAACCTACGTCCTCAATTATTTGCTACATTTATTCCAATCTTTGTCTTCCTCTGTCTCCCTAGATTAGCCTGGGAGCTATTCTCTGATGAACAGGTATCATTCCATCCTGTCCCTTTTTTCTTGGCCGTGCTTCCTTCCCGATTCTGCGAAGAACCTCATCTTTGCTTAACTTGTCATCCACCTAATTTTAAGGGGGGTAGGACGTCAAACGGGCCGACTTGGAGCAGGAGAGGCACCACAGGACATTTTAATTTCCACTGTCTATACTTTTACAAATAAATTCATAAAACTTTGTCAGCATGACCAGGAAGGATTCAGAATTCACATTCATAGGAGTGGAAGTTCGAAAACATAACGAAATGATTTTTTTTACAAGTGAAATTTCATCATTTTTTTCACTTACTAATGGAAGTATTTGTTGCTATGGGTACACTTTTCTTCATAAGTAAGAGAGATTCTTCGATGAATTTTGCGCAGCATACAAACCATACTTAAATGTGTATGAAACTCTAGAATTTTCCAACTCTGTTAAAAACTGTGGTAAAAATTAAGGTAATTAACTATAAAATTTGTGTTTTTTCTAAGCATGAAGTTTAAAATATAACAGTTCATTCGTTGTTTCATAAAATAAATAAACTCTAGAGTTTCATACACCTGTGAGTATGGTATGTATGCTGTGCAAAATTCATCGAAGAATCTCTCTAACTTATGAAGAAAAGTGTACCTGTAGCAACAAATGCAGCCTTTAGTAAGTGAAGAAACGATGAAATTTCGCACGTAAAAAAAATTATTTTGTTATGTTTTCGAACTTCCACTGCAATGAGTGTGAATCCTGAATAGTTCCTGGTGTTTCTGACAAAGTTTTATGAATTTATTTGTAAAATTATACACACTGGAAATTAAAATGTCCTGTGATGCCTCTCCTGCTCCAAGTCGGCTCATTTGACGTCCTACCCCCCTTAACCATTCGTCTGTAGCACCACATCTGGAATGCATCAATTATCTTCTATTTCAGTTTTCCCAAAGTCCATGTTTCAGTACCGTACAATGCTGTGCTCCATACGTACGTCCGCAGAAATTGCTTCCTGAAAACAAGATCTACATTTTCTACTAATAGACTTCTCTTATCCAGAAATGCCCTTTTCGCCAGTGCTAGTCTGCTTTTGATGTCCTCTTTGCACCGTCCATCTTAGGTTATTGTGCTGGCTTAGGTGGCTGAATTCTTAACTTTGTGATCACCAATCTAGATGTTAAGTTTCTCGCTGTTCTCATTTCTGCTACTTCTCATTATTTTCGTCTTTGTTCTATTTACTCTCAATCCATATTCTGTACTCATTAGACAATTCATTCCATTCAACACATCCTTTAGTTCTTCTTCACTTTCACTGAGGACAGCAATGTCATCATCGAATCTTATCATTGATATCCTTTCACCTTAAGATTTTTATTCCACTCTTCAACCTTTTTTTTAAATTTATTTATTTTTTATTTTTATTCCCGTCATTGCCTCTTCGATCTATAGATTGAACAATAGGGGTGAAAGACTACATTCCCGTGTTACACACCTCTCAGTCCGAGCACACCCTTCTTGGGCTTCCACGCTTATTTTTTCCTCTTGGCTCTTGTATATATTCTATATTACCCTATTTCCCTATAGTTTACCCCTGTTTTTCTTAGAATTTCTAACATCTTGCACCAGTTTTCACTGTAGAACGCTTTTTTCAGGTCCAGAAATCATACGAACGTGTCTTGATTTGTCTTCAGTCTTACTTGCATTATCAACAGCAATGTTACAACTGCCTCTCTGTTACCTTTACCTTCCCTGCAGCCAAACTGGTCGTCATCTAACGTACCCTCTACTTTTCCATTCTTCTGTGTCTTACTGTTGTTACTTGGATGCATGAGCTGTTAAGATGACTGTACAATAGTTCTCACAGTGTTCGAAATTGTGTGGGTGATGTTATCCCAACAGTCAGATGGTATTCGCCAGACTCATAGATTCCGCACACCAACGTGAATAGTCGTTTTGTGCCACTTACGCCAATGATTTTAGAAATTCTGATGGAATGTTATCTATCCCTGCTACCTTATTCGATTTTAAATCTTCCAAAGCTCTTTCAAATTCTTATTCTAATACTGGATCCTCTATCTCTTCTATATCGACTTCTGTTTCTTCTTCTATCACTTCATCAGACAACTCTACCCACTCATAGAGGCCTTCAGTGTACTGTTTACACCCATCCGCCCTCTTCTTTACATTTTACAATGGAGCTCCCATTGCGCTTTTAATGTTACCACCTTTGGATTTTAATTCTAAAGAAAGCTGTTCTGACTTCTGTGTATGCTAAGTCAGTCGCTCCTGCAATAATTTCTTTTTCGATTTCTCCACATTTTTCATTCAGCCGTTTCGCCTTAGCTTTCCTGCATTTCCGATTTATTTGATTCCTAAGTGACTTGACTTGTATTTTTGTATTCCTGTATTTCCCTGAACATTTTTGTACTTCTATCTTTCATCGATCAACTAAAGTATTTCTTCTGTTCCGAGGCTGCTGGATCTGGAATATTGTCGGTCTGAAACTATTGCTGCTCGCTGGAACTGTTCTACTCGCTGCTCTCTGGTTGTTTTTGACGTTTGAGGGCCTCTACATACTCCCGTTTGCGTTGTTTTCTTGCAGACGATGGGTGACTGTGTCGCTTGTTACCTCCAGTTTACATAAGTGAACTTGAAATCACACTTTATCAGTGTGAGTGGCCTATTAATGGACTGACGAAAGCGGCTTGGACTGTCCGTCTCTACCTGAGTTACAAGGCTTATACAGCTAACCTTCATACTTAATTTTATTTTTCTGGCAACCTTTCATGATTCTGCCGTTACACTGTCAATGCAACGGTCATTTATGTCACATTTTTTGACACTTGCAAACTCACTCATCAAAACCTATAGATGAAAAATCTATGTACATAATACTGTTTGTACGGAAACCTCTGATCGTGACTCCTGCTTGAACTTGTCTGTTCTTCTGGCTACAGTTCTATTCCACATTCACTTTAAGTTAAATACTAAGGCATTATACTTCAAGGCACTACGTCTGCAGGCCACAAGTGGCCCATCGGGACCACCCGACTGCCGTGTCATCCTCAGCTGAGGACGCGAATTGAGGCGGGAGGGGGGAGGGGGCAGCACACCGCTCTCCCGGTCGTTATGATGGTTTTCGTTGACCGGAGCCGCTACTATTCGGTCGAGTATCTCGTTAATTGGCATCACGAGGCTGAGTGCACCCCAAAAAACGGCAACTATGTATGGCGGCCCGGATTGTCTCCCATCAAAGTGCCGGCCACTCCCAACAGCGCTCAACTTCGGTGATCTGACGGGAACCTGTGTATCCACTGCGGTAAGGCCGTTGCCTATTCAAAATAAAGCAAAATGTTACTGTTACTATTGATGCTGCTAGAACTACTTACTCAACCATCGGTGCTAAGTGATCGAAATGCTGTAGCTGTATTGCGCTACGAGTAGGTGCCGATTTCGTAACCTGCGGAATCCAGTGGACCGACATAGGCTTTGTAATGCTCCAGCACAACAGTCGCTAAGCTATAAGTCCTTCTCTAGTGCCCTGTCCCAAAACGGATATACCCAACACTACGCATACAGAAAGTACAACAGCAGCAGGATCTAGTTTGATACCAAGGTTGCCACCAGGTCTCAACCTGGAATAAACAAGACAAAGCGTAGACTGGATTTTATTTCGGTAATCATACACGACTTACATCACAGTAATGGTTGTCGAAAGAACTGACAGCATATAGGAAAGCCAAAACAACATTCGGTGAAACTAAAATCAAGGGCGGTAACTTAAGGGTGTAACAGGAATTCCACTGATAAAAGTGAAGGAGAGAGCGGATAGGTGGAAAGAGTACATTGAAGGCCTCTATGAGGGGGAAGATTTGTGTAATGTGACAGAAGAAAACACGGGAGTCGATTTAGAAGAGATGGCGGATCCAGTATTAGCATCAGAATTCAAGAGAGCTTTGTAGGACTTAAGATCAAATAAGGTGGAAGGGATAGATAACATTCCACCAGAATTTCTAAATCATTTGGGGAAAGTGGTAACAAAATGACTATTCACGTTGGTGTGTAGAATGTGAGAGTCTGTCGACATACCGTCTGACTTTCGGAAAAATATCATCCATACAATTCCGAAGACTGCGAGAGCTGACAAGTGTGAGAATTATCGATCCGATTAAAAGCTCATGCATCCAAGTTGCTGATAAGAATAATATACAGAAGAATGGGAAAGAAAATTAAGGATGTGTTAGATGACGATCAGTTTGGTTTTAGGGAAGGTAAAGGCACCAGAGAAGCAATGATGACGTTGCGGTTGATAATGGAAGCAAGACGAAAGAAAAATCAAGATATGTCTTCAAGACCTGGGAAAAGCGTTCCACAATTTAAAACGGTGCAAGATGTCCCATATTCTGAGAAATTTTGAGAAAAATATGAGTAAGCTATAAGGATAAAGGAGTAATATTCAGTATGTACAAGAGACAAGAGGGAATGATAGAGTGGACGACCAAGAATGAAGTGCTCGGATTAAAAAGGGTGTAAAACAGGGATGTAGTCTTTCATCACGACTGTTCAATCTGTACTGCGAACAAGTAATGATGGAAATAAAAGAAAGGTTCAGGAGTGGGATTAAAATTCAAGGTGAAAGAATATCAATGATAAGATTCGCTGATGACGTTGCTACCTGAGTGAAAGGGAAAAAGAATTAAATGATCTGAGATTGAGAGTAAAGCGAAGAAAGACGAAAGTAATGAGACTTAGCAGAATTGAGAACAGCAAGAAACTTATATCAGGATTGAGGGTCACGAAGTAGATGAAGTTAAGGAATTTTGCTACCTAGACAGCAAAATAACCAATGACGGATAGAGCAAGTATGTCATCAAATGTAAACTAGCAC
This sequence comes from Schistocerca nitens, assembly GCF_023898315.1. Taxonomy (NCBI): domain Eukaryota; kingdom Metazoa; phylum Arthropoda; class Insecta; order Orthoptera; family Acrididae; genus Schistocerca; species Schistocerca nitens. The sequence continues at coordinate 518,328,178 of NC_064615.1, read as the reverse complement.
TGACAAAAAGGGAATTCCTGGCCAACAGAAGTTTATTAGTATGAAAAATAGCCCTTAATCTGAGGAAGAAATTACTGAGAATTTACGTTTGGAGCACAGCGTTGTATGGTCGTGAAACCTGGCCTGTGGGAAAACCGGAACAGAAAAGACTCGAAGCATTTGAGGTGTGGTGCTACAGACGAATGTTTAAAATTAGGTGAGCTGATAAGGTAAGGAATGAGGAAGTTCTTCGCAAAATCGGAGAGGAAAGGAATATCTGGAAAATACTGGCAAGAAGAAGGGACAGGATGATAAGATGATGATCTGTTGAGACATCAGGGAATGAGTTCCACGGTACTAGAGGGAGCTGTAGAGAGCCACAACTGTAGAGAAAAACAGGGATCTGAATATATCCAGCAAATAACTGAGGACGTAAGTTGCAAGTGCTGTTCTGTGATGAAGTGGTTTGCACAGGAGTGGAATTAGTGGTCGGCCATATCAAACCAGTCAGAAGATAAAAAAAGTTTCCTTGTATCAAGTCCAATTACGCTAATTATTTAAACTAAAACGGCCAGGCCATGAACTGACTTTGGATAGGGAAACCCAACGTTAGTGGAACAAAGTAACTGATCCGCAACATCTTGGCGGTGTTGTGCATCAGTATACCAAACGTGTCCACCAGTTGATAAGGGGACAAGAACAAGCGTCGTTTCCGAGCCATATCTTTTCCCTCCTGGTGTATTTAACGAGTGTTTGCGCCAACCAATCAGGGGTCAAGACTTCTCTCCACGCTATCGTACCTTTTAATGTCATTTTATAGTAACTGTGGGTTGGAAGGACTTGACAGGAGCCAGATCGTCTTTGACTACATATAGTGAATAAATTTATTATTCTTTATAGTAAACACGAAATGCCCACTTCAGATACCAAGCTGTGATCATAGCTTTCGACTTTCGGCTGACTCCATTACTCTAGGTGCATAAGGAAGGACCATTTTCAGTGGCAACACTGGATTCCTGGCGCCATCTGGTCGGTGGACTTCCGCCATGACTTTTACGTACCACCTGTCTTACATTTCTGTCTACGTAGCAGTCTTGTTTAATAAATTTTTCTCCAGTAGTCGCCAGTTGCAGGAGGCATTCCACTAGTCCTAGGACACATAGTCACAGCCGATGTTCAGGAAATGAAATAATTAGAAACCGCAGGGAAGTTAATGCGAAATGGCTGCGGAAAAATGTGAAAAACCTGGAAGGAAATGATCGTCGGAAGGACAGACTCAGTGTACAGCAAAGACAAAAACGTTCGATGAAAATAAAAGCAAGGGCGTCAATGTTAGAAGCACAAAAGGAATTCCACTGTTTAAAAGCAGAGAAGAAAATTGATTCGAAAGAATACATCAGTGGCTTGTATGAGGAGGAGGAACTGCCTGCTGAAGTGATAAAAGACGAAATGAGTATCAATTAGTAAGGCGTAGGGTTGTGAAAGAATCCGCGATAACTAGCTATCAAACAAGGCAGGAGGGAAAATTGGCATTCCTTAAGAATTTCTAAAATCATTAAAAGATGTAGCAACTAAATGAATATTCAAGAGAAAGTGCTAAATGAAACTGTAGCAAACCATTGGACTTTTGAATAACAGGGGCAGATAAATTCAAGATCTGTTGTTGAACCGGTTTGGTTCAAATGGCTCTGAGCACTATGGGACTCAACTGCTGAGGTCATTAGTCCCCTAGAACTTAGAACTAGTTAAACCTAACTAACCTAAGGACATCACAAACATCCATGCCCGAGGCAGGATTCGAACCTGCGACTGTAGCGGTCTTGCGGTTCCAGACTGCAGCGTCTTTAACCGCACGGCCACTTCGGCCGGCGAACCGGTTTGGGAGCTGACGCACCCAGACTAGCAAAATGGAAAGAAAACTGAAGATATCTCATTTGTCGACCCAGAAAAGCGTCCGACAATCTAACATGGTGCAAAATATTTGAATCTTCAGAAAAATAGATTCACTCTGTGGGAAAAAATGGTAATATACACTCTTAGAGGAACATAGAAAAGAAAAAAAAAAAAAAAAAAACGGCGCACCACGTAGGAGCAATCCGAATAGGACGGAAATCTGTAGATGTGATGTACATAGAGAGACAAGCAAATAATTATAATTTCAGAAAAATTGGATAATTTATTTAAGAGCATGACCTTCACAAATTAAGCAAGTCAATAAAGCGTTGGCCAGCCTCCGGCCCTTATGCAAGCAGTTACTCATCTTGGAATTGATCTATAAATTTGATGGATGTCATCTTGAAGAACATCGTGCCAAATTCTGTCCAACTGGCGCGTTAGATCATCAAAATCCCGAGTTTGTTGTTATGCTCCAGACCTCAATTGGGAAGAAGGTGCTGTGGATGACAGCCAAACGTGTCCCTCTACGAAACGAAATGGCACCCCAGTCCACCCGTCTTGCTTGTCGGACCGTATGCACTTGGTGCAGGGTGTGGCAACTGACCCTTAACATAGACAAATGTAATGCATTGCGAATACATAGAAAGAAGGATCCTTTATTGTATGATTATATGATATCGGAACGAACACTGGTAGCAGTTACTTCTGTAAAATAACTGGGAGTATGCGTACGGAACGATTTGAAGTGGAATGATCATATAAAATTAATTGTTGGTAAGGCGGGTGCCAGGTTGAGATTCATTGGGAGAGTCCTTGGAAAATGTAGTCAATCAACAAAGGAGGTGGCTTACAAAACACTCGTTCGACCTATACTTGAGTATTGCTCGTCAGTGTGGGATCCGTACCAGATCGGGTTGACGGAGGAGATAGAGAAGATCCAAAGAAGAGCGGCGCGTTTCGTCACAGGGTATTTGGTAACCGTGATAGCGTTACGGAGATGTTTAACAAACTCAAGTGGCAGACTCTGCAAGAGGGGCGCTCTGCATCGCGGTGTAGCTTGCTCGCCAGGTTTCGAGAGGGTGCGTTTGTGGATGAGATATCGAATATATTGCTTTCCCCTACTTATACCTCCCGAGGAGATCACGAATGTAAAATTATAGAGATTCGAGCGCCCACGGAGGCTTTCCGGCAGTCGTTCTTCCCGCGAACCGTACGCGACTGGAACAGGAAAGGGAGGTAATGACAGTGGCACGCAAAGTGCCCTTCGCCACACACCGTTGGGTGGCTTGCGGAGTATAAATGTAGATGTACATGTAGATGGCGGACGACAGTCGGGATGGCATCCTACTACAGTCTGGGGTCTCACCAGACACGTCTTCGCCCTGGAATCTCACAGACTGGAGTATAATTGTCTTCAGTGATGAGTCCTGCTTCGAACTGGGCTGTGACGACCGAGAAGAAGTGTCTGGAGACGCCCCAGACATTGGTGGGTTGCTATCTCGACTGTCGCCCGCCTTACGGCCCGAAGACCAGGAAAGATAGATACTCTGGGGTGCCATTTAATTGGTTGTCATCCATACAGCACAATGGGACGTCGACGATATTCCACCTTCCGTTTTGTTGCCCTTCATGGAAACCCGTCCTGGGCTTACATCTAAGTAAGATAATGCCCGCTCATGCGCGACGAGAGTTTCTACTGCTTCGTGTTTGCCAAACCCTACCTTGGCCAGCAAGGTCGTCATATCTATTCCCGACTGAGAACGTTTGGAACATTATGAGCATTGCCCTCCAACAACCGTTGGATTTTAGTGATCTAACACGAGAATTCAAGAAAATACCCCTCAAGAAGACATCCAACAACTCTGTCAATCAGTGCCAGTCCGAATAACTGCTTGTGTAAGAGCCAGAAGTGGACCAATTCTTTATTGGCTTACTCAGTTTGTGAAACTGTTTATCTGGAATAAATCATCCAATTTTTCTGAAACTGTAATCATTTATTTGTCTGTACATGTACATCATATCCACCAATATGCGTCCCAATCGGATAATCCCTCCGTGGTGCGGGCCTTTTCCTTGCGTTAGAGCATACACTAATTGCAAGAAACAAGAGAGAACAATAAGAACAGAAGACCACGAGAGAAGTGACGGGGTTACAAAGGGGAATAAATCAGGGATTCGGTCTCTCCCTGCTAATGCGGAGTGAAGAACCAATGAAGGAGGAAAAGAAAAATTCTTGTGTCGTTGAACAGAGTGCTCTCCACAGCTCATAATATGCACAGACAGTAAACCATACATAGACCGAAGTATTCAGTAGCAACAGAAGTGGTATTAGCCAACAACACCAGAATTTGGGACGTAATAAAACAAATGAAACAATTCTGTAGCCTTGGAAGCAAAATAAAGCGCTCTCCCACGGGGCTGTCTTGAGGAGCCAGACAAAATGAGTATCAAGAAGATCCGTCTTCCTCATTTCTGTTCGTTTCCACCCCTTCCCTTCGGCATTAGAGCGGCGGAGACGGGGAAGTAAACCCCTACAGAAAATCTGGCTTGCTCGTGGACTACCACCTTAAGTTGGTGGTGGTGGTGGGGTTTGTTTGTCTCAATGAACCAATGAGCTATGCTGGCGGAAGCAGTGGTTCTGGTTGGGTCGTTCATGCCAGACTGATCAGTTGGTGAGATTACAGATTCCCTTCTTGGGAGTGGCAACCACATGGTCCCTAAGCTAGGCCTCACATTATTTCCACTTACTTGTATCAGGTTTCTTTTGTTTTCTTTCCCATCGGCCTCCATAGGCCAACACTTATATTTAGGATCCCAACAGTATTAGGCTTCGATGCCTGAGGGCGTCTTTCATTTTCTTCTTCATTATCTTTAATGAAGGAGACCCTATAGAACAAAACTCAGGTCCTACAAGTTGGGTGTTGCCAGTTGAAATTAACTTTTTGCCTGGTAGGAAAAACTTCAAAGGCTACTCACAGAAATAACAATAAACCTCGGAACAGGATGGATGAAATCATGAAGATCATGCCTCAGGAAACGACAAAATATCGTATAATAATGTTCTTAAGAGTTGCCACTTGGAATATAGCATTATGGAGTAATAAAGAGCAGGAAATTATTGTGGAAATGGAAGAGCACAAAATAAGTGTAAGTGCAGTGAACCAGGTAAAGAAAAAAGGGAAAGTTTCAGTCGTAAGAGGACGTTAAGCACTGTTCTACCGTGGCATTGATAGACATCTACATGCAAGAGTGGGGATCCTAATTCGCAACAAATTTAGTCATAACATTACTGACGTTATCTATGTCAATGAAATGGTACTCAGCCGGCCGTTGTGGCCGAGCAGTTCTAGGGACTTCAGTCCGGAACCGCGGTGCTGCTCCGGTTGCAGGTTCGAATCCTGCCTCGGGCATGGATGTGTGTGTTGTCCTTAGGTTAGTCAGATTTAAGTAGTTCTAAGTCTAGGGGACTGATGACCTCAGATGTCAAGTCCCATAGTGCTTAGAGCCATTTGAACCATTTGAAAGGGTACTCAAGATGCATACACAACTGATGTGGACAGTTCTGAACGAGAAAGAGAAATGTTTTGTAATTAATCTTCAAGCTGTTATTGACACTGTTACCAAAACTGCAAAAGTTTTGCTCATTGGAGATCTCAATGGACCGTTGGCAGTTCAGTTACTCCAGGCAGTAAACAAAGATTTAATGAAATACAAATAAATGACAGTGGAGGAGACATAATTAATTTTTGGGCATTGAATGAATCACGTATTAGTTACACATAAAAGTCTCAGCATAAATACATCTGGAGTAATACAAGAGATCAGTGCTCGGTTATTAATTACATTATAACCAATGGAATCATGCATGTAATTTAAATATTATATGTGATAATGTTAACGTTAGCGAATGTACGATCTGGTTATGGGCTGATGATGTGTAAATTAATTCTGAAACTTAGTCCGAAAAGCAAACAAGGAGAAGAAACGATTAAAACTGAAGTTATAGGGGATGAGAGTACTAAGATGCTGGATCAAAACAGACTACATGAAAAAAGCATTAATAACCAATGTCTAGACGAACAAGATGTAGAAGCTAGATGTATTAACCTTAGTCTGAATACGCAAGATGTAGCACGAGAAATTTTAGGTATTGAAAGAGTGCATGTAATAGGAGGGAGCACTACATACAGAACACCATGTTTAGCGAAGATGTTAAAGAATGAGCTACTCAGAAGAAAAAAGCATTCTTAAAATGTAAAGTTTGTTACAGTCGATTATAGAGAGTGTCAATCATGTAATAGGGTGTACTGGAATATTCGAAAAATAAAAGAGGTTTACTGGGAGAGATGTACAAAATATGTGGAAGGCGATCTTTATGAAACACAGAAGGAAGTCAGGTGAATGTTCCAAAAGAAAAAGAAGGATATTAATGAACACACTGAGATACAGAAAATAAGTAAAATTCAGTAGGAAAGTTAATTAAAACTATAGAGTAATGAAGTAACAAAAATTTGTTTTCTTTTTCCAAGAAGTTAGTGACGAATTTGACCCCCGAGTCCATCAAGACGTAAGACAATTTATTAAACAACATAAAAATGTACACGCAACAGCCACTAAATCCGGAAAGCCCACAAAACAAACAAATCATCTGATTCTGGACAATGTTTAGCGACCTTACGTAAAAATGGAACCGTTTCTGTACGTATTGAGTCGTGTAGTGGGAAAAAGGTTCCCTCTTTGTGGAATGGCTTGTTTGTCGATGAAACTCGAACACCGACATGATCATCAAAAGTAATTCCACCAAAGTGGCCCGCGACGTATAATTTTACTGACAGATGATGAATTACATTCACCGATTACAGAAGTGCCCTACTATCCTCACACAGCGAAGTAAGTCGCAAGTACAAGTGATACAATTAAAATGCACTCGTTGATCAACTGCAGGCTGCCGTGGCAGTCTGCACCGATATAAATAAGGAAGGAGACAAGTTGCAATGGTCGGTGGCAGGAATCAAAAATGATCCACATATTAAATTTGGAAATTAGTTTGACACTTTATTTCTAAAAAGAAAATAAACTCGATCTGCCTTTATGAAGTGGCTGCCTGTGCCTCCTGGTTGCAAGTACTTTAGCCATTATTACTACTCGCAGAACGCAGGCTAAGTATCGGCTTCCTATTACTCAGTACCGATGGTCTGGAAGTCTGCGACCGAACTGGGCTGACCAGCGCTGTGCACGTGGTTAAATCAGAGTTGACAGGGGGCGTTGAACTTTCACTGGAGGTATGACACTTCCCACTCTGTCCATTGGGGCTCGGGTCAGCGCCTTCTTGATGCCGTTTCGCGGCGCTGCGCTGGTCGGTGAGCAGTCGGTGCTTCAGGACTGCACATTGAGCTTTCAAGAAAATGCTTCGTTAGGCGTGGTATAACGAAAAATTATGGCCAGATCGCGAGGTTGTTTTTCTGACCATATTCACACAAAAAATGTGACTATCGTGTATGTGCGTTCTCACATTGCTCGCGGTCGTACGAATATTAATGATTTGAATGTTTTTGTGAATGCACCAGCTGTCTCGAATAATTACAGTAAAAATGAAATAAAATATTGAAATATTAGAACGTTGACGTTTTTAATTTTCAGTTACTGTTACTTGTATTCTGATGATATAATCTATTTTTAATAATATTTGAAATGCTTATTTATTTTGTCAATAATTCCATTGTGTTTTACGATGTCACAAAAATACAGACGTGATATACTTCCGTGACAGCACAAGAAGGAAATAACATAAGACTGGATTTGAAGACGGCATTTGAATTTTCGAAACTGTGCTCTTAACTACGGCTCTGCCGCCCAACTTGGTTGGTTTTACGATGCACCCGTGCACTGATGAAGTCGCGTCGATATTGGCAGTCATTTTCTCGAAAACTATTGAGTGTTGTAAGTAAGCCGAAATAGGTACCGCATTATTTTCACACTTCTTTCAGCCAGCCGAGTTTCGATTGTCAGAGAGCGACGTATGGCAGATTCCTGTTGTAAGACAGATTGTGGAGAAATCCATAGAGTTTAATAACACAGCTTACCCGTGTTTCATTGACTTGTCAAAAGCCTTAGATAGGACTTCAGACCTTATTCGTCAGGAGAGTAGTAACGAGTTTAATGAAAGCCACAGAAGATATACGAGAATACACAGAGAGTGAACGAGAATTGCCGGCCGCGGTGGCCGTGCGGTTCTAAGCGCTCCAGTACGGAGCCGCGCTGCTGCTGCGGTCGCAGGTTCGAATCCTGCCTCGGGCATGGGTGTGTGTGATGTCCTTAGGTTAGTTAGGTTTAAGTAGTTCTAAGTTCTAGGGGACTGATGACCACAGCAGTTGAGTCCCATAGTGCTCAGAGGCATTTGAACGAGAATTAAAAGACACGAATGATTCACAAACGCAATTCTAATAGATAAAGAAATAGTACAAGGACACTCACTAACCCTGCTTCTGTTTAACATAATAGTGGATCACATCACTGATGCCATACAAGGAAACCAGACTATAAAATCGGGAATAAAGTGGTAAATATTATATTCTATGCTGATGATGCTCTACTTACAGCAAATAATGAGAATAATTTACAAACGTGATTTCACCAATCCAATAAAATAGTTAAGCAATATAACTTGGAGTTCTCATCTAAGAAAACTAAGAGTATGGTGATATTAAAAGCACCTGTAAAATGTACACTGAAGCGCTAAAGAAACTGGTATAGGAATGCGTATTCCAGTACAGAGGTATGCAACGAGGCAGAATACGGCATTGCGGTCGGCAACGCCTGTATAAGACAACAAGTGTCTGGCGCAGTTGTTAGATCGGTTACTGCTGCTACAATGGCAGGTTATCAAGATTTAAATGAGTTTGAACGGTGGTATTATAGTTGGCGCACGAGCGATGGGACGCAGCATTTCCCAGTTAGCGATGAAGTGGGGATTTTCGCGTACGGCCATTTCACGAGTGTACCGTGAATATCAGGAATCTGGCAGAACATCAAATCTCCGACATCGCTACGACTGCAAGAACGGGACCAACGGCAACTGAAGAGAATCGTTCAACATGATAGAAATGCAACCCTTTCTCAAATTGCTGAAGAATTCAATACCGGGCCATTAACAAGTGAGCGTGCGAACCATTCAACGAAGCATCATCGTTATGGGCTTTCGCGGCGGAAGGCCCACTCGTGTACCCTTGATGACAGCAGGTCACAAAGTTTTACGCTTCGCCTCTGCCCGTCAACACTGACATTGGATTGTTGATGTCTGGAAACAGGTTCTCCTGGTCGGACGAGTCTCGTTTCAGATTGTATCGAGTGGATGGAGATGTACGGGTATGGAGACAACCTCACTAAAGCATAGATCCTGCATGTCAGCAGGGGACTATTCAATCTGGTGGAGTTTCTGTAATTGTGTGAGGAGTGTGCAGTTGGAGTAATATTGGACCACTGACAGGTGACACGTACGCAAGCATCCTATGTGATCACCTGCATCCATTCATGTCCATTGTGCATTCCGACGCACTGGGGCAGTTTCAGCGGAACAATGCGACACCACAGCCGTCCAGAATTGCTACACAGTGACTCCAGGAACACTCTTCTGAGCTTAAACACTTCCGCTAGCCACAAAACGTCCCAGACCTGAACATTATTGAGTGTACCTGGGGTGCCTTGCAACGTGCTGTTGAGAAGAGATCTCCACCCCGTCGTACTCTAACGGATGTATGGACGGCCCTGGAGGATTCATGGAGTCAGTTCCCTCCAGCACTACTTCAGAGATTAGTCGAATGGATACAACGTCGTGTTGCGGCATTTTTGCGTGCTCGCGGGGGCACTAGACGATATTAGGCAGGTGTACCGGTGTAAATTAGAAGGAGATGGTGTGTTCACTGAACAAGTGATGAATTTTAATTATATAGAGATTGTTACTACCAGCTAAAAAGTGAAAAACCAAGTGATAAAGTGAGTAATGATAGCCGGTTGCCTGCAAAATGTTACATTGAGGAACAAATTTTTCACACCATAGAATGATGGTGCGTCCCGTTGTGACATATGTATGACAAAAACGAGCAGCAACGGAAAAGATAAAACAAAAATTAACGGCAATGGAAATGGAGGTACTACGAAAGATACATGGAATAACAACGTGGAACAAAAGAATAAATATGTCGATATGAAGACGGTGTCGAATACGAGATACGAATAAATCGATGAAGACAAGGCAAAAAATTGGGAGGATCATGTGGATAGAATGGACCTACAAGACGTTCAGATGTGTAAACATGGGACCATTGGAAGGAAAGTGACTGCCCGGACGATCACCCAAGAGATGGGACAGCAGTTGGTGCAGTACAGCCACGCAACGAGGCAGAAAAACAGGAGATAGTCAGCAGGAGAAGAAGAGAAAGTGGAGGCTGGATGGGCTCTATAGGCGTAGAAAAGCCAACCACTCTGGGGGAGAAAACCCGAAGACACAGTCCTGTCAGCTCAGAGGCAGTGGCGGTCTCACAACTGGGATGAAGCTGCACGACGCCGCAACCCAGTCAAGGAACACTGAATTGATCTTCAAAGGAATACAAACCGGGATGGATTTCGACGGGTACAACCGAGGCCTATATCTGAATCGACATCTACACGCCACAAGATCTCTTGTGGTGTGTGGCAGAGGGTACTTTGTGTACGACTGTCATCTCGCACTTTCGTGTTCCAGTCGAGAAAAGTTCGCGGAAAGAAAGATTACCGGTAAGCCTCCGTATGATCTCGAATCTCTCTAATTCTATCTTCATGGTCTTTTCACGAGATGTACGCAGAAGGAAGCAATACAGTTGTTGACTCGTAAAGGACCCTACGCTCTCGGAACTCTAATAATAAACTACCCTGATGCAGCGACTGCTACTGGATGTGGTTGATAGTTCCTGTGACGCTTTTGTGCTTGCTAAATGAACCTGTAACGAAACGCGCTGTTCGTTTTTGGATCTTCTTTATTCCCTACATCAGTCCTGTCTGGCACTGATCGTACCGCGTCAAAGTGTAAAAAGCAATATTGGAGAAACCAGCGTTTCGGTCACGGTTACGGTGCCCTTGTTCTGGGCCCACTACACTTACACCCAGAAGGAGGCCACTGTAATTGTGGCTGAAACGTTGGATTCTCCAGGATAGTGTTTATGGCGCAGTACGATACTCAGAAAACCTGTATGTCAACTGACTCTGGTAGCGGAAGCCTATGGAAGTATAATGCAATAAAGGGTGTTTCTGTTTATGTATTCGCAGTGTGCTACATTTGTTTATTTTGAGGGTCAATCGCCACTCCCTGCACCAAAAGACGATCCTCTACGGGTATTTCTACATTTTGCTACAAGTTTCTAGCGTCGCCACTTCTCTTTATACAACAGCATCATCTGCAAAAAGCATTGTGGAACTTCCGACGTTACCTATGAGGTCATTTATACGAGCTGTGAAAAGTAATGGTAGTACTCCTACAACACTCCCTCGGGCACTCCCGAAGTTACTTTTCTGTCTGAAGACTTCTCTCAATTCCTCGTTGTTTGTTAGAAAGTTCAGTCCCATAACACAGCTGGTCAGATATTCCGTACGCTCGTAATCTGTTCATTAGTGGCAATGTGGAACTGTATCGATCGTCTTCCGGAATTCAAGGAATACGGCATCTACATGGGGGCCTGTACCTACTTCTTTCTGTGTCATTTGAAAGAACAGAGCGACCTGGGTTTCACGCGATAATTGTTTTCCGAATCGATTTTGGTTACTATAGAGCAGATCTTTTGCCTCCAGGAATGTCATAATACGCGAACGTAAAACAGATTTCAAAATTCTACAACTGACCAACGTCAGACATATAGACTTGAGAACGATATGACTTTTAAAATAAAAGAACGTCTTAAACCAGCAACTTGTAATGAGAGAAGGTTGGGTAGGAAGGAGACAGAGCTGTTCAAGGAGTTTAACCATATGATAGTGCAAACAGGCATATTAACTTAAGAAGAAGCTAAATGGTACGAAAGAAGGTTGCCTAATGATATATAGCGATGTTGAAATGACTGGACGATCATGTGGAGGAGTGGCAACGATAATGGGCAGAGTATAGAAAGTTATGTAAGTTAAACAATGGTTAAAGTCATATTTACCAAGGTCATATAACAGATATCGGAGTATTTGTCCCTCTGGAATGGAAAGACGATTAAACACAAGAGTATTGTAACTCGATAAAGCTGAACAAGTATATCGACACAGATCCTATTAGCGTAAGGATCTAAATGCGACAATAGGGAATATTCCAGAACCAGATGGAATGAGCTCTAAAGGTGAACAGCATATCAACGAAAATACACTCCTGGAAATGGAAAAAAGAACACATTGACACCGGTGTGTCAGACCCACCATACTTGCTCCGGACACAGCGAGAGGGCTGTACAAGCAATGATCACACGCACGGCACAGCGGACACACCAGGAACCGCGGTGTTGGCCGTCGAATGGCGCTAGCTGCGCAGCATTTGTGCACCGCCGCCGTCAGTGTCAGCCAGTTTGCCGTGGCATACGGAGCTCCATCGCAGTCTTTAACACTGGTAGCATGCCGCGACAGCGTGGACGTGAACCGTATGTGCAGTTGACGGACTTTGAGCGAGGGCGTATAGTGGGCATGCGGGACGCCGGGTGGACGTACCGCCGAATTGCTCAACACGTGGGGCGTGAGGTCTCCACAGTACATCGATGTTGTCGCCAGTGGTCGGCGGAAGGTGCACGGGCCCGTCGACCTGGGACCGGACCGCAGCGACGCACGGATGCACGCCAAGACCGTAGGATCCTACGCAGTGCCGTAGGGGACCGCACCGCCACTTCCCAGCAAATTAGGGACACTGTTGCTCCTGGGGTATCGGCGAGGACCATTCGCAACCGTCTCCATGAAGCTGGGCTAAGGTCCCGCACACCGTTAGGCCGTCTTCCGCTCACGCCCCAACATCGTGCAGCCCGCCTCCAGTGGTGTCGCGACAGGCGTGAATGGAGGGACGAATGGAGACGTGTCGTCTTCAGCGATGAGAGTCGCTTCTGCCTTGGTGCCAATGATGGTCGTATGCGTGTTTGGCGCCGTGCAGGTGAGCGCCACAATCAGGACTGCATACGACCGAGGCACACAGGGCCAACACCCGGCATCATGGTGTGGGGAGCGATTTCCTACACTGGCCGTACACCACTGGTGATCGTCGAGGGGACACTGAATAGTGCACGGTACATCCAAACCGTCATCGAACCCATCGTTCTACCATTCCTAGACCGGCAAGGGAACTTGCTGTTCCAACAGGACAATGCACGTCCGCATGTATCCCGTGCCACCCAACGTGCTCTAGAAGGTGTAAGTCAACTACCCTGGCCAGCAAGATCTCCGGATCTGTCCCCCATTGATCATGTTTGGGACTGGATGAAGCGTCGTCTCACGCGGTCTGCACGTCCAACACGAACGCTGGTCCAACTGAGGCGCCAGGTGGAAATGGCATGGCAAGCCGTTCCACAGGACTACATCCAGCATCTCTACGATCGTCTCCATGGGAGAATAGCAGCCTGCATTGCAGCGAAAGGTGGATATACACTGTACTAGTGCCGACATTGTGCATGCTCTGTTGCCTGTGTCTATGTGCCTGTGGTTCTGTCAGTGTGATCATGTGATGTATCTGACCCCAGGAATGTGTCAATAAAGTTTCCCCTTCCTGGGACAATGAATTCACGGTGTTCTTATTTCAATTATGATGATGTCGATGCAGAATAAAGTATGGCTGAAGAAGCTAGGAGGACATAATAAACAGAACTGCACGGGTGAAGGGAATAATTCCCACCAAAAGAAGTGTACCTCCTTCCTCTCGGTCTATATCTCAATAGTTGTTTCGCCTGTCTTTCTTCTGTCATTCCGCTCACTTGCTCTTTCAGACGATCTCTGTATTTGAAGACCTCGACTGTTAACAATGGCAAGGGACAAGTTGGTTGCTTTTAGAATTTGTTCAGTACAGTTTTAAAAAACCTCATAAATAAGATATCCAAGTATATCTATTGTAATGCTTTTACACGCAATTTGTAATGCTTTTACACTCACAATAATATATGATGCAGTTGTTGATGATGCCTAAAGTATTCATAAAGGCCTTAACAAGAGAAAAAAGTGTAGAAATGTACGTGTCCAACACAGAATTTTATGGAAGTTGTAACCTCCCCCTCACTTATCGACCTTAATGACAGTGAAAAATTAAACCGCGTGTACCTAATGGAAACTTGGGAAAAGCAATCGTCACCGAAGTTAATCTGTCAGTAAAGAGAGAGGAAAGGGTTACATCTAAATGAAAGGAAAAATGCAAATGAAATTGGTGGAAAAAGGGGTAAAGTTAATAAAGAAAGTAAATGTGCGGTCGTTACGTTAACAATTAATTGGCATTAATTAGATATTTGAGATTTGGTGAAAATTACGGTCGCCAGTCCCATGGACAACTACTATAATAACTGAAAATGAAAGATTAATGCACATATATTTAGCACTAAAAGTGTGGCGACTGAAGGTTGACACGTGTTGTGTGAAAACTGAATGTTTGTCAGAAGTAATAAATTTCGCTACACTCTGACTTAATTTAGCAAAAGAATTAATAAAACCGGAAAATTGAAAGTTAATTTAGTGACTGAAATTAATAGTGAATTGTTTCTGAAGCACTACGAAATTCAATAAAATAAGTTTAGTCTTGGGCTACCTCAACAATCATTTCAAAAGCTACTTGAATGTACGCAAGTTAGAAATAAGAGATTTAACTTTGAACTTGAATTAAATGATTCTGAACAATTAACAATAGTAAAATTTAGTACGTACCAAGCTGAGCTGCAGTCACAGGTAAGCTAAAATATGGTAACAAAACTCACACTCTTAATTTCTGCTTGTGTAATCTAAATATTGTAGCCAGGTACGAATACTTTAACTCAACTTTGAAATTAAAGCAGTGAAATGGAATGATATTACTTTAATGCTGGCGTTTGAATTTCAACGACACTCGGGTTCATTCCGGAAAAGGAAGGGACCTTGCTTGGTAATGCAATTGGGACAATGTGCAACAAATGTTCATGCTAAGTTGCTGTAATTTTACTTATGAAAATGGAACAGTTTGAAAAGCTGAGGTCTGCCATACAGTTCTAAAACTTTACGTGCTTCCAGTCTTCCTTGTTGGTTGAGTGAAGGTTTGAAGCCGTCGATCGAGGAGGTGGCGACAGTCACTCATTGTCGGCCGTCGCTGTTGCAGAAGCTGGATGTTGGCGCGCCTTCTTCTCGACACGGTCGCCAGGCGAAACGGGCTCTTGATGTGCGCCAGCTAATGTTTCCCGTCCGCGACACCGTGTCAGAAACTACGAGGGCCGTTCAGAAAGTAACCTCCGGTTGATTTAAAAAAATACACCAAGTTAAATAAAAATATTTTAATATATACATCTTACAACTACATCTTTGCACTATTTTTCTACATAGTCTCCATAGCGATTGAGGCACTTATCGTATCTCTTCACAAGCTTTGAAATTCCTTCTGCATAAAAATCACCCGCTTGTGCCTGGAGCCAGCCTGTGACCGCATCTTTGAGCTCTTCGTCGTCATCAAACCGCTGTGACCCGAGCCATTTCTTCAAATGCATGAAGAGGTGATAACCACTTGGCGCCAGGTCTGGGCTGTAAGGTGGATGGTTGATAACGTCCCACTTGAAGGACTCAAGAAGGGCCGTTGTTCTGCGAGCAGAGTGAGGACGGGCGTTATCGTGCAAGAAAACGATACCGGAAGTTAGCATACCACGGCGTTTGTTCTGTATAGCCCGTCGTAACTTTTTTATTGTTTCACAGTACACGTCTTGATTAATGGTCGTACCACGTTCCATGAATTCAACCAACAACACCCCCTTGGCATCCCAAAACACCGTTGCCATCAGTTTTCTGGCAGAAAAATCTTGCGAGGCTTTTCTTGGTTTGGTAGGCGAATTTGAATGTGCCCACATCTTTGATTGTTCTTTTGTCTCAGGGTTCACGTACTTAATCCAGGTTTCGCCACCGGTCACGATTCTGTTTAACAATGGTTCTCCTTCGTCCTCATAACGTGACAGAAAGTCTAATGCAGAGACCATTCTTTGAGTTTTGTGGTGGTCGGTAAGAATTTTGGGCACCCATCGTGCACAGAACTTACGGTAACCCAATCTTGCTGTCACTATCTCGTACAAGAGAGTCTTAGAAATCTGTGGAAAACCAGTAGACAACTCCGACATTGAGAAACGTCGATTTTCACGAACTTTTGCATCAACTGTCTGAACGAGTTCGTCAGTCACCAATGATGGTCTACCACTCCTCTCTTCATCATGAACGTTTTCTCGTCCACTTTTAAATAAACGTACCCATTCACGGACAACTCCTTCACTCATAACTCTTGGTCCGTACACGGCACAAAGCTCACGATGAATAGCTGCTGCAGAATATCCTTTGGCTGTAAAAAACCTTATGACAGCACGCACTTCACATTTGGCGGGGTTTTCTATTGCAGCACACATTTAAAACTGCCACAAAAACTAAACTAGCGCAGGTACGACGTTCACTCGACCACGGCTTGATGCCGACTGACCTGTTGAGTGTGTGAACGCACAGATGGCGTCGCTACTCCCCCCACAACCCGCACTGTGACCAATCGGAGGTTACTTTCTGAACCGCCCTCGTATCATACCAAGTCAAGCGCAATTACATGCTGCCAAACCCCGAAAGCGCGGCAACTCACGGGAGTGTCACACAACACACCTGCTCCACCGCCCTACTCCAGCCAGACTCTCCCTGCTCTGCTCGCGCTCCACGCGGCAGAGTTAACACTACCAAAGATCCTAAACACTTTGGTTCTCCACACGACCTATCGATGTATTCGTTCGATAGCATAGATTTCCCTAGGCAAGACCCAGCGTAAAAAGACAAATAATATTTACAAAACAAACCAATTATACATCGACATAAATGCACAAAGGAGTTTTGCTATTTAGGGAGTAAAATAACTGATGATGGTCGAAGTAGAGAGGATATAAAATGTAGACTGGCAATGGCAAGGAAATCGTTTCTGAAGAAGAGAAATTTGTTAACATCGAGTATAGATTTAAGTGTCAGGAAGTCGTTTCTGAAAGTATTTGTATGGAGTGTAGCCATGTATGGAAGTGAAACATGGACGATAACCAGTTTGGACAAGAAGAGAATAGAAGCTTTCGAAATGTGGTGTTACAGAAGAATGCTCAAGATAAGGTGGGTAGATCACGTAACTAATGAGGAGGTATTGAATAGGATTGGGGAGAAGAGACGTTTGTGGCATAACTTGACTAGAAGAAGGGATCGGTTGGTAGGACATGTTTTGAGGCATCAAGGGATCACAAATTTAGCATTGGAGGGCAGCGTGGAGGGTAAAAATCGTAGAGGGAGACCAAGAGATCAATACACTAAGCAGATTCAGAAGGATGTAGGTTGCAGTAGGTACTGGGAGATGAAGAAGCTTGCACAGGATAGAGTAGCATGGAGAGCTGCATCAAACCAGTCTCAGGACTGAAGACCACAACAACAACAACATAGAAATAGTAAAACAATATTTATATCTTCAGGTAACAAAATAAGGTTGGTTGGTTGTTTTGGAAGAGACCAAACAGCGAGGTCATCAGTCTCATCGGATTATGGAAGGACGGGGAAGGAAGTCGGCCGTGCCCTTTCAGAGGAACCATCCCGGCATTTGCCTAAAGCGATTTAGGGAAATCACGGAAAACCTAAATCAGGATGGCCGGACTCGGGATTGAACCGTCGTCCTCCCGAATGCGAGTCCAGTGTGCTAACCACTGCGCCACCTCGCTCGGTAACAAAATAAGGGAAAAAAATTTGTAGTACAATAGATGGAAATAGGAGGATATGCATTTCCGGCGTTACAAAGTGAGCCGTGTATTGTGACAAAGGTGGGGAGGAAATAGCTCGAAGTATTTTAAATGTGAAGCTGCAGAAGAATGTTGAACAGTAAATAGATTGAGAAGGTCAGAAATGAAATGGTTCACCGCAGAATATGGGTAGAAAGTAACATGTGGATAGCATTAACTAGACTAATTGAAAAATGACAGGACGTATTTTAACATGCAGTGTTTCGATCCTACCAGATTACAACTGTTTGTAATTCTGGGATTCGATTATGGAATCTAGTCTTTCACGGGTATTCATCTTATCGGTGAAGCTATTCAGGGACAACTTCTCTACTATTTTTCAAACACAACAGCACCACTACACGCACAATAACATATGATGCAGTTGTTGATGATGCCTAAAGTATTCATGGTAATATTAAGCGCAGAGGGGAGTGCTACTGTTATCCATCTTGCAAAGCTGACCTCAGCACGACCAGAGTCTGAGAGACGGGATGCGGCTGCCGATAACGAGAGGCCTCCTCAGATCAGGAGGTCAGAGTTCACATTCTATGTGTCCAACCGTTTTCTTCTATAGCCTGGTGTGATCATTATTTGTCAAGTACGACAGAACTGTCTAGAAATTTTCGTGGTCCTCATGCAAACGTGTGGTGATCTGTACGTACTCTTAAGGATATTCTACTCTACACATTGATACTGTCTAGACTGAAGGCTATATTTTTCACGAATATGTGTTTGTTTGTGACGTATTTCGATATCTGTTCAAGTGAACGCACCTTTACTCTAGAATTGTGAGCCATACCGTGTCATAACATGCATTGCAGTGTGCTCAGTATCTATTTCAGAGCACAGCAGAAAACTCTTAGGCCCTACATTTTAAGCTACCCACTTTAGCCAACTGTGTAAAGATGATAAGGCACGAGGAAGTGAGTGAAAGAGCCACAAGAAAAAGGAGTATGAAGCAGGGACACTCCACATATCTGTGGAGACATTACAAGGCATGTGTTCTCACACGCTGCAGTTGCAAGAGTGATACTAATTGTCCATTTAAATCAGACTTCCGCTACTTAAACGTTGCTCATCATCGTACATTATTAATCAAGACTTTGCGTTTAAGGTTATGTGTATGGGTCTTTAACTAGGAGCTCAGATGCACTACAGGGTCTGTACCTGATGAGTATCTGGTCGTCTTACGTATGACGCAGTAGCCAGATGTCATCGTAATGCGACAGAATCGTAATTTTGGAATGAGGTCATAAAGAAACCATACGTCAGTGAACTTTTTGCCCTTTGCGCACAATGACCATATCGTCTGAGTTTTTCACAAATAGCTGCATTCGGGGTTCGAGCCCCGGGATCATACAGTATTAATCCGCCAGAATGATCCAAAAGCACCGCACACTCCTCTGCAGATGAAAGATTCGTTCTTGTAATGTGTATTTTCACTCATACAGCCGGCCGAAGTGGCCGTGCGGTTAAAGGCGCTGCAGTCTGGAACCGCAAGACCGCTACGGTCGCAGGTTCGAATCCTGCCTCGGGCATGGATGTTTGTGATGTCCTTAGGGAGTCCCATAGTGCTCAGAGCCATTTGAACCATTTGAACCACTCACACAGAAGTTACTGCGTTGCATTTATATTGGTACCATTCATACGCGAATGAGCTCAATCATCATCGACACGGTTGCAGGGAAACTGCTTGAAAGTGATCGTCAGGGAACGCCTAGTAAAAGCCACTCAGCGGTTAATCAAGTTCATTGCTTGCTAGCCGTGAGACGTCCTACATAGACGAGCTCAGGAATGGGAAATTGGACGTCCTCAGTTCGCCACATTGTTTAAAATCCAATAACTTTATTAAATCAGAGCAGTTACACGTAGCAGACTAAATGCAAAAATATTGTTCGTTATGCCCTCAAAGTTGTCAGAACATGTCCAAAAAATTATTAGTCGCTTCATCGCAGATCTTCTTGAACTGACGACACCGGTTCGTTTCACTGAGAATATCGTGCGGGGCTGCCCTAGGGCTGGGGCAGGTTTGTACGGCACTCACATTGCCGAGTTCCAGCTCTACTAATCTAGTGTAGGAGGCCAGAAAGTTTGAATTGTTGATCAGGAAACGAAATCATCAAACGGCTCCTTTAGGATGCTCTTTTACAATTGCAGTTTCTTCTATAAGGACGCTGTCTTCAACAGGTGTTGTGCTTTGTTACGACGCCGTTACGGTAGATGCAGCAGCCTGAGCGGCGCGCCATCTGTTCCGCGCGCTACCCCAGCCCTGGCAACAGCTGACCGCGCACACAGAGTTGCCCTGCGACCGCCGGCTGGCTGGAACGTGCGCCGGCCGCTGCCTCTTGTCACGTCCCTGCTGCCCGCAACCGCCCACCAGCTGTGGCGTCACACCCACAAACTTACCACTCAGCCGGTCAGGCCGCCGGGTCTGATACTGCTAAAGTTCTGCACAGACTGCTGTAGCCACTCTGAGGTCTGTCTCGGGTGCCTGTAATTCAGTACAACAGTAGCAATCGTCAGAAAAGACCATGTCAGTATTTTCCTTTTTCTGAAAGGAGCAGATGCCCGGTTATAAATCAGACCAAAGGATCTGGCATAAGCAGTAGTGGCACGTGGACTACGTAGAGTGTGGGAAGTTACAAAGTGTACCATGAAGTTACGTGGTACTAATATAGTTTCTAATGGTTATGTTGCGTATATTGCACAAAAAATCTATAATTATTCACTTTTCTAAGTGGTTAAGGCATCAAGCAATTTCCCCGCATCACCCTGGGTGACGCTTGAGCTCATTTCTCGTCTGAATAATAATAATACAAACACAGTTCTGTAACTTTTACGTGCGTGAAAACACATAGAACAAGAACGAACTTCCCACCCTACAGCGGAGTGTGCGCTCCCTTTGAAAAATTCTGGTAGATTAAAACTGTGTGCCCACTGGGACTCGAACTGGGAAAAAGCAATCGATAAGGGCATTGCTCGCATTTGGCAGAGATCACATACGAATGGTGTCGCTATTACCTCATTCCATTATTATAAATCTGTGGCACTGTGATTAGCATCTACCCACTGGAACGAATATCATACATAAAATGACCAAATACTCATCAGTTACAGACTATGTAACGTATACGAGCTCCTGCATCTAAAATAAATGTTACAATGCATAAAATTAAAGACTCCTGCTTGCCTGATTTAAGTGGACACTTATTATTACTTGAACAGATATAGGAATACGAACGGACATTCAGACAATTCCAGAAACGTAGATTTCGTGTTAGGCAGTTGCTAAGTGTTCAATGGAATATCGTTAAGAGGATGAATAGATCACCACATATCTGCTTGGGGACTACGAAAATGCTGTCCTGTATGACATGTAATGACCACAACAGGCTATAACAAAAAACAATTCAACGCATGGAATTCCAATTCCACACTCTCAGCTTATGTGCGATTGATCGTATTTAACATGAACCAACAGCCGCCTCCGTCTCTCAGAGTCTCGGCGTGTTCAGGTCAGCTTTGCGGGGCGGATAACATTTGCACTGCCCTCTGCGCTCTATATTACTATTAATATTTTAGACTACATTAACGACTGCAACATACATTGTTGTGTTTGCAGTGTTGTTGTTAAGTGCCAAAAATAGGGGAGAGGAAGTCGTCCATGAATAGCATAGTCGATAAGAGCAATGTCCGTGAAAGGCAAGATTCCAGACTCGAGTCCCAGTATGACAGTTGTAATCTGCCAGGATCGAAATGTAACGCGTTAAAATACAAATGGTTCAAACGGTTCTGAGCACTATAGGACTTAACATCTGAGGTCATCAGTCCCCTAGACTTAGAACTACTTAGCTGGCCGAAGTGGCCGCGCAGCTAAGCTAAGGACATTACACACATCCATGCCCGCGGCAGGATTCGAACCTGCGACTGTAGCAGCAGTGCGGTTCCGGACTGAAGCGCCTAGAACCGCTCGGCCACAACGGCCGGCTGTTAAAATGCATTCTGTCGTCTTGTACCTTCTTCTGGTTAATACGCTATGTGAAAATTAACTCATCACGTCATGTGTAATGGTACTGTGAATCACAAAAATGTTCAAGGAGCACTACTGAGTGGTTTACAAAGATTGTGGTCACTGTGATCTGATGTTTACCATATTTGACTTGAGGGTTTTGGTTCATGTCACTGCACGAATTATGAATACGTAATTTGAATAAAATTCTTTTGGTCATTAGCTTTCATTATTCTAAAACTAAAACCAGTGTTTAAACCGACGTTTCGACCACCATTGCATCTGTCATCTTCAGTTATCTTTAGTCGACCTGAAGAGAACTGCCGCAATGAGGGTCTAAAAGTAAGTTTTAACAAATGTTTTAGTTTCAGCATGAGGCAGCCTAATGTAGAAAATGATTTTATTTAGAGCCTCTTGTACCTAAATTACGGTAGTTTAATGACTGAATACGTCTGAAGCACTCATTAATCCTTGCTCAGCAGCTGGATTTTATATGTTGCAGTAGCAAAAACGGGTTACATGCACGAACTTATCCTTGGTCTGAAAATCATGTGACTAAACGCGAAACAATCAGGAATAAACAAATGAAATGAAATGATCGTGCGGCATTATTAGCCGGGAGACCGTGTCAGGGATAGTTCGGCCACTTGGTGCAAGTCTTTCTATTTCATGTCATTTCAGCAACTTGCTCATCGATGAAGATGATGCAAAATAAAGACAACACAAACTCCCGGTTCCCAAGCGAGAAAAATCTTCGAGCCGCCAGGGAACCAAACCCAGGATCCCGTGATCTAGAGGCAGAGACGCCAATCAATAGACCACGACCTGCGAAGAGGAATAAGTAGAGGTCGTGAGAAAATTGTGCTATCCGCGATTATCCAAGTAATAAAGCCTCCGGAAGGACATTAATATCACTGAAATAGGTCTTTCACCAAAAGAAATCAACTACTATGAAATATCGACATGACAAAGCGGGGGAGGGGTGAGAGATGATAGTGAAATACTGTGTACTCTCTACCAGCTGTCGCGAGGAGGCTGATGCAGCAGGACTGTATATGTCAAAGTAAAACTGAAGGAGAATTTTGTGAATTGGTGCTGCTGACCACATACTAAACCGTGAGGAAATTTTACGTAAGGTAACTGGAAATGTTTCTAATATGAGCGTTGTTGAAAAATTATATAGTCGTCTACATCGCGAAATAAGTTACTAGAAAGAACAGGTGAGGAAAGACGTTTCTGTAAAGCCACACATTACCATTTTACGTGCAAAATGATCCATGGAACATGAAACTACCTACTTCTACATCTACACAGATACTCCGCAAGCTACCTTACGGTCCGTGACGGAGGGTACCCTGTACCACTATTAATCAGTTCCTTTCCTGTTCGCCGGCTGCTGTGGCCGAGCGGTTCTAGGCACTTCTGTCCGGAACCGTGCTGCTGCTACGGTCGCAGGTTCGAAGTATGCCTCGGGCATGGATGTATGTGGGTTCCTTAGGTTAGTTAGGTTTACGTAGTTCTAAGTCTAGGGGAATGACGACGTCGGATGTTAAGTCCTATAGTGCTTAGAGCCATTTCAACCTTTCCTGTTCCACTCGCTAATAGAGCGAGCGAAAAACGACTGTCTATATGCCTCCGTATGAGCCCTAATTTCACTAATATTATCTTAGTGCCCCTTACGCCCAATGTATGTTGGCGGCAGTAGAATCTTCTGGAATCAGCTTCAGATGCCAGTTCTTTAAATTTTCCCAATAGCGTTTGTCAAAAGAACGTCACCTTCCCTCCAGAAATTCCCATCTGAGTTCCCGAAGCATCTCTGTAAGGGATGCGTGTTGTTCGAACTTACCGGTAATGAATTTAGCAGCCTGCTTCCGAATTGCTTCGATGTCTTCCTTCAATCCGACCTGGTACGGATCCCAAACACTTGAACAGTACTCCAGAACGGGTCGCACCAGTGTCCTGTATGCGATCTCCTTTACAGGTGAACCGCTCGTTCCTAAAATTCTTCCAATAATCCTAAGTCAACCATTCCCCTTCCCTACTACAGTCCTCACATGCTCATTCCATTTCATATCGCTTTTCAACGTTACGACCAGATATTTAAATGACTTGACCGTGTCAAGCAGGGCACTATACTATCTGATAAAAGGGCAAGCTGAGTTTCGCACGAGTGATACATTTAAAACCATGCTGATTCGTGGACATAAGCTTGTCAGTCTCAAGAAAGTTTATCACATTCGAACTGAGAATATGTTCAAGGATTCTGAAACAAACCGAAGTTAGAGATATTGATCTGTAATTTTGCTGGTCCGTTTTTTATCGTTCTTATATACTGGAGTCACCTGTGCTTTTCTCCAGTTGCTTGGGACTTTGTGCTGGGTGAGAGATTCACTATAAATGCAAGCTAGGTAAGGGGCCAATGCCGTAGAGAACTCTTTGTAAAACCGAATTGGGATTCCATTCGGAGCTGATGATTTATTTTCATTCAAGTCTTTCAGTTGTTTCTCTACGCCACGGTGCTTATTACTATGTTGTCCATACGGAAGTCTGTCCAATGGTCAAATGACGGTACGTTTTTACCATTTTCCTCCGTGACCGACTTATTGAATGTGAAATTTAAAACTTACGGCTTTCGTTTTGCTATCTTCAACTGCCACACCAGACTGGTCAAGAAGGGGCTGAATGTAAGACTTAGACCTGCTTAGCGATCTTACTAGGACAGAATTTTATCGGGTCCTCTGCCAGATCTTTTTCTAAGGATGATAGTTGTTGCTTACTTAACGCATGTATCTTTTCACAGACGCACGAATCTCTACCAACCTTTTCTTGTTGTAATTTTTGCGTTCTCTCTTGAGCCGAGGGTGCTACAGCCTCAGCGTACTCAGCATCTTCCGAATTTCGTTATTAAGCCATGGTGGGTACTTTCGGTCCTTCATCCACCTACTAGTTACATAACTCTCCAGACTATGATTTACAATCTGATTAACCTTTGCCCTTAATTCCTGTACGTCCATCTTGCTAGAACTAAGTGATATAAAATCACTAAGTGAGATGCTAACAACTTTTTATCTGCTCTGTCTAGCAGGAACACTCTCCTAGCCTTCTTGACTGATTTATTAAATTTCGTAGCCATATTTGCTATTGTATAATGAGATCATGATCGCTAATCCCCGTTTCTATACTGACATTGTCGACATGGGCCCGCCTATTTGTAGCTAAAAGATCTAAGATATTTTCATTGTGTGTGGGCTGTCTAGCTACCTACTCACGACAATTTTCAGATAACGTATTCCAAAGAATTTCACATGACTGTCTGTCCATATCCTTCGCAGTGAATACATAGACATCCCAATCTCTTCTCGGTAGGTTAGTCACCTATAACTAATGTCGCATGATTTGGGTATGTCCCCGCTGCTGACCATACACTTTCTTTCAATGACACTAGAACTGTAACTTAGGAGTCAGATGGCCGCTAAAAAATTTAACAATTAACTTGGTTTCGCCTACACCTGTTATATTGCGCCAGATAACTTTGCATATATCAAGATGGTATCTTCATATCTACGGGGACAGCTGAAAATGTGTGCTCCGACCGGGACTCGAACCTGTGATCTCCTGCTTACATGACTGCAGGGTCTTATCTTTGGCACGCTTTCATTCTTCGAGAGCTGCGGGATCACTAATGGTATCTTTTCTTTTGGACATGTCTGAAAGAACAGAACAGGGCAGGGGCACTACGAATGTAGTGTGTGGGCAGTAAGTTGTAAATGTGAGTCTACGGGGAGCGCGCCAGAGATAAGTCCCTGCCCTATCCTCTGTGTCCTCGGTGGCTCAGTCGACATTCTGCCGCCGGCAGTGCTGCGAGGCGGTCACGCGCCAGAGTGCTGGAGGCGAGGCGCGCATCGTGTGTTTGTGTTTACTTGGGCCGCTGTAAGTGCCGTTTCCCTTCTAGACCACCATGGCGTACAGCTATCGGAACAAGATATTACGTTTCAACTTTTGTTCAGACTTCGCCCGACCCAAGGCCCTGGAGGTAGAACGATTTATTCGCGACGAAGTTAAAATACTCGTATCACCAACGGATCTAACTGGTATCCACCTGTCGATAGTTAGCAGTAATGTATACGTTAAAATGATCAACGATGCGGCGTGCGACAATGTGCTTCACGAGGACTTTCCGACGGCAAAGTCGGATCCGTTACCGTCGATCGCGCAGGTCTCGGCACACGAACGATAAGGATCTTCGCACTGCCGTTCTAACTACCTGCAGACGTCGTCAGCGCGGCGCTCCGTCCCTATGGCAACGTTCTGGAACATGTCGCCGAACGATGGGTACAATTTCAAAACTATTCCGTTTTAAACGGTGTCAGACAGGTCCACATCTCGTTGCAGAAACATGTGCCTTCCTATCTACGTATCGGAGGCTGCCGTGCCATTATAATGTACGACGGCCAACCTCGCACCTGTTCCGGTTGCGGGAAAGGTCATCTACGGTCTGAATGCATTCAACGACGCGTCGCGCAGCTCCCGTTGTCGGACGCTTCCGTCACACCCATGATGGCCGCCCTACCGGTCACTCTTGCCACGTCTACAGTTTCGTCCAGCCCGTCGTCCCGTCCCTCCGATCGGCACGCAACACCGTCCCATTCACCTACGGACGGTGCAGACGTCCCACCTGACAACTTCGCCGCCTAACAAGCTCCCGCGCCGGACGCTGAGGAGACCAGTACTTCTTCACAACACCTGTTTGACAATTTCATTGTGCCCATCGACGCCTTCGAACTAGATCGACGCTCCTCCTTGCCGTCGTCCGACACTGAGGAACACGTGCGCAAAAAACGCTCGCCACGTAGGCGCAACCACCACCGCCGTTCACCCACGGGCTCTCAAAGCGTCGCTACCACAGACGACGAAGATGACACCCAACCAGCCGACATTTCCACGCAGAGGTCGGCGACAGCTTCCACGATGAACGAGACGTTTCGCAGGACGGGACCACCATGGAGGTAGCCACGCACAATGAAACGATCGGTGAGTAGGTTGAGACGCCTGTCTCCCCGCCGACAGCTCCAGATCTCTCTCACCCCGATGCAACTCCAATGGACATTGGACAGACCCGCGGCACAGGAGCATGGATCGACGAGGTTGAGGAAGGTACGCCTCCTCCTCCAGATGAGTTGCCTCTCCCGGACGAGGCTGCCTGTTAACATCAAAAGCAAGGCACTGCAGCACATGGGACAGGACTTCCTGTCGATGACCTCCTCATACTCCCCTTGGTGATGGTAGATGCGCGTCCACCACCACTGAAACAAACGTACCGGTTTGCCACACTTAACATCAACATGATCGGCACTGCACCCAAGCTGCACCTCCTATCTGACATGCTTCGGGCCTCTGACGTCGACGTCGCCCTTTTTCAGGAAGTACACGTTGCCACGCTACCACCGGTCTACGGCTACGACTTATACACGTCCACACGTGATCAATCAGGGCGTGGAGTCGCTTTCTACATACGCGAAGGAATCCCACTCACGGACACGACAATCCTTCCATCTGGCAGGTGCATGGCTGTTACCATCTTCGATACGCACCTCATCATCTATCCTCCGTCTGACTCCACGAACCGTCGGCAGTGGTCCACTTTTTTCGGACATGACGTGGCGCCTCTGTTTTCTGGGCGCTATGATCACCTTATCATGGGAGGCGATTTCAACTGCGTCCTCATCCGCAGGACCAAATGCCTGGTTATTCGCCGTGCCCGGAGCTGCTCACCTTAATCGAAGATTTTCATCTAGTGGACATTTGAAAGTTCAAGGCAATATCCCCGGTTTTACCCATTATACAGCACATTCTGCGAGCAGTCTGGACCGGTTTTAAGTCTTTGCACACCTTGGCAACGAAGTCTCCCAAGCCGAACGATGGCCCCTTGCATTTTCGGGCCATTGCGCTGTCATTTGCTCCCTAGCTTTGCCACCTCAGTCAGTATGTGCGCATCAGAGGTTACTGGAAGCTTAATGCCTCCCTCCATAATGATCCATACTGCCGACAATGTATTGCCACTATATGGATGTCTTGCGAAATGCGCCTCTCGCAGAACACATCCACGTTCCATTGGTGGCTCAAATGTGCCAAACATGCGATCAGAAAGGTCGTCATGCAATGTGGCAAGGAAGCACCACAAATTTTCACTATTCCGTCCTCCGTGAGCTCGATTCGCTCCCTCCATCACCTGAAACCCATAGGGAACGACAGCGTACTAAAGCCTCTCTCTCCAACGTGCACGACTGTATGGTGCCGTGGTACGTTCTCGACGACAGGACCTCCTCCACGACGAAAAGCCATCCACAATCCATGCCGCATCCGACCATCGTCGTCGACACCGACTTTTCGTCCCCAACAACACGACCTCCGACGGTGTTCACCACACAACACAGGCGGCAGTGGTGTCTGCCGTTGCTGAACATTATCGCCAATTTTATGACGACGAACTGATGGCATAGCCAATTTCTGATGATCTCCATCCTTCCCCTGATCGGACCCCCACTGTAGCGGAGACAACGTCCATGATGTCTGCAATCACTGCAGAAGAAGTGGTAGATGCGATCAACAAGGGGGCCAAGAACAAATCACCAGGACCGCATGGTCTCCCCGTGGAGTTTTACCTGGCGTTCACCACGTTAATGCTTCCACGCTGGACAGAAATGATTCAGGAACTCCGTCCTTCCCAATTCCACCCGAATACGTCACTGGCATTCTTCTACCTGTGTCTAAGCGGAAGGGTGGGTTTCATGTCTCTGCATGTCGCCCCTTTACGTTAATGAATGCAGACTATAAAATCTATGCACGCCTCTTAGCAGCGCGCATACGCACCGTCTTACCTACGGTCCTTTCACCGGAGAAAACTGCACGTGGTTGTGGGGCCGCCCTACAAACAGCTCTAGGAGAATGCCCTGACATCACACTGGCGGCAGTTTGTCGCCTTCGTGCAGCACTGGTATCCATCGATTTCACGAGTGCCTTTGATCGCGTTGGACACCCATTCCTCCTCATGGTGGCGACACGTATGGGGTTCCAATTACTCTTTGTCGATGCCATTCGCCGGTTACTACTTCCCGCGGTCTCGGTGGTACAAGTAAATGGAAGGCTTGGAGGACCGATTCCTATACGCCGCTCTGTGCGTCAAGGATGTCCTATGTCTACTTTACTATATGCCATTGCACTTGAGCCCCTCATCACTGGTCTTACCTCTCGACTGCAGGGTCCCACATGTGACTCCACCTTTCACTGCAGGGCTTATGCGGACGACCTCCTCTTTCTCACCTGCTCCTCCACAGAACTCAATGACGCAATCCAATGGTTCCACCAGTATGGACGTATTTCGGGTAGCATTCTTAATGTCCACAAATCTACTATGATGCACATTGGGCGCGGCCTCCCGGCTATGGTGCCGACCCCACTCCCTGTCAGTACCATTCTTCGTTACTTGGGTATCGAATTTACGAGCTCTACACATCACACAGTGGCGCTCGCTTACCGGCGGCTTTTGCAGTCGATACGGCACCATGTTCGCAGTCAAGTGCACCGTAACTTAAATCAACTCCAACGTGTATCCTATGTCAAATGTATGTCGTCCCTAAACTGGTACACGTCGCCCAGATCCTCCCACTACCGTTACCCCTTGGCCGCCGCATCCAGTCAAGCCTTTGGATATTTTTTGTCAGAAAGGGCACTTTTTAAAGTCCGCACCAACACTCTAACACTGCCTCCAGCAAAAGGTGGCCTCGGAATCATCAACGTGCGGGCACGATCTTCTGCACCCTTTGCCCATACTATGTTGCTGCTCTGGCGGGGGCCGATCCCGTCCTTAACACGCAGTCTCTTAGATATTCTCCGACCAGCTTCTCTCGATCCACCGATCAATGTGGCACCTATTTCTCCATTATTGTACCATGTCGCCAATTGTTTCATAGAACTCAGGTACGTTCGGGCCTATCTTCCAGTCACCAGACCCCCCATACAATTGACTATTATCGTTTGTTTATGCTGTCCAATCCTAAAGACCCTCTGGTGCTACAGCATCCGGACATTAACTGGCGAACGGTTTGGGTGTGTGTGCATGCACCCTTTTTACCGTCTTCTGTGTCTGCACTCTGGTATATTTTAGTCTATGGCAAATTCCCAACTAATAGTCGACTTATCCATAGGACTGGCCACTTCCCCACTCTGCCCTGACTGTCAGCTCGAAGACACCGACGAGCACCATCTTACGGCCCCCAAAATGAAACGTTTGGCTCCTCATCCAGTGAATAGTGGGCCTTTACGTCCGAGTCCCGCCAACGACGGTAACCCCAGATTCCTTGTTGTTGCCCCAGACATTTTACTACCCTCTTGCTAAGCACCATACACTTCGAGGACAGGCTTTAGAATACCTCTTTCAGAGTGGTCCGTATACAGTCCTCGACTTCCGGTACAAAGTTGTGACCGCGCATAGCACCCTACCCGAAAACCATCTTACCGACAAACTTTTGCCGGTTATCTCCACAGCGTCTTCCTTGAACCCCCTCCAAGTTGGGGTGTGCCATGCCTACCCGTCACATGATGCAACACCCTTACCCACGTTCTCATGAATCGGAAACAAAGGAAGAGAACAGAATGTGTTATTCTTGTTGTATTTAAAGTTTTTCTAATGTTTTGGTTAAACTAACACCAATTTGTTTTTGTTTGAATTGTACCTTGAAGAACTGTTGCATTGTCTGTTAGTTTGTCCAGTAAAGATTATTGCATCTTTATAAGAAAAGGAAGAAGACAGAATGTGTTATATTTAGTTGTATTTAATGTTTTTCTAATGTTTTTGTTAACCTAACAATCATTTGTATTTGTTTAAATTGTACCTTGAAGAACTGTTGCATTATATATATGTGCTGTTAGTTTGTTCAATAAATATTATTTTCAGCAGATGAAGGTTCGATGGTTAAGGTAAAAAGGAAAAAAGTCGAAAGCAGAAAGTCCCGGGTTCGAGCCCTGGTCAGGTCACACATTTTCAACTGTCCCCGTTGATATTTATCAACGCCTGTCAGCAGCTAATTGTCTGGGTTTCATTGTAATTTCAGATAACTTTAGTGTCACACTCAACTTCGACCTCAATACAGATAATACTTTTGTGAACTACAATAAACACTCCCTCTCCTGTGGCCTCTAATCTGTTTTTCCGATATACGTTCCACAACTAGCTAAATATCTCAGAATGTTCCACTTCAGGTTTCAGCCAGCTCTCGGTCCCAAGAATAAATTGGGTGCAAGCACTTTCCTGGAGGGGAGTAAATTCTGGAACTTTATTGTAAATATTTAGACAGCTTACTGATAAAATTTTCAGAATCGTTGTGTCTGACTTCCCTTGATGCGTATCAACTGGCGAGTGTTCATGAAAACACCTCACACTACTATCAAGCCTAAAAACCCTCATGTGCACTCCAAAATTACCCTGCTACCAGAGTAGCTGCTTCCTTTGTGTAGTGCACTCCTGACTCATCAGGGGGAGTTCTAGAATTCCCCACCCAATGAAACAGGTCCAGAAATCTACAGCCAAGACCGTCACAGTGTCAACGAAGCCTTTGGTTGATACCCTGCACACGGCTCCAAACTAAACAACTCTGGGAACGATGCTGCAAGTTGCCAACTCTGCTTGCATCCCTAACACGAGACCAGCAATCCTCCCCACATTCGCCTGTATGAACTGAGGATTACCTCAGAACCCATGCGACAGGGGTCGTTGGTGCCGACGTGTGCCACAACTTGCAGATGACTGCACCCTGCACGCCCGGTAACCTCCATATCTCGGATGAGGCCCACAGCAGAGATACCAAGTGCACACTGGTTTTCTTTCCAGCCCTGGACACTATCTGCCTAACGGACTCCATAACGCGCTTAACGTTGGAGCTCGGTAACTACTAAATCCTGCCCCGTGTGCCTGCTGTGACCCTACTGAATGGGTGGCCACCTGTACGCACTCTGGCGAATGGACGAGGCCAAGCGGCCAATCCTCATATTGGCCCTGCGCCTCGAGCGATGCACTCACCCAGATGTGAGGACGGATCCACCGCGTCGGGTGCACGGTGAGGCACCTCGGAAGCGGAGCCCTTGGGCAAAATAAGTGACGTCTGAGGTTTCGCATGTGATACGCCACCCTTTCACCCCGAGGCAGCGGCCTGAAGCTGACTGACCGAACCCAAAAGTGCATTCTGCTGTTCGCGAATTGCGGCCAGCTCCTCCTGCATCCGCTCACGTCCTAACCATCTTAGCAATACTAAGTGAAGAAGTAAACTATAAAAGCAGACAGAATTCTAAATCTGCAACTTGTTACCCATCTGACGTGTCACCATTGGACGCTGAGACGTTAATGAGCTATGTAGCTGGCTGTTCACATTGCGTAACACACAAATCCAATGGTATGGAGAACGTCCAGAAGAGACAGACTGTAAGCAACGGGTGGTAAAACAATGCTTCCTTAGCGTACCTACTTGCAAAAATACGGAAGAGGAGGTCGTTCTTACTTATATTCATATAGGAAATAGTCCTAAATGAAAAAGTGAATTATTTCAGATGAATCGTTTGTACAGGCAAGCAGTTGACAAAAGATTTGTCCTGAACTGAATACAATCGTAATACTTTTTTAATCCAGTTAAATTACGATAAAGTCATAGCTGTAAGACGTATAGTACGAGTATATTCTCGTAGTTGATGCGTGGTACTTACTAGAATTACGGGAAACGTGAGAACGCGGGGGGGAGGCACCAATATAACTTTTTTACACACAACACACACACACACACACACACACACATATATATATATATATATATATATATATATATATATATATATATATATATAGTGTGTTTTACAGATAACTGAAGCATTTAACCATAAAATTATCTTTAACAAAATGAACTAATTTGCAAAATACTCTTGACCTTAAACCATAAGTTGAATAAGCGTTTATCCTTTGCCAGAGGAATATGAAGCGCTGTATTGCAAAACAGTAAACAATATGACAATGATTACAAGAGAGCCGGACCCGCAGCCCGCCCGTTATCGGGTGAAACAGCGGTGTGTTTACTACTGCGCTGGACACAGTCTGTATAAATGCGCTTCTGCAACACATGAAAACTATATAAGCACCATTGATGACAGGAGTGAGTCAATTACTAAAAAAAATTGACTTCACTTTTAATTTGAAAGCTGTATAACGAAAGGTTCTGGGTTAAGAAGCGCGCCTGTGCTTAAAGGTTAAACAGATTAGCAAACAATATGACAATGATAAGGCTTACTTCAAAGCAACCAGCCTCTTAATTTCAATCGCGAACCAAGGTGCGACTGGGTCCCAACTCGTCCCTTCTGACAGTTTTATTTTGACTAAAGCCCTGGTGACAGTTGGCTGTTAATATTTTCGAGGTTAAACTTATTGTCAGTTATTAAACCCGCTCTGAAGGAACGTCTTAAAACATCGCTTGTGAAAACTTATTACAAGAGAACTAACTAGACGGAATCATAAGATCTAGCTAAAATACACCAATAATGACCCGGTCTTTCAAACAGGGAAACGAACAGCTTAGTACAAGAAGTTGTCCAGTTTATAACTAATGACTGAGAGATGCAATTCCAATCAAAGAATTGAAACGGTTAACAGCTGAATCTAACAACAAGGACGCTCCTTTGATTAACGGCAACCTCTGCCTTAGTACAATTGTTCCGGCTCTATTTACGCTATGTGATCAAAAGTATCTGGACATCCCCAAAAACGTACGTTTTTCATATTAGGTGCATTATGCTGCCACCTACTGCCAGGTACTCTATATCAGCGACCTCAGCAGTCGTTAGACATCGTGAGAGAGCAGAATGGGGCGCTCTGCGGAACTCACGCACTCCGAACGTGGTCAGGTGATTGGGTGTCAGTCTTGTCCTACGTCTGTACGCCAGATTTCCACACTCCTAAACATCCCGAGGTCCACTGCTTCGCATTTGAAACCGGTAGTACCTCGGCGTATCAAAACGCCCAAAGGACTAAGCGGAAGGACTGGAACTCACGGCAGGGCGAGCGTTCACCTCTTATTGTTCACAATATTTATTAAAGTCAATCAACAGATAACAATTGTCATAAATCTGATTTGATCCATTATAAATGATTTTGAAAGCCCGCGACTGTAGATACAATAGGTTTCTTTATAAATAAATAAATCTGCTACCAGTCACGATTTTTTCTTTATTTTACTATTCGCACGACGCGTTTCGAGAAATAATTCCCATTTTCAAGTGCGTTTTTTTGGTGTGTATTAAGCCATTTATTTTGATGTTGTCAGTGTGTGTGAGTCTGCTTCATTTTCTTGACTTTGACTGTAATACATAAGAAACGCGATTTTTAGTTGGGTATCAATTCTGTTTGTGAGGTTAGTGGCTAAAATTTTGAACAATTTGTACTTACAGTTTTCTAATGGCCCATTTGTGTAGAGTCTCACACACACTTAACATCACACACAACTTGTTGTACACTTTACACACCGAAAATATCTTATATAAACAAAACAGGTACAAAGATCTTCTTACAGGTAGTTCATAGAGATAACATTATAGGTCTTCCACAAATTATGATATGCTTTTGTACAGAGGTTATTGATCTTAACAATTTGGCTCATGAATTACTTACATTGATTTTAAAATTGTGCTTTATTTATCTTAACAATTTGGCTCATGAATTACTTATATTCATTTTACAATTTTGCTTATTTCTATGTTTTACCATTTTTATTTAAGTATATTATCGAAACATCTGAAGAAATTCACTGATTCACTTTCAAGTTTTTCATTTAATATTTTATCTTCATTTTTTCTGTAATGTCAACATATCTCCAGTTCTTCAAGCAAATCCATTTTATGTCCTTTATTTAGTCGGGGGAGTACTTGGACATTTTGCTCCATTTTTCCAAATGGGTGTCCTGTATTATGTATGTGTGTTGCTATTGCTGATGTAGGGCGTTTGTGGTGTGTGTATGCTCTAATGTGCTCTGTGTACCTGGTGTTGATATTTCGGCCTGCTTGTCCTACGTAGAACTTGGAGCATTCCTGGCATGTTACCTTGTATAATCCAGAGTCTGAATATTGATCATGATTACACTTTATATTATGTATTAGCTTTGGTGTATTTTGTTGGATGTAGAAAACCCAATTTTTACATTATGATTTTTGAAAATATTTGCAATCTTCTATGATACATTGCCTATGTATGGAATGCTAGATGTATATTTGTTTTCCTCTTTTTCTTCTGTGGTGCAGTTTGTACCTGGGTTTCTATTCATTTTGTCTAAGGCTGTGTCAACCATGGAAGCATTGTAATCATTGGAAACTGCAATGTTCTTCACTGTGTTTATTTCTTGTTGCATATTTTCTTGGTTCAATGGTATTTTTGTTGCCCTATGTAGCATTGACCTGTATGCTGCCTGTTTATGGATATTTGGGTGACATGAGGTTGCAGGGATTGGGTATCACAGAATTGACACCCAACTAAAAATCGCGTTTCTTATGTATTACAGTAAAAGTCAAGAAAATGAAGCAGACACACACACTGACAACATCAAAAGAAATGGCTTAATACACACCAAAAAAACGCACTTGAAAATGGGAATTATTTCTCGAAACGCGTCGTGCGAATAGTAAAATAAAGAAAAAAATCGTGACTGGTAGCAGAAGATTTATTTATTTATAAACAAACCAATTGTCATAAACTTCAAGTGAGGATATTTGTACATGAAACCCCTCAGTTAGCTTTCGATAGCAAAGCAAATATAACAACTTTTCAGATGAGAAAGATAATACCTTTTTATAAAAAAAATAGAATACACTGAACGCCTAAAGGGCTACAGTAAGTTCACTTAGTTTTAAAAACTTGCTCAAATATATTAATTTAAAAGAAAGAGTAACCTTGCACATGAACTGTGAATAACTGTATTTTGCATAAACAAATAGTGAAGAAACAAGATTTATAATAATAAACTCCCAGTCAGAGAACATTTATACATGAAGCCTATCTTTTGACTTTAGTTACTAACAAATGTATAACAACTTTTCAAATGAGACAGGTAATACCTTTTCATAGAAAATAAGAAACACTCCATGCCCAAAGGACTATCGTAAGTTCACTTCCAGAAAGTTTTAAAACCTAGCCCAAATATATTCATTTAAAGGAAAGAGTAATCTTACATACAGATTGCCAACTACACAGGCAATAATCTACATCAGACACTTCTCTTACAAATAGTTCCCAGCTCACGGGGTCAGCCAAGTACGGACATGAACGTCCTACGGAACGACCATCACGGGTGTGCGGACATGAACGTCCTGAGGAACGGCCAACACGGGTCACACCTGGTTGTGCCGTTCGGGTCCGATTTATCGGCCCGACCGAGGGCGCAGAGTACAGTAGCTACATCTCACTTCATTTCCCGCATGCTACTACCCAAAATGGTTCATATGGCTCTGAGTACTATGGGACTTAACATTTGAGGTCATCAGTCCTCTAGAAATTAGAACTACTTAAACCTAACTAACCTAAGGACATCACACACAACCATGCCCGAAGCAGGATTCGAACCTGCGACCGTAGCGGTTGCGCGGTTCCAGACTGTAGCGCCTAGAACCGCTCGGACACCCGGCGCCAAACAAATGTATCAAACAGTGCTACGTTAATAAAACCAAGATCAAACACTTAAAGTAACTTTAAATAAAGGGACATAGCAGCAACATCGCAAGAGTTAAAACAAATTGCCACCGCTAAATTTAGCTTGCAAATGACAATTAAACACACTCAGGTTTGAGATATTTTAAGTAACCGAATGAGCTCACTTCCACACTTGATGCTCCTCAAGAAACACCGCCGCTCGGAGTGGCCTTGCGGCTTGAGGCGCCATGTCACGGATTGCGCGGCCCTTCCCGCCAGGGGTTCGAGTCCTCCCTCCGGCATGGGTGGGTGTGTTGTTCTCACCGTAAGTTAGTTTAAGTAGTGTGTAAGTTCAGGGACCGATGACCTCATAAGTTTGGCCCCGTAGGAATTCACACATTTGAACATTTGAACAAGAAACACCAAATGACATTTATCCTTAAGGTAATCGAGCACTTGGTAGATGCTGACATTCAAACCTCCGCACAAGTGTCTCACGGAGTTAGGATGCTTTGGTATATCGTACAGTTCAACATCCACCCGTTTGTCTGGAACAAACTAAACACTCAGTTTTAAAACATTATACACCATAAGCCCCACGGCTTGGATGGTAAGGCAGAACGCCGACGCTACTAGACACCAAGCAACAAGAGTTCCATCAGAATGGTGCAAAATATTGCGTAGGGTCCGACCACAATATGGATTACTAACAGATTGTCGTAACTCAGTTCTCACTAACAGTTTGTCTCAGGTGAGGTACATTTGCAATACGAAAGGCAGAAAGTGTATGGCCAGTGGAAGACATAACTGGGACGATGTCAACTTATCAGGTCAGCGAGATAATCGTCCAACAGCATCAGAGAAGTAGGTCGCTACTAAAATGTCCCAATAGGATGTAATCGGTTAACGGCCACCAACTGCTTGGCTGCGCAGACCATCTCAAGACACAGCCAATACAACTGTCACCTGTACAATGCATTTTCAAAACACCTCTTCACCGACCGGATTACCTCCCCTCCGTCTTCTCTCCACCTCCCAACCAAACTCACTCGCGTTCGCCCGTCGGTCCGCTCTCTGCCGCGCCACCTCGCAAGCGACTCACAAGCGCCGAAAGGTTAGCATCTCTGAACAAATATCGATAGCTGCAAAGCCGGCATGGCTCACAGTGTGATAGTCAAGTGGAAACATGAAGGGGCACATACAGCACGAAAGCGTACAGGCCGACGCCGTCTGTTGATTGACAGAGACCGCCGACAGTTGAAGAGGGTCGTATTGTGTAATAGGTAGACGTCTATGCAGACCATCAAATAGGAATTCCAAACTGCATCAGGATCCACTGCAAGTACTGCGACAGTAAGGCGGGAGGTGAGAAAACGGATTTCAAGGTCTAGCGGCTGATCATAAGCCACACATGGCGCCGATGAATGCCAAACGACGCTTCGCTTTGTATAAGGAGCATAACCATTGGACGACTGAACAGCGGAAAAACATTGTGTTGAGTGACGAATCACGGTACACAATGTGGCGGTCCAATGGAAGGGTGTGGGTGTGGCGGATGCCCGGTGAAAATCATCTGCCAGCGTGTGTACTGCCAACAGTAAAATTTGGAGGCGGTGGTGTTGTGGTGTGGTCATGTCTTTCATGGAGGGGGCTTGCACCTCTTGTTGTTTTGCGTGGCACTATCACAGCACAGGTCTACACTGATGTTTTAAGCATCTTCTTGCTTCCCATTGTTGAAGAACAATTCGAGGATGGCGATTGCATCTTTCAACACGATCGAGCACCTGTTCATAATACATGGCCTGTGACGGAGTGGTTACACGACAATAACATCCCTATAATGGACTGACCTGAACAGAACCCTGACCTGAATCCTACAGAATACCTTTGTGATGTTTTGGGAAGCCGACTTCGTGCCAGGCCTGACCGACCGACATCGATAGCTCTCCTCAGTGCAGCACTCCGTGAAGAACGGGCTGTCATTCCCCAAGAAACCTTCCACCACCTGACTGAAAGTATGCCTGAGAGAGTGGAAGCTGTCATTAAGGTTAAGGGTGGGTGAACACCATACTGAATTCCAGCATTACCGATGGAGGGCGCAACGAACTTGTAAGTCATTTTCAGCCAGCTGTCCGGATACTTTTGATCACATAGTGTACGACCAAGAGCTGATTAATTAGAAAATTAATGACTGGGCACAAACCAGAAAGGAAAGACAATATAACAGTGGGACAAATTTTCAAATGGCAACTAGTGACTTAGTACAATACTGCTGCATATATTTACGACCAAAGAGCCGACCTAGTAAAACACGGTGGGTCGGGTATAAACCAGAAAATAATAAGAGGGGCAGGTAGGCAATGAAATAAATCACCTGAGGATTATAGAATGTTACTCCCCTTTATCAGCAAGCAGATCCATGGATCCACGGTGCGTCGCAGCGGTAACTGAGAGGTGCCGATGAAAGCCGGGCCATGAGCGGTCTCCCGACACGAATGTTGCCAACCAACCGACGGGATGTCGGCCTGCTGCTTGTAGTCGATTCTTACCCCGATGAAGTACCGCGGAGTCTTCGATCTACGCAGGGCCTCCTTACGCAGCTGGTGGCTTCGGCCGCTCGAACCACGTAACAACCTCTTGTCATGACGTTACTGCCTATCCCCAAACTTCGTGCCTCCCTCTCGGGCCAGCGAACCTCGTATACATATATCGGCGAGGAAAGACCTAAGGACACAACCCACAGATTACAACTCTTGTTCATAGATATTGGCAATTGGGCCGTAAGAGGGGTAGTCTATAGTAGACCTGAGCCAGTGGCGCCAGACAGAACAGTCTACTAAGTCAATGGCGCCACGGCTCAGTAGCTGTATTACTTACAGACATATCAGTACCAATATCGCTTTTTTAAAATAGAACTGCAGTAGAGCCAATAAGGACTACCGTGAGCTGTATAACTGAATGACGACGGTGAAAATTTGTTCCGAACCGGGACTCGAACACGGATTTCCCGGTTAACGCCCTTATCATTTGGCAGTCCGAGAGCGACTCACGGCCAAGCTTCCATATGTCGTCAACCACATGTACACAACCTGTTCTCATACATCCATTATGTAATTCCCATACAGGGGAAATATTTTACTTGAAAGCAGCTTGCCCGGTGTCGGCGGATAAATTCTGAGAGCACGCATGTCGGAAGAAACAGGCACTGCGGTGACTACAGCGACTACAATCAGCTGTATGATAGAATGACGACAATGCTGATG
This sequence comes from Schistocerca nitens, assembly GCF_023898315.1. Classification (NCBI taxonomy): domain Eukaryota; kingdom Metazoa; phylum Arthropoda; class Insecta; order Orthoptera; family Acrididae; genus Schistocerca; species Schistocerca nitens. The sequence continues at coordinate 518,288,353 of NC_064615.1, read as the reverse complement.
GTAGTCCATACCCACAACTGCGAATACATTTCATGTATTTCATAGCGGCCGTAGTCGATGCAGTGCCCGTTCCTTCGCACTTGTATGCGTGCCCGTAGGAACTCTGCATCGTAATCCAGGATAAAAAAAAATGGTTCAAATGGCTCTGAGCACTATGGAACTTAACTTCTGAGGTCATCAGTCCCCTAGAACTTAGAACTACTTAAACATAACTGATCTAAGGACGTCATACACATCCATGCCCGAGGGAGCACTCGAAACTGCGACTGCAGCGGTCGCGCGGTTCCAGACTGTAGCGCCTAGAACCGCTCGGCCACTCCGGCTGGCTCGGAATAAAACAGGAGCTGCAATATCGTATGATAGTATAGAAATTCTAAAAGAGACAAAATCACCTGTTGCACTATTCAAAATCTAGAAACTACAAATTTAGATTGAAGTTTCTCATACTGAGTCGGCCGAAGTGGCCGTGCGGTTAAAGGCGCTGCAGTCTGGAACCGCAAGACCGCTACGGTCGCAGGTTCGAATCCTGCCTCGGGCATGGATGTTTGTGATGTCCTTAGGTTAGATAGGTTTAACTAGTTCTACGTTCTAGGGGACTAATGACCTCAGCAGTTGAGTCCCATAGTGCTCAGAGCCATTTTTTCTCATACTGAAAAAATGGAAGGAGCGATCTGTATTTAACTTTAAAAAACTTTTTATAGCCATAATAGCATTAAGTAACAGTTAGTACTGAGGATCGGTTTTGACAGATGAAACTGTCGTCCTCTGAACTTCCTAATTTAGGAATAAAGGTGATTCATCTAAGCTGTTCGCCTCAAATATTTTCGGAACCACTTAAGGCAGTATTTCTTGATAGCTACATTAATTACATACGTATCTGTATTAACATTTATCTTTCATGTGCAGCTATAGTAATTTCTGTCACTAGTATCACAGGTCTAAAGACGAATTTAATGGGAATTCTCTATTCGAAAACCGATTACCGGATTTGGATTAGTTATATACTGGGAACTTGGTATTTACCTGTTTCGGAGATGAAACCGATCCGCTGTCTTTCGCGTAAATTCGTGATTTCATGCCCAGATAAGGAAATGTACCACCTCGCTACCACGATGCCAGTATAAAAAAAGACACAGAGAAAATTTAGCTTTCATCCTGTCTGCGTCGCTCACTTGTATTTTTGAACACATTACTGACTTTCACAAAACAAGAGTCGTACAACTTTACAAAAAATGCAGAAAGAACTCGAGAACAGTTGAGATTTACTGAGTACAGGTGTTTTCTAACAAGAATAGGAATTTGTAACAAAATGTTATTGGAAGAACACTGGAATAGTATGCAGGGATAGGGCGCAAGCTGGTAACGAGTGAAGAATGAAATACATCTTCTGGGGACTGTTGTTGTTAATCCGCATGGTAGCAACAGAGAAAAGGCATGTGCCTCTGAAATGACAGCCCACATTGTTCCCATTTTGCAAGCAAACACCTTCCCATGTGTACCATGCGTCACTTCCCTAGAAGATTAAACGGCGGTCCTGCAGAAGAAGCAAGCCATTCTGTCGCTCGGGTCTGATGTGACATCGAGACCTCGAGTTCTTTCTTCAAAGTTTTACGTTTATCGATGAAGCTACCTTTACATACTATGGAAAGCTGGTTGTCACAAATATGCATTATTGGATCGCTGAAAATCCACAATGATTGAGGCAGGCTGAACATCAGAAGTAATGGAGCGTGGAAACTTGTTTCGGGATTGTTGGTGACTACGTGATTGGTCCTTACATCATATGAAAACTTTAACGGATAAAATGTAAACATAATTTGTTATTCAAGTCCAATCGGGTATCCTAGAGAAAGACTTACTTGTAATTTAATTTGTGGTAGCAACATGATCAGTGCCTGGCACACTATTAGCTTGTGGCTAGCAACGTTCTCAACGAGCTCTTTTCCAGTCGCTGATAGGTTTCTCATTTTGTCTGCATGTTTACCTGATATGACACACTGGATTTTTTCCTCTGGTTAAAGCAAACGATCCACTCAGTACACAAGTTCATACAATGCAAGGACATTTAAATGCCGTATTGTTGCAGAATGTGCAGTGGTGTCGAAATAACCTCTTCATTTTGTCCAGAAGTCCTTGCACCACCGACTGAAAACACGTATTACTGTAAACGAAGGGCATTTCGGACACTTGATAACATAAATGGAATTTTAAGGAAGTGTTTATGACCACATGTTTCTCTGTTTTTCTGCAATTTTGCAGTGTTTGTGTCTTGACTTGAAGTTATCATTTAACTTTACTTATACCTCAACTCTCTGTTCTACAAATCCATTCGATGTTGGACATGCGCCGTTCTTTCAAGGCTCTGGTAGAAAGAAGAGTATGTTGTTGTTGTTGTGGTCTTCAGTTCTGAGACTGGTTTTATGCAGCTCTCCATGCTACTAAATCATATAGTAAAGCTGCATGCCCTCGGGAAAAATTACAGCTGTAGTTTCCCCTTGCTTTCAACCGTTCGCAGTACCAGAACAGCAAGGCCATTTTGGTTAGTGTTACAAGGCCAGATCAGTCAATCATCCAGACTGTTGCCCCTACAACTACTGAAAAGGCTGCGGCCCCTCTTCAGGAACCACACGTTTGTCTGGCCTCTCAACAGATAACCCTTCGTTGTGGTTACACCTACGGTACGGCTATCTGTATCGTTGAGGCACGCAAGCCTCCCCACCAACGGCAAGGTCCATGGTTCAGCAGTGTAATTAACTTGTGAACCATCCTTAGTTGCACGTCATTTGCCATGTAGTTGGTTTGTGTACACCATCACTTAAACGCAAGAGTGATCAGTACAAGTTCTAAATTTGCATTGAAAAAATTTTGAGAGCCAAAATCGCATTAATTAGTATTTATTATTGACGACATCTCTCGACAGTTGAAACTTTATCTCCTGAGCTTCGAAAAATTTTTGGTTATAAATCTAGTTCCATTATGGGTTTACCATTCATGTCATGTCGTCATTACGGTGGAGAATGTACAGCATATTACACATAGGTCTTTCAAAAGCAAAACCATATACAGATAAAAAGCACCACGTGCAAATTATAATGTTCACACATTTACCACACCACTGACGATTGTGGCTTCTTACAATAAACGATATATAGTAAAAATTGAGAGTTATACATATGTTCACGTTTACGTGACGTGTTGTATACAACATAGAGACATTTCAATCAATGTCAGTTGCACCGTATACTGCTACGTGTGTGAACATGCTCATTTGCATAACGCGCCTTTTATGTGTATATAATTTTACTTTTAACTAGCCTACGTATAATGTGCTTCACATTGTCCACCATAATGACGATATGGCATGACTGATATATGCAAAAGGGAACACGATTTATAAAAAAAAGAAGTTTTGAAGTTCAGAAGACGACAGTTTATACAATCTAAGAAAAAAAGATTTTTCATGAAGAAATTATCCACGTGGAATGGTAACTGGCAGATTTGATGTACACCTACAGACAAACAAATGATTAAGATTTCAGAAAAAGTGGTTGATTTATTCAATAGAAAGAGTTTCACAAACTGAGCAAGTCAATAACGTGCTGGACCACCTCTGGCCCTTATGCAAGCAGTTATTCTGTTTGGCATTCACTGACAGAGTTATTGCATATCCACCCAAGGGATATCGTGCCAAATTCCGAGCAATTGCCGCTTTATATCGTCAATATCGCGCTCTGGTTGGAGGGTCCTGCCCATAATTCTGCAAGTGTTGTCAATTGGAGAGAGATCCAGCGACCTTGCTGCCAAACGTAGGGTCTGGCAACCACGAAGCCAAACAGTAGAAACACTCTCCGTGTGCGGGCGGCCATTATCCTCCTAAAATGTAAATCCAGGATGGCTTGCCATGAAGGGGGGGAAAAAAACGTCACGTATAATATCGACGAAGTACCGCTGTGCTGTAACGATGTTGCGTACTATAGCCAAAAGGGCCCTGCTATCAAAAGAAACCGCACCTCAGGACATCACCCCCTGTTGTCGAGCAGTATGGCGAGCAATCGTCAGGTTGGTATCCCACAACTGTCCCGGCCGTCTTCAGACACATTAAAGAAGAAATAACTCTTAAGAAAAAAATTCGGTACGTTGCGCAGTTTCCAAGTTCAATAGCATTGGCGTTGGTCAATCACGATCGTACGCGTGCAAATTCAAGGTTTCCACCGGAAACGGTGTCGTGAAACGTGTGATTCATTTGGTTTCCTAAAACCGAACAAGAAACCATTTCAAAAACTGAGTATAGGCTGCCAACTGCGCTATGAGAACTACTGACACCAATATTGTTGCTGGTGGGCCGCTTGTATTTGGGCGAGTGCAGTCTTCTGATTGGCTAACTTCAATGCTAATTAACTCGCAAATGGCGCAACGTATATAATTGTTTCTTGTCTATGAGCACAACTTTCCCTACAACACCGTTACAAACTTTTCAGACTATTTCTGACCGCCATGTCTACCATGTGGTCGATCTGTTAACATCTCTGTTAACAACACGCAACGCATCTTTGTGACTGTTTATATATATTTTAGATTTTAACCTATATTGTGGACTTTCAACAGTAAAAGTAAGAGTAAAAATAGTAATCCATAAGTAAAATATTTTTTTCAAATTCACTAATTATAAAAGTGTGCGTAATCAGAGTATTAAGTCTAATGAAGACAAACAGCTTTATCTGCCACTATGATCTGTGGCCTTTTGCGAGTTACTCCCATCCAAACCTCTTTTGCGTGCAGTTCCTTTGGCAATATCCGCTCCGAAACTAGTTTGAGACGAACCTACATTCACTGAGAGCAGCAGTTCATGTTGGTTTTGAAACAGACTGTGGCTGACAAGGTGTGACTCCCATTTCTGGCCCTTGTCGGTTTCGATGGTTTTTTTTTACGACAGCTCTTCTTACATGTTGCACGACTACAAGTGGTACAGCATTCCTTTTACGCACATTGGACAATCCTGGTTAGTACACCAACAAGTGTGGCAGCTTCAGTTGCGATGTGATGACGAGCACGTCCAATGACGATACATCCTTTCTTTCACTTCTCCATATCGAGGCAGCCTACAGCATTTATTTCATACAATGGACTGGAACATACAGAGCAATTCACTATCATGACTTACTTCAGCAGTGGAGCGTCTCTTGACCACTTCGTACCAGTTGTACAGTATCTATAGTGCTCCATAGAGAACAGTATGTCCTTTTAATGATACGGAGTATCTTCCAACGATGGATAATTCGTATTTTTTTATTAATTTATTCTATAGGCTTTGCTGATTACATTGATATTTAACGTAGTGGGTTTCAAAGGAAAAATGACCGCTATATACTAAATTTTAAACTCACTATCATGTACTCTGCCACACCACCATTATTTAAATTATAGAAAGTCATTATTATTTTGCCAAACAACTGGAAAATATTTGCTCCTAGCACTTCTGTTTGGGATGTTTTGTATACGTTGGGAATGCTGCTGGGTTCCAGCGTCTGAAGGTGATAATACTTGCTCGTGTTTATTTTCGCTCCGTTGAAGTGAAGTGTTTCTTTTTACGTCCTACTGAATATTTGTTGCCTGAGTGCTTCAGACATATGTGATTCGAGATGTCCATTATTGTGCAATAAATAGTAACAATGCCCCACATCAAGAAATTCGAGAAAGGAAAATTCAAGGGTAACTAGTTTATAGACAAAGCACTCCATACAATTAAGAAATCCTATGTATCAAATCTTAAGGGATGAGTCAAAGCTTAGCGAAAACAGTGATGCTGTTTGTAGTGGATTCCGACTATTTCGTTTTTCAGTTAGTGTCAGGAAATCTGTCCCATCATATTGTTTATATTTTGCTACTTCCTTTATCAAGGAATATACACCGATAATCAGTATTTGATTCCGACCTTATCTCAAAATACCACAAAGAAATCTGTGTGTGATAATGAATTAAATGTATAATTCTATTCATAAACAGATAAGATTTACTTATGTAAAATGTATTTATCTCCATACTAACCTTATGGAGCAAAAAGAATTGAATAGTTCTTTTTGCTGAAGAATGTGGACATAAATATAGTTAATATACATTCACCAGTGAATTAATAAGTACTGAAAAGAAGAGCAAGCTTAAATATGAAGAAATACAGCAGCATGAAGACCATGCTTCAGTAATATTCTGAGGCACATTTTAATAAGAATCAAATCTTAATTCGCAATTTCTCATAATTTGGACATTTCATAACTTAGACATAGATACTTAAGTGTATAAAGCACTGCACTAGTTTTTTCTCTAATTTGCTGTTGCTCATTTTTTCGTAGACCTAAACTTCATTGCAGGTTCAACTAAGTTGATGATGAAGATGAAGTCCCATACTCCGTAACAGAGCGTAGGGTACGATGCGGGAGACCCGCAGCGCTTACTAGACAATGCCCTAGTAGAGGTGGATTGCCTTCCTCCGACCGTAATGTGGACGAATGATGATGATGATGAAGACGACACAAAAACACCCAGTCATCTCGAGGCAGGTTACAATCCCCGTCCGCGCCGGAAATCGAACGCGGGACCTCGTGCTCTGGAAACGAGAACGATACCGCGAGAACACAAGCAGCGGACCAACTACGTTATGGAGAACTAAAACCTTCAGTTAAGAGAAATATTTGAAGAGCTAAAGTATAAACAGCAGTTGTAGGCGTTGCCTGGTGAAATGTTGTTGTGATGCCTCGTGTAAGGACGAGAAATGCGTACCATCACGTTTCCGACTTTGGTAAAGGTCGGATTGTAGCCTATCGCGATTGCGGTTTATCGTATCGCGACATTGCTGCTCGCGTTGGTCGAGATCCAATGACTGTTAGCAGAATATGGAAACGGTGGGTTCAGGAGGGTAATATGGAACGCCGTGCTGGATCCCAACGGCCTCGCATCACTAGCAGTTGAGATGACAGGCATCTTATCCGCATGGCTGTAACGGATCGTGCAGCCACGTGTCGATCCCTGAGTCAGCAGATGGGGACGTTTGCAAGACAACAACCATCTGCACGAACTGTTCGACGACGTTTGCAGCAGCATGGACTATCAGATCGGAGACCATGGCTGCGGCTACCCTCGACGCTGCATCGCAGACAGGAACGCCTGCGATGGTGTACTCAACGACGAACCTGGGTGTACGATCGGCAAAACGTCATTTTTTCGGATGAATCCAGGTTCTGTTTACAACATCATGATGGTGGCATCCGTTTTTGTCGAAATCGCGGTGTTCGCATTGACGGCACTTTGAACAGTGGACGTTACATTTCAGATGTGTTACGACCTGTGGCTGTACCCTTCATTCGATCCCTGCGAAACCCTACATTTCAGCAGGATAATGCACGACCGCATATTGTAGGTCATGTACGGGCCTTTCTGGATACAGAAAATGTTCGACTGCTGCCCTGGCCGGCACATTCTCCAGATCTCTCAGCAATTGAAAACGTCTGGTCAATGGTGGCCGAGCAACTGGCTCGTCACAATACGCCAGTCACTACTCTTGATGAATTGTGGTATCGTGTTGAAGCTGCATGGGCAGTTGTACCTGTATACGCCATCCAAGCTCTGTTTAACTCAATGCCCAGGCGTATCAAAGCCATTATTACGGCCAGAGGTGGTTGTTCTGGGTACTGATTTCTCAGGATCTATGCACCCAAATTGCGTGAAAGGGTAATCAAATGTCAGTTCTTGTATAATATATTTGTCCAATGAATACCCATTTATCATCTGCATTTCTTCTTGGTGTAGCAATTTTAATGGCCAGTAGTGTATGTTTAAATGTCTCCCTATAAATTGGAAGCCTGGTAATGATTCACACAATTCCTCTGTTTCCATCTTGCACCTGTAGTTTGTGCTGCCTTCAAGCTTCATTGTCAACCTCCACACGCTACTATTGCATCGAATTAATTCACTCTATTAGGAAGCCAACCTAATGAGCCGATTTGCGAAGTGGGCTGCTGTTGCGTCTTCCCGGAAATTTGTGTCAATAATACAGGAAATGTATTCGCAACTGCCAGTATGAACAACCATCGCCTATGGACTGGAATGACAATGAAAATTTGTGCCGAACCGGGGCTCGATCCTGGACTTCCCGCTTTACGCGAACAGCCGCCCTAACCGCCTCGGCTGCTCATGCACCAAAATCGACCAGACCGAAACTTACATATATCGTCGTGCATGTGTCACAAGCAGCACTCGTACGTTATCCATATTCCCGTCCAGAAAGGAGGTATTTATTGACAAGGGAGGGCCTGGTAATGGCGAATAAATACGAAGTAGCGGGGTCAATGTTTTTTAGGAATACGATGCAATGTTCCTTCGGAAATGCATGCATGTACGGAAGAACACTACATCGTACTTCTTCGTACTGTGTGAATGGATTGCACGCCCGTATCAAAATTTGCGACGACACAAACGGTACTCACGTTGAACACCTCTAAAGTTAGTTTAAAACTTGGAGTGATGCACTATTCTGTGATGTGTGTCTGTTTTATTTATGTCTTGAAGTTTTTGAACAGTCATCTTCTGAAATACTGGGGGCACTTATAAAAATCCTGTATGTCCCACTAATCACTGCGTTAGAAAACGGAAAGTGGGGAAATATTTTTTCATATACGAGCATATTACTTCTGGCTACGATCGTAACTGATAGCCATATATTAACCTCTTTCACTCTGACGAAAGAACTGGATGTGGAAAGGTTGGATAAGATCACGAGAGATTTCTTTCCGCACTCTTCTCTAATCCGACCTAAGTGCTCCGTCTCAAACAATGTTGTTGCCGACGTGACCTTTAACGTCGCATTCCTTTCCTTCTCTCCCACTGACCGTCCTTTTCAGCCGCTCTGTCCGTGCCTCGGTGGTTCGCGTGAGAGAGACCCGCTGGGGTCGACGTTCGACTAGTCCGCCCGCTCGCCCGCAGCGCTCAGTCCAAATCCCATCTGCGGCGTCGTTTCCTGTGATCACGTGCGTCGCACGCTGCTCCTATCAGCGCCGAGACGCCGTAAAACCGAACGGGCTGGGCCGCTTTGTCTTCACCCGCGACTGCGTTCTGCCTCCTGGAATTTCCCTTCGGATGGCCGAAGGAAGCGTAGACGGTCGCAAATGCCACCTGCTCGCCTCTGAAGTGCCCGCACTGGTTGCTTCCGCATTGCCGTCCTCAGAGAGCCCAAACCGTGAATCTGCATCACATCTCATCCGTATTCACCCAGCATCAGAGATGTCCGGAACTAATACAATGCTAAAATACTGTTCGCTACGTGACATTATTACACATTCCGTTGTAGCAATAGGAGGACAAGTTGAAAAGTTCTTGGCCTGACACGGATGAATCAGTGAAGTTCTGCTTTTATCTTGTGAAACGTGACACTATAGGCATATCGGATGAATTAGCAGGGAAAAAACTTTGTACATAATAGGCACTCCATCTGTTGAATGGAGACAAAATGTAAACACAGAAACGAAGCCCGTTTTACAAACTCATATTTATTTACACGACCAAAATAGATATAAAACTTTATTCTGTAGTAACTAGTTGCACTGTTCAGTCAAAAAACTGACTGCATTCCTTCCTTTATACCGTTGATTCGGTGTTATCACTTTCAAATAACAGAAAAAAGCACGGACAGCATTTCTTTGGATGCGAAAAGTATTCGTTTGGATTGTGTTTCATACAGGTAAAGTATAACTTGTGGTAGCTTGGCAAGTGTACTGGATCAGTAGGTTGAAAAAAAAAAATAGGGGAATACCGAAGCCCGGCCAGTGTGGCCGTGCGGTTCTAGGCGCTTCAGTCTGGAACCGCGAGACCGCTACGGTCGCAGGTTCGAATCCTGACCAGTTAGGTTTAAGTAGTTCTCAGTTCTAGGGGACTGATGACCTCAGATGTTAAGTCCCATAGTGCTCAGAGCCATTTGAACCATTTTTTTGAATAGCGAAGGTTTACAAAAGAAACACGAATATCCTCCACCAGTACAGTAAAAGGTAGTTTAGTAGGAAAATACTGTTGGAACGTTAGCCCTATTCACCATATTAGAATCCTCTTAAATCATTATCTTGTAATTTTCAAAGGATCATACGTTTTGAGACCAATGAGGATGCCATAATGGTCATAAGGACTTCACTGATCTTCAGATAACTTACGGAATGCAGCCAGTTGTTGTTGACGAAAACCGCCTATATTGCGGCAGGAGACCACCCTGTCATTTTCAAGGTAAAACTGCAGCAGGAAAGCGCTGTACCAGAAGGAAATTTAAAATCTCCATTAGCAGAGCAATAGGGGGAAGGCAACACACACAAACACACACACACACACACACACACACACACACACACACACACACACACACGCACGATCACGCGAACCCTGTTAACACTAGCGCCACCACACTAACCAAAGATTAGTGACGTCAGCATTTATCGATTGTGAAAATTATTCAGCCACGGGTGAGGTAGAATCAACACAGTCCCTCTGTTTTTTGGCAGGGAAGAGAGCGGGATTCCACTCAAAATTTAAGCAAATACCTCCATCTTTATTTACAAGGTTACTTTCTAATTCCATTTGAACTGCTTCCTAAGTAATCCATCTTTGGATCATCTTTCGTAAAGATGGATACCATGAAAAACAGACCCAACATGCTTTGCTCTATCGACCAACGCGCACCGGGTGAATGGCGAAAATACCGTGTTGACACCAAGGTTATGGCGTTTCTGCGTTACGCAGGGAGCATTAACAACAAGATTGGTCGTATTTTTGCGGAAATATGTAAAATATTTTCCGGACTCCATTTAAAATTAGGGCCTTTCTCGGTTCCGTTAAGAATGATCTCGGTTTGCAGAAAGCGGGTGTCTGTCATATCCCTTGCAGTCGTGCCATGTAATATATTGGTCAGACTGTGAGGACCTTGAAAGACCGGCATATTGAGCATAAGCGTCACGCACGCTTCCAACAGTTGAGCAAATCGGCTACTGCAGAACATTGTCTTGGCACCGGACATTCTTTGGAATATAACTATACGGAGATCGTACGTGCACTTTCAGCTGTTGAGAAAGTGTTATTAAGGAGGCTGCTGAAACTAAATTGGCAAGTGACCTTAGAAACAGTGATTGTGGATTTGTTTGAATTCTGCGTGGAAGCCTGCTCTCCCAATTGTCAAAAACAGAGGGAAGAGTTTATACTACCTCAACCGTTGTTGAATAATTTTCACTATCGATAACTTCTGATGTCGGTCACCTTTTGTTGTGTGGCGGCGGTAGTGTTTACAGTGTGTGGGAGAGAGAGCGCGCGCGCGCGCGCGTGCTCGTGTGTGTGTGTGTGTGTGTGTGTGTGTGTCACCTTTCCGATATTGCTTTTCAAACCGAGATTTTAAATTTCCTTGCACAGCGCTTATTTGCTGGAGTTTTGCTTTGGAAATGACAGGGTTGTCTCCTGTCAATAGACCGGCGGTTGTAGACGTCACCCGGCTGCATTTTAAGATATTTGAACATTGTATAAGACGGGAGAAACGCAGGTCTCACATTTTATAGATCTTTTAGAATACCAATTCTCACAGATAAAAGATTATACTACGTGCGTTTATCTGAAAGCGGACTAATTCGAAAACTATAAAATAGTCTTGTCCTAAGAAGCGTTTTGCTACGGCCAGACTGAAAATTCCAACTTGTCCTCCTCGCTGAACGCGGAAACAGATAACAGAAATGTAACCAAAACTCGCGATGTGACACATGTTTCTCTTGACGGGACATCGACAACTATTGATGTTCATCATCAGTGATGAGAATCTTTTAGTTTCTAAAAGGAAAGCACAACACGGTTTGGGGGACCTGTGCCCCATTTTCAGGTACTTATAAAAGGTGAGTCCATAAAATTTAAATTAAATTAAAATAGTGCATCTTCTGTTCGACTTTTATGAGCTCACATTTTATATGCACCTGAAGATGGGACACAGGCCCCGAAATTGGGCTGTGCTTTCCTTTTAGAAAATAAAAAACTTTTATAGGTGTAGCAGTTCTTATCACTGATGACACTTGATTTGGTTTTATACAGAAAGGCGTATACAACGCTTCCTAGAGAGACACATGTATGGGAGCAACACAAAGGCCTTGTTTTCTATTGCAAGAGCTGATATTATGTGGGCACGCTCAATGCAAAGTGCGATATACCTGGCAAATGAATTACACAATAACGCAGTCAGGAAGAAACGAAATAGCGTGGACGCATTTTACAGCTGTTTGAGGGCGGCCTCTCATTGTAAAGTGCTGTGTAATATATTGCAGATATGCCACTGTTGGTAACAGCAAATATAAGGCGGCCCAAGTACACGAGGTATGAACCACAAGACATGCTGCATGACGGTAGCTATCACTAATGTTATAACCTCCGCCGGTACCAATGCTGCCGTTTCACAATACCTGGTGCCTTATTTGCGGTATTCTGTGAATATGGCAGCATACCACTGGAGGGCTGAAGACCACAGGTATTTCGCTGCAGACTTCCTTACCATCCATCTCTGGGATTACTATTTCTTTGTTTGTGGTGATGGGGTGGTGTGTGTGAAGCCAACATAAATTCACTTTATATATCTGAGTTAAGCAATAAGTACTGCTCTAACAAAATTCAGCTACAAACAACTCTTGCTCTGTTTATTCAGATACTCTGCTACATTATCATCCGACTCATCCTTACAGAAGCTACTGTTTTCTTGAAGATGTGCCTGTTTCCGATGGAGGCGGAACAAAAGGAGTCGATACTATGTTTGCTTGCACAAGATGTAATTTTCCATGGATCTGAACAAGAATGATGTTGGAGTAACAAAGAAAGAATAGGCATTAAAGGATGCATCTGAAGCATCTTCATTTTGCTAAGTATGTGGTACTAACTGCATCTCTTGTTGATAAAGATCTAGAACCAGTTAAAGAATTTAATAGTGTAAGTTACTTAATAGACCTGGAAGGAAATAGGCCAGAAAGAAATAGAAACTAACAAAGGGCCTTAGAAATGGTTCACTAGTTTTCGTACTTAGGACAGCTGAAGACAAAAGCCGAATAAACGTAGAAGAAATAAACAGAAGAGGAAAAATACTGTTGAGTAATACGAGGGCTATTTTCTTCAACCTCTGATTGGTCGCGAAATTAGAACTTCTATAAAAATCAGGTGAAGCTTTATGCAGGTGTGTTGCACAGGGTCTCCAGTGCGCCCATCTATTGCGTCAAACAGCACTTTCCATTTCTGAGGGGACAGTGAGCACATAGGGTTGCCTGTAACAGTACTGTCTCCTGCCAAGTGTGAAGCTCCTACTGACTGGTTTCGCCTGATTTCATGCAGCCTGTATAACTTAACTGTCATGTGTTTTTTTCTTCACGAGAATTCTCAGCCACGCAGGGAAGGTGCAATGAAGACGCTCCTGCACCGTTTTCGACGGGAGATGTTTTACCACCCACTGTGCAGCCCGGACTTGTCTCATTCTGATTTTCATCTCTCCGCTCACGTGAGCTGCTGGCTACGATGTCAGCATCTTGCTACAGACAATCGAACGCAGGGAATTGGCAAAAATCAAAGGCGGCTGCCTTCTGTGACGAGGGTACTGGAAAGTGAGCACACGTTAGGTCATCCGTCTCAGTCGGTGTGGCGACTACGTAGAGTAACAATGTACCTGAAGGTTGCAGATAAAAATTTATTGACTCCCACTTGGATTCTATTTCGCAGTAACAATGTACCTGAATCTTGCAGATAAAAATTTATTGGCTCCCACTTGGGTTCTATTTCGCGACCGATCGGAAGTTTACACATACATGGCCAATATATCAGTAGAGGTTTCAAGAATAAACTTTTGATGCAACTTAAATGAAAGACGTAAAAACAGTATGGATTACCAATTTCCTCAAATGGTGACGTAAACTCTCAACGTGGAAACGGTTAAAAACTGAAAGTTAGTCATAGGCTGATGGAGAGATACTTCTTGGAAGTATGTAAGGGAGACATTAAAACAAATGAGACTGTAGTGAAAGACGTTATTATGAATTTTAAAGGCACATTTGCAGGGCGGCGTTCATACATTGGAAAAACGTAGATATAAGTTGAGAGTATAAATAAAGAATTTCTTAAGATATTAATTAGTATAAGCGGTTGTATCGACTGTGACGTGAAACCACTGAAACATTAGAATAATAACGCAGTTCATTTGTCTTGCCGAGAAGACGGAACCTTTTTCGTTCTTGTAACAGTCCAGATAGGACGCTTATCTGCCATAGCTGCAGATAATTATTTGGCACACCGCCATAATTACTATTACTATTTTACTGAGACGCACTCTCACTAGGCGTACTCATAGTTACCCACAGAAACAGAATTAATGTAAGTGCCTATGTAATTTAATTTAGTGTAATATTTTGTGAATACAGTGATATTATTTAATCTTGTGTTTCATTTATGTTGCAAGCTATTGTTCCAGTTAAACGACGCCTTGTCAAGGCTAAAGGTTGCGTTTACGAATCTTATGAATCACTAGCCAGTGCTTTGGAATTATTCAAACTACGAAGCCCGATAAAGAAATATTCTCATAAGAGCCACTCACGGTCAAACTTGCAATGAATGGATCTACGCCAAAAGCCATTGTCAAGCGCCCAAAATTTGTATTAAGCACCATTAGAAATTTTTACTTTGATCACATTCTATTATCATTATCTATTATTATTTATCTGTTGTCTAATATTATCAAACCAGACCGGAAAAGCCTATAAATTAAATTGGTTACTTCGCGTCTGGACCTTTTATTGGATTTGCTACTTTATTTTTCTTTGTTGCATAGATAATGAGATCATATCTGATGAGCCATTGCCATTGAATATTTTTAACGAACAGACAAAAGACGAAACATTGGAACAGTTGATGAAACCTGGAATCTACACTGTATATTTGGATCAAAAATAAGAGATCGCATTTTTACATTAGCACGCTCGTCCTTTGGCTCGAAAACCAATGATCATGCCCTTGTGGACGTCAGCTGAGTCGCTCCGTTTCCACGTTATGTAGACGGCAACATTGTTTTCTGCGTCCCCCGAAACCAGCCGTCTGTGAGACGTTAGTGCACGTTGATGGTGAACATAGGCCATAGTCATATTAATACGGCTGGGCCATATACTTCAACCGTTCTTGAGAGGGGGAAGTGCTTCTTTTTTCATTTTTTTGTGTCATCAGTCATCTGATTGATTTGATTTCCTATCCTCTGCCAACCAGTTCATCTTAGAGTAGCACTTGCCTAGGTCCTCAGTTATTTGGCGGATGTATTCCAATATCTGTCTTCCTCTTCAATTTTTCCCCCTATGGCTCACTCGAGTACCATGAATGTCGTTCCCTCATGTCTTACCAGACCTCCTATCATCCTGTACCTTTTCCTTGTCAGTTTTTTCCACATATTCCTTTCCCATCCTAGGCAGAACCTGCTCATCCCTTGCCTTATCATTCCATTTAATTTTCAACATTCGTCTGTAGCACCACATCTTAAATTCTGTGATTATCTTCTGTTCCGTTTTTTCCCCAGTCTATGTTTCACTACCATACAACGCTGTACTCAGGACATACATTCTCAGAAATTTTTTCCTCAAATCAATGCCTATGTTTGATACTAATAGACTTCTCTTGGCCAGGAATGGCCTGTCTGCCATTGCTGGTCCGCTTTTGATGCCCTCCTTGCTCCTTCCGTCATTGGTTATTTTGCTGCCTAGGTAGTAGAATTCCTTAACTTCATACTTTGTGATCATGAAGCCTGATGTTAAGTTTCTCGCTGTTCTCATTTTCGCTACTTCTCATTATTTTTGTCTGTCTTCGATTTACTCTCTGTCCATATTCTGTACCCATTAAACAATTCATTCCATTCACCAGATCCAGTAATTCTTCACTTTCACTGCGGATAGGAATGTCATCAGCGAATCGTATCATTGATATTCTTTCACCTTGAATTTTAATTACGCTTCTGAACCGTTCTTATATTTCCATGATTCCTTCTTCGATGTACAAATTGAACAATAGGGTCGAAAGACTACATCCTCGTCTTACACCCTGTTTAATCCGAGTACGTAGTTCTTGGGCGTCCACTCTTATTAATCCCTCTTGTGTCTTGCACATATTGTATGTTACCCGTCTCTCCCTATAGCTTACCCCTATTTTTCTCAGAATTTCGAACATCTTTCACCATTTTAAATTGTCGAACGCTTTTTCGAGGTCGACAAATTCTAGGAACGTGTCCAGTTTTTTCTTTAGTCTTGCTTCCGTTATCAGCCGCAACGTCAGAATTGCCTCTCTGGTGCCTTTACCTTTCTTAAATCCAAACTGAACGTCATCTAACACACCCTGAATTTTCTTTTCCATTCTTCTGTACACTATTCTTGTCAGCAAGTTGGAAGCATGAGCTGTTAAGCTGATTGTGCGATAATTCTCGCACTTGTCAGCTCTTGCAGTCATTCGGATTGTGTCGATGATAAGTAAAAGACGATATATATCTCCAGACTCATACATTATACACACCAACGTAAATAGTCGTTTTTTAGCGACTTCCCCCAACGATTTTAGATATTTTGGTGGAATGTTATGTACCCATCTGCCTTATTTGATCTTAGGTCTTCCAAAGTTCACTTAAATTCTGTTTCTAGTACTGGATCCCCTATCTCCTGTAAATCGACTCCTGTTTCTCCTTCTATCACATGTGACAGATCTTCCCCCTCATAGAGGCCTCCAATGTACTCTTTCCACCTATCCGCTCTCTCCTCTGCATTTAACAGCGGCATTACCGTCGCACTCTTAATGTTACCACCATTGCCTTTAATTTCAAGGAAGGTTGTTTTAACTTTCCTATCTGCTGAATGAGTCCTTGCGACAATCATTTCTTTTTCGATTTTTTCACATTTTTCATGCAACATTTCGTCTTACCTTCCCTGCACTTCTTATTTATTTCCTTCTTCAGCGGGCTGTATTTCTGTATTCCTGAATTTCCCTGAAGATGTTTGTACTTCCTTCTTTCTTCAATCAGATGAAGTACTTCTTCTGTTACCCATGGTTTCTTCACAGTTACCTTCTTTGTACCTATGTTTTTCTTTCCAGCTTCTGTAATTGCCCTGTTTAGAGACGTCCACTCCTCTTCAACTGTACTGCCTACTAAGCTATTGTTTACTGCTACATTACAACCTTACAGATCTTGAAGCATATCTCGTCATTCATTAGTACTTTCGTATTCCACTTCTTTGTATGTTGATTATTCTTCACTAATCTCTTGACTTTCAGCCTACTCTTCATCACTATTACATCGTCATCTGAGTCTATATCTGCTTCTGGGTATGCCTTACAGTCCAGTATCTGATTTCGGAATCTCTGTCTGCTCATGTTGTAATCTTACTATAATATTCCCTCATCACCCTGCTCTTTTCCAAGTATATCTACTCCTCATGTGATTCCTGAAGAGAGTATTCGCTATTGGGAACTAAAATGTATTACAGGACTCAATAAGTCTTTCTCCTCTCCAAATCCTTGTCCCAAGCCTATATTCTCCTGCAACCTTTTTTTCTAATCCTTCCCCTACAACTACATTCCAGTCCCTCATGACTATTAGATTTTCATGAACCTTTACATACCGTATTAGCCTTTCATTATTCGCGTACACTTGCTCTATCTATTCATTGTCAGCCTGCGACGTCAGCCTGTATACTGAACTATTGTTGTCGGTTTAGGTTTGCTGTCGATTCTGACAAGAACAACCCTGTCCTAGGCCGCGCGGGATTAGCCGAGCGGTCTGAGGCGCTGCAGTCATGGACTATGCGGCTGGTCCCGGCGGAGATTCGAATCCTCCCTCGGGCATGGGTGTCTGTGTTTGTCCTTAGGATAATTTAGGTTAAGTAGTGTGTAAGCTTAGGGACTGATGACCTTGGCAGTTAAGCCCCATAAGATTTCACACACATTTGAACATTTTTGAACCCTGTCCTTGAACTGTTCATTGTAACACACTCTATGCCCTACCTTCCTATTCATAACGAATCCTACACACGTTACACCATTTTCTGCTGCTGTTAATATTACCCAATACTCATCTGACCAGAACACCTTTCAATTTAACTTCACTGATCTGTACTGTATCTAGACTGAGTCTTTGCATTTCCCTTTTCAGATTTTCTATCGTCACTACCACGTCCAAGCTTCTGACATTCCACTCCCCGAGTTGTAGAACGTTGTCCTTTCGTTGGCCCCTTGTCAGTCCGCTCCCAGAGATCCGAGTGGGGGACTATTCTGGAATATTCTGCCAATAGAGAGACCATCATTACACATTTTCAATTACAGGCGACGTGTCATGTGGATATATATTATGCGTCTTGAATGCAGTTGTTTCCATTGACTTCTGCAGCCTCATGCCGTTGATAATTGCAGATTTTTCCGCTTTTAGGGCAGTTTCCCACCCCTAGGACAAGAGAGGGCCGTGAATCTCTGTCCACTCGTCCGCCCTCTTTGACAAGGCCGTTCGCAGAATGAGGCTGACTTCTTACGCCGAAAGTCTTCTGCCGTAAATGCTGATTATTAATCATAATTTATGAGGTGGCGGGTTTCGAACTCGGGGCCGAGGACGTTTTGATTACTAATCAAGGTAGCTACCCCTAGGCTACGGATGCACTGCTGGTTCCTCATCCGGAATAAAATGCAGTATTCGTGTATCGGATCACGCATCTTTGGGTCATAGGGATCCTACGGTATCTCAAAATCTAGAGCCACTCCGGCAAAACGAATGATATATTCGACACGAGCGATCGTAACTAAAAACACTGAAACTGTTCTTGCAACGAACCTATAGCTGACAAGTTGTAACACCGAAAATGCAAAAAAAAAAAAAAAAAATACCTTCTGCGCCATCCAAAACTGTCGCCGTTTAACATCCGATAAAGGCTTGAACTGTTCTTCGGATTCTGAATCTGTAAGCATTTTTACAAAAACCACATATAATACGTAACTTATGTAATAGTGTATTTATTACTGATTGTTTATAATTGTAATTATAATGAAAATTTTGTAAATTGCTGGGTAATAGACAAGTGAACTTTATTTCAATGCATCGATAGCAACGACTTAATGGCAGTAGCTGCGCCGTTGTTTATCTTTGCGTATGGAGTCTTTCTGCCGCGTTACGAGCAGAGAAGTGGCAGAGCAGCCTGAGTCATGAAAGAGTGCGAAGTATGGACAGGCGGAGGAGGCTGCAATTCTGTTGCCTGTCCCTTGATTATCCGTGGCTCTGGAGACGACTCGGAGTTCTCAGACAGCAGCAGCAGTAGCAGCTGCACTCAGCATTGTCGTGGGCTATCTTCTTCTTCGTCCGTACAGCTAAAACAACCTGATATTGTTAACTGACGTGTACAGTACTGTAGAGGTTTTACTCAGTTGATGTTCTTTCATGAAGTATAACTGACATGAATAATAACTTGCAAACTTGTAGGGCGTCTGTGTTGTCATTGTCCTGAGACGTTATTACCGGGCAAGGCCCACTTCCTTTCCATGGAATCACCGAGTGCCGTAAGAATATGAAGATTGATTAACTATTTACTGCCAGTTTCCTGTGTTTACTAATGACCAGTTTCAGTCTAAATTTTCGGCCTGAGCAACTGTTCATTCTTGTACTGCATGAGAGAGGCTTGAATAATTTGCAATTTGGTAACGGCACAAATTAAGAGTGCATATTTCATACATTCTGTATTTCGCTTAGAGAGTGATTTCTGCTGACTTGTAATGTATCTTATTGTTGCATTAAAAGTAAAATCAGTGGCTGTTTGCTTAAAGTAAATTCACTTCAGTCGTTAAATAATCAAAAGTAAATCGTTTGCCTTTTTCTAAATTCTGCATTACGTTGCACTGAGGTACTGAAAGTCATTTTTTACATAATAAAGTTTAAGTTAAGCCAGTCATTTATTTAACCAGTAACTACACATAACTCTACTTTTAAAGTCTAATATTTCAGAATAAGTAACTGCAAATTCAGTGCTTTCAGATTCATTTATTTTCTCGTCAATTGTTGTGCTGTGGAAAAGCATGAAAACCTTCTGTTGCCACGTCAGTGATTATTTGCTTAAATTTCTTTACCATTACCTTTCTTAAGATTCTGGAGATTCATTGCCCTTATCCCCTTTTTAGCGAAATGCTAGGTGCTACCATTCCCCCCCTCCCTTTGTAGTTTGTGAGCGACTGCACTATATTCCATCCATTTCAAAGTTAAGTTTAAATGGTCTTCGTTCAGAAGAATCTGTTGTACACTTTCCTCCAACTAACCGGTGTTACTTTCCTTCGGTAACGATAAACTTACTCAACGTAAAATTTGATTAGGCATATGTGATCACTGTCAGTTACATCGCAATCCAGCAGGCCGATTAGGAAGGGGGAGGTTACAAAGTGTTACAGTTATAGCGGGAGCAGACAGAATATGAACTTACGACGAAAGCCAAACACTCAATACCTGTAGTGCAAATAATGATTTCATAGAATACAGACACGTGAAGAAATTTTTTGTAGGATACCTGAACGGTGCACGTTGAATGTACAGCGTGTCTCATATACTGTCAACATAATGACTTGTATGTTGTTGCGCAAAAGGCAATTTGGAGCCCTCAAGGGCACTCCAAGATAAGAAATCAGAGACAACAATGCAGAGAGCAGGCAAAAGTGGTAGCGTTTATTTTACCGGAGGTAAATAGCATCACTAGGGCCGTGGAAATTGCAGCCGCTCTGGGCAGCTGTCCCAGGTGGAAGTTTCACTTCAGAGAATTAACTGCCAACTCCATCCATCGCCCAGACCCTGTCGTAAGGCATCACTTGAACATGGCCAAGAAAGGGCAGAAAGCTTGATAGTTGCTCCTGAGAACTGCAACGTCATTAGATTTACAGGGGCCAAGTGGCGTAAAACATTGTTTTTGCTGGCCATAATAGGAGTGGCAGTGACGTTTAGCTTCCAACTGAACTCTGTTGATACCGAACTTGGAGTTTATTAATGTAAAATTCAGAAGCATCTCTACCTACCGAGTAGGAGTAGGGAAGGAATCTAAATTTGGTTGGCCAGAGGCGTCTTGGAGGTGCAGAACGACTCGCCAGATTGGCCGAAGCTTGTTAATTGCCAGTGGATTGGTAGGTCGACTATAGGAAGGGAGAAATGGTGCGCCGCCACGATTCTTTAAAAACCCATCCAGAGAGAGTGCTCAGTCAAATCGCTCAGGCGCCGACTCCGTGTCGCTCGTGGCCAGTCTCGGTAAGCTCCGACATGACCGTTTTTCTCACTTGGAGTGCTGCTCTCAAGTTGCTGTTTGTGTTCGCTACTTCTGTTAGCACCTGCCCCCGTGGCTTCAGACACTGACTGCTGCTGTGCAACCAATCGCCTCCTGTGCTATTTCTAATGTTTAGAATTAGCCTTCAGCATAAACATTATTAATCAGACCCCTGAATTCCATGAGTCTTTTGCTGCCAGCATCCTGTAGAGGTGCCCTGTGACAGTGTTTGGTGCTCATCCAAGCCATCAACTTGCCTTCACTGGAACATAGCCCTTCTGCATTTGATCCTCACCGCTCGGAAATTGTAAACTGATCTTAAAACCCTTATCTTACCTCTGTCCTGTGTCAGGACACGAGAAGCCTAGAATCTTTCATTGGATGGACGGGCCGAAGGTCTGCTTGAAGGCCGGACAATAAATGAAATCTGTAGTTCGCAACAAAACGAAAATAATCTTCTAAACTAACTGAATTAGTCAGTTCCATCTTTTTATTCTTCACTGAGCCTATATGGTTTTTCCCATAGCCTTATTTGGTGAAAATGAACTAGGTGCCACACGTGTACAAACTGATACCTATGGAGTAGGAAACTAAGGCGTCTGTTCAAACGTGGCGTCATCGGCTATGGAGAGCAGAGAGTTCAACACATCCTAATTAGTCAAGATTGTTTAAATGGTATTATACAATCAAATCAAATGGCTCTGAGGACTATGGGACTTAACTTCTGAGGTAATCAGTCCCCTAGAACTTACAACTACTTAAACCTAACCAACCTAGGGACATCACGCACATCCATGCCCGAGGCAGGATTCGAACCTGCGACCCTAGCAGTCCCGCGGTTCTGGATTGAAGCGCCTAGAACCGCTCGGTCACCGCGGCCGGCTAGTGACAGGGAGAAAAAGTCATGGAAGCGTCACGCTAAGTTAAATGCTAAACCATGTCTAAGTATCGAATGAAGAATAAATTTTGTACTTTTTACCTCTATGATTTCTGTATATCTCATCGTCGATTTCATCGTAACACAGAAATATTAAAATTATACCTCCGAATAACATACACAGTCTGACACATGCTACCGCACAACTTTTCAACCACGAGTATCAGTCAATGTAGTTTCTTCTTCGATCTCATCGCAATATAGCAATAATAAAATTTTTATTACTGAACAGCATGCTACCGCACAACCTTTCAACCACGTGTATCGGTCAATGTATTTGCCAGTTCATGACGGAGCCGGTACAGCAACCAGTACTTATGACACGAAGAAAGAAGCAGTCTAGGTTGCAGTTCTCACCTTTATTTAGGAATCTTCGGATTGGCTGTGTTACCAGAATATGCACTACAGCTCCGCATGTTTATGATATGAGGATTTATTATAGGCCTCATGCAGTTTGGTTTGTAATGGTCTGGACCACATGCCGTAATAAGGACACCCGACAGTGGTTTTAAACCTTTGACAAGGAGCATTTACCTGCTTGGATATTTTATGCTTCGTACCTGACGTACCCATCGCTACCAAATCTCAGACAATCCGAAGATACCTAAATAAAAGTGAAATGCGTCATTGGGAAATAAAAAAGTCTTAACACTGCAGCCAATACTGCTTGTTTCTTCACATCAATGCTGTTTCGTGTGAACAAACGTTTTACAACACTCAGTGGTTTCATCTAGTTCCCTACTACCATCCTCGCTCCTTTCAAACTGTCTGCGCCACCACCAGTTGCATGCGAGACGACTTACATACACACATCAAAAAGACTTTTTCATCAGCACGGTTCAGAGATTTCCAGAACCTGTACAGGAAATTGGAATAGAGATCAACATAAACATCATTTCTGCCCTTTTTATTGCTCATGAAAACCACACATTCAATGTTGTACCAAAATACAGCGAGACCTTCAGAGGTGGTGCTCCAGATTGCTGTATACACATGTACCTCTAAAACCCAGTAGCACATCCTCTTGCATTGATGCATGCCTGTATTCGTCGTGGCATACTATCCACAAGTTCGTCAAGGTAGAGTTGGTCCAGATTGTCCCACTCCTCAACAGAGGTTTGGCGTAGATCTCTCAGGGTGGTTGATGGGTCACGACGTCCATAAAAAGCCCTATTCAATCCATCCCAGGCATGTTCGTTACGGTTCATATCTGGAGAACATGCTGACCACTCTAGTCGAGCGATATCGTTATCCTGAAGGAAGTCATTCACAAGATGTGTACGATGGGGCGCGAATTGTCGTTCATCAACACGAATCCATCACCAATGTGCTGCCTTTATGGTTGCACTATCGGTCGTAGGATGGCATTCACGTATCGTACAGCCGTTACGGCGCCTTCCATGACCACCAGTGGCGTACGTCGGCCCCACTTAACGCCACCCCAAAACAGCAGGGAACCTCCACCTTGCTGCACTCACTGGACAATGTATCTAAGGCGTTCAGCCTGTCAGGGTTGCCTCCAAACACGTGTTCGACGATTGTCTGGTTGAAGGCATGTGCGACACTTATCGATGAAGAGAACTGTGATGCCAATCCTGAGCGGTCCATTAGGCATGTTGTTGGACCCATTTGTACCGCGCTGCATGCTGTCGTGGTCGCAAAGATGGACCTTGCCATGGACGCTTGGAGTGAAGCTGCGCATCATGCAACCTATTGCGCACAGTTCGGATCGTAACATGACGTCTTGTGGCTGCATGAAAAACATTATTCAACGAATATAGATACTATTTATTGCTTACGCAAATCGAAATTTTCTTCATGGGCACTTAATTGAAACTATTTGAACAGCATTACCAGCAATTACCCTAATTTTTATTTTGCGTTGCTGTCAGGGTTTCTCCGAGCCATAATCCATAGGTAGTGGCCATCCACTGCAGTAGTAGCCCTTGGGCGGCCTGAGCGAGGCATGTCATCGACAGTTCCTGTCTCTCTGTATCTTCTCCATGTCCGAACAACATCGCTTTGGTGCACTCCGAGACGCTCTTCCTAGCACAAAGTAACAATGCGGACGCGATCGAACCGCGGTATTGGCCGTCTAGGCATGCTTGAACTACAGGCAACACGAACCGTGTACCTCCATCGTGGTGGAATGATTGGACTGATCGGCTGTCGGACACTCTCCGTGTAATAGGCGCTGCTCATGCATTATTGTTTACATCTTTGGGCAGGTACAGTGATATCTCTGAACGGTTCAAATGGCTCTGAGCACTATGGGACTTAACTGCTGAGGTCATCAGTCCCTTAGACTTAGAACTACTTAAACCTAACTAACCTAGGGACATCACACACATCCATGCCCGAGGCAGGATTCTAACCTGCGACCGTAGCGGTCGACTGGTGCCAGACTGTAGGCCTAGAACCGCTCGGCCACTCCGGCCGGCTATCTCTGAACGGTCAAATGGACTGTATCTGTGATACAATATCCACAGTCAACATATATCTTCAGGAGTTCAGGGAACCGGGGTGATGCAAAAAATTTTTTTTGATTTGTGTAGTAAAGCATCATACCGTCGCAAAAGTGATGGACGGAAGATAAAGAAATGATCGAAAAAATTGGGAGAAATCTTTGATTACCATCCATAGGCAAGTTGTTAGGGAGCCGCCCGTCGGAGGAAATATAATCTGATGTGAACAGTGGACAGCAGTGTGTGAAGTGATGGTAACTGAGGGGAAGACTTCATCACTGAATTATGATAATGAACTGATGTTAATCCACAGGGACAAAAGTATCAACCCAAAGAAGCGCAGAGCAAATGGGAGACTGGCAATTCCTCAATCTACTTCTACAACAAGCTGTACTAGACCTCAGAGCCTGGGGCACTAACTGAACATTCGGAATTGGAAGTCATTTATCACATTTGTGATCAACATTTAAAACAAAGGGCGGAAAGAGGATTAAAGTTTGTCGTCTTGACAAAGACATTATGAGTGACAGCACCACTAGCTTATGAAAAGACCCATTCTGGCATCCGATTTAAGCATTTTCGGCAAACAAAGAAAAATATTTTTCCCATGGAGAATTTCGTTGCTCACACCTTCGGAATGCGAGTCCTCGACATATTTATCGCCTCTCGCCGTATTGGAACGGACTGGAATTATGAGGGTGTTGATGAGTTCACATAATATTCCACAGCCCAGAGTAGATAATGTGAATCTGCGTGTCATCCATCAAGCAGTAAGTACTGCTTGTACATGATGGATGTCCAGTAAAGCTCTTGAATTCGTCTGCCTGTTTCGAATTGATCTCAGTCCTGTAGTGGCGTTCATAACAACTTCGCGGGATCATATACAGGATTTGTTGCACGAGGAATAGTTCTATTTACTGCATGTGAAAATTTATTCTTCGTATCATTCTTTTGAACACCAACTATTGACATAGGAATACTAAGTTAGCTTTAGAGCCAGAGATCTGGCTATGTTGTCATTAACGCACCCAAGTGGAATATATGAGGAATGGCACCTTGACGTCGTATTTTGTAGTGATTAATTATGCATAACCAATAATATTTTTGAAAAGAGGGAGAAATAGTGAAGACCAACTAAAGAATATGAATGTGCTATTTCTGTCTCTGGTTACGAGAAATATTACTTAATCCATCAAATTTGCGGCGTGCAGACAGGGAAATATTGCTTCATCCACTGATATTCGTCCAGCCATTCTCAGAATGAGTCGCAAGACTGACGATAAGGTGTCAAGAACGGCACTATTTGTTCCACCGCGCGGTACTGCACTTGTGTGTGACAGATGCTAGTCCGCGCCAAAGAGGTACACTTACAAAATGGCTCTGAGCACTATGGGGCTTAACATCTGAGGTCATCAGTCCCCTAGAACTTAGAACCACTTAAACCTAAATAACCTCAGGACATCACACACATCTATGCCCGAGGCAGGATTCGAACCTGCGACCGTAGAGGTCGCGCGGTTACAGACTGAAGAGCCTAGAACCGCTCGGTTACACCGACCGGCGGTACACTTACACACGTGCTATCTATGGTGAAAGAGTTCAGACATTCGATTCGCTTAGCGATGTATGTTCGGCGGCGGTAGTACCTTAATCACTTCTTTTCAGTTTAATTACATCAAGAGGGGATTCAACGCCTCATCCAAATTAGAACCGTTATCCTTATTTATTAAGTTATTGGTTAATCTAATTTTCTCGGTTCCTTGAAAACTGAATCCCGAAAGGGAGAGGTGGATGTTAAAATCTCTCGCCACTGTAGTTCATAGGATGACCCGTGTCTATACAATGTTTCACCACAATTGACTTGTCTGGCTGCAGCAGGCGCATGTATCTTTGGTGTTCCAGGTTTCATAAGGCGGTGTGTATCAGTTTTTTTGTGGGAAATGTGATATGTCCTATATAGATCAAACAACACGCGCCGTTCATGAGAGGTGCGTTGGAACGCCGAAGATATACATGCTTACCATAACCAGACCAGTCAACTGTGGTAGAACATTGTATAGATACGGATCATTCGATGAACTACAGTGATACGACGCTTTTAACATCCACCTCTTCCTTTTGGGATTCTATTTTCAAAGAAGCGATAGAAATTAGATTAACCAGAAAGTTTATAAATAGAGATAATGGTTTTAATTTTGATGCGGCTTGGAATATGGGACGTGTGTAAGTGAACTTCTTCACCGCCGACCAACATTTCTGACCCGCATGCACAGTACCGCCGCGGTAGAGCAAATAGGGCAGTGCTTGACACCTTATCGTCAGTCTTGCGACTCGATCTGAGGATGGCCAGATGGTACGCACCCGAAATATCAGTGGGAGAAGTAATATTTTCGCGGCTGCATGCACGAAACTTACTGGATAACTCATTACGTCCGGAGGAGTTAAAAATGCTCATCAAACATTACTTGGTTTGCATTGACTCACTGTTCCGTCGGTTCTTGATAGAATACTTTTATACATTATGAATGAAACACGCACGACGCTGGTGTAAGAGTAAGATGAACTGTCTTGTAGTCATGTAAATTAATAAATGTATAGCTTCCGTACTCAATAACCAGATACATTTCTCTTACTCGCCACTGCTACCTTCAGGGACTAGTCATAATTCCAACCAGACCATGTGGTAAATTACCCCTCCTACTCACACGGCCCATATTTTTCCTTTATAACACTTACTATAGTTTCATTTGACCTGTTAAAAATTTTTACTTTGCCTGGGCCGTGGAATATGGGCCTGCTTAAACTCACTCGCATATCTTACCTGCTCACAAAATTGGACCTGGTAGAGATGAGATTATCTGTTTCAGCCACTCCCTTGGAACATATCACCAAAGTTTGTAGTTCAGTTTATTTTCTTATCACAACAACCGTTATAATTTGTTATATAACTCATTATTTAATGTATCACGCATTTTATCTAAGTTCAATAATTTTACGGAATATTTTCTCTGAAATAATTCCTCTCCGTTTTAGTCCAAAGCAAACATTACGAACTGTTGCCTTTGGAAATAAACTGAGATACTGTATAATGTAATAGTTTAAGATCTTTGATCCTACAAAATTTCACAGCGACGCATACTGTACTTGTTTTTGTACCTGATGATGGTGTGATTGCCGAAAACTGGTTTCTAAAATAATAAATATTATAAAATATTACATCAGTCTCGAATGTGATTCATTCATATTTACTTGTTTTATTTTTCTCTCAAGTGAGCGATCTAAGTCCCAATATTTCTGCTTCCGTTTCTTTTATCTCAGAAAAAGTCTTTCGAACGATAGTAAATTTCTGGAACACTGCAGTATGTCATTTTTTCCAGCGGTAATAAAAGCAAATAGATTAATGCTACTCCTTTGTTATATAGTGATAGGATTTTCGCCGTGCCATAATTAAACCAGCATGTCTGAAGTAAGTCAAGCGGAACTAACCTCTTTACAAATGAATCTGAAACAGCAAACCCGCCGTGGACATAGTAATGAGATGCTTTGCATGCGCCATTTGTTTAAGATAAAATCAGCAAACCCTGAATTAATTCGCTTTAATGAATGTTGGAGTTCACACAGACATGTTGCATGTACGTTTGGCGGAATAATTTCTCACTCTGGTGCCAGAGATAATACGGCATTATGAACAAAGCATTTTAAAAGAGATAACCCGAACGCATTTTAAAGACATGGTGGCGTTGAAGCCTGTTTGCATTTTTATTTGGAACTCTTTGCATACAATAATAACACCTAAGCACCTTATTAAACAGATATTCGTGGGAGTAATGAGCATTTAATGTTCTCAATAAACAAAGTTCAAATGTCTCTGAGCACTATGGGACTTAACATCTATGGTCATCAGTCCCCTAGAACTTAGAACTACTTAAACCTAACTAACCTAAGGACAACACACAACACCCAGTCATCACGAGGCAGAGAAAAACAAAGTGATAGATGAAGTGAAAGAAAATGAAAGACTGTAGATTTGTTTGTATCAAAAGGTCTAGGAGGATTTGTGTGTGTGTGCGTAAAATGTCTAAGAGGTTGTGTGTGTGTGTGTGTTTGTATTAGTGTGTGGGGAATATTCTAAATTCTGGATGTATGTTTACCCTTCCACCTTCTTGTAACCGAAAACAGGAAAACAGAAAATCTTTACGTTTACTGAATTACTTAACTGCGAGTCATCTATCAATAACAAGAAGTAGCTTTTTATCAAACGAAAAGAAAAGAATCTGAAAGAATCTTTCATTCTGTACGACGACATGAAAATTTCTTGGAGAGTGAAATGCGTGCTGGCTGAGAGCCGAAACATTATTCTTAGAGTTTCACACGCATTTCTCTAACCAGATACGCTATCCGTGCATCTCTTATAGCTTAACAGTCCTTCACATTTCTCTAAATCTGTGATTGTTTTCGGTCATCGGTCTTCTACGGTGTCAGTTGCGCACGCTATGGTTTTATCTCTTCATCTCAGAATAGCGCTTACACCCACTGTCCTTTTCACTGGTTTTCAATATTTTTAATGATCTCCTACCCCTCCAGGAGATCCAAATGGTTTCCTGATCCGGCAAATTTGGGAAATGGAGAGAATGGAGAGATCACCTTGACATTTTTTAATTACTGGCTCCATTTCCAGCTGATGTACATGGTCCAGTCATATTAATGTACCACCGCCTATATTCGAGGTCAGCGTGCAATAACCATTCACAGACCACAGGTGGCAGCACGAGCAGTGGAGGGTATATAAAGCATGTCGGAGGGAGACAGAAAACAGTACAGTCTTTGTCGTAATGTAGAAACGGAACGATTTACCTGTCATGCAAAAGGACATCGTCATTGGCTTCCGGGTCAAAGGTTGAAGCATTTCCGAAACGGCTTTGTATGTAAACGTTTCCCGTGCCGCCGTGATTAAAGGATACCGTGTGTGGAAAAATTGCGCTGTCCAAAACTTGAGCCAGGCAACTATGATGCACCACGGGCCATATATGACAGGGGTGAACGACGGCTGCGGGGATATGTAGCTCAGCAGGCACCCATGTTGACTGGAATTTGCACGCCAATACCGCAACTGGACATCCTCTAAGTGCCGACGGCGTCTTTTCATGTAATCATGTTTTATGCTCCAACGGACTGAAAGCAAACACCCTGCGAAAATCGTTGGAAGAATCTACACCGGAGGAGGCAGCGTTATAGTCCTGGTATTCGCTGGAGTGATCTTGTCACTCTGAAAGGAGCATTGGATGATTACAAGTATGAAACTATCCTTGGGGACCATGTCCACCCGTACATGCCATTTGTTCTTTCTTCGGCATGAGGGCCTCTACCAGCAGGGCAAAGCAACATGTCACACAAACTGAAGTGTACGTGCGTTGTTGGAAAATCACTAGGATAAGTTTATCGTACTCCCCTGGCCACGAAACTCCCCGGATTTAAACCCGTCCGAGAATCAATGGGATCATCTGGATTGAGCTGTTAGCGCCATGGATCCCCAATAGAACTAGCGCATCTGGCAGTGGTAATGGAATTGGCACGGCTTCACATCTCTGTCGGGACCTTCCAGAACCTCACTCGAAACAAGTAGGCCTCCTAATTCTGTCAATGGCCATTTCAAAGATGCGGAGGAGTGGTTAGAGGTTCAGGGCATCTTTTTGCCGAACAGGTTGGAAGCACTACAAAAAAACGTTACTCAGGCTTTGGCAGGTGGTCAGGTTAATGTGATAGGACCACGTATATTACAGAAGTGGAGGCATACCTCCTAATATCAGACTTTTGCCCGGCGTCCTGCAGCATTTCGACGTAGCATGGACTCAACAAGTTGTTATAAGTCCCCCGCAGAAATATTGAGACCCACTGCCTCTATAGGTGTCCATAATTGCAGACGTGTTGCTGGAGCAGCGTTTTGTGCACGAACTGACCTCTCGATTATGTCCCATAAATGTTGGTTGGGATCCCTGTCGGGCAGTCTGTGTGGCCGAATCATTAGCTCTAATTGTCCAGAATGTTCTTCAAACCAATCGCGAACCATTGGGACGCAGTGACATGGTGCATTGAGAGGCGCTGCAGGCGATGTTTTATTGTTAGCAAAGGCACTCTCGTTGGCCCTCTGCTGCCACAGCCCATTATCGCCGGATGTCGCCGCACTGTCCTAACGGATACCTTCATCGCACTGTCCACATTGATTTCTACCGTTGTTTCACGCAGTGTTGCTTTTCTATTAACACCGACAACACTTTGCACTGATAACTCTACACAAACGCCGCTGCTCTTAGTCGTTAAGTGAAGGCCTTCGGCCAATGCGTTGTCCGTGGTGAGAGGTAATGGCTAAAATTTGGAATCTTTGCGCAGTCTTGACACGCGGAATGTTGAATTCCAGAACTATTTCAGAAATGCAATGCCCCTTGCTCCAACTACCACTCCGCGTAGAAAGTCTGTTGATTCCTGTCGTGTGCCCATAGTCACGTTGTAATGGTTCAAACGGCTCTGAGCCCTATGGGGCTTAACTTCTGACGTCATCAGTCCCCTAGAACTTTGAAATACATAAACCTAACTAACCTAAGGACATCACACACATCCATGCCCGAGGAAGGATTAGAACCTGCGACCGTAGCGGTCGCACGGTTCCAGACTGTAGCGCCTAGAACAGCTCGGCCACAATCACGTTGTAAACCTTTTCATATAACTCACCGGAGGACAAACGACAGCTCCGTCAATGCACTGCCTTTTATACCTCGTGAACGCGATGCTATCGCCATCTGTGTACGTGCACATCGCTATCCCATGATTTCTGCTTTGAATACAGTAGTTTAAATTGCTTTCGGCATAATAATGCCGTCGATCATAGCTAATGCTTCCAACCTTTACGGCAAAAAGGTGCCTTGAACCTCTAACCACTCCTCCGCGTCTTCGAAATGACTATTGACAGAATTAGGACGCCTACTTGTATCGAATATCTTTGGCCTAAGTATTAGCTGGGATAGAATGCGGTGCCCAAATCTTTTATTTTATTAGGCAAAGATGCTGTCCTTTGTCTTCGGAGTACCTATAACATGGCACGTACCAACGTGTGTATACCATACGTGTAATATAATAGTTCTCAATGCTTTACTAAGCCCATACAAAAGGTAGCTCTATTATATTACATGCGATACAATGGTCTGAGTGCTGATAATTTTTTCTCCTTCTTACCGTTATTTCCCGGTGTTATAAGTCTTGCCAACCAAAGTTTATGTCTTGCATGTGCCATGCATGCATCAATATGGTTTCCTTTGATTACAGTTAACTACAAAATGCTGAATCTGTAACTTATGCGTCCTTAACGTTTACGTGAGTGTAAGTCGAAAATCGAGAATCTTAATTTTGAACTACGTCGGTCATACCATTAAATAGTTGCAGCAGTTTTTGTTTTTTGGGAAAAGAGCTTCTGTAAAGAACAACTTCGTATCACTAATAACTTAGCTGGATAATAAAGACCTTATGGTGTCTTAGAATGGTGGGGATAGTAACATTTTATGCGAACAAGAATTGCACAGGGACCCCATAGTTAAGGATAGAATAATGAAAACAGTTTCCTCTTAAGGTGCAGTTTAATGTTCCGTCGACGATTAGGTCATTACAAGCAAAACATGATTAAAAGAAATCTGGAAAACCAAGTTGGCTGGACATGGATTTAAGCTCCGTTCTATCCCCAAAGCGAGTACATTGCTTTAACCACTGCACTTACGTATGTGCCACCTGTCAGAGTCGTATCTAGACGTATCAACTGCACGCGCCCAGCACCATTACAGAGCGTCTACCAGCTTGAACAGTCCCCTGCTGCATGCTGGATCCATTGATTCATGAGGTTGTCTCCATACCCGCACATGTCTATCCTCTCCACAGGATCTGAAACCAGACTCGTCCGAACAGGCAACATGTTTCTAGTCAACAGTCCAATGTCGGTGTTGACGGGCCCAGGCGAGGCGTAAAGCTTTGAGTCGTGCAGTTATCAAGGGTACACAAGTGGGCCTTCGGCTCCAAAAGCCCATATCGATGATGTTTCGTTGAATGCTTCGCACGGTCGCACTTGCTGATGGTCCAGCATTGAAATCTTCAGCAACTTGCGTAAGGGTTGGACTTTTATCACTTTGAATGAATGTCTTCAGTCGTCGTTGGTTCCGTTCTTGCAGGACCTTTTCCCGTCCGCAGCAATGTCGGATATTTGATGTTTTACTGGATTCCTGATATTCACGTTACTCTCGTGAAATGGTCGTACGAGAAAATCCCCACTTCATCGCTACTTTGGGGCTGTTGCGTCCCACCGCTCGTGCGTCGACTATAACACCACGTTCAAACTCACTTAAATCTTGATAACCAGCCATTGTAGCAGCAGTAACAGAGATAGCAACTGCGCCAGACACGTGTTGTTTTCTATAGGCGTTGCCGACCGCAGCGCCGTATTCTGTCTGTTTACACGTCTCTGCATTTACAGGGTATTTCAAAAATGACCGGTATATTTGAAACGGCAATAAAAACTAAACGAGCAGGATAGAAATACACCGTTTGTTGCAATATGCTTGGGACAACAGTACATTTTCAGGCAGACAAACTTTCGAAATTACAGTAGTTACAATTTTCAACAACAGATGGCGCTGCGGTCTGGGAAACTCTATAGTACGATATTTTCCACATAGCCACCATGCGTAGCAATAATATGGCGTAGTCTCTGAATGAAATTACCCGAAACCTTTGACAACGTGTCTGGCGGAATGGCTTCACATGCAGATGAGATGTACTGCTTCAGCTGTTCAATTGTTTCTGGATTCTGGCGGTACACCTGGTCTTTCAAGTGTCCCCACAGAAAGAAGTCACAGGGGTTCATATCTGACGAATAGGGAG
This sequence comes from Schistocerca nitens, assembly GCF_023898315.1. Lineage (NCBI taxonomy): Eukaryota > Metazoa > Arthropoda > Insecta > Orthoptera > Acrididae > Schistocerca > Schistocerca nitens. The sequence goes on along the minus strand of NC_064615.1, from coordinate 518,254,712 downwards.
GCCAATCCACGCCGCCTCCTGTATATTTCGGATAGCCCAAAGCAATCACACGATCATAGAAATATTCATTCAGGAAATTAAAGACGTCGGCCGAGCGATGTGGCCGGGCACCATCTTGCATAAACCACGAGGTGTTCGCAGTGTCGTCTAAGGCAGTTTGTACCGCCACAAATTCACGAAGAATGTCCAGATAGCGTGATGCAGTAATCGTTTCGGATCTGAAAAATGGGCCAATGATTCCTTTGGAAGAAATGGCGGCCCAGACCAGTACTTTTTGAGGATGCAGGGACGATGGGACTGCAACATGGGGCTTTTCGGTTCCCCATATGCGCCAGTTCTGTTTATTGACGAAGCCGTCCAGGTAAAAATAAGCTTCGTCAGTAAACCAAATGCTGCCCACATGCACATCGCCGTCATCAATCCTGTGCACTATATCGTTAGCGAATGTCTCTCGTGGAGCAATGGTAGCGGCGCTGAGGGGTTGCCGCGTTTGAATTTTGTATGGATAGAGGTGTAAACTCTGGCGCATGAGACGATACGTGGACGTTGGCGTCATTTGGACCGCAGCTGCAACACGGCGAACGGAAACCCGAGGCCGCTGTTGGATCACCTGCTGCACTAGCTGCGCGTTGCCCTCTGTGGTTGCCGTACGCGGTCGCCCTACCTTTCCAGCACGTTCATCCGTCACGTTCCCAGTCCGTTGAAATTTTTCAAACAGATCCTTTATTGTATCGCTTTTCGGTCCTTTGGTTACATTAAACCTCCGTTGAAAACTTCGTCTTGTTGCAACAACACTGTGTTCTAGGCGGTGGAATTCCAACACCAGAAAAATCCTCTGTTCTAAGGAATAAACCATGTTGTCTACAGCACACTTGCACGTTGTGAACAGCACACGCTTACAGCAGAAAGACGACGTACAGAATGGCGAACCCACAGACTGCGTTGTCTTCTATATCTTTCACATCACTTGCAGCGCCATCTGTTGTTGAAAATTGTAACTACTGTAATTTCGAAAATTTGTCCGCCTGAAAATGTACTGTTGTTCCAAGCATATTGCAACAAACGGTGTATTTCTATCGCTGCTCGTTTAGTTTTTATTTCCGTTTCAAATTACCGGTCATTTTTGAAACACCCTGTAAATACGCATGATTATACCACTTTCTTTGGCGCTTCAGTGTATATACCGCAAGTCACAAACGATGCATGTCAAATATGATTGTCTATAAACTGTGTTTTCTCTATGGGGCCATTTCATGAGACGGATACGGTTGGAAGTAGTATGTTGCATCCCTCTTCCCGGAAAGTACGTACTCGGAATTTCTATACTGAAGTTCTCGGTGATGCAAAATGTCTCTCTTGTAAAGTCTGGCAATGGCGTTTGTTGAACATCTGCGAAATGATTGCTCTAATGGCGAATAAACGATCCCGTGACGAAACGCGCCACTCTTTATTGGAGGTTTTCTATTAATCCAACCCGTTGAGGGTCCCATACTTACGAGCAGTACTCAAGAATCGGTTGAACAATTTTTTTAAGGCACTTCTTTCGTCTTTGAATTACGATTCACTAAGAGTTTTTTTATGATTCTCAGCTTGTGATCGGCTTTTCCTACAATTTCTTGTACTCATCATTCCAATGCAGATATGTCAATAAAGATAAAGAAGCCCACACATTGTGGGTATGTATTATGGAATTACACAGTGAATTATTAGTGAAAACGCTTTGTGTATTTTATGAAGAAGGTTTCATTAGATTTGATATTGAAAAGCAACAAATACTTCTCCTCGTCCTTTTTTATTTATTTGTCATTAATAATGTGACTGGGAGTTAAGTTAGTTTAAAGGGAGTAATGAGATCACAGTGATGCATTGATTAATTTACTTTTTCTAACGTTCTGCAGTGTAACATGATACTTGCTATATTAATTTGCTTTTATTGGTGAGCTATGGAAGTGATGTGTGCTATGGATCTGAGACAGTTGGTTGGAGAGAAGCAGGTAGAGACGTCTTACCCTTGTTAGGTAGAAAGTCGCTGCGGCGAGCAGCGTACTTACTGACATTATTCGTGGGTCCGCTGTGGACAGCTGGGTTAAAAGCATTCTTTGCAGAGAACGCATGTCTCGCAGCGGAAGGTATGCAAAAGGAGCACGTTAAATGAAAAAATTCAACATGTGAACATTTCCCAAGATTGCAAACAGTCGTAGCAAAACAGTTCTGTTGTACTAAAGGTTCAGAAGTCGTAGCAAAATTGGCGACTTCCCTCGTGGACATCCTTTTGCATTTCAAATGGTTCAAATGGCTCTGAGCACTATGGGACTCAACTGCTGTGGTCATAAGTCCCCTAGAACTTAGAACTACTTAAACCTAACTAACCTAAGGACAGCACACAACACCCAGCCATCACGAGGCAGAGAAAATCCCTGACCCCGCCGGGAATCGAACCCGGGAACCCGGGCGTGGGAAGCGAGAACGCTACCGCACGACCACGAGATGCGGGCTTTTTGCATTTCTCAGGACTTGTAAGGCATGCGAGGCTAGCTGATGGATGAGAGAGCACCACCGGTGTGATAGAAGTGACGTCAAGAGATTATAACACTTAGCTAGAAGTTTTTTTTTGTTTTGTTTTAAAAATCGGATCATTTCGCCTTTTCCTTGGCAGGATATTTTTTGTTTTGTTTTTGTTTTTAAGAAACGATCACGCTATTACCGCGCTGTAGTAACTTAAGAGAGGACTGATGGTCGAGTTTTGCTGGCGGCAGGAAGGGAGCAAGCAGAGTTTAGTAGACTAGGAAATGGGGACTTCATTGTGGGGCTCGAAGCTGAACAGACTGGAGTTCTGCAGGCTGCCCTGTCTACCGGAGGAGCTGACTGGGGCCCAATGTTTGAGTCGTCAGACGACAGATGGGGCGTCGAACTTCATGGCAGTGAGGCACAGTGTCTCTGCTCTGCTCATACTACGCTGATGATTAAGCTGGGTGTTGCTTTTGGCTGTGGCTTATTAGGACAAGCGAGAGTTTGTATCTCATAATAGGTTTCAATGTCTGATGTTCGCCAGTGCGTCCTCAGAAGTTTGGGATCCTTCAGTTCTTGATTCAGACAAACAGTTACTGTAATTGTCGTATAGTCAATTTGAGATAGATTTCATAGAGTCAGATTCGAGATTATCAAGCAACTCCAGCCCATCGAGTTACTTTGCCGACCGATAGCCTTAGTTTTGATATTCTCATTGGAAAGTAAGTAGTAGCAGCTTCGATAATTTCACAGTTCTTTTGAGTGCTTTACGATTCAAATCCTTTTTATAGTAAATCATAGAGTGCGTTTAAATCTTGGGTTCACTATTACACTTAATTGTTTTCAGTGATAATGGTTCAAATGGCTCTGAGCACTATCAGACTTAACATCTGAGATCATCAGTCCCCTAGAACTTAGAAATACTTAAACCTAAACAACCTAAGGACATCACACACATCCATGCCCGAGGCAGGATTCGAACCTGCGACCGTAGCAGTCCTGCGGTTCCGGACTGCAGCGCCAGAACCGCACGGCCACATCGGCCGGCTTTTCAGTTATAGGTATTATGTCAGTTTCCTACCTTAAGATCGTTGTTGGAACCAAAATAATTTATAGCTTTAGTAAATCCCTTTCGTACATTAATTTCAGCACTGAGTTTCAATGGCGTGCCTGTTTCACTATTAATTTTGATTCATTTACATTAACTTACACCCACGGGAAATTGCAATAGGTATTTCATTTTGTGTGTGGTAGGACAGTTTGTTGTTGATGTTTGTAATGTTCCTATGATTAGTAGTCGATGATATGAGCGACGTGTTGCAGCTCCGTGCAACATGAAATTTGGACATTCCTGTTAAAGGTTAGAGGACGTGGACTAACTTGGCTGGCTGAAGCGTCCACCGACGAAATAATGTAGATTAAAAGTTAAATGTGACCATAAAAGCTTTTTATCCTATGTGGCTTAAACGTGGTTGAAAAATAGACTAATTTTTCTTAGAACGAGATGGGGTTGAAATTAAATACGTTAGTGTATCCAAGACCAAAAGGAAGGCTTTAGATAAAGTAAAGGTACACCGGGATGGTTAAGCCTCCCTGAAGTCTGTGGCGTAGAAGTAAGTGGACGGAAAGCAGCCAAAATGGAGACGCCGAGGGGACGGCAGGCGACACAAATTAATGTCTTGAGGGGCGAAAATGGAGTTAGACAGCGATGCTCTACAGCAGCGAATATCAATGCAAGTAGAATTTTATGCATGTGTTTGCTGTTAAAGATCTGGCTCTCAAGCCCAATGACAACTTAGCAGGAACTGTGAAGAAAAGAAGTCATTGTTGGTACGACTGATGGGCGTGTACTTGAAGAACAGAAACAGCGTTCAAAAAAATGGTTCAAATGGCTCTGAGCACTATGGGACTTAACATCTACGGTCATGAGTCACCTAGAACTTAGAACTACTTAAACCTAACTAACCTAAGGACAGCACACAACACCCAGTCATCACGAGGCAGAGAAAATCCCTGACCCCGCCGGGAATCGAACCCGGGAACACGGGCGCGGGAAGCGAGAACGCTACCGCACGACCACGAACTGCGTACAGAAACTGCGTTTGTATGCTATTAGTCGTATGTCATTAACTTTAGCGGCTCTGAGTAACGAATACCTGGAATTCGATATACGACACCAAGTGGATTGCTAGATGCCTATAATACAGTTGCAGAGATTAATAATGGTGGCAAAGAATTATTATTCCTGGGAAACGACTAAGAGCGTAGGCGTTAAACTAATTGAACGATCCCTTGGATCGATGGTCAGACCTCACGTTGCTTGCAAAAGGTTCATATTTTATAATTAGTCAGGGTGTTAATTGTGTGCCTTTTTTGAGAGAATAGGTTGGTTGGTTGATTTGGTGGAGGGGACCACACAGCGAGGTCATCGGTCCTATTGGATTAGGGAAGGATGGGGAAGAAAATCGGCCGTGCCTTTCCAAAGGAACCACCTAGGCATTCGCCTGGAGCGATTCAGGGAAATCACGGAGAAAGTAAATCAGGATGTCTGGAAGGGGGTTTGAACCGTCGTCCCTTCAATGCGAGTGCAGAATGCTAACCACTGCGCCACCGCGCTCAGTTTGAGAGAACAGTTGCTCTTATCTAAGAACAGTTCACAGAACGACACACGACTCAGTCTAATACATTTATAGGACGCTTATTGGAAGAAGTTTTGTGTGTGCTAAAAGCCAATAAATCATCAACGAATAACGAGCTTGAGTAATTTCAGGGAAGTGCATCCGTTGTGAGAATACAGTCACTGTTTTGTGTACGCAAATTAGTGTTGTATGAGACAGTGTCCACTTTGCTATTGAAATAGTAAACCATTGACTTCTCATTAAAGTTCATTACAATAACTATGAACATGCTACCACAAATTTAAAATGAAAAATAAAAGTCTTAAATCCATATTCTTTGAATATTTTTACACTAGAAACTTGCAATAAACTCATTATTAATAATTTCATTTGCTGTAATGCATAGATTTTGTGTTCATCTGACTTTTCTGCAGTGCCAATTTACTTCACAGTATGAATACGCTGTTAAGTGCGCTACATTCTGTGGACAAGATGACTGTGTCAGAGTATATTTATGGACCGTTTAGTAAAAATAGTAAGCTGTGATGTATAGATGTGAGTCGTGGCGGCGTTGCTGGCGTCGCCTTTTGAGTTTCTGCGTCGCCTTCCGAATTCCTGGCGCCACTGGTTCGATTTGCCGTGTGATGTTCCTTTGGTTTGAGGCCACTATCTTTGCTCGAGGTTGTTGTTGGGGAACGGGACGTGTTGTGGCGTGGGAGTTGGGGACTACTAACGGAGCAAGGAGGACGGTGTGAGAGGACCGACTGGCGAGTAACGCGAGCTCTTGCGCAAGCGTTTTCGGCACGGAATCTGGCGAGTGGTTGCGGTGCATATTTTTGTGCCGATTTGAATCCGTGGCCGGCTTTGTTTGCGTCCTTGGTGCGGAGAATGGCCATCCAACTATGGGACGTGAAAGACCGATGAGAGAGTTGAAGCCAGTTTCTTTGTGTTGAATCCTGGGTCCCCTTCGGAAACGGCAAGTTTCACCTTCGATTCGTGAACTTCAGCTAATTTTTGGATTTTCATGTCTTAACTATTATTTTCTTATTGATACCTATAGGTCTGTTCGATCATTGCGATTTCTTAGCTGATATATTTCACCATCACTTGGTTCCGTGAATTGAGGCTGTTGTTTGCTGGCTGTTGTTTGCTTTTCCTTAGTCGATACTGGCCTGGGTTATTTGTGAACAGGATATTTTAAACACTGAACTACGTGAGCCAATGTTGTTTCTTGAGCCGGAACGATAATGTGTTTCTGCGATGCTGTGGCCAGACAGCCCCCCCCCCTCCCCCCTCCACCCTTTCGTCACACGGTAATTACATAGTTGAGTTTTAGCTGACCTCCCTGCCAGATGTCTTCGAACACGAGATAAGTACCTTTCTCTTGTAATCTGACCGGGTTCTGGTTTCGAGATACCTTCAGGCATTGAAGACGTCATCGCCCTGTTAATTACATTGGCTGACCAGGTGTCTGCTTCTCAAAATATGCAATTGCTGAGGCTAGTTTTCTTTCGGGCTTTTGGCCATCGTTGCAGAGGCGGTATCTTCCAGTGACGTGAATATATCGTTTGGCTTTGATCCGTGCGTGGCTCGTGTTCGTGCCATCTCTGTCCTTTACATTCTGTTTTACTGTACTGCCACCTCGTTTTGTTAATTCAATTACTGGTGTTACTGAGTTACTGCCTTGCCTGCCCGTGAGCGGCAGCAGCAGCGCTTATCGATATATGTCCCGCCGTATTGTCTTTGCTGGACTGCTATTACTTCCCGGTTGTCGTGTGTTGGGTGGGGCAGTTCGTATCTGCCAGTGAGTTGGAACAGCCAGCAGCAGAGTTCGGACCTAGCAGTCGGACGGTTGAGACGCGGCGGGAGTCAGTCGGGTTGGAGCGGCAGTGAGGTTCGGATAGCCATGACTCGCCCGACCGTTGGCGGTACACAAGGTTTCAATAGGGACGGTCTTGGTTGATCGCCGGTTGGTCGTCTTACTGGACGACGCCATTGCTCGCCGATCTTTCGTGGGTTGGTGATGTGTGTGTCTCAACTCTTGGTTCGTCCTCGTCACTGCATAGTCACTGCTTTTACCATTGGACGAGTTCTTCGTCCAGTTGTTTGTGATATTATGTGTAGCTTGTGATGTCGACTACCCAGTTATTTTAGTGCTGTTTCCGTACTGATGTGTCGCAGTTGGTCGGTTGGCGCAGTCGCAACGTAGCACCAGTGGGGCATGCAGCGTCAGGAAGGTGCGGATAGCCATCACTTGCCCGACGATTGCCGACACACATGTTTTGAGTGGGGACGACCTTGGTTCACCTTCGGTCGGTCGTCTTGTTAGACGACGTATATTTGGCCGGCGATTGCTTATGGGTTGGCTGTGTGCGCCGACTCGTGGTTCGTCCTCATTGCACAGTCATTGCCGTGAGCATCGTCTAGTCCTCGTGCACATGTTCGTGGGGCTGTGTATAGTTCATGTGATTTTCACGAACAAGTTTATTTAAGTGTTGTCGGCGTACTGCTTCTCAGTTAATCGGTCGTTTGATTAAACGACGTGCGTTTTCGGGTCGACCACCCCTTATGGGTTGTCTGGGATCCGTTCTTCTTTGGTTCCACAGTCTCTGCTGTCAGCATCGTTGGGATTTTGGTGCAAGTGCGGAGCGGAACGTTGGTGCAAGTGTGGAGCGGAAATCACCTTGAGCATTGGTCCGCTGACTTTCGGTCGGTTGGGTTGTCGTCGGATCGTGAGTGGTTGGCCCGACTGCTTGTCTCCTCTAAGCGAGCGTTCGTGTTTGAATTACAGGCCAACCCTCGAATATCTGGGCACCCTTGTGTGTACTGCCTTATTTTTTAAATTTGTTCTTGTTGTTGGTACGTGTATAGTTTCTAGCCGGTTTTGTGTTTTAAATTAGAGTTGTTTTACTCTTAAGGCCTTCAGCTTAGTTTAAAGTACTGTTTCACGTAAGCCCTTTGGCATTTTAAAATTTTTTTGAGTTTTAAGTGTTCGGCCTTCAGCCGGTTTGAGTTTCAGTTATTTGTTCTTAAGTCCTTCAGCCTAAATTAAAGAACTGTTTCACGCAAGGACTTTGGTATTAAAAAAAATTTTTTTTTGGAGTTTTAAGTGTTCGGCTTTCAGCCGATTTGAATTTAACTTGTTTACTTCAGCCTAACCAAAGAACTGTTTTAAGATAAGGGTTACCTTTTAAATTTATGATTATGCTTGCGTTTTAAGTTATTGGTCTTCAGCCGTTTTTAAATAAGGCCGGTAATTAAGTTCCAAAGATTAAAGCTGTATGTTTAAAAAATATTTTTGGGCTCTTGTAATGCTTGATCAAATAATAAAGTTGTATGTTAGAGTGTAACTGACAGCCCCTTATTTTGGCCACTTTCCACAATCTATTCTATCTGTCCTGTCCTGCGGCTTAAGCAGGGCGTTTCAGGCTTGCTATTGTTGCTTTCCAGTAATTAGCCTTGCTGTGTTAATATTTCTTCTGCTCATCTGTAGCCAACGGAAAAGGCCTTGGAAGGTCAGTCCTCTCACTGTAACTTTCTTTACCTTCCTATTTGGTGTAGTCTTGTGCTTGTTGCGTATAAGCCTTCTGGTGCGCCACTTGTAAGGAGGCAACTCAAACTCTTGGTTACTTAACTGAAGCACTAAGTCAGGGAGACCTACCTATTTTCTCTTTTGTAGTCTCACTTAACTGAAGCTGTTATTAAAGAAGACCTGTCTGTTGTAGTCTCACTTAACTGAAGCTGTTATTAAAGAAGACCTGTCTGTTTTCTACACACCTGGAAATGGAAAAAAGAACACATTGACACCGGTGTGTCAGACCCACCATACTTGCTCCGGACACTGCGAGAGGGCTGTACAAGCAATGATCACACGCACGGCACAGCGGACACACCAGGAACCGCGGTGTTGGCCGTCGAATGGCGCTAGCTGCGCTGCATTTGTGCACCGCCGCCGTCAGTGTCAGCCAGTTTGCCGTGGCATACGGAGCTCCATCGCAGTCTTTAACACTGGTAGCATGCCGCGACAGCGTGGACGTGAACCGTATGTGCAGTTGACGGACTTTGAGCGAGGGCGTATAGTGGGCATGTGGGAGGCCGGGTGGACGTACCGCCGAATTGCTCAACACGTGGGGCGTGAGGTCTCCACAGTACATCGATGTTGTCGCCAGTGGTCGGCGGAAGGTGCACGTGCCCGTCGACCTGGGACCGGACCGCAGCGACGCACGGATGCACTCCAAGACCGTAGGATCCTACGCAGTGCCGTAGGGGACCGCACCGCCACTTCCCAGCAAATTAGGGACACTGTTGCTCCTGGGGTATCGGCGAGGACCATTCGCAACCGTCTCCATGAAGCTGGGCTACGGTCCCGCACACCGTTAGGCCGTCTTCCGCTCACGCCCCAACATCGTGCAGCCCGCCTCCAGTGGTGTCGCGACAGGCGTGAATGGAGGGACGAATGGAGACGTGTCGTCTTCAGCGATGAGAGTCGCTTCTGCCTTGGTGCCAATGATGGTCGTATGCGTGTTTGGCGCCGTGCAGGTGAGCGCCACAATCAGGACTGCATACGACCGAGGCACACAGGGCCAACACCCGGCATCATGGTGTGGGGAGCGATCTCCTACACTGGCCGTACACCACTGGTGATCGTCGAGGGGACACTGAATAGTGCACGGTACATCCACACCGTCATCGAACCCATCGTTCTAAAATTCCTAGACTGGCAAGGGAACTTGCTGTTCCAACAGGACAATGCACGTCCGCATGTATCCCGTGCCACCCAACGTGCTCTAGAAGGTGTAAGTCAACTACCCTGGCCAGTAAGATCTCCGGATCTGTCCCCCATTGAGCATGTTTGGGACTGGACGAAGCGTCGTCTCACGCGGTCTGCACGTCCAGCACGAACGCTGGTCCAACTGAGGCGCCAGGTGGAAATGGCATGGCAAGCCGTTCCACAGGACTACATCCAGCATCTCTACAATCGTCTCCATGGGAGAATAGCAGCCTGCATTGCTGCGAAAGGTGGATATACACTGTACTAGTGCCGACATTGTGCATGCTCTGTTGCCTGTGTCTATGTGCCTGTGGTTCTGTCAGTGTGATCATGTGATGTATCTGACCCCAGGAATGTGTCAATAAAGTTTCCCCTTCCTGGGACAATGAATTCACGGTGTTCTTATTTCAATTTCCAGGAGTGTATTTGGTAATTTTATTCAACATCAGCGGTTATTAAAGAAGGCGTGCCGGTTTTCTGTTTGGTAATTTTACTTAACTGAAGCTGTTAGTGTTAAAGGCCTGCCTGTTTTTTATTTGGTAGTTTTAACCGAAGCTGTCATTACTGAAGGCCTGTATGTTTCACATTTGGTAATTTTGCGTAACTGAAGCTGTTATTATTGAAGACCTGCCTGTTTTCTGATTTGTAACTTTACTTAACTGAAGCTGTTATTAAAGAAGGCCTGCTTGATTTCTTTTAATTAAGTTAATACTTATTTCATAATTTAGGTTAGCTGAAACTCTTGTTAATCAAGGCCTACCCCTTTTTATTGCCATATTATTGAGATTTGATATGTTACTCAATCTGTGATGTAATTAACTGAAACAGGGATTGCCAAAGTCCTCCATGTTTCAGCGGTATTTATGTCAATAACGTCGTTAGAGAAAATGACACATGATTGTACATGGGCCCTAATCTCTCTGCTTTCGTCTCGTTATCCGTGATTATAGGTCTGATCTGTTTCCAAAGGGGCCCAGACTTCAGCACAGCGAAACTGGCTTCAACTATCTCATCGGCGTGTCACGTCGCAAAGCTGCTGGCCAGGCTACGCACCAAGACGGCACTTGAAGTCAGCCACGGATTCAAATCGGCCCACAAATATGCCCAGCAATCTCTCGCCGGATTGCGCGCCCAAGACGCTTGCGCAAGTGGTCGCCTTACTCGCCGCGTGTCCCTCTCACACCATCCTCCTCGCTCCGTTTCCACTCCTCAACTCACACGGCACAGTACGCCCCACCCCCATCAACAACCTCGAGCAAAGATCTTAATGGCCTCAAATGAGACGGACATGACACGGCAGATTGAACTAGTGATAACACTTCGTCTATAGGCCACGAGTGGCCTACCGGGACCATCCGACCGCCGTGTCATCCTCAGTGGCGGACGCGGATAGGAGGGGCGTGGGGTCAGCACACCGCTCTCCCAGTCGGTATGATGGTATTCTTGACCGAAGCCGCTACTATTCGGTCGAGTAGCTCCACAATTGGCATCACGAGGCTGAGTGCACCCCGAAAAATGGCAACAGCGCATGGCGGCCTGGATGGTCACCCATCCAACTGCCGACCACGCCCGACAGCGCTTAACTTCGCTGATCTCACGGGAACCGGTGTATCCACCGCGGCAAGGCCTTTGCCTAGATTGAACTAGTGGTGCCAGGCATTCGAAAGACTACGCCAGAAACTCCGTCACGGCTCAAGATACATTGGTAAATGGGTATAAGAAATCACACGAAATGTAAGGACTCTGTAACTCACGGGAGACCAATGGACTGCTATAGAAAATGCTCAAAAAGATATTGCCGAACAACATCTGAAATTTCGACTGTACAATTCTTATTTTCTAGCTGCAACGTGAGAGTGACTCCAGATAATATGAAAAGAATCTCGGGGAAATATCTTTAATACCACCAGTTTCTTTAAAGAGTTTATTTCTGTGTCCCAATGAAATATAAAGGAGGCTGTCTACGACGTTTACATACTCTTTGAGGTATGGTTCAAATGGCTCTGAGCACTATGGGACTTAACTGGTAAGGTCATCAGTCCCCTAGAACTTAGAAGGACTTGAACCTAACCTTAGGACATCACACACATCCATGCCGGAGGCAGGATTCAAACCTGCGACAGTAGCGGTGGCGCGGTTCCAGACTGAAGCGCCTAGAACCGCTCGGCCAGCCCGGCCGTCTCTTTGAAGTACTCACAGCACTGTACAGAAACAAAACCTAGCTGTCTCAGTTGATTATTTTACGCGTAAAAGCTGGGAGTGTCCACGTGTAGGTCTGCATATTGTTGTTTATGAGTTTATCAGTAATTCGGAGATGGTTTTAGCGAATCTCACAGGACATAATGCGCATAAATTGCTTTGTGTATGCAGTGCTACAATGCATTACTGAGGGCAAATGTATTCCGCTGAGTAAATTTATTCTGCAGAAGACAGAGCAGTGGCGGAGTGCAGGGACGTTCTTCCTCTGCCGTAATTGAATTATTGTTGGTGTGCAAATAGGGACGCGCGTGGCAGGTGCACTGTCAATATGGACACTGCGCGCGTCCTTTATAAACAGCCGCGGTGCGGGGCGCGGCCGACTGCCGCCAAATACGCATTATGCAGCCCGTGTAGCGAACGGACTAGCAGCTTCGTCATACTCTCCGAGCGGACTACAAGACACCGCTGTGCTACAGAGTACGCAATGGAATACGACAGTCCAGTGCTCTGCTCCATTGAACCATATTTTTGGGGCCTTCTCTAAGCAAAAAATGTTCTTAGGAACACTGTTTCCTTTTCGAGTCCGGAAAGTTATACACGATCTTTAAAAATAAAAAATGAAATCACGAAAGCTTTGATATGTATTGAAACATCCACTTAGAAAAATTTTATGAATGACAGTGCTGGAAAACCTCTACGTTATTTGATTTTCAAACAGTTGAGCAAAACTGAACGTACTCAGACATTTCTCTCTTTACTTATTCTGATCATCACTAAACTGACACTCAAAATATTTTTTTAGTGCAACGCAATCTGACTTTCAATAATCCCTACAAAAGAATGGTCCTGACTAACAATAACCTATACCTTTCATGAATCACTTACCCCACAAAAATCTTCGTTACTCAAACTACTGCAATACTGCGTGCGCCAATACTGCCAGCTGAATAAAAGATTTTAACTACTGAAGGCACTTACTACTGATAGGCATAGTTAGCAAATGAAAGATTTTTATAGAGAACAAACAATGTATTTACCTTAATAATGTTCAAAAGTCATCATATATATATATATATATATATATATATATATATATATATATATATATATATATATCAGTTCATGGTATCCAATAGTACAAATTTACTCTTTCTGATGGACACGCGTCCAGATCGTCCGCTCTCAAAATTCTGCCATTTCTCCTCCCACATCCACCACTGCTGGCGGCCCACCTCCAATTGCGCAACGCTACGCGATGTTCACATCCAACTGCCCAACACTACAATAGCGAATATCCCAACAGTGCCAACCAGCAACAGACTGCAAACAGCACAGCCAGTTATTTTCAGACAGAGTGCTACGTGACGTTACCAACATAAAAATCTAAACAGCCTACTCAGAGTATTAAGCCTGATAAAAGCTTCTTGTAAACCCTCGTCGTCACTTTTGTAAAGGACTCTTCGCTATTGCTGTGGAGGCCATGTTGTCGCTGTTGTTGCGGTAGGCCGAGTTTGTGAATTCGTGCCGGCCGATGTGGCCGTGCGGTTCTAGGCGCTTCAGTCCGGAACCGCGTGACCGCTGCGGTCGCAGGTTCGAATCCTGCCTCGGGCATGGATGTGTGTGATGTCCTTAGGTTAGTTTGGTTTAAGTAGTTCTAAGTTTTAGGGGACTGATGACCACAGATGTTAAGTCCCATAGTGCTCAGAGCCATTTGAACCATTTTTTTGTGAATTCGTGAAACGGCTTCTGGTGCAGTAACCCCTCCAGGGTCAGGTAACAAGATAGGAGAACGAAGGTTCTACAACACTTCAACAAATTAGTAACAAAGTCACACAAAAGAGTTAAAAGGTTTACTTATCTTTGTGACTTTGATTAATGAAATCTGCAGCACTGCATATAATATAATACAAAAAGGCTGTCAATGGCTAAGTGCAAATAATCGTTGCCGAACTTCACAGCACATAGCAAATGCAATTTACAACAACTATATGTTTACTTCTAAGAGCTCACTAAACGATGTTCCCTGTCTGTCCTGGACGATGATCTATAAGCAAGTGGGCGACAGCTGCACTTCTCACTTCCGAGTAGGCTACTGTCCGTCATCGTCCGGTCACTGGCAGACTGTACTCTGCCGAAGTCGATATCTTCATCCTTAGCGCCCCCCGCGTCGCTGGTAGAACTCGCGCAAGAGGCGAGTCTCTATAGAATTGGCACCAGCTCGCATCTTGGCGCCTGTGGCGCTTTTGCCCTGGCTGTGTCTTGGTCGGACGACACAGAAAAGCCGGTGTAAACAGAAATGATGGTTAGACCCAAAGCCGGCCTTTTTGGCCGAGCGGTTCTAGGCGCTTCAGTCTGGAACCGCGCGACCGCTACGGTCGCAGGTTAGAATCCTGCCTCGGGCATGGATGTGTGTGATGTCCTTATGTTACTTAGGTTTAAGTAGTTCTACGTTCTAGAGGACTGATGACCTCAGATGTTAAGTCCCACAGTGCTCAGAACCATTTGTTAGATCCATAGATCAACGTAAATGTGTGCCGACAACAATAAAGGGTCATTTTTCCATGTTTACCAAAAATCAAATAACGTACAGATAGAATTTAAAAAATGCACCATTTTTCAAGTAAACTGATATTAATTAGCTGTCACTACTTCTCTTTTGCTCTGAGATACTTCGTCTAAAAGAATCATGAAGGTCGCAAAACCATTTCAGCAGTGAATCAAGCAAAAGAGATCTATAAGTTTGGAAGGCGTTACCTCTGTGCTTAGCTGGAAGCGCCACTTGGCAGAAGTCATCGAGAGAACATTCTATACTTCCCCGCGTATCTGGCCGCTGTAAGTTGTCAACACGGACCATCAAAACCTTCCACACGAACTCTTGTTAAGACACTTGCGCACATCTGCTTCCCAACTGTCTTGCCGCAGTGGTAACCCCGATTGCCGTAAAATAACCGAAGTTAGGTGTTGTCGGGCTCGTCTAGAACTTGGATGGGTCACGGACAGGTCTGCCGAGAGCTGTTGGCCGCGGGGTGCCGGCAGACCTTGTATGACCAATCGAGGAGCTACTTGACTGAGAAGTAGCGGCTCCAGTCGCGAAAACTGACGACGACCCGGGAGAGTGGCGTGCTGGCCATGTGCCACTGCAGACCAGGGATCAGAAATGAGCCCTATATATTCGCTTTAAATTCACTAGCGAGTCCTGAGACGTCACATCCGAATTCGCCGTCTCCGTGTGCCCGTAGACTGGATTCGTGCGTCTCCACTACAGTCCAATCGTCACCTGAGATCGAGGTTGGGTGCAAGGGGACTGGCCGCGCGGGGTAGCCGCACGGTCTAGGGCGTCTTGTCAAGGTCCTCCCGGCTCCCCCCGTCGGAGGATCGAGTCCTCCCTCGGTCATTGGTGTTTGTATCGTCCTTACCGTAAGTTAGTTTAAGTTAGATTAAGTAGTGTATAAGCTTAGGGACCGATGACTTCAGCAGTTTGGTCCCATAAGACCTTACCAAAAATTTCCAAATTTTACAAGTAGACTCGTGAGCTCAGAAAGGAAATGGAATACATGAGTTCGCAAGTATAGCCGTGGACTTGCGGCATTCCCGCTACATGCACAAAAGTTTTGAACAAAATTTCTTCCACTAAACTGCAAATCACTATTTATTTATGTTTTCACACAATCATGATTTCGCCTTTATAGCCATTCTCTGGTGCAAGTTAAAATGTCACAAATATGTGCGACCTGTCGAAATGACAGAAGCAAGTTACAAACAAATATAACGACTGATCGATTAGCAGTGAGTACTGCTCTGTTTACACATACTTCTAGACAGACAACTTTTTTCGAAGACTGGTGTAATTTATTCTAATATTTAATACCTCTTCAGAGACCGTCTAACAACTACACGTTACCGAGTGTGTAAACAGAAAACACTACGTGAGGATGAAGTGCAATCTGTAAATACTGATTAACTGTTACATTAAAGTACTACAACACTCACTGTTAGTCCATAAACGTAACTTGCCACGACCAAAGGAATAAGGAAATAACGCTCTGTTTTGTCGCAGGGATATAACAGTGACGTTGCCCAGAGACCAGCTCATTGCCAGTCGGCCATTTCGCCCTGTGAGCGATGCAAACAGCAACAAGATTGTGTACTTATCGTCCGTACTAACAATACGTTACGACTAGCCCCACACTCCTGTGTGCTTCAGTAAGAGAGAACGAGTCGCCGAGTAGGAAGAAAACGCAGCGCCACAGTTCTCAGACTCGTCACACTCGGGAACTACAGCGGGAACGAAGAAAGCCCGTTAGCACTGATGTAACATGCCGCCTTGATTTATCAAGTATGCAAGTCGAACATTATACTCGTACTCGCTCCGTTTCTAATCTGTGCTCTACACTCGCATCTAGTGACGATTACAGGCTCAGGATTAAACGGTGGTCGATCTGTACCACTGGGCCTTCTGTGGTCTGTTCGGGCGGAGCACACCTGCCCGTTCGGTCATAACACATTTCGGAAAATCGTTCTTATTTATCATTATTTCATCCCCAAAGTTATTGACTAAATCATAGGACAAGAAAGAGTAGGAATTTTCGTTTGGAAATTATCTGTACTTTCTGCAGGCGATCATTCCGTAACCATCCAAGCACCATCCCGTAGCACTGGATATCTGGGGGCATGTCCCTAACCCGAAAATGTTCTACTAAATAAACTCGCATTCTGAGAAAGTAGCCAAACACCATGAAAATAGAGATGCCGCAGTACCGTGTGGGTGGTCAGTACTCTATAAATGGCCCTGAAGAGGTTGCTCCTTGAGTGGTGAAGATGTGCATTCATATCCATTTGCATCTGGTAGACTTCGAAAGAACAAAGCTGTCATAGTAAAGAGATCATACTAATGGCAGAGCGAAAATAAATCTTGCGATGGGACATTTGAGTTACCTGCAAAACGGAGAGAACAAGTGGATGACCGAGGAGATACAGGTGTACGTATGTAGGACTCATGGGTGTTCTGAATAATTAATTCAGTTTAAAAAAAAAAAAAAAAGAGGAAATAAGAAGTGCACCGAAAACGACAAAGAAGAGAGGAAAATGACTAAACACTGCAGCAGCACTGATGCGTGGTAGAGACTTAATTCTCCCGACCAATTGTGAAAAAATGAAGGTGTGGTGTCTCATGGAAGATGCAGAGCGAGGAAGATATCATTAACCTCTACACTTGGAACAGAATGGTCTCGTGGCTTTACTATGTAGCTTCAGCTAGTAGCCTTTGTAATGCTCGCCCAGCTTATTTCATTAGCATCCCGATTTTTTAAAAAAATTATTATATTGTATTATTCAGTTATAATTCATCGTGGCCTACGAGCTGCTGAGATTGTTCCTTTTCCTGACGTGCTGATGTCTGATCTGCTCGTTGTGCACTAGGTCCCTATAGGCAATGCGGAGAGGAATGACGTGTTGACTTCCGTCCGGCATCTTTTGCATAGGCAGCTTCGCTAGCTATGACGTCTTTCTTTCGTAACTCCTTTTGCGGACTCCAGACCGAAATTGCAAAGGTACATTTATAACGTGGTCACACTTCGGCACGACCAACTTGTGCGCGCGCGCAACTATAGCGCCTATAGGAATACAGTTTCTTGCTGATATTTTCGTTGTGGTCTTCAGTTCGAAGACTGGTTTGATGCAACTGACCGCGTTACTCTATCGCTTGCAGCCCTCTTCATCTCCGAATGAGTACTAAACTAGCAAGTTCTTGACGTCTCAGAATTTTTGTGGCAACTGATCCCTTCTTGTAGTCCAGTTGTGCCACAAATTTCTTATCTCCATTATTCTGTTCAGTATCTCCTCATTAGTTACACGATCTATCCACCTAACCTTCGACATCACATTTCAAAAGCTTCTGTTCTCTTCTTGTCTGAACAGTTTATTGTCCATGTTTCACTTACATACGTGACTACACTCCAAACACATACCTTCAGAAAATACTTCCTAAAATTTGAATCTACGTTCCATTTTTTCTCTCCAGAAACTTTTTTCTTTCCATTTGCAGACTACATTTTATATCCTTTTTACTTCGGCCATTAACCGTTAGCCATTTTACTGTCTACATAGCATAACTCATTTACTACTTTTAGTGTCTCTTTTCCTAATCTAATTCTCTCAGTATTGACTTGTTTAATTCGACTACATCCCATTTCTCTTGTTTTGATTATGGTGATGTTCATCTTATATCATTCCGTTCAAATTCTTTTCAAAGTCCTTGCCCCGGTAGCTGAGTGGTCAGCGTGACAGACTGTAAATCCTAAGGGCCCGGGTTCGATTCCCGGCTGGGTCGGAAATTTTCTCCGCTCAGGGACTGGACGTTGCGTTGTCCTAATCATCATCATTTCATCCCCATCGACACGCAGGTCGCCGAAGTGGCGTCAAATCGAAAGACCTGCACCAGGCTAACGGTCTACCCGACGGGAGGCCCTAACCACACGACATTTCCATTTCCAAGTCCTTTACTGTCTCTGATAGAATTACAATGCCATCTGTAAACTTGAGAGTTTTTATTTCATAACTTGAGTGCCCTCAACAAATTTTTCTTTGGTTCCCTTTACTGCTTGCTCAATGCACAGATTGAATAATATCGAGGATAGATTACAACGCTGTTTCACTCTTTTATCAACTATTGCTGCCCTTTCATACTTCTCGACTGTGGTACTTACCGTTTCTGTACAAGTTGTAAGTAGCCTTTTGCTCTCAGTGTTTTACCCCTGCTATTTTATCACCTACTGCTTCCCTTGTATGCTCCTCGACTGTGGTATCTACCGTTTCAACACAAGTGGTAAATAGCCGTTTGGACCCAGTGTTTTAACCCTGCTACCTTCATAAATTCAAAGAATGCATTCCAGTCAGCATTCACAAAACATTTCTCTAGATCTGCAAATGCTATAAACGAGTTACAACAATTCTCTGGAACAAAAACACATCCTTAGCGGGGTCAGGTTCTAAGTTTTTCCACTCTGCCATGAAGGATTCCTATTAGTATTTTGCAACAAAATGATTCGTATTAATACTTTGCAACAAAACTTATTAAACCGATATTTCGGTAATATTCGCACCTGTAAGTATGTGCTGTCTTTGGAACTGGAATTATTACATTCTTCTTCAAGTCCGAGGGTATTTCACCTACCTTGTACATCTTGCACACCAGATGAAATAGCTTTGTAACTGCTGGCTCTCCCAAGGATATCACTCTGACAGAAGCCGTCTGCTCCAGGGGAACTGTTTCTACTGGATCTTTCAGTGCTCAGTGCTCAGTCCTGCATCATATCCACCATCTCATATTCATCTACGCCCTTTCCACTTTCTGTAATGTTACTTTAAAATTCATTTCCTTGTTCAGCCCCTTTATGTATTCCATCCACCTTGAAGCTTTTCCTTCTTTACTTAATACTGATTTCCCGTCTTAGCTCTTGCTATTCACACTCTCTTCCAGGCCGTTTCTATCTTTCCCGTGGTTACATGTGCTTCTACACCCTGCACAAGCGCAGTACCTGACGTTGCCTAGGTATTCTAGCCTTCTATTACTTCATCCCCTTCTTCATCCTCTCTCTGTCCATCTTTTTCTCCAATCCTCTCTATCTGCCTCTTTTCCCTCACTTTGTCTCCTCCTCCAACCACATTCTCTGTTCATCTTCTATAGCTCGTCTCTCCATTCATCTCCTTCTCCCACCTCTCGTTCCATTCCTTCTTCCTCATCTCTTTGTCCATCTCTTCCTCCCCCATCTCGCTCTCTCCTAGTCCGTCCCCTCTCCGTACATTTCCTCGTTTTTCATTTCTCTGTCCATCTCCTTCCCTTCCCTCTCCCTATCCATTTTCTCCTGTCCCCTATTCTTGTACATCTCCTCTTCCCTTCCAGTCTATTTCCTTCTCCCCTCTCTAGGTCCATATCATCCTACTATATGCGTCCATCTCCTCCGTCCCCCCGTCTGTCCATCTACCTCCTCCTCCCTCCTCCTCTCTACACGTTATCACCGCCGTCCCAATAAAATGTTGAGAGTTCTTACCCCCACAGTATTTCTTTCCAGGTAGTAAGTTATGTGTGCACCAAGGGGTTAAGGTGGATCTTTTTATAAGAGGCTTTTCCCACATAGTCACATGTCAAATACATTTCAGATATGTTTAACTTATTTCTCACTTCTTTCTACACAGATTTCACTTGTATTTCTAGCGAATTTCATACTGTAGTTTCAGTTTCACGCAGTTCAATGCATATGACGTCTTATTTCCTCAGTTATGTATCCTGTAATATTATAATTTTGCTGTTTCATGGAAGTACTAGTGATACATATGGATCCTGTCCGAGAAATATCTTGTGAGCAGAGTTAGCAGTAAAAAAGTCATACATTAAATGGTCACGCCTACTTCGG
Source organism: Schistocerca nitens (assembly GCF_023898315.1). Classification (NCBI taxonomy): domain Eukaryota; kingdom Metazoa; phylum Arthropoda; class Insecta; order Orthoptera; family Acrididae; genus Schistocerca; species Schistocerca nitens. Next base: position 518,234,205 of record NC_064615.1, on the reverse strand, counting down.
CAGTTTAGTGCTTCAAAATCGAAAATGCAGCAAGCGATAAACTTTTTTCCTTTCAAAATTTCGTTGAAAAATCTCTTGAACGTTTGAAATTATATGTAGAGCTGGTTTAAGGTCACTAAGTGCTCTCAGTTTCAAGAACTGGATGAATATAACCTGCTATTTGTGTGTCGTGAGATACGCTTCTTTTTTACTCCAACCTCTTCGAAAGGTAGGTGGTTCTTAACCCACAGCGTGTCTTTCCAGACGGTGAGTGAGTTTGGTTGAAACAGATCCAGTGGTTTAGAAGGAGATGTGGAACATCCATCCATCCATACATACAAATACTTTTATAATATGTATGGATTTGTCCTCTAGACATTCCTGCTTCGGCAGTTTGCATTTCTTGTCAATATAATTTTGTAGATGTTCGTTTTCCTTTTCGCCTGCTTCATTTGCCTAATATGCTTTTTTTAACTTTTACCAGGAAAAATATTCGTTATGAGATATGAAAATGTTGCGATTTAACGTACCCGAACGATCGCCACATCCTTTCTAAGACGACGAGGCATACTCTGTATTCGTCAGATCTGATGGTGTCGATGTACAGCGCTGAAAGTCCTTCACGTCTGGAGACTGAGTGTTGCTACCTAAAACTGAAGCGCTTTACTGGCAGCTGTCTGTAAATCAGTCAGTCACTAGATGACAATAGCTAGTGACCTCTCACTGATTGGACAGTCCTCGAGCTTTCCAGACCGTGTATGCTGCGCAATGGAAGAACTATTGTATCCAACAATTTGGAGCTAACATTATAATCGTATACTTGACGTTATCGGTCATGTAGCCCAGTGGCACCAACAGCTGGTGTCCATTAACGCGTTGAATGACAGGACGGTGCGAGGTAACTGGACCTGCAGCTAATTCTGTTTCAATCAGTAATACCTCATTGACTTTTATCTACTCAGACCGCAAGCCACTTCGCGGTATGTGATCGAGAGTACTTTCTGTACCACTGTTACTTTCTCCCTTTCCTGTTCACTATCTTACAGATGAAGGTACCCTAACAGTTTCCAGATCCATTGTCTTTCTTCAAATTAATGGACAGATAATTTTAGCCATGTATGCTGCAGTAAATAAGCAGCCATTGCGCGTAAATTGACTTTGTGCCTTAATAATTACACACCACGCTCTTTACATGTTTTTAAGAACTTAATCTTTCCATTATTGCCGACAAATTCAAACGCAGTGAATGTAGATTTATTGATTATTATTTAATAATACTAACCCGCCTAATTGTCTGTGTTTCAGCTTTTATTCGTAATAGTAGTCAAAACGTCGTGGCGTATTGCATTGTAGGTAGCAAAAGTAAAAAACGGCTTCAGAAAAAGAATTGTTATGTTTAGACTTTGTGAAAGCTTATATTTCCAAGAAGGATACATTTACCTGAAATAAACTAAGTATCTCAGGTTAGATTCATGGCAGTTCACGGATTGCCCATTTGTCTAGCAAAAAAGACGCTAAACAACATGACATAGAATCGAAGAGTGCTGCATGTATTTCTAGGGAAGTTCCCACCACAAGGCTTCTGTACCAGCACATAAAACATTATCAGTGGATGCTGGAGAAATGTGAACTGGAAGTTGGCAACTAGGCAGATATATTCCATACACGATACGACAGAAAATTAAAGGGAAGGCAGTCCGTGTGTGACATGTGATATTCCCACAAGGTCACATTCAGATCCGTTGCCGCAAGTGTCTGGACATTGTCGAACTGAAACAAGGCTTGTTGAGTTTCCTGAAGAAGTAGCAACACCCCAGTCGTAGTGAGTAACTTTATTTCTGTCTGAAAGGTTCATTAATCTCAGTGCAAAAAACGGATTGGCTCTAAATATTTTGCTAGTTTCTGTCTTAACATGAACGTGAAATTGCGTTCTTTCGAGAAAGGAAATGTAAACGATATCAAGTTTAATTAAAAGATCTATTTATAAAATTTGTTGCTTTAGGACTGTCGACCCATTTCTATAGAAAGTATTCTTTACTTTAAGAAGAAAAATACTCATCGTCAGTTTGTTCTACCTCCTTACCCTATTACAAATGTTTTCACTGTGGTTTAGCGGAAATGGAGAGTAATTTAACTAACTGGGGTAAGCAGTGAACTTCGTGACAACTGATTGTTTCACTGTAGAATGACCATCCAAAAGTCCAATAAAACGCTACAGATGATAATGACAGCCTTCGAAATAGCTACATAGTTTTACAAACAGTCAGCCGCTATTGAAGATAACTTTGAATTAAAATTTTTTCAAAAGTACTGAAGTGTAAATTCATTTGTCTTTTCGAGTGTATATTTTATGCTACGACAACTCTTTAGACTGTCACGCTATGTAGCAATCACGATTAGCCGCTCGGTAAAATATCAAGATATTTACAACTGACAGAGCCAGGATCGTTGCATTTGCTGCTGCATAACAGGACTATACCGAATTTGGTAAAGTTCAAGGAAACACACTTGCAAAGAATGCAAAACTAGATTCTACCACGCCATGTGAAATATTGTTGGTATGCATTTACTTACCAGCGAAACAAGAGAGAAAGTAGTTCGGACAAAGTGTAAGACACAGTACCCAAACAAATTTGGATTTGACATGGTGTTAACAATGAATGGTAGAATGTAGAAATAAAAGTTGAGTCAGATGCACAGGCTGTGCCGAGTGACATACTTACAACCCGTATGGGGATGTAACAAGTGGGCGGTGACACATTTACTAAGACAAGAGATGGCGTTAGTTGGAAGTGTGTGAACAAGTGACTTAAACACTAGCAATTTTACTGAAGTTAAGGTCGAAAACGATGTGTATGTGGTTGACATTAAAAAGGGACGGAAGATTCAGAATATGAACACCCCAGAGCAGAAATTTCGAACACCACTCATTCGGTGCACAATTGAGTCATACCTTGCAAACTATGAAAAATAACAGCTTTGCCAAGAATATGACTATCCCGAAAATCGATCTGTTTGGTTAAACGGAACTGAAAAGCTGTTTGTCTTGTAAAATGGAAAATAGCATGACAGAACTAAAAACCGGTTTTCCTTGTAAGGGAAAGTAATATGACAGACCTGAAAAGTGGTAGGAATATGTTGAAAAAAGGAATGAGTAAGGATATTACCATCCGATGACCTCTATGAGTGAACTGAGTATGGCTTAACTAATAGAAGCAGGATGCGAAGATTAGATAACTCCGTTGGTCTGTCAGTTTTTTTTGTTTTTATAAAGAAATGAACGAAGATATCAGTATTAACAATAGACTCGATTATAAAGTGAAAATATGAAACAAACTATTGAAACAATTCTAAAGACAAAGCACAAGACTCAGTTTCAATAGTGAGAAAAACTAGTGTAGAAGTCTCATAATTGATAAACACTGTTCCTGGTGCACAAAACAGAGTAAAAAAACACCTAGGCACAAGTGAGAAACAGACAACAGAAATGGAAGAATCAACTGAAATTTTGACTTCAGAATTTCATTGCAAAGTCAGATCACTGCAACAGCAAGTATAAAATAAGTCCAATTGTTTTCCACATGTGGTACAGGAGATGGTACTTTTAAGTAAAGAAGAAGAGTTTGATCTATATAAGAAGCAAGGGAATTAGCACCCCCGCAGTCATCAAAAAAATTATATAAAATTTTACCAATAGAAATGAGAGAGATAAAAATCAGTATGGTAACTGATAACTTTGCTGGCAATGAAAAATTATTTTCAGTAAATGTGTACACAATGGCAAAACTAGCGTAGTGGGCAGCAGGATAGGCTATGAATTTTGGTGTAATAAGATGAAGGCATAATTGACACCAAAGTGATTTACTGTAAAAAGGGATGCAGAGGTCCTATATAGGAGGAGGCATTACGGAAAACTTTGTTCTCTCCAAGATCGATCCGACGCGTGCCGCAGTCAGTAACAGTGAGAGCGAGCTGCCTCCCAGGTCCGCTATAGCCAGAACGCCAGATCTGAATGGGGGACAGCTCATTGGTTGTCTGGGACGCGCTGCTCCGGCAGCGCTGATGCTGCAGCGTCAGCACTGGTGGTGTGGCACGTGGCAACTCGCCTCCCTTCCCCGGCCTTGGAAGAACGAGCGAAAATATCGAGGGTGCTGCAATACTTAATAATTATACATTGTACATCACTTCCCCTTGAAAAGGGTCCACGTGACATGGTGTTGGTACTGGCTGGTAGTTGCATGAAGCTGAGCTAACTTGTACGAGCACAGTGACTCGCCAAGTACTACACTGTCATCCTACAAGGAGGGCTATGGAACATAATACTTTTAGCTGATACAGCGAAGTTAGGTATTAACAGTAACTGCTCTGGTTTTTCTTCTTTCGCTTTGAGAATGGAGTGACAACATATTATTGTGTTAAAATAAGCAACGACAAAATCGAAGTTACTATTTTCTCTTTCTGCGAATTGTCACAAATCAAATATAATTAATTCATCGTAAGGTGACACACTAGCTAAATATTCCTAGTACTTTATTAGGTTTTAAAGTAACTAATTCTTGCTGGACTAAGAAAACGTGTGTGGATTAGACTGATATCTCTTATACAGGGTGGTCCATTGATCGAGACCGTGCTAAATATCTTACGAAATAAGCGTCAAACGAAAAAACTACAAAGAACGAAACTTGTCTAGCTTGAAGGGGGAAACAAGATGGCGCTATGGTTGGCCCGCTAGATGGTACTGCCATAGGTCAAACGGATATCAACTGCGTTTTTTAAAAAATAGGAACCCCCATTTTTTATTACATATTCGTGTAGTACGTAAAGAAATACGAATGTTTGAGTTGGACCACTTTTTTGCTTTGTGATAGATGGCACTGTAATAGTCGCAATCATATGGCTGACAATTTTAGACGAACAGTTGGTAACAGGTAGGTTTTTTTTTAAATTAAAATACAGAACGCAGGTACGTCTGAACATTTTATTTCGGTTGTTCCAAGGTGATACGTGTACCTTTGTGAACTTATCATTTCAGAGAACGCAAACTGTTACAGCGTGATTACCTGTAAATACCACATTAATGCAATATATGCTCAAAATGATGTCCGTCATCCTCAATGCATTTGGCAATACGTGTAACGACATTCCTCTCAACAGCGAGTAGTTCGCCTTCCGCAATGTTCGCACATGCATTGACAATGCGCTTGCGCTGACGCATGTTGTCAGGCGTTGGCGGTGGATCACGATAGCAAATACCCTTCAACTTTCCCCACAGAAAGAAATCCGGGGACGTCAGATCCGGTGAACGTGCGGGCCATGGTGTGGTGCTTCGACGACCAATCCACCTGCCATGAAATATGCTATTCAATACCGCCTCAACCGCACGCGAACTATGTGCCGGACATCCATCATGTAGGAAGTACATCACCATTCTGTCATGCAGTGAAACATCTTGTACTAACATCGGTAGAACATTACGTAGGAAATCAGCATACATTGCACCATTTAGATTGCCAGCGATTAAATGGGGGCCAATTATGCTCCCCCCCGCACCATACATTAACCCGCTGAGGTCGCTGATGTTCCACTTGTCGCAGCCATCGTGGATTCTCCGTTGCCCACTAGTGCATATTATGCCGATTAACGTTACCGCTATTGGTGAATGACGCTTCGTCGCTAAATAGAACGCGTGCAAAAAATCTGTCATCGTCCCGTAATTTCTGCTCAGTGGCAGAACCGTACCCAACGTTCAAAGTCGTCGCCATGCAATTCCTGGTGCATAGAAATATGGTACGGGTGAAATCAATGTTGATGTAGCATTCTCAACACCGACGTTTTTGAGATTCCCGATTCTCGCGCAATTTGTCTGCTACTGATGTGCGGTTTAGCCGCGACAGCAGCTAAAACAACTACTTGGGCATCATCATTTGTTCCAGGTCGTGGTTGACGTTTCACATGTGGCTGAACGCTTCCTGTTTCCTTAAATAACGTAACTATCCGGCGAACGGTCCGGACACTTGGAGGATGTCATCCAAGATACCGGGCAACATACATAGCACATGCCCGTTGGGCATTTTGATCACAATAGCCATACATCAACACGATATCGACCTTTTCCGCAATTGGTAAACGGTCCATTTTAACACGGGTAACGTATCACGAAGCAAATACCGTCCGCACTGGCGGAGTGTTACGTGACACCACGTACTTATACGTTTGTGACTATTACAGCGCCATCTGTCACAAAGCGAAAAAAGTGATCCAACTAAAACATTCATATTTCTTTACGTACTGCACGAATATGTAATAAAAAATGGGGGTTCCTATTTTAAAAAAACGCGGTTGATATTCGTTTGACCTATGGCAGCGCCATCTAGCGGGCAAACCATAGCGCCATCTGGTTCCCCCTTCAAGCTAGACGAGTTTGGTTTTTTGTAGTTTTTTCGTATGATGCTTATTTCGTGAGATATTTGGCCCGGTCACTATCAATGGACCATCCTGTATATCTAGGCAAAATGATCAATCGTATCTTCATAACTTAACTGATAAAAAGAGGAGAGATTTTCTACTATAGACGTCATAGCATTCATAACAACATTGTTATCTTCAGCAGTGGGCCGTCAGCATGTGGATGCTGACATAAACTTCTGCTTAACCAATACCAACGTGGATATGAAATCATCAAAACATTCCTACATATCTGAACGTGTATTCAACGTCCTAACAGGTACATATAATATACAAGACTCACAATAACTCTCATTAGTGATGGAGGATGGGGAGAAGTAGATAAAATAATGCTAGCTTAGACTTCTTCACCACCACCTTATTTTAAAACTTCCTTGGCCTGCAGGTGTGCTCAATTGATATCAAGCCTTCAATGAAGCACTAATGTAACGACTGAATACATGACATCCAAAGACTGATGGCTCTCTACGACATTTTCGTTTAGTTGGAGAGATGCATATGGGGTCTGAAAATGGCATATGAAGTGTTGAAAATGGTAGGGTTCAAAATAAAATAAAATAACTTCTTAAGATACATGGCTGTTGGTGAATTTCATTGACATTGGCAGTGGAATAAGAATTGGTGGCTGCTGGTATAGCAGAAGAGTGCACATTAACGGCTAAAAAAACTGGTTGGGGAAGGTGCAGTAACGCAACACTGACACGTAACACTTGCGTGTGTAGCTGTGGACGTTCGCAGTCAGCTGGCTTACACGGCAGCACCCAGTTAATCCGCTGCGAAGTTCACTTCTGTTGACCTCCTCGGTAGCTGAGAAGTTGGCGAGGCGGACTGCTAAACAAAGGTGTCCTCTTTCGATCCCTGGCCGGGTCTGAAACTTTCTCCGCTTGGAGTGTTGTGCCCGCATCTCGTGGTCGTGCGGTAGCGTTCTCGCTTCCCACGCCCGGGTTCCCGGGTTCGATTCCCGGCGGGGTCAGGGATTTTCTCTGCCTCGTGATGGCTGGGTGTTGTGTGCTGTCCTTAGGTTAGTTAGGTTTAAGTAGTTCTAAGTTCTAGGGGACTGATGACCATAGATGTTAAGTCCCATAGTGCTCAGAGCCATTTTTGGAGTGTTGTGATGTACTTAATTTCGTATCGTCATAACTGATATTACGCTATTGACATGGCTGTATGGGCATGTCTGGAGGAAAGCCAATGAACTAAAAAAAAAATAAATAAATAAAGAACCGGAATACTTGCAGTAAATAAATTCAACGTTGAAAATTTCAGCGTGAAGAAGTTCTCGCATATTTTCGGCAATTTCTGCTATTTGATGCATGGGTTTTCTGCACTACAGCTGGAGACAAGGGTATGTACTGTGAAACAATTATCAATTGTTATACGGAAGTTTTAGAGGTATTATTGCGTGGTAGGAAGTTTCTGCTTCTGCAGCAAGCAAGTGCCATAGCCCATTAAAACCAAATTTCGCCACACTGCCGTAACGGATATGTCCGTCGTACGTCCCACATTTATTTCTGCTGTTATTTCACGTTGTATTGCTTGTCTGGTAGTATTAACAGCTCTATGCAGATGTCGCTGCTCTTGGTCGTTAAGTGAAGGCCGTCGGCCATGACCACGGTGAGAGGTAATGCCTGAAATGTGGTATTCTTGGCATGCTCTTGACATTTTGTTTCTCGGAATACTGAATTTCCTAACGATGTCCGAAATACTCGTTAATGTCCCGTGTTCAAAGGCTGTTAATTCCCGCCGTGCACCCAATTATAACGTGGACATGATTTCATATGAATCACCTGAGAAGAAATGAGAGCTCCACCAATGCACTGCCCCTTTAGAACTTGTGTACACAGTATACTGCCATCTGTATATGTGCATACAGCTATCCCATGACTTCTGACACCTCAGTATAGTTCCTGGAGTCATCAAACAATTCAAGCTGTGCAATATTCAGCTGAAACTCCCTCAACCATTTGCTCATATGCCCAACATCTCTAACACTCTGTAGAAATGTGCGCACGTTTTCATTCAAGTTTCCTAAAAAAGACCGTATACAGTTAGACCACGGAACGTCTGCTAGTGCGCAGGTGGAGAAGCAACTGAAGCTAGCAGATTCCTAAAAAAGACCGTATACAATTAGCCCATGGAACGTCTGCTACCGTATTAGCTGTCAGTGCGCAGGTGGAGAAGCAACTGAAGCTAGCGGATTTGATACAGTTGCGACATGGGGACTCATTTGCATTCTTTTGTTCCCAGTAGATACTGTTGCAGACGCATTTACGTCGTTTAAACTATCGTTTATTTATTGGTTTTACAGCATGAGCTCAGCAATTTCCTGGTGCAGCTGATAAAATTTATTCTTATTTACATAATGAACCGCAAATTGTCATAAATAATTCCGTCTATAATTGAAGTACTCTGCCGGCATGCGACTTTCTGTTGGGCTGTCGTCTTAATCACACTTTGTCTTAACATAAATTCTACAAATTTTTCAAACTTCAATGCAAATCAAGGAGTCCCGTAAAGTGCGCTTTATTTGTGAACGATTTTGCTGTTGCTGTTCCTCCTCTAGTGTTACAACAGCGACCCGTCAGTTGCAACTTACAGTGCAGAGGTTAGAGGAATGGGCTGCAAAGACGGCTGTTCAGTTATTTGTGTATGTTAATTTTAATCGTTCTCGTCGTATTTTTGATTTACCTGACTTACATCTGACGGACACTGTTCTACATTTTAAAGGCACAGTGAGGTTTCTGGACCTCATATTTGACTCCAGGTTCTCGTTGTTGCCACACCTCAGGGACCTGAAAGCCAAAGCACAGAAGGCTCTGAATAATGCAGTGCCTTGGGGAGCAGACAAGGCGTGTCTGCTCCAGTTTTATGGAGCTTTTTTGCGTTCATGGCTGGACTATCGATACACAGTGTGTGGATTACATTATTCACCATGAGGGGATTAGGATGACCACAGTTGCTCCGACTTCACCCACGTACCATACAGTTGCTCGCCCACCTCTGTAACACCTTTTCTGCAACAGTCCACGGACCATAATGCTATCTGGGATCCTCATGCACCGTGAGCTGGAGTCATTCCACGTGAGGTCCGCCCCCGGTAGCTGAGTGGTCAGCGCGACGGAATGTCCATCCTGAGGGCCCGGGATCGATTCCCGGCTGGGTCGGAGATTTTCTCCGCTCAGGGACTGGGTGTTGTGTTGTCCTAATGATATCATTTCATCCCCATCGACGCGCAAATCACCGAATTGGCGTCAAATCGAAAGACTTGCACCAGGCGAACGGTCTACCCGACGGGAGGCCCTAGCCTCACGACATTTATTTACTCGGCGTGGGGCACGTACTACCCCAAATAATGGTTCTAACCGTCTACCGTCCTGGTTGCCACAGAGGACCAGAGAAATTTTACTTTTGGTGCAGTACGGGGAGACTGCACTCCTACTTCTGTTATTAATGCGATATTTTCTGACATTTATATGAGCACCACAACTATGTAACTGTCTTCACGGATGGGTGTAAGCAGCGGCACTCCGACGGTTGCTCTGTTGGCTTCCATGTTCGTGTCCTCAGACTGCCCCGAGACTTTACTGTCTTTGATGCAGCATTACATGCGACCTTGCGGGAACTGGAGATGAGACGTTCCTCTAGTGCTAAATTTCTTGTCTATTCCCATTCTCTGAGTGCCCTTCACTCTCTTCAACGTTTGTGCGCAGCATACAGAGTAGCCCAGAATATTCAGGATGCCCTTCTCCAACTACAACGACTGGGGAAGGAGGTGTCTTTCTCCTGGGTACCAAAGCACTTGGGTATTTCGGGGAACGAAAGGGCAGAACGAGCAGTCAAGGAGGCGCGTCGTGACTTTCAGGTATTCCAGTGTGCCATCCCCCTGCATACTGCAGCCTCACTGCTGAGATCCGAAGTCTTGCGTTGGTGGGAGGATGAGGAGCTGGAAGTGACAGACAATAAGCCCTTGTAGTAACGCCCACAACGCGGCCGTGGCGTACCTCGACGGGACGAGGTCCTCATTACTCGTCTTCGCATAGGCCACAGTTCTCAGACACATGGCTTCTTGCTCCGGCGAGAGGACACTTCAGTGTGTGTGCTTGTGCCGTACAGCACACCGTGTGCCACATTTTCTTTGACTGTGTTTTATTTTCCGACCATCGGGCCGCGGCAAATCTGCCGAGGGATCTGCTCCCTATTTTAAGGTAGGTGCAAACAAATGTGGTTTGAGTTTTATAGCTTTGTGAATTGCTCGACATTTTTCCCAAGGTTTTACGGAGGTCGTTTTAATCTGTTAACTGGGTGACTGGCTTACCCACGTTCTTTGTAAGTGGGCACCCAGTGACCATTTCCCTGTGATTTTCTTTTAGCGCCTTTGTCGTTTTACTTATATTTTAATCTCATACGTAGTTACTTTTACTCATTCTCCGTTGATTCAGGGCCTTTTATATGGAGTGACTGTGTGGCCCATTTGAGTGTATGAGTGTGCAACTATGTTAGACTTCTTCTTCACATTCATTTGCCTTTATTAGTTGAAGGACGCTGTAAGCTCGATGTTTAGCGGCCCTAAGCTCTAAACACACAGTTATACAAAGACTGAAGTGATAAGAAACTAGCATAGTGTCACACTTCATTAATGAAAGCAATAAAGAATAATCAACAAATATTCTCACGGAAATGTCGGTTAGATGAATGTGCATGTAGCCGGGCTGCATCTCGTCCCTTTCGTATTCTGTTTTCGGTTCAGCAATCATCAAATGACCTAGAATATTAACAGTACAACACTCACGGTCGGCATCTTCCAACTGTGACGAAGACGATGTCATGGCAGCTGCGGAAACCAAAGATCGCTGGCGGTGCAGACTCGACGTGCGGTGGAACAAGAGCCGACGCCACTACGTTCTGCTGCGTCGAATGAGCGGGCCAACAGCTGTCTAGGCGGCGAGATACCTGCGTCCACAAAGCTCGAGTACATGAGGCATCATAGTATCCAGTGTCGTACCCCAGCAATTTGGACGGACAGTAGCACACAACCATGCCGAATGGCCCCAGCCTTAAGGAAACGAGGCCCGTTTAAACCATTGGTAAACGGAATATGCACTCGAACGTTGACCATTGGTCGTGTCGAGTTTCTAACGTAATCGTGTGGAAGAAGCGCGCTGAGAAGTCTTTCAGAACGTGCAAGGGAGTATCTAGTATGTAAGATGTTCTGAACGTTAGAAACTCGACACGCCAAATTGTCAACGTTAGAATGCATAGTCCGTGTGCCTATGGCTTCAACAGACTTCGTTTCTTCATGGATGGGGCCATTCAGCATGGTTGCGTGCTGCTGTCCGTCCGAATTGCTAGGGAACGACACTTGATACTATGACGCTTCAGGTGTGCGCTCCTTATGGACGGCGATATCTCACCGCCTGGACAACTGTTTGCCTCTGTCCAGTGTTGTTGCCATGAGTATATTAGGTAAAACTGCGAGTGTCCAATTCCATGACTGTTTTAATTGATGGTTTTCTTGAGCGAAGCCCGTTTCTCTGCAGGATAACCTTATCTTGATGAACAGGTAGTTGCTGGCTGCCCGTAAACTCATGGATTAGAACTGCTTCTCGTCGAAGCCTAGTCAGCGAAATGTGTCTCAATATGGACAACCATTAGACTTAGTGTACCACTGATAATTTTCATTGTGTTGCTCAGCTGTGCGTCGAGTGTTTGTGTATGTGCACTATTGAGCCTTACAGGTGTACCATATTAAGCAGTAGAATAGGGTAGCCCAAGTGCTGAAGTGTGCAGTTTCAGCAGCGGAGCCCTATGTTGTTCTGCACAGCTTACGTAGGATGTTACTTCCTCTCTTGCATCCTTAGGTCTTCTGCCTTATTTCTTTCAAAGTACCCAGGCTTCTCTGATAGACCTTTCACTACTGATTCTGTCCATTTCTCACGTCGAGCGATTCCAGCGTCCGTGACAGATAGTCAACTCTCTGCCCCTTCCTTGGAGGACCTCATTGTATATTTCTTCACACTGAACGTTCCGTCCTGGTATGTACTCCTTGCGGAATCCTCTAGGGGTGGTCTTCTTTGCTGCTTTAGTCACTGCTATTGTGAATCTTTGGCAGCTTTCTAAAATGGGTGGAATCCAGTTGAAGCATATTTCAAGGTGGCTGTAAACGTTCTTCCACTCTGCCTTCTTAAAATTCGATATTGGAGGAGGATAGGACCGGATCAGGGGATGCTTATTCCTATTTCAATTAGAACAACTCGATGTTGGCTATGTTGGAAGTCTTGAAGTATTGTGTGTCCCTTGCAACAGTGTGTTCTCATTGTCCTTGCTTACAAAGCACAAATCACGATTGTATTATAGGTTCAAAGGTGCTGATTTAAAAGATCTCTTCTCTTTTGCATCAAATAGTATAAATAGGTTGTCATCATCGGCACAGCTTGCTGGTGTTACACCGTTGCTATCGTTGGTCCTACATTTCCATTGTGTGTGATGACTGTTAAAGTCCCCAACACAGACTACTGGGTGAGGCAGTTGTCAGGGTTTCAGGCGTCCATTCGGCAGTGGATGGTATATTGCTGACAGTTATTTCTGGCATTCTGACGGCGACTTTAGGAGTATTGTTGGTGATGGATATCTTAGCCAGGTGAGTATGTTCCACGGAGGAATGATCATATGCTGTGAGCCCGTAAATGTGGTGACATGTGGCTCCTAACAAGTCATATTCGGTGTTTTTCCTCTTTTGATTAACAGGGGTTACCCGACTGGCTAAGACGTCAATATCGCTGTCTACAAGAATTTATGCAAGACCTGGCATTTCCCAGCTTATCGCACTTCCAGTATACTGAGTGCAGATCCTCATACATGGTCCAAGATTTCTTGTCAGGAGGCCCTGAGGTGGACCAGTTACATTTGCTGTAATGTCGGACATAATGTGCTTTCGTGTGCTTTAGCCAGGAGATCTGAAGATTGTGTGGCAGCCAGTGTTGTCAGCTCTTTAGCGTTACCCGGAGTGCCTCACGTGGAGGCAAGCTGATGTTGGATTTGTTTTAGCCCAATCAATGACAGAAAGTTATTTATGCTCTTGCACCAAAACACCATCTTCCAAAATTTGTAGCTGTCCTCGTAACAATGCAGTTGCCAAAGTTTTTTACAAGAATGATTAAAACGAAGACAAACAAATATTCACGTCTTTTTTATTGACACATTGTTCCAAAATATTCGAAATACTAATGTACTAAAGAGCTGTTTCAAAAGTGAGTAGAAATAATTTACTTACTGTACCCCAGTTCGGATACTAGATGGGTTGCTCGACTTTGCAATGCTGTTTATACATACAGTCGCCAAATTTTACAAACTTTAATTAGTAAAAAGTTGCCAATTATTACTTTTGCGATGTTACAATTTCGTTTGATTGTGTAAATCGTGTTATTCTCATAGGAAAAATTAAATTTTATGGATTTGATGGCTTTACATAGAAATTGTATGAATCATGCTTTTCAAACAGAATTAGAAGGCGAAAAGTTGTGCTAAATAATTCAAACAATGATGGGAGCAGAGGATAGTGACTGGTGAGAAATAAGAAATGGAGACCCATAGGGTTCAGTGTTAAGTGCACCCCAATTACTTATATTCTGTATGCGGAACCAGTTTTTCAGACGATTCTGGCGCTATAATAAATCCAGTTACAGAGAAAGCAGCAGAAGAGGTTATTAACTGTGTTTCTTAAAGAACTATTAAGTGGTTTCCTAAAAATGGACTCTCCTTAAGTTTTGAGAAAAAACACTATATTCATTCCTATACAGCATGTACAATAATACCAACAAATGAGCACATGAACAGCTTCAAGTTTCTAGGTGTACATATTGACGAAATCTTGAAATGGAGGAAGCATATTACTGATCGTCTTAAACAATTTCATATACTTCTCCTCTGGGTACAATTGCTTGTCTCGGAAATTATATACTCAATCTCCTTACATATTTTGCATATTTCCACTCAAAAACGTCTTACGGAATAATTTTCTGGGACAATTCAGCAATCAAGAAAGCACTGGTGCACGAAAACGATTATCAAGAATAATACGAGGCGTTCAGCCGTCGTAGTTATGTAGATGTCTCTTGAAGAAGTTAGGAATTTTACTTAGACGATCACAATACATGCATTTGCTAGTTAAATTCACCATAAGTAGTCCATTACAATTTGAGAAGAACAGCGATGCCCATACTTACAAAACAAGCCGGTATTAAAGGTGGTAGTGGCTCAGAAAGGAGTTAAATATGCACCAATAAAATTTTTAATCATTTGCTCAACATTAAATACTTGAAACATAGCAAAGCAATTTTTAAATCTAGACTGAAACCATATGTCACGCACAACTCCTTCTGCTCTATGTTCGAATTTTTACTTAAAAACTGGTAGCGAGGAAAAAAACATACAAACCAATTTTTAAGCGTAGTTCCATGAGTAGGACCCATATTTATGTATTACCTGCAAACTGACTCGGTCCAACATCATTTCTACAAAAGAAACGTTCAAATGATGTCTGGAACATGAAACTAAGTAACACCGTCGCACTAAATATGCCGGCCAGTTCCAAGAGCAACTCGCTGCTGAATTCCTTCCTGTTGCTCTTTCTCTCAGTCTCGTCATTTCCTTGGCTCATCTGTGTCTTTTCCTGCCACTCCCGTCCTCTCAACTCCTTCCCCAAACCCTCGCCCGCCCTCTACGCTTTCGTCCCGTTTGATCACGGACTAACGTCGCCAATCAGACTGGTCTCTGAGATATCTCCTGGGAGGCGGTGCTTGTTAGCGACGCTAAGACTGCCTCATCTGACGGAGGAAGGCGCAAATCACCTGAGCGGGGGTCAACCGGGGGGGGGGGGGGGGGTTGTCTTGGGACGGGCTGCGCTTCATCATTCTTCCCCCCGCACTCCATTTCCAAGGTTCTTTTTACAAATGGAGCGTCAAGCACTGTCTATGTGTGTCATCTTGTACTGTATTGCAGCAATGAAAAAAATTTACCAGTCCTCTAAACGTAATGTGTAACATAGCTTTTGAAGTCCCTCGTACCAGCTCTTGCAATCTTCGTGATGGTGTGGATGATATTTTTCCTACAGTGGGATTATATGTCTCTATTCTCACAGATTCTACACACCAACTTGACTAGTCGTCTGGTTGTCACTTCCACCAATGATTTCAGAGATTCGGAAGGAATGTGACCTCTGCATTTGGCATTATTTGATTGCAAATCATCCATTTCCCTGCCACATAACTCAAGTTAAATACCTGAGTGCGAAATGAGAATCACTAATAATTAAGATGCTATTTGCTGATTTTCTGGAATAATGGGACGTAAACGTGTAAAATAGCGGTTTGAACTTGTAAAGAAAACAGGAAAGCAAAAACTTAAACTACTTAATATAGGATCAGGAACAATTTTAAGTGGGTAATATATTTTTCAGCTTGTGTAGTGTGAGGCAAGTACAAGTGGCCTGGACGAATGTATACGTTTGGACCTCGGTGCGTGCATATAACCACACCCAGTACCCTACAATTACTTCCAACAGCATGGAACAACTGCTTATACAGCCGTTTGAACCTTGGAGCACAGCTACAGATCTTCCCTCCTGACTGTATTGTTAGCAGAGGTCAGTCTGGAAGCAGCACTAGTGGGCCAGCAAGGTCACCTGATTGGTCAGTGTGCGATTACATTGCACGGGGAGCCCTCAAGTCTAAGATGTATCGCCGTAGCCCTCGTACTCCTCAAGAACTGCAGCAGAACCTTTTGGACGAGACTGCAGCAATTCTAACAGCCCAGCTTCGATCTGGATTCAGCAACTTGCTGACCACATTCAAAACTGCCAAGAGATGAATCACCATTTACTTTCAACATCTGCTATAGTCAGCTTAGTACTGCATTTCCTTTCCTCTGCTGTGTTTCTTTGTACCCTGGAACTCTGTCCTCCAAGCCACTTTTCTTCGCCACTGTGCTGTATACAAAGTAGTACGTGTTTAATGTCGTAGCAGTATAGTCTGCAGCCAATATTTGGCGTTTTGATTCCTGTGAAATTACTGGTTGTGTATAGTCATGTATTTTTTACGGGCGTAGTAGTTTTAACAGTTTGAGGCCTTTATCTATTGCTAAGGCGGAGGTGACCACGAGAAAAACATTGAATAACCAAGGAAAGCATAACGTTTTACGAGTCGAGGCGTGGAATGTCAGAAGCTTGAATGTGGTAGGGAAGTTAGAAAACCTGAAAAGGGGAATAGAAAGGCTCAGTCCAGGGGTCAGTAAAGTGAAATGGAAAGAAGACAAGAATTTCTGGTCAGATGAGGATAGCGTAATACCAACATCAGCAGAAAATGGTATAACGGGAGTAGGATTCGTTATGATTAGGAAGGTAGGCCAGAGAGTGTGTTACCGTGAACAGTTTAGTGATAGGGTTGTTCTCATCAGAATCGACAGCAAACCAACACCGACAACGATAGTCCAGGTATACATGCCGACGTAGCAGGCTGAACATGAGAACCCAGAGAAAGTATAAGAGGATATTGAAAGGATAATACGGTGCATAAAGAGAGACGAAAATCTAATAGTTATGGGGGACTGGAATGCAGTTGTAGGCGAAGGAGAAGAAGTAAATGTTACAGGAAAATATGGGCTTGGGACAAGGAATGAGAGAGGAGAAAGACTTATTGAGTCCTGTAATAAATTTTAGTTAGTAATAGCGAATAGTCTATTCAGGAATCACTTGAGGAGCAGAAAAGAAAAAGGTCGGGTGATACGGGAATATTATAGTAAGATTACATCATGATCAGACAGAGATTCCGAAATCAGATACTGGATTGTAAGATAAGTCAGGAAGAATCAATACATAAAGAAACGGGATACGGTTTTATTAAGGAATAACGAGATGCACTTGAACTTCTCTAAGGCACCCGATGCAGCAATAAGGAATTGCTCAGTAGGCAGTACAGTTGAAGACGAATGGCCATCTGTAAAAACTGAAGTCACTGAAGTTGGAAGGTAAAACGAAGGTACAGAGAAGGTAACTGCGATGAACCATGGGTAACAAAAGAAATACTTCAGTTGATTGATGAAAGAAGAAAGTACAAAACTGTTCAAGGAAATTCAGGAATACGGAAATACAAGACTCTCTTCAATTAAATAAATAGAAAGTACAGAGAAGCTTAGACATAATGGCTGCATGAATAATGTGAATAAATTGAAAACGAAATGAGTGTCGGAAGTACTGACTCAGCATATAGGGAAGTCAAAACAAACTTCGGTGAATGTTGGGCTCCATAAGGTTCCCTTTCTGTGCAGCGACCGTGGAATATAAAATTATATAGGATGTAGCAACCAGTCGCGGAAACGTAATTTATTTATCTTGCAACCAGTCGCGGAAACGTAATTTATTTATCTTGTTGCAAATCGATTTCGAATGATATCAGCACTTCTACTTATGGTATGTATCGGTTAGAAAAGTGCACCGGTGGTGACTGATATCAATCGAAATCGATTTGCAACAAGATAAATAAATTAAGTTTCCGCCACTGGTTGCTACAATCTTTATATTTTTAACTTCGGTGAAATTAAGAGTAAGGCTGGTAACATTAAGAGTGCAACCGGAATTCCACTTTTAAATACAGAGGAGAGAGCGGATAAGTGGAAAGAGTGCATTGAAGGCCTCTTTGAGGGGGAAGATTTGTCTGATGTGATAGAAAAAGAAACAAGAGTCAATTTAGAAGCGATAGGGGATCCAGTATTAGAATCAAAATGTAAGAGACCTTTGGAGGACTTAGGATGAAATAAGGGAGAAGGGATCGATAACATTCCATCAGAATTTCTAAAATCATTGGAGGAAGCGGCAAGAAAACGACTACTCACGTTGGTGTGTAAAATGTATGACTCTGGCGAAAGACCGTCTGACTTTCGGGAAAATATCATTGACATAATTCCGAAGACTGCAAGAGCTGACAGGTTGGGGAATTTTTTCGCACAGTCGGCTTATCTGCTCATGCATCCAAGTTGCTGACAAGAATAATATACAGAAAAGCGGAAAATGAAATTGAGGATGTTGTAGGTGACGATCAGTTTGGCTTTAGGAAAGGTGAAGGCACCCCGAAGCAATTCTGACGTTGCGGTTGTTCATGTCAGCAAGACTAAAGAAAACTCAAGAAACGTTCTATTTGTCGAACTGAAAAAAAAAGTTCGACAATGTAAAGTGGTACAACACATTCGAAATTCTGAGAAAAATAGCGATAAGCTATAGGGAGAAATGGGCAGTATAGAAAAAGTACAAGAGTCAAGAGGGAGTGATAAGAGCGGAAGAACAAGAACGAATTGTTCGAAATAAGAGGGGTGTGAGACAGGGATGTAGCCTTTAGCCCCTACTGTTCAATCTGTACATCCAAGAGGCAATGGTAAAAATAAAAGAAATGTTCGGGAGTGGAATTAAAATTCATGGTGAATGGATATCAATGATACGATTCGGAAGAAAGACGAAAGTAATAAGAAGTAGCAGAAATGTGAACAGCTTGAAACTTAACATCAGAAGTGATGGTCACAAAGTAGATGGAGTTAAGGAATTCTTCTATCTGTGCAGAAAAATAACCAATGACGGACGGATCAAGGAAAACATCAAAAACTGTCAAAAAAGGGCATTCATGGCCAAGAGAAATCTACTAGTATCAAACGTAGGCCTCAATTTGAGTAAGAAATTTCTGAGAATGTAAATTTGGAGCACTGCATTGTATGGTAGTGAAACATGGCTGTGGGAAAACCGGAACGGTAGAGAATCGAAGCATTTGAGGTATGGTGCTACAGATGAACGATGAAAATTAGGTGGACTGATGAGGAGGTTCTGCGCAGAATAGGAGAGGAAAGGAATTTGTGGAAAACACTGACAAGAAGAAGGGACAGGATGGTATGACATCTGTTAAGACATGAGGGAATGAATTCCTTGGTACTACAGAGAGCTATAGAGGGCAAAAACTGTTGACGAAGAGTTGGTGTTGGGTTGATTTGGGGGGAAGAGACCAAACAGCGAGGTCATCGGTCTCATCGGATTAGGGAAGGATGGAGTAGGAAGTCGGCCGTGCCCTGTCAAAGGAACCATCCCGGCATTTGCCTGAAATGATTTAGGGAAATAATGGAAATCCTAAATCAGGATGGCCGGATGCGGAATTGGACCGTCGTCCTCCCGAATGCGAGTCCAGTGAGCTAACCACTGCCTCACCTCGCTCGGTGTTGAAGAAGGCAGAGATTGGAATACATCCAGCAAATAACTGAGGACGCTGGTTGTAAGTACTACTAAGAGATGAGAAGAATTTGTGGTGGGCCGCATCACTTACTTAACATGCAGTGAAATTACAAGCACGAGTGCGAATGCAGGCCTTTAAGGTAATATTTTTCATGCAAGTTTTACGCTATTATCTTGTGATTTATTGCATATGTAGGCCTTCATTATAGGGTTTCTGTATCGAATTTTACGTCATTTTTTGACAACTCATATGTATAGTTTACAGTTAACGTTCTCTTGCATTAACAGCCATCTGTCAAATGTCCTCCTAAGGCAATTATATTTATATTCTGGTATATACCGTTCAATAATTTTATTAAAATATTTTGTGAAAACCATTAATTTTGAATGCAGGTCCTGCACTTCCTGTCTTGCAACAATCCATTCAATTATCTTTCGTATCTGAAGATGACCGTAAACAGTCGAAAGTCCTTATGTGTTTTTCTGTATGCTATCGTGGCTATTGAAGATTTTATCAACAAAAAAAATTGTGTACTTAAACTCTGCTGAAAAGTACTATATTGCATCCGACAACAATCGCAATTGTTCTCCATGTGATTAGTTCAACGAGACTTCATTATTTTATAGTATTATATTATTTTATTATATTACTGGTTTTTATAATTTAAAATTGTATATTTAATTTTATTATATTCTTGTTTTTTTTTATAAATTTGTTACAATTCTGCACAATAGTTGTTTATAAAAAAATAACTTCTGCACACAAACAAAATGTCTTACAGCAAGCCGTTAGGAAAGAGAAGGCCCGTAGGGGCTTGTAAATTCGAATAAGAAAGGTGAGGATAAGCCGGACCGTAGTATTTCTTCAGACTGTCTCTGTGTCAAAGGGGTTGAACAAGTGCATGACCAATTTATGAAGTTTCTTGGCTTTGTATGTGTGCAGGGGATGGCCATACACCTGTTGCATTACAGTGTCATTGTTGTGTTAACTTGATGAAATTGCAGATTGGATTACGAGAGGTGAAATGAATAAATATCCTTAACACAAGCTGGACGCGGCTTACTAATTAAAAAGTTTATTCTGGCCTTTTTAATATCGTGAAAGCGACGAGAGTTTGAATAATTAATTCGATCAAGAAGATGCTAATTCCGGAAAATCACGTAGCTATTCAAAGTTCGAAAAATGTGTTGTGAATGGGTATTCGAAATTCCATGAACCAATTCTTTAATTGTGTGCACGGACGGTGTTCAAACACGACACTGCAGTTCAGAGTCTGAGAATCTTTGCGGTAATCTGACAGTCCTTAATCGCTGTGCTGCTCTGAGTTAAAGCCACAAGTGCAACTGTCGAAAACTTCTGTAAGTTTCTGAATTTATGCAGAAATTTTACGAGTCCCTCGGCATGACACCGAAAATTTTTTAATTTTAATGGTATTAATCACTCGCCGCATAGACTGGACCTGCCGTAATGCATTACTGAAAAAAACTACTCACATATAATGCGGCTCCTGCTTGCGTGCTGGCTGATACGAACTGTTAAAAATATGTTACATCATCTTTATGTGTAAAATCTAACCTAATGTATTTCGTTTTATAACAAATAAAACTCATTTTAAACTTATTGATACCATAATTATTATACATCAGGTGCATTTAGAGTTTCACCAGCCTTTATGTGGTGACACTTTTACGTTGAAGCTTTTGATTTTTGTTGTTTGTGTATTATTCAGAGAAAAGGCCAAATTTGGCACTATTTACTACTACTTTTTTGAAACCTAATGAGAATCGAACAACTACAGATAGTTATCGTATTCTGCTACGTAGTATTGCCACCATATTTATTGCTAAGCAATTAATTTTCCACTAAAATTCGTTTTGTACGCTCGGGATCAACTTTCCGGTTTGTAACTCTAATTGTAATCCTTTAATAGAAATTCTAGGGCCATCTCCATACAATAATATCGAGATGGTGTAAGTCGAGAATTGTTTCGTTAAGATCGCTTTACGCTTTTAGAAGTTATTGATTCTTAAATGAATTAAGCACGTTCGTACCTTCCAATGTCATTATCTGAAGTGCTATCATATCCACAGTCGGTGTTCAGACATGCTTCATTGTCTCTTTATTAATACGGATTGTTCTTATGCGGCGCCGTAGTGGCACCCCTCACTAAGTGCTGGTCAGAAACAGCCACTCGCACGGAGGAAGCCATTTGCAGTAACCCCCCAGCTTACCGGCTACCCTTATCAAACCTGGCCCACTTCGAGGCCCTGATATTCGGCCAGTTATAGGTAGGGGTAGAAGTGCCGTCTGCCGGTCAGACAGGCAGCTCCACCTGCTACCTCCTCGAGTGCTATGCTCCCCTGTGTCGGGATTCGCGCCACATCGCACAGCGTCGCCTATGAAAAACACTCGTTACAGCAAACCTGTGACACCGGCGCGCGTCTATCCGGGCCTGTCAGCCCTCAAAGAAGTATTTGAGACACCATTCCGTGCACTTATACTGCGCCGGCCGTAGCCTTATGCACACTTCATCTTGGTCGTTAACGCTTCCAAGGCAAATCTTTCAAACAGCATTGCGTAAAGGACTGCTTTATCGTCTTACAAACAATCACGATTAATCCCAAGAAGAATATCACTGCCAGAAAAAAAAAAACTTTTATATGGTGCTCTTTAACCCATGCGAATCCGCTTTAGCCGTAGTTTTGCCTGCAGTGTGTAAGGCTGGATATAGGTTCTTCCTGTAGGCACCTAACTTCATAAATCCTTCAACCTGCCATTCAGACTCACTGATTCTATTCTGAAATGTCCTTTCGTGAAAGTCTGTCGTTTGACAAGAAGGAATGTGGTCCCATGACGCATTCACCTCCGTCGTATGGAGACCTTTCTGTCAGGGCATAAAGTATCAGTTCGTGTGAGATTCGTAATTCCTCGTTAATCTCAGGAGTCCTAATGTGTTGGTATTCCAGCACGATATTGTGAAACTCGAGTCTTTAAACAAAAAAATCTGTGTCGGTATTAGTTGTAACACAGATCCAACCTAAAGAATCAGTGTAGTGCTGGATTAAATATGGACAACGTATTAAAATAGCGCTTTAGAAGATTGCGGGCCCAGCAGTGAAGCTGAAGTTGCGGTGTTCACAATTTATCATTCAAAAAACATTGATCATGGAAGATGATTTGTTAACTAGCATAATTTCGTGAACCCTGAAATTATTATAAAAGTTTAGATGTACAAAAAACTTCAGAGAAGCATAACATGGAGTTATTTGCTGTACAGTTAAACTTCGACTATGATGAAATTGAGATAATTCAAATAACGGCTGGCGAAGTTAATTGGTGGAGAATTTTACGAAACAACAAATGTTTTTTCTAATGAATTTACAACAAACTGCCTGCACTTCAGTAACAATTAGTGTATGGCTGAAACTACAGTTATTCTTGCAACTGTGACTGTACTGTCGCATATAGGAAGGCTAAATCGAAAATGATGTTAAATCCCTAACTCCCCTTTGTCTTAACGTGCACGTGCTGAAAGTTACTCTCATCATAGTCGTTGATGAAAAGTGAGCAGACCGGTAACGGCGTGACTGGCTGCCGCCAAGTGAGCACCTAGAAATGCTCTACTGTGAACCTGATCATTGGATTACACCAGTACTCGGCTGCAGACGAGAGCTAATTTCGAAGTTTGGCATCCCAGTTGAGAGCAAAAGAGAAAATTTCGTCTACTTACCTTTAAATACACTGAAGCGCCAAAGAAACTGGTATAGGCATGCGTCTACACATACAGAGATATGTAAACAGGAAGAATACGGCGTTGGGATCGGCAACTCCTGTATAAGACAAAAGTTGTCTGGCGCAGTTGTTAGATCGGTTACTGCTACTTCAATGGCAGGTTTTCAAGATTTCAGTCAGTTTTAACGTGGTGTTATAGTTTGTGCACGAGCTACGGGACACACCATCTCCGAGGTAGCGATGCAGTGGGGATTTTCCCGTACGGCTGTTTAACAAGTGTACCTTGAATATCAAGAATCCGGTAAAACATCTAATCTCCGACATTGCTGCGGCCGGAAAAAATATTCTGCAAGAACGGGACCAACGATGACCGAAGAGAACCGTTGAACGTGACGGAACTGAAAACCTTGCAGATTCCAATGCTAGACCATCAACAAGAGTCAGCGTGCGAACCATTTAACGAAATGTCGTCGATATGGGTTTTCGAGGCGAAGGCCCACTCTTGTACCCTTGATGACTGCACGACACAAAGCTTTACGTCTCGCCTGGGCCCGTCAACATGAACACTGGACTGTTGATGCCTGGAAACATGTTGCCTGATTGGGCAAGTTTTGTGTCAAATTCTGTAGAACGGATGGACGCTTTCGGGTATGGAGACAACGTCATGAATCATATTAGCAGGGACTGTTCAAGCTGGTGTAGGCTCTGTAGTGGTGTGGAGCGTGTGCAGTTAAGAGTGATACGGGGTCTCTGATTCATCTAGATACGACTCTGACAGGTGACACGTGCGTAAGCATCCTGTCTGATCACCTGCATCCATTTATGTCCATTGTTGCATTCCGATGGACTTGGGAAAATCCAGCAGGACAATGCGACATCCCACAATTCCACAGTGGCTCCAGGAGCAACATTATTGAGCAGATCTGGGATGCCTTGCAACGTGGTGTTCGGAAAAGATCACCCCTCGTTCTTTTACGGATGTATGGACAGCCCTGCAGGATTCATGGTGTCAGTTCCCGTCGCACTACTTCAGACACTAGTCGAATACATACCACTTCGTGTTGCGGCACTTATGCGTACTCGTGGGCGCTCTACACGATATTAGGCATTTGTATCAGTTTCTTTGGCTCTTCTGTGTAAGAGAGTGTATTGTTTGTCACCATGTTCAGTGGTGATGAAAGGGCTTTTGCGCAATACCACAGTAATTTCTTCTTCCATCATGCCATCAGCCAGTTCTCCCCCTCATACTGCCTCCTCCCCCCCCCCCCCCCGCCCCTAGTGTACTCGTTCCACGTTCCACATAACGTGCTCTCTCCTTCTCTCCTTCACCTTTAATAGTGGATTTCCCATTGGCCTTTAATGTTAGCATCCTTGCATTTATTTTCACGAAACGTTGTCGTGACTTTTCTATCAGTTCTCTCGGCGATAATTTCTGTTTTGATTCTTCACATCTTTCCTACAGCTGGCTTCGCTGTACTTCTAGTTATTTGTTCCTGTCTTTGTCTGAACCTATTTTGTAGTTTCTTCTTTCGTCTATCAAATGAGGTATTTCTTCTCCTCCCTCACAGTTTCATTCCTTGCACATATATCTGACTGCCCGACATCTGTGAGCTGAGGTGTTAAATATGAAGTGATACAGAAAAATTTAGATTTGAGTGCCTATTACGAAAGCAGATCATTGATCTTTCTTAGTGTGCTAAGCCGTGCCTCAACTTGTACAAGACAAATAATGTGTGTTTCACATTTGTGACCCAGAGTGTCTAAAAACCTCTTAATCTGTGGAATGATGTGGAGAAAGCGAGGCCGCTTCTGTAACCTCATGTCTCGTCGTACCTGTAGAGCTGCGGGGATCTCAAGGAAGATCGCTTAGAAAGAGCACTGCGTAATTATAATGTTGCCACTGAGTAGAACGTAATGTAGGTGACTGAAAGACCTTTCTATGCAGGTCAAACATTTTGATAGGCAAGGAGCAGCAACCTAGTTTTGATAACTCATGGTTTACGTTTCTGTCACAGTTGCGTGTAATTTATTCTGGTGGTTAGATTCGAACGTAGCTGCTCAATTTCAAACCAATCCTGCAATAAAAGTGCCTATCAATGCAAAATTTCGCTGACATACTTGGGAAACGTCCACAAAACACATAATCATGCAATCGATATAGGCTGATCTGTGTGATACATTCAACACAAAAGTGCATTTTCAAATTGAAGATGTGGCAGCTGTCAGTCACAAAATCCGTAATTTATTGCAGATGTAGATTTCGACCATAAAATGTAAAGGCTAGTGTCATTTTGTCACACATTATGCTCTGATACGTTGTGACCTATATGACTCCTTGGAAATGTACCGATAATTATGTTATAGACGAAATCTAGATCTGCAATAAATTATGGATTTTTGGACTCACTGCTGTCCTTTCTTCAGTCTGATTATAGTAAGGTCGCTGCTCACTCAGATATACAATGGGTTCCATCTTAATTAAAACACGCATGTACCAGTTTCATCTGTTGAATGTATCACACATGTAATAAGACCACTCCATATCTGTTATATGACTACGTGTTGTGTGGACGTTACCCAAATACAGGATGTCCATAATTAAAGTTCCAGATTCAAAACGCTGTTGAAAGAGAACTACCGTTCAGAATGATATCATATTTGAATATCTTATTATTCACGCAGGGGGAAACGTTATGGAACAAAATTAACGAAAAGCTTGTCAATAGATATAGCTGTAAGCGTCTTAACGGAAAAGGGGTCGACTACAAATGACAGATGATTCACAATACGACGGCTGCGGTTTGAGTTGCACATTACACCATCCGTGTTGTTCAATGTGCCTGGCTACACAAATTGGGCAGTCAATAGTTGTGTCTCTTCTAGTGAAGCCCATTCACCACATTGGACGGGAAAGACGGTCTTTAATTGTCCTGTATAAAAAGCAAAATGAGATCGGTTTACGTTCTGGGGCCAAAAACCTCATAAAAAGCAACATTACATCGGTTTTTAATAGTCGTGAGATTTGCACGAGATATGTTCAATATTCCGTCCACCGTTTTCTGTCACAAGTTAAAATCGAGAAACAGCGTGTTCCGTAAAGTATCGGAGTGTTTCGAGGATCACGTTCAGAATACGTTGCGCAATGCGTCCTTCAGTTCAGCTACTTTCGTAATTGGAGAACAGAAGACAACAAATGCAGGTTGTTTCATAGAATTTTATCCACCATTCGCGCAGACATATCCGACGGTCGGGCAATTCCTCAGCATGCACTGTATATTTTACACGCCACTGCTCGACCCCTCCTGCATCATAGAGAGATGTCGGATCAACTGGTTTCCTCCGTCTGCCACAATGCACTTCAAAAGAACCTATCTTTTCGAAATTTGTCATGATTTTCTCCATATCCTTAGCAGACATCGAACAATGTCTTTCTTCACACCCTTGAGTGTCCGGAACTTTCGCTGGGCTTTGGCGCAAAGTCATCGTTGTTGAAAAAGACCTTTTTCAGCAGCTTATGATCCTTCATGTAGAATGTCATGTTGGGTGTCTCGGACGCAAACATAGGAACAACCGGGTGCCAATCGTCTGTTGGTTTTTATATTCTACAGCGCCATCAATTGGTCAAATTATCGTTAACATTTTTATGGCATTTCCCCTAACATTTTTATGGCGTTTCCCCTTGCTTCAATAATTTGCTGTTAAAATTTGATGTTATTGTGCGTAGTAGTACTCTTGCTACAGCGTTTTGAAACTGCTTTGATAAACACGCTTAGTGCAGGTCTGCTTTGAAAACGAATGACTAGGTAAGAAACTAGTCGCCAGTATAAACTATAAGCAACTGTGACAAATTTAAATAAAGAATTAGGAACACGTTTGCACAACTTAGCTTTAAGGATCCGTATGCATAGGCGAGGGATGTGTGGTGGAAGTCACACGAAAATGCAAGTGTTTGAAGTAATAGATCCAGAAACGGCAAAAGTACGGTAAACGTGATGTAATGATCAAGAAAGAGTACAAGGATGACTACACCATTTCAGGTCTATCATTTTATAAATCCTAGATATATATCGTCGCACAAAGAGAAATTCAAGTTACGGTTAACGCTATGAAGTTGTAGATCGTTGGGGAGAGTGGGAGAGAAAGGTTATAAATCACACGAAACCGTAGGTGTTTGTACTAGAATCGGATACAGGTTACCAAGCGTTCTGGTGAAATAGAATAGTTACAGATGCGTAAAATTATCCTCATCCTTTCGAATGAAAAATGAAACGCAATAAACGACCTCAATTTTGCATAGAGTTAAAGCGTATACACGTTCCAGCAACGCAAAATAAACTCGAATGCAGTAAAGAAGCTGCAATCTTACCTAAACCTTTGTTATATCAGACTGAATACACCCGCCTCGAAATACACAAGACAAGCTCATAATATCCGATTTCAGAATTACCATGTCCGCTGCTTAATAATCGGGTATATCACGACATGCTTTCACCTACAGCTCTTGAGAACTGCCTGTAAGGCTGAAATTGACTAATCGTGCGAAAATAAGTAAATACGTGTAACACACCCAAAGTGAAAACATTACAGTGTCCTTCAACAAACGTACCGTTGGCTCCCCATGTGAAGAAATTAATTGTAACGCTTTTTATTCTGAATTTCCTTGACGTACTTTTCCCCTGGTCGTGTAGGAAAAGTTCTGACGAAGTTATACTGTGCATTATTTCCGTTTCACAAATTACACAAAGTGCATTTCCAGAATTATTATTTGTATGTCATCCATTGTTATTTTGAATTATGTATTAATTTTGTTTGACATCTTTCTATTACAATCGTTAATATTTACGACGGGATGTTATTCAAACCTCGGATTTGCGCGGAAAGTTAGATACAGTTACATGACAGATTACGCGGAAGGGTGAATAATGTAATGCTTACATTTCTATGTGTATAGCGTCAATTTTTCAATACGAACTAGACAACAAAGTTCTCATTCAGCCATTTCAACATAGTTTGTGCTTATGAGCAAACACAATGGCATCAGCTGTAGGTGAAAATAGCAAAGTATCAACAGGAAAGTATCCTTCTCAATTCTGTGCTTCGGCCAATCTCCTTGAGCTGCGTGTCGCGCCCAGTCGAGTGATATATGTATATATGAGAAGGTTCGCCCTGTCGATACATCGACTTAATAGGTCGATTCATCAAGTATGTCAAAACATTAACAATATATGGAGATCAGTCTGATGCGTAGATACTATACATCGAGTGTTTTTAATATTTCCATGTGTACCGTCCATTTTTCCACATTAAGAAATTTTTGATATTTCGATGTGTATCGTTCATTTTTCCACACTATGAAACTGTTATCGACATATCTCCAATAAACAATTGGTTTAACGGCTGCTGATTCCAGGATCCTTTCCTCAAAAATCTTTAATAAAAATGGTCACCAAGACAATTGGTTTTTTTTATCTCAAAGTATTTCCACTGCAGTAGACCGTCAGGTACAGTAACCGTATGAAGAATATTGAGTCAAAAACGGTCTTGGTTACAATTTATTTTTTTCTTAACAGCGCGTTCAGATTATCTTAAATCTTACTTTTACAACATATTAAAACCATAAAATGGCTCTGCGCTAGACTGAAGCACACATCGAATCAGATGAATGCGCTGAGACATAGTAAAGTTGTCGGTACTATGGTTTTAACATACTGTATCAGAAAAACATAAGGTAACATGAAGATGTTTCACGAAGGTGAAACGATTTGTCAATAAAAGAATAAATTGCAATCAAGACTGTTTTTAATTCAAATACTGTTTAAGATCTTCTAGTATGTATATAATTTTGACATTAAAGTTGGATTACTGTTTACAGACAGGCTACCCCCTACCTTCAGTACGAGAGTCATTAGAGTAAGGAATGTAGATGATAACGCTTATTCTTTAAAGATAAAAACTGAAGATCTCTACATATTATACTCACTGTGAAACCATAGATATTCGTGGTAATTTGCACACACTACGTCAGCCACCATTAGAGCGGATAACATGGATAACTTTCCTCCGACAGTTACAGCAATTTTGTATCTAAGTGCATTTCATCCGGAAACCATAGCAAGCGTGCCAACGACGAGATCTACAGCCTGCTAAATTGTCTCCGATTATCCGGTTACTAGTTAACACGGTGGAGTTTAAGCAACAGCTCATTCCACAGGCTGTCTCGTTTTAATTAACGGTCTGTCCCTCTGCATCTGCTACGGAGTGGTTGTCAGTTATGGAACGGCGAGGCTAAATGGATTCTCCTGTTTCAGAATCTAGCTTTACCTCTTACATCTGAAAAGAGATTACGCACCCAATAGTCCATCTGTTGTAGAGGAAATTAATTACCGATTGGTTTTGGGGTGGAAGAATATTATCAGACATGTAAATCCTAGCTCAATAAACTCGCCTGCTTATTTACGTAATATGTACAAGCGACCTGAGTGAAATTTTTGAAACAGTTTACCTTGTTTCTAGTGGACACTCAGCGGTTATAAGAAATGTTAAAATGTTACAATAAAACAGTCTCAACTGCGTTAAGATGTTTATTTATTTACTGGTGATCGGTTTCGGCTACTGTTTTGCTCATCATCAGAGCGCTTACTCCGTGGGAGTCTCCTGAAGCTTGCGAGGAGCAGGCGTTACTGTACGAGGCATATAACCACTGCTCCAACTAACAATGGTTATGTGCCTCTTAGAGTGGAGCCTACTCATCGCAAGCTTCAGTAAACTCCTTTGGAGTAAGCGGTCTGATGATGACCAGAACAGTGGCCGAAACCGATCACCAATAAATAAATGAACATCTTAACGCAGTTGGGACTGTTTTATAATAAAAAATATGAGTTGTCGAACATAGTCTGTAATAGGAATATTATTTCACACCTGTGCTGATCGTCATCACTTAAACGTATCTCGAACTTGTCCCCAAAATTATACAAAATATTGGCATAATCAAAAATGGCTCTATGGGACTATGGGACTCAACTGCTGTGGTCATCAGTCCCCTAGAACTTAGAACTACTTAAACCTAACTAGCCTAAGGACATCACACACATCCATGCCCGAGGCAGGATTCGAACCTGCGACCGTAGCAGTCGCACGGTTCCGGACTGCGCGCCTAGAACCGCGAGACCACCGCGGCCGGCTGGCATAATCAACAAGTATTTCCAGGGCCGTACAGTAAACAATAAAAAGATGGACATCTATATTTTTAGGTTTTTCTTTACTACAAGTAAAATATGTTGCCACAATTTTGTTTGTTGTTTTACATGTGCTAATCTTGTGATTGTTGGCGCATCGTTTATAGGTTTGAAAACGTTTGTACGGCTCGTGAAATAAAGCAAACAATGCGTCAAGTGGAAAAGTAAGTAACTACCAAATGTAAGTGTTTTTCCCTTAAAGAGAAGAAAACTGTGTTTATAGATCAGAAAATTTTCTTTAAATAAAGAGAGAATTTCACGACCAAGGAAATGGTTGTTTCAAAAATGGGGTGAGCGATTCGCCATATTCAGGACTTTGATGAAGATCTGAACTCATTCATTCACGAGTTAGCAGATATTGTCTGCCGTGGACAGTCGACTATCGTGCAGCATTTGTATTTAATGGGCAAATAA
The DNA here is from genome assembly GCF_023898315.1 of Schistocerca nitens. NCBI lineage: Eukaryota > Metazoa > Arthropoda > Insecta > Orthoptera > Acrididae > Schistocerca > Schistocerca nitens. The sequence goes on along the minus strand of NC_064615.1, from coordinate 518,203,121 downwards.
AGAAAAAAAAGGTCCGATGAATGGTCGCCACGTGATTTAGCGAAAACCACAGAATTCAGCGCATCTTTGTTTGCTAATTATCAGGCAGTTCCGGAACAACGCAAATAGTTACTGGTAAGCAAAATCGGTGACTCGTTGTCAGCATAAAAAAGGAATAGTTGCAATACGTGTGATAAAGCAACGCGCGAGTAAAACTGAGATTGGAGACATGCCCTCGAACTTGCAGAGATTTGTGATCGCGAACAACAGGATAAAAATATCAGATAAATGCGAGATTTGTCGCACATTCAACTTGATGTCTCCTGCAGCCAATACGCCGAACAGAATAACAAGGAAAAAAATGTAAAATAAAACTGATGACAGCAGTCTGGATATATGAAATATAAGGGCACCTGAGGTAGCTTCCGACAAGCTTGATAAGATGTGCAAAATTGAAGATAAAACAATACATTTTCATGGGCTGTATCGACCTACAGAAAGTGGTACAAGATGTTTGAATGCAGGCTTTATATCACGTGGCCAGTAAGTACAGGGCGTTTCAAAAAGAAAGAGCAGATTTCAAACATTTATTTCTCAAAAACTACAAATGATAGAAACACAATTCCAACGGTCCTTCACTCAATATGAGTACCAAATGTTACACAACAAATATCAAAACTGTACCTCAATATGAGCACCATTTGTTACACGACAAATATCAAACCGGTATCTCATTTCTTGCCACACACGACGCAACTGGTCTTTAGTTACCGAATTCACGGCCGCAACAATTCGATGTCGTACCTCTTGAAGAGTAGCGGGCATAGGTGGGACATAAACACAGTCCTTTATGTACCCCCACAAATAAAAATCGCAGGGTGTAAGGTCTGGTGACCTGGGAGGCCACAGACGATGACATTGATCTTGTGCTCCTGCTCTTCCAATCCACCGTCCTGGAATGGTGTTATTTAGGTACCGTCGTACAGGTTCAGAGAAGTGTGGTGGGGCGCCATCTTGCATGAAGATGAAGTGATTTGAATCTTCCTGAAGTTGAGGAAATAGCCAGTTTTCTAACATGTCCAGGTAAATGGTTCCTGTGATAGTTTTCTCCATGAAAAAGAAAGGTCCATAAACTTTGTTTACCGAAATTGCACAAAAGACGTTAACCTTTGGTGAGTCTCTTTCATGTTGAATAACGTCCCTCGGAGTTTCACTCGCCCAAATTCGTACGTTATGCCGATTAACTTTACCAGAAATGTGAAACGTTGATTCATCTGAAAAAATTAATCGTTCGGCAAAATTGTCCTCTTCCATGTCCTGTAGAATTGCAGTTGAAAATTCGAACCTTTTGTTGTGGTCGTCAGGACGCAATGCTTGCAATAACTGCAGTTTGTACGGCTTCATGTGCAGACGGTTACTCAGAACGCGCCATACCGTTGTTTTAGACATGTTTAGTTCGTGACTTGCCCGTGCCGTGGATTTTCTAGGGCTCCTTTCGTAAGCTGCACGGACACGCTCGACATTTTCATCCGATGTGCGTGGACGACCCGTGCTTTTTCGCTTGCAGATGCAACCATCTTCTACGAATCTGTGATGCCACTCATAAATTTGCTTATGACGAGGCGGCTGTTTGTTGAATTGACGGCGGAATGCACGTTGCACACCAACAATGGACTCTAACTTTGCAAATTGCAGCACACAAAATGATCGTTCCTGTGGTGTCGTCGCCATTTTCCTACAAACAAACGCCAGCGCCACTGCGGATTTGCATGGAACTTCTGCGCGGACCATTGAAAAACTTTGAACCTTTCTCTGACAAGAAACGTTTGAATTGTGTTTCTATCATTTGTAGTTTTTGAGAAATAAATGTTTGAAATCTGCTCTTTCTTTTTGAAACGCCCTGTATTATCGTCCTCAAGTAGGCTATATCTGCAACGGGGAGAAATAACTATTTCATCGATTTCTCGAGAACTATTAATCTGCGTGCCTCATAAAGACAGGCACAGGTATATTTCCTTATTTTCGTGTTATAATGAATTTACCTGGTATGAAGAGGATCATTCATCGTGATTTTTGATCTCAATTTTCTCGAAACCAGATAGGTGCTGGCTTATATATTTCGCAAAAGTGTCGTCAATGTGCACCCATGGTGTAGAGGTAGTACGAGGTAGGTGCACCAATTTTAAACAAGGGAACTGGTGCAGAATCTTTTGTGTTGAAGTCACTTCCGCCGGCCGGGGTGGCCGAGCGGTTCTAGGCGCTACAGTCTGGAACCGCGCGATGGCTACGGTCGTAGGTTCGAATCCTGCCTCGGGCATGGATGTGTGTGATGTCCTTAGGTTAGTTAGGTTTAAGTAATTCTAAGTACTAGGTGACTGATGACCTCAGAAGTTTAGTCCCATAGTGCTCAGAGCCATTTGAACCATTTGAAGTCACTTCCCGATGTAGCAACTTCGCGTTCGGCTGTAAGTCCGACGGACAACACAGGATTAAAACTGAAACTGTTTCGGTATCCGACTAGCCCATTTTGTTGCAAAGTTCGTGCCTTTCTTGATTACCATGGATTTTCTTATGTCGTCGTTGAAGTAGACCCAGTTTTGCTACACGAAATACGGTGGTTTCATTATAAAAAGGTTCCAATACTCCTAGCAAAAGTGGAAGACGGATACCAACAACTGAATGACAGTTCAATGATTATTTCGGCACTTATGTCGTACCTTTATAAAAGAGACCAGACTTTACAAGATGTTGTCAAATTTTGTTCCAGTATTGAGCACAAAGATGATAATGGAACTGTCAAAAAGGAGATGATGAATCGCTATTTTCCGATGTTTAATGGAAATATCCCTAAGGATAGGACGAAAGAAGATATCTTGCTTAAAAGAAAATGGAGAAAGTGGGTTGATGACGTGTTAATTCATACCTTATAAAAAAAAATGTTCAAATGTGTGTGAAGTCTTATGGGACTTAACTGCTAAGATCATCAGTCCCTAAGCTTACGCACTACTTAACCTAAATTATCCTAGTGACCAACACACACACCCATGCCCGAGTGAGGACTCGAACCTCCGCCGGCACCAGCCCCACAGTCCATGACTGCAGCGTCCTCAGACCGCTCGGCTAATCCCGCGCGGCATACCTTATCACCTAATGTGTACTGAACAGGAGCCGAAGCTTTCCAAACATTCAACTGGTTTTCAGAGGTTGGTGAGTGGGACAAACTGTTTCCAGTATGGGAAAGGTTTATCATGTTGGCGCTGTTGCAGTGTGGATTATTGGCAAGAGATTGAAGAGAAGGCATAAACTGAAAGACTATGTTCGGCTGTCTCTCTATGATGAATGCAATTTTTGGATAAAAACCATAAACAAGGGACACCATTTCTGGGAGGAAGCAAACCAAACTTAGCTGATTTGGCTGTGTACGGTGCTCTGGCTAGTATAGAAGGTTGCAATGCTTTTGCGGACCTTCTCGCTAACACGAAGATAGGACCGTGGCACAGTGCAGTGCAGTTCATAATCAAGCAGGAAGTGCGGTAATGAGCAGTTGATGGTTACCTTGTTGACTGCCATTAGTGACATTATGAGATAACACATTCGAAACATTTCTGATCATTGTGGACAATAGTCATTGTTATGTGCAGCCATGCATTAATAAATGCAGAGTTACTACCATCCTTGTACTAATTATGTCTACAGTCCATGTACGGCAATAGTATCTCCCCTAAAGTTGTCAGTTACGTAAGCTTAACAGTTCGACAGTAACTGTCTAACGGGGCAAAGCATATTTATGCATGCTGCGCTCCGTTATTAATCTATGTTGTCTCACGAATAAATATTTAATAAACACACAATATTAAATGAGTTGAAAGAAATGTCACACAGTAAATCCACTTTATGCTGGTTTGTTCTAAGCTGTTAACGTCCTATCATTGTATCAAGGAAGTAACTTTTCCTTAAGATGGGTGAAATTAGTTACGTAAGTTTCAGTCAAACAGTTTGTAACAAGATCCAGATTTCATTTGCTACTTTAACGAAACTTCCGTACTTTCTCACAATTCAATACCGATCTTCACTTCCTATGTCGGTAACTAGCTAACAGTCTATTACTTTGGGGCATATCAGTAGCAAAGTCAGAACTATCTCTTCTGTACCTTCATCGTCCTCCAGCAGATCCTCAATATTTGCTATTCGTCTGATTGTTTGGTAGTTTTCGTATTTATCTGCCTTTGATATCTTCGACAGTATATTAATTATACTCTTCCGAAGGTCCAATGTATATCTGCAGTCACATCGGTTCACAGACCTACTGGATTAATCGTTCGGTTGACGCCTGCTCCAGAGATTTTAAAAGTTCTAAACGTGTCTTCTCTTTCTTTTGATCGCAGTCTTCCAAAAACTTTATCCAACTGTAACAATAATCACTTAACTTCTTGCGAATTAAGACACATTTCTTCCTCTACCAGGTCTTAAAGGCTCTCAGTACGCTTCGAGGAATTCCAGTTGCAATATTATTGTTGCTCTTGATTCCACTGAAAATTATTTTAGCTTTTGCATATGCAGAATCTATCCTTCTGCCCAGTATTTCTTTTTAGATTTCTTCCATTTTTCCTGCAAGCCTTTCTCTTTAGCTTCTCTACCCCTCTGTTGGTGCCATTCGTAACTGACTTTGTTACTTTGTTCCACAGTTTTTCTCCTTTTCCTCCTGTTCCCATGTCTTCTTTAAATCTGCTGCTGGCACCTCTGTGCACCAGCTGAGTGTAGGCCTTTCAAAGGGGCCCTGAATCCTATAACATCGAAGAAACAAAGAACCATAAACATTGAATCAAAAACTATCCCATGCACAAGAGATCAGAAACATATCTGCTTAAAAACATTTCATAAGGCGAAACCCCCTTACGCTGCCTGAGAAGCCACCCCCCCCTCCCCGGAAGTGTTTTTGTCCCAGTGGCCGAATCGTTCATCAACGTGGCAGCTTGCGGCTTCATTTTTTTCCCTGCGGTGGAGATCCGGTGACACGGGGAAAGAACTACAAGGCAGCCGGCCGCCCCGTGGGTAATACGGAATCCCCGTCGCGGCGCTGGGAGCTTAGGTCGACGCTAGGAGTCGCGTTCCAGCAGCACGTGCCGCGAATGAAGCACGAGCCCGTCTCGTCCGGCACGTGGCCAGAGTCAGAGTCACGTGAACAACTTCCTGTGCTCGCACTGTCCCGCTCCCATTAGCTGCGCTGAGGCCGGGCACCAGTTACATGACTTTCGTGCAAGACCAGGAAAAGTCAATACCTTTCTTCAACACCTCAGTTCTGTTTTCACACTGACTGTGTACAAACATGCAACAATTGGTTACTGTATCGCTGTAGCATTATGTGATGTGAAAAACTGTTGTGATAAATGGAACCAGTAATAATGTCAAATTATAAAAAGCTTTTTTTTCTAATTACGATTAACAATAATGTTGTACGTTGCGACGCAATATCCTGCTTTGAAAGTTTTGTCTCCTGATTGCAAGCTATAATTGGTTTAATTTTAGACGTCCGAGCAAGATGACGGTTCCATACTTGAAAACACTCTTTCAATGGGAAAGCTACAGCTTTTCGTGAATTCGTTGCTACGTTGCTAGAGTTTAATAGCCAGTGAGGTACTGTTAATGTTTGCAGACGAGTTCCACTTCCGACTCCGGTGATGGGTAACCGACTAGTTTTTTTTTTTTTTTTAAACTCGAATGAAACAACCGAATGAACCTAATCTCTGCAGCCACGTCAGCTGTATTGATATTTTCAGTCACTCTCTGGGTTTGAGTGGTTTCGCTTAACTTGATCCAACAGACTGACACAAGACTCTGACAGTTACGGCGGTTATATGAATGTTTTCACTTAGTCTCCAGGTTTGAGTGATTTCATTTCCATACTTTTCTACGCTTTTCGGATATACTCTGACCAGTCACATTAATGTGACGACCTGTCAAAAGCCTGAACACCCAGCTCGTGAAGCGCGGACTGCTGCGAGACGTACAGGAGTAGAGTCAATCAGGTTCTGAAAGGTACCGATAGGGATGCGGAGCCAAACCGTGGGCAGCTGTGCTCACTTTCTCAGTTGAGGATCCATGGCGCGAACAGCTCAAACGATGTGGTCCCACTGGTTTTTGGTTGGGTATAAATTCGGGGAGTTTGGCGGCCAGGGGAATACGGTAAACTGGTCCGATGCTCTTCGAACCACGCTCTCGCACTGCGAGCTGTGCGACAGGTGCTTCGTCCTCCTGGTAGATGCTATCGTTTCGAGGAAGATCAAACGGCATGGATGGGTGGACATGATTCCCAAGGATAGGTGCGGACTCGTGTTGATCCATTATGCCTTCCAGATTGACAACATCACCTAGGGAATGCCGCAAAAATATGTCAAAGACCTTAACGCTCCTTCCTCCGGTCTGGGCCCTTCCGACGATTGATGCAGGGTGTTTTCTTTCAGTCTGCTGGAGTATAAAATCTGATTCATCTGAAAAAGCCACATGTCACCTTTCAGTGGAAGTCCAGTTGCGGTATTGGCGAACAAATTTCAGCCTCCGTCGCCAATGAATAGCGCACCTCTTGCGGATTGCCATACGTTGTAGCGTTCGCTGAAGGATTTGAGGAGACGCAGCGGGTAGCCCCCTGGTTCATCTGGGCTGTCAGTTGCTAAACAGTTGCACGTCTATTCGCCCGTACACATCTCCGCAACCATCGTTCACCCCTCTCGTTAGTGGTCCCTGGTGCGCGACAGTTGGTTTGCCGCCAGTTTTGGATAGTGCCATTTTGCCATGCATGGTATACTTTAAACAGGGTCGCAAGCGAATATTTCATACACTTAGCCGCTTCTGGAATACTTCCACCTTGGGTCCCAAAACCAATGATCATGCCTTTTGTACGTCAAGTGAATCACTCCGTTTTCGCATTACGACAACGACTCCAATGTTTCCACGTCCTGGCTACACGCTTGCAAACCCTTCCCTGCAAGTGCTGCCATCTGCCATCTGTGAGCAGTTATTGCTCATCGACGTCGAACATAGGCGGTGGTCACTCTAACGCGACATTACGATGATTCGATTGTGGACATAGACCATGACGAGGGTTGCTAACTTTTTTAGAAATAAATAAAGTGTCTTATTTCATGGAGAGGTGAATAAAAGTAAATTTGTAAAACATTTTCAAGACTTATGTTTTTATTACTTATATACGAATACTTCGTACGACTTTCTTTGATATGATTTTTGGTTCGTTTTAAAATGCTAAGAAGTGGTGTTAAATTTTAAATTTAGGTATAAATAAATGAACGGTTTGAGTCGTTTACGCTTTTGATGTGCATGTTGAGCATCTTTGCTTGTAGCTAAAGAATGGCCTGCTTAGCGTCTCGTCAGAGTTATGCTTGCGGTTCGGCACGTCGACATAAAGCCACTCCGGATCACCTCGAGCTCAGTTGTTGCTCCCTGGTAACAGTAGGATGGACATCCAGTAGCAACTCCTGGCAGCTGTGTGCAACGTGGACGCTACAAGCAACTATCGGAACATAGCAGTACTTTGAGCGAAACTCTACATTGCCAGTCTGTCAATTACATGTCTCAGAAATACAACACTCGAATATGATGGAAGACGGCCTTGGTAAAAGGTCTACTGTTTGGTATACACAGAAATTACAAGCAAAATGGCCTGGCTGAGACATATGGACTTGTTTGTTGAACATGGTAATGGGTAAACTGTACGTGAATCTGTTTGCAGCTATCTTCTGCGCCGTGGAATTCTTATATTTATTTATTTATTGCTTGTTTAACATGACCAGATTAGAGCCCTCTCTTTCATCTGATGAGGAACCACACATACCAAAGATATTACAAAACATTCCCAGTAATAGTCACGATAATAGTAATAATAACGATAATCGGGTTTGATAAAGAAAATGGTGTAGAGAACATGGCAGTATTGTGTGGTTGTCCGCGGAGGATTTCACTTTGTTGAGAACGAGTGTTTTTGTTCTGATGATCAGGTAGTAATGAAGGGGTGAAGACAAATGACAGAGCAGTCATTGAGAAAACGGTAGAGCAAACATAGAATATGATACTCTGTACGGTTATCCACTCATAGCCAAGATAATTATTTTTTTTTAGGATCGTGTACTATGGTCCAAAAAGAATACATCAGAAATGTATTGTACACAAGCATTCATTTCCACTTCCAGCCTGAGAGAGCTACAGTACGAAAATCCTTCGAGAATGGCGTAACCATAGTGAAGTATGGTTCTTTTCAAGCTCGAAAGGAAATACTTCTTTTATGTTTCTGTAGCGAGTGAAGTGAAGCTGACACCTTCTTACAGACTGCAGGTGTGTGTTCAGTCTAGTTTAACTGAGGGTCCAGAATAATCATCGAGTTCTTTGCAGAAGAAGGAAAGATTATTTCTATGCATTTTAGGATTAATGGAGGAAGAGATTCTATGAACTGAGGGATAATATGTGTTCTGTGAGAGACTAAGATTGCTTTCTTTTGAGATATGTTGTGTTTCAAAGCTGTGCTCAGCACTCACTCTGATGGAGCACGTACATCGGCATTTACGTGCTGGATGGCTTAGGACAGATTGTTTGCTCTTACACTTACGTTTAACGGAAGTGTACAGGTGATATTTATGGTGTGAGGGAGTAGTTTACACATCATTAACCTTATGAGAAGAGTGATTGGCCTAATAATGATCCTTGTGGAACTCCTGATATGACTGTCTCCATTGAGACCTTTTTTTGCAGTCATTATATACTGTTGGCGAGATGTAAGGTACGAGTGGAACCACTGTACAGCACCTGCAGAAAAATTTTAACTTGTGAATTTAGCAAGTAGAATATCAAAGCCAGTTGTGTATTTTAGGATTAAGTTAAACCCAATGTTGTTAAAAGCAAATTAATCGTAGCTTTATTGATAAGCTTGAGTTTACGTCACACTTATTTCCTTCGGTTCTCTTTTTGCTCTTTTGATAATTTATGAATATGATGAATAATTCCTGTCATGTGTACTCAGTATACAAGCAAGTTCAGTTCCCTGTCTTAGCTGAAGTACTGTGGGCGTTTTGGTGCATATTTTATTTATAGACTTTTTGGTAGTCTCTGTCTCTTCATATTACAAATATTCCCGTTTATGGGCTGCGAGCCCAGGTTGTAAAATGGTTCAAATGGCTCTGAGCACTATGGGACTCAACATCTTAGGTCATAAGTCCCCTAGAACTTAGAACTACTTAAACCTAACTAACCTAAGGACATCACACACACCCATGCCCGAGGCAGGATTCGAACCTGCGACCGTAGCAGTCCCGCGGTTCCGGACTGCAGCGCCAGAACCGCTAGACCACCGCGGCCGGCCCCAGGTTGTAATTTAGGAGTATTTTTTACGTTTCCTTAGGCACGCAGGATTGAATGTATTGCTTAACACTGAAGCCAACTGGGTGCCTTGTTGCAGATTCTATTTAAACATGTTTTATCGTTGCCCATTTGCTTTACAGTGTTCCTTAATATTGGCTTATTGTGAGTTCTGAGCTGATAACTAAATGTTCATTCGTTATACTTTTGTTGGTGTGCAATAGCTGCTAATGAAAATACTTTTCTATTTTAATAAGTAAGTACTTGTTTAATCTTTGTTGTAACAGAGCTACTGAGGAGGTTAAGCTCAACAGTTGGCTCCCCAAGTTAAAGTATTCTATTTCTAAATTCGTATTGCCCTTTGATTTTTAATGAAGTTTCTTAGACTCCCTAAAGATGTGTAAAGGAAGACGTAAATATTTGTATTACGTTTTTTATAAATAATTTGTCTTTTCAGGTGCAAATGTTACTTTTTGTGACCTGAAACTCTACCACTCCCAGCACCTCGCTAGTTATAGCATTTGACAATGACTCTTTTACCTAAATCTGCTTAATCTCTGTTCTCCCTTCTCCTATCTTGTTTACACTCAAAACACCGATAATTCTCCTTCGGTAAATGATGAGTTCACTATTAAGAAAACACCTGTACGTAAACATGGACGAAAAACTGAACTGAAAGCTAGTTATTGGCACTAAATAAGAAAAAAATATCGTAAAGGAAATAAGAGTGACAACGGGCGGTAAGTGTGCTGTTAACGATAAGGACATAACAATGTGCAGACAATAGAATGTTTCCGCTGAGAACTCAATGCGCGTGTCTGTTCAACACGCCTTCAGCGTGATTACAACAAAATACAGAACTCTCCTTTGTAAAACGGCAGAATACGCCCCCGGCGGGAAGATATTACAAGATACAAAATCATCTCTCGCATTCCCACGGGCACCCCTTGTGGCGCAGAAGCTATTGGGTGTAGTTCGAATCTGGGATTGGTGTTGCCGTAACTTCTTAAGTAAATTCAACTCAGTTTACTAGTAACTGTAAGAAATCCAGAGCCCACGCAATACAGCAACGACCGAAAAGCTCAGCGTTCAGGAAAGCTAGATATGACTTACGAATTAATACAAGTAGCGCAGTTTTTATTTACTTGCCCAAATAGAATCCGTCAATGTTACGATGAGGGGACACAAACGAATACGCAGGGATTTGACAAAAATGTGGACACAACATGTGAAATGCATGCTTGAACATAAGCGCAGATACTAGCCAAGCTTGCAGATTGTGCAGTTGTACCTGACCACGAACGCCACCTGTGCAGTGTTCTGAATTCGTTGCAAATGTCAGTCGTAGTCGGAATAGCTTTCTGTGTAGCTGTGAGTGCCATACGTTAAGCTAAGTGAATTCGAACGTGAGAAAATTGTTGGTGCTTGATTGATGAGCGCTTCTGTAACCAAGACAGCCGAAGCCTTACGTGTTTCAAGAGGTACCGTACCGAAGATTTGTGCTGTTTGAATGGAAAGCGGAAAAACATAATCCACTAAGTCACAAGCAGACGACATCGTGTGTTGAGTGATAGCGGCAGACTGTCATTGAACAGAATTGTGACGAAAAATAAGGGGACAACAACTGCAGAAATCACCGCAGATCCTCGCGGTGTAGCCGCGCTGTCTAGGGCATCTTGTCACGGTTCGCGCAGTTTCCCCCGTCGGAGGATCGAGTCCTCCTTCGGGCATGGGTGTGTGTTGTCCTTATCATAAGTTAGTTTAAGTTCGGTTAAGTAGTGTGTAAGCTTAGGGACCGATGACCTCAGCAGTTTGGTCCCATAAGATCTTGCCACAAATTTACAAATTAAAAAAAAAAAATCACCGCAGAACAGAATGTCGTACTCCCGAACTCTGTCAGCCACAAAACAACGTGAAGGAGGTACATAAGCACGAAACTGCAGAGCGAGATGGAAGTCTAAGAACACTGATCAGTGCCGTTGCAGAAAATTATACAACGTGAGTAGACTTCAGTATGAACAGGAAGGCAGGGTTGTTCTCATCAGAATCGAAAGCAAACCAACATCGACAATGATGTTTCAGGTACACATGCCGACGTCTCAATCTGAACATCAAGAGGTAGAGTAAGTATATGAGGATATTGAACAAGTAGTTCAGTACTTAAAGGGAGATGAAAATCTAAGAGTCTTAGGGGTCTGGAATGCGTTTGTAGGGGAAGGAATAGAAAGAAGCTTTAGAGGAGAATATGGGCTTGGTACTATAAATGAGAGAGGAGAAAGACTGATTGAATACTGCTTGAGCTCGGAGCGACCCTTCTGTGGCTCACATTCCACTAACTGCGTCCTCCCGTCAAATTTCGGCCAACAGAGAAACGTTGCCGCTGCTGTCAGGGCGGGAAAGAAGGCAACCATGCTGCGAAATCCAGTTAGTCGGCTCAGATGGACCTCCACAAAATTTGTGGAAAAAATTAAAAGAAAAAGAAAAAGTGAAAATCGTCCGAACAGCACAGCAGTACCGCTACTTGGGCTTCTTTGAGGAATGTTGTGATGTCATTTCGATCACCCCACGTAAATCAGAGTAGTTGATAATTTAAATGCAGTACTCTGAAAATCAGTACACAGCCTTTGGTGAATTTATATTGAGGTCAAAACTGCAGGGCCTGCCAAAGATCTTGAAATCTAGGAAGTCACAAGGACGGGAAAATTCCATTTTAGTCAAAGCAGAACCACGCAGACAGCCTGTCAGATAATGACTACTCACTGATAGTGCGTAATGTGACCACATTTCAGAAGCTAACAGACTACAAAGGTTGCGCATTAACTAGCTTCCAAAGATCTCAAGGTTTGATCGACTGCTCCATGTCAGTTCAGTGTCAAAGCGACTTTTTTGCTATTATGTACTTCTGTCACACCTCAGTATATATTTTTTAGGCTATAGTGTTTATTTCATATGATGAATTACAGTGCCAAGGAACAACGGGAAACAATAGTACCTCGAATTTTCTAAAATGTCCCCAGTCGCTTTTCTGAGATAAAACGTGAGGAATCTATATGTCTTGAAACTGTCTCAATGTGTTGCGAATCATGTTCTTAAATTTAATTTCATATACTATGATGTGATCAAAATATAGACAACACAAATCTGTTTTTAGGGGAATAGCGACGATTATCGAATGTTGTAAGACTTCAGCCTCAGATGAGAAAGCGATTTCGATTCATCGATTACGAGGAGGCAGGGAGTCATAAGAAAACGTTAGAACATTTTTCCAGTTTGTGCAATACGTGATGCACTGAATAATTACACTTCCATTTGAATTTCATCTCAAAGGATTTATGACAGCGAAGAGATGCATTAAGACCAAACAAGGCTATGTTGTCCGGGAAATACTACTGCCGATTGCAGCTATAAATGCACAGTGGGCGTGTGGCTGTCATAAGCTTCATTAAGGTTTGCACAGGAGACTTCACGTTCACGGAGGAAGGGGAGGAAAGAATGTCAAAGCATCTAAGGCAGTTTGGAAGAATACTCTTGCTGATATTTCAGGGAAAGGCCTACTGACGACCTGACAGCCTAAAGTAACTACACAGTGGAATTTCGCTGAGGCATGCTGTTTGCTTGCATTCAGGCCAATTTGTCGCTCATGCTTACCGTTTCTTTCAGCTGCTATTCTTTCCCTTTGTGGAAGAAGAGAATTCACAAGTCGCTTCGATTTCTGCAGCCGGTTGAACTGATAACCTCGGAGACTGTGATCTTTACGAAGAGTCGTAAAGCACTGTACAGACAGAAAGCGAGAGATGAAACGTTCCTCTGTCTGGCCAATCTAAAATTCAGATCTTTCCTACACAAAGCGCCTCCACTTTATTGGATTGTCTTTGGGTTAGTACCGCCTTATGAATAAATCGTCTCCTTTTCGTGATGAGCGGATTTGCTCCTACGCACAGCGTCCTTGACTGGCAGCCACAGTCATGGTCTTATGTACTACACTGCAAGGCGAGCATGGCGTGATTTGTTAGGTTTGGTATCGAAAGCAACGATTTCCTGAATGACACTGAATCCATATATTACAGCCTGTTCCGAATACAGTGTTCTTTCATCATGTCTTCACCCTGTCGTTCTCATCCCTATAATTTAAAGTTATTCATTTCAAAGCAGAAAGGAAATTGAGATTCTACGCAGTGGTGTTGTCGACTCATCGCAGATTGTGAAAATCAGTCATATGAAGTTGCAGAAGGATAAGGGGAAGCTACTGTTCATACTCAGCACTGTTAATTTGGGACACAGTGTACTGTTTTAAAACGAAACACAGATTCAGTCATAGGAGCTCTACCCATTTGAAGTTGTTATTAACTCATATAAACAACGTCAGATTATACCGTATTTTACTTGAAATTTATGTGTATCTTGGTTACGAGTGTCCTTTCTCTAAATTTAAATATAATTACGACCCTAACTACATTTACGGATCATGATTCAAGAATATGCTAAACTTCGTATTACAGAGATATAATTAACATAGATTTTGTAATTTATCGGGTTAGGTTACATAAGACATGAAAGAGAGATTGTAACTTGCCAATATAAAAACAGAGAAACCAGTAGTGTCACCAAATACTTCTGTTAGATGTCATTCATTATTCACTTTCGAGAAGAACAGAATGACGCAACCGCTTAACAAAATATTTGTAAGACTGACATTTTCCAAATTCCACATATTCATTATTACATGTTGTTATGTTAGCTCACCAAGAATGTCTGGTTAGATGTAAGGAAGGACCTGAATGTCCTTATCTAGCTGGGTGAAATAAAGTCATAAATAAATAAAATTTGCGTCGGTTCTTTTGAAATGGTCTCTTGTACATAGGTGCAAGCTATATGTACATGCGATAAGAACTGTATGTAGATTTGTTACCTTTAATACGTAACTGTGTGTTTTATGTTATGTGACCCGATGGCCTACACGAACGGACTCTCACAACATAAAATATCCAACATACTAAAAGAAAATGTTACCACCGTCGTAACTGCAGACTTATAAACTTACTCAATTTTAAATATCATGGTTCTTTTGTTAATCAACAAGAGAAGAACTTAAACCAGTTTATAAAATACTGTAACTCGAGGGAGCAAAATGAACATAAAATGAACGCATGCTCTACCACCTACAAAAGAGACGAAGTTATTGGAACGCGTCGGGCTTAGCACCTGAAATAGTTGTTTGGAAACGATTGGTAACAGAAATTGTTAATCCTCGTTGAGAAATAAATTTATATTATTCTACACTCTACTGAATAAAGAGTTTCATAGTCCATGCGTTCTGAACACCGTAAAAAAAAAAAACAACTGGCCTTCACCATCAGCGCAAATACATACACCACCTCAAAGTTCTTTTTGAGACACGGAACCACTTATGTAAGAGTAAAAAATTCCTCGAAACGAAAAGAATTCTGTGTCTTTCTTATTCATTTTATAGAAGTCGATGTTATTTATTATAAATAATGTATTTGCTGCAATTATTGTTCCAGAGGCCAACGACTGGAATTTTTCCCCATTGGCCAGAAATCTTAACGTGGCTGCCAGTCAAGGTCAGCAACTAAACACAAGTTACAAACTGGAAGTTGTTGCTATTATGAAACGTTCTGTTATTGCTATTATGAAACTTTACGTACTTCATCACGTAGATTATGTCTTCTTCAACGATGGTCAGCAGCTTCGAAAAAAATTATTGTTTCATTCAAATGAAACTTCGAAATGAATCTCGGTCATGAAATCTATGTGATAAAGTACATTATTTCACAGTGTTCGTAATCAATGTAACACCGAGAATATGGATATTATGAATGCGCAAATTGACATTAGACACTATACATTAACTATATTCAATTATATTCAATTTAAAAACCGAAAAGGGGACGAAAATGCAATTGAATTAACGAATAACATCTACTTGTATGTATGTCAGATCGTTGTGCAGCATTATGTAGTGTTCCTCTGCCAGCAATTCGCTGTTCAAGCCATCGACGAGTCCAGGATCTCCTTCAGGATGTTCTGCGCTCTTCTTCGACAACCTCTAGCAGAATTAATGCAGCTATTTTACGAGCGTCCACTTTCGTAAAGGAACTGTGTGGTCAGTGAACCAAATAAATCAGATAACGACCAGTGCAGTCGCGCTGAGAGCGCAAATTACGTTAACCAGCTCGTCCCGCGTGCCGATGGCGTTGTATCTCCTGAGGTCGGATACCCCGTCCGCGTCAACGTCAACGTTCGTTGCCTCGTCCCGTGAGAGGACGGATGTAGTCTTGCCAGCCACACTATCGGCTTCTGTCGCTGGCTGCAAGTTAAGCTTCGCTCCCGTCCCCAAGGGCGCACCCCCCTGTATCAGCACCCCATGCACATCTCAGAGCTACGAGAGGCTGTCTCCCTGTAGCCGGTGCGCTCTCCCGTCGTGAGACAACAACACTGGCGCCAGCTGCCATCCAGTCGGGGTGGGAATACCACCGTGCCGCGGGTCGCTAATTCACGGAACAAACTCTTCCTCACAAAACTGGTTGCCCCCCCCCCCCCCCAACTCTTTCCACTTTGCAAGAGGATGTAGTGACGACTGTAGAACAAGTACAATTATAGCTCAACTTACACACAACAAGTAGAGACATCAGTACCTACCACCATGATACAGGACAAAAAATACACTTCACTAGGGTTATATACCGGCTTAAGTGGGGACACAAGGGCCTGGGATTCTTTAGCTGCATCCATGTCCGTTAGCATTAGCCAGAAAACAACACCCCAGTTGTCCTCTTGAGCTCGCCATGTATTTTCTTTGTGTGCGCTATGTTCCTCTCCCCCTTACCCTGGTCAACATACCTAATATCCTCCGTTTTACAGGCTAACGCTTCTAAATCTTGGAACGATGGGGACAGTTGTGCAAGCATTAAATGAAAGCGGTTTAATGAGTTGATTCCTTCGACAATATTTGATACAGCCACTGACTCAGCGTATGAAAGGCGAAATGTTTTGCCGGCCGCTGTGGCCGAGCGGTTCTAGGCGCTTCAGTTCGGAATCACGCTGCTGCTACGGTCGCGGGTTCGAATCCTGCCTCGGGCATGTATGTGTGTGATGTCCTTAGGTTAGTTAGGTTTAAGTAGTTCTAAGTCTAGGGGACTGATGACATCAGATGTTAAGACCCATAGTGCTTAGAGCCATTTGAACAAAAAGTTTTGCTGTCATTTTTATCCTGTATTCATATCCTCCAAATGGCTCTTTCACACCGTGTTCACAGTGTCGCCATGGACTCCGATAACTTGTTATATGCCTGCTGGCATCGACACGTAGAAGGCGCGAATTCACCTGGTTCCAATGTTTATCAGTGATAGTTGGCGTTGGGTCACAGTGCTGCACCCATCGTTCCACCATATCCCCCACATTTTCCATTGGCGACACCTCTGGTGATTTGGCGGGCCACGGCAAAAGGCTGACTTCCTGTGACGCCAAGAATGCGAAGTATTGTTGAAAGACGTCGCCTGGAGTGTTGCGCAGAAAGGGTATGGCTACGGGTCGCAGGATGTCGTTCACATAGGAAATAATGGCCACATTGCCATAGGCATGCATAAGCTGTGATTTGTGGATGTATCCAATAGCACCTCACACCATAAGGCCTTGAGTTGGCGCTGTGTGTCTTGTGCGAATGCAATCGCTTTGATACCTCTGTATCGAACCAAAATGCGGCCTTCATTTTCAAACAAACAGAACCTGGATTCGTCCAAAATACACTATTTGATGCCCTTTCAGTCCCTATTATCGTCGTTCCATGCACCACTACCGTCTGGAATGTTTCTGCACATTTGTCAAAGGTAGAAGTGAATCATGCGCATTAACCCATACCATAATAAATGGCGATGGACTGTCACCCCTGATAATGTACGATAGGTTAGAATGTTCCACTGTTGCCACAAAGCCAAGGAGGACGCAGATATGTTCTGCAATGCAGTTCAGATGTGTCGATTATCTTCGGGGGCGGGGGGGGGGGGGGGGTCTGGGTGGTGCGACCTGACCCGTCTCGTCTTGTTCTACAGCCTTCCGATATCCATTCTGCCCAAATCCTTGTACTGTAAGACACTTCGTTTCACATGAGCAACAATGCATCACATTCTCTGATGCCAATAACACTCCCTCTTTCAAACTCGCTGATTTGATGATATGATTCGTTTGCGATGCATCCTGCACGTCTGCTCAAGTCACACTGACCCATTACCGTCGGTTTGGAGCGAGAACGATAGCTGCAGGCACATTTTACCGGTTGGTGGTGTTGCGATATCGATATTGACATTGAACCAGAGGGCCGACATGGTTAAAATGCTAATCATTTCTGCAAAACATGCTACTGTACATGTCCAGTGAATATATAAGTTCTGTCTTTAGTGCTTCAAGATGTTCTGTTTCTTCTGAACATGAGTGTACTAACTGGCCTACAACATTATCCGGAGTCATTTGTTTGCTGAACTGTTGATGAAAGCTCCTTACTGACTGTCATGGTATAATTATGATTGCCACCCAATGAATTGAACTGTCTTTCATATGTGGGTACAATATTCGCAAAATTTCGTTCCTTAACCGAAACACTTAGTACCGCTCTTTGTGCTGTACCAAATAATACATAAATTAAACAGTACCTGTAATAGGATTCAGCGAAAACCTTTTCTTTTCATCATTCCGAATAGTCGATAGGGTAGCCTAGGGAACTGTTTACTCCACTGAACAACCTCTCCACATGGACCTTCTAACTTCTGCACTGGACAAATGTCATCTTCCTGCACCATATTTAAATTAACAACATTGTTTTGTCATCTCACTGAAAATTGATGTTGCTTAGGCTAGTCCGTTTCCTTATTACCTAGTAATGCTGTGAAGTGCCTTATGTAATCAAGTACTCATCCGCTACCATCTTTACCTGTTGTTACTTAAGAAAGGCGGTGCAGTTGTTTCATTAATTTTCACTTTTATGGGTGGCTGTTTAAAGACTGAATTATGTTGGCCATTTGAACCACAACAGCTGCCAATGTTGAGATTTCCTTTAAAAAAATCCCTTACTCTAATTGGTTGGTTAAATGGAAGTTTTCCTGTCTTGGTTGATGGTTCATAAGTGTTGGTGGCTTGGCTGCACTGTTTGGTGTGAATTTATTTATTTTTTTTTTTTTTAGATGCTGTAGAGTGAGGTTTATTTGTCTGTGTCGTGTATGGTGTTGACACCAACCAGTGCAGTCACGAGTGCCTCTAATGGCTGCCATCCCTGAATGGCACCATAATTGATGTGTATGTGTGTGCGTGTGCCAATTATGTACTTTTTTATTTTAATTTTATGAACTAAGTGCTCTGCTATCACCCGTCAGTGTCCTTGTCTGCAGTCCATCAAGTATATCATTGTTTACTTCATCCTCAGTTGAAAAGTCATTCATCCAGTGTTACTAATGAGTTGCATCCTTCCTGATGGTAACCTGTGGGATACCTGGTCTTCCAAAACTTAATGAATATCTCAGTTTTATTTAAAGCTAATTGTATTGTTTCAGGTCCATTAGATACGTCTTGCAGGATGCCTGATGCTGACTGCACTGGTACCCCCGCTACCAGATGAATCTCTTGGATCAACTCGGGCACCTTACTTGTGGGGCCTTTCTGCAAATGGCAGCTTCACTGTACAACTTGTGGCTTCCCAGCCCGTTCACACTTGGGATCTGTCAGTCGCTATTCCTCCAACATGGCAGCAAGAGAGCACAAGGACACAGAAATATATCTCTACCTCACATCCAAACAACACTCCAACACCACACGCAACCACACTCTGCTACCAATTGTGGGGCAATAAGCGGTGGGATTTGAAAGTGGCTGAGGATTGTGTTGGCAAAAATCCTTTAGAAGTTTTGCACACATTTATTAATAAATCTTAACTAGTCTGAGCGAGTACGCAGTATGACGGGAAGCTAGTAACGCAGCTCAGAATTTACGAATACCAACCTACTATGTAGCACACTCTGAACTATGCTAATATATTCTGTCCCACAGAATATCTTCAGCTTCACAACAAGAGGGCACAAAACAATATACTTTAAATAAAATGATGGCAAGAAGGACTGCAATAATTAAATTTTAGCCCCGAACTTAATATCCCAAGGTATACGCCAAACAACAGCTGTTATCAAAAATTAAACTGTTATTAACAAGAGAGCAAAGCATTGTTAATAAAGCACACCTAGCAAGTTACACAATGCTGACCGCTGCTTTGGTGTACCAACTTCTGCCCTGCCTCGTCCAGCTAACTGCCTACTGAAGCTCCTTTGTCTCTGCGTGCATACTGCAACCTGTAATAGCGCATTTGAACCAGCTCCCTCCTAATTATTCCTATATGCCTCAAGTTGTGTTCTGTCAGAGGATATCTTTTTGTAGTCTACTTGTGCAATAAATTTCTTTTCCTCCGTAGTTAGATTCAGTACCTCTTTATCAGTTATCCAATCTGTCCTCCTAATCCTCAGCATTCTCCTGAAGCTCATATTCTCTTCTTGTTTCAGAAGCTGATATTCTCTACTTGTGTTGTATATGCACATGGATGCACTCGAAGTACCTTCATAAAAAGACCTTCAAACAATTATATTTATAGTTGATTGCTGGAGAGACAACATCGCTGTCACAGACAGTCTGCGTAAACTAGTTACATATGTTGGTCACTAATACATCGTGTATTCATATGCTGTTAACCCTCCACCGCGTCAGCTAAGGCCTGGAGGTGGTGCACTGAAGCATCGAAACTGGTACCCATACAATAAATGACATTATAAGGACGGCTGTAGGTGTTCCATTTTATTACGTAAGTGAACGGAAGATGCCCCTGAGACCTTCCATCGCAAATTTATATCAAATATAAAGGAATATTTCTTATTCAGAATCGCCTCAAGAGTCTAGCACTGAGGAGTGAATGGGATACATAAATAACGCAATACTCTCTTCAAAGTTCATGCCTGGGCTACTGTAATTATTATTTTAAGGTAGACAACTTCAACTGGGAACATCTAGATCTGAAAGTGGAGCTCGATCTCTTTCCAAAGATCTGATCATAACAGACTCATTAACAGAACTTGAGTTTATAATTACCAGATCACTAACAGTTTTTATGTTCAACCAAGGAAACATTAGTTTATAGTGACCTGTGTTCTTTTCACACATTGTTCGAAGAAATGTATAAATAACGGGCAGTTTCTCAGTTGCAAAGATTGCTATAATACTAGCACTGATGGCAACGAAAACATTGTTGTTAGGATGTGTTGCACATTAGCAATAGTAAGGTCTCACTCGCTTTTCGGACCAGTTTTATTTGCATGGCGTTGTAAAGTAGTAGCTGCATTCTAACGAGCGAATTGGTAACTCGTGCCCTTATAAGAAGGTCTATTTTGGGGGGCATATTTTCAAGGAAAATTAGGGATCTTTAAATAGATCCTGCACTCTCATTTACGACTAATCAAGAAGTTGGCAGTTAACTGCAACTTAAAATGCAACTTTGTTGACAATACACGTCTAGGACGTTCGAAAACGTCAACCACTGATAAAATATCAAGAAAGTATGCAGTGTGGTATTTCAACAGTGGCTGTGTAAAATACCTCATGCCATCACTAAATCATAAGAAAGAATACTATATATTTTACACAAAGAGCGAACTGTAAGTAAGCTTCGAGCAGCATGAGGAGCGCAAATCAGGATTAACTATATGTATTCCTTGGACTATGCTATGCGAAACTTGTTAATTTGTTTCGTCCGTAAGGAAAATATCCAAAGTTAGACTAATTCTTTAGCTTTTCGATTAAGTACGCCTAAAGGCACGCAGGTTTTAATTGCTGACAGTGTCTTGTTTCAATCATATACAAACTTCTGAAGTGCTTTGTATTTTCTGCTCTTTCTATGTCTTTCATTGCTGCTGTAATTTTTGCAAAAATAGACGGCGTCCAAACGAAACCTTCATGATTTCCAAATGCAGTTATGAAAAACTATGAAACAGAAACTTGCGGCTTACACCATCGTGTAAAGCAATGCAGAAAGTTATATCTAAATTTTTTCTAGACTATTGTTTTTGTTTTTGTTTCTGGTGCTAAATAGTTACCAGAAATAACTACACATCAAGAGAGTGTCCAAAGCGTGGGGTGGTATGTGGAAATGAAAGGAATTTCCGGCGCAGATTTGAAAGGGAGCTTCCGATCGATTAAGGCATAGTGTGAAAAATTCCTAGCCACAGGGAGTGTGAGCAGACCTCCAGATTCTGGCAGAAAACGCACATACGATGAAAAGGTAGAGCAGATCAGAGACATATTTTAAACAGGTCATCAAAGTTACTTCACCGTGCATCACGGAGCTTCACATCTTTCGCCCATCAGTTCACAAGGTTCTACATAAACGACACGAAGTTAAAATTGTGCCAGCAGTACAGCATTACCTCGAATTTGCTATTGAGATGTAGGACCGGATCGTCCAAAACCGTAACAAGCAAGGAAATATTGTTTTCTCTGACGAACCAATCTGCCACTCTTGTGGGAAGGTTAATCGGCACCAAATTCACATATAAGGTTCGGAAAAACCCCACAGATTCCCAGGACACGTCAGGGACAGTGAAAAAGTGGCCGAATGATAAGCACTGATGAAAGACAGCATAGTTGCACCATTTTTCATTACCGAGCAAACAACAACAGAAATTGTTTATTCTGACATACTTGAGCTGTTTTCTGGCCCTCAGCTTCTTCTTCTTTAGCCAAATGTGGCCTTCTAGCTGGGTAGTGCGCTAACACACTTGAGTTTATATGTTGGTGATTTCATGGACTGAATATTTCTGCCGGCCGCGGTGGTCTCGCGGTTCTAGGCGCGCAGTCCGGAACCGTGCGACTGCTACGGTCGCAGGTTCGAATCCTGCCTCGGGCATGGATGTGTGTGATGTCCTTAGGTTAGTTAGGTTTAAGTAGTTCTAAGTTCTAGGGGACTTATGACCACAGCAGTTGAGTCCCATAGTGCTCAGAGCCATTTGAACCATTTTTTGAATATTTCTGCAACGAAAGATAGGACGTAATGGATTAACCAAGTGGCCGCCACGCTTTCCGTTTATAATCCTGCTGAATATCTTCCTTACAGAACTACAATAGCCTTCAGAATCTCAGACATGTTTGCGCACCAATGCATTGAGACAGAGTATCCTATAGATATTTTACAGGTTACACAGTATGTGGATACGTATTGACTTTTTGTTCAAAATACGCGTTAATGTAGATGAATCTTCAAAGTGCAAGTACACTATGTGATCAAAAGTCTCTGGACACCCCCAAAAACATAAGTTTTACATATTAGGTGCATTGTGCTGCCACCTAATTCCAGTTACTCCATATCAGCGACCTCAGTAGCCATTAGACATCGTGAGAGAGCAGAATGGGTCGTTTCGCGGAACTCACGGACTTCGAACGTGGTCAGGTGATTGGGTGTCACTTGTGTCATACGCCTGTGTGCGAGGTTTCCAAACTCCTAAACATCCCTAGGTGCACTGTTTCCGATGTGACAGTGAAGTGGAAACGTACAGCACAAGAGTACAGACCGATCTCGTCTGTTGACTGAGAGCGCCGAGAGTTGAAGAGGGTCGTAATGTGTAATAAGGAGACGTCTATCAAGACCATCACACAAGAATTCAATACTGCATCAGGATCCACTGCAAGTACTATGAAAGTTAGGCGGGAAGTGAGAAAACTTGGATTTCAAGGTCGAGAGGCTGCTCATAAGCAACACATCACATCGATAAATGCCAAACGACGCCTCGCTTGGCGTAAGAAGCGTAAACAGTGGACGAGTGAACAGTGTAAAAACGTTGTGCGGAGTGACGAATCACGGAACACAATGTGGCGATCCGATGGCAGGTTGTGGGTACGGCGAATGCCCGGTGAACTTCATCTGCCAGCGTGTTTAGTGCCAACAGTAAAATTCGGAAAGGGGTTGTATTATGGTGTGGTCGTGGGTTTCATGGAGGGGGCTTTCGCCCCTAGTAGTTTTACTTGGGACTGTCACAGCACAGGCCTTAATTGATGTTTTAAGCAGCTTATTGCTTCCCACTGTTGAAGAGGAATTCGGGGATGGCGATTGCATCTTTCGACACGATCGAGCACCTGTTCATAGTGCACGGCCTGTGGCGTTGTGGTTACACGACAATAGCATCGCTGTAATGGACTGACCTGCACAGAGTTCTGACCTGAATCCTATAGAAAACCTTTGGGATTTTTTTGAACGCAGACTACGTGCCAGGTATCACCGACCGACATCGATACCTCTCCTCAATGCAGCACTCCGTGAATAATGGGCTGCCATTGCCCAAGAAAGCTTCCAGCACCTGATTGAACGTATGCCTGCGAGAGTGGAAGCTGTCATCAAGGCTAAGGTAGGCCAACACGTAATTGTATTCCATAATTACCGATGGAGGACGCCACTATCTTGTAAGTAATTTTCAGCGTGGTGTTCGGATACTTTTGATGAAGTAGTGTATCTAGTCTCATACGCTTTTTTTAAATTTCGATTGTAAATTAGGAAAGTTTCATGTGGACAGCTTGTAATTTATTCTCCTGCGTTGGCTTATGTAAGGGTCCACACCTGCTAATGTATTAAGTGAATATTTCACAATAAAAATTATAATGTTTATTGTGTAATGTATGCTAGTACACTGACGACATGCACACAGGGATTCCACATTTTAGGTTTTACTTGTGCTCTTCACATCTTTACCTTACTAGGTACTTGCTGCTTTTCCATACTCTGCTGTGTGGGTTCTAGCATGCTGTATGTATAAAAGCTTTTATTGCTACTTAGCTTGATAATGCCCAAGGATAAGAAACCATGTAATTGCTAAATAATGAAATACGGTGTACAAAATGAGGGAACAAAGGAAAGTATGTTCCATGGGGCACTTTGTAGTTGTTTTTGCTTCCCTTGTCGTCGGTGTTGCGGCGCCCCGCTTCCTGCAGCTACCTGACGGTCAACGCCCCAGCGGGCTCTCATTTCGCAGGTCCCGGGCTTCGCTGCGTCGATGTAACGTAACGTAAAGCAGCCTACCGTAAAGCGACCTTTATTAGGGCGGCCATAGAGCCAACCGGAGGCCGCGAAAGGCGCTGCGCGTTCGCCGCTTGCTTCTTAGTGTTAATTACGCGTAACGTCGCTGTCCTCATGGTGGTTACTGGCTTCATATATGACGACAGTAAATTCAGTGTGCCCGAGGAATATTTTGCACTTATGAAGGATAGTTACAGCGCTTGAGCGAAACTAAACTCGTATTACGTCCAGTGCACCTTCCACACTAAAATTCAAGACGGTGAGGTCATCCTCGTCATAGAACTGTTGTCATTAACAGTGAAGCGTGTCATACAAAAATTTAGACCATGTGTGCTGCATTCACTCACCTTAATCCTAAAATGAGTACTTCCTATCCTTCCTGTCTCATCTCAGTATTTTACAGACCACAGTGTCCAAAAGTATTCGAACAATCTGAATGTTTTTACCAAATTAAATATTTTCCACATCTAAACCGTTCTGTGATTCTTGTCAGGTGTCACAATGTTGTTTCTGCATCTTACATCAGCAATATAAAAAAAACCACATATCTATCAAAGCTGGTGCATAAATAAGATTGCAAATAAAGCGTCCCGATGCTATTTCCATGCCTAAACACATGCTAAACAAGCAGTTAAACTTCATGTTTAGCCTAGTTATGGCAATGTTGTAAAACTAACCTGACCAAGATAATAACTGCAGAAAACATATGTATACTAAAATATTATGCTAAGCATGAAAGCATACAAAGAAACAGGCAGTCTGAATTACTGACAGCTACTGAAAGACTGTATATAAATCCATTTTGTGGACCTACAATTGGTGTAAGGCACAACACACACTCAAATTAACTATTTTCACATCTGAATTTTTTATAGATGCCTTTCAGTTGTTAAATACCTCAATGTCTAAAATACCAAAAGTTGTTTGTATTTCAATCTGAGGCTATGTATTTATAGTTCAGCACTTAGTCAGCCACTTGGGTGTGTTAACTTACTCATTTTACAGATGCACGATAATAATCCATAAATTTTGGTTGTTACAATAATAGACATCCAGACAATCAGTGCAAGCTCTTATCTATCAAATTAATTGCATATTTAGGGGATTGAGCGTAAATGCTTGTGTAGTCGTTGGAATCGAAGATTTATCGAAATAATTCTGCTTCAAGTTGCGGGAATTAGCTAATAATACCTTCACTGGGTCTAAGGACGCAGCACACTCCTATATTTGGTCATGCAAAAAGAATTAAATTGCCTTCTTCCTTGGTTTTCTAAGTGCTCTGTGTTTTTCATAATTAAGGCTGTGATTATTTCATATTACTTCACAGAATTTGCTGCTGAGAGTTGATTCGACAACAGTGCCCCTGTCTATAGTTTCATTCATTCACTTATGAATTATGTACAAGCTTTCTTTCCTATACATACACGAGTACAGAGTAGCTACAGAGTTTGTATTCATCATTCATTACTGGTATATTGCACTTTTTCTAGCACTGAGTAACGACGACAACATGGAGAGACGACAGACAACATTAGTTTTGTAAAGAATCCGATTCTCCAAAGTGCTTAACCAAAGAATCATAGAACGAATAGAAATATGCAACAGCAGTGTGTTATATGGCTGCTTGGCCTGTTTTGCTAATGGTACTTATGAGTTTAAAATCAATGAAAATACAGCCCTTAGTTTCCAACATCAAATGTAGAGCATTATAAAGGCATGTTTCGTTTATAACTAGTAAAACGGAATAACCATGATCGGAGTATATACCTCGACTGGGTTTCCACTTATTCAATGATTAATAAGCTAATGTACGAATATTCATATCGCACGAATTATAGTTAATTGTAACTAATTATTATCACCTAGTCCTAGTCGTGAAGAAAGCCCTTGAAAGGTAGGTGCTGGACTCCTTTTCAAAAGAAACTGGGTCACAATCCCCGTCACTAATATTCTTCTCTGTTTCTGTGAACCACTTGGAACTATTTGTCAGTAGGATTCAAATGGCTCTGACAAGGGAACCTCCCCATCGCACCCCCCTCAGATTTAGTTATAAGTTGGCACAGTGGATAGGCCTTGAAAAACTGAACACAGATCGATCGAGAAAACAGGAAGAAGTTGTGTGGAACTATGAAAAAATAAGCAAATTATACAAACTGGGTCGTCCATGTGCAATATAAGCAATAATAAGGGCAGTGTGAGATGAGGAGAGCCGTGGTCCCGTGGTCCCGTGGTTAGCGTGAACAGCTGCGGAACGAGAGGTCTTTGGTTCAAATCTTCACTCGACCGAAAATTTTAACTTTTTATTTTCAGTTTATGTGACAAACTCTTATGTTTTCATCACTTTTTTTTGGAGTGATTATTACATCCACAAGAAAACCTAAATCGGGCAAGGTAGAAGAATCTTTTTACCCATTCGCCAAGTGTACTAGTTAGGTGGGTCGACAACATATTCCTGTCATGTGACGAACATGCTGTCACCAGTGTCGTATAGAATATATCAGACGTGTTTTCCTGTGGAGGAATCGGTTCACCTATGACCTTGCGATCAAATGTTTTCGGTTTCCATTGGAGAGGCACGTCCTTTCGTCAACTAATCGCACGGTTTTGCGGTGCAGTCGCAAAACACAGACACTAAACTTATTACAGTGAACAGAGACGTCAATGAACGAACGGACAGATCATAATTTTGCGAAAATAAAGAAAGCAAAATTTTCAGTCGAGGGCAGATTTGAACTAAAGATATCTCGTTCCGCAGCTGTTCACGCTAACCACGGGACCACGGCGCTCCTCATCTCAGATTGCCCTTGATATTGCCTAACTTACGCATGAACGACACAGTTTGTATATTTTGCTTATTTTTTCATAGTTCCACACAACTTCTTCCTGTTTTCTCGATTGATCTGTGTTCAGTTTTTCAAGGCCTATCCACTGTGCCAACTTATAACTAAATCTGAGGGGGGTGCGATGGGGATGTTCCCTTGTGAGTTCTATGGGACTTAACTTCTAAGGTAATCAGTCCCCTAGAACTTAGAACTACTTAAACCTAACTAACCTAAGGACATCTCACACCTCCATGCCCGAGGCAGGATTCGAACCTGAGACCGTAGCGGTCGCGCGGTTCCAGACTGTAGTGCCTAGAACCGTTCGGACATCCCGGCCGGCAGTAACATTCCTTCAGTCACATGCAGTCGAGCTCTTCTACTTTTTCTTATCCAACAGACAGTGCTCTGCCTCTTATAACGTCCGCGGTATATCAGTTGTTCATGTTCTTGAGAAGAATCAGAGATTTAAGTCCCGAAGATGACGAGATGATATGAAACGCATTTATGCTGGAGGATAGGAGTGAAGCTGACACAGTACTGTCCAAAGGATCTGTCCTGACATTCGTTTAAGTGAATTCCGTCCTGCTGAATGTGGATGCGATATGTTAAATACAGCCTCATCTCGCCTGTCCTTCTCTTAAGGCATTCGCCATATTCTCTACCGCAAGCGGGACAATAACTCAAAAAGGAACTTCCATGAAATTGTTTTATAAGAAGTATAACTGGAAACAAAAGTCCTTATCAGAAAGAAAATAAAGCATGAGCAATGCTCTTCTGTAAATCGAGCGTTTGGGTAACTTGACTTCCCCTCTAATCAGCACACCTTATTACTTACAGAGGCGGGTGATTAATAGAAAACTATCACTTCCTTTTTTTGCTTGTTTGACGTATTTTTCCAAAGGAGTTTGCAGTCATTTACTGATCACCAGTTTATAAACACACTTCACTCACTTTAACATTAATTTAGTTACTGTCTAAAATATGGTAACAGTTCTAGCAATTCAGCTTACCATTGTATACGTAAACACAGAAGTTCGCTATGTCGCTCTGAATATCATGGTTCTGATCTTCAAGCTCTTATTATTAGCTTCGTAACAATATGCTCTGCTCACAGTTCGTTGTTCAACTTCATATCTTACACTTTATTGCCACCTGCTGCCTCCCATAAATCAGGACACTGTAATGTTTCACGGTAATTTTTGCTGACGGATGCAATTACACTGCCACAGCGGACTTCATTTTTTTTTCGCAATGACGCTGCACAAAAGCAGTAATTTCACGAAGTATTCCCCAGCACTTCCATCGATTTATTCTTCATAGCACGTACTGTTAGCTCCATAAAATAATGTGACAGTTTTACCTTCATTACAATCGTTGATGGTAATATTACAGATTCAGTGTTATTATGTCTCAAACATTAAGTAACACTGAAATTAATAACCAGAACAGAAGAACATGGACTGTGACTCCGAACTGAATAGAAAGATCGTGCACAAGATTTAGTTGAGACATTGAGTACTGTTGCGTAGGAGAATAATTTTGTTGTAAATGATCAATTTTTTTCCATTCTACCAGGAGAGCAGAATGGAGAAGGCTAGCTCTGGACCTGTGTGCCAATCGGAATGTCAACGAGACATACCGTTGAGAAACGGGCATCTGGGCATGAAATGCGAGCGAGTGAAATAGAAACGTAAATATCAGAGTGCTACGTAACAAGGTAGTGCGAAGTAACACTTCGTAACTTCAGCATGAGAGCGTCACTACAAAGTCACTGAGCTGAGCTCGGTGACCCAGAATAGATGTTGTTGTTGTGGACCTCAGTCCAGAGACTGGTTTGATGCAGCTCTCCATGCTTCTCTATCCTGTGCAAGCTTCTTCATCTCCCAGTACCTACTGCAACCTACATCCTTCTGAATCAGTTTAGTGTATACATCTCTTGGTCTCCCTCTACGATTTTTACCCTCCACGCTGCCTTCCAATACTAAATTGGTGATCCCTTGATTCCTCAGAATATGCCCTACCAACCTATCCCTTCTTCTAGTCAAGTTGTGCCACAAACTCCTCTTCTGCCAATCCTATTCAATACCTCCACATTAGTTCTGTGATCTACCCATCTAATCTTCAGCATTCTTCTGTAACACCACATTTCGAAACCTTCTATTCTCTTCTTGTCCAAAGTATTTATCGTCCATGTTTCACTTCCATACATGGCTGCACTCCATACAAATACTTTCAGAAACGACTTCCTGACTCTTAAATCTATACTCGATGTTAACACATTTCTCTTCTTCAGAAACGCTTTCCTTGCCTTTGCCAGTCTACATTTTATATCCTCTCAACTTCGACCATCATCTGTTATTTTGCTCTCCAAATAGCAAAACTCCTTTACTACTTTAACTGTCTCATTTTCTAATCTAATTCCCTCAGCATCACCTTACTTAATTCGACCACATTCCATTATCCTCGTTTTGCTTTTGTTGATGTTCATCTTGTATCCTCCTTTCAAGACACTGTCCATTCCGTTCAACTGCTCTTCCAAGTCCTTTGCTGTCTCTGACAGAATTACAATGTCATCGGCGAACCTCAAAGTTTTTATTTCTTCTCCATGGGTTTTAATACCTACTCCGAATTTTTCTTTTGTTTCCTTTGCTGCTTACTCAATATACAGATTGAATAACATCGTGGAGAGGCTACAACCCTGTCTCGCTCCCTTCCCAACCACTGCTTCCCTTTCATGCCCCTCGACTCTTATAACTGCCATCTGGTTTCTGTACAAATTGTAAATAGCCTTTCGCTGCCTGTATTTTATCCCTGCCACCTTTAGAATTTGAAAGAGAGTATTCCAGTTAACATTGTCAAAAGCTTTCTCTAGGTCTAGAAATGCTAGAAACGTAGGTTTGCCTTTCCTTAATCTATCTTCTAAGATAAATAGTAGGGTCAGTTTTGCCTCACGTGTTCCAACATTTCTACGGAATCCAAACTGTTCTTCCCCGACGTCGTCTTCTAATAGTTTTTCCATTCGTCTGTAAAGAATTCGCGTTAGTATTTTGCAGCCGTTGCTTATTAAACTGATAGTTCGGTATCTTTCACATCTGTCAACATCTGCTTTCTTTGGGATTGGAATTATTATATTCTTCTTGAAGTCTGACGGTATTTCGCCTGTCTCATACATCCCGATTACCGGGTGGTAGAGTTTTCTCATGACTGGCTCTCCCAAGGCTGTCAGTAGTTCTATTGGAATGTTGTCTACTCCCAGGGCCTTGTTTCGACTCAGGTCTTTCAGTGCTCTGTCAAAATCTTCACGCAGTATCATATCCACCATTTCATCTTCATCTACATCCTCTTCCATTTCCATAAAATTGTCCTCAAGTACATCGCCCTTGTATAGACCCTCTATATACTCCTTCGACCTTTCTGCTTTCCCTTCTTTGCTTAGAACTGGGTTTCCATCTGAGCTCTTGATATTCATACAAGTGGTTCTCTTTTTTCCAAAGGTCTCTTTAATTTTCTAGTAGGCAGTATCTATCTTACACCTAGTGAGATAAGCATCTGCATCCTTACATTTGTCCTCTAGCCATCCCTGCTTAGCCATTTTGCACTTCCTGTCGATCTCATTTTTGAGACGTTTGTATTCCTTTTTGCCTGCTTCCTTTACTGCATTTTTATATTTACTCCTTTCATCAATTAAATTCAATATTTCTTCTGTTACCCAGAGATTTCTACTAGCTCTCGTCTTTTTACCTACTTGATCCTCTGCTGCTTTCACTATTTCATCCCTCAAAGCTACCCATTCTTCGTGTAGTGTATTTCTTTCCCCCATTCCTGTCAATTGTTCCCTTCTGCTCTACCTGAAACTCTGTACAACCTCTGGTTTAGTCAGTTTATCCAGGTCCCTTCACCTTAAATTCCCAACTTTTTGCAGTTTCTTCAGTTTTAATCTACAGTTCATAACCAATAGATCGTGGTCAGAGTCCACATCTGCCCCTGGAAATGTCTTGCAGTTTAAAACCTGGTTCCTAAATCTCTGTCTTACCATTATATAATATATCTGATACCTTCTAGTATCTCCAGGCTTCCTCCGTGTATATAACCTTTTTTCATGATTCTTGAATCAAGTGTTAGCTATGATTAAGTTATGCTCTGTGCAAAATTCTACAAGGCGGCTTCCTCTTTCATTTCGTACCGCCAATCCATATTCACCTCCTACGGTCCCTTCTCTCCCTTTTCCTGATATCGAATACCAGTCACACATGACTATTAAATTTTCGTCTCCATTCACTATCTGAATAATTTCTTTCATCTCATCATACATTTCATCAATTTCTTCATCATCTGCAGAGCTAGTTGGCATATAAACTTGTCCTACTATAGTAGGCTTGGCCACAATATGCGTTCACTATGCTGTATGTAGTAGTTTACCCGCATTCCTAATTTCCTATTCATTATTAAACCTACTCCAGCATTACCCCTATTTGATTTTGTATTTATAACCCTGTATTCACTTGACGAAAAGTTTTGTTCCTCCTGCCACCGAACTTCACTAATTCCCACTATATCTAACTTCAACCTATCCATTTCCCTTTTTAAATTTTCTAACCTACCTGCCCGATTAAGGGTCTGACATTCCACGCTCCGATCCGTAGAACGCCAATTTTCTGTCTCCTGATAACGACATCCTCTTGAGTAGTCCCTGCCCGGAGATCCGAATGGGAGACTATTTTACCTCCGGAATATTTTACCCAAGAGTAAACCCCATCATCATTTAACCATACAGTAAAGCTGCATGCCCTCGGGAAAAATTACTGCTGTAATTTCCCCTTGCTTTCAGCCGTTCGCAGTACCAGCACAGCAAGGCCGTTTTGGTTAGTGTTACAAGACCAGATCAGTCAATCATCCACACTGTTGTACCTACAACTACTGAAAAGGCTGCTGCCCCTCTTCAGGAACCACACGTTTGTCTGGCCTCTGAACAGATACCCCTGCGTTGTGGTTGCACCTGCGGTACGGCTATCTGTATCGCTGAGGCACGCAAGCCTCCCTACCAACGCAAAGGTCCATGGTTCATGGGGGAGGGGGTGGCAGAATAGATAGTTACTGAATTACCACCATCAGGCAAGGAGCGCTGACGGGGCCGCTAAACATGAGCAAATGCAGCCATATATTCAGGGCCACTGCATCGTAGGTACAACTGGCCCTTTAAATAACGAGGCTTTCGGAGCTCAGAGACACATCCAGACTTATTGCCATTCTGTCGGTGTCACCAGAACCAGGGAGAATGAAAATCTATTTGTTTTCAATGGAACCACGACAAGCTGCTCGATGGTGTTGTGGTTGCTACCTGCTTGCTCACTTCAGAAAAGAAACATAGCCAATGTAATGGATTCCACAGTAATGGCCTGTCATAGCTGCCTGTTGGAAGATTGTGGATGAGGACTAGATTGATGTGCGGCTACCTCTCCTCCAGAGAATGTCAGTCGCAGATGACCTGCAAGCTGTGTTTTCCACATCGACCAGGCGTGGCACATTCCCACACCCCGATGGCCGAGTCATGAACATCTTATGCAGTCTTTGTCGGTCCATGGTGGATAACAACGGCCTGCTCTTCACGAGAACTGACATCGTGAACCACAGTCCGCTGTCTTCCCCTGACTGCGCGAGGGACTGTCTAAGAGGGCACTGAGCTACGAGCCGTACACAAAGTTCGGACCGGCGATGGCGTCCCACTGTGCCGCCAAGACAGCATGCCACCATGCCTTCCTGACCTGCAGCAGCGACGTCGCAACTCGGTGACGAGGCATCAGCACTTCTTTGCCGACGGCATGACCAAAAAACTTTGCAAACTCAGCCTGAGAAATATACGTTATTGCAGATACCACTGTGTCGCCGACTCCTCCAGGTGTCAACAGGACCACTCTCCCACAGTCTGTACCTAGCCTCCAGCACACAAAGCGACCCAGCTCTCTGGGTCACTAGTCACAGTATCCATATGTCCCCCCACCCCGAAAAAAAAGAAGCTTTATGTGAGAGGCCAGGATTGTACAGTTCTGAACAAGAACCCAGGTGTGGTAGCAGCACATCCAATGAGTTATCAAACGTGTCCCTCATCTCCTTTCACGAACAAATCAATGCTTACGCCATTTGATGGATTGATGTGATCTTACCGCAACACTAATCGTCAGCTTCTTAACGAAAAACAAGATGCACTATAATACCACCTGACTACGAAGGCTTTCCCGGCGTAATAATTTATAAAATTCTTCTCGGGTATGCAGCCGGATCATGACGTCTTCAAGACACAATATTTCTGCGGTCCAACTGGCCGCCATCATCAGGTGAGAGCGCTGGTGCACAATCTCGCCGGCGAGATTGTGCACCAGCGCTCTCACCTGATGATGGCGGCCAGTTGGACCGCAGAAATATTGTGTCTTGAAGACGTCATGATCCGGCTGCATACCCGAGAAGAATTTTATAATACCACCTGCTGACTGTTTCAAAGTGAGACGTGAACTATATTTTATGGTGTCTCATGCACTGTGACTCAGACAGTGGTACAGATTCTCAATGACTATGCCTACTCAACCGCTCCATTTGAATCGAGTGTTTGACAAAATTTTCAAACATGTGTGGCACGCAATTTAGTGTCTGATTTAATAATAAACCATTTGAATCACAGCTTTACACCCTAACGTCATTTTTCACGTAATGTAAAGTTAAACATCATGTTTATTGTGCATCAACTTACTTACTGTGTATACACTTAAGGAAAAAAAAAAAAAAAGAAAAATCAGATGGCCAATAATCTGTATGAAGAATGCACTCCATGTAATAGCAGCGAACATAAAAACAGACTAAGACTACTCGATTGCATAAATGTGTTTTTCCCTTGACGATAGTGACGCAGAGGTTTATATAATCTTATGTTTATTACTGGCACCGCGGTAGGAATGATACTACAGTGACTTCAGAGGAAGGTCATTTCAATCAAATCTATTAGGAAATGAAAGCTTCTTTCTTTTTTTCTTAATTGCATCCCTTGTTGGTACAAAAACTAAAACTGAGTCAATGCTTATACACTCCTGGAAATGGAAAAAAGAACACATTGACACCGGTGTGTCAGACCCACCATACTTGCTCCGGACACTGCGAGAGGGCTGTACAAGCAATGATCA
This sequence comes from Schistocerca nitens, assembly GCF_023898315.1. Classification (NCBI taxonomy): domain Eukaryota; kingdom Metazoa; phylum Arthropoda; class Insecta; order Orthoptera; family Acrididae; genus Schistocerca; species Schistocerca nitens. The sequence continues at coordinate 518,168,688 of NC_064615.1, read as the reverse complement.
CACGCACGGCACAGCGGACACACCAGGAACCGCGGTGTTGGCCGTCGAATGGCGCTAGCTGCGCAGCATTTGTGCACCGCCGCCGTCAGTGTCAGCCAGTTTGCCGTGGCATACGGAGCTCCATCGCAGTCTTTAACACTGGTAGCATGCCGCGACAGCGTGGACGTGAACCGTATGTGCAGTTGACGGACTTTGAGCGAGGGCGTATAGTGGGCATGCGGGAGGCCGGGTGGACGTACCGCCGAATTGCTCAACACGTGGGGCGTGAGGTCTCCACAGTACATCGATGTTGTCGCCAGTGGTCGGCGGAAGGTGCACGTGCCCGTCGACCTGGGACCGGACCGCAGCGACGCACGGATGCACGCCAAGAGCGTAGGATCCTACGCAGTGCCGTAGGGGACCGCACCGCCACTTCCCAGCAAATTAGGGACACTGTTGCTCCTGGGGTATCGGCGAGGACCATTCGCAACCGTCTCCATGAAGCTGGGCTACGGTCCCGCACACCGTTAGGCCGTCTTCCGCTCACGCCCCAACATCGTGCAGCCCGCCTCCAGTGGTGTCGCGACAGGCGTGAATGGAGGGACGAATGGAGACGTGTCGTCTTCAACGATGAGAGTCGCTTCTGCCTTGGTGCCAATGATGGTCGTATGCGTGTTTGGCGCCGTGCAGGTGAGCGCCACAATCAGGACTGCATACGACCGAGGCACACAGGGCCAACACCCGGCATCATGGTGTGGGGAGCGATCTCCTACACTGGCCGTACACCACTGGTGATCGTCGAGGGGACACTGAATAGTGCACGGTACATCCAAACCGTCATCGAACCCATCGTTCTACCATTCCTAGACCGGCAAGGGAACTTGCTGTTCCAACAGGACAATGCACGTCCGCATGTATCCCGTGCCTCCCAACGTGCTCTAGAAGGTGTAAGTCAACTACCCTGGCCAGCAAGATCTCCGGATCTGTCCCCCATTGAGCATGTTTGGGACTGGATGAAGCGTCGTCTCACGCGGTCTGCACGTCCGGCACGAACGCTGGTCCAACTGAGGCGCCCGGTGGAAATGGCATGGCAAGCCGTTCCACAGGACTACATCCAGCATCTCTACGATCGTCTCCATGGGAGAATAGCAGCCTGCATTGCTGCGAAAGGTGGATATACACTGTACTAGTGCCGACATTGTGCATGCTCTGTTGCCTGTGTCTATGTGCCTGTGGTTCTGTCAGTGTGATCATGTGATGTATCTGACCCCAGGAATGTGTCAATAAAGTTTCCCCTTCCTGGGACAGTGAATTCACGGTGTTCTTATTTCAATTTCCAGGAGTGTATATAGCAAGCAGATGATTATGAGCTGATGAAATTTTGTTAAATATTCTGAACTTCGCAGACAGCTAACGTGTTAGAAATTGATTAATAACTACACTCTATCTAAAAAATACCGGTGTCCAGCGTGTCTCGCGACACGTCGTCGACCAGAAATCTCATGGACTGGAATGGAATTGTCTTCAGCGATGAGTCCCACTTCAAACTGAGCCCCAAAGACCAGCGAGGACGTTTTTAGGGTCGCCTAGGATAGTGGTGGGGTACCAACCTGACTATCGCCTTCCATACGGCCCAATAATTACGTGAGATAGACTGGACTGCCATTTCTTTTCGTAGCAGGTCCCCTTTGGTTGGCAGCCGCGACACCCTTTCAGAACAGCCGTACGTCGACAATATTCGATGCTCCATTTTCTTACCTTCCTTGAAAAGCCACCCTAGACTTACATTTTAGTAAGATAATGCCATTCCGCAAACAGCGAGAATTTCTACTACTTGCCTTTGTGCATGCCAAAGCGTACCTTGGACAGCGAGGTCTCCGGACCTGTTACCAGCCTCGAATGTTTGCAAGCATTGTGGGAAGCGTACTCCAACCAGCACGGGATTTTTACGATCTAAGGCTCTAATTGGACAGAATTTGGTGCTACATACATTAACCAAATAGGTTCCTGGATCCACTAGCTTAAGAGCATTTGCAGGATTTACTCGGAAGACCGACTGAACCTCAACACCTGCTACGAAGGACTATCCTTACGCTTACATCTTTCAACGTGTCATTTCTCTTTTAATTCATAGTTTTGGAAATGACGATTAAATGTGTTTGTGTGTGGTTCTATTATGAGTTTTAAGGAACTGGTATGTTTTTGTTCGTGTTGAGAATTTTATCGTTTTCTTTTAGCCACATTAATGCTACTGGTCGCATAGCAAATATTTATAAGGGCGCTAAGGATACAGGTTCACATCGTAGATAGTCATTAACCCCCACAAAAAGTTATACTAACCAGTGATACAAACAAGTTATTACAGTTATGCTAAAATACTTGACAGATTTAATTTTTATTATTGTTGAAATATTAGGCATCTGTGTGGCACGTTAAATGTAAGCTACACTTGGGAGATGCAGACTGCGAGGTAGAAACAGTAAAAGACTGTGACCTCCCCGGAGCCGATTTGTGGATCCGCACCTGCGTGGGCTACGATGCCTTTTTTTCCAAGCTTCACCGTGCAGCTTTCATGTTACACGGCTGAGGCCATGGGGTCCATTAGCCATGCAGCACTTCTTTCTTTGTTGAAATAGCAGCTGTATTATGCTTGTAAAATTATTATATATCATGTTGGAAATAGTAAATAATAAAAGAAAAAATAGTTTAAGAAGAGCGATAAAAGAGGATAGGATAGACTGAGCAGTAGCGGTTCCTTCACCTGTGCTACCCAAGGAGGAGGTCTTTGAATATGACGTCGACCCTGACAGCCCAGTGCAGCGCCTCTCAAGGTTACTTAGTAAGGTTTTGTGATAGGATAGTCCACTTAGTAGGTTAGTGCTTTACAATAACCAGTCAAACTAGATTATACATGCTGCATCGTGTCTACATACTTTGTGATAAAGGACTACTATCGATATTTGGAGCTGATGTTACTAACGTGTCCATTCATATATTTTATTGTGTGATTACTCTTATTCTATCCAACACTATATGTTAAAAAATCTGTTATTATAGTAACAGGTTTAATGTGGGGCGAGCTACAGTATCCTGCCACGATTATATGACATGTTTCTCTGGTTTGATCTGTTTTTAACGTTCCTGTGTTTGGGTGTCTACATGTTCCTCTTTGAGTGTAATGCCCTCTGTGTCGGTGCTGGAGGAGTCCGCAGTACTGCAGTCCTCATCTGGACTAACCCAATCGTCTCTTTGGCGCCTGCTACGGTGCCTGTAACGTCTCATTTGTTTATAAATAATGTGTTCTGTGCTAGTGACGCAGTCTGTTAGTTCATTTAATTGTCCCCATTTATGTGAATCCCTGATTATCTGTTGTGTTTCAGTTGTGATTCCTGTATGTTTCGCCATGTGTGTGAGTACCATCCACAATATAGCACGATGTGTTTAGGGGATCCGTGTTCAATGAATTGGCAGTTACTGTCCGCTGAGAAGCTCTGTAGGTGCGCTTGATATAGGCCACACCCAGTCGGAGACTGTCAAGGTGTACACCCTACAGTCTTTGTCAACACTGTCCCACTCCAATTGCTAGACATCCAGTCGCCAATTGTTTCATTGGCGTTTGTGTCCGATATCTCCCCCTGTTATTTCCCTGATCTTATCATTTCTTCCCCTCTTAAGACAATAGCATGCTGCGCGACATCTGATCGCTTTGTCGATAGGGAAGACAACGAACACTGCAGGTAGAGCCTCTGTTGAGGTGGTGTGGAATGCCCCCGACAGCCTCAGGAGTACACTCCTTGGTCCACTCCTCACTGCTGTCCTGTTGGTCACTAAAGCAAGCCTATAAGCCAAAACACTTGCTGTGAAGCTCATCAACGATTCATAGAGAGCGCAGTGGTGTACTCTGACGTGTGTGGTTGGCAGTCAGTACTGTGTAATAGTTGTGTGTGAGGGTTGGTAAAGCATTTTCCTTGCTTTACCGTTAGTTACCCATATGTGTCGGGAGAAAGCGTGTTTTTCTTCAGTGTGTACTACCATGTATCATGTGGCTGTTTCTACTTTAGTGTTTATGTTCTACATTTTGATTGATGGCTGTCACCATAATTTGCCTCTCAGTTTACCTACGCTGTCTCGTGTGCTGCGATTGTTTGTGTTGCGCCAATACTGTATAGTGTTCAGGATATCAATGGCTTTGCTCTGTAGTGACGACCGGTTGTTAGCGGAAACCACCACTAACAAGTCATCGGTGTACGCCACGACTCCATCAGAGCGTCAGTCCGCGTGTACGAGATGCCACAAGGACTCGACTGCGATGACCAAAAAGACAGGTTCGCAAATCAGTCCTTGGGAGCATCCCTTCGTGAGCTGTTTGACTACTTCAGGGTTTCTCGCCAACCACTTTTCGTACAATAATCGTGGAAACTGTTGCAGAGGGCTGCGGGTACCTGACGGTCATGGAGTCGGGAAAACAACGCAGTCCACCAAAGGTTGCCGAAGGTGCCTGCAGTGTCGATTAAAACTGTATTTGCTGCATCATTTATTGATTGTCCTGCTCATACTGACTAGGGCTAAGGTCGTAGAGTTATCTATGTACAAGTAGGTGGTTACATGGGAGCTGTTCCATAGTTGGAAGGTCATATTGTCCTGTAGGACTCAGGTTCTGAAGGGTATCTGTCTGCAGATATTTTGATATCGTTACTGGTGGTTTTCCATGATTCAGGTACCCTACCCAGACGCACAGCGTCACGTAATATGTTAGGAGCCTGTTGTACTGTTTCTGCATGGAAGTTGTCAGGGTGTGGAGCTTTCTTTTTCTTAGACTGACAGTTGGAAATCCGACCACCTCACTAGCAAATGAGTATGTAACACTTCCAGTTACGTATTCCTTGTATAATTAATCTCTTAGTCTTCGTTGTGGTACTGTGCGCGTCGTGGGACCATAGTTGGGGAGTAATTTCTTAAGTACAAATTGTGTCATGTCTCTACACCCAAGGGTCATGGTGCCATAGTCCTCCCTTAACGTGGCCCGAACTAAGGGATATCTTTATCTTTTCAACCATTATTTTAATGGATGACCCAAGTATCAGTTTGTAGTTGCGTTGCTACATGTTCTTCCCATTGCTAGTAGTTTGTTTTGTTCCTGAATACATTTTTTTGCGTCTTTCTAGCTCTGTAGTCTGATCTATCTTTCTCTGGCTGCGACTGAACTCTGATAAAGTCAGTTTTTTCGTCTTGTGGCCTATCTTAGTCTGGTTAGTTCAGTATTCTAAGGTGCTGTAGAACTAAGTCTGTTTATTACGCGTCGTATGGAAACATATTGCGCTGTCTCTATTACCTAGGTTAGATTATGTGTCCTGTATTCAGTGCTGCCAGAAATTTCTGTGTTTTGCTACACATAGGTCTTTAATCTATCCCAGTCAGGGGTGGTCCGTTATATTATGTTGAACAATTATCATGATGGTGTTGTAGTCCACGGTTGTTGCATGTGGCAAGACAGTCCAAATGATGTTCATGCTAACGCTTATGGCATTGGCTAATCTGATGACGATGTTACTCATTCTGCTAGCATAGCCATAAATGCGTGTTGTGGGTCTCCTCTGTTTAACACAGATAAGTTGTTTCCTGTATGGCCTCGTTTACAATTTGTCCTCTGTCATCAGTTCTGTCTGCATTCCAGACAGTTAATCTAGCACTGCTGTCCGCTGATATTAATAATTTCTTATTTCTGTGGTATTGAGCTGCATCTCCAAACATTTCTGTGTGTGATTCAATGGAGGGTGCATAATGAACGTACAGTGACGAGTGTACCAAAGTTTGTCCACCAATGCGTGACTCAGTTGTCACAAGATACCTATTGAAAAATTGTGAAATTTTACAGATGTTGAAGTTCTTATTGAGAATAACAGCTACTGTAATGGCATTTTGGTCTCCGATGTTTCTCGTTGCGTGTGTTAGAAGACAGGTAAGTTGTCCATTTTTCATGTACGGTTCCTGCAAACATACAATGTCAGGTCTGAGTTCACAGACGAACCTTGATAGTTCTGTGGTCACCAGAACGCTTGGCATTGTGGTTAGCTGCAGGAGCTTCAGGAAAGTTTCCTATGTACGAAACACTTTGTTCCTAGAAGATCCCGTTCTACGTCTTTGTATACCTTTAAAATGTTTACTTCTCTGACCTTTGACTACATGGCTATGAAAACAGTTCGCGAAGTTCCAGCGGCCCTATTAGTAAGTTTACGGTGAGCATCATCATTCGGTTCGTCTGTTTCTTTGCTGGGAGCAGACTGATTCTCCTTTTGTTTGGCACTGACGGATAAATAATGCAAGAGCAGTTTGAAGCACTTTTCTATGCTCCAGTCTGCTTAATCTTTCATATTGCATCATGGCTGACTTTCTCTTTGTTCTGTTGGCGTGCACGTGTGTGTTTGTCACAGTATTTTTCGCCTTGTCTGTCGTGTAGTTCATCAGTGCAGTAGCCTAGAATTTTGTCGTTATCTAACGGAATTATATTTTTCCTCCAACTGAATTTTGTTCGTCTCGCGTTTGCTTATGGCGCAATTGTTTCTCGTCACACTCATTGTTACCACTCTTGTTTACTTTTTCCTGTTTGTCACGCTCTTAATTTTATGTCTACAACTGTTTTCCACACGCATGAGTTTAATTTTGTGTGTTATCCTTAATGTTGTTGTCTGCGATGGGTGTGTCCAGGTTTGGATAGCCTCCAGATATCAAGGTCACTGGTTTAATGTATTGCGGTATCATATATCTTATATTTGGTCTGCATCTTGTTTGTTGGGATTTGTGATTACTCTTCAGTGTTTCCTGGCGCGTTGATGCAGTTATGGTTTCTCTGCTCCCCTAGCCTTTCTTTGGTGTATTCTCTTGCTAGCTGTTGTTGCTCAAGTTCTTCTGTTCTAAACATGAGGGTGAACTGCAGCGTTGCCCATTGATATAAACAGTGTTTCAAAAAAAAAAAAAAAAAAAAAAAAAAAGAAAAATAGTTCAAATGGCTCTGAGCACTATGGGACTTAACAGCTATGGTCATCAGTCCCCTAGAACTTAGAACTACTTGAACCTAACTAACCTAAGGACATCACACACATCCATGCCCGAGGCAGGATTCGAACCTGCGGTCGTAGCGGTCGCGCGGTTCCAGACTGTAGCGCCTAGAATCGCTCGGCTACTCCAGCCGGCAGCCTATCATGGGTGCAAGTTCTAGAGCATGCATTGTTGTCATCAGTCACTCTATTAAGAATCGCTTCCCGTGTTCTGTTATGTCCAGGGGACCATCGTACAAAGCGGTGACTTCAGTGTAATGGTGTTCCAGGACATCGAAAAGGCTTTCGACCGTCTATGGCACAACGGCCTCATCCGCAAACTCAGCGACGCGGGATTCCCCGACGGGCTGCTGCGTCTAATACACTCATACCTCACAGACAGGAGTTTCAACACTGACGTGCTGGGAAAACAATCAACACGACACGGTATACACGCGGGAGTACCCCAGGAAAGCATCCTAGGGCCCCTACTGTTTAACCTCTACATAAACGATCTCCCAACCACACACAACACAACGATGGCAATCTACGCAGATGACGCAGTCATCCTTGCGCAAGATTGGAAACCATAAAACATTACGTCACGCCTACAGACTGCACTCAGAGTGGCTGAGCCTTGGTTGGAGAAATGGCGCGTTAGAGTAAACGTCGACATGTGCGAAGCCGTTCTGTTCACTAGAAGACCGAGGCAACTGCGCAAACACCGCTACTGCAGACCAATAACTCTACATGCACGCCCAATACGTTTCCGCAAGAAAGTCAAATACCTCGGTGTCTGGCTGGACCGGAAATTGCTCTGGGGGGACCACATACAACACATGACCAACCGAGCTAGCGCGAGGCTCAAACAGCTCTATCATATGCTCAACAGGCGTAGCAAACTGAGCAGAAGGGTGTCGAGGTCCATGTACATGACACTTATCCGACCCCTGATGACGTACGCAGCCCCTGTATGGGGATACGCTGCGCCTACACGCCTGCGCCGTCTGCAGCTCATAAAAAAGAAAGTACTCAAAATCATAAGCAATGCTCCACGATACACACGCATCGCGGACCTTCACCGACTTGAGACTCTCACGGAGGTAATCCACAAACTCACCACAAGACTATACAGAAACTCCAGACATTCGCAGAACCCGTTTATTCTGAATCTGGGGAACTACGACCACAACCATAGATGGAAACATAAAAGACCACAAGACATACTTGTAAGCACCTAACATTGATGGCCAAGCGTACGCAAACATAACGGTACAGGCGAGCCCCTGTTAATCAGACGCCATTACTGGATATCCAGCTGGAATACACTGCCGAATAACTGGCACCACGCAGGGAAGCCGTACCGTACACTGCATGCAGACAAGCTCCACACAACCCCACACAGTGAGATGATCTATGGCCGATCTCCCACTACTGTATAACGATCTTGATTGTTCGAGGAATGTAGCAGCTGCAGCAACTGGGATACATTGCCATCGCTTGCCACGGTAACGATGCATGATACCTATACTAACAAATCCAACCTTGCATGAACTATCGCAGCTAGTAAGCCATTACTGCTCTTACTACCCATCCCACTGTCGCAAAGGTTTTTTTTCCCACGGCACGAGCCATGCCACTTTTTTCCCTCTGCTCTTCAAATCGCTACCCTCACTCGTGTTTCGCCCACTATCTATCACCCGATGGACCGTGTTAATGCGTAGTCTTACCCAGACGCACGGATAACATCACAGCCCAGTATCCTGTGATCCACTTACTAGATAACTAACATGTTTACGGAGGTGACAGTAGAACTTTTGGTTTGGTCGCCACGTTGGTGCGGGCGTGGAGGGGCCCCGTCTCTATAGTGTAATTATTGCCTTTGAATAAGTCACTTCTGTTGTCTCGTCACGTATTTCTTTCAGTTGCCTTATGATATTGTAGTGCAAGTGTCATCGAGCTATGTTTTTTAGCAGTGACACATCATGCAGAAGTTATTTTCGTCCTTAAGTTTGTACACCAATATTTGCATCTATATCCACAAGACATTTTGCGGCTTGTGGCGGAGGGTGTTTTGTGTACCACTGCCACTACCCTCTATCCATCTCGAGTCGCAAATGTTCTGCGGGAAGAACGATTGCTGGTGAGCCTTCGTGTGGGCTCGACTAAATCTTAGATCAGAGCGCTGTCTGAAATCAGAAATCGCAGGGCTGTGTTTTTCTTGTAACGTTATGTATGTCTAACCGATACCTTACATTTGGATGTGGATGCATTACACACGGCTCACACGTATTAATATCGTGTACGGAATCTACGTGCAGCTGCGATAGCTGGAAGAGACGTGACGAGACACGCAAGAGATTCAAGGTAAGTTACAAGGAAACAGTAGAAAGTATCGCAGTTCAGTTACTAGCTTAGTTTCAAATGATATTCTGCTCCTGGTCAGTGAAACTTGACGCATATTTCAGTACTTTCAGACCATGTCCATCCAGTTTAGTGCTGATCAGTGGTATGATATCTAATTTTTCCTTATTACTAATTTTAGTCCATTTCATTAGCTATGGTTTTATTTTTTGTTTAGTTAGGTGAAATAAGCTGTTTGACATCTTCGCCGTAGTATGAATATGTGCAAATGAAGTCGTAAAGAGAGAGAGAGAGGAGGGCTAGAGATGCTGATTTCACACGTAAAGATGCAACCGCGAGCGCCTAGGAGGCGGTGAAGATGGAGGCGCGCGTGTTTTGAGGAGGAAACTCATGGAATAGTGAGATGCACATACACAGACTACGGTAGTGTCGCGTAAACAAGGTATAGAAGGGCACTGCATTGGAAGAACTGTCATTCATGCTGAGGTGATTCACGTGGAAAGGTGTCGAACGTGATCATGACCCCACGACGGGAATTAACAGACTTTGATAAGGTAGTTGGAGCCAGATGCATGGGACATTTCATCTCTAAAATCGTTAGGGAATTAGATATTCCGATATCCACAGTGTCAAGAGTGAGCCGAGAATACGAAATTTCAGGTATTATCTTTCACGACATACAATGCAGTGCCTGAAGGCCTTCACTTAACGACCGAGAGCAGCAGCGTTTGCCAAGAGTTGTTAGTGCTGAAAAGCAACAATGCATGAAATAACCGCAGAAATCAGTGTCTGACGTACGATGAACGTATCCATTAGGACAATGGGGTGAAATTTGTCCTCAATGGGATGTGGCAGCAGACGACCGATGCGAGTACCTTTGTTAGCAGTACGATATCGCCTGCAGCGCCTCTCAAGGGCTCGTGACCGTATCGGTTGGAAACTAGACAACTGGAAATCCGTGGCCTGATCAGGTGAGGTGAGCCCAAATTACAGTTGGTAGCAGCTGATAATAGGGCTCGAGTGTCGCACAGATCCCACGAGGCCATGGAGCCAAATTGTCAACAAAGGTCTGTGTAAGCCGGCGGCGGACCCACAATGGTGTGGGCTGTGTTTACATGGAGTGGACTGGCTCCTTTGGTCCACCTGAACCGATCATTGACCAGAAATGGTTATGTCCCACTACTTGGAGACCGTTTGCACCCATTCATGCAGTTCATGTTCCAAAACAATGATGTCATGTCACCGGGCCACAACTGTTCGCGATTGCTTTGAAGAACATTGTGGACAATTGGAGCGAATGATCTCGCCACCCATTTCAGACGACCTGAATCCCATCGAGCATGTATGGAACATAATCGAGGTGTTAATCCATCAACAACATCCCGCACCTGCAAAACTTTTGCCGTCATGGATCAATATTTCTGCAGGGGACTTGTAGGTACTTGTTGACTCCATGTCATGCCGAGTTTCTGCACTAAACAGGGCAGAGGGAATATTAGGAGGTTCCCAAGAGTTTTGTAACATTGGTGTTGTGGTAAGTCAGTGTGGGATTCGAAGTCTGAACTGGTGGTGTGGAAGTGTAACTATTTTCTTGGGGAACGCTCACGGGATTTCTCGTGAATTACATGATAGCCTTCACTGATTAAGAAACCCTTTATGGAACTGGTTGCTTTCAGGACATGAGTTACTTTTTTCTTTTTTTCTCTTCGTGTTTATGAGAGAAGTAATAAACTCCAATTAGAAAAAACTTTAACCAACTGTGAGGGCGTACCTAATTTCTAGTGTAGAAATTCCTGGGTGTATTTATTTAAAAATATATTGGGTACATCGCGACAGGGGTGACTTGGCGCCCTTAGACATAAAACACAACTACATTATTAAGTCCAACCGCATCCTACGGAGGCCTACTGAACTGTATTGTACTGGGTTAAGTGTGCGTAACATTTTCGTGCATTAGCATGTGGTATTTATAGAGGAAATGTGAACTGATTGGCTCTAATTTTGGCGAGTTTTCCAAAACGTTTATTTGACACCCACCACAGCGTTAGCAAAAGTCCGTGGTACAGTCGCAAAGTAAAAATAAAGTAATTTGAATTTAATATGTGTCCCTGGATGTCTTGTATGAATTTCTTAGGTAATAAATAAGTAAATAAATAATTTATGAACAAGAACTGTTTGAGGAACCATCAATGTTGATGCGCGGAGATACTTCAAAACTCACTGTTAATTCAATGGCTACCATATTCGCAGGTCAGCTCAGCAATCTTTTGTGTTGTCTCTTTTGCTTATCATAGAAGTGGATACGATATTGTAGAGGAAATAAGCTTGAAGGAATAAAATCATATAAATTTAGAGTTCCTAGGACTTGCTGAACAAGGATATAGGAGACCATGGCTTGTTTCTTTATTGAAAAACACTGAGGATATCCGGGCCACTATCTGAACGCTGCTCTTAACACATACTAGACCACTGTGTTGAGCACGTGGAAGATCTTCCGTTGCGGTGTCGCGCCTTGGATGAAGGGAAACCTCATGAAAGTTTATGCAGTTATGCTATCTGTTTTACAGTCGGGCAAGATACCTGAGAAGAATTCTCAAAATTGGAGGTTTGGAAACTATTTTTTATGTCTTTATTGCTGCTGCTCGCTGGTAAAAGCATTGTAGGCCTCGTGCATTAATGTATGTGAAGATCAAAGTGTGTGTCGACAGATCGCTCAAAAAGTTATTTCAGTGGATGAGCTTGCCCTCTCTGCACGTTCATTTAAGTGGCTGCGCGAGAGAGCTCTGATTTTTTGTTGCACGCTTATAAAGTGAAAACAGTATTCTGACTTTTCTTTTTTTACTATACCCATTTTCTTATCGTGCCACGTTCTCATGCTTGCCGGTGTAGTATAATGTAAGCTATCTCCGTGGGCGCGCTACCATCTTGGCGTATCTAGTCCGTAATGGAAAGGAGATTTGCATTCGCTACGAATGAGCTTAACCGCTGCTTCATTTCGGATTACGTTGGTGACTTGGCTTTCGTGGTGCTGCCTTGAAAGGGGCCTACGATGGAGTGTGAGAGGGGGCGCACCCGTGGCAGCCAACAGTTGCGTCTTGCGTGCCGAGCGTTCTAGCAGCGTGAAGTTTCAAATTGAGTTGGAATTTTTTTTCGAAAGTCGTTTTACTGTGACTTAATCAAGTTGCTGTTGACTTAATAGGATATAAAATGTTTTATAATAATTCCTCACTTAATTCTTTGCCATAGTGCACGAGTAAATAATAAACAGCGCGATTTTATTCTTTAACGGGCATTATTAACAGCAATATTTTTTTTAAACGTTCGCATAATTCCACTTTATTCTCCCTCACCTCTCTCATATGTCGCTCACCAGATTTTCAGCAGGCAATTACTGGTCATTATTTCATACACGAATGCCGAAAGGACTGCCTCAGCAGGCAGAAAAGTCAAAACATGCTTTGATGGAATTAAAAACAATGTAGGCAACACTGAAAGTGCAATGGGAATTCCACTGCTGAAAGTAGCACAGGGAATTGATAGGAGGGAAGAGTACATTGAAGATCTCTAAGGGTGAGGAACTGTCTGATGAAGTGTTAAAACAAGAAACTGGAGTCTATTCGGAGTGTATAGGGGATCCAGTACTAGAATGTAAAAGAGCTTTAGAACACTTAACAACATAACATAACATTCCATCGGTATTTCTGAAAAGTACGAGGGCAGTTCAATAAGTAATGCAACACATTTTTTTATCTGAAACAGGGGTTGTTTTATTCAGCATTGAAATACACCAGGTTATTCCCCAATCTTTTAGCTACACAACACTATTTTTCAACGTAATCTCCATTCAATGCTACGGCCTTACGCCACCTTGAAATGAGGGCCTGTATGCCTGCACGGTACCATTCCACTGGTCGATGTCGGAGCCAACGTCGTACTGCATCAATAACTTCTTCATCATCCGCGTAGTGCCTCCCACGGATTGCGTCCTTCATTGGGCCAAACATATGGAAATCCGACGGTGCGAGATCGGGGCTGTAGGGTGCATGAGGAAGAACAGTCCACTGAAGTTTTGTGAGCTCCTCTCGGGTGCGAAGACTTGTGTGAGGTCTTGCGTTGTCATGAAGAAGGAGAAGTTCGTTCTGATTTTTGTGCCTACGAACACGCTGAAGTCGTTTCTTCAATTTCTGAAGAGTAGCACAATACACTTCAGAGTTGATCGTTTGACCATGGGGAAGGACATCGAACAGAATAACCCCTTCAGCGTCCCAGAAGACTGTAACCATGACTTTACCGGCTGAGGGTATGGCTTTAAACTTTTTCTTGGTAGGGGAGTGGGTGTGGCGCCACTCCATTGATTCCCGTTTTGTTTCAGGTTCGAAGTGATGAACCCATGTTTCATCTCCTGTAACAATCTTTGACAAGAAATTGTCACCCTCAGCCACATGACGAGCAAGCAATTCCGCACAGATGGTTCTCCTTTGCTCTTTATGGTGTTCGGTTAGACAACGAGGGACCCAGCGGGAACAAACCTTTGAATATCCCAACTGGTGAACAATTGTGACAGCACTACCAACAGAGATGTCAAGTTGAGCACTGAGTTGTTTGATGGTGATCCGTCGATCATCTCGAACGAGTGTGTTCGCACGCTCCGCCACTGCAGGAGTCACAGCTGTGCCCGGCCGGCCCGCACGCGGGAGATCAGACAGTCTTGCTTGACCTTGCGGCGATGATGACACACGCTTTGCCCAACGACTCACCGTGCTTTTGTCCACTGCCAGATCACCGTAGACATTCTGCAAGCGCCTATGAATATCAGAGATGCCCTGGTTTTCCGCCAAAAGAAACTCGATCACTGCCCATTGTTTGCAACGCACATCCGTTACAGACGCCATTTTAACAGCTCCGTACAGCGCTGCCACCTGACGGAAGTCAATGAAACTATACGAGACGAAGCGGGAATGTTTGAAAATATTCCACAAGAAATTTCCGGTTTTTTCAACCAAAATTGGCCGAGAAAAAAAATGTGTTGCATTACTTTTTGAACTGCCCTCGTATATTCAGGTTGGTTTGCAGAATCTATGACACTGGCTACATACCATCAGACTTAAGGAAAAACATGATCCGCAGAAACTTGAAGACATGCTATGTGGTCAAAAGTATCCGGACTATCCCAAAAACATAAGTTTTTCGTATTAGGTGCATTGTGCTGCCCCTTACTGCGAGGTACTTTATATCAGCGACCTCAGTAGTCATTAGACAACGTTAAAGAGCAGATTGGGGCGCTCTGCAGAACTCACGGACATCGAACGTGGTCAGGTGATTCGGTGTCACTTGTTCATGCGTCTGTATGCGAGATTTCGACACTCCTAAACATCCCTAGGTGCACTGTTTTCGACGTGATCGTGAAGTGAAAACGTGAAGGGACACGTACAGCACAAAAAAGTGCAGGCCGACCTCGTCTGTTGACTGACAGAGACCACCGACAGTTGAAGAGGCTCGTAATGTGTAACAGGTTGACATCTATCCAAAACCATCACCTGGAATTCCAGACTGCATCAGAATCCACTACAAGTACTATGACAGGCGGGAGGTGAGAAAACTTGGTTTTCATGGTCGAGCGGCTGCTCGTAAGCCACACATTGGGAAAATGTTGTGTGGAGTGACGAATCACGGTACATAATGTGGCTATCCGATGGCAGAGTGTGGGTATGGCCAATGCCCGGTGAACGTCATATGCCAGGTGTGTAGTGACAACAGTAAATTCTGAGACGGTGGTGTTATGGTGTGGTCGTGTTTTTCATGGAGAGGGCTTGCACCCCTTTTTGTTTTGCGTGACACTATCACAGCACAAGCCTACATTGATGTTTTAAGCACCTTTTTGCTTCCCACTGTTGAAGAGCAATTCGGGGATGGCGACAGCATCTTTCAACACGATCAACCACCTGTTCATAATGCACGGCCTGTGGCGGAGTGGTTACACGAAAATAACATCTCTGTATTGGACTGGCCTGCACAGAGTCCTGACCTGAATTCTGCAGAACACCTCTGGGATGTTTTGGAACGCCGACTTCGTGCCAGGCCTCACCGACCGACATCGATGCCTCTCCTCAGTGCAGCACTCCGTGAAGAATGAGCTGCCATTCTCCGAGAAACCTTCCAGCACCTGATTGAACGTATATCTGCGAGAGTGGATTCTACACACTAGCCTGAATAGTCGTGTTGTTGTAAGCTATTTTCAGCCAGGTGTCCGAATACTTTTGATCACATAGTGTAGCAGGAAATGATGAATGCGAGAACTATCGTATAATCAGCTTAATAGAACATGCAAGCAAGTACTTGACGACAATAATAAACAGAAAAACGGAAAAGAAAATTGAGGATGCATTAGACGACGATCAGTTTGGCTTTAGGAAAGGTAAACGCACCAGGGTGACAGTCCTGACACTGCACTTGATAACACAGTTCTACAGAAGAAAACTTTTTTTCTATTTCTGAAAAAAATACATTGTGATCATAGTTGTACTTCGAATGTGAATTCAAAACTGTTTCTAGTTTTTTTTTCTGTCAGGGATGGTTTACGAGTAACTGCAATTTTATTTCTCTTTTCTGTTTATGATATAGTGCAGCAAGGATGAGGTGAACTTCTATAAGCAAATTAACGTTTTTATGATGTTATAAGTTCATCACATTAATGGAGGGTGAGATCTAACATATGACACAGTAATTTTTGTGTGTATGCTTTGCAAAATTGATTTGACATGAGAAATTACAGAAAATTGACAAAAAAATGAACCACTGTATTGTAGTGGACATCATTTTTTTCTCTGGTATTGTGGATCTTTCTTCTCTCCAGTGATATACCAGCAATAATCTGCTAACATAGTTGGTACCCCACTTCCCTTCATAACGCCTTTCTATGGTAGAAATGTCTTTATGGGATCTTTCGCCATGTTCATCCGATACGGCACTTCAACTCTCTGTGAAGTAGTCGAGATGAGATCCCATAATATGTACCTTCAAAGACATATTGCACTCCAGACCTTGATATGTTTTGATCATATCATTCAGCATTGCTTTGTAGTTAGTAGCTCTTCTCCTTCTGAGGAAGTTTTATGACACCGTCTTGAAACAGTTCCATACTGTCTTCCCTTTGTCAGTTAAATGTGCTTCAAAATTGCATCTTTCTGCAGCTCCTTGATTTGTGGACCCATACCTTCCTTTATTTTTGTAGCTGAAAGACTTGGGAATCTGGTAGCCAGATATGCAAACCCTCTGCTGTTGGATCAATGGCCTTAATGAATTGTTTCATTAGGCCAAGTTTGATGTGAAACAGTGGAAGTAGTATATCTTCAGGAGCTACCAGACTTTTACGTTGTACATTCTTTTCGCTCACTTTCCGTCTCCTTCTAGGCCTTTCTTTTTCACATAGTGAGAATTTCTCTCTTGACTATCCCAATCGCAAAGAAAACAGGCATACTTTGTGTAGCCTTGTTGCATTCCACAGCAATTACTTTGAAATCTGCACATATTTTCCATTTGTATTCATTGTATTGTAATGAATTTAGCATCCTTTGTACGAATTCGTAATTCTCTTTGGTCAAGCTGCTGTAAGCTTCTGGAACAGAGGGTATTTTATTTACGTTATGGAGAAAAACACCCTTGAGAATTTCGACGCATCTATGAAAAGTCTACACTCCTGTGAAATATAGGTGAAGTTCAGCAATTTCATTAGACCAACAACGTCATTGCACAATGACTGTGCTCCATCAGTTGCAAAATAGGAAATAAAGGCAAGTTCTCTGTGCCTGTACTCACTGATTTTAGTACTTTCCTGGCGTAGGTTGTAGTTTTGTAATCTTGAACCAAACAGATGCGCCTTTTGTTTACTATCTCGCGCACTAAATCATTTAAATCTGCTTGTGTTAACAAATGTGGCCATAACTCACTTGTGCAGTGATATAACGGATCATCTGTGATTTCTTCAGTACTACTTACTTCACTCTCAATCCGAATTTGACCTGTAGCTCTTGAAGGTACTGGAAAGCTGTCAGAATGCTGTCCTGGCATTCTCGCTGAGGTCAGATCTGGGTAAGCAATGTGCCTCTTCGATTTTTTTGCTTGTAAAACCCAAAATTTTTGTTAGAAATAACAATCAATAACGTGGTCCTTGGTCTCTCGCCACACCACGGGCACGGCGAACAGTGCCACATTCTCTTCACCTTTCCACCGCTGACTAAATTTGCAGTAACATGTAGCACAACAGAAATGTTGTGCCTATTCTCTATCTTGGTCTCCTACCTCTACTCCAAAGTAAAGTTCACATGCTTTCTTTATGACTGTTGAAATTTTCTTCCTATGTCTGATAAAGATGAATTTCCCACAGATACAGCAGAAGTTGTCTGGCTTATATCGACATCCACGACGACGTGCCACTTCTGAAGATTTAAAAATACCTCGTCAGTAATACACCTGTACTACATTAATTCTAGAGAACTAGAGAAATGCTGACATGTAAAAACAATTAGTCAGTATCCCTTCAGCACCATGCTTAATTAGTTTAAACACAGGAACTTATAAGTTCAACTGTGCTCGGAAATATGACAGAAACGATTGGTTACTTGTTAGTCAAACCGCTTGTTAAGATTGACACAAATTACGGCTAACACCACTGTTGTAAACTCGATGCACCTGCCTCAGGGAAGCGAGAAGGTTTACTGCGGAGTCAGCGACCGACTGTCGCCGTCCGAGTTAATGAGCTATTGCAGGTGGTCTTAATGACAATGGTGTGCCGGGGGATAACCCAATGACATCTGATTCTTCCTACCTGCTGTTGAACAATAAATTGTCATGTTCCATCACTGCTGGATGCGGCAACTTACCCGTATTTCTCTATAATGTCCCTGTGTTTGCCATGAAGTGTGGATATACGTAAATATATGTATACATATCACATAAAAAGTATCCCTGACAATGATATTTTGTGTACATATTTGAATTTCCCATGGTAAACTGGTTTAGAATCACACACTTTCTTATCAGAAATAGAACCCTTGTAGAACAATGTAACTGACGCAAAAAATGAAGGAAAATGAGGACACGTTCATGGGATTTGCCAACAATGTAAAATGGTATGTTTCTGAGAAAAATTGGTATAAACTATAGCAACAGGCAGGTAGTATACAATATGCATAAGAACGAAGAGGAGCAATAAGATTGGAAGACCAAGAACGAAGTACTCGGATTAAAAGGGGTGTAACACAGGGATGCAGTCTTTCGGCGCTGCTATTCAATCTATACAATGACGGAAATAAAAACAAAGATTCACAGGTGGGACAGAAAATTGGGGGGAAACGATACCAATGATCAGATTCCCTGATGACTTTATTATCCTCAATGAAAATGAAAAAACTTATAGGATGTGTTCAATGGAATGAACAGTCAAATGAGTACAGAACATGGATTGAGAGTAAGCAGAAGAAAGACAAAAGAAATGGAAAGTAGCAGAAATGAAAACAGGCAGAAACTTTACATCAAAACTGCTAATTTCGAAATTAAGGAATTCTACTGTCTTGGAAGCAAAATACCCCATGGCTTATGGAACAAGGTGAACATAAAAGACAGACTAGCACTGGCGTAAAGGACATTCGTGGACAAGAGAAGTCTAATAGCATCAAACATAGCTCTTTATTTGAGGAAGAAATATCTGGGAAGGTACGTTTGGAGCTAAGTGTTGCATGGTAGTGAATCAATGACTGTGGGCATGGCGGACTGCATCAAACCCTTCAGCAGACTGAAAAAATAGATAAAAAGAAAGACTTCCACTTTTTTCAACTATCATCTTGGAAGATGCTAATCCCCTGTTGACATTTCTTTCGATCTACGATAGGAGAGTCATTTCTGTACGTAGCTACAATAGGATTATTATAATTTCAGGGTGTCTACAATTATGCTCTATTAGTAATATGTCATATGATAATATACGACTGTGCCAATCACCCTAATGTTTGTTTCCCAACAGTTGAATGTCTCTCTTCACACGGGCAAATTGTACAGAAATCTCTTACCGTTTCACTACAGGAAAATTCACATCATGATGGAGGTTCATTAGCCTTTTTGCCTACCTTAGTTAACCCAATGAGCGACAGAAGTGAGTGACAGCACGCTTCAGCTTCAGGCGACAAAACACAACTCCAGGTATAGTTATGGAAGTGTCCTAAATGAGCGACATCTGTGTCGCTGCCTGTCTCCCGCTGCAACTGGCGACGTTTGAATTCAAACGTGTTTGAATCTTGTGGCTACAACACGCGCGACACGGAGTGACAGACACGTGTCTTCTTGGCAAAGGAGTGGAGCGGACGCGATGGCAGTTATGAATTACTTAAAATCCGATTTTAAGAAAACTATTCGATGAAAAATTTGAATCTTCCGCAACCTATAGCTTGATATCCTTAAATGACAACGGTCGGAATTTATTTTCGTTATTCGTCATAGTTACTGTGCTACACGAAATTGAGTACATGGCTGCACGAAATTTTTAAGAATTTGCAGAGATAAAATCACGTTCTGTAGACTTTCCGTATAGTTCATTTAAGGCCATACATTATTATGTATGAAATGTAACCAATATATCTTAACTGTAATTAAAGTTGAGACCGGAATGATATCTCTTTTCATTCTTGAGATATTGGTTGTTATATCGGCGGACGGTTCGCTCTCATCGCATCCGAACCTTTCCTGCACTTTGGGAATCAAGTGGTCGTAAAAATCGTCGTATCTCATAAAAGGTTCAAGGTATCGAATCGACAATTTTTGGAAGTGACAGCACGCAGAAAGTACTATTTTATCATATGATTAACACTCGATACGTTTTTGTAAACGCGTGAGCAGTCGAAAACAAGACTCCCTGTAACTTACACCATGAGGTTTTGTCCAAATTTTAATAGCCAAACAAAGGGAGAGAAACAGGTAAACGGAGTATCAAAGTGACCAGCATGAGGTCTAGTTTGGCATGAAAATATTTAATGCTTGAAAGTAATCAGGGTAATGAACGAAGACTTAGTTAATGAGGTGAGAAAAAATTGAAATATTTCACTAAAAGCTGCTTTAAATGAAGTGTCAAAAATGTGATCCCCTCAAGACCTAGCTATTTTGCACATAAAAAGATACATTGGTGCGGTATTTAAATGCCAAAAGTCTTCCTTTGAAATCAAGTACGTCGGGAAGGCAAACTAGGCGTCAGTAAGATCATGCTTTCTGAATGAAACTTGAAACTAAAAAATGGAAGAAATCACAAAACATTTTATGAAATTATTTGTGTAAAAGAAATAAGTAGATCAGAGAAATGTTCTACATGCCTTTGAATGATGCTCGAAATCATGAACAGAAAACGATGTGCACCAAACGTTTCCATAATACTTTTTATTTCATACAATTAGACAAATTATTACACAAAAAGATTGACTTTCCTTTCAAAAATTTTATAAGATTTACTTTTACCGACTATTTAGAGTAATTGAAACGCTTGTCATTAATACTGAGTGGTGATGAGTTACGTTCGCAACATCAGATATCTGTAAAATTTCGTGGTTCATTGTAATTCATTAGGAATTAAATGTGCCGGCCGCGGTGGCCGTGCGGTTCTGGCGCTGCAGTCCGGAACCGCGGGACTGCTACGGTCGCAGGTTCGAATCCTTCCTCGCGCATGGGTGTGTGTGATGTCCTTAGGTTAGTTAGGTTTAAGTAGTTCTAAGTTCTAGGGGACTTATGACCTAAGAAGTTGAGTCCCATAGTGCTCAGAGCCATTTGAACCATTTTTTGAATTAAACGTGCGTGATAAACTGGGATAGGTGTGAAAATCAAGTTCTTTGGCAAGACCTTAAAAATATACTTAGCGATGCAGTGTAAACAGAATACATATAACTTAGTATACAGAATCGTAATTGAGTTAGTAAAAATATAAGAACTGCCAGGAATCGGACTCAGTACCGTATCCTGGCACGAAATTACGAACTGTATACACTACCCCTACGCCACAGCTACTT
This sequence comes from Schistocerca nitens, assembly GCF_023898315.1. NCBI lineage: Eukaryota > Metazoa > Arthropoda > Insecta > Orthoptera > Acrididae > Schistocerca > Schistocerca nitens. Next base: position 518,147,270 of record NC_064615.1, on the reverse strand, counting down.
ATTATTCACGTTAATCATTCTTTGTGCTTATGTTCGCATTTAGCGTAGGTAGTCATGTAATAGTCATTCCTCCGCATTTATTGGCTGTTAAAAATTCTTGATCATGTAAATTGTATTTAATTTATTGATAAGATAGTCGACTGGTCCTCTGCTCATTCAAATGTATTCGAAGAACTTACCTGGTAACCTTTGTAGTTGACGATACTTATGAAATTCTCCATGGAGATTCCTCCATTTGTAAATTTCATGCAGAGCAGTCCTTTTCGCTTTGTTTTCTTAAGTAAACCTAATTCTGTAGCCAGCTATAGTATTCTACAGGTTAAGGACGCCGTTTTATAGAAACAGCTGGTTGGCTCTAAGTAGCCATCTTGTAGCGCAACATGGTCGCTCGCACGTAGGACACCCAAGGTTGTCGCCCGATGTTGCTGCTTGTTGCTGGTGTGTCGCGTAACCAGAAGTCGCTCACTCTCGCTTGATTCTGTGGCTCACGTAAGACACGGCCACAACCTACGCAATTTTTTGTGTATTAGGTGTCTATTATTGAGGCGAGCAGACGTGTCGCTCGCGTTGTCGCGTTGGTGTGATTGGTTGGTCCAGAAGAAAAAGTGGCTTTGGCAGTAGAGAGCCGACGGCTGCAGCAGAGCAGGAGGCGGCGACTGCAGCCGTGCACGCAGCAGCGGGCTGGCTGCCGGCAGCGGAGCGGCTGGGGCAGCCGCGTCCACCGTAGGCCTGTCCTGAATGCAGATTCGTTTCGGAGGCAAGGTTCACCACAATATCCATCGCTTTTATCTTCTGCAGTCCTCCCCTTTCTCTTGCACAGTATAACTTTGACTTCTACGACACAGCATTTTATTACTATACCTTCCTCTTTTGGTATAACTCGTCGTCGAATACAGTTTCATCTTCAGCGTCTTGTCACCTTGGTATCTTTAATGACGCGGTTTTTATTTTATTACTTTAGTTTGTTTGCTGTCAATCCTAATGTTAGTATTTCGACGGATTCCTTGCTAACCTGGGGCAAAATACACTGCAGAGTCAAAGAAACTGGTACACCTGTCTAATTTCGTGTAGGGGCCCCGCGAGCACGCACAAGCGCTGCAGCACGACGTGGCATGGACTCGACTAATGTCTGAAGTAGTGCTGGAGGGAACTGACACCATGAATCCTGCAGGCTGATCATAAATCGGTAAGAGTACGAATGGGTGGCTATCTCTTCTGAACAGCACGTTGCAAGGCATTCCAGACATGCTCAATAATGTTAATGTGTGTGTAGTCCGGTGGTCAGCGAAAGTGTTAGAAGAGTGTTCTCTAAGCCACTCTGCAGCAATTCTGGACGTGTGAGCTGTCCATTGTCCTCCTGACACCTAGCATTGACACCTAGCATTGAAATCTGCAGAAATTTGTGGAAGGATTGCATTTCAGTCACGTTGAACGATTCTCTTCAGTCGTCGTTGGTCTCGTTCTCGCAGGATCTTTTTCCGGCCACAGCGATGTCGGAGACTTGATGTTTCACCATATTCCTGATATTCACGGTACTCTCGTGAAATGATCGTACGGGAAAATCCCCATTTCGTCGCTACCTCGAAGATGCTGTGTCCCATCGATCGTGCGCCGACTATAACACCACGTTCAATCTCACTTACATCTCGTTAACCTGCCAGTGTAGTAGCTGTAACCGATCTAACAACTGCGCCAGACTCTTTATGTGTTATGTAGGCGTTGCCGACCGCAGCGCCGTATTCTGCCTGTCTACGTATCTTTGTATTTGAACACGCATACCTATACCAGTTTGTTTGGTGCTTCAATGATTTTGCACATAAGCGAAGCTCTTTACTTTCATGACATGACTGATTTGATATGAATAATGAAATAGGAAGTTGGTACCTCACAGCTCGTTCTTATTTCACAGACCTCGTATTTCAGCGGCTAAATGCTGCTGCTAAATAGTACTATATTCGCAAGCATTTGCGATCGTCCGATCACCTTCAGATGTCTTAGTTATTTAAAACAACTTGCATGACAATATTAAAACTGTAACGGAAGCATAAAACCCATCCTGCGTCACTACCGTCAATAGTGCAATACTTCACATAGTCAACAGCATAATGTATAAATAATGTTAATCTCTTTCGACCAATTTGCAGTCGGTTTTCTCCTTGTCATGTAGAGGCATTTACAGAGTAGAGTGGACTATCTCTCTGTCGATAAAATGTTTGAAGTTTAAGTACTGACATATGCACTGATGAGGTGAAACTTTGTAGCCAACTCGATTTTAGTGACGTACATCAGTGGTTTTACGTGGCACAGATTCGACGAGACCTTGGCTGGATTCCACAGGTACGCGGCACCAGATGTTTGTTCACAGGTAATGCAGTCCTCATAACGTGTTGGTAGGTCATTTGTGAGCGCGGACCTGGAACCAGATAGGGTCTCAGATGTATTCCATCGAGTTCAGATCAGGTATGTTTGGTGACCAACACATCAACGTTCTTTTGTGACACAACGCTGGCCGTGTGGCACAGACAAAAACCTTGCTTGGAAAGACCATCGCCATTGGGGAAAACATCAACCATGAAGTGATGCATGTGGTCCGCTGTGATGTTCCTGCAGTAGTCCACAACTGTCATGGTGCATTCAGTTACCACCACAGATCCCATGAAAGACCAGGGGAATTCCCCACGGCCTAAAACTGCCCCCATATGCCGGGTGAGGGGGCATTGGTGGTGCGTGTTTCGAGCGGCTGTTCGCGCGGATGACAGCGCGTCCGGGCACGACCATCGACCAGGTGTACGTCTACATCTACATCCACATGGCTACTTGGCAGTTCACACTTAACTGCCCAGCAGAGGGTTCTTCCAACCACCTTCAAACTATTTCTCTATCGTGCCACTCTGTAGCAGTGCGAGGCAAAAATGAACGCTTAACTCTTTCTGTACGATCTCTGATATTATGTTGATGATTATTTGTCCCTTTGTAATTAGGCGTCAAGCAAAAATTTTCACGTCCAGAGGAAGAAGCTGATGATTGAAATTCCGTGAAAATAATTCGCTACAAAGAAAAACGCCTTTGTCGTAATGACAGCCATCCTAACTCGCTTACCATATCCGTCACACTCTCTCCCCTTTTTCCCAATAACGGAAAACGAGTTCCCCTTCAAAGAAGGGCCCAGCTTTGAACTTTTTCGATGTCCTGGTAAGGATCACATATATCACAGTAGTACTTTAGCAGAGGATGAACAAGTTTAGTGTAGGCAATCTCTTTAGTAGATCTGTTACATCTAAGTGTTCTGCCAATAAAGCGTAGTCTTTGGTTTGCCTTCTCCATAACATTATCTGTACGGTCGTTCCAACTGAAGTTCTTCCTAACTGTAATATCAAGGTATCTATTTGAATTGAAAGTCTTTAGGTTTGTGCGATTTATTGTTGAACAGAAATTTAACGAATTTTTTTTTTCTACCCATGTGGATGACCTCACACTTTTCCGTATTGAGAGACAGTTGCAGCTTTTCGAACCATTCAGATACCGTGTCTAAGTCATTTTGCAACTGGTTCCGATCTTCCGATGATTTTACTAGACGGTGAATGACAGATAAGAAGGCTGCTCAGATTGCCCCCTAAATAGTTTTTGTAGTTTAGGAACAGCAGTGGGCCTATATCTCTTTCTCGGAGAACGCCGGATATGCTTCCGTTTTATTCGCTAATTTTCCGTCGATTACTACGTACTGTAACCTTTCTGTGAGAAGATCCCGGATCCAGTCGGATAACTGAAGCAACACTCCATAGGTACAAAATTTGATTATAAGTCTCTTTGTGAGGAACGGTGTGGAAAGCTTTCCGGAAATCTAGAAATGTGGGATCAATTTGAGATCACCTTTTGACAACACTCATTACTTCGTGCGATTAAAGAGCTAGTTGCATTTCACGAGAACGATATTTTCAGAATCCGTGATGACTGTGTGTTAGTAAATCGTTACCCTCGAGCTAATTCATGATGTTCGAACACAACAGATGGTCTAGAACTCTACTGAAAATCGACGCTACTGGCATGGGTCTTTAATTCAGCTGATTACTCCTGTTTCCTTCCCTGAGTGTTGGTGTGACCTCCGCAAGTTTCCAGTCTTTTGGCACAGATATTCCGTCGATCGTGCGGTTGTATATGATTGCTAAGAATGGGGCCATAGCATGTGCATACTCTGAAAGGCACCATGTTGGTATGCTGTCTGGACGGAAAGACTTGCCCTTTTTGTGTGCTTTAAGATGCTTCGCCGCATCAGGGATATCTACTTCTAAGTTAATCTCTTTGGCAGTTCTCGATTCAGATTTTGGGATATTTACTAGGTCTTCTTTGGTGAAGGAATCTCTGAAAGATGTGTTTATTAACTCCCCTTTAAAGGTGCTATCGTAATTTATGTTACCATTGGTAAAGGTATTGATTATATCTTACCGCTGGGCTTCTTTAATATGATTCGGATTTTCTTTCAGATTTCGAGACAGAATTTCATTGTGGAAGCTATTAAAGGCACCTCGCACTGAAGTCTGTGCCAAGCTCGGAGCTTAAGTAATCCTGGAGATTTAAATTTGGTATGTTTTCTTCGTTACTCCTTCAATAGTGTTATCACCTGTTTTGTATATAATGGGGGATCACAGCCATTTTTATTTATTTGGAATATGTCTCTCAACTGATTCAGATACTAATCCGATGAATCGAAGCCATACATCGTAAATACTTCCATAGTTATTTTGGGAAGAAGTAGAGGCTGTGCCTAAGAAATGCGATAAGCGAATTTTTCTCTGCTGCTTTAAAGAAAGGTCAAGTTAGTTTTCGCAAGAATTTGCAGTACGAGTGGCCTTCTGAACTAATTGCTCAAAATAATTTTCGGAGAAAGTACTTAGTATAATTTATGACGATGTTTTATACCTGCAACTGACTTTGATTACGTACTTTCTCCAACAAATCGAGGATTGATTGTACGAGTAGGCTACCGATTTGTGATGAGATTCGAGTTTTCTGTGAACTATTCAGCAACTGTATCATCTGCGTCGGGAGGCCGGGGGGTCGGTAATGGCAAACACGTAAGGAGAAACGTGATTCATCCGATCAGGCCACTGTCTTCCATCGATCCACAGTCAAATCTCGATGATCTTGTGCCTGTTGCAATCATAATAAACAACATGGAAACATGTCCGAAAGAACAGATACCATCTTCATATAGTTAAGGCTAACAGGCCATGGACCTCCTTCTTCTGTGCTGGATGCACACGCATTTCCCGAACTCTTACGGGACCCGGTAAGATTGTCTGCCGCGAGTAATGAGTGTAATGGGCAGGGGCGCTACGAATGTAGTGTGTGGACATTACGTTGGGAATGTGGGTCTCACGGGGAGCGTGCAAGGAATAAATCCCTGCAGTCACACTATCCTCTGTGCCCCCGGTGGCTGAGATGGATAGAGCGTCTGCCATGTAAGCAGGAGATCCTGGGATCGAGTCCGGGTCGGGGCACAAATTTTCAACTGTTCCCGTTGATGCATATCAACGCCTGTCGACAGCTTAGGGTCTTGATTTAATTATCATTTCATTGAGATGAAGAGGTTAGCACAGGAGAGGAATTCGTGGTGGGCTGCATCAAAAAACCAGTCAGAAGACTGATGACCCCTGAAAAAAGAAAAAAAAAAAGAGTTCATTTGAATCATATTCCATATCCCTTGTCCATCTTGCCAAGGCATGAGCTTATCGTTGTCAACGTTTTTCAAGCAGTTTATCAAGCAATTTAATGTAATAAACCGAGTTAATTGTGAATCTGTTTTAATTTCGTAGGTAACGAATTCCTTGATCGTTATTTTGGAGCGCAATGATTTAATTACGTCAGATAAACGGGTCAGTTTCACATGTGTAATTAATCTACTCCTTTCTGAGCTCGCCTGATGGAAAATTAATAAAAATTTAAATGTTGACATAACGATTTGTTTATCAGCTGAGCTCCGACCTTCAGCCGAAGCAAGCACTATACCCACTCCCTGACCTTGGCAGTGTGACCAACTATTACGATTACCCAACTCATGTCGTTGCAGTTAGGCTCACGTTTAATCAGCATGTTAAGCGAAGGAAGCAATCCTAAGCAGAATGGGCTGCTGAAATTGACAAGGCTTGGCGCGGAACTGTGATTTTTGCTATAAACAGTGTGGCGCATTACGAGGTGCATTCAAGTTCTAAGGCCTCCGATTCTTTTTCTCCGGTCTGGAAAGAGATAAAACATGCGCATTGTTTTAAAATGAGGCCGCGTTCATTGTCAATACATCCCAGAGATGGCAGCACCGTACGGCAGATGGAATTTTACCGCCAGCGGCGAGAACGAGAACTGTTTTAAAAACTTATAATGGCGACGTTTTCCTTACTTGAACAGCGTGCAATCATTCGTTTTCTGAATTTGCGTGGTGTGAAACCAATTGAAATTCATCGACAGTTGAAGGAGACATGTGGTGATGAAGTTATGGATGTGTCTAAAGTGCGTTCGTGGGTGCGACAGTTTAATGAAGGCAGAACATCGTGTGACAACAAACGGAAACAACCTCGGGCTCGCACAAGCCGGTCTGACGACATGATCGAGAAAGTGGAGAGAATTGTTTTGGGGGATCGCCGAATGACTGTTGAACAGATCGCCTCCAGAGTTGGCATTTCTGTGGGTTCTGTGCACACAATCCTGCATGACGACCTGAAAATGCGAAAAGTGTCATCCAGATGGGTGCCACGAATGCTGACAGATGACCACATGGCTGCCCGTGTGGCATGTAGCCAAGCAATGTTGACACGCAACGACATCATGAATGGGACTTTCTTTTCGTCGGTTGTGACAATGGATGAGACATGGATGCCATTTTTCAATCCAGAAACAAAGCGCAAGTCAGCTCAATTGAAGCACACAGATTCACTGCCATCAAAAAAATTTCGGGTAACCGCCAGTGCTGAAAAAATTATGGTGTCCATGTTCTGGGACAGCGAGGGCGTAATCCTCACCCACTGCGTTCCAAAGGGCACTACGGTAACAGGTGCATCCTACGAAAATGTTTTGAAGAACAAAGTCCTTCCTGCACTGCAACAAAAATGTCCGGGAAGGGCTGCGCGTGTGCTGTTTCACCAAGACAACGCACCTGCACATCGAGCTAACGTTACGCAACAGTTTCTTCGTGATAACAACTTTGAAGTGATTCCTCATGTTCCCTACTCACCGGACCTGGCTCCTATTGACTTTTGGCTTTTTCCAACAATGAAAGACACTCTCCGTGGCCGCACATTCACCAGCCGTGCTGCTATTGCCTCAGCGATTTTCCAGTGGTCAAAACAGACTCCTAAAGAAGCCTTCGCCGCTGCCATAGAATCATGGCGTCAGCGTTGTGAAAAATGTGTACGTCTGCAGGGCGATTACGTCGAGAAGTAACGCCAGTTTCATCGATTTCGGGTGAGTAGTTAATTAGAAAAAAAAAATCGGAGGCCTTAGAACTTGAATGCACCTCGTATATGCGGACTCGTTATTGTGTGACGATGTTATTCGTCTCCCTCGTGATGGAGAAATTAGTGCGAAGGTCTCTGAGGCATCTCAACCTAGGCGGAGTAATGTGTTAAAATGACCAAAGCTCGCCATGCAACTGCGTCACTGCAAGCTATTTTTCACGATTACTCTAGTGTCGACGTTACTAGTACTAGTCGCCTTTGTGCTCTACGCTCAACTGATGACGGCACGCTCCGACTTACCGATCACTCGTTTGTCCGGTAGCTCGGCGACACGGGATTGAGTAGTTAGTGCAGCAGTTAGTGATCCTCCGCCCTCATCTTCTGTAGACGAACACAAACGGAAGCGCTTTGTTCGCCGCCAGCTTGTCGAAACGCGAGCGGAGGCTCATGCGATATTTTTCTTCCCGTCATTTTGAAAAGACTGCAAAAAAATTCATGCCATCAAACCGTGTCCAGATTGCAGCCCTCAGCATCAACGGCGTCACTGTCCGAGGCCCTCGAGACCGTGGTGCGCACGTCACAACACGTGACTCTGCAGTTCTTACGAGTTTACGAGTGCCAACAGCCATCTCCGACAGGGAGCGAATGACTATTTCAGACTAGTTTAAACTGTAGTACGTTTAAATGAACGCCAGCTCTCAACAGGACGTGATAAAGTTAAGGCCTTTAGAGAGTAATATTCCATTGACGTATTGATTTCCTGTGGGCCTCGCACGGAGCCAATTGCTCGCGAAGTATGGCGGACAAGTCGAATAGTGTGACGCCAGAAGCTCGTTGCGGGGCCCGTTCTTCCCGTAGGGATCGGTATCCTTTGCTCGACGTCGTTGGTTCTGCATGCCGCAAACCGGGGCATCTCGTGAACGTATGCTTCGGCTGCTGTACCTCACCAGACAGTAGCCCTCAGTATGCCTCACTCTACAGAGTCCGCCAAAAAAATGTGGATACTCTTTGTCAGGATCTATCGAGATATCGATATTGTCGTTCAATTTGAGTTACAAGTGTGTTGTAGTATGGTCTTTGGCTCAACAGTTGTTACTACTTTCATCTAGGTATTGAGAAAACAAGATGGCTGGAGCACGTTTGACGTTGGAGCAACGAAAATGTATTGTGAAGTGGTTTTTCAAGTTTGATAATTCCGGTGAAGTGAAACGTCAGTATAATTGGGAGTTTGAAGCAGAATCGCCAACCCACCTAACAATTCAACGCATCATTCACAAGTTTGAACTGCATGCAACGATTTGTGATATTCACAAAGGAAGATCAGGAAGACAGCGTACATATTCACAAAGGAAGATCAGGAAGACAGCGTACATTTACAAGTTCTGCTTCGTCGGCTCTCGTGTTGGTAACGTTTGTTAACTGTCCACAAAAGTCTGCTAGGCAATTTGAACGTGAAGTGGAGGCTAGCAGTACAAGTGTATGAGGAATTCTGAAAGCTGCAAAGTGGAAAATTTACATTCCACGATTAACACACGCGATTAATGATGATTCTGATCGCCAAATGCAACTTTGAGAATGGTATCAGCAATGGTAACTGACGACGAACAAATTGTGACGAAGGTAGTGACGAGGCACAATTTAAACTTAATGGAACCGTGGATCAGCATAACAGTGTGTACTGGGCACCAGAAAATCCGCATGTTTATGTGGATAAAGCGGTCAATCTGCCAGGGGTTCATGTGTGTTGTGGACTATCATGTAGGGGCTTAGTAGGACCATTTTTCTTTGATGCTACTGTCACTGGAGAAGTGTACCTGGAAATGTTAGGCACATCAGTTTTTCCAGATATACGGGCGCTTTATGAAGCTGATGAAGAGGTCTTCTACCAACAGGTAGGGCCGCCACCGCACACCATCTAGCCGTGCGAGCTTTCCTGGATGACAATTTTCCGGGACATTGGATTAGACGAAGAGGACACATTGCGTTCCCTCCACGATAGCCAGATCTAACACCTATGGAACTGTGAAAGATAACGTCTATCGATGTAAGCCACGCACGTTGGAGGAACTTCGCCAGGAGATTACAGCGACATATGCAGCGATCTTCACTGTAACATTGACGACCGCTCGTCCTTCTGTTATATGTAGAGCCACCAACGGTGAACATTTTGAAGATTTAAAGAAACCATGTGCTAAACTGAAGGTTGTATAACATGTGTGAACAATTATTAAATGTAAAATAAACCCATAAGTAATTCTTTTCGTTCCTAAAAGTGTGTATACATTTTTCTGGCGGACTCTGTATTTTTCCTGTCTCTGTGGCAGTAGCAGGCGGAATACAGCATCTCACGTTGGAACTGCACATCAAAGGGCCGACGGCAGATTTATAGCTGGACATACGCGCGGCCCTGTCTCTGATTAATGAGGAAGAATAATGGGTCAATGGCTCCCCGCAGTGGCGGTCACCTCAGCGCAAAGTGGTGACGTGCAATGGTCAGTCCATCGGGTTGCAGGGTCAGATTATAGTTCAAGCTAAGTATAAGAATGTAGCTCTGCACCTAACATTGTAGTAGTCACCTCTTGGACAACTAGCACTATTGGTTTCGATGATTTTGCGCTTTTTAGTTTCCAAATTCAGGACCAGGTTAATTTGGAATGGGATTTCCACTCTGCAGCGGAGTGTTCGCTGATATGAAACTTTCTGGCACGTTAAAACTGTGTGTCAGGACCTTTGGCTTTCGCGGCTAAGTGCTCTATCAACTCAGCTACCCAAACACGACTCACGACCCCTCCTGATAGCTTCAGTTCTGCCGCTACATCGTCTCCTACCTATCAACCTTCACAGAGGCTCTTCTCTGCACCTAGGAGAAATAGCACTCCTGGAAGAAAGGATATTACGGAGACATCTCACTCTGGAAACATCCCAAGGCTGTGGCCAAGCCATGTCTTCGCAATATCCTTTCTTCCAGGAGTGCTAGTTCTGCAAGGTTCGCAAAAGAGCTTCTGTGAAGTTTGGAGGGTAGGAGACGATGTACTGGCAGAACTGAAGCTGTGATGAGGGGTCGTGAGTCATGCTAAGGTAACTCAGTTGATAGAGCACTTGCCTGCGAAAAGCAAAGGTCTCGAGTTCAAGTCTCTGTCCGGCACACAATTTTAATCTTCCAGGGTTTCATATCAGGTTAATCTGGTTTCAGGTGCAATTCCGTTTAAGGCACTTGATGCATCAGGTCGACGAATCCTTAAGGTAGTTGCAGGGCCTAAGTTTTGTAGACTCGTTCTTTGCCTTTCGCCATGTGCGACCAAGCAAAAGCAGAACTAGAGAATTTGCAAAGTGTGGGTATAATATCCCCAGTATCGTCTAGCAGTGGGCTATGCTCATGATCGTAGGAGCTCAAGGCTATCGAACATGCTCAAGCAAATGTCAATTTGTAACGTTTTCCGACCGGAGGAATTTTTGGCTAAATTGGCTCGTCGACATTATTTTTCGAAGCTTAATTTCGCTGATGCCGACGTTCAATAACTTCTAGATGATCAGGAAAACCAGTTTTTAGTGATTAATAGATCATTCAGCATGTGTCGTTATGACCGGTCGGCATTTGCGGTTGTAAAATCTCCCACCTTGGGCAACAAAGGTACCCCAACTGTGATAAATATTTGGATGACTTGTTAGTTACCGGGTCACTACCAACAGATGTTGCTTGAGACATTCCAAGACTATGGTCTATGTTGCCGCCTGGATAAAAACATAGTTACTTTGAGTGGAGTGTCAAATTCTTGGACATGTATTGAGTAAAAATGGGCTCACATCCACATAGAGTAATGTGGTTGCAATCACTAACTTGCAGTTACATTCGTGGTTTCTGTTCTTTCAGACATGCCCGAAAGAACCGACATCGCAAAGTCATGACTCAGCAGCCGTAAATTTACAAGATGAATGAAAAATACTGTGTCAATCGCATTAGGGCATTGGAATATTTGAGTGGTGAGAAACGAAAATTTGTGTCGGACCGGAACTCACCCCCAGATTTCTTCCTTTGTATGAGTGGTCGTCTCAACAAGTTCGCCATCCGAGTATGCTACACGGCCAACCAAAATTCTCAACTTGTCGCTCAGTATTTCCGTAGGAATTTGGACAGGGGGCGCTAGGGAAGTAGTACGTCACACGTTGGGAATTTGAGCTGGCCATGAAGTGTGCTTCGACAGAGGCTAAGGCGACCGCCCGCATAAAGAACGAGTCCCGGTACAGCACAAATTTTCACTTACCGCCTCTGAAATATTTCAGTGCCCTAATACGGGTGATAACAGTATCTCTCTTTCATCAGCAGCTCACAGGGTTCTAAGACCCGTGGTCTTTGACTAGTAATTAAGACATCATGGTTCGAACGTAGCCCCTTGTTAAATTTTGAATAAGAATTATCAGCAACGGTGACCTAAGACTTCCGGGATAAGAGTAACTCATGTTCTGCTAACGGCCTTATCAAAGAGGACAGAGAATCGGAGAGAAATTCATTGTACTCTCTTGGCCTTGGGGTGAGAAACTGATTTAAGAAGGCAGAAGAATCAGCAATGATCACAGGCATGAGTATGCTAAATGCAATGGAAACCACCGCATTAAACACACATATAGTGTATCCACAGGACTTGTGGACTATAATTGGAATAGTGCCTAAAGATTTCTCCACTGACAAAGGATTCCAGATTATTCCCCCATTCTGATCTGTGGAAGGGAACTGCCAGTTGGGAGCTGACCTTGTTGTTTTGGAATTTCAGTTAAACTAATATAACAGTCACAGTTCATCATACTTATTTATCATGCCTAAACATTTAGATTACGTAATGCAATTAGGAGAAACTTCAGCAGACACTAGATTGTAAAACTGCATTTGATATTTTAATGTCTGTTGAGACACACCCCCTCTTTCGGTGAGTTCGCTTGTCGCATGGAGCATCAGTAGGTGGAACACTTGCTTAAATATATCCTACTCTCACGCAAGCAATCTTCGGAAACTTGTATGCAGTCTAATGATAGATGGATGAATGACATGAATTATCCTACAAAACTTTTAAATATGAATTTTCCTAGCACAAGGGAATAAATCAGAATGAAAAACACGACGCAAATACAGTCCCACATGGAAGGTAATATCGTGAGTATTGAAAAACATTCCTATTGTGGATGGCAAGTCTTTCATATAGTTAGACCTCAAATCAGTAATGTTCTTTCTTAAAGGACGATATTAGTGCTGAGGGACAAGGGGATGCTATGGAGGCTTGGGAAACGTCATTCCTCTGAAAATGGGTTGATTATTACGTTTTAATACAATATCACATCATCAACTATAGCAGTATTCCTTATGGCTCGACACATTTTCCTCGTGACTTCGCACACCTGCATTGTGGCTTAATCTTCTGACTGACATGAAATACACACTTGAACAGCTAGGACAAATATTTAATCATTCAGACCGCGGTTTGGTGGGGTGTGATGTATTATATGGACACCACAAATCAGAATCACACGCACAGCTTACTTAAAGGAAACACGCAACAACAGAAAAATAGGGTCAAGGAAAGATGTAGAACAGTTGGGTGAAACCTAGAGCATGCAATGGAATGACAGGAAGGAATGCGTTGGGGCGCACCGCGAATTAGCAACTTCCACGTACAATGATATGAAATAATAAAACGTCCTGATAGCCAGGAAGAGACCACCATCTCCTTTCAGAAGTGCCTCTCTTCTATATCAAAACCCACAGAAGGACGCGTGATGGCGGATAGCCGAGCTATCTTTCACCTGCTATAGTTCACCCAAAAGGAAACGTAGATTAACACCCAGTGGATTTAGCTCATTTAACAACGCCGAATGTGTATTCTCACGATCACTAAAATGAACCAGCATTTGTTTTAGCAACAAGTGGTGTCTGAATTACACTCAGTTTCGCTGAAATTCCCCTTAAGTGAACATACGGCGGGTTCATCTTATTTAGCAATACCGGGTCTGTGACTCCCCATTTTTTATATGAACCAGTATTTACTGTAAATGTATGTGGTGGCGGAGACCCATAAAACCCATGATAAACGCAACTTCAATATTATTAACCATCAAAACTTAAATATGACACACGTTAACCATTGTAACTCAGAAAACCAGAACCTGAATGTTTGGCATGGTTAAGGTAGACATATACCGTAATACACAAAAAACACCAAAAAACCACAAGGGAACTATCAGAACGGGACGGAAACAGATAGATGTGATATACATGTACAGATAAGCAAATTGGGTAATTTGTTAAAGAAAAAGAGCATATCAAATTGAGCAAGTCAGTAACGCTTTAGTTCTCCTTTGGACTTTATGCAAGCATTTATTTGCCTTGTCAGCGATTGACAGAATTGTTGGATGTCCACCTGAGGCATATCGTGTCACATTATCTCTACTTGGCGTGTTAGATCGTCAAAATGTCGAGCTGGTTGGGCGACACTGCCCTTAATGCTCCAAATGTTCTCAATTCTGCAGAGATACGGTGACTTCTTGGCTAAGGTAGGGTTTGGAAAGCACGAAGATAAACAGTATAAACTCCGTCGTGTGCGGGCGAGCACTATCTTGCTGAAATGTGGGTCTACGATGGCTTGGTATGAAGTGCGACAAAACGGGTCGTAGATTATCGTCGACGTACCGGTGTGCTGTAAGGATGCGGCGGATGACAAACAAAGCGCTCCTCCTATGAACAGAGATGACACCCCAGACCATCACTCCGGGTTGTCGGGCGAGTGGGGGGGGGGGGGGGTCTGTCAGGTTGGTACCCCACCGCGGTCCAATCGTCTCCACACACGTCTTCAGCCTGTAATCTCGTCAGCTGGAGTAGGTGTTCAGTGATGAATCCCGATTAGAAATGAGTCCCGCGGACCAACGAAAGCGTATCTGGAGATTGGACGGAAATTGGCACGATATTCCTCAGGAGGACACCCAACAACGCTATCTATCAATGACAAGTGAAATAACTGCCTGCATAAGGGCCAGAGGTGGACCAATGCGTTACTGACTTGCTCAGTTTGTGAAGCCCTTTCTCTTGAATAAATCATCCATTTTCCCGAGACTATAATTATTTGATTTTTTGTACCTGTACATCTACCGGTTTCTGCCCCGTTCGAATAATTCCGCAGTTGTGAGATTGTTTTTCCTTAGAGTTACTTAGTGGATTAAGAGGCTAACGGTTTTCTGTGTGAACAAAGCATGGTGGAGAACATCTCAAATCACCTAAAATTTACTCAAAATGTCGGACTAATCTCGATTCGTGAATGCTACGGAGACCATCAGATTACAACGGATCCACTAGTAGAATGAGAAATTAAAAGAGCTTTGGAAGACGTAAGATGGAATATGGCAGAAGCGATCGATAAAATTCCATCGGAATTTCTAAGATCATTTGGGGAAGTGGCAACAAAATGATTATTCACTTTGGTGTGTACAATGTATGAGACTGACGATGTATCATCAGACTTTGGGAAACATCATCCACACAAATCCCAAGATTGCAAGAGCCGACAAGTCCGAGAATTATCGCCAATCAGCTAGATATTTCAAACGTCCACGTAACTGACAAGAATAATATAGAGAAGAATGGAAAAGAAGAATCAGTTGCATGATGATTGATTTGACTTTGGGAAAGGCAAAGGCACCAGAGATGCAGTCCTGACGTTGCGGTTGATAATATAAGCAAGACTGAAGAAAAATGAAGACATATTCATAGGATTTGTCGACCTGGAAAAAGCGTTCGACAGTGTGAAATGGTGCAAGATGGTCGAAATCCTTAGAAAATAAGTGTAAGTTATAGGGAAAGGCGGCGAATACACAATACACGAATCAAGAGGAAACGATAAGAGTTAAAGACCGAGAAGTAAATGCGCAGATTAAATACGTTATAAGACAGGGATGTGCTCTTTCGTCCCAATTGTTCAATCTATACATCGAAAAAGGAATGAAGAAAATAAGAGACTCAAGAGTGGGATTAAAATTCACGGTGAAAGCGTATCAGTGATAAGATTCGCTCGTGACATTGCTATGTTCAGTGAAAGTGAAGGATAATTGCAGGATCTGTTGAATGGAATAAATGGAAAGTGAAAAATAATTATACGATCTGTTGAATGGAACAAATGGAGTACACTGAACAAATAGGATAGTAATCAGAAGTAGCAGAAGTGAAACAGCGATAACCTTAACATCATAGTCGGTGATCGCGAATTAGATGAAGTTAACGAATTCAGCCACATAGGCGTCAAAATAAGCCCTAACGGACGGAAGGAAGACATAAAAAACAGACTAGAACTGGAAAAATGGCATTCCTTGTCAAGACAGGTCTCGTAGCACCAAACATAGGTCTTAATTTGAACAAGAAATATCTGAGAATGTACGTTCAGAGCACAGCATTATGTGGCAGTGAGATATCGACTGTGGGACAACGGGAATCAGAAGAGAAGCATTTGAGATATGGTTCTACTGAAGAATGTTGAAAATTATGTGGACTGATAAGATAAGAAATGAGCTGTCTCTGTAGAATCGGCGAACAACGAAAACAGTGAGAAGAAGAAAAGGAAGGATGATAGGACATCTTTTAAGACATTAGGTAATAACTTCAATGTTACTAGAGGGAGCCGCGCGGGATTAACCGAGCGGTCTAACGCGCGGCAATCATGGACTCTGCGGCTGGTCCCGGCGGAGGTTCGAGTCCTCCCTCGAGCATGGGTGTGTCTGTTTGTCCTTAGGATAATTTAGATTTGGTAGTGTGTAAGCTTAGGGACTGATGACAGCAGTTAAGTCCCATAAGATTTCACACACACACTAGAGTGACAGTAAAGGGAAGAAACTGTAGAGGAAGACTGACATTGAGATACATCCAGCAAATGATTGAGGGTGTTGGTTGCAAGTGCTACTCTGGGATGAAAAGGTGGGCACAGGAGAGGAATTCGTGGCGGGCTGCATCAAACCAGTCAGAAGAAACCTCCCCTGCATTGCACATAACTGACTTTTAATGGAAAGTACAATACTGCTAATAACTTTGTTCGCAGTCTTGGCGCCGAGCATGATTAGCACGCCAATTACTTACCTGGCAGAGCAGAAGAGTCTTCGACCACCCTGCGTCTCCAAGGCATCCCTACGATGGTGTGGGAGAGAGCAAGAAGTCAATCTTGTTGCCAATACTTGCTTTCCATACTAGCGGAGCATGCAATCCCTCCCTAGTTGGTACTTCAGCCGGATAAAACCAGGACACGCTACGTGTATATAAAGGAGCAAGTTGCAAACATCCACGACGTCCCAGTCGCACACACACACACACACACACACACACACACACACACACACACACATAGATGAGGAAAGGGGACAGAGAAACATAAAGGGAAATTGAATACATGCACAATCGCATCCTTCCTTAACCGAGGCTAGGTGAGTAACTTTCCCAAGAAAAAAGAGGGAAAACGTGGACGTAAAAACTCTGTGGTAACGAGTAATAGCGTAAAATACACACAGTTACTATGAAAGTGGGACCCAGTGTCATGTTTCAGTTGTGTGTCATCCGTCGTATGACGTGATTTCGCTGTGTTCTTTCTTGAAGGACCAATGTATTATGCGGCTCACTTGTTCCAATAGATGGAACTTACGGCATTTTTCACTTTTTTCAAGTTACTATTTTTTCTCAAGGTTAATTTTCTCTGCAGCTGTTAGCATCACTCTTACAGCAGTCTCAGCATTTTCTTGGTTTTCTTATTACGGGCACTGGGCTTCAATGCATGTTTATTGTGTGTACGGGGCTGGTCAGAAATAGTCTGAAAACGCTGTAAGGATGTTTTAGGGTAGGCTCCCTGAGAAATAATTGTTAATAAAAAAATCGGTATGTACCACCGTTTCTGAGTTAATGTGTGTGGCGCGCCGCTTCAGTACGAGCACGCAACGGCCTGATTGCCTAACTTCGATGCTGATCAATGTAAGCCTGAATGTGACTATGTAAGCCTGAATGTTACCATCACCGCGCTGCAATGTCTTTCATAAGGGAACAAGGGCGACAACGGGTCCCCGTCATCCATCACAATATCTGGATTGCACCCTCTTGATCTTGCTTGTCCTGTCATAGTTCCAAACTGAAGCAGTACATGCAGTTGATAATTCGATTCACTGACAAAATTTTCACCTTTTTCTAACACGAGTTAGCTTTTGTGGACCCTAAATTTATTGTTTTGCAGGGAAACACACGCAATATATCCAGTGGCGTACCCTCCCAGTATCAACAAAGCAGGCTGGTGCAGTGTTTAGTAACTGGACTAGCATTCAGAAGAACGCACTTCAAATCCACATCCGACCATCCAGTTTTACGTTTTCCGTGATTTCGCTAAATCTCTTCAGGCAAAAAGCCAAGTAGTTCCTTTGAAAGGACACGGCTATTTTACTCACCCATTCTTGACGTAATCAGAGCTTGCACTCTGCCTTTAATGACCTCGTTATCGACGGCGGTTTAAGCATTAAACCTCCCCTCTAGGTCAGAATAAACATAAAAGCCTCATGGCTATCAATGCCCGACCTCGTATCTACCTCTGCTGTCAAATTTATGGATGGAGATCAGAAACCGAGCGAGTACGTATCTAATGTTCCTGGTTGCATATTTCACAAATCAAGGCGCCGCTCTTATTTCACTGCTAACGGACTTCCTTCGTTCCCTCTGTAGTTCCACAATTCTTACCGGTCTGAGAACTGTGGCGAAGCGGTCGCTAGATACTCATCGATTCGTTCTCTCTTACTGATGCATGCAGGAGTGTCTACATCTACGTGATTACTCTGCTATTCACAATAAAGTGCCTAGCAGAGGGTTCAATGAACCACCTTCAAGCTGTCTCTCTACCGTTCCACTCTTGAACGGCACGCATGAGAAACGAGCACTTAAATTTTTCTGTGCGAGCCCTGATTTCTCTTATTTTATCGTGATGATCACTTCTCCCTATGTAGGTGGGTGCCAACAGAATGTTTTCGCAATCGGGGGAGAAATCTCGTGATGAAAATTTCTAACGCTAGTCATGAATTATTATTAATATGTAAGATAAATGCACGATCTTTATGACTGACAAAGTGAAATGTCCGATTACAAGGATGAGATGGCCTTGAACAAAGCTATGTTTTGTGAGACTGGGGGGGTTTAAGAGGAAAATTTATTGATGCAAAGTACACAACTGCAAAATTAGAGGAGGAATAACATCTGGAATAAAATTGACGCTATAGTCTGCGCTTGAGAAGCAAATTACTAATTTCTTGCAATGTAAACAACATGGTTGTATTCTTGCTTATTCCACCTTCGGTGTGCGAAAGCAAATCTGCTGCGGCATACGAAACCTGGGCTTAGAGCAACGACAAAAAGAAGCTCTATTTCTGTACTCATTTGGTAAAGGAAACTTGACTTTACAGGCTAACAAAGAGTTGTGTAGCATATCATTCATTTCTATAATTTATTTTCATAATCAATCACCATTTTGAGATTGCACTTCAACCTCATGTCATATTTTCTGGTACTGTCATAATAGGCTCGGTAACGCCTCGATAGTGTGTGAATCTCAACGTAATTGTCAGACGTTCTCTGAATAGATATTAAATATTAAAGTAAATTTACTACGGTCTCCTAAAAAGTTTTATTTATACAAAATATATGTATGTAGAGTAATATTCACTATTCACCGATCAGCAGTTATATTTGTATATAACTTGCTTCTGTCCTTTAGGAGCAAGTCGGACATTTTGTGACAATTCAGCTTAATTTGAAAATGGCTGTAAGGCCGAAACCAAGATTGTGTGAAATAAATGAATCGTCATTTGCAATTTAAAAGCGGAAGATGCTTTCAGAACAGTTGCTTATGTAGCGGGAACGCTGCGAGACTGCGGTTACAGTTGCGAGCTTGTGTGCTCTCTATCCTTTCTGAGCGAGTCCAGTCCACCTGTTCCCGACAACAGGCTCAGGTGAGTGGTGGGCTGCGGCGGAGACTTAAAGAGCCGAGTCTAGGGGCACACGGAGACGGCGACTTCGGAGATGGCGTCACAGGACTGACTGGCGACGCCCACGAGAACGACAGGCCGTGGGGTGTACGTCAGAGCACGTGACACTACAGGTCTTACGAAAGCCAGCAGCAGTCTCTGGTGGGGAGCGAGTAACTATTTCAAACGCCTTTAGTAATTTTTGACTGCGTGTTTAAATGCGTGGAAGTTCTCCATAGCGCACAATAGTTAAGGCTTTTCTCGGGCAACTTTTCAATTAAATATTGATTTCCCCTGGGCCCTTCACGGAACCGAGCGTTCACGAAATGTGGCGGACTGGCCGACTTGAGTGACGAGTTCGTTGCAGGGCACGTTTATATTGTTGGCCCCGCTCACTGGCGAGTTTCAAACGAGGATACGGTGCTCATGTCTGACCTCTAGTTCTGAAAACCATCTATTTCCTGTCCTGACAGCACCTCTTAGACCGACAGGACACTTAGACAGAGGCAAGAACCGTCAATTTTTTCAGATTTTCCAAGTTGCTACGCACTCGACCAGAACCGAAGACACCAATTTTACAAAATATGACATAAAAAGAAACTACTTCTTTGTTTGTTCCCTAAAATTTCGGGCTTGCAGCAGCATAAATCCAACTACTTGTTCTTCTAATATTTCGGCTGAATACCGTCCAGCCATCTTCAGAGTGTGCCAAGGTGACTGACGCTCCAGCTCTTGCTCCGTCCTTTTAAACCCGCGGACCGAGCCACTGCGCTTGCGGCCGGCCACATGCACAAGGCGTCAGAGACTTTGATCGGCGGCAAAGAGGTATGATATATGCATTGAATTAGATCTATGGCTACGCAGTCGATCCCCACGGTGATGTCGATGTATCACTGAGAGCTGCACCGTCGCGACGTATTTGTAAATTAATTACAGAAATTGCAGGATTACTTGATTTGTCCAAGCTGAAGCCGTTATCTCTATTAATTAAATTCGTCTCTAATCGAATTTCAGTTGCTTCTTACACTACAGAGTCCCAGAAGTCGAGGCTAAAATTTCGACATTATTGTACACCATAGAGTTCCCAGTGTCAATACAGTGCTCCGTCACCGCAAATTTATTAGGTTGTAATAGCCGGGTGTACCTGCGGTGCTCTGTGCATATTTTCTGCACTGTACGTGTCGTCTGTTCGATGTATGGACGGCCGCACTCACAGGGGATCTTGTAAACCCCAGGCCTCCGAAGCACCGAATCATCTTTATGTTTGATTATTAGAGGTCATTTCATGCGTTTCACATGTATCTGACGCATAACGTTTCCCGAAAATACTATGTTTTTGTCTACATTTGATACAAATGATCCTATCTATGACATCCTGAGTGGTGTCACTTCGGAGGATGCAACTTACGTCACACAACATCTTTATTTTGAGGTGTTTGTGGATTCGGCGAGAACCAAACAAATGTCCTCTTCTTGAATGGCCCACAGCAAGAGACTAGGGGCGAGCAGTAAACGTGCCTGAGTCACGTCCGGCGACCGGTGGCGGCGCTGGCCGTGTATATTTGCAGAGAGCTTCAGTGGCTGCGACTCCAACACAGTGTTTGGGAGCGCGGCGCTGTAAATTGTGCGGCGCCAGATGCTGCCGCTCGTAGACCACCGTGCGGGCTGTCGCCATCTCCAGAGTGCGCTTCTCCGCGGGGAAGAGAATACTGTGGCGAGAGCAACTCTCCCTGCTACTCAGTCGCCCCAGTACAGTTTCAGAATGAGAGAAACTACTGAATTAACAGAAGCGTCAGCAAACGACACAGAGACTGTCAAGGTATAAAAAGAAAATATGATAGGAATAACAATTTAAACAATAAGAGTAGAATGACAACATTTCATAGACGCTTGTTCTACAATGTATCATTTAATTGGCTGTGAAGGTAGAACAGCGACTAACCGAGGCCGGTTTATGCGTCTGCTTGGAACCATCAACCCGAGAGGGGCGACAAGTGTATATTTTGCATACAGGGTAAAAATAATTAGCAGCGAAAACTGACATAGGCCAGAAAAACGTTCCAGCATATTTACGAGGTCTCAAAAGAATCGTTTCCGAGTTAACGGGGAATTTGTGATTATAAGGTAGTTAGTTACATATTCCGTAAATCATCCCAACGATTCTTTTATGGAAATGAGGTGGAAAGAGTCAGTTTACAGGATATGTATACATGATTAGTGTTAACATTCATGAAAGCACTACACTTAAAAACTAGGTGCTGATTACTTTTTTACGGGCTACGATATTTAAATAGAAATTTGTCCATTGAATAAAAGAATTTGTCCATTGAATAAAAGAATCTGTCCAAGAGAATGATGTTAGGTTAGATATAAAATATCCTTTTCTACTTTCCAGGTGTTTTACGTTATTACAAAAATCTTCAAAGATTTTTCTTGGTGCATAATGAACTCCTTTCTGAGCCATTGACAGCTTTATTAATAGGTAACGAAGTTCATGTTTCCCTCTAGTGTTGTATATACGGACATCACTGTTCTTATTAAACTATGATGGATTATTTATCACGCATTTCAATAGCAAATATGCAGAGTGCCAGGGCTATAGGCATAGATTTCGTGACAGTTGGTATCTTAATATGAACCCACTTCAGTGTGTTAGTTTTTTTTTTTCCTCTGTGTCTCACAGTGTTCCCGCAAGCACATAACGCAATGTAGTACCTGATGTTATCTTCATCGTGGACGCAACTGCATCACAAAATGGACTATACCTGTCATTGTAGACCATCCACTTTCCATCCAAATATCGACACTTCAATACCCGCCCTGCTGCCAAGGGAAAAACAAACGTTAACGGCTTGCTTCCGTCACGACGGCTCACAGGTACTAAAACTGAACTCCGCTCGAACAGGCTATGAAGGCCCAACGGTACAGACCGTCCGCCGTGTCATCCTCAGCCCACAAGCGTCACTGGAGGCGGATATGGAGAGACATGTGGTCAGGACATCTCTCTCCCGGCCTTATGTCAGTTTACGAGACCGCAGCCTCTACTTCTCAGTGATATAGCTCCACAGTTTTTCTCACAAGGACTGAGTGCACCCCGCATCCAAACAGAGCTCGGCAGACCGGATGGCCATCTATTCAAGTGCTAGCCCAGCCTAGCAACGCTTAACTTCGATGATCTGGCGGGAACCGGTATTACCACTGCGGCCTAGGCCGTTGGCCACGTGGAGGTTCTAACAAACTTAAAAACATGCTGCTCACAATAACTATAAATGTTAGTCTAAAAAAGAAGTTAATACCGATGTAACGTTGTTCAGTATCCTGGTCACAGTCATCAACAGAAATATCCGCCCTTGTATCCCTGACACATCGTTTGTATTGTGGAAGCTCAGTCAAAATACCTGGCTTCTTGAAGAGATAGACACAATCCACGTGACATCCACGGGTGAACACCACATATTATTCTTTCTGCACGCTTTCGTACAATAAATAATTTATTTCTAAGAAAATTAATCTGTACGACGTTATTGACTGGAAATACGAAAAATATGTTGGGAGGCTAATTCGTTTGTTTCAAGATTTGCAATTACACTCCTGGAAATTTAAATAAGAACACCGTGAATTCATTGTCCCAGGAAGGGGAAACTTTATTGACACATTCCTGGGGTCAGATACATCACATGATCACACTGAACAGAACCACAGGCACATAGACACAGGCAACAGAGCATACACAATGTCGGCACTAGTACAGTGTATATCCACCTTTCGCAGCAATGCAGGCTGCTATTCTCCCATGGAGACGATCGTAGAGATGCTGGATGTAGTCCTGTGGAACGGCTTGCCATGCCATTTCCACCTGGCGCCTCAGTTGGACCAGCGTTCGTGCTGGACGTGCGGACCGCGTGAGACGACGCTTCATCCGGTCCCAAACATGCTCAATGGGGGACAGATCCGGAGATCTTGCTGGCCAGGGTAGTTGACTTACACCTTCTAGAGCACGTTGGGTGGCACGGGATACATGCGGACGTGCATTGTCCTGTTGGAACAGCAAGTTCCCTTGCCGGTCTAGGAATGGTAGAACGATGGGTTCGATGACGGTTTGGATGTACCGTGCACTATTCAGTGTCCCCTCGACGATCACCAGTGGTGTACGGCCAGTGTAGGAGATCGCTCCCCACACCATGATGCCGGGTGTTGGCCCTGTGTGCCTCGGTCGTATGCAGTCCTGATTGTGGCGCTCACCTGCACGGCGCCAAACACGCATACGACCATCATTGGCACCAAGGCAGAAGCGACTCTCATCGCTGAAGACGATACGTCTCCATTCGTCCCTCCATTCACGCCTGTCGCGACACCACTGGAGGCGGGCTGCACGATGTTGGGGCGTGAGCGGAAGACGGCCTAACGGTGTGCGGGACCGTAGCCCAGCTTCATGGTGACGGTTGCGAATGGTCCTCGCCGATACCCCAGGAGCAACAGTGTCCCTAATTTGCTGGGAAGTGGCGGTGCGGTGCCCTACGGCACTGCGTAGGATCCTACGGTCTTGGCGTGCATCCGTGCGTCGCTGCGGTCCGGTCCCAGGTCGACGGGCACGTGCACCTTCCGCCGACCACTGGCGACAACATCGATGTACTGTGAAGACCTCACGCCCCACGTGTTGAGCAATTCGGCGGTACGTCCACCCGGCCTCCCGCATGCCCACTATACGCCCTCGCTCAAAGTCCGTCAACTGCACATACGGTTCACGTCCACGCTGTCGCGGCATGCTACCAGTGTTAAAGACTGCGATGGAGCTCCGTATGCCACGGCAAACTGGCTGACACTGACGGCGGCGGTGCACAAATGCTGCGCAGCTAGCGCCATTCGACGGCCAACACCGCGGTTCCTGGTGTGTCCGCTGTGCCGTGCGTGTGATCATTGCTTGTACAGCCCTCTCGCAGTGTCCGGAGCAAGTATGGTGGGTCTGACACACCGGTGTCAATGTGTTCTTTTTTCCATTTCCAGGAGTTTATATGAAGAGCAAAAGATGCTGAATTTAATTGTTTGAGGAGCTCATTAATATGCCTCCTCTAGTTCGAGTTTTCATCAGTATGCACACACAAAATTTTGTAGCTTTCTATCCTGTTTACTGAAATCTGTTCATGTGCTACATCAGTTGTTTGTATGACTATTTGTTGTACAGAAATGAATATAATATGTCCTTTAAAAATTTAGAGACAATCCATTTTCTGAGAACTATTTTATAATTCTAACCATTTTATAATTCTTTGGAAAACAACATTTACAGTCTCTTCTGATGCTTTCTGGCGCATGTTATAGTACCACCTCCAAGAAGTACCAATTCTATTAGTTGAACGTTAAATGGAAGGTCATTCACGTATATAAGGAATAGGACTGGACACAAAAAACTGGACGCTGTGGGACACCCTTCGTAATTTCTCCCCAGTCATTAAAATGTTCTACTCTTCCAACAATGTCTGAATTATTTAGAAAAAACTTTTTACATTTTGTTTGTTAAGTATGATTAAAACCAGCTGTGCATAAAACCTAAAGTTACACTAAGCTTACCCCAAGATTGGCTATGTTTTACAGAAGCTCGAAATTTAGCGCGGACCTCAATGCGAGATGCTTATAAAAGTTTTCACAACGAAACTTTGTCTCGAGACTGGCAAAAAATCCAAAGAAATTCTGGTCGTATGTGAAGTATGTTAGCGTCAAGAAACAATCAATGCCTTCTCTACGTGATAGCAATGGAGATACTATCGAAGACAGTGCTGCCAAAGCAGGGTTACTAAACACAGCCTTCCGAAATGCCTTCACAAAAGAAGACGAAGTAAATGTTCCAGAATTCGAATCAAGAACAGCTGCCAACATGAGTAACGTAGAAGTAAATATCCTCGGAATTGTGAAGCAATTTAAATCACTTAATAAAAGCAAGTCTTCTGGTCCAAACAGTATACCAATTAGGTTCCTTTCAGAGTATGCTGATGCATTAGCTCCATACTTAACAATCATATACAAATGATCTCTCGACGAAAGATCTGTACCCAAAGACAGGAAGTTGCAAGGTCACACAAATATTCAAGAAAGGTAGCAGGAGTAAGCCACTTAAGTACAGGCCCATATCATTAACGCCGATATGCAGCAGGATTCTGGAACACATTTGTGTTCGAACATTATGAATTACCTCGAAGAAAACGGTCTATTGACACACAGTCAACATGGGTTTAGAAACCATCGTTCTTGTGAAACACAACTACCTCTTTACTCGCGTGAAGTGTGTGCTATTCTCAAGGGATTTCAGACCGATTGCGTATTTCTAGATTTCCAGAAGGCTTTTGACACTGTACCACACAAGCGGCTTGTAGTGAAATTGCGTGCTTATGGAATATTGTCTCGGTTATGTGACTGTATTTGTGACTTCCTGTCAGAGAGGTCACAGTTCGTAGTAACTGACGAAAAGTCATCGAGCAAAACAGCAGTTATTTCTGGCGTTCCCCAAGGTAGTGTTATAGGCCCTTTGTTCCTTATCTATATAAACGATTTGGGAGACAATCTGAGCAGCCATCTTAGGTTGTTTGCAGATGACGCTGTCGTTTATCGACTAATAAAGTTATCAGAAGATCAAAACAAATTGCAAAACGATTTAAAAAGATATGCGAATGGTGCCAAAATTGGCAGTTGTCCCTAAATAACGAAAAGTGGGAGGTCATCCACATGAGTGCTAAAAGGAAGTCGTTAAACCTCGGTTACACAATAAATCACTCAAATCTAAAAGCTGTAAATTCGTCTAAATACCTATGAATTACAATTAAGAACAACTTAAATTGGAAAGAACACTTAGAAAATGTTGTGGGGAAGCCTAACCAAAGACTGCGTTTTATTGGCAGGACTCTTAGAAAATGTAACAGATCTACTAACGAGACTGCCTACACAACTCTTGTCCATCCTCCTTTAGAATACTGCTGCGCAGTGTGGGATCCTTACCAGATAGGACAGACAGAGTACATCGGAAAAGTACAAAGAAGGGCAGCCAGTTTTCTGTTATGGCGAAATATGAGAGAGAGTGTCACTGAAATGATACAGGATTTGGGCTGGACATCATTAAAAGAAAGGCTTTTTCGTTGCGACGGAATCTTCTCACGAAATTCCAATCACCAACTTTCTCCTCCGAATGCGAAAATATGTCGTTGACACCACCCTACATAGGGAGAAGTGATCACCACGATAAAACAAGGGAAATCAGAGCTCGTACGGAAATATATAGGTTTTCGTTCTTTCCACTTTCTGTACGAGATTGGAATAATAGAGAATTGAGAAGGTGGTTCGATAAAGCCTCTGCCAGAGACATATGTGATTTGTAGCGTATCCATGTAGATGTAGATGTAGTAGATGTAGATGTACCTTTTGCTGACGGAGTAACATGACCTACACAGTCAATTTGAGAGATCGTGAAAAAAACCAACTGGTAATATTTTATTGCTTAAGGGTCGTACTATTTGATGAGTGAATATATAAATAGCAATCTCAGTCGAGCAACTCTTCTTAATCCAAATTGTGATACGCTAAAATTTAATTATTTTTAAGGATGACACAGCGGCCGATCGGTACCCTTGGGTTTCCATGGCCTGTTCAGGCGGAGTGTAGGTCCTTTTTTTTTTTCAACTGTCTTTCAAATATAAACTATTCGATTACCTTTCCAAGACTCAAATCTCACCCAGGGTTTACATTCAGAAGAAATTCGTTAGTACATAAGCAGACTTCATGTTAAAATTTTCTCTACACTCATATCTGTTAAAGGACGTATTCCACGGATTGCCGTCATATTTAGCGGGAATACGGAACTCGCCTCTGCAGTGAGTCACGAATTATTTCAAACACCACCGTATCATCTTGTAAATCTTGACAAGACCCATGTTCGCTGTTTCAGTTCTCTTCAACAGTATCAAATCTTTGTGGTGTACACATTGCTTTTGAGATGAGCCTCAAGAGAAAAATCGAAAGGACTGAGGTCAGATGACTGTGGATGTCAAGATAAAGCACTGTGGGGCGGCGGGTGGAATTAATTGGTATTAAATGTAGAATAATGTAGAAAAGATGCATTTCATGGCCGATTAGCGACATATGTGGGGCGGGGGGTTGAATAATTGTTATTAAATGTTCCTACTATTTCTTTATGCTGTTTGCCATTCTCAACACTGGCTCTCTAACTACAATATTGGCAACCAGAAAGTGATTAGCAAAACGTGAAGCCTGTAATTAGAATTCCTAGTGCCCACTTCATCTGAGAAATACATTTATAGCTACAGCTTATAGCTCTGAGGAATTAGGAGATTGTCTGGGATTCATAATCAAAAACCATTCTCTCTAAAAAGTTCACTATATTCTGAAAGTCACAGACCAAAAAGAATCCACACAATCCAACTACCAGAGCAGTTCAGAGTCTAATGCACTGATGCAACTATAACTGTTCAAATTAAATGTTTAAGTGAATGCTCGCCATAATTTGATGCTAATGTTCATCAAACGCCACACTAAATAATGGCACGTGAAAATACGACGTACGCAAACTGAAGATAGATCATTAAAGTCATCCCAGAATTAACACTTCACTCGAAAACGATTTCATGGTTACGAGTATCCCGAGTAACTTATTACTGCATCCGAGGCTGTTTATGGCAATGATACCGACGCGACGCGACTCCTGGCACAGGTGGTGCACTAATCAGCGTCTGGAGAGAACTGGGGCCTTTTCTTTCGCGTAGCGTTCTTATATATAAAGCCGCGGTGAGGACGGCTAAGAGAACGCCTGATCAAATCTGCTGCTGGGCTAGTAATGCACCCCTTTAAGTTATCAAATAAATCATTGCTTCCTTTGCTGATAGCCGATGAAGCTCTCAATTTAAATGTGCAATCAGCACACAGGTAAATAATCATAATAAAAGTCTGACGTGGCTAAGTCAAATATTTTAGGCGAGAGAATTAAATAAAGTACACTACATGCAGTAGACGAGCTCTGAACTTGCCCTTTGGAGATACGATTTCGCTATAGTTTTATAGTTATTCAGTTGAAACTTCTCACATCTTTATGATTATAGCTGATCTCCTTTCTACTTAAATTTAAACATCCTAGCCTTATTTATTCGCCTACTTAATCTATCTTGCTTCCTTAATTTTTAAGACAAAAACCAGAAACTCATGAATTTCAACTAAAATTTTAATTTGTGAGATCTAGAATACTGTTTCTACTAAATTATTATGCAAAAGGAATCTAAATAAAAATTTTTAAGTTTCTAGCTCTGTTCTGTTGCGCCAATGATTTTTACAGAAAAACGTCCAAATTTCGAAAATGATTGAAGTTATTGAACTGATATTCAACACATATTGATTTAGTATTACTCCTGACATGCTAGAAACGTTTCTGGTTATTTACTTAATTTTTAAAGTATTGCGCAACATTTATGACGTCAGATCTAGTTACAGCGGACTAGGCTGGCACACAATGGAAAGACTGATGTGAATTTTATAAGGCGTGAGTATGCTGCTTCCCTACATCACCCTCTACTTAATTTTTTTGAATGTAAATGGGGAAAAAAATTTAATTACAAAAAGGGAAGCGAGAGTACAGCTTTACTCCCTATGAAAAATTAAAATTGAAATGTAAACATATAGAAATATTAAAAGAAAACTGATTACCTACTTCAATTATTTAAATTGCTGGGATGTTCACTGCTTCTTAATAAGCAACATTATCACTCAAAATTTAAGCAAAATCAATGAAACACTTTGGCATACATATTGCCTTAGACAGACAAACGCATAAAATATGTAAAATTATGAAAATCTTAAATCCATTAAATACATTTTTACATACACAAATTCAAAGAAAATAACACAGTTATTCATGATACATAAACAGATAATTATAACTTAGCAGTCTTTTCTAAACCTGAAAGAAAATTTCACAAATAATTTTTACACACATGGTTGTAGCCGCTTTGGCTGGCGTTCTACACTTCCATTCACAAGGGTAGAGGAGGGGAAGTTGCTATGTTGTGCGTCCTTCACGTTCACTCTAAATTACATGGGGAAAGGGGAGGGGTCACTGTGAGTTGTGTCCAAGTCACTCCACGCTTTCACGCAGCTACCAGGCTGCCATTATCTGGTTTGTCCTGCAGAATAAAAAAAAAGAGTGCCTCAGACTTTATTCACTTAATATCTAAGGGTAGGTCACAATGAAATGGGGATATATACATTTTATCTTTCAATATGTTACTGGAACAAAGTTAACAGAACTTTTTCAATTTTACTCTCGCAGTTACTTAACTGTCATAAAATCGGTAAACAAATGGCTCAAAACGCCGTTAGTCACGTACTATAGAAAATTTATGCTCAAGGCATACAATCATAAATCCTATTTAATCTCAATTTATCATTTCTGGGCCGGAACACAGAACCAATGCTCGGTACATTCCTGATACATTTGTATTTTATTTACTTAGCTGACTCATCTTCGATTACCTTATTTTTAGGGATAGTATGAGTGTATTTGATTAGTAGTTGTCTTATCAGCTTCTTTGTACATGTGAGTAACTTGTGGTAATAGTACAGTTCTGAGTGTCCAAAACACACTACGTTTAGTTCACTACTAAACCCACTTATTGAACCTCTGCTGCTGTGTCAGTTCCACATCTGCAATTATGTACTTACTTCATCGAAGTGTATTTATGCTGAGCTATAAATAGTGTTTTGCGTCTGCCATTATGTTACTCAATTATGTTGCTAGTGTATGTACTTATTTAACACTCACTCTATTAACATTTAACGCATAGGATAGCATATTTATTTCATATCTATAGTGTATTGCAGCTGATCAGTTTGCTCACGTGGCAATCCATTTACACTCGATCGGACGCTGAAACCACAGGTAGTCTCTCTCGAACTACCACTCAAGTGCATTAAGTAATTATGGACGAGCGTAATGCTAAATTCCTTAAACCTATAGGACACCATGAGCAGCTC
This sequence comes from Schistocerca nitens, assembly GCF_023898315.1. Lineage (NCBI taxonomy): Eukaryota > Metazoa > Arthropoda > Insecta > Orthoptera > Acrididae > Schistocerca > Schistocerca nitens. The sequence goes on along the minus strand of NC_064615.1, from coordinate 518,116,794 downwards.
TGTCTCATCTAACATAAGGGTACCTATGGTCGCATTCACGCCTCCAACTCATAACCTCAATACGTGTAGGTGTGACCTGTCACACACTACACCAAATAACGGCCAGCTCCAACCTTATAAATATTTCAAGGACGTGTCCTTCACGTCTCAACCACAAACACTGTTCAACTCCATTACACTGCCATTCCTTGGTACACAAGGTGAGTTCATTCTTACAACTTACCTGCATATTTTTCATAACACTAAGCAATCTCTTTTACTATTAATTAGTTAGCTCTACAGCATACAATAGGTTTCACTGCCACTTCAGATCCTGCTTGTACACGAATTTGTATATCTTTTTAAAATACTGTTGGTGGACCATTTCCAATAAAACAACAACTTTGTACTTATAATATTACCAGGGTTCTATACATACTTGTTACTCAAATACATTTGTATCTTAATTACGTCATACTTCTCTATTGCTTATGTCACTGTTAGTTTGTCATATTTGGTATTTTCTTCACTAATCGGTGGATAGAATGGTTACAGAACTCATGGCTTGATAGCCATGACAGAAAATTTTAGTATTGCAAAAAAGGAGTCGAAACTTCGGTGGATAGGAAAGATGAAGAATGAGAGAGACCTGAAAAGGAAAGAAGATTTCACACAGCTGGGACTGCACAGCTGCCACACTGTGTAGAGGTTACAGAACAACCTCCTCCCTACAGAATTCATTAGTTTATTATTGGCTTGATAACCATAAGGGAGAATTTAATGTGTTGGAAAGAAGAGGTCGAAATTTTAGGTGGATAGAAAAGATGAAGAGTGAGTGAGACCTGAGAAGGAAAGAAGATGTCACACAGCTGGGACTGCACAGCTGCCACACTGTGTAGAGGTTCCAGAACAACCTCCTCCCTACAGAATTCATTAGTTTATTATTATTGGCTTGATAACCATAACGGAAAATTTAGTATTTGAGAGTAAGAGCCGATATTTTGGTGGTTAGGAAAGATGAAGAATGAGTGAGACCTGAAAAGGCAAGAAGATCTCACACAGCTGGGACTGCACAGCTGCCACACTGTGTAGAGGTTACAGAACAACCTCCTCCCTACAGAATTCATTATTTTCAGAAAATTTTCGTATTGGAAAGAAGGGGTCGAAATTTTTGTAGATAGGAAAGAAGAATGAATGAGTGAGACCTGAAATGGAAAGAAGATCTGACACAGCTGGGACTGCACAGCTGCCACACTGTGTAGAGGTTACAGAACAGCCTCCTCCCTACAGAATTCGTTCACTACCTATGAACTTCTTTAGGTCGATCACGTTCCTGAGACCTAATAGCTTTTTACTCTTAGGGTAATCTAGCCTATATGCATTGGCATGTGGTTTTCCTATGATCCTGAAAGGTCCTTGGTATACGAACATGAATTTCTTTGTTTCTGCATTCATTTTCTTTGATTTTTCCTTGGTTTTGACAAGGACTAACTGACCTATTTCAAAACTGGTGGGTACAGCTTTTGCATCATGACGCTTCTTCCTTTCCAATGCTCTTTTTCTTATATTTGCCCTAGCCTTTAACTTCTTCTCGTCTGTGGATATTTGCGTTAGAATAGGGAATTCTACCATATCTGCAATCACATTGTGCGGTTCTTGGCCAAACATCAATTCGCAAGGCGCAAAACCAGTTGCATCATGCCATAAGTTGTTAATTACAGCCGGCCGAAGTGGCCGTGCGGTTAAAGGCGCTGCAGTCTGGAACCGCAAGACCGCTACGGTCGCAGGTTCGAATCCTGCCTCGGGCATGGATGTTTGTGATGTCCTTAGGTTAGTTAGGTTTAACTAGTTCTAAGTTCTAGGGGACTAATGACCTCAGCAGTTGAGTCCCATAGTGCTCAGAGCCATTTGAACCATTTTGTTAATTACATTCTCAAAATACTTTATGTGCTCTGCCCAATTTGAGTGTTTCCGAGCACAATAAGTCCTGCAAAACCTATTCAGTTCTCTCAAAATACGTTCACTCATATTTCCTTGGGGGAAATACGCAGATATCTTCACATGTTTCACTCCGGCCTTATCCAGACATTCTTTAAATCTATCAGAAGTAAATTGAGGCCCATTATCTGACAGCAAACTCTTCGGAACGCCAACGTTCATGAAGAAATCTTTTTCCAACTATTCTACCAACGTTTTTGCATTTGCTCTTTTAATTGGGTATAGCTTAACATATTTACTAAATCCATCCACAACAACAAAAACATGGGTGCACCCAGCTCTCGAAGCAGGAAGAGGGCCAAACAAATCACAAGCCAGTAATTCTAGCGTGTTAGCAGCACGGAACATCTGGCACACTACACAAGATGCTAGACGCTTGGCAACACGGCGGTACATGTTGTCAAACACAACCTTCTCTTTTAATTTTGGAATGCACTTCTTTGCACCGTAGTGCCCATACCTCAGGTGTACATAGTCGATTAGTAAGTCTACATGTTGTGAGGGAAAGCACAGCTTCCACTCAGAAACACCTACCTTTTTCCTCCTAAACAGAATACCTTTATGCAGACAATAGTATTGCGAAACCTTAGGATAGTCCGCATTTCCTAAATAGCTCTTCACTAATTTCAGCTGGTCATCTGCATTCTGCTCACGTCTCAAGTTCTTAATCGCTCTCTTTAATGCACTTTCTTCCTTTACTTCGTGCAACGCAAACATTTGTACTTCACTTAGGTCTGTTGCTGTAATTCCCGCGTCATCACAGAGCTCCGCGCTTCTAGATAACCCATCAGCTACCAGATTGTCTTTCCCTTGAATATATCTAACCTCAAGGTCAAACTGCTGGAGATACAATGACCATCTTACCAAACGAGCATTCCTCAACTTATAGGGCTTTAAAAAGGTCAACGCCTTATGGTCACTGTAAACAATTATCTTGTGACCTAATAGATACTGCTCAAATTTCTGTACCCCAAATATAATTACCAATGCTTCCAGTTCTGAGATGCCATAATTTCTCTCTGCTGCCTGTAAAGATCGACTTGCGAAAGCTATAGTCTTGTGCACTTCTTGTTCGTTTTCTATTTCTACTTGGAATACCTCCACAGCTATACCATAGCCACTAGCATCAACAGACATACAGAATGGTTTTTCAAAATCAGGATGATGTAAAATAGGACTATTAATTAAAGATTGTTTAAGCACCTCGAACGCCTGTTGGCATTCTGCTGTCCAAACCCAAGGCGTATTCTTTTTCAGCAAAAGGTGAAGACAGGGCGCATTAAAAGCCTGATCACTAACAAAACGCCTATAGAAGCCGAAAAGACCGAACATCGATCTCAACTGCTTCTTGTTTCTGGGAGCCTCAAATTTTTCAATGACTGCTAGCTTGCCTGGGTCAGGCAGAATACCTGTTCCACTTATCATATATCCCAGGAAACCTATCCCCTCTTTAACGCACTCCGTCTTTTCAATATATAGTTTCATGCCACCTCTCTCAATCGCCTCTAACACTTCCTCTAATAAAACTATGTGTTCTTCCCAGGTAGGAGTTGCTATTAACAGATCATCTACGTAGACTGTTATTTTATTAATTAAGGCTGGTCCTAAAACATGGCACATCACACGTACGAAGGCACAAACATAGATATTAAGTCCGAAAGGTATCACACGGTATTGGTAACAAACTCCTTCGTACAAGAAAGCTGTGTACTTCCTTGAACTTTCCGCCAGTGGCAAATTGCAATATCAACACGTGATGTTCATAGAGGTTAAGAATTTTACTCCCCGGAACTTTTGCAATAAATCGTCCATGTTCTGCGGTCTATCACTTTCCCCAACCACTATTTCATTCAACCAACGAGCGTCCAAGACCAATCTGACACTCCCGTCTCTTTTTGGTACAACAACAAGAGGATTATTGTACTCACTGACCGCCTTTTCAATCACACCCCACTTTAGCATTCTCTGTATCTCCTTTCGAACCGCCTCCTTCCTAGTTACATGTATTTGGTATGGCTTCCTGAAAAACACTTGGCCAGGTTTCACCTGTAATTGACATTCATAACCTTTGACCACGCCAGGTCGATTTGAAAATACCTTATGGTGCCTTTTTAAAACCTGTCTCAGTTCTTCCTTCTGATTAGATGAAATTTTATCGATTTCCTGCAATTTAGCTTCTATTTTGTCCAAAATAATTGCTTCTTCTTCTTCTGTGTTTAGCTAACTTTCACTAAGATTAACACCTTCGTCCCAATATCTCCTATTCTTTAGAACTTGTATAGGCAGCTCCCACGTTTCATCATTAGTTACTACATGTTTATCAATAAAAAGGTACCGTAATTACTCCGGTTATCGGCTAGACCAGTTTTAACTGGCTTCTTTCAAAGTCAACAACTGATATTTTGACAAGAAATCTATGCCAATTAAAACCTCAATACTGACATTATTTACAATTAAGCATGGATGATCAATTAAATTACCATTAATATCAAAGGGCAGCAAAGCTTCTTGCTTTACCGTTTTTGAGACCTTGCCAGTAGCACCAATTATTCTTAGTCCTGATACCCTCATTACTGTAAGCCTGTCTTTACTAGGTAATGCATCAAAGAAGGACTGAGATATCGCACTCACCTCACTTCCACTGTCTAAGAGACAACGTACATTGATACCCAACATATTCACTATTATTATAGGGTGGCTTATTCTAATTTGTACAGGTGGTTCCTCAAACTCATCCAATAGTTCCTTTTGGATTTGTCTCCAACTAAAGTGATCGACATCTGTCTTCATTACATTTAGGTCAAAGTGTGTATGGGTTTCCTGAATTACATTTTCAGCTGCCTTTTCCAGTCGGTCTATTAATTTCAAATCGAAACACCGCACGACTTCATTACATTTAGTTTGCTGAACATGACCCAAATTACTGTAGTGTGAGCGATTCTGCGCCTCCAGACCGGGCATAACACTAGTTACAGCTAAACCACTTTCACTATTATCGTCGGGTTCCTTCTCAAGTGACAACTGGTCACAGCTACTGGGTTCATCGACACCCAACAGGCTATCCTCTACATTCTCACTTACCTCCTGTCCTAAATCTATTAGTACAGTGTCAACATCCTGCACAGACACTTTAGATAAGAGCACATCATCGTCATTGTAAATATAAGTATGAATTTCTTCTGCTTCTTCACCTGACAATTCAGTATTTTGTAGCTCTTTCCTACCGTTACACTGCTGCGCCTTCTCTTTCTCTTCCCACTTAGAAAGCGTCTCTAACACGGTATCTATAAAATACTGTGAGTGATCTAATATTTCTGCTGTATCCTTAGATGTTACCGACCCTTCATCCACATATTCAGTCTGAGTATTCTGATCTGTCTTACCAATTACTGTAACTACTGGCTTAGGAAAAATAACCGCCTGGTGAGCGCCAGTGTCCTCATAGACGGGAACTAGTTTTCCTGCCTCTGCCTACTACTGTTTCCTTTATTTCCATTATAGTTAACTGGCACAGCATTGCTTTCTGCACTGTTGTTTACCTCCATAATTTTCTTCGGAACAAAATTACTATCATTTGGATGCCATTGTTGGTTCTGATAATTATTTCTCCAATTCCTACCTCTCTTAGGATGGCGAACACCTACTGTTCTGATGTTTACATTGCCATTCTGCTCGTTCTTAAAATTACTACTAGTGTTATTAGCATTTCTGTTATTACGTGCTTGTTCCTCATTGGCAGCCACACGCTCTACACGTTCCAAATATTCAATGAAACGATCCAGATTGTCTCTAGGGGCAGATACAATTCTAGTTTGCCAGTACCATGGCAGTTTGGCTTCAAGACCTAGTATTATCATTTCAGGTTTCAGCTTTTCGGCCAAATGTGACAAACGTGAAATCCATGACCTAGCAAACTCTTTAATAGATTCCTTGCCGTCATTGAAGCGTTTTCCACTCCAAAATTCTCTCAACACTTCATTTTGCTTATTGCTTGACCAATACTCATTAATGAAAGCTGTTTTAAATTCCGCTAATGTTTTACACTTCAGCATAACATCAGCTGACCAACGCATGGCGTCACCTGCTAAATGGCTTCTAATAAATGAGATTTTCTCTCGGTTAGACCAAGTTGGTGGAATCACATCTTCAAAATCGTTCCAGAAATCTAGTGGGTGGATATTTTTATCTGGATCGAACCGCAAGAATTGCCGACACCTGATAAAAGCGGCGTTTGCAGCTACAATTTGTTGCATACTACCATTACCAGAAGTTACTGAAGCTACTTTACTCTCAGTGGTAGCAATGTTAGTACTGATATTTTCTACTCTCATTTCAACATTATCTACTCTTTGCACAATATGAGTAGTATCAGTTTTGATTGCGTCTACTTCTGCTTGACATATGTTTACTTTTATATTAACATCTTTAAACCTATCTGAGCACAGTTGAGATTCCGACTCGATCTTTTCTGTTAACTTGTGCTCCAGCTTCGCATCTTCCATTTGGAAGTCTTTGCGAACCTCAGCAACTTCGGATTTTACTGTTTTATACATTTCAGAAAATTGTTGAGCAACCTTTTTCTTAATATCCTCATGGTTGTAATCAATTTTATAATTCAAACTGTCCAGATCCTCTTTCAACTTATTGCAACCAGCCTTGAAGGTATTGTCCATTACCTCCAATCGTTTATTAAACTTAATTTGGCTGGCCACAATCTCATACTTTAATTCAGCTGTCATTTTAGCATTACTGGCTGACATTTTTGCATTACTGCTTTTGACCTCAGTTATTTCAGACTTTAATTCAGCATTACTGGTAGCTATTGCTTGTAATATTACATTTAAATCAATAGCCCCAGTATCTTTGGGTTGCTCACTAGCTTGTTTTTTATCATACTCAGGTGACGAAAAACTAGCTCCAACACCAGAATCATCAAAACTAAATGAAACTTCTGATTGATCAGTCATATCTAACTTCTCCTTTTTAAACTCTACCATCTCTGATGACTGTTTCATATTTAATTCATCAGAGAAACTATCATCCAATAACTTAACAATTTCTGATTTCTGCTTTACTACAGGGGTCTCTATTATTGAATTATTGCCCCTTTTCACACTACTGTCAGGAGACAATACCTCATATTTCACTTTAACATTACTATTTACATGCATATTTACACTTGAACCGTTGTCTGGATTTACAGTTTCCTCAACAGACATAGGTTCTGATTTAAGTTTAACCTCGGTTTCTTCTGGCAGTTCCATCGCCGACAGTCTTTTAGTGCAGGTTAGTAAAATTTTTAACAGCTTTTCACTTAACTTAGTTCCTTCTGCACGACGTACGGCGTTGCTGGCGCGGCGTACCCGGATTACTGATGCGACACGCCGCGTTGAACTGCAGACGGCACTTCAACGGCTGCTGTGTGTTTGCGTGGCCCGCAACTGCAGGCGCGGCTCCGGTTGCTCCGGCAGACGACTGCGGTGAGGTGAAACTGGCTTCTCGCGATGCCGGCAGCGCCGCTAGACTCAGTGCCAGCTCCGTCAATCCAGATGCATTGTTAATCCAATTGCGTCATCCACATGCACACGTAACACTATCAGTGTTCTATTACTCAGTTGTGTGTCGCATTTCACTCCCGAATCCGAATATTTAAAAATCACTTTCACTTTTACTCAGTTTCTTTCAAGGCCGATGCACCATATGTGGGGTGCACCATATGTGGGGCCGCGGGTGGAATTAATTGTTATTAAACGTAGAATGTAATGTAGAAAAGATGCATTTCCTGGCCAATTAGAAACATATGTAGGGCGGCGGGTTGAATAATTGTTATTAAATGTTCCTACTATATATTTATGTTGTTTGCCATTCTCAACACTGGCTCTCTAACTACAATGTTGGCAACCAGAAAGTGATTAGCTAAATGTGAAGCCTGTAATTAGAAATCCTAGTGCCCACTTCATCTCAGAAATACATTTATAGCTACAACTTATAGCTCTGAGGAATTAGGAGATTGTCTGGGATTCATAATCAAAACCCATTCTCTCTAAAAAGTTCACTATATTCTGAAAGTCACAGACCAAAAAGAATCCACACAATCCAACTACCAGAGCAGTTCAGAGTCTAATGCACTGATGCAACTATGTTGTTGTTGTGGTCTTCAGTCCCGAGACTGGTTTGATGCAGCTCTCCATGCTACTCTATCCTGTGCGAGCTTCTTCATCTCCCAGTACCTACTGCAACCTACATCCTTCTGAATCTGCTTAGTGTATTCATCTCTTGGTCTCCCACTACGATTTTTGCCCTCCATGCTGCCCTCCAATACTAAATTGGTGATCCCTTGATGCCTCAAAACATGTCCTACCAACCGATCCCTTCTTCTGGTCAAGTTGTGCCACAAACTTCTCTTCTCCCCAATCCTGTTCATTACTTCCTCATTAGTTATGTGATCTATCCATCTAATCTTCAGCATTCTTCTGCAGCACCACATTTCGAAAGCTTCTATTCTCTTCCAGTCCAAACTATTAACCGTCCATGTTTCACTTACATACATGGCTACACTCCATACAAATACTTTCAGAAATGACTTCCTGACACTTAAATCTATACTCGATGTTAACAAATTTCTCTTGTTCAGAAACGCTTTACTTTCCGTTGCCAGTCTACATTTTATATCCTCTCTACTTCGACCATCATCAGTTATTTTGCTCCGGAAACAGCAAAACTCCTTTACTACTTTAAGTGTCTCATTTCCTAATCTAATTGCCTCAGCATCACCCGACTTAAATCGACTATATTCCATTATCCTCGTTTTGCTTTTGTTGATATTCATCTTATATCCTCCTTTCAAGACACTGTCCATTCCGTTCAACAGCTATTCCTAGTCCTTTGCTGTCTCTGACAGAATTAAAATGTCATTGGTGAACGTCAACGTTTTTATTTCTTCTCCATGGACTTTAATACCTACTCCTAATTTCTTCTGTTTCCTTTACTGCTTGCTCAATATACAGATCGAATAACTTTGGGAACAGGCTACAACCCTGTCTCACTCCCTTGCCAACCGCTGCTTCCCTTTCATGCCCCTCGACTCTTATAACTGCCATCTGGTTTCTGTACTAATTGTAAATAGCCTTTCGCTCCCTGTATTTTACCCCTGCCACCTTTAGAATTTGAAAGAGAGTATTCCAGTCAACATTGTCAAAAGCTTTCTCTAAGTCTACAAATGCTAGAAATGTAGGTTTGCCTTTCCTTCATCTAGCTTCTAAGGTAAGTCGTAGGGTCAGTATTGCCTCACGTGTTCCCACATTTCTATGGACTCCAAACTGATCTTCCCCGAGGTCAGCTTCTACTAGTTTTTCCATTCGTTTGTAAAGAATTCGCGTTAGTATTTTGCAGCCGTGACTTATTAGACTGATAGTTCGGTAATTTTCGCATCTGCCAACACCTGCTATCTTTGGGATTGGAATTATTATATTCTTCTTGAAGTCTGAGAGTATTTCGCCTGTCTCATACATCTTGCTCACCAGATGGTAGAGTTTTGTCAGGACTGGCTCTCCCAAGGCCGTCAGTAGTTCTAATGGAATGTTGTCTACTCCAGGGGTCTTGTTTCGACTCAGGTCTTTCAGTGCTCTGTCGAACTCTTCAGGCAGTATCGTATCTCCCATTTCATCTTCATCTACATCCTCTTCCATTTCCATAATATTGTCCTCAAGTACATCTCCCTTGTATAAACCCTCTATATACTCCTTCCACCTTTCTGCTTTCCCTTCTTTGCTTAGAACTGGGTTTCCATCTGAGCTCTTGATGTTCATACAAGTGTTTCTCTTATCTCCAAAGGTCTCTTTAATTTTCCTGTAGGCAGTATCTATCTTACCCCTAGTGAGATAAGCCTCTACATCCTTACATTTGTCCTCTAGCCATCCCTGCTTAGCCATTTTGCACTTCCTGTCGATCTCATTTTTGAGACGTTTGTATTCCTTTTTGCCTGCTTCATTTACTGCATTTTTATATTTTCTCCTTTCATCAATTAAATTCAATATTTCTTCTGTTACCCAAGGATTTCTACTAGCCCTCGTCTTTTTACCTACTTGATCCTCTGCTGCCTTCACTACTTCATCCCTCAAAGCTACCCAATCTTCTTCTACTGTATTTCTTTCCCCCATTTCTGTCAATTGTTCTCTTATGCTCTCCCTGAGACTCTGTACCACCTCTGTTTCTTTCAGTTTATCCAGGTCCCATCTCCTTAAATTCCCACCTTTTTGCAGTTTCTTCAGTTTTAATCTACAGGTCATAACCAATAGATTGTGGTCAGAGTCCACATCTGCCCCTGGAAATGTCTTACAATTTAAAACCTGGTTCCTAAATCTCTGTCTTACCATTATATAATCTATCTGATACCTTTTAGTATCTCCAGGGTTCTTCCATGTATACAACCTTCTATCATGATACTTAAACCAAGTGTTAGCTATGATTAAGTTATGCTCTGTGCAAAATTCTACCAGGCGGCTTCCTCTTTCATTTCTTAGCCCCAATCCATATTCACCTACTACGTTTCCTTCTCTCCCTTTTCCTACACTCGAATTCCAGTCACCCATGACTATTAAATTTTCGTCTCCCTTCACTATCTGAATAATTTCTTTTATTTCATCATACATTTCTTCAATTTCTTCGTCATCTGCAGAGCTAGTTGGCATATACACTTGTACTACTGTAGTAGGTGTGGGTTTCGTATCTATCTTGGCCACAATAATGCGTTCACTATGCTGTTTGTAGTAGCGTACCCGCATTCCTACTTTCCTATTCATTATTAAACCTACTCCTGCATTACCCCTATTTGACTTTGTGTTTATAACCCTGTAGTCACCTGACCAGAAGTCTTGTTCGTCCTGCCACCGAACTTCACTAATTCCCATTATATCTAACTTTAACCTATCCATTTCCCTTTTTAAATTTTCTAACCTACCTGCCCGATTAAGGGATCTGACATTCCACACTCCGATCCATAGAACGCCAGTTTTCTTTCTCCTGATAACGACGTCCTCCTGAGTAGTCCCCGCCCAGAGATCCGAATGGGGGACTATTTTACCCCCGGAATATTTTACCCAAGAGGACGCCATCATCATTTAATCATACATAAAGCTGCATGCCCTCAGCAAAAATTACGGCCGTAGTTTCCCCTTGCTTTCAACCGTTCGCAGTACCAGCACAGCAAGGCCGTTTTGGTTATTGTTACAAGGCCATATTAGTCAATCATCCAGACTGTTGCCCTTGCAACTACTGAAAGGGCTGCTGCCCCTCTTCAGGAACCACACGTTTGTCTGGCCTCTCAACAGATACCCCTCCGTTGTGGTTGTAGCTACGGTACGGCTATCTGTATCGCTGAGGCACGCAAGCCTCCCCACCAACGGCAAGGTTAATGGTTCATGGGGGGAGGGATGCAACTATAACTGTTCAAATTAAACGTTTAAGTGAATGCTCGCCATAATTTGATGCTAATGTTCATCAAACGCCACGCTAAATAATGGTAGAATATCTGTCCCGTGGTGTCACGTGAAAATACTACATACGCAAACTGAAGATAGATCATTAAAGTCATTCCAGAATGAACACATCACTCTAAAACGATTTCATCGTTACGCGTATCCCGAGTAACTTATTACGGCATCCAAGGCTGTTTATAGCAATGATACCGACGCGACGCGACTCCCGGCACAGGTGGTGCACTAATCAGCATCTGGAGAGGACTGGGGCCTTTTATTTCGCGCAGCGTTCTTATATATAAAGCCGCGGTGCGGACGGCCAAGAGAACACCTGATCAAATCCGCTCTCCCGACTAGCTGCTGGGCTAGTAATGCACCACTTTAAGTTATCAAATAAATCATTGCTTCCTTTGCTGATAGCCGATGAAGCTCTCAATTTAAATGTGCAATCAGCACACAGGTAAGTAATCATAATAAAAGTCTGACGTTGCTAAGTCAAATATTTTAGGCGAGAGAATTAATTTAATTACACTACATGCCGTAGACGAGCTCTGAACTTGCCCTTTGGAGATACGCTATCGCTATAGTTTTATAGTTATTCAGTTGAAACTTCTCACATCTTTATGATTATAGCTGATCTCCTTTCAACTTAAATTTACATATCCTAGCCTTATTTATTCGCCTACTTAATCTATCTTGCTTCCTTAATTTTTAAGACAAAAACCAGAAAATCATGAATTTCAACTAAAATTTTAATTTGTGAGATCTAGAATACTGTTTCTACTAAATTATTATGCGAAAGGAATCCAAATAAAATTTTTTAAGTTTCTAGCTCTTTTCTGTTGCGCCAATGATTTTTACAGAAAAACGTCCAAATTTCGAAAATGGTTAAAGTTATTGAACTGATATTCAACACATATTGATTTAGTATTACTCCTGACATGCTAGAAACGTTTCAGGTTATTTACTTGATTTTTAAAGTATTGCGCAACATTTATGACGTCAGAGCTAGTTACAGCGGACTAGGCTGGCACACAATGGAAAGACTTATGTGAATTTTATAAGGCGTGAGTATGCTGCTTCCTTACAGCACGTATTAGACTTACTGGTTTTGGACCTTAGTGGTCCATTAAATGTCTTACTGCGGTAGCAAAATGTATCTATTCTCCGTAATACAAGTTTTCATTTCAAATACTTTAGAACTATCTATGACGGTAGTTCATCCGTAAGTCTGTGACAGCTTGTAGATACACATTCGCAGTTGTCTCGCCAGTGCTCGTCAGCTGCCCAATGTTCACTGGAATATTTTTGCTTCTGCCATCGTAACGTTCGGACCTATGATCTACAGAGTCCTTAACTAGAAATCAAAAAGTCGTGGGTCCGAATACAGCCACTGTTTAAGTTTCGAATAAAACGATCTTCAGCCACGGCGGCCGAAGGCTTCCGGCATAAGGTATCACCCTCGTCCTTCCAACGGCCTTGTTGTCGGAGGAACGGACAGATATTCAGGGCACTGTCTTAACTTTGGTATTCGGAACAGTCCTTAATATCCGCAGGAATCAGAGATGATAAACGGCACGAAGACGTAGAAGGTGTATTCACAGACATGTGGCATGTAATTTGAAAAATGTCATGCTGATCTCTCCACTGGTAATTCCGGAGTAGCTGCCCATTCGGATCTCTGGGAACGGACTATCAAGGAGGAGGTGACCATGAGAAGAAGATAGAAGAACCAAAAGAAGGGTAATATTCTACGAGTTGGAGCGTGGAATGACAGGAGTTTGAACGTGGTAGGTAAGTTAGAATATCTGAAAGGAGATACAAAGGCATTGTCGAGAAGAAGTGGGGGTCACTGAGATGAAATAAAAAGAAGGCAAAGGATTTCTGATCAAACAAATATAGTGTAGGAAAACGCAAGAGTAAGATTTTCATTATGAGTAGGAACGTAGGAGATTGAGATACTGTGAACAGTTTAGTGAAAGGGTTGTTATCGTCATATTCGACACGAAACAAACACCGACAACAATAGTACAAGTATACTTGCCGAAACTGCAAACAGAGGCTGGAGAGTTGAGAATCTGCATGAGGATAAAGAACGGTTAATTCAATATGTAAAGGTAGATGAAAAATTTAACAATGGGCACTGAGATGCGGTTATATGGGAACGAAAAGGAGAAAGAGTTATCGGAGTACACAGTTTGGTTGCAGAAATGACAGGACAGAAAAACTAATTGACATCTGTGACAAAAATCTGTAAGTAATAACAAATTTCCGTTAATAAACCAGAAGAGGCGGAGGAGGTTTACTTGAAAAAGGACTTACAGGAAGATCCCAGCTCGAATACGTCACGGTGTGACAGTGATTTCGAAATCACATACTAAAGAACAAAATTTAGAAATGATGAAGAGCAGACTGAAGTTTCAGAGAATCGAGAGAATCGCACAGAAGTGTCATAGTAGAATGTGGGATACTACACTTCTGAGCAATGATCAAATGCGTTTGAAGTTCGCTAAAAATGTGGACAGTTTAGTTGAAGAGAAGTGTGCATCTCCAAACAGATGCATCACGGAAATAGGTTGAAAGAAAGTAAATATTAGAAAATCTCTAACAACAGAAGAAATTTTTCAATTGATCGACTACAGAAGGAAGTAAAAAAGAACAGAAATGTTCAGGGAAATAAAGGAATCCAGTAAGATGAATCACACAGGAACGAAATAAATAGGAATCCCAGGGAAGAAAAGGGAAATGGGTGCAAGAAAGATGTGAAGAAATTGAAAAGGACTAGCTCGGCATGTAGAAAAATCAAAACAAAGTTCGGTGAAATTAAAAGCAAGGGCAGCAACAACAACAGTGCAATGGAAACTCCACTGGTAGACGCATAGGTGAGAGCAGATGCGTGGAAACAGAACATTGAAGGCCTTTATGAGGGAAGGAACTGTCTGATGACGTGATAGAAGAAGAAATTGGATTCGATATGGAAAAGACTGTGTATACAGTGTTGAAGTCAGAACTTGGAAGACTTGAGATTAAGAAAGGCAGAAGGGAGGGAGAACATTGGATTGGAAATACTGAAATCATTGGGGGAAGTGTCAACTAGAAGAACAGGTTTATTGGTTTATTTGTAGAATTTATTAGTCTGCCGATGTACCATGTGATTTTCGGAAAAATATCATCCATTCAATTCCGAAGACAGCAAGAGCAGAACAATCATCTTAATAGCTCACGCACCCTAGTTCCTGGTAAGAATAATATGAAAATAAAAATGGAAAAGGAAACTGAAGAGACATTAGATGAAGACCTGTTTGATTTTAGGCAGTCCTCATAGGATTTGTCGACCTGACAAAAGCATCGACAATGTGAAATTGTGCAAGACTTCCAAAATTTTGAGAAAAATAGGAATAAAATATGGTGAAAAACGAGTAATATACAATATGTCCAAGAACCAACAGGAAACAATAAGACTGCCTGATCAAGAACGAAGTATCTGGACTAAAAAGGGGATAAGACAGGAATGCAATTTTTATTTATTTATTTATTTATTTTATTTAAATGTCAAGTTCCGTAGGACCAAATTGAGGAGCAAATCTCCAAGGTCATAGAACGTGTCAGTACATGAACTTGGAACATAAAAAGTAATAACAGATAAAAATAAATGTTCATGAACCTGAAAGAAAATCAGTCCATAAGTTTAAGCAAACGCTATCAGCAATACAATGAGAATCATCTTAATTTTTCAAGGAACTCCTCGGCAGAATAGAAGGAGTGATCCATGAGGAAACTCTTCAGTTTCGTTTTGAAAGCGCGTGGATTACTGCTAAGATTTTTGAATTCGAGTGGCAGTTTATTGAAAATGGATGCAGCAGTATACTGCACACCTTTTTGCACAAGAGTTAAGGAAGTTCGACCCAAATGGAGATTTGATTTCTGCCGAGTATTAACCGAGTGAAGGCCGGTTATTCTTGGAAATAAACTAATATTTTCGGCCTTACATTTCAATAATGAGACGAAAAGAAAGTTTGAAGAATCGATTAAAATATTGGGTGAAAAGATATCAATGATAAGGCTTGTTGATGACATTGTTGTCCTCGGTGAAACCGAAAATCCATTGCAGCACGTGTTGGATGGCATGTGCAGTGTAATTAGTACAGAATAAGACCGAAGAAAGACAAAAGTAATGAAAAGTAGCAGAAATGAGAACAGAGAGAAACGTAAGATCAGAATTGGGTATCACGAAGTACATGAAATTAAGGTTCAAATGGCTCTAAGCACTATGGGACTTAACATCCGAGGTCATCAGTTCCCTAAACTTAGAACTACTTAAACATAACCAAGGACATCACACACATCCATGCTCGAGGCAGGATTCGAACCTGCGACCATAGCAGCAGCGCGGTTCCGAACAGAAGCGCCTAGAACCGCTCGGCCACAGAAGCCGGTTGAAATTAAGGAATTGTGCTACTTAGTCAGCAATATTACTCATGATAGAGGAAGAAAGACCCTAATTTGGGTAAGAAATTTCTGAGACTGTACACTTGGAGTACAGCGTTATATGGCACTGAATCGTGGACGGTGAGAAAACCGGAAATGTTGACAGTCGAATCGTTTGCTATGTGGTGCTACAGAAGAATGTTGAAAATCAGATGGGCTGATAAGGAATATTCTTACAAAAATTTTATAAAGATCACAGGAGATACCTTAAATGGAAATGAATTATTTCTCCTCTTAAAAGTTTCGCATTACACCTTTATTTCGAATCTCACGGCGCAACAACGAAAACTGGCAGTGAGGCATGCATGTACACTCGTTTTCAATGTGTCAGCATAACCAAATAGAAATAATAAATAATTTGTGTAACTACAAAATCGTCTGTTTATCGTGGGTTGGGAGGTGGTGGGGGGAGGGAGGGTGGGAGGATGCTCACAACACACCTGAGCAACATCAACACGTGGTGGAGCCTCCCTCTGCTCCGATGCAGGCTTCAATTCGTAGTGGCATACCATTGATGAGATCATCAAGCCAGCACTCGTCAATGACGGTTCTGCGTTGTCGCGCAGAGTTCGTGGTCATTGACGACGTCCAACTTGATTTTCCAGCAACACGAGCTAAGTAAATATATATAGCGGTGCCGGAGGCGGACAGCCAGCGCCTTACCAGTTAAACCTGCCTGCCGGCTACCTATCAAATGTACAAGAGGAGCACATAAAAGTCCAGACCAGGAAAGGCACATAGTTGATTTAAATTGCTAAACAATTGAATGAAACTTGTTTAATGTTTTTTGCTTTTGGTTCACAGTTAAGCTTCTCCAGACCAATACTGTTTTGCATGTTGTGCATCTCAAGAGGGAGGTTGGTCTACGAACTTAAAACTCCAGGTGTCATACGGAATAAAATGTTACAGTTCAGCCTCGCCACTCTGATGAGGTATGTGACGCCATTCCTAGTCATGAGTCTTTCGCCAGCGTTCAGAGTAACTTGAATCTTATGCAAAATGGTTCTCCATCGCATTCTCAGTTCCTTAGAGTAAATGACTATCTTGAACTAACCGAATGCCTGAAGTACCGTAATACGGAGACTGAGAAAATTCCTTTAATAGAACTACAAGATTGTGTTATAGAATTACAGCATCTCGCTAACTGGCTTTAGTGGGAGGGCAAACTCTGATTTTGAAGTAAGTCAGCAATACGATAGATGGAGCGCTGGATGGTGTGGACGTGGCGATGTGGTAAATTTTTATTCCCTTTTCAAATCGAGTTGCGGACTTTTGCGAGGTAGGCCCATTCATGAATTAACCATTGTTAAGAGCGCCAAGACTGTACGCTTCCTTTACTTACCAGTTGATATGAAACGATTTGTCACACTTCTCCGGATTCCTGATGAGGGAGTTTCTTGGATAGCTGAAGAAGATCCAGTGAATGTTACAATGACTTCTTTATTCACGTTTGGTTACAGTTATTAATTGGCTGCGCGGAGAATATGACGGTGTCTCCCCAGAGGCGACAGACTCCGGCTGCTGACTGCGCATTGTGCTGCTAATCGGTCTGTGCTGCATCGCCAGGTTGCCGTGTCTCCTGGCCATAATGAGTGGGACTGCGTCACACTCCTGGGCTCGGGGTGTAGTGGTCTTCTGTTGGCTCCCCGGCGGGGCAGAGATAGCAGCTGTCTCGTGTCCTGGCTGAGGCACAAGCATCTGTGTCTTCGGCGCTGCGTGGAGTAGCACAGGCTTGAGATCCTCAAAAATTGCCTCTCCATGCTGATTTCTGTTATTGTGTCGTTCCCAACCGTCTGCGACGAGTCAGTGACCACCATCTGTCGTAATTGGGCTGCAGTATTCTTCCAGGCTGCGTCACACGTCAGCGGCAAGTCCCGTCTGTCGTTACAGAAGTGTTGCAAAGTCGCTGAGCACGCAGTCCCCTCAACAGCTGCGTCCGATTTGCTGTCCTGGTTTGGCCACGGCACTCTCTTTCTGGTTGCACGTCTAGTTTTATAACATTTTTGGTACTAGTATCGACGTCAGCTGAGATGGTACTGATCCTCCATGGTACACAAAATAGATCAGAATACTGTTGCAGAAGCAATGAAAAAAGCATCTCAAACTTAAAAGAACTGCTAAGGCGCGCTGGCGCTGCTCGCACGGGTGGGGGACAGGAAGTACATCCTGTTCTGAGGCAGCTGCAGGCTCATTCGACTCGAGGCAGCCGCACGAAGCACACAGCCATGCCTTACCGTCGCAGAAGATACGTGAGGAGGAGCAGAATGCCAGTGTACAAGACAGTGGATACATTTGCAATTACACCAAATGAGACTGGTCAACAGGAGTTACTACAAGGACCTCACATATGTTCGGTTACATTCATGTCCGAGGAACAGGCAGGCCAGTCCATTCTGATGATCCCAGCATGCTGATGGACCGCGTTCACCAGAACTGCACGGTGAGTATGCGAGTTACTATCCATCAGAATGAAACTGTCACTAAAATATTGGCTATTCGGTCCCACAACTTGTTTCAAAATCTTGTCCCCGTACAGTAGCATAGTGAGATGCCGTCAACAATCACGAGAGGTGTACGGTGGTCCCTTGTAATGCCATTCCAAAACGTCACTCCATGACCATCTTATTGCCCATGTGTGACACTGTGTTGCAGCCCTACAGTATTTCCGGTTTGTCTCCGACCAGGCTGTCTGTGGATATCAGGGTGCAAACAGATCTGAGTTTCGTTGGTAATCAACATCTGACGCCAATCTTGGAACGTCCATTCTGCAATGGAGGCCACGATGTTTTCAGTACGAAGTGGTACTCGTCATGACCGTCGGGAATGAAGATTCACGTCATGCAATCGTCTCCTCTTAGATGCTATGCAGGACGTTATGTAACGTGTTCGAACACAGAATTCAGTTCTGAAGCATTCAGCTTACAATCCCTCTGACTCAAAAGTAGTAGATATCGACCACTGCTCCTCGAGCGTCGATGGCCCGCGTGCTGTAAGTCCTCAACACTACCTGTCAATGCGAGCCGATTCCATGTCCGCGCCACATCACTCTGACTCCGGTACACACGTCTAACAACTTTCTGGTTTACAAACCTTCTGTGCATAATACGACGATGCGGACCCGATCATTTGTCGTGACTGTCTTTCATGGATCTATAGGTGTTCACTCTGTTTCACAAACGTTTCGAATGCTTCCTTACTTTGCTTTGGACTAAAATGCTGTAATGCATGCGAGTATGGCGTTCTAGCTGTAGGTAGCGGCCATTATACCTGTATATATGTTTACAAACATCATAGGTGACCTTTCGATCAGTACGGCAACAATCACAATAGCAACACACTTGCACTACACAACAGATTTATGTAACACTTTCGTTGACGTGTCTGTTTAGCACAGAAGTAAGATTCAGAAACTTGTTGCAGTTACAGAAGAATCTCTCTGGTACACATTTTAAAGAAAGAAACAACCCATTTTTACGGTCACTCGATTTACATTTGTTTTTAAAGATCGAGTCAAGAGCACAAGGAAAGTAAACTAGTGTCTGAGGGAGGCGGTCGGAGGAAGGGTTCAGAGAAGGGGCGTCAGTTCAGTTGACGTGTCGCTTGTGGGTACAGCGTGTCCTCGAATCAGCCATGTAACTAACATCCGACAGAAAAGCGTTCTCTGATTTCATGAAGGTTTATAATAGTTCCAAGAGCTGGAACAAAAACATAAACAATCATTAATCAAAATAATGATATTGTGGAAGTAGTGCCAGATGAGGTGGCGCGAAATGGAAAGCGCTTCGAAATGATTGTTTCAATATAAATGATTAATACTGAATGGAAAGCAATACAAGAGCGTAATTATTTATGAAATGTCTGCGAATGGGATAAAACGAGAACAGTGCAGCATTTACTCCGATTCACAATAAGGGTGACAGGTAAGTCAAAAACATTAGAGAGCTATCAGCTTCCATAGACTTATGCCATCACAAATAATAAAAAGAAAATATTAGACGAAAGAAAATCAAGCTTTAGAAGTTGTTGTAGTATTATGTACAAACTGACCTGAACATGTATGTTGAAAAGAGCAATGTGGATGGATTACCGATTTATCAGGGCTTACTAAATTTTGAAAGAAGTCTTACACAGATACAGCGAAAAATATATTAAAAGCAATTGACAGGAGAGGCAATGACCAAATCTACATTAGTATGGTGAAGAATACATACGTCAATGCTATAAATTTCTCAAACTTCAGGATATAGAGAAATTCAGGACTCATAAAGGAATTACAAACCTGTATTCTTGAACTTTACAGGAAAATGTCATCATGTATGTAATCCAAAACCATGGAGAAGTAATACACGTTAACTGAATATACTTGTACCACCTACGTTTTGTAAATGACTTGCTACTGTTAAATAGCTCACGGATTTGCAGCTAGGTGACAGTTTTGAGTTACCGTGACGTGTCGTCGAGTGTCATACTCATCACATTCGGACAGCGTCTCCAGAAGACGATGACTATGACACTCGTGGAATCGCTGAAGTATTTCAACACTACCATCCGGCTAGAAAAGTTAAAGTTTAGATGAAATCTAAACTTGACTTATCGTCTAATCATGTAAGTTCTGCTTTGTGATTTATTTTACCGCGCCATTTTCCTGTCGGGGTGATGTTCCCTACGTTCTGCTTTATTTTAATTGGAATACCGACCTGTTGTCGTTTAAACAGTTTTATCATAGAATATGATCATACACGGCTTATTGTTGGGAATACAGTATAAATCTGTATCCTTGAAGATATGACTCTAACGCCGCAAAAATATTTGGATCAGAAACAAAGGTTTTCATCTAGCTGAAGCGGTCTTATTCACCATGGTACACTATTCCAGGTCGTCACCGAGTGAAGAAACCTTACTGGCGCCGTTCTACGTCCTGCAGCCCAGGCCTAGCTGTTAACTTAGCGAAGCTCCTTCAGAAGGAATTTATCCTGAGCACATTAATTTTAACACAGGATATTGGAGGTTTAGAATCCATTATTCTAGCATAATCACAGAGGAAAATTATTCGGTAGGAACTTTATTTTAAACTTGTTGCTGCCACCAATTCGGATCTCACCCGAAAATTGGCACTTCTCATGGTTAATATTTTACTTGTTGTTCTGAACTAAAAGTTATTTAATGAATACAACTGGTCATTCGAAGGGTTTTCTTAATTATTACTTTCGCAAATACAGTATAACGAATGAAATAAATAAATGCTTGTCTCTTATTAAATGCTGAGATCTTTTTCTCAATAAATTCTATGTTGCGATATTTTGCTATTTTTGTAGGGGGCCAAGCAAATAAAATCGTTAGTGGGAATGTCTAGAATAAGAATTGTGCTTATTGATGGTTTAGCGCCTTACCAGTTAAACCTGCCTGCCGGCTACCTATCAAATGTAGCAGAGGAGCACATAAAAGTCCAGACCAGGAAAGGCACATAGTTGATTTAAATTGCTAAACAATTGAATGAAACTTGTTTAATGTTTTTTGCTTTTGGTTCACAGTTGAGCTTCTCCAGACCAATACTGTTTTGCATGTTGTGCATCTCAAGAGGGAGGTTGGTCTACGAACTTAAAACTCCAGGTGTCATACGGAATAAAATGTTACAGTTCAGCCTCGCCACTCTGATGAGGTATGTGACGCCATTCCTAGTCATGAGTCTTCCGCCAGCGTTCAGAGTAACTTGAATCTTATGCAAAATGGTTCTCCATCGCATTCTCAGTTCCTTAGAGTAAATGACTATCTTGAACTAACCGAATGCCTGAAGTACCGTAATACGGAGACTGAGAAAATTCCTTTAATAGAACTACAAGATTGTGTTATAGAATTACAGCATCTCGCTAACTGGCTTTAGTGGGAGGGCAAACTCTGATTTTGAAGTAAGTCAGCAATACGATAGATGGAGCGCTGGATGGTGTGGACGTGGCGATGTGGTAAATTTTTATTCCCTTTTCAAATCGAGTTGCGGACTTTTGCGAGGTAGGCCCATTCATGAATTAACCATTGTTAAGAGCGCCAAGACTGTACGCTTCCTTTACTTACCAGTTGATATGAAACGATTTGTCACACTTCTCCGGATTCCTGATGAGGGAGTTTCTTGGATAGCTGAAGAAGATCCAGTGAATGTTACAATGACTTCTTTATTCGCGTTTGGTTACAGTTATTAATTGGCTGCGCGGAGAATATGACGGTGTCTCCCCAGAGGCGACAGACTCCGGCTGCTGACTGCGCATTGTGCTGCTAATCGGTCTGTGCTGCATCGCCAGGTTGCCGTGTCTCCTGGCCATAATGAGTGGGACTGCGTCACACTCCTGGGCTCGGGGTGTAGTGGTCTTCTGTTGGCTCCCCGGCGGGGCAGAGATAGCAGCTGTCTCGTGTCCTGGCTGAGGCACAAGCATCTGTGTCTTCGGCGCTGCGTGGAGTAGCACAGGCTTGAGATCCTCAAAAATTGCCTCTCCATGCTGATTTCTGTTATTGTGTCGTTCCCAACCGTCTGCGACGAGTCAGTGACCACCATCTGTCGTAATTGGGCTGCAGTATTCTTCCAGGCTGCGTCACACGTCAGCGGCAAGTCCCGTCTGTCGTTACAGAAGTGTTGCAAAGTCGCTGAGCACGCAGTCCCCTCAACAGCTGCGTCCGATTTGCTGTCCTGGTTTGGCCACGGCACTCTCTTTCTGGTTGCACGTCTAGTTTTATAACATTTTTGGTACTAGTATCGATGTCAGCTGAGATGGTACTGATCCTCCATGGTACACAAAATAGATCAGAATACTGTTGCAGAAGCAATGAAAAAAGCATCTCAAACTTAAAAGAACGCAAACCCCTCAAGGCTGGCAAGCTTTAGTAAAGCGCGAGATTTAACGCGAACTTAAACGCGAGATGGTTTTAAAAGCGCCCACAACGAAACTGTCACGAAACCTGGGAGAAAACCCAAAAAGATTCTGGCCGTATTAAAATACACCAGCGGAAAGACACAATCAACACCTTCACTGCGTCGTAACAACGGTAATGTTACGGATGATGCCGATGAGGTAGAGGTACTAAATACTGTTTTCCGAAATACCTTCACCAGAGAAGACGAAGTAAAGAATCCAGAATTCGAAGGTAGAACAACTGCCAACAAGAGTACCTAAGAAGTAGATACCTTCGGTATAGTGAAGCAGCTTAAATCAACAATGCTAAGCCTCTGGTTCAGATTGTACACCATTCAGGTTCCTTTCAGATATGGTGATATAATAGGTCCATACTTAGCAATCATGTACAACTATTCCATCTTAGAAAGATCCGTACCTAAGGACTGGAAAGTTCCACAGATCGCATCAATACCCAAGAAAGCAAATAGGAGTAATCTGCTGATTTACACACCAATATCGCTATTGTCGATCTGGAAAATATACTGTGTTTGAACATTATGAATTACCTGAAAGAAAACGATTTATTGACAAACAGCCAACAAAATATCGTTCTTGTGAAACACTACTAGCTCTTTATTCCGAGGAAGTAATGAGTGCTATCGACAGAGGGTGTCAAATTGATTCCATATTTTTAGATTTCCAGAAGGCTCATGACACCGTTCCTCGGAAGCGATTTTCAGTCAGATTTCATGCCTATGGAATATCGCCTCAATTGTGCTACTGGTTTTGTGATTTCCTGTCAGAATGGTCACAGTACGTAGTAATCGACGGGATGTCATCGAGTAAAACAGAAGTGATATCCGGCATTCACAAAGGAAGTGTTGAAGTCTATTTACTACTCCCGACCTACATAAACTATTTAGGAGGCACTCTGAGCAGCCCTCTTGCATTGTTTGCAGATGACGCTGTCATGATCATATGATCAAAACAAATAGCGAAACGATTTAGACAAGATATGTATATGGTGCGAAACGTAGCAATTCATTTTAATACTGAAAAGTGTGAAGTCATCCACATGAGTACTAAAAGGAATCTGCAAAATTTTGGTTACAGGTTAAAACACACATACCTAAAGGCTGTAAATACCACTAAAAGCTTAGAGATAACAGTTACGAATAACTAAACTGAAACGATCACATAGATAACGTTGTAGGGAAAGCAAACCAAAAACTGTGATTTACTGGCAGAACACTTAGAGGACTACTAAAGAGACTGCACATACTACACCTGTCCACCCTTCTCTGGAGTACTATCGCATGGTGTGGAATTCGTATCATATAGGATCGACGGAGGAGATAAAAAAACGTTCAAAGGACACTCTTCTTGTATCATCGCGAAATACGGGTGAGAGTGCCATGGATATAAAACGAGAAGTGAGGTGGCAATCATTAAAACAAAGTTTTTTGTTGCGTCAAGATCTTCTCACTAAATTTCAAACTCTAGCTTTCTCCTCAGAGTGTGAAAATATTTTGTTGGTGATCAGCTATTTATGGAAAAACAATCATCATAATAAAATAAGAAAAATCAGAGCTCTCACGGAAAGGTTTAAACGCTCGTTTTTCCCGCGCAAAAAGTGGAAATAGCTTGAAGGTGGTTCGATGAACCTTTTGATAGGCACTTAACACTAATCGTCATGTAGACGAAGATGTAGATGTAGAAGTTTTGATGTGTATTGTATGAAGCAGGGAAACACACACACTGTCAATGTGTAATCCATTCAAAAAGTGAGAGTTGCTCATTGAGCAATGAGAAGGTTTATTATGGGAAGGAGTAGCAAAGCATACCTCCTCGTTTTGTCCCCTGTGGGTCAATAGGGACCGACCGACCGCCTCGTCATCCTCTGTCAACTTCGTTGTTCGGATGCGGTATGGAGGGGCACGGTGTCATGCGCACCACACTGCTGACCATCACCGGCCTTCTTGGCAGCCGCTACTTCTCACTCAAGTACTCCTCAGTTGGCCTCAGGAGGCTGAGTGCTTCACTGTCCAACTCCTCCACCACGGGAAAATCCTGACAGTACTGCGAATCGATGATGATGTTTGGTTTGTAGGGCGCTCAACTGCGCGGTTATCAGCGCTCGTACAAATTCCCAACCTTTCCTCAGTCCAATCTCGCCACTTACATGAATGATGATGAAATGATGAGGACAACACAAACACCCACTCATTTCGAGGTAGGTGAAAATCTCTGACCCCACCGGGAATCGAATCCGTGACCGTGCTCGGGAAGCGAGAACTCGACGGCGAGACCACGAGCTGCGGTCCTCGAATCGAATCTTGCTCCTTTACATAGCTGCCAGACTCTATAAGTACTGAGACATGTAGGGGAACGGGAAGGACTAGCAGAGACCGTAGATAGCACAAAAGGATCAAATGATTCAAATGGCTCTAAGCTCTGTGGGACTTAACATGTGAGGTCATCAGTCCCCAAGACTAAGAACTACTTAAACCTAACTAACCTAAGGACCTCACACACATCCATGCCCGAGGCAGGATTCGAACCTGCGACCGTAGCAGCAGCGCGGTTCTGGACGGAAGCGCCTAGAACCGCTCGGCCACAGCGGCCGGCAAAAGGATAAGGAATCAGTGTGGAGAGGAAGATTTAATTATGAGTGTAACGTAAATGAAGTGGAACTGGGTGTCACATGTAACGAGGAGAATGAATGGTGGAGGGCCAAGGAAGATATCTGCTCCATTTCGAGCGATAAGGATTGACCGAGATGATCTAATCTAAGCAGACAGATGACTCGTAAGTGACCTACAGCAGGAGACCGTAACGCAAAGCCACATCTCGAAAAACTCTACATGCAGTAGTTGATATCAAAGGACTATTGCTAATGGTCTTGATGATGATGATGATAACAATGATGATATGACAATGATTGACACACTTGGATGACTAACTGTGGATAATGAACAAGAAAATCATGCAGAAACTAATGATAATCTTGTGTTATGAAATTGCATCTACATTTCGCAGTTATCGCAAACTGAATAGAGACACATCGATTTTCATTTCTTTTACCTGTTTCTAAATAATTTAAAGTGTTCAGAAGTTGATGTTTTAAATGTCTAGTTAGGCACACAAATGTTAGAGAAATCCTATATGAATACGTTACAGTCCGCTGCTCGTGGTAGTGCGGTAGCGTTCTCGCTTCCCGTGTCCGGGTTCCCGGGTTCGATTCCCGGCGGAGTCAGGGATTCTCTCTGCCTCGTGATGACTGGGTGTTGTATGATGTCCTTAGGATAGGTTTAAGTAGTTCTAAGTTCTAGGGGACCGATGACCATAGATGTTAAGTCCCATAGTGCTCAGAGCCAATACGTTACAGCAGGGATGGCCAAGAATTTGGTTCATGCCCCGAACCGTGGCACGAGTGCCATAGCGCTCAGCCTCGTTGCCCATTTCCACCACTGCCATTGCACACTGTCTGAGGATGAGAAGGTGGATGAGCGGCAAACTACGAACGTGCCACATTTAAATGGTACTGCAGTCGCACTGCATATCACTTACTTCTATATTTCACATTTCTCAA
The DNA here is from genome assembly GCF_023898315.1 of Schistocerca nitens. Lineage (NCBI taxonomy): Eukaryota > Metazoa > Arthropoda > Insecta > Orthoptera > Acrididae > Schistocerca > Schistocerca nitens. Next base: position 518,090,380 of record NC_064615.1, on the reverse strand, counting down.
CAACGTAGAGCACAAACAAAACAAATTTTCAGTACTATTTAATTATTTTTAACATGCTGAAGACATAATGTAGTTTTACCTAGTGCAAACTGTCAGCATACGGACCGAAGGATGCAGGGTCACAGATTTTCACACTCAAGTTGCCACTTAATCGTGACGTATTTAGTTTCATAGTCAAAAGAAATTCCTTCAGATACGTATATTGATAGAGTGCTGTAGTGCTTTTGCAATCTCATTACTTAGACGTGAAAACTCTACCTGAGGAAGGCAATGTAGACGTCTTTGACAGTCTTAATATAGAAAGAGTTGTCTTTAAAACCAGAATTAACTCGTAGATGAATCCGTACGCCTGCACAAGCACATGGGCGCTTTTAAATGAAATGGCAAGCTATCTCTAAAACAGATCTGAGATTGGCAGTGTCCACTAAACGTTGTGGAACTTATGCTTATAATTCTTTCAAGGCCACAATGAATTATTCAGAAGTTGCGCTTTTTGTAACGCCAGCGACATTGGGGAACTGGAGTGTGTTTGTAACAATGTGTTCTTTCTACTTTCTTTTTAAATGCATCCCCATCAAATCAGAAAGAAGTTGATTCTCACCTTGCAATGTCTTACTGTGAGCAGTATGCAATCAAGTCCACTTAAAATTCGAAGTCTGCAAATTCATACCACACGTTCTAATTTTCGTTCCTGCACTCTTTTTTTCCTCCATAAATTCAACAACAGCGAGTTCTAAATTGAAAAATCGCTCCAGGCATGTTCCTTGACTTAACCAACGTACTTTGCAGTAATATGTGCACTGATCAGCCATTACATTATGACCACCTAACTGACAGCCGGTATGTCCACCTTTGGCACGGCACGGGTAACAGCGGCGACGCGTCGTGGCTTGGAAGCAATGAGGCCTTCGTAGATTTCTTTAGGGAGATGGTACCACATCTGCACACACAAACACACAAGTCACATATTTCCCATAAATTCTGGGGAGGGGGCTACAAGCTCTGGCGCCACGTTCAATCACATTCCAGATGTGTTCGATCGGGTTTAGATCTGGCGAGTTGGGTGACCAGAGCGTCAATTGGAAGTCGCCACTGCGATCCTCGAACCACTCCATCACACTCCTGGCCTTGTGACATGGCGCTTTATCTTGTTGAAAAATGCAACTGCCTTCAGGAAAAATGATCTTCATGAAGGGATGTATGTGGTGTGCAACCAGTGCACGATACTCCTCGACCGTCATGGTGCCCTGCACGATCTTCACTGGACCCATAAATGCCCACGTGAATGTTCCCCAGAGGGCAATGGAGCTGCCTCCAGCTTGTTTCTCAGGTAACGGGATTCATCAGACCATGTAATGCTCTGCCACTGCGCCAACGTCCAGTGCCGACGGTCACGTCTCCAATCCAGTCGTAGCTGCCGATGTGGTGTTCACATCGGCATTTCCACGGGTCGTCGGCTGCGGAGACCCATGGTTAGAAGTGTTCGGTGCACTGTGTGTTCAGACACACTTGTACTCTGCCCAGCATTAAAGTCTGATGTGAGTTCCGCCACAGTTCGCAGCCTGTCCTATTTTACCAGTCTGCCCAGCCTACGATGCCCGATATCTGTAATAAGGGGGCCGCCCAACCTCACGACGTCTGGAAGTGGTTCCACCTCGATTTCACCATGTGTTGTAGACTTTCTCTACAGCACTCCTCGAGGACCTGACAAGTCGTGCAGTTTCCGAAATGATAGTACAGAGCATCCGGGGCGTTATAATCGGCCATGAATCAAACTCAGATAGATCGCTAGGCGCCGGCCGAGGTGGCCGAGCGGTTCTAGGCGCTACAGTCTGGAACCGCACGACCGTTACGGTCGCAGGTTCGAATCCTACCTCGGGCATGGATGTGTGTGATGTCCTTAGGTTAGTTAGGTGTAAGTAGTTCTAAGTTCTAGGGGACTGATGACCTCAGAAGTTAAGTTCCATATGCTCAGAGCCATTTGAACCATTTTTTTTATCGCTAGGCTTCCCCATTCTATACATGGTCAGCACGCTCACTGATACTACATGCCCTGTCGGCGTGCATGAAGTGCAGTCATTCCTCGCCAGTTACGCTGTTATCGCCTGGAAGGGTTTATATCGATAGTAGGTTCTTATCATCATGTTCATGTTCTGGCTGATAAGTATAAAGGCTCCATACTCTTAGGTCAGTACCGTCGAGAACTGTTGCAACTGACAGTGAAATAATGCGGTCTGCTTCAGAAATTCCACTATGCATATACCATCAGTTTCTTTACTTACTGCATATTGTACTTCTTGATGCACAAGTCAACGAATCCCGTCTGTCGATTTTTGTATTTTTTGGCTCTTTCATGGCCAACTAAACCTTTAAATTCTTTCTGTATAGTACTGTAATGTCGTTCCACAGCAAATCTGCAGTACCTGTCACTTGTGCGACTGCATAATGTATATTGAGAATTCTCATCCCTCTCTTCTGGCATTCCTATTCATTTTCAACGGTTTTGACGATAGATCGCAGCCTGCCTCCTTCTGTGCAGTCAGTCACTGTACCTGTGTATGTACTTCATACTTGTGCCGGCCGAAAGCTGAAAAGTGCCACATCGCAGGAAAAAAAAAAAAAAGGTCCCCCCCCCCCGCACCGGATACCTCTGAGAAGGATAGAGCAAAGACGAGGCAGGCCGAGCCTTGGCCCACACGCAGCCCCCACAATCGGCCTACATGAGGTTCGGGCCTACCCTGCATTACTGTGTCTTACTCTGTATTGGAAACGATCATTTATGTGACACGAAAATTATAGAAAAATTTTTCCGTGTTGATGTCGAAGGCCCTTCATACACGATGAACAAAACTGTTCAAGAAAGATTATAGTCTGCTGAAGCGCTCCAGGCGTGCTAGGCCCGAACTATAAACTCGTTCAAGGCCTTGCCGCAGCGTGTTTAAATGATTAACGCAAACACAACGTGCCGCCACTATCATAACAAAGTCGTGATTTCGTATTAGTGTTATATGAAATTTACAAAGATTTAAAAAGTTGCGTGAAAATATTTTCGAAAAGTGCCCTATACTCACTTGCTCAGAAAGTTCCTTGTGATAACGAAACGAGTATAAACAGAAACAAAACTCAACATACGATAAGTGCACCAGAAAGCAGTATGGCAGACTCAGCACTCAGCACAGACCTGATCACACCAGGCAGCTGCTAGCTCGAGCATGCACAGTGAGGCGACTAATACCGATTTTAGAACTGGTCCTATACCTTTATCACTAGGATTATCGCTACTAACCCGATCATCATAGTGAGCCCGATCACAGGATAGACTTCTTCCGTTCCCACAACTCGTTGTCAATCGATTACAAGTTTGTTGATCGTATAAAACGGGAATAATATCGCAAGACATTACAGCAGTGCATTTACAACTGAAAGTGTATTGCACAGTGATTCACCTGTCGATATGAAATGGTTCCGTTGATTATTTGGTATTTAGACATTTACGATACGGCACTTTCATGATAGTATAATATAAAATGAAATTAACAGTAAATATATCATCTAAATGCTTAATGCATTCCCCTTTCTTACTTTCTAACTTCCTCTGTGCTGCAAAACAAACTGGTGCACTTAAACTCACACATCCACTAACTCACACATGGCCAAGTGTTGAACTCGTTTCCTTAAAAGTCTGAAAATGAGCTTTAAATGCTGAAGTCTTCCATGCTGCTAGGCCATTGTGGTTGACCCAGGATTAAATCCCTAAAATGTGAATATGATTATTTATTTATTTATTTCATAATGGTTTTACGTACGTTATCTGAGCTATTACATCTGTTGACCAACTTATTAAAACGTCCTGGAGCTGCTAAAAGACCTAAAGAATGTTACTGTCGAAAATTTGGTGAGATGTATTATTTTCAAAGCAGCAAGTTCATCCAACTGCTAGGGGTACATTAGCATGGTGCATCAGAGGAATTTCGGTTCATTTCTGCATTTCTGTAATATTTCTGCCATGCGGTACTAGGCGCTTCAGTCCGTAACCGCGCGACCGCTACGGTCGCAGGTTCGAATCCTGCCTCGGGCATGGGTGTGTGTGATGTCCTTTGGTTAGTTCTAAGTTCTAGGGGACTGATGACCTCAGATGTTAAGTCCCATAGTGCTCGGAGCCATTTGAACCATTTTTTGTAATATTTCTGAAATAACCTGCCGATGACAAGGTATTTTTGCAGCGCAGCTATGAGTATAAATTTAATAAAATTTAAAATCTATTCTCACAACCAGACTGTACGGTTTGTCCACAATTCTCAGCACAAGTAATGTGAGTCAAAAATAGTCGAAGCGTTAGCACAATTGCAAAATCAGGACTATACATCGATTTTCTATATGGTCTAGTAGCTAGTCAGCAAAGTCCACAAAAGTGTTATAAGACAATGTGTTACTGTAATTTCTTAATTTATATTGACGAATACGTTTTTACCACTAGTAAAATGTGTTTGAACCATATTCTACAAGATTTTTTTACTTCTAGTACCAGATGTCGAGGTATTAAACAAAGATAATCCTTCTTGAAATTATTTCTTGTCTAAGAATGCGTGCGAATTTTTTAAAAAAGTCTTCCGTTTGGTTTTTAAAGTAAGCATTAACGAAACATGTTCCCACAAGATGTACCAGATAATACAGGTAATTAAATTATAATCAATTAATCTGGGAATTCTTTTGAGAATATCTAGTGACATTTAAATGTATTTTGGATTTTCTTTTGTCGTTAGTTCAGATTTAAAAGGGCATGCCTTCAGGGAGACACGAAGTTACACACGACTCTTTTTCATTTATCAGTTTGTGACTGCTTTGATGGTGTCCACTACGATTTACTCTTTTAGTCTAGTCTCTCATCTCAGTGTAGCACCTGACGCATAACGAGAGGTGGGAACACATAATGCACTCATAGGCATTGGCGAACGTGATCGTTTTGGTGGTCCAGGTGTTATGTTCTGGGGAGCAAGTGCTAAACTTTATGTGCGGCTGATCCTGGTGGAGGTTCGAGTCCTCCCTCGGGCATGGGTGTGTGTGTTTGTCCTTAGGATAATTTAGGTTAAGTAGTGTGTAAGCTTAGGGACTGATGACCTTAGCAGTTAACTCGCTTAAGATTTCACACATTTTCACTAAACTTTAAATCTTTGAACACTGTACGCTCAGCGGCCGACGTTATTGTAGCTCTATATTCCTTGGCCATGCGCGTTTTTTCAAGTGTGCATTGGGCCATGGCTTAATTTTTATGGATGACAATGGACGACCACATCGAACAACGGAAGTAGAGGGGCTCTTAGAGGATATTCGGCGAATGGACTGGCGTTTCATTCGAGTTAAGTCCCATCAAGCACGTCTAGAATGCTTTAAAGAGATGTACTGGAGCACATCGAAATGCCCCGTCGACCATCCAGCATTTGCCCATCTCGCTGGTGGAGGAGTGGCACGCTCTGCCACAAAAAGTCCTTATCAGTCTTGGGCCATCATGGGTGCAGGTTGCGGAGCGTTCATTGCAGTCAGCGGGGATGGCACACCATGTCCTGCCGTTGGTAATTCCCGAGGAACCACCATGAATAGCGGTGACTTCAGTGTAATTAGTGGCTTTGAATAAAATTGTCATATCTGTTCCTCTCACTGCGTATTTCTTTCAGTTACCTCATGTGCTATACTGCAGCAATTCTGTCTATTTATTGTCCAAGTTTCATCCAGGTTTTTTCTTGGCAATGACACATGATGTGAAAGTTGTTTTTGTCCTTAAGTATTACACACGAGCGTCGACGTTAACCCTTGATTTTTGAGTAAATAAAAGTTTAAAAACTCAACAACCTTTGGTGAATGTAACGACAACAATAATTATTACTACTACTACTACTACCACCATCACCACCACCTTCACCATTACTATTATGAACCCCATCGTCCTGCTCCTTCCTGTAGTTGGATTTTTCCATTTACTCCATTATTACTAATTCTGTGAACAATCTCATAATTTATCAGTCTACATAATTTCCACCATCCTATTATAACAACACATCTCATATACGTCGATTCACTTATTTTCATTGTTTCCTAACAGTAGAAGTACTTCGCACTTTGTTGGCATACGTCGTGATAAGCACAGGACACAGTACATCAAGCAAAGACAGGCTACAGATTTTGCTGCGCAATCTTCGCTCGCTACTCAGATGTTTTAGTTAACATCACAGCAAAAGTACCTGACAGAAGATGACCACTAGAAAAGATCAGTGCCCACACGCCGTTTTCTTGAAACGCTTTCTCTGAATCTATTCCTGTATAGATATACGTAGTAATCTGTTTGAATTCATTCTTCCAAATATTTTCCCTTAGAAGATATTTGAATATTGGGACGATAATAATTCTTCAGACATCTTGGGTTGTCGGGTGTTCTGCCGGATATCAGCGTCGTACTTGCACGATATTTCGGTCACGTAGCTCGTAACCTTCATCAGGTGCTAAGTCAGCCGTTGCTGAACACTGTCTAGAACTAGATCATGCCATGAAGTATGAGGATACCAAGATTCTAGCACAAACACCCAGATTTTGGGACAGTATTATAAGAGAATCGATAGAAATTAAAATGGCTGACGATCTTATGAACCGTGACACAGGGTACCAACTAAGCAGAGCATGGGATCCGGCTCTGGAATTGTTAAAGGAGCAACGGGGCCAGCTGCAACACTACACAAACAGAAGAACCAGAGACATGGAGATGGAAAACGAGCCCCTGACGGACTGCCAGGCGCACCAGACCGAAGATGGATCGCCCAGAAGTGGGACTGGTGGGCGCGGACCGCAGAGGGGACATCTAGAGCCGCAGCGGACGAAAAACGGAGCGGCAACGCTCCAACAGGTCGTGGTGAGCGGGCGCGGACCGCAGGGGGAACGCTTGGTACCCCAGACCGTAGATGAAACCCCCAGGAGCGGGTTTGGTGGGCGCGGACCGCAGAGGGAACACGTAGAACCGCAGCGGACCGAAAACGGAGCAGCCGCGCTCCAGCAGGTCGCAGGGAATGGGCGCGGACCACAGAGGAAGCGCCTGCAGCCGCTGGTGGAGGGGGAAGGCCATAGGCATAAATACTGGACCAGGTCCACATCACAGCGCGCAGGTCACTGTTGCACGCGGCGCCCTGCTTCTGAGGGAGAGTTAGATAGGAGATCGTACTGCGCGCGGGTGGCAAATTGTCGTGCAAATTGTCGTGTTGCTGTTTTGACGGCAAAAAAAAAGCAAATTGTCTAACCCTAGCGCGCAGTATGGTTAAGATGAGTAGCGTGGGACGTGATGTCGCGAGAGGTGGCAACGCGGCGACAGAAGAAGAAGTTTCCCCCGCTCCCGCCCTGTACATAAAGTGCAGGGAGGTCGAGTGGGTGGAACTATACGATGAGATGGGGCAGAGCTGCGAGAAGGAGGTCGTCGTTGAGTCCGTCGACTCCGACGCCACCATCGAGCTCCAGGCCGCTGACTGGAACGACTACAGGGCCCTGAAGGCCCTTGTAGCCGCTCACACGGTGGACGCCCCGGAAAGAAGAGGTGCGATGGGTCAAAAGACTCGTCGCAAAGAAGTCACCAAGGCGCTCCTGAGGGGACTGCCTTGGATCCTCACGGAGCGAGCGGTGAAAGAAGGACTGCGCCGCCAAGGTTTTGTTGAGGCAACCGTCAGGTTGCACAACAAAACCAATAAGAAGAAACCGCCTCTGTTTATTGTCGCCACACCAGCGGCGCACAACGGAGCGGACATTCTGGACATCCGGAAGCTATTGGGCTTCCACGTGCAGCCGGAAACTCTCCCACCCCACCTGGACACGAAGCCACAGTGCTTCAAGTGCCAGGAGGAAGGGCATGTGGCAAAGCACTGCCGTAACGCCGCCAGGTGCGTCAGGTGCGGACGTCATCATGACACCCGCACCTGTAACAGCACCAAAGACGACAAACCGACGTGCGCCCGCTGCGGCGGTGAGCACGTCGCCAACTGGCGCGGATGTCAGGCCTTCAACGGCCGAAATCCCGCCACTGCAATAGAGACGGCGCCCCAGACCAAGAGGCGACGCCGCAGGGGGAGGAGGCAACAGTGTCCCGCAACCGCGGCGAGCAACGGAGGGGCAGCAGCGAGAGGAGGAGGCAACGCCGCGCGAACAACGGCGGCACCCGGAGGAGATTCGAAGACGGCCACCGCTCACGTGCTGCCGCCCTCACCCACCGCCTGTGGCAAGGGCGGAGGAGGGGGACGGCAGCGCGACGCAGCGAATGGGAAGACGGCGGCGACAGCTGGTCCCGACGTCGAGTCGGCCCTCCGGGAGGCGGAATCACGATTCCGCATGGTTCTCCATGCGGAGATGGAGGCCGCCTGCCTCACTCTACGTGAATCCCTTAGCCGCAACACCAACAAGAAGGAGGCGCAGCACCAAGACGACAGGCTGGCAACAACAGCAGCACAGCCCAGTCACGACCAGGCCACACAAACGGCCTGGCCTAAGAAGTTGACAATAAGTCGAGCCGCACAGGCCTCGTTAGAAGGCAAGGGAGAAGCGGTTGCACGTCAGGACTCAAGCGTCCAAACCAAGGAGTTCGTCAACTGCAGGGCGGAACTTGTGAACGGCGAACTCCTGGACGACGACAGCCCGCGAGACGAGCACCAGATGAGCTTCCTGCAAAGCAAGGAGCTCATAAGAAGAAAGGCGGAAGCCAGAGAAGAGGAGTTCAGAAGAAGGCAAGAGGAGCAAGAGGCGGAGCGTGACAGAAGACGCGAAGCCGCCCTTGCCCGCCGTGAACGCCAGCGCCAACGCTGGCAACACGGCAAATAAAGATAAGGCAAGTCACAACAAGCAGTTCTGGCCGGGTTTTGCAGGTTTTCCTTGGCCGCTAAGGTAAATACCGGAACTGTCCCCAACAAAGTCCTGCAAATAAATTCCCAATTGGGAGAACCCCCCCCCCCCTTCTTTGCACCCCTGCGAGAGAAATAAAGAGTGCCACAACAGAATTAACTATACCCCTTGGCTGAAAAGAGCTAAACGCACGCTCTAAAACAGCCCGCCCTTCTCCATCTGAGAAGGGAATGAAAAGTGCAAAAAAAAAAAAAAAAAAAAAAAAAAAAAAAAAAACACTCGAGGAGCAGTCTCAGGTCGCACCTGATGAAGGTTACGAGCTACGTGACCGAAATATCGTGCAAGTACGACGCTGATATCCGGCAGAACACCCGACAACCCAAGATGTCATTAGATCGCCGGGAAAGCCTGAAGAGTTACATTCTTCAGACAGTTTAGAGTAGCAGATGTCGTGGAATTTCTCCACCGCATATGTGTCGTGTAACATGCACAATTAACAGCTCCGAAACTTTCCAACTAAAACATTTACGAGCAGTAATCGTATAGAGGAGGGGAAAGCCGCCCTGGTTCTGGTACCGAAAGTGTTTTCGAGACCATTCTCATTTTTCTGATGCTCCGTAACGAAGAATCTACGGCATGCTGAGCTTATTATTTCTTAATTAACTGTTGCCTGGGTGCAATTCGGTATTAGCACCCGCCGTTAGCTGTGTTAATGAGAACAGCGGGAGCCGGCAGATTTAACTAATGATGCCCTCGGCTGGTCCCCCGCCTAGCCAGATCTTCGCTTCCTTTTTTTTTTTTCTTCTCTCATCCGGACGTCCTTAGGACGAACCGCCAATTTGAGAACATCGTCTCTCTACTACCGCCGGTCAGCCAGCCGAACACGAAGCGCTTTCAATTAAAAAGCCAGTTCCTCGGACGTCTTGCCCCTACAATCTCGTTAAGTTTTATTACGATTTAAGAGTGGACACCGAATTCAGAGAACTGATTCGGACATCTATTAGGAGTTTATGTTCTACCGATTTCAACGAACAGTTTATTTGTTCAGCTCAGTTCTGTCGCATCGCAAATGATGATTGGGGCACTAGTGCGAAGTAGCTCACAGATAAGCATAAGACGACACAAAGGAATTTGAGGTCATATTATAGTAAAAATAAGATCTTTGGAGACAAAGACGGCATCGATATTAAAATACGAGCAAACTCTGGTAAAGGAATTCTGTTCCTTAATTTCCTTGTAAAGAGAAAACATATCATGAAATATGTTACTCTATTTTAATCTCTCACCTCAAATACATTTTTAGGTATAAGAGGTTCTCGCCGAGCAAACGTATGGAAAATCTCTCAATTCCAAAAGACCTCATCCCAACTCAAGAGTGGAACTAGAGTGCCCTCTGAAAAGCTATGACCATATAGCAACCCTAAAACCAGCGTATATATTATAAATTAGTATTTTACTTTTGTCAGTTGGCTTTAACTGAATGAATCGTGTTCCCGTTGCTACCTTTGTGCGAACTGTCCGACACAGCTCTCCACAAAGCAAACAACTCTATCAGAGTGACGACAGATACATTCGGAAAACAAAAAATTCTAATTAACCTCTAGTTTCAAAGTAATGTATTCGTATGTCCACATAGATATCAAAACTAGTCTAATAAAACATACGACAGTTTGAATTAAATGTCAGTCAAATAGTAACAAAAATATCGATTAATATTAGTTATTAATTTAAGAATTGGTACATGATGGAGATTGTGTACTGAGACGTGAAAAATTCAATGTGTTTCAATACTAGTTCAGTTTCCAGAAGATCTTTACCCATCGGTTTTTCACTACCTTATAATTCTGTTTTGCGTGCTTATTGCTCATCGTTTAACAAATTATTTTACGGAAAGCGTAATTCGTTTAATGCTTCTTATACAGCGTATACGACTTACACAGGGCGGTTTCAATTAAAGTTGCTCGCGGAAGTCTAGTGTGGGCTGTAATTATTGTATGGGAGCAAAACTTGGTATGAATGCTGACGTGTTAACGTGGAACCGATTTACGCTGGAGAAACTGGAGAAAAATTACTTCCAATTTTTGTCAGCAGGCGGAAATCTGGCGCTGTAAACTGTTTATATGATGGTGTGACATCCAAGATGTCATTTGACAAGCCGTAACGGTTACTAATGAAATCAGCATTACCTTTCTCATGTGTTTGACCTTTTCTGCTCTTGTCCCGTACCAATTCTATTACATATGGAAACATTTCTATACTTCCTGCATTCATGGCGCCAGATTTCCACCTGGTGGTCAAAAATTGAACTAGTTTTTTCAGCGGAAATCTGTTTCGCATTAATGCATTATCGTACCTACGTAGTTTGTCTGCCTTACGATGATTACAGACCACGCTGGACCTCTGTGAGTAACTGCACTTTAATTAGAACCACCCTGTACAATGTACACTATGTAATCAAAAGCATCCGGACACCCCCAAAAGCATACGTTTTTCATATTAGGTGCATTATGCTCCCACCTACTGCCAATAACTCTGTATCAGCGACCTCATTAGTCATTAGACATCGTTAGAGAGCAGAATGGGGCGCGCCGCGGAGGACTTCGAACGTGGTCAGGTGATCGCGTGTCACTTGTGTCATACGTTTGTACATGAGATTACCACACTCCATAGGTCCACTGTTTCCGATGTGATAGTGAAGTGGAATATTGAAGGGACATGTACAGCACAAAAGAGCAAAGGCCGACTTCGTCTGCTGACTGACAGAGACCGCCGACTGCTGAAGAGGGTCATAATGTGTTATAGGCAGAATCTATCCAGGGCCATCACACAGGAATTCCAAACTGCATCAAGATTCACTGCAAGTACTATTACAGGTGGGAGGTGAGAAAACTTAAATTTCATGGTCGAGTGGCTGCTCATAAGCCATACATCACTCGCTTGGTGTAAGGAGCGTAAACGTTGGACGGTTGAACAGAGGAAAAACGTTGTGTGGGGTGACGGATCACGGTACATAATGTGGCGATACGATGGTAGGGTGTGGGTACTGTAACTGCCCGGTGAACGTCATCTGTGCCGGCCGAAGTGGCCGTGCGGTTAAAGGCGCTGCAGTCTGGAACCGCAAGGCCGCTACGGTCGCAGGTTCGAATCCTGCCTCGGGCATGGATGTTTGTGATGTCCTTAGGTTAGTTAGGTTTAACTAGTTCTAAGTTCTAGGGGACTAATGACCTCAGCAGTTGAGTCCCATAGTGCTCAGAGCCATTTGAACCATTTTTGAACGTCATCTGCCAGCGTGTGTAGTACCAACAGTAAAATTCGGAGGCGGTGGTGTTATTGTGTAGTCGTGTTTTTCATGCAGGGGTGTTGCACGACTTGTTGTTTTGCGTGGCACTATCACAGCACAGGCCGACATTGACGTTTGAAGCACCTTCTTCCTTCCCACTGTTGAAGAGCAATTCGGGGATGGCGATCTTTGAACACGATCCAGTACCTGTTCATAATGCACGGCCTGTGGCGGAGTGGTTACACGACAATAACATCCCTATAATGGACTGGCCTGCACAGAGTCCTGACCTGAATCCTGTAGTACACCTTTAGGATGTGTGGAACGCCGAATCCGTACCAGGCCTCACTAACCGACATCGATATCTCTCCTTAGTGCAGCACTCCGTGAAGAATGGGCTGTCATTCCCCAAGAAACCAGCGTTATCTATGGAGTGCTAAATGGTTCAAATGGCTCTGAGCACTATGGGACTTATCATCTATGGTCATCAGTCCCCTAGAACTTAGAACTACTTAAACCTAATTAACCTAAGGATGTCACACAACACCCAGTCATCACGAGGCAGAGAAAATCCCTGACCCCGCCGGGAATCGAACCCGGGAACCCGGTCTATGGAGTGCGCCAGAAACTTGTAAGTCGTTTCCAGCCAGGTGTCCAGGTAATTTTGATCACATAGTGTATAAGGCACGTTCAGATTTCTTTATGAAGTATCTGACACACTGAGCAATGTAGCGCAGTGGTAAGGCACTTGGACTCGCATTGGGGAAGACGGCAGTTGAAGCCTTCTGCGATTTGTCTAAGTGGTTTCACTCAAAGACCTGGCCAATTTATTTCACTCTCCATCTCCAGTCCAACCTCCTCGTCCGTCTCTAATGTTCTCCTTGTCGATTTGAACGTTATAATTTTTATAAGTAATTGGCAGGTACATATTTCAGTATGGGCATTAGTAATGTAATGTTCGTTTAACTTTCGTCTCCTGAGTGAACATGACTGTTATTCCTAAAAAACTTCAGAAAATTTAAATTTCACATCCGTAGCTATAAATTCTGAATGGTGTGTTAGAAAGGCTCAAAGTGATACTTTTTAACAGTTTCATCTGTGCCCATTGTGTAATGCCTCTTCAGAAACGAATAAGAATGATTATCAGCGTATCGGGGATATAAGTGGACATTGGTAGAAGCCGTTTAGTTTCTGCGGATTACATGCCAATTTTCCCTGCCTAATATACATTACTTCATATGCGAGATGTCTTTGTAAGAGACATTTAGAAGTTTTTATTAAAATGAAATTCCTCCAGCTGTACTTTGGATCTCACCGCAGACTTATAGACTGAGCCACACACAACTGATTTCATCAAAGTGTACGGGCCTGAAGATGGCGTTGACGCAACGCGGAAACTAGTAGCGAAGTAAATAAAAAATCTTAAGTACAGCTGGAGGAATTTCACTTTAATAAAAATTATACCAGATGTGTCCCACCTTCGTCCAGTTTAAATATGGATGTACGAACATTTAGAAGTTTGGCGATGCATCTATGTGAAAGAGAATGTTCGCGTTTGGAGAAAATAATTTACTTTACGTAAAAAGTGACGGTTCTGTAATTTATTTTTTTTTTAAATTACTTTGAGTTTATGAACAAATCACTCCTTGTCAACCGAAAATCATGAACGGACTAACAGAAAAAACTCTGCGCTTTACATAATCAGAGGGATTCTGCTGCCATGTGCAGAAATTTATTTACATAGAAAGACAGATGAAAAGAAGTAGCATGAATGGGGTTTAATCACGATGCATGTTCACGGTGCCTTTCGTTGAAAATTGTACAGCAGATATGTCATAGCCAATCTCCGAAAATTCTAGGAGCTTCGTTGTAGAACTATAATTTATTATCAGGCTCTGTTTTCGTTTAATATGTATTAAATGTGTCTTTGAAGTAAGTAATGATTAACTGACGTCAAATGCCGAATATTTGAGTGAATATTCTAATGATTGTCGTTGCGTACATAGCAGCAACTGTTAAAGGAGAAGGATACCTTCAGCTAGTGAAAAACTGGTCTTTAGACACGAAGTTAAAGAGAGACGACTTCCTATCTCGGGAAAGTCGTCTTCAGAAAATTTGGGACACATTCTTTCGGAGTCGTTATCCATTCTAACGTTGATACAAACGTTAAAATATGCAAGGTATAGGTTTTAACTTGTGACAGCTTAATATTCCAGAACGACATATTGTCCGAAATAAAGGAAATGGTCTTGGTGAAAACTTAATGTTAGTAAAGGGGACATCCGTCTGTGCTACAACTGGCCTCCTCCATCACTTCTCCTGTGTGGGCGGGGTCAGCTCTGTATTTTCAAATGAGAACCCCACATTTTTATTGCACATTCGGATCCTACGCAAAAAAACTACATAGGGTATATTCAAACCATTGTTATCTATTCGTAGTAGATAACCCCCTAATCGAAAAAAATCAAGTGCGCCTGTTTATGCAATTAGGAACGAACACTTTTGATTCTACATTCCATTAACGACTAAATGTAAACCCTTTCGTTCTAACGTTTGGTACTGATATTCAAATGTTTACTGGGCTATTGCAAATTACAATGTGCTGTACACATAATATACCTAGACATTAACATATCTAGCAAATAAGCTACTTGTATGGTTAATGTACTCGCAATTTTCTGTTCCCTAAGGGGTTACGACGTGGCCAGTTACAGCACAGACAGGTATCACCTGTATTAATATTAACTTTTCATGTAGAAGATTTCACTTTTTCGTACGATGCACCGTCGAGATATATTTAGTTGTTTCAAACTACACTACTGGCCATTAAAATTGCTACACCACGAAGATGACGTGCTACAGACGCGAAATTCACCGACAGGAAGAAGATGCTGTGGTATGCAAATGATTAGCTTCTCAGAGCATTCACACAAGGTTGGCGCCGGTGGCGACACTTACAACGTGCTGACATGAGGAAAGTTTCCAACCGATTTCTCATACACAAACCGCAGTTGACCGACCTTGCCTGGTGAAACGTTGTTGTGATGTCTCGTGTAAGGAGGAGAAATGCGTACCATCACGTTTCCGACGTTGATAAAGGTCGGATTTTAGCTTATCGTGATCGCGGTTTATCGTATCGCGACATTGCTGCTCGCGTTGGTCGAGATCCAGTGACTGTTAGCAGAATATGGAATCGGTGGGTTCAGGAGGGTAATACGGAACGCCGTGCTGGATCCCAACGGCCTCGTATCACTAGCAGTCGAGATGACAGGCATCTTATCCGCATGGCTGTAACGCATCGTGCAGCCACGTCTCGATCCCTGAGTCAATAGATTGGGACGTTTGCGAGACTACAACCACCTGCACGAACAGTTCGACGACGTTTGCAGCAACATGGACTATCAGCTCGGAGACCATGGCTGCAGTTACCCTTGACGATGCATCACAGACAGGAGCGCCTGCGATGGTGTACTCAACGACGAACCTGGGTGCACGAATGGCAAAACGACATTTTTTCGGATGGATCCAGGTTCTGTTTAGAGCATCATGATGGTCGCATCCGTGTTTGGCGACATCGCGGTGAACGCACATTGGAAGCGTGTATTCGTCATCGCCATACTGGCGTATCACCCTGCGTGATGGTATGGGGTGCCATTGGTTACACGTCTCGGTCACCTCTTGTTTGCATTGACGGTACTTCGGACAGTGGACGATACATTTCAGATGTGTTACGACCCGTGGCTGTACCCTTCATTCGATCCCTGTGAAACACTACTTTCAGCAGGATAATGCACGACCGCATGTTGCAGGTCCTGTACGGGCCTTTCTGGTTACAGAAAATGTTTGACTGCTGCCCCGGCCAGCACATTCTCCAGGTCTCTCACCATTTTAAAACGTCTGGTCAGTGGGGGCAGAGCAACTGGCTCGTCACAATACGCCAGTCACTACTCTTGATGAACTGCGGTATCGTGTTGAAGCTACATGGGCTGCTGTGCCTGTACACGCCATCCAAGCTCTGTTTGACTCAATGCTCAGGCGTATCAAGGCCGTTATTACGGCCAGAGGTGGTTGTTCTGGGTACTGATTTCTCAAGATCTATGCACCCAAATTGCGTGAAAAAGTAATCACATGTCAGTTCTAGTATAATATATTTGTCCAATGAATACCCGTTTATCATCTGCATTTCTTCTTGGACAGTAGAGTAGAACAAACATCCTGTACATGATGCATACAGATGATTATATCACGAAACAAAGAAGCAGGAGAAATATTATATATTTATATATAAATCCATATCTATAGCTGACAACCTACTTCCGATGTGTGACAGGGGAGTATTTTGCCTACTACTGTCACTCCCCCGTCTCCTCCCCCCCCTCCCCTCCCAACCCCCTTTTCCCTTTTCCGTTCCTAATGGTCCGATTGTTGGGAAGTCTATGGGTCAGCTCGTACCTCTCAAACTTTACTACCATTGTCTTTCCTCGCGATACATGCAAAAGAAAGCAAATACACTGTTAGACTCTTCTGGGAACGTATGCTATCAGAATTTTAGCAGTAAAATATACAGTGGTGAAGGACAAAGCTCCTGCAGCATGTACC
Organism: Schistocerca nitens; assembly: GCF_023898315.1. Taxonomy (NCBI): domain Eukaryota; kingdom Metazoa; phylum Arthropoda; class Insecta; order Orthoptera; family Acrididae; genus Schistocerca; species Schistocerca nitens. The sequence goes on along the minus strand of NC_064615.1, from coordinate 518,073,639 downwards.
ACTGAGTACTGAGCATATGCGTAACATCTTCGCATTTACTAAATGAACCTGTAACGAAACATTTCCCGAACTTCCACGTTACTTCAGTACCCCTTTTCCTTCCACACTGATTCTCATTTATGACTCTCTTAAACTTCAGTCTTCTCTTCGTCGTTAGTGAATTATGATCTGAGTTTCTACCTGTTCCTGGGGATGACTTAAAATCCTAGATCTGATTCCGGAATCTCTGTCCGAGAACGACTTAATCCAGCAAGTGTTTAGCGTCTGTAAACTGGATGTTACGCGTCAGTCCACATCAAGTGCTTTCTTTCTCAGTATAGTTAGCCATATATTGCTTAATATTCAAATCGCTCAGGTTACATCTGTCACCAAACGAAGAAATGTCATTTTTGACCAATGGTGTTGAAAATGGAGAAACGTTAGCACAATCGTGCCTATTTTCTGAAATGCCTGCATCAGACTGAGAAGAACGAGTGAAATTAGAAGTACCGGTAGCTTCCTTTATATATAAGACACGTTCACAATTTTCTTTAACGTGTTCGTTGGGTAATTCCAATTCCGCTATTTTACTTACAAAAAATGATTTTATTGACGCTTTAAAAGATATTTGTTGAGCTCTTTGGCTCCATGATAGTTCCAAAAAAGCAGCAACAAAGAAGGAAAATGTAAGGTCTTGAAAAGTTTTGACAGTGTAGTGGCAAAATAATCATAAATATTGTATGTTATAATAAAGGGATGAAAGTAGTCTAAGTAAGTTGATTTTATAGAATATGTTTTTTCTAACGAGTAATCTGAACAGTGAGAAATTACGTAGAACGACACGTTTAAAAATTCTACAGACTGACTTCGGTAACATTCCAGAATGTAGATCCGTTCAGAAAACACACATCACCGCAATTATTTTATTCGTTACAATGAGACTTCTGTTAATGTTGAAGATATTATGACAGTCATTACATTATTTTCTTCGTTGATTGGTTAGCTCCGTTAGGTAAACTGAAGAGTGTGACTGTGGTGTTGCGCGTTACACTGAGATGACAAAAGTCATGGGATACCTCCGAATATCGTGTCGGACCTCCTTTCACCCGACATAGTGCAGTAACTCCATGTGGCATGGACTCAAGTTGTTGGTAAACCCCTGTAGAAATATTGAGCCATCCTAGTTCTGTAGCCGTACGTCCATAACTGCGAAAGAGTTGCCGGTGCAGTATGTTGTGCACGTACTGATCTCTCGATTACATTCCATAGTTGCTCCATGGGATTCATGTTAGGCGATATGGTTGACCAAATAATTCGCTCGAGTTCTCCTAAATGTTCTTCAAACCAGTCACTAAAAACTGCGGCCCGGTGACATAGCGCATTGTCATCCATAAATATTCCATAGTTTTTTGGGAACATGAATGGCTGCAAATTGTCTCCAAGTAGTCGAACATAACCATATCCAGTCAATGACTGGTTCAGTTCGACCACACGTCCCAGTCCAGTCCATGCAAAAACAGCCCACACCATTATGGAGGCATCATCAGCTTGCACAGTGCTCTGTTGACAAACCGGGTACATGGCTACGTCAGGTTAGAGCCATACTCGAAACCTACCATCTGCTCTTAGAAACTGAAATCGGGAGTCATCTGATTAGGCCACGATTTTCCAGTTGTGTAGACTATAGGGTCTAACCGCTACGGTCACGAGCCCAGGAGAAGAGCTACAAGCGATGTCGTGCTGTTAACAAAGGCACTCGCGTCGATAGTCAGCTGTCACAGTCCGTTTACACCAGATTTCAGCGCAGTGTCCTGACGGATACATTCATCGTACGTCCCACACAGATTTCTGCGACTGTTTCACGCAGTGCTGCTTATCTGTTAGCACTGACAACTATACCCAAACGCCGCTGGCCTTGGTTGTTAAGAGTAAACCTTCGGCCACTGTGTTGTCCGTGGAAAGAGGTAAGGCCTCAAATTTGGTATTCTCGAGGCATTGTTGACACTGTGGATCTCGGAATATTGAATTCCCTAACGATATCCGAAATGGAAAGTCTCATATTCAAAGTCTGTTAACTCCTGTCGTGCGGCCACATTCACATTTAAAACCTTTTCGGATGATCCACCGGAGTACAAATGACAGCTCCGCTAACGCGCTATCATTTAGTACCTTGTGTGCGCGGAACTGTATATGTGCATATTGCTATCCCATGACTTTGTCATGTTTCTATGACTTAAAAGTCTATTTTGAAGTTTTGGGTTTAAATTATAAGTAGTGATTGCAGTACCACTGTACATGTGTAACACGCTGTTTTTCTTTTAATTTCTTTATTTATAATCAAAAAGCTTCCCTATCTGTGTCTATAAAGCGTTAATGCAACATACTATTTCCTTTTCTTTCACACGCGGTTCATGCACTTAACCCGCACCACAGGTTGCTTGTGTTAAGTAGCCTTGCAGTTTCTTACGCTAAGGGCCACTGACTCGCGTAAAGTGACCATGCCATATAGCTCGTTAAACTTTCCCTGATGCAGTGCCGAGTATTGCTCAGAATTCGTCAACAGCATTCGGAAGTTTTCAGGACGCTGCCACCGTTCTTGCCAGTCTACATGAACTAACTTTAAGATACACTGCAGTTAACTGATTGGCCATGAGCTGTGGTATTAATTCTGTTTCATTCGGCATTTATAGTTACAAATAAGTATCACGTGTGAACATTAACATCGTTATAATGGGCGTTCGCGAAATTTTGTTACGTACTACCGTCTTTTCCATCACAGATCGTAATGCGAGCTGCAAGTGTTAACGGCACGGTGGGAGATGTCCAACCTACCCCCTCCCCACCCACCCACTCCCACCCCACCAGTTACATTACATTGACCAAGCTATACTGATATTGGCTTATGGCAGGCCCGTCACACTGGATTCTCAATAGCTTTCAGTTTGCTTCACCATGTTACCATTTTTTGCTGTTTTCTGGATGAACTTAATTTGAAAATGCTCTCAAAACACGTCTTAAGGCATAATTTGCAGGAGTGACGTATAAACTAAAGGATTGGTAGCCCTACGGAACTATTATCGAATTGAAATATAAATCGAATGTAAACTTATTCATTTAGGTATGTCAATCTATAGGATGGCTTCTCTGTGGCCTCCCCATTCCCCCATGCAGCAGATCCTGTGAATACGGTAATTAAGTCCCTGTAATTAAATGAATAATGAAACATTTTCCACTCTTTTATGTACATTATTCTATACATTACAGTACATACGAAGTCACATGTCCATTCTTAAAGTGTTTTGCTTCCAACGGGACTGTCTTCCGGATCATTGGCCTTATTTTTAATGCATTTAAAAGATCACTAGAGGCAGAAAATTTAAGGGTTATTTAAGTGGAAACCCTCTGAGATTAATGTTGAATTCTTGAATGGAAGGTAGAAAAGTTACATTTATTGTCATTTAATGTGAGCATGATTAAGTTAACATAATTCATTAATAACCATCACTCTTCCAAAACATACATAAAAAACTTACCGTGAAATATCACCTCAGGTGAAATGGACAAACACAATCTCAGTCACGCTGAGTACTGTAATTCCCTTCTTGTTATCAGTGTGACGAAACGTTTTAAAGCTTATCGTTATCCATTGTGCTAATATGAATATTATTTGTTAAATAATTATTCCAGGCCCACCCCGTATTTTATTTATCCCTGTACTGAATCGAGGAAGGTAGCGAGAAAAGCGAAAGGATTATATCACAGTCCGGCAATGACCTGCAAGAACGTTGAGTTACACAAACCAAGCATACTCCAATTAACAAAACGGCAACTAAAAGCGAGTAGTAGGTTTTCTATCTCTATTAAGAAAATATTATGAAAAACATCAACACTTAATATTTCGACCCATGGCGCTTCTACTCTTCCTCTAGTTGTAATGATACGTCACAACCCCTATAAATCATCGCACATAAATCATCAAGCATCCCTTCGAATTTGTTAATGTCTTGGTGGAAGCATACACGAGGTTCGGCCTGAACACGTTTTGTATTACAGCTCCAACAATTTCTCGAGAAGATGCTTAGCCACTTGTTGTAATCCTCTATCCAGGAACCTTCAACCTCTACGAAACTCTCGACATTTGTCGCTAAATTCATAACAACCCTTCAACATCTACACTGGAGGGCTATGAAAATTCAGGCTTTGGTATTTGCTTCTGATATTCTTAGAAGACAGTTTTCAGATGTTTAAAACTTCAAACACAAGGCTACGTTCGCAGGTTCGAATCCTGCCTTGCGCATGGATGTGTGTAATGACCTTAGGTTAGTTAGGTTTAAGTAGTTCTAAGTTCTAGGGGACTGATGACCTCAGATGTTAAGTCCCATAGTGCTCAGAGCCATTTGAACCATTTGAAAAACAAGGATCCAATGCCTTCACAAGTAAGTGAATGATTTCGAATAGGGGGAAGGAGTATCTTCTTAGACACAGTTGGTTGAAACTTCACATTTTCAAGGCAGATCACAAATTATTGCTGCTTCTATAGTGCCTGACTGTTCCTGCCGTCACATCAACAGAGACAACACGAATCTTTGCACATTAGAAGTGTGAGGCTACAACACTAACGTGCCGTGAAACACGCTAATGCTACCCTCCGAGAGGATTTCGGATTTTGACCGTGCGTGTGTCTAATGGACAAAGGTATCGGACTGTAATTTTGAATATGGTGAAATTAACAGAAAAACTAAACGGACTTTAACCCTGGGAGTTAATGAAGGCTATAAAATCATAAGTGAATGAAAAAAATCAACGGTCGCCAGTTCAATTAGGGACATTAATTTGGAACTATATGGTTAAGAAAACTGAAAACTGAATATTGGTTATTGAAGTTACTTTCGTTGATATTCCCTTTGAACAGCACACAGGATAAAAACTGACACAGTGCACTCTGTAGCAGCAGTTACCAATAACGCACAAACCAGTGAATTATAGGAAACAAATATGCACCAAGCTCATACTAATGACACCTACTCTCAAGAGCATTACTTAATCAAATACTGAAATGTTACTGCATGAAGTGCAGAACTAAATTTGGACGTGAGGGGCTTTTATCTTTACTGACATTAAGAAAAGAAAACAAATAAAGATGAATAATATCATAAATACACTGTTTAAACTCCTCTACATGTATCAGTTTTCCTTAGCAACAGTAATAGTTCAGTTTTCCTTTCTAATAGGTAGAGAACATTGCGGGGACCCACAAACGAGTATAGTTCCAGTAGTCAAGTTCTCTGATTATTACAGTAGAAAGGACTAATTCAAAAAGCTTAACATTCACTTCACTTGGAGTAGGTCATAATTCACTTTGCAAGACAATAAAATACAACACTGGGCTTAATTAACTTCAAAAAAAGGAACCATTCATGATAGAAATCAAAACGACACTATTTTTAAAATGAGCTTAACTTATTTTCCTTTTTATCACCTGTGAAGCAGGTAATCTAGACCTATCCAACTTCACTTCTGTGGTTTTAACTTAAACTTTTACTACTCCTTTTATATTAGACAAAAAAATCGCTTTTAAAAACTTGAATGCAAGAACTGTTCACTTAAATCATGACACTCGGTTTTAGTAGCACGTAGGTGAAGACCCCGCATAGGTTCATGATCAGGATAGAAAATGTGGTTCCGCACACGGATTTATAAAGTTGTGATTATTATTAAAACAACACACGTATTGACTGAATGTATGAAGTTAATGAAGCAGTAGAGAGGATTGGTGGCAAGCGACTTGGCGACTAATTGTACTCACGGCGCTTGATGTTCGAATGCTCTATAAAATCTCTTCTTGGCGTCGGATTTTCAACATATTAGAGCCATTCCTTTATGCCGAGAATATCAAATAATAGCCAGATCCACATACAAGGCAAATCCTTTATAAAGCAGCTTCCAGTTGCCTCTCTTAGCGCCGTTGAAGTGTACCATGCTACGGCTAGCCACATACTGTGTACCGTTCACACAAAAGAGCCGCTCAGTTGGACGGCCAAAATTACTTTTTACATCGCGTCATTCCACTTCCCTTGCCAGGGACTTACCTACAGCTTTTACATGTCTCAAATCCAAGTGCGCTAAGCACGAACCAGCTTTCAATAAACATTTTCTTTCTATGAATATACACATATTATAATAATTTACCATTTTAACATATAATTTTGTTTTTTTATATAAACATTACAAAACACTAATTTTCTTGTCACATATCAAGGAGTTTAAATAAATCAGAATACACACTCCATAATTTCGGATACACAGTTACATAATATAAAACTACTTCTAATCGATTTAAGTGCTACAAGGCTTTTTACATCACCTGTAACATCCCACTGGCTGCTGTTGTTGCTGCAGCTGATTTTGGTTTTGAGCAGACTAAACATCTAAGCTTATCAATTTTAAATTTCGTTTTATTGCAGTGGGTGTGATAAACTGACGAAAAGTCTACAGATTGAAGTCTCACGAGACCCAAAATATTGCTTTCTTGGAATAACTGGCCAGTTTTATTCGCACTGAGCAGTTGGGTTTCGAGAATTTAATGACAAGCAGGATCTAAGGGATTATTACAATTAGTAGTTATCTCGGTGATACGGCCACAATGGCGCATAAACAGATGTCGTCCAAGCAGGTTATTTCCGTCCATATAACAAGACTCACACACACTCCACCTGAAAATCTGTCAACAACATATTAATGGGACTTGTTGTATCAAATAATAGATATGAGTCAATGCTTGAACGAAAATAAATAATCAGTCTTCCTTATACGACTTACATTGATACATACATCTTAACTGATCAAGGCCGGGAGGAGGAAAGTTAACGAAGCAAGTAAAAAAAGAAGTAATTCGGACAAATGATAGAGATTACCTCTCAGAGATATCGTAACTGCGACTTAGCCACCCGAACTTAAAACGTAACGGATTCGTGTTTTAAATGTAAGACTCTCTACTTCATCACCGATGGTACAGTTCACAGTTACTCCATTATATTTGCTTTTAGAAAAAAAATAGTTCTACTAAAGCAAGAAAAAAAGAAAAATACTAATATGTTATTCGGTAGTTTCATATATTTAGAGAGGACAAGTTACTCTCGCACCTATTTTTCGTATAGTTTGAAGTTCTTACTGTACCGATAGTGTGACTTCATACGACTCGGACTACTCGTTTGCTGAGGGCACACTTATTCGTTTTTGGCTTACCAGTCTTGACGGTTGGTATCCTTGTGCGCTCTGTTGTATAAGTGAGCGAAATTGGTCCTCTGTACGACCAGCGAACGTGAATGTAACACACTGAAATCAACCATGATTTCAGGGCTCTGGTAGAGAGTAAATTGCGATCCGTCTGCCTGATCGCTAGACCGTGGGATTTGGCATTTGTTTCGTGGCCGCGATCGATTCATAGGTGCCGCCTTACGCCTCGCCTCTGCCGCACGTGAGTCGCCAGCTGCAAGTTACATCGCCGCACGAAGCAAACAGGGTAACGTACTGCTGCTCCGGCCTTGTTAGGGCGTACAGATCTCAGTCGCCACTTGCTCTCAGCTGCACCTATATAGACTTCTGTAGCTTATCGGTCAAAGTCTGCTCAGCGACGGATCAATTCACGTTGCGTTATCCACATTTTTAGGGCCAGAGTACTTGACTCACTTCTGCCACCCAGGATCCTTGTCCATTGTTCTCTTAACCCAAGTGTTAGTTGTTTACTTTATTCAATCAATAACTATAATTTATGTCGGTTTTTCTTTTAAAAAATAAATGTTGTTAGTAAATTTTATTACATTTTCAATCATTTTATATAGTCAGCACCACGGGATAACTTTCACTGTGGCGTCCTTGCCAGGATAACTTTCAATATATTCAATACCCAGGATGTAGTCATTGTATCCAGTTTGTCTGCCCTAGAGTACTTTATGCAATCGTAACAATGTGTTCTAAATGTCCGTGTAATGCGTATCAGCGGCGGAACGTGAATTCCGCACCGGTATTGACTTAGTGGATGTGGGAAACCACCTAAAAGGCGCTTGCAGGCTGGCCGACACACTGGCGGGCGGATTCGAACTGCGTCGGCGTGTCTCCCCCTATCCCGGTAGCGTTCTCGTTAACGCTAATGGCTGTTTGGAAGGGTAACATCCCACTCGCGTTGCTAATAATATTTTTTGTAATTCAGATGTCTACTGAACACTGATTCCACTAATTAACATCGAATTTATGACTGACATCGTCCTAAATACATTACAGAATTGCGCAAAGGCGTTTTTGCCACTGTACTACAGGCGTCTTAGCACCAGCAGGCAGATCTCGACAGTTGAGAGGTATTCGTCACTAATAAAAGGTCACGTGTCGGTGAGAAACGTTGGCACACTACACGCCAGTTCCAGAATCTGTCTTATGCAACATCGAACATGTAATGGCTCAAAGTGTAGTTTGGGTTGAGAAGTACCATGAATGTGGTGTATATCTTTTATTATTTATTCATTCCCCTTGTCCCTTTCGGGTAGTGTATGGGTGGCAGAAGTAACATTTACTTTCATCTTCGAACCAGAGATGTTATCTCATTCATGACTCTGCTCCGTCTCTAATGATATCCGCATAGCCAGACGCTGAACTTGATTCTGTCTTCATATATTCAGAAAACAGACATCTTACAATCTCGTCTACAAAATAATAATAACTTTTAGTTTACATAGTAATTATATAGCCAGTTTCAGAGACCATAGCATTCATGTTCATGGCGGAGCCGTTGAACGCAGTTTTATGTCAGTTTCCCAATGCATGTTTAGCTAAATCCGATTCCCATGCATAACGTAGTTGCAGACACCTTTCATACTCAGTCCGATGTTGTTCTATTGTGCTTACGGTCTGAACGACGTTATAAGTCCGCACTCACGCGGTATGCTCGTATTGTAAACGCGTGGGTTCTGAGGACTTTGCTTTCTTTCAGGGGCCTCAAGGTTGACTTATTTTACCTGTGATTCTGAAGATTGACGTTATGCGTCTTTAGGAGCCGTCTGACCTTCTTGTCACCAAACTACGAAATTAAGAAAAAGAAACAGAAATTTAAGCTTTTTATTATCCTCCATTGACGTGTTCTGCCTGTGGACACCGCCTAAAATAGCTTGCGGTACTTATTTGTTGCTGTACCTTTGACTTTTCTTCGATACTTCAGTTCTTTTGGCACGTTTCGGTATGAGAGACGGTATTTGCTCGATGAACCAGCTTTAGGACTGGATGGTGACTGAAAGGGTACAGATACCGTCTTTCCTGAATACACTGTGAATGTGACACACTAAATGGGGCCATTTGGTCTGTTGACGGGAACACATTTAGACACAACAGATATTTATTTAAACACAGCATACTCCTTTGTTGCTATGGTGGTTTAATGAGACCTAGAGGACCTGAATCCCTTCAAAATAGGAACGAGGAGTTTTCCTCCTTATACTTCCTCCAGAACGGCCCGAGGCCGATGGAGCCTGCTGTCAAATGAGATATTTTTTCTTTTTTATGACTGGTTTGATTCCACCCGCCACGAATTTCTCTTCTGTGCTAACTTTTTCATCTCACAGTAGCAAGTGCACACTAAGTACGCAGTTATCTGCTGTATGTATTCTAACCTCTGTTGTCCTCTACAGTTTTTACCCTCTAAAACTCCCTCATCACGGAAGTAATTCCCTGATGTCTTAACAGACGTTCTGTCATTCTGTCCCTTCTTCTTTTATAGGTTTTCCATATGTTCCTTTCCTCACTGAGTTTTCGGATAACCTCCTCATTCCTTATCTTATCAGTCCACCTAATTTTCTAAATTCGACTATAACACCACACCTCAAAGGCTCCGATTCTCTTCTATTCCAGTTTCCCCTCAGCCTATGTCTCACTGTGCTCCAAACACACATACTCAGAAATCTATTCCGCAAATTAAGGCCTATGTTTGATACTAGTAGACATATCTTGGTCAGGAAAGCTGTTTTTGCCAGTGGTTGGTTGGTTGGTTGATTTGGGGAGAGGGAACCAAACAACAAGGCCACGAGTCCATCGGACTAGGGAAGGACTGAGAAGGAAGTCGGCCGTACCCTTTCAAAGGAACCATCCCGGTATTTGCCTGAAGCGATATACGGAAATCACGGAAAACCTAAATCAGGAGGCCGGACGCTGGATTGAGCCGTAGTCCTCCCGAATGCGAGCCCAGTGTTTTTGCTTTTAATGTCCGCTTCGCTCTTTTTGCTTTTAATGTCCGCTTCGCTCCATGCGTCATGGATTCTTTTGCTGCCTAGGTAGCAGAATTCCTTAACTTCATTTACTTTGTGATCCCAAATTCTGATGTTAGTTCATCGCTGTTCTCATTTCTGGTACTTGTCATTACTTTTCTCTTTCTTAGATTTACTCTCAGTTCATATTCTGTACTTTTACACTAAGTACTCACTCCATTCAACGTATTCTGTAATTCTTCTTCAGTTTCACTGAGGGTAGCAATGCCAACAGCGAATCTTATAACTGAGATCCTTATTCCCATTAGTCAAACTTTCTTTTAATTTGCTCATTCCCTATCCGACGAATAGTTTGAACAGTAGGTGCGAAAGACTGCACCTGTGCCTTACTTCCTTTTTAATCCGAGCACTTCGTTCTTGGTCTTCCAGTCCTATTGTTCCCTCTTGGTTCTTGTACATATTGTATATTACCCGCCTTTCTCTATAGCTTACCCCTATTACCTCTATTTTCCTCAGTATTTCGAACATCTAGCACCATTTTACACTGTCGAACGCTTTTCCACGGCGACAGATCCAACGAACGTGTCTTGTGTTTCCTTCAGTCTTGATTCCACTATCAGCCACAACGTCAGAACTGTTTCTATGGTGCCTTTACCTTTCCTAAAGCGAAACTGTCGTCATCTAATACGTCCTCAGTTTTCTTTTTCATTCTTCCTTATATTATTCTCGTCAGAAACTTGTATGGGTGAACTGCTAAACGCATTGTGCGATAAGTCTCGCACTTATCGGCTCGTACTGTCTTCGAAATTGTGTCGACGATGTTTTCCGAATGTCAAATGGTATACCACCAGTCTCATAAATTGGACACACTAATGCGCATGATCGTTGTTTGCCACTACCCCCAACGATTTTAGAAATTCCGGTGGAATGTTATTAATTTCTTCTGCTTTATTTGATGTTAAGTCTTTCAAAGCTCTTTTAAATTCTGATTCTAATACTGGATCCCCTAACTCTTCTCTGCCGAGTCATGTTTCTTCTTCTATTAAGTCATGAGAAGTCCTCCCCCTCATAGAGGGATTCAATGTCCTCTTTCCGCCTATCCGCTCTCTCCTCTGAATTTGCGGAATTCCCACGGAACTCTTATTGGTGCCACCCTTGCGTTTAATTTCACCGAAGGTAGTTCTGACTTTTCTATATGCTGAATCCGCACTTTTGACAGTCATTTCTTTTTCGATTTCTTCCTGAATTTTCTGAAGACTTTTGTGCTTCCTTCTTTCGTCGATCAGCTCATGTATTTCATGTGTTATTCATCGTTTCTTCGTTGTTGTCTCCTACGGTTTCCTTTCCTACTTCTCTGATTGGCCTCTTTAGAGATATCCATTACTCTTGAACTGTGCTGCCTACTGAGCTATTCATCATCACAGTTTCTACAGTCTCAGAGAACTTCAAATGTATTCTTCACTTCTTAGTACTTCCATATTCCATTTCTGTACACATTTATTTTCCCTGACTAGTCTCTTAAACCTTGGCCTAATCTTCAGCACTACTAAATTTTGATCTGCTTTTGGGTTCGCCTTAAAATCCAGTATCTGATTTTGGAATATCTGTCTAACCATTATGTAATCTATCTGAAATCTTCCAAGTATAATTCCTCCTCCGGTGATTCTTGAAAAATAGAAGGAGATGCACACAGCAGCTGGTCGCAATCCCATTAGCTTTTATTATTCTTCCTAATCTAGGTTTCGGCTATAAATAGCCGTCTTCAGTGCATTTTCGGTATATGTCAACACATTCGCGGCAGTTCATGTCACTATATGTTCTTATAGGTGTATAGGCTCATACACCTGAAAGAAAATATGGTGACATGAACTGCAGCGAGTCTGTTGAAATATAACGAAAATGTACTGAAGATGACTATTTATAGCCGAAACCTATATCTGCTAGAATAATAAAAGCTAATGGGACTGCGACTGGCTGCTCTGTGCCTTTTCATCCTTATAGTCTACGGTCGCTGTGCACAACGATTCCTGATAGAATCAAAGTTTCTTGAAAAGAGTATTCGCTATTACCAACTCAGAACTTCTGTTACCAAGGCCATATTGTTCGGTACCCTTTCCTCTACTCCCTCCCCTACAACAATATTCCAGTCCTCGAAGATTTTCATCTCAATTTTCGCACTGAATTGCCAATTCAGTTCCCCATACAGCTTCTCTCTTCACCTACGGCTTACGATTTGGGCAGGTATACCTGAACTACAGTTGTCCACGGTGATTTGTTGTCGATTGTCATGGTAGCAATCCTATCCCTGAACTGTTTACCGTAGCACACCCTTCCTATTCATAACGAATCCTACTCCAGTTATACCATTTTCTGGAGCTATTGATATTACTCTATACTCGTCTGACCATAAATCCTTATCTTCCTTCCATTTTACTTCACTGACGCATAATATATGTAGATTGAGCCTTAGCGTTCCCCTTTTCCGATTTCCTAGCTTCCCTACCACGTTCAAGCATTTGACATTGTACGCCCCGACTCGTAGAAACTCGTAGAACGTTATCCTTTCATTGGTTTTTCAATCTTTTGCTCATGGTCACCCCTCGCCCCTCCCCCTTGGCAGTCCCCTCCCGGAGATCCGAATGGGGGACTATTCCTGAATCTTTTGCCAATAGAAAGATCATTATGACACTTCTGCAGTTATAGGCCACATGTGCTGTGGATACACATTGTGTCTTTAACAAAAGAAGTACCGGACTTTGCTGTACCCCTAGTAGTACTATGTGGGTCATTTTTGACCCACAGTAGAAAAACTACCGTTTTATTCGTATTTGGGTGGTGTTTCGAGTGTTGACAATACGTCTCTGAAATGAACAGTACACTGTCAAACATAGATTTCCAGATATAAACTTTTTTTTATTTTAAATTTTACAGAAGAAATTACACAATCTTTCTTCAATCGTCATTAAAACAAGGAAGTAAAACGATGTTATAATGTTTTTCTTTGTGACACAAAATAAAAATATATTGTTTATGTCAGTATTAATAGTATTTCTACTTTTATAGAAAAATAAGGAAAGTACCAAATATTTTTGAAAGATTCTAAAATGCAGCAGGTGACTAAAATGCTCTGTATATTTTCCTGCTTATTGCAATAAGGGACTGAAACATAATAACAGATAACTTAATCCTATAATTATAAATATTTGGAAATACACTCCTGGAAATGGAAAAAAGAACACATTGACACCGGTGTGTCAGACCCACCATACTTTCTCCGGACACTGCGAGAGGGCTGTACAAGCAATGATCACACGCACGGCACAGCGGACACACCAGGACCCGCGGTGTTGGCCGTCGAATGGCGCTAGCTGCGCAGCATTTGTGCACCGCCGCCGTCAGTGTCAGCCGGTTTGCCGTGGCATACGGAGCTCCATCGCAGTCTTTAACACTGGTAGCATGCCGCGATAGCGTGGACGTGAACCGTATGTGCAGCTGACGGACTTTGAGCGAGGGCGTATAGTGGGCATGTGGGAGGCCGGGTGGACGTACCGCCGTATTGCTCAACACGTGGGGCGTGAGGTCTCCACAGTACATCGATGTTGTCGCCAGTGGTCGGCGGAAGGTGCACGTGCCCGTCGACCTGGGACCGGACCGCAGCGACGCACGGATGCACGCCAAGACCGTAGGATCCTACGCAGCGCCGTAGGGGACCGCACCGCCACTTCCCAGCAAATTAGGGACACTGTTGCTCCTGGGGTATCGGCGAGGACCATTCGCAACCGTCTCCATGAAGCTGGGCTACGGTCCCGCACACCGTTAGGCCGTCTTCCGCTCACGCCCCAACATCGTGCAGCCCGCCTCCAGTGGTGTCGCGACAGGCGTGAATGGAGGGACGAATGGAGACGTGTCGTCTTCGGCGATGAGAGTCGCTTCTGCCTTGGTGCTAATGTTGGTCGTATGCGTGTTTGGCGCCGTGCAGGTGAGCGCCACAATCAGGACTGCATACGACCGAGGCACACAGGGCCAACACCCGGCATCATGGTGTGGGGAGCGATCTCCTACACTGGCCGTACACCACTGGTGATCGTCGAGGGGACACTGAATAGTGCACGGTACATCCAAACCGTCATCGAACCCATCGTTCTACCATTCCTAGACCGGCAAGGGAACTTGATGTTCCAACAGGACAATGCACGTCCGCATGTATCCCGTGCCACCGAACGTGCTCTAGAAGGTGTAAGTCAAGTACCCTGGCCAGCAAGATCTCCGGATCTGTCCCCCATTGAGCATGTTTGGGACTGGATGAAGCGTCGTCTCACGCGGTCTGCACGTCCAGCACGAACGCTGGTCCAACTGAGGCGCCAGGTGGAAATGGCATGGCAAGCCGTTCCACAGGACTACATCCAGCATCTGTACGATCGTCTCCATGGGAGAATAGCAGCCTGCATTGCTGCGAAAGGTGGATATACACTGTACTAGTGCCGACATGGTGCATGCTCTGTTGCCTGTGTCTATGTGCCTGTGGTTCTGTCAATGTGATCATGTGATGTATCTGACCCCAGGAATGTGTCAATAAAGTTTCCCCTTCCTGGGACAATGAATTCACGGTGTTCTTATTTCAATTTCCAGGAGTGTATTTAAGAACAAGGACTTGACCGAATTGGCTAAGCTGAGATTCAGACATTCGACAAGAGTTTTTGCTTGGCAGCTTTTGCACACATACTTGTTGCACTTGAAGCATTCGCTTGATGTTTTATTTCCCTCTGTTGTTTTGTTGTTCGCAGAAAATCTGAAATCGACAACGCCTTTTCCATATTGGCCAGCGCCGGTCTCGAGTGCCTGCAAGGGGAGACTGGCCCTGTCTGCAGTTTGTAGAGGGCAACAAGCTCATCTCCTACTCTGAGGATAAAGTCCTGACGTGAAATCTTCTTAGAGATAAGTGACTTGAAAATTGTGTGATCGTTGATCATGAGAAGGACAAGAATATTCTAAAAGATGGCACAGGCCACTGGTGGGTGCCAGGTATCTAGCCATTTGGTCAACTATATCGACTCAGTTTCTGGACGTTTCTTCTCAGTATTCTCATTCATTTGACATCCAGCATGCATTTTATTTTTTTTCCTGTATTGAAATTCCAGTCCACCCCAGAAGGGGGGGCGGGCGGAGGGGGACTGGCAGCACCTTATATGCCGATCTGCAGCCTACAGAAGAGTTAAAAACCACAATGAGAAGATAACAAACAATAAAAACAGGCGATAAAACGGTGACTTGGTAAAAATTGTAAAATGGCGGAAAGTTGACGAAGTTAAAATAGAAAAACACAGGGTTAACGATGCTAATGAAGACATATTTAAAAAACATATGGCGGCAGTCTGGTTTCTGTTCGCTACACTTGAAAAAGGGGATAAGGCGATGCACATCACTGAACACTCGCGTAAACAAAACACTGTACTACAGAGTAGACATGAGGATGACACACCAGAGCCTAAGGCATCTGGGGAGGGGAGGGGAGGGGGGAGAACCTGGACAGATGAGGGGAAAAAGGGGGGAGGAAAGACCAAAAGGGAGTGTAGCCGATGGATGGGGAGGACACATAAAAGGGGGGGGGGGGCAGGGCGGACGCAAGAAGGAGTGGGAAAGGCAGAGGAGGGGAAAGCAAAAGGACTCCAGGGGGGGGGGGAGAGAATGGAGGCAAAGAGAGGGTAGGCAGAGAAAAACAAGATAGAGGGAGCCCTGGAAAAGGGCAGAGGTAGGGAGGGGGAGGTAAGGATCAGAGTGGATAGGAGGGATAATTAATGGAGGGAGAGAGACTGTCATTCGGAGGGGGAGTTGATAGAAGGCATGCATGTTACTCAGAATACGGATATTTTTTTTCTTTTTCCCTTGGTATGTTGGATACAATGGGTCTCTCCACTTCGCACTGCGCCCTCTTTGTGTGATCTCCGAAGAGAGCCAATTAAACTTGTTCCTTTTCGTTTCAGCTCATCTGCCAGTTCCACGGAGGTGAAGAAGTTGTCGGTCGTGACGTCCTGTAAAGGCGACGAGCCTGACATCTTTTGTCGTGTAAGAGAACGGTTAGCAGTGCCCTAGACAGCAGTGTAGAAGGGGATGGGGGGATCCCCCACTGTACAATATGTTATTCTGTAGCTTCCCAGTGTCATTCCGTAGCTCTGAATGTCGTCAGTCTATAGAAAACGGAAAGACGCGCTGATATAAAGTACCATCCGAATACCGAATACTTTGTATTTGACGTTCCCTTTGGCTCAGAGTATCATAATATGCTCTAATATCTCCTGAGTAGCGTCGAGGCACGCCAAGAAACTATTTACTGTCTGAAAATTGGTGTTACTGATGTCATATTGTGTTAAAATGCGTACCCTATGTGTCAAAATGCCCCACATGGTACTACTGGTATAACAGGTAAATTTTTCATACTCCTAGGTGAGCTAGGGGGATGACATTTTGGTGAGTTGTACAACCCACAAATGATGAAACGTCACGGGAGCGTTTGGTCCTGCGATGTTTATGGAGGGGACTACGGCCCTCGAAAAACCATAATGGGTCAAAATTGACCCACGTGGTAGTTCTAGTGTTAATGCAGTACTTTCCATTGCCTTCTGAATTCTCATTCCGTTGATCATTGCTGATGTTTCGGCCCTTAGGAGCTGTTTCCCACCCCAAGGGCAACACTCTGCCTTGAATCTCAATCCGCTCTTCCACCCTCTTTGATAAGGCCGGTCGCTGAATGAGGGGGTCTTCTTACGCCGGAAGTCTTCGGCCGTCATTGCTTATGAGTTTTATTCGAAATATAAGTGGAGACGGGAATTGAACCCGGGATCGAGGACTTTTTGATTACAAATGAAAGGCGCTACCACTAGAGCACGGGCGCTGTGGTCAAATTCCTGAGAGCAAAAGGCGTCTTCACTTTCCCTCTCCCATTGTCACGGTGAACAACTTTAGTGCTCTTCCTGTTGTCGGGAAATATTCTCGCTACTGGCTTGCACTACAGACTTTACTTTAATATTCCTTTAACATAAAATATGAATTAAATGTAATTACATAAACAAGTAAAAACGCTCGTCCGAGAAATATACCGTAATACAAAAAACGACGCACCACGTAAGAGTTATCCGAATGGGAGGGTAATCGGTAGATGTGATTTACATGTACACACAAACAAATGATTACAATTTCTGAAAAATCGGATGATTCGTTCAAGAGAAAGAGCATCACAAATTGAAGTAGTCAGTAATGCGTTTGTCCACCTTTGGCACTTGCGCAAACAGTTATTTTGTTGATAGAGTTGTTGGATTGCCTGCTGATGGATATCATGACAAACTGCATCCAGTTTGCACTATATATCGTCAAACTCACCGACGGCTGGAGGACCGTGTCCCTAATGCTTGAAACATTTTCAGTTGGGGGGGGGGGGTCGATCCCGAGACCTTGCTGGCCAAGGTAGGGTTTGGAAAGCACAAATACTAGCTGTAGAAATTCTCGCCGTGTGCGGGCGGGTATCGTCTTGCTGAAATGCTAGCCCAGAATGGCTTTCCAAGACGGGTAAAAAAACCGGCCATAGAATATCGTCGACTCACCGATGCGCTGTAAGGATGCCATGGATAACAACCAAAGGGGCCTAGCTATGGTCTGAAATGGCACTTCAGACCATCACTCCTGTTTGTCGGGCTACATGGCGGACGACAGTCAGGTTCGTATCCCACCTCTGCCCAGGTCGTCTCCATGCAAGTCTTCGCAGGGTGCAGTTTGAAGCGGAACTCATCACTGAAGACAATTATTCTCCCTTATGATGATTACCTGACATTGTCAGCTGCACTGGAGGCAAGCTCGACATCCAAACATGGTTTTACTTCTTATCACAGAAGTTTATTCGCCCAGAACGCATATAAATACACAGTGATCACTAGTTTCAGTGGAATTAAATCACCATCTTCAAATCATTTATATGGAAAAAGTTGTACAGGGCCAGCCAATTTCGTCGGCTATTCACATTAATTGGGCACAACTTTAATTTACGTAAAGGAACAATTAACGGCAAACCAACATAAAATACATACAACTTAAAGTACTTTATAGAAATGATATTCTGTAGTACTGTCTCTAGTCATACAATGAGAGTATACCTGTGCAAACGGTCGAGGATAGATAAGACATGTATGCAATCCTTTCAAGTTGTATCCTTTTTGACATGTGATAGGAAACTTATGAGGCAGTCAAAGGAATTCATTCTGTTTTATGGTGCCACCAGATGGCAGCAGCCCTTTACAACATACGACTACGTCTTCGAAATAGAATGTAAAGAATTTCATATTTTTATATCCTATATACACACACAAAAATCCTTGAAATTAAAAGGATTATATACCCGGCTTCTTAATTATTACGTCAAAAAATTGTTACATAAATATTTTTCTTTACCTTGTATCAGTGTTGCGGCCATTATTACCTGATACATAAAGCGTAAACTATTAACGTTACAGTAATAAATTCAAAATATGAAAACGTTGTTGTGGGACTTTACTACATGCGAAGGAGTTATCCGAATGGGAGGGTAATCGGTAGATGTGATTTACATGTACACACAAACAAATGATTACAATTTCTGAAAAATCGGATGATTCGTTCAAGAGAAAGAGCATCACAAATTGAAGAAGTCAGTAATGCGTTTGTCCACCTTTGGCACTGTAATAACGTGTGTTCAATGATCAGCTCATGTGTACTGAGTGGTTCGAGGTCTAGATTATGGTCCTATGTATTAAATTTTATCTGAGTCATCTTCTAAATTACGATACGTGTTACATATTGACTCATAACAAAAAATGGTTCAAATAGCTCTGAGCACTATGGGACTCAACTTCTGAGGTCATTAGTCCCCTAGAACTTAGAACTAGTTAAACCTAACTAACCTAAGGACATCACATACGTCCATGCCCGAGGCAGGGTTCGAACCTGCGACCGTAACAGTCTCGCGGTTCCGGACTGAGCGCCTAGAACCGCTAGACCACCGCGGCCGGCGACTCGTAACACAAAAGTTTCGGACCAAACACCATTTTTTAACTTCAAAAGCGAGAGGGGCGCTGTAATGTGGAGCCATAAAAACAACACAGGTGGCGCGTCGTTATTATCTACAAACTAAGCTGGTGAGCTCTATTTTAGTAGGTTGCACCACCTTCCACAGTTACGTAATAGCTAAGAATATGTTAAAAAACTATCAATGCAGTAAATAAGAAACCATTACAAAGCTTACAGTAGCAGATATCAGATCGCATAAATATCAATAAATGTACCAACTTCATAGAATATGCCACCTAATAATAGCTACAACTGGTGCTACCACTTTACAATATGCACTATCTTTACCGTATATGACGTGGTAGCTATGAAAAACTCGAGGTCACGTCTTGCTAGTATTCTAAATTAATACTAAAACGTTACGTAAGAGGTTTTACTGTGACAGGTCTATGAGCAGCCTGTTAATGGCCCTTGTGGTCAGTGAAGCACTAGTTGCACGGGTGACCGATGATAAGGATGAATCCGAGGCTCTGAGCGCCTATGTGACCACTGTTCGGTCCTCACGTTCTGTCGCCTCTCTAGGTCGACCGCTGCCTTTTTCACGCTGTGTACTGTGTTCGGCCATGGTTCACCCATGCCTGCTAACGCTTATCGAACAGTGGCTTCGCTCCTATTCAAATGTCCAGTGATGCGCCGATTACTTCAACCAGCTTCTTTGAGCCCAAATATAAGTCCTCACTCAGATGGTGACATCTGCGAATATTGGTCACGCGTCTGTCTGCGAGGCATACTTAATGTCCAACGCAGAGTGAAATTCGCAATGACTTTATGCCCTGGTAACGACTTGTTTCTTGTTTACTATTCTTGTCAGCTGCCCTGTTACACTGCGCTGAAGTGTCACATATTCTTCCAACGCATACCAAAGTTTACATTTTTGCATCTTCCATCGATGCCTGCACGAACATAAAATTTTTTTGTCTTAGAGTGTACGTAACGATTATGGCAGACCACAGCTCTTGACAAAGGTATGGAGAGACTCAGTCAGCGTCACTATGGGAGACGCTGGGATTCGAAATTACACTACGGATAAACAAAATTTCAGATTACAGGAATTGTTACTCATTTGCAGAAAAATAAGTGACTACATATATCTATCAATTAGTTTTCAGGTGGTTTTTGAATGAAATATTAGTTATTACAACGACATCTACTTTCTCACCTTAACGTCTCGAAATGACCGTAATTGATAATATCACCGCTGTGGCCGAGCGGTTCTAGGCGCTTCAGTCTGGAACCGCGCTGCTGCTACGGTCGCAGTTTCGAATCCTGCCTCGGGCATGGATGTGTGTGATGTCCTTAGGTTAGTTAGGTTTAAGTAGCTCTAATCTAGGGGACTGATGACCTCAGATGTTAAGTCCCATAGTGCTTAGAGCCATTTGAACCATTTGATAATTTCACGTGAATTTCACTGCTGAAACAGCACAATATGATAATGATATAGCTACTAACGAAGTGCAATTACGAGTCAGCGCATAACAATTATCAATAGAAGAGTAGACTTTCACTAGAATAACAAATTACAACAAAAGATGTGCTAATTTTAAATCACGTTATAGCACACACAAACTAAAATCCTTAGAGCATACAGAAATGTTTTCAGCTTAAATGTAAAAATAACCATAGTTCAACGTCCGTCCTGGAAAATGTCATTAAAAACACACAAATTCGATAAGGTTAGAACAGAAATTCGACCTTACCATTTGCAGGGAATTATCCCGTCATTCGTCATAAGCGGTTCAGAATGACCATTGGGAACATAATCCTGTGTGGCTGGACAGGAATTGAATCTATGAGAAACTACTCACGTACGCAACATGCCTCCTCGTAGTGTACCTTATACGAAGGGAAATATATTTCAATAATTCAACATATTGTTAGTGGCTAGGCGTGTACAATCAGTGCCACATGAAAGTGTCTGTGAAGACGGTTCTTTACAGTTTTGTTTAAATTTCAACTTTTTTTGTGGCGTCTTTAAAGTTAAACGATCTCTTGCGGTGCATTAATTTCTTTAATAACTGTTAGTTGCTGGATGCAGCTTCTTCGCATGTGAAATTGGCTTGTATGATAACCGGACTCGTCTTTATAGGTTGGATAAGAATTACGAGAGACGTGTTTGATGTATCAGAAAGTAGCTGAAGTCAGTATTTAAAGTTAAGCCGATATCGATACAACTGCAAATGAATGTGTTTTTCAAGCGCTAGAATAACATACACTGAGGGAAAGAAATCGCAACAGCAAAAAAAATATATATATATATATATATATATATATATATATATATATATATATATATATATATATATATATACCTTTGAAAGTCAAACATGGAAGGAAATCTTTCAAGGAATAATCCACCGCTTGGCAATAACCAAGGAAGACTGCACTCGGATACGGTGGGCAGTCACCTGAAAGATAACTTGGATGAGTCGGAGCATCTGAAAATACCCAAAACGGACAGACGACCAAAACTCAAGACAAGACAAATAAACTACATTGCGACACACAATATAAATTCCCTCATACAACCAGGCAAACTCAAAATTCTGACGGATGAAATGGATCGCAAGGGGATTCTCATAACCGGACTTCAAGAAATAAGAAATACTGATCAGGAGCCGATAGAATCACAAGGATATAGGATTTATAAGGGAATACCAGGAAAAAGAGTCATGAAACAGTGTCCACAATTTGGAACAGGATTCGTGGTGAGTCTGAAAATAATAGAGTCCATAATAGAATTTAAAGCACAATCTCCCAGGCTCTCAACATTAACTCTAAAAGCTGCAAATAAAATGTACACAATAATAAATGCCCATGCCCTGACAAATGATAAAAATAATAAAAAAGAACACAGAGAAGAGGTAGAAAAATTTTGGGAGCTCTTAGATCAAACGACGAATAACATTAATAAAAATCACATCAAAATTTTAATTGGAGACTTCAATGCCCAGTTAGGAAGGGAAAAGAGATATAGAGACATAATAGGGAAATGGACAGCACAAAGAAGAACAAACAAAAATGGCATAAGACTAGTGGAATTTTGCAGAAACCATGACATGATCTCAAAGTCGACGTATTTTAAGAGAAGACCAAGTAAACTTAAAACTTGGAAACATCCAGACTGGAAAAAAGGAGAATGGCAACTGGACCATGTCTGCATGGATAAGAATTACCACAAGGAAATTTACAATGTGAAAGTACTGAGAGGGACAGATACCGGATCAGATCATTACATGATAAAAATTAAAATTAAATTAACCCCATTAGCAAAGAAAAAATCCCACCAGAAGAAGAAGAGAACCTATGACCCTCATAAACTTATACAAAATGAGGATTATGAAGCACAAACCAGGGATATAAAAATAACAGATGATCTGGAAGAAATAATTCCCAAATTGAAACAAATAGCTGAACAAGTTGCCCCTATAAATCCAAGGAAAAAACACCAGTGGTGGAACGATGAATGTGATGAAGCAGTGTTGGATCGACACCAAGCCTGGTTAAGGCATCAAAATGAAAAAACAGAAAAATCATATTTGGAACTCACAAAACAAAGGAAGACAACACAAAAAATAATAAGGAGAGTTAAACGTCAGTACCAAAAAGATATACTTCTAATGATAGAAACAAATAGTGAAAAAACAAACTCAAGAGACTATTACAAAATATTTGGCAGACAATTACAAAGATATGATCCTCCAACATTAATGTTAAAAGATAAAGATAATAGCCTAGCCCATAGCAATAGTAAAAATACAGAAATTCTAGCAGAAACATTTAACAAGTTACTAAATTGTGAAGATCCCCCAGAACTTCTTCAGATAAACACAGAAACCCCAATTAAAACACCAGCAGAAAATATAAATCCACCTACAATTAATGAGGTCTACAGAGCTTTGAAAGAACTCAAAAACTACAAAGCAAGTGGAGAAGATCAAACGTTTGCTGAACTTTGGAAATATGCAGCAGAACCAGTAAAGATAGCATTACACAAATGCATAGTAAAAATCTGGAATGAAGAGAAATTACCAGAAAATTGGACTACTGCTATAATACATCCATTACATAAGAAAGGAGAAAAATCAAATCCAGACAACTATAGAGGAATTTCCCTTTTGGACTGCACGTATAAGATCATGTCAAGAATACTATACAACCGCTGTAAAGATCAACTAGAACTGGAACTGGGAGAATATCAAGGAGGATTTAGATCCTGGAGAAGCTGCCCAGAACAGATAATCACCCTGAAGTTAGTTATGGATGTCTACAAAAGAAGGCAAAAACAACTAGTCATAACCTTTGTAGATTTCAAAAAGGCGTATGATTGCATCCATAGATCTTCAATGATGAAAATATTAAGGAATTTTGGACTTCATCCTAAATTAATAAAAATGATACAGTTAACCTTAACAAACACCAAATCCAAAGTAAAATTTAGAGGAGAAATATCTGAACCATTTACGATTAAAACAGGGTTGAGACAGGGAGATTGTTTATCACCATTGCTATTCAATTGTGCTCTTGAATATGTAATGAGAGAATGGTACAAGGAAAATCCTATGAATATTAAAATTGGGACTAAGAAAGATAAAATAAACCTAAATTGCTTGGGATTTGCTGATGACCTAGCATTACTAGCTAATAATATTCAGGAAGCCACGAAACAAATAACAAGCTTACAAAATATAGCACAAAAATTAGGACTCCAAATATCATTTGAAAAGACTGAAATAATGGTAACGGATCCACTTGTAATAGATCACATCACAGTGAATAATAGGGAAATTAAAATAGTGAAACAATTTAAATACCTGGGTGAAATTATAACACATAAATTGGACGAGAAACCTGCATGGCGAGCAAGAACTAATAAAATGATAAAAGCTCAAAAACTAACGTGGTCTACGTACAATAAAAAATGCCTATCAATTAAAACAAAATTAAAACATTACAAGACGGTGGTTCAACCAGAGGTTACATACGGAAGTGAAACTCTTTTTAAAGTCACCCAGAAAAACAGAATTGACAAAATTTTAAAAGTAGAGAGAAGAATTGCTAGAACATGCATAAATAAGAAATATCAAAAAGCTGGGCAATGGCGGATAGTTCCAAATGAAGTGGTATACAGAAAACTGGAGCCCATCACTGATACTATACGAAAGAAAAGGATCTCTTTTTGTGGTCACATTCTGAGGACACCAGAAACCAGATTATCAAGGAAAATTATTGAGAAACTCTGGAAGTTGAAACAACAAGGAGGATGGCTTAAGGAAATAAGAGAGGATATGGAAGAACTGGAAATAACCCTGGATGATTTGCAGAACAAAACGCCAAATTTAAAGAAGTTGAGGGACACAGAAATAAGATTTAAACCAAAAATTGACAAACGACATACAATGAAAAGGGTATTTACAGATGAGGAACGACGAAAAGCATCGGAACGAATGAAGAGATACTGGGCCACTCGGAAGGGGAAAATACCAAAGAAGAGGACCAGAAATGATTGACTGAAGTGGTCCAATGAGGCCGTAAAAGCAGAAGAAGAAGAATATATATATATATATATATATATATATATATATATATATATATATATATATATATATATATATATATATATAGAGTAATGAAATTTTGGGAATACGTTTTCCTAGGTAACACATTCAAATGAGTAACATTATAAGATCGCAGCTTAATGTACGCGTGATACAAGCGAGTGAAAATGTGAAATTATGGTACATTAATAAGCGGTGTAATCGCCAGAATGTTATAATCAAGCATGGAAATGCGCAAGCACTGTGTTGTACAGGTGCCCGATGTCAGTTTGTGGGATGGAGTTCCATGCCTGTTGTACTCGATCGGTCAGTACAGGGACGGTTAATGCTCGTTGTGGATGACGCTTGAGTTGTCGACCGATGATATTACATACTTGCTCGATTAGAGACTGATCTGGCGAGGAGGCCAAGGTAAAATGTCGACACTCTGAGTATACCGGGCTACAGCAGTAGTACGTGGGTGAGGGCTGTCCTGTAATGTTGTTCATGAGTGGCAGGCCAGCACGTCGAATCTCCAGACTGGCGTACAGTTTGTGGCCACAGTGCGTGGAATAACTACTATAGTGCTCCTGCTGTCATACGAAATCGCACCCCAGACCATAACTCTAGATGTAGGTTTAGAGTGTCTAGCATGCAGACAGACTGGTTGCAAGCACTCAAATGACCTTCTCCTAGCCAAAACATGGCCGTCACTGGCAGAGAGGTAGAATCAGCTTTCATCAGAAAACACAGCAGACCTTCACCCCATCCTCCTATGAGCTCTCGCTCGACACCAATGAAGTTGCAAACAGCGGTGGTTTCGGCTATGTGGAACGCACGCTACAAGGCGTCTGGCTTTGAGATGTCCCTAAAGTAGCCAATTTACAACAGCTCGTTGTGTCACTGTGATTCCAACTGCTGCTGAAATTGCTACTGTTGATGCATTACGATGGGCCAGAGCCAAGCGCCGAACACCATGGTGTTAACTCTCAGTAGAGCAATGTGGCCAGCCGGAGCCCGGTCTTCCGGCGACCAGAAGTTCTCGTGACCACTGCTGTCAGCAGTTATGCACATTGGCTGCATTCCTACCAAGTCTTTTCGCAGTATCGCAGAAGGAACACCCAGTTTCTCCTAGCCCTATTACATGATATCGATGAAATTCAGTGAGGCGTTGATAAGTCGTCTAAGTCGCGTTAAAGGCATTCTTGGCTAACATGAACTTACCACGTCAAATCTCAACGGTAACTTAACGCTCACAACTCTTACAGCGTATATTTAAATCGAACCTGATTTTCATTCTTATAGTGGCGCTACTAACGCCACTCTCATGCGACTGACGCGAAGTTTAAATAAACACCATCTTTCAGATGTAAAAACACGCCTACCAACTTTTGTTTAAGTCGCAAAACCCCTTCTTGGTGCTATGATTTCTTTCCCTTCAGTGTATTTAAGTTAACAGCAGTATCCAATAGGTTAAGAGGTCTCGGGAAAGTGTCCAGGGAGAAGGTCGAAAAGAAGACGATGTGAGACTAGACTTATGATGTCTCGTTACGAAAGTCACAGTTTGCACCATGTGATGGGAAGTTATCTAGTGGAACCAAAGTGATATCTGGAGTCCCCAAGAAAGTGTTATAGGCCCTCTGCCGTTATTAATCGATATAAACAACTTATGAAACAATACGAGCAGCTCTCTTAGATCGATTGTGGAGGATGCTATCGTTAACCGTCTACGAAAGTCATCAGGAGATTAAAACGAATTGCAAACTGATTTAGACAATACAGCTGAACTGTGCGGAAAGTGACTAAGCAATAATAAACATGAGGTCCACCACAAGGTTACTAAAAATTCTGTTAAATCTCTTTCACACGATAAAAACAGAAACAAAAAAGGTTGTGGATTCATTCTGTTACCTAACAAACAAGGGCAGTTAGTTTTGTGTTATCGCAAAATATAGCAGAGTGTCACGGAAATAAGTGAGTTCGAGGTGGGGTCAGTCATGAAAACAATGGCGTCTTTCTTTGGAGCGAAATTTCTTCACAAACTTTCTCCTCCGAATGTGAAAATATTTTGTTGACTCCCAGCTACAAAGGGAGGAATAACTATCGTAAATAAAGACAAATCAGAGCTCGCACATTAAGATTTAGGTGTTCCTTTCTCATGTGCCATTCAAGAGTGAAACGGTCGAGAAATGGTCTGAAACTTTTCTGCGCACCTCCTGTCAAAAAGTGAGGATTGTAGAACACTCATGTAGAGTGATATAGATATAGATATATAGATATAGATCAAGATATGTGATGCAATCCTCTTTCACTAAATGTAAATTGTCCCTAAAGTGAAATGTATAGTTTTCTAGCTATTTTAGTGCTGCTCGGAATTCTGCCTTTTGTCCAAGTGTGTAGTCTGGTATTTTCTAATGCAAACACGTTACTGAAAGTCACTGTCTAATGTTGATACATTAAGTTGTTCTGAAAGCGGTGCTGATATTCAAGACAATAAAAGCGGGTTAAAAGCTGTGAGCTATCTGGGGAAGTTAACCTTGCATTACTGAGCAACTATTTCACCAGGTATCCAGTCTAGCTTACCAAATTCCCAACCAGACTAACATTAATTATAATCTTTTAACAGTCATCTTACGACAAGAGAATTTAAATAATCACTTTATTTTGACATTTATTTTAACACTGATCATTGTTCCGTTAAAATTTCAGCATTTTAATCTTCATTCATAACTAAACTGGTGCCTTATTTAGGATTGTGAAAATGTGAGTTTGTAATCTTACGGAACACATCAAATATGGAGCCAAGATTGGGAGACTGCATACAACACTGCATTCATAAAATAACACACGAAGAACGTTGAAACATATGCAAGAGGAAATTAACCACAACCAACCGATTCAATTTTCACCCAAAGAAGTTATGTTCGTAGCACAATCTTGTCCATCATGAAATTACCACACACTGGTATACTAAATTCATACTAACTCTCTGTGAAATCTTCCCGAAAAGAATAGCTGAGGGCTCCTTTGATGATTATACCACATGCTTCACCTGGTCAACTTGGTTTACACAAAGAGTGTAACTCCACAATAATTTTGATAATTAAAATAAATTACATAGAAACGCAATTTACAAAAGAAAAACATCAAACTGGTTACTATCGTCTTACTATTATCCTGATGAGTCAAACAATTGTATAAGCACGTGGTACTGATCTCACAAGGTACACCCCACATGGGCTGAACATAAGGAAAAGCTGCTATATTGAAAAATATTGTCAAGACGAGACGTTCTAATATCACGCACATTCGCATTTAAGATTGATGATCTTAATTAGAGTTACGTATCATCAACACGTAGTTCCACTTTACTCACAAAGTAGTGACAATGGAGCTACTGGAAGATATTCAGAACTTCACACACGAATTACACTGCGTTGCAATTTAAGATAACATTAGATATTATAGATCTAAACCTGATATAAAGGTGATTAAATTTTCAGTTAGGCTCAACTTAAGAAACCCATTGTCCTACGGACTTAGCAGAGACACTATTAGCTGGAGATCTTACCACTTCAGGCGCTCGCCGTGGACAGACTGGCCTGGGCCCTATCGAGGGTACCTCCCAGATACAAACGGAGGTGAACAGAGAGGCAGCTTCCTATACCAACATGACAAGGGACGCACAGGACCATACCAAGAATAGAAACCTCTTTGCTTTCAGAAAGAGTAGCTACCTGTTCCGACGTTGGTCCTACTGTTCTCTAGCAGACAGGCTTGTCTGCTGCCATCGAGCATGCAACTAGAAATACATTTGCTCATTCGTCCTTTCACACAGAAGGGAAGGGGGATGACAGTATCTCATCATACACAGTATATAAAAGAAAGCGGATGTAGGTTCCGTATGAGACTGTGTGAAATGAATTACATATAAACTGTGTTTTAAAGTGTAGTAGTGTGACAGATCGTTCTTGTTTATGTATAAAAGTAACAGGTTCCTCTGCTCAGTCTCCTCTCTGATAGAGTCAGAAACACCACAGTAAATTTAGAAGAGGAATTTATGACAACAGATTTAAGAAATTTACATGAAAGGAATCCAACAGAGATCTTTCATAACCACAACGCTCGGGGAAAAGACCGTGCAGGGAATTTTCTGGCCATGCTAGGACATTCCCAGGCAGGCTTCTCACACCCAACTTAAACTAAAAAATGTAATGAAAAAGCAAAAGGTCACCAGCTATTTCCTAAAACACAATAATTTCAACACATCTTTATTAATCTACCAATTTCAAAGAGAAAAAAAAGACATGTGTGACATATTTATAAGATAGTGTAGTCCTAATTCGGTCAGCAAGTAAAAACATTGGTCCCTGTGTCATTAATATGAAAACAATTTCTGGTTGTTACCCTTATGGAGTACACCAGTATTTGCTCATTGCAAGAGCCAACTGATCACAGGAAAATTTATGACTGTTTATTAACAAGCAAAATTTATGAAAATAGCAAAGGTGCCACAGAAATTAAAAAAAAAACATGAAAATAACATCAGTATTATAAAGCAAAACATTACAATGCACAATCCGCAAAAAAAAGGTAATAAGAGAAAAAAACATGTTTTACAAAGTGGTTATCGCAAAAAAATTCTATATCTTATAAACTAATAATTTGTAGGATTAAAATAATTTAGTGGCATTAATTTAATCACTCTACTATCTTCAAGTTAGTTAGCAAACAATGATTACTGTGTTGTTACACTGAAATTACAATTAATTATGTGAATGTTACCCTTATGGGGTTCCTCACTATAAATATGCCCCATGTAAAGGCTTATCTATCACAGTCCAATGGGAATGAATAGCTATCTGACTGATAAACAAAGCAATGCCATGGGAATGAATTAATGAATTTACGAAACAAAATATCACAAATCTAGTACATCACACAAAAACAAACACTGATAAATAAAATAGCCCTGAAAGTACAATAGTCAACGTCTAAAAAACCACCAATAAATAAAACACCTACAAAATACAAGAGTCAGTCTAATAATAATAAAAAAACACCATTAAATCGAACCTCTGCAAAATACACGAGTCAAACTTTCTCTGAAAGAAACACACATATGTGCATTGGACTATGAACCGTATAATCACTGTTCACTGGCACACTCGGTAGTTCCTCTGTTCCAAGGTACAATATAAGGAGGCGCGGGGGGGGGGGGGGGTGGCGCTTGTCGCCGCAGCTGTCAGTATGGATTTTTGTCCATCTGTTGGGTGCAATCCCGCCGTCTCTGCCCTCTCCTGAAGTTTCTCTTAGTGGCCCGTGTCACGTACATCTCGATTTGGTTCCATGTTTGTGTTGTCAAATTCGTGCGGTATCCTCGTTTGACTCGCCAGGTTCATATTCCTGGGCAAGGATGACACTTAATGGCTCTTCTTTGTGGCACCCTTAGCGACCAGAGAACACCGAACCATGATTTACTGTCGCTTGACAATGGGCTTCCGCCAAGAAATGTTGATAGTCGTCGTTGACGTCTGCAAGCTTCTCTGGACAGTTCCTGTCAAAAGGCTCCACGCCCCTTTATCCCTTGTCTTCTGTCGTTTCACTGCAGCCGTCTCGTCACTGTCGCGTGAGTGTGGTGCGTTGCCAGCAGATGGATTTCCGCGTGGTGGACCGCTCTGCCATCTCAGGTCATCGCCTCCACGAAGGGTTGCACTGGTGCTGTTGGCCATTAGCTCTGGGTGGAAGGGAAAGTGTTTGCCCCGTACCCTTCTTTTGTTGTCGACCGCGCTCCTGATGTGGCCCGGTTGACAGTGTGTCCTGATGGGAAACCCACCTGTTTACAACTAGTCCTCCTCTTCGCTGCTCTCGCTGTCTCGTAAGAGTTTAGCCGGTTCGCTTTTTCATTCTCAACTGCATTCACAGAAATTGTTCATCATAGTTATGTGATTACAAAATGTCATACATAATACTGCTTAGTATTGTCTTTCACAATTTTTAAGAACAAAAGTGAGACTTAATTTTTTTTGGAAATAAAAAAGTTACATGAATTGACAATATAAAAATAAAAGTTAAATGACTTGACAATATCAAAAAAAGTTAAATGACTTGACAGTATAAAAATAAAAGTTAAATGAACTGGCAATATAATATCTAAATCCACATCACTAATGTGGTATGCTTCAAATTTAAACAATTCACTTCCGTTTTAATAATTCAAACGATACTTATTAATTCACTAAAATGAATAGGATTATGCCTTGTGCAAGTATGGGTCAGGGCAGCACAGGGTGTACATGTTATTTACCCACACACATGCACACCTGTTGTCTGTTCTACAAACTGACTACCCATAAACATGAATTACTCAAAATTTTACTTCAATCCACTACTAGTTAATCCAACAAGCTACTTCAATGCTACTTCAACACAGTGTTTATACCAATACTACATTGTCCTAATTTGTCCTCTTCTTGACGCTCACGGCATATGTCTTGTCACATGATAAATATGGAGAAACTTTCCTTAAACATACATAGTAAAAAGAACAATGGTTATTTACACGCCAAAATATTTATACCAGTTGACACACCTGCTAAGAGACTCGCAATCATACATTAATCATACTCATATGTCTATACATAAAACAGTAAAAAATTACGTTATCACAAGAATTCATGACACAGATGACTCTGAGAATGGTAAAAATATTTTCATCATACAGGTTATATACATTGTCTTACCGATTTTGCTCCCATTTCGTTCCTTCTTTAAGTTACCTTTCGCTTCCAAATCAGTTATTTCGCCTATGGTGGTTATTCTGGAGCCATTTCTCATGAAAGGCAAAATTGTGGTCTCCTCTATTCTGTAAAACAGTTTCATCTTAACATCCTATTGAACTTACAACTGACACAAAGATCCGAATCCTCCTGTAGTTTAAATGACAGATGTTTTGCTTCATCCTCATTACATTAAACCAAGCTTTCCTTCGGTCCCATAATCAAAATTATTTAATCTTCCTCTACCTTCAAGGGGGAAATTTCTTCAGTTCAACTCATATAGGCTGCAGTGTATCCCGCACCAGTGAAACCAATAAGCTGTAATGCTCACAGCATAAGCAAAACACATATACGTCACTTTTCTAGGACAAGTATTAACCCAGAATAATTTTTCAGGCTCTGGCTCAACATCAATCAAGACTACAAAAAGGATCCATATTTCTGTTCCATTCTCCATTTGCTGGAAAACTGCTCGTCATTTGACTATCACAATAATAATTCAGGGCCACGTAAATTACACAAACCACAATTCTTCTTTCATGTTGAAGGGAATCAATCCACTTACGAAATCCACATATAGCACTTTACGTACTCAGCTGCAAAGAACAAAAAAGACATTTATCATCAATGATAACATATCATCGCATATTAGGAAGCCATTTGTTAAACAATTGTATTATTGCATCCTGTTTTCAAAATTCTAAACTTACTCATTCCTTTCTCAGAGTTCTCCTGTCTGAAAATATTCATACAGCACGCATACTATAGTAAGAGATCGTCATTTGTACTGACAGATATACAATAGTAATAGATATATAGTAGCACTGAAACCAGAAAATCGGAAACAAGGCTACTAACAGCTGGGGACCTGGGTTTGCCAGACCCATAATACACACAGATCGGATATTCCCCTGAGTTTTGCATTAATTCAACACACATCTTGGTTCCCTCAGGAGCGACTCTTTTCAATTTACACAAAAACACCATAAACAGCATTTCACTCGTTCACAAAGAAACCTTTTATCTCCACATTTGAACCAATCTAAATCCTAATTGCACAAGGAAAGAAAAAGACCCACAAACATCACTTCAATATATCATATAGAAACATCTTTATCATTGTCGCTCATTTGTTCCGGTTGGGCGCCTTCTGCGCTGATCGTTTGTCATTGCCGATTTTGTTCATTTCAATTTGCTGGATTGTGTCTAGGCTTAACGGGCCGAATTTCAAAATCATGTGGTGCTCCGCCAACAATCCTATTTCCACTTTGACCGTAGTATCGATTCTGGTTGCTGTAACTGTTGCGTTCACGATCTTATCCACGTCCTCTATCATTTCCGTTGTTCCACCTGTGTTCGCGACTGTTACCCCAGTTTCTGTCCAATAGGTGGACAGAAAGGCTTGTCGAAACTCCCGAGTGGAGTTGCAGTGTCGCGCTGCCGACCTCATGCGAATCACCGGTTCGCCTTCCAAATAGCCACGCGTATATTCTATCTTATGTGAACTTGCCAAGTCGGGGGGAAGACAGAATTCAAATTGCTCAAGCCAAGCTTGTGGGTGTATTCCTTTTTGTGAATTTAGAAATATCTCAAACTCTCTCACCGTAAGGGAATGTTTGAAATCAAATCCCTGCATTTCCTCCCGGCGAGACCCTTGAATGTTTCTATTTTTCTCATGTCTGCCCCTCAAAATACAGTCTTCCCTGTCGACAAAATCTCCCTCGTGGCCAGAGTCCCTCTCTGCACTGTTTGTACGGCTCTTTTTAGTGCTATTGGCGAGTTCGGAATCACACCCCATGCGGCTTTCCAGATGCGCCACGCATTCATGTAATTCGCTTGTTACAGTTTTGTGCCGCCTGTTCACTTCGAACTGTCCCTTCTGAAACCTAAGAAGCAAACGCACTTCTTTGGTCTCTGCGATCGCTACCAGTGTAGTATTGTTATCGCTCTCTCTCACCTTCGTTGTGCCTACGATGTCCGCTAATGCCACAATCTTATCATGTATTTGTCTGTTGTCCTCCGCCCCAGTCTGCTTCAATTGTTCTACTTGCTGTTCGAGTGCGTGAATCGCTTCACTGTTGTCCGCTGCTGTGTTGCTAACGGACGCTGGACAATGCGTTTCAGCCTACTGGACCCTGGAGAGTACCTGCTCGTGTTCCCTTTGGCATTCTTCTCTCAGCGCTTGTAAATTCCTAAGTAGCTGTTCCTCGCTCTCTTTCGATTCCGCATCGTGACTCCGCTTGCCCTGTTCTAAGGCTTGCAGACGATCGTTGATTTGTTCAAATGTATGGCCTAATTCTTTCATAATATCACTTTTTATTTCACTTGCCAGATTGTTTATTCTTTGTAAGATATCATCGGACACTCCCTGCATCGACTTGTCGACTTTAATTCTCTGCTGGATTAGTTTTTCGTCTATTTGTTCGCCTACCTCACGGATCGATTTTTCAGATTTCTGCGTCATTTGTTCGCCTAGCTCTCGGATCGATTTTTCGGATGATGCTTTTTGTTCTTGGAACGATTCTGATTTATCTGCGTTTTTTTTATTTTGATGCAATAAGGCTTTTATGTATTCTTACAAATCAATTTCATTAGTTGGAGGCAAATTAATTTTTGGCTGTGGTGTGAGCCCGTTCGTCCTGTTTTGCATTTCCT
The DNA here is from genome assembly GCF_023898315.1 of Schistocerca nitens. NCBI lineage: Eukaryota > Metazoa > Arthropoda > Insecta > Orthoptera > Acrididae > Schistocerca > Schistocerca nitens. The sequence continues at coordinate 518,039,355 of NC_064615.1, read as the reverse complement.
CTGATGTATTCCCCATTGCATTTTCAGAATCGTCCGATGCGTTAATATTCGAAATCAAATTATCCCCTTGGTCCATATTGCTTAAGTTGTTGGACTGCCTACTTTTACCTTGGTTCAATTTATATCTGGTACGCAACACACTAATCACAATAAATGTGTCCCCCAACAATTACGACAGTTACACGAAAGGTACCCAACCTAGTACGGACTTTTTCACACGCAAAACAAATTTATATCTTTGATCGAATTCAGTGCGATTTACAAGCGAGAAAAAAAAACACACACATATAAAACACACAAATATAGAAAACAAAACAACAAGACAAACAACACAACGCCGCTCAACAACGCTGTGAATCTTTTGAAAGTCTGCTCAGAAACAACGCACAAGTCGTTTGAGCGCTGCAGGAAAAAAAAATTAAGATTATACAACGTTCGCAATCTAACGTTTCAGAGATTCCAGAGTCTAGCGGAATCGCAGAACAGGGTCGCCATGTGTAATGTTGATACATTAAGTTGTTCTGAAAGCGGTGCTGATATTCAAGAGAATAAAAGCGGGTTAAAAGCTGTGAGCTATCTGGGGAAGTTAACTATATATATATATATATATATATATATATATATATATATATATATATATATATATATATATAAACAGAATTTAAATAAAAAGAAATAAATCAGTTTTATTTGGACATTTATTTTAACACTGATCATTGTTCCGTTAAAATTTCAGCATTTTAAACTAGATTCATAACTAAACTGGTGCCTTATTTTGGATTGTGAAAATGTGAGTTTGTAATCTTACGGAACACATCAAATATGGAGCCAAGATTGGGAGACTGTATACAACACTGCAGTCATAAAATAACACACGAAGAACGTTGAAACATATGAAAGAGGAAATTAACCACAACCAACCGATTCAATTTTCACCCAAAGAAGTTATGTTCGTAGCGCAATCCTGTCCATCATGAAATTACCACACACTGGTGTACTAAATTCGTACTAACTCTCTGTGAAATCTTCCCAAAAAAATAGCTGAGGGCTACTTTGATGATTACACCACATGCTTCACGTGGACAACTTGGTTCACACAAAGAGAGTAACTCCACAATAACTTTCATAATTAAAATAAATCACATAGAAACGCAATTTACAAAAGAAAAACATCAAACTGGTTACTATCGTCTTACTATTAACCTTATGGGTCAAACAATTGTATAAGCAGGTGGTACTGGTATCACAAAGACACCCCACGTGGGTTGAAGATAAAGGAAAGTTGGTATATTGAAAAATATTGTCAGGACGAGACGATATAATCGCACGCACATTCGCATTTAAGATTGATGATCTTAATTAGAGTTACGTATCATCAACACGTAGTTCCACTTTACTCACAAAGTAGTGACAATGGAGCTACTGGAAGATATTCTGAACTTCACACTCGAATTACACTGTGTTGCAATTTAATATAACATTGGATATTTTAGATCTAAACCTGAAATAAAGGTGATTAAGTTTTCAGTTAGGCTCAACTTAAGAAATCCATTGTATTATGGACTTAGCAGAGACACACTTAGCCAGAGATCATACCACTTCAGATGCTCGCCACGAACAGACTGGCCTGGGCTCCTACCGTGGGTACCTCACACATACAAACGGCAGTGACCAGAGAGGCAGCTTCCTATACCAACATGACAAGGGACGCACAGGACCATACCTTTTAGAAAGCGTAGCTACCTGTTCCGATGTTGGTCCCACTGTTCTCTAGCAGACAGGCCTTATCTGCTACCATCAAGCATGCAACTAGAAATACATTTGCTCATTCGTCCTTTCACACAGAAGGGAAGGGGGAAGACAGTAACTTATCATATAAAGTATATATAAGAAAGCGGATGAAGGTTCCGTATGAGACTGTGTGACATGAATTACATTTAAACTGTGTTTTAAAGTGTAGTAGTGAGACAGATCGTTCTTGTTTATGTGTAAAAGTAACACGTTCCACTGCTCAGTCTTCTCCCAGATAGAGTCAGAAAAACGACAGTAAATTTAGAAGAGGAATTTATGCCGTAAATGACAACAGATTTAAGGAATTAACATGAAAGGAATCCAACAGAGACCTTTCAACTGGCGTTCGCATGGTGATTTTATTTTTTTTTGGGGGGGGGGGGGGGCGGGGGGTGGGTTAGAGGAGCAAGATGTGGCACGTATTCGCTCATGGAACACGGGGTACATATATCTTATTACAGGATACTCACATATTTATAATTACAATTGCACATGATTAAACTGAGCTGTAGACCTAGCAGCGCTGCTCAATGCGACAGCAAATATGGTGGCTTTAGGAAACACTGTACAGCTCGGGTTTGTTAGGCTTTTAGAACGCTCACGGGAAATTGTGAAACGGCAGAGATTCTGGCACTGTTCTGCAGCCAGCACGGATGTGGAGATCTGTAGGTCGATAAGCTAGAGGCCCAAATGTATTGTTTTTTTCTTAATGCTCCCTCCCTCCCCCCCTCCAGCAGATTTAAAGTAAGTGTAAACAGTTCCTGCATATGTGACTCATTACGCGAGTGATATTAAAGCTTCGAATAAATGAGCACTGTTGATCCTAATAGCTACCTGAACTCTGGACAAGTAGATACTGTATTTACTCTGATATGAGTCGTCGTTTATGACTTAGAAAAGTATCACCTTGTGCACTTCCCATACTCCATATACGTAGGAACCTAAATTCTATGTACCGACTTGACAGAAAATCCTAGGAAGTTCTGGTCTTACGTTAAATCAGTAAGTGGCTCGAAACAGTATATTCAGACACTCCGGGATAATGATGGCATTGAAACAGAGGATGACACGCGTAAAGCTGAAATACTAAACGCCTTTTTCCACAGCTGTTTCACAGAGGAAGATCGCACTGCAGTTCCTTCTATAAATCCTCGCACAAACGAAAAAATGGCTGACATCGAAATAAGTGTCCAAGGAATAGAAAAGCAACTGGAATCACTCAGCAGAGGAAAGTCCACTAGATCTGACGGGATACCAATTCGATTCTACACAGAGTTCGCGAAAGAACTTGCCCCCCTTCTAACAGCCGTGTACCGCAAGTCTCTAGAGGAACGGAAGGTTCCAAATGATTGGAAAAGAGCACACGTAGTCCCAGTCTTCAAGAAGGGTTGTCGAGCAGATGCGCAAAACTATAGACCTATACTTCTGACGTCGATCGGTTGTAGAATTTGAGAACATGTTTTTTGCTCGCGTATCATGTCGTTTTTGGAAACCCAGAATCTACTCTGTAGGAATCAACACGGATTCCGGAAAAAGCGATTGTGTGAGATCCAACTCGCTTTATTTGTTCATGAGACCCAGAAAATATTAGATACAGATAGATGCTATTTTCCTTGACTTCCGGAAGGCGTTCGATACAGTTCCTCACTGTTGCCTGATAAACAAAGTAAGAGCCTACGGAATATCAGACCAGCTGTGTGGCTGGATTGAAGAGTTTTTAGCAAACAGGACACAGCATGTTGTTATCAATGGAGAGACGTCTACAGACGTTAAATTAACCTCTAGCGTGCCACAGGGGAGTGTTATGTGACCACTGCTTTTCACAATATATATAAATGAACTAGTAGATAGTGTCGGAAGTTCCATGCGGCTTTTTGCGGATGATGCTGTAGTATACAGAGAAGTTACAGCATTAGAAAATTGTAGCGAAATGCAGGAAGATCTGCAGCGGATAGGCACTTGGTGCAGGGAGTGGCAACTGACCCGTAACGTAGACAAATGTAATGTATTGCGAATACATAGAAAGAAGGATCCTTTATTGTATCATTATATGATAGCGGAACAAACACTGGTAGCAGTTACTTCTGTAAAATATCTGGGAGTATGCGTGCGGAACGATTTGAAGTGGAGTGATCATATAAAATTAATTGTTGGTAAGGCGGGTACCAGGTTGAGAATCATTGGGAGAGCCCTTAGAAAATGTAGTCCATCAACAAAGGAGATGGCTTACAAAACACTGCCGGCCGGAGTGGCGCTACAGTCTGGAACCGCGCGACCGCTACGGTCTCTGGTTCGAATCCTGCCTCGGGCATGGATGTGTGTGATGTCCTTAGGTTAGTTCGGTTTAAGTAGTTCTAAGTTCTAGGGGACTGATGACCTAAGAAGTTAAGTCCCATAGTGCTCAGAGCCATTACAAAACACTCGTTCCACCTATACTTGAGTATTGCTCATCAGTGTGGGATCCGTACCAGATCGGGTTGACGGAGGAGATAGAGAAGATCCAAAGAAGAGCGGCGCGTTTCGTCACAGGGTTATTTGATAACCGTGATACCGTTACGGGGATGTTTAGCAAACTCAAGTGGCAGACTCTGTAAGAGGGGCGCTCTGCATCGCGGTGTAGCTTGTTCGCCAGGTTTCGAGAGGGTGCGTTTCTGGATGAGGTATCGAATATATTGCTTCCCCCTACTTATTCCTCCCGAGGAGATCACGAATGTAAAATTAGAGAGATTCGAGGGCGCACGAAGGCTCTCAGACAGTCGTTCTTCCCGCGAACCGTACACGACTGGAACAGAAAAGGGAGGTAATGACAGTGGCACGTAAAGTGCCCTCCGCCACACATCGTTGGGTGGCTTCTGGAGTATAAATGTAGATGTAGATGTAGGTTACTATATGATAAGAGGGTTTTGATGTGGCATTCAAATGACAGTGATCATTGTACTCTATCGCTAAAAATTCACTTTTTGCTATCATAAACCGTTTGACGACAACATTATTCCGATGTTTTCGGCATCCGCGAAGAAAATTTTACTGGACAATTTTGGAACGTAAATTTTGTGAAGGATCTATTGACGATAAGTTGCAGTTAGGTCGTATTATAAGAGACTTCTTCGTTTCACTTGTCTTCGTACAATTACTATTCTTTAAACCACTGTCTCTTCCTAAAGTAAACAGATATATCAAGAATGAGATTTTTCACTCTGCAGCAGAGTGTGCGCTGATATGAAACATCCTGGCAGATTAATACTGTGTGCCAGACCGAGACTCGAACTCGGGACCTTTGCCTTTCGCGGGCAAGTGCTCTACCATCTGAGCTACCGAATCACGACTCACGCCCTGTCCTCACAGCTTTACTTCTGCCAGTATCTCGTCTCCTACCTTCCAAACTTTACAGAAGCTCTCCTGCGTACCTTGCAGAACTAGCACTCCTGAAAGAAAGGAGGTTAAAACTGTGTGCCCGACCGAGACCGAGACCGGGTGTGAGTCGTGCTTCGGTAGCTCAGGTGGTAGAGCACTTGCCCGTGAAAGGCAAAGGTCCCGAGATCGAGTCTCGGTCGGGCACACAGTTTTAATCTGCCAGGAAGTTTCATATCAGCGCACACTCCGCAGCAGAGTGAAAATTTCATTCTGGAAACATCCCCCAGGCTGTGGCTAAGCCATGTCTCCACGATATCCTTTCTTTCAGGAGTGCTAGTTCTGCAAGGTTCGCAGGAGAGCTTCTGTAAAGTTTGGAAGGTAGGCAGAAGTCAAGCTGTGAGGACCGGGCGTGAGTCGTGCTTCGGTAGCTCAGATGGACAGTCTGCCGCCGGCAGTGCTGCGAGGCGGTCACACGCCAGAGCGCTGCGGGCGAGGCGCGCACGATGTGTTTGTGTTTACTTCTGACGCTGTAAGTGGCGTTTTCCCTTCTTGACCACCATGGCGCACAACTATCGGAAGAAGACATTACGTTTCGACTTTTTTTCCGCCTTCGCCCGACCCAAGGCCCTGGAAGTAGAACGATTTATACGCGATGAAGTTAAAATACCACCAACGGATCTAATTGGTATACACTTGTCCATAGTTAGCAGTACCGTCTACGTCAAAATGATCAACGATGCGGCGTGCGACAAGGTGTTTCAAGAGGCAAAACGTGGACTGCGCTTCTGTCATTCCGACGGCAACGTCGGACCCGTTACCGTCGATCACGCAGGTCTCGGCACACGGACGATAAGGATCTTCGAACGGGCGCTCCGTCCCTATGGCAACGTTCTGGAACATGTTGCCGAACGATGGGTCCAATTTCAAACCTATCCCGTTTTAAACGGTGTTAGACAGGTCCGCATCGAGTTGCAGAAACACGTGCCTTCCTATCTACGTATCGGAGGCTGCCCTGCCATTATAATGTGTGACGGCCAACCTCGGACCTGTTCCGGTTGCGGGAAAGAAGGTCACCTACGGTCTGAATGCATTCAACGACGTGTCGCGCAGCTCCCGTTGTCGGAAGCGTCCGTCACACCCACGATGACCGCCCTACCGGTCACTTACGCAGCGGCTCTCTCCACGTCTACAGTTTCGTCCAGTCCGCTCGCCCGGTCCTTCCGATCGGCACGTCCCATTGTCTCAGTCACCTATGGATGGTGCGGACGTCCCACCTGACAACCTTGCCGCCGAACAGGCTCCCGCACCGGACGCTGAGGAGAACAGTACTTCTTCAAAACACCTGTTTGACAATTTCATTGTACCCACCGATGCCTTAGAACCAGGTCGACGCTCCTCCTTGCCGTCGTCCGACACTGAGGAACACGTGCGCAAACAACGCTCGCCACGTAGGCGCAAACGCCGTCGCCGTTCACCCACGGGCTCTCAAAGCGTCGTCACCCGCGACGACGAAGACGACACCCAATCAGCCGACATTTCCACGCAGAGGTCGGCGCACAACTTTCACGATGAACAAGACGTTTCGCAGGACGGGGCCACTATGGAGGTCGCCACGCACAATGTAACGATAGGCGCGCCGGTTGAGAGGCCTGTCTCCCCGCCGACAGCTCCAGATCTCTCTCACCACGACGCAATTCCCATGGACATTGGACAGACCCACGGCACAAGAGCATGGGCCGACGACATTGAGGAAGATACGCCCCCTCTTCCGGATGAGTTGCCTCCACCTGACAAGGCTGCCTGTTAACATCAAAAGCGAGGCATTGCAGCTGATGGGACGGGACTTCCTGTCGGTGCCCTCCTCTTACTTAACCTTGGTGATGGTAGATGCGCGTCCACCACCACTGAAACAAACGTACCGGTTTGCCACACTGAACATCAACATGATCGGCACTGCACCCAAGCTGCAACTCCTATGTGACATGCTTCGGGCCTCTGACGTCGACGTCGACCTTCTTCAGGAAGTACGCGTTGCCACCCTACCACCAGTATACGGCTACGACTTATACACTTCCACATGTGATCAATCAGGGCGTGGAGTGGCTTTCTACATACGCGAAGGAATCCCACTCAAGGACACGACAATCCTTCCCTGTGGAAGAGGCATGGCTGTTACCATCTTCGACACGCGCGTCATCAATATCTACGCTCCGTCTGGCTCCACGAACCGTCGGCAGCGGTCCACTTTCTTCGGACATAACGTGGCGTCCCTGTTTTCTGGACGCTATGATCGCCTTATCATGGGAGGCGATTTCAACTGTGTCCTCCATCCGCAGGACCAAGTGCCTAATTATTCGCCATGCCCGGCGCTGCTAACCTTAATCGAAGATTTTCGTCTAGTGGACGTTTGGGAGAAAATTCATGGCAATACCCCCGGTTTTACCTATTATACAGCACATTCTGCGAGCAGACTGGACCGGGTTTATGTCTCTGCCCAACTTGGCAATGAAGTCGCCCAAGCTGAACGATGGCCCCTTGCATTTTCGGACCACTGCTCCGTCATTTGTTCCCTGGCTCTGCCACCTCAGTCAGTGTGGCGCAGCAGAGGTTACTGGAAGCTTAATACCTCCCTCCTTAATGATCCACACTGCCGACAATGTATTGCCACTGCATGGGTTTCTTGCGAAAGACGCCTTCCGCAGTACACATCCACGTTCCATTGGTGGCTCAAATGTGCCAAACCTGCGATCAGAAAGGCCTTCATACAACGTGGCAAGGAAGCAGCAGCATGGCGTCGAGATACCACAAATTTTCACTACGCCGTCCTCAGTGAGCTCGATGCGCTCCCTCCATCACCTGACACCCATAGGGAACGACAACGTACTAGAGCTCGTCTCCTCTCTCTTCAACGTGCACGACTGCATGGTGTCGTGGTGCGTTCCCGACGACAAGACCTCCTCCACGACGAAACCCCATCCACAATCCATGCCGCATCCGACCATAGTCGTCGACGTCGACTTTTCGTCCCCAACATCACGACCTCCGATGGTGTTGACCACACAACACAGGCGGCAGTGGTGTCTGCCTTTGCTGAACATTATCGCCAATTTTATGATGATGAAACGATGGCGACGCCTATTCCTGATGATCTCCGTCCTTCCCCTGATCGGACCCTCATCGTAGCGGAGTCAGCGTCCATGATGTCTGCAATCACCGCAGAAGAGGTGGTAGATGCGATCAACAAAGGGGCCAAGAACAAATCACCCGGACAAGATGGTCTCCCAGTGGAGTTTTACCGGGCGTTCACCACGTTAATGCTTCCTCGCTGGACGGAAATGATTCAGGAACTCTTTACTCCGTCCTTCCCAATTCTACCTGAATTCGTCACTGGCATTCTTCTACCTGTGGCTAAACCGAAGGGAGGGTCTCATGTCTCTGCATATCGCCCCCTTACACTACTGAATGCAGACTATAAAATCTATGCATGTGGGGCCACCTTACAAACAGCCCTAGAAGAATGCCGTGACCTCATTGCACTGACGTCGGTTTGTCGCCTTCGTGCAGCACTGGTATCCGTCGATTTCACGAGTGCCTTTGATCGCGTTCGACACCCATTCCTCCTCATGGTGGCGACACGTATGGGGTTCCCATTGCTTTTTGTCGATGCCATTCGCCGGTTACTACTTCCCGTGGTCTCGATGGTACAAGTCAATGGGAGGCTTGTAGGACCGATTCATATGCGCCGCTCTGTGCGTCAAGGATGCCCTATGTCTACTTTACTATATGCCATCGCACTTGAGCCCCTCATCACTGGACTTACCTCTAGACTCCAGGGCCTCACTTTGCGTGACTACACCTTTCACTGTAGGGCTTATGCGGACGATCTCCTCTTTCTCACCTGCTCCTCCACGGAACTCACTGACGCCATCCAATGGATCCACCAGTATGGACGTCTTTCTGGTAGCATTCTTAATGTCCGTAAATCGACTATGATGCACATTGGGCGCGGCCTCCCGGCTATGGTGCCGACCCCACTCCCAGTCATTGCCACCCTTCGTTACTTGGGTATCGAATTTACGAGCTCCACACACCGCACAGTGGCCCTGGCTTACCGGCGGCTTTTGCAGTCGATTCGACACCATGTCCGCGGTCAAGTGCACCGTAACTTAAACCAACTCCAACGTGTGTCCTATGTCAACATGTATGTCGCCCCTAAACTGGTACACGTCGCCAGATCCCCCCAATGCCGTTACTCCTTGGCCGCCGAATCCAATTAGCCTTTGGATATTTCGTGTCAGCAGGCGCACTTTTCAAAGTCCGCTACAACACTCTAACACTGCCTCCTGCAAAACGTGGCCTCGGACTCGTCAACGTGCGGGCACGATCTTCTGCACTCTTTGTCCACACTCTGTTGCGGCACTGGCAGTGGCCGGTCCCGTCCTTAACACGCAGTCTCTTAGATATCCTCCGACCAGCTTCTCTCGATACACCGATCAATGTGGCACCTATTTCTCCATTACTGTACCACGTCGCCAATTGTTTAATAGAACACAGCTACGTTCGGGCCGATCTTCCAGTCACCCGTCCTCCCCGTACAAAAGATTATTATCGTTTGTTTATGCTGTCCAACCCTTGCGACCCCATGGTGCTACAGCATCCTGACATTAACTGGCGCACGGTCTGGGGGTGTGTGCAAAAAAATGGTTCAAATGGCTCTGAGCACTATGGGACTTAACATCTATGGTCATCAGTCCCCTAGAACTTAGAACTACTTAAACCTAACTAACCTAAGGACAGCACACAACACCCAGTCATCACGAGGCAGAGAAAATCCCTGACCCCGCCGGGAATCGAACCCGGGAACCCGGGCGTGGGAAGCGAGAACGCTACCGCACGACCACGAGCTGCGGACGGGTGTGTGCATGCACCCTTTTTACCGTCGTCTGTGTCTGCACTCTGGTATGTTTTAGTCTATGGATAATTCCCGACTAATAGTCGACTTTATCGCATAGAACTGGCCACCTCCCCACTCTGCCCTGACTGTCACCTCAAAGACACCGACGAGCACCGTCTTACGTCCCCTTGAAACAAAACGTATAGCTCCTCATCCAACGACTCGTGGGCTTTTACCTCCGTGCCCCGCCAACGACGGAAACCCCGGATTTCCTATTGTTGCCCCAGACATTTCACTACCCTCTTGCTAAGCACCATAACTTAATCTGGTTTCGAGGACAGGCTTTAGAATACCTCTTTCAGAGGTCCTTGACTTCTGGTGCAAAGTTGTCACCGCGCATAGCACCCTCACCCGAAAACCATCTTACCGACAAACTTTTGCCGGTTTTCTCCGCAGCGTCTTCCTTGACCCCCCTCAAAGTTGGGGTGTACCATGCCTGCCTGTCACATGATGCAACACCCTTACCCACGTTCTCATGCATCGACCAAAAACAAAAAACAAACTTAAAAAAATGGAAGCAGACAGAATATGTTATATTTTGTTGTATTTAATGCTTTTCATTTTAATACTTTTTTTGTTTAACTAACAGTCATTTGCATATGTTTAAATGGTACCTTGAAGAACTCTTGCATAGTGAATATATATGTACTTTTAGTTTGTTCAATACAAATTATAAAAAAAAAGGAAAACAGGATATGTTATATTTTGTTGCATTTAATGTTATTCTAATAATTTGTTTACCTAACACTCATTTGTATATGTTTAACTGGTACCTTTAAGAACTTTTGCTTTGTGTATATATATATATGTAAAAAAAAAAAAAGATGGTAGAGCACTTGCCCGCGAAAGGCAAAGGTCCCGAGGTTGAGTCTCGGTCGGGCACACAGTTTTAACCTGCCAGGAAGTTTCATATCAGCGCACACTCCGCTGCAGAGTGAAAATCTCATTCTGGAGACATCCCCCAGGCTGTGGCTAAGCCATGTCTCCGCAATATCCTTTCTTTCAGGAGTGCTAGTTCTTCAAGGTTCGCAGGAGAGCTTCTGTAAAGTTTGGAAGGTAGGAGACGAGATACTGGCGGAAGTAAAGCTGTGAGGACCGGGCGTGAGTCGTGCTTCGGTAGCTCAGATGGTAGAGCACTTGCCCGCGAAAGGCAAAGGTCCCGAGTTCGAATCTCGGTGGGGCACACAGTTTTAATCTGCCAGGAAGTTTCATATCAGCGCACACTCCGCTGCAGAGTGAAAATCTCATTCTGGAAACATCCCGCAGGCTGTGGCTAAACCAAGTCTCCAAAATATCCTTTCTTTCAGGAGTGCTAGTTCTGCAAGGTTCGCAGGAGAGCTTCTGTAAAGTTTGGAAGGTAGGAGACGAGATACTGGCAGAAGTAAAGCTGTGAGGACCGGGCGTGAGTCGTGCTTCGGTAGCTCAGATGGTAGAGCACTTGCCCGCGAAAGGCAAAAGTCCCGAGTTCGAGTCTCGGTCGGGCACACAGTTTTATTCTGCCAAGAAGTTTCAGATATATCAACTTTTCAAAGATTGAAGAACATATGTATTAGCAGTAGATACCTGTTTTTAAAATGGTCCATATCTTTCTGAAATGCTGTTCCGCAGTGAGATTTTGTATTGAAAGGAGGTCAAGTTGACTTAGAAACAAGGGGTAGGCTATGAACGTCAGAAAATATCGGATGGGAACCAACGAACCAAGACAAAAATTTACACCCTTGCAAGATTACATTTTCAGATGGAGAAACTGAGGGCTCTGAGAGTAAATTTGAATTGACTGAACATACCTTAATTGCATGACTTGTACTTTCGGACTTCAATCCAGTGGAGCATCTAAACTACGAGGGTTGACTGAAAAGTAATGCCTCCACCTTCGTAACTCTTCAACAGTTGGCAGCATTGGTTTGCGGCAAGTACTGTCTTGTTCCGTAGCCTCTTCTCTACAGCTCCAGTTGGCGGGAAGCTTCAGAATTGAACGGTTGTGCTGTAACAGTGTAAAGTAAGGCACCCTGCGCAGACATTTGGTCAATGCGATTTAAGCAGCGTGCGGTCATTGAGTTCTTGAAAGCAGAAGGTGTCATCCTAAAGGAGATTCGTCAGAGAATGAAAGCAGTTTATGGTGAATGTGTGCACTGTGCAGTTTATGGTGAATGTGAGCACTGTGCGTCGGTTGTCCAGTAAGTTGAAAGATTTTGAGGCGGTAACATCTGACCTGCGTGACAAAGGGTTTGGCATCCTGTGACAGCAACCACCGAGTTTCAGAAGCAAAATGTTGAGAGATTGATTCAGGACGATCGTCGTATCACTCAGAGAGAAACTGCAAGCACAATCGGCATTTCACAAGAACGCGTGGGTCACATTATTGCTTTGTTTGGCTATCGGAAGATCTGTGCATGATGGGTACCCCGGATGCTGACTCCTGAAATGAAAGCGCACAGACTTGAAATTTTCCAGGAACTCCCCTCGCGTTACGAGAATGAAAGTGACGCCTATCTTCATTCAATTGTGACAGGAGACGAAACGTGGGTACACCATTACGACCCAGAGACGAAACGTCAGTCATGGAATATCGACACAAAGACTCGTCCCAGAAAAAGCAATTCAAGACGCAGCTCTCAGCTGGTAAAATCATGGTCACAGTGTTCTGGGAGGCAGACGGTGTTATCCACGTTGATTTCCTTGATCGTGGAACTACAATGAATTCAGACCGTTACATCACAACGCTGCGAACTCTGAAACGATGGCTGACAAGGGCCCGAAAGGAAAAGGAAAATGTTTTCCTGCAGCATGACAATGCCAAACCACACATTTCACGTGCCACACCACAGCAGAACTTCAAAGACTGAATCTAAGCACCGTATGGCGTTTCCATACAGTCCACATTTAGCTCGGTCTGACTTCCATCTGTTCCCGATAATGAAAGACGATCGGCGGGGACATCATTATGCTTCTGATGAAGACGTTGAGACAACTGTGAGACTGTGGTTTCGGAAATAGACTGTCGAATTCCTCCGTGACGGCTTCAGAAAACTTGTTCATCGTTGGCAGAAATGCATCCAGTTGGTTGGTGATTATGCGGAAAAGTGAATATTGGTAATTAAAGATCACATTCCAAGGATTATTTCTGCGTTTGATTTATTGAAATATTCCCATCTAAACCCAATTAACGAAGATGGACGCATTACTTTTCATTCAAAGCATTTAGAGTCTAATGGAGATGTAGATGAGTATTTTCCATGCGTACTAAAATCGAACTTAATGGTTGGCATCAACACACAGGAAACAGGTTCCACAATATAAACTGACCTAAAATGGAACTGAACTGAAAAATAAGTGAATTTTTCGTCGAATGGACACAGTCGTTACTGAAACATTGAAAGAGTATCACTTGCTCTAGTACTTACAAATGCCATACATAGCTTCTGGTACATTTGTGAACCCTCTACCAGAAACTTCATATTTAAAAGCCTGTGGCCAAATGTGAGATACAAATAAACCTTTTGTCGATTAAGCGACGGTAATTAACTCAGAATTTCATCCACTGCTATGCGATGCAAATTTTATTCGGATTCCCGAATAAAATATCCCTTTACATACACCAATCCAAGCGAGATATTTAGTAGAGCAAAGAGAAAATAAAATGCGTTTTAATGGATAAAATTGTTCGTTCATTGAAGTGTTAAGCCATTTATACCTCATTTTCATGATACAGCGTTCATTTCCCCTGGACAGCATTTTACAGAATTGGTAATTGCTTCCCGACGACAGTATTTTTTATGGATATCCGTTTCTGAGCATCGTACAATAACGATAAATTGTGGGTAAATTATGATGATAGATATTTTATTCATTGCTTCTCTCGTATGCATCAATAACGGCTAAGATTGTTTCTTAGGTATTTATCAGATAACATTGGTACGTCTTTAGATTATTACTCTCCCTATCGAGATAAAGCTGTCTCCCTAGTGCATACATGTTTTCCACTGACATTAAATCAGTTTAGTAGCTATGTTTATTCCATTCACCCAATGCCAAACGTCGATGTTACGGCTCTGAGCACTATGCGACTTAACATCTATGGTCATCAGTCCCCTAGAACTTAGAACTACTTAAACCTAACTACCCTATGGACAGCACACAACACCCAGTCATCACGAGGCAGAGAAAATCCATGATCCCGCCGGGAATCGAACCCGGGAACCTGGGCGTGGGAAGCGAGAACGCTACCGCATGACCACGAGCTGCGGACGTCGATGTTATGAAATCAGCTTATGTCTGTAGTGAATCAAAAAATGTTCAAATGTGTCTGAAATCTTATGGGACTTAACTGCTAAGATCATCAGTCCCTAAGCTTACACACTACTTAACCTAAATTATCCTAAGGATAACAAGAAAAATCACTTGATAGGATTATGTCGCCAAATGTCTCCTCAAAACACTATGAAAGAAGTCGTACATTTCATTCTACTATCCTTTCTCCAATATACCCTTCATGTTTACAACACTTAAATGTACAGAGCTTATTACATTAATTGCCATGCTATCACTGATGATTGTAGGCTGACGTGTCAGGTTGCGTGAAGTTACATCAGCTGCTAACCTACGTAATTCAAGGAATTAAATAGTCCAAAACTTATGAAATAAGTACTCCAGACAATATTAATAAAGAGGTTTTGCTGTGTAGGGATTACACGGTCAGGTACAAATTATCATGTTATGAATAATGGTATTGTAGAGATTACAGTAATTAAAATTATATTTGGTATTTAAATAATTACTTAAATTCTACAAATGAATAGAAAAAGTAGAAAGATCTTATGCAGATCCGAATACTTAATTAAAATGGTTCAAACATTAAGTTATATGATGTCATAATCTGAATAGAGCATTTCAGTACAAAAAAAAAAATGTAACTGTATATGGGATTTAGAGAGATAATTTTTTTTTTTTTTTGCTACTCACGAGAGCAGGAAGGGCTGTTGCACAACTATGTTCTTTTCATGCAATTATTCCAGCTTGTGGTTAACGGCGCAGAAGGACTTCAAATGAAAAATAATTGGATGAGGATTTATAGCTCTGGCACTCATCTAAAAATCGAGGAAACTACCCGAAAAGCTTCATGAGAAGTACAGTAGTGGATGTGGAAGTACGTTGTCCATTTTCCCAGATTAAAATTAGACGCGCACCCGCACTGTGTGTGTGTGTGTGTGTGTGTGTGTGTGTGTGTGTGTGCCCGCGTGCATTTACATTTTATTTGTCGGTGTGAATATGTGCTTGTTATCATGTATTCTAAAAGGATTTAATATATCAAAAAACTGCAGAATAAGTAGTATAATTCACCGATAATTAAGTTAATACAGGGTGATTTTTTCCACCGCGTACAAACCCTAGGGATTGATCGCTGAGAAGCTACGGAACAAAAAAGGTGCAATGAGCTTATGTCAGGAACCGCATGTTTCCATGCTAGAGACCATTTATTCAATCATACTGTTACAGAGACTGTGGTGTAATACGTTTTTTCTGTACCGTACAGCCACAATTACAGTATATATGGCTTCCTCCTAGAGGGTGGTACTGCCATGCCCTAGCGCCTCATCTGCCACAGTACTTGGTAATGTTGTGTCCGATTTACTTATCTTGCTGACTCACCTGGTAGTGGATGTGATATAGCGTTGTATGCAATAGTTCCGTATTCGAACCGAAAGCTTGCCGACATGGTGTTTACTTATGGGAAGGCAAATGGCAACGGGCTGCAGGCTGCAAGGTTGTATCAGGAGACCTATTCCCGCCGATAAGAGCCACAGCACCCAATGTTTGCAACCGTGTTTCGCCGTTTGTCTGAGACAGGGTCGTTTCAGGAAGCAGGAAATCATGAAGGACTTACCCGTAATGTATGGACACCAGACTTGGAGGAAAATGTTATTAACACTGTGGAAGGCGACCGCCGTGTCGGTACCAGGCAGCTGGCACGCCAGTACAGGGTAAGCCAGACGAGTGTGCGGAACATTCTCCATGACAATTGTTGCTACCTTTATTACTTGCAGCGTGTGTAGGCCTCACTAGGACAGACTTTCCACATCGGGAGCAGTTTTGTCACTGGTTTCTTCACCGGGCAACCACAATTCCCGGACTTGTCATCCATCCTATTCACAGATGATGCCACCTTTAGGCGGAGTGGTATCTTCAGCTTTCAAAACAGTCATCTCTGGGATAGTATGCGGAACCCCCATGGTATGGCGACAGCGAATCAGCAGTTTCGGTGCAGCCGGAATGTGTGGGCCGGGATAACTGGCGACCGTATTTCAGGACCAGTCTTCGTTCCACGTCGCCTAACAGGCCGGAACTGTTGGCGTTTCTTGCTGGTGACTTTTCCTCCTCTGTTGGAAGAAGTGCGATTGATGATTGGAAGTGTTATGTGGCTGCATGGTGGTACTACAGTCCGCTTCGCCGTTAACGTTCGGACACATCTGATCGTCTCTTCCAGTTGCGTGGCATGCTCATTCATCGGTTTATGATTATGGGGCCATCTCAAAAGCATCGTGTATGCATAGGCCATTCCAGATGTGGAGACACTGGAGCAGCGTATTCACGCTGCCTTGACACTGTTCAGATGCAGCCCGGCTGATGTGAACGTGTGAGACAGAACATGCTACGGTGGCTACATGCATGCTCTGAGGCACATGGAAACATTTTCTGCGACATCTATAACTGTGGCTGCATGGTACAGCGCGTACTGTATGAATAAATGGTCTCTAGCACGGAAGCCATGCATATCCGGGCATAAGTTCATTAGACCTTTTTTGTCCCGAATCCTCTCATCGATTAGTCCCTAGATTTTGTACACGGTGGAAAAAATCACTCTGTATAATGCAGCCTCAGTATCTCTAACAGAAAGAAAATAATTTTTTTATGAAATTCGAAAAACTCAGAAAAGCCGAGTTAACATAGTTAACAACAACAACAAAACGTTGCATACGAGTATACGTGACATTGTGCCAGAACGGAGACGATCTGCAGTGTAATAAGGTCAGAAGAAAAACTTCAAAAAGCGAAGATGGCTATTAAAGTATTTAGTTCGATAACCAGTTTCGGTAAGACTTGATCTATACAAATTCACGTAATTTCCTCCATCTTTGCTACGTGTCTTGTCAGGTCACTAATATGCAAGTGAGTATCATGAAGGTCACTAGATATCGGCTTGTCAAATTTAAAATAAACAATATGTGCAAACGTAAGGCTAATGCGCCGAATACAAGTGCTAATGATCACACAACAGGCAACTATAGAGTCTATCCAGCGATCCTGATGATCTTCACGTGCATATTCGCGATGTTTCCCGATACATAGAACAGATGGAGGAAATTATGTGAATTTGTGTAGCACAACATCCGAAGATGCTAACGTAGTCTTATCGAAACCGGTTATCGAAGTAAATTCTGTGCTAGCAGTCTTTGCTTTCCGAAGTTTTTCTACTCAGTGCACAACAACCAAAGAACAAAAGAAGTGTCGACGATGTCAGTTCAGCCTGTGCATTGTTCAGATATTTAATGTGCCAATAAAAATCTGAGGAAACGTCAGTATCTCTAGGTCTTCCGAAAAACTCACTAGAACACCAGTGTCTTTATGTTTCTCACTAATGGACATCAGTTGAACAAGGGGTCAATAGAAGATAAACGCGAAATTGGTCTGTAGAGATGAGTCAAACATGAATCATTTGCGGGATGTAGAGTATGCGTGCCGACCTCAGATAAGATCATAATCCTAAAGAGGAATTGCTTAAAGACAAGATAGAACTCAATAAAGAATGAGGACTTGTGAGCGAAACGTGATATTAACACGAGTAACTTGTTTTATGTGTAGCATGGTAAAGGTCACACGGAGGAGGCAAACGCGTGGTAGTAACTCTTGCTTAACAGTGAGTTATATTTCTGCGTGTTACAGTGAAGAGCACTCGACCTAATTCGTAGTTACGGTTATGTTGCGTGTGCTCCAGAAAGTACTCTAAAGCTTATTGACATATGTAGCGGTGAAGTATGTCCTATCTCATGCAACTACTCGACACATACCGCCTTTTCCGTCTTTCGGACTTGAAGCGGTGTACTTCATGCGTACAGATAGTGTGCGCGTCACTCGTATTATTTGATAGCGTAGATCATGGGTGAAGTCAGTGAATGCAGTAAGTGGCGTGTGCGTTTACCTCTGAAGTCAATTCAGAGGGTATGATAGCAGTTACGGATGTAAGAAACCCTTTAACAGCATTAATATCGAATGTAATTATTGCTTGCATTTAAACCAGATGAAAAATTTACACCATACATTTTCCTGATGAAAATTTCTTACGAATTAATTTATTATTTTTTTCAGATAATGAATACCATAAAGTCTCAAACAAAGGGATGTATCCCAAAGGTGAGAAAAACGGGAAACCGCAACTACTCTTATTTGTAATTGCAACTACTTCTCATGCTGATTATTTTTACTTTAAATGAAATTATATTAATTGATTTTCATGTAACGGATAAAAAGAGCTTCAGGCCAAAAAGTCATTATTGGTTAATGACGTGCTTGGTGACGAATGATCGTGTATTTAATTAATGTTCACATTAAAGAAATTATTTTGTAGACCGCTTCTGGAACATCATGCAAGTTCTTAAAAGTTGCTGTATTTTGCTATGCATGTTTGGAAAGTCGTAATTAAGATTAATTTTCTTTGAACATTTTGCAGCAACAGGGGGTCTCCATGGCTGAAACCAGAAGTAGAGAGCTCTGATATGTTTAGCGAATCATGAAACGTATATGAGAAAGATGGATTTGACGCCACTGGATGGGTAGTGTTCGTCACAGTTAAGAAAAATATTGCCTCTATTGCAGTCGCAGTTGAGTGTGACAGTGAAGTTACATGGTCACATGTATTGGGTTGTAGGTGAAACCAAGTTAGTTCCTGGATGTTTCTACCGGCCATACAATTCCACTGCGACAGTTCTAGAGTAATTCAAAGAAAGTCTACAGTTAGTAAGGGGTAAATACCCTTGTCGTGCAACACTAGATGGAGGCTTCTCCATTGCGGGGGGTACAGACAAACAGTCTTGCGAAGTACTTTTGAATATGTTTTCTGAAAACTGTCTTGAGCTAGTAGTTTGGCAGCAAAGGTAATATCTTAGACCTTGTAGCTACAAATAGGCCGGACCTTATCAACAGCGCCAGTATAGAGACAGGGATTAGTGACCATGGTGCCATTAAAGCAAATATCGTTACGAAAAGTAATAAATCAATCAAGAAACTGATAAGAATTTGTTAGCTTCTCACTTAAACAGTGAACTGACATCACTTAGTTCCAGTAAGACGGACACAGAGGAATTATTGGGAAAGTTAAAAGAGTTTATAAATCGTGCTCTGGACAAATATGTGCATAGTAAGTAGATTAAGGACGGAAAACATCCGCCATTCTTCAGCAACGAAATTCTGAAAATGCTGACCAAGCAAAGATTATTGCACACTCTGTTCAGAGGAGAACGCAAAAATAATGATAGGCAAGGGCTAGTAGAGATTTGTGCGTCCGTGAAAAGATCTATACGCGAAGCATACAAAAACTATCACAGATCTACCTTAGGAAAAGATGTGGCCCAGAGCCCGAGAAAAATCTAATACTATGTACAATCGGTAAGTCGGTTTAAGGCTTCCATCCAGTCATTCATTCACAAGGCTGTTGTGGCAGTGAAAACAGCAAAACAAAACCGAAGTTCTGAATTTCAGGTTTTAGAAATCGTTCACGTTGTAGAATAGTATAAACATATCATCGTTTGACCATCGAACAGTCTCGCGTACGGGCAACATAGTAATAAGCATCCCTGACGTAGAGAAACAATTGAAAGAGTAGAAAACAAATAAATTACCAGGTCCGGATGGAATCCCAATACCGTTTCACAAAGAGCACTGGCCCCTCATCTGCATTTATCGCGAATCTCTCGCCCAGCACGAAGTCCCAAGCGACTGGGAAAAAGCCCAAATGACTCCTGTATAGTATCCCTAACATCGGTTTTGCGCAGATTCTTTGAACATGTTCTCTGTTCGAATGTAACAAATTTTCTCGAGATCGGGAAGCTTATGTCCATGAATCATCATGATTTTAGAAAACATCGCTCATGCTAAATTAAACTTGCCGTTTTCTCGCATAGCTAAAGAACAACAGACAGATCGCAAATTTCTGTATTTCAGAAAGCGTTTGAGACGGTTCCCCACTGCAGAATGTCAGCGAAGGTAAGAGCACATGGAATAGGTTCCCAGATATCTGAGTGTCTCGAAGACGTCTTAAGTGATAGTACCCAGGATTTTGTCCTCGAAGGCTAGTGTTCACCTCCAACCCAGCCACTGACCACTCAGCTAGGGTAATATTCTACGAGCCGGGGCGTGGAACGACAGAAGTTTGAACGTGGTAGGGAAGCTAGAAAATCTGGAACGGGAAGGGCTAAGACTCAAGTGGGAATCAGTAAAGTGAAATGGAAGGAAGACGAGGTTTTCTGGTCAGAAGAGTATAGAGCAATATCAGCAGTAGCACAAAATGGTTTAACGGGAGTAGGATTCGTTGTGAATGGGAAGGTAGGGCACAGAGTGTGTTACTGTGAACAGTTCAGTGGTAGGGCTGCCCTCATCAGAATCAACAGCAAACAAACATCGACAACCATAGTTTAAGTATACATATCGTTGTTATAAGACGAAGATGAAGAGACAGAGAAGGTATATGAGGATATTGAACGGATAATTCAGTACGTAAAATGAGATGAAAATCTAATAATCACGGAGGATTGGAAGGTGGTTATATGGGAAGGAGCAGGAGAAATGGTTACGGAACGGTATGGGTTTGGTACAAGAAATGAGAAAGACTGAGTTCTGCAAAAAATTTCAACTAATAATATCAAATACTCTGTTCAAGAATCACAATAGGAGGAGGTATACTAGGAAAATGCCGAGAGATACGGGAAGATTTCAGTTACTTTACATCATGGTCAAACACAGATACCGAGGTCAGATACAGGATTTTAAGTAGCAGATATAGACTCAGATCACAAATAGTGATGAAGAGTAGTCTGAAGTTTTTAGAGATTAGTCATGAAGATAGTCACGAAGATAGTCAAAAAAGTGGGTACGGAAGTAATAAGGAATGTCGAGATACGCCAGAGGTTCTCTATGGCTATAGATATTGCAATAAGGAATAGGTCAGTAGGCAGTATGCTATTTTGGACATAATGCGTTTTTATTAGTTTTCAGTGACATAGAACAGATAAAAATACTTTTAATTCTTTGAAAACATATTTTTTATCATACAGTGAAACATTTTAACACCAGAAGCATCAAAAACGAAAATGTGCTTCATTTACAATAATCAAGTTCACAATATTTTTCGCAAATCGGGATACTCTTCTAATCAAGCACAAATAGTATCTTGGGCAATAAGTTCGTTACATGGAAGGCTGATAGTCTGAGTGAAAAATTCAAATATTTCATTTCTCTCCACTTATTTCCATATCTGAGGCTTAGTAGTTTATCCACATCGTCTTTCTTTTCTTGTTTCAACCTCATCAGTGATGACAATTTGGAGGTATTTGATACTTTGTTCAAGCTGTATCCGCGTTTAACTAATGCCAAAAAGGGCTTTGGAGGATCATCAGAAAGGTAGGTGATGTGCGTTTTGATTTTCATATCAGTTACCCTTTCACCTACCGTATACTTCTTCAAATGGATCCTTTTCGGATTACTGATCCCGTCTACAGGCCTCAAAATTGTACTTAGTTACTTAAAATCAAATATTTCTCGATCTTTCCCTAAAATTCTTGAATCACCCACTTATGCATAAACATCCTGATTCGTGTTTGGATTCAATATTTCTGAAATTTTACGAAGTTTCTTTTCTACTCGTACGAATACTTTGTCAGCAGGTAAAAAGGAATTTCCTCGAACTGGAAAGCAGAAAAGTACATCAGTCATATGCACTGGAGATTCTTTGAATAACCAGCAAGCAATTGCATGAATAACGTTCTGATTTTTGTTCTGGCCAGCACATCCATCTGCGAACACTCCTAGAAATGTGAATCAGGCTACAGTCATACGTTTTCTTCATTAATTTGTGGAAAGCTCAAGATCTTAATTTTTGATACCTAAGTTCAATTATTAGCTTTTTCTTTGTGGTAATGTCTGTAGCAATTTTCATTTGGTGATACATTCTATGGCAGAAGCTGCAGGTATCAATTGCTGGAGTTCCAAAAACTAGATTAAATTTTGTGTTAAATATTTTCGTATAAAATGTTTTCTTCACTTTCAGATCAGATGTGACTGAATTGTTACACATGGGGAAAAGTTTGTTTATACTCAGGTCACTTGGCAGATAAAGGCGCTGGCTCTTACTTCTGGAGTAGTGACTTTCCCTTGCTTGTAGATGTGAAATGAATTCAGTTACCTTTTTCCTTTTTGCACTATACTTTCCAGCTTTATGGTCTCCTCTCTTGTCAAGCACTCCTTCACCTGTTTTAAGGTCATAAGCGATGGTATGCGCTCTTCTTAGACCAATGCCAAAAAGCTTTCTCAAGAAAGCAGCACACACAAGAATCTGCCCACCTTTTGAATCAACCAGAAAAGCATTAAAGGTAGCAATTACAATATTATTCCTCTAACACGTTTTATCAGAGTAATAAACCATAAATTTGACGGCTGGGTTGGGGATTTTATCTGCCCGGGAACTGGGTGTCTGTGTTGTCCTCATAATTTCATGATGAACAAGTTAGAGCAGTTATTTTTTGGATCACTTCGTACTCTCCTGCGCTTAGGACCGCTGACATTGAGAAGGAAGGAAAGCCTTTTATCTTGCTCTATTTTTTGTCTGGTTTAGCAAACACTACCCTTTTTAGTTTTGTGTAGACTGTTAGCAGGAATCGAAGAACCACAAAAGCTTTCTACTTTATGCTGGCAAGGAGGTTCGAAGCTCATGAAATGAAGATCCTTATCCCGATATCTGACAATAAAAAATTACAAGAGAAATAATTATACAGATAAGTACAAGTAGATTAATATGTGTAGCTTTGTAATAACAGTAATTTTATTACTCTTTACTCTTACCTGTTTTCTTACTCTAATTCCCTTTTTGATTTGCTCTTCATTCGTTTTCTCGTTACACGATTCATTACCTCTCCAACAGTCACACATTCACTCGCTGTAATACTCTCCATCTTAGCACAACAACGTTTTTACGTCTGACTTCTATAAGTCTAACAGACAGATGATAAACGTTTATACATAACAATGCTGTAATACTGAAAAGTAATATTAACTGATCATTGTTGTTCAGTTAAAGGGTTTCGCTTTAGTCCACCTGTCTTAAGTTGTAGCCAACATTGCTTCATAAAACAAAATAAAGGCAACTGTTGGACTTAATACAGTTTAATTCAATCATACTAGAGGACAAAATGCTATTTGTTGCATCTTCTACTTTTCAGCGCCCTTTTTGAAGGTGTTAAAATGCGTTTCGACACAATCTTATTGTAGGAATGTGCAGAGCGGGTAATAACATACCGGAATTCATATCAAACTCAGCGGACATAATGCGTTTTGAAAAGCTGCTGCTCGTACGTTGGTGGTCCAGTGGTTAGAATTCTTCCTGCGGTCGGCACCCGCAAACTGTTGTGTAAGTTGTTGTGTCTTTGGCTTGTGTGTTCTCGTTTGTTGGGACCGCATGTTCGGGAATCTGTTGTAGCTCCACTGCGGGTGGTTCCACAGTGACGTGTGTACGCAGCTCGTGATCTAATGGCTAGCGTTGCTACTACGGGGTGCTAGGTTCGATTTCCGGCTGGGTTGGGGATTTTCCCTGCCCGGGAACTGGGTGTCTGTGTTGTCCTCATCATATCATGATGAACATGATCAACAACAGAACAACATTCTGTCTCTGTTCATTAAATTGTTCTTTCAATTTTACCTCTTGTTCAGCAACTAAGTTACTTACTCCCTCGGTCAGTTGCTGAGCAGCTCGTTTTATGGTTATCGTGTTCTAATTCTATTGAACCGACTTCGTCTGCTATTTTTTTATAGAATTAGAAATGCCCTGGTAAGTAGCTTTTAATTTCGAAATTTAGAGTGTTATGGCATCTTCTGTTAACTGAAACTAATACTGAGTGGTCTACAAGGTTTCCTGTGTTAATGATAAGCCATCGACATTTATTTTCGTTATTCATCCGTCCTTTTATACATCTCCATAAACGGGTCGTCAGTGTGGCTAATTTGTGCAATAAACTCCTAACCTATACCTGGTGACTCCAGCTCTCCTGTTCAAGATTCTACGTTATCAGTTGTTGGAGCAGTAATTTCGCTGCCACTGGTATGAAATTCATCATCGTTTTCTATAGATTCCATATTTACAATTTTACCTAATTTTATCACGCCGTAGATGAACCATATTGTTCTAATAAAATTTGTGTGTCTGTTTCAAAAAGCAATATACAAGCCATTTTGACTAAAAGTGTGAATTTTCAACAAAGAAGAATCGAGCTGATTAAAAAAGAAAGCAGCGTTATTCCATATTGCCCACACTGTACATAAAGTCAGCCATCCTGTTGACTCTAATTTCATGAAAAATGTAATTACCAAATTTGAACACTAAATCTCTGAGATAAAACATGAGCTGTGAACTATCTACAAAACTAATAAATTTTGTAACATTCATTGGCAGGGGGATAAACAATGATAACCTGATCTTCCATGTGGTGTCATACTTCCGATCGATTTTTAACTTTCCTCACTCTATATTTATTACTTTTTGATTTTGTTCTCTGCACCAGGACGTGCACATGAAATTTGATATAGAAAAAAAAATACAAATTCTAGTTATGTGAGGACAAAATTCGTATTTACAGGAAACTCAACAAAATTACCTTTAAGTGCGGATAAATGGTGCCACTTGAAGTGATTCCTTTTAATTGATGAACTTTCGAAATTGTAAGAGTCAAATTCTTGTACACTAGGATCCCCTCCAACAGTGACAGAAAAGGGGAAGTGCAACTTATGTCATTTGTAATTGAAACTGTTGAAACTGATGATTATTTTCACTTTAAATGAAATTATATTCATCGATTTTAATAGAATGAATAAGAATGAGTTTAAAGCTAAAAATTCGTTGTTGGGTGACAGCTTGCTGGGTGACGAATAATCGTGTGTGTATTTAATGTACATAAAAGGGAAATTATTTTGTAAATGTTAATTGGAATTTGAACTAAAATGAAGGCTAAAGTTTCAAGGATAATAAAATAAGTAATGGTAGAGCAGTTATGGCGCTCAATCGTGCACCACCAACACATTGCATCCAGCTTAATTTAAATGGCTAGAAATTTCTTTATTATTTAAGTAAAACAAGAGATCTAGAAGTATTGCAAAACTAGGCTATCTAAATGCAATATTCCTACTATTATTGGCAAAAGGATACAGCTAATAGAGCTTATATTCTTATTGTTTCGATGCCGAAGAAGAAGACCTCGTGTAGTTTTTCACAGATATAGTGACAATTATCAGAGAACAAAGATTGGTATAGTATCATAAATACAGCCAAAATACATAGTTTTTGCTGTTCAGTCAATGGAACTGGCACAATCTCGGAAATATTTTAATAGAAATGATAGTAGTAACTGTTACCTGGCAGTCGGAATATCACTTAACGTCATTATTATCCTGTTCGTAAGGACCATTAATTCAAAGTTCACCCCTGCATCCTTATCAACAAGTGTGTTATAGTGTCACTCATAATTTGAAGGGAGTATTCCCAATTATCAATGAATGATTTTGATGGAACTTGCTGGGTGTGTAAAGGGGGCAAAATAACGCAGTATGTATTTGTTTTGTTTCTGCCTAGTTTCATTTTTAAGAGGTAAAACATACCACGCCAGACAATTTCGCATATTCGGTTTCGAGTGAATAGCTTCGAAACCCTGAAATGTGTAAAAAATGTGCTTCTTATTAAATCTAACTAACGTTCTTAAAAATTGTACAATCAATTTTTATAAAAAATTGAAAATTTGTACATTACCTCATCACCATTAATGATATTTGCAAAATGGAAATATTTGTTATTGCATAAATTGAAGTTTTCACGCTACGGTATCAGCAGCTATCAAATTGTGTACCCCGTTTTCACAGTTTTAAAAGAAACAAATGGGGAGTTGGGACCGAGAATTAGAGAATCTCTGAAGTCCCAAGTGTTCTTGTGACGGCATCGAAATCTAGTAAACTAACGTTTGACCACGTCAGAAGATATCTGACAGAAATTTTCTTTCCCTGTGTTGGAGAAAAATCTGTATTGTTAGATTTCTGGAGTGGTCAGTCAAAAAGAACTGTTTTGAGTGTCGTACTTGAGGACAATGAACTTGTTCGTCTGGCGTCCCCAAATCGCTCGACAGGCCATGTACACCCTTTGGACGTGTACAGGTTTCGATGTTGGAAGAACTTTGTGAGATTTTCATTTTTAGTTGTGTTGCATGATTATTACGTCAATCTCCACTTAAGAAACCACATAATCACGCTGCCGTCACTAATGCATCGACAGCTCTCTCTGCGGAGCTTTTCCTGTGTACTGAAATATGCCTGGTACAAATCATGGTGTTTGGAGGATCGCCCGCGTCAATGTGCGACATCCGCAGATTTTTTTTTTGTCTTGTGTATTATGTGAAGAAATGTCGTTCATCCTGTGTGCATGGTGTTCAGAACCGTTATTTTAATCCTTTCTTTACATATTATCATTATTTTAACGATTTAGCAACATAATGATTTACTTATTATTTTAAATTAACAAACTACAGTATGTGAAACAATACACTAAAAAAAACCGTCAACTGAAAATGTAAAATAACAGTTTACACAATTCAACAAAAACATTTACAACAAAGATTAGAATAATAATGAACACTCAGATATTTTAATTAGATATGTTGAGCATACTCAGACAGCATATCTTGTACAACATAATTTCCGAAAGTGGTGTACCAGACACCAATATTATGACAAGTGGATGTATGTGGCGTGAAAGCTTCTTTAATTTATGGTGAAACAAAGCTTTCCATTTTCAGAAATTTACTAACGATTGTCAGGTAATTCACAAATTTTCAAATTTTTTAACAGTTGATTATATACTTTTCAAGAACGTTAGTCACACTTCAACGTTTATATGAAACACATATTTACATTTAATGGTTTAGAAGCCATTGCTTGTGAAGTTAACATGCTAAATTACCTTTTGGGGTGTGTTTCAACCCTTGAAAGTGAAATTGGGCAGAGAAAAAAATATTGCATTATTTTGCCCCTCTACAAACCCGCCAAGTTTCAGTATGAACGCCCATTGATACTTGCGAATGTTCCCTTGTTAGTAGCGTACTCCCGGGATGGAGAAATCGAATGCAGCAAGTGGCTTAGACGTTTACCTCTGAAGTCTGTTTGGAGGATGCGATAGCACATATCATTTAGCTACACAAATATTGGTTGCAATCACCGTTTGCTTTTAAAACATGTGACAAGCTTACAGCATGTACTTTCCTGAGGATATTCTTCTATGTTAGGAAAAGAATGAAAATTTCTTTTGAATGTACCATTTATAAAATTCATTTTTGTGGGATGAACAGAAATAACATCTGCATCTGGGAAAGCTAGAACTCCGTATTTTAGTAGAGACGTGTAGTGTACCGGTGCACAAAGTAATATGTCATGTTGTTCGTGAATAATCGCATTGCAGAACCTTCCTGCTGTGAAATACTAGTAGCATGAAAGTATATGACGTAATGGAGCTGCATCCAACAACGGCGTTGATACTGATGCAAACGAATTTCTTTTGTTGATGTTCCATTTTCCACAGAACAGTGTAGCCGAATACATAACTGACGATTATCCTCTGTAAAGTGAAATAAATATTTTGCAATAAACGCTAAACTTTCGTTAAACATTATTTTACATGCTTTTCTCATTACACGCAAGCAGAAGCATGACTCGTCAACTGCTTGAATACCTTATCATTGCGCAATCGAAAGGAAATCATTTTGACATAACAGCTACGAGAACAGTTTGACAGCAGGCGTTTCAGTAACGCTTACGATAACGTTCAAGTATTAAGCAGATAAATACGCATTGGTGAGTCACAACATTATGAACACCTGCTTAGTATCGTGTTGGTCCACCTACGGAAATCAAAGTAAGGGTGATTGTGCCTGGGGTGGATTCCACTCGTCCTTTGTAGGTTTCCCGATGCATGTGGCAACAAATGTCTATGCACAGCTCACAAAACTCCCCTAGATTGCGGGCCGGTGGTTTGTGACTTTGGAGAGTATTCATCTCGTCAGTCTGCTGCAAGCGTCATTCACTCCTAATAACCATTTAAGAGCAGCGTGATCTGTCACTACCTTACATTTTTTGCCATATAAATAAAAGTGGAGGTATGTAATATCGTAGATTACTGCTGGCATGACCTTCTCAGTCACGGAATAATTTTGCTCTGCTTTATTCAACCGTCGGGATGCGTACATTACAGGATGTTCTACACCGTCTATATTCTGTCCCATGGCACATCCAAGAGCCATATTACTAGCATCACAAAACACACAAAAAAAAAAATTCATAATCAGGAATATCAAAACTGAGTATGATGTTAGTGTTCACTTAGAAATATAGAACGCCATCTGACATTCGATAGATCATTCAAATTTTGCTCATTTCTGTAACAAACAGTTCAAAGGTCCGGTAATTTCAGCAAAGTCCTTTACAAATCGACGATAATAATTACATAGACCGATGAAACTCTGGAACTGTTTAATTCTCTCTGGCGGTAAAAGTTTTAAAATGCTGAGATTAAATACGGATCTGATCTCACACCTTTCTTGCTACTTACATGCCCAAGATTATTTACTACTCTTGCCGAAAAATTATATTTATTGATGCTTACGATTTGTCCTGCTTTCCTAAGTCTTATGAGTAGCTTCTCCAACCGTTGAACATGCACACCCATGTCTTCTGTTAAAACTGTTACGTCATCCTCATAGAACAAACATTAATTTTGTTTCAGTCCCCTAAGAACACCATCCAACAATCGCTGGAAGGTGGTGAGTGCTTTCTTGAGTTCGAATGTCATTCGACGATATTGGAGATGACCTTCTGGGGTGGAGAAAGCCTTCTCGTCGATCCTCTGCTGCTATTTCTATTCGATGTTCCGTACAATTTACTTTGCCTAGCCAACAAGATTCCGTCTCTGCATACGTTTCTACAGCCTGGTGTTTTACTGTCCAATGGACGAGACATCCCCGTTCCCGTTTAACGACCGATTTTTAGGACGCTGTGCACTCTGCTGGAATTGCCGCCTACGAATGTCCAAGTGTCTAGCCCAGACAAAATGTTCAGGCATCACCCCAACCCAGTACAAGAGGAAATCGAGAAAAACATCAGAAATACACTATGTGATCAAAAGTATACCGGCATTCCCAAAAACATATGTTTTTTCATATTAGCTGCTTTGTGCTGCCACCTACTCATAGATACTACATATCAGCGGCCTCTGTAGTCATTAGACATCGTGAGAAAGCAGAATGGGAAGCTCCGAGGAACTCACGGACCTCGAACGTGTCAAGTGATTGGGTGCCACTTGTGTCACGCCTGTAGGCGAGATTTCGACACTCCGAAACATCCCTAGGTCCACGCCTTCCGATGTGGTAGTGAAGTGGAAACGCGAAGGGACACGCACAGCACAAAAGCGTAGAGGCCAACGTTGTCTGTTGACTGACAGAGACCGCCGACCTTGGTCGTAATCTGTAATAGGCAGACGTCTATCCAGACCAACACACAAGAATTCCGAACTGCATCAGGGTCCACTGCAAGTACTATGACAGTTAGGCAGGAGGTGAGATAACTTGGATTTCATGGTTGAGCGGCTGCTCATAAGCCACACAACATGCCTGTAAATGCCAAACGGAGCCTCGCTCCGTGTAAGGAGCCTAAACGTTGGACGGTTGAACAGCGGGAAACGTTGTGTGGTTTGACGAATCACGGTACACAATGTGGCGATCCTATGTCAGGGTGTGGATATGGCGAATGCGGTTTGAACGTCATCTGCCAGCGAGTGTAGTGCCAACAGTAAAATTAAGAGGCGGTGGTGTTATGGTGTGGTTGTATTTTTCATGGTGGGGGCTTGCGCCCCTTGTTGTTTTACGTGGCACTATCACAGCACAGGTCTACTACATTCATGTTTTAAGCACCTTCTTGCTTCCCATTGTTGAAGAGCAATTCGGGGATAGCGATTGCGTCTTTCAACACGACAGAACACCTGTCCATAATGCACTGCTTGTGGCGGAGTGGTTATACGACAATAACATCCCTGTAATGGACTGGCCGGCACAGAGTCCTGACTTGAATGCTATACAACATCTTTAGGATGTTTTGTAACGCCGACTTCGTACCAGGCCTCACCGATCGACATCGATACCTCTCCTCAGTGCAGCACTCCGAGAGGAATGGGCTGCCATTCCCCAAGAAACCTTCCAGCAGCTGATAGAACGTGTGCCTGTGAGAGTGAAAGCTGTCATCATGGCTAAGGTTGGGCCAACACCGTACTGAATTCCAGGATTACCGATGGAGGGCGCCAGGAACTTTTAAGTCGTTTTTAGTCAGGTGTCGGGGTACTTTTGATCACATAGTGCAGATACAATAAATTGCTAATAATTCGTGGACATGCGCAGTAGACATCAATCTAACCTCTCAGAAGATAACTGGTTCTTTAAAACAGTGTACGTGCAACTCAGTAAACAATCAACACTCGTGTACCTGATCGAGTTGGTAAGTAAGCTTTCCAACACAATAACGATCCCACGGATTTTCCAGAGTTAAGGTCATATATAATTATAGATGTCAGCAACATACTACGAACGGTATCGTACAAATTACTATTAATGAAAATTGTACGGGACAGTCGTACTCTAGCATTTAATATTGACACCACTTAACTCGTTACACACATAATAACAACGTTGTGCTCGGCATTAAATTTTTAAGTTAATTAATCCCACTTCTCAGTTACAGAACTTACGCATTCCCAAATGTATAAAAAGGGTCTGCCGTAAATTATTTTTTGAAAGAAGTTGTCTCAGCACAAAGATGTATTGGTTACTATGGAAACAAACAATAGTTATTTACATCCTCTGATCAGCGATACCTTTTGTTTAAATCTGCATTATTTCGTAAGTAAATTTGTGCGTATTGGTTTATGATTGTCAATATTTTTTAACTGCAACTCCAATTTTACCTTTCAAGACATCACGTGAATAGAAACTTTGCTCCGTTAAACTTTGATAAAATAATTATCTGCTTTCGTTTGAAAAACTCGTCATTCGTTTACTTATATTATATTGCTGACTTGAGCATGCTTTTTCTACTAGAGTTTCACTAAACTTTCAACCTGTGTTACTTTTTTTTCAAAGTTAAATATTGTATTTAAGTTTTTTTGGAATTGTGGGAAAACGATAATCGGCGGACTTGGTTTTAATTTTAACGAATCAGACTTCTTTTGAAATGAATCAGATCTTTACATCGGAAAACGAAGATATGAGCGAGTGACAACAAATCTACTCGCCATCGTCACTTTCAAGAGCAACTTGGAATCAGATTTTCAAAATTCGACAACTTCAGTTGTTGTTTTCTCGCACATCCACTACAAATCTAATTGAATGTCACTCTCCACTTCCTCCCAGAATAATGGTAGCAGTTGGATTTTCCGTCTTCCAGTGGTTCAGTTAGGGCAAGGGAATCTCTATAAATGCGTAAGTAACAATGAGTACAAGCTAAATATACTGGAAATCACAATTCACTTTCGGTCCGTTTGATCCTGTACTTGATCCTACGATCAAGAAAAACTCGAGAATGACGCTCGATTATTAAATATCCACAGTATAAAACTAGTTACTACTTCGTAGTAACATTATCCTCTACAAATCTACACAAACAGCTAACACTCAACTACCTTAGAGTGTGCTCGTCCCAAAACCTTCAATCTATACGCAACAGCCAAATCCTTTCGCGTGTGTAACAAACTATAGCAGGCAACAAAAGCGGAACTCATCAGACACAATGGCTGCCATAAAAACTTTCATTTACGGACGTTTCTACGACACACAAGTACCAGACTTCAAACTAACACAACGTTCCACTAAGCTCGTTGCTGAAAGGTCGCTTGACCACAGGTCAAATACAAAACAAAATTACAGGAGCTACATTACAAAAAAATTCATCAAAGTTACAATGATTGTGCTCTAGTACCGTAACAGCAACGTCCAATCTTGCATTTAAAAATCTAGATCTACTCATTAAAATCTTCCTAAACCTTTACATCAAAATTTACGGAATATCTCCAACTGTCTTGATGGTTGAAGCGAATTATCATAACGAAGTATCAATAGAGACACGCGTAAACGTATCTCGACCCACGTGCAGCAATACAAAAGTCATCTTACCGACTGAAGCTCACGATCTCTTCGGCTCCTCGATACTGACTAACTGCTTCTTTCCTCAAAACAATAGCTGAACCATAAATCTAGACACGACGTTACCATTGCTCTTTAAAGTCAATATAATTTTTTGTAGCTGTCATTTCGTTGTATAGAGGCCAGCTCGTGTAACGCGCCGACTGGCGGTACTCAAGATCTAACTTACAACGACAATGGATCGTACTGTACCAAAGTCGCTATGCCGTTAAAGTAAGGCTTCCTGCCACGCAAAATACTTGGGCAAACAAATCGACCACTACGGCTTTAATTAGGTACAGTTTTTAATTTCACAGTCGATGTTATGACTGCGGATCACTATCTGATTTTAGAAGATTACAGTCGT
Source organism: Schistocerca nitens (assembly GCF_023898315.1). NCBI lineage: Eukaryota > Metazoa > Arthropoda > Insecta > Orthoptera > Acrididae > Schistocerca > Schistocerca nitens. The sequence goes on along the minus strand of NC_064615.1, from coordinate 518,006,378 downwards.
AGTGGAGCGGCTGGCGACTACTCGAAGTCTAGCTCGTGCCGTAATCGCACTCTCAAGGAACAAATTGAAGACAGATCACCCTTAGTATAATTAGTACTGCGGCAACCTCAACCACTGAATATGTAGCCGGCTCGAATATCGAATAATGACAGACAGCACCCTTACTTTACACAACGTCGAGCTCGAACAATGACACGATTACACTACGAATAGACACATCCAAACATTCTAATGACAATATCACCAATATCAAGCAGTAATTACGAGATAGGCCGATTTAGATAGCAACTCTCGTTATCTAAGCTACTGGTCGAATCCAAGCATCAAATCTCTTTAAATACAGTATCTGTTTATATTATGTCGAGATAAATGCCCCAACTAGCTTGCAATTGTTCTCCCACACAACGAAATTCTCACAACGCAGTACATTATCTCTGGAAAACACTCGTAACTTTTTAATTACTTACAAAATTCCTATTCCATATACCGTCGTGTTATGACCAGTTTGTATTATGACGCTTCCACCAATATCGATAAGAACTGAAATAGTTTATGCTACCCCAAAATCTCTTTCCACTTAGCCCAGCGTTGCAATGTAAATAATACTATGTCACGTACTTCACAGTTTTAATAATTTTTGTCCTTGGTGTAATCGTTGACCTATCCGTAATAAATTACAACTTCAATTCTACTTGCATTTACTTAGACACTCTTTCCATTAATGAAATCGTTTTAACTTTTTTCGGATATCTACCCTCTATAGGTTTCTCATGGTTCCACTCAATCAATGAACTACTGATTAGGCAAACTTACAAATACCAGGGTATACTTGTGTCCTGCAACGCGGTATTAAGATCTCTGGAATTAATCCTTTTCTTTTCTCGTAAAATATATATACACACACCACATACTAATTAAATACACGTAAGGTTTATGTTAACTTAAGAAAACTTGAATTTATTTTCTCTGAGTATCTCAGTACAATTTCATTCACGTAAGTGAGCGAGTGCCATCAAAGACTACACCCCACAACACGGAAATTCAGTAATAAAAAATTAAACAAAAACCCTAAGTGCCACCGCCACTTTAATTCTAACCTTAAGTGACAATTAAAAACAATTCTGACAATACGCGACCCGCTAAGTTCCCTACTTGAATTTGGCCACTCGTCACTTCGGCTAATCAAGTTTTTGCTTAGCTGCGTGTTGCCTGTAAAATGGTTCCTTTATTTTCTCGTCGCTTATGCACTCAACTACTGGTGCACTCTATCAGAATATAGTGAAACAGTTCGTATTTATTCGAGCCAATTCTCGGTCCGCTGTAAGATAGTGGTATTTAAACAACAATTACGAACATATGTTCGAGGCTTTCCCCTCTCGACACACACACACACGCACACACACACACACTGTAACGGAACATATTAAAGAGCCAGCATCAGCATCGAGACACAGCAGCGATCCAGCAAGCAGCAGCGATTACTACAATGCATTTTAATGGCGCCAGCCTAACATCAGGTGCTAACAAGCTCCGTAAATTGGAGTGAAATAGTGCGATTATAGCAATTAGCAATATCTACGACTAGGCGACCATTACAACACACACACACACACACACACACACACACAAACCAACAACTACCAAACCACTTCAACAAAACGACTAACAACCCAATTACCTCTGGGCGACCCGCGACCACTGATCGTACAACTCGGACAGGATATCGGTTGCACCGATTCCCAAAAACTCAGCACCTACAAATGTACTTCTCTCTCTAAGCAGGCTCACGGTGAATTTACCACAGCAAACTTGTAAGTAGGCTGTTTAGGTTTTTATGTTGGTAACGCCATGTAGCGCTCTATATGAAAATCACTGACTGTGCTGTGTGCAGTCTGTGGCTGGTTTCATTGTTGGAATTTGCTATTGTAGTGCTCTGCAGTTGGCTGTTAACAGCGCGTAGCGTTGCGAATTTAGAGGTGAGCCGCCAGCAGTGGTGGATGTGGGGAGAGAGAGAGATGGCGGAGTTTTGAGAGCTGATGATCTGGACGTGTGCCCATCAGAGACAGTAAATTTTTAAGACTGGATCTCATGATATATATAATGACTTTTGAACACTATTAAGGTAAATACATTGTTTGTTCTCTATCAAAATCTTTCATTTGCTAACTATGCCTATCAGTAGTTAGTGCCTTCAGTAGTTAGAATCTTTTATTCAGCTGGCAGTATTGGTGCACGCTGTATTGCAGTAGTTTGAGTAACGAAGATTTTTGTGAGGTAAGTGATTCATGAAAAGTATAGGTTATTGCTAGTCAGGGCCATTTTTTTGTAGGAATTTTTGAAAGTCAGATTACGTAGCGCTAAAAATATTGTGTGTCAGTTTAAGCACAGTCATTTATAATTTTTCTAAGGGGACGTTTCAAACTTTACGACCAAAACTGCCCACAAGACGACAATCAATTGATAGCTCGTGCACCCAAATTCGCCAGAACCGGTGTATCAACAGCGACTATTCAGAAAATCCCACAGAATCTCTGTATATTCCGTTGCTCAGCTTTGGGAGGAACTAACCGCCACAGCCACGTATATGAGCAGGAGCCTAACAGACTAAATAGCCACGCTGCCTCCGCGAAGTGTACCCAAATTAAAGTACTGGCACTACCAATCCAAAAAAACCTTTCCCCTCTCCCAAGCTTTAACCGCCAGCTGCGGTTCCTCACTACACCACGCAGTGGGTCGCTCTACTATCGGACCTCGATGCACACCGATACATCCACTTAGTCGGTGAGAGGTCTACATGGGAACTAACTAACTCTTTATGTCATACCATAGGAACCATTTAAAACGAGCAAACAGGCAGCGCCATGCCAACTTTTGACAATTAATTAATTATTCGTTGCTGCTGTCGGTTCTGTACGACAGCGGCCGGCTGCTGCGCGTCGCTCAGGTAGCATCTCTGGACCCAGCGAAGGCGAGTTGTTGCATCGCTGAAGTCGCGCGCGCTCACCACCTGTTTTTTCGTCCACGTTCACGGCTCATCTACAACATATTTTTTTTTCTTAATACATCGTATACGTATATTTACAGAAACCACCATGGGTTATTATTAAGTTATCGTGTAGGATGCTCAGCACTAGTAAGGGCGAACGTAACCCATGCGTTTTCAAACAGCACACTCGCCCAGGAAGATCTCTGGCGCGCGTTGCCGGGTCAGCCGACGCCACATAGAAGGTCTTTGCCGCTTCTGGGTGAAAACATGGACTGCAGGTTACAATACTGTTCTTTATAGAACATATACACACAAACACTGCCTTTAATTACAAGAAAGAAAATATTTTTATACCTTTTACCTGCTTTACGACGATTTTCTGCTGTCATAATAGATTGAAAGGACCACGTTATTTACGCAACGACACGAAACTGTTCAAAATTAATGATGACTCGTTACAGTTGCTTAGTCTGTGTTTTCCACAGACAATCATTCGATTAATGGCCCACCTCCCTACATTGATAACATTTGGACTGATGACATTGTTTCTTGGTGTGGCCTGTGCACCCACATGTAAAACACTACAGAAGAAAAAAATATCGCGGTCACTCCGTCTTCGTGTAGAGATGTCGATCTCTTGTAGTTGCGTAGCAATCCTATTAGCAGCAGATAAGTCACTGGGGTTCTCCATTTTGATCCTTCTTGACATATCAACAGAAATACCTTTTGGAAACACATCCAGAGTCATATTACCCACCCCACGTAGAATCACTCTATTGGTCCCCACATTATGTGTCAGTTCAAATATTTGCAAGTTCAGTATTCTAAGCCTGTCAGAGATTGTTTCCACTGATTCGTCGTGCTTCTGTGATAGTCCATTGAGTTTTTCCATAAAGAGCTTCGCGCTCTTCAGCTTCACATAACGTCCTAAAGACTATTAGCCATTTCATCAAATGTTTGGACCTCACTGGCGGTCTCATGGCACACTACGCACGTTTTCACATCACCCACTAACCTTAATATAGCCATATTCAAGAACGTTTCTTTCGACTGTTTTCTTAGGCTTCAGAGTTTATATCACTAATAAAAATTCTCGATTGCTTTCCTTGAAAGTGGCGCTAAGAGGTTAGGTGGTGTGGGATCGATTGAATGGGCAGATGTACTCAACATGGTTTTATATTCTCCTGAATCGAGGAGTCCTTGAGCACCTTCGGCTTCCTAATTCTCTACTCTCCTACGCAATGTTTCACTGTCTTGCCCCTTGTTGCGTTGTACATAGTAACAATGCAGCTATCTGCCCCTTCAGAGCTTCCATTATTTCATTCAGAGTCGCTGCTCGTATTTTGACATTTCTGGAACTCTATCAGTCGTTATAACATAACATAAGGAAACTGCCCACACAATAGTATAAAGAAAGGAATTACACTAAACTTAATCTTTACACTGTAGCATAGCCCAAGGCGATTCTGTGCACTGGCGTGCTTCGCGACCAACCCTCTGCACTTGCTACAGGTAGCTGACTCAGACTGAACACATGGCATGTCAAGCTGAGATAAATCACAGTAAAGGCACCCCAATGGCTTCTCTAGTAGTCCCACGGAACTGAGACATGTCTACAAGTTCCTGCGGTCTAACAAACGACACTTTTGCGTACTGTGAAGGTCACTACGACTTATAATGGCCACACAGAACAGAACAAGAAAGCAAACAAACAGCCGTCTCTCACAACACCGATTTGTTACGAACTTTCACTCCTAGCTTTTGGCGTTATGTTGGGGCTACATAGATGGCTGGCTGCCGTTGTCCTAGATGCAGTCATCTCTACTATTGGGAACCACTTGATGACACAAGAACAGGGCTCCAATCCCAGACTTCCACAGTCATCCGAAGAGAACTTGGCGCCATGCACTGGTGAGGTCCTAGTTACACTTGAGAGTACCTAGAAAACATCGTTGCCAATAACACATTTATTAGGCAGTAATACAGGATTCAGGAGAAATGCAGGAACACGTGAGGCGATACTGACCCTATGCCTTCTCATAGAAGATAGAATTAGGAAAGGAAAATCTACGCGTACAGCATTTTTAGATTTAGAGAAAGCTTTTGACAATTATGACTTGAATGCTCTCTTCTACAGATGGCAGGGTTAAATATAGGGAGCGAAAGGCTATTTATAAAGTATACAGAAAGCAGATGACAGTTATAAGAGTCGAGGGGCATGAAAAGTTAGCAGTGTTTGAGAGGGGAGAGTAACACGGTTGTAGCCTATTCCCGACGTTATTCAATCTGTATAATAAGCAAGCAGTAAAGGAAACAAAAGGAAAATTTGGAGTAACAATTAAAGTCGAGAGAGAAGAAATAAAAACTTTGAGGTTTGATGATGACTTGGGACATCAGCTGAACGTAATGGACAGTGTCTTGAAAAAGAGGATGTAAGAACATCAACAAATGCGAAACGAGGATAATGGAATTTAGTCGAATTAAATAAAGTGATGCTCAGGGAATTAGGTTTGGAAACGAGAAACTTAAAGTAGTAGATAAGTTTTGCTATTTGGGAAACAAAATAACTGACTATGGTCGAAGTAGGGTGGATATAAAATGTAGACAGGCAATGGCAAGGAAAGCGTTTCTGAAGAAGGGAAATTTGTTAACATTGAGTATAGATTTAAGGATCAGGAAATACTTTCTGAAGGTATTTGTATGGAGTGTAGCCATGTATGGAAGTGAAACATGAACAGTAAAAGCTTACACAAGAAGAGAGTTGAAGGTTCTGAAATGTGGCGCTACAGAAGAACACTCAAAATTAGATGGAAAGATCATGTAACTAATGAGGAGGCACTGAATGGAATTGGAGGGAAGAGAACTTGGAGGCACACTTGACTAGAAGAAGGGATTGGTTGGTAGGACACATTCTGAGGCCTCGAGGGATCACCAATTTAGTACTGGAGGGAAGTGTGAGGAGTAAAAACAGTGGAGGTAGGCCAAGAGATGAATGCAGTAAGCAGATTCAGAAGGATGTTGGCTGCAGTGGTTACTCGGAGATGAGGAGGCTTGCACATGTTAGAGCAGTGTGGAGAGCTGTACCAAATCAGTCTCTGGACTGAAGACCACAAGAAAGTGCCACCCCACAGCTGGGCTGGCGGAGAAGTGCCTCATCAGCGGCAGAAAGACAGCTAGTGCTTATCTTTCAGTACTGCCAGCACAGTGGCTGCTACATCGTGGTTGCCATAGACCTGCGGAGTTGAGCGGAATCGGCCCACAGAATGTGACAGCCTCCAGCACTATGTATCGATCTCAAAATTGCTCTCATGAAGTTCGAAGATTTGCATTCAGGAGTCTTGACGCAGGTCCAACTGAAGTACTCGCTGGCATTCAGGGGTCGACTCTCAGCCCCCGTTGAGTAAACAGGAGCCAGGAACATTGGTGTCTGCTACTAGAATGGGATGAGCAGCAGCGGTGCCCAACCACTGAAAGATGGTTGAGGGATAGCATCCAAGTTACAATGGTCAAACCTCCAGCAAACCCATAAGTTGATTGTGGCCTCCGTGTCCTATTAGCGTCACCTTAGAAGTTGTCAGTGAAGCTGGCAGCAGCAGCATCATTCCAGCTGGACTCTTGGTTCCATAGACAATCGAAGACAACAAGGCGTGATGAGGGTCAACCTCCATAACCTCCGATGTCGATAGATAGCTGCAACTGACACCAGGGCTGAGACTACACATTGCGCAGTTGGCTTTAGCACTCATCAATCAGCCGATTTTCAAGGAGAGTAAGGGTATTTATGTTTGCGCTTCTCGAGCGCTTTGCAGCGGTAGGGATGGCTATGACATCATGTGTCCTGATTTTCCGTCTCTGACAGCTCTCCTGTTGACTTCATACTTTCACAACTTCACCTTTGAGAGGGTCTTTTCTGCTGGCTTGAAACCTGAGTACTTAAAAATTGCGTTGTACCTAGCCTTCCAGAAGAAACTGTGGTTTGTCAGTATTACGACAGTATTATGCTATCATAGTATCATAGTATTATGCTATGTTTGCAGACTTGGGTGCTCAGTCGTTCCCCGGTGCTGCAGTAGTTTCTGTGTTTGCTGCAACACTCTCAGCATTTCCCCATAGGTTACCCAGGCAGATCGGCTTCCAGTAGCTTCCAAGGTAGATTTGGACCAACTTTTAGTTTCTTCTACTATTCTTAGGCCAAATTAATGGAATCATGTGATGTGCGAAAGAAATGTATGATACAAGCAAAATGATCAAATTTTGTGCAATGATGGAAAGAATTACAAGTTCTCCAATTCCTAAAATCAGTTGTAAATAGATTTTAATAATCACATATGGTAAGAGGGTGTATTTCATTAAGACATGGGTTGCCGTTAGCTCCTTTGGTTGGACAAGTGGGACTGACGAGGTGATTCTTCCAAAGAAGCTCAGAAAACTCTAAATTTTGGCTTTTAGAGGAGTATTTTACCCGTTTCTGGAGCATCATTGGCGGAATCGAATAAAAAGTTATCAGAATAGACAGCACTCGGCAGGTTAACCACTTTTCCGCCTCCTGACTTTCACTGCACACACTGACACCAACAGTGCAGTGAATTACCATGTTTAGTGTGAATTCGCTCAAATTCTCGATAAAATCTTACTACGTTTCCTGTGTGAAATTTAAAAGAGCTGTGACTAAATGATTGTCCACTACCATTAATTAGTAAAAATCATTCAAGTCTGAAATCTAATCGTTAAGTTGAAATTCGAAGATGTCGACATTTTCGGAATTGAGTGAATGCTTCGTGAAACTATTGCACTGTAAATCGATCATGCAACGTAATGGCTTAAATGTGACCAAAAATTTATATAAATTTTTCGATTAAACTGTAAGCTTAAAAATCAATCCATAAAATATCGATGTTTTCAAACTATGTGAAATGTATCAATGTTTTCTATGTTACGTGTCTTTCACTAACTTTTAAAAGTATATGAAGTAATAGATATTGTTTAAAGAAATCAACAGCGTAATAATGAATGTTTTTATCATTATAACGACTCTCACATTCAGAGATTAGTTGAAAATGTATAATACTTTTGACAAAGCAAGTAATAAAGGCGGGAATCAACTTTCGGTTTTCAGTCCACAATGGATACGCCTTGTCAAGTAATAATTTTATTTTATATTATTAGTTTTGTTTGTTAATAGAAACTGTTATGTAGGCATGCCGTTCTTATTTTGTGTTAAAAGTTTTTCCTGTCTATTCTATTTAAATTTATTTACTGTTCAATTTTTTACTTTTTATTGCATTACCACCACACTGTCAAAGATGTTACTTATGTTTTGGTTGGCAGGAGAGCCAACACCGTGTTACTAGAGGAGGCCGAAATGCACGCGTTTTAGCTCACGCAGGCTGGCGTGAGGTCTGGAACAGGACAAGGAAATTAGAATTTAGAAAAAACGGACGTAGCTGTTGGAATACTTAACTTTCATCCATTAAATGGTGAACGTCGGTCTGGACGGTACATGATTCACAATATCAATAGTAACTGATAATGGCGCCTTGCTAGGTCGTAGCAAATGACGTAGCTGAAGGCTATGCTAAACTATCGTCTCGGCAAATGAGAGCGTATTGTGTCAGTGAACCATCGCTATCAAAGTCGGTAGTACAACTGGGGCAAGTGCTAGGAAGTCTCTCTAGACCTGCCGTGTGGCGGCGTTCGGTCTGCAACCACTGATAGTGGCGACACGTGGGTCCGACGTATACTACCGGACCGCGGCCGATTTAAAGGCTACCACCTAGCAAGTGTGGTGTCTGGCGGTGACACCACAACTTACTGTATGTTTCTGCTTCAGTCTAGACGTGTTACTTCTCTTACAATGTTGTTTGCCAACATTGTAACTTCTTTGGTGACAATAGTAAATGTCTGAAGATGGCCTTTTAAGACGAAAACCGGTTAACACAAAAAAGTAATATTGTAGAATAAAAGCAAATTGGTGCTTTTCATTTATTATAATGTTGTTCCACCAAGAAACGACGGAAGATTCTGTTAACATGATACTTTTAATTTCATGACAGTATTGTTTCCCGATGATCAGCTTGTAACAAGAGAATCAGAAGAAATTTTGAAATTATAGCACGTAAGTCGAACCCAACTGCTGCTAGACGCAGAATGAGACTATCGTCAGATAAAAGTGATGGCATTTCAACGACTGAAACCCTAAGAGTAGTAATTGATACAGACGGACGAACAATCGAACAAGTAAGAGAGATTCAATATCTCAAAGTCAGAAGCTGTAGAGCAAAAACAAGCCATATTCAGACACTTCTGTCATACGATACAACGTACATTATAACACAACGTACGTAATGATCAATTAAAGCTTGAGAAGTAATAGTCCCACTTTTGCGGACGTATGGTAGTGAATGTTCGAGTGTAACATCATATCGAATTCGTCAAATATAATTATCACAGATGAAGTTCCTCCGCCTTGTAGAGAGCTATTCATTTTTTTAGTCATCAGTCTTCTGACTGGTTTGCCGCATGCCACCACGAATTCCTCTCCGTGACAACCTTTTTATCTCAGAGTCTTATACAGCCCTATTTCTTGTCAGTGTCTTCCGTATACTCCTTTCCATACTGATCCCGTGAAGAACCTCCTCATTCCTTACCTTATCAGTCCACCTAATTTTCTACATTCTGTTGTAGCACCACATCCCAGCTGTTTCGATTATCTTCTGTTACGGTTTTCGCACAGACCATTTTCCACTACCGTGCAGTATTATGCTCCAAACGTACGATACTAGTAGACTCCTCTTGGCCAGGAATGCCCCCTTTACCTGTGCTAATGTGCTTCTTATGTCCTATTCGCTCAGTCAATTTTGGGTTTTTTGCTACCTATGTAGTTCTGTTTCTTAAGTTCGTCTAATTCGTAATCGCCATTTTGTAATGTTAAGTTTCTTGTTGTTGTCATTTCTGCTACTTCTCATTAATTTCGTCTGTCTTCGATTCATCCTCAGTGTGTAATCGTTTACTGTTCATTCCGTTCAACAGATTCTGTAATTCCTGTCACTTTCACAAAGCATAGCAATGTCATAACTGAATATTATCATTGGCATCCTTTCACTCTGCATTTTAATCCCAGTCACAAGCCTCTTATTTCTGTCACTATTTCTTCGATTTATCGATTGAAGACTGAAGGTGAGAGACGAAATCTCCCAAACAGCTTTTTTAATCCAAGCACTCCGGTCTTCCTCTCCCACTCTTATTATTCCCTCTTGGTTCTGCATACTGTATATTACAGTCTTTTCCTATAGCCTACCCCAATTTTTCTCACAATTTCTAACAACTTACACCATTCTACTTTGAAAATGCTGTTTTCAGTTCAGCAAATCCTATGACGTATCTTGATTTTCCTTCAGTCTTGCTTCCATTATCAACTGCAACGTCAGAACTGTCTCTCTTGTGCCTTTACCCTTCCCAATGCTCCTAATGCCAAACTGATCGAGATCTAACAGATCCTCAGTCTTCTTCTTGATTCTTCTGCATATTATTCTTCTCAACGACTTAGATGCGTTAGCTGTTAATGAGATTGTGTCATCAATAGAACGAAATACCAATCGAAGTTGCAAATTTTTTACTTTGTATTCATTTGATGACCAGTTTTGGCCGAGATCCACTTCCAAATCAACATTACAAAATCGAAAATAGCATTTTCGAAGATGACAAATGTGCAATGAACATTTACAGTGCATACAGATAACTATGCACATTTTGACATCTTCGGAAATGCCATTTTCGACATCGTAATGTTGATTTTGAAATAGGTCTCGGTCAAAAACTAGTCATCAAATGAATAAAAAGTAAAAAAATTTAAAACTTCGATTGAAACTTCCTGGCAGAGTAAAACTGTGTGCCGGGCCGAGACTCGAACGCGGGACCTTTGCCTTTCGCGGGCAAGTGCTCTACCAACTAAGCTACCCAAGCACGACTTACGCCCCGTCGTCACAGCTTTAATTCCGGCAGTACCTCGTCTCCTAACTTCCAAATTTCACAGAAGCTCTCCCGCGAAAGGCAAAGGTCCCAAGTTCGAGTCTCGGCCCAGCACACAGTTTTAATCTGCCAGGAAGTTTCATATCAGCACACACTCCGCTGTAGAGTGAAAACTTCATTCTAGATACAACTTCAATTGGTTTTTCGTTCTATTGATTAACAGACGTGTCTGACCCAAGCTACTCCACCAAGCTGGAAGTTCGTGGATTGTGAGATGATTCTCGCACTTTTAGCCCTTGCTACCTTCGGAATTCTGTTGATGATATCTTTCCGAAAATCTGTTGGTATATCGCTAGACTCATACATTCTACACACCAACGTGAGTAGTCGTTTTCTTACCACCTCCACAAATGATTTTAGAAATTTCGATGGAATGTTTTCTATTCCTTCTGCCTTATTTGATGTTAAGTCTTCCAAAGCAATTTAAAATCCTGATTCTAATATTGGATCACTTATGTTTTTCCTGTTAACTTCTGTTTGTTCTTCCATTACGTCATCAGACAAGTCCTTCCGCTCACAGAGGCCTTCAACGTACCTTTTCCAGCTATCTGCTCTCTCGTCTGCATTTAACAGTGGAATTCTCATTACACTCTTAACGTTACCGTTCTTGCTTTTAATTAAACCTGAAATTTGTTTGGACATTACTGTATTCTGAGACAGTCCCTCTGACAATCATTTATTTTTCGATTTGTTCTCATTTTTCTTGCAGCCATTTCGCTTTAGCTTTCCTGCGCTTCCTATTATGTCATTCCTAAATGACTTGTTTTCCTGTATTCCTGAATTTCCCTGAACGGTTTTTTACTTCCTTCTTTCGTCGATCAACTGAAGTATTTCTTCTGTTATCCATGCTTTCTCCGCAGTTACATCCTTGTACATTTCTTTCCCTTCCAGCTCCTGTGACTTCCCTTTTTATAGATATGCGCTCCTCTTCAACTGGACTGCCTGATGGGTTATTAATTATCACAGCATCTTTAGCCTCAGAGAACTTAAATCTTATTTCTTCAGTACTTAGTACGCCGTATCCTACTTGTTTGCACATTGATTATTCCTGACTCGTCTCGTTTCAGTCTACTTTCATCGTTACTAGTCGTGATCTGAATCTGTACCTTCTCCTGGTTACGCCTTACAATACAGTACCCGATTTCGAAATCTGCCTGTCCATTATGTAATTTACTGGAATCTTCCTGCATCTCCCGGCCTTTTCCAAATATACTTCTTCCTCTTGGGGTTCTTGAACAGAGTAATCGCCATTGCCATTTGGAATTTATAGCAGAACTCGGCCATTGTCCTACCTTATTCCTAATACCGAGCTCGTTTTCTCCTGTAACCCTTTCTTCTACTCCTCCCCTACGATCACATACCACTCCCATTTTATCATTAGATTTTCATTTCCCTTTACGTTCTGGATTACCTGTTCAATATCCTCATATACTCTATCTTTTGCCTGTCGGCAATGATTGTTGAAAAATCGTTGTTGGTTTTCTGCCTATTCTGACGAGAGCAATCCTACTGCTTAACTTCTCACGGTAACTCATTATCTGCCCTACCTTCCTATTCGTTATTGAACCACAAAATTGGTACCTACGATAGGCAAGGACTAGTTGTCGAACACGTTACCGCTACATCTGAAAAATACAGACTGAACTGAAGAGACCATGTCCAACATTTCTATAACAGTGAGATAACTAAACATGCAATGCTGTATAAGCCAATAGGAAAGAGAAACTTTATACATCCGTTAAAGAGATAGTATCAACAACTGTGAGGCGGAACTGGCCAGAAGGTCTAATGCTTGATGATACTAATGAGTATTTACATTTGGATCAACAACAAATGCGTTAGCAACATTGGCCACGAAAACTGGTGGTCCGAGTGGATGACGGCATTGAACACAGGAAAAAGTTCTGGAATACGATTCTGGACTATAGGCCAAAAATCTGAGAGACAGTAGGTGGCAATGCCGAACGCAGGCACGCTCTATACCACTCTCGAATAACAACATAGATGCAACGAATTTTAAAGACTTCATTGGAGTGATGGTTGTATATTCCGGATACTGACGTTCCGTTTGATTCTCTGGAGTTTTTCAGAAGAAGTAGAATAACAGAAAATTTTTGTGACTGTACCATTATGACTGGACTTGCCTAACATCGGATCGATAATATTCTCACTAGCGATATTGGACATGAAAAATTGTAGTCTGGGTACATCAATGTGAATGCACCACCGATGTAAGAGATAACTATCTCATCAGGAAGTACAGAGCTCCTGGTTGTGGCTGAGTAACCTCTTCCTCGTCGAGCGATCTCCGTGCAAGATAGTGCGAAATGAGTGTGCGCTGGGAAGTGTGAGCCTGCGCCGTGTGGTAAAGAGGCGGCTGCGGCGAAGCGCGCAGAGTGAGTGGGCCGTGTCAGTGCTGACGGGAGGTCCACGGCCCAGTCTGGCCCGGAGCGCTTAATTATGCGGCGCCGGTCCCGCAGGATGGCGGGGGTGGAGCGGGTGGGGAAGCGATGTTTGGACAGGCCCGAGGCGCGGCCGCCGGATCAGCCGCTAATTACGCACGTGTGTGTGTGAGCGCCGTGTGCTCAGCTCGTCCCCCGCCCCCCCTCCCCCTTCCACTGTGCGCTTCCACTCTGTCACCGGCGCAGCGCCTCGTTTACATACCAGCGCGACGCAAGAGGTTGCGGCGTCTGCGACCCAAAGATACCTTGCAATCACGCCGCGGAGGTAAAGTGCGACGCGTCTTCTGCGCATCGCCTGTGCCTCCTCCGCCAACCCGCCTCTCCTGTCTCCAGTCCCGAGCACTGTACGCAGCAGACTTCGAGGTGAGGTCATCCGCAGTCTGGAGATATCAAAAATATCGTATATATTCATCTGTAAAAATGAAAACTTGACCGTTGTGTCGTACCACAGAACGAAAATTAAAGTTTAACTGCCTTTCCAGCAGAAGCACAACCTTAGTTTGAGAAGAAAATCAGGCGTAACTTTTTTAAAGATATTACCTCAGTGTTTGTCTTAATACTGAAAATGTTGTGCGACCAGAGCCTCCTGTCTGGTAGACAGTTCGCCCGGTGCAAGTCTTTCGATTTGACGCCACTTCGGCGACTTGCTCGTCGATGGGGATGAAATGATGATGATTAGGACAACACAAAACCCAGTGCCTGAGCGGAGAAAATCTCCGACCCAGCCCTGAATCGAACCCGGGCCGTTAGGATTGATATTCTGTCGCGCAGAACCACTCAGCTACCTAGGGTGGAAGTTTATCTTAATGAACCCGGGGAAAATACAGAAAACCTATATTTTGATGACCTGAAAGTTTCTTTATGGTCCACGTTAGTATTCCTTGTTACTGCTCATGTCTTATGAATACTGCCGGCCGGAGTGGCCGAGCGGTTCTAGGCGCTTCAGTCTGAAACCGCGCGATCGCTACGGTCGCAGGTTCGAATCCTGCCTCGGGTATGGGTATGTGTGATGTCCTTCGGTTAGTTAGGTTTAAGTAATTCTAAGTTCTAGGGGACTGATGACCTCAGGTGTTAAGTCCCATAGTGCTCAGAGCCATTTGAACCATTTCTTATGAATACTGCAAAGTTGTCAGCCAAACAGTCATAAACCAGTAGACGCAAACTTACAGTGAGGTGAGAGAAGTCATGGAATACCTCTTAATATCCAGCAGCTCGACATATTGGAGCAACTCTACGTGGGATGGACTGGACTTGAACCCCTTGCAGAAATATTGAGCCAGACTGCCTTTATAGCTGTCCATAATTGCGAAAGTGTTGCCGTTGTAGGATTTTATGCACGAACTAACCTTCCGGTTATGTCTCATAAATATTCGATGGGATTCATGCCGGGTGATCTGGGTGGCCAAATCCTTCTATCGAAATGTCCAGAGCGATCTTCAAACAGCTAATGCGAGCAATTGTAAGCTGGTAATATAACATTGTTGTTTGGAAACATGAAGTCCACGAATGGCTGCAAATGGTCTCCAAGTAGGCTAACATTACCTTTTCAACGATCGGTTCAGTTGGACCAGACCCAGTCAAAAAAATGGTTCAGACTAACCTAAGGACATCACACACATCCATGCCCGAGGCAGGATTCGAACCTGCGACCGTAGCAGCAGAGCGGTTCCGGACTGAAGCGCCTAGAACCGCTCGGCCACAAAGGCCGGCAGAGGACCCAGTCCATTCCACGTAAAGTCAGCCCATACTGTTATTAAGCCACTGCCAGTTTTCACAGTACATAGCAATATGGGACTAGCTATTACGGACGCTATGATAATAGTCTGAAGGTGGCAGGGGTCAAATACAGGGAACGAAAGACTATTTAAAATTTATAAGAAAGCAGATGGAATTTATAAGAGTCGAGGGAAGTAGTAGTTGCTAAGGGAGTGAGACAGGGTTGTAGCCTATCTCTGATGTTATTCAATATGTATATTGAGCAAGGAGTAAAGGAAACAAAAGAAAAATATGGAGTAAGAATTAAAATCCATGGAGAAGAAATAAAATCTTTGAGGTTTTCCCATGACACTGTAATTCTGTCAGAGCCGGCAAAGGACCTGGAGAAGCAGTTGAACGGAATGGACAGTGTCTTCAAAGGAGGATGTAAGATGAACATCAACAAAAACAAAACAAAGATAATGGGACGCAGTCCAATTAAGTCGGGCGATGCAGAGGGAATTAGATTAGGAAATGAGACACTTAAAGTAGTAAAGGAGTTTTGCTATTTGGGGAGCAAAATAACTGATGATGGTCGAAGTAGAGAGGATATAAAATGTAGACTGACAATGGCAAGGAAAGCGTTTCTGAAGAAGAGAAATTTGTTAACATCAAGTATAGGTTTAAGTGTCGAAGTCTTTTCTGAAAGTATTTGTATGGAGTGTAGCCATGTACGGAAGTGAAACATGGACGATAAATAGTTTGGACAAGAAGAGAACAGAGGCTTTCGAAATGTAGTGCTTCAGAAGAATGCTAAAGATTAGATACATAGATCATGTAACTAATGAGGAGATACTGGATAGAAGTGGGGAGAAAAGTAATTTGTTCCACAAGTTGACTAGAAGAAGGGATCGGTTGGTAGGACATGTTCTGAGGCATCTAGGGGTCACCATCTTAGTATTGTAGGGCAGCATGGGGGGGGGGGGGGGTAAAAATCTTAGAGGAAGACAAAGAGACGAATAGTGTAAGCAGATCCAGTAGGATCTAGGTTGCAACAGTTACTTGGGGATGAAGGAGCTTGCACAGGATAGGGTAACATGGAGAGCCGCATCAAACCAGTCTCTGGACTGAAGACCACGACAACAACAACGTGTTAATAGTAAAATATCCATAGGTATTTCTGTGAGCACTCTTTTTAATGACGCGTTTCGTAAACATCATTTCACAGAGTAAACTTAAGTATTTCATAGTGTACGGCACACTTAAGTTGACTCAGTTCACTGTATGATGTTCGTTTCCTTAACTGAATCTGATGATATTTTCGAAACGCATCATTACAAATAGCAATCACAAAAATACCTGTCGGTATTTTACTATTACCATAGCGTCCATAATAACTATTTCCATACTCCTACCTAGTCAAGATGGGAGCACACCTCTTTCGCGATTTTACATCGCAAATGTAGCTTGCATAGTGCCTCGTTAACAGCTTGGGTACATAGCTTCGTGGTGTCTTCGCTACACTCGAATCGTGCCATCAGTTCTTACCGCCTGAAATCTGGGATCATCTCACCAGTCTAGGGTAGAACCGATATGGTACGGAGCCCAGGAGAGGCGCTGCAGTCGACGTTATGCAGTTAGCAAAGGCGCTCGCGTTAGTCTTCTGTTGCCATAGCCCATTATCGTTGCATTTCGCGGCACTGTTCTAACGAATACGATCGTCGTACATCCCACACTGATTTCTGTTGTTATTTCATGCAATGTTGCTTGTCTGTTAGCACTGATAACTACGCAAACGCCGCTGCTCTCGATCGTTAGGTGAAGGATGTCAGACTCTGCATTGTTTGTGGTGAAATGTAATGCCTGCAATGTGGTATTCACAGCAAATGTCGTGCTGCCATAATCACTCCTGAAAGATTTCACATGTATCGCGTGAATACAAATTCACTGCCATTTTATACCGTGTGTAAGAGATACTACCGCCATTTGTATATCTGCATCTCGGTATCCCATGACCTTTGTCACCTCAGTGTATAATTCTAGAGAAAATTGACATAGCTCTTCCTAGTCAATAAACATGTTTATAATCAAATAAGAAGAGCGAGTGCAATGCGTTTGCCTTCTCTGAATAATGAGAGAATGATCGCTGAGCTTGGCCGCTGTTCACCACGATAACGCCGACATAATGAGGACAACGAGCTTGGTATGCACTAGATTATATTTATTATCAGTGGGTAGCCTAACGACGGAAAATTTGTAGGACAATTTAAATGATCTTGAGATATAATTCGAATATAGCCCTAACAAATATATATTTCCTCTAATAACACATAAAAAATCTTAATACAATTACCAGAAAACAATGTTCTCTAAAAATCGAATCAAATTACAAAACGTTGGTAGCACTTTAGGGAGGTACCAAAAACTGTAGAAGACTGTATGGAGGAATGTAACAAGAGGCCATAGATTAAGTAGCACAAGTTGTATGGCAATGTAAGCAAGTGAGTTGCTGCTCAGAGTGTTGATCACGCTACTGTAGTTGTGACACATTTCGGCAAAAACAGCTAACTATCAGTCCCCTGTTTTGGATTTATATTGAGAAATTCGATATCTACTTCAACTGTTTCCCAGTTGAGATTTCACAGCATCTAAACCACGGTCGTTCACCAGTATGACAGCCTAACATTTCAAAATGCTCTTTGTCTACAGCTGGTATATTAACTCTCACACACTTGCGCAGCATTCCACTTTTGTGCAATATTTCACTATTAGCTGCGCAAGTGTTACGTAAGCAAACATTTCTGAAAGTAAACTTAATTACTTAGCATGCTGCTTATTAATAGTAGCCTGCCATTTTGCTTAGGCAAAAAGTGAGTTTATATGATCGTTCCACTTCATGTCGTCATGTAATATAACTCTGGATGATCATAAATTATCTGATAAAAAGTATCCGAACATCTATCAGTTAACATTAATATGGTGCGTGTCCACCTTTCTCTTTTATGAAGGCTTGAATTCTGCCGTAACATTTATAGTGAGTCGTTAAGTTGTCCGTGGAGGAATAGCAGTCCATTCTTCCTCGATAGAGAAGGTAGTGATGACGGATGCTGTGATCTGGAACGGAACGAACTCATCACAAAGGTGTTCCACAGTGTTCAGGTCGGAGCTCTAGGCAGGTCAGTTGAATTCATGAACATTATTTTCGAGAGGTCAGTGCCTCATGGATGCTGTTTTATGACAAGGTGCATTGTTATGGTGATACTAACGTCATTATCTGTTGTACAAAATGCTGTACAACATGTTGATATCCTTCCTTATTTAGCGTTCAGGGGCCACACCAAAGCCACGAGAAACACCACCATGCCTTAACCCCACCTCTTCCTTCCTACTTCACTGTCGTGATGATGATGATTTGAGGTGAGGGGCGCTCGACATCATGGTCATCAACGCCCTGACGAAAAGTCAGCATGCCAATCTCATGGGTGGGGACGAAGACTTCCCCACATACGGAGCAGTTATATTAAAGTCTGCGTCTCTTCCCCACCAATTGAGGGCTGAGGCCTGACAGCTCACAAAATCTCATCACCCTTGTAACACTGGAATCAGTATCTGCAAGGATGGTGGCCAAATCTCTATCGAGACTGAGGACTGCCCTAATATCAGTGTATAGGACACACGTTGCTACAATATGTTGAATTGAAAGTGGCACACCACAAACTTCGAAGACTGTTGGATCCTCCCGCCGGAGGAGGAGGCCGTCTGTTAAAGAGCTGTGTCCGATGAACAGTCTGCTAAGAACCTCCTTCCAGCGGTGAGGCCCTTGTGGTAGATTTGAATGACCATAGTTTGTTTTCTGTCACCTGCAACCATTCAGTCTCCCACTGGCGCATTATGCGTCTGTCAGAAAATGAGATGATGGCGTGCAATGGGAAGAGACACTGATGGACAGCACCGTCTCGACACGCTTTCTTGGCGGCTCTGTCGGACATGACGTTGCCACATATCCCGATATGGCCAGGTACCCAGCGAAAGATCACCTCGTTGCCACGGTGATGGAGTCGCTGTAAGGAGTCATGGATGAGTTGAATCAGCTGATCTATGATATACAGTTGATGAAGTGCTTGCAGTACTCTAAGCGAGTCTGACCAGAGAAGAAACCTTGTACGGCGATGTCTATGGACCCTCTCCAGTGCCTTCAGAATGCCATATAATTCCGCATCGTTATTTGTAAATTTTTCCGGAAGACGCACTTTAAAAACCCTATCAGGAAAAGCAGCAGAATAACCGAGAACATTCTCTTGTTGGGATCCATCCGCATAAACAACAATGAAACTGTGGTACATACATAAAATGGACGAAAACAAAGTTGTGAAAACATAATCTGGAGTACAAGTTTTCTTGTACTGCGTTAATCTTAGAATCACTTTGGGCCTCTGAAGACGCCAAGGCGGCAATGCATTCCATCCCTGGCTGTGTATTTTGATGTCTGATAGATCCAGATCCTTTAGACAGTCTGTGGCATGTATTCCAAATTCCTTGGTCGCATGGGGCTGATTCCTGAACAGCCGTTCAAAGGTGGGTTGGACCATTAAACTAAATGTAACGCTGACATTTTCAGCGCCTGTCGAGCCAAAACGATAGGTCGCCGAAACTAGAGTGGTGGTTCACCAACCTCTGCTCACAGTCTCGGAATTGGGCTGATCCGAAAGGCTCCAGTCGATATCTGAATGCCCTCTTGGTGAACAGTATCTAACATTTTGAGGTAGTAAGGGCGGCCTGATCTGTAGACCATGGTGCCATAATCTAAACGTGATCGAACATATGCCCTATAAAACTGCAGGACCCGGTATCTGTCAGATCCCCATGGTTATCCGCTACAGTATTTTAGAATATTCAATGACTGGAAGCCCTTTGTTCGTAGGTCTTCCGGTGTTGGAGCCAAGTTAATTGCGAGCCAAATATTTAACCCAAAAAGCGCACAGTTTCTTCAAAACTTTACATATTGTCCCCCATTGTGAGCATTGGTTGGTTAAAACTTGGACAAGCACGGTTGAAATTGCACATGTAGTCTTCTCGGATGAGAACCGAAAATCAGTTGCACTGGCCCAGGTTTCCAGCCTCCTAATGGTCAGCTGTAGCAGCCTCGTCGTCGTTATAAGACCAGAGGAAGAGTAGAAGATTGCAAAGTCATCCACAAACAAAGAGCATTTGACAGGGCTCCTGACTGTGAAGGAAATGCCGTTGATAGCAAAGGCAAACAATGTGACACTGAGGACACTGTCTTGGGGGACCCTATTCTCTTGAACATAACAGTCAGACAAGACATCGCCTACGCGACATCGAAAACGCTGGTCCCCGAGAAAGGCTTGAATAAGAAGTGGCAGGCGTCCAGGTAATCCCCATTCATGAAGTTGGTGAAGGATGTTGTACCTTCAAACGAGATCTCATTGAAACACTGGTACCGGTGGAGGTTCGAGTCCTCTCTCGGGCATGGGTGTGTGTGTATGTCCTTAGTATAATTTAGGTTAAGTAGTGTGTAAGCTTAGGGACTGGTGACCTCAGCAGTTAAGTCTCATAAAATTTCACACACATTTGAACATTTTGATTGAAACAAAAGTGGAGCTGTCCTCTCGATTCATGGTAAAGATGGCATAATGGATCTCATCAGGTCCTGGAGCAGTGCCTCTGGCTGCAGACAAAGCTGATTCCAGTTACCACATGGAAAACGGAAGGTTGTTGACTTCCTCATTGTGTGAGACGAAATTGAGCTTGCTCATCTCTGCAGTCCTTCGTAACACCTGAAAAGCAGGAGCTTGTCTGGATGACATGGTAACAGTAAAGAACCTGAGGCATGTCGTCCGGCGGGTCAACCAAGACCCCTTTAGTTAACAAGGCTATAAGGGGATGTCTACTGCCCTTGCCTGAAATCCGTCTTTTTTTTTTTTTTTTTGTTAGCGGTCTACTGACTGGTTTGATGCGGCCCGCCACGAATTCCTTTCCTGTGCCAACCTCTTCATCTCAGAGTAGCACTTGCAACCTACGTCCTCAATTATTTGCTTGACGTATTCCAATCTCTGTCTTCCTCTACAGTTTTTGCCTTCTACAGCTCCCTCTAGTACCATGGAAGTCATTCCCTCATGTCTTAGCAGATGTCCTATCATCCTGTCCCTTCTCCTTATCAGTGTTTTCCACATATTCCTTTCCTCTCCGATTCTGCGTAGAACCTCCTCATTCCTTACCTTATCAATCCACCTAATTTTCAACATTCGTCTATAGCACCACATCTCAAATGCTTCGATTCTCTTCTGTTCCGGTTTTCCCACAGTCCATGTTTCACTACCATACAATGCTGTACTCCAGACGTACATCCTCATAAATTTCTTCCTCAAATTAAGGCCGGTATTTGATATTAGTAGACTTCCCTTGGCCAGAAATGCCTTTTTAGCCATAGCGAGTCTGCTTTTGATGTCCTCCTTGCTCCGTCCGTCATTAGTTATTTTACTGACTAGGTAGCAGAATTCCTTAACTTCATTGACTTCGTGACCATCAATCCTGATGTTAAGTTTCTCGCTGTTCTCATTTCTACTACTTCTCATTACCTTCGTCTTTCCCCGATTTACTCTCAAACCATACTGTGTACTCATTAGACTGTTAATTCCGTTCAGCAGATCATTTAATTCTTCTTCACTTTCACTCAGGATAGCAATGTCATCAGTGAATCGTATCGTTGATATCCTTTCACCTTGTATTTTAATTCCACTCCTGAACCTTTCTTTTATTTCCATCATTGCTTCTTCAATGTACAGATTGAAGAGTAGGGGCGAAAGGCTACAGCCTTGTCTTACACCCTTCTTACTACGAGCGCTTCGTTCTTGATCGTCCACTCTTATTATTCCCACTTGGTTGTTGTACATATTGTATATGACCCGTCTCTCCCTATAGGTTACCCCTACTTTTTTCAGAATCTCGAACAGCTTGCACCATTTTATATTGTCGAACGATCTTTCCAGGTCGACAAATCCTATGAAAGTGTCTTGATTTTTCTTTAGCCTTGCTTCCATTACTATCCGTAACGTCAGAATTGCCTCTCTCGTCCCTTTACTTTTCCTAAAGCCAAACTGATCGTCACCTAGCGCATTCTCAATTTTCTTTTCCATTCTTCTGTATATTATTCTTGTAAGCAGCTTCGATGCATGAGCTGTTAAGCTGATTGTGCGATAATTCTCGCACTTGTCAGCTCTTGCCGTCTTCGGAATTGTGCGGATGATGCTTTTCCGAAAGTCAGATGGTATGTCTTATTGATTCCCAAATTTGGCAATGGAAGTGGACCGATTAATGGAACTCGTGAACTCCCTCCAGGAAGCCGTCTTCCATACTTTTATCACCCGCCTTGCATGTGCTGCCGCAGATCTGAATCCATGAAGGTTTTCTGTAGTTGGACAGTGAAGTTCCGCAGAGCTGTTCGTCTGGCCCTGATTGTCGTCATTCCACCAACGTACAGGCCATCATTTTAGGTGGTTACCAGACAGAGGGTTGGATTCTACAGCAGCCCATTGGATCTGACAAGTGATATGGACCATTGTCTCCTGTGCTTAATCCTTTTCTTCAAAAGCAGCCTGTCGAATGTACTGCAACCAATTTGCCTTTTGTATCGTCCATAGCTGTGGAAAAGTGTGTCATCTGACCCGCGTTCAGATATTCTCAGAATGGACGAGTCACTCGATCATCCGATCCCTGGCAGCCGAGCCGCGCAGCACATTGTGTGCACTGAAGTCCCCTACAAGGAGGAATAGGCGTAGGAGTGCCCAGAAGAGTTCTGCCAGTGCATCTGCATCCAAAGCATAATAGGCGCAAGGTACAAAGAACACACAGGCACATTAAAGGGTGCCAGAACTTTAACGGCAATTGCCTGCATGGTCGTGATAAGGGGGACAGGAAAGGAGTGGCATTTGTCATCAATGAAAACAGCCACTCCACTTTTAGCCCTGTCTCCAGTAGTACAATCATTCCTGTATGGGTGGTAACCCCGTAATGCAGGTGTGTCAGGGACTTTACGATGCGTTTCTTGTAAGCAAATGCAGAACGATTCCTCCTGGACCAGGAGCTGTAATTCTTCCGAATGTGAGCTATATCTATCTAAATTTCGCTGCAATGCAGAAGACCCGGTGGATGCCATTATTCAGCAATGGTTATTGTTTTCTTTCTCTCTCTGAGGTGGTGATTCACTGGAGAGGTCAGGGGGAATGTTAGCCGGTTCCCGTCTCTCCGGTTCCTCCAATAGGAAGTCCATATGCTCTAGAGGATAGTCCCCATCAGAGAGGGAGAAAGCTCACCGATCTGAAGGTTTAACTACCACTTTCTTGAACTTTGAAATACTTTTCAAAGGACTTTTTTCTTTACTGGTGGGAGAAGGTGGTGGCCTGGTTTGCGTGGATGGCTGAGATGGCTTCTGATGGTAGGTAATGGAACGTGGCTTAGGTAATAAGCCCATTGGTGACGGCTTCCGAACGACTTCAGTTGCAAGTGGAGCGTTTCGCCGCAGGTATACCGACAAATGCATGTGCTCATACTTGAATCTACGGTCCGAGTTTGTGTGAAGACATCACACTTCGCGACTGGCGTCTTAAGGGCTGATGCAAAAGAAGTAGTGAAAGCCAGAGTTTGCATAGCTTTGAAGGCCTTTTTAGCTTCAGTATAGTGAATGCGTCTCCCGACCTTCAACTTCTGAATTTTTATTTTCCTCGTTGTAAAACTCACACTTTCTGCTGCACAGTGTGTGAACCCCCTAGCAGTTTACTCTTTCGGAGGAAGTGTACATGAGTTGTCTGATTCGTGAGCTGAGCCTCCACGATTGCCACATGTAGCCTCCCATTACATCCCATAGTGGTATAGCCAAATCTTTGACAATTATATCATTGTATTGAGTTAGCACCAAACGGGCAAACCTTAAGGCAGATATAGCCTGCAAGGAAATGTTCAGGTAATTCCAAAGTACTAAATATTAGAGTAAATGTTGCCGATTTTTCCAATTTGCCATTGACTTTCTTCATATAGTTCTGCACTTCCGTGAGGCCCATATTTTTGCATTCTTCACGTAACTCTGCGGGGTCCACCTCCATTACATCAGAGCAGGTTACCACACCCACTCTTAAGGGTGTGATGCAACTAGGACTCGACTGGGTAGTCACCTAAGACCTTACAACCCAGGAGCTCAGATGTTTGGGTTGAATTAGCAGTTTCAACTAAAAGTGTTCCATTACGAACTCGTTTGACACTTTTTAAGACCCAGCAATACCTTACAATGCCTTGCGAATACAGAAAGGGGAAACCTTCTCAAAGGTTCTTCCTGTTCAGTTTATTACAATGACAGTGTTATGGCACACTAATGCCCTGTCACCATGATTCTGAGACTTTTTTTCGGGAGGGCTTATCAACCGAGCTCTCTTTGAAGAGTAGCAGTTTTATGAAACTGTTCCATAGGGATCCCACGAGAAGCTAGGGAAACAAACGACGACCCAGACAGAGCACTGCGTGCCTGATCAAGCCTTAGAAAAGTGTGTTTGTGTGTGTGTATGTGTGTGTGTGGGGGGCGGGAGGGGGGGGGGGTTGGTGCCCCAGAGGTTGCCCGCTAGAGACTGTTTTATCTTAACAGCCATTCACCTCATCAGCACGTAGCACACCTTGCGATTGAGGGTTTTTTTTTTTTATAGGGGTTTGTACCTTCTTCGCGGTCCGGGCGGTGAAGCCCAGATCGCCGTTCTCAGAAAACACACAACATTCCATCGCTGCGCTGCATGGTGGTCGCTGAAGCATGGTTCAAATGGCTCTGAGCACTATGGGACTTAACATATGAGGTCATCAGAACTTGGAACTACTTAAACCTAACAAACCTAAGGACATCAGACACATCCATGCCAGAGGCAGGATTCGAATCTGCGACCGCAGCAGTCGCGCGGTTCCGAACTGAAGCGCCTAGAACCGCTCGGCCACCGCGGCCGGCGCTGAAGCATGCCCAGAGCTTACGGTGACACACTGGCGGCGCTTACCAGTCCCCAGCTAAGGGACCCTTTGGTCGCCAAGCCGATATTCAGCAAACGAGTGCTGAGCCACTGAGGAGTGGTTCACTGTTGACACTACGCATGACGAGTGTTAACGTTCTCCATGCATTCGCCAAACCCGTGTCGTTTCATTGGATTTTTGATGACATAGTATATTGGGCACCTACGGGTATATATAAAACTGTAACACACGGGAATAAAAGGCAAAAGATCGATATGTACACCAGTGAGGTAGGCTGAAATAGGCATGAAACGATGAAGTTTTGTGCTGGAAAACTCATCCGTATTTACATAAATTTCCTTTTAAATTATGAACTTGCCATCCAGAAGTTCATGCAATGGTGCGTTTAAGGACAAAGAGTCCATTCTCAATTATGGTGAAAAAGGTAGTGCAGTACAAATGTGGTCAATATTTAAGTGAATAACAGTCAATATTACAGGATATGAGAGGAACGATTATTCTAAATCAGCAGTCTAGTAAACATGAAATGTAAAATGCTATTTTAAGAGCTATGAGCACTTCTTCATCTTCAACACTGAGAAACAAATCTTTTCTACTGCAAGCTCTTTGCTTACCATATTTTCGGAGGTGGTAGTACGGACCAAAACCAGGAAATAACTGTCCCGTGAAGATGGTCTCTAAAATGAATACGTTAAGAGGCACGAGCACTTATCCATTTAGAACGCATCTTTACCGGCTTTTTTGCTTCGAATGATCGTTCTTATCACTGAATGTTGACCGTTCCTCCTGGGAAAGCCTGTATGTCATGATTAGAGAATTAATTTTATGCATTTCATAGTGACTCAATGATTGGATTATGTATTAGTTATGTCAATTTTAGTTGTCCAGACAGTGTTTTTAATGCGTGGCATAATATTCGTCGTTCATAGTAAGCAGAATAATTAGAGTAGATACAGTAACGTTACTGTCGACCATCGATGTAGTTTCCCAAGAAGTAATCCCCCATTTTTGATGGTCCTATAATACTGCCTCGTTAGGATTCACAGTACCCTAAAAGATTACGTAATTCAATCGACAACATCTATGCCGTGCGGAAGTGGGAACTGAGAAAACACTATCTTAATCCAATTCAAAACCGAATGGACTGAAAACAACCGCACCAGCAGATGATACGCGCCTTACGATCAAATTTATCTTACAGCATTCCTCAAAATCAGAAAGGCAATTTTCAAGGCGTTGTAGAGAGCACCAAATGTTTAGAGCCACATTACAGAATACCAAAAACGATGAGGCCAGAGAGCAGCGGTACGCTGAGTAGATTACAAACAGTGTTAATTGATATTCTTGCAAATGGACGGAATATGTCAGGCCGTTAAACAAAAAAATTTAATTTAATTTATCAGTAAAGTGGTCTAGGGTTAGTGTCTTTGATCAGTAATCAAAATATCATTGATCCTGAGTTCTATCCCTGTAGCTGTTTACATTTTCTATAAAAAAAATTGTCAGCTACAGCGGCAGAATACTTCCATCATATGAATTCACCCTCATTTTGCCAACGGCCTTGTCAAAGCGGGTGGAGAGAGGTTTAGCAAACTCTCTTGCTCTTGGGGTGGGAAACTGTCCCTAAACTGTCGAAAAATCAGCAGTGATCAACCTCATGAGGATGCAAAACGCATTGATAACCACTTCATTAAAGACACATAACGTGTATCTACAGGACACGTGGCCCGTAACTGAAAAAGTCTCATGGTGATCTCTCAACTGGCGAAAGATTCTGGACTAGCCTCCCATTCGGATCTCTGGGGGAGGACCGCTAACAGGAAGGTGATCAAGAGGAAAAGATTGAACAACCAACGAAAGGATAACATTCTACCAGTCGGGGCGTGGTACGTCAGAAGTAAAGTGATAGGGAGGCTAGAAAATCAGAAAATGGAACTGGTAACAAGGGAAACTCCCCATCGCACTCCCCTCAGATTTAGTGGCAAGAAGGCCCAGTGGACAGCACCTCAGAAACTGAGCACAGATCAAGCATGAAAACAGGGAGAAGGTGAACTGAACTGTGGAAAAAAGAAGCAGAACGGAAACAGTGAACGGTCCAAGCACAAGAAGTGCAATATACAGGGTGAGGTAGCTAAGTCATAACACCCCTTTTATCTCCCAAACCGTAATAGATACAAAGATGCCGATTGGACAGTGAATTACAGGGACAGGTGCTACTTGAATACCTCACATTTCATGTTTGTGCTATTGTTTACTACAGAGATATGAGGCCATCTCTGGTTTTTTAAATGGAACCCTATGTTAAATTTTAGCGTAACAGTTTCAAATATGTCAACATCATCATATTTAGGCGAATAGTTTTTGAGACACAGATATGTTCTCGTATCGTGTTCGTCCTTCGAAGCGGCGTTGTCCAATCCGACCTATCCTGCTGACCACTGCGGGACTCAACACGAAAGGCGTTGTTTCCCTGCTTCTCGATAACGCCGCAAGGTGACGCACGAGGTAGCTGGAGAGAAGGGCATAAATGTGCTGCTGGGGTAGTGAGACATATCCTATCCCCACCATTTCCCCTTTGGCAGGTCCCCGGATTTGTACATGAACAGTGAACATTCGTGCGTCGGAGATCGTCGCCAGTGTTTGCGTGTGCCCTCGTGTTAGTGCTTCAGTGTTTCACCGTTTTTGCTCCATCGGTCACGTGTGTCATTTCTGTCATCTCTGTTCGTGTACAAGTGCTGAACGTTTTTTATTCGGACACTGCGCCTGTAAACGGCTCCATGTATTTTGTCTGTCTACTGTTTTTTATCCCGTGATGGACTGTGCGGCTGGTCCCGGCGGAGGTTCGAGTCCTCCCTCGGGCATGGGTGTGTGTGTTTGTCCTTAGGATAATTTAGGTTAAGTAGTGTGTAAGCTTAGGGACTGATGAACTTAGCAGTTAAGTCCCGTAAGATTTCACACACATCTGAACATCTGTTTTTTATCCAACGTGTTTGTTTTGCTTTTCTGTGTCTCTTTATGTACTGATTGTACTATTTGTGGCCGAAGAGCGGCGTAGTTTTGCCGCAGCCGGCCTACCTTTCCTGTAAAGGTGTGAAAATGACAATAAAGAAAAGAAGAAGAGACATCGCGTTTCCGTCCCAGTTTCTTAGAACAGACATGTACACCAACGAAGAAAAGTTAGATATGCTTCTAGTGGATGGTGAAAGCAGAAGAAATGCTGTTAGAGCAATAAAGCGTTATAGAGAGCTGTATCCTGATCCTGAGCGCCCTACGCGCCAGATTCTTTCGCCTATTTGCAAGAAACTACTTTAATTGGGATCATGGAACCCCATACAGAGGACAAGGCAGAAAACTACAATTGGCGAGGTACATGAAGAGGGCGTTCTAGCGTTGGTGCATAACGACCCTACTATTTCGGCGCGACATATTGCCTCGGAATGTGGTATAAGTCAGAGAAGTGTTCTACGCATATTGCACCGGCATAGATTTCACCCGTTTCTCATCTCATTACATCAAGCACTCTCTCGTGTGGATTTCGAACGGCGCCAGGAATTTTGACGGTTTGCTCTGCAGCGCCTACAAGATGACCCAACGTGTTTTCGACGGGTGCTTTTTACTGATGAAGCGACTTTCACCAACCACGGTAATGTGAATTTGCATAAAATGAATTACTGTTCAATAGAGAACCGTCATTGACTTCCACAGGTACATCATCAGCAACTGTGGAGTGTTAACGTGTGGGCGGCATCGTCGGAAATGTCATTGTGGGGCCGTATGCCATTCCGGGTATACGAAATGGCAATAACTATGCACAGTTCCTGCGAAACGTTCTGCCCATTTTGCTGAAAGAGGTACCACTAACTACGTGTCAGTGCATGTGGTTCCAACATGACGGCTGTCTTGCTCACTCTTCCCGTGTGGCTACAGAGTTGTTAAATGAAAAGTTCCCGGAATGTTGGATAGGACGACGTGCTGAAGCGAAGTGTCCAGCTCGGTCTCCTGATTTGACCTCTCTTGATTTTATTCTGTGGGGGGCAATCAAACATAAAGTGTATGCTCAAATACCAACTACGCCAGACGATATGAAGCAACGTACCATCGAAGCGTGCGCTGATATCTCACGTGACACCTCGCAGCTGTCCATAAATCATTCGAACGGCGACTACAAATGTTCATTGCAGCAGAGGGGAAGCATTTTGAGCACATGCTTCAGTAAAGTTCTGTGTCATGTACAGAATGTATTTTGCCTCTTTGTGTGTATTTGCTTCGTATTGTGATCAATAGTAAATATTTTCAAATAAAAAACAAATACGTACGAAATAATTGTGACCAATAAGGGCCTCCTCATTTACATTTGTATTTCTGTTACTTAAAATATATTAACATTTTGTATTTTAATACTGTACGTTGTCTACAATTTTAATATCACTGAATAATATTTGCGCTACATTATCAGTTAATTTTTGCCCAAAATATCGCAGTACGTATTACTATTGTCGTGTACTCTACACAACAGGAGAGGTCGCATTGGACAACTCCGCTTTGAAGGACGAACACGATACGAGAACATATCTGTGTTCAAAAACTATTCGTCTAAATATTATGATATACACATATTTGAAACCGTTTTCTTAAGCCCATCACGTTACGCTAAAATTTAACATAGGTTTCCATCTAAAAAAACCACAGATGGCTTCATATCTCTGTAACAAAAAAATAGCACAAACATGAAATGTGATGTATTCAAGT
Organism: Schistocerca nitens; assembly: GCF_023898315.1. Taxonomy (NCBI): domain Eukaryota; kingdom Metazoa; phylum Arthropoda; class Insecta; order Orthoptera; family Acrididae; genus Schistocerca; species Schistocerca nitens. Next base: position 517,976,438 of record NC_064615.1, on the reverse strand, counting down.
AGCCCCTGTCCTTGTAATTCACTGTCCAAATGGCATCTTTGTATCTATTACGGTTGGGGAGATACAAGGGGTGTTATGACTTGGCTACCTCACCCTGTATAGCAACGCATGTGAGCGACGTTGTCTTGGTTAAGTAGCTACGATGTTGGACTGGAAAGCAGATGAGCCCTGTTGAAAGCTCTCTCGAACCACTTTTCTTTTTGCAGTTCGTTGTGTTTAAATTTGTGTCTGTGTCGTTTGAAATAGCCAGGTGTAAGGGAGGGACCTATAATGAAAGCTGATTCTGCACAACTACTCTATTAGACGCCGAAAGGACGTGTCTGTCAAATGGGAACCGCAAACATCTGATTATAAGGCGACAAGTCAACAAAATCCTCCATCGGAAAACACGTCTGGTGTGTCATATACAGCGACAGTGATAGTACATGTGTCATATGATACGAATCTCTTATCGACGCACCTAATTTGTACCCATGGTGAGTGTATGAGACAGGCCTCCTTGCCCGATTTAGGTGTTCGTATGAATGTATTTGTACTCACTTCCAAGGAAATGATGGAAACATAATAGTTTGTCACATAAGGTGCAACAGATGAACGCAACAGTTTCACTGTTACAGTTTCTCTGTGTTCTGTGAAAACATGTGTTTTTGAGGCTGCGTTCCGTTTTGAAAGTTTTGACTCTTTAAATCCTTTGCTGTAACATGGTTCACATCCGCTTGTCTGTTGTTGTCATTTTTGTGAGACGCCTCTGTGGTATCTCGCCTTCTCTCACTATTCAACACATTTACTTGCAACGGTAACGTATTATAACCACTTGACTCATTTTGTATAACCAATGTATAGTGTGACAGCTGCGAACATTACAAAAAGAGAAACATTTCAATGACCAGAAGGACACTTCATAAATTTGTGAAAAAAAAAATTGAGTTCTCAACGCGGCTCGTCTGCTTTCCAGTTCACCACCATGTCCATTTAACCACGAAGCCGTGGCTGTTCGATATCACCAAATGCTGAACTTGTTAATTTTCCACTGTTCACTGTTTCGGTTTTGCTTTTTTTCTTCTTCACAGTTCAGTACGCTTTCTTCTGCTTTCATGCTTCATCTGTGTTCAGTTTTTGACGGGGTATCCACTGGGCCATGTTACCACTAAATATGAGAGGATACGATGGGTAGTTTCCCTTTTAAGGATCAATATAAATATAGTGAGATTAAGGAAGTGAAATGGAATAAAGACAAGGATTTGTGATCAGATGAGTATATGATGATATCAAAAGCAACAGACAATGGTATAACGGGAGTAATATTCGTTAGGAAAAGGAAGGTAGGGCAGAAGGTGAGTTCCTGTGAACAGTTTAGTGGTAAGAATGTTCTGATCAGAATCGACAGCAAACCAACACCGACAGCAATAGTTCGGGTATACTAGCCGAAATCGCAAGCTGAAGATGAAGAGATAGAGGAAGTATAAGAGAATACTGAATGATCAATTCAGTATGTAAAGGGAGCTGAGAATCTAATAGCCACGGGGGACTGGAATACGATTGTAGGGGAAGGAACAGAAGAAATAATTACAGGAGAATGTGGGCTTGCTGCTAGGAAAGAGACAGCAGAAAGACTAAGTTCTGCAGTAGATTTCAGATGTTAATAGTGAGTACACTGTTCAAAAATAACAAGAGGATGACGTATACGTGGATAAGGCCGGGAGATACATGGAAATTTCAGTTAGATTACATAATTATTAGGCAGAGATTCCGAATTAGAAGGAAGTCTTTTACGAAAGCACTGTTGTATAAAACATTCTCGGGCTTCTTACCGCGCCCATTAAGGGTAAAACCTTAAACTTTCGACCATTACCTCCACCGTTTTCGTCAGCAGATGACGAAGACGATGTAGGTAATCGCCGAAAGCTTGAGATATTGCACTTGATTAACGGGGCAAGAAATCTGACAAAGTTTTATACAGAGATTCCGAAATCAGATATTGGATTGTAAAGCGTTTCCAAGACAGATATAGGCTCAAATCACAGTTTGCTAATGACGAAGAGAAGGCTGAAGTTTTAAACGCTAGTAATGAAGAATCAATGTGCAAAAAAATCGATACGGAAGAATTAAGGAATGATGACATAAGTTTGAAGTTCTTCGAGGCTATAGATGCGGCGATAATGAGCAGCTCACTAGGCAGTACAGTTGAAGAGGGTTAGACATCTCTAAGAAACACAGTCACAGAAGTTAAAGAGAAACAAATAAATACAGGGAAGATAACTGCGAAGAAACCATGGATAAAAGAAGAAATACTTCAGCTGATTGAGGAAAGAAGTACAGCGATGTTCTGGAAAATTCAGGGATACAGAAAGACTAGTCCCTTAGAAATTACATAAATAGGAAGTACAGGGAAGCTAAGGCGAAACCTTCGGCGTATTAAAAGCAAGGAGGATAACATTAAAAGTGCAGTGGGAATTTCAGTGTTAAATGCAGAGGAGAGAGCGGATAGTGGAAGGAATACGCTGAGGACTTCTATGGAAGGGAAGGCTTATCTGATGACCTGATAGAACTAGAAACAGGAGTCGATAGGAAAGAGAAAGCGGACCCGGTATTAGAATCAGAACTGAGAAGAGCTTTCGAGGACTTAAAAGCAAATAGGGCAGAAGGGATGGATAACATTCCATCGGAATTTCTACAATCATTTGGGGAAGTGGCAACAAAACGATTATTGGCGTAGGTGTGTAGAAAGAAAGAGAATGGCGATATACCACCAGTCTTTCGAAAAAACATCAAAACAATTCCCAAGACTGCAAGAGGAAACAAGTGCAATAATTAGCGCAGAGTCAGGTTAACGGCTCTTGTATATAAGTTTCTAGCAAAAATAATATACAGAAGGATCGGAAAGAAAACTGACTGAAGACCTGTGAGATGATCAATTTCGCTTTAGGAAACATAAAGGCACTAGAGAGTCAGTTCTGACGTAGCGATAATGGAAGCAAGGCTGAAGAAAAATTAAGATACTTTCATAAGATATGTCGACCTGGATACAGCGCTCGACAACGTAAAGTGGTACTAGGGGTTCAAATTCCTGAGAAAATTAAAGGACGAATAAGATACAATATGTAATAGGACCTAGAAGGAACAGTAAGAGTGGAAGACCAAGAACAAAGTACACGGATTAAAACGTATGTAAGGGCTGCAGTCTTTCGCCCCTCCTGTTCAGTCTGTACGTCGAAGAGCCAATGACGGAAATAAAAGAAAGGTTCGGGAGTGGGATGAAAATTCAAGGTGAAAGGATATAAATACGCTGATAACATTGCTATCATCGGTGAAAGAGAAGATGAGTTGCAGGATCTGTTGAACGAAGAAAAGTCTAGTGAGTATGAAATACCCATTGAGATTAAATCGTAGAAAGACGAAAGTAATTGGAATTTCCAAAAACGAGAACAGCGACAAACGTATCATAATTGGTCATCACGAAGTAGATAAAGTTAAGGAATTCTGCTACCTAGGTAGTAAAATAACTCACGACAGACGGAACAAGAAGGACATAAAAAAACCGACTAGCACTGGCAAAAAGGGCATTCCTGGCCAAGAGAAGTCTACTAGTGTCAAAGAGAGGTTTTAATAACCTATTGTACCACAGTGACTTTTGGACTATTGAACGCGCCGGGTATAAAATTAAAAAACTCTACCTCTCATTTTAGTTACTTTATCGTGTTGCTGGTGGATGTCTACGGCCATACGTACGTCGCAATACCTCGCTCTACAGTAACTGCTCTACAGTAACTGCCAGTTTTCCGTTATCGTTTACAAATATTTTGAGGTGATACAGATTGTACACAGCTACTGCTTGGGCTTGTCTACGAGGGGGAGGACTAGGCTCAAGCAAGGACTGAACATCATTCGTGACTACAATATTTACCGAAGAACGTATGCTTAAGTGGTCAGTAAAACCTATTAAGCTAAAAATATTTCTAAGTTTTCAACAGTTAATTAAGAAACCCTTTAAGAAAACAAGTCTCAAGAGTGATTAAATTTCATATATGATCACATCCCTCATATGTGCTGCAGTATTTACTTTGCACTCAGGTAATATTTTGGTTCAAATGGCTCTGAGCACTATGGGTCAGCTGAGGTCATCAGTCCCCTAGAACTTAGAACTACTTAAACCTAACTAACCTAAGGACATCACACACATCCATGTCCGAGGCAGGATTCGAACCTACGACCGTAGCGGTCGCGAGGTTCCAGACTTAAGCGCCTAGAACCGTTCGGCCACTCCGGCCAGAAAGTAATATTTGAATACGCTGCCAGGTTAACCCACATTGTTCTGTTAAAAACATAGGAAATCAAGAATGTTGTATATGGTTATGAAAATGTCTACGTTCAAAGATAACAAATCTTTGCACTTAACTATCACAATTATAGAAGCAAATACTTTCAATTGTTTGCATAATTCAACAACCCACATCACAGAGGCAAAGCTATTTGTTGCAGGTACTTGAGAGCCAATCCCTTATCACTAAGTTTCAGTTCCTATAATGAGCTACCATGTAATTATTAGGACTTTTTTTTTTTTTTTTTTTTTGTACGAGCTTATGTGAGAGAAGAAGGATGCAAAAATTAGTATATGCTTCAAAACGACAGCTACAACAAGAAGAATTTGTGTCACAAGCAGGGTGAGAATTCACCTGTTTACTGATTTCCATCTGCTTAGTATGGCCGGCCGCGGTGGTCTCGCGGTTCTAGGCGCGCAGTCCGGAACCGTGCGACTGCTACGGTCGCAGGTTCGAATCCTGCCTCGGGCATGGCTGTGTGTGATGTCCTTAGGTTAGTTAGGTTTAAGTAGTTCTAAGTTCTAGGGGACTGATGACCACAGCAGTTGAGTCCCATAGTGCTCAGAGCCATCTGCTTAGTATCAAGAATGTTCCGCACCACTATTGACCAAAAGACAGAAAACTTACTGAAACAGTGATCTTAAAATTTACATTCATTTCCCCAGAATGACACACACACACACACACACACACACACACACACACACACACACACTCACTCACACACACACACACACACACACAAAGTTTCAAAAAATACATAATTTAAAAGAAAAGCAAGGCAGTTACAGTGTTCCGTTAAGCATCTTTTTCTTTGGCCCAAGCGAGTACTGTTTATGAAGGGGCAGCGGAACCCGCGACCTCAGATTACAGCCGGCTGTACCTAGGCAGTTACTCAACGTAAATCAGATTCAGACACCTCCCGGATAATCGAGACAAATCTGCTCAAGCGCTAGTAGCTGTTAGTATTACCCGGCAAAAAAAGTCTGTTTAAGTGCAACAAATAATCAAAATACAAATTACCTTTAACCCCTCAATCATGGATTAGAACACGATACGAGAACACGAGGAATTACACACCACATACCGAAAAAGGGGCAATAACGAAGCCCTTCAGTATTTATAGCAAAAAGACAATTGCGGCCACATTTCTGAACATTCACCAAAATCTCAGCAAGGAGATAAGAACATTAATCCGCCAAACGCAGCTCAGTTTCAAAACAACGTCCAGTGGCATAACGGTAGCAAGGGATCGCCACGTGGGACGAAAATCAATAAGATTTGCAAACGATTGGCAGACGAACGTCGATTACATTAGCGGATGGTACCTTAAATATCAAGCAATAGGTGCGAATCTTTTTCTCCCAGAATTAACAAGTTAACTAGCAAGCGCCAAAACCATTTCTAGCAGTAAATGAGGCAACGTAAACCAAAGTCCACAAAGCTATCATAGAAAAGAAGGTAAATTACAATGTGTCTCTGTTACAGAAAATCACAAATACACGCTGGCATAAGAAACTGTTGGTTAAAACATGTGCAGGCCTCTTGAAGTCGCACTCTACGTACCCACGACGGGCTTCAGGCAAGCAAGAAGATGAAGCCGGTATTTGTAAAGTTCTAGTAGAAGTGAGGGCGGGCAAGGCGCATAAGCAGACGCGATGAGCTAGGAAACAACAGAAAGGAATATTTTGCGAACCTCACGCAATCCTCAGATTCACTCAACAGTAGTACGGTACCTTCAACATTCCTAGGCTGGCGCGCTTCCCTCTTAACCAATGCGCCGCAACTACGGGTTTCAGCAGTATAAATAGCTGCGGCCGCCTCGTGTCCTCCGGAGCCGCCAGGTTGAAAATTTATTCTCGGACGCGCGATTCCAGTCGTCCGACAACGAAATCGGACGACTCAAATCACATTACGCCGTGCCTGCAGCGCCTGCTCAGACGCCTGTCTCCATCCGACTCACTGCTCACCACACTAATACACTCCTGGAAATTGAAATAAGAACACCGTGAATTCATTGTCCCAGGAAGGGGAAACTTTATTGACACATTCCTGGGGTCAGATACATCACATGATCACACTGACAGAACCACAGGCACATAGACACAGGCAACAGAGCATGCACAATGTCGGCACTAGTACAGTGTATATCCACCTTTCGCAGCAATGCAGGCTGCTATTCTCCCATGGAGACGATCGTAGAGATGCTGGATGTAGTCCTGTGGAACGGCTTGCCATGCCATTTCCACCTGGCGCCTCAGTTGGACCAGCGTTCGTGCTGGACGTGCAGACCGCGTGAGACGACGCTTCATCCAGTCCCAAACATGCTCAATGGGGGACAGATCCGGAGATCTTGCTGGCCAGGGTAGTTGACTTACACCTTCTAGAGCACGTTGGGTGGCACGGGATACATGCGGACGTGCATTGTCCTGTTGGAACAGCAAGTTCCCTTGCCGGTCTAGGAATGGTAGAACGATGGGTTCGATGACGGTTTGGATGTACCGTGCACTATTCAGTGTCCCCTCGACGATCACCAGTGGTGTACGGCCAGTGTAGGAGATCGCTCCCCACACCATGATGACGGGTGTTGGCCCTGTGTGCCTCGGTCGTATGCAGTCCTGATTGTGGCGCTCACCTGCATGGCGCCAAACACGCATACGACCATCATTGGCACCAAGGCAGAAGCGACTCTCATCGCTGAAGACGACACGTCTCCATTCGTCCCTCCATTCACGCCTGTCGCGACACCACTGGAGGCGGGCTGCACGATGTTGGGGCGTGAGCGGAAGACGGCCTAACGGTGTGCGGGACCGTAGCCCAGCTTCATGGAGACGGTTGCGAATGGTCCTCGCCGATACCCCAGGAGCAACAGTGTCCCTAATTTGCTGGGAAGTGGCGGTGCGGTCCCCTACGGCACTGCGTAGGATCCTACGGTCTTGGCGTGCATCCGTGCGTCGCTGCGGTCCGGTCCCAGGTCGACGGGCACGTGCACCTTCCGCCGACCACTGGCGACAACATCGATGTACTGTGGAGACCTCACGCCCCACGTGTTGAGCAATTCGGCGGTACGTCCACCCGGCCTCCCGCATGCCCACTATACGCCCTCGCTCAAAGTCCGTCAACTGCACATACGGTTCACGTCCACGCTGTCGCGGCATGCTACCAGTGTTAAAGACTGCGATTGAGCTCCGTATGCCACGGCAAACTGGCTGACACTGACGGCGGCGGTGCACAAATGCTGCGCAGCTAGCGCCATTCGACGGCCAACACCGCGGTTCCTGGTGTGTCCGCTGTGCCGTGCGTGTGATCATTGCTTGTACAGTCCTCTCGCAGTGTCCGGAGCAAGTATGGTGGGTCTGACACACCGGTGTCAATGTGTTCTTTTTTCCATTTCCAGGAGTGTACATTACTAGACTGGCAAAGACGTAGCTTTTACTGAAGCCTGACGTTTTGTGAGGTAAGATGGTGGCGTCAGGAAGTTGGTGTGTTATACTAACATGGTTTTCTGAAACGAAATGCCGTTGTAAGCCTTACGAGGTCGTTTAAAGAATTTCCGCAGTTGAGGAAATAGTTGCATACTAGTTGAGTTTAACACACTCAATGTACCATCACGTTATGAGAATAGAATCAAGTTACATATACGAACGTGTAAACCAAACTTGTTTTCGTAAGAACACTCAAATGAATATAGAGTCTTGTTATCAACGACAAATAGGACGTTCTACTTATAGGAGCACTTTCATAACGAGCAAACTGTTTGAAGAAACGTCGAAGTTGATCAAAACTAGTTAAAAGCACATCATTAAACACTGTTAATACTACATTATTACACCCCCAAAATACAGATAAGCTATTTAAATACTGCCGATGTTTCGGATGAGACAAAATGTAATGTAATTATTTAGGCTTAAATACAGTGTATAAGTAAAAACACTTAAGGAGTTTCTAGTTATGCATGTATTGTGACACGTTCCTTTTCTAGCGTCTTTCGTCTGCTGTACGAAAATTTACAGCTAAACACGATGCTTGTATTGATCATTATGTCAAAACTCTAAAGGTAAAGCGCTAGTATCAGTTTAGTCCCATTTCTTACGAGTGTTTCGTCAGGAAACAAAGCAGCTGTTTACACGTCCTTTGCGCTCACCGCCATATTGATATCCTAAGCTGTTTGTTTCAGTGACACTAATGATAATGTATATGGCATTGCCAGTCTAGTATATATTTCGGTGCTGCTCACGCTGCCACTTGCTTACATCTAAACGACACGTCCTTCGCTGGAGGCAAAGATGGCAGGCGGAAGATGTACCGCGATCTATCGACACGGTACGGCTCAACAAATACAGGACGATGGCGCGCTGAAAAGTACTGTCTTCGAATATTTTTTGTTCTGTTCTCAATATCGACTGAAGTATTACATGTCATCCATATTACTCGGTCGACTTCCCAGCTCCGCGAACGCAAGATGCAAGCCTCTGCCGCTTGAGGACTCCGAATTGTAGCGTGTAACATGGCGTTGTGTAACGTAACTATATCAGTGCGTGAGTAACAGCGTATTGTAACCGAGTTACGAATTGCAGAACGTTCACACATGGAGGACCTCTCGTTCGACGTGACAATGCCAGACCACACACGAGCGCTACAAAATCTGCAACAATGATACGCCTTGGGTTCACAGTCATTTCTCATCCTCCGTACAGTCCTGACTTGGCCGATTCCGATTTTCACCTGTTTGCAAAACTTAAGGAGCACTTCACTGTGACAATGATGAAGCTGTGCATGCACAGGTGACGTTGTGGCTCCGTCAACAAAGTCAGACATTCTACAGCTGCGATATCAACAATCTGGTCTCTCGTTTGGAAAAATGTGTTCGTCGCCAGGATGACTGCGTTGAGAAATACAAAGGTAGACATGAAGAATAAAGATGTAGAATGTTAATTTGTCTTATTTATTAAGATTTAAGGGTTCTAAAGCATTACTTTTCAATACGCCTTTGTATGCAAGATTAAATTCTTTTGCTGCTATTGCCAATTGCTACAGAAATATGTCTATAGTCCCACCGTCTCTTTATGGTTACTGCTATCCCTACTAGACGTTTTTATTTTTCTGCTCAAATCTTCTTCCTGCGATCTCGTTCGACTGGAATATTAATAATTGTACTAAGCATAATAAGGCTCGTATAGTAAAGCAACAATTTTCCCTTAACTCCATTATTCAAGAATATCGTGTCTGGTAATAGACAGTGTCAATATTAAATATTTTTTTTCCATGTTTACTTTCTGGAAATGCAAGCACTTACCTGTATTCTCAGCAGTGGGTCAGATTATACTTTGCTACTACACCGTCAACATTCCTTCCGTTATATTTTGCAACTACACCTTCAACATTCCGTTTCTAAGGTTTTTTGAGAAATCACCAAATACCAGTTATCAAGTTTATATCGCATTCTTCCATTTCCAACTAACGCAGTTTTTAGCTCTTTTATTGTTGCATGTCTATGGTGCTGTGTTTCTATTTCACTGCACGGAAGAACGACTGGTGTGACCACAACAAAAACTCATTCAGCTTCAACACGATTGTTTTGTTTTTCTATCATGCCGAAATTTTACGACTTTATGTGTACGTAATCACTACAGTGGCTCATTAATTGACGTTTTGTTACTCCATAAATATCCCCACAAATAGTTTACCAAATTCGTGGAAGTTCCTTTGTAACATTTAGAAAAGTTTAACCGTTCCCTAACAGCTTCTCAGCGCCACGAAAGGGGAATGCGCTCTTTGTCGCAAGCTAGCCTTTACTTCCAGCGGAACCCTCGCCGGAAACAGTTTCTATTTGTCACCGCCGGTCGCTGGCCAAACACTGAGATTGGTTCCTGTAGTGGGATTTTCCTTGCCTCAGCCTTTAGAAATCCAATATGTCTCCCACAAGAAGGTGAAACAAATGTCATACGTTCGTTTCAAAGAGTTCTCTACGTGAAATCGAATTTCTCTAGTCATTCCGAGGATGTGTACGCGTTTGCAGCTTGGTTGACGTAATGCACGTATTGAAATAATAAATTACAAAAACACGTTTCTCTCCTAGCAGTTTAGGAGACAGGAAATTGAATACCATCTTCGGAAAACTTCGAGAATACGGATTTCTATGCAGGCAACAGCTACGTGCATTACGTACTGGAAAACTAAGCATCTTCAGTTCTGATGAAGCCCACAGAGTTGACGCACGAATAAAAATCTGTTCTGCAACAGATACTTTATTGCAATCACTTCATCGAACGTAAAAATTCTAGAAATTGGCGATATTATAGCCACAGTACAAAAATAGTGTCAACCTCCAGGAGACTCCTGCCTAAATTACGGTCCTATTTCGGCGAGGAAGGTAGTCCACAAGTTTCTTGAAGTACGTCATATCCAACTGAAACCAAACGTTAATTGTTACATTGCGAAATTTAAACTTTCGACACCAGAAATATCACAGTTAATAAAACTTTCCGGGCTAATATGCCGTAATCTAATTGATTTCACATTATAACCCAATGTTTAGTCACCATCTGTGGTTCCTTTTCCTAAATCTGAACTGTTCCTCCCCAATGCAGCCACTCGACTTGCCATAAAACCTTTTATTCAGCGCTTTACCGTAAGTATGTTCATGTTGATGCTTTATGCAAAACACTCATTTGGAAATTCCAAAACTCCGAAGCAGTCATCGTTTCCCAATTTAGTTACTTAATGGGATATAATCATTAATTACAATTAATAAAATGTTCCGGGCTATTATGCCGTGGTCGAAGGGATTTCAAATTGGAAAGCAACATTTCGTCCCTATATGTAGAGGACATTTTAGAGGGGAATTGTAATCTCTTTGAATGTCCGATTTACACTCTGGCTCGCTACTGACTACAGCAAAATTCTGCTTCCGTATGCTTCCGCGCTGTGTCGTGACGTCACATGTTTTGAATGTCCGAGTGTAATTGGCCATTGTCGACTGCCATCGCTCGCTGTTGCTATCTTCCCATGGTGGAAGACTGGTAGACATCTTCTTCGCCGGCCGCTGTGGCCGTGCGGTTCTAGGCACGTCAGTCCGGAACCGCGTGACTGCTACGGTCGCAGGTTCGAATCCTGCCTCGGGCATGGATGTGTGTGGTGTTCTTAAGTTAGTTAGGTTGAAGTAGTTCTAAGTTCTAGGGGACTGATGACCTCAGATGTTGAGTCCCATAGTGCTCAGAGCCATTTGAACCATTTGAACATCTTCTTCACCACCAGAATCCAGATGTCTTTAAGTTTCAGGCCGTCCTCTTTCCTGCTGAAATCCATGGGGTGTTTAAAATCGCTGTGGTTTTTCTGTATAGCCTTTCACGGTATCCGCTTGTGGCTATTAGTATTTGAGTCCCATCATGAATGTGGTGGTCTCCTTCAAAGTATGTTTCACAACAGCTGATCTGTCAATCTCCCTTCCTCTGTAATTTCTCTTGTGCTCATCTAATCGTTTTTTGACCTTTCTCTTTGTAGTACCCGCCTAAGCCCTTCCCATCCTCAACTACTACACGGAATCCTGTAAATTCCCGCTTCATCCAGCGGTTGACGAGCATTCTTGCCCTTTTTTTGACCTTTCTCTTTGTAGTACCCGCCTAAGCCCTTCCCATCCTCAACTACTACACGGAATCCTGTAAATTCCCGCTTCATCCAGCGGTTGACGAGCATTCTTGCCCGATTTTAGGTGATCTTGCATCTTCCGGGTGATTTGTAGATTACCGCGATATTCCGCTTTTTCAAAATTTTTCCTGTGTTGTCAGCAAGGTCCTTAGCGAATGGCAGGAGAACTTTCGATTTCACCGGCGCTTGAACACTGTTATCATTTCACGGCCGCGGTCTTATCTCTGTTTTTACATCATCGAGCGAATAATTATTCTTGACCGACTATCATAGTAAGATTAAGGACTTATTAGAACCGTGTACATCTAGGAAACTTAGTAAATATCCCACTGACAAAGTTCGTAGAAATATTAGAAGGTTGATAATGAAGGCCTCTATCGAACAGATCGTTCAGAAAAGTCTATTCAGTTCAATTGTGCTACCACCAAGACTTTATGGATTGCCGAAGATGCACAAAGAACATGTTAATCTAAGTCGTGTAGAGAGTTATTGGTTCGTCCACGTATTCAGTTGGTAAGTTCTTGACAACATTATTACTACCGTATGTGGGCCATATGATTCGTATATCAAGAATTCGGCACATTTTATTACTAAATTAAACGGCGTAGTGATCCAGCCGGAGGACATATTAGTTGATTTCGATGTGGTATTGCCGTTCATAATGGTTCCGCTCAATGAAGTGTTGCAAGAGACGAACAGGAATTTTCCTCCCGATATTGCAGAACTGTTTAAATAATGCATCACAACCCCGTATTTCAAATGACAGCTGGTGTCGCTACGGGGTGCCCCTTAAGCCCAGTTATAGCGAATTTCTTTTACGGAAAAATTTGAGCAGCAGATACTGGAACCTGCGAACAAGAAACCGAATTTTGGTTCCGGTACGTAGATGTTACGTTTGTTATGTGGTGGAATTGCGGAGAGAAACTAGGTCGTTTTCACAAACATCTCAATGGGATCAGTACGAAGATTCAGTTTACCACGCCGCGCAGGATTATCCGAGCGGTCTAGGGCGCTGCGGTCATGAACTGTGCGGCTGGTCCCGGTGGAGGTTCCAGTCCTCCCTCGGGCATGGGTGTGTGTGTTTGTCCTTAGGATGATTTAGGTTAAGTAGTGTGTAAGCTTAGGGACTGATGACCTTAGCAGTTAAGTCCCATAAGATTTCACACACATTTGAACATTTCAGTTTACCATGTAGGAGGAGGCCGGAGGATGATTAAATTTTCTTGATGTGATAGTTTTCAAGGAAAGTTGGTAGCTTTTGGCCACGCGGTTTACCGAAAACCCATGCACGCAGACCGTTAACTACAGTGGGATTCGAACCACCACCCACAAAAAAGCGAGGCATCATATAAACGTTGGAGGATAGAGCAAGGAACATCTGAGAACAGAGAAGTTTGACGCAGAATTCAAACATCTCACCAAGGCATTGCGCAATAGCAGTTATCCGTTCGCCGAAGTAAAAAGAGTGTTAAGCCTACAGCGTAGAAAACATAGCGACGCCCGATAGCCGGGTAAATCGAAAGTTTTCCTGCCACTCAGTAAGGATGTTACTGACATTATAGGAAAAATCTTGTATAAGCGGAACATCGCGGTAATCTACAAACCCACCCGGGAGACACAAGGTCACATAAAATCGGCCAAGGATGCTCGCCAACCACTTGAAAAAGAAGACATTTATAGGATTCCTTGTAGGTGTGGGGAGGTGTACGTGGGTACTACAGGGAGAACGGTCAAAAAACGTCTAGAAGAGCACAAGAGCAATTGAAGAAGAGGGGATAGTGGCAGATCGGCTGTTGCGGAATGTGCTTTGCAGCCAGGAGACCACCACATTCATTTTAATGGGACTCAAATACTGATAGCCACAAGCGGATACCAAGAAAGGCTGTACAGAAAGGCCACGGAGATTTAAAATACCCCAGGAATTTCAACAGGAAAGAGGACGGCGTAAAATTGTATGATATCTGGATTCTGGTGCTGAAGAAGATGTCTATGAGTCTTCCACCATGGGATCATAGCAACATCGGACGACGGCAGTCGACAACGACCAATTATTCTCGGTCGCTGTGTTTATCAGTAGACTCCAGTTCTTCGGCGAATTTGAATATTTTATTATTTGTTCCTGGTGAAGATGAGGCGTCCGTCTTTCCTTCCCCACGGTTCCTTTCAGCGTTCATTCAGGCTCGATCTGAGTTGTAGTTTTCGCGCACCTCTGATGTGCCATTACTTGTCACTGAAATTTTGTAATACCTGAATGATGCCATTCATTGTACTGGGTTTTTAATGTCTTATTCTGAAAGAGAAATTGTGAGTTGCTTCTTCTGTTATATTTTAAAATGTGTTCTGCTTCTGTGGAAGTTTTTCTCAGTAAATCATTTATTGGTTGCATTATTTATGTAAAGAGGGTTTAAAAATTATTTATTATTTGGAATAGACTTTGACGCCCGTTGACTTTGGTCTGTTTAGCAGTGTGAGGTGTGGTGCCCCTTTTCTGGCACACCAGTTCTTTGGCAGTACTATCGATTACCCGGCTGTACTAGTATCTTTGCCCCTGTTGTGATCTGGCGGCGGGGATTTTGCGGTAAGGGGTTGGTCGCCGGACATTCTACGAGGCGCTAGGACGTGCTTGAGGGGACGACGGAGCAAACACACGGATCGGGCAGTGGCGGCGCGCCCAGTCTACCTTGCAAGACGGTCGCGAGCTCGTGGTGGACCTGTCTGATGTCAACTCCGGGTGCTGCTCGTCGCATTGCTATGGTGCCTGTTTTCTCGGAGAGACTCATCTCTCGAGACCATCTCGAACAACGCTCTCCATCGTACATGTAAGTGGTTTTGGTGCCTTCGTTTCGTCAAACGATTTGCGTTGCAGCGAGTGAACTTGTTGGTCGGTTGGCAGCCGGCAAGTCTGTGTGACTGTATGCAGACCAACAGTTACTACGTGTTTTAGTATCCGCTGGTTGGATGACTATTAAAAGGCAGATTAGCACGAAGGCGTACATGTGATTTTGGATTTATTGCCATCAAGCGACATCCCTGGTGTATTGTTGTAAAAGAAAAACAATTTGGAACCAGTTATTCTGTTATTAGTAAAACTTTTATTTGGTAAAGCTAGTCATTTATTTGTACTTCCTTATATACTTGCAGTTATTGAATGCACTGACTCAACAGTAATTGGTTAGTGTATTTTATCGATTCATTAACGTATATTGATTGAGGTTTGGTTGGTGTTTGCTGTGTCTTCTGCGGCCTGTTTGTGTTCCAGTTTCTGCGAGTTGGGGAGCGTCGGTGATGCTCCACGTCCCGCTTCGCTGCACAGAAGTTGTGAAGTGCCGTCTAATGGGAAATAACTCCCGGTTGAGCTCCGACGCTTAGGTGTTGTTTGGACGGCTGGTCTGCTGCTTCCCACATTTAAGTTAAGTCACCCTTCCCCAGAGCAGCCTGGGGTCACTGCCTGTTTGATAAATATAACCTATTTCATGTGCTGTTTGTTTTTTATTTAAAAAAGGGGCTTAATTTCGATTAATATGAATTGTTATTATAGTCACGTGTTGTGCTGGTTGGGTTTTTGGGGTTTCTAAACGAACTGATGTTTTTGATAAATTACCTTCATATTGTAATTTTTTTTAAAAAAAGCGCAATTTTCTTACAAATCAGCTTCATACTGTAATTTATTTGAAACCTCTGTGGATCATCTCTTTAAGTCTGTTGGTATTTGTTATCTGGTGTCTGGCTTCAGAAGCAAGATATCTGTAATATTTTATAAAAGATGCCCACGTTGATTGTCTCTGACCTGTTTTGAATGATCAATGAATTTGCGAGTTGTCATTTAAGGACTGACATTACAGGGGCCTTGAATTCCATCCTAAGTGTACCCCTCATCCCCACTTCCTAAGTAACACAGTGTTTCAAATTCTAGGACAATAATGTATATCTTTCTGGGGTAACCGTAGTTTGCTGTTGTCATGCAATTCTTAAATGAAGTATGTTCCAAATTACAAGCCGGAGTTTGTGTTTGACTGTCAATTATTGCCTTGTCTTTATTGAGTTTAAGTATCTTTGAACGTGTGTTCCATTTCTTACATTCGACCACGGCATAATAGGTTGGAACATTTTATTAACTGTAATTAATGATCACAACCCAGAAAGCAACTAAACTAGGAAAATGATGACTGCTTCAGTTTTTTGGTATTTGCAAATCAGTGTTTTGCTTAAAGCATTAAAATGAACATACATACGGTAACGTGCTGAATAAAAGGCAAGTCCGGTAGATGCATTGGCAAGAAACAATCCGGGTTTAGAAGAGGAAAAGGAACAATAGGTGCTACTGGCGTGTTAAGAATCATAGGGGAAAGGTGTACTGAGAAAGATAGAAAATTTATGCTCTTATTGGTTTGGAAAGAGCTTTCGACTAAGTTTAATGAACTGGAATGAGAAAGTACTGGTAGAAAATCTATATTTACAATGTACAGTAAAAATAGGACCTGGTTATGAAATGTCGGATGGAAGCAGCCCAGGAAGGGGAAGTAGGAAAGGTTGGAGCCTCTCCCAGTTGTTACCAACTTACACCTGGGAGAGGTTATTGCGAAATGCTCAGATGGAAAAAGAGTAGTACGTATTGATGTAAAGAGAATAGAATATTTAACATTTTCTGATCACATGGTATTAACGGCAGAAAGTGAACGAACAGTAAATAGAATGCTAAAGATCTCAATGAAACCTGCCTGTAATATAGCAAAAAATTACGTTAAACAGCACACGAAGGAGACTGGGAAAGTGCTGATATAAGACAACTTATTAACCAAGTAATGGTATTTAAATATCTTGGAAGTGCGATCACTAAAGACTTGATATGTCATCAGGAACGAATACTCATATTGCCTTACCGAAGGAGGTATTAAACAGAAACGGAGGGTAATATGTGGTAAACTGGGTGAAGGTCTGAGGAAAAATCTTGGCAGTTGTTTTGTCTGAGTGTGGCGTTCTGTGTGACACAAACATGGACACTGTGTCGAGATGATGAAGCATTTGAGATACGAACGTGGAGGAGAATGAAGAGGAAAAGGTGAGTAAGGAAAGAGAGTTGGAAAGGGTTGCTGAGAAGGGAATACAGGTGCAGATTAAAAGAGGAAGGAAGAAGAATTGTGTTTGACGCTCTTTGAGACGGGAGTGCTTGCTAACGGAAGTTTTGGAAGGAATAATTAATGAGAGGAGATTGAGAGGGAGGAGGGATGCATGATGATAGACGACATCAAGGGAAGCGGCAATTACTCGGATCTGAAAAGCATGGTGGAAGAAAGGGGAGCTCGAGGAGTTACCATGTGAAAGCATTCCTCTGAGCAGAACACTAATATCGATGATTATTACAGTAAAGTAAAAATAGTTGGTCTCATCAAAAATTATAATGTAGGAATCAAGCACCGAGGTCAGCGTATTAATCAGTCACACTAATAACGTGTAAGAAATGCTCTAGCCTTGATAACGGACTCAGTCCGTCGAGGAAGAAAGACACAAGTTTCTTCAAGTACGTCAAATCTAGCTTCATACGTCCACTTTTGATTGCATTCTTTAGATCTCTTAAACTGCGGGTATGGTAGCTGCTACGTTTCCCAATAATCTCAGACATGTTCTGTGGGCATATAATCGGGTGATTTAGTGGGTCAGTCGACGTGCAAAAGGGTACTCAGTGTTCATTAAACTAGGGGAGTGTGCGTGCTGCTTGTGAACGGTTTTGTTGTCATCTTGGATGAGGAGAGTGTCCACAGAATACACACCATGAAGATACAGAGGAAAAGGAAACATTTAGCCACTGAGAATATAGAAATTAATCTACTTGTTCATGTCCACTCCACCTCCGGCTTGAAGTACAGCCTCCACACACTGTTGATTATACGCCACATCTGGCTATTGGTGCACTGACTGGTTTTCATAATTGTATAACATTAAAACTAGGTAGTGTGGGGGGACGGACGTACGTTCTACATTCACATCTACATCTATATCACATCTCCATCTATGCAAATACTCCACAAGTGAGCACACGGTGGATGGCGCGGGGTACCTTGGACAGTCGCTAATCCTTCCCTTTCGTGTTCCACCCGGAAATGAACGGTCGAAATACGACTGCCTTATACCTCAGTTTGAGCAACGATTTTTCTCATATTGTCTTCGCCGACCTTACGTGAAACGTACAGTAAGTTGGTGGGAGATGAATTGTTCA
This sequence comes from Schistocerca nitens, assembly GCF_023898315.1. Taxonomy (NCBI): domain Eukaryota; kingdom Metazoa; phylum Arthropoda; class Insecta; order Orthoptera; family Acrididae; genus Schistocerca; species Schistocerca nitens. Next base: position 517,958,258 of record NC_064615.1, on the reverse strand, counting down.
GCAGTCACTCAGAAATGCCGGTTCTCTAAACCTCCTGAATAGAGTTTCGCGAAAAGTAATTCATCTTCCTTCGAGGAATTCCAGTTTGTGTTTATCGAGAATTCCCGCATCACACTCAGCAGGTTCTAGCAGGACGCCTGTGAATTGCTTCGATTTTTTTAAATCCAAGATGATGGGGATCCAAAACACTCGAGCAGTATAGAAGAATGGGTAGCATAATTGTTCTATGCACGATCTCCTTTATAGATGAGCTACACGTTGCTGCAGTTCTCCCAATAAACCTAAGTCGGATGTTCTTACCCCCTATCTTATGTGCTCGCTCTCTTTCATAACTTTCTGCTACGTTACGCCTACAGTAGTTATTTAGTCGACGTGACTATGTCGAGTAGCAGACTACTAATACGATATTTCAACATCATAAATTTTATTCCTACTTAGACTGTGTATAGAACAGTTACGCTACATCCAGAGCAAGCTGCCATTCATGGCACCAAATCTACGTTATTCTGTGTCCTCCTACAATCACTAAACGACGATGCTTTTCCGTAAAGTACAGCGTCCTCAGCAAAATGATTGCAGCTCACCCGATCCGTCAGGGTATTTGTGTACGGAGGAAAAAACTTCCCTGGGATTCTCCTCATGATATTCTCGTATTGTCTGAGTTACTTTTTCAACTGAGATTAAAACAATGGCTGTCTCCACAGCATTATCCAAAATTTATTTTTAAATAACCGTGGATCTTTTGCTTTCTTTTAATACACTTACTCCGCAGACATTTCTCCAGAGCGTGATGTACTACCAGTTTAAATTTTACCCGTGGTCCTCTACGTCCTGCTGAAATTTCCATTCACTGTCTAAGTGGGATGTTAACAATTGCTTATCTGTTCTTTTCTTCAGAAAAACTCTCGTATCCTTCTCGATTTATTATTAACCTTAGTAACCCTTGTCGCTATCATATAAAGTCAGGCCTATTTCTAACTATGAGGTCTAAAATATTTCCATTGCGTGTGGGTTTTAGGACTAGTCGTTCAAGCAGTTTTTGGGAGTAAGCGTACAGCACTAGGTAAGACCATCTGTCCTTACTACCTGCAAGGAAACCCTAACCGTTCCAGCCTATACTCGGTACACCACAGTGACATTCAGTTACGAGAGCGTGCTGAAAATTTGTCGCCGAATCAACGTGAAAACTCTCAGAGATTTTTAAATAAAAAGTTACTAGCATTTTACATCTTTATTCATCATGTCAACATATTTATTTCTCAACATGTCACACTGGCGACGAACATATTTCTTCCAGCGAGAGACCAGATTGTTGACGCCGTCACTGAAAATTTGGACTTCGTTTACAGTCAGAACCTAACCTCTGTTTGCAGCGCTTCATCATTATCAAAATAAAGCCCTCAAAGATGTTCTTTAAGTTTTGTAAGCAGATGAAAGTCGGATGGGGCCACGTCGGGACTGTATGGAGTATGATCCGTGACAGTGAACCCATGGCGTCGAATTGTTGCAAATGTCGCGGTGCTCGTGTGTGGTCATCATGCTGAAGGAGAGCGTGCTCCATATGTGGACCAACTCTTCGAATTGGTGCTTTCAGTTTTCAAAGTCTTGAAATTTCACACCGACATAATTACGTTACAAATCACTACGTTACGCGTTACAACTCGGAGTCCTCTGGCAGCAGAGGGCTACAGGCATGTAGACATGATGAACAAAGATGTCGAATATTAATAACGTTTCTTTCAGTTTAGAAGTTTTGGGAATTCCTACATAAAAAAATTTGGAAACGTTACTTTTCAGAGCGCTCCCGTAGAATTGCTTGATCACGGTACTTCCGCGCTCTTGAGTGGAGACTTTCTGTGACTGACTCTACAATTGTTACATCGTAATGGAGTGTATGGTGAAAGCATCTGATGATGTTACTACTGCTGTTATCAGGCTCTGTGGCTGCAATAGCTTCTTGAGCAGTTTGTCACCTGCAGAGGGCAGGTCTGTTGACCAGCATGAAAGCGCTGTCGCGGCCAGGAGGCGCCCTCGAAGCTACAGGCGGTATAGCGGTGTGTTTGACAGCGGTTGGAGTAAAACGTGTGACGTCGAGGCCGATAATATCCTTGCTCGCTGCTAAAAGTTGCAATTTGGTCACTGCGGATTCGGTGGGATTGAGTGTCGTCTGGGGCTGTAAAGACTGCTCGTTGAAAAAGCCACTTCTGCGCGATACACGGAACCCGACTTGTTCCTAGCATTTCAGCCTGCAAGAAGCATTTGTCAACTGTGGTGCCGGGTTGGGTTCATGTCTGCGAGTTTCAGGAACCAGGTGGAGAGGCATCTGGTGAATAGCGTCCGTTGGTTCCTGATTCCTAGCAAACTCTTCGTAACACCTACTTGATGCAGCCCTTAGTCGAGCTGTTCTCAAATTACGCATCGATAGTCAAGAAATTATAGTGACCGATTGGCGTGTGAATGATTATGTCGCGTCGCGCATTGGCTAGTTTAATTCAACATCCTGGTTGTCCATCGTGACATGCAGACATCTTCATTCACGAATACTTTAAATGATCTCACTCAAGTTACTTGTGTGAGAATGAGTGTCAATAAAGTAGTGGTGCTCGAGTTGTTTGACAGTGTATCACTAAAATAGTGGTGCTCGAACTGTGTGACCAAGTTTTGTCACGACTATAATGAAAATTTGTTCTTTATTTTGGAATCAGGTTCTTCATGTGCAACGTTCGGTTTTTCAAGCGTATTTACAGTGTCTATTTGTGCTGTGAATGCAAATTGTAGATTAGTTTCCCGTATCTTATAGGATAGCTTGATATGTTGTTTATATTGTGGGTCCAGCTAAAGAGGCCTGCGAGTCTCTCTCCCTCTCTCTCTCTCTCTCTCTCTCTCTAGTGGTCATCGCCATCCACTCTTGAGTGAAGACAGAGAAATTGTTTGGCTCTACAGCTCTTATTTGTGTCATAATTTGAAAATTTGAATTGTACATTGTCCGGCTATTCCGTTAGCTTGGAACCAGTGGTCTTTCCTCTATCTGCAAACGGTTACGTGGTAGTGGTTGACTGAGATTAATGACCTGTTGCGTCTTTTCAACATCTTTCTTAAATTTGTAATGTGGAATATGCAGGTTAATTTTATAAACTTGTGATCTGATTAGATCTCTGTGTTAAGCATCAATCAATTTTTTTAACCTAATGTTCTCAAAAAATATACATTTTAATGTAATTCAGTCGTTTCTGAGGGTTATATAGTATCTATGAACAGTTGTGGTGTTAGAAATTAATTTAATTAATTCGAAGGAGAGTTGCTCAGATTGTCTTGCATGAATTTCTACGTTTTAATAAACTAGTTTGTGTATTTAATAAATATGTTAATAAATGTGTGGTCCAGTATCCCTGCACTCAACACCAGATCCGTACCACATCGCGAAACGTTAACTGACAGACTTATTAAAAAAAATCAACAATTACTAAAACAAACCTTTTGTTAGTAAGAATTCAACATCCATAAATCAAACAAAAGTTGATCAAATTACACTTCAAATATACACTACAAAATCCCGTTTCATATGAAAATTATCCTTCGTTACTGCGCGTCGCAGCTATAATAAAACAATTGTCCATATACCCGTAGAATATCCGAGTATTGTCACGACACGCAATTCACACTTTACGTTATTCCTTTGAATAAATAACAAGCTTCTAGAGCGAAGACGTTTGTTTATTTATTCCCATTTCTTTCTTATAGGTTCCTATAAACGATTTTGAATGGCTGAACGAGTGAATGAGATGTTTCGTTAAGTTAACACAATTGGGTGTGAATCTATCGAAGTTAACTGTTTACATCGTGGAAGAGGATAGCCGAACATCAGGTAGATGTCAGAAAAGCACCATCTGCACCGAACGCCTCTGAGGAAGGGCTTGCGAACACAGTAGGTAATGGATCTTGCTTTTCCCTCCCTTTACTGCACAGGAAAACGGCCAGTGGTCCTGCACTTTGCTCCAGAGTCCTTAAGTATACGTTGTAGGAAGTGATTTCCGATCAGATTTTTAATTTCTCCTGTTTATTTTCACTCAATGAGAGCGACTTGCTTCATTCTAAGGAGCAACGAAGTGCGCTGTTAACCTTTCGTGCTTCGACTTTTAAGAACCATTTACTTACTAATTCAACCGTATTTTTCTTCGCGAAGTTCAAATTTATCGCCATTTTAACGCTAGGCTGTGTACTGGAACTTTTGATCTTTTGTCCACTGATCAAGACATGCTTTTGAAGTCAATTACTCCGAAAACTTACCCTAGCGTTGGCAGACTGTTGTAAATTGTAAAGTAGATGTATCATTGATGACTAGAGTCTCTCTTATGTTTACCTTTCGTCATTATTGAACTTACGGAAAAATGCTACGAACTTATGCACCACCCCAATTCAACTTTTGAGGGCTCGTAGTGGGTGTGTTTAGGCAGCTCAAGAACGAAAAGGTTCCGTTACATGAGCAGACACACAGCTTCTCGTTTGTTGCTGGAATGAGCAATACGGATTCACTTTGATCTAGTTAGTTATATTTATAACCAACTTGCTAACGTACCTACCCGAAGCGGTATAAGCAGGAATGAATATAACTGTGGCGAAGTTAGGAGAGAGACTCAGTTTAGTGCAAGAAGCTTGAGGGTGTGTAATCCATGTGCAACAGAAATCGTTACAAAAGCGTCACTTGACCAATCCTACTGTGTTTTCCACGGGTCACTGGTCACTGATGGATTCGATAGAGATACAAGTGATGTTACTAAACCAGTCCAAAGATGTAAACAACCAAGCATGAGCAGCGCCTCTCAGACGGAGGGGTCCGACAGCCGATTAGTTCCAGTCATTCCACCAGGACAGAGGCACACTTGTATTCCTGAGCCTTTAAGTTGATAGGTGATTGTGTGGTAGCTATCATACTGATCTGCCTTCAGTATCTTAGGTGCTGTGTGGATGATATTTTTTCTAAAGTGTAATGATATATCCTCATACTTACAGTCTACACATTATCTTGAGTAGAAATTCCTAATGCATATTTTGCCTTATTTGATCGCAAGTCTTCTAAAGCTTATTAAACTCTGACTCTAATGCTAGATCCCATATGTTTTCCATATTTACTCCCATTTCTTACTCAGACACGTTATCAGACAATCCTGCCCCTCGTAGAGGCCTCCAGTGTACACTTTCCAACTGCCCGCTCTCTCCTCCGTGCTGAACATGGAATTCCAATCGCACTCATAATTTTGAGGCCATTGCTTTTAATTTGTCAGTCTGCATCCTTTATGTGTCTGACGCCTGATGTATCCCTAGACTTGGTACTTTGTTGCTGTGGATAACCATCATTGTCTGCCCAGCTGCATCCTTTCCTTAAGTTCATTTTAACAGATTTATTGCTGTTGGTCATGGCTGCTGTTGCTTCATAGTAAGTGTTTAGTTAATTTCTCACACGTTTTATCCAGTCTTGATACATATACTCTCAGGCAATCTGCAAATGTTCTAGACACGATTCTTTTATCTAACGTATTTTTAAATTTCCTGAGGGGATGTTCCTATTCCAATTGCATATTAGGGCAACCCTGAGGGACTGACAGCTTTATGTTTAATTACCCAGTCAGTTGTGGACTCTGCTACTTGCAGAATTACTGTGACAAGTACAGAGAATTTGTTGCAGAGTCCAAATTTCTTCATTGATTATAACACTAGCCATACTTGTTTCCTATGACACTAACTCGCCTGTCGTGACACAAAACTGGTGTTACGCTCTGGGAGGATTTTGAGTTTTGACCGTGTGTTTGTGTAATGGAAAAAATGTATCGGACAGTAATTTTGTAAATATTGCAATTAATAGAAAACTAAACAGGATTTACTTTGGGGGTAATGAAATTAGAAAAGTTCATACAAATGAAACAATAAACGGTCGCCAGCCTTATTAGGCATATTAATTTGAAACATTATGTTTAAGAAAATTGAATATTAGTTGTCGTAGTGACTTTCGTTTAAGATTCTCTTTTGAGTAGCACATGGGATATACACACTAACACAGGGCGATCTAAGTTGTGGGTAGTAGTAGTTGCCATTAATGCACCAACCAGTAATCATAGAAAGCAAGATATAATATCAGTTACAAACACTATCATTACATGATTCATTATTGGGATGTTACTGAAGGGAACACTGAACCAAAGTTGGGCATGAAAAGATTTCTGACTTAACTGACATAAAAATACCACGGATAAAATTAAATAATACTACACATACACTTCCTATACTCCCATCTGTAGGAATGTATTAGATTTCTTTAGTAGTGATTATTTTCCAAATATCTTTCGAATATGAAAAAAATATGGTGGGGACCCATAAACTGATACTGCCTCAATAGGCAACTCTTTATTATTTCAGAAGAAAAGTCCAATTCAACCAAAATTAATGCTTAGCCCCACTTGGAATAATTTATGTTTTCATCCTTTAAAGCAATTTACTCAACACTGTGATCGATTAACCTCAAGAAAATAATAGTTCAGGATAGCAATAAACGCTAAATTACGTTTCAAGTAAGTTTAATTTATGTGCCTATTTCATCACCTGTGAAGCAGGTATTTTAGACAGTGACATTTACACACCCTGGCACTGAACTTTTGCACATTTAATACACAGAAATAAATCACTAGCTTGTTGGAAACAGGGTACTCGGTTTTCTGCACACTTAGGATGGGATCCTACATCGGTTCGTGAATCGGATAACGTTAGGGTTCAAACACAGGTTTATAGCACTTGGATTATTATTGAAAAACACTCACACAAATTATCCGGCCAAAGCTATAATAGATATCTGTATGCATGAAGTTGGTGGAGCAGTGGCGAAGTAGTGGTGGCAAGCAACGTGGCTGCTAACTGTACTCAAGGCTCTTGATGTTGAATGCTCTTTATAATTTCTTCTTGACGACGGATTTGTACTGTATTAGAGCCATTCCTTATTTCCAAGAGCACCATGCGATAGCCAAATCCACATCCGAAGCAAAATTCCATACAAAACGTCTTCCAAATGACTCACTTGGCACCCTCGATGTGCAGTGTACAACGACTAGCCACTGACTGCGTGCCGTTCCCGTCAAGGAACCACCAAGATCGACCGCCAAAACCAGCTTTACCTCGCGCCAAGCCATTTCTGTTTCGGAGGGGCTTCCCTACGGCTTTTATATTTCACAATACAAGTTCCCTAAGCATGAACCAGCTTCCAATATACATATTTTTCTTTACGAAGATACATATTTTATAAAATTTCAGTATTTTAGATATCATCTATCTTTTTTCATACATACATTACAAAATTTAAATTTCTTGACACAAATCAATAACCTTAACTAACAAAGATCAAACACTTCATAATCATAGATACAGAGTTACATTGTATAAACATACTTCTAATGGATATTGGTGTTACAGCCTTTGTGACGGGACAGTTTTTCTCAAAATATTGCACTGTAACATAATTCATAGCAGACACTTCGGCTTCGTCTAAGCTTCCAGCAGACCACGCTTTAGCTGATAGTCATTTTGAGACTGTCGCGGAGCCGGTCACAGATGCTGGGGTTGAACTTGAAACTTTCAGCTACCATTGGAGCCATTATCCTCATATGAGGTTTACAACAACAGTAAGCATCTGTAGCATTTGCGCACGACTTGAAGAGACGGACGCAGTCATTTGCTTCGAGTTAGAGTCTTGCTATGTTGAATTAATTCACGTGCTCAGCCAGATGAACTCCACATGCACTTAAGCAAGGAAACTGCTGTTTATATGACGTTTTCTGGGTCTTTCCATTAATCTGTTAACAAGTTCAGCAATCTATTATGGTTTAGTTGGACATAGTTAACTGTTCCGTTTTCCGTTTGCTTTCTAATTCCACCCCTTGTGCCGAGGTAATGTCTTTTATGTTTAATAATCTATTTCAGTCAGTAAGCAATTAATAATTTCATGTTTTATTTATTCAGTTTTGAGAGTCATGTCTATCGTCCCACAGATACATAAAGCCCTACTAATTATATCAATGTGAGATATGCTACCCATATTTCGTATGTGATTCGGCCACACCTGTTTAAATGCAAATGTCTCGTATACTTAATACGTTGCCCAACTTTTGTTTAATTATCCTCATGATCTCATGGAGAGGTAAGTATTCACCACAAAGGTTGAGGTATTAATATAGTTATAGGGGTATGCTAAAAGCTGAACCGAAGCCTAACATCCGCAATAGAAATTTGTGAGAGACGCGGTCGACTGCTTTCGAAAAATCAGTGGATATTACGGACCAGCTTTTTCTTTACGGGTATTTGTAAGTAGCTATTGTGTGCCGGTAGTCACGTAGGCTACCCCTAGTAATGCTCCCAGTTTTGGTAGTCTCCTTTCACGTTTTACAATACGTCCAATAACCTTACGTTTACTGTTGAACGAGTATTTTGTGGTCGGTGTTTCCCAAGGCTGTCGACCTAAGGGATTAGATATTTGTTGGCGGGTACTTCTCGGATACAAAGTTGACGAGCCTCTCGTGCAAGCTAATAGAAAGCTGTTTGACGACATCCATGTGTGGCTGAATATGTTAATTAGCTCTTCTTCATAGTATCCCAATAACTTGGGTAAAATTCAGCTGGTAAGTCACCTCTTCCAGATGACTTCCATTTCGGGATTCTCTGTAAAGCTTTATATATGTTCTCTTCTGTAAATTATTCGCTGAGAGAACTGTTCTGTTCTTATATCGGCACGTCGTCGACATCATTTCGAAAAACTGATTAGAGGTTCTCGTCTACTGCGACTGCAGCGTACACGGAAACATTGTATCACTCTGTTTTCGATATGAGCCTGCTGTGGTCCCGTTTCCTATCTTGAATTTCTCGATTATTTTGTCCAGTCCTTTGCCATGTTCTGATTAGAAAGTGGAGTGACACACTCTCCGCTTAGATAATATTGTCAGCTACTGACTAAACTTTCACACCCTTTAGCTTGACGTTGTCTGTGATTTAATCTTCTCTATTCGTTAATTATTCAGTTTAGTTTGGTACAATACTCGGAGACACTTGAAATGAAATTCGTATGTACTTTTGCCTCATTCACTTTTGTTTAACCATATTGTCGAAGCAATTTCTTTAATTTGGGTTCCGCAAGCTCCACCCACGAATATATTCTACAGGGGTACTTGCTTACGTTATTCAGGCAGACCTCTCATGTTCCCAGCAACATAACTCTTAATTCCTTGTCTCTGAGTATGGCGCCACAAAAGTATCCTCTTAAACGGAAAGTTATTTGCTTTTGTAAATTGATTCTGTTAATATTATAAGTGCGAAGATCGGAAAAATCTCCAGGCCAGATTTCTTGTATAAATCCACCACCAAATGCGACTTTGCTACACATCGTTTGAAAAACCGATATAATTTCCTGTTTTCAGAAGCTCGGCCCTGGCTTCTCTGCTACCGCTTCCAGACGGAGATACACATTTACAAATTTTGTATCTTGTATTTATGGTGATATTGCTCTATCGCTTAAAAGCCTCCCAACTTCTTCCACTGAACACCAGGTGATGTTCCTATAGCCATTTCTGGACTTTCTGATCTGCTGAGAATGGCACTGTACCCTGTAACTGCATGAAGACAGTTACTTCAGACTTCCTGCTGTAACGTCGTATCGATTTCGGCCGCATATAAGACGCATTGCAGACAGGTCAGTTTTAACATGTTGATATTCTGTTGATTATGTAGTACAAATATTATGATTTTGACAGACCCTTAATGTCTTTTGTGGTAGTGAATTACTTTTTCTCAGTTCTTATCTATATTTGTTGGTCCTAATCTTGTAATAGTTCTAGGTTTTGGATTGAGAATTGGCTTCACCTCTGGGGATCATTAACAGCAATTGTATTACTTTCATTTGATGTGACACTGTTTTACATGTGGCGTCACACAGCATTTTGGATTTTTTGATCCTGCAGCCACTATGAATCAAGACACAGAGGAATTAAAGACATCTGCTCCAGTTGGCACAGATTTAAATCAACGGGGTATGTTGTAAATTTGTGCCGGATCGAGGTTCAAACACAGGTCTCCTGCTCACTAGGCAGATGCGCTGACAGCAATATCGCAATTGCACGGGCTATCCTCGCACACCTACCTTCAAGCCCAAATTATCATGTTATACCCACACTATTGATGTAGTGTCCCCTGCCCATTATCTTTATTACTTGTAGCATTTGTCAATTAATTAGTGTTTTAAGCTTCTGAAATAATATTTATTGTTTTTAATGATTTCTTATTGTTTTGAATTTTTCAGGTAATCTTAGCGCAAAAATTAAACCTTGGCAGTAAATGTAACTTTTCGCAACAAATGTCATATTTATATTTCATAGTTCAGGAACCCTCTTACACACCTATATATCTTCCAAAATATCTTGTGATTGAAAATTAGCTATAATTAATGACATATGTTCTTTCTTAAAAAATCATGGTCGGTGATAAAGTACTACTCTCTTTGTACAAATCACTGAAAATGCATTGGTACTGGTAATTTGTGCTAAAGAATATTTTCAGGTTCTATACCATTCTTGTACATCAGTACCTATTTAAAAAGGATTATGCTAGCAAAATTTAACAACAACGAAACTTACCTCTGTAATTTATTGTGATGGGCGTAACGTTCCGTCCCTTGGTAGTGCCAGTCTTGTTAAACGTGGTCATTACATATGAAGCATGCTGGTAGTTCCACCATGTATGTGATGTGTGATTGTTAGTCGCCAATACTCACTACCTGCATGATCGGTTTTTTCACTTTCATCTGCGAGGGGAAACGGATAAATATCTGCTCGTACCTCATTTCGAATTACACTAATGTTGCCTCAAGTCTGTAATTTGAGTTTTATTACTTCTTTTGGAACCTCCTTGGAGATTCAGAAAAAGGCTAAGTTGCCTTCAACTGGACTAACAGTAAAATGAGGCTGAGCGTGTTGCTAACGTTAACTCAAAATTACTGGTAGTCATTCGCAAAGTAAGTTACAATACTTTGAAATAATATATCGACCCATTAGCATTAACTTACATTCTCTGTACATGATCTAGACGGTTATGGTGCAGAAGTATCGAATAATGAAAAAGGATGGCATATGTCCAAATTCTAGATATTTATCCAAAGTAGCAAACTCTACAGACCTTTTGAACTGAACATTCTAATTCACATAAATTTGCACACCATGTAGTGGGCAAGCAAGGGAAATCCACCGTGTTCGGAATGGAAGCATTTGATTTATTTCATAGGATCATCCTGCTGTACAAATCCAGTCCCCAGTCCAACAGGGCGTGGGTGGTCGTTGAAACCCTGGTTCTCCGCAGGAAGGCGTTGAATCCTCGCCTGTGACCATCACAACTCAGCGTGTACCGAAATCGGAGTGCCCTTCAAGACAAACATTCAAACATTCCCGGCTGGCGGTGAAGCTATTTCAGTTGATGAGATGGCAGACCAGCAAGATTATATCATAAACAGGATTTGTTGGTGGCCCGCTCTACCAACGCTGGCGACTGAAGTCATGGCGTCCAGCCAGCGGACTCCTGCCCCCGACGTCTGGCTGGTGGCACCTGGCGATGGTACGTGCTAAATTGTTCGCTGGTTACAAGGGTCTCCGTTTGACCCTCACACAAACCGAACTGATGTTGGGACACACAATGGTAGAGCGACGAAGCTTCTCTGGACCATACAGCGGTAACCTTCTGTCAGGTGGGCCCGATTCGATGACTTTTGCATGCTGGGCTGCCAGAATTTGTATGCCTGGAAGTCAGCTGCGTTTGTACGCTGATGCCACCGGTGTAATGAAGATCCCCTATTGAACAATGCAGGAAACGTCTTGTATTTCAGTAAAATCTTTGGTCGCCGAACGCATGGTGGTGCTATGTACCGAGCGAGATTGTGATAGCGAAATGCTGTGCCAGACGATTGCTGCAAGCAGCGAGATGACGGCAACACTCGTCAGCGTCACTATACATTTCTCAAGCTGCTCGTATCACGGAAAATCGCGTCATGCGACATAATTCCGAAATACCTGTTCCATATTGAGCACAGGTCAACTACAGGTTAACTCAACGGCAAGTATCAAGAAAGTGTAATAACAGCTTCTTCATAAGGAATATACAGTGCTCCTCAGACGAAACTGGAGTCAACTGTAATTTCTTAGCGCATTAACTTTCATAATTTCGATTACTTTCTTGTCATTTTCGATTAGCCCCGACCCGAAAATATGAGGGCACTTATTTCATAAAACTTATAGTTTTCATTAAAAATACAATTCAGACAGGTAATTTAGAAGGATATTTATCTTTGATCCATATTTAAGACCATTGGCTATTTCATGTAACATTTTTTGTCAAAAGTATAAAGTTCTTATACTCTAATTGCGAGTATGATCTCTCATGTAGTTACCAGCTTCAACAGATCGTGTTACGCAGTTCACCTTCTCTGTACCATCTGGAGAAACATCTGTGGTAATACATGACCATCTGTGGGAATTAACTCCTGCTACATCTAAACTGCAGCGATTCTTGTCTGTTATTGCTCAAGGTTTTATTATCTGTGTCACAATGTAATACCAGTTGTAATAAAAGGACGAAAATGCATAAAATGTCCTACGTTTCTAATATGAACTGTCACAACATCCACGATTGGTGCAGAGACATTTGTACAGGGAAGTAATGTTGTGGGCAAGCTGGCCCCATCCTCTTCTGTCCACAACCCTTTCCCCATCCCTCTTCTGCTTCCAAACAATCACAGTGTAGTATTGAAAATAAAGATCAAAAATTCAAGATGGCGAAAACAGCACAATAGTGCTAGTAGGAAATCAAAAATCCTCTTCCACTTCCCTCTCCTCCTCCCAGTATCATTATCTTCCTTATCAGTGGGACTCCACATGATCTCCTTATCTCCAGCCAATCATAATGCAGAATTATACATCAAAGATGGTGGTAACGGTCTAATTGAATTAGCAGGAATTTAAATAACTGTTCCCCATCTCTCTATCTCTAGTCTATCACACAGTGCAGTACTCATTATCTGCGGTTAATCGTACTGCAGTATTAAAAATCCAAGATGGAGGAAATAAAGCAACTGCGTTAATAGAAAATTTAAAAAACCTCCGCTCCTTTTATAGAAAGAGACCAATTGTGTGCTTTATTCCCTACTCGCAATCCTCCCTATAACCAACCAGGCAGACAATAGTGTAAAAATAGTGTCAAGTTACATTATTTGCGTACAGACCATTCGTGTGCTTTATATCATACGCCCCCATCCTCTCTATCTTCAACCAATTAGATCGTAGGTGTAAAAATGATATCATATTTAGGGCGTGTTACCAGGAAATCACCTGAGAAATTACAAATCCTCTCCACATGCCCTCTCTCCCAACCATCCTCTCCTCCTTATCTCCATCAAATCTTATGACAGTAATAATGGAACAAATGGAAACAAATCGCACACCCCTTTGTCTCCAACCAGTGAGAGAGAAGCATTAAAATAATTCATAAAATGGTGTCGAGTTACACTACTGACGTACACACCAACTGTGCACATTGTAAGACCACTCTCCTCTTTCTCCCATCACAGTAATAAAAATTCAAGTTGATTGAAATAGTCTATTTGTGTGTCTTATACCACCAACACCTACTTCAGTGAATGCTAAATTGTACACTCTAAACCCATAATAGTGTAAACTAAATACCAAAAAGTAAATGATAAATGCTAAATGGTAAATACTCTACACTTAATGGTAAATGCTAAACAGTTAATGCTAAATGGATAATGCTAAATGATAAACGCTAAATTCCAAACAATAAACTCATAGTGATAAATGGTAAACACTAAAGGCATCATGATAAATGCTTAACGCTGAACGGTAGCTGCTAAACATTGAACAGTAAATGATAAACATTTAATGGCAACAGTTACACATATGAAACGCTAAATACTTAATGGTAAACGCTAAGTGTTAAATGGTGAACATTGAATGATAGGTAGATCCTAAATGTTAAATGGTAAATAGTAAATGGTACATGGTAACGACTATAGCAATATACAAGTACAATTACTGATCTCTACGAAAATTTATGAAGGGTAAAAATGGGTGTCAACTAAGTCAAAGATGATTGTGTACATAAGTATACCTCTAGCATGATATTAAAAAAAGTGGTTCTAAGATCAAAAACTTATGCAGCTTTCATGCACACATATATGTCTGTATTTTATGTCCAAAATACTGTACACATCTGTGTTGTCTAGTAATCATTTCTTCTCTCTCACACACATAACTCTCTCAAAATTACCTCTTAGTTTTAATATATTACTGACGAACAAACCAAAAACAAACACTACATAATAATAACTTTGTTACGTGAAAATATCACACATGAACTGTTACATATTATACAGTCACATACAGTAGATATATACGAATTTAAAGCACATTCCACAGCATCTTCCACATGTCTTACAACAGTGCCTATTTCAAACTGTAGTGTCTTTCAATTTGGCTAGGTATCTGAAAAATTTCCATTAGGCCACCAAGAATCCGCTTTAATGAAATCAAAAAGAGACTGAGTAGCATTTTACGGACAAACTACATACTTACTCGCTACAGGTAGTAATGATTTTTATTTACTAGATACCATACTGGAAATAATTAATGTAATGACAGTTGTTTTGTTATCAATGAAATACAAGTATTCGTAAGTGATGATTCAGACAATGAATAGCACTCACAGCCAATGAGTTTGTAAAGCTAATTGTTAATGTATAATCAGTTTATTGTGTGTTAATTGCGAACATTATTAATTTTCAAAGAGTCAAAATACAAGTTTTAAAGTTAGTGTCATATGGTTACTTACCACAATACAATACCAGTTGCCAGATCCATGTCTTTTTGATTAACTATATTGCTCAAGAAATTATTGTCTCAGTCGTATTCGATTTAATTAAAATGTATGCTAAACAGCAGCCTTGCACAATAGCTGTAGGCTAACTATTCATTGCCGGCCGTTATGGCCGAGCGGTTCTAGGCGCTGCAGTCTGGAACCGCACGACCGTTACGGTCGCAGGTTCGAATCCTGCCTCAGGCATGGATGTGTGTGATGTCCTTAGGGTAGTTAGGTTTCAGTAGTTCTAAGTTCTAGGGGACTGATGACCTCAGATGTTAAGTCTCAAAGTGTTCAGAACCATTTGCCCATTTTTTTAACTATTCACTTTAAAGCACTAACCGAGGGCAGTGCACAGAGCGTTACCATTGCGCAGATAAAGTTAAGAAATTTTATTATTTCAGGGATAGCATGCATTAGGCGCAGGGACCATTATTTTCAAACTGATCAAATTTTGTTTTATTATCAGGGCCAATTACAAATCAATAGTCTGACTCAGTCTTTTTGTTGCCTAAATTCATGCAGTTTTGGTTTAGTTTAAAGTTATAGACAGTTTAGGTTATGACTGCAAAATTAGTTGCATATTATCATTTTGTCACTCAACATGGATAGAAAAGTATGTAAATATTAATGCTGAGAGACGCGTGGATGCGAAAAATGAATTCGAAAATAATTTCTTCAAATTAATGAGGGATAGCAAAACTATTCAAAACGTGTGAAAAATGAGTGATGTGAGACTGGTAAAATATTGGGAAGGGAAGGACAGAGCTGGTTCTCTTATCAGAAGACCTAATTTCAATCATACTTAATGAAAATTAAGATACTATTTATATGAGCAGACTCAACAGTGGTTTAGACAAGCCTCTATCTGTAGCAATGGCCATTATAGATATTTCCAAGACACTGACTGTAGATTTTCATTATGACTATAAGTTGTAAATATTTGTCCCAAAAAGTTAAAATGTATTACACCAATACAGATAGAATAATATGTCACATAATCACATCAAGTACTTATATTATTAAAAACGATGTGCACAAGTGGTTCTACCTTACCCTAACAATGACATTTTTAAAATCCCACTTGTAAATAAAAAGGAAATGAGTTATTGAAAGATTAATTGTTAGGAGAAATAATTTCTAAATTCATTGGCTAAAATCAAAGGTGTATACTCTGGAAACTTTGTAATGCGCAGAGAAAAAGGCGTTAAGTGGTCATCTGCAGAAGATCTTACCACAGGTGATTACTAGGAATTTTTGTTAACTGACGCTTAAAAATCAAGTGTGCAGTTCATAATTACGTCTAAGCATCATCTTGTTTCTACTATTAGACACCAAAAACTTGTTTTATCTACACAAGGTGATAAATGTTTGGTACTTCCTAATATTGTCAGTGTGGTGGCTTGGGGTCACTACTGTATGCAAACTGATGATAATTGTGAATAATATAAATACCTGCAAAAATGTAAATAGCTGTGTATTCTAACTTTAGGTGAATAATATCCATCTATATTGGAAAAAATTAGTGATCAGTTGTAATTTGAGTTTATTGTAAATAATGGAATTAAAAATTGTAATTTGAATATTCTGAAAATGTATATGCATGAATATCATTGCATGTAATTAACAGTTTTTAAAAACAATTGGTTTTGTAATAAATTTTATACATAGTGTGTTCTTTCTGTTCGAGTTTTTCTTCGTACTCCTCTGTAGTCTGTTTCCACACAATATCAGTGTCTATGTCTCTCATCTGCACTGCATCTTAACAGGTAGCTGAGATGCATGGATATATTTCTCTCTACGCTGGACATTATCCACCTTGCAGCAGAAAGCGTACATAACAGTGACATGTTTATCCTACATATGTTTGCTGAATGTGATACTCCCTGCACGCCTGCGCGCGCAGGGAGAGACAGAAAAAGAGAGAGAAGAAGAAGATAGAAAGTCGGATAGAGAAATAATTATTAACGATTGCAGTATCTGTCATATGCGATACAGAGATATTTGTATGTACGTTTATAATGCATGTCTTTGATCATGAAGTCATTTCAGTATTAAGCCACTTCCATGTACATACAGGTAAACAGTACAGAACTTTTATGTAAGAGGCATGTACATGTATATAAATAACGTACATCACACCAAAAAGCGTGTCTTTGACTTTATGAGTAACACAATTTTTACACAATATCTGTTGCCATTCTCTAATACTACACTCTGACTGGTTGGAAAAAGAGAAGAGGCTGCAGGGGATATAAAGCACATGGTAGATCTATTCCCAGCGTCTTGGATTTTTAATACTGCATATGTGACTGCCTGGAAAACAGAGGAGGAAGAATAATACAATTGGTCACTAGGTAAGTAATGTGGCATGACATCACTTTTACACTACAATCTGACTGGCTGGAGACAGAAGGAGGTATGTAGTGTAAAGCACACAATTGGTCTACTTCCATCGTCTTGGGCGTTTAATGCTGTGCTATGACTTGCTGGAGATGTGGGGAAGGGGAGGGTGTATAAAACACTCAACTGGTGCTTTTCCGTATAATGAGAGGAGGGTTTTAAATTTTCAATTAATACAGTGGCACTATTTATAGCAACTTTGATTTTGAAGGTAACGCTGAAACTGGCTGAAGTACTGCACTGTGTGCTTAGTTGGATATACGGGGAGGGGAGAAGTTTTTAATTTTCCACTAACGCAAGTGGACTGCATCTTGGCTTTACAATACTACATTATGATTGGCTAATGATAATGGGTGGGGGGGGGGGGGAGGGTGGGTGGAGGCTTCCCACTGATGATAATATCTGCTATTTTCGCCAACTTAAATGTGTGTCCTCTCATTTTTAGTTTTACGCTGTGACTAGTTCAAAACAGGAGAGGGGGAAGAGGAGGGGGAGAAAGGATGGGGGGAGGTGAGGGGCATGAATAAATCATAAGATCATAGTGGAGGTCAAGGTCAGAAGTCATTGACCCTGCCCCTTATTATAGGCTAACCATTCGAACACTAACACATTTCAAGGTTATTTAAGTGGAAAGTTCGCCTTCCTGATCGCGACATTACTACTGTACAGCTTCAGTTTGCAACAGCCGCACACAACGAGTCTTGCGACAGCATGAAGACACCGATAGGGAAGACTTCTTCAAGAGTTGTATATCTGCTCGTAACATTAGGACAGTGATAATACTGGTATTAACATGGTTACCGTTTCTGCGCAGTGTAGAGGATGTCTAACACTACTACTACCACCACCACCACCACCACCAAGACCTTGACAATCTGCAAAACCAAATTCCACAATATCCCAGGAGAGAGGGGGGGGGGGCGGGCGTTTTTAAATGCTCTTAGCTCTGTAGCGAAGGTTCATCGTTTCACATCTGTGCTTTATGATTAATGCTAAATGTAAATAACCCTGCACAAAGTATATCAAAAATTTAACCAGGCCATTATTATCTAATGCCAGTGCCAACCTTGTAGATACTGCTACTTCATGAACTTTTTTCCTGGTTGGCAATTACTATGCAAGTTATGAGCTTCCACTAAGAAGGCTTCGAAAGGAAAGTGGATACAAAAAAAAACGAACAATAAATTGGTACTAGACCCAGTGAAATAATTATGTACATAATTATCAAACTGTGCCGGAAAACAGATGATCATTTGCATCCCTTTTCAGACTACACATCAGTTAATGAGCAATGCAGATGTTGATTATTGTATTTGTTCTGATGTCAGTTGGGATCACCTTCTTCCGTGAAGGTGAGAGGCGTCTTTCAGCTTTGTTGCCGAAAATCCGCCGTTGGCCAGGGGCGGAGAAATTCTTGTGTTGGCGATAACTTATGACCCTGGTCAGTAGCAAGAATCCGGAATAGCAGGAATTCGGAAGAGAATGCATGTTCCTCTCATCAGTAGTAATGTTGTTAGCTTTGACCATCAAAGCGTTATTCTATTGAATCCATCCCAACAGTACAAGCAAAACAAAGTCCGAATGCTGAACTGATGTCACGACAAAAGTAGGAAGACAGTTTTTATGACACTTTATTTCTTGGCTAGGTAAGGGGCATCAAAGTGCGAGTTGATGGCTTTGAACTGACATTGCTCAACAGGATCGTGAATTTAATATAGCTAAGCGGTACTGTTACAAAACTCCATAAACAGACTCACTTCAGCTCTCTCAGTTACAGTAGCACCTTTTCTCACTCGGGTGGAACGGGGGTCAGCTCTCTCAGTTACAGTAGCACCTTTGCTCACTCGGGTGGATGGGGGGTCAGCTCTCTCAGTTACAGTAGCACCTTTGTTCACTCGGGTGGAAGGGAGGGGCGAGGGGGGCGGAGGAATATTGGATTGTATAGGTGTGCCTAAAGCTTGGCAGTACAGGAGTCAGAGGTCTGACCCTAGCGGAAACAGACCACTCTAGTGACTGATGCGTTTCATACTTCTACGAATTTCACAAGGATCTTCTGAGAAAACTAAGTTTCTCAGGGTATTTCCGCTCATTTGCGTCAGTAAGGTGGGGCACAGCTACTTTTACAACAGTACATGATCTTAACTGAAGTGTTTGCTGCTTTAATTTGCGCTTTCTTTTACTTGTCATGAGTGAATTGTGTATTGTTGAGAAATTTTGAAGCTTTGAGGCACGCATTGGAATTTGAACCCATTGTACGCAAGATAGAGTTGTTGGATATAGGTGGAAGTTGGTACCATTTTGTAATTTATATACATTGTTACAATTTTGAATAGTTTTTGAATAAACTAGATAATGTTACAACGTATTAGTTTATTCTTCATTATTCGACTGAAAGTCCAGTCACAAAGAAAAATCCTCAGAGCAGGACAATATATTCATTACACCAAATTCCGTTTCTGTTTCTGTAAAGAGTGAGTGCTGATAACTCCGAAAGTTTGTTTCAGGGATGGAATAATGCTGTCGTTTTTCATGTTGGGGAACTTCACAGAAGGCACCACTCTCATACTGCAGTGCTTACTAACTATATACGATATTATGAAAAATTTGTTATCGTATTATACAGTTCCCTGCGAATTTCCCTGTGGTACTACTTCCAGTCGCAGGTTAAATACTGATAAGTGCCATCACACAGCGTTTTTTAACGCTTCTCTTTTTCTTATGATGGTTAACACCTCTTCACTACATGTTGACACTAACCTCTTATGTATTTTGTCTGTATACCTGATTTTTAAAATTCTGCGACAACTCAACACCTTGAATGTTTATCGTTTCCTACATTTCAGTTTCACAGCTGTGCATGGTCGCTTCCATAAGATACTAAATTCTCTACATACAGATTCAGATTCATTTTTCTTGTTTTATTATCAATATTTCATACCAAAATTGCTTAAATTGTTCTTCAAGTGCACCTACCTGATTTTAATGTCGTCCTTTCTGCAGAAATCTTGCTACATCTAGTTTCATAAATGACTAAATAATTTCATTTCTTCTGTGAGTTTTCCCTGAATTCTCTCAAAGTATTGTGTAATGACGTTTTATTAAGCAGCCAGTCATCCATATGTAACATAGGCTTTTAATATTTTCTTGAGGTGAATCTCATTACATCAAGTAGCATCTCAAGTAAAGATGACATCAGTTTTATTCAATCTCGAAGAAACCAGTATGAGTGGAGGAACTAAGATTCGTATTAAAGCTTTCCCATGCCATCCGTTGATATGGAAAATGACGTTTTAACCTCTTTTATGAAACTTTACAACGAGCTCTTAGCTACGCTAAACTCCCCACTAATGATCCACCCACCGTGGAAACACTGAGTTGACTATTTAAGTGTCTCAGTTTAGTTTGTCATATCTAAGTTTTCCATTGCTTTTGCTAAATTTTGAGCATACATCTCGTGGTAACATAACGTGATCACATCAATGACGAATATCATATTGAGTCGGCGTAGCCTGTCACCTAGGGCTAAGTCTTGGAATAGTTCCGTGTTGTAATCGTGTCACCTTACATTTTTAACATAAATCCTCAGTAATGGCGATTGAAGGCTTCCAGTTTAAGGAGTTACCATTGTTCTGCCAATAGCGTTATCAAAGAAGACGGAGGAGCCAACAGAGTGGCAGAGCAACGTGGTGGTAAACTGCCCTGGAACGTGGGCGAATCAGCAATCGTCAACGGAGTGAGAATGCAGAAGGCAATGGAAACGACTGCATTGATGACACGCGCCGTATATGAACAGCACCTATGGCCTGTAATTGAAAAAGTGCCATAGTGATATCTCCATTGGCAAAAGATTCCAGATTAGTCTACCATTCGGATCTCCAGGAGGGAGTTCCCAAGGAGAAGGTGAGCAAAAAATTGAACAACAAGGGGAAGGGTAACATGCCACGAGTTGGAACGTAGAATGTAAGAAGTTTGAACGTGGTAGGGAAGCTAGAAAACATGAAAAGACAAAAACAAAGACTTGATTTAGATGTAGTGGGAGAAAGTCAATTGAAATGGAAGGGGTGCTTGGTCAGACGGATGTAGGGCAATATCAACAGCGACAGAAAATGATATAACTGGATTAATATTCGTTATGAATAGGAAAATAGGTTGGAGTGTGCTTTATTGCGAACAGCTTATCGATAGGGCTGTTCTTAACAGAATAGGTATCAAACCAACGTCGACAAGAGTAGTTCAGGTGTACATGCCGAAGTAACAAGAAGAAGGTGAAGAGAAACAAAAAGTATATGAGGACATTCAACAGGTAATCCACACATATTATAAAAATGGATGTAAATTTGTATGTTCCACATCTCCTCCCAAACCACTGGGCAGATTTCAACCAAAGGTGGTACACATATACCTTACTGTCAGGTAACAGTCGCTCTGCGGTGTAAGAACCACCTGCCTACCATAGGTCAGGAGATATGACGTCATAAACAATGATTTTCATGAGAAAACTCCAGAATCACGCAAATCGTTTAAATTTATTACTTCTGTGCTACTGATTGTATTCGCAAAAAAATTGGCCGACAGTATCTACATATGCCGCAAAAATGCACTTAGAAATTATATGATGCCACACATAGTTCCGGAGATATGACACCATAAACTCTTAAATGTGTCAAAAATTGCCGCATTTTGCATGACCTAATTTATTGCTTCATTGCAAATAACTCGATTGCCAATACATTTTGCAGAAAGTATCCATATATGCCGTTGAATGTAACTACAAAAATATACCATCATAAGATGATCGCATCTGCCTTGGACAACATATTTTAATACTCTTACTCTACTTCTGTATGTTAATTGTCTTTGCCTGTAGTTCATATGTATTCTGTTCGAGTTAATAACATTTTACTTCAGAATGCCATCTGCCATAGCCTACGTGCTGCGCGACGTTTCGTTGGTCTACTCTTGCACAGTCCTCCGTAACATGGCAAGTGTAGGTATGTACTCAACACGTCTGTTATGAACACTCTCAGTGAAGACTGGGCTGCAAACCTCCCTTTTGTAACGTTTTGAATCTTGCTTCTATTTTAACGAAGACAAAAGAGCTGAAATTTTGACGTTATTCGAGTTTCGTGTAGACACTTCCCTCAGCGTTAGCCGACAGTTTCTGTTCTGCATTATTAACTGGAAACGCATCAATAGCAACAGGAGGCGACAGTTTTGCGACATAGAACGCTCTGTCGCGTGACGTAAGTCACTAAGGCGGAAGGGATAACCTGTGACAAGACAAACGGGGCCGCAGAGCGTGGGACACGTGTCCCTCTGCAGGCGGACACCGGAATTAATGCGCCTGATAACGCTGTGGCAAGCCAGCGCGGCATTTCCAGGTTGCCAGATAGCGTCTGCGTCTATCTCTCTCTATCCTACTCCCTCCATACCTTCGTCCTTTCCATCCCCCGTCCCCCCTCTCCCCTCGTCTGTCGGTGTTTCTCTCTGTGCCTTTCCTACGACACAATAGCGACGTACACCAGCGACAGTAAGTTTAAGTTTCTGATTGCTAGAGAAAACATTCCTGATTCTGAAATCAATGTCAAGGACTATATATATATATATATATATATATATATATATATATATATATATATATATATATATATATATTGTAAAGGTCGCAGTCCGGCACACTTAATCTGCAGTGGTTTCAAATCAATGCACATATTGCTGCAGAGTGAAAGTTCTTTCTGAAAAAATGTTGCTGTCGTTGAGTTATCTGAGTTATCTTAAAATTACATCAAGAAAAGACGCTCATTTCGTCAATGGAAGGCAACAAGCGCATATACTGAGAAATAAATACGCACAATTTTTAATAATTTCATTTTTCCATGTAACTAAGGAAAATTTCGAGCTTACAAATTTGTATATCAACAATAAAGGTGTACAAAGGTAAACGCCAGTGTTATTTAAATATATTTACAGTTTCAAGATTAAATTAAATTACAATTCCTTTGTAAGTGCAACATTTTCAACAGGTTTTGCAGAATAACCGATGCGTCTAACTCTCCAAATAGATCGACATAAATTATTGCACAGAAATGATGAAAGTATTCAGAGATCTAAAACACACAGATGAAGCAATTACAACACATTTCTAATTGTAGAATAAGCAATTGGAATCTTTTACAGTAAAAAATAAATGAACACTTTACAGGAAAGCCCTTTGATAAAAAATAATGCAAAAATTTGTGTGATGTAATTTGAAATTCAATCAACGGTGTTAGAATACATCTGAAATCAGAGGGCCCTCATTCGATAATAGTTTAATCATTGAGTGTGGCTTCGATAAACAAAGTTTTAGTGAAACTTGGACAAAACGTAGAGATAAAAGAATAAAAAAGCCTTCCAGGGATATGTTTTCAGAATCACATTGAGTGAAATGAATCACACGACAGCCAAAATCCTCTCTCTTAAAAAAATAAACAAAATAAAATAATAAAATGGAATAAAAAACTAATCTTTACAATACAAAACTATAAAGATATCATTTCGTTTAATTTAAAAACAGCTTGCGGCCGTAAGCTTGACACCAGTGCTTACTAATTTAAGTTATATAATACAGCACTGAAGATGGTCACTCAGTGACAGAAAATCGATTCTGCGATAATAAAAATATACGACCAATGCTGTCTCTCTTTTCAAGTATACCCATTATCTGGTCGTAGTGCACAGGACACTATGGAGATGTCAGTCTATTACACATTACGAACCTCTTCAACTGTCGGCGGTATCTGTCAGTCAACAGACGAGGTCGACCTGTACGCTTTTGTCCTTTACGTGTCCCTTCACATTTCCACTTCACTATCACATCGGAAACAGTGGACCTATGGATATTTATGAGTGTGGAACTCTCACGTACAGAGTATGACACAAATGACACCCAATCACCTGACCACATTCGAAGTCCGTGAGTTCCGCGGAAGCGCCCCATTCTGCTCTCTCACGATGTTTAATGTCTACTGAGGTCGTTGATATAGATTACCTGTCAGTAGTGGCGTACATTAATACCAGAAACTGGTTTGTGGTTTTCCTTCTTTTCATACAATGGAAATCCACAAGCAGTGCGGTTGAAACCAGCTAAGTTAGCAGACGACACATGCTGTACTTGTTGTATATGTTGCCCTTTACATACTTCAGACAGCACGTTAAACAGTGAATACGCGTCTCATCATCTTGACAGCGAACTAAATGGCGCACTAAGCACAATACTTTGACACCGGACTAGATTTTGACTCAAGACGTCGCTTGACATTCCACTTTACTTTAGGTGAGACAGCGAACATGTACTACGAGTATAAATGATCACCGAGCTCCTGTCAAATGTAACACTGTGCCGGCCGCATGATATCAACTCCACATCAGTTCCCCATGTTGTCCCACAAGAGTCGTTAACACTTTCAGCACTCGCTGTAGGTGACTAGACCATGAGCCAGTCCGCGTACAGTGGTTTATAGCCTCATAGCTTAACCCCGCTCCTGTCTAACGACACGCTTTCTTTTAGTATCAGCTCATCCTCACACGATTAAACAAAATCAGTGTGGCTAGCCACTAATCGACTTCCTCTTACTGATGACCTTTATTGTCGAATTTAAGTTGGCTAAGATGAATCCAAATAAGTTGCTTGGTTTTGGGGTTCTGGACCAAAAACGTGACTGCTGTAAGTTTTAGGACAACCTTTTATAGTTTTATGGCATTGATAACATCTTTTCAGTAACTAAGCACCCAATGATTCTTGACGTAAACCAAGACCCAAACACGAAGAGAAATGACGCTACAGCCTTGGTTATACTGCCTAGCCTGTCTCTTATATGCAGTAGAGATGTTCAGATGGGCCGTATTCCATTTCCTATTAATCCTGTCTGAGTCTATCTTCACAGGTAAGAGATCGCCAAATGTCCACAAATTACTAAGCCGCGAATTCATAGAGTAGCCTAACATGAGCTTGGCTGGAGTGATCTAACGAGTCTCATACACTGAGACGTTAAATGCAAAACATAACAAACTACATTAACTAACCCATCGTCTCTGTATATGTGATCATCTCTGTGTATGGGAATGACATTTAATCGAGGCTGAGGTGAAATTCCGGTTCACATGGACAGCAAACTGAAGCTGGATATGATTAGGTACTTTCGTAACATGAGAGACTACATCATCCACGGAAAACTTCCTAAATGAACTAGAAAGACAAGTGGCTGCCTTATCTGATTCCAAAAACCTTGAGTGTTACTAAACTAGAGAAAATGGTAGTCAAATTTTGTATGGCAGTAGTCACTGTAACTGACCTACTATAAATGAACCAAACAAATATACTAAATGTATCCACTGCATAATGTATTTAGTGATGCCAATTTCTAATACTCGGTAAAATTAAAATTTAAAACAGGCTTGATCGCAATTTTTTTGTGGGAGTTTTTCGACTCTTTCATAGAGTCATCTTCAGATTCTGTAAAGATATACTGCCAAACTAGTGTAGACGTTATAATAAGCATATGAAAATATACAAAAAATATATAAAAGTAAGATAAATAGTAATAAATTATACCCAGAGCGGTGGATGGACACTGCCAGACGAGTTCCTTCGACCCTCGACGCTCGAGTAACTCCTGACTATATATATATATATATATATATATATATATATATATATATATATATATATATATATATATATATATATATATATATACATATACATATATATATATTCCTTCCTTTATTGAATTTCAATTCCCCCCGAAGGGGGCGGGCTGGCAGCAGCTTAGTATGCCGCTCTTCAGCCTATAGACTTTGTTAGAAAGATGAAGAGAATAAATAATAAAAACAGGCGATAAAATCGGAGACTTAAAGAGTAACATGGCGAAAAGAAATCGTGGAACTTAAACCAAAGAACAGAGGGATGATGACGCTAAGAAAATACATACAAAGCAGACAGGTAAAACAATAGACAGACAATTATAAAAACACGGCGACAGTCTGGTTTCTGTTCGCAAAAGACATAAAATTCACACCCAGCGACAGCATGGTTTCTGTTCGCAACACGAGAAAGACGAACAATACTGAACAGTCACTGGAACACTGCACTAAAAAGTTGGCAAATGTGACATACCACAGCCGAGAGCAGGTGGGGGGAAACTGGACAGATGATGGGAAAATAAAAAAGGGGGGAGCCGGGAAAGGAGCTGATGGAGAATGAGGACCCATAAAAGGGGTGGGGGGCGCTGGGCAGACGCGACAGGGAGTGGGGTAGGCAGAGGAGGGGAATACAAAAGGACTTGGGGGGGGGGGGAGAAGGGAGGTAGGGAGAGGTTCAGTGGGGAGAAAACAGGACGGAAGGGGGGAAGAGGGAGCCCAGGGAAAGGACGGAGGAAAGGAGGGGGAGTGAGGATCAGAGTTGATAGGAGGGATAAATGGAGGGAGAGAGGGCATCATCCGGGAGGGGGAGTTGATGGAAGCCACCTTGGGAAAGGAGATGTAGGGTGTAGAGATGGAGGGTAGGGGGGACACAACGGTGAAGATGTGACAGGGGGCGGGGATGGGTGAGGAGAGGAGCAACCTGGGGGTGAGGGGGTTCAAGACGGCGGGAGGTGTAGAGGATGCGGATATGTTCGAGGAATAGGAGCAGATGGGGGAAAGGAATGAGATCATAGAGGATCCGCGTGGGGGACAGAAGGCGTATACGGAAGGCGAGGCGGAGTGCATGACGCTCAAGGATCTGGAGGGACTTATAGAATTTGGGGGGGGGGGCAGAGATCCAGGCAGGACTGGCATCACAGAGGATGGGACGGATTAAGGATTTGTAGGTGTGGAGGATGGTAGAGGGGTGCAACCCCCATGTCCGGCCAGAGAGGAGTTTGAGGAGTCGGAGGCGGTTGTGGGCTTTGGATTGGATGGAGGGGAGATGAGGGATCCAGGTGAGGTGACGGTCAATGGTGAGGCCAAGGTAGGTGAGGGTGGGGGTGAGGCGGACAGGACGGGCGCAGACAGTAAGGGAGAAATCCAGGAGCCGGAAGAAGCGAGTGGTACGACCTACAATGATTTCCTGGGTCTTGGAAGGGTTGAGTTTCAAGAGCCACTGGTTACACCATGCAGCCAAAAGGTCAAGGTGATTCTGGAGAAGGCGTTGGGACCGTTGGAGGGTAGGAGCGAGGGCGAGGAATCCGGTGTCATCAGCATATTGCAAGAGGTGTACTGGAGGAGGGGGTTGGGGTATATCTGCCGTGTACAGGAGGTAGAGGAGAGGGGAGAGGACAGAACCCTGGGGCACACCTGCAGAGGGGTAGAAGGTGTGGGAATTGCCATTATGGATGGTAACATAGAAGGGGCGGTGGGAGAGGAAGGAGGCCACCAGACGGATGTAGTTGATAGGAAGGGCGTAGGTTTGGAGTTTAAACAGGAGACCGGTATGCCAGACATGGTCGTAGGCCTTTTCGAGGTCAAGGGAGACAAAAATGGCGGAGCGACGGGAGTTAAGCTGGAGGGAGAGGAGATGAGTGAGGCAGAGGAGTTGGTCATCAGCAGAGAAGGAAGGTCGAAAGCCACATTGGGTGTTTGGGAGGAGGTGGTTTTGGCGGAGGTGGTGATAGATGCGCCGGGAAAGGATGGATTCCAAGAGCTTGCTGAACACTGATGTGAGACAGATAGGACGATAGGAAGAGGCATCAGATGGAGGCTTGTTGGGTTTGGAGAACATCAGGATACGGGAGGTTTTCCACAGGTCGGAATAGAAGCCAGTGGCAAGGATGACATTGTAGAGGGTGGCAAGGATTGAAAGGAAGGAGGGAGGGCAGTGTTTGAGGTGGCGGTAGGTAACGCAGTCATGGCCGGGAGCAGTGTTGCGTTTACTGCGGAGTGTGAGGCTGATGTCCTGTGTAGTGATGGGGGTGTTAAGTTCAGATGGTGGTGTGTGGCCCAAGTACTGGAAGCTGGGAGCAAGGGGAGGAACAGAGGTATTCGTACGGTCCATGACGTCAGGGAAGAGGGAATAATCAAAGTGGGGATCATCTGGGATGGAAAAAACATCAGAGAGGTGAGAGGCGAAGTGGTTGGCCTTACTGAGGTTGTCAGGAAAGTGGTGGAAAGCAGACCAATACTTGGAAGAGTTTATGGGGAGCGTGGTGTTGAGTTGTGTACATGTCTGGCGCCAGGCACGGCGTTTCTTCTCAGTAAGCAGGTTGCGGATGTGTCATTGTAATTGCCGGTGGCGGGTAAGTGTATCCCGGTCACGAGTGCGGAGAAAAGTGCGGTAGAGGCGGCGAGACTCTCGAAGGAGAAGGATGGCCTCTGGAGGCAGGGCGAGGCGGTGAGGGTGGATGGCTTTGGTGGGGATATGGATGGCGACGGTGTCAGACAAGGTCTGGTGCAGGAAGGCAGCAGTGCGAGAGATGCCATCAGGAGATTGGAGGGTAAGGGCGTGGCTGTCAACCTGGGTGTGAATGGAGTACCGGTAGGCATCCCAGTTGGCATGGGAGTAATCATGGACAAGTTTAGGAGGGACGTCATGGCGAGGGGCGTTGCGGGGATGGCGACCATTAGAGATAGTGAGGAGAACAGGAGCATGATCACTGCCAATAAGTTCAAGGACTTCTGTGGTGATGCGCCCAAGGAGGTTGGGAGAGGCAAGGACGACATCAGGAGTGGTGTTGGATTCGGGTCGGGTGTGCTGAGGCAGGGGAACCAGGTCTCCTTGCAGAGTGGTGAGAAACTGATGCCACCGCTGGAGGTCGGCAGGATCACGGCTGTGGATATTGAGGTCGGCGGCAATCACGTAGGTGGAGAAGGTGCGGTCAATGTGGGCCAGGAAATCGTACGGGATGGGGGTGCGAGGGCGGACATAAGTGGTGGCACAGGTGATGGTAAGGGTGGGGAAGAAGAGGCTGAGGGTGAGATGCTCGGCAGGATTATTAAGGGGAGTTTGGGGCCGGACAGGGAGGTGCTTGAGGTGGCCTATAGCAACTCCGCCACGTGCCAGAGGGTACGGGTTATCGGTGCGGTGTAGGGTGTAAGGAACCATGGAGACGGAGATACGGGGTTGAAGGAAGGTTTCATTTAGGACGAAGGCATCCACGCAGTGCTGACGAAGGGTGTGGAGGAAGAGGAGTTTGTGGGTGGGCAGGGAGCGAATGTTGTGGTACAGGAGGCGGTAGGGTTCTTGTACCATGGGAGGGGAGATTTAGATGAGGGTGGTGAGGGGGGTGAAGGTGAAGTGGGCCTGGTTGTGGGAGTATGTGGCATAGGTGGTAAGATGGAAGATGGAACGGGCAGCGAGGGCGATTTGGGAAAGAGTTTGTGAGCGCTGGAAGGGGTGGATGTTTTGGAGCACAATGGTGGTGAAACGGATGATGTCCTCGGCAGTAGGGGGAGGGCGGAGCGAGTTGTTGGGGTGGATGGGGTCATCAACAGGACGGACAGGGATGGTGAGCTCAGGAGTGACTGGTGGAGGTTTCGCTTTACACTTCAAGGAGTAGGTAGGATGTGGTTCGTTGCAAGTGTTGCAGGAGGGGGGAGAGGTGAGGTTGGGGCAATTCTTGAGGAAGTGTGAAGCTTTGCAGTGGGGACAAGTAGGGGGGTTCTTGCAGGCAGAGGTAGCGTGGTCGTTGTAGGTGAGACAGCGTTGGCAGCGGTAGGATTGGACTGTGGAACAGGAGGGGTCCACCTTATGACGGCGATTGTAGATGAGGGCTCCCTCAGTGAGGAGGCGGTCAATGGAGGAGGAGGATTCGGTGAATATCCGCATGAGAAAAGTCGGCCCGGCACCATTGAAGATGCGACGGGCCGAGCGGATTTCAATGTTGGGCCGGGAGTTGAGTTCCGCCAACACCTCAGCCTCCGTGATCACGGGGCTAAGCTTCGTGATCACAGCGGTGAAGGTTGGCGGACGTCAGGGAGATTGAGGCTGACGGGGAGAGGACGGTGTGTGGTAGGGGGTGAGGGTGGCACGTTGGCCAAAGTGGATACGGGGGATGCGGGAGAGGAGATCGGTGTGGAAGGAAGCATTGGGGGATTCTGACTGTATATTGAGGTAACGGGTATTAATATGTCTGGACACACCTGTGGTGTCACTGCCAGACACCACACTTGCTAGGTGGTAGCTTAAATCGGCCGCGGTCCATTAGTACATGTCGGACCCGCGTGTCGCCACTGTGTGATCGCAGACCGAGCGCCACCACACGGCAGGTCTCGAGAGACGTACGAGAACTCGCCCCAGTTGTACGACGACGTTGCTAGCGACTATACGGACCAAGCCTTTGCTCTCATTTGCCGAGAGACAGAATAGCCTTCAGCTAAGTTCATGTCTACGACCTAGCAAGGCGCCACTAGCCTTAGATAGCTTGTATCTAAAGAGTCGCACTTGTATCGCCACAATCTCCAGATGTCTCATCTGGATTAAAAGATAAGTACCAAAAGGAGCTACGTACATTTCTTTATAGCATTCATTAAGTCTCCTGTTTCAGACCTCACTCCATCCTTCGTGAGTTAGCGCGTGCATCTTGGCCGCCTATTTCAATTAGTGTACGTAGTGTTGGCAAGTCTTCGCCAGATGTACTGTCCAAATTTTATCGCTTGCAGAATCAGCAGACGCAGGCGTTATTGGATGCCCTTGGACAGCTCGTCCAGGGTCAACGTGCGCTGCACCCCGATGCGGCCGCCGCCGCTTCATCGCTACCGCAGCCAACACACGCGGTTGCACCTCCGTTTCGTAGCTTTGACGCGGCCCACGAGACCTGGCCAGAATGGTCTCGACAGTTCGGCTTCCATCTAGCCGCCTACAGAATTCAAGGTAATGAGCGGCAGCCGTTTTTGCTTTCTTGTGTCGGTGTGTCCACCTACCGTGTGATAGTGAAATTGTTTCCCCGACGCGACATAGCAACTCTGTCCTACGAAGAAATTTTGTCTGCTTTAGATGCCTATTTCAAAGAAACAGTTAATGTAGTTGCGAAAAGGTATACGTTCTTTCGTACCAAACGTACGGCCGGTCAGACTAATAGGGAGTGGGTTGCAACATTGCAAGGACTTACTAGGGATTGTGATTTTGCATGTGAATGTGGACTTCCGTATTCAGATACTATGGTGCGTGATGCAATAGCACAGAACGTTTCTGATGTTTGCATACGGGAACAGATTTTGAAACTGGTTAATCCCTCCCTTCAACAAGTGATAGATATATTAGATAGGCAAGACACACTTGACTTTGCTCAGGCCTCATTTGAAACTTCGCCAGCAGTGTGTCGCATTGACCGGCCCGCCCGGCGCGCAGCACGGGACGCTAAACGGCCCTCGCGCACGTCAGTGCAGCTGCAGCCTAGCTCGCAAACACGAGTCCAGCCGCGTAAGCATGCCAATGCCGTGCTCAAATCATGCCCGCGGTGTGCAACTAGACATTCGCGTGAACATTGCCCGTCACGCCAAGCTATTTGCTTTTACTGTCGTAAGAAAGGACATGTTCAAAGTGTTTGCCAGAAAAAGCTAATATCAGACAATCAAAACCATTCCAGGCCCTTTGCTTCACGCCGGAATCGAACCAGGGACAATCAGGCTCGTGGACCTTCGCCCATGGACATTCATGTCGTTAATTCCACCCCGTCCAGTGCCACTTTATCTAACAGTGACTGTGTTCGTCCCACAAAAAGTGTGCGTCGACGTCGCCGGAACTCCTGTAAAGTCGCAAGTGCTTCTGTACCTGTATCAGTTAAAATTGCACGTGAAAGTCGCTCTTGTCGTCAGCAGGACAATAAACTTTTTGTAGACTTAGACTTTGGAGGCAAAGTGATACCATTCCAGCTCGATACCAGAGCTGCAGTTTCATTGCTCAATCAAGACACGTACAAACAACTGGGCAAACCTCCGTTGCGTGCCGCAAATGTTCAGCTCAATAGTTATTTAGGACAGCAGATACCTGTGTTAGGACAGTGCAGCCTTCTTGCCACATACAAGGGACAAACAAAACTTGTGTCATGTTACGTTCTTCGTTCTTCTACGGCAGTGAACTTGTTTGGTTTAGATTTATTTCAGTTGTTTAACATGTCAATCGTAAATCAGGTCCTATTAGTGAACCAGACTGTGCCTTCCGCCAGTGTTTCTCGTCTTTGTGAAGAATTTGCAGACATTTTTGCACCGGGCCTTGGTTGCGCTAAGAACTATGAAGCACATTTGGAACTGAAAGTAAATGCGCAACCGAAATTTTTCAGAGCGCCCAATGTTCCCCACGCATTGCGTGATGAGGTCGCAAGAACATTACACGATTTAGAATCTCAAGGTGTAATTGAACGTGTGCAGGCTTCTCTCTGGGCCTCACCCTTAGTAATTTTGCCAAAACCTTCCGGAAAATTGAGACTTTGCGTGGACTTCAAGGCAACAGTGAATCCACAACTTGTGACTGCAACTTTTCCTTTGCCCCGCCCGGAAGATCTTTTTGATAAACTGTGCCCGGGTAAATACTTTTCAAAGTTGGACCTAGCAGATGCGTACTTGCAAATACCAGTGGACGAAGAATCCCAGGCCGGCCGAAGTGGCCGTGCGGTTAAAGGCGCTGCAGTCTGGAACCGCAAGACCACTACGGTCGCAGGTTCGAATCCTGCCTCGGGCATGGATGTTTGTGATGTCCTTAGGTTAGTTAGGTTTAACTAGTTCTAAGTTCTAGGGGACTAATGACCTCAGCAGTTGAGTCCCATAGTGCTCAGAGCCATTTGAACCATTTGAAGAATCCCAGCGCGTCTTGGTGGTTAACCCGCATCTTGGATTGTACCGATTCAAAAGACTGCCATTCGGGTGTGCATCCGCCCCTGCATTGTTTCAGCAATATTTACAAACTGTTTGTGCATCGGTCCCTACTGCTGCGAACTATCTGGACAATATTGTGATCTCCGGAAAGACAGAAGCCGAACTTTTAGACAATCTACGAACATTATTTCAGGTCTTGCGACAAAATGGTCTTCGATTGAGGAAGGACAAATGTGTGTTTTTTGCTCGTGACTTACCATACCTGGGACATGTAATTAATGCCCAAGGCATACATCCGAGTCCAGAGCATCTCCGTGCCATACAGGAGTTACCTTCGCGACAGAACTTGAAACAGCTACAGAGTGTGTGGGCAAAATTAATTACTACCATAAATATGTTCCCCATGCCTCTTCCATTTCAGATCTGCTTCATCGCTTACGCCGTAAAGGTGTTCCGTTCGTCTGGACGACGGAATGCGAACGCGCCTTTCGCCAGTTGAAATCAGCGTTACTTTCAAATACTTGCCTTACGCCGTTCGATCCCCGGAAACCCCTTTTGTTGATGGTAGATGCATCGGATTTCGGGATCGGTGCTGTGCTTGCGCACAAAGATGGATCGCATGATCGCCCTATTGCCTTTGCGTCAAAATTGCTCTCATCTGCGCAAAGAAATTATTCACAGATAGAGAAAGAGGCTTTAGCTCTCGTGTTTGGTGTTACTAAGTTTCACGATTTCTTGTATGGTCGTCACTTTACCATCATCACGGACCACAAACCTTTGACATCGCTTTTTCATCCGAACAAGCCGGTACCTCCGTGTACAGCGCAGAAATTCATTCGCTGGTCTATTTTTCTCTCACAGTACCGCTACGATATCTTGTATCGGTCCACTGCTAAGCACGGAAACTCTGATGCTTTGTCCCGTTTGCCTGTTGCTGAGGATAAAGCATTCGATTCTTCCGAACTTGCTTGCATGTTCATTGATGCGGAAACCGATGACGTGGTCGCATCGTTTCCGGTTGATTTTCGTCGTGTCGCTACAGCCACAGCTGCTGACCCTGTCCTTGCTCCCGTTTTGCGTTTTGTTGCTACGCAATGGCCCTTGTCAAAGTCACGGATCGAGGATCCTTTGGTTCGCCGTTTTTTTGCTCACAAGGAGAGACTTTTTGTACGACGTGGTGTTTTGTTGTTGCGTTCCGATAATGATCAGTCCAGAGTCGTGGTCCCACGTTCGTTACAGTCCTCTGTCTTACGGCTTGTTCACCAACGACATTGGGGTATAGTGCGAACGAAACAACTTGCTCGTCAGCACTGTACTTGGTTCGGAATCAATGCTGCGATTACGAATATGTGCTCTTCTTCAGTGGCGTGTGCCGAACAACAATCCGCCCCGCCGCGGAAATTCTTTGCATGGCCGACAGCCACTTCCCCTTGGCAACGCTTGCACATCGATTTTGCTGGTCCATTCTGGAATGCTCGATGGTTGGTTGTTGTCGATTCATTCAGTAATTTTCCTTTTGTTGTCCGGATGTCTTCCACGACGTCATCTGCCACCATCCAAGCGTTGTCCGCTATTTTTTGCATTGAAGGTCTTCCACAGACTATTGCTTCCGACAATGGCCCACAATTCATGTCCGCAGAATTTCAGTCATTCTGCCAGGCCAATGGTATTCAACATCTGACATCCGCGCCGTTTTCGCCTCAGTCAAACGGTGCCGCTGAATGGTTGGTCCGGACTTTCAAGTCACAGATGTTGAAGTTGAACGAGTCGCATTCTAGGGAGGACACATTGTTGCTCTTTTTGTCTTCATATCGCTCTCAGCCCCGCGATGGTCGCTCGCCAGCTGAGTTGCTCCATGGTCGTCCTCATTGAACCTTGATGTCTTTGCTGCATCCGCCGCATCAGGTTCCAGTGCAGCGGCAGACTCCTGTTTTTGCTCCTGGCGACGTTGTTTTCTATCGCAACTATCGCGGTTCACGGCGTTGGCTCGCAGGGCGCATTCTTCGCTGCCTCGGCCGCGCGATGTATTTGGTTTTGGGGGCCTCTGGTGAGGTGCGTCGGCATCTCAATCAGCTGCGCCTCTGTCGTCGCCCGGGTTCTGCCGCTCCCCGTCTGCTTTCAGCGACGGTGCCGTCCGGTCAGCGCCCTGGGGACCCATCTACTGGCTCGCCTCATCCCAGGTGTTACCGACGATGCCTTCCATTTTGCCTCATGGCGACGCGCCGCCGCCGCCGCCGCCGCCTGTTCTCCCGCCGGCGTCGCCCGCAGTGGACGCGTCGCTGCAACCGCCTGGCGCCTGCCTGGGTCACGCGCCGCCGCTCGCTTCCCGTGACCGGCTGTCCTCCACCATGGAACTCTTGCCTGCTCCGGACCAGATGTCGTCTTCGCCCGTACGGGTGCCCCGGCCACATGGAGGTCGACCCTTCGGCCCCTCCTGTCTCTCTACGGGCGCATACACCGCATGTTGACGTGCACCCTGGACTAGGTTTTCAGGCGTTTCCTAGCTCCCCTCAGACCGAATGGCCGGGTGCGGGTGGCACAGCCTCGCCTGTTGTTAGGCTCCCCACCTCCTCGCATACGTCAACATGGGGTCCTCCCCACGGCGGGCGGAAGCCTTATAACACGACCGTTCGCCGATTTGCGGGGGAGGAATGTGGTGTCACTGCCAGACACCACACTTGCTAGGTGGTAGCTTAAATCGGCCGCGGTCCATTAGTACATGTCGGACCCGAGTGTCGCCACTGTGTGATCGCAGACCGAGCGCCACCACACGGCAGGTCTCGAGAGACGTACGAGAACTCGCCCCAGTTGTACGACGACGTTGCTAGCGACTATACGGACCAAGCCTTTGCTCTCATTTGCCGAGGGACAGAATAGCCTTCAGCTAAGTTCATGTCTACGACCTAGCAAGGCGCCATTAGCCTTAGATAGCTTGTATCTAAAGAGTCGCACTTGTATCGCCACAATCTCCAGATGTCTCATCAAGAACGATGTATACAAAGGATGGATTAAAAGATAAGTACCAAAAGGAGCTACGTACTTTTCTTTATAGCATTAAGTCTCCTGTTTCAGACCTCACTCCATCCTTCGTGAGTTAGCGCGTGCATCTTGGCCGCCTATTTCAATTAGTGTACGTAGTGTTGGCAAGTCTGCCGACACTACAACACCCACCGTTCTAACATCATAAGTAGCCAATCAGAACACACGTTCATTATTAGATAACTTAATACATAACTATGAAGGAACAGTTACAGTTAGAATACATCATAATGTCAATTATTGATCATTATTCGTCAATGAATGTGAATTATACTATTGGAATGATTCATTGGTATGAAATAAGACTTTGATCATGCTGCCCTCTAAACTCAGAACTACGAATCTGCACCAAAGATTGTCGTTGCCCCAGCGTTTACGTGGATAATCGACGGTTACCATGGAAATGGCGTCCTGTTCCGCTGTGGACGTTAGTGGTGCTGTCAAAGATTGTAGTACTATGGGGAGTTACGTCGTATGTTATGGTTCTGTGCCATAGAAATACGGTTAATTTTGCTCTCTTCTGATGTGAGCGCCATGAAAATAACTGTACCATGGCGGAACCACACTAATATTTCTGTAATAACAGCGGAACGATGTTACTAAAGTGTATCGATAGTTGCCGTAGAAACGGCATCCTAGCCCGGTGAGGCAGGCATCAGATGATCACAGATTATTGTGTACTGCGAAAGATATCTCAAGGGTTGACATTTCGACCACGAAAACAGTGTTTGCATAGATAAATCGGCGGTTGTTAGAGAAATAGCGTCTTATTCTCACTGCGACAATCTATGGTGCTGTAACAAGGATATAATTGATGGAATTTGACGCCTTTGTTAATGTAGCATAGTATTCGTAATTATGACAAAATTATACGTCATAAAAGGATAAAATTAAAGGGTTGTAATCAGCTTAAAAATCTCTTGACAAGAATTTCTCTATGTCAGGTTATAATACTGACAACAGGATGCTATGAAAGTGTATGGTGATTGATGGAAACAGGTGCTTGATACCACTATGGCAATGTACAAAGCGTACATCAAAAATAAGCGACGACTAGCATCCTTTGATGGAAAAATATGGATAACGAAATAAATGCATTAAGTAACGGCCCTTTCGCATTAGAGAAAATTGAAATCTATGCACATTGTAAAAGTGAACCCCTAGCTCTGCTCAATGAACAGCTAGACTTTAGGGCAAAATATTTTTATGACCTTTCTGAAGACCTATTATAAAGAACTGCTCTTACGTTTTCGTATTATTACATTCATATATTTTTATATTAAGTCGAAGCTTGTTTTGTCATTAGTATTTTATAACTATTTTTTAACTATCTGTATCTCATTTTTATAATGATTCTTATTTTAAAAACCACAACACAACAACATGTAAACTGTCACTTCACACTTTGCTAAATTTTATTTTGTCTGATTTACCGGAGCACCGATATTTTTGATGTCCTTCCTTGCCTCATTAATTTTCTCCTACAATTTCTTCTCCATAAAAATGCCACCAGATTGAAGTCTTCTTCCTTTTCCTCTGTATAGTGATCGACCGAAGTCATACTTGATTTCTGCGGTGCTGTATCCGCATCATTGCGTTCTTATACCTTCCTGTCTTCTCTGTCCGGATTTGTACTAATCACCTCTGCTTCAATATGTTGTGGTACGCTCACATCTTCTATCACACGCTATCTGACACTGTAATTTCCCTCAATAAAAGCCATATCGCTTTCGTCTCCCTGATTTCCCTGTTGCACGTCATCGTTGTTGCTAACATCGTTCAACAGCAACGCCTCCATAAGTTTAAACTGTGGCTCCACGATTTCATTGCACTCTTCCTCCATGACGTACGCTTTATTTTCCCGTTCCCACTCTACTTGTCTTGCCCTACTTCTCGTTATGATTCAAACTCTCAATCAACAACAAATTTTAATTACCCATCCAACACGTAGACCACTGTATTATGTCTCACAAGATATACGCAGTACAATATAATGACGTCAAAAAATTTAGCAAACCAGTATGTAGTCAGAGACTAAGACAATAGTACACTACATTCAGAATCAAAAACAACCAAATACAAAGCAGATACAATAGTAAACACCACAAAAATAACACGAGAACGCCGTTAGCAACGACGTGAAAATGGTCGACAAATGACATAGTGGTCACTGACAGAAATGCACTGTAAATAAAACGAATAAACGCATAAACAACACAATCAGAGAATTAAGTATCTACAACATACTAATGAACCATATTTTTCTTTTTGTTTTTATTTCATCATAATATTGACCTGTTCGGCAAGGAGCATAAAAGATGTGCCAAGAACCTAGATCCTGGCAGCGGTTTCCCACTTGCGAACTTCCTATTTTCTTTTTTAATCAAGACTTTAATAAAACATGGCAAAGATAATGTTAATCAGAACACTGGGAGGAGTTGTGATATAAATAACAATAGATTTATTCGTTCTTAACATCACAATACAAAAATATGGATAACGAAACGGCGTGCAAACATTTTTATTGGACAAACGCTTTCAATGATATGGGCACTATAGTGAACAAAGTGATTAGCTTGGGATGAATACACGACATTAACCACAACATTAATCGCTTTACCTGACTTCATACATGCGGTCAGGGGTATGGCCCAAAAACTACGCAACAGTCAAGCATCTGTACTCTGCTATTCCAAAAACAAAAATATGGTTCGAAAGAACAGAGTGCTGAGAAGCATATATTGGAGTCCTACGCCGTAGGGGCCTTCTGCTGGTCAGGGAGGCACACCCCGATGCGTTTGGCGACTGGAGTCATGGACGTCAGCAACCTGTTATTAATGGCGCACGCCCGAAAAATGCAAGTACTCAGTCTCACGTTCAGCTGATTTGGAAAGCAGGTAGTTCCCTATGAGCCTCTGAAACCCCGGTGGATTCCAGTGTGTAGGTTGACCCGTTTGCTAGTCTGTCAAACCAATTTGACCTCGTTGCCACGACTGTGCATGACAGAATATGTTAAATGTTTAGACAGCCGACTCAGAACAAATAAGAATGCCCACACATCACCCGTTGCGTGCGTGATTCCCTACAGTTCAAATGGTGACTGCCACAGGCTCTAAGTGGCACACTCGCAAATGACACAGGTCTCACCATTTAGGTAAAGACCTGCAGTTCTTTACTAGTGAAGTGCCAGTACAAGAGAGTCCATTTCTCTTTTTCTCTGCTTTCCAGCTAGGTAGCAAAGGACATTTACATCTTAGACTTAGGTTTGACCAATCAGAGTCTTTAAAGTTGACTGGCGAAAAAAGGAAAAAAAAATCAGCTTCACGGCCTCTTTCCCCTTTATGCCGTGTCTTTTGCTAACAACATGACCTGGATGGAGCCACAGACCTCCATAAAAAGATCGTTATCTCCCCTGTTGCGTCAATTTCGAACTTTCCAAAGAATGGACATAAACTCGCTAAAAGGCTCGTGCCTTCACAAATATGTTTTGTAAGTCTGGACATCTCGAAACCAGTGACCTGTCCCACAGAAATTCGCAGAAAGCTCACAGTCATCTCATCGACTCCCTGCCTAACAAGGGCCCATCCCCTGCTTTATTGCCAGCCTTCAATGCGCTGCCCATTTCAGCGGTGACCCCTTGGCGCTAGTCAGTTTACCTGGAAGCGGCCGCTGGCTGACCGGCGCCATCCAACATGTCTGCACAACGAGACTGTTGAACTTGGCAGCCCGCAAATGTTTTCACCCAGGTTCCGCAGAAAAACGCTCCCCCCCCCCCCCCCCCCTCCGCCTCCGGCCCTCAGCCGCTGTACGCTTTTACTGCAGTCGTTTAAATCGGCACCTTATTCCTTTGAATGCTGGCAAAGGTTACTGCTATTCCTTCACTAGAGCTCACAAGCAAGAGCGTAAACTGCTGCCCACTATTTCATCATGATGTTATAAGTCAGAGCGTATCCACGTATAGCAACCAAGTAATGAAGATCAGCTTCCCTAAGAACATTATGTAGCAAACACCGTACTAGAAGTGAGAGTGCCCTGCAATTGTCAACTGTTCTCATAAGGTTTCACACAAACTGAAGACGCTGACAGAATAGCCGAAATAGAACTTTGGAAAATACTACATAATTTTGGAAATAATCGTGCATCAGTGATACTTTGCAATATCAGGAATAACAAGAACAACCAAGGTAAACACACCTTCACTTCAGCAAAGTTAAATGTGCTATTACTCAGCAAAGTTGTACATTACAGAAGGTGATCAAAAGGCGACCATCACATTCAGTTCAGTAGAGGTATAACATCATCGCAGAAAATTCTGGTGCCCTTTACTAAGTATCATAATTTAGAAAGCACGTGAGGCATTGCACGAAACGAACCTCGTGAGAGAAAAAAAAAAAAAGAGAGAGAGAGAGAGAGAGAGAGAGAGAAAGGTCATGGTGACCACGCTATTGGATCTCCCCGTACGTCATGGACATGCAGATAAAAGGGAGCAGGTGCTCTGTCCGGTTGCATCAGACTACATGTACACAGAGACAGTACTGTATCTTTACTGAACTTAAGGCGCGCATGAACTGATTGTCCTTGTTGTTCCTAACCTTCCATTGGCTCAGGATTACTTCCAAGTTCCCATTTCAAACTTGTAGTATTCCAGTTGGTTTATCAGATCCTTGAGTTTGTGTACTATTTTCTGAATCTTCATACCTGAAGCTGGTGACCATCAGCATAATTAAAGTTTGGAGAGATGATTTTTATTTAACATTCCACCACGACTGCAAAAAGTTCTTAAAAACGATGTTTCGCCGTACACTCATTAAGAAACAGAGAACTATGCAGCATCTGCCATAAGCTCCCAGCTACGTGACATTGGATTTATGATATATCTGTCTGGTGCATTAGAGCCGTATCACTTTTGTAAACGTTGTGAAATGCTCAGTCACAAGATTTATAGGCGAAAAACTCGCAGAAAGATAAAAGAGAAGGAAATAAAAAAAGAAAATGGTTGTCGTCATGAAAACGTATCATTATAAAAGAGCTAATGCACACAAATATTTCGTCTTATTAGTTCTATGTATTACCGAGATACAGTAGAAAGTGCGTTATGCTTTGAGCAGTTTTTTTATATTTCAGTAATAACGACGGTACTGGGTATGCAGTTCTCTGCTGAATTTAATCACATAACATTTTATTGGGAAATGAATTTTCAAAAGCGTCTGTCACATCTTCCATCTGACACGTAATTCTTATAGTGATATTCAAGTTTATTTTTCTTTTTTTCAGTTACTGATGCGTTCTACACTTTCATCCTTACTTCCTCTCGATTTGAATTCCAAGGGCGTGCCAGTCTTGTGTACAGACTGTCGAACAATGCTATATTAGCTCCCACTCCTGTCACCGTCGCCCATTTACGGATCAATGCATTCGAGGGCGGAAAAGAAACTTTGTCGTTAAGTTACTGTCGGGTATGGTTACCACTGATAGCGATCTTGACT
Organism: Schistocerca nitens; assembly: GCF_023898315.1. Classification (NCBI taxonomy): domain Eukaryota; kingdom Metazoa; phylum Arthropoda; class Insecta; order Orthoptera; family Acrididae; genus Schistocerca; species Schistocerca nitens. The sequence goes on along the minus strand of NC_064615.1, from coordinate 517,916,622 downwards.
AAAAAACTTTTTATGTTTATATAACACCACAAACTTTTACAGACGTTTTTAACAAAAAACTCCATTTCTTATTAATGCAATGACTTCAGCCATTTCATTTTTAACTTCAGTGATACACTTGTCGAGCAGATAGGAATACACACGTTTTATCGAAGCGGAAGCGACCTAAAGAGTTTCTCCTCTGTGCAGTCCGAACAGTGCATCATATAGCTGCTTTAAGATGCTCTTTGCCATGTAACATACTTCACAATTTTCTTCGCTGAATGTAGTGTCTCACAACGTGCTATTTACTCGTAGCTTAAAGGATGACAGTATTCAGTGGGTGTTAGATGTACACTGTTTCAAGTAAGCCACAGGCAAGTTTTGTAACAGTCGACAACAGCTGGGAGAGCCGTTGTAACCCTCATTGCTCGTGCTGGCAAAGCCGGCTCTAATACCTCAACGCGCTTCCCAGACCACAGCGGCTGCGGTGATTCCGTCTGGCAGGTGGCCGATCGCTACCCAATTTGCGCTAATTGGCCATTAATAAGGAATGGCCGACTGGACAGCCACGCGTGATGCTGACTCCTCGACGGATAACTTGGTGGCACAGTGGATGCCACCGGTAATGCACTGGTGCGCTGATTAAAACATGAATTACTGATGCGGGCTTTCCGCCAAGCAAGTTGCCCCTGTCTGCGCCGCACAGGCAACTCGCGACGCGCTGGAGTGCCATTCTCAGCGGTCACTGACCGCGAGTTGTTGGACTAATATTTTTACCAGAAGTGGCTGCCCTGGAATGCGTCCATTTCAACCGTATTTGGTCCACATGGGTAGACAATTACCTCTACGTATTAAAGTACTTCGCTAAAACGGAAATGTTACAAGTTTGTCGGTTTAAAAATGCAATTTTTATAATATACTAAAATTATTTCTGCATTCAACATATTGAACAGGGTAAAAAAATTGAAAACGCCATGCGGCTAGGGCCTCCCGTCGGGTAGACCGTTCGCCTGGTGCAAGTCTTTCGAGTTGACGCCACTTCGACGACTTGCGTGTCGATGGGGATGAAATGATGATTATAAGGACAACACAACACCCATTCCCTGAGCAGAGAAAATCTCCGACCCAGCCGGGAATCGAACCCGGGCCGTTACTTATGACATTCCTTCACGCTGACCTCTCAGCTATAATGGGCGGACATTGAATAAGGTTTAATGCCCCATCGACAACGAGTTCCTCAGAGTCGGAGCAAAGCTCGGAAAGAAAAGTATGGGTAAGTAAACTGGCCGTGAATCTTGATAGTAACCATCCCGGTATTTGTCTTAAGCGGTCACTGGAACTCGTAAAACGTAAATACGGATGACTTGAAGGTGAGTTCAAAGTTCTTACTCCCAAAGGGGGGGGGGGGGGGGGTGGTGCAGAGTGCTGACACCTGCGCACTTCCCTCGGTCCTCTCCACACGTGCAGATAGTCGCACTGTCCGTGTGGATACCTGTCTTGCTGTGTATAAGCCCATTTCATGCAGCAAGATGTGTGCCGTATACAATCCTGCAAGGCTTGGTGAACACTATTTGTCCTTTTGGGCGCTTGTCTCGTGAGGCTGTTGAGATCCTGCGTTGTGTTGGATACGCCGTTTCTGAACCCACCGATTCTTAATCATAAGATTGTCGTGGGATCACAGTCAACACGGGCAATAATGCCGTGAGTCATTAAACCACATTCTCGATAGCCCATGGTCCTGTCGCTGTTTGACACCGACATATGCTGGTAGACGTTTGCTATCCGTTGTATTCTCATATGGAGCGCGGGAAGAATGAATGTTTAAATGTCTCTGTGCACCCTATAATTAATCTTGTCCTTACAATACCTATGGGAGCCATATACAGTGAGTTGTAGTATATTTCTAGAGTCATCATTTCAAGCCGACTCTTGAAAAGTTGTTACTAGGCTTTCTCAGTATAGTTTCCATCTATCTTTAGTTTTTGAACATTTCTGTGACACTCTCCCGCGGGTCTAACGAACCTGTGACCATTCGTGCTGCCCCTCTCTGTATGCATTCAATATCATCTGTTAGTTGTATTTGGTACAGGTCCCACACACTTGAAAAATATTCTAGGATAGATCGCACAAGTAAGCAATCTCCTAGGTAGACTGCCTGCATTTTCATAGTATTTACCAATAAACTGAAGTCTGTTACCTGCTTTAGCCTTGTGCTTGTTCTTCTCACACGAGGCATAACAACGATGCTACCACAAACAAACAACACTGAAACGCATTTTGTGAATGAGAAACCCGTTGCTTAAGCTTTCCTTGTCGACAGAACGTGGATGGCATTACTTCACCTACTTTGTTCAGCTGCACTGAAACAATAATCATTTGCGTATCTGAACATGTGGTGCACTTGATGCCAAACTGACATCTTTTGCACATCCTGTTCGAGAAGTATGGCATACATGGCTATTTTCCATTCTGATTTAAGTACTTCATATGTCCGTGGATTAATACTGCGCGAGCGATACCAGCTATTACTACATCGAGACGTCGTTGTTCCACAATTTTTGCTCAATGTAAAACGCATACGGTGCCAAACAGAACAGGTTCCAGCAGACAAGCGCGGCTCCAAACAGTGGACCCGCAACTCGTAAAACTAAGAGCTGTTAACAAACACCACTCAGGTGAAACATGAGCAAAAAGATACAGATTAAGAAAATGTAAACATCTTAATAACTTAATAGCATAAATCATGAAATCTGCCATCATAATCAAAGAGAAACGTTACTCAGAATTGCACAGAGCAAAGTTCGACAAACTTCCTTAAAATAATTGAAAGATTAAATAATAAATCCAAGAAAATATCCCAAGGCTTTAAAAACAAGCACTTAATAAGCCAGATTCACCACATAGCTTATGAGCAATTAACAGCATTAAATATCCAATTTCATTAAACACTAGCGTAACAACGGACGGCCAGACGGGGTCACAGGAAAATAACACTGATTTCGAAGCCACCAGATTTATAGTACCAGACAGCTTGTGGTGTAAACAAGCAATAGTACGGCAAAACTTCGAGTATCACCTATAATGACAAGCAGCCACCATTGCACGTGCGGAACAAGCACTAACCATTAAATGGATCAAACTCAGACAGACCAGTGGTATTTAAAAATAATTACAACGGGTAAAATATTTTTTGAGATACATAAAGTGAGAGTCTCAGAGGCGGACATACTACAGCGCGAGCGGTACCAACTATTTGCTACACCAAGTCGTCGTTATTCCACAATTTTTGCTCAATGTAAAACGCCAACATGAAGAAAGCACTCAGCATGGACACACAGGAAGACAATTCAGCTGAATCATACTGAAGTTAGTGGTGAAGAATTGGATGCAGGTACACTCATAACTATTCAGTCTCCGCACAAATAGAGCCAACAGCCAGCACAGACGACTGGCCGACTACTGTCGGTGTTGCCCTCTCGCCACGTACCCAGACACTTACCAACTCCAAACTCTCCGGCGTGTTTCCAATGCTCCGTGCCAGCGATAACGCACACGAAGGGTAATTCATGCCACCTAGAGTGGCGCCAGAAAATGAAGGGCGAGGAAAAGCCGAAATAAAGTCGGTACGGCTCGCCAAATGAATCCACACGTTTAGTAGTTTCAATAATAGGGCGAGAAATTATTGAAAGACACTTCTGACAAATCTATTTTTATTTTTTGCATCATGCGGTTTTCTGAATTTAAGTCTGCTGCTAGGTATATTCTTTAGCTGCTTGTAGAGAACTTAGTTCACTTATACACTTGTGGATCTCTCTAACAGTTGCTGCTTATCTAATTGATCGTGGTGGAGAATGACATAATACAGAAAGTGGCCACTAATTATTCTGACTAGTTCATTTAGTTTAAAACCAACTTCGTGTGCGTCTGCACTCTTTTTTCTCTATTGGCGTACAGTAACAGTGCCTATTTAGGTAATACGAAGAGTACATGAAGCTGGTTTTCAAATATCAGTTGCGGTGTTTATAACGATATGTTTACGTAATGTGTATACATAAACATACAGTTATAAATGTCCCCGTTCGTAGTCGCTAATTATAACAATATGTTTGCTTTTGTGCTGTAACATATAGCTATAATCAGCGGTGGAAATATATTTGCGAACGCCGACCGTGTGCGGCTGTTTCTTGTTGGATCCTCTGATCAGTCGGAAGTTGCATTGCAGAGGAGAGTAAATGCCTATTCAAAATATAATTATTTTTGGATAGCTCTACATGAATTTCCTAAGGGACCGTAGTTTATCATGCATTTACCAGTGGAATATGGCGCGGAGAAAATATTTCGCCGCATGCAACTTCCTTCCGATTTCGACGAAAGAATTCGTGACTGTGAACTCTCTATTTGCCAGAAACATAAAGAAAATTAAATAACTTCATGAAGGAGTGAGACATAGATTCTACACCAAATAACTAGTCCATACACCAGTTTCATTTAACTCTGAATTTATGGCAATTAATAGATGAACTTACACTGCAATGAAGGATTTAACATGTATGCCGTTTTGACTGGCACTTCTCTTCTCGTAATGAAAATAATTCCTTTGACGTTTTCACATACACGTCGCACAATAAATCTACTGCTATGCAGTATTGCACTTTTAGTATTGCACTTTTACTTAACACTAAAATAATATTATTTTTAACGATAATAATACGACGGCAAGACATGCGCCTCTGACACAAGTTAAAAGAGACAAGAGAAAAATGAGTAACTGAGTAACTTTTAATCGAGAATATCTCGTACATAAAAAAAAGTGTAAAAGTGTTCTTCTTCTGTCCGTTTTTCGCGCCGCGGTTTTCAAAGTCAGTAACTCACTGCATCTCTGACGGCGCTTCGACAATTAACAAGTTACGTCACAGGTCGTTCACCTTTTACATTCTCGCAATATTATTTGCTAACTGTAGCTGTTGCCGAGCGACTGCTCGATTAGTGAATGATTTAAAATGATAAGGCAATCACATAATGTTACATTGGCTTCCATGGGAATCTTGGAAATCAAGGAGATTACCAAGATTCACATGTCGCCGTTAACATTATGGGATTGAGTACTTTATAGATTTACATTGATTAAACACAGTATTCCTGTCATTATTAGGATCACACAAATATGGTGATCTCTCATTCATAGACAAAGACAGTTCTTAAGGTAAAGATACACAAAAAATTTGAAAACTAAGACAGTAAATCTACAAAGTTTATAATGGAGATTATACATTATGCTCATTACAGTCTTTTTCTTTTACAGAGTTCATAACGACCATCTTTGTGGCCTCAAGTTATTGTCCAGAGCTCATAGGGTCTTTGCTCCTGAAAGAAAACACATAGGATTCATGTTTTTGTACACACATAATTCTCACACATGGAATTTCTCACACGTGTCCAGTTTTACACACATATAATTCTCACACATGGAATTTCTCACACGTGTCCAGTTTTACACACATATAATTCTCACACATGGAATTTCTCACACGTGTCTATTTTCCATTGCTCACTAGTTGTCATGATTTTTACGCTTTCATTGTTTGTGTATTTGACAGGTAAGTTAAAATTTGATTCTTCTCCAGGTGAAGCTTATCCCTTGAGAAGTTGGATCGTTACTTTGCGTTCTCCGAGTAGAAAACTTTTCATCAGCTCTGGTGGGAGAGTCTCGCTCGCATGTTAGGTACACACGTTACATGTAACAAAAAATATAAATACCCATTAGTCAAAGAACTAAGCTTAAATCTAATTTTAGGACTTGGGATTCATAGGAATTTGACTTTGTCACTATTCGCGTGTGGTTTGGCTGTTCGCATTTCATTCACGTGATATAACATTAGCATAGTATGTGATATGTTGTGAACTCATATGAGAGTCTTTTATTTTGGGAGCGGCTTTCATGGGAAGTCCGTTTCGTCGAACTGCAGCGGGAGTGCTGTGCTGGTACATCACTTTAAATTTAACGCGTTTGTTGCGTCGATGGACGTTGGCACAGGCTGATTGTTAGAGCTGAATCAGTGAACACGTTGCGTCGATGGTGTTGTGGTATTTTGTGGTTTGCTGAGCTTGTGCTGAGGGACGAGGATTACCAGGGACAGAGACTCCATTGAAACCATCCCTGCCTCCACATTTTCCAGCCGATTTTGAAGATTTTAAGGTAGGCTAGCACTCGCACTTTGCAAAGCAGCTAACACACTTGGTTTCCGATGCACTGCACGTAATCACATCACCGCCTTCGGTTACTCAACCGGACTATCATTGTCCGTCGGCCTATCTGCACGTTTAACACTTTTGATGTTCATCGTGAATGAAATTATCACTTACTTGTAACAACGACGCATTGCTTCGTGTCTGTGGCAGGCTTCCACAGCATTTTAAGCCTTCACTTATACACTACTGTGTACACAAATTTTTTTACAGTTTATGATCAAATAGTTTGTCTCACTTTGAAGCTTGCTAATTGAGAGCTTTGATTACCATGTCCATTTCAATTTCTGTTACTTTGTTGGTAACTACCTTAACATTTCGCTTTACATTGTTCATCATCTTTCTCTAAGACTAATTATGCTTTTAGTTCACAATCACAATACATTAGTTTCTCCGATCTGTTAGCAATTATTATTATTATTATAATTCATTTGAATCGTTCTTTCTATTCATCAGATTCATTTAAGTTATCACTGTCTTTTTAACAAAAATTTCCTTTTTACTAGATGTGAGGATCAATCAGTCACATTTGATCGCCCTCTCACATGAGAACAGAACACCATTCAAGAAAATATTCAAATTCCTTATCGCGATCTCGGTTTGCGTCTCGGATTGACTTTAAAAGGAAAAATAAAGACATTTCAAAACTAGCTTTTCCCGATTTCGTTCACGCGTTTCCTTTTGAAAATCGTATGCCAAACCAGCCTTCCACGTCAACCGCATTTCTCAATCTGTGACGTCAAGTCTACGGGACGGGTTTAGGCGGGTTAGTATATTTACACAAATTCAGAAGAAAGACATAGATATAATAGTACATAGAAGAAGAAATCTAGCAAACAATCCTTGTTCCTTATGACTTAGAAATTAATTTTCCTTCGCGCCGTACGTCTGCGTACGCGCTCCAATTAAGAACTAGTTGCGTTGTTTAGCCGGCTGTTTCATTGTCGTTTTATTCTCGCCTTGACGCCTGCTTGCGCTACACAACATTGACGTCTATATATGTTCTTAAGTCATCATTGCTTTGTCCTTGCCACTTACGCTCTTATACTTGGTATTTATTTCACTTATGGCTTTGAATGTATCTGACCTGCGTATTGCAACTACAATTAATGCTACTTTGTTTATCTAGCTGAAGGATAGCGCTTTCGTGGACATGTTGGTACTTACAAGTAACTCACATGCTTCGTAAACATTACGTTATTTTAATGCAGAGATGAACCTGTTCTAGATTTCTATGTACATTAGAACTTAATCTAGACATAGCTGACTTAAAAACTAGTTACTTCTTTTCCTTTTTAGTGGGATCAGGAACGAATAATTGTCAAGCGACCCTTGTCCTTGACGAAAATAAATTTCGTTTCTCGATCATTGCTCCTTGAACTAAAAAAAAATTTCTTACATACTATGTTTATCGCAGAAGCCGGCTTTTTAGGCACATCCTTCGCTTTATATTTCATTTTTCTCTCTTAAATATTATCTCCTTAAAACTAAATCTTAAAACTAGAGTTCTTGGAGTTGATCACTTTTTTTGCTAAACAAGATTTTTTATTATTATCTATCAGCTTGTCTGTACTTAAATTATGGCTCACGATAACATATTTTAAATTCTCTGCTGTATAGCAAGATAGACTCACTGTCGTGCAATTTATTCTAAGCTTTTTTTCTTTTTTTTTCGAAGTCACTTAGTCACTAGTGACTAACCTTCTCTTGCCATTATAAAGCTTTTCTTTTGACTTATTCTGTAGCATGATATTTTTTAAGATCAGAGTGATGGTATAACCCTTTTATTTTTCCATTTGCGGATCAGAAATCAGATAACAACCTGTGTGCGGTATACGAAGGATCTCGTGAGGTCCCTCAAAAAGAATTTGCCATTTTCGATTTTTGCGTAAGAGCAACGATGGTTTAAAGTGTGTTTTTAGCAAGATCTTTTCGCCTACTTTAGAAGTTAACAACGTATCTCAGTACAAGTACGTCATGGTTAGTCTCTCCGTCGAAGTGGTCGCCCCCATTCTGTCTCACAGCATCACTTACGGAGCTTTCAGATGGTGAACTTAGTTTTCCTGTTTGTGTGGTTTTGATTGGCCTCCATCATTAGAAAGTTCGACCAATCTGACATCATGAGAACACTGAGGAGCAAAATTACTGTTATGCACAAACCTTGTGTCAAAATGTTGCTTCGTATGTTCTGGTGTCCACTACGTGTTACTGTCTTCCGCGTTTGCGAAAAATACAGGGGGATTGTAATGCCTTCGCGGGGTCTGATGATTTTTATTACTATTATGATTTCCGGAATTGTTACTGTGAAATCCACCTTCACACTGTGGTTTGCCGTTAAACTGTATGTTTCTGTACATTCCCTGCGCTTGATTTTTACTAGACGCGGAGTTGTGTTGGTATGAGTGGGCGTTATCAGCTGTTTGTTGCTGCCCGTAATCTGAGTGTTGGCTTCGCGAGTACGGTGCATTCTATTGCGATCCGCTCTGCTGTTGCCAACCATTTTGACTGAAACCATTTCCAAACTTCTGCTTGTACGGTTGATTGCCGTACTGGTTACCAGTCGTGTTATACAAGGGATTGAATCGGTTGTGTTGATTATGTCTATTCCTTTTGTTCGGATACCCATTGCCTTTATTTCCGTTTTGCCTATCGTTACTATTTTTGTAACCTTTCCCTGGCTTTTCATAGCCGTTACTCTCGTAACGTTGTGGCCAAGAAGTGTGCGGAGTATTCCGCGGTTTGTTAGCTCTCATGTCCTCATAGATCAGGTCTAGGGAATCTAATATCGACAGAAAGGTATCTGGATCCTCATCTGGTACGGCTATCAGCTTTTCACGAATTGATATGGGTAATTTAGACTCGAGAATCATATTTACATCTTTACTATTAATAGGGGTATCCCAATACCTGATTTTGCCAAGATATTTTTCGAAGTACTTTCTCAGGCTACTATTCCTGGGGTCAAATTGTTCAGCATTATAGACTTCTTTACGAAGGCGCTTCTGAACACCTTCGCTCCAAAATTTGCTGAGGAAACAGTGCTCAAACTCCTCATACGTTCGACACTTATCAACCATTCGGTTCCCCATATTGCCGATTCACCACCTATATATCCGGTAACAAATTAGATACGCTGTCTATTAGTCCAGGAATTTGGAAAAATGCCAGAGAATCCACGAAGAAAAACAATTGGGTGAATATTTCGTTTTTTCGGGTTAAAGGTTTGAAAAACTCGATGCTTTATCATGATTTCTTCCATCATCATTTTTACTACTGAGTCAGATTCTTGGTTTCGGTGACTAACTGGAATATGTGGTGGTGAAGTGTGTTCATTAGATACAACAGGTATTCGGAATTGCCGAAATAATTCATCTTCTTCCTCTGAGGCTAAAGAGTTAGGATAATTCGGTCTCTGTATTCGGGAACTACTACTCACTTGTGCCTTCAGGTTATTTAGCTGTTCCGTTATCTTTTGCTTCCAATTTGGTAATTCTTGCTGAAGGGTACGCCTAATGCTACCGAGTTCAGACATTACGGTATCTCCGGAGCTTCCAGGAGCTGACAAGATACCAAGAGTGGTTGCTTTCACTGTCTCTACTAGGTCTTTGTTAATTTTATCTTCGACAAATTTGTCCTTTCCAGCAATCCAATTCTCATACTTTTCTCTAAATTCTTTCTCATGTCCGTAGCTAGAGGTCGTGCGGTAGCGTTCTCGATTCCCGCGCCCGGGTTCCCGGGTTCGATTCCCGGCGGGGTCAGGGATTTTCTCTGTCTCGTAATGACTGGGTGTTGTGTGATGTCCTTAGGTTAGTTAGGTTTAAGTAGTTCTAAGTTCTAGGGAATGTTAAGCCCCATAGTGCTCAGAGCGATTCTTTCTCATGACTATCTAGCCTCTCCTTTACTTTCGTTTCAGTTTCCAGAGTCAAATTTGACATTCCCTCTGTTAGTTTTTTTACCTGCGTAGTTACTCTGTCTAATCTGTGATTAACCGTGGTTACGGTGGAGTCAAGATTCTTGGTTGCGTTTCGGATGTCAGCTGTCTCGCTTTGCATGGTAGCTAAAGTGTCATTCAGTTCGAAAATTATTCCACTTCGCATTTGAGAAACAGCATCCTTAACTTGCTTTGCTACTTCTTTGGCTACGTTTTCTCTAACAGTTTTTATTTCTTCGCTTACTGTAGAAAGTTTATCTTCAATTACTGTAGAAAGTTTATCTTCAAGCGAGGCTAACATTTATCTATTTTCCTCTTTCAAATCATTTTTAATGGAATTCACCATTTGGCGATTTTCCTCTTTCAATTGGCGATTTCCGTCCTGCACCATTTGACTTATTTGACTCAGTATCTGTTTGAATACACCGTCTGTCACTACCCCTGAATTGCTTTCACCTGCCTCCCTTGTAACCGGTATATGGCTACGAGTACTAGTGGGAGAAACTATGCTGGCATTGTCTAGTTCAGTACCGGTAACATTATGGTGCGGGGGAACTAAAGTCCTTAGGATTTCCCACTTCACTTTCTACAATTGTTTCGATTAGTGTCTCAGCCCTACTAATTATCGTGCGGGACCGTAAGCGATGCGACACTTCACTCGTTTCATTCTGTTCATTTGAATCTAGTGATGACATTTTATCGTCTGCCATAGCTCACTTATTTACAAACAGTAAGTCAATGAAGTTAGTTTGAGCTACGGCCGTCAGCTGTCGACAGAGATGTAATTTATCGGTTGCGAGTCGGTTGTCACTGCTACGTCACAATATCGGAATGTCAGGAGTTGCACGTCACGAGAACAAGAGACTATTCTGGACCGTAAAGAAAGTATGGCTGCACACTGTTCAAAATAAATGAAAACTAAGGCTGGTCAGCTCCGTGAACAGGCAGCGGACATTTAAAAACAAATGATATGCAATACACAACAATGGAATTTAAACAATACTTGAAGAAATTACCAATCTACTATTTCAATCTACTGAATTCAAAGCAAATTTTACTGCAAGTAATAAAGATTGTCACAAATTGATTAATGTCGGCTGAAATTAAGGAAGCTTGGCTACGGCTAATGAAATTTTAACTTACGTTGCTGATGACTGCCTTGGGAGTTGCGAATAGATTTTCGCACAAATTCGGTTCCAAAAAAAAATTTCCGTAATTTACTCTGAATATCTCGTTTCTTTCGCTCAATGGAAATTTTATTGGATGGTGTTTGATGCCATGTAACAAATAAAAAGCACAAGATTACCTACAACTCTTTATGAATATTCCCACAATGCGTATCTTATATAAATTTTTATTCCTTTGAGTTTTTTTTTTTAATTCGCGTCCCTGTTCGGGCTCCAGTTATAACGACATGTTTACGTAATGTGTATACATAAACATACAGTTATAAATGTCCCCGTTCGTAGTCGCTAATAATAACAATATGTTTGCTTTTGTGCTGTAACATATAGCTATAATCAGCGGTGGAAATATATTTGCGAACGCCGACCGTGTGCGGCTGTTTCTTGTTGGATCGTCTGATTAGTCGGAAGTTGCATTGCAGAGGAGAGTAAATGCCTATTCAAAATATAATTATTTTTGGATAGCTCTACATGAATTTACAAAGGGACCGTAGTTTATCATGCATTTACCAGTAGAATATGACGCGGAGAAAATATTTCGCCGCATGCAACTTCCGTCCGATTTCGACGAAAGAATTCGTGACTGTGAACTCTCTATTTGCCAGAAACATAAAGAAAATTAAATAACTTCATGAAGGAGTGAGACATAGATTCTACACCAAATAAATAGTCCATACACCAGTTTCATTTAACTCTGAATTTATGGCAATTAATAGATGAACTTACACTGCAATGAAGGATTTAACATGAATGCCGTTTTGACTGGCACTTCTCTTCTCGTAATGAAAATAATTCCTTTGACGTTTTCACATTCACGTCGCACAATAAATCTACTGCTATGCAGTATTGCACTTTTAGTATTGCACTTTCACTTAACACTAAATTAATATTATTTTTAACGATAATAATACGGCGGCAAGACATGCGCGTCCGACACAATTTAAAAGAGACAAGAGAAAAATGAGTAACTGAGTATCTTTTAATCGAGAATATCTCGTACATAAAAAAAGTGTAAAAGTGTTCTTCTTCTGTCCGTTTTTCGCGCCGCGGTTTTCAAAGTCAGTAACTCACTGCATCTCTGACGGCGCTTCGACAATTAACAGGTTACGTCACAGGTCGTTCACCTTTTACATTCTCGCAACATTATTTGCTAACTGTAGCTGTTGCCGAGCGACTGCTCGATTAGTGAATGATTTAAAATGATAAGGCAATCACATAATGGTACATGTTCCTTCTTAGTCATATTTTGTAAGTGGTTTTTAAAAATAAGGGTCCATTCCAAAATGTAGTATTAGTATTCTTCCAGATCAACATATTCGAAAACTACAAGTAATTTGCGATTAGCCTCACGGTTATTAAGATGGTAAGTATTTACTCCTGTTTTTCTTTTCCATTCTTGAAGTAAGCAATCATGGTGTAAAGATCTGTTGTGAGAGCTCCTACATATTTTCTCAGTTTTCCTGTTTGGTAAGCTAGTGCTACATCGCCAGAAAACTGGATATTTTTAGAATTAATGTTGGGCGTATCGCTGCTATGAAAATCAAAAAATGTTAGTGATAGCACAGAGCCCTGCGGTAGCCCATCATTCAACTTCCGTCTCCTACTACATTTTTCACCACGGAATACTTGGAATCACTTTTTGCAAAGTACGCTAGTCATTAGATTAAGCAGTTGTTTTCGTGGTCATTGTGCCATGCGGTATCAAATGAGGCGATAAGATCAACGAATGCTATTGATGTCTTTAGTTTACTTTGGAAGCCTGCTGCGATAAAAGATGTTAATGTCAGTACCTGATCAAAGTAATTGCGATTATTTCGATAAGAGGCTTGCTATAGTGGAGTTATTTTATGGTGTTTACTTTGAATTCTCATGTGCGATTCACACGCTCACAGTGACAATTTTGTGGGTACTTCATGAATGTAAGATAACAATATACGATAGATTTTCACTTTTAGGATAAGCGAATTCCGTTTACAAGGTGTGTATTTTCGTCCCCTAAAACTGCAGTTGATTTTCTTAGCACTTGAATGACATTATAACTGAAGTAAAATGTATCTTGTAATAAGACACAGAAAAGATTTCTTTTTCTTTTTGTAGGATTACGCAAGAGACACACAGGATGTGCTAGCAGGATGGTTTCCATTAGACATCAGCACCTTCTTATGTTTACATAAAGTCGCTCAGTCCTCCCAGCATGTAACGCGGGAGTTGCAACAACATTTTCAAAAACAATTTGGACGTAAATTTCTTTCTCAAATTTGCAGACGGCGTCTGGTTACACCAAAAAGCAGCCACTGCAGTCTTAACTTCACTGAACATTACCCTATAATCAGCAAATTCGCATTTACTTTCGGATACGTGTTTCATTGGCCTAGCGCTCCGGCGACTGGTTTTCCAAAATATTTAATGCATACATCACTTCTTTTCGTTTCACAGATAAAATTCGATCAACATGGATAATTTATGCCCTAACAGTAACGAAGAGAATTTCATTACCTTTGTCTGAATAAGCCAAAACGTTGAAGACGCATTGGTTATCATCAAATTTAGGCCTTTGTCTTCGGTATCACGGGACGTCTAAGAACGATTAGTAAAGAAGGCGCAAGATACTGACTGGAGCAGCTTCTCTTCACAAAGTTCGTATCGGGCTCCTATTGCAAATGGAATGGTCCATTGGTGAAAAGTGATGGAGTAGTAAACCGTGAATACCCACTGCAATGTATCTGAAACCAATTTGCAACAGAGAAAACGCTCCTACGTTCTACTTCGTTTCAGTGAGTGCCCAGTAATGGAGACGTACCATTGGCATCGTGCGCATATAAGACAGAGTAACCATTAACAAAACAGATCGATCGAGAGCTGCTGACTTTTATAGTACACTCTGCAGCGTGTGTATTTTGATGTAGACAGCTTAATGGACGTAGTTGTTCTAAATAATATCATGGCTTTACTACAGTGTTACTTATGGAAAGAGGCTTCCCACAGGAAGCTAGCATTAGTATTCCTAAGCGTGGAGAAAAGATTATCTACTGGGCAGGAAAATAATCCATGAAGGTGGCTACACTCACGCTCAGAGTGGCACATTTTAGATGAACGCTGAGTTCCACTCTGTCACGCTTGAATTTGTTGGAGTGCAGTTACAATTTAACAGCATTCTACGACGTGCAGAGAGTTGTTAACTGGCGCCTTCGCAGTTCGCTACATTGGCCGATGGAGATACCGGGAAGGAGTGCAAGGTTTGAAACACAATGAATGTGAGACGCTTCGACAACACTTTGGAATCGAAAACCAAGGAGAAAACTGATAAAGGGAAGGATAAAGGAGAAGGGGAGTTGCTAGAGGGAGAGATGCTCTTGGTACAATGGCGGGGATTTACCGCAAAAAACATGAACTCAACCAATCGTGACGATGCTAACCACAATGTTGTTGTTACTAGTAAAACTGAAGGGAAACGAAGTTTTCTATGGACATGGAAAATGAGGTTGAGGGACTGTTCTGCGTCAAGCTTTGCACTGGAGAAGCCTTTCACCTGAGGCTGAGCGAGACACCTCGGTGCAGAGATCAGCTCGCAGCCGTCTCCGGGGCAGAACGGTGGTAAGGCAGAGGCCACTGACCCAGTAGTGCCGAGTCCACGTTCGATGTTTGCTCACTGAGCAGATTAAACTATCTGCAGTCACGACAGCAGCAGCATTCCTAAAGCATGCAGACCAACGTAATGCTTTCCCCTATCCTCAACTTAGTTCAGGTGTTCCTTTGAGCAACGGGCATTCTTATTTATTCGTATAATTAGCTGTTTAAGAGGCCATGTAGAATAAGTGATATCTGTATTATGTCGGAGTTATAATTTTCTGCATAATTATCTCCAAACGCCTAACAAAAATGTTTATTTCGGGTTTAATCTAGGTGTAGCGTACACCGCAGGAGGCAATAAGAGACGACGGAGAGATTATGGTAAGAACGGGGCAATCTTAAGGTTAATATTATTCCCGATAAGTCGATAAGGAAGCATTACAAAAAGAACCTGTGCTAAATCTAATGATGTGAACTCTGTGACAAAAGGCGTAATACATCAAATAGTGTAAGCCCTTCCTGATAGTAATTTTAAATAAAACCTGTTGTCGCTCCAATGACAAAATATAAGATATTATAGAATTTGCTTTCACAACTAGAGTTTGATGCTATAAACACGTTTTCCCTTTCTGCTTCAACAATCGTCGCTTTCAACTCCATCGCTTGTTATGGTTCAAATGAATCTGAGCACTATGGGACTTAACATCTGTGGTCATCAGTCCCCTCATCGCTTGTTATCAAACTGTAGTACAGCCAAAGAAATTATGAGATGACACATCTACTTTGCATCAGACATACGCATAAATGGTTCAAATAGCTCTGAACACTATGGGACTTAACTTCTGAGGTCATAAGTCCCCTAGAACTTAGAACTACAAAGTAGAATTTTTATTATCTCTAGTTTCTGTTTTTACACAATAGGCTGGGGGTGGCCAAGATTTCGGCTCGTGGGGTATGCCTGGGTTAGAGTGCCAAAGCGCTCAGCCCATCGCTACGCCGATCTGCCTGAGCTTGAAGAGGGGGAAGAGCAGAAAACAACGAAAGCGCCGCATTTAAATGGCAGTTCGGTCGTACTCCATGAGACTTGGTTTTATATTTCACATTTCCCAATAACATACATCGCAAAAAATAAGTTTTCACTATCAATTAATTATTTTTGGTACGCTGAAGACACAATATAATTTTTATGTGGTAAAAAATGTCGGCATACGCACTGAAGCAGACAGTTCAACAAAATTTCACACTCAAGTTGCTACGTATTCATAACTTATTGAATTTCATAATCGAAAACGAGTCTTTCGCACAAATATGCCAATCTTAATATTGTAGCACTTTTGGAGCCTCTTAACGGAGACTTGGAAAACCTACCTGAGAAAGGAAATGTAGGCATTACGGACAATTTTAACAAAAAACATTTGTAATTATAACTAAAATTACCTTGCATTTCAATCAGTTGCATCAGCACATGCACAGGGGCGCTTTCAACCAAAACAGTAAATAGTCTCGGAAACATCTCGCAAACAGATGTAAGATTGACAGTGTTCTCAAAACTTTTATAAAACTATCGTAATTCTTGCAAGGCCATAATGAATTCTTTAAACCTCGGGCTTTCTTTAACGCCTGTGAGGTAAATGAACTGGATTGTCTTAGTCAGATTTTCTTTGTAAATGCGTCTCCGCCATATCAGGAAAAAATTACCTTGCAGTGTCTTACTGTGGACAGCGTGCGGTAAAGTTCACTCAAAATGCCAAGTTTTCAATACATTCCAGATGTTCTAATTTTCGTTCCTGCACGCCTTTTTCCTTAATAAACTCAAGAATAGCGAGATTTAAATCGAAAAATCATTCCAGGCACGCCCCTGGACTTTGCAGTGATATATGGAGTCTCCACACTCTTCATTTCCACTGAAAACTATTCTAGCTGAAAGTGGAATAATGGGTGTGACTTCAGAAATTTTACTGTTCGTACCATCAATTTATTCAAGTGCTCCAGCCTGCAAATTCAGCAGGAAGTGCTTCTTGAATCCAGTCTGTCGGCCTTTATGATTTTCTGCTCTGTCACTGTCATATAAAAGTTTAGATTGTTTCTGTATGGTACTACGATGTCGTTTAATAGCAAACAAGCAGTACCCATCGCTTATGCTGACTGAGAATTCTCATCCCTCTCTTGTGATGTTCCCATTCACTATAAAGGATTGTGACGCTAGTTTGCTAGGGTGCCTCTTGTTGTCAAGCAACCACATGACCTGTGAATGTCCTTCATTCCACGAACAAATAGCGAAACGTAAACAGAGGTGACACGGCCATTCTGCCGAACTCAAGAGTTATGCCGATCCCAAAATACCGCACCGCAATGGCAAATGAAATGTGGCATTGGGCATTGTTCCGGGTGCTTCGGAGAATTAGCGAGCAAAGCCGAATGACAGGCCGTGCCTTGATCCGGCCCCAGCCCACACACGCTGCCCACGTGAAGTTTGGCACGCCGTGGCCGGCCCTGCAATAGGTGGAGGTACGTTATATGAACGGATTAAGAGAAAATCATACATTGTAACTGCATAAACCAACAACACTGAAAGTCCATCTCATATATCTTAATAACAACTACACTAAGAATTCTAAATTGATAGGAAAAGATACCAGGCAGTCGGTTGGATCTGAAGAGAATTATGTGGTGATTCCAAGAGATCACCGTCTTTTAATTCATAACTTGAAATTGAGTTTCGAAACTTCCCTACATAGTGCAGCTTTCAACCATGGCGAAGTTTATGAATATCCTTGAATCAACTGCATCGTGATTCATTCAAATATTTCATCAAGCCATTAACGTCGCAGGAAACGACAAGATTGTTTTCCTTCTCAAAAAAAGGAATCAGATCCCTACGCCAGTGTCTGTACTGTGAGGCCCTGACATCACGTCGGAGGAGATGCCATAGCTGTCGTCTTGCCCCTAGACGTTCTACCTTTTCCTTCGACAACATCGAGTAAGATCATTCAACTGCTCTTGAGTTAGTCTGTGAGGTTTATTATCTTTTTCGTCAGAGTCAGTGTCATGGAATGTGGGAGCATTGTCGTGCTTTTCTTCTTCCACAATGTCTTCTCCTTGAACGAACCTCGTAATTTTGGGCCGAAGCAGGAACTGGTAAACTATTTGAACATGGAATAAGTCCAATATTGGAAGGAAGATTGGGGCACTGAGCGGATCCTCCCTTCTTCATTGACGGTTCTGCCTTTAGATGTGGAGTCAGACACAAAGAGCTGAGACACAACAATCCATAGATTTCTTTTTCTAGCCATTCTCGTTGAGTAATTGAAGCTGCGTTATTCAGACTGACAAGACTCGGCTGTTATATCAATTGCCTTCTTCATCATATTGTTTCACAATCAGTAGCCGCACGGACAACCAAAGTCCAAGATGGCCGCCGAGTGAAATCACAGGTATTTTCTTTGTCCACTAAAAGAACTTACTTAAGAGGAAACAGTGTCAAATTAAAATTTTTCTTTGTTTTGTATACTTGCTGTAGTGTCCGTTCTTGTCACACAACTGAATATTAGCGTCCCAGCTTTTCTTAAAAAAAAAAAAACTTGTTATTTTTGTTATTTAGCTCAAGTCCCGATAATCGCGACAAAACCCGAAATTTTGCGTAACATAAACACAAAAAATTCCGTTCAAGTTTTCTTGATAGTGCAATATTAGTTTAAAAAAACAGCTACTAGTTTCATCAGTGCCTATTGCCGCAATAAAAGTGTAATTAAACTTTTTAAATTCGTATTTAACTAACAAATTTCGTATTGTTTACTAGTTAGATAGACGCGATCTAGGCCTAAATTTTCCGAGTTATAAAGTTTAAAAACCTGACCAAACACTACTGATAACGTAAATTCTCTAAAAGCAAAGTAATTACAAATTCATTCTTCTGTCATTGCATCTCTAATTCAGTACAAAAACAACAACCACCGCACTTAAGGCCTTTGTGTCGTTTTTTGTTTACACACTGCCAATATCACGTCCTTGACAAATTTAAAACATTCCTTAAACTTAATAATTCTTTCGAAACTGACCGTGAGTGAGAAATGTGGGAGCTGTTATAGGGTAGTGAGTAGAGGGATTTGTTGCCAATCTTTTAGGGAATATTTTCACAGGGGGGGTGGGGGGGATGCAGTGGGGAGAATGTTGGGAGAACAGAAGAGGCTCTCTCCTGGAACTGCAGAGTATGCATTAGCAACATTTTGATTTGGGAACAGGAAAGGAATGTCTGTGCCCTTCAGGCACAGTTGGAGGAAGCAAGGAAGGAACTCATAAGGATCAAGGGTGATAGGGGGGGGGGAGGAGGGTGGTTGGGAACTGGCACCTGGTAGGAGGATAAGAAGGAAGACAACGCGACCTGACAGTTTTATCATCAACACCTAAAACAGGTATCTACCATTGCCAGAGTTAGGTAGGTACACTTCAACCAAGGCCAAGAAGCCTAGGTACGTACAAAGTCGTAGGAAGAAGAAAGTGCTGCTGCTATGTGGTGGGCGAAGTGTAAGCCCTCAGTTACAGGAACGTTTAGGGGCAGCGTACCAGGCCACTAGTATCTTCAAACGAAATCCAGGGCTAAGTCATGTGATAGATGACCTAGGGTCTTTATGTAAGGACTTTACAAAAGAGGACCATGTAGTGATAGTGGGTGGGGCGGGAAACAGTTTGGACAGGGATGGGGCATATGACATAGGCGGTGACCTGGAAAATACAGCTTCCCTGCCTCGTGGCTGCAACGAACACTTTGTTGAGCTGTTCCGGCGTCATGATCGACCACACCTTGATGAAGCTGTGAGGCGAATCAGTGTGGGGTTAGGGATGGCTCTGAGTACAGCCAACTTTTCTCAAGTTTCTCTGGTGCTCGTCGGGAGTATCAACAGATGGGGTTTCACTAGGCATGGCCTACACCTAAACAGGACTAGGAAGGGAAGATTGGAACAGGTGATTCATGAAAGTATAGGGGGTGGATCTCGGGCCACACATGGTGAAATACCTGTTGCCAAAGGTAGGAAAAGTAGGTCTTTTTTAAGATAAATCCAGACAACAGGTTCCCCTGCCTATAGAGTATCTCCAGCAGTTTAAAAAATACTCAATCACTCACAAGACAGATTTTAACACTTCAAATATCACATATACCAGACGTCACAAAGAGAAACAAACCATTGGAAAGAGTAACTTGGGGCATTTCACAGACTTAAGAGTCCTCCATAAAAACATTCTATCAATAGAAAATAAAAATTGGAAGTTTAGCCCCAATCTTTGAACTGCACAGTATTTTGTATTACTGAGCACTGGTGTAGACACACAAAAAATGGTTCAAATGGCTCTGACCGTAGCGGTCGCGCGGTTCCAACTGTAGCGCCTAGAACCGCTCGGCCACTTCAGCCAGTTGTAGAGACACAGAAATCCAACATGTAGTATTATCATTGTATGAAAAGGCAAAGTCTTACTGCAGAACTACTTCAAGAGTTGGAGGATCATGCATTTATATCAGAAAAGGAACGCGGTTCAAATCAAGACATGATCTCAGTACAGTAAGTGAAGACAAACACTTTGAAATATCAGCTATTGAATTAACAGGGCTTGATATCACCAAGAAATTAATCATTTTGTGTGTGGATAGATTTCCCAGTGGTAGTGTGGACACTTTTTTCAACAAATAAATAGAATTGGCTCAAATGGTTCAAATGGCTCTGAGCACTATGGGACTTAACATCTATGGTCATCAGTCCCCTAGAACTTAGAACTACTTAAACCTAACTAACCTAAGGACAGCACACAACACCCAGCCATCACGAGGCAGAGAAAATCCCTGACCCCGCCGGGAATCGAACCCGGGAACCCGGGCGTGGGAGGCGAGAACGCTACCGCATGACCACGAGATGCGGACAAATAAATAGAATTGCTAGATAAAGTCTCAAGTACAAAGGTCAACATAATTCTGTGTGGGGACGTTAACATCAACAACAATATCATAAATGAATCCAGCAGCACCATCATAAACATTCTTCAGAGTTTTGGCATGAACCTATTGGTCAATAGTGCAACAAGGGTTACTACAGTCTGGGCAACCATCTCCAGCAGAGCGGCTCATGTTTCTGTCCAACACAGCGGACTTATGCGGTAATTGGGAGTCATCACTCAGGGGCACAGCAGCACGGAAATTCTGCCGTGGAGGGCACCCTGGGCGGTACTACGGCAAGCCTTCCACACCAAGGGGAGCTCCTAACCCAGTAACTCCGACCACTTGTAGGAATTCAGCAGACGTACGCGTCGTTGGCACTGCTCACTCAGTATGGCATAGTGGTAACCGAGGCAGGCGCTGCTGAGCGATGTAAACAGAGTCAGAAGGTCGCGGACGTCAGTCGTCCAAAACGTCACCGTGGCGTTCCGACGAAGTCGGCATCACCGTGGGCCAAGCGCCCGCAGAAGTCGTTCCCAGAGGCACATCATCACTCCGACGTTGTAATCCAAGACAAATGAAATGTGTTGTATCCTGCAGCGGAGTTTACCTAGCCACCCTGACCAGCGCTTCCGCCTCCACAACTCGCCGCTCCACCACTTCTGAACTGTAGCGGCCCCATTAAACAAACTCTGGCTCACCATAGGATGATGGTACTAGGTAGGTACTAGTGGATCACATTTGGCAAGTGGTGCCAATGCAGTCGACCTCCACGTAGCATGACTCCACAACTACAGCACACAGTTTTATCAGGCATTGGGGTGAGTGAGCAAACTTTGTAACTATAAGGACTAATAGTTGTTGTTGCTTGTTGTTTTCTTTCCCTCTTGTTTTATGTGTAGAGGCATGGAGTCTAAGCGAATGATGAATATGATTTTCAGCGCGAAGTTTGCACACTCAGGGGGACCGACTGTTCTTTCGCAATTCTGTGGTAACGCTAAGGAGCACTATTTTCAGTCTGTAAGATGGGGTCAGTGTAGCGTTTGCACCATGTACGCAGTCAGTGCCAGTAATATGTATGACTGCCTCGATGCACATTGTTAGTGGTGATGATACAATGTGAGATATGATTGTGTATAGTGTTGTATGCCCTGCTGTGAATATTTCGTATTCCTCAGTGTACACTGGAGATAAAGCGCAGGGTGTCACTAATCAGGAAGCACTCCAAGTATCGTTTAAGCAAATGGCACAATTGAAAGTGGAACTGACGGAGCAATCTGCTCCTTTCTTATATCCATCAAAAGCTAGTTGATCACGCCATTCTCTGGAAAGTCGATTGATGACGTGATGTCCTTTGTTGATGATTAACAATAAACAGTTTTTTTTGGGGGGGGGGGGTGCTGTCACAAGATTAGTTATTACAGATGACAAAGTTACGGCTAGTAGGGAAAGCCAAGACATTTGTTAGATCTACAGAGGGATTAAGAGGCGCTGAGACATTTGAGGAATTGAAAAAAGACCTGCTACAAAGGTTCAAGAAGCAAAACAGCAAGAGGTCTTTTCACGAGCAGTTCGGTAGTATGAGAAAGAAGCGTAATGACTTAACAGAGATATTTGTGGACGCAATACGAAAACTGAAACTGCAGACTTTTAAATTAAGGGAAAGTGACGAAAAAATAGAGTTGTACCTGTTTAAGAGGAACAGAAAGCAGTGGATACATTTTTGACGATCTTGCAGTCTGATATGTCTAGAAGGGTGAGCACAAGCACCCTGAGGGTTTATACTCTGCAGGCAGATTAGCCACCAAGTTTGAAGAAATTGATGTAATAACGGGAGTACAGGATCGCAGAGGAGTATTCTCCTCTAACGTGAGGTGTTACAGATATGGGAGAAAGGGATATGTGCAGACGTGATGTTACCAACCTCGGTGCAATGTGAGAGGTTGTTAGATCCACCAACGTGTTTGCTGGAGTGGAAAGGACAAAAAAGGGTCAAATAAGTATGTGTTAAATACCAAAGGGAACGCCAGGCCCTCTACAGGGAGTTCCTGATAAATCTTGAAGCAATTAACACAAATGCTGAAGCGAATTGTAGTACAGTAGGAATAGTGGAAGGTAGAAAACACAAACTTTTATTGAACACAGGAGCACGTATATCAGTGGAACACAGTTGTCAGTGGCAAGTATGGACCTCGTGGGGCAGAGGCAATTAAACTCTTTGCCTTATAATTCACGTGGGGTTGGTGACAGTGATGTGGAGCCTTTGGGTTCAGCAATGATAGATTTTTCAGGTAAGCATGCAGTATTTTGGGAAAAGCATAGAAGTCGTTCACCGAGTAAGTGATGGTTACTGCATGATCTTGCGACTGGATTCTCTGAGCACACAGTTGATCTTAGACAACATATAGTTGAACTTAGGAGGCCAAAGATCCAACTAGGGGAGACGGTTGCCTGTGTAGTACGAATGCAAGGCACACCAGGCTTAACAGATGAACCACTTACGTATACTGCAGTCAACAACACTGAGGATAAATTCGCATGTTATTGTGCTGAATAATACCAGGAAGTTGGTCTGGGTAAATGTGGGACTGGAATGGTCTGTTAATGCATTGCGCGTGGCAGAAAAAGATGTATTAGACACATTACCTCGCTTTTTAAGAAGAAGCATAGTACGTGTACGGGGGGAAATGGACGGGAAAGTAGTGCACATGATTTAAATATTTTGGAAGCTGGTGGAGTACACCCGACAAAGGGAATTTTGGTAGCTAATTTGGAAGTCCTGGATGATACGGGAAGACACTCAGAGTCAGGATAATGTCAAACCGTCAATAAAACTGCAGTGTATAGGTACTTAGAGTATCCTGAGATACGGATAGATTGGTAATGGAGAAATTGTTTAAATTTGAGGAATTGTTTTTTCCTCAAAAGCCTTTATCAGCAACGCCTGTAATACAAAACATATCCGTAGAGGCACTGAAACGCCAGTATATCATACACCTAATTATATACTGCGTTGCATTCAACTTGTATTAGAGTAATTCATTAAGCAATAGTTAGCAAATGGGATAAATGGGGTAACAGAGGAAAGAACTAGTCCATGGAGTGCAACTGTCGTAGTTGTACCGAAGAAATCACTGGATGGTTCCAGAAGATATAGATTCGGTTGTGAGTACAGACTTCTTAACAGCAAAACTATAACCAATGTATATCCAGTCCCAAACATTACTTTAACGACTGACAATTTGGGACAGTGCAAGTACTTCTTTAATGTAGGTATGAAGAGTGGGTACCATCAGAAGTATACCAAAACGACCATCTGAAAACAATGTTCTCGGTCGCCTGGGGCTATTTTCAGTACTGTAGGATGCCATTTGGCCTGAAAAATGCCTGGCGACTTTTCAGCGTTTGCTGGAGGATTGAAACCTCGCCAGCACGTGTTGTACCTTGATGACATAGTCATTTTTGCAAAGGATGTGGCAGGGCATATACAACATTTGTGAGAGACTTTTAAAAGATATATTTAACATTAAACGTGGAAAAATGTCGTTTTGCATTAGAAGAAGTGCCTTATTCAGGGCTTGGTATTAGTAATGGAAGGATTAAGATAGATCTCAGGTTGATGCAAGCATTACAGGAACTTTTGATTCCAAGTAATATCAAGGATTTACAATCTTTTCTAAGGTTAGGATGTACAGATATAGTGAGACCACTTATGCGACTGTAAAAATGGGAGTAAAGTTCGAATGGTTGAAGGAATACCAAGATGAGTTCGAGGAGCATTTACATCAAGAGCATTCCTAATTTTTCTGGACTATGACAAAGAGTTTATATTAGCAACGGATGCTCTAAATCAGATCATGGGTGTGTTCTCAGTCAAGTAACGAATGGAGAGGAGTTTCTAGTAACAAATGCTTCTAGACAGTTGTGCAAAGTGGAGGAAATCTATTCAACAACAAAGAAGTAAGGTTTTTGTAATCACATATTTCAGGTTTATTTATATGGAAAGAGATTAAAGTAGTAATTGGTCATGTAGTCCTTAAGTGGTTGTTGAGACGTAAAAACCCTGCTAAATGGATGGCCATCGACGTTATGCGAATTCGGGTATGAAGTTATATATAAGCCTGATAAGAGACACAAAAATGCGAATAATTTAAGCCACATAGGAGTGATACAGACACTGGGTCACGACCTTGCTCAATGGCAAGCAGCTCAATGGGTTGACTCCAAACGTAAACAGTGTGAGTTGCAGCCTCCATTCAGTATGTGGGACAGGTTATTGTGTGAGACGACAAGGTTGGGGCAACAAGTAGCGGTGCCTGCAAAGCTAAAAGACGAAGTTCTCAAAGAAACGTCAGATGACATATTGTCGGGACATGAACTTGTAGAACAATGAATAAACGAGTAGTGGTGCGATGTTGGTTGAAGTCTAGCAAAGAGGATGTGAGTCGGTGTGTAAGGGGTTGTGCGCAGTGGTCAGATATGAGCCTAAGTTAATACCTTTTAAGAGGTTATCGGAAGTATCAGAGAATTTCGGAATGATTGGGTTGGGTGTTCACGAACCGTTCAACAGGACTCCAGCTGAGAATCGAACTGTGTTAAACATTAATGGTCATTTTTCCACATACGTGGAAATAATCGCAATCCCTAACCACAGGCAGCAATGGTGGTGCATACATTGGTCGTAAACTGGGTGATCAGATTTGGGATGCTAGAAACTATGATTACTGATCAAGAGATCAAGAGACAAATTTTATGTCCAATGTGTTTAATCAACTTGAGACGCCCTGCTAAACCCGCTCAAGCGTGATTTTACTTTCAAAACTATGTCTTAAAATTTACTTTATTTACTAGCGATTCATCAAGAACATTGGCACACTTATTCACACTATGTGAGCGTGGAAGTAGTTGCCAGGGAGTAACTGATGAAATCAAAATGAAATTGCTTTTAACAAATGGGAATTTTATTCCTAAAAGCTCTTTAAGAGACAGATTTAAAATTATAAGCAGAAAGCACTCTCTAAATATGTACATCTACATCTACATTTATTCTCCGCAAGCCACCCAACGGTGTGTGGCGGAGGGCACTTTACGTGCCACTGTCAAAAATGGCTCTGAGCACTATGGGACTCAACTGCTGAGGTTATTAGTCCCCTAGAACTTAGAACTAGTTAAACCTAACTAACCTAAGGACATCACAAACATCCATGCCCGAGGCAGGATTCGAACCTGCGACCGTAGCGGTCTTGCGGTTCCAGACTGCAGCGCCTTTAACCGCACGGCCACTTCGGCCGGCGACGTGCCACTGTCATTACCTCCCTTTCCTGTTCCAGCCGCGTATGGCTCGCGGGAAGAACGACTGTCTGAAAGCCTCCGTGTGCGCTCTAATCTCTCTAATTTTACATTCGTGATCTCCTCGGGAGGTATAAGTAGGGGGAAGCAATATATTCGATACCTCATCCAGAAACGCACCCTCTCGAAACCTGGCGAGCAAGCTACACCGCGATGCAGAGCGCCTCTCTTGCAGAGTCTGCCACTTGAGTTTATTAAACATCTCCGTAACACTATCACGGTTGCCAAATAACCCTGTGACGAAACGCGCCGCTCTTCTTTGGATCTTCTCTATCTCCTCCGTCAACCTGATCTGGTACGGATCCCACACTGATGAGCAATACTCAAGTATAGGTCGAACGAGTGTTTTGTAAGCCAGCTCCTTTGTTGATGGACTACATTTTCTAAGCACTCTCCCAATGAATCTCAACCTGGTACCCGCCTTACCAACAATTAATTTTATATGATCATTCCACTTCAAATCGTTCCTCACGCATACTCCCAGATACAGAAGTAACTGCTACCAGTGTTTGTTCCGCTATCATATAATCATACAATAAAGGATCCTTCTTTATATGTATTCGCAATACATTACATTTGTCTATGTTAAGGGACAGTTGCCACTCCCTGCACCAAGTGCCTATCCGCTGCAGATCTTCCTGCATTTCGCTACAATTCTCTAATGCTGCAGCTTCTCTGTATACTACAGCATCATCCGCGAAAAGCCACATGGAACTTCCGACACTATCTACTAGGTCATTTATATATATTGTGAAAAGCAATGGTCCCATAACACTCCCCTGTGGCACGCCAGAGGTTACTTTAACGTCTGTAGACGTCTCTGCATTGATAACAACATGCTGTGTTCTGTTTGCTAGAAACTCTTCAATCCAGCCACACAGCTGGTCTTATATTCCGTAGGCTCTTACTTTGTTTATCAGGCGACAGTGCGGAACTGTATCGAACGCCTTCCGGAAGTCAAGAAAAATAGCATATACCTGGGAGCCTGTATCTAATATTTTCTGGGTCTCATGAACAAATAAAGCGAGTTGGGTCTCACACGATCGCTGTTTCCGGAATCCATGTTGATTCCTACATAGTAGATTCTGGGTTTCCAAAAACGACATGATACTCGAGCAAAAAACATGTTCTAAAATTCTACAACAGATCGACGTCATAGATATAGGTCTATAGTTTTGCGCATCTGCTCGACGACCCTTCTTGAAGACTGGGACTACCTGTGCTCTTTTCCAATCATTTGGAACCTTCCGTCCCCTCGAGAGACTTGCGGTACACGGCTGTTAGAAGGGGGCAAGTTCTTTCGCGTACTCTGTGTAGAATCGAATTGGTATCCCGTCAGGTCTAGTGGACTTTCCTCTGTTGAGTGATTCCAGTTGCTTTTCTATTCCTTGGACACTTACTTCGATGTCAGCCATTTTTTCGTTTGTGCGAGGATTTAGAGAAGGAACTGCAGTGCGGTCTTCCTCTGTGAAACAGCTTTGGAAAAAGGTGTTTAGTATTTCAGCTTTACGCCTGTCATCCTCTGTTTCAATGCCATCATCATCCTGGAGTGTCTGGATATGCTGTTTCGAGCCACTTACTGATTTATCGTAAGACCAGAACTTCCTAGGATTTTCTGTCAAGTCGGTACATAGAATTTTACTTTCGAATTCACTGAACGCTTCACGCATAGCCCTCCTTACGCTAACTTTGACATAGTTTAGCTTCTGTTTGTCTGAGAGGTTTTGGCTGCGTTTAAACTTGGAGTGAAGCTCTCTTTGCTTTCGAAGTAGTTTCCTAACTTCGTTGTTGTACCACGGTGGGTTTTTCCCGTCCCTCACAGTTTTACTCGGCACGTACCTGTCTAAAACGCATTTTACGATTGCCTTGAACTTTTTCCATAAACACTCAACATTATCAGTGTCGGAACAGAAATTTTCGTTTTCACGTGTTAGGTAGTCTGAAATCTGCCTTCTATTACTCTTGCTAAACAGATAAACCTTCCTCCCTTTTTTATATTCCTATTAACTTCCATATTCAGGGATGCTGCAACGGCCTTATGATCACTGATTCCCTGTTCTGCACTTACGGAGTCGAAAAGTTCGGGTCTGTTTGTTATCAGTAGGTCCAAGATGTTATCTCCACGAGTCGGTTCTCTGTTTAATTGCTCGAGGTAATTTTCGGATAGTGCACTCAGTATAATGTCACTCAATGCTCTGTCCCTACCACCCGTCCTAAACATCTGAGTGTCCCAGTCCAAATCTGGTAAATTGAAATCTCCACCTAAGACTATAACATGCTGGGAAAATTTATGTGAAATGTATTCCAAATTTTCTCTCAGTTGTTCTGCCACTAATGCTGTTGAGTCGGGAGGTCGGTAAAAGGAGCCAATTATTAACCTAGCTCGGTTGTTGAGTGTAACCTCCACCCATAATAATTCACAGGAACTATCCACTTCTACTTCACTACAGGATAAACTACTACTAACAGCGACGAACACTCCACCACCGGTTGCATGCAATCTATCCTTTCTAAACACCGTTGAAAGGGTCCTGTAGCCTCCTTTCATTAGTCCAGTAGCCCATTTTCATTACCATTTCTCTTTCTTTTCCTTGTTTCTCTTTTCTCTTTACTCTCATAGTGGCGTGATTGAATGAATGTGGTTGTGTGTCACGTTGCTAGACGGTGGCGTAATCTGCTGCAGAAAGTCTGCGATAGTCGTACAGATTCAGCAGGAGTGGTACAGAATAGCCAACTCTCGTAGTGGTCAAGTAGGCAAAGAGGTTTGCGCTACTTGTGAGAAATCCACCTGCGTTAGGTTGGTGGCGGAAATGGCATCTTTGGGCTTTCCGGTCCACGCGGAGCGTGGAGGAGGCTGGAGAGGAAAAAGGGGGCAGTCTGGCGCCGGTACGGGAAGCGTCCACAGCTGTGCTCCAGTCGAAGAAGGGTGAGTTAGACTGACCGCGTGGCGCGTTGTTACTTGGCGAGGGGAGAGCTGTTAGCT
Organism: Schistocerca nitens; assembly: GCF_023898315.1. Taxonomy (NCBI): domain Eukaryota; kingdom Metazoa; phylum Arthropoda; class Insecta; order Orthoptera; family Acrididae; genus Schistocerca; species Schistocerca nitens. The sequence goes on along the minus strand of NC_064615.1, from coordinate 517,887,454 downwards.
TTTGATCTCGCTTTTCAACTCTGAAAGATTGCTTTGCCTTGTCGCAGCAAGGAATGCAAAACTTTGGCATATGTTTCACTTAGTAAATTTCTATAGCAGACTTGGATCCACCGGAAGACCACCACACAAAGGTGTCGATAAGAAGTGAGCACTCGCTTCTGTATGAATGTCTGTTTGCCTTCAGCTGTGCCTGCATAAGCTTTCACCTTTCTAAATATTTAAAGCTTTGCCTTCTCGTAAACTTTCCTTGCTTTATGTGTCTTTCGTCCGTGGGGAGCCGACCACGTGGTAGAACATTGTAGTTGTTGGGCTACCGGCATCACTAACTGTCCGATCGCATGTTTGTTTTAGATAATGTTAACATGATTGTGTGATGTGATATTGTTGGAATTTGGCACTATACCTAGAAATTGTGTCTCCACAAACCACGTGTTATCAGGAATCGTGTACATGCCTCACATCCTTATCTTAGGAATAAATGATTTTATCTACAATTTTCTCTCGTGTTCCGAGATTACGTTTTTGCACCTAAGCCACTCACCACGTAGCTTTCCCGTTAGCACATCCAATGCGTTTCCTTATGCACAGGTCCAGTGATTAGTCTCCCCTTGTATTTCATAACAAATTCTTTAGGTTAAGTCTTATTTTCAGGTGTGTTGCTGGGAGCTGATCTTATGCAGTGTTCATGCATTTTCTATTTTATTTTATATGTTTGATGGTCGTGAACAGCGCACGGGCAATACTACTAATTACATCGTATCCGCTATGAGCGACCTCACAACGTATGCATTTTTGTGAGTTTTTGGTCTGTGATCAAATTAATTTATTTTCCGACTCGACCAAACCTTCGATTAGTTGTATGGTTAGAGTCGGTGGCGACCCTAATCTTCTCAAGTTAACTTCACAAGCAATAAGTATTTACATTCCCAATAATAACGTAATAACCCGTAGTAACCGGTTAGTTACACCGTCTGTACCTTTGTAAAAATTTCGGCAGAATTTATCTCTGGCTTCAGCCAGCTTTCTGTACTTATAACGATTTCAGCTTCGGTTCTTTCTATCAGCGCTTGAAGTTCCGGTACTTTACCAACGCAGCTTCGACAGTTGACAATTACAATACCGATTGCTGCTTGGTCCCCGCATGTCCTGACTTTGCCCCGCACCCGTTGAGGCTGTTGCCCTTTCTGTACTTGCCCAAGGCCATCTAACCTAAAAAAAACCGCCCAGCCCACGCCACACAACCCCTGCTACCCGTGTAGCCGCTTGTTACAAGCTACAATTTATTCAGAGGCAGAAAGAAACAAATTTTTGAGTGTATGAGCTTTTGGGCTGAGAACCTTGCCGCTCCCTTTTGACACGGCCGTAGTCACGACCGCTCACAACAACCTCTGAAAGACTACACTGGTGCAAATCTGCAACACACCAGATGACCTTAAAGTAAAAGATTTAACAATTCACACAAGCACACAACTATGCACCCTGTAGGAGGGATGGGAATGGTACAAAACACTAAAATTAAAAGATTAACCTGCCACCGAAGGTGCAACTTGATTTTAACTTCTAAGAAAAGTCTTACAGTGGAAGGGTGGTAACTTTACATACTAAAATGACCATTTAAATAAAAGCCCATGAAATGCAATCTTACATAAAAATATACAAGGTTGGCCAAACATGCTCTACAGTACACATATACCGCCTATCAAGATGACAGGCAAGATAAAAACGTATTTAAGGAATTAGGCCGTTACACTTCAAGCAATAAATTCGTTAGCACACCGAATCCGACAAACATGACAGAGGCAGCTATTAACGTACGGCAGATTGATAGGGAGATTACCGAACAACTCGAACCACAGGTTGCTCTAACTCGCCCCTACCCCACAAGGGAAAAAGCGGACCACCCAATTCATAAATAACCACCTTCCCGCTAGTGGGCAAACGGAGAAGAATGGTGGGACGACCCCAAAACAAAGCGGCTGGTGACCTCACCAAGAAATCAAGTACAATTTAACAAGTAAAAGAAACAACATATCACCAATCACTTAACTTCTAAAAACTGCGATTTCTGGCTCAGACCTGGTGCAGCACCCCCAAAACCCTCTCCCGAACCCTGCTGCCAGCCGCTTCAACGGACGCAGGAAGGCGCGCCGATCTCCCGTCTCATTGCGTTGCAGCTCGCACCGGCCAGACCGATGTCGTCGGTTGACTCTTGTTGTTCTCGTGTCGGCCGCGAAGCCACTACCCCTCGCTATACGGCGCGGCCCACTGGATCACGTGGCGACCTCACATGAGCCGACGCTCAAGGGGGACAAGTCATCTTGTGTCTCAGTGCTCGACCGACCATCCGATCGATCCAACCGCCAATGACCATTGCCTGAGCAACTCGAGCACACTGGCGGCCTAACGCGCAGACTCAGATGCAGGAACTAAGCCCCTGACTGGGCGACCACTCGTTGAGTTCTCTCACTGCGCCAGAAATTCGGACGAGAGACAGACAAGCAAGCTGGGGACAAGAGACTGACCTCAGACTCTACTCCAGAGATCACCCAGACTGACCCCAGAAAGCCTGACTGACTCCCTGGCGAGCTCATAGCGCCCCTTAAATGAACTTGAACAGGCAACCTTTCCCCTTTCCCACCAGAGGGCGACACCAAAGCTGCGATTGCCAGAGCGGCGCCACCGCCAGAAACGGAAGGCGACTGCTTCACACTACGTGCTGCGGCGCGCTCTTCAAAATAGCAATTTTTACCACTGCTCACCCGCAAGACGGTACAGGTAGTTTATGTTGTGGAAAGGGCCCAAAATAAGCGGCTGTCAGTTACACTCGAACATACAACCTTTTATTTCCTCAAACATTACAAGAGCTAAGAATTTTTTTTTTTTTTGGAATGGCTGAAAGCCTATAACTTAAAGCTCAACCAAAATTAGAAATTTAAAAGGCAAAGCCTTATCTTAAAACAGTTCATTAATTAGGCTGAAGGCCCAAAGAATCTGACACTTTAAAAGGAAACAACTTAAATTCATATCGGCTGAAGGTCCAACACTTAAGACTCAATAACATCAATTTTAAAAACGCTAAGGCTTTACGGAAACCAGTTCTTAAATTAGGCTGAAGGCCCAAACCATCTGACACATTAAGGGGAAAATAACCTCAATCTAAAAATTGGCTACAAGCAATACAATTACAAACAAGAAGAACAAACAAGACAAGGCAGTACACGAAGGGCGCTCAGAAGTTCCAAGGTTCGGCCTGAAATTCAAACACTAACGCTCGCTTAGGTGAGAAAGGCAGTTGGCCCAACCACTGACGATCCGACGACAATCCAACCGACTGGCAGTCAACGGACCCACCAACAAGATAACCTCCAGTTCACCCAACCAGCACGCAACAAAGAGGTCAATGGAACAACGTAGAAGGGATTGGCGCCCACAATCAATTACGCATTGAGCTATCAAACTAGACACTGTGCTGGACAGCGACCACACGATGAAAAAAATAAATTGCCTGAATTTACGTCAGTGGGCATGCAGGTAATTGGAACGTTAACAGCAACAAGGCAGAAAATTCCGCTGGTGCACTTAAATTCAAATAACCAAGTACAAATAAACTCCACCGGAGGGTGGCTAAAATTTGCCAACTTGAAAACACACGTTGTTGCTCGAGGGGATATCCTAACAGCCGACAACGAACTCCAAACGACACAATGTGAACAGTCGTGACTTGCTGCTAGATTAAATCAAAACTCCAATTTCATGTCCAGGATCGGTGAGCCACGAACCTCGTAGCAATGGGAACAGCACCACACACTCCGACACCGCATAGAGGCCGGCAGCAGGCCCAGCCAAACCACGCACCATGGATATTTCCTCGCTGCTTCGCGCCAACCGACCAAGTACCCACACACCACCCAGCCCGAAACTAGAAGCGCCAGGCCAAAGTTAAGTCCAAGGTGCAAATATCGATACACACCGCTGCTGCCACCCGCGGAAAAAGAGGATAACAGCATAATCGCGATAACAAAAAAAAAAAAAAAAAAAAAAAAAAAAAAAAAAAAGGCTCTGAGCACTATTGGACTTAATTGCTGAGGTCATCAGTCCCCTAGAACTTAGAACTGCTTAAACCTAACTAAGGACATCACACATATACATGCCCAAGGCAGGATCTGAACCTGCGACCGCTAGCGGTCGCACGGTTCCGGACTGTAGCGCCTAGAACCGCTCGGTCACCACGGCCGGCTATCTCGATAACCGCGGGAGACTAAACACAGATAGCAACCAAGGTTTAATCCAACGCATAGCATGGGCCAGCCACGGCTCACAGCTGTGTGATTATCAAAAGATTAAGAAGTTAAGGACGAGTTCATTGCACTCACTTTGAATTTCTGTCCCGCGCGCCCGCGTGCCTGGCGTGGTAGAGCCGCGCTGGGCGGCAAGGAGCGGCAACGGATCGCATGGGTAATCGATGTTTCGAAGCCGCGGGTAAGCCGCGCGGGGTCCGTGAGCAGTATGTGCCGTTCAGCTGAACTTGATGTGCCAAGGAGTGATTGGTAGCCCCTTAAACGTTTTGTCTATTTAATACTTATGGTCACGTGTGTTGCCAAAAGACGGAACATTGCTGTGGTCTTGTCTATTTGAATTTGCTGCTGGCTCTTTTCCGTGGAAGTCACGTTATGCAAGGAGCTGTCTGATTTGAAAAATTGCTTGATTTGAGTCGTGTTGCGCAACTTAATACGTACTGGCGTTGCCTTGTACGGGGCTAGGTGACGGGTAGAAACAGGAGACACTTGTTATTGCAATTCAATTTGCCACGTTCAGCAGTGCATTCGATGATTTGGCACTCCTGTACATTGTTTTAAGTGCGACCATATCTAGCCCTAGACCAAGTTTTTGAAGAGGATCATCTGATGTGTCCTTTGATCAGCACAAGTACTGTGATCACGGGGTCATATTAAGCGAGAATGACAGTGGAATTTAGACATTCCCTTGGACTGTTACAGTTTTCTACTATTGTGGCACACATTGACTGTCTTGGACGTCACTCAGTGCGTGCTCATCGTATTGTGGCTGTTTAAGTCGCCTCTGTACATCGGATTCATGGAGTGCACCACCGCCGGCTAGCCAAATTATGTAAATTACTGAAATTACTGTTTGAAATTTCTATTGAATTTGTGTACATTTTGATGTTTGGGGCTTTGTTGAGTAAGGTGCTTTTGTCGGACAGTGTCGAGACCCGTTAGGAGGCCACATGTTGATTGGCTTTATATTAATCACACTTGTATTGAGATGTCGTCCGGGCTTCTGAAAATACAGCACATTCACGATAACTAACTGGTATACTTGAGGTTTGCGGAGTGTAAAAAGCAAAAGGGTGTAATACTATTAAGTCTTACTATGCTCTGGAGTTTTCTTATATGCTCGTTTGCTAGCCACTGGTGAGCTGAAGAATAAAAGAAATTTATTCTCTGTCTCAGGGCTAGTTACAGTTTACTAGATTTGATTATTCAAACTATTTGTTATTTAACTGATTTCATGGGCTGACATTTTCTTCTCTTCTATTTATTTATCTGAAATGATAATTAAATGGACACCCTAGCTGCAAACAGGCGTTGATGTACTTCATTGGGGACATGTTGAAAATGTGTGCCCCGACCGGGACTCGAACCCGGGATCTCCTGCTTACATGGCAGACGCTCTATCCATCTGAGCCACCGTGGGCACAGAGGATAATGCGTCTGCAGGGACTTATCCGTGCATGTTCCCCGTGCATGGTCATCCACGGTAACTGTTCTTTCGGTAACAGATACTACCATCATATTTAATTTATTTATCTGTTTATATATTTACCTTTTGCTACAAGTTGGTTCTGAGTAGTAATTATTGATTTTGCTCGTTTTTTTTTAAATGGCGTTCTTGAGCCGCTATGCATCCACGTGCACTTACTGAATCACTTAAGTGTTCTCTGCAATATATCTTAAGAGAATTTTCACTGTCTGTTTGAATGCAGTCACATCAATCTATGGACACTCGTTCTCTTATTAATTGCTGAAATGCTCATTGGGGTGAAATTTAAGGCAACTTGCCCTGACTGCCTGAAGGAAGCTCTATACATTTGTGCACCTGTTTACTTTATTAAACTATTTAGATGCCTTTGGAGATGTATTTCAAGAATTTCTTGTCTCGAGCCTGCTGTAAGTTACTCTGTCTTTCGGTATAGCTATTTATGTTTTTAACTTTTGAAATAATTTATGCTTCTATGTTGTCTTAAAGAGCAATCTGTTTCCAAATATTAATTGTGTGTTCATTTGTTCAACCATATTCTGATTTGTGGTTGGTAAAGGTGGAAATTTAGAATCTGCAATCTAAGAACTGGTCAGACATAGCTTTGGTCTTTAACTATTGCCTTACTTAAATTGCCATTAAACTAAAGTGTGTAATTTCTTAAACTGAAAAAGTTCAGAGTGTTGTTTGTAATCCTGTTAATCTACCTGAATTTTAGTTATTTTTCTTGCATAAATATGTTTCAATAAATAATGGTGAATGATGCGAACCTCAATCCGTCCAGTCCTTCCACTCCGCTGGACGTATTAAGTGCATATAATTCAAAAGTCCATTCTGCAATAGTTTGAGTTGCAGCCACGAAGTGAGGTAGTTTACGAGAGGTGCGCTCCGTCACCGTTCGCCAAAATAGGACAGAGAAATGGCAAGGACAGCGAATCCTTTAACAATGTTGCTAAAAAGGTGAGGGAAAATTAGAAACCTGTACATGGAGGAAACATCAGTGCCCTGGAACGCCAAGAGCTGTTGAGGAATCGTGTGTCCATGTCACCGCCGTATAAAATCGTTAAGTTGGTAATGTTATCGAACCCGTACGTTTCGAAGCGTAAAGCCAAGAAATTTGCGATTAGTTACCAAGGGCCATATCACGTAGTTTAAATAACGTCACCGGTAAACGTCACGCTGTAATTACGAAGTCGTACAAATGTGTTTCATTGCACAACCTGTGCAGGAGGGTCTGTATGGGTTAAGGCCAAGGAAGTAAGAGGGAATAGTATAGTTTGAGTTAGAGCGTACATGTTATTTGGAAACACCGGTAATAATTATTACAGAATGAAATGAAAATAGGGGTAAGAAGTTTTGTCTTTTATGTTCGTTTGTGTGTGAGTTAGGTATTTTAGGGTTGATGTTTGTAATTCTGTGCAACAGCAGATCTTTTGGAGTGGGGTGGGGGAGTGATGGGATTTCTCTGCTTCCAGGTTGCTGTGGGTCGAAGTGAAACATGAGGAAGTCCTTAGCAGTGTTTCAGTTCTTCACCAGGAGTGGCATGGGTTCGCTGAAAGTACTACCACTGGAAACCAGAGTACTTTTTGCGAAGCAAGATGTAGTACTCACAAGCCATCGTTGGGCATTGAAGCTGACTCTGAACACTTTCGAAATGTGCAACGAGATAAGTAAGACGTTTGGAAAATGTGTTTATTAAGTGAGATGGAAGAGGAAGACATACTGAAAGAAATGAGGAGTGAGTACGGTAAACTGCCCCAGTCGTGTTAGAAACTGTGAGGGCAAATGTAGCAATTAGTGGAATTAGTGCCAAGCCCGATACGACGTCGTAAGCGGTGTAGATTAGACGATCTACTACCTACCTCTTAGGGAACTACGGCAATATACAAAATTTACAAGAACTAAGAGAGAACAATAAGAATGGAAGACCAAGAACTAAGCACTTGGATTAAAAAGGATGTCTTTTCTACTGATGCACTTGTATATCAAGAATCAATTAATACAAAGAAAGATTCAGAACTAAGTTTAAAACTGAGGATGAAAAGATATCCACCGGAGATACTGATTGATCACTGTGATGCCCTCTGTGCATGAAAGAAATCAGACAGGAGCTGCTGAATGGGACAAAGAGAGCATCCAACACAAACAGGAGTCTATTAGTATGAAATATAGTACTTGGTAAAGAAATTTTTGAGAATGTGGATCTGGACGTAAATCGTATATTGAGTGGAAATCCGGAAAAAAAGTCAGAGCGATGTCACCAAGCATACAAATTAAATAGACTGACTGGAAGAGTTTCTTGAAGAATCGGCGGGAAAAGACATGAGAAGAAATCATGGTACTTAAGAGAACCATAGAGAGCAAAAATTTTGGAGGAATAAAGAGATTAGAACATACGGAAAACATAAATAAGGACGATAGGTCTAGGTGTCATTCTGAGAGGATACGAGAGAGGAAATCGTGGTGGATTGCATCAGCCTTGGCAGATCAAAAAAGGAGAACGAATTTTGGGCGCAGCCATACATTATGTAACGTTTTATACCTGGGATTCACAGTCATGTGGAACTTTATAAAATACATCATATTTACGCCAGTGACTGTAACACTTCCTTTATTTCACGATTGCAATTTCGGTCTTAGGTCATTATCAAGTGAAGCTGAAAAATACATAATGTTTTTAAATTATTTAACAAAATCGTTGTCTATGTTGATATTGGGCCGATTACACAGAACGAAAAATGCAATTCCGTAAGCATGTTACATGTTACGGCTATTGGGCCATGTCAACCTAAAATAAGCTGACACATTTATATGTCGTTGTCATTACTATTAAATACTTTGGTGATCCTTCAGGATGGCGATGGTCTCTTGTTTTTCCAGATGGTCGGTGACCAGCAGGATTCCTTTCTTGGTGAGAGCTCGGCCAGTTGGTGCACTGGTTTTACCGGAATTCTCTTTCTTCGGTCTTTTCGCTACGCAGGTCGCGCACAGCTTCTTCTTAATTTCGTATTTCCTACAAGTTGACAGCAAATTCCTTCTTCAGACGCTCCTACTGCTTAGGGACAGCGGTAGGATAAAAATTTGGAAACATCGAAAACACAAATCATTGCTATGTCATGTGCGATGGCATTCGAAACAGCTTCTAGCCATCTCGAAATGGATAAATACAGGTCCCTTATGGTTTCTGGAACAACTTACCATTCTTCCTACAAAAAAAGTGTGCAAAATAGTGGCAAGATCAGATAACGATTATGAAAGTTGAAAGCGATAACGCACGCTCCTCTGCAGAATAAACCTTCAAGGCCTAATTCAAAAATGGCTCTCAGCACTATGGGACTTAACATCTATGGTCATCAGTCCCCTAGAACTTAGAACTACGTAAACCTAACTAACCTAAGGACATCAAGCACAGCCATGCCCGAGGCAGGATTCGAACGTGCGACCGTAGCGGTCACGCGGTTGCAGACTGACGCGCCTAGAACCGCACGGCCACACCGGCCGGCTGAAGGCCTAATTATATTGAGGTCTGGGGAACGTGTCCAGGGTAGATGCGATAATTCATCCTCGCGCTCACGAGGCCGATGCTGGACGATACGGGCTGTGTTAACAGGGGCCCTGTCGTCTTCGAATACAGGCGCGCTATTAGCGAACAAACGTTGTACCATGGACCGGACGCGATGAGCCAAAATGATCACACAATCCTTGACAGTAATGGGACGTTGCAGAGTAACCAGAACGACCATGGAATACCACGATATGGCTGCGTAAATTGCCAGGAACCCTCGGCATGTACCATTCTTGGGATACAAACTGGGCCAGAAGTTGGGAACAGTGTGAAACTAGATCCATCGTGTAAAACTAGATTCACCCGGTTAAAAGACGTTCTTCCAGTGCTCTGTAGTCCCGGTTTTATGACTTCGGAACCACGTTTTTCCTGCGACGGGCTTTTGCATCAGTGATGAGAAGTTTTGGATTTCCAGCTCGCATTGCAAATCTCTGCTTATGGAGCTCTCTTCGTGTTGTTCTGGTACCGACAGGATTCATTCCCGCAGTGGCTTTTTCTTCTGTCGTCCTCTTAGTTTTCATCTCACTGTCAGTTCTCTTCAATGGCTTTTTGTCACAACTACAGGGTGTTTCAAAAATGACCAGTATATTTGAAACGGCAATAAAAACTAAACGAGCAGCGATAGAAATACACCGTTTGTTGCAATATGCTTGGGACAACAGTACATTTTCAGGCGGACAAACTTTCGAAATTACAGTAGTTACAATTTTCAACAACAGATGGCGCTGCAAGTGATGTGAAAGATACAGAAGACAACGCAGTCTGTGGGTGCGCCATTCTGTACGTCGTCTTTCTGCTGTAAGCGTGTGCTGTTCACAACGTGCAAGTGTGCTGTAGACAACATGGTTTATTCCTTAGAACAGAGGATTTTTCTGGTGTTGGAATTCCACCACCTACAACACAGTGTTGTTGCAACAAGACGAAGTTTTCAACGGAGGTTTAATGTAACCAAAGGACCGAAAAGCGATACAATAAAGGATCTGTTTGAAAAATTTCAACGGACTGGGAACGTGACGGATGAACGTGCTGGAAAGGTAGGGCGCCCGCGTACGGCAGCCACAGAGGGCAACGAGCAGCTAGTGCAGCAGGTGATCCAACAGCGGCCTCGGGTTTCCGTTCGCCGTGTTGCAGCTGCGGTCCAAATGACGCCAACGTCCACGTATCGTCTCATGCGCCAGAGTTTACACCTCTATCCATACAAAATTCAAACGCGGCAACCCCTCAGCGCCGCTACCATTGCTGCACGAGAGACATTCGCTAACGATATAGTGCACAGGATTGATGACGGCGATATGCATGTGGGCAGCATTTGGTTTACTGACGAAGCTTATTTTTACCTGGACGGTTTCGTCAATAAACAGAACTGGCGCATATGGGGAACCGAAAAGCCCCATGTTGCAGTCCCATCGTCCCTGCATCCTCAAAAAGTACTGGTCTGGGCCGCCATGTCTTCCAAGGGAATCATTGGCCCATTTTTCAGATCCGAAACGATTACTGCATCACGCTATCTGGACATTCTTCGTGAATTTGTGGCGGTACAAACTGCCTTAGACGACACTGCGAACACCTCGTGGTTTATGCAAGACGGTGCCCGGCCACATCGCACGGCCGACGTCTTTAATTTCCTGAATGAATATTTCGATGATCGTGTGATTGCTTTGGGCTATCCGAAACATACAGGAGGCGGCGTGGATTGGCCTCCCTATTCGCCAGACATGAACCCCTGTGACTTCTTTCTGTGGGGACACTTGAAAGACCAGGTGTACCGCCAGAATCCAGAAACAATTGAACAGCTGAAGCAGTACATCTCATATGCATGTGAAGCCATTCAGCCAGACACGTTGTCAAAGGTTTCGGGTAATTTCATTCAGAGACTACGCCATATTATTGCTACGCATGGTGGATATGTGGAAAATATCGTACTATAGAGTTTCCCAGACCGCAGCGCCATCTGTTGTTGAAAATTGTAACTACTGTAATTTCGAAAGTTTGTCTGCCTGAAAATGTACTGTTGTCCCAAGCATATTGCAACAAACGGTGTATTTCTATCGCTGCTCGTTTAGTTTTTATTGCCGTTTCAAATATACCGGTCATTTTTGAAACACCCTGTAGTTAACACACACGTTCGCTCGAGTTGTGACTTAGTGGATGATGTTTTCACTTATCCCAGTATGCAGTATAAATCTTCGATATGGTGCGTTCGAAACACCTAACACTTCGGTTCCTTTGATTACGAAAGCACCCACCACATGAGCCCCAAAAATTTGCTCATGTTGTAATTCAGTTACCTCCGACATAATACGCTATTCCGACCACGCCCAACATATGAAATGTACTGATGACACTGCACAAGTGCCGTTCGAATTTAAGTGCAACAGCACAAATTGCATTCGCTGTGTTTCCACCCACCTCACGTGTAGTTCCCTCTCTGCTTGCCAGAAACACTAGCGCTCTGTGGTGCCAGTTTCACTTCGTTCAAAACTGCTTTTGAACTGTTACTTTTGTAGGAAACGTGCAGGTGTGGAACAGAGTTCCAGTCCTCCACAAAACACACGGAGTCTCAAATTATTCAATGCATACAGATCTAGCATGAATGTGTTTTGGAGAAACAGCACTATATTTTCATTTTAGTTTAAATCTTCGGCTCAACTGCTCCAAATCGTAACTCTCAAAAGATCTCAAACACAAGATATTTTGAGCCAAGTGTGACGCACAATACTCTATTCGTGTGTCAAGAGCTAAGCGGTCATCCGTTTCGTTTTACTGCGGGAAACAGATCACTAGGTTTATAATTAACCTGGTATTATATTTTATGATTTTCTCTTCCCTCTCCATCAAGAGCTTTCAGCTAAGTAAATTTTGTGTAAGTTGAAGAACGAGGGCGGAAAAAGCAAACGCAAGGCAAGGTATTATTGATATCAGGTGCATCAGACTTGGTGCAGCATCAGTAGCGACGAGTAAAACTGTGAGTCGGGCGGGATTCGAATCCGGTTTCTCCTGCTTACCAGCTAGTTGCGTCAACCACTGCGACACCTGGACACAGCGCTTATCGCAATTGCACGGACTATCTGAGCATGCCTCTCGGCTGCTCCACATTCCTAACTAGTGCCATCTCTCAGTCCCTGCGCATGTCCTACATGCTCGCTACTTAGAGATCCCTCAGAAGGTCGGGCATAATTGTGCATCCGCACCGAATTTGGTGGATTAATTGCCCAGCGAGGCGAATCGGTTATATGAATGACTCACGTCGATGCAAAAATTCAGTGCGGATGCACAATTACGTGCGATCTCCTGTGGGATCTCTAAGTAGCGAGCATGGAGGACATGGGTGAGGACTAAGGATATATGGCGCTAGTTGGGAACGTGGGGCGCCCGAGAGGCATGCCCAGTTAGTCCGTGCAGTTGCGATAAACGCTTTGCCCGTGTTCCTCAGTGGTTGACGCAACTGTCTAGTAAGCAGGAAATCCCGAGTTTGAATACCAGTCCGGCAGTCAAGTCTTAGAAGGAAGATCTTGGGAATTCACGACATCCAGAAACGGATGTATGCCAATATCGATAGCTTTTGATAGGTGCTTATGGGGTTTGAAGATGGCATATTGAATTGAGAAACTGGTTTCGAAAATAAGATAAAATAAATCCTCACATTTGACCAGCTGTTCGGCGAGTTTACTTGTTAAATATTTACAACTAGTCCAACAGGAAAGCCAACGACCTTGCCGCAGTGGTAACACTGGTTCCCGTGAGAACACAGACATTAAGCGCTGTCGGGCTGGGCTAGCACTTGGATGCGTGACCATCCGGTCTGCCGAGCGCTGTTGACACGTGGGGTGCACTCAGCCCTTGTAAGGCAAACTGAGGAGCTATTTCATTGAGAAGTAGCGGCTTAGATCTCGGAAACTGACATACGGCCGGGAGAGCGGTGTGCTGACCACATGCCCCTCCATATCCGCATCTATTGAGGCCTGTGGACTTAGGGTGACACGGCGGCCGGTCGGTACCTTTGGGAATTCATGGCCTGTTCGAGAGGAATTTTTAGTCCTTCAGGAAAATTTCAAGGAACACGATTTACCGAATGTCGGATGTTTCGTTTCGAGGAAATAACCATAAACATATCGACCTAATCCACTCTCCCACACAATGATTTTCCCCATAGAGTTTCCTACTTCGAGCGTTTTCCAGCTTCCTCTCCTTTTTCCAACATTTCCTTGCCAATCTTCGCAGCAGTATTTTCGATTATGTTGAGAGCTGCTGCTGTTTATTTCATCACTTCGTTAACTGGAAGAAGCGCGATCTCATTAAGTTTTTCTTTCTCGAAGCAGGTACGTTACGTAACGTGCAAAATCTTACGACACTCACCCAGGTCGAGCTTCTCCAGTCATACGTTTGGTGATCTGGCTTCTGACATTTGAACAATATCATACAACACACAACAGACAATAATAATTAAATGAAACAACAAATGGCTCTGAGCACCATGGGACTTTCCCCTAGAACTTAGAACTACTTAAACCGAACTAACCTAACGACATCACACACATCCATGCCCGAGGCAGGATTCGAACCTGCGACCGTAGCAGTCGCGCGGTTCCGGACGGAGCGCCTAGAACCGCTAGACCACCGTCGCCGGCAATGAAACAACAAGTTTACTGTTGTTTCATTTAATGTCAATAACAGTCACGGTAAAGGCTGATCTAAAATGTTCGCATTAAAAAGAGAAAGAAAGAAAATGAATCCCACAGATGTAGCAAAAGAAAAACTAACAAACACAGAGAACGCAAAAATCCTCCACATGTGGCAGCAAACTGCCTTAAAGTGAAGCGCAGAACCAGCAAGATGTCTGTAGTGTAAGCAAATTAAACTTCTGCTGGTAAAAAAATATGGACAAGCCGGAAACTATTTTAATCGGCTTTAGGCATCCAAAATAAGAGTTAAATGAGTCTGCGAGGGTTTATGCCTTATGCTAAACTTTTGAGGGCTGAAAAACCAAGAAATTTTTGAACTTTTTCAGTTTGTTGCTTATAACTCATAAAAGATACATCCGACAGAAAATTCTCAAAACAGCAACATGAAAGGGAAGAAAATTTCGCGTAAAATGACCATGTAAGTTAAAACCAGTTCTGTCGTTTAACGACAATCCATCATAAAAATGGCACTTTTTACCAACTTAACTCGAAAGTAAGTTATGTTGATGTTAGAACGCCTGTAACTCAACACCGGCTACTACAAATAAAAAGCGTCATTTCTGAAAGCAGCAGACATCAAAACCTGTGTAAAAAAAGCTCCTAAAATTCATCAGGGGATCACCAATTTAATACTATAGAGATCTGTACTGCAACTTGTGACTTACTGTAATGGCTACTAGGTTGAGTAAACATTAAGCGTACTTGATTTACTGGCACGCCCATGTCTATCAGCTATTCTAGCCCTGTAGTCTACAACTGTAACGGTATGATTGCGGGAAGAGAGACACATCGTTCCAGTCACCTAGACACATTCGCTATGTGTATCAAATACCGAATACCCTAAAGCCGTAAATCTGTGGATCGAAAGTAAAATTAGTTACTGGTAAAGGAGATTCAATGTCTCAGCAATGCAGTTTACTGGATGTAAGTAATAAAAATTTCCAGCAATGCGATATACTAACTACACGACGTTGAAAATCTCGTTAAATCGCTCTTTACAAGCATTCGCGGCGGCTCAGTTGATTTCAACAAGGATACGTTATCAAATATGATCACGCAAGGGACCTTTAAACCAACTACATTTAAATGATAGTTTCGAAGTTCTCATATTTTGTTGGAATAGCCAGAAAATTTCACCTCAACTTTAAGCGAACTTTCATAAGACGTAGACTGCCTTATAAATCTACTTTCCAAGGTAATGAACGGCCTCCATACACTTATTTACATGGCGGGTACCTGTTGAACCTTGAGAAAGAAGCGGTGGAAGACATTTGGCGTAAGTAAAACGTTGATTGGATCTCGACTAATGGAACGATCTACTGATCGAATGGCATTTTGTTATCTAATAAGTGGCGATTTAGAGCCTGACAAGCAATGCGTATGTATCTACAGAGCACATGGAACTCGCAAAGCCTCACACTTGTGCACGATATCGCGTGACACAGGTAGTTCCGCGTCGTGCAAAACGAGATTTGGATCACTCACAGATATGCGAAAGAGATCTACGACATCATGTTCTGTCAACTGCGTGTGGAAACAGCAGCTCATTTCTTTTCGCGTATGACACTTCATGGCAAAGTGTTCGATACCATGCACATGCGAGGCAGTGTCCATGCATATGATAGGTAGTGTGGACTTTAGCATTGTCTCCTCTCCTTACTGAAGGCTAGGCCGAGAGCTGCATGTAATGTTACTGAAGTGTTAGAATGGTGCAAAAATTGTCTTTTCATGTCTTTAGCGATGTAGGTAAAATTAATTTCGTTAGTGTAGTTCAGCATAATATGCTACAGAGAGAGATTAGAGGTTATTAAAAGTTTCTATTTCGGCAGTGTGTGGTATCTCATTTCCAGTTGTTTGATGAGAATAGCGGTATATAACAGTTACGATATCCTTATAGGTAATATAGCAGTACAACATATAACGGTCGGATATTTATACCATCTGTTACTGATTTATCCCTAAATATAATAGCATAATAGGACTTTTGTTTTATGTTTTTGCTTTACTATCGTGCAGTTCCATGGCTCTGCAGAAATTTTTTTTTAGTGGAGAGGGGTGAGAGATATGTTATCAGACTTCCAAATGGTTAGATCTGCCATCTGCCGCTACTTCTGATCACACTCTTCATTTCCGAATAGTACTAATACCCAACGTTCTCAGTTATTTGTTCGATATTTTTGAATCTCTGACTTCCTAAACAGTACAGGCGGTCTAAGGCTCCCTCTACTGTCAGAGAAGTAATTCGTTGATGTCTTATCATTTGTTCAATTATTCTGCCCTACCATTCTTCTAGCCATTGTGATAGATGGCTGTCTACCTGAACTTCGTCTTTTATTTTCTTTGCACGTGTTCTCCGGTAAACTCATTTATGTGCTGCACATTTGGTTTTGTTTCTGTGTTTTTGTACACCCATTAGGAAGAGAATTCACATTGCTTGACAAAATTTATTCTTCTTGTGCAACAACCAGCTCCCTCGTTATGTACTCCTTATCACAGAATAATCTCTGCAAATATGAATGTGTGGGTGTATATAGTCCAAATCAGCCGCTGAGGGAAACAGGCACTTTCTTGTACTTTGTGATAGTGCGGTACAAACCTCGCTAGACCTCCTCAGTGATGCTTCGCAAAAATGCATTTATCCTGTCAATGTGTTCCCGTGTGTTTCTCTTCTAAATACTGGTAGTGAGATCCACCGCGGTTCCTTGAGTAAGGATAGTCTTCACGCTGGCCGTCGTTGACTGGTCTATTTCAGCTGTTGGCAATGTTGTTCCACTTTTTGCACTCTTCTGGCTCCCGGAACGATTTGCTATCCACCCTTTCCCTCCCGAAGGGGTCCTCAGGGTAGTTACCATTGGCTGGCCTCTTGGGATGTTCAGTCTCTGGCTGGACCCCCAATGTGGTAAGCACGGATATTCCTCGGAACATGCTTTTGTACAGTTTGTGTGAGTGAGGGCACATACTCTTCTTCAGTTACGAAACTGCTGCGTTAATTTCGCAAAGGGTTCAAGTGTGTTTCATTTCGAACCGTACAGTTAGTTCGAGTAATTTTCGAGAGTGATCTCTGTATTTCAACTCTCCCTTTGTTCGTACCAACACGTTTTACCTTACTTGGGAGTTACCTCGTATTGATTTAAAGGCAGTGTGTCCCTCCGCCATTCTTCCTCACGTCCTCTAAATGTTCCTAGATTTCTAGTCAATTCCTCAACAGATGTGGATAATGAATGGCTATGGGAACTGAGTTTTGTTACTGTGTAGTCGAGCAGTATTACTGGGGTTCAACTGTTACACAAGTCAGTTTTATGGCCTTCATAAAGTTCGAAAAGTATTCCAGCAGTCGATATCGCACGCATGGTGGCTAAGAATGAGACGAGAATTACATTAATTACTTGCTTCTTCATTTCGGTACCCTAGAGTAAGCATCGACGTCCCAGATATACAGGGTGATCAAAACAGCGTGGAAAGCTCGTAAGGGTGTTTCAGTGTAGATTCAGCTGAGAAAAACTGTTAACAAACAAATTCGGTACGTTGCGCCTTTTCAGATTTAATTAGCACTGAAGTTAGCCAACCAGGTCGTTGTCCACGCAAATCCAAGAAGCCTGCCTGAGGCGGCGTTGCCAAACGTGTTCTTTGTTTGGTTAACTGTAGAAAGAGAGAGAGAGAGAGAGAGAGAGATAGAAAATACGGGAAACCACTGAACGGCAGCAAGTTAGATCCTCGCTTCCGTGCAATGTATATATATATATATATATATATATATATATATATATATATATATATATATATATATATATATATATATTTTGTTCGGTTAGAGGAAGCGAAATGAAGAACGTATTTGGCAACAATGTCTCTAGCAGGGTGATTTAACTTACACTGTCGCCGGCGTGATTGGTGAATTTCACTTCTGATTAAATCTGAAACGGCGCAGAGTATCAAAGTTTTTCTCACCAACGGCTTCTCAGCAAAAGCCTCCCTTGCAACACCCTTACAAACTTTTCAGACTGTTTTTTACCACACTGTATACGGTAGCTTGCGTTACTACTCATTCATAATAATAGGCAGTCCTCCTCCGTTACTTATTTCTGGCAGAGGATGTCAACGTTAAACGAGAGTACTACAACAACCTTGAACTCGGAATTTCTTACAATCTTTCAAAAAAGTATTTTACATAGATCCCTTTCTTCGCCAATTTCTTACCAGTCCATGTAATTTTCAACATGTTTTTTTTTTTTTTTTTTTTTTCTAAATTAACATTCAAAGACTTCGAGTCTCTTCAGGTTTCCACATTACTCATGCTTCACTCCCGGACAGTGCTGTGCTGAAGACGTACATTCTTATCAATTTATTATTCAAATTGTGTCTGCGCTTGTCTGATGCTTATATCTTCCTAGATTCATCGATCTTGTGTTGCTTTGCTTCCAAAGTCCATCTACTATGTGAATGCAGATTTGTAAACAGTGCAACCAGCCTCAGTTTCTTAGAAAAGAAGAATTAAAATAGCCGTAAACTATTTCAAGTTTACCATCAACAGAAGCTGAGATTCAGTGTGACTAGTTGCAGCACTTTTCTCTTTCCTATGCTCCTTGAATATTTTTGGTCGTCTTAACTTCTACGTTCGTTATTGAAAAACAGTATGTGAGGCATATTTAACAAAGCCATCTTCCAAGTCAGGCACCATACTTCTAAGAAAATTTGTTGTGTAAGCAGGTATTATGACGAGCGAAAGGGGTGAAACGAAATAGCTTCGAGATTTTCCTCAAAGTTGATAGACACAGTTTACGATACAGCGTGAGATAATGTCAAACTATTCAGGGATATTATGTGGAAAACAAAATTATCTCTGCCAGTAAATATTATTTATCATTCTCGTGGGGGAGGGGGCGGATTAAACAAAACTCATGTTTTCATATTGTTCTTACTTAAGGCCAAGTTTGTCGTGAAATAGTCAACATCCAGGTGGTTTCTGCGTGTGTAGTCATTTTTTCCGTTGTTCTTAAAAGTCTATATGCAGTTGCAACTCAAAGCTACGTATGTGTTTTCGAGGCCTCTGCTGCATGAAACGACTTCTTATTACGAAATTTGAATATGGACCTGTATCTACTATTTACAGAGCAGCATTTTTATAGCTAATAGCTGATTAGCATTTGACAAGTACAGCTTTCTTGTGTCTTGTGCGACACTGATGGAAGAAAGAGTCAGTTTGAGTAGGTCGTCTCTCACCTGGTTTGCTGCACTGTTCATGGTTGCTATGGTTTTAGAATAAACTTTTATTTGATGTTTATTAATTCCTACAAACTTTGTGGTATACTTCTTTTCTGCCTACAATTAATCTTATATTGTGACATATTTTCTTATTGTACATATTATAGATTTAGCTAGACACAAAATATGCTTCAAAGAAAAGAAATAAAACTTTTCAAACTGTTATGCAATTCTGAGACCACATTCAGTCGTGAAATTTTCTCACGAGGAACGTCGACCATTTTTACTACAGCGGTTTCTAGTAAACTCAGTTCTCACCTTTGTACAACGAGTTGATCTTTTTTGTATAACTTGATTAGAAGGTTTATCATCTGCTCAGTGTTTTCATACAGATTTTATCAGCAGTCCTAGTACACGTCTAACACACAGAGTGAAAAAGAAAAATTGGACGAATGACTTACAACTTTCTAAACTATGTATATTTTGAACTGTAAGTAACTTCAAGAAGCTAAATATCAGTACCATGAAAACATGCAACGTTAGTGAATAATGTAATTCGTCCACTGACTGAATCTTTATGTATTAAAAAAAAAAGCAATACCATTTACAAGTATCAAAGTGGGAAGTGGATTAAATTCATAAACACAACACGCTAAATCAACAACGAATTTATTCAAGACGAGAGGAACATACACATGCAACTGAAATCCTAGACGTGGTCACTTCTCCTTTGGGCTGTTACATTCATCATTATGTATCTTAAGGGGCTCCGGAAAGGCTCAAAATCATGAAAAGTTCAATTTTTACTTTTCTGCGTTTTTTGAATCTGCAGACTATTACGTTTTAATAGATATATAATTTATTCAATTCCGAAGACTACAACTATTTTTAACTTTTTTTGAAATGTGTTCTACATGGGCGTGACCCACTGTGGCGCTGTTAAACTGCTGTCAAATGGTGTTATTATTAACGTGCGTGTTCATCAGGTACATTTTAGTGATGTGAGATAAAGTATGTGTTGTGGCTAACCTGTGATGGTTCAATATATATCGCTGGTGTGATTGTCGATTGTTTCATGTTTATTTACTCTGTCGTTATCTCGAAAATATTCGTAATTAATTCTGTTTCTTGAGTCTCTGTTTTGTTGAAGTATAATAATGAGTAAAAGTAAAGTTATTAGAAATCCTCTGAAGGCTTTTAAGAAAAGGAGAAATGTTGGAAAGCCAAAGGTATGTGTTATTACTGTAAACAATAAAGACGATAGCCAAGTGAGTGAACCTAACCTCTCAAGTACACCTGCCCATAGCAGTCAAAGTGGGAAAGAAAATACTTCACAGAAGAAGCTTGGTTCAATGAGTGAAAACTATGAATGTTTTATGGGCGAATCGGATATGAATGAAATATTTGATATGACGGTTCTCAAAGGAATTTTTTGAAACTGTGTAAGATGTATATTTGTAGTGAAGTTGGTCTGGAACTCTCCATAATAAAGCACGTAGGACTTGCTAGTGAAATACAACTGAAATGTGATAAGTGTTCATACATGACCACCTTTTGGAACAGTGTTGCAGTAAGTGCAACTGAAGAAAATGGTAGCAAAATCTACGAACACAACATTAGATTTGTTTATTCCTTGCGTTCAGTTGGTAAGGGTGCTACTTCAGGTGCAATTTTCTGTGGCATCATGAATCTTCCAAATCCCCCAACCAAGTTTACGACCTATAATAAATTAATAGGGTCTAAAGTAGAAGATGTCTGTATAGAATCTATGAAGAACATTGTGGAAGAGGCAGTAATGGAAAATAATGGTAACAGAGATTTGACTGCAGCTTTTGATGGTACCTGGCATAAACGGGGACACACATCTCCTCATGGTGTAGTATCTGCCACCAGTATGTATACAGGGAAAGTTTTAGATGTAGCAGTAATATCAAAGTATTGTAGATGTCCACAAAAATATAGAGGTACACATGAAAATAATTGCAAAGCTAACTATAGTGGCAGTAGTGGAGGAATGGAAGTGGCTGGTGTTGCCAGTATACTCCAGCGTTCTGAGGCGTGTGATAAAGTGCGATATGTTAATTACCTTGGTGACGGTGATTCTAAAAGTTTCAAACATGTTCAAGGACTGAAGCCCTATGGTGATGATGTTGTAGTGCAGAAATTTGAGTGTATTGGACACGTACAGAAGCGAATGGGAACAAGACTTGGGCGACTGAAAGCTTCGTACAAAAAACAAAAACTCAGTGATGGTAAAGGGTTGGATGGGAAGGGAAGGCTAACTGACAGTGTAATTGATAAAATACAGAACTATTATGGAATGGCTATTAGGCAAAATACACAAAGTGTCGACGAAATGAAGAAGGCTGTTTGGGCTCTTTTTTTTCATACTTCTTCAACCGATGAAAATCCCTAACATAGCTTGTGTCCCAAAGAAGAAGACAGTTGGTGTAAATATAACAAAGGATTGCTAACTGGTGAAGTGTACGCTCATAAGCATAGTCTGCCTCATGCAATAATGGAGGTGATAAAACCTATTTTCAGAGACTTAGCAGCACCTGAACTGTTGAAAAAGTGTATTCACGGAAAAACTCAAAACCCCAATGAAAGTGTAAATAGTGTTATATGGTCGACAATCCCCAAGACTGTATTTATTCGAATAGAAACACTTCACTTTGGTGTGTATGATGCTGTTGCGACTTTCAATGATGGCAACATTGTGAGGTGCAAGGTACTTAGAAATATGGGAATGAAAATAGGTTCTAACATGGTACGAGCGATGCTTGCTTTAGACAAGGAACGCATTCGGGCTGCAGACAGGGCTGTAAAGAGTCTAGAAATACAAGCAAGAGTAAACAGGAGGAGGAACAAGAGGAAGCTGGAGGAGGAGTTTGCAGAGGATGAAGATAATCCATCCTATAGACCTGGAATGCACTAAAAAGTTAATCCAACCTTTGTCGCTCGATTCCCAAAACTTTTATTTTCTCATACTAATTACATGTTTTCTAAGGATCTTCCAAACATATTTGTTTCAAACTTTCAGTAAATGTTACACAGTACCTTCTGCATAATTTAACACAACCTTTTTCCAAAAAACTGTATATTTTTGAATATAGAAATAAAAAATTGCAAAAAAATGTTGTGAATTTTCATTACAAATGAAAAAAAATCATCTTTAATAACTGAACTAAAAGTTTGTAAAATCCCTGTGTTAAGTTGTAGCCCATATTCCAATAAATAACCTGTAAAAAGTTCAACTTCCTACCTCAAATACTTTGTGAGGAAAGATGTAATTTATAAGCGTTATTTTAACATTGCAAGTATAGGGCGTTCCGGATCCCCTTAAATGTTAAAACCTGTGAAATGATAGCGAATAAGGCGATATATAAATACAAAATAGTTCATGTTACACGTATCAGTACAGCAAGATGTTTTAGAGGACGATTCTTGTTGTGGGCTGGCAGGAGACAAACCCACTAAATTGTGAGGCAGCCGAAAGGCACGCGTTTAGCTCACGCAGGCTGGCGTGACGTCTGGAACAGGACAAGGATATTAGAACTTAGAAAAAGAGGTGGTAACTGGTGGAATACTTAACTTTAATCCATTAATGTTAAACGTAGCTCTTGTCTGTACATTCTTTACTATATCAATAGCAACTGATAATGGCGCCTTGCTAGGTCGTAGCAAATGACGTAGCTGAAGGCTATGCTAACTATCGTCTCGGCAAATGAGAGCGTATTTTGTCAGTGAACCATCGCTAGCAAAGTCGGTTGTACAACTGGGGCGAGTGCTAGGAAATCTCTCTAGACCTGCCGTGTGGCGGCGCTCGGTCTGCAATCACTGATAGTGGCGACACGCGGGTCCGACGTATACTAACGGACCGCGGCCGATTTAAAGGCTACCACCTAGCAAGTGTGGTGTCTGGCGGTGACACCACATTCCTCCCCCGCAAATCGGCGTACGGTTGTGTTATAAGGCTTCCGCCCGCCGTGGGGAGGACCCCATGTTGACGTATGCGACAAGGTGGGGAGCCTAACAACAGGCGAGGCTGTGCCACCCGCACCCTGCCATTCGGTCCGAGGGGAGCTAGGAAACGCCTGAAAACCTGCTCCACGGTGGACGCCAACATGCGGTGTATGCGCCCGTAAAGAGACAGGAGGGGCCGAAGGGTCGGCCTCCATCGGGCCGGGGCACCCGACGGGCGAAGACGCCATATGGTCCGGAGCGGGCAAGAGGTCCATGTCGGAGGACAACTGGTCACGGGAAGCGATCGGCGGCGCGTGACCCAGGGAGGCGCCCGGCGGTTACAGCGACGCGTCCACTGCGGGTGTCGCCGGCGGGAGAACAGGCGGCGGCGGCGGTGGCGGCGGCGCGTCGCCATGGGGCAAAATGGACGGCAGCGTCGGTAACACCTGGGGCTGAGACGAGCCAGTAGATGGGTCCCCAGGGCGCTGACCGGACGGCACCGTCGCTGAAAGCAGACGGCGAGCGGCAGATCCCGTGCGACGACAGAGGCGCAGCTGATTGAGATGCCGGCGCACCTCACCAGAGGCCCCCAAAACCAGATACATAGCGCGGCCGAGGCAGCGAAGAATGCGCCCTTCCAGCCAACGCCGTGAACCTCGATAGTTACGATAGTAGACAACGTCGCCTGGAACAAAAGCAGGTGTCTGCCGCTGCACAGGAACCTGATGCGGTGGATGTAGCAGAGACATCAAGGTTCGATGAGGACGACCATGAAGCAACTCAGCCGGCGAGCGATCATCTCGGGGCTGAGAGCGATACGAGGACAAAAAGAGCAACAACGCGTCTTCCCGAGAATGCGACTCTTTCAACATCTGTGACTTGGAAGTCCAGACCAATTGTTCAGCGGCACCGTTTGACTGTGGCGAAAACGGCACGGACGTCAGATGTTGAATACCATTGGCCTTGCAGAATGACTGAAATTCTGCGGACAAGAATTGTGGGCTATTGTCGGAAACAATAGTCTGTGGCAGACCTTCAATGCAAAAAGATAGCAGATAACGCTTGGATGGTGGCAGATGACGTCGTGGAAGACATCCGGACAACAAAAGGAAAATTACTGAATCAATCTACCAGAACCAACCATCGAGCATTCCAGAATGGACCAGCAAAATCGATGTGTAAGCGTTGCCAAGGGGAAGTGGCTTTCGGCCATGCAAAGAATTTCCGCGGTGGTGCGGATTGTTGTTCGGCACACGCCGTGCCAGAAGAGCACATATTAGTAATCGCAGCATCGATTCCGAACCAAGTACAGTGCTGACGAGCAAGTTGTTTCGTTCTCACTATACCCCAATGTCCTTGGTGGAAAGCCGTAAGACAGAGGACTGTAACGAACGTGGGACCACGACCCTGGACTGATCATTATCAGAACGCAACAGCAAAACACCACGTCGTACAAAAAGTCTCTCCTTGTGAGCAAAAAAATCGGCGAACCAACGGATCCCCGATCCGTGACTTTGACAAGGGCCATTGCGTAGCAACAAAACGCAGAACGGTAGCAAGGACAGGGTCGGCAGCTGTGGCTGTAGCGACACGACGATTTTCAATCGGAAACGATTCGACCACGTCATCGGTTTCCGCATCAATGAACATGCAAGCAAGTTCGGAGGAATCGAATGCGCTATCTTCAGCAACAGGCAAACGGGACAACGCATCGGCGTTTCCGTGCTTAGCAGTGGACCGATACAAGATATCGTAACGGTACTACTGCGAGAGGAAAATAGACCAGCGAATGAATTTCTGCGCTGTACGTGGAGGTACAGGCTTGTTCGGATGAAAAAGCGATGTCAAAGGTTTGTGGTCTGTGATGATGGTAAAGTGATGACCATACAAGAAATCATGAAACTTAGTAACACCAAATACGAGAGCCAATGCTTCGTTCTCAATCTGTGAATAATTTCTTTGCGCAGACGAGAGCAATTTGGACGCAAAGGCAATAGGGCGATCGAGCGGTCCATCTTTGCGCGCAAGCACAGCACCGATCCAGAAATCCGATGCATCCACCATCAACAAAAGGGGTTTCCGGGGATCGAATGGTGTAAGGCAAGTATTGGAAAGCAACGCCGATTTCAAATGGCGAAAGGCGCGTTCGCATTCCGTCGTCCAGACGAACGGAAACCTTTACGGCGTAAGCGATGAAGCGGAGCTGAAATGGAAGAGGCGTGCGGCACATATTTGTTATAATAATTAATTTTTCCCAGCACACTCTGTAGCTGCTTCAAATTCTGCGGCGAAGGCAAGTCTTGTATGACACGGAGGTGCTCGGGACTAGGATGTATGCCTTGGGCATTGAGTACATGTCCCAGGTAGGGTAAGTCACGAGCAAGAAAAACACATTTGTCTTTCCGCAAGCGAAGACCATTTTGGCGCAAGACCTGAAATAATGTTCTGAGATTGGCTAAATGTTTTTCTTCCGTCTGTCCGGAGATCACTATATCGTCCAGATAGTTTGCTGCAGTAGGTACTGACGCACAAACAGTTTGCAGATATTGCTGAAACAATGCAGGGGCGGATGCACACCCGAATGGCAGTCGTTTGAATCGATACAAACCAAGATGCGTGTTAACCACCAAAACGCGCTGGGAGTTTTCGTCCACCGGTATTTGCAAGTACGCATCTGCTAGGCCCAACTTCGAAAAATATTTACCCGGGCACAGTTTGTCAAAAAGATCTTCCGGGCAGGGTAAAGGAAAAGTTGCAGTCACTAGTTGTGGATTCACTGTTGCCTTGAAGTCCACACAAAGTCTCAATTTTCCGGAAGGTTTTGGCAAAATTA
The DNA here is from genome assembly GCF_023898315.1 of Schistocerca nitens. Classification (NCBI taxonomy): domain Eukaryota; kingdom Metazoa; phylum Arthropoda; class Insecta; order Orthoptera; family Acrididae; genus Schistocerca; species Schistocerca nitens. Next base: position 517,861,428 of record NC_064615.1, on the reverse strand, counting down.
CTAAGGGTGATGCCCAGAGAGAAGCCTGCACACGTTCAATCACACCTTGTGATTCCAAATCGTGTAATGTTCTTGCGACCTCATCACGCAATGCGTGGGGAACATTGCGCGCTCTGAAAAATTTCGGTTGCGCGTTTACTTTCAGTTCCAAGTGTGATTTATAGTTCTTAGCGCAACTAAGGCCCGGTGCAAAAATGTCTGCAAACTTTTCACATAGACGAGAAACACTGTCTGAAGGCACAGTCTGGTTCACTGATAGGACCTGATGTACTATAGACAAGTTAAACAAGTGAAATAAATCGAAACCAAACAAGGTCACTGCGGAATAAGAACGAAGGACGTACAATGACACAAGTTTTGTTTGTCCCTTGTACGTTGCAAGAAGGCTGCACTGTCCTAACACAGGGAGCCCGTGACCTGAATATGCAGTTAGCTTAACATTTGCGGCACGCAATGGAGGTGTGTCCAGCTGTTTGTACGTGTCTTGATTGATCAGTGAAACTGCAGCTCCGGTATCGAGCTGGAATGGTATCACTTTGCCATTAATGTCCAAGTTTACAAAAAGTTTATTGTCCTGCTGACGACAAGAGCGACTGTCTCGTGCAACGTGAACTGACACTGGTACAGAATCACTTGCGACATGACGCGATTTCCGTCGATGTCGACGCACACTATTTGTGGGACGAACACAGTCACTGTTAGAGAGAGTGGCACTGGGCGGAGCGGAATGGACTACATGAATTTCCATGGGCGAAGTTTCACGAGACCGAGTATCCTTGGTTCGATTTCGATTCCGGCGCGAAGCAAAGGGCCTGGAATGCATGTGAGTGTCCAATCTGAGCTTTTTCTGCCAAACACTCTGAACATGTCCTTTTTTATTACAGAAAAAGCAAATAGCTTGGCGTGACAGGCAATTCTCACGCGAATGTCTAGTAGCACACCGCGGGCATGATTTTAGCACTGCATTCGCTTGCCTGCGCGGCACATGTGGCTGAAAGCGTGGTGGCAGCTGCGCGGATGGGCGCGAGGGCTGTTTACCGTTCTGTGCAGCGCGCCCGGCGGGCCGGTTAATGTGACACACGTCTGGTGAAGTTTCAAATGATTCCTGAGCAAAGTCAAGTGTGTCCTGCTGATCCAATATGTCCATCACTTGTTGAAGGGAGGAATTGACTAGTTTCAAAATCTGTTCCCTTATACGAACTTCAGACACGTTCTGTGCAATTGCATCACGTACCATAGTATCTGAATAAGGGAGTCCACATTGACACTCAAAAGCACAATCCCTAGTAAAGCCTTGCAAAGTTGCAACCCACTCCCTATTAGTCTGACATGCCGTACGTTTTGTACGAAAGATGGTATACCTTTTTGCAACTACATTGACTGATTCTTTGAAATATGCATCTAATGCAGACAAAATTTCGTCGTAGGACAGAGTTGCTATTTCGCGTCGGGGAAATAATTTCACTATCACACGGTACGTTTGGACGCCTACGGAGGAAAGGAGAAAAGGCTGCCGCTCATTACCTTGAATTCTGTAGGCGGCGAGATGAAATCCAAATTGGCGTGACTACTCTGTCCAGCTTTCCAGTGCAGCATCAAAAGGACGAAAAGTTGGTGTAACAGCATGTTGTGGCTGCGGTAGCGGTGGAGCTGCGGCAGCCGCATCGTTTTGCATTGCTCGTTGACCCTGGACGAGCTGTCCAAGGGCCTCCAGCAAGGCCTGCGTCTGCTGATTCCTGAAGCGATAAAATTCGGACAGTACATCTGGAGATAGTAGCGAAGCCATTACACAAGTAAATCACGGCAGTATAGTTAAGAACGCAGAAAACCTCGTCGCCATATTTGTTGTGGGCTGGCAGGAGACCAACCCACTAAATTGTGAGGCAGCCGAAAGGCACGCGTTTAGCTCACGCAGGCTGGCGTGACGTCTGGAACAGGACAAGGATATTAGAACTTAGAAAAAGAGGTGGTAACTGGTGGAATACTTAACTTTAATCCATTAATGTTAAACGTAGCTCTTGTCTGTACATTCTTTACAATATCACTAGCAACTGATAATGGCGCCTTGCTAGGTTGTAGCAAATGACGTAGCTGAAGGCTATGCTAACTATCGTCTCGGCAAATGAGAGCGTATTTTGTCAGTGAACCATCGCTAGCAAAGTCGGTTGTACAATTGGGGCGAGTGCTAGGAAATCTCTCTAGACCTGCCGTGTGGCGGCGCTCGGTCTGCAATCACTGATAGTGGCGACACGCGGGTCCGACGTATACTAACGGACCGCGGCCGATTTAAAGGCTGCCACCTAGCAAGTGTGGTGTCTGGCGGTGACACCACAATTCTATTCATAAGTTCACGATGATTCCGAAATTACAGCTCATGGAGAAAACACACCAGTGATGAAAAACAAAGGAGACACTCTGGCAGATTCAGTCGTTCAGCAGATAAATTCATAAAGTCTGGCAGGTGTTGCATACACAGTAACACCAAAGAAAAGTTGTCGTGTATTTTGCGCGTGTTTGTATTCATAAAACTGTTACCCATTATCAGTAGTAAGGCAGCTTTCACGCATGTTTACTTAAGATCTTAAAAGGAAAACTCAGAGTAAAGTCGATTCTTTTGAATTGTCTGTCTAATGAAAATTTTCCTGGCACGTGTTGTTGCTTGTGACGAAGCTTCAGGTTTTTATGTCATGTTTAATAACAACTGCACTACGCAGAGTTACATAATTCAATTTTCCTGCCCAGATAAAAACATTCCAGGTAGTAGCTTTATATCAAAACCTCATCATAAACTTATTCAATTTTCTCCTAGACATGTAAGTCTCATCTTTAGCTACGATAATGATGGAGCTGAAGGAATAACACCGCAGGGACGCGTTCTCAGGTTTTCTTGGTTAGTATGCAGAAATGCTAGCCAATACACCGCCGTAGCAATATGCTGAAGACGGCTGCACAAACTGCACAAGTCGAATGCCATCCTCAACACAAACTTCAATTCACATCCTCAGCTTATTTTCACGATAGATTGTCAGTATTGCCAGGGCTCTCCGACACTGGGATAGCACCCCAGCGTTGACCACAGTTCGTGTAGCAATTTTGATCAGAGTGCTGCGGTGGTGTAAAGATCAGCGTTTCTGTGTAATAAGCAAGAAGACTCGGGTTTGAGTACCGTCCGGGGCACAGATTTTAGCTCATTTCTTCAGCTTCCATCAGTATCGTAGATAAAGATGAGACTTAAATGTCTCAGGAAAAATTTAATTATAAGATTGAAGTTTATGTTGGGGATGGTATTCAATTTGGGATAGTTCGTGTAACACTGTTCACCAGAGTGCTGTGGTGCTGTAGTGGTAAGCATTTCTCTCTAGTAAACAACAAGTTCTGGATTCGAGTCGCGGCCATGGCACAAATTTTAATTCGTTTCTTGAGGTTCTCATCATAAACGTTTCCTAGAGTGTAAATTGACTATAGCGAGTTACTTTTATGCATCGATGAGTCACTACTATTGTGCTTCAAATTATGAAGCTCTGAACATTTCCGTCTTAATTTCATATCAGTTGTGAAATCTATTGTCTAATAGTAATGTGCTGGTACGTAATAATGTCAGATGTCATTAGGTGAAAGAGTGCAAATCTACCATATGTCGTCATACTTCAAAGTATACACCGTCCGTCCCAGTCTGGATCCTCACATTAATCACTTACCTATAAAAGTGAAAAATATACAGAAAGATAACGTAACAAACCGATTATGACCTTCCCACTACGTTACTCGAACAGTCTACGGCAGCAGAACATCGTATAGGGATATAAGAACGCTATATTCGATGTGAAATGTGTTTCAAATTAATTCTAACTATGCGATAAGCCACAGAGGCTACATAATTTCAAAGTAAAATGGCTACTCAAGGCAAATGTCAAATGTGTTTCACTGCCACGTTTCACTGTTTGCAACGGTACACTTTAGTGCACACATTACAGTCGGTGGCATTTGATATAAATGAATACATTTTTTTCTTCATATGTCTTTTGCCTAAAACGATGAAAGGAAATGATATTTCTGAGTTTGTCCCAAATACACTTGCTATCACATGTTTTACAAACATACCATACACATACAACCGGAAATAGCACCACAATTTTAAGTGACATGATATTTAGGGGTCATTCAACTAGTTGGATGGTGCATGGAAAAGATAAACAAAGGTAAATGTAAAACGTATCAAAAGTTTATCGTAGTTGTAGTTTACTTGAAATTTAATCAAAAATTTGCTAACGTCAATAAAATAATAGCTCATCAAAGATTAATACGGAATAATACTGAGCAAATCTGTAACAGAAAACAATGAATACATTTATCTCTGCCAGGATAACGAGACAACGTAAAAACGGGACACGGGGTCCGTCTCAGAACTGTAAGGGCCAACGATATCAACGTTTAAAAGGCCGTAAAAATGTAAAGGATCATATATGTTGGCTACGACTAGCTATATTCGATAGCTATTTGCAGATAGTTTTCTAGGTCAGTAGTTTGAGGAACGAACTGTTGTTTCCGTTGTGTCTTACGTTGACAAGAATATTCTTGATAATTTTTTTGCTCTACATGATTATTCTGCAATTCACAATTAAGTACCTGGCAGAGGATTCATCGAACCATATTTAAATTACTTATCTCCTGTTCCACTCTTGAACAGCGTGGGGGAAAAACGAACATCTAAATTTAATAATTTTTTTCATAATACGGGGCCACAGTCATAATATATTTCTTTAAAGTCAGTACCGCCATTAGACTGTTTTTTATTTACAGTGTTACATTTACACTGACCAAGAGCTGAATACACTAAGCAGATTCAGAAGAATGTAGGTTGCAGTAGGTACTGTGAGATGAAGAAGCTTGCACAGGATAGAGTAGCCTGGAGAGCTGCATCAAACTAGTCTCAGGACTGAAGACCACAACAACAACAACATTTACACTTACAAAATCATGATTTCGGCATCAAAGTGCCATTATCAAGTGTTTTAAGTGTTATAAATTGCCTAAGATGGCGTACTGTCGTATGAATTATCAATTGTTTTAAGTGTTGTAAATTGCATACGACAGTATGCCATCTTAGGCAATTTATAACACTTAAAACACTTGATGATGGCACTTTGAAGCCGAAATTATGATTGTGTAAGTGTAAATGTAACACTGTAAATAACTCTAATGGCGGTAGTGACTTCAAAGAACACTAGAATCTTTTCGTGCGAGGAGTGATTAATTTTATTATGATAATCATTTCTCCCTGTGTAGGTGGGTTCCAAAACATATTTTCATACTCTGATGCGAAAGTAGGTCGTTTGATGTGACACTGCCAAGAAACATAGCTCGATGAAACTTCGAACATACCGCTACACTATAGTACTATAGTACAGAAACTAACTGAAAGAAATACGCAATGAGACCAACAGAAATGATGTTTTTATTGAAAGACAATAATTATACGAAAGTCACCGCAGTTCATAATGCTCCGCTGCGCATTACAAACGGCGGAACATGGTATTTAATAGGGAGTGTGGTCACTACTGACGACAGTGGATGCTCTGCAACGTGCTCCAATACTGACCACAAGGTTGGTAATGAGGTCTTGTGGTAGGCCGATCCGTTCCACTACCAGCTGGGTTGATAGCTGATACATGGTCGTTGGTGGATGTGGACATGCGTCCCTCACGTGCTAGATGGGCAGTCCATTCGCCGAGTACCATCTCGTTCCAAGAACTCCTCTGCCTGCACTGTTGGACGCAGTCGCGCGATGTCATTTACAAACATTAAGTCAGAGCCGAATGCACTCCTGAAAACATATGAAGATGGAGTACAGTATCACAATAACGTTGTCTGGTGAGTGTATAGTGTTGAAATGTTTGGAGGCCAGTACGTCCATGCAAAAAAATGCCTTCCAACACCACAACACCTGGATCATAAACACGATCGTGTTCGACAACGCTGGCCGTTCCTTCATATGGCGACAAAAAAGGAAACACGTAACGCACCCTGGAAGATTGTCGGACGCGGTCGTTCTGGTGGTCCTTATGTTACGGTATGGGCACTTTACTCCCAGTCCAGGGATGCGTACGGCCTTGACGTCGTTATAATGGATAACAACGTGAGGCTCCATCGAGCAGCGACGGTCGAGCAGCTCATGGAACGAGAGGCTATTCGGCGAATGGAATGGCCTGCCCGTCTCCACGGCTTAAATCTCAAAAAGCACGAGTGCGATGCGTTGAAGAGACGTGTTTCAGCATGTCCACCTGCGCCGACGACCATCTGCCAGTTATCAACCACGCTGGTGGTGGAATGGACCGGTCTACGACAAGAACTCTACGTCAACCTGCGTGGGGGTACGTTGGAGAGAGCGCATTTCCATCCTTAGTAGTCACACTCCCTATAAAAAACCGTTAGCCGCCATTCGATATTCTCCGTGGACCACCATTGCTGCAGCAGTTCTTTCTGTGTATGGTAAGAGTTTCATCCAATTACGTTTCTTGGCTGTGATACATCATGCGAAAGTGTGTTGTCTCAAATACTACTGCCAATGTCTTGATACAAGAAGCCTAGTCGTCTAATTAAGTTAAATGCATCTCCTGGAAAATGGAGAGCACAGGCTGGTGGGAGCATATCACCAGTGAGTGCGCGGAACGTAGGTCTGTCGTGCACACTACACTGTGCATACACAGTTGTTCAATGGAAGCGGTAAATACACTGTGTCAGTTGATTATGTTGATTATAACGACACCGGATGTGACGTAATAAACGTACCTTATATAGGGTGTAAATTTTAAGATGACGAACCAGAATAACTTGAAAAATAAGCTTCACAAGAAAAAATGTGTATAATCCAAAGTAGATTATTTTCATGGGGGACATTTACTGGTGCTAAAATTAGCCCGTCACCCCACCCGCTGGGAGTGGGGCGGGAGGCAACTTTAAAATTTCAAATGGGAACCTGCATTTTTATTGTAGAATCAGATTCTACATAAAAATGTACGTATATTTTGTCTTAAACATTTGTTTTGATTCTTGGTAGTTGGCGCTGTAATTCAAGAAAATCCATGTTCTCATTTTTGCGTGGAAAATGTTTACGGATAAATAAAAAATACTTATTACTTCGTATATTTTGATTCACTAAAAGTAAAACTCCCATGGGTGAGGTTTGAGAGAGAGGAATTAGAGTTTTACAAATGTTAACCCAAATATTTTTTCCGCAGATTCGGATGCGTTTTGTTTGTTTCGTGGTCATGAGGCCACACAACTTTTAATTATGAAACAAATCATCTGACTAGGTAACTAACTAATCAAACATTAGTTTTAGAGAATCAAAATTTACGAAGTGATAAGTATTTTTTTATTTATTCGTAACAATTTCCCACGCAACAAAGAGAACATAGATTTTCTTGAATTACAGCGCCAACTACCAAGAATCAAAACAAATTTTTAAGACAAAATGTACATCGTTTTTATGTAGAATCTGATTCTGCAATAAAAATGCGTGTTCCCATTTGAAATTTTAAAGTTGCCTCCCGCCCTACTCCCATGGGGCTGGGGTGGCGGGATAATTTTAGCACCAGCAGATGTCTCCATCGAAAATAATCAACTTTGGATTCTGCACAATTTTTCGTGTGAAGCTTGTTTTTCGAGTTATTGAGGTTTGTCAACGTTTACACCCTATATACAGCTGTGCTGGTCCTTAACGTTTTTGTAGTTAATAGATGCTAAATAAAAGTAATTTTTTACTCCAGTAACGTTTATTAATATCTTGAAATTATTTGTTTGAGTTACTGGAATAGACGAATGAGTGAGGGAACGCCAAATCAGACTCCAAAAGTAGTGTAAAATATCCCCGAACAATACTGACGGAAGAAATATCGCAAGAACGAGTTGTGCTACTTAAACGAATGTAGGTAGGCGTGTTACTGCATCTGAATGAATACATCTATTGACGTTTCACGTCAGCAGCTTAGGAGTTGCGCTAGAAGCGCCACTATGAGGATGAAAATCAGCGTTGCTTTAAATAAGTGCTGTAAAGATCGTGGCGTTTGTTACCTTCGAGACTGGACGTAGCGACTCGATGTTAGTCAAGAATGCCTTTTAGCTGACAAAAACGCCATTCTCAACAGCTCAATGAGATTGATCGAGGAGGTCGTGCAATGAGGCTACGAGAAGCCACGTGGCACTACCGAGGGGTAGTATGATTGGCGCATAGTATTGCTTCTACAGCAGTAACTCCAGCAGCAGTTAGTACCTCAGCCGTACAACGAACTGTTACACATCGGTTACTTCAAGGACAGCTCCGACCCAGAAGCACTGTAGCGTGCCTTCCACTGGTCCCAAAACTCTGCCGTTTGCGACTTTAGTTGTGTTAAGTGACAGCTCGTTGGAGGTCTGTTGTATTTTCTCATGACAGCCGGTTCTGCCTCGGTGCCAGGGATGGCCGTGTGTTGGGTAGAAGGAGGACAGTTGGGCATCTGCAACTAACTCGTCTGCGGCCTACACACACTGGACCCACACCTGCAGTTATGGACTGGGTTGCGATTTCATATGATTGGATGAGCACTCTCGTGGTTATCCCACGTACCATGACAGCAAATCTGGACGTCATTCGGGTGATTCGACCAGTTGTGAGTAACATTCCAGGGGATGTTTCCCAACAGGAACGTTCTCCCACTTACCGCTGTTGCAATCTCAAATGCTCTATAGAATGTCGACATGTTTCCTTGACCTGCTCCGTCACCGGATGTATCTCCAATCGAGAAAGTTTGAGACGTCATCGGACAACAATTCCAATGTCATCCACAACCAGCATTAACTGTCCGTGTATTGATCGATTTAGTGCAACAGGCGTGGAACTCCATCCCACAAATTGACATCCGACACCTATATGACACAGTGCACGCACCTTTGCCAACTTGTATTCAACATACTGACGTTTATACAGACGTACCGGAAATTCACATTTTCATTTCATTATATTAAAGTGTGATCTTGTTACGTTAGTCACATAAATATGCTACCTAGACAAATGTATTCCCGAAATTTCAATTTTCTACATTGACTATTGTGATGTTGCGATTTTTTTTCGTCAGTATGTAGCTCTGGTTAAAAAGGTAAAGTTACAGGTAACCGTTACGAGTATACTGTACCAGGCGATGAATGAGTGCAAGATAAACATGAAATCTATCTTACCGTCCGTTAACAAGTATCATACTGCAAATAAAGAACGACAAATTCAAAATGGTTCAAATGGCTCTGAGCACTATGCGACTTAACTTCTGAGGTCATCAGTAGCCTAAAGCGTAGAACTAATTAAACTTAACTAACCTAAAGACATCACACACATCCATGCCCCAGGCAGGATTCGAACCTGCGACCTTAGTGGTAGCCCGGTTCCAGACTGTAGCGCCTAGAACCGCACGGCCACTCTTGCCGGCGAGAACGACAAATTCTGGAATGTTGTTACTGCAGAACATTCTAACATCCTACATAATTTGCACAAATGGCTCGTACTGTCTATATTTAATGCGATTAAGTAATTGAAATTGTGGAGAACTCCAATTAATAATGATTTTCAGCAGCCTTGAGGGGCCTTTTTCCGCGGTAATGGTGGCACACTCCCTGCTCCCCCTCTCTGTATAGAGTACCTTATCTCGTAGGTCGTGTTCTCAGCGGAACGATCTTCCTGGAACAGGGCAGAAACCCAACCCAGCACCAGCCACCAGCGCCGAGCATATATCGTGCGTCCCCCAGTGGGCCTACTTCCTCGCCCGAGTAGCTGCCGTCATAACTTACGTTCGATCTCTCTGGAGTAAAAGCGTTTGGCCGCCTCGGCTATACAGCCCACGCAGCTACGTCATCCTTGCCAGCAAGACGCTTGAACTTTGTATTATACGTGACAAAATATTTCCCCTGAGTCTTCCAAGTAATTTCGTTCACTTCCGCAATGGAATTAGAAAGCCCTTTCGAGAAATGCATCTATCGTTGACGCTATTAACGTTTTCTTGCTCTTCTAATATTGAGAACCAACAGATTTTTGTAACGTATGGAGTATTAGAGCGCGTATTGTGTAAACAGTTACGAACTCTAGCATAAGATTAACCGTTATTAAATGATACCTCATGTCCAACTTTCAGTAATAACATCAAAATTAATTATAAGTGATACTCAAATTAATGAAAAAAATACAGATAGGAGAGTAATAAAGTAAGACAAGAAAATGTCTCAACTAGAATATGAGTGAACACTTGGAGAAAGCTTTCGAGTGCGATAATTAAATGTAGATTTTCACAGCTATAAAATTTATAGGTGTGAAATAGTGGATAGAATTGTAACACTTTTCAGTCTTTCGTCTCTAATCAGTTCCCTAACAGAACTTTGGCATATTTTCTGATTCGATTTAAAATCATAGTATTCGCTTTTTGTGGGCTGCAGTCTTTTCCTAAGATTACAGAAAGATATACTGGATTTTTCCAAATGTAAAATAATCTTTCTAGGTTCAACATTGTCATGAACCTAGGAACATAAATTCCACTGAAATTTAAAAGTGTTGCAGTCGAGAAACTATCGTCAACATTGTATTTAATAGACTATTTGTTACACTTTCCCATTAATAATCACTACCTGAAATCAAATTCAGTAGAAGTACTATCAAAAACTAATTGCAAGTCGAATACAATTTTAAACAGAAACTACTGAAAACTAAACAAATTTGCATTTTCTAGAGGGATAAAATCGTTAAACATTAAGGAAATTCAGTTCATTTATAAGTATCACACGTTCCATAGTAGAAGACCTTCTCCTGTTAGAAAGTCAAAATGGTACAGAACAGACGAACTATGGCTTGACCATTTACACGTTAAGAAACTAGTTTTAAAAATACATAGAATGAAACTTACCGTACAATTTCGTAACCAAATAAATATGCAGCTCTTAAATTTGAAAAACTTAAAATTTTTGCAGGTGCTGTTCAAAACACAACCTCCTCTCTCACAACAACAAAAACACCAGAAACTGTTTATGGCGGTCTATACTCTGTATTACTTCATATGATTCAAAATCTGTCACTAGCTTGAATCACCGACATTGTTCCTTCGTACATGCCCTCAATGTACAACGGTCTCCCCTATATTGCATTTGTTGTGCAAATGAAAATAGAAAGAAAAATATACAAGCTGAAATTAGAAATAGTGTAGTGTAAGGCCGAATACTATAGTGACGTCATTAGAGGAGCACGTCGAAGAACCTATGAAGGTAAGAAAAAGGAAATGGACGTAGGACTAATAACGAGGGGAGTAAAAATTACAACAGCAGCATTGGGCTTTCAGTCAAGAGTGATGATGAGTTTAAAGTAATATTAAATAAAAGATTCAGAATAGCTCTCTATCTTGCTTTCATTACTGTTCAGGTCTGGCAGTCTCAAATGATTTTTATACAAACCATCAACTTACCCCCATGAACCATGGACCTTGCGGTTGGTGGGGAGGCTTGCGTGCCTCAGCGATACAGATGGCCGTACCGTAGGTGCAACCACAACGGAGGGGTATCTGTTGAGAGGCCAGACAAACGTGTGGTTCCTGAAAAGGGGCAGCAGCCATTTCAGTCATTGCAGGGGCAACAGTCTGGATGATTGACTGATCTAGCCTTGCAACACTAACCAAAACGGCCTTGCTGTGCTGATACTGCGAACGGCTGAAAGCAAGGGGAAACTACAGCCGTAATTTTTCTCGAGAGCATGCAGCTTTACTGTATGCTTAAATGATGATGGCGACCTCTTGGGTAAAATATTCTGGAGGTAAAATAGTCCCCCATTCGGATCTCCGGGCGGCGAGTACTCAAGAGGACGTCGTTATCAGGAGAAAGAAAACTGGCGTTCTACGGATCGGAGCGTGGAATGTCAGATCCCTTAATCGGGCAGGTGGGTTAGAAAATTTGAAAAGGGAAATGGATAGGTTGAAGCTAGACATAGTGGGAATTAGTGAAGTTCGGTGGCAGGAGGAACAAGACTTCTAGTCAGGTGAATACAGGGTTATAAATACAAAATCAAATAGGGGTAATGCAGGGGTAGGTTTAATAATGAATAAAAAAATAGGAGTGCGGGTAAGCTACTACAAACAGCATAGTGAACGCATTATTGTGGTCAAGATAGACACGAAGCACATGCCTACTACAGTAGTACAAGTTTATATGCCAACTAGCTCTGCAGATGATGAAGAAACTGACGAAATATATGATGAGATAAAAGAAATTATTCAGGTAGTGAAGGGAGACGAAAATTTAATAGTCATGGGTGACTGGAATTCGAGAGTAGGAAAAGGGAGAGAAGGAAACATAGTGGGTGAATATGGATTGGGGGAGAGAAATGAAAGAGGAAGCCGTCTGGTAGAATTTTGCACAGAGCATAACTTAATCATAGCTAACGATTCAAGAAGCATAAAAGAAGGTTGTATACATGGAAGAAACCTGGAGATACAAGACGGTATCAGATAGATTATATAATGGTAAGACAGAAATTTAGGAACCAGATTTTAAAGTGTAAGACATTTCCAGGGGCAGATGTGGATTCTGACCACAATCTATTGGTTATGAACTGTAGATTAAAATTAAAGAAACTGCAAAAAGGTGGGAATTTAAGGAGATGGGACCTGGATAAACTGACTAAACCAGAAGTTGTACAGAGTTTCAGGGAGAGCGTAAGGGAACAATTGACAGGAATGGGGGAAATAAATACAGTAGAAGAAGAATCGGTAGCTCTGAAGGATGAAGTAGTGAAGGCAGCAGAGGATCAAGTAGGTAAAAAGACGAGGGCTAGTAGAAATCCTTGGGTAACGGAAGAAATATTGAATTTAATTGATGAAAGGAGAAAATATAAAAACGCAGTAAATGAAGCAGGCAAAAAGGAATACAAACGCTTCAAAAATGAGATCGACAGGAAGTGCAAAATGGCTAAGCAGGGATGGCTAGAGGACAAATGTAAGGATGTAGAGGCTTATCTCACTAGGGGTAAGATAGATACTGCCTACAGGAAGGCGTTCGATACAGTTCCGCACTGTCGCCTGATAAACAAAGTAAGATGGTTCAAATGGCTCTGAGCACTATGGGACTCAACTGCTGAGGTCATTAGTCCCCTAGAACGTAGAACTAGTTAAACCTAACTAACCTAAGGACAGCACACACATCCATACCCGAGGCAGGATTCGAACCTGCGACCGTAGCGGTCTCGCGGTTCCAGACTGCAGCACCAGAACCGCGCGGCCACTTCGGCCGGCAAACAATGTAAGAGCCTACGGAATATCAGACCAGCTGTGTGGCTGGATTGAAGAGTTTCTAGCAAACAGAACACAGCATGTTGTTATCAATGGAGAGACGTCTACAGACGTTAAAGTAACCTCTGGCATGCCACAGGGGAGTGTTATGGGACCATTGCTTTTCACAATATATATAAATGACATAGTAGATAGTGTCGAAAGTTACATGCGGCTTTTCGCGGATGATGCTGTAGTATACAGAGAAGTTGCAGCATTAGAAAATTGTAGCGAAATGCAGGAAGATCTGCAGCGGATAGGCACTTGGTGCAGGGAGTGGCAACTGACCCTTAACATAGACAAATGTAATGTATTGCGAATACATAGAAAGAAGGATCCTTTATTGTATGATTATATGATAGCGGAACAAACACTGGTAGCAGTTACTTCTGTAAAATATCTGGGAGTATGCGTGCGGAACGATTTGAAGTGGAATGATCATATAAAGTTAATTGTTGGTAAGGCGGGTACCAGGTTGAGATTCATTGGGAGAGTGCTTAGAAAATGTAGTCCATCAACAAAGGAGGTGGCTTACAAAACACTCGTTCGACCTATAATGAGTATTGCTCATCAGTGTGGGATCCGTACCAGATCGGGTTGACGGAGGAGATAGAGAAGATCCAAAGAAGAGCGGCGCGTTTCGTCACAGGGATATTTGGTAACCGTGATAGCGTTACGGAGATGTTTAGCAAACTCAAGTGGCAGACTCTGCAAGAGAGGCGCTCTGCATCGCGGTGTAGCTTGCTCGTCAGGTTTCGAGAGGGTGCGTTTCTGGATGAGGTATGGAATATATTGCTTTTCCCTACTTATACCTCCCGAGGAGATCACGAATGTAAAATTAGAGAGATTAGAGCGCCCACGGAGGCTTTCAGACAGTCGTTCTTCCCGCGAACCATACGCGACTGGAACAGGAAAGGGAGGTAATGACAGTGGAACGTAAAGTGCCCTCCGCCACACACCGTTGGGTGGCTTGCGGAGTATAAATGTAGATGTAGATGTAGATGAAGCCTGGCGTCCCCTGCAGCCACAGCTTCCACTCCATCGCAGCATCCATGCTCCTGCCTCCCGCACTGTTCTCATGCTCCCTATACTTTCTTGGGAGGGGGGGGGGGTGACAGTCTGTGGGTGGGGGGGGGGGGAGGAATGTTATGGCTTAAAGTCAAGCGCCGGCACGCCATTCGGGAACGATAGAGCAGAGAGGGCTGTGACAAGACGTCAACCAATCGCACGCTGACCGACCCCTATCCAGGACGACAACGCGACAGCAGCGGCCTCTAGGCGAAGAGAACATGAGCGCCGTGGCCGACTGACCCCGCCCCCGTTCAAGAATGGCATCAAAGCTAGTCATTTCGCTTCTACTACGTAGCATTTTGTGCACAGAAGAAACTTGTTTATATATTGTCCATTGCCCTTTTCTTGCGAGACATCTGTGTAAATACAAAGTCAAGTATTGTAATCATTTCCTTCCGTAATAAAATTTATTAATACGATTTGTTGGAATGTTATCTTGCGATCCGAGAAAGCAGGTTTCCTAGACACCCCATATTTGACGAGTAGGCAGGATTCAACAAGAAGACAGTTGGCGATTGACATTTAATGAGATCTCGCAACAAAGAAAACGCCTTTGTTTTAATGATGTCCACCCCAAAACCTGTGCCATGTGAGTGACATTCTTTCCCCTATTTTTAGAGAATACAAAACGTGCTGCTCCTTTTTGAACTTTCTCGATGTACTCCATTCATCCTATCTGGTAAGGATCCCACACCGCACAGCAGTACTCTGAAAAAGGACGCAGAAGCCTATTGTAGGTAGTCCCTTCAATAGATCGGTTGCATCTTCCTAGTGTTTTGCCAATAAAACGCAGTCTTTGGTTCGCCTTCCCTATAACATTTTCTATGTGTTCTTTGCTATTTAAGATGTTTGTAATTTGTAATGCGTAGGTATTTAGTTGCTTTTCTGCCTTTAGAACTGACTGCTTTATCGTGTAACAGAAGTTAAACGGATTTCTTTCAGCACTCAAGTCGGTGACCTCACACTTTTTATTATTAAGGGGTAATTGCCAATTTTCGCACCATACAGATCTCTTCTAAACCGTTTTGTAATTAATCTTCTGAAGACTTTACTAGACGATAAGCGATAACATCTGCAAACAAAGTAAGACGGCTGTTAAGATTGTCACCTAAATTGTTTATACAGACAAGGAACAGCAGAGGGCCTATAACACTTGGATATCTGTTAAATTCGACTTTATGAGGTTAGAGGAGACAGCATTTTCCTTTTTTCTCTGTATGTTGTTATTGTTGGAAGTGTTGAATACGCTAACGCCTATCATAGGTTAAACGAGCAAATGAAGGTTCGTGTGCAACTCTTTCTTGTGGTAAACTGAAGCTTTCACTATTATTAGACTGAAGAGTTATTTTTACTCTGTATTCCTTTGCGGAGCGGTGTGGACAGACAGCCTGAGATTCATCCTGCTACAGAGATCGTTTCCTGTTAACCAGACATCGCAGAATTAACAGTGGAGCTGACCGGTTTCCAAACAGGGCTATTTGGGAGCGCATCACCAGTTCTACATCTACTACATCGACATCCATACTCCACAAGCCACCTGACGGTTCTCCCTTCTATTCCAGCCTCGTATTGTTCGTGGAAAGAAAGATTGTCGGTATGCCTCTATGTGGGCTCTAATCTCTCTGATTTTATCCTCATGGTCTCTTCGCGAGATACACGTAGGAGGCAGCAATATACTGCCTGACTCCTAGGTCAAAGTATGTTCTCGAAACTTCGACAACAGCCCGTTCCGATGTACTGAGCGTCTCTCCGGCAGAGTCTTCCACTGGAGTTTATCTATCATCTCCGTAACGCTTTCGCGATTACTAAATGATCCTGTAACGAAGCGCGCTGCTCTCCGTCCGATCTTCTCAATCTCTTCTATCAACCCTATCTGGTACGAATCCCACACTGGTGAGCAGTATTCAAGCAGTGGGCGAACAAGCGTACTGAAACCTACTTCCTTTGTTTTCGGACTGCATCTCCTTAGGATTCTTCCAATGAATCTGTCTGGCATCTGCTTTACCGACGATCGACTTTATATGATCATTCCATTTTAAATCACTCCTGATGCCTACTCCCAGATAATTTATGGAATTAGCTGCTTCCAGTTGCTGACCTGCTATATTGTAGCTAAATGATAAAAGATCTTTCTTTCTTTGTATTCGCAGCACATTACACTTGTCTGCATTGAGATTCAATTGCCATTCCCTGCACCATGAGTCAATTCGTTGCAGATGCTCCTGCATTTCAGTACAATTTTCCATTGTTACAACCTCTCGATATAATACAGCATCATCCGCAAAAAGCCTCAGTGAACTTCCGATGTCATCCACAATGTCATTTATGTATATTGTGAATAGCAACGGTCCTATGACACTCCCCTGCGGCACACCTGAAATCACTCTTACTTCGGAAGACTTCTCTCCATTGACAATGACATGCTGCGTTCTGCCATCTAGGAACTCTTCAATCCAATCACACAATTTGTCTGATAGTCCATATGCTCTTATTTTGTTCATTAAACGACTGTGGGGAACTGTATCGAACGCCTTGCGGAAGTCAAGAAACACGGCGTCTACCTGTGAACCCGTGTCTATGGCCCTATGAATCTCGTGGACGAATAGCGCGAGCTGGGTTTCACACGATCGTCTTTTTCGAAACCCATGCTGATTCCTACAGAGTAGATTTCTTGTCTCCAGAAAAGTCATTATACTCGAACATAATACGTGTTCCAAAATTCTACAACTGATCGACGTTAGAGATATAGGTCTATAGTTCTGCACATCTGTTCGACGTCCCTTCTTGTAAACGGGGATGACCTGTGCCCTTTTCCAATCCTTAGGAACGCTTCGCTCTTCTAGAGAGCTACGGTACACCGCTGCAAGAAGGGGGGCAAGTTCCTTCGCGTACTCTGTGTAAAATCGAACTGGTATCCCATCATGTCCAGCGGCCTTTCCTCTTTTGAGCGATTTCAATTTTTTCTATCCTCCTGTCGTCTATTTCGATATCTACGATTTTGTCATCTGTGGGACAATCTAGAGTGGGAACTACAGTGCAGTCTTCCTCTGTGAAACAGCTTTGGAAAAAGACATTTAGTATTTCGGCCTTTGTCATCCTCTGTTTCAGTACCATTTTGGTCACAATGTGTCTGGACATTTTGTTTTGATCCATCTACCGCTTTGACATAAGACCAAAGTTTCTTAGGATTTTCTGCCGAGTTAGTACATAGAACTTTACTTTGGAATTCATTGAACACCTCTCGCATAGCCCTCCTCACACTACATTTCGCTTCGCGTAATTTTTGTTTGTCTGCAAGGCTTTGGCTATGTTTATGTTTGCTGTGAAGTTCCCTTTGCTTCCGCAGCAGTTTTCTAAATCGGTTGTTGTACCACGGTGGCTCTTTTCCATCTCTAACGATCTTGCTTGGCACATACTCATCTACTCATCTAATGCATATTGTACGATGGTTTTGAACTTTGTCCACTTATCCTCAACACTATCTGTACTAGAGACAAAACTGTTGTGTTGAGCCGTCAAGTACTCTGAAATCTGCTTCTTGTCACTTCTGCTAAACAGAAAAATCTTCATACCTTTTTTAATATTTCTATCTACGGGTGAAATCATCGATGAAATAACAGCTTTATGATCGCTGATTCCCTATTCTGCATTAACTGTTTCAAATAGTTCGGGTCTGTTTGTCACCAGAAGGTCTAATATGTTATCGTGACGAGTCAGTTCTCTGTTTAACTGCTCAAGGTAGTTTTGAGATAACGCACTTAAAAAAATTTCACTGATTCTTGTCCCTGCCACCCGTTATAAACGTTTGAGTGTCCCAGTCTATATCCGGAAAATTAAAATCACCACCCAGAACTATAACATAGTCGGGAAATCTCCTCAAAATATTTTCCAAATTTTCCTTCAGGTGCTCTGCCACAACAGCTGCTGAGGCAGGGGGCCTATAGACATCCAATTGCCATGTTTGAGTCTGCTTTAACCTTGAACTTCACCCAAATTATTTCACATTTCGGATCTCCGTCAATTTCCTTCGTTACTATTGCATTATTTATCTAATGGTTGAAATGGCTTTGAGCACTATGGGACTTAACATCTGTGGTCATTAGTCCCCTAGAACTTAGAACTATTTAAAGCTAACTAACCTAAGGACATCCCATACATCCATGACCGAGGCAGGATTCGAACCTGCGACTGAAGCGGTCACGCGGTTCCAGACTGAATCGCCTAGTACGGCAAGGCCACACCGGCCGGCCGCACTTTTTATCGCTATAAACACGCCTCCCCCTTCACTGTCCAGCATTTTCATCTTCCACAAATGTAAACTATGTGCAAACCTTGGCCGGAACTAGAGGATTTGAATTTTTTTAAATGGGGTACTAGGAAGGTAAATTCAAAGTAAGGATACGAATTCCTAGAGTTGTGTGTATTTTGTTGTGTGCAGGATGTCCCAGGACGATAGGTCCATATTCAGGCAAATGACAGCAATGATCATTTGAGGCTAAAACTTCATACGGACATATGACCTTATCCCAAAGCTTTCCGAGCTAGAACAGATTTCATTGTACATTTTTGTGTATTTTATGCATTATTCAATATATTGTCATGTTTACACGTGTACAACACTTAGTAAACACTGCAGTATGCTTTTTACAAAGTATCAATTCAAAAGTGCGTATTTTTTACACACTCACGTGCAGGCATCTTCGTGCAGGTCACTACACTGTAAAATTTAAACAATGTGTTGCTGTTACTGGGCAGGCTCTTGAACTACACGTTCAAAAGTAAAACGGGTATTTGGAAGAATATATATTTCACGCAATGTCCTGAAAACTCTATCAAACACTCTTCCACGAGCAACTGGACACGTCGGAATGCGCCGACGGTATTCTTCGACAGCAGCAGGAGCACTGCCACACACAAGGCGTATCAAATGTGTGGCGTTTTAACGAGTGGGTGTTCACGGACGCTTCTCCCTGATACGCTCTCAGTTCCTTGCGCTACGTGACTCACAACACACTATAGACAACTGCGCGCCCTGCCGGCCAGTTTAATGGCTGAACGACATTGCCACATTTTTGTTCCCCTGAGCTTCTCCTAGCCACGTCAATGAAACTTCCTTCAGCTGCCGTGTTGGTTTCCATCTAACGAATTATAACGGGGCGACAAAATGTTTACAGTAGACAGCGTTGTTGCAGAGTATTAGCAATGTAGCACTTCTCCAATGCGGGTATAGAAGCAATGACATATAGGCAGGGGATTGGTGGCATTCGTACCTTTCCGATGTGCTTGGGGTAAAAGCGGAAACGTGAACTATGACGACCATTTTACAAAATACGTGCAAGAATGATCAACGTGGTGTTTTCTTTTGTTGGCTGCCGAAGGACATCGGAGGATGAGGAAATTGTATGGGGCAGCAAGTGTGTTGGAAACTACCCTTGTGGAATGGTGGGCCAAGTTATGTGCTGAGGTGCTGCTGCTTCCTGACAACGCACTTCCTCATGCGGCAAATGTCCAAACGCCGAAGTTACACCATGTGGGAGACATTCGAGCTCTCGCGCTATACTGCTGATCTATCTCGCCAAGCGATTATCACGCCGTCGGTCACTTAAAAATGGCCTTGAAGAGTCGACGATCCATGTCAGATGAGGATGTTCGGCAGGCGATTACGGACTTCTCCACGCAGCAGCAGACGATGTTTCAAGTGGGTATTTTCAACGTGGTGCCTTGGTGGGACGATTGCCTCAATGTTCACGGTGATCTTGCCTGACTGGCACACCGATTCTGGAATGTACGGCCTTCGACGGGAAGTTTTTGATCGCTCATTGTATTTCAACATTATACCGTTCTCTCTTACAAAGGCAAAGCTGATTTTGGTCGTAGATCGCCGAGAAAGATTAGTAAGAAGATGCAGAGGTAGTAATATACTAAATAATACCAATAAAATCGTCTCGTGTCTCGAACAAATTAACTGCATCGTCTTGAAGCAACATTTAGACATATTCTCTGTTGCCTTGGGGCAGCCATACTCATATACGAAAGCTAAAATGCTACGTCAGGTTGCCATCGAAGACTAAATCAATAATTCAGTTGAACAATGATAGGGAGAAGCAGTAAATGTTAAGAAAATATCTGAGACCAAAACTAAGATAAAAGAATGGTCCTTGTTCTTCTAGAAAATAAGAAGCATTTTGGGTTTTAAACGAACTTTTTTCGAAAGACGTCATGTTTACGCCAGTGACTGTTAAACTTTTTATTTCCACTATTGCAGTTTCGGCCTCAGGCCATTATCAAGTGCAGCTGAAATACAAAATGTTTATAAAATATGAAATTAATTTAAATGTGCTGTACATCTGATTAACACTATTTCCTAACAGAACAATGTGTATGATTTTGTCAGTGCGTTCCTGTCGTTGAAACAGACTGTCGAGGTGTCGTAGTTACACAGAGAGAGATCATGTCTCTTTCATTCTACAAAAGAATATTAACGTATCTGAATTAATATTCGTAATACAAATTCGTGCACCAACAGTTACTGTCATGTACCTCAGTGGAAAAGTAATGTCCTTAGTGGTTATTTTACATTGCGTCGCTTCGTTCATTTCGAAGCCCCATAACCTTGCACACGTATCGTAAAATTATTCTGTTTCTGTCGAGGCCGCAGAGGTATCGACGACTACATCGTAACACATATACATTCGTATTTCGTCATATTAATTTATATTTTTTCCGTATAGGAATTTTATCGACGATGCCTGTTTCATTGTATCCGAAATTCGCCATCTATCGTAGCAGAGGAGAAATGTATGTCACATGGGGAATTAAAGTTGCTCAAAATGGATTGCATTTTTCTCTTATTGCGAACCCTTCATTTGGAACATACGTTATTATGATTTTTACTTGTAGCTGCTCGATGTGCCTTATAGGCAATATATCGGAGCTGAAAGCGTGCCAGTGTGCTCTTCCAAATTATGGTAACGGGGAACAGTTAACTGACGTTTATCACGATCCGCTCCGCATACATTAATGCATGCGTCCTGCATATTTATCGCCTCATCAAGCACAGCACTTTTTGTGTCAGAAGCCTGAGAAACTTCGGTGTGGTTCTGGGGAACAAGGTCAACATTCTTTTGTGTTTTCAATAGTCTTAAATTAAGTTCTGCCATTGATGATTCAGCCTTCCGCGTGAGACGACAGACAGAACCTGCAACAGTTTGCATTCAGCTATTTAAGGCCATCGGCCTTGCTAATGGCACTTAGGACCGAACGTACAAACAGCTGAGAGAATATAATTACGCTGAGTAGAACAGAAATTTACTATGCACGCGTTGTAACTGACCAAACCCCATGTTGAAACAAAATTGGAGAAAAGGGTTATGCAACGGAATCTCCTATCAAACACTCGAACAATACTGAAGAGTGGCTATGTCGATCGAAGCTGCAATTTAGCAACTTCTTTCAGACGTAAACAAAGCGTGACCTGCATTCTATTATCTGTCCAGGCTGACACCACTACCTTCGTTTACTGAGTCTCTCTTCATACCAATTTTCATTGCAGAGCCTTAGAGCAATGAGTTGAATGCCGGGAAAGAAACACATCTTTAGTTGCGAAGAAATAAATTTGTGAGATCCTATGCAGCAACATGTGTTACGTATGACACAAATAATAAAAGTAAACCGTTCTACGTTATTACCCTTGAGCAGTGGCGCCACTGAATTAGTAGAACTGTCTGGCGCCAATGAATTAGTAGAACTGTCTGGCACCACTGGCTCACGTGTAGTATCGACTATCCCTCATGCGGTTCAAATGGCTCCTAGAACTTAGAACTAGTTAAACCTAACTAACCTAAGGACATCACACACATCCATGCCCAAGGCAGGATTCGAACCTGCTACCGTAGCGGTCGCGCGGTTCCAGACTGTGCCGGCCGCGGTGACCGTGCGTTTCTAGGCGCTGCAGTCCGGAACCACGGGACTGCTACGGTCGCAGGTTCGAATCCTGCCTCGGGCATGGATGTGTGTGATGTCTTTAGGTTAGTTAGGTTTAGGTAGTTCTAAGTTCTAGGGGACTGATGACCTAAGATGTTAAGTCCCATAGTGCTGAGAGCCATTTGAACCATTTGGTTCCAGACTGAATCGCGTAGAACCGCTCGGCCACATCGGCCGGCCCCTCATGCGGTCCCACTACCAATATCTATAAGGAAGAGTTGGTACCTGTGGGTTGTTTCCTTAAAAGGTATTTGCTTACCGATATACAAACGGGGTTCGCTGGTCTGAGATGGGGGCACGAAGTTCGGGGACTGGCAGTGGCGTCACGACAAGAGGTGGTCACGAGGTCCAATCACTGAAGTCATGAGCTGCGCAAGGAGGACCTGCGTATAGCGGATACCGGAGTACTGCGCCGGGGTCAGCGTCGACTACAAGTGGCATGCCGGCATTCCGCCGGTTGGTTGGCAACATCCGTGTCGGACGACCGCTCGTCGCCCGGCTGCCCTCTTCTACCTGGCTTTTATCGTCACCACTCAGTAACCACTGCGACGCACCGTGGATCCATGGAACTGCTTGCTGATAAAGGGTAGTAACATTCTGTAATCCTCGTGGTCTTTTGTTTCATTGTCTACCTGCCCTCCTCATCATTTTCTGGTTTGCACCCGACCCTCAGAGTTTTACTCGGTCGGCTCTTTGATCGTAAATATAGGCAGCAGTAGTGTACTAGGACACTAGTCGTTTGAAAATTTGTCCCGCTATTATATTGCCTTTCCTTTCTGGTTTGTACCCGATCATTAATGTTCTAATTATTCAGCTCTTGGTCTTAAATTGAGCCGGGACAATTTTACTAAGGCGCAGATTGCCATTAAACAAAATAGGGACCTTGTGGTTAGATTTAGCTGTCAACCAGTTCAATTCTTTATTGTAATTGCATTTCTCAGTCATTAGTTATAATTCAAACAACCAGTTGTACTAAACTGTTCGTTTCTGTTTTTTGAAAGACCAGGTCATTGTTGGTGTATTTTAGCTGGATCTTGTGGATCCGCCGAGTGAGTTCTCTTGTAATAGGTGTTCACAAGTAATGTTTTAAGACATTCCTTTAGAGCGGTCTTGATAACTGACAATCAGTTTAACTATGAAAATTATTAACAGCCAACTGTCACCAGGGTTTTAGTCAAAATAAAATTGTCAGAAGGAACGAGTTGGGGTCCAGTCGCACCTTGGTTGCCGATTGAAATTAAGAGGTTGGTTTCTTTGAAGTAAGCCTTATCATTGTCATATTGTTTGCTAATCTGTTTAACCTTTAAGCACAGGTGGGAATCTTAACCCCGAACCTCTCCAATTAAAGGTTAAGTCATCGGTTGTGAGTAACTGAATCACTCTGGTCATCAGTGGTGCTTATATAGCTTTCATGAGTTGCAGAAGGGCATGTAATAAGACAGACTGTGTCCACCGTTGTAGTAAACACCGCTGTTTCACCCGATAATGGGCGAGCTGCAGGTCCGGCCGTCTTGTAATCATCGTCATATAGTTTGCTGTTTTGCAATACTGCACTTTTGCAAACATTAAAAGCTTATTCAACTTAAGGTTTAAGGTCAAAAGTATTTTGCAAATTTGTTTACTTTGCTAAAGAAAATTTTATTGTTAAATGCTTTGATTATCTGTAGAACACAGTTTATACATTGTTAACAGGTCGTGTGAAAAGAAAGTTATATTGATGGGTCCTCCCTTCCACGTTTTCCTTAATTCCAGTAAGTACCAAGTATCAACCCTCATCCATAAACTGTATTAGTACTGTCACATAATTACGTTGTTGATGGAATTAATTTGTGTCAGAAGATTCATCGTGCAGCTTTCCGTAAAATGGTGACGGAACTCAAGCCTTATTTTTGGTTATTAGAACATGAATAGGAAGGTTTTGTTTATTTTACTTTCCAACAATGTTTCCACTGCGATTAAATTTAGTGTGTGAATAATAGCAGCATTCAGATGATTATCACCCTCAAACATCTCGTGCGTAGTGTCTAGGGCCCTCCAGATCCGAGATAATTATTTGTTGCTAGTTTAGGAGAACGTATATATTGTTGCAGAAATTTAAAATGTGACGTTTGATCCGTTGTTGTGGCGTCACATGACACTGCTTCCAAGGTACGCGCAGTACTCGATATTTTTGATAATTAATGGCTTTCGATGGTTACAATCACATTACACACTCGCTCGCTGTTTACTGTTTGCCTCATGGGGCCGCTGTATTGCCGGACAGCCTGCCGAGGCACTCTGCTGTACTTCTCGAGTAGGTAATCGATGTTACTCTTTTATACAGAGTGTCCCGGGAGGAATGGTCAGTATTCATGGATATCTAAGGAACGATCATTTAAAGCAAAAAGCCCCATATAGACAAATGTCCTTTCCCGAATGGTTTCTCGAAATAAAACACATTTCATAGGATTTTTGTTTTTGGTCTAGTGCGTCGCACAGCTTTGAAGTTTTATTCGAGCCCAACGTAATTCATTTCCACTATAAGGAAGAATCTAGACTATTCTAGAATATTCTAGAATATTGAAGAAAATGGAAAAGTTAAGTGAGAAGACCCGGATGGGGACTTATTCCTCACAAGCTCCATGTGTGTGTCGTATAATTACTCCACTGCGTTGCTTCATTCGGCTATTGTAACTATTCTGTCTGGACTCAGGTGACTGCAGTAATTTTACCACCATATTTGTACCACCAAGGGGAAGAAGATTGATACGGACCATTTACTTATCAGCAGAACATGCGCCAAAGCCTTGTGCTGAGTTCCAATAATTCTCCTTAACGTCTAATTCAGCGCAGCCGGATAACACCGTAAATAATCATTGTTAGGATGGAGACGCTGTGATTGGTGCTCTCTTGATACCGCCGAGGGAAAACTGCCTATTTGTGGCCATTCGGAGTCACCGTCGACTTTTCTACCATTTGAGTAATCACACCTGACGATGCACGTACACCACCTCTCTGAACAGGCGCTCATCGCACTAGTCAAAGAGGCAGACATACAATTAGACTAAAGGGCCAAAGAAACTGGTACACCTGCGCAGGGGCCTGCGAGCACGCAGAAGTGCCGCTACACGACGTGACATGGACTCGACTAATGTCTGAAGTAGTGCTGGAGGGAACTGAAACCATGAATGTTCCAGGGCCGTCTATAAATCAGTAAGAACACGAGCGGCTGGAGATCTCTTCTCAACAACACGTTACAAGAAATCCCAGATATGATCAATAATGTTCATGTTTGGGGAGTTTTGTGGCCAGGGGAAGGGTTTAAATTCAGAAGAGTGTTCCTGGACCCACTCTGTAGCAGTTCTGGACGTATGGACTGTCACATTGTTTTGCTGGAATTGCCCAAATCCGTCGGACTGCGCAGTGGACATGAATGGTTGCACGTTATCATACACGGTGTATACATACGTGTCACCTGTCAGAGTCGTATCTAGACGTATCAGGGGTGCCATATCTCTCCAACTGCACACGCCCCAAATCATTGCAGAGCCTCCATCAGTTTAAACGGTCCCCTGCTGACATGCAGGTACCCGTACACGTCCATCCGCTCGATACGATTTGAAATGAGACTCGTCCGACCAGTCAACATATTTACAGTCATCAACAGTCCAATGTCGGTTTTCGCGGGCCCAGGCGAGGTGTAAAGCATTGTGTTGTGTAGTCATCAACGATACGCGATTGGGCCTTCGGCTCCGAAAGCCCACATCGATGATGTTTCGTTGAATGTAGGTTTGTGGAGGTATGTTGCATTAAATGTCTACCCGCTGATTTGCGTACGCGGTGATGGTGCATGATTGCAACAATGAAGGGCTCCGTAGGATTTACATACGGCAAATTTCGTCGCCGAGACTTCAACGTGAGTTCACCATAATGCTTCTTAAACCACTGTAGCACGGTTATGGCCCCGAGACAACGGCAATTGTCCTACTGGAAGATGACATCGCCATCGTGGAAGACATCCAGCATGAAGGGATACAGGTGGTTCGCACCTGTCAGCGTGTCTTTGATTACTACCATAGGTCCCATGCAAGCACAGGAGAATGTCTCCCATAGCATAATACTGCTCCCACCACTGCGACGGCGACACGCTGCACGGCTGGAGCTGCTGTTCACGTTGATGACGACATTTCGACATTTGAGGAGACGACCATCGACCTAGTTTAGCAAAAATTTGATTCACTCGATGAGAAGACACGTTTACATGGATTGGCTGTCGAATTCCGATGGTCCTGTGCCCACTGCAGTCTTAATTGACGATGTCGTTGGGTCAACATGTGAACACGTATGGGAGTTCTGCTATGGAGCTCCATGTTCAACAATGTAGGATGAACGATGTGCTCCGAAACACTTGTATGTCGACCAACATTGTATTCATTCGGTAAAGATGCTGTAGATCACTATCTACTTTAAAGATCAGCAAGCTTCTGAAACCCACGCTCTGTGGAGTGTCGGGGACGTCTTTCCTTAGATGCTCATGACAGCAGTATGTGAACATTCCGCCAGCTACGACGTTTTCGAGGTACTCATTTATAGGATCTGCGCAATAGTTATGTACCCTTTGTCAGATTCCCTTTTCTCAATGGATTTCTCCATTTACAGCTCGTATCTTCGCTAGGGTGATCCCCCATCCGTGTCTGCTCCACTTACACGCATTTGTTATAGCGTTACGTGCCCGAAACTTCGCCAAAAGGCATCCATCTTCGCGTGGACAGGGGTAATAATGTTTTGGCTTCTGAGTGTACAGATAAAATAGAGAGAGTAAGTAAATTTAAATATACTGGAAAAATTATGCAGCAGAAGGACTAGAACAATTTACAGTAAATCTAAGAGTTAAAAGAAAGGAGAGAGCACATGGTTTGAGAAAGGACATTTACAATGAGATATGGATATCTAGAGAAAAAAAAACGAGAATAAAGTACCACAGTGGTAAAGCAACAATGTTAAATGGATGTGAATGCCTAACGATGAACTGCAAGATGGATAAAATAGAAGCATTTGAAAGACGGATTATTAGAATAATAATAGTTACAAAGCGAACTACAGGTGGGTGAAAAATGAGAAGTAATGAGGAGATCTACAAAAATACTGAGAAAACACCATAAGTAGCGGGTAAAAGCAGGTTAATCTTTTTTGGGCACCTCTACCGAACGAATGAAAACGGGCTAACGGAACAAATATTCCTGTATTTCTGAAAGAAGAAATCGACGATGACATGGATTACAGAAATAATGAAAGGACTAGAAAGAAATGAGATCAAAGAATCGAAAATGACAGAGATCACCTCACGAATAAAATCCTAAATTTAGAAGGTTTTCAGTGGAGAAGAAATAAGAAATCGGGTACAACATGGGAGGAAGAAAAGAAAAGACAACTTGGGGAGAAGATGGAGTACTGGAATAGTAGGAAACAACAACAAGAAAAGAAGAGGAACTGAAGGTATCCCGTGATCCTGCTTGACCAGTACAAAAAAGTAATAATAATAGTAATAATGACAAAGACCTATTGGAGATCACGCCAAAAGTACCGTTTGTCTACGGCAAGAAACAGATATGTTCAAAAGTCAGAAAATGTTCGCGAAAAGGCACATACCATATTACTGTGTGGCTTCCAATTTAAGACATATCGAATACTGGGATACAATACAGCAGAATGACACTTGTGGAGAAAAAGAAAGTGTAGATCATTGACACTGCCATCCCACGAGATGGCACAAACGACGCGTAACGACTTGAAAAGCTTGAGAGATACGAGGATCTGAAAACTGCTAAAACTAGTGAAAGTGGTCCAAGTGGTTCTCAGTGCACTCGGAACAGTGACAAAAGAGCTCAGTGAGCACTTGAAAATCACTGGCATTGATAAAATTTACATCTGCCACATGCAATAAGCCACTGTGATGACGTCTGCACGAGTTATCGGGCAATACATCACATAGTCACAGACGCGACGAAAATGTCCAACTGGTGAGAAAATACGAACTCCGGCATAGTGATCTAATTTGCTGGTGCTGTAATATTACACTGATAGATAAAAATGTACACTCCTGGAAATGGAAAAAAGAACACATTGACACCGGTGTGTCAGACCCACCATACTTGCTCCGGACACT
Source organism: Schistocerca nitens (assembly GCF_023898315.1). Taxonomy (NCBI): domain Eukaryota; kingdom Metazoa; phylum Arthropoda; class Insecta; order Orthoptera; family Acrididae; genus Schistocerca; species Schistocerca nitens. The sequence continues at coordinate 517,832,904 of NC_064615.1, read as the reverse complement.
GCGAGAGGGCTGTACAAGCAATGATCACACGCACGGCACAGCGGACACACCAGGAACCGCGGTGTTGGCCGTCGAATGGCGCTAGCTGCGCAGCATTTGTGCACCGCCGCCGTCAGTGTCAGCCAGTTTGCCGTCGCATACGGAGCTCCATCGCAGTCTTTAACACTGGTAGCATGCCGCGACAGCGTGGACGTGAACCGTATGTGCAGTTGACGGACTTTGAGCGAGGGCGTATAGTGGGCATGCGGGAGGCCGGGTGGACGTACCGCCGAATTGCTCAACACGTGGGGCGTGAGGTCTCCACAGTACATCGATGTTGTCGCCAGTGGTCGGCGGAAGGTGCACGTGCCCGTCGACCTGGGACCGGAGCGCAGCGACGCACGGATGCACGCCAAGACCGTAGGATCCTACGCAGTGCCGTAGGGGACCGCACCGCCACTTCCCAGCAAATTAGGGACACTGTTGCTCCTGGGGTATCGGCGAGGACCATTCTCAACCGTCTCCATGAAGCTGGGCTACGGTCCCGCACACCGTTAGGCCGTCTTCCGCTCACGCCCCAACATCGTGCAGCCCACCTCCAGTGGTGTCGCGACAGGCGTGAATGGAGGGACGAATGGAGACGTGTCGTCTTCAACGATGAGAGTCGCTTCTGCCTTGGTGCCAATGATGGTCGTATGCGTGTTTGGCGCCGTGCAGGTGAGCGCCACAATCAGGACTGCATACGACCGAGGCACACAGGGCCAACACCCGGCATCATGGTGTGGGGAGCGATCTCCTACACTGGCCGTACACCACTGGTGATCGTCGAGGGGACACTGAATAGTGCACGGTACATCCAAACCGTCATCGAACCCATCGTTCTACCATTCCTAGACCGGCAAGGGAACTTGCTGTTCCAACAGGACAATGCACGTCCGCATGTATCCCGTGCCACCCAACGTGCTCTAGAAGGTGTAAGTCAACTACCCTGGCCAGCAAGATCTCCGGATCTGTCCCCCATTGAGCATGTTTGGGACTGGATGAAGCGTCGTCTCACGCGGTCTGCACGTCTAGCACGAACGCTGGTCCAACTGTGGCGCCAGGTGGAAATGGCATGGCAAGCCGTTCCACAGGACTACATCCAGCATCTCTACGATCGTCTCCATGGGAGAATAGCAGCCTGCATTGCTGCGAAAGGTGGATATACACTGTACTAGTGCCGACATTGTGCATGCTCTGTTGCCTGTGTCTATGTGCCTGTGGTTCTGTCAGTGTGATCATGTGATGTATCTGACCCCAGGAATGTGTCAATAAAGTTTCCCCTTCCTGGGACAATGAATTCACGGTGTTCTTATTTCAATTTCCAGGAGTGTATTTGTAGGTATATGAAAGTGGAACTGTCCTGAGAGAGAAAAAAACTTAGGTGGACTGCAGTTCTCTGACACAATGAGGGAGGACGCTCAACAGTCGCCTTCCTGCTGCTGAACAGGACTGCGAGAAAGCTATTGTATGATGTAATGGGATAAAAAGATTCTGAGCTGATGAAACGAGTGTTTCTCCTGTTTTGTTCAGACAAGTCGTGAAAGTCGAAGATAGATTGTATACGTTGAAAAGACGGTAAAGGCCACAGAGTGTCCCTGTGCTTGAGTTGGTGTAACCACGACAGTATGAAATGGTGAAATATGATCAAAAAGCTGGGCGCCACAGCTATATAGTACGCAGGCGTTCATGACCAGTTGAAGGCGCCTTGCAGGATAACATTGCTATAATCTATGACTGGAATTACAAGCATTTATAAAATTTTTTCTGGTCAAAGAGAAAGATTTTTGTATTTTTGTAGGGCTTGGAAAGATGTTGATGCCTTTTTGGACACTGCAGCTGTGTTATTAGCACATTTTAGGTTTCCACATATTATTATCCTAGGCTCCTTGCTGAGGGAGAGAAATTGATATTTGTCTCATTTACGACTAAAGGTGGTAGATATTCCACATATTTCTGTCGAATGAGCCTAGAATGATCAACCACAACCGCTTGGTTTTGGATTGATTGAGCCTTAACACTATACTCTGTGTCCTTCCCTTAATTCACACAGGTCAGCTCTGAACTTCTTGACAGCTGTCTTGAAGTTAATTGGTTTCATACTTAGATATAACTCGAATTTTTCAGCCTCCCTGTCATATTACGGATTACGGAACTCACGAAACGACACTGTCGTAAAAGGAAAAAAAAATATATATAACCTAAAAGCGAAACCTCTCTGCACCGAGGAAAAGAAAACAATTCTACTTTCTCATTTTGGTATATACGGGGTACATTCACTAAAACAAGGCAGAATACTTGGATCTGAACTACTGGGCAACTTTAATTGCTGGAATACGGCAATTAGTATCTATGAGTTTTACTTGTCGGTGTTCTGTCTATATTCAACTCCTTCTAGCCGATCACTTGCATACTACAGTTATGTGGATGAAATCGGTGTTATTCAAATACTTATAACTTTCAGGCAATGCGTGAGATTCACACAAACGTATTTATCACAATGACGAACATCATGGATTAGACCTAATGATCTGCTTCTTCTCAGAACTTTTCGTACCACCTTTTGAAAGGGTGCCCAGTGCTTTTCATTCCTTTGGTAGTGAATTATAAAGCAACGTTGGTGACCTGTTTTCTTCCATACCTTGAACATACTCCTCTCACTTAATACTATGTACTTGATCGAATGTCAAATTTCGCATTCAACATTGTGTATTACGTAAGGCAGTTGACACGTAATCAACGGTTACATATTTAACGTGTTGTGTCGGCAGATAGAGTAGAAGAGACCGTAAAATATTCATATTTATGTAACAGTAAATTCACTACTAAACCTTTGCAAGTATGGTTACGATAGATATGGTGTAATCTTAGTGAAAGAATTGCGATTAGAAATGAGAAATAATCGTTCCTTAGTTTTTCTGCTTTATTAAAGTTTTCTGGATGATTAAAATCTACCGATTATTTTCATATATCAGTTATTCAATAGAATTTCATTATACCCCGTCTGGTCAAGTATGATCGCCCTTTCTTGTGTTATGTAGACAGTTTGCCACTTCGCAAGTTAAGTCGACTGCCTTCGAATGAATATACACTGAAGATCTAAAGAAACTGCCGAATATCGTGTAGAGCCCCCCCCCCCTCCCTCCCCCACCGAGAGAAGAGCCGCAACACGACATGGTATGGACACGACTAACGCCTGAAGTAGTGCTGCAAGGAACTGACACCGCCCGCTGGCCGAAGTGGTCGAGAGGTTCTAGGCGCTACAGTGTGGAACCGCGTGACCGCTATGGTCGCAGGTTCGAATCCTGCCTTGGGCATGGATGTGTGTGATGTCCTTAGGTTAGTTAGGTTTAAGTAGTTCTAAGTTCTAGGGGACTCATGACCTCAGAAGTTAAGTCCCATAGTGCTCAGAGCCATTTGAACCATTTTTTGAACTGATACCATGAATCCTGCAGGGGTATCCATAAATCCGTATGAGAACGAGGGGATGGAGATCTTTTCTGAACAGCTCGTTGCAAGGCATCCAAGATATGCTCAATAATGTTCATGTCTGTGGAGTCTGGTGGCCAGCGGAAGTGTTTAAACTCGGAATAGTGTTCCTAGACTCACTCTGTAGCAATTATGGGTTTGTGGGGTGTTGCACTCCCCTGCTGGAACTGCCCAAATCCGTCGGAAGGCACAATGGACATGAATGGATGCAGGTGATCAGACAGAATGCTTATGTACGTGTCAACTGTCAGAGTCATATATATATAGACGTATCAGGGGTCCCATATCACTCCAACTGCACACGCCCCACACCATTACAGAGACTCCACTAGCTTAAACAGTCCCCTGCTGACATGCAGGTTTCATGCATTCATGAGGTTGTCTCCATATCCGTACACGTCCGTCCACTCGATACAATTGAAACGAGACTCGTCCGATCAGCTAACATATTTACAGTCATCAACAGTCCAATGCCAGTGTTGATGGGTCCAGGCGAGGTGTAAAGCATTGTGTTGTGCGGTCATCAACGGTATACAAGTGGGTCTTCGGCTCTGAAAGCCCATACCGATGATGTTTCGTTGAATGGTTCGCATGCTGACACTTGTTGATGGTCCAGTACTGAAATCTGCAGATATCTGGTTGCGCTTCTGTCAGACTGTTCGATTCAGTCGTCGTTGGTCCCGTTCTTGCAGGACCTCTTCCGGCCGCAGCGATGTCGGAAATTTGATGTTTTACCAGATTCCTGATATTCACGGTATACACGTGAAATGGCCGTGCGGGTAAATCCCCACTTGATAGCTACCTCGGAGGTGTCCCACCACTCGTGCACCGACTTTAACATCACGGTCACACTCACTTAAATCTTGATAACTTTTCATTATAGCCTCAGTAACCGATCTAACAACTGCGCCAGAGTCTTCTTGTCTTATGTAGGCGTGGCCAACCGCAGCGCCATATTCTGCCTGTTTACGTATCTCCGTATTTGAATACGCACGCCTATGTATTTGTAGAAATATTTACTGTAGAAGGCCATGGTGTGTGTCTCGTTTACAGCCGACAGAATACTTTATCTAGTAGCTATTTTCTCGAAAAACGTTTGGCACTATGAAATTTAACACAGTACGTACACGTGCTCCCTGGAAGTTAACTTTGAGACTCGAATGCGTCAGGTCGGAACGAGTGTAAAATGTGGAGAAATGTATAGGACGATTCAGCAAAGCCGTTCACTTTATATTTCAGACAACGTTCAGGACACGCAAATATATTTTCACTCATGGAAGATGTTAGAGACTTCTTGCCAAACGACTTACAATCTCGGGTATTTGCTAATTACAGAGGCTAGGTATCTACTTTGCTGTTTCAAATGGAACTGTAGTAACTGTTACAGTTACCGGCGTACGCAAGGAGGTGACGAATACATTGTGTATCACTATCAGAATGTAGTGAGTGGTTGTGGGGAATTACAATACATAGGACACAGATTTTATCTATTGAGAAAATTAATTGCTATCTTCTACAGAAGTCCGTGTTATTAGACGGAATTGCCGCGTCTGGTTGATGAGTTGCTCCAGCTTGACGTTCATAAATGGTTCAAATGGCTCTGAGCACTATGGGACTCAACTTCTGAGGTCATTAGTCCCCTAGAACTTAGAACTAGTTAAACCTAACGAACCTAAGGACATCACACACATCCATGCCCGAGGCAGGATTCGAACCTGCGACCGTAGCGGTCTCGCGGTTCCAGACTGCAGCGCCTAGAACCGCACGGCCACTTCGGCCGGCAGCTTGACGTATGTAAGAAAATCTTACTACGAAAAAAGTAATATTCTGGGAAAGTTTTAATTTATAAGTGTTACTAACACACATATGGCTCGAACGACACGTGAGATGGAAGGCAAAGGCTTCGCTTCTAAGGATGGTTGACCAGTTAACCACGGTAACTGTTCTGTTATTGTTTCCGCCATAGACTTCAAAGAAAGATGAATGTCAGAAATTGAATGATTTTATAAAACTGAGATATGAAGACTATTAAGTATCAGCTTCGCAAGCGGAATAGGTACTACTTTGAAACTTCCTGACAGCTTGAAAGTGTACCTTTGGTGAGCTGTGTTTATACCGACTGACTGCTTCAATTCTCCTGGGTCGTTAGTCCTACTTTACAAATTAAGTGTTTTTTGACACCGTAAACATCATTCAGTTCTTTGATCTAATGAGGGAGGCCATTCTAGGATCGTGTTTCTGCTGCTTAAAAATGACTTGGAGAAAGTGGCTCTGTGATGCATACATTACTGGATTGACAAGCGCGGAATACAGAGGAAGGCTCACCTCCAAGAAATGGATTATACACAGTCCATGGATAGTTTCCAGAATGAATTCGTTAGTCTATTGTGGAGTGTGGTCTGTCTGAAACTTCCTGGCAGAGTGAAACTGCGTGTCGGCAGTGAACTCAGACCCGGGTATGCTACCCGCTTGTCTCTCGCATATTATCGAACCATCAGCTTAATAGTTCATGGTTGTAAAATACCGACATGGTTTATTTAGAGGAGTAAAGAAAAACTGGTAGAGGCCAACCTCTAGGAAGCTCAGACCAGGTTTCAGAGAAATATAGAAATACGCATATCAGTACTAATCACAGGGCTTATTATTGAGGATAGATTAAAGAAAGGTAAAACTACGTTTATAGCATTTGTACATTTGTAGAAAGTCTTTCACAATGTTGACTGGACCACAGTCTTTAGTGTATGAAGGTAGCGGGGATAAAATACAGGGAATAAAAGACTGCCTTTATGTTGTACAGAAATCAGCCTGCAGTTGTAAGAAACGAAGAGGTAAAGCACAGGTGGTAGTTGAGAACGCAGATATAGTTGTAACCTTTCCCTGATAAGTATGATGGGAGCAGTTGAGTTAAATCAGGCCATGCTGAGGGAATTAGGTTAGCAAATGAGACAAAGTTGTCTACCAGGCTATGGGAATACGCATTCTCAGTTCTAGCAACATTTCTCTAACTGTACGAACGAAAATGTTGTCGTTTATAGATTCTCGTAGGCCGAAATTGCACTCTAAAAAACGTACTAATCAGTGTGATCACTGAAAGACTTGCCAGTGTCTGATGTGATGGTATTCTATTGGCAGAGGTCGTTCTGGATATTACCGGACACTGGAATTACCACTTTTCCTGGTATGTGGAGTGGGTTGTAATGTATCCAGATACACGTGGTCTGTCAGATTTATCTAGGTGATGAAAATTAAATCAAACAAATACACTACTGGTCATTAAAATTGCTACACCAAGAAGAAATGCAGATGATAAACGGGTATTCATTGGACAAATATACACTCCTGGAAATGGAAAAAAGAACACATTGACACCGGTGTGTCAGACCCACCATACTTGCTCCGGACACTGCGAGAGGGCTGTACAAGCAATGATCACACGCACGGCACAGCGGACACACCAGGAACCGCGGTGTTGGCCGTCGAATGGCGCTAGCTGCGCAGCATTTGTGCACCGCCGCCGTCAGTGTCAGCCAGTTTGCCGTCGCATACGGAGCTCCATCGCAGTCTTTAACACTGGTAGCATGCCGCGACAGCGTGGACGTGAACCGTATGTGCAGTTGACGGACTTTGAGCGAGGGCGTATAGTGGGCATGCGGGAGGCCGGGTGGACGTACCGCCGAATTGCTCAACACGTGGGGCGTGAGGTCTCCACAGTACATCGATGTTGTCGCCAGTGGTCGGCGGAAGGTGCACGTGCCCGTCGACCTGGGACCGGACCGCAGCGACGCACGGATGCACGCCAAGACCGTAGGATCCTACGCAGTGCCGTAGGGGACCGCACCGCCACTTCTCAGCATATTAGGGACACTGTTGCTCCTGGGGTATCGGCGAGGACCATTCGCAACCGTCTCCATGAAGCTGGGCTACGGTCCCGCACACCGTTAGGCCGTCTTCCGCTCACGCCCCAACATCGTGCAGCCCGCCTCCAGTGGTGTCGCGACAGGCGTGAATGGAGGGACGAATGGAGACGTGTCGTCTTCAGCGATGAGAGTCGCTTCTGCCTTGGTGCCAATGATGGTCGTATGCGTGTTTGGCGCCGTGCAGGTGAGCGCCACAATCAGGACTGCATACGACCGAGGCACACAGGGCCAACACCCGGCATCATGGTGTGGGGAGCGATCTCCTACACTGGCCGTACACCACTGGTGATCGTCGAGGGGACACTGAATAGTGCACGGTACATCCAAACCGTCATCGAACCCATCGTTCTACCATTCCTAGACCGGCAAGGGAACTTGCTGTTCCAACAGGACAATGCACGTCCGCATGTATCCCGTGCCACCCAACGTGCTCTAGAAGGTGTAAGTCAACTGCCCTGGCCAGCAAGATCTCCGGATCTGTCCCCCATTGAGCATGTTTGGGACTGGATGAAGCGTCGTCTCACGCGGTCTGCACGTCCGGCACGAACGCTGGTCCAACTGAGGCGCCAGGTGGAAATGGCATGGCAAGCCGTTCCACAGGACTACATCCAGCATCTCTACGATCGTCTCCATGGGAGAATAGCAGCCTGCATTGCTGCGAAAGGTGGATATACACTGTACTAGTGCCGACATTGTGCATGCTCTGTTGCCTGTGTCTATGTGCCTGTGGTTCTGTCAGTGTGATCATGTGATGTATCTGACCCCAGGAATGTGTCAATAAAGTTTCCCCTTCCTGGGACAATGAATTCACGGTGTTCTTATTTCAATTTCCAGGAGTGTATTATACTGGAACTGACATGTGATTACATTTTCACCCAATTTGGGTGCATAGATCCTGAGAAATCAGTACCCAGAACAACCACCTCTGGCCGTAATAACGGCATGATACGCCTGGGCATTGAGTCAAACAGAGCTTGGATGGCGTGTACAGGTACAGCTACCCACGCAGCTTCAACACGATACCACAGTTCATCAAGAGTTGTGACTGGCGTATTGTGACGAGCTAGTTGCTCGGCCACCATCGACCAGACGTTTTCAATTGGTGAGAGATCTGGAGAATGTGCTGGCCAGGACAGCAGTCGAACATTTTCTGTATCCAGAAAGACCCGTACAGGACCTGTAACATGCTGTCGTGCATTATCCTGCTGAAATGTAGGGTTTCGCAGGGATCGAATGAAGGGTAGAGCCACGGGTCGTAACACATCTGAAATGTAACGTCCACTGTTCAAAGTGCCGTCAATGCGAACAAGAGGTGACAGAGACGTGTAACCAATGACACCCCATACCATCACGCTGGGTGATAGCCAGTTCGGCGATGACGAATACACGCTTCCAATGTGCGTTCAACGCGACGTCGCCAAATACGGATGCGACAATCATTATGTCATGATGCTGTAAACAGAACCTGGATTCATCCGAAAAAAGGACGTTTTACCATTCGTGCACCCAGGTTCGTCGTTGAGTACACCATCGCAGGCGCTACTGTCTGTGATGCAGCGTCAAGGGCAACGGCAGCCACGGTCTTTAAGCTGATAGTCCATGCTGCAGCAAACGTCGTCGAACTGTTGGTGCAGATGGTTGTTGTCTTGCAAACGTCCCCATCTGTTGACTCAGGGATCGAGACGTCGCTGCACGATCCGTTACAGCCATGCGGACAAGATGCCTGTCATCTCGACTGCTAGTGATACGAGGCCCTTGGGATACAGCTCGGCGTTCCGTATTACCCTCCTTAACCCACCGATTCCATATCCTGCTAACAGTCATTGGATCACGACTAACGCGAGCAGCAATGTCGCGATACGAAAAACCGCAATCGTGATAGGCTGCAATCCGACCATTATCAAAGTTGGAGACGTGGTGGTACGCATTTCTCCTCCTTACATGAGGCATCACAGCAACGTTTCACCTGACAACGCCGGTCAACTGATGTTTGTGTATGAGAAATCGGTTGGAAACTTTCCTCAAGTCAGCAAATTGTAGGTGTCGCCACCGGCGCCAACCTTCTGTCAATACTCTGAAAAGCTAATCATTGGCGTATCACAGCATCTTCTTCCTGTCGCTTAAATTTCACGCCTGTAGCACGTAGTCTTCGTGGTGTAGCAATTTCAATGGCCAGTAATGTATCTTTTAAAAGTGTCAGATACTATGTTTCCTTTCTATTGCCCAATTTCGATGACAAAAACAATGCAGATGCCTCATATTTTGTGCCTATTGTATTTTACAATTAAAATTTCATAATGAAAGATATTGAAAAGATATGACAAATTGATAAGTTTAACGGCAGTGATCAAACAACTCATTCAAACGCGTGTCTGTTTATGTGAATATTAGGGTGTCGTTACGTGTCACGCTAGGTTGTACACAATAAAGTTCATTTTCTGGTAACTGCTGATGTGTGTTACTGCAGCCGTACTCTCGCTCTTGGCGTTAATCTCTTTACGCTCCGAGGCAAAACTGCATGTGCTTTGACCGCAGTAGCTATGTTCACTTTCGCCTGTTCTTCCAGCCCCGTACTACAGGGTAAACACAAAGTCATGCCCTGATTATGAGAATTTATTGCAGAATAATCGTTTGACATAATAATTTGTATTTGATGCTGTTACATAGGTTAGTGTTACTAGTTTTTTTAAGACCATTAACGTTAGTAAACCTCTACGTGTGCTCCCTTGTTAGCTCGGAGAATGTCGAGGCGGTATTCCAGTTCCCGCCAGGTGTTTCGTAACGTGTGTTCTGTCGCAGTACCCATAGCAGCTTGTATCCTAGCCTTCAGTTCGTCCACTTTAGCACCTGGTATGACGAAGACTCTGTCCTTGATATAGCCTCAAAAAAAAAAAAAATGGGCGTAATGTCTGGAGAGCTGGGTGGCCAGGGTGTTGGACTGTTCCTTCCAATCCACTGATCTGGAAATGTTTCTTCCAGGGAATCACGCACTATCAAAGCTCAGTGGGAGGCGGGGGGGGGGGGGGGCTCCACCTTGCTGGAAAACCATCCATTTTTGATATTGTTCTAACTGTGGGGCTTTGATAGTGCATGATTTCCTGGATGAAATATTTCCGGATCGGTGGACTGGAGGGAACGATCCAACACCCTGGGCACCCCGCTCTCCAGACAGTACGCCCCTTGGCTTTTTCTTCTGGGGCTATATCAAGGACAGAGTCTTCGTCACACAAGTTGCCGACGTCGACGAACTGAAGGCTAGGATACAAGCTGCTGTGAGTACTGTGACAGAACACATGTTACGAAACACCTGGCGTGAACTGGAATACCGCCTCGACATTCTCCGAGCTACCAATGGAGCACAAGGTTGAGGTTTACTAACGTAACTAGTCTTAAAAAAACTAGTGACACTAACCAGTGTAACGGCATCAAATGTAAATTATTATGTCAAACGATTATTCTGTAATAAATTGTTATAATCAGGGTAAGACTTTGTGCTCACCCTGTACTAGCGCAACATTAGGATGGCAGTTTGACCGCAACAATGGTGCTTTTGCGGGTGTACCACGCTTGATCGGTCAGTATACTGTGTGTAACGAGACTTTACCAAAGACAAGTGAACGCGGTGTCTTGTGTTTATTAATGAGCAACGCGGCAGTTGAGGGGGGAGAGACAGAAGTTGTACCGTACCTCCTTCAAAGAATCAGTTTCGGTGACAGGAAAGTGGCCTGATCGTGGGACCTTGAAAGTGCGGAGGGAGGCACTCACGTGTGGAGTGAGTAGGCTACTCACGACTTACTTCTTATTTGATGAATTAATTTTTACTTCATAATTAGTGTTTGCTGAGGAATTTGTGGCCACGGACAATGTTTAACTACAGTGATTACTTGTTGGAATTACAGAGGTGTTACCGACCTAAGAGGTATATGTGTGAAGCATATCTTGCAACCTAGATAAATCTTGTTTCTAAATACATTGTACCGTTACATCATATCAGAGTCAACAAACACCAGTCTTGTCATTGCTTAATATTAAGGACAGCTGAGATACGTCACATGACTGGTCTATATAGCTATAAGAGCAGTACTGTGTCTTGTTGCGTTTTGAAAGGAAACATGCAGTCTGTTCCTCTTAAGAGGTACGAAAACTGGAATCTAGACTTTCTCATGCATATTGCTTTCCTTCCCGCCCAAATCATTGAAGAAGACTGAAATATCAAGGTAAATATTATTTTATTACCATGAATCATAATTGGACAGTATACGCACACACGAATAGAAAGGGTTCAATTTGAGGAAGAAGTTTCTCAGAATCCACACCTGGAGCGCAGTTTTGTATGCTAGTGAATAATGGTCAGTTGTAAGACTGGAAATAGAAGGCAAACGAAACGTCTGAAAGAAGGGTTTAATTTCCCGTCGACATTGAGGTCATTAGGGCGGTGCAAAAGCTCACAATCTTTCAATGTTGGGGAAGGGATCCGGCAGCGCGCTTTTAAAAGAAACACACCAGCATTCTTACATCTACATCAGCACTCCGCTTGAAAAGTGACGGTGTGTGGCAGAGTGTTCCTCTGGTACCATTAACTCGTGAATGGCGCGTTGGAAGAATGATTGCCGGTAAGCTTTTGTAGTAGCTCTAATATCTCGAATTTTCTCGGCATGATCATTTTGCGAGAAGCTTGTGTGTCCGGCTCTTCCTGGAAAAGGCTCTCTCGAAATTTCTATAGTAAACTGCAGAACGACTCTCCTGTAACGTCTACCATTGCAGTTTCTTGAGCATCTATGTAACACTCTCGCACCGGCTAAACGATCCCGTGACGAAATACGCCTCTCTTCGTTAGCTCTTCTCTCTCTCTCTCTCTCCCTCCCTCCCTCCCTCCCTCTCTCTCCCTCTTCTATGTCCCACCTGATAAGAATCCTAGATCATAAACAATATTCATGAAACGGTCGAAGAAGCACCCCCTTCGTGCGGGCTTAAATTTCCTTAAGATTCTTTCTATTTCGAGCGATTTGGCACCGGTAGTGCAGATGTAGTGAGGAGAATTCCTTTTGCTATGTATGCGCAATATGTAATATTTATTTAAGTTCAGCTTCAACTGCCAGAGCATGCACCATTCGTCAACCCTCTGTAGGTCATTCTACTGTCTTATGGCGCTGCTACTTTCTTGTAGAGAGCCATTTCACCTGCGAATGTCCTTAAAGAGCTTCTGACGCATTCTACTAGATCATGTAGATACGTTGAAAACAGAAACGGTCCTATCACACACCCCTAGGATACCCCAGAAATTACCTTTATATCTGTCGATTTTGTTCCATTAAGAACACAAGAAGATGTGTCGAGTTGTATCTGCAAGACAGTCTTGAATCCAGTCATAAATATGGTCCGATACTCGGAAAGCTCTTTTTCTTCACTGCACTGCATTGCTGCATTGCGGGACGCATTAACCTGAGCGTCGTTGTTTACATTGCTATCGATCTCACGGAGGAAACAGAGCGAGCTGTTTCGTAGAATTTCTGTTCGCGGAATCCATTTGGATTTTTATAAAGGAGATTTTCGTTCTCCAACAACGTCATAATTCTTGAGCATAAAACATGTTCCATAATTCTAGAACAGATTGACGTCAGCGATATAGGTCTATAATTATGCCTGTTTCTTACGACCCTCCTTGTAAACGAGAATGACCTGGTTTTTTTCCCAACCGTCATGTGCCCTTCATCGTTCCAGAGATCTACGATCAACTGTTGCTAGACGGAGACCAAGTTCTTTCACGTGTTCTTTGTAGAATTTCACAGGTATCTCAACAGGTCCCGATACCTATCCACTAGTTGTAGTTGCTTTTATATCTCAGTATCTGCCATTTAGACGTTTGTGCGATGAGTGAAAGGAGGGACCCTATTACGATCCTCTGATGCGAAACAACTTCGAAAGACCAAATGTAGTATTTCGGTCCTCTCTCTGTTACCCTTCATTTCTGTGTGTGGAGCGATTTAGAGCAATCATGCAAAATCTAAATCTGGATCGCCGGGCGGGGATTTGGAACCAATATCCTCCTCGAATCCACTGAAATGTAGCACTACGGTATTACACTAACGAATAAGTGGACAGATAAGATATGGTATCGTGATGCTCTCATTAGAACGCCGAGGAAATGAATATACAGAAAACAGTCACTAGAAGAAGGAACAGGATGAGAAGATCTCCTCTAAGGCGTTAGGAATAACTTCCATTTCACTAGAGGGAGCCGCAGAAGAGAAAAGTTTAAGTAAAGTCAGAGATCGAGGTATGTCCAACAAATAATTTAGGAAATTAGGTGTAAGTACTAGTCTGAGGTTGCGAGATGATGAAGCTGGAGGAAGCCGTACCAAGCCAATCAGACGATTGAACAGCCTCCATCCCATCCAAATCTGCTCTCTCCCCAACTCACCAAAAAAGACACCTGTACTGCTGGGGAGCAACGAAGGGGTCTCGAATGAAAACCTTTAACATTTTTAAAAAAAATTATTTACAAGATGTGGAACATAAGTGGACCGACTTTTCAACATAGTCTCCCTGTCGTTCAACACACTTCTGCCAGCACATAGGATGTGCATGAATTCCTCTGATAGAAAACTGTCTTGGTCTTCTGCGCAGTCTTGTGTGTACTGACTGCTGCATCTCTTCACAGAAACGAGAATTCTTTCCTTTCGTCCCCTCTCTGAGTGGTCCAAACATGCAGTAATCACTCAGTGCGAGGCCTCGTGACTATGGCGGATGTGACAGTGTACGAAAGTGCGGGTCATCGAAGGTTGCAAATGCTGCACGGACATAAGAGGCCGAGCAGTGTCATGTTGCAAAATGGCACCACAACTCAGATATCCACATCGCTTTGATCTTATTGCACCCCGAAGCTGACTTTTGACTTATGGAATATGTCGCACTTGTAATTTTGTTTGCCCCCTGGTCGCGAAGTTTTCCAAGACAACATCTTGTTCATCCCAAGAGGCAGCAGAATCTTCCGTGCAGATAGCTACATCCGGAATTCTTGGATTTTCGTGATGAGGAATGGTGCAAATCCTTTCTCGCTCCCTTTGTTTCGGGTTGGTGGTTGTGTAGAGAAGTTTCGTCTCCTACAACGATTCTCGCGAAGGAGACATCATTTTCTGCATCTAAGCGTCGGCAGAGTTATTCACAGGAGTCCTTCCTCTTATAGAGTGAGGTGCCCTGGCATCCATCTTGCAGACACTTCCAAAACTTAAGCACTTCATGAATGATGTGATGTGCTGAGCATTGATTGATGTTTAGATCTGCGGCTATTTAATCCACTGTATCATGGCGGGTTTCCAACAGAATGGTTTCAGCTGTTGCAGTAGACGCTGGTGTCAGAACGCGGCGTTCCCGACCCTGGCGCTCAGCGTTTGACACAGGATTCACGCCATTTCCGAGTTTTCTAGTCCACTCATACACTTGGTGCAGTGATAAAAATGCACCACCGCTCTGGACCTTCATTCACCAATGGATTTCAATAGGTTTCGTACCTTGGCTACCCGGAACACGTCCGAGTGAAAATTTTCTTTACTTGGTGCATGTCGGAAGCGGAGCAACCATTGGGCACTGGTACTGTGGCCCCGTTTCACTTGGCAGTAGTACGGTGACAGTGCCTCCTGTAGAAAATTCCTTTCATCATCGGTAAATGTACTGTCGAATTACGCAACAACGGCAAGAAATGTCGATTTTTAATTTCATTTGAGTGCCTCTCGTATCTAGACGTCATGGATGAAAGTAAAGAAACTTATATTCTGTAATAAAAAACAGATCTGTTGTAAATAGTTATGCTGATGTGGCACAATAACCCTTACAGTATTTACAGAGATTTGAGTTTCTGCTCTCTCCTTGGCCGGCCACTGTGGCCGAGCGGTTTTAGGCGCTTCAGTCTGGAACCGCGCGACCGCTACGGTCGCAGGTTCGAATCCTGCCTCGGGCATGGATGTGTGTACTGTCCTTAGGTTAGGTTTGAGTAGTTCTAAGTTCTAGGGGACTGATGACCTCAGGTGTTAAATCCCATAGTGCTCAGAGCCATTTGAACCATTTTTTTTGCTCTCTCCTTCACCTGGTACCTCACACAGGTAGCATCTATAGTGGTCATTGATAATGATTTCATGTAGTGTACAGTAACGTTGTCATGTTCTCCAGGGTCAATATACGTAGACTGAAGTAAACGGATTATTTCATGACCTCAAATGTCTCTTCCGAGAGGTAGCAATATTACGTGTTCATGTTCATCGACGACGCAAACAGGCGCTCCATGAAACAGTGCGTTTTACAAGCTTCTGTATAGAGTAGGCTTACAATAAGGTGACAAAGGTAATACAGTACATTCTAATATTATATCGGGCCTCTATTTGTCCTGCGTCGTGCAGCAACTCGAAGCACCCTGCAGAAATATTGAGCCATGCTGCCACTATAGTCGTCCATAACTGCAAAAGTTTTGCCGGTGCTGGATTTTGTGCAGAGCCGGACCTCTCGATTACGTCCCATAAATGTTCAATGGGATTCATGACCGACGATCTGGGTGGGAAATCATTTGTTCGAATTGGCCAGAATATTCTTCAAACCATTTGCGAACAATTGGGGTCTGGTGACATGTCGCATTGTCATTCATGAAAACTTCATTGTTGTTTGGGAGCATAAAGTTCATGAATGGCTGCAAATGGTCTCTAACTAACTGATGGCAAGAATTTTCAGTAAATGGTAGATTCAGTTGCTCCAGAGAACCCAGGCTATTCCATGTAAACACAGTCAGCACCGTTATGGAGCCACTACAGTCTACACAGTGCCTTGTTGAGAACTTGGGTCCACGGCTTCGTGAGTCTGCGCCACACATGTACCCTACCATCAGCCCTTACCAACTGGAATCAGGACTTATCTGACCAACTCACGATTTTCCAGTCGGCTACGTCCAACGGATTGGGAGCCCATATGCCGTGCTGCTAGCAAAAGCATTCACGTCCCTCGTCTGATGCCATAGCCCATTAACGCCAAATCTGCCCGCACTCTCCTAATGGATATGTTCCTCATATGTACCACACTGATTTCTGCAGTTATTGCACGCATGTTGCTTGTCGGAATTGACAACTAACAACTTTCAGAGAAGGCCTTCGGCCACAGCGTTATCCGCTGTGAGAGGCGATGCCTGAAATTTAGTATTTCGGCGCAGTCTTGACGGTGTGGATCAGGGAAGATTGAATTCCCTAAAGATTTCGGAAATGTAATGTCCATTACGTCTCGCGCCAACTACCACTCCGCGTTCAGAATCTGGTAATTTCCATGGTGCTGCTCTAATCACGTCGGAAACTTTTCACATGGGTCACCTGAGGAGAAATGACAGCTGCGACTATGCACTGCCAGTTTATACCTTGTGCAGGCGATACTACCGCAGTCTGTATGAGTGCATATCGCTATCCCATGACTGGGGTCTGCAAACCCTTCAGATTTGCTTCCTCTAGACTGTGGCCCCTCCATGGCAGCGGCAGTGGAGCCTTGGGGCCCGACGCGGGCCTCGGCATTGTCCGCTGTGGCGCCGTGTTTGCCGGCGGGCGGTCACTTAGCCCTGACAACCTGCCGATACCACTCTCGACGCCGCTCCACGGCCTCTCGTGGACACTCGAAACCGCCACGCATGGCCTGCGCACGTGTCGCTTGTCGCAAAGACTCTTCCTGCTGCAACCCGTCCAGTGCCATAAACCTGCACTTGTTTGGTTCGAAGAACATCACGCCATTCTTTGTAACTGTAATAACCTGTGTCGGGATACACGTGGACGACAGTCCTACCCCTCAAGCAAAGAAATAAAACAGTAATAATTAAAAATATTCCTCTTTGATTGAAGATTTAGGAGCCTTTGATGATGAGCCGCCCACCAGTGTCAATTATATTTCCATTTCTTTTAATTTTCAGTTTCAACCAAACCTGTTAACAAATATTCTGAGAGAAAACAGACATTGTTATAATCATTTCTGAGGCACTGGGGAGCCGAAATCTGGAAACAGACACGGCGTGCGGACATTCTGAGATAAGTTTTAATCGGGTCCTTCTTTCTCCTCATAGAGGCGTAAGGACACAGTAAGGACTGAATGTGAATGTGAAACCATGTTGTCAAAAGACGTAGTCAGCTTCCTGTGTTCCCCACCATATATGTTGGCAATGTCCCTATTCTTTTGGGGTCAGAAGCTCAGTACAGGTTGGCACTGCAAAGCCATAAAAGGTCGCACAGCTGCCGCGGCAGCGCCATTCAGTTTCAACTTGGTTGAACCCGTCAATATCGCTCCTGTACGAAGAACACCGCAAAGGTAACCACCAGCGCTACGGCTACAGACACACTGCCAGCCATGCGCTAAGATTCCACTCTTATCTACACCTGAGTCGGTATCTTACGGTTCAGTTTTCTCCGAGTTAATCGAATTTTCTCACTCTCTACGATACACAACTACCCCTGCGTGAATACTTTGAACGTATTATCTCTGATTACGTAATTTTTTTGTGTTCCTGACTTATGATCTCCCTGCCTCACCTTACTCTGACTCCATACGATCAGAGATCCCTTGCGAATGGGAATGTTGCTGGCACCCTAGACCACCAGATACTGAACAGATAATCAGCTTTAAAATCCCGACAGCCTGTTGATCATTACTGCTTCTACAAACTAGGGTATGTTCTTTCATACTAGCCTCGTGGGACAGAAATGTTTTTCACAACCAGCGAGATAGAACGCCACCTAGGAACACCCGCCGTCGTTGGATTAAGGTGGGCGCCAATCTCGAGAACACGCCCATCTCGACCTATGTGGCGTCTGTAGCATTGACGGGTACACCCTTAATCTGCTGAGAGAACAGGATGGACAGAAAACAGAAGCATTCTTACTCTGAAACAGAGATCTGAGTAAGCAACTTGATTTCACTTCAACGCGAACAATCCCCCCCGGCGGCATATAAAACTGGTGCAGCGTCTGGGGAAACAGAATAGGCAACCCGCACAACCGCGCTGCGGCTCACAGACATACACAGGGCTGTCTCACACACAGAGCATCCCAGGATGGCCTCGAGAGCTAAAATACCGAGAACAGTTTATCGGATTTTGGCCAGATCAATCTCTAAGTTTTTTTTTTTGTGGGGGGAGAGGGAGGTATGAGAGTTCTTTATTTATAACAATATACACTCAAATCACCAACAAGCTTTACAGCTTCACAAACACCAGATCCTTTACACCACACATAGAGGGCTTCATACTCATCCACCTTAAGATGCCAACGAGTCCTCAGAACAAAAGACATTGAGGAGTAGAAATATGATCCCTTACTAAAAACTTCATCACATTGCATATCGGTAAGAAATGACATCACGGTTATTAAAACCAATACTCTCAAAACCTCCACAACGAACAATAGCCACTGTAAGCCATCCTGTACCATGACTAAATTTATAATCCTTTTCAAGGGAAAAATTCAGAATAAAAGTTGCAAAAACATAAGAACCAGCAAGGACAACATGGGAAGCAACCCATCTCATCTTAACTTTATTTCTATCCTTGGTCCCAGAAGTGACTTCTGTTGTGGCGTAACAAGACAGCCACGCCACTCGGAAGTAGCCGAAAGGCACGCGTTAACTCACGCAGGCTAGTAGATAGGTCTGAAACAGGATACGTAATGAATGCTATAAAGAAAAGTACGTAGCTCCTGGAATACTTAACTTTAATCCATCCTTGTGGTACATCGCTCTTGACGATACAAGTGAGACTCTTTAGATACAAGCTATGTAATTCTAATGGCGCCTTGCTAGGTCGTAGCCATTGACTTAGCTGAAGGCTATTCTAACTATCGGCTCTGCAAATGAGTGAGGCTTCGTCAGTGTGCATCGCTAGCTACGTCGTCCGTACAACTGGGGCGAGTGCTAGTCCGTCTCTCGAGACCTGCCGTGTGGTGGCGCTCGGTCTGCGATCACTGACAGTGGCGACACGCGGGTCCGACATGTACTAATGGACCGCGGTCGATTTAAAGCTACCACTTAGCAAGTGTGGTGGCTGGCGGTGACACCACATTCCTCCCCCGCAAATCGGCGGACGGTCGTGTTATAAGGCTTCCGCCCGCCGTGGGGAGGACCCCATGTTGACGTATGCGACGAGGTGGGGAGCCTAACAACAGGCGAGGCTGTGCCACCCGCACCCTGCCATTCGGTCCGAGGGGAGCAAGGAAACGCCTGAAAACCTAGTCCAGGGTGCACGTCAACATGCGGTGTATGCGCCCGTAAAGAGACAGGAGGGGCCGAAGGGTCGACCTCCATCGAGTCGGAGCGCCCGACTGGCGAAGACGACAGATGGTCCGGAGCGGGCAAGAGTTCCATGCCGGAGGACAGCTGGTCACGGGAAGCGATCGGCGGCGCATGACCCAGGGAGGCGCATGGCGGCTGCAGCGACGCGTCCACTGCGGGCGGCGCCGGCGGGAGAACAGGCGGCGGCGGCGGCGGCGGCGGCGGCGGCGGCGGCGGTGGCGCGTCGCCTTGGGGCAAAAGGGAAGGCAGCGTCGGTAACACATGGGGATAAGGCGAGCCAGTAGATGGGTCCCCAGGGCGCTGACCGGACGGCACCGTCGCTGAAAGCAGATGGGGAGCGGCAGAACCCAGGCGACTACAGAGGCGCAGCTGATTGAGATGCCGACGCACCTCACCAGAGGCCCCCAAAACCAAATACATAGCGCGGCCGAGGCAGCGAAGAATGCGCCCCGCGAGCCAACGCTGTGAACCGCGATAGTTGCGATAATAGACAACGTCGCCTGGAGCAAAAGCAGGTGTCTGCCGCTGCACAAGAACCTGATGCGGCGGATGCAGCAAAGACATCAAGGTTCGATTAGGACGACCGTGCAAAAACTCAGCTGGCGAGCGACCATCTCGGGGCTGAGAGCGATACGAAGACAAAAAGAGCAACAACGCGTCTTCCCGAGAATGCGACTCTTTCAACTTCAACATCTGTGACTTGAAAGTCCGGACCAATCGTTCAGCGGCACCGTTTGACTGAGGCGAAAACCGCGCGGATGTCAGATGTTGAATACCATTGGCCTTGCAGAATGACTGAAAGTCTGCGGACATGAATTGTGGGCCATTGTCGGAAACAATAGTCTGTGGAAGACCTTCAATGCAAAAAATAGCGGATAACGCTTGGATGGTGGCAGATGACATTGTGGAAGACACCCGGACAACAAAAGGAAAATTACTGAAAGAATCGACCACAACCAACCATCGAGCATTCCAGAACGGACCAGGAAAATCGATGTGCAAGCGTTGCCAAGGGGAATCGGCTTTCGGCCATGCAAAGAATTTCCGCGGTGGCGCGGATTGTTGTTCGGCACACGCCATGCAAGAAGAGCACATATTCGTAATCGCAGCATCGATTCCGAACCAAGTACAGTGCTGACGAGCAAGTTGTTTCGTTCGCACTATACCCCAATGTCCTTGGTGAAGAAGCCGTTAGGCAGAGGACTGTAACGAACGTGGGACTACGACTCTGGACTGATCATTATCAGAACGCAACAACAAAACACCACGTCATACAAAAAGTCTCTCCTTGTGAGCAAAAAATCGGCGAACCAACGGATCCTCGATCCGTGACTTTGACAAGGGCCATTGCATAGCAACAAAACGCAAAACGGTAGCAAGGACAGGGTCAGCAGCTGTGGCGGTAGCCACACGACGAAAATCAATCGGAAACAAATCGACCACGTCATCGGTTTCCGAAACAATGAACATGCAAGCAAGTTAGGAAGAATCGAATGCTCTATCCTCATCACGCAATGTGTGAGGAACATTGCGCGCTCTGAAAAATTTCGACTGCGCGTTTACTTTCAGTTCCAAATGTGCTTCATAGTTCTTAGCGCAACCAAGGCCCGGTGCAAAAACGTCTGCAAATTCTTCACATAGACTAGAAACACTGGCGGAAGGCACAGTCTGATTCACTGATAGGACCTGATTGACTATAGACAAGTTAAACAACCGAAATAAATCTAAACCAAACAAGTTCACTGCAGTAGAAGAACGAAGAACGTAAAATGACACAAGTTTTGTTTGTCCCTTGTATGTTGCAAGAAGGGTGCACTGTCCTCACACAGGGATATTCTGACCTGAATAGCTAGTTAATTCAACATTTGCAGCACGCAACGGAGGTTTGCCCAGTTGTTTGTACATGTCGTGATTGATCAATGAAACTGCAGCCCCGGTATCGAGCTGGAATGGTATCACTTTGCCTTCAAAGTCCAAGTCTACAAAAAGTTTATTGTCCTGCTGACGACAAGAGAGACTTTCTCATGCAATTGGAACTGATACTGGTACAGAAGCACTTGCGACCTGACGGGATTTCCGGCGACGTCGACGCACACATTTGTGGGAGGAACACAGTCACTGTTAAAGAAAGTGGCACTGGACAGAGTGGAATCGACTACATGAATGTCCATGGGCGAAGGTTCACGAGCCTGAGTATTCTTGGTTCGATTACAGCGCGAAGCAAAGGGCCTGGAATGGTTGTGATTGTCTGATCGGAGCTTTTTCTGGCATACACTTTGAACAAGTCCTTTCTTATGACAGTTAAAGCAAATAGTTTGGCGTGACGGGAATTGTCACGCGAATGTCTAGTTGCACACCGCGGGCATGATTTCACTGCATTTGCTCGCTTACGCGGCACACGGGGAGAGCTAGGCGGCAGCTGCGCGGACGAGCGCGAGGGCTGTTTATCATTCCGTGCAGCGCGCCCGGCGGGCCGGTTAATGTGACACACGGCTGGCGAAGTTTCAAATGATTCCTGAGCAAAGTCAAGTGTGTCTTGCCTATCCAATATGTCTATCACTTGCTGAAGGGAGGGATTGACTAGTTTCAAAATCTGTTCCCGTATACGAACATCAGAAACGTTCTGCGCAATTGCATCACGTACCATTGTATCTGAATAATGGAGGCCACATTCACACTCAAAAGCACAATCCCTAGTAAGGCCTTGCAATGTTGCAACCCACTCCCTATTAGTCTGACTGGCCGTACGTTTTGTACAAAAGAACGTATACCTTTTTGCTACGACATTGACTGTTTCTTTGAAATAGGCATCTAATGCCGACAAAATTTCTTCGTAGGACAGAGTTGCGACGTCGCATCGAGGAAACAATTTCACTATCACACGGTACGTCTGCACCCCGACACACGACAAGAAGTGAGGCTGCCGCTCATTACCTTGAATTTTGTAGGCGGCGAGGTGAAATCCAAATTGGCGTGACCACTCCCTCCATGTTTCCATTGCCGGGTCAAATGGCCGGAACAGGGGTGCAACAGCATGTTGTGGCTGCGGTAGCGGTGAAGTGGCGGCTGCCGCATCGGTTGGAATTGCACGCTGACCCTGGCCGAGCTGTCCAAGGGCATCCAATAACGCCTGCGTCTGCTGATTCTGCAAGCGATAAAATTCGGACAGTACATCTGGAGATTGTGGCGAAGCCATGACAGAAGCAAATTAATACAAACTCTATTGGCTCGTCGCCAACTGTTGTGGCGTAACAAGACAGCCACGCCACTCAGAAGTAGCCGAAAGGCACGCGTTAACTCACGCAGGCTAGTAGATAGGTGTGAAACAGGATACGTAATGAATACTATAAAGAAAAGTACGTAGCTCCTGGAATACTTAACTTTAATCCATCCTTGTGGTACATCGCTCTTGACGATACAAGTGAGACTCTTTAGATACAAGCTATGTAATGCTAATGGCGCCTTGCTAGGTCGTAGCCATTGACTTAGCTGAAGGCTATTCTAACTATCGGCTCTGCAAATGAGCGAGGCTTCGTCAGTGTGCATCGCTAGCTACGTCGTCCGTACAACTGGGGCGAGTGCTGGTCCATCTCTCGAGACCTACCGTGTGGTGGCGCTTGGTCTGCGATCACTGACAGTGGCGACACGCGGGTCCGACATGTACTAATGGACCGCGGCCGATTTAAAGCTACCACTTAGCAAGTGTGGTGTCTGGCGGTGACACCACAACTTCAATATTGAATTTTCATACGACTTAAGCAGAAGACATTTTTCATTTATTAGCGTGTATGGCTGCTGAAGAAGGCTATATTACTCGTATTATAGCAGAAACCAAGGTCGGGGTTTAAAATAAATATAATTTAGTGCAACTGTGGCTGTTTTTCATTCGAGACAGAATCGGATTAAATAAAGATTCTGCTTCAGTAAGCACTAAACGTCATAGCAACGTGCACAATGGTTAAAAAATAGCATTGCCACTGAAGTTAGTACTTAATGTTTATGCACGTGCCGAGGTAATAATAGAGTTTACTAGATTTTATTGGACAGGCTAGTGGCCATATTCTAAACTACACCCCCAGCTACTTAAGCTAGAGCGCTCACCTAGTATCTTTATTTAACTCAACGCTCCCAAGTCGAAACCATGACAGTTGGCAGTTGTTGATTAGAGAGAAAACGTCAGTGTTACAGGTAGTCTGCATAAACCAGTTATGATGGCCACTGATACATCGCCGACCGGAGTGGCAGTGCGGTTCTAGGAGCTACAGTCTGGAACCGAGCGACCGCTACGGTCGCAGATTCGAATCCTGCCTCGGGCATGGGTGTGTGTGATGTCCTTAGGTTAGTTAGGTTTAATTAGTTCTAAGTTCTAGGCGACAGATGACCTCAGAAGTTAAGTCGCATCGTGCTCAGAGCCATTTGAACCATTTTGAACTGATACATCGTTTATGCAGCTGGTGTTAGCCATTCCAGCATCAGCATGAGTATCACTGATCTATCCATTCTTCATCAGCATACGTGTCGAACAATAGAGCAGTACATGTTATTTCAAGCACGTATCGACATTTGTTACTGAAGCCGAAGCATTGCGTTGTTTCTTGCCACCTACGATCTGGCGCCTTTGTTCGCTTATTTCTTCAACTTTCAAACTGTGTACGAGAATGACTTTGGCTAGATAAGCGAGAATTCTGCCATAATTAGGACACGACACTTTTTATATCACACTTTTTTATTCAGTCAAGCGTCTAGTGCAGAGGGCAGTTCAGTACTGACGGACAATCACAATATACACAGTTTCGACATCGTTACATAATTAAAATGACATACAGTATTCTTCGTTTGACTATAACCACACATATATTTCATGGCGAACTGTCTAATGTCGAACAATTTGCATTTCATTATTTGGGCATTCCTCGGACCGATGCGACTTAGAGTGATATCGGGATTGAGCCGTGAGCGCTTGCAATATCTAATTGAAAGCCCCCTAGCAAAGCTTTTCACGGCGTCCACCAGGGGAGTAACCTTCAGTTCAGACGACTTCGTGAAAAGATGACGTCATTTTGACATCACATGCACTTACCGAAGAGCGCAGGAACTACAATCGACTTTTTTTAACATTAGATTTTGGGTGCTTTGGAAACACCATATTGCATTGCATAATTTCGTATCGTAGCTTGCGTGTCATGCAAGTATATAGTTTCAGTGCAATGACACATTGAACATTTATAAAAAAACGTCATTGTTGACACGATTTCTTATAATTAAACGTCAGATATGATGTATTGGCGGTTAAAGCGTTTATGAGATGTAAGCTGCAGTACGAAAAACAAGCTTTCGCTAATTCATTGTGGTGTAGTGGTTGTAAGCGTTGCGTTACAGAGTGTTGTAGGTATGTAGCACGTTCGTTTCCTGCCATATCCGAATTTCATTTTTTCAGTTTCACTTTTCTCCAAGGTTCTGGGACTACATTATTTACTCAGCAGAAGTAAGTTCTTTAACATTCGATGTTATGTACAGGGTTATTACAAATGATTGAAGCGATTTCACAGCTCTACAATAACTTTATTATTTGAGATATTTTCAGAATGCTTTGCACACACATACAAAAACTCAAAAAGTTTTTTTAGGCATTCACAAATGTTCGATATGTGCCCCTTTAGTGATTCGACAGACATCAAGCCGATAGTCAAGTTCCTCCCACACTCGGCGCAGCATGTCCCCATAAATGAGTTCGAAAGCATCGTTGATGCGAGCTCGCAGTTCTGGCACGTTTCTTGGTAGAGGAGGTTTAAACACTGAATCTTTCACATAACCCCACAGAAAGAAATCGCATGGGGTTAAGTCGGGAGAGCGTGGAGGCCATGACATGAATTGCTGATCATGATCTCCACCACGACCGATCCATCGGTTTTCCAGTCTCCTGTTTAAGAAATGCCGAAAATCATGATGGAAGTGCGGTGGAGCACCATCCTGTTGAAAGATGACGTCGGCGCTGTCGGTCTCCAGTTGTGGCATGAGCCAATTTTCCAGCATGTCCAGTTACACGTGTCCTGTAACGTTTTTTTCGCAGAAGAAAAAGGGGCCGTAAACTTTAAACTGTGAGATTTCACAAAACACGTTAACTTTTGGTGAATTGCGAATTTGCTGCACGAATGCGTGAGGATGCTCTACCGCCCAGATTCGCACATTGTGTCTGTTCACTTCACCATTAAGAAAAAATGTTGCTTCATCACTGAAAACAAGTTTCGCACTGAACGCATTCTCTTCCATGAGCTGTTGCAACCGCGCCGAAAATTCAATGCGTTTGACTTTGTCATCGGGTGTCAGGGCTTGTAGCTATTGTAAACGGTAAGGCTTCTGCTTTAGCCTTTTCCGTAAGATTTTCCAAACCGTCGGCTGTGGTACGTTTAGCTCCCTGCTTGCTTTATTCGTCGACTTCCGCGGGCTACGCGTGAAACTTGCCCGCACGCGTTCAACCGTTTCTTCGCTCACTGCAGGCCGACCCGTTGATTTCCCCTTACAGAGGCATCCAGAAGCTTTAAACTGCGCATAACATTGCCGAATGGAGTTAGCAGTTGGTGGATCTTTGTTGAACTTCGTCCTGAAGTGTCGTTGCACTGTTATGACTGACTGATGTGAGTGCATTTCAAGCACGACATACGCTTTCTCGGCTCCTGTCGCCATTTTGTCTCACTGCGCTCTCGAGCGCTCTGGCGGCAGAAACCTGAAGTGCGGCTTCAGCCGAACAAAACTTTATGAGTTTTTCTGCGTATCTGTAGTGTGTCGTGACCATATGTCAATTAATGGAGCTACAGTGAATTTATGAAATCGCTTCAATCATTTGTAATAGCCCTGTACATATAAGAGTGCTCTGTGACTCCGTGAACTTTTACCGCCGTAGTAGTTGAAGATACTCAGAACGGGTTACGACGAGACACAAGCGGTTGACCCTGAATCGCGTTACTGGGACTGTGTCGTGAAAGAAGGTATTGAAATCCGACTATCTGGCAATATTATAAACAGAGATGAGTTGGAAGCCTGTTTTGTTTGACATTAAAAAACAACGCTCTTTGTTTCGGTCATCAAAAGGTGTCAACAGTATTTGATATGGGTTTCCGTTTCCACTAGTTTTCACCATCGGTGTGCTGTTGTGCTTTCCTCTAGAGGGCAGTTAACGTTCTTACACGCGCGGTGGACCTACGGGTGGTGTATAAAGGAGACGCCGCTGCAGATTGATTTCAATTCCAGCGAGTTAGTGTGACGACCTGAAGATGGCGGGCAGGTGGACTACCGAGATATTGTGTCAAGATGACGTCATGTCCCGGCTGGAGAGCCGATGTGAATGTGATAAGAGTGCTCGACCTTCTGTCTTCCTCTTTCTCAGGAGTGAATGATCGTAGTCAGCAATTCACATATTAAGCATGAAAGACGCAGTTATTCAAAACACGTTGATCACTGGCAAAGCAAGCCATCACCCAGAATAAAAAGCATAGAAAAGACTCACACATCTGAAAAAGAATTAAAAGGCAACTTAATCTGGCCCTCTCTGAGGTATAAAACAAAATTTACGAGCTGGTCCTTTTGACACATCTTTGCCAAACGAAAATGTCTTCAATTCAAGTACGTCTTTAACCACCAATATGACGTTTTCTGTAATTTTGTTACAATACATTTTCCAAATATCAATACGTTTTCGAGAGATCCTCGATTTTTTGAAATACCATTTATTCATTGGCCCTAAGGTAAATGAGCAGCTGATTTAATTCGTATGCTGGATTGACTACCGAATCTTTCTAATTGCAGACCAACTTCTCAAGTCAGTTTCAGAATTTCTAAAAATAAGCTAATTTGTTCAGACCACTTCATGATAATTGGCGAATATATACGATAATGAAGTCAATGCTGGCTGGCTTCTACTTTATCTTCTTTGCAAATCAGTTAAGTCGTCTCACTTTGGGGGTTGGCGTAGGCATATTAAGGGAAAGAGTACACCTTTTTCTTTAAATTTCGGAGTTAATTCTTGCTCTTAAATTTCTCCCTTATCCGCAGCCCAATCCGTACGCATGCAGAACTTAACTTATTTACAACAGATATGATTTGGAGGTTAACGTACCCAGCAGTAGAGAAAAATAACCTTCTGTTCTCTCTACTTGAGGTGGACGCTTTTGTTTTGAACGTCATGTTCGCCTCAGGTGTTGTGAACTGAACGATCACGAAAGCTGATAAACAGCTTTCGTCTTCGACCCAGCGCGTGACGCCAAAATGGCGTCATTGCAGGAGGTCTTGTGAACTGTGACAAGTCTTCCTGGATCGGCTCCGGCTCGCTAGCAGGAGGAAGGCCATCGAGCAGCGCGGATAAGTGGGACCCGATGGCTGCGAGCACTTGCATTCTGAGCGTGAGGACAGCCAATTTCGCTTGGCTAGGAAACACGAGGCTCGAATTGCAAGATGGCCTTGGTTTCAACCGACTGTTTGTTATTTACGGGTACACAGCCAGAGCGAAGCGACGGAAGCATATGGGCGTGTTTGGTGAGAATCTTATTCTGCGCGGTGGGGTGCTTGTTCTCTGTGCCCCAGTTAATCCACTTGATAAGACGTTTTTACTGGTAGTTATATTCATGAATTTAGTCTTACCTCCCACTTATCTGCGCTTGTGGCCTTTGCGAATTGGGTATTGCGGATCATTCACGAAGAATGTGAGATGTGCCTGTAACAGGAATTTAGGGAGCAAACGAGTTCAGTTTTCTCATCTTTATTAAGCCCATTCCAACGTCCTGATTGTAACTATATGTATATCTATGTATGTAGCCTGTTTGTCCATAACGATAACAGCTATCCCCTGCGTTGAAAATTCATTTTCTTTACTGATCTCAGGTCACCATGTAATGGGTACCAGTTTGGGCAATGATGGTCAGTTGATCTGGTGACTACCATTACCTCAATCATGGAGACTACCATTACAGTAAATTTGTAATGTACGCTATTGGGGCAGTGATGATCAGCTAACATGGTGCCTGCCATCACCCCAATCACGGTCAGCATCACTACCTCAAATATATGGTGGATACTGCTGGGGAACAATGACAATTAGCTGAGATTGTGTCTGCCATTTCCCCTAGCATATTGACTACCGTTTCCAAATGTATGGTGGGTAATATTAGCGCAACGATGGTCAATGGGTATGTTGACTCCTATTACCCTGATCATGGTGACCGCCATTGCCTGGCAGTGGGTTAAGTTACTGTAATTGTAAGCTATTGTAACATCAATAGCTGCGTATGTTCCATAGCCTTATTTAAGGAACCTAAAAACTGACTGTATTATTTATTAGTATTAAAGCCCAGGAGATTGTAGTACCTTGAATGTGTATCAGATGGTAACAAGTCTTGAATTGTCTGAGAAAGCACACACAGTTTGTCGGCTTGGCAAAATGTGAAATGGAGATTGTAGCAATGTACATGCACACTTCCGTTAATGCCTCTTAAATTTAGAACAAGTCTCGACTTGTCAGAGAGCTTGCTGACCTAGCGTACATCTTTACACGTTGTGACACAACATATCTTACATCATATGCACATCGCTAGGTTGGAGGGGAGGGTGGGAGTGAGAGTGACAAGCGTGTAACGTAAGTATCACTCTAATTACATTCTTACAGCGGCTGACAATTTTATTTAACATGGTTTGTAGGACATACTACAAACAGTATAGATATGGAAATTGTTTTTTGACACTTAATTTGAGAGTCCAGTCATGCCTGAGGGGTCAAGTCTAAGTTACGCATTAACTACACACTATCAGTATCTGACAAGTTATTCTAGCTAAATGGTTCAAATGGCTCTGAGCACTATGGGACTTAACTTCTGTGGTCATCAGTCCCCTAGGACTTAGAACCACTTAAACCTAACTAACCTAAGAACATCACACACATCCATGCCCGAGGCAGGGTTCGAACCTGCGACCGTAGCAGTCGCGCGGTTCCAGACTGTAGCGCCTAGAATTGCTCGGCCACTCCGGCCGGCTATTCTAGCTAACAGCCGGCTTGGTGGCCGAGCGGTTCTAGGCGCTTCAGTCTGGAACCGCGCGACTGCTACGGTCGCAGGTTCGAACCCTGCCTCGGGCATGGATGTGTGTGATGTCCTTAGGTTAGTTAGGTTTAAGTAGTTTTAAGTTCTAGGGGACTGATGACCTCAGATGTTAAGTCCCATAGTGCTCAGAGCCATTTGAACCATTTTCTAGCTAACACCTGTTTTGTGCAAAAATGGCAGAGAAAATTTATTCATGGTAATAACGTGATACTTCACAGGCAATTATTTTAGCTAACCTGCGTTTTGTTCAGTTCTAAAACTTTTACGAAAAAGAAAAGGTACAGTAATATTTGATTTGGGGCTCCATTGCATCTTAAACCATGTATAGTACAATGATTGAGCTATGCTCGTTGACAGCCTCTAAGTACAAATAGGCGATCCACATGTGATTTGATAAATAATGCAGACACTGAGATTTGAAAATATTTGATTTTGGTGTCCTTTGTACCATACACTTTGTGTTTTAGTTTACATGTGTGGACAAGTGTGTGTGTGTGTGTGTGTGTGTGTGCGAGAGAGAGAGAGAGAGAGAGAGAGAGAGAGAGAGAGAGAGAGAGACATTGCTGGGCCAGGCCACACTCGCTGCTAGTGAGCCACCTTAGGCTGTCACCTTCAGACTCATGTTCCCGGCTACTTGCACAACATTGCTGTCGTGTCTTTCTGTACATGGCTGCAGATGACAAAATGCTGTCTTCACGGAACTTGTTGGACTTGAATGTGCGATTCAGTGCTCCTTCTGTCGCTCCAGAGAAGACAGAAGACGGTGTACTACAGCCACCCACAGCAGCACGTGAGGTCAGACTCCAGCTCTTGTAGCGCCACCACCTCACCTGCTTAGCCTCCATGCCCGCTAAAAATCCTGACTCTAGGGGTGCCAGGAGCTGGGTGGGGTAAATAATCAGGTAACATATTTACACAAAAGTCGGTTATTTACAAAATATTTATGTACCTTATTCTTTGACACATACAGTCAGCAGATAATAAAATTTTTCTGATTTGAAACTGTATAATTTAACATGAGTTGCTTTTAAACTCCCCAGTGGCTCTGTTTGGGCAAGCACATAGGAACTCGAACAAAGAGGAAAAATCTCCATTTGCAAAATTACCTACTATTAAATGTAACACAAGCTGATATTTTATCACCAGCACAAAGCAATGAGTCACAATAACAAAACCCTCTAAGAAGGGTGATTAAAATATGTAAAACTGGAACTCAACGCTCACCGTATAAGAGAAGTGGGCAGTGGTAAAAATATATCCAAGAGGCCGCTAATAATTAACTAGAATCAAAATGACCACATTAACGGCCAGCTAATCTAAGTGACATGGAGTGAGCAATAACTATTAACTTGAGCCAGCACCGTAGATAGTTCCAAATATATTGCCCAGCTGGCTTTCACTAACAGAATATCAAAATATTTGTAACATACAAAGATCAAACTCTTAGTGAAATATCTCAGTTGAGCTCACACACACACACACACACACACACACACACACACACACACACACACACACACACACATATATATATATATATATATATATATATATATATATATGTGTGTGTGTGTATGAATAGGGGATGTGGAATGGGACTCCAGGCATGGGACTACAGTACCAACAGAGGGTGTGATCGTAGACATGGGGTGAGAACAATATATGAGTGTTACGAAACGCCTTTCCAGCGTATGGGGTTCACCTCCTCGGACGATTTCCAATGGCTGCTAGTGGCAATAGATGGATTATTGTTTGCACTGATCATTTGACACGCTATGCCATTACAAAATTCGTGAAAACAGCCGAAGCATTCGGGGCAGCCAAATTGATCGTGGAAGATGTGTTAAAACACGGTGCCCCAAGGTATTTAATTACGGATCGAGGGAAAGTTTTCAATCGAATCTTGTGACAGAGATAAACTGTCGGTGCAACATTACGCATCACATGACGACAGCATACCATCCGCAAACTAACAGGCTTACTGAACGTCTTAATAAGACCCTGGCCGACATGCTATCAATGTTCGTCAACGTTGATCAGAGCAACTGGAATGAGGTGCTACCTTTCATGACGTTTGCCTACAACACTGTCAAACAAGACACCGCAGGATTTACGCCATTTTTCCTGGTGCTTGGGCGTGAGGCGACTACGACGATTAACACTGTGTTTCCGTTACATCCTGATGAAGTGGACGACGACTACATTGGCCAGGTGTCAACTAGAGCTGAGGAAGCTTGTCAGTACGCTGCAGGTTCAAGAAAACGATCGCCGAAGGTATGACGTGAGCCACCACCCTGTTGTCAACTAGCCTGGTGACCTTGTCTGGATCTTCACTCCTGTTCGGAAGGTTGGTCTCTCTGGGAAGCTCCTCAGGCGCCACTTGGACCTTATAAGGTTGTAAAACAGTTGTCTTATGAAGTTGAAGATATCGACCCTGACACAAGACGACGAAAGATCCGAATGTGTGAGTGTGAAAATCTTATGGGACTTAACAGCTATGGTCATCAGTCTCTAAGCTTACACACTACTTAACCTAAATTATCCTAAGGACAAACACACACACCCATGCCCGAGGGAGGAATCGAACCTCCGGCGGGATCAGCCGCAGAGTCCATGACTGCAGCGCCCGAGACCGCTGGGCTAATCCCGCGCGGCACGAAAGATCAGAGGCACAGTCCACGTCCTTCGAATGAAGTCCTATAAGGATCCTGCAATCCAGGGTAAATTCGAAGCTCCAGAGACAGGCAACAAGCGGAAAGGTGACGAAGAGTGTACCTGCAAAGGAAGTTCTAAGAAGATCACCGCCAGGGCGAACTTCATTCATCAGGACCTATGACTCGTTCCCGGACTAGGAGGACATAACACCGAAACGCTATTCTCTTAAGGAAGGAGCAATGTCGCAGAAGAAGCTGAGTGGGACTGTCAGCGTATTGTAGTGGTTATGATACTAGACTCTTATATGGAGTGTCATGAGTTCAAAACTCACCTGAAATGTAAAACTTTAATTTCTACATTTATATATACCGTATGTGTTCTGCCCGGAGGCAGTTCGCTCCGCGCTCTTGTATGTGCAAGTGCTGAATATACCTTCGTTAAGTGAAGTGAGTGTTCGTCATCCATCTAATTACACCTTCTTTTACGTGACATATGTGTGTGTGTGTGTGTGTGAGTCAAATGTGTCAAATATTAAAGAAAAAAGGATGTAAAAACACATTTGCATGAAAATGCAACGCTGCGTCAAAATTTCAAAGCAAACAATTGAGAAATTTCGGGGTTCACGATTTTGAACAAACGAATATTTACATTTCTATTTATATAGTTAAATGTTTCGGGAACTAATGTGTCGCTGAGTCAATTTTGTATATGTAAAAGAAGAGACGATGTCTCTATCGGCCAGATTTCCTATGGAAGAGGGAGCATCGTATTTAAGATGTCAACCGAAGAAACTGAAAATTATCTGTGCACAAGACAATGGCAGTGCTAACAGGCAAGTGGTTATATGGAAAATTTGTAGGGAGGATATTGCAATGGCTGATTACCTGATCTCGACATTTCAAGAGAATATCGCATTGATTTTATAGCTCAGTTTGCAGAGAGGTTTCTTTTAGCAGCAAACTCTAACATCGGCGTGCATTATTACGAGAATAAGCGTTCCTTAGAATACGCTGCAGGGAGGAAAAAAGTTTTTGTGCCCAGTTTCATCTTTTGATTGTCCATCGGTGCATGTAACGGGAAATTGCTCGAACGGAGACGAGCTACTGTATCAGCGCTGGAGGGGACCGTGATTAGCGACAGGCGGAGGGTCGGGATGAAAGCTTTGGTGGCCCGCGGAGCGAACGTCACCGTCGAGCAGCCCCACTCCAGGCCCCCTTCTCGCTCCCCCCCCCCCCCCCCTTACGTATCGACCCACGAGAGAAGCCTCAGGACCGAGCCGCACGCCGACAGGTAATTGGAGCGCTCAGCAAATCAGTAACTCCCTCCCTCTTCCCCCTTCACCCACTGCCGCCTAACCCGCACCCGTTGGCACTTCAATCGGCGTCTTTGCCGCGGGCTCTGGGTTCTGTTATCTCGGTGGCGCGGTTTGTCGTGGGCCCAAAGGAAGGCGAGAGTGGTGAGGTGGGAGCACGGCGCGACGCCTGAAATTTCACCTGGGTGGGGGATCGCAGGTGCACCGTGAAGCAGGATATTTGCGTAGTGCTCCCGATTTTCTTTTCGTTACCAGTATTTTGTGGTTTCTTCCGTATAAACCGTAACTCGATTTCAGTCACGTCTTTTCTGCTTAATACTGTATCCTTCAGGTTCCAAATGTAAACCATTAGTATCTAAGGTTTTTTTTTTTTTTTTTTTTTTTTTTGCGTGATCGATTAATTTTTTGCTTTCAAGTATTCATGTGAGTTGTTGATTTCTTCGTTATTTTGATAGACCACACTGTGGCCTTCTTCAGGTGCTACGGACGCACAAAATGAATCTGCTTTCAGAGATACACTCCACAGTCTACAATTAGTACCACTTAACAAACATAACTGTAATGAGCTGGACGTAACACTTCAGATAACAAGAAATAAAAGATAGCAAGAATGACTAGTAACAAAACTGTACCAGAAAATCCGGGAAAGCATAGAAATGAGAAAGCAAAATGCACACAGCATCCACCACAAACACACGTAACAACATTACGATCACAGTACAGCCAAGACAAACACAGAAACTCAACAGACCAGTTAGTAAACATTCAAATGAAGAAACAAACTGAACAACAGAAACGGCAACATACTCAAGAAAAAAAGAATAAAAATAGCATACCAAAGGAATAACTCTATACAGAAATGTATAGAAAAGAAAAATCATGCTAGATTGTACCAAAATCTGGCATTGACGAACTACAGTGTAACATCTGTGATGCTCTCTATATTTACGGAAGACAGCCAGAACTTTCGAAGTGAGACACAAGAAACACAAAAGAGTGTCCAAGTATGGCACCAGCAATTAAACATCTGCAGAAAACCACCGACAAGAAAACTACCATCCTATCAAAATTTAAAAAGACATAAAAATAGTCATTTTCAGTAACAAAAAACATTTTCTAACGCTCCAACAGAACTTCCAGTTTCAAATAGCTGTTTTAGAGATGAAACATGTAATAAATAGCCAGGCAACTTAAGGAACCAGACGCTGTTTTAACCAATAAAACATATTGTAGAAAAAGAACAGCTCCCTCTACACACCACAAAATAAAATCACAATCTAGGCAATATTCCTTCCCTAGATCAGCCATCACTGTACCATTGTTACGGGTACTTGCTGTCTGGACTCCAACTGGCTGGCCGCTGTGGCCGAGAGGTTCTAGGCGCTTCAGTCCGGAGCCACGCTGCTGCTACGGCCACAGGTTCGAAAAGGTTCGAATCCTGCCTCGGGCATGGACGTGTGTGATGTCCTTAGGTCAGTTAGGTTAAAGTAGTTATAAGTCCAGGGAACTGATGGTCTCAAACATTAAGTCCGATAGTGCTTAGAGCCATTTGAACCATTTTTAGCTCTAACCAGACTGAAAGCTGTTGTTAGTATTGTGAATCTGCTTATAGCCAATTGGACTGCCGCGCCTGAAAACCCCGTTGATGCTCTATAGTGTTTCGTATCCCGCATCGGTATTCCACCAAAGAAATATTCGTTAGCATTTTACAGCTGTGTTGGGCGAGATAGACGACGAGAACTAGAAAAGTTCACCGCTAGAGTTTAAAACTTGTGTAAATTGAAACTTAATAAACCAAGACCGAAGTTTCAGTTTAAACTAGTGAACCATTATCTTCTGTGTGTTATAACGTGGCAAGGCTGAAGAGGAAGCCTAATAATAGCAGCTAGGAGGAGAAGATATTCAGACAGTCGTACTTTGCATATAACCAATAGATTTAACAAACTGTCAGAGTTGAGTGGAGAGGAGCCTCTTGTATCTGTAGTTGTAGGAAACATGCAGCAGTTAGGGAACCTAAGTCAGTTGCAAATTCTAACAGAAACAAGAAGGTTCTGCTGCTAGGTAGTTCGCATGGCAGAGGTGTGAGCCAGCAGTTGCAGCAGGTGTTGGGAAGTGAGTACCAGGTCACCAGCATTGTGAAGCTTAGTGAAGCTATGGCTCCGGTGACTGTTAACATAGGGGAGTTACGTAGGAATTTTACGAAAGAAGATCAGGTAGAGATTGTGTGTGGAGCTGGGAATAGTCTTGATAGGGATGGTGAGTATGATTATGGTGATGACCTGATAAAGATAGCTGGTGGCATTACGGTGCACTTCGTAAAACTATTTCAGCGTCATGATTGGCTTCATCCTAATGCTGCTGTTAGGCTTGTTAACATCGGGCTGGAGAAGGCACTGATAGCGGAGGGCATGGCTCACATTGCAGTGGTGTCAGTTGAGTCTATCAATAGACCGGGTTTCACTAGGTATGGCCTGCACGTTAGTAGGTATGCGAAGGAGAGACTGGCAAAGCTTATAGGTGACAGCGTAGTCGGCAGTGGTGAGATCACTCATGGAAGAATTCCTGTGGTAGATGGTGTTAGAGCAGCACCTTTTATAAACTGAACTCATCTGGTAGGTTGTTGTTGTTGTTGTTGTGGTCTTCAGTCTGTAACACTCCGTTCGCTACTGCTATACAATAACCTTAAAGTTGAAGGCAGGTAGTGAAACAAAACGATCTTGTTAAAGCAATTACGGTATAAAGCAACAGAGCAATGTTACCCTCTGAGAGGAATTTTGTTATGTTGACCGTGTTGTGCCTAACGGAGGTAGCTTATCGGAAAATGAAAGTCAGAAGTACGTAAATAATTGAACTGTAACAAACAAAATTTTTGCCTATCTGCACTGTTTAACTGATAAAGAAAACGGTCGCCAGCCTAACTAGGCAAGAGAATGATTAACATTCTCGTTCAAGAAAATAGTTATCAGTAACTTTAATGGATAAACACAATCTAGACTTGCCAGAATGAGATTTTCACTCTGCAGCGGAGTGTCAGCTGATATGAAACTTCCTGGCAGATTAAAACTGTGTGCCCGACCGAGACTCGAACTCGGGACCTTTGCCTTTCGCGGGCAAGCGCTCTACCAACTGAGCTACCGAAGCACGACTCACGCCCGGTACTCACAGCTTTACTTCTGCCAGTACCTCGTCTCCTACCTTCCAAACTTTACAGAAGCTCTCCTGCGAAACCTGCAGAACTAGCACTCCTGAAAGAAAGGATATGCGGAGACATGGCTTAGCCACAGCCTGGGGGATGTTTCCAGAATGAGATTTTCACTCTGCAGCGGAGTGTGCGCTGATATGAAACTTCCTGGCAGATTAAAACTGTGTGCCCGACCGAGACTCGAACTCGGGACCTTTGCCTTTCGCGGGCAAGCGCTCTACCAACTGAGCTACCGAAGCACGACTCACGCCCGGTACTCACAGCTTTACTTCTGCCAGTACCTCGTCTCCTACCTTCCAAACTTTACAGAAGCTCTCCTGCGAAACCTGCAGAACTAGCACTCCTGAAAGAAAGGATATGCGGAGACATGGCTTAGCCACAGCCTGGGGGATGTTTCCAGAATGAGATTTTCGCTCTGCAGCGGAGTGTGTTTGGAAGGTAGGAGACGAGGTACTGGTAGAAGTAAAGCTGTGAGTACCGGGCGTGAGTCGTGCTTCGGTAGCTGAGTTGGTAGAGCGCTTGCCCGCGAAAGGCAAAGGTCCCGAGTTCGAGTCTCGGTCGGGCACACAGTTTTAATCTGCCAGGAAGTTTCATATCAGCGCACACTCCGCTGCAGAGTGAAAATCTCATTCTGGAAACATCCCCCAGGCTGTGGCTAACCCATGTCTCCGCATATCCTTTCTCTCAGGAGTGCTAGTTCTGCAGGTTTCGCAGGAGAGCTTCTGTAAAGTTTGGAAGGTAGGAGACGAGGTACTGGCAGAAGTAAAGCTGTGAGTACCGGGCGTGAGTCGTGCTTCGGTAGCTCAGTTGGTAGAGCGCTTGCCCGCGAAAGGCAAAGGTCCCGAGTTCGAGTCTCGGTCGGGCACACAGTTTTAATCTGCCAGGAAGTTTCAATCTAGACTTGGCCACACGCGAGTGCAATGAACTCTGACACCTGCATATGTTAACGTTAAGGTTGGGACGAATAGCCAGAGCAGCACAAACTATTTGCATAAATGTAACAAATAACGAAACACACTATTACTGAATGGTCTTTATAACGTGATTATTACTATTCACTGCAGAATCATTAATTGCACATAGGTTAAGTCTCTCTCAGTTAAATACTTTACTATTTAAAAATGAAAGTTACTTGGAATCCACTAACAGGTTGCTTCTCACTATCATCTGAATAAAGAAATTATGGTTTTCATAATTAGTGGTCTTTCCGTTACTTGCTACCGAGCATTAACACAACAGACAAACTGTGGATCCTGTTATACTATTAATATGCACTTCCAATACACAAGAGAGACAAACACTTAGCAATCATGAACATATAATTTCCTACTATTGCAGTTTTCCACTTTTACTACAGTGAAACACAATGTTGACGAAATTGCAAGAAACTGACTCACCTTTTAGAATTTACTACAGATAGCAAGGTGATCATTTGCTAAGCAAAACTTTATAAGCCTCAATCTTAAGAACTTTTAATTTTGAAGTTGGCAACAACACATCAATAAGCAGTTTTACTTGGAAAATTATTTTCAGCAAGCATCATTAACTTTAACTCACCCTCTTGCCACATTAACTTTAACTTTCTTTTTACTATGTTCAAGAGGCATCAATTAGTAAAACACTGGGTTTTAATGTTCTTTCGGTAAGGACACTCGTATATCACTTTAGTTCAAACGGAGAGGAACCTGAGAGGTGTTACGATGAGGAGAAAAATCAAGGTAGGTACATAAATTCAGATATAAATTACCTTATATTTGAGCACACTAACACATCCATTAAGCTGATCCTTCACTGTACATCATTGTAGTATTCCGATGCAATGATTGCGCAATGTGGTGGCAACTGCATGTTGGTAGGTGGAATTGCAGGTAGAATTGCTGATTGCTGGACTCAGTCAGTTCTTGGTGGCGATGATAGATACAAATTCCAGAATAGTTCCAGCTATTTATCCATCCATCCGAGGCATTGGAAAGTAGCAGAAAAAGCCTCTCTCGGAACCAGCACAATATGCATATTTTACATGGCAGTGCACAGTTTGGTAGCTCGTCCCCGACTCGTAGCTCGTCCCCGACTGACTTTTGTTCCACCTTTTCTTCCTATGCCAACCACAATTTGCGCGCGCTACACAGTTCCGTTCCGAGGGGAACCACTACACCTTTTACATACGAACTAACTAAGAACCCTAAGTGAAGGTCAGCAGTTTACATAACAGGAAACAAATATATTAATTACAACAGAACATTTGCATATATTAACATTTCTACAAAAAATTATTCACACAGAATTACAATTATATACAGTAAGTTCTGTTCCCTCCAAATAGGACAAAGAATTTAAATGACAGATATACTACATTGCATGGGATCAAATCATGACATCAAAGTTTTAATAAAGAAAGGAGTATACAGTTTTGTGTTATCGTTCAATCAAACAATATTTAAAGAAGCTTAACGGTGTAATATTAAATGAAACAAAAGCAAAATAAACCAGTAGAGCATTAGAGCTATGGTGTTACAAGTCCTGAGACTGGTTTGATGCAGCTCTCCAAGCTACTCTATCCTGTGCAAGCTTCTTCATCTCCCAGTACCTACTGCAACCTACATCCTTCTGAATCTGCTTATTGTATTCATCACTTGGTCTCCCTCTACGGTTTTTACCCTCCACGCCGCCCTCCAATAGTAAATTGGTGATCCCTTGATGCCTCAGAACATGTCCTACCAACTTCTGGTCAATTTGTGCCACAAACTTCTCTTTTCCCCAATCCTATTCAGTACTTCCTCATTAGTTATGTGATCTACCCATCTAATCTTCAGCATTCTTCTGTAGCACCACATTTCGAAAGCTTCTATTCTCTTCTTGTCCAAACTATTTATCGTCCATGTTTCACTTCCATACATGGCTACACTCCATACAAATGCTTTCAGAAATGACTTCGTGACACTTAAATCTATACTCGATGTTAACAAATTTCTCTTCTTCAGAAACGCTTTCCTTTCCATTGCCGGTCTACATTTTATATCCTCCCTACTTCGACCATCATTAGTTATTTTGCTCCCCAAATAGCTAAACCCCTTAACTACTTTAAGTGATTCATTTCCTAATCTAATTCCATCAGCACCACTCGACTTAATTCGATTACATTCCATTATTCTCGTTTTGATTTTGTTGATGTTCATCTTATATCCCACTTTCAAGACACTATCCACTCCGTTCAACTGCTCTTCTAAGTCCTTTGCTGTCTCTGACAGAATTACAATGTCATCGGCGAGCCTCAAAGTTTTTATTTCTTATCCATGGATTTTAATATCTACTCCGAATTTTTCTTTTGTTTCCTACACTGCTTGCTCAATATACAGATTGAATAACATCGGGGAGAGACTACAACCCTGACTCACTCGCTTCCCAACCACTGCTTCCCTTTCATGTCCCTCGCCGCGGTGGTATCGCGGTTCTAGGTGCGCAGTCCGGAACCGTGCGACTGCTACGGTCGCAGGTTCGAATCGTGCCTCGGGCATGGTTGTGTGTGATGTACTTAGGTTAGTTAGGTTTAAGTAGTTCTAAGTTCTAGGGGACTGATAACCACAGCAGTTGAGTCCCATAGTGCTCAGAGCCATTCATGTCCCTCGACTCTTATAAATGCCGTCTGGTTTCTGTACAAATTACAAATAGCCTTTCGCTCCCTGTATTTTACCCCTGCCACCTTCAGAATTTGAAAGAGAGTATTCCAGTCAACACTGTCAAAAGCTTTCTCGAAGTCTAAAAATGCTAGAAATGTAGGTTTGCCTTTCCTTAATCTTTCTTCTAAGATAAGTCGTAGGGCCAGTATTGCCTCACGTGTTCCAACATTTCTACGGAATCCAAACTGATCTTCCCCGAGGTCGGCTTCTACTTGTTTTTCCATTCGTCTCTAAAGAATTCGCGTTAGTATTTTGCAGCTGTGACTTATTAAACTGATGGTTCGGTAATTTTCACATCTGTCAGCACCTGCTTTCTTTGGGACTGGAATTATTATATTCTTCTTGATGTCTGAGGGTATTTTTCCTGTTTCATACATCTTGCTCACCAGATGGTAGAGTTTTGTCAGGACTGGCTCTCCCAAGGCCGTCAGTAGTTCCAATGGAATGTTTTCTACTCCGGGGGCCTTGTCTCAGATCAGGTCTTTCAGTGCTCTGTCAAACTCTTCACGCAGTATCGTATCTCCCATTTCATCTTCATCTACATCCTCTTCCATTTCCATAATATTGCCCTTAAGTACATCGCCCTTGTATAGGCCCTCTATATACTCTTTCCACCTTTTTGCTTTCCCTTCTTTGCTTAGAACTGGGTTTCCATCTGAGCCCTTGATGTTCATACAAATTTACACAGAGCACAGAGCATCATAGGTAACACTTGGTTAAAGAATCATAAAAGAAAGCTGTATACACGGAAGAAGCCTTATCTCCAAAGGTCTCTTTAATTTTCCTGTAGGCAGTATCTATCTTACCCCTAGTGAGATAAGTCTCGACATCTTTACATTTGTCCTCTAGCCATCCCTGCTTAGCCATTTTGCACTTCCTGTCGATCTCATTTTTGAGACGTTTGTATTCCTTTTTGCCTGCTTCATTTACTGCATTTTTATATTTTCTCCTTTCATCAATTAAATTCAATATTTCTTCTGTTACCCAAGGATTTCTACTAGCCCTCGTCTTTTTACCTACTTGATCCTCTGCTGCCTTCACTACTTCATCCCTCAAAGCTACCCATTATTATTCTACTGTATTTCTTTCCCCAATTCCTGTCAATTGTTCCCTTATGCTCTCCCTGAAACTCTACATCTACATCTACATCCATACTCCGCAAGCCACCTGACGGTGTGTGGCGGAGGGTACCCTGAGTACCTCTATCGGTTCTCCCTTCTATTCCAGTCTCGTATTGTTCGTGGAAACAAGGATTGTCTGTATGCTTCTGTGTGGGCTCTAATCTCTCTGATTTTATTCTCATGGCCTCTTCGCGAGATATACGTAGGAGGGAGCAATATACTGCTGGACTCGTCGGTGAAGGTATGTTCTCGAAACTTTAACAAAAGCCCGTACCGAGCTACTGAGCGTCTCTCCTGCAGAGTCTTCCACTGGAGTTTATCTATCATCTCCGTAACGCTTTCGCGATTACCAACTGATAGTGTAACGAAGCGCGCTGCTCTCCGTTGGATCTTCTCTATCTCTTCTATCAACCCTATCTGGTACGGATCCCACACCGCTGAGCAGTATTCAAGCAGTGGGCGAACAAGCGTACTGTAACCTACTTCCTTTGTTTTCGGATTGCATTTCCTTCGGATTCTTCCAATGAATCTCAGTGTGGCATCTGCTTTACCGACGATCAACTTTATATGATCATTCCATTTTAAATCACTCCTGATGCGTACTCCCAGATAATTTATGGAATTAGCTGCTTCCAGTTGCTGACCTGCTATTTTGTAGCTAAATGATAAGGGATCTATCTTTCTATGTATTCGCAGCGCATTACACTTGTCTACATTGAGATTCAATTGCCATTCCCTGCACCATGCGTCAATTCGCTGCAGATCCTCCTTCATTGCAGTACAATTTTCCATTGTTACAACCTCTCGATACACCACAGCATCATCTGCAAAAAGCCTCAGTGAACTTTCGATGTCATTCACCAGGTCATTTATGTATATTGTGAACACCGACGGTCCCATTTCACTCCCCTGTGGCACACCTGAAATCACTCTTACTTTGGAAGACTTCTCTCCATTGACAATGACATGCTGCGTTCTGTTATCTAGGAACTCCTCAATCCAATCACACAATTGGTCTGATAGTCCATATGCTCTTACTTTGTTTATTAAACGACTGTGGGGAACTGTATCGAACGCCTTGCGGAAGTCAATAAACACGGCATCTACCTGTGAACCCGTGTCTATGGCCCTCTGAGTCTCGTGAACGAATAGCGCGAGCTGGGTTTCACACGACCGTCTTTTTCGAAACCCATGCTGATTCCTACAGAGTAGATTTCTAGTCTCCAGGAAAGTCATTATACTCGAACATAATACGTGTTCCAAAATTCTACAACTGATCGACGTTAGAGATATAGGTCTATAGTTCTGCACATCTGTTCGACGTCCCTTCTTGAAACCGGGGATGACCTGTGCCCTTTTCCAATCCCTTGGAACGCTACGATCTTCTAGAGACCTACGGTACACCGCTGCAAGAAGGGGGGGGGGGGGCAGTTCCTTCGCGTACTCTGTGTAAAATAGAACCGGTATCCCATCAGGTCCAGCGGCCTTTCCTCTTTTGAGCGATTTTAATTGTTTCTCTATCCCTCTGTCGTCTATTTCGATATCTACCATTTTGTCATCTGTGCGACAATCTAGAGAAGGAACTACAGTACAGTCTTCCTCTGTGAAACAGCTTTGGAAAAAGACATTTAGTATTTCGGCCTTTAGTCTGTCATCCTCTGTTTCAGTACCATTTTGGTCACAGAGTTTCTGGACATTTTGTTTTGATCCACCTACCGCTTTGACATAAGACCAGAATTTCTTAGGATTTTCTGCCAAGTCAGTACATAGAACTTTACTTTGGAATTCATTGAACGCCTCTCGCATAGCCCTACTCACACTACATTTCGCTTCGCGTAATGTTTGTTTGTCTGCAAGGCTTTGGCTATGTTTATGTTTGCTGTGAAGTTCCCTTTGCTTCCGCAGCAGTTTTCTAACTCGGTTGTTGTACCACGGTGGCTCTTTTCCATCTCCTACGATCTTGCTTGGCAAATATTCATGTAACGCATATTGTACGAAGGTTTTGAACTTTGTCTACTGATCCTCAACACTATCTGTACTTGAGACAACCTCTGGTTCTTTCAGTTTATCCAGGTCCCATCTCCTTAAATTCCCACCTTTTTTGCAGTTTCTTCAGTTTTAATCTACAGGTCATAATCAATAGATTGTGGTCAGACTCCACATCTGCCCCTGGAAATGTCTTACAATTTAAAACCTGGTTCCTAAATCTCCGTCTTACCATTATGTAATCTATCTGAAACCTGTCAGTATCTCCAGGCTTCTTCCATGTATACAGTCTTCTTTTATGATTCTTGAACCAAGTGTTAGCTATGATTAAGTTGTGCTCTGTGCAAAATTCTACCAGGCGGCTTCCTCTTACATTTCGTAGCCCCAATCCATATTCACCTACTACGTTTCCTTCTATCCCTTTTCCTACTACCGAATTCCAGTCAGCCATGACTATTAAATTTTCGTCACCCTTCACTATCTGAATAATTTCTTTTATTTCATCATACATTTCTTCAATTTCTTCGTCATCTGCAGAGCTAGTTGGCATATAAACTTGTACTACTGTAGTAGGTGTGGGCTTCGTATCTATCTTGGCCACAATAATGCGTTC
Organism: Schistocerca nitens; assembly: GCF_023898315.1. NCBI lineage: Eukaryota > Metazoa > Arthropoda > Insecta > Orthoptera > Acrididae > Schistocerca > Schistocerca nitens. Next base: position 517,788,535 of record NC_064615.1, on the reverse strand, counting down.
ACTATGCTGTTTGTAGTAGCTTACCCGCATTCCTATTTTCCTATTCATTATTAAACCTATTCCTGCATTACCCCTACTTGATTTTGTGTTTATAACCCTGTAGTCACCTGACCAGAAGTCTTGTTGCTCGTGCCACCGAACTTCACTAAGTCCCACTATATCTAACTTTAACCTATCCATTTCCCTTTTTAAATTTTCTAACCTACCTGCCCGATTAAGGGATCTGACATTCCACGCTCCGATCCGTAGAACGCCAGTTTTCATTCTCCTGATAACGACATCCTCTTGAGTAGTCCCCGCCCGGAGATCCGAATGGGGGACTATTTTACCTCCGGAATATTTTACCCAAGAGGACGCCATCATCATTTAATCATACAGTGAAGCTGCTTGCCCTCGGGAAAAATTACGGCCGTAGTTTCCCTTGCTTTCAGCCGTTCCCAGTACCAGCATAGCAAGGCCGTTTTGCTTTTTGTTACAAGGCCATATCAGTCAGTCATCCAGACTGTTGCCCTTGCAACTACTGAAAAGGCTGCTGCCCCTCTTCAGGAACCACACGTTTGTGTGGCCTCTCAACAGATACCCCTCCGTTGTGGTTGCACCTACGGTACGGCTATCTGTATCGGTCAGGCACGCAAGCCTCCCCACCAATGGCAAGGTCCATGGTTCATGGGGGGAGGTATCCCTGCTTAAAGGAGGTCCTGGTAACAAAAGAATCACTTTCAGAGGGCGTCAGGTACCCAAGTAGGTAAGGAATTTGCATATTTCGTCAAAATGCAAGAGGTATTAGAGATAAGGTTAGTGAACTGCTTATTGATTTTGACTCCGACATTATTGGTACGTCAGCGCACCACTTAAATAATTTGAAAATTCAGAGGCTCCCTTTACCAGGATACAGATTATCTAGCTGTTTTTCAAGGAGTTCTTTGAGGACTGGAGGAGAGGCCATGTACATAAAAACCTGTATTCCATTTGGGGCCGTAGATGTATCATGGCACTGCACTGAGCAGATATGTTGTGCAGGGGCAGTTGAATTTAGACAAACTACTAATTGTTGCTGTTTATAGGTCCCATAACTCTGACCTCAGAGCATTTCTGCTCAAGTGAGAGAGGGTTCTTGGTTCACTTTAAAGGAAGTACGAAAAATTTGTTATATGTTGTGACTGCAATACCAATTTTGTAGATGATTGTGCAAGAAAAAGGATGTTGAAAGATCTCCTAAATAGATATGATCCGCTGCAGATTGTTTCTTTTTTTTTTTTTTTTTCAATGAGGGTGCAGGGGAACAGTAGCACAGCCATAGACTATACTTTCTTCGTTATTAGATGGGCATTCTGTTAGCAAAAGGCTGAATGGCGTTTCAGACCATGTTGCACAAATTTTAACACCAAAAGATTTTTATAGTCAAGCAAAAGTTACACACAATTACAAACCATGTAGGAAAACTAATTCAGCAGCAACAGAGTTTTTTAAACCTCGTCAAGGAACTAGGGTGGCAGGAAGTTTATAGTGCTCATAACATAGATGAGAAATATAATGCTTTCTGTAACATATTTCTCATGCTCTTTGAAAGTTGTTTCTCATTTGAACGTTCTAAACAGGGTACTAGCAGTAAAAATTAGGCTGGGGGGCTTACTAGTGGGAAAAGGTTGCTATGTAGAACAAAGTCGAAATTACATTAAAATGTTAGAAGTAATCACAATCAAACTACACCAACCCATTATACACAGTATTGCAATATACTTAAAAATTTTATTAGGAAGACAAAGGGTATATGGTACGCAAATAGAATAGCTAGTTTACAAGATAAAATTAGAACCGTATGGTCAGTCATAAAGGAGGTGTTTGGTCAGCGGCACGAGGTCGACGATATAAATTCAGATCGTGGTAAAAGTATTTCTGTTATTGATAAGTCAGATATATTTACAGAATTTAACAATCAATTTCTAACATTGCTGGTGTATTAAATAAAAACTTAGTTTCTACAGGGAATCATACAACTCTCTTTCAGAGGCTGATGACTGAAATACGCCTCGGCGATACTGACTAGGGGGAGGTTGAGTCAATAATTAAATCACTGAAGACTAAGGACTCTCATGGATATGACGAAGTACCTAGAAGAATATTCAAGTGCTGCACATTGTAGCACTGTACTTCACCACATTGGTAATTTTTACCTTTAGAATGGTCAGTTTCCTGAACGATAAATGTACTCAGCAATAAAACCGCCCTATGAAAGGGATAAAGGGATAATGTAGACAATTTTAGATCTATTTACAGGTCGTCAGTGTTTGTTAAAGCTATTGAAAAGGCTACGTATGAAAGGATAATTAATCATTTTATTTCAGATAATTTGCTTTCAACTGTACAGTTCGATTTTAGAAGTGTATTAACAATTAAAAATACTATATTCCCTTTTCTCTGCAGGGTACTTAATGGATTAAACAAAAGGTCTCGAACGATAGGCACCTTTTTTATTTGACTGTTTCATTGCGTTGATCACAAAATATTGCTCCAGAAGTTGGACCATTATGGAATATGGGGAGTGGCTCACAATTGGGTCACCTCTTACTTCAACAACAGACAGCAAAGGGTCATTATCCACAGGGTTGAGAATGGCTATATGGCTATGATGTGGGGTCTGAGTGGGGCATGGTCACAGGGGGGGGGGGGGGGGGGGGGGAGGGAGGTTGCCCCAGGTATCATTTGTATATAAATGATATGCCATCTACTATTATAATTGATTCTAAAATGTTTCTGTCTGCTGATGACACTACTTTAGTAGTAAGGATGTTTTCTGCAAAACTAGCACTGTTTCAAATCGTGCACTTCATGATGCAAGCTCATGGCTTGTAGAAAATAAACTAACGCTACATCACAGTAAGACTCAGTTTTACAGTTTCTAACACACTATTCAACAAAACCCGATGTTTCAGTTCCTCAGAATGTGCATATGATTAGTGAAACTGAGCAGTTCAAATTTCCAGGTGCTCAGATGGATTAAAACTGTCGTGGAAAGCCCACATTCAGGATCTTGTTCAAAGATGTAATGCTGCCATTTTTACTATTCGAATGGTGTCTGAAGTAATTAACAGTGCAACACGAAAACTAGTCTACTTTCCTTATTTTCATTCGCTTATGACGTTTGGTATTATTTTTTGGGATAATTCTTCCCATTCTCAAAGGATATTTTTGGCTCAGAAACGGCCGGTTCGAACAATAAGTGGTGTAAGTTCGCGAACCTGTTGTCGACCCCTGTTCATTAGTTTGCGTATTCTGGCATTGCCCTTTCAATACATATATTCTTTAATGTAGTTTCTTGTTAACAATACCAGATTATTAGCAAGAATTAGCAGCATTCACTCGTTTAATACTAGACAGAAGTCCAGTCTGCATTTGGATTGCTTTTCCTTGACTCTTGTGGAGAATCGTGTGCAGTAAACTGCTGCATCCAGTTTCGACAAGCTACCACAAGATTTCAAAACTTTTAATAGTAATTCACGCGCATTCAACTTCTAACTGAAGCGTATCCTCATGGGTCACTCCTATTGTCTCGAGAAGTTCCTTGAAGCTGATTCCAGGGTTGTACTGTTGATTACGTTTACATAAACATATGGCTTGTCTTTTATGGGTTCATAAATATTTTATTTTATCTGTTATTAGTTTTATGTTGTAAGTTTATGTACTGACGCATTCCATGACATAATATCGGATACTGGAACTGCACAGTAGCCATTATTACAAGTAACAAAACAAATTACATTATTCTTAAATACACGGTGATGATAAGTGATGTAAGTGTGTAGATTAATTGTGTCACACCATAAAGTGTTCCTCACATACAATTATAAATGAAGTTGTACGTAGCTATTAGTATATCTGATGAAATTAACATATTACCCTTGTCGACAGTATTTGGTTGAAAGTGCGATAAACTCTAACCTTGTCTACATAACTCATGTATCTGTGTTTGAAGGAATTGCAATTAGTGTCAGTAGACAAGGAATCAAATAAAGTTTCATGTAGCATATTTTATACTTATAATTGTAGGAATGCTGGTATAATTCCATTTACATTAGATTTCCAATTCATTTTCATTCCATTTCAATTGCACACGATTTGTCAAAGTGCTGTAAGAAGTGCGTTATGTGTTGGGAAACTGCTTCAGATCCCATTGCTACGGTGTGATGAGGTCAGTGGGCATGGTAATGGGAGATATGCTCATGGGAGGTGTTGGAAAATGCAAGAAAATGGTTCAGTTATGGCCATCGGTCAGAGAGAGCTGGACTGTTTTTTTTAATGATTTTGGACGTTTAGTGAAAATCAGTGGAGATTAGTGTTTTTTCTCGATCGGGAGTGCAGCTAAGTGATTGAACAGTTTGTGAGCATGAGATTGTATTCTGTTATACATGGACTTTAGTTTATGCATCTGAGCATGGAGTAGAAGGGTTTAACACACTTAATAATTTGTGCATATTAAGTGAAGACTCCCCCCATGAACCATGGACCTTGCCGTTGGTGGGGAGGCTTGCGTGCCTCAGCGATACAGATAGCCGTACCGTAGGTACAACCACAACGGAGGGGTATCTGTTGAGAGGCCAGACAAACGTGTGGTTCCTGAAGAGGGGCAGCAGCCTTTCAGTAGTTTCAAGGGCAACAGTCTGGATGATTGACTGATCTGGCCTTGTAACAATAACCAAAACGGCCTTGCTGTGCTGGTACTGCGAACGGCTGAAAGCAAGGGGAAACTACGGCCGTAATTTTTCCCGAGGGCATGCAGCTTTACTGTATGATTAAATGATGATGGCGTCCTCTTGGGTAAAATATTCCGGAGGTAAAATAGTCCCCCATTCGGATCTCCGGGCGGGGACTACTCAAGAGGAGTCGTTATCAGGAGAAAGAAAACTGGCATTCTACGGATCGGAGCGTGGAATGTCAGATCCCTTAATCGGGCAGGTAGGTTAGAAAATTTAAAAAGGGAAATGGATAGGTTAAAGTTAGATATAGTGGGAATTAGTGAAGTTCGGTGGCAGGAGGAACAAGACTTCTGGTCAGGTGACTACAGGGTTATCAACACAAAGTCAAATAGGGGTAATGCAGGAGTAGGTTTAATAATGAATAGGAAAATAGGAATGCGGGTAAGCTACTACAAACAGCATAGTGAACGCATTATTGTGGCCAAGATAGAGACGAAGCCCACACCTACTACAGTAGTACAAGTTTATATGCCAACTAGCTCTGCAGATGACGAAGAAATTGAAGAAATGTATGATGAAATAAAAGAAATTATTCAGATAGTGAAGGGAGATGAAAATTTAATAGTCATGGGTGACTGCAATTCGAGTGTAGGAAAAGCGAGAGAAGGAAACGTAGTAGGTGAATATGGTTTGGGGCTAAGAAATGAAAGAGAAAGCCGTCTGGTAGAATTTTGCACAGAGCACAACTTAATCATAGCTAACACTTGGTTTAAGAATCATGATAGAAGGTTGTATACATGGAAGAACCCTGGAGATACTAAAAGTTATCAGATAGATTATATAATGGTAAGACAGAGATTTAGGAACCAGGTTTTAAATTGTAAGACATTCCCAGGGGCAGATGTGGACTCTGACCACAATCTATTGGTTATGACCTGTAGATTAAAACTGAAGAAACTGCAAAAAGGTGGGAATTTAAGGAGATGGGACCTGGATAAACTGAAAGAACCAGAAGTCGTACAGAGTTTCAGGGAGAGCATAAGGGAACAATTGACAGGAATGGGGGAAAGAAATACAGTAGAAGAGGAATGTGTAGCTTTGAGGGATGAAGTAGTGAAGGCAGCAGAGGATCAAATAGGTAAAAAGACGAGGGCTAGTAGAAATCCTTGGCTAACAGAAGAAATATTGAATTTAATTGATGAAAGGAGAAAATATAAAAATTCAGTAAATGAAGCAGGCAAAAAGGAATACAAACGTCTCAAAAATGAGATCGACAGGAAGTGCAAAATGGCTAAGCAGGGATGGCTAGAGGACAAATGTAAGGATGTAGAGGCTTTTCTCACTAGGGGTAAGATAGATACTGCCTACAGGAAAATTAAAGAGACCTTTGGAGATAAGAGAACCATTTGTATGAACATCAAGAGCTCAGATGGAAACCCAGTTCTAAGCAAAGAAGGGAAAGCAGAAAGGTGGAAGGAGTATATAGAGGGTCTATACAAGGGCGATTACTTGAGGACAATATTATGGAAATGGAAGAGGATGTAGATGAAGATGAAATGGGAGATACGATACTGCGTGAAGAGTTTGACAGAGCACTGAAAGGCCTGAGTCGAAACAAGGCCCCCGGAGTAGACAACATTCCATTGGAACTACTGACGGCCTTGGGAGAGCCAGTCCTGACAAAACTCTACCATCTGGTGAGCAACATGTATGAAACAGGTGAAATACCCTCAGACTTCAATAAGAATATAATAATTCCAATCCCAAAGAAAGCAGGTGTTGACAGATGTGAAAATTACCGGACAATCAGTTTAATAAGCCACAGCTGCAAAATACTAACGCGAATTCTTTAGAGACGAATGGAAAAACTAGTAGAAGCCGGCCTCGGGGAAGATCAGTTTGGATTCCGTAGAAATACTGGAACACGTGAGGCAATACTGACCTTACGACTTATCTTAGAAGAAAGATTAAGAAAAGGCAAACCTACGTTTCTAGCATTTGTAGACTTAGAGAAAGCTTTTGACAATGTTGACTGGAATACTCTCTTTCAAATTCTAAAGGTGGCAGGGGTAAAATACAGGGAGCGAAAGGCTATTTACAATTTGTACAGAAACCAGATGGCAGTTATAAGAGTCGAGGGACATGAAAGGGAAGCAGCGGTTGGGAAGGGAGTAAGACAGGGTTGTAGCCTCTCCCCGATGTTATTCAATCTGTATATTGAGCAAGCAGTAAAGGAAACAAAAGAAAAATTCGGAGTAGGTATTAAAATCCATGGAGAAGAAATAAAAACTTTGAGGTTCGCCGATGACATTGTAATTCTATCAGAGACAGCAAAGGACTTGGAAGAGCAGTTGAACGGAATGGATGGTGTGTTGAAGGGAGGATATAAGATGAACATCAACAAAAGCAAAACGAGGATAATGGAATGTAGTCGAATTAAGTCGGGTGATGTTGAGGGTATTAGATTAGCAAATGAGACACTTAAAGTAGTAAAAGAGTTTTGCTATTTGGGGAGCAAAATAACTGATGATGGTCGAAGTAGAGAGGAAATAAAATGTAGACTGGCAATGGCAAGGAAAGCGTTTCTGAAGAAGAGAAATTTGTTAACATCGAGTATAGATTTAAGTGTCAGGAAGTCATTTCTGAAAGTATTTGTATGGAGTGTAGCCATGTATGGAAGTGAAACATGGACGATAACTAGTTTGGACAAGAAGAGAATAGAAGCTTTCGAAATATGGTGCTACAGAAGAATGCTGAAGATTAGATGGGTAGATCACATAACTAATGAGGAGGTACTGAATAGGATTGGGGAGAAGAGGAGTTTGTGGCACAACTTGACCAGAAGAAGGGATCGGTTGGTAGGACATGTTCTGAGGCATCAAGGGATCACCAATTTAGTATTGGAGGGCATCGTGGAGGGTAAAAATCGTAGGGGGAGACCAAGAGATGAATACACTAAGCAGATTCAGAAGGATGTAGGTTGCAGTAGGTACTGGGAGATGAAGAAGCTTGCACAGGATAGAGTAGCATGGAGAGCTGCATCAAACCAGTCTCAGGACTGAAGACCACAACAACAACAAGTGAAGACTATCAGTAGTAGGGTAACCTTTTTTTTTTTAACATAATTTGTTAGTGTTGGTTGTATACATTCAGAGAACATATATTCAGGGGAAAACTTCCTTGATTTATGACCTCCTCCTGGGATAACCTGTCCTTCTGAGGAAGCCCCCATCCCTCTGGAAAATCCCCTCACTCATTCAAGCACAATTTTGATGTTAAATTAATTGACTAATTAATTAACTTTGTCAATTAATAACCTCCATCTGAAAAATCCCCCACTACCTCTCCCCTTCGTCATCCGGAAATTGGCGGGAAAGGGACTCAGTCAGTGTCATTTACATAGCAGAGGATTTGCTGTATATTTTACTGAAATCAGTTTTCTGGTGCCGAATGTCTTTATTTGGTGGGAAAACCTCACATCTAGCAACTACTTGCCGTAATTACATAATTATGCCATTATGGATCGAGTGAGATGGTGCACAATGTCACCACCAGAGTACATCCTACGCCCACCCCTCAACGCCTCCCCCCACCTCCCAGAAAATATTGGCAGGAAGAAGACTTAGTCTGTGCTGGAGAAGAAGGATCTGACAACACGAAATTCAAACTGATGTCAGTAATATATTCACACACTTTCTTTATTTAATTAGAGACAAGACTCCCCCACTTGGATAAAGCTAAAGTCGGCATTCCCCCCATCCCCACTTCCCATGACTGAGGAACAGAATGAAGTTCGTTATAGTAGCCACCATTTAACTTTCGTCTAGCGTCTGGGCGCCACCACATAAGTCAACTACCGCCCAATGCCCTACATCACGATAATAAATACCACCGACCATGTACAAAACATTAGCCTCCTCTGATCTTATGCCCCCAAACAAAGCATTTGTTGACTGGGAACTTCCAGACTAGTTTCCTGAGTCCGTATCTCTCAAGTGGCTACTACCTGTTTGTATGTGTGAACCAGTGCCCCGAGATGCGGGTAGAGGTTTTCGTCCCCCCTCAGAATATTGTGTTCTTATTGGCTAATGCCGAGGACAAAGGGAGAGCTGAGCCGATTCCGATATCAAAAATAGAGGAAAGTAGTCCATTTGCACTATATCAAACTAGTTGTTTGACAATTTGCAGGAGTCAAATAGACAGCTTAAAACACTCACCAGCCACCATACGATGATCCTTCTTCATAATAAAGACATATTTCAGTGTTTATCACGCGCAAATATTATGCAAATCAAGTAACTAAATTTCCGCCACAAATCAATCGTAGCACTAAATATATCTTTGCCTCTTGTATGCACAGGCGTTTGAGAACACAAGTACCCTCCTTCACCTCAACTTTTCCACTAAACGTATCTGATGAAAACTCCAACTGGTCACCCACACTCACGATCATGAAGAGCGTGCCATTCGCCGACTGCTGAGAACAGCGGTCGCGCCATCCGCCGCCGTCAAGGACATCACTTCATCACAGTCAGGAGAGACCCTCGCACATATTGGCCAACGCCAGCATCTGCACGTCCATGCCGCAGCATCCACATGCTGGCCCTACCGAATGCTAAGGGACCAGAGACAGAATCAAAAGCAGTCAACCGATCAATTTACATGGTGGGAATAATCGTCTAACGCAAAAACCAATCACATTGGGCCTTCTCACGCAACACACACGTCCACTTGTGTCGCCGCTTACTCAACACACTCACTTCGCTAGCCACGACTTCCATGGGCAACAGCAGACAGGTTGGCACATTCTTTGTAAGTAAGTGCACATCGCAGGCCATGCTAATCCATGACTTCCGGTCGCCAGGCCAGGGCACACTGTGAGACAAAGAGCTGTGGCTTGAAAGTATACAGTAATTCTAACCAATTACACCCGCACATAAGCCTCCCAGTTTAAAAAATCCTCTTTAGCCAATTCCGAGACAGGGATGTTGTTGACCATGGACCTCAAATTTCTCTCGTGAAATGTAGATTTCTCCCTTTTATACGAGTTCCTTTCGAAGACAGAAGAAATTGGGGAAGTTGGAAATATGATACGCTTTTACTACATGTCACTTTATAAATTCAATAATACATCTAATTTTATTACGGTGGTAATCGCTCCAAATCTCGAATCATATCAGTGGTACGCTGGCCATCACTTCCGCACGACAGGTGGCACCACATTCATATAAAATTTATAGGCTAATTGATTAAATTGATCATGAAAGTCAATTTGCGCCTTTTTTCAGTAACAGGATTACACTCACAAAGTAGCTCAAATGGGAATTCCTGAAGGGAAGACGATGTTCTTTTTGAGGAACAATACGGAGAACCAACATTTGAAGCTGACTGCAGAAGGATTCTACAGCCGCCAACATACATTTCATATAAGGACCGCAGAGATAAGACAACAGAAATTAGTATTCATAAGGAGTCGTATAGTTAGTGTTCTTCCCTCACCTATTTGCGACTGGAATAGGAAACAGAATGGCAAATAATGGTACAAGGTACCCTCCGCCACACACCGTACGATGGCTTGCGAAGTTAGAATAGTTACATATAGTCTGCCATCCACTTATAGGCACACAAAACTCAAGGAAGAATGTTGTCTCTTATTTATCGAGGAAACAAAAGATTGAACTTCTGCTGCTGTAAAAATCTTCACATTAGCTCCCAAATTTTTCATTGCAGTCACTTCATAAGACAAATGTGAGAGATTGTAATATGTTTTCCCACAACACTTAGAATAAGTGGTACAGAGCTCACCTCTCAACTCCCCTTTCGTTGGAGCATCTCTTACCTACCATATTCTCACGAATCAACCAGTCTTTGGTATATAGCATTTGAAACATCATTTCCGCAAGTAAGAGATGTCCTCTTTTAGGACACAGACTCCCACGAACTCTCTAAATCCCAACACGTTTTGACAGCACTGTTCCATCAGTTAGATGGATGTACCAATCAGTGACTTTCTAGAAGGCTATCACAATGAGAAAAACAGCACACTAACGAACTATGAAAACATGGATAACATTACTCAGTGGAGTACTCAATACGATTTTACCATGTCCCTGTCTTATGATATATAGGGAAACAACTATTGTCTGCATGCTGACATAGACCACATGTGATGATCCCATTAAATATACATGTAGTGGTTCACTGGAGCAGGCGACCAGTGATCAAAGTCACTTCCGTTGAACTTGCGTCACCTGTACTGGAGGAAGATGATATAACATTATCACACACAAGGAGAGGGTTCTTGTGATGTTGTTTAATAAGAAGCCTGATATATTATTTTTTTGCTCTAACACATCGAAGTAGTGTATGACTACAGCTCCGTCTACAGCCACACATTGTTTTTCTGCCATAACTTCGAGGTTTGTGTCAGTGCTAAACTTAAATTAACATGTTTCAAACCATTGTCACTCATCCCATTGGTGTAAACTATGTTACTCCTACAACACACAGCATAGTTAAGATAACAGTCAGCAGCGGTGTCTCTCATTGACAAAGATGTGGAGGACATCACAACATATGGAGACTGGAAGAGTTTGTAGCATTGTGGAGCTTTTCCAACCGGCTGTCCAAAGGTGATGACTCTACATTTAATCTCATCTTTCACAGTGATGGGACCAACAATATTGATTCCTCATATTGCAGTAATGTAAATGACTACTGGTTTAGTGCTAGCCATCCCTGGAAGGTGTTGATTCCACAAACATTCTCTCCATCTCAAACAAGTGGCGTTAGTCAATCATTATGTGGTAATCACCAGCATATCAGTGGACGGATGGTATCTAAAAGACTACAGCGATAAGGGAGGATGCACTGTAACATGCACCACAGTGCGATCAATTTTAGCAGTTTTACCAGTTTTTCTGTAATTTCGACGCCAACCAGTGACATGGCAGCATGCTTCCCAATTTCTATCTCATCGCTAAACCACCCCTCAAATTTTCAGCCAGTGCCATATACCAGGTTCCGAATGTAGATAGATGACTGGGCAGTACATCCATCTGTGACTAATTCTCGGACATAAACAGCAAAGTATACCAGACAGCGTCCCACACTGGTGCTGTCAAGTTATCTACATACGTATTTCTAGCCCTTCACTCAAAGTGAGGGATTTATGTTTACGATTGGCCATCTTTCTCTATGTGAATGGGAGTCACAGTGTATTCTCTCATGACAGTTCTAAGTACTGTCTACAACATAATAAACCTCATTAACGTATTTGCCACTCACATAAGGTTGCAAATCATAGAATTTGAACAGCCTGTAAGAAAGGGTGAAAACCAAATGAAACAGGTTTTACTACGACACTTTGACAAATAACCACCAGCGGTCGACGTACCTGACACAGATCATACCAAATTCCCTGCAGAAGCATTAAACGGAATAGAGGAAAACGGACACAAAACAGCAATCAGATATCTATGTCCTATGCGCAATTGCGCGAGAGCCGAGCAGGTGACACACCTGTAAAAATAATGGACAAAAAAATGGTTCAAATGGCTCTGAGCACTATGTGACACAACTTCTGTGGTCATCAGTTGCCTAGAACTTAGAACTAATTAAACCTAACTAACCTAAGGACATCACACACATCCATGCCCGAGGCAGGATTCGAACCTGCGACCGTAGCGGTCGCTCGGTTCCAGACTGTAACGCCTAGAACTGCACGGCCATTCCGGCCGGCTAATGGGCATTATTGCCTAAATATGTACAAACGCAAACAGCACAAATACCAGCTTGGCAGCGAACCTGAAATAGAAAATTACAGCCGCCACACTGATGCACATCAAACAACAGAGAAACACACTAAGACTAAGGACACTTGATACCCACCCAACAACAAACATACAATAGTGTGTAACTTACAATAGTGTATAACAATAGTATATTGTGAACTGGCGGGTGGGGTGGGATCGATTTCCCGAAAAATATTTAAATCAATACATAAACTATATACATAAACTATATACATTCGCTTGAATCTCCTAAATTGTTTAAATAAACAATATTCCACACATTGTCTAAATTGTTTAAACAATGTTCTATACACTGAAATCGATTTCCTGACGAATTATTTATATAAATAAATAAACTGTATTCAATACAGTGCCATTAATAATTAAACAATATTCTGTACATTGTCCAAATTATTTAAACAATATTCCTTACAATGCAATCGAATTTCCTCTGTAAGTAGCCTGTTTATATGTTTGTATGTTGGCAGTGCTAGAGACTGCATTAATATTACTGACAGCGCTCTGCGCCCTGCTAGAGACTCTGTGGCTCGTCGAACTCGCAGTTGGAAGTTAATAGTTAGCAGTGATGGAGGTTGGACTCGCAGTTGAGAGTTAATAGTTAGTGATGGAGGTCGGAAGTGTCAGCGCTAGCAGACGGTTTGGACATGTGTTTATCATGGAGATTTAATATTGGTTGGGAATGGATTGTAAAATGGTGATTCATGTATTTGCTAATGTCTGGAAAGTGGAAATATTGATGATTATATAATGTTTGAAATTGGATGTCACATTGTTAAGGTAAAATCTGCTAAATAAATTGTTTGCTCTCCAACAAAATATCTCCATTGCTACCCAGGTGCCTATTAGTATTTAGAGCCTACAGTAGTTAGAATCTTTTATTTAGGTGACTTTAGTTGCTGCTTGCTGTTATTGCTGAAGTCGTGTCAAGAAAATTCACTGTGAGGTACGTGATTTATGAACTGTATGGGTTATTGTTAGGATTTCTACTAATTCCGGGCCATTATTTTGTGTTAATTATTTGCAGTCAGATTGCATTGCATTTGCATATTGTGGGTAGTAAGTGAATGGGGTATGTTTGAGTTGCATTTGTCAGGTAAAATTTTGTAGACCAGTGTTGATATGTTAAACAAGTAATGAGACTGTAGGTTCAGTTTCACTCAGTTGCACTCATCAGCATTCAGTAGGTTCAGTTGCATTCAGCAGTTGCAGCAAATAAAGAAGTTTCACCTCCAAACGACCGATCAACTGAGCCTTTTTCCCTCCTGTTTCCAGGAGGGAGGTTTTACTAGAGAGGGAGGGCTAAATTAATTGAGCAATTTAATTAAGTATTTGATTAAATTGATAAGAATGAGAGGGGCTATTCTAATAAGTGAGACCTTAACGTGTACATGTAGCAGTAGGGGGAGGATGAGGGTTGGAGGTTTCCTGAGTGGTGGTGGGGTGGGTGAGGGGGTGGGCCAACAATAGGTTAAGGACCTGTCAATCAGAAGGAAAGATCTTAGCAGAACAGTAGGTTAAGTACCTGTCAATCAGAGGAGAACAGTGGGTTAATGACTTGTCAATCAAAGGAGAACAAGAGGTTTGACCTAGAGCGCATACCTGCTCATGATGTAGGCAACCCATAGTAATAAAACACACTGATGCCGGCCTTGTCCCCGTTCTCACACTGCTAAGAATTTCCTTCTTTTCATTTATGTCAAGCGTGTTGACATCATGGAAGACAGTCAAAGGAATGTTGCAATTTTGTGGTTGGAAGTAATTACGACCTTCTCATGTACAAAAGTCAGGGCTTGAATATTGTAGCTCGGATTAAAAAATACACTAGCTAATTACAAATTCATCCGTTTTTTCATATCGTAACGATCTAGTGCTTGTAACTGCAGTAATATAACTCACCTCTCACTATTTCTCAGTCAATTTCATTGACTCTGCAGATTTGTTGTCAGGCCATGGAAAAACTAGATTGTAAGCGCTTTCCTGCCTTCCCGCCTTGTCCCTCATCAGTCTCTCTTTAAATATTTTCAAGGAACTTCACAGTCCTTCCTGTAAGCGGAATTATTTCCCATCGAGTAAGTAACAGCATCGTTGTACTGAGTGTGTAAGTACTCTAGTATAGCGTACAGGCTCTTCGACTGTCCACTGATCTCTTGTTTCAGAGATGATTTCAAAGAGAATTACATATCACTTTTCTACATTTGCGACAAAATGCATTTTGCAGTATTTATTGTTGCTGGAGTTTTCAGGGCATCATTTAGCAAGAAGCAAACGTCCTCAAAAGTGTGGGAAAGTGTTATGGTAGTAAAATGACCAGTACAAAGAAGTTGTTCATCATTTTTAATGCTTTTGTTACATTGGCATCCAGGTCAATGGCAAAAAATTCGTGCAACGTGTCTGGCGAAATGATCCAATCAATCTTACTTCCTTATATTTCTTTTTTTAGAACTTCTCCCATCTTCTTAACGTCTTGGAATTAAGTTTTAAACAAAACATTACTCATTAATTACACAGTAGGAAATACTGCAACAAAGTTTTATAAATGATTTCCCTGTCCCATTACTACATTCATGCTCATAAATTAAGGATAATTGCAGAATGTGGTGCCACACAACGTGGCACTTCACGAAACTGGCGCTAATAGTATAGGCACATAGGAAACACACACGACACAGATCTGTAAGTCCACGGTATTGGTTGTAAGTTGAGAAAACCATCCCGAAACACATGTGCTACAAAACGCAACTGTTTCCTGCGCATGTACCCCGACATCAATATGGGATATAATCACCATGCACAAGCACACAGGCCACACAATGGGTTGGCATACTCTGGATCAGGTGGTCGAGCAGCTGCTGGGGTATAGCCTCCCATTCTTGCACCAGTGCCTGCCGGAGCTCCTGAAGTGTCGTAGGGGTTTGAAGACGTGCAGCGATAGATCGAACGAGAGAATCCCAGACGTGCTCGATGGGGTTTAGGTCTGGAGAACAGGCAGGCCACTCCATTCGCCTGATATCTTCTGTTTCAAGGTACTCCTCAACGATGGCAGCTCGGTGGGGCAGTGCGTTAACATCCATTAGGAAGAAGTTGGGACCCACTGCACCCCTGAAAAGGCGGACATACTGGTGCATAATGACGTCCCCTTACACGTGACCTGTTACAGTTCCTCTGTCAAAGACAGGCATGGGTGTACGTGCACCAACCATAATCCCACCCCACACCATCAAACCACGACCTCCATAAAGGTCCCTTTCAAGGACATTAAAGGGTTAGTATCAGGTTATGGTTCATGCCAGATGAAAACCTGGCGAGAATCACTGTTCAGACTGTACCTGGACTCGTACTTGGGACCACTGTTCCAATGACCATGTCAAGAACACAGTATGTGTTGTTGACACCAGGCGTTACGGGCTCTCCTGTGACCAGAGGTCAGTGGAATGCACCTTACAGGTCTCCAGGCGCATAAACAATGTCTGTTCAGTCGTTCGTAGACTGTGTGTGTTTGGAGACAACTGTTCCAGTGGCCACGGTAAGGTCCCGAGCAAGGTTACCAGCAGTACTCTGTGGCCGTCTGCATGCACTGATGGTGAGATATCGGTCTTCTTGTGGTGTTGTACAGTGTGGACGTCCAGTACTGTAGCGCCTGGACACTTTTCCTGGCTGCTGGAATCGTTGTCATAATCTTGAGGTCACACTGTGTGGCACATTGAGGGCCTGTGCTACGACCTGCTGTGTTTGATCAGCCTCCAGATGCCCTAACATTCTACCCCTCATAACTTCATCAATATATATTCTTTGAGCCATTTTAAGCACACAGTCACCATTAGCACGTCTGAAAACGTCTGCACAGTTAGTCGCTGCACCGTACTCTGACTTGCACAAATATACCTCTCCGTATGTGGACTGCTGCCAGTGCCACAGTGCGACGACCGCAGGTCAAATGCACCACATGGTCATACCCCGTGGTGATTTAAACCCGCAAACCGCCCATCAGATCGTTGTTTCACCAAGTATCAGCATTATCCTTAATTTATGAGCATGAGTGTAGTATCGAGTCTGAGTCCATCGTAAGATGATAGCGTTGACTTCTTTGCAAATTTTACATTTGTTTCTTCATGAAAAGCTTTCCATTACGTATTGCTAGATAGAAGTTTGATTTTCTTTGCTCACCCCATCTTTTATTTTGTGTTCGCTTATTCGATCATGCAGGGCTCTAATTTTTGCAGTCATTTAGATATTCGCTTTGAATGAGTCCTTAGTATTTTTTTACTACAGTAGGACCCCTCTAATCCGTCACATTCGGGACCGGGACCATGGTAGGAACGAAAAAAAGGTCGGATTATCCGAAAAATCTAATATTTATTGCAAAAATATAAAGAGACATTTAGTACAAAAAATTAAACGATTTAAGAACTAAAAGACGTCTACAGTAATATAAAAAGATGTTTTTTACAGTGTTAAACAATATATTAACTAAAAAACGTCTACACACACTATAATATGTATTTGTTTTAAAAGGAAAAACGACAAACAAATTACAGTACTGTACTGTACTTAATAACGTACAAACGATATATACTGTACATAAAAAGAATCTTTCTTACAAAGAAATAAACTACTGTATGTATAAACTCAGAAATGATTATACTCTATGCATTGTTTTTACAGTAAAAACGAAAAAAATTACTTGGAAAAAAGTCAGTGATACATTTTTGTTTAGCAGATGTCATTCTAGTTTTAGCTGCAGTGTCCCTCCATTTTTTTAACCACAAAACGTCCATTGGAGTTGAAGTTGGATTCTGCTCGATGTATTGAAGGGCGATGTCAAAAGCGTTTTTTGCATCGTTGAGTGAAATCCTGGTGGGAGGTTCGTCTTCGCCGTCCGAGTCCTCATTCACAGTTTCCTGGCTAACAGCGGCAACAATCTGGTCGTCATTGAGCTCTTCAAAAGTGTCACAGTCTTTGTCACATTCGTTGATCTACTCTTCAACTTCATTGGCAGGGACATTCGGCTTCAGAGTTTGTAGACCTTTAACGATTTCCAGTGCGTCGTTGTTTTGATCATCTTCGGTATGCTCATTTTCAGTCATAACTTGTGACCAAAGCTAACGCCACGATTTCCGCAGTGTATCAGGTTTCAGTTCATCCCATGTTGCAGTGATCTGATGTTCAGGGATTTCATTGCCTCAAATAAGTTATGACCTCCTTCAGATTTTTCCAAGATTTAGCTGATATACTTTCTGCGATATCGCCTTTTTAACCATTCGATAACGCCATAATCCATTGGTTGGATGAGTGAGGTCACATTAGGAAGCAGAAAGAGAGCTTTTATGTCCCCTTTCACCAAATGTTCGTCAGATGGATGTGATGGTGCGTTATCCAACAGCAGTAGAGCACGAACAGGCAGATTTTTTGGATCAAGTCTTTTTCGACCAATGGCACAAACTCGTCGAAAAACCAGGATTTTAAAAGGTGGCAGTCCATCCAAGCATATTTTTGATTGCGGTAATAAACTGGCAAGGAAGATAAGTTTATATTTTTGAATGCCCTTGGCTTCTTAGATTTGCCAATGACGAACAAGGTGAGCTCGTGGAAACCATCTGCGTTGCTACAAGGAATGACTGTTATTCTATCTTTTATAAGTTTCGTTCTTACCACGGATTCATTTGAAGCTGTGAGCGTTTTCGTTGGCAACATTTTAAAGTTCAGCCCTGTCTCGTCGATGGTATACGCTTGGCAGGGTAACAGTTCATTTTCTTCTACAATTTCTTGAACCTTAACAGAAAACTACTTGGAAGCTGTGGCATCAGCAGATAGTTTTTTACCGGAAATAGAAACAAATTGGACACCATGACGAGTTTTCCAACGATCAATCCAGCCTTCACTGGCAGCAAATTTACTTTCGCCTTCCAGTTTTTTGTGCAGAACTATCGCTTTTTCTTTGAAAATTGGCCCCGATATTGGAGTTCCTTTCCTTCTTCCTTGACAAAACCACATCCACAATGCGTTATCAAGCAGTTCAAGTTTAGGCGTTTTTAATGTTTCGCGATTCTTCAGAGTGTTTTCACCATCAATCGTAACTGTATAGGATTCAATATCTTTCCGATTCTTCCTCCAATCCTTAATTGTCGTAACACCTGCAGTCATTTCCTTTGCAATTTTTGGAGCGATTTTCCTTCGTCCAGTCTTTGCAGCACTGCTAATTTTTCATTTAGTGAAAGAGTTATGTATATACGTTTGAATCGAGACATGTTGAAAATCAGACAACTGTACACACAATGAATCTACAGTAATAAGTACTGTAGAGAACACGGAATAAAGCAAACAACGACGTTTTATAGACACCGCAGCAATGGTTTGACAGGCGTCCAGTCAGTGACAAGTCGGCACAGGCTCGTGTGCCTGAGCATGGTCGGACTAACCGGAGTGACGGACCATCCACAGTCGGATTAGATGGGTTCTACTCTACTTTATTTTACAAAGCATGCTTTTGACGCCCAGTTCATTTCTAATTTCGCTGTTCATTTTCCAGTGTATGAGTTTGTAACAAGGTAGTTGTCTTAGGAGTCTCATCTCTGCTACTTGAATCCTCCTCACTTGACTAGCTGTTAGAGTCGAAGTCTCTGATATATACATTAGAAGTGGTCTTGCCCCATCATTATTCTATATAATACGATTTTAGTACTTTCTCCTTACTAACTTTGTGAGAAGAGTTCGGTTTATTGTACTTAACAACTGCTCAGCCTTTTTCAACCTGAAGTCTTCATCATTGAGTGTAATATAAAACATCTCTCATCCCAGGTAATGTTTTAGAGTTTTATCGTAATTGTAATTTTTGCTCTTAAATGCTTCTTTCCATGAAATGTCACTACATTAGTTTTGTAATTAGATGTTGTTGTTGTTTCTTGTCATTTGCTACCTTGTGCAAGAATCAAACTGCCCTCTATAATTTGTCTGCCGAGTCCACTAATGTCGGTAGTTCGCCTGCAAACATGAGTGTATGTTTAACTTAATTATTTATCTTATATCACTACACTACCATATTCTGCCATGTCTTTACGATATCGTCTCAATATATATTAAATAATGAGCGTGATCAAAGACACTCTTGTCTCACTCCTTGAGAGATGGTTCTTCCAAATGGACTTACTATTTGTACTTGGAATTTTTTTGTGTGTGTACATACTTTGAATTACACTTGTGATATGCTGACGTATACCATTCATTTTCAAAGTTTCCCAAAAACTCAGCTGTGTCAACTTTATCAGAGGCTTTCTCATATTCGATAAAGGCTTAGTATATGGGATGACTGTATTCTCTGTGTTTTTTAGTAATTTGTCAGAGCGGAAGGATAATGTTGAAGCAAGATCTTTCCATCCGAAACCATTTCTGCTGTTCTATAAGAAACATTTCTAAAATTATCTTTAGCCTATTTGTTATTAGTTCCGCATTTATGTTGTGTCCAAAAAGTTCAAACGGCTCTGAGCACTATGGTATTTAACATCTCAGGTCATCAGTCCCCCAGAACTTAGAACTACTTAAACCTAGCCAACCTAAGGACATCACACACATCCATGCCCGAGGTAGGATTAGAACCTGCGACCGTAGCGGTCGCGCGGTTCCAGACTGAAGCGCGTAGAACCGCTCGGCCACAGCGGCCGGCGTTGTGTCGAGAATTAAAATACTAATACTTCGATTATAGTCGCACAAGGTGTGGTCAGATTTGTAAGTAATAAGATAACAAGTGCTGTTTACCAATATTATGTCGTGCTGCTGTCTTCCAGTAGGTATTTACGGAATGAAATAGGATTGCGAGTAATGATTCCGAATTCTGTTAAAAAATTTCTACATTGAGATAGTCGTCCTCTGGGCAGTTTCTGTTTTGGAAAGTATTTAACGCAGCCTTTAATTGTTCCTTGATATAAGATCAACAAGCATTCACATGTCCTTCGTCACCTGTACGTAAACTATGGACATAAACCAGTCAATCATTTTCTGAAATGTTTTTAATTTTAATCACATATCTTTTATTTTCATTAAGTGGGTTCGGAATCTTATAGACTTTTGTTTGTTGCCTATATACATCATCTTCCATTTCACTCCGATTTTCTCAGCTTTACTTTTTATTTTCCTTGTCTCTCTTCTGACAACAGCTGCATGGCGCTTATACTTGATATAATCTTTCTGTTTACCTGACTGCTGTTATTTCATGTAGGCTTTTTTTACATTTTATGATGTCTGCTAGTTTTTTTGTTCCAGATTGGAGGTCTCCTTTAGCTTCACATTTCCCAGAGAGGCACCTCGGCAGCTGACGTATTAATCTTAACATTTCGTTCCACTCTTCATTAATATTCTCTTTTCCTTGCATGCCTTTTAACATTTTATCCAAACATTTTCTGTATAAGCGCCCAGTGCTTGGATCTCTGTAAACTTCCTTATTTGATAGATTTGTTAGTGTTTTTATTGCTGTACAACAGGTTTCTTAATTTTGATATTACCTGAAAATGGCCAGTACTAACTTAATATCTTCAACAGGCCTAGTGTTCCCACGCCCGGGTTCCCGGGTTCGATTCCCGGCGGGGTCAGGGATTTTCTCTGCCTCGTGATGGCTGGGTGTTGTGTGTGATGTCCTTAGGTTAGTTAGGTTTAAGTAGTTCTAAGTTCTAGGGGACTGATAACCATAGATGTTAAGTCCCATAGTGCTCAGAGCCAGGCCTAGTGTCTTCTACTAATGGTGTAGCTTTCCAAATTTCAATAACATAGTCTGTTACAGATATACGAAATCTAGCACCTGACGTAAATTTAGGAAAATATTTATGAAGTAAAAATTCCTATAAGTGTCTGAAGGCACAAAAAGCTCCTAACAGATCTGCATTATAGCTTTTAATACGTTCTCCATGTGGTTCCACTATTCCTTTAATGTCAGATTTATCTATCGTTGCATAACATCCCCAGTAATTATTAAAATCTCTAATTCAGGTATTCCATTAATAGTCGTCTGCATGTATTCGTACTTTGGAAGCGCTCGTTTATATTTTACATTTTCTCTCCACTGAAAATTCACATCAATTATATTTACCGACTTCCTCAGTATCATTAATTTGACAAGGCAGAGTCTTTTATTTATGAACGTGTATGATTATCGTCATTTCTATAGGTACTTTTGACCTTAACTGCAACTCCATCTCTTGCACGTTCAGTTCTACTTACTATCGATACACACGTCGACGAGGCATAGTGCTTCAATGCTGTTGCAGATAGAGCTCACAGTGGAATGATTCCGCTGGCGTGCACTGCCCGCTTATATAGAGAACGCGTGACCTTCGTTACGTAACGCGCTGATAACGGACTTAGACTCTGCGCGCACCAGCGGGACAGAAATATAGTGCGCGTCTGCTGGTGCGCCGGCCTAGTGCCGAGCCAAGCGGGTTGCGTAACCAGCCGGCTAGGCGCCCAGCGGGCAGTGCGGCACTATGCTTTCTTAATTTTTTCAAATTGTTGCATCCTTGAGCCCCCGATTACCAGATGTACATCTGACGCCTCCGGTTACAGGAGTCAAGGATAACACTTTATTAATAATTGTAATACAAGGTAAATCACCAGTTACAGTTACATTCTCAGCAAGTACACCAAGTCCTTTATTAATTAATTTCTTTGAACATTGCAGGTACTTCCTTGTTTCTGAAATTACACGTATATCTCGTTGTACAGTGTTAAATTCCTTTGTAGTTGTTCTTCTCAAGTCCTTATTCCTCTGACATTCCATGCGGTTATTTCTAAAGTTTTCTTAGTCCATTTATTCTGAACGTTTTTGCTCCCTTACGTCGCAAACAAAAGATCAGTCCGTTTTTTTAATTGATTTTTGTGAGTAATTTTAAAATTACTCCGTTATAGGATACCGACCTGCAGCTTGGGTAGCCAGGGGACGGTGCTATCTCGCTTATGTACTCCAGCATACTTATTTTTCTTTTGGGATTATCTCTCTTACTTGGTTGTCTTCACTACGGCTGCAGATTTATCTCTGTAGTTTCTTTAGGATATCTTTCCCAATTTTTCATGAAGGTTGTCTTCTCTCTAGGAGGATGTGCTTTAGTATGCCGAAGAACAAACCCCCTCCCTCCCCCCTCCCCGCCCCTTCTGACAGCATAGCTATCTGTGTCTTAGGACAGAGCACGAAACTCCTAGCTACGGTAAGACAGCTGTCCTCGAGGAGGCTAAAATTTCTGAAAAGTTAAAACTTTGGGTCAGAGAGCATTTAGAATTCTGGTTCCTGCCTACAAGAGCAACTCTCTACCTATTTCGTGAACCACGTACGCCTCACGAAGCTTCTCGATATTTCAAGTTATTACTTGTTTCTCTGCATACATTGCAGCATACGCAGCGCAATGCAGATGGAAGGCTTGGACATGAACTCCAGCAGCAGACAGACGCACTGTCTTAACTTGTTACAAACGTTCGACTATGAATATAATATGTTAATACTAAGAAAAAGTTATATCAGTTGTTGTTTCCTCCAGTCTCACTTAATTTTTCAGTGTAGATGTGGTGAAGAACGCAAATGAAAGAATTTACAATCTTCTTGTACATTTATGGACAGTTATAAGCACAATATCCGACGTGACCTTCTAGTTATTTCACGCTAGTAACCTTTCACACATTTCAAAAAAGAACGTGAATACTGTTCTAATAGTTAGAAGGATTTACCCTCGTCTGAGTGTCGAACCATCAAGCTCCGCACAAAGCGATTGGGTAAATCCGGCAAACCACATTATTTTATGAAAATTTCCTGGAAAGACACTTACGATGAAATTTACCGTACTTGTTTATAACCTCACTACGCAAAATATTAGCTACCCATTTAAAAGACCACGCTGGTAGCAATGGAGGGCTGTAGACGGTGCATAAGTAGTACCAGGAGGTCATGTGACCCTCCGCCGATGATGGAAGTCGTGGCAGTGAAGAGATGTGTAGGTGCCAGTCTGTTATATGAAATCAGTGCAGTAAGATGAATGTGGAGACGTGATAGAATGGCAGAAAGGAGCTAACATATTTGGACTGGAGGCGTATGGCATTGTCCGACGTGTGGGGTGAGGTTTCCTCTACCCATACGCTGCCTCGCGCCGTCGAGTGCACCGACGACCCAGTGAGCCGTTTAACCCACAGCACGTGGAGGGTGTAATTTCGGCTGTAGCCATTTCTGTGATATTTCCGGAGTGTTTGCCACACCTCGACTTGCGACCACCCATTCAGGTTACTGTGAAGATGAAACTGGGTGTTTATTCCAACATCCTCGCTGACCAGATGTAAGCATTTCTTAGCCAGTCTCATGTTATTGTATCGCCACGGTAAATGTACTGTCGACGCTCCCTCCACTAACATGAGGACAACTATATTGACAGATCCGTACGTACATGTTTCTGTTTGACGAACCCCCTGGTAACCTATTGCACCTCGACTAGGCCGGTACATACTTCGTTCTCAATTCGATGGAAAATGCCGAGGAGTATTTGTAACAGCGGTTGAAACGTACCAGTGATCATCCCCGCAGTTTGGTAGCTCTATGGGATTTAATGCACCACGATTCGCTTCAGCTGCATGTGACATGTGAAGAAATTTGTAAAACATTTTACTTGCCAACCTGAAGCCATTAAAAGGCTTAGAGGCGGTGTCCATTATAATTATCCGGGCTGTTATGCCGTGGTCGGCTGGTGAATTCTTTGTTTAAATCCTAACGTTTCGACCCCGTCTGCGGGGAAAATGGTAGTTTGCGACACTCAGTATACCGCAAACCCACGCACACGGACCGTTATTTGCACCGGGATTCGAACCACCCGTCACGACAGAAGCGGAGTGTTATCAAGACGTTAGCGGACAGAGCTAGAAACATTTGTGAACCTGAGTTGCTCGACGCTGAGATGGAACACCTTCATAATGATTCAAATGGCTCTGAGCACTATGGGACTTAACATCTGAGGTCATTAGTCCCCTAGAACTTAGAACTACTTAAACCTAACTAACCTAAGGACACCACACACATCCATGCCCGAGGCAGGATTCGAACCTACGACCGTAGTGGTCGCGCGGTTCCAGACTGTAGCGCCTAGAACCGCTCCGCCACCCCGGCCGGCCTCTTCATAATGCACTAATGAAGAACGGCTATTCGTCCGCGGAAATAAAACGTGCGTTGAGACAGCCACGCAGAAATCATAGTGACGTACAGGCTACTGCAAAATCTAAGGTTTTCCTGCCGTTTGTTAAAAATGTAACGGAAAGAATAGGGAGGATCTGGACGAAGCGGAATATCACCGTAATTTACAAGCCTTCCAGGAATATACAGGAATACCTTAAGCCTGCCAAGGACGCTCGCAAACCACTGGAAAAAGCTGGAGTGTATAGGATCTCATGCATCTGTGGAGATGTTTATGTGGGTACCACTAAAAGAACGGTTTCAAAACGTTTGGAAGAGCACAAGGGCAATTGTAGAAGAGGAGAAACGGAACGATCAGCTGTTGCGGAGCATGCTTTCCAGCCAGGGAACCACCATATTCGTTTCGAGGAGACGCAAGTACTAGCGGCCACAAGCGAATATTACGAAAGGCTCTACAGGGAGGCAATCGAAATCGCTAAACACCCTAATAATTTTAATCGTAAGGAGGGGGGCGTGACATTAAACGGTATATGGAGGCCGGTGTTAAAGAAGATGTGTACCACCCGTCCACTACTGGGTGATGGCAACGGCGATCGACGGCAACGGACAGAGGCCAATTGCACTGACGTTTTCAAAACACGTGACGTCACGCCTCGGCGCGGGTGCGCGCGGACACGGAATTTAGCGGCAGTCAGTAGCGAGCCAGTGGGTTTGTTGGACCTATCGAGCTACAGACCCCCTTGAAGATGTCTCCCGCATACGGGGACGAAACGTTGGGATTTGACAAAGAATTCACCAACCGATCACGGCATAACAGCCCGGATAATTATAATGGACATGACATTTCCGGCCGTGAAAGACTACATTTTAGTATTTAGAGGCGGTGTTACTCGGCATTAGCGTTATGTCTCCTGGAGTTGACTAATATCTTGTCCGGTGTGAGTAGAGACCTTCGGCTAAATTG
The DNA here is from genome assembly GCF_023898315.1 of Schistocerca nitens. Classification (NCBI taxonomy): domain Eukaryota; kingdom Metazoa; phylum Arthropoda; class Insecta; order Orthoptera; family Acrididae; genus Schistocerca; species Schistocerca nitens. Next base: position 517,762,921 of record NC_064615.1, on the reverse strand, counting down.
TTAAGCGAGTCGATGTGCTGTGCGAAGAACCTGCGTTTGATTCCGGATGTCGCGATTTATTGTTCCTTGGCGTGAGATCTGGAGATGGGTGTACTCAGCATCTTGATATCAGCTGAGGAGCTACTTGAGTGAGAAGTAGGGACTCCCAAGGTATGGGAAGCTGGCAACGGCAGCCACGCAGAAATCATAGTGACGCACCGCCATACCACATCCGAATGACGCCACTGGACAAGATTGACACGGTGGCCGTCAGTATTGAATATCCCGACAAGGGCCAGGAGGTGGAGGTTTCGGAACTTAGTTACAGTTTTATCTTCTTTTCCCGTTCCTCATTATTTTATTCATGTATTATACGATTACAGCAAGTTAAGTATTCCTATTGTACACTAACTGAGTAACTTTCTGCTCATTCGGGTATTCCCTATGAAACTATAACTGTACAGGTTTCTAGAGATGAAATGTCTGCTGGGTAGCTCCTTCCTTATGTACGATATTGCATATTGAATAACACAGGCACTTCAATACCGTTTGTTAAGTACCGACACCAGGCAAGTGATTTTCATGTAAAATGTGTGGCCTGTACTGGAATGTTCATAATGGATCTACGAGTACTGGTTGTAGACAAATGGTTGACGACAATTGGAAGTTCGGGTGTGGCCGTGAGTCGTGCTCGGATAGCCTAATGGTGAGGCGACCGCTTGCGATAAGCGGGAAATCAGGGTTCGAGACCCGGTCTGGTACGAATTTTCGTTGTCATATTTCCATTATGCGGCTGATGATTGTTCATACTCGCAGCTGCAGATATGCATTTCAGATACTCCCTAGTATAGATGATGATGTCACTGCTCACGATTATTCGTTTAAACCACGCCGGTCCGTCTCAAGGAAAACTAGTTTGAACAACGAAGAAAGTAGTAAATTTATGCATTTCACAAAATGTTACGCTAAATTCAGTAGCAAAACTAATGTCCTCACTGTTCCCGTCATAAAACTAATCATAAATCGTTCTGTGCTAGTCTAAGTACGCCTACTCGCTATTGGCGTAGCGGTCGCGCGGTTGCAGACTGAAGCGCCTAGAACCGCTCGGCCACATCGGCCGGCAGTAGATGTGGGATAACCTCTTATTTCTGCTCTCAGGGCGTATTCATAACTTTCTTCTCCTTTTACTTTTTGCGTCCCTGGAATGTATGTGGAATGTATGTACGCCTAAAAATGACGCGGAAGTACTCTCCGACTCTGGGGAAATCTTTTCGCAGATGTTTCCGCAGTCTGGCCCAGGTGTATCCAGGTTAGTTGAGTGGCGCGAGTGCAGACAGCAAACAAACATGTCCTGGTTGCGTGTGCCAGCAGCCCTGTGCCAGCGCACTGACAACCTAACTCTACTGACCTGTTCTGGGCTCCCGCCGAGAACCCTTGCACGAGAAGCAGAAACGTGTGGCTGACAGGTATGCTACTTTCTGCCGACCGAGGCTGCCATGTTTGTGGTATAGCGTGCACTGCTGAACACATAATGACACCGCTTTTAAAATCAAATAGCTACTGACAATGTGTAAATCGTATCTGGCCACCGGTGTGTCTGAAGTAATTTTAAGTGTCTACTCATTACCTGATGACGGAGCCATTCACCCATAAGGGGCTCCGGAAAGGCTCAAAATCATGAAAAGTTCAATTTTTTACTTTTTTACGTTTTCTGAATCTGCAGATTATTACCTTTTAATAGATATATAATTTATTCAATTCCGAAGACTACAACTATTTTTAAATTTTTTTTGAAATGTGTTCTACATGAGCGTGACCCACTGTGGCGCTGTTAAACTGCTATCAAATGGTGTTATTATTAACGTCCGTGTTCATCAGGTACATTTTAGTGATGTGAGATAAAGTATGTGTTTTGGCTAACCTGTGATGGTTCAATATATATCGCTGGTGTGATTGTCGATTGTTTTATGTTTATTTACTCTGTTGTTATCTCGAAAATATTCGTAATTAATTCTGTTTCTTGAGTCTCAGTTTTGTTGAAGTATAATAATGAGTAAAAGTAAAGTTATTAGAAATCCTCTGAAGGCTTTTAAGAAAAAGAGAAATGTTGGAAAGCCAAAGGTATGTGTTATTACTGTAAACAATAAAGACGATGAAAATCCCCAACATAGCTTGTGTCCCAAAGAAGAAGACAGTTGGTGTAAATATAACAAAGGATTGCTAACTGGTGAAGTGTACACTCATAAGCATAGTCTGCCTCATGCAATAATGGAGGTGATAAAACCTATTTTCAGAGACTTAGCAGCACCTGAACTGTTGAAAAAGTGTATTCACGGAAAAACTCAAAACCCCAATGAAAGTGTAAATAGTGTTATATGGTCGAGAATCCCCAAGACTGTATTTGTTGGAATAGAAACACTTCACTTTGGTGTGTATGATGCTGTTGCGACTTTCAATGATGGCAACATTGTAAGGTGCAAGGTATTTAGAAATATGGGAATGAAGATAGGTTCTAACATGGTACGAGCGATGCTTGCTTTAGACAAGGAACGCCTTCGGGCTGCAGACAGGGCTGTAAAGAGTCTAGAAATACAAGCAAGAGTAAACAGGAGGAGGAACAAGAGGAAGCTGGAGGAGGAGTTTGCAGAGGATGAAGATAATCCATCCTATGGACCTGGAATGCACTAAAAAGTTAATCCAATCTTTGTCGCTCGATTCCCAAAACTTTTATTTTCTCATACTAATTACATGTTTTCTAAGGATCTTCCAAACATATTTGTTTCAGTAAATGTTACACAGTACCTTCTGCATAATTTAACAGAGCCTTTTTCCAAAAAAATGTATATTTTTGAATATATAAATAAAAAATTGCAAAAAAATGTGAATTTTCATTACAATTGAAAAAAAATCATCTTTAATAACTGAACTAAAATTTTGTAAAATCCCTGAGTTAAGTTGTAGCCCATATTCCAATAAATAATCTGTAAAAAGTTCAACTTCCTACCTCAAATACTTTGTGAGGAAAGATGTAATTTATAAGAGTTATTTTAACATTGCAAGTATAGGGCGTTCCGGAGCCCCTTAAAGCAGCTCCACAGTAACCTCTCCCGCAGTGTGTCATATTCCAGAATGTCCTATTCCGATATCGCTCAGAATGTTCGTATTGACAATAAGAAAACTTGTGCGTGTGTCGCGGTATATTGTGAACAGTACCTTAGATATAGCTGCAGCAAGGACCACGAAGACGGAATAAGAGTAATAATAGCCCACACAGAGAGATCTGACCAATCATTCTGCCAGCGAACCATAAGTAAACGGAACAGGAACAAGCGATAGAATGCAAATTGCTATCATCTGTGCTTCACAGTGACTTGGAGACTATGAATTCAGACGCGGGTGTTTTCAGTGCCAGACACTGTTCCAGGACAGACTGTTCTCTTACATTGTTCTCCATTTTTTGGGGTCATTAGTCTTCTGACTGATTTGGTATACGTAGTTTGTGGCCTCTACGGCTCCCAATACTAGTCCGTGGAAGTTTCCCCCGAATTATAGTCCTATCATCGCGTCTTCCTTACTGTCAAACAGCAATATTGTTTCTCCCTGTCCTCTCTGACGTACAAAGGGACAATAATGGACGTTCACCACGCATCGGATGAAGTGATCAAATGGATTTGGAAAGTAGATCAGGAGATGTACGCTTGTATGAACTTGTGATTGTGTACATTTGACCACATATATTGTATATTTGTGTTTGGGTTTCAACGTAAGATAAATAAATAAATGGTGTCCGTTCTTCTAATCATTGTTTTATATGTGTTTCTGTCCTTCTGTGGAGAAATTCCTAATTTATTATCTTACAGTTTCATATAATTTTTAGTATTCTTTTGTAACATAACGTCTCAGATATTTTGATTCTGTTCTTTACCAATATTTGTAAAGTTCAAGATGCACACTCCCAAAAATTTCGACCTCAAATTTCGTCTATGTTTGTTGATTTCTCTTGGCGCTAAATATCCTCTTAATCCGTTCTACACAGTTTCCTATATCACTGTTGCTTCATCCTTCATACGTTATTTGGCTTCGAAGATAACGGATTACTTAAATTGTGTTTCACGGGAAGTCTATAGTTTATCACTTTTCTAATATCTGTTACTTACCACATTGATACTTCTTTCATTTACTCTTAAGGAATATACTGTGCGCAAAAGGCGATTCATTACATTCGGAAGGTCCTAAAGCTCATCCTTACCTTCGCTAACGATAGAAATGTCGTCAGCGAATTATTATCAAATCCTTATACCCCTGAACTTTTCTTTTACTGCGCTCATAGCTTTTTCGATGTACAGATTGAACAGCAGATGAGAGAGTCCTACCTTATTTTACTTCTTTTCAATCCGAGCACTTTGTTCTTGGTCTTTCACTGATATTTTCCCTCTTGGTTTCTGTACGCATTGTACATTACACGTCCTTATAGTAGTTTATACCAATTTTTCAGAGAATTTGGAACAACTTGCGCCATTTTAAGTTGGCGAACGATATTTTCAAGTCGACGAGGCCTGCGAAAAACGTTTGAATTTGGTTGAATGTGGCTCGCATTATTGCCAATACTTTTCGTAAAATCAAACTGACTATAATCCAAAATACTAGAAATCTTCTTTTCAATTCTTCTTTATGTTATTTTTGTTAGTAACGTGGACATGTTATCCGCTAGGACGACTGTGCCGTACATCTCGTTTTGTTACGTCGTTGATATGTTTAATGTGGTGTCAGTGATATTCTTCCGAATGTCTGTGAGACGCCCTGCTAAACCCTCAGGACAGGTAGTTGGAATTGTGGAAAGGGGCCAAAATGAGCGGCAGTCACTTACACTCGAATACATATAACTTTATTTATTTCATCAAACATTATAGCACAAATCCTTGAACTTAGTTATCGGTTGAATACGCTACACTATCTTATGCCTTAAGGGGATACGGAATCGGATTTTGGGTTAAAAAATCGAATTTTTTTTTATTGGCGTATTATATTCTGCCATGTTTCCTCTTTAAAATGACGTATCATACATAGCTCTACTACAATTATAACTATTTTATTTTTATATATTTGTGAGATCGGGTATCGCTCTTCACAGTGGTATAATGTTCGCTACGTCAAATATCTGGGAGATGGTGACTCTAAAGCATTCAAAGAAGTTTTGGAAAGCAAACCATATGGGAACAGTGTAAATATAAGCAAACTTGAATGTATAGGACATGTGCAGAAGAGAATGGGTGCCAGGCTGAGAAGGTTAAAATCAGTTATGAAAGGGAAAAAACTAGATGATGGGAAAACCTTGGATGGCAGAGGAAGATTGACTGATTCCATAATAGACCACATTCAGAACTGCTATGGCCTTGCAATCAGGCAAAATACAGGCAATCTTGAAGAAATGAGGAGAGCTATATGGGCTTTATATTTCCACACCGCATCCACGGATGAGCATCCACAACATGGTTTGTGCCCCAAAGGTGAAAACAGCTCGTGTAAATACAATAGGGGACTAACAACAGGAGAGAAATACATTCACCACCACAGTCTACCATCAGCCATCATGGCAGAAATAAAGCCCATTTTCAGAGATCTGGCTGACAGAAGTCTTCTGATGAAATGTCTTCACGGAAAAACGCAGAACCCCAACGAGTGCTTGAATAGTGTGATATGGCATCGTCTCCCAAAAACAGTGTTTGTCGGAATTAATACACTACATTTTGGTGTGTATGATGCTGTGGCAACCTTCAATCTTGGAAATATAACTAAATGCCAGGTCCTTCAAAAGTTGGGTATGTGTGTTGGTTCCCGTACGGTACGTGCTATGTTCTTTTTAGATCAGCACAGACTAAGGCATGCTGATAATATAATCAAGACATTAGTGAAAAAAGCAAGACAGGTGCAGAGGGGTGCCAAAAGAAGACTTGAAGATGATTATGAAGACTGTGAAGGGGGTATTAGCTACGGATCAGGAATGTTTTAATCTTCTTTCTCCGTTTCCCGTAAGTTTACTTTTTACTTCATCTAGGAACATTATCTCAGGTACTGGTCAACCTAGAAGTCTGAAATTTTTATGACGTAGTGACATAGGTCCCTATTACATACTGAAACAACGATTTTTTAATTACTTGATTTACAAAACACTTAGGGGTGATAGTCTAGTAAAAAGCGATGGAAAAAATTTACTTAAAAATAAATGTACAATATCTCTGTAAGAAAATACTTTGACAATAAACTGTTGTTTCAGTATTGTTGTAACATATGAATGCACATACAGTAAAATTTTTACCTCTCTGTCTCCAGTAGTTTGTGAGAAAATGTTCCCTATAGTAGGCATATATTAACATTGCGGGGATAGGTGATTCCGTATCCCCTTAAGGGCACAACCACTTTAATTAAAAAAAAAAACGGCTAAAAGCCATTATCTCAAAATTCAAATATCAAAAAGAATATTTAGAAGGAAGAAGGTTTCAAGTTAAGTAAGTTCTATAATTTGGCTGAAGGCCCAAAAATCTAACACTTTAAAAGCAACAACCTTAATTTAAAGACGGCTGAAGGCCGATGATTATTAGGCTGAAGGCCCCAAACAGTCTGATGCTCGAAAAGCAAAGACAATTTAGAAACGGCTGAAGGCCCCATGACTTAATACTCGAGGTAAAATAAATTTAAACAACAAAGCCTTATCTTAAATTAGGCTGAAGGCCCCAAACAATCTAACACTTGACAAGCAAGGAACTTTAATTTTGAAACGGTTGAAGGCCGATAACTTAAAACAAAACTAAAATAATTTTCATTAGGCTTTATGTTTAAACAATATATTAATCAGGCTGAAGGCCCAAACAGCAAGGAATTTTAATTTTAAAACGGCTGAAGTCCCATGACTTAAAACACAACTAAAATAATTTTTAGTAAGCAGAAGGCCCAAGGCTTTATCTTTAAAGAGTATTTTAATCAGGCAGAAGGCCTAAACAATCTAATACTTGAAAAGCAACGAACTTTAATTTTAAAGCGGCTGAAGGCCCATGACTTAAATCACCACTAAAAACAATTCAACTTTAATTCAAAACCATCGGCTATGAGGCATACAAATACACACAACAGAAAATAAGGAAAGGCAATGCAGCTAACGGTGCTCAGAAATTTTGGGGGGGGCCGTCCAGCACTTGAAACACTAAAGTTCACTTAGGTGAGACAGGCAGTTGGCCCAACCATTCTCGATCCGACGACATCCCAACCAACAGACAGTCAACGGAACCACGACAAGGTAACTTGCGATCCACTCGACGAGCACACAACTGGGAGTTCAATGCAAATGTAAAAGGCATGGACGCCCACAACCAAGCATACATTAAGCTGCCGAACTACACACCGTGCTGGACAGCGACAACAGACTGAGCAAAGGACACTTCCTAAATTTACGTCAACAGCCAGGGCAGGTAACTGGAACGTTGACGGCCACAAGGCAGAAAATTCCGCTGGTGCATTTCCATTGCAAATAAACAAATACAGTTAGAAAGCACCGGATGGTGCCTAAACCCTTGCCAACTCGAACACACATGTTGTTGTTTGTGGGAATGTACCAACAGCCAACAACGAGAACAAATCGGCACAATGTGAACAGTCTTGACTTGCTATTAAATTAAATCAAACCTGAACTTTAGTGTCCAGAGTCGGTGAGTCACAGACCTCATAGCAATGGGAACAGCCCCACACACTCCGACACTGCATAGGGACCGTTAGCAGGCGTGGCCAAACTATGCCCCGGAGAGATTTCCTCGCTCCTCCGCGCCAACCAACTGTCTCCCACACATCAGCACGGAGACAGCAATCAGCGGCTATGCAATAACAAGGACGAATAACGATTTGGCACACGCAGGCAACCCACAAGCAATCTCTGGCCCACATACACGTCATCCAACAAGACGACCGACCGTTGATCAACCAAGGTGGTCCGCATTCAAGTGATATGTATCAGTAACCGTCCAGTGGGTCACGGCTGTCCGGACCTAACTGCAGCTACACCCCGACCGGACATCTGCCGTACCCTAAGTCAAACCCTTCCAGGTCCAAACAGCACTGCTAGCGCCTCCCAACTCACTGGCAGGTCCAAACCGACTCCGAACACAGGTCAACCGGGAAGCACTAGCAGTCAGCAAAGATAATACGCCAGGGCTTATATCGATAAGCGCGGCTGCATTCGCTCACGGGCAGGCAAGGCGGCAACTCAGTGACACCAGTAATTGAAATTAACATAACGAGGTGGTAGTACAGTAAAAACAGGATGTGAAATGAGATATGGTACGAACACGAGCCACACACGGCTCAACCTCACCCCTCAAACTCCAACCCGAGGGTCACATGCCGAAATGAAATGGCTAGCAGCTCCTAATGAAAGCAAGACAATGGCCGAGGGAAGTCGCAAACGAAACATTCGCTCGGTCCCGCCCCTGCAGGAGAAATTCGCCATCTGGCTACCTGACATCCCTTCGCCAGGAAGGGACCGACCTAAGTCCTGCAAGACGAACAATTCAAAACCATTGCTAAGTCAAATAGCGCGATACCCACTCGGACTTCAACACTGCTGAGGAAACACGCCAATAGGCACCTTGACATCCCTACACTGGAGAAGGCACCGAGCTAAGGCTCACAAGATGACGACGTTGGAGGAACTATTCGAAGTTGTCACCCAAATAGCTACTAGAAACTGATGATCAGAAAATAATGTTTTCAACTAATGCAGTAACAGTGGCTGCACCCTGTCCAAATAACTGTCCGTAGGTTGCGTTCTTTGCAAAACACAGTAGTGTCTTCAAGGCCTCTGACAGACTTAAGCTAAATTTCAATTGACTCTCCTGTCTCACCCACCACAGCTGATGTAACGTCAACTGGCTGAAGAATGGTAGTGCCTAGACGAGCTACCAATTCCGGAAGACTGCCTTCAATCAGTTGGCGCCTTATTGCCCCCTCGTAAATGAGGTGGTCCTTTCTCAGAAGGCCGATCCACGGAAACTGACTGACTGCCATTACGATAAGCACCTGAAACAAGTAACAGCCAAATCAATATGGTACCACCAAACAGAAACAAGAGTGAAACATACAGCAACTAGAGAGTCAAGCACAAGTGTAACCACACTCTGCTACCAGTGAGATGCACTGCTAAATCCGCAGGACAGGACAGGAATTATGGAAAGGGACCAAATGGGCGGCTGTCAGTTACACGCGAACACACATAACTTTATTTATTTCACCAAACATTTCAGCACAAATGCTTGAACTTAATTTTCGGCAGATTATGCCACACTATCTTATGCCTTAAGGCCACAAACATTTTAATTTAAAAGAAAACGGCTAAAAGCCGTTAATTCAAAATTCAGACGCCAAAAAGAATATTTAGAAGGCTGAAGGAATCACGTTATTTCTATAATTTGGCTGAAGGCCCAAAAATCTAACACTTTAAAGGCAACGACCTTAATTTAAAGACGGCTGAAGGCCGATGGTTTAAGACTCAAGGTAAAATTTAAAAGAAAAACACACACAAGGCAGAAGGCCTTATCTTCAAAGAGGCTGAAGGTCCTAAACAGCCTGATGCTCGAAAGACAAAGATCCTTAATTTAAAAACGGCTGACAAACAAGAATCTTATAATTTTAAAGTTGCCGAAGGCCCATGACTCACAACACAACGAAAATAATTTTTAGTAGGCAGAAGGCCCAAGGCTTTATCTTTAAATAATATTTTAATCAGGCAGAAAGCCTAAACAATCTAACACTTGAAAAGCAAGGAACTTTAATTTTAAAGCGGCTGAAGGCCCATGACTTAAAACGCCACTAAAAACAATTCAACTTTGATTCAGAACCATCGGCTATAAGTCATACAGCTACACACAGCAGAAAATACGGGAAGGCAGTGCAAGTGACGATGCTCAAAAGTTTTGGGGGATCAGCCAGCACTTGAAACACTAACGTTCACTTAGGTGAGACAGGCAGTAGGCCCAACCCTTCTTGATCCGACGACACCCCAACCAACAGACAGTCAACGGACCCACCGACAAAGTAACTTGCGCTCCACTCGACCAGCTCACAACCTGGAGTTCAATGCAAATGTAAAAGACATGGACGCTCACAACCAAACGCACATGAAGCTGCCGAATTACACACCATGCTTGACAGCGACAACACAGTGAGGAAAGGACACTGCCTAAATTTATGTCAATGGCCAGGGCAGGTAACCGGAACGTTAACGACCACAAGGTAGAAAATTCCGCTGGTGCACTTCAATTGCAAATAACTAAATACAGTTAGACAGGTGGCTACACCTTCGCCAACTCGTACACACACGTTGTTGCTTGTGGTAATCTCTCAACAGCCAACAGCGACAAACAAACGGCACAATGTGAACAGTCTTGACTTGCTGGTAAATTAAATAATGCCCCACAGACACCGACACTGCATAGGGCCCGCCAGGGGGCCCGGCCAAACTACACCCCGCGGAGATTTCCTCACTGCTCCACGCCAACCGACCGACTCCTACACATCAGCACGGAGACAGCAGGAAGCTACTGTGCAATAACAATGTCGAATCACGAGTAGGCACACGCAGGCAACCAATAAATGATCGCTGGCCACCATACACGTCGCCCGACAAGACGACGGACCGACGACCAACCAATTTGGTCCGCACTCAAGTGATGTGTATCAGCAACCAACGGGCGAGTCATGGCTGTCCTGACCTCACTGGAGCCGCCCCCCCGACTGAACTTCTGCCGCGTCCTAAGTCAAACACTTCCAGGTCCGAACTGCACCGCTAGTGAGTCCAAACTCATGGCAGATCCGAACTAACTCCGAATACACGACAACCGGGAAGTAATAATAGCTGTCAGCAAAGATAATAGGCGAGGGCTTATATAGATAAGCGCCGCTACTGCCGCTTCCGGGCAACCAAGGCGGCAACTCAGTGACACCAGTAATTGAAATTAACATAATGAGGTGGTAGTACAGTAAAAACATGATGTGAAATGATATATGGCACGAACACGAGCCTAGTATACTCAGTCGGGTGGTGAGCTTCTACAGACTAACTTGAAAAATAAATGGCTCTGAGCACTATGGGATTTAACTTCTGAGGAAATCAGTCCCCTATAAGTTACAACTACTTAAACCTAACTAATCTAAGGACATCACACACATCCATGCACGAGGCAGGATTCGAACCTGCGACCGTAGTGGTCGCGCGGTTCCAGGCTGTAGCGCCTAGAACCGCTCGGCCACCCTGCCGGCTAATTGAATAATAGTTTGGTTGCTAATTATTTCATTCATTTAAGAAATTGAGGAGGATTGTTATCCATTCCTACTGCCTAATTTCATCATTTAAACTACATGACATTCTTACTCTAATATTAGAAGTCTTCAGTGTATTGTTTCCACTTATCCTCTGTGTTCCCTGAATGTAACAGTGCAATTTCTTTTGTGCTCTTAATGTTGACGCCTTTGCTGAAACTTTGTTCGCTAATTTGGCGCCCAAACTGCCACTGTATTTGATATTTTCCACAACTCTATTCGGGAGGAAAGACGGAAGTTGTTATGTTCTATTTAGATTCGGAAGGCGTCATGTAGGTTGAAGCTCAAGTACAGAAACGCATTCAAGTGCAACTGAGCAGCAGAGTAGTGTCAGAGAAGTGTCCTGATTTTTATACATTCCGATATTTGGGAAATATCACTGGTTGCGTTTATGGCATTGCCACTGACATGGGCTTCCATAGTGTTTATGATAAGGGAACAGCCTTTTTTACTTGAATGAGAGGTAATACTTTTGTATCTAGACATAAAGTTTATTATCTACCAGGAAGTGTCTTCATGTGATACAACTTCTCGAAATTTGGTCCATGTCTCTTCAGGCGCCGGAGACTGGTGTCTGTAGTTCTGTTTGTCTCAACACTTTAGTTTCAGGCAGTGCTTCAACAGAAGAGTAGCTTTAAAGTCGGAGATAGACCCAAAGCTCGTACTGGACAGTGATGGGACAAAGAATAGCATGTGGTGTTTTCATACCAACTGAACGCTCGTCTTAAGTGATTTATAACATCATGGATAAAATTTCTGAGAATGTACCGTATGGAAGTAACTCACGGGTCGTGAGAAAACAAGAACCGAAGCGTTTGAGACGTGATGATACAGAAGGCTGCTGATAATTAAGTGGACTGATAAGAAATGAAGAGATTATTCGTAGCGTCGGTGAGGAAAGGAAAAACGCACATGTTTTTAGAGACATTGAAGAGAGACCTAAAGGACAATAACTACTGTGGAAGGCAGAGGTTGGAGCATACTTATTAAAAAATTGAGAATATTGAGTGTGTGAATACAGCTGTTGCCATAAGAGGTAGGGACTCAGGTGAGAGTATTGTGTCAGTCTCTAAACCACTCAGAAGACTGATGAAAACTTGTTTCCATGCAGTTAATACACACACACACACACACACACACACACACACACACACACACACACACACTCGCGCGCGCGCAACAACAACAACGACAAAAGTGAGTGACAATAATATGGAAGGTCGGATGAGGATTTGCGCCAAACTCCTTCGGAATGCGTGTCGAGTGTTTTAATTCTCATTGCTGCTGCAAATATGTTCCCTAAAGTTAGAAGCAACGTTTAGCCCTTTGCTCACTTTCATTCACACCATATTTTAAGTGTCTAGAAACATTTAAACCCGTATAGTGTCCCACTGCAGACTGTTAACGAACATATGGAATAGGTTCCCAGGTATCTGAGTGGCTCGAAAACTTCTTATTTGTGATGGAACACAGTCCGTTGTCCTTGTCGTCGAATATTCATCAGAGACAAGGGAATCATCAGGAGTGCCCCAGGAAAGTGTGTTAGGAGTGCTATTATTTTATTTAAACATAAATGATCTTGCGAATGGGGTGGGCAGCAACCTGCGGCTGTTTGCTGATGGCGCCATGGTGTATGGGAAAACGGGGTCTTTGAGTGACTTTAAGAGCATACACGTGACATAGATAAACTTTCTAGTTGGGTTTATCAACGGCAGCTAGATCTGAATATAAAAACAGGAAGTTAATGAGGATGACTAGGAGCAACGAGCCCATTATGTTGGAATACAGCATTGGTAATGTGCTGCTTGACACAGTCACGACGATTTAAAATCTAGGCGTAACATTGCAAAGAGATATGAAATGAAGCAAGCATGTAAGGATTTTAATAGGGAAGGGAAATGATAGATGTCGGTTTACTAGGAGAATTTCAGAAAAGTGTGGTTCATCTGTAACGCAGACTGACATTAGTGCAACACATTCGTTAGTACTGCTCGAGTGTTTGGTATTCGAACCAAGATTAAAGAAAGACATAGAAGCAATACAGAGACGGACTATTAGATTTGTTACCGGTAGATACGAACAACACGTAAGTATTATGGAAATGCTTCAGGGACTCAAATAGAAATCCCTGGAGAGAAGGCGACGTTCTTTCTGAGGAACACTGTTGAGGAAATTTTGAGAACCCGCATTGGAAGCCGACTGCAGAACGATTCTATTGTCGCCAACGTACTTTACGCCTAAGGACCACGAAGATAAAAGAAATTATGGCACGTTCAGAGGTAGATACAGAAGGAAGTAGGTTGCAGCAGTTATTTGGAGATGAAGATGCTTGCACAGGATAGAACAGCATGGAGAACTGCGTCAAACCATTCTTCAGACTGAAGACCACAACAACAAAAACATACACATAATCATGTTCCCGTCGCTCAGTTTGCGAGTGAAGTACGAAAGAAAATGACCAGTAGTGGTGCAAGGTACCATCCACCACGCACCGTCCGTGGTTTCCTACGTGTAGATGTAGATACAAATCCTGTGATAACTGCTATTCTTTATATAATAGGGGAAACAAACCGACAAAGCCACAGTAATTCAGTAATTTATTCTTTATACGGAAAAGAAACCCACAAAACAACAAACAATCGAGAAGGAACTCAAATGAGTTCTCACTAGGGTCATGTTTCGCAGAAATTCCACACCGAGACCAGAACCATTATTACCCTCTGCCCATAGCAGGCAGCACCAAGATAAAGAGTTGGACGGCAGCTATTGCTGAAAGTACACACGCTGTCCAATGCGTTCCAGGTTCATTTACTGGTCGATCTGTGAAGAATAGACACTTGAAAATTGGGAAAAACTAAAAACACACGGAGGTAATCAGTTGATTCAACATTCGCTCTTCTATTGTTGACACGCCACAGTAACAGTTTCGTAGCTCTCCTTAGGCATCGAGAAACCTTCCCTGGGGATGGGCATCAATTATGAAGCGCATGGGTTATTGATGTCTTTCCTTACCCTCTCAGAGCAGTTGGTCTCCGACAATTTCGAAAATGATCTGAACTTGTACCAAGTAAAACTGTCAGGGGGAACTGAATGCGTGCAGAGAAGGGCAACACGAATGAGCAAAGGTTTCTTTGACCCATGACAGAGCGTCACTGAGATGCTGAAAAGCTTCAACCGGCAGATGCTTGAAGGTACAGCCATAAACGCCTCCTAAAAGCACAGAGTACTCAATGTAGAATCTAGGAACACATTCCAAGCCTCAACATATTGCTCCCATAGGGATCACGAGGACGAGATAATCTACAGGGTGTTTCAAAAATGACCGGTATATTTGAAACGGCAATAAAAACTAAACGAGCAGCGATAGAAATACACCGTTTGTTGCAATATTCTTGGGACAACAGTACATTTTCAGGCGGACAAACTTTCGATATTACAGTAGTTACAATTTTCAACAACAGATGGCGCTGCAAGTGATGTGAAAGATATAGAAGACAACGCAGTCTGTGGGTGCGCCATTCTGTACGTCGTCTTTCTGCTGTAAGCGTGTGCTGTTCACAACGTGCAAGTGTGCTGTAGACAACATGGTTTATTCCTTAGAACAGAGGATTTTTCTGGTGTTGGAATTCCACCGCCTAGAACACAGTGTTGTTGCAACAAGACGAAGTTTTCAACGGAGGTTTAATGTAACCAAAGGACCGAAAAGCGATACAATAAAGGATCTGTTTGAAAAATTTCAACGGGCTGGGAACGTGACGGATGAACGTGCTCGAAAGGTGGGGCGACCGCGTACGGCAACCACAGAGGGCAACGCGCAGCTAGTGCAGCAGGTGAACCAACAGCGGCCTCGGGTTTCCGTTCGCCGTGTTGCAGCTGCGGTCCAAATGACGCCAACGTCCACGTATCGTCTCATGCGCCAGAGTTTACACCTCTATCCATACAAAATTCAAACGCGGCAACCCCTCAGCGCCGCTACCATTGCTGCACGAGAGACATTCGCTTACGATATAGTGCACAGGATTGATGACGGCGATATGCATGTGGGCAGCATTTGGTTTACTGACGAAGCTTATTTTTACCTGGACGGCTTCGTCAATAAACAGAACTGGCGCATATGGGGAACCGAAAAGCCCCATGTTGCAGTCCCATCGTCCCTGCATCCTCAAAAAGTACTGGTCTGGCCCGCCATTTCTTCCATAGGAATCATTGGCCCATTTTTCAGATCCGAAACGATTACTGCATCACGCTATCTGTACATTCTTCGTGAATTAGTGGCGGTACAAACTGCCTTAGACGACACTGCGAACACCACGTGGTTTATGCAAGATGGTGCCCGGCCACATCGCACGGCCGACGTCTTTAATTTCCCGGATGAATATTTCGATGATCGTGTGATTACTTTGGGCTATCCGAAACATACAGGAGGCGGCGTGGATTGGCCTCCCTATTCGCCAGACATGAACCC
The DNA here is from genome assembly GCF_023898315.1 of Schistocerca nitens. NCBI lineage: Eukaryota > Metazoa > Arthropoda > Insecta > Orthoptera > Acrididae > Schistocerca > Schistocerca nitens. The sequence continues at coordinate 517,747,116 of NC_064615.1, read as the reverse complement.
CTGTGACTTGTTTCTGTGGGGACACTTGAAAGACCAGGTGTACCGCCAGAATCCAGAAACAATTGAACAGCTGAAGCAGTACATCTCATCTGCATGTGAAGCCATTCCGCCAGACACGTTGTCAAAGGTTTCGGGTAATTTCATTCAGAGACTACGCCATATTATTGCTACGCATGGTGGATATGTGGAAAATATCGTACTATAGAGTTTCCCAGACCGCAGCGCCATCTGTTGTTGAAAATTGTAACTACTGTAATTTCGAAAGTTTGTTGCCTGAAAATGTACTGTTGTCCCAAGCATATTGCAACAAACGGTGTATTTCTATCGCTGCTCGTTTAGTTTTTATTGCCGTTGCAAATATACCGGTCATTTTTGAAACACCCTGTAGTTACAGAGCGCACACAAGTAGTGAAGCAGTCACACTTCTAGCATTCCATACGCCATTGGTATGGGAAACTACCCTAATACGTAGATCAGTGGGAAGTAAGTTTCGCCATTTCACAGTGGTTTTTCATCTCGTATACGTGTAAATGAAGATGTAAGGCATGCCCTTGATGTAGCTTCAATAAGTGCTCGAGTTGGATGTTGCGAGACGATCAAACAGGTTGGCACAACGCATTACTCATCATAAGAGGTACCGTGCTGGGAGGATGTGAACAAGAATCGATACCTCTTGTGCACCCCAGAAAAGTCAGCGAAAAAAAAAGCACACACACACACACACACACACACACACACACACACAGAGAGAGAGAGAGAGAGAGAGAGAGAGACACACACACGCGCGCGCGCGCGCGTTTGTTCAAATGGTTTAAATGGCTCTGAGCACTATGGGATTTAACATCTGAGGTCATCAGTCCCCTAGAACTTAGAACTACTTAAACCTAACTAACCTAAGCACATCACAAACATCAATGCCCGAGGCAGGATTCGAATCTGCGACCATAGCGGTCGCACGGTTCCAGACTGTAGCTCCTAGAACCGCTCGGCCACCAAACGTTTGTGCTGGTACAATACCGGTTACTTCTATCATACTGAGATTTGGCAACTTCATATAGCACACAGCTCGACTGTTGGCAGAATAACCTCTACAGCACATTGTATCTGCCATCTCGTCCTTTACCAAATTATCTCTACAGAATTTGCGTGGTAATCGAGATTATCGCATTACAGCTGCTTCCCACTTCTCCTTCGGATTTCCCAACGTTCCATTTTACTTTGATACATGTGCGATTGATGTACATCAGGACCTTCCTTCTTAAACACCAGAGTGTATATTTTACACCACCAGAGCTCTTTTGTTCAGGAAACCGGACGTAGCCTTCACCTGGTATCTTTCTGGATTCAGGCCTTCTACGAAACCGAATTTTCTGTACTGAGCTGACAAAGTCAATGGATAGCGATATGCACATGTACAGTTGGCGGTAGTATCTGTAAACAAAGTATAAAAGGCCAGTGCATTGGCGCAGGTGTCATCTGTACACAGGTGGTTCATGTGACACAGCTTCCGACATGATTATGGCCGCACGACGGTAATTGACAGAATGGTAGTTGACCCAAACACATGGGACATTCCATTTCGAAAATCGTTAGGGAATTCAGAACCAAATTTCAGACTTTACCTCTCACCACGGATAACGTAATGACTGACAGCCTTCACTTGACGACCGAGAGCAGCGGCCTTTGGGTAGACCTGTCGGTGCTAACAGACAAGCAACACTAAGTGAAATAATTGTAGAAATCAGTGTACTATGTACAACGAACGTATCCGTTAGGACAGTGCGACGACATGTGGCGTTAATGGGCTATGTCAGCAAACGACCAACGCGAGTGACAACTGGAAAACCATGAATGGATCAGATAAGTCTCTATATCAGTTGGTAAGAGTAGATGGTTGGATTCGTGTGTGGAGCAGATTTCACGTGCCCATAGAGCCAGGTTGTCAACAAGGCACTGTGCAAGCTGTTGGTGACTGCATAATGTTGTGAGCTGTGTTTACGTGGAATGGGTCCATTGATCCAACTTAGTTCATTGTGTTCGGTTGCTTGGAGACCATTTGCAGCCGTTCAACGACTTCACGTCCCCAAACAATGATGGCATTTGTAAGGATGCGCCACGTAGCCGGGCCACAGATATTCGCGGTTGGTTTGAAGAACGTTCTGGAAAATTCGAGCTATTGATTTGGCCACCCATATAGCCTGATATGAATGTCATTGAATATTTGTGGGACATAATCGACAAGTCAGTTCTTGCACGAAATCCTGCGCTGGCAATACTTTTGCAGTTACGGACGCCTGTAGAGGCAGCATGCCTCAGTGTTTCTGTAGGGGACTTACAAACACTTTTTAAGTCCATACTACGTCGATTTGCTGCACAACGTCGTGCGGAAGGAGGTCCGACACGATATTAGGAGATATCTGATGACTTTTATCACCTTAGTGTAGATAGGAGAATTCCGTCAGTTCTTCCACCGTATTTTACATATCTTTAGACGTAGCTTTTAACAACTATTTGTCACACACGTCTTGGTGCCTTTCTCTTTGAGTCCTATTTTGTGATTAGTACACTGCTTGTTACGTTCTACTGGTATTTTTTACTTTGGGCCAGAATGGTTCTGCCGTCTGCGAAGTATTTTTTTAGGTTTTTTAAATTATTTCTTGAGTTATCAGTCTTCTGACGTGTCCGATGCAACTCACACCAATTTCTTTTTTGTGCCAGCGTCGTCATCCTTCCATTTCTACTGTTCTCCATCAGTCATTGTATGTATTGTATAGTATTCATCTTTATCATACTTTACACCATTTCATCTCCCGAATGCTTTCCTTAGTCGACAAATTATGTAAGAGTGTCTGCATTTTTCATAATTATTCCGTCTTTTACCAAGCGCAACACCACAACTGTCTCTCTTGTGCAGTTGCCGTCCCTAAAGCCAAACTAATAGCCATCTAGTATCTATTCTTTCCTTTTTCATTCTACTTTATATTATGCTTGTCAGTGGCATGGATGTATTAGCTTTTACGTCAATTGTGCTACAGTTCTATTGTACTTGCCCCAAATATTTTCGAAATTATGTAAATGATACTCCTTTGCAAGACTGGTGGTACATCCCCAGTGTCAAAGATTGTAGGCACTAACTTGGCACAATTGTTTGTCAATTACTCCAATAATTATATAAACTGATAAAGATTGTTACACATTCCTTACGCTCTGTTTGATAACAAGTGTTGCAAGAGGCCTCTTGAGAGATTTTGGAGAGCTTCGTCCTGAGGAGCAGTAATGTCAAGCGGACCACCTTGCGAATCAAAATGGCTCTGAGCACTATGGCACTCAACTTCTGAGGTCATCAGTCCCCTAGAACTTAGAACTACCAACCTAAAGACACCACACACATCCATTCCCGAGGCAGGATTCGAACCTGCGACCGGAGCGGTCTCGCGGTTCCAGACTGTAGTGCCTAGAGCCGCACGGCCACACCGGCCGGCCTTTGCGAATCATGTTTTAATCTATGTTTATTGGGAGGTTGCCATAGGTAATGGCTGTTGATTAAAATAATACTGAGTATGTTAGAAACATGATTCAGTAGTAGGATGATCATTACGGAAAGTGAAAGTGCGCAGAAGCAATAAAATACATATGGAGAAACGTAGCGCACTGTTCATCATACGAGGAAACACCTTCCAGAGAGGAATAGAACAGGAGACGTGATCGTTACTGGCATCTCCGAATTAGTGGAATAACTTAGAGAAACGACCACCTTAAGCTGCTTATTAACAGGGAGCCATGGAAACAGCGTGTGTTGCGTAGACAAGCGTTACGAATCCTGCTCTCGTATCCTAACGGAACCTACAGAATTGCAGTCACGTGATTCAATATACAATGGGAAGGGGTACAAATTTACTTAATTAAATTTGTGTCTGTCTGTAATCACTAAACAAGATACTCCCGCGATGTTTAAGTAAAGAACAACATCAATTCAGAAACATTTACGCATGTTACAGCTACGGGCACTTGAATCAAAGTACATGGAAAACTACATCAATTTACGGAACTAAACCGGAATCTACACGAAAATTGCCAATCAGACACTTTAGTGATATTTTGAATTTTAGTTTAAGTTTATTCAGAACTCCATATGAAGAAGAGATACCAGGTCCTAGCGCTGGACCCAAATTTACCTGCACAGGTCAACTGCACCTGCGTCCACCATCAGGTGCCGCTTTCGTGAGCATTGACCGTCGGCGAAGGACGACTCAGTTGATTTCGCCGTTACATATCGCTAAAATCTACCGGAAGAGAATTTTCTAGATTCACAAACTTCTCTGTTCAAAGAGTTATGTATCTAAGCATAGAGTCAAAGATACTCTGCACAGTTCCGTTTGAAATTTATCAGGATTTCTATATATACAAAGAGAATAATTCAGTTGCTATTATCAGATTGATATGACGAAAGGAATGGGGATATATTTTCAATTCTACTAAATATTCCTCATTTCCCCAAATATATTGATTTCAATCGCCTTTTAGCATCTGGGAGACTTTTAATATGTCTCAAGTAATGAAACCTGTCGCCACGTTTGCGGCCAACGCGCCTCAGGGTTCCAAAGCTCTGTGAAACTCTGAATTTATGTAGGATCGTCTACATCTTCCTTAGAGGCATTTCTGCTTCTGTCATGTCTGCAGACAATTCTTGTCCCCACGAACAGGCTATCAATGGACTTTTTTGACGTATCAGCCTGCAGCTCTGCGTTTAACAGCGGATAGCCCTTTCCAGTCTAATTTCATTGTTATTTGTCGTTAATATCACTGAAAATTGTTTTTACTTTTCTGCATTCTCAACTTGTCCTTCCTACGACCGTTTCCATTCCAATTTGTTCAGATTTTTCCTGCAACCATTTCGCTTTAGCTCGCCTGCACGTCGTACTTATTTCATTCCTAAATGAATTACGTTGTTATATTCCTTTACTTTCCGGAATATTTTTTTCTCTATTTGTGCTACGAACCTTAATACTTGCTTCTGGATCTTTTCATTGATTTCTATTCTGAACTCACCTTTTATTTACTTCAATGCTCATTCAAAATTAATGAGTTAACATTATCTGTAAGTTACAACACTGGCTGTCCACTCTTTTCTTCCTTGACAAGTTCTCTGTACTGTGAAGGCTATACATATCGCGCCTGCCTGTGGAGTAAAATTAAGGTTTAATATTTTGTCGAAGAGGAACATTTCCTCTCGTCAAGCCGTCCCACAGATTTCTTTTCCCACATATGAATTAAGTGCCTTTCCATTAGTTACTCGATCGAGGCATCAAATCGTCTGCGTTCTTCGGCAGCACCACATTTCCAAAGCTGCCATTCTCTTCTTAATTGAACCTACCGCCGTCCACGTTTCACTTACATACAAGGCTACGATCCGCACCAATCTTTCTCTTTACTTTTTCCAGCATCTATCCCGTCTAGCATGGTATTTGGTTTTCCAGGATTTGGCAAATTTTATTTTATTATTTAACTTCGGTCGGATGCCTTTCCTGGTGCCACAGTCGTCAATGTAACGTAAGGGACAGCAGTAGTGTGTGCCTCCTTTCTGTTAACGTTACAAGCTTTGTTCAGTACTTTCTCGCTTAACTATTAGTGTAATGTCTTTCCTACGGCTGAAGTTAAGACCAGCCCAGAATTTACCTAAACGAACGTGGCAAACCGCATAAAAGCCACACTCGGACTGGCCGCTACATCAGCCCGGGGTCGCCTTGCTGATGACATCCGTGTCTGTTCCATGTACTTTTCTCGCTGGTTAGAGCACTGTACTTTACGCTACACAAATATGTCACTAACCCCCAGCTCAAGATCTCGAGAACAGACTTCGTCACACCTGATTTAATATTCAAAGTGAAAATGTTTCTCATTTGTTTTCGCTCTGTTGCCAGTCTGCATTTTATATCCTCTCTACTTCGGTAATCGTCAGATATAGTGCCGTCCAAATAGCACAACTCATCTACTGCTATTTAGTTTCTCATTTTCCTAATTTAATTCCCTCAGCGTCATCCGACTTTATTTTACCAGAACCATTATCCTTATTCTAATTCTGGCGACGTTCATCTTGAATCTTATTAGGGTGCTTTCCAAACTCACCATTAAAGGTTTTTCTTTCATTTGCGTATTATTCCAGTAATCGCGATAAGTTCGTTTGGTTTATATTTCGCGGCTTTGCCTTACTTTCCGAGTGTGCATACTTAGCGTTATACGGCAATCTTAACTGCATTTGGTATAGACTAACTAATTAAACACTTTCATTAATGTGCTCTTCAAGCTTGCCATTAAAGGTTTTTCTTTTATTTGCGTATTCTTCCAGTAATCGCAAAAAGTTCTTTTTGGTTACATTCGGCTGTTTAGGCCTAAATTTTGATCGTGCGTATTTAGCGTTATACCAGAAATTTAAGTGCATTTGGTAATAGTTTACTTACATATTAGTTTCCAAAACATATTTAGTGTTCTTTTGCATCTGTATTTAATATATTATCGCTATCACTTACTAAATCTCTTAACTAATTTCCAAACTACCATGGATGCTAAGTGTGTGAGCTGCAGTAGGAAAGTTAGTTCAGGGGTTTTGTGCAGCTGTTGTGACAGGTGGTTTCATTGGGGAAATTGTAGCGGCGTGGGAATTGGGGAAGCAAACGAGACTCTTCCATTCTTTTGCAGGGTTTGCTCAAGAAGTAGGATAATAGCTGAACAGGAGCAGAAAATTAGAGCCCTTCAGGCTGATTTGGACAGAGCGAGGGAGGAACTGAAGAGTTTAAGGGGGGGGGGGGGAGGAGGGTAAACAGCGGTGGGAAGTGGTAGCTGGGAACAGGGGCCACAGAAAGATGACAGTTTCTGACAGTTTCCCAATTGGCACAACCAATAGTTAAGTAAGGAAGAGGCTCCAATAGAAGTAGATGTAGTTAAGAACCAACAGAATCTCACTAGGAAACCAACTGTTTCAAAAAAAGTAAAAACCAGGAAGAAAGTTCTGTTGCTAGGTATCAGCCATGGAAGAGGTGTGGGCTCTTTTTTGCAGGAAAAATTAGGTGACAGGTGACAGGTCATAAAGTTTTTCAAGCCAAGTGCATGTCTTAGCCAGGTGGAAGAGATTCCTTGTGCCAGGGTTTCTCAAAGCAGGATAATGTGATGATAGTGGGTGGAGGGGAAACAGTATTGATAGGGATCAGGGATACAGTATTAAGTGTGACCTGATAAAAATAGCCTTTGTAACGACTCATACCAATGTTGGGCTGGTGCCTACTTTCGTGCGGCATGATCAGCCCCAGTTGAACCGCTCTGTCAGGAGGGTAAATATGGAGTTATATCAGTTGTGTAGGGCAGCCACTCTGTCAGACATGGGACTAGTTCCTGTCGAGGCTATTGATAGGGGGGTTTCACAAGGCAAAGCCTACACCTAAATAAGAAAGGGAAGGGCACACTGGCAGGGTTGTTAGCGAAATCCATAAGGCGGGACACTAGTACTCATGGATGTACCTGTTTTTTAGACTAATATCAAAGTCCAATGAGAAGTTCAAGCAGGCAGGTGCTAAGGAGGTCCAAAGCTCGCAAGATTCTCACAACTGGAAAGCAAATAATAATGTTACCATATTTAACCAAAATAGTGGTGGATTAAAGAAAAAAGTAAATTCTCACAAAAGTAAAATAAAAAATAATCTTACCATTTTTCACAATAATATTCTGGGATTGAAGAATAAAATAGATGAGCTCCTGGTTTGTTTGGATGACATTGAATCTTATAATGTAATACATATACTACGCCTGTCTGAGCATCACATTGGGCCGGCCGAAGTGGCCGTGCGGTTAAAGACGCTGCAGTCTGGAACCGCAGGACCGCTACGGTCGCAGGTTCGAATCCTGCCTCGGGCATGGATGTTTGTGATGTCCTTAGGTTAGTTAGGTTTAACTAGTTCTAAGTTCTAGGGGACTAATGACCTCAGCAGTTGAGTCCCATAGTGCTCAGAGCCATTTGAGCCATCACATTGGGTTTGATATGGAAAAGGTAAATATCAGTGGTTATGAACTAGCTGCACATATGAGTAGAGAGAATAAGGCGAGAGGAGGAGTTGCCATATATGTCAAAAGTTATCACTGTGTAAAAACCTTAGATACAAAAAAGTTTTGTCTAGAGCAACATATAGAAGGAGGCGCCTGTCAACTTAAACTGAAGGAGGGCTCTTTTATAATTGTATTATTCCTGGAAAACTTGGATGCCTTGTTGTACTATCTGTCAGATAGGGAAAGCATATTATTATTTGTGGGGACTTCAGTGTTGATTCACTGAAAGAGGGTAATAGGAAGACTGACCTGGAAGTCTTGTTTGGTACTTTCAATTTGACATATGTCATTAATTTTCCTACTCGGGTAGTAAAGCACAGCAGCTCATTGATAACACTTTTATAGACCAAGATAAGTTTAAAAATGTAAATTCTTGTCCTGTTGAGAATGGCCTTTCTGATCATGGTGCTCAGCTACTTATAGTATATGACATAGCTCCATTCAGTAATTTAAAACTACCCTCCAAATTTGTGACTTCAATTGATGACTCAACAATTAGAAATTTCAGAGAAAATCTTCAGCAGTTAGACTGGGATGAGGTGTACAAGGAACCCGATGCTAATTTAAAATATAACTTATTTCATGATACACTTGTAAGATAATTTGCAAACTGTTTCCCCAAGAAAGTAGTTAAATCTAATTATAAGGAACCATGCAAAAAACCTTGGCTTACTAAAGGAATAAAAATATCTTGTAACCACAAAAGGGAACTGTATCTAACAACAAGAAAGAGTAATGACCCCGAAACAGCCAAATATTATAAAAACTACTGTGATACATTAAGGAAGAATATTAAAATGTCCAGAAGCGTGTGCATCATGTCTGAGATTAACACCTCTGATAACAACACAATCAAAACAATTTGGAATATTATTACAAAGGAGACAGGGCAACCAAGAGTACAGGATGATGGCATTACCATCGAAGCAAATGGGAACTTGATAAACAACAAGCCAGAAGTCGAAAACATTTTGAATAATCAATTTTTAAATCTTGTAGAGGAAATAGGATCTAAATGTTCATTAGAAGAAGCAAGGCAGGTAATGGAAGAGGCCTTACCCACACCATTTGATACAAGGGAAATTCCACCCACCCCTCCTGAAATGAGGGAAAACTCTCTCAAGAATAAAAGCTCACATGGAATTGATGGCATTTACAGCAGGATAATAAAAGCTTGTTCCCAAGAGATAAGTTGGATTCTTAGTCACATACGTAATAGCTCTCTGAAGCAGGATACTTTCCCAGATAGACTGAAGTATGCCATTGTTAAACCACTGCATGAAAAAGGGGATACATCTGATGCCAACAACTACCACCCAATCTCTCTTCTGACTGCCTTATCCAAAATTTCTGAAAAAGTAATGTATTGTAAAAATAAAGTTTTAACAAAATGTCAGTTGGGCTTCCAGAAAGGTTTTCCCGCGGAAAATGTTTATATACTTTCACTAATAAAATATTAAATGCTCTGAGTAACCGGAAATCACCTGTTGGGATTTTTTGTGATATCTCAAAGGCCTTTGATTGTGTAAATCATGGAATACTTCTAGATAAGCTCAAGTACTGTGGTATGAAAGCGACAGCGATCAATGGTTTGAATCATACCTAACTGGAAGAGTGCAGAAAGTTGAAATAAGCAGTTCACATAATATGCAAAAACTGGTGATTTCTCAAACTGGGGAACAATGAAGACTGGGGTGCCACAAGGTTCGTTCTTCGGTCCTCTGCTGTTCTTTATATATATATATATAGACAAGAAATAACTGATGAAATTGTAAACGATATTTTTCAGAAAATCATTAAGTGATTCTCTGGAAATGGGCTCTCATTAAACTTTAACAAAACACAGTACATACAGATCCACACAGTAATTGGAAGGACATCATCAATAAATATAGACTTCGATCAGAAATCGGTAGCTAAGCTAGAATATTCAAAATTCCTGGGTGTATGAATTGATGAGGGATTGAACTGGAAAACACACTGAAGATCTGCTGAAATGTTTGAGTTCAGCTACTTATGCTATTAGGGTTACTGCAAATTTTGGCGATATACATCTCAGTAAATTAGCTTACCACGCCTATTTTCATTCTCTGCTTTCGTATGGCATATTCTGGGGTAACTCATCATTGAGTAAAGGAGTGTTCATTACACAAAAGCGTGTAATCAGAATAATTGCTGGAGCTCATCCAAGATCAAACTGCAGACACTTATTTAAAGAGTTAGAGATCTCCACTGTAGCCTCACAATATAGATATTCACTTATGAAATTTGTTAATAACAATCCGAACGAATTCAAAAGTAATAGCAGTGTACATGGCTACAACACTAGGAGGAAGGATGATCTTCTCTACTCAAGGTTAAATCTAACTTTGGCTCAGAAGGGGGTAAATTATGCTGCCACAAAAGTCTTTGCTCACTTACCTAATAGCATCGAAAGTCTGACAGATAGCCATATAGCATTTAAAAGGAAATTAAAAGAATGTCTTAATAACTCATTCTAATCATTAGATGAATTTTTGGACATAGTTAGTGGGTAATTTCCCCAACCCCCACAAAAAAATTTAAAATATCAAGTGTCATGTAATATTGTGTGTAATGTAATATCTTGTATAGACACCTTTTATTAAGCTGACATGTTCCACATCGTTACGAAGTGTCGTATTCATGATCTATGGAACACGTACTAATCTAATCTAACAGCAGTCTGGCTCCTGTACAGGTTGAAGATAACCTTTCGCAACCTGCATTTTATGCCTACTGTTGGGGACTGTCAGTTTTCTTTTCTCAGAGACAGTCTTCTAGTTCTTCTTACTCCCACCACTCCTACGAACATAGAAACAAAATGAGAGTGTCTTGGTGAGTTGCGTCATGCCGTGATCTCTCAAACTGCCGACAACACTACTTGATCATCACCAACAACGCTACCATTCTTCGGAAAAGATTGTTTTACCTTGATTTCCTTAGGTGTTAGAGCCTTCCACCTTTCCGCATTTGGTTCACATTGTAATGAATCTTGCCTCCTCAGAACTTTCGTACTTCAGTTGAAAAGTTCGATCCTGTTTGAAATGTAACATGAGCAAATTTTTATACTTGAGTTACATTTTCCACGTCTGGAGATAATTTTTCCCATATTTGATCACCGAAACATTGATTTTTTGATAACATATTTATATTTTTATATCAGTCTTGAACCATAATAATTAATAATCACAATTGTGAATTTAAATGAGTCAAAACTCACTTTACAATGAAACTAATGTTATTACGTTTTAGTTTTCATGTACACAAAATTAATGGTTTCATTTCTAATTTTTCTAATTTTACTATCAATAATTCAATCGACAATCGTACAAATACAGGAAGCTAATAGTTTTTATACTGCGAACATCTGCAACCTTCATTATTAATTAAAAGGTGCATATATCTTTATATAAATAATTATCTCCAGAAAACGTTACGTAATTCATACCTGAAAAGCAATGTCAATCAAGGCAATCACAATAAAATTCATTTAAACTACATCCTGTTCTAGAAGGCTCTGAAAAGTATGTATGCAAATTTTAGGCATCAATCGCGCTATAAATTATTCGTTTGTTGTCGAGATTGATCCATGTAACTACCGAGTTCTTTGTAGTGCACTGAAATGTTGCACAATGCATTTACTTAGCAGGTGGTATTGTAGAAAGTGTCAATAATTTATGAGTAAATACTGATGATGTCGAAATGCAACAATATTTCAGCGACATTTACTAAAACAGAGAACTTGGGACCTATTAACTGGAAAGCATAAACAGGAACCGAAACTCTAGACAACGAGACAGCCATAGCAAGATAAGTAAGAATTATCTGATAACATAATGTTCCTGCCGTTACGATTCATTATAAACGTTGACAACACTAGAACAGTTCAGCGTAGGGTATTTACTTTCTGTATATCTACGAACATTTTCATGGTAAGGGCTATGCAACATTATAACACACGCAATGTTTAGGTACTTTCTAGGCCGAAATTATAGTCTGCCAACTTATCGGTTGTACGGACTTAGATTTTAAACGTTTTTATTCCAGGCTTGGCTCATATTAACTTCACGAGGCATACTTACAGAGCACAAACCACAGTTAGTTACAGTTGGGGGTACAGAGCAATCACCTGTTGCTATTAATAAACTCGCCTTACGTACAAAGCTTTTATCGATGAAAATTTTTCGTCATGAGCAAAGGCTGAGAGAAAAAAGCGGCAGTTTGTAATATTACACTCACAGCAACAAACGCAAGAACGCTTCGCAGTGATCGGACGTTGGCGCAGTGGCGCTTCGAGTTGCCTGAGTGCTGTGCACACATAAGCAGATCTGTTTGATGGCGGCGGCTCGGACGTGATAGCCGGAAGCCACATAAATGGAGGCGGCGGCCAGAGACCAGCGGATCTGCGTTGCCTCAAAGGCGCTGGCAGGTCGTAAACGCCTGACCCACTGATACGGGCTTCAGCGGGCCGCCGGGATTCCGCCTACGCCAGCGGGGCACGACGTCAAGCTTCTGCGTGGGGGGGAACTTTGGCCTGTGTCTGTATTACTATAAAAGGAATTTACGTCTCTAGGAACAGCCTGCTGCGCAGGCCGCGCTATGCTTGTTGTAGTTCCGGTTTCGATTCCAGAACACAATGAGGACTCGCAGTTTTACACAGGAGGGGATGCGGATTCTCATTTGGTAGTCATGATTTTAAGTTTTTCAAGATTTACATAAATCCTTCAGAGGGAATTTTGATGTACTTCGTTTAAGACAGAAAGTCCTATTTATCCTGATGACGGGAAACAACTTTTTCTCCTGAAGAAAGCTGGAAAGACTACATCGATTTTGACCCGATGACGGAATGTACCACCTGGGAGATAGCGGATGTACTGACAGTGGTTTCAACGTCGTCCGCCAAAAGATAACGTAGTGGCATAGCTACCAGAGCACCATCTGTGTCTGATCTTTAATAGCCGGAAAGCTCAGTGTGGTGCAACCGTGTGAAACGAGCACACAACCATGCCACGGATACGCACACTTGCTTCTTACAGCCAACTGGGCGACTTCGAAAGAGGTCAGTTTGTGGTCTTCCGAGTGTCGCGACTTTTTATTCATTTAATCGTGTCGCAAACACACATTATACCTTACAAGTAATACAAAATGTTTCAAAACATGGTTCTATTAGCATAACAATTAAAATTAAATGCGGCGAGACCAGATGCAGCAACTTCGCATACTTCCTTGGTGTCATCGAAGACATTCTGTTGCGTTCATGACGTTGTGGATGGGCTGCAGACAAGACGATGACTCGTTATCTGTTCTTCACCACATTCACACGCTGTTGAGTCCCATGCAAATCCTCACTTTTTCAAGTTGGTATTCGTTCTTCCTATATCATAACGCAGCCTGTTGAGGGTCTTCCATATTGACCAGCTTTCTTCGTGACCTGGTGGGAAGCTTTCGGTCAGGATTGTCCACCCTGAAAGGTGGCTGGATCTGGAACGCCATGTGTTGACTTTGAAGTACAAAGGTGGTTCAGTGAGGCTTTCAGCTCAATGGAGAAAGCTTTCCCTTGACTTGAGCCTTGGTACTGTTGGCCGATACCCATTTAGTGCGTGGGTCTTCAGATTCAATGCCTTAGACTTCCCAAATCTTGATGCACATTCACGACAGATATCTGGAGGCGGGATGCCCGCTAGACAACTTTATCAACTGGTGTAGATCTCAAACATCCGGTAATGAGTTTGCAGGTTTCCTTCAAGGCGATATCCACTTGTTTAGCATGACTAGATCTGCACCAGACAGCGCAAGCATATTCTGCAGATTACAAGGGAACCTCCCCATCGCACCCCCCTCAGATTTAGTTATAAGTTGGCACAGTGGATAGGCCTTGAAGAACTGAACACAGACCAATCGAGAAAACAGGAAGAAGTTGCGTGGAACTATGAAAAAAATAAGCAAAATATACAAACTGAGTAGTCCATGCGCAAGATAGGCAACATCAAGGACAATCTTAGCTGAGGAACGCCGTGGTCCCGTGGTTGGCGTGAGCAGGTGCGGAACGAGAGGTAATCGGTTCAAGTCTCCCTCGAGTGAAAAGTTTTACTTTCTTTATTTTCGCAAAGTTATGATCTGTCCGTTCGTTCATTGACGTCTCTGTTCACTGTAATAAGTTTAGTGCATGAGTTTTGCGAACGCACCGCAAAACCGTGTGATTATTAGACGAAAGGACGTGCCTCTCCAATGGGAACCGAAAACATTTGATCAGAAGGTCATAGGTCAACCGATTGACTCACAGGAAAACATGTTGATATATTCTATACGACACTGGTGACGGCATGTGCGTCACATGACTGGAATATGTTGTCGACCCACCTAACTTGTACACTTGGCGATTGGGTAGAAAGATTCTTCTACCTTGCCTGATTTGGGTTTTCTTGTGGATGTGATAATCATTCCCAAAAAAGTGATGAAAACATAAGAGTTTGTCACATAAACTGCAACAAATGAATGCAACAGTTTCACAGTCGCACGGTCAAAACATATGTTTTTAACGTTTTCAATTTTTTCCGTGTGTAGACCGTCAAATCCTGCATATGTTCAAGCAAATTTGAATATGTCCCGCAATTTTGGAGAGCGAAGTTGATTATGTGTGAGTGCCTGAACTTTGAAAATTGTCTGAAAATAAAAAAAATTAAACTTTTCACTCGAGGGAAGACTTGAACCAAGGACCCCTCATTCGGCAGCTGCTCACGATAACCACGGGACCAAGGCACTCCTCAGCTCATAGTCTCCTTGATGTTGCCTATCTGCGCATGGACTACTCGGTTTGTATATTTTGCTTATTTTTTTCATAGTTCCACACAACTTCTTCCTGTTTTCTCGATTAATCTGTGTTCAGTTTTTCAAGGCCTATCCACTGTGCCAACTAATAACTAAATCTGAGGGGGTGCGATGGGGAGGTTCCCTTGTTAGTAACAAAGAGCTACAGCAGAATTTCTTAAGATGCGAGGATGCGACCCCCAGGTTGTACCCGATAATTTCCGGAGAATGTTGTTCCTTGCAAATACCTTCCGTTTGGTGTTCAAGCAATGTATTCTGTAGATAAGTGTTCGATCAGGAGTTACTCCAAGATATTTGAGGGTGTGGCAGTGTTCTAATTGCTTACCTTCCCAGAACACGTGGAATTTCCTTGCTGCATGTCTCTTTCTAAGCTGGAAAGCACAAATATGTGTTTTTGCTGGATTTGGCGATGGTCCTTTCGGAGAATTGCCACACAGGTTGGACGTACTGCACTAGCTGCGCAACAATGCTGGTATCAGTGCTCACGTGAACATTCTCACGCCCGTAGATCTACATCTACATCTACATAAATACTCTGCAAATCACTTTTAAGTGCCTGACAGAGGGTTCATCGAATCACCTTCACAATTCTCTATTATTCCAATCTCGTATAGCACGCGGAAAGAATGAACACCTATATCTTTCCGTACGAGCTCTTATTTCCCTTATTTTATCGTGGTGATCGTTCCTCCCTCTGTAGGTCGGTGTCAACAAAATATCTGCGCATTCGGAGGAGAAAGTTGGTGATTGGAATTTCGTGGGAAGATTCCGTCGCAACGAAAAACGCCTTTATTTAAAAGATTTCCATCCCAAATCCTGTATGATTTCTGTGACACTCTCTCCCATATTTCGCGATAATATAAAACGAGCTGCCTTTCTTTGAACTTTGTCGATGTACTCCGTTAGTCCTCTCTGGTAAGGATCCAACAACGCGCAGCAGTATTCTAAAAGAGGACTGGCAAGCGTAGGGTAGGCAGTCTCCTTAGTAGGTTAGTTACATTTTCTACGTGTCCTACCAATAAAACGCAGCCTTTGGTTAGCCTTCCCCACAACATTTTCTACGAGTTCTTTGCAATTTAAGTTGTTCGTAATTGTAATACCTAGGTATTTAGTTGAATTTCCGGCTTTTAGAGTAGACTGATTTATTGTGTAACCGAAGTTTAACGCTTTTCTTTTAGCACTCATGTGGATGACCTGACACTTTTCGTTATTTAGGGTCAACTGCCACTTTTCGCACCATTCAGATATTTTTTCTAAATCGTTTTGCAGTTTTTTTTTATTTTCTGATGACTTGATTAGTCGATAAACGACAGCGTCATCTGCAAACAACCGAAGACGGCTGCTCAGATTCTCACTCAAATCGTTTATATAGATAAAGAACATAACACTACCTTGGGGAACGCCAGAAATCACTTTTGTTTTACTCGATGACTTCCCGTCAGTTACTACGAACTGTGACCTCTGTGACAGGAAATCGCAAATCCAGTCACATAACTGAGACGATATTCCATAAGCACAAAATTGCACTACGAGCCGCTTGTGTGGGGCAGTGTCAATAGCTTTTCGGAAATCCAGGAATACGGAATAGATCTGAAATCCCTTGTCTATAGCACTCAGCACTTAATGTGAATAAAGAGCTAGTTGTGCTTCACAGGAACGATGTTTTCTAAACCCACGTTGACTGTGTGTCAATAGACCATTTCCTTCGAGGTAATTCATAATGTTCGAACACAATATATGTTCTAAAATTCTGCTGCATATCGACGTCAACGATATGGGCCTATAATTTAGTGGATTATTCCTACTATCTTTCTTCTATATTGGTGTGACCTGTGCAACTTTCCAGTCTTTGGGTAAGGATCTTTCGTCGAGCGAACGGTTGCATATGATTGTTAAGTATGGAGCTAATGCATCAGCATACTCGCAAAGGAACCTAACTGGTATACAGTATGGATCAGAAGACTTGCTTTTACTAAGTGATTTGAGTTCCTTCACTACTACGAGGATATTTATTTCTACGTTATTCATGTTGGCAACTGTTCTCGATTCGAATTCTGGAATATTTACTTCGTCTTCTTTTGTGAAGGCATTTCGGAAGGCTGTGATTAGTAACTCTGCTTTGGCAGCACCGTCTTCGATAGTATCTCCATTGTTATCGCGCAGAGAAGGTATTGATTGTTTCTTGCCATTAACATGCTTCACATACGACCAGAATCTCTTTGGATTTTCTGCCAGGTTTCGAGACAAAGTTTCGTTGTGGAAAGTGTTATAGGCTTCTCGCATTGAACTCCGCGCTATAGTTCGAGCTTTTGTAAAGGATCTCCAATCCTGGGGATTTTGCGTCTGTTTAAATTTGGCGTGTTCTGGACGTCCACACGGCACAGACGCCAGCCAGAATCGTCGTATTGCAAGGGAGGCAGTGGCAGATTTTACAACTACCACAGCACAGATAAGAGGGCTTGTCAGCCCAAACTTGTCAACACGAGCTCCTGCGGGTTGCTAGTTAGCAGTGGGACTACGCACACACACGTTTAGGCTGTCTTCTACTCACCCCACAGCACCGATGTGCACAGCTCGACTGGTACAGTCAGAGGATCACATGGAAGATGAAATGGTATGCCGTGGTCTGCAGCGATGTAAGCAGATTCTGCTTGCACGCAAGTGATGGTCGTTTGCGCGTGAGCGCTTTCTCATGGAGTGTATTCGTCCAAGACACACTGGTCCCATCGCCACGCCGTATGGTCTGGTGTGGGATAAGCTGCAACTCTCGTTCATCATTGGTATTTCTAGATGGATGCTAACCAGGGCTCGGTACTTGCAGAATGTTGTTAGACGCGTTCTTCTGCCGTTCTTGCAACATAAAGGTGCTGTGTTGTTCCAACAAGATAATGCTCGCCCACATACTGACAGTCAAAGCCAATGTGCTCTGCAAGACGTGCTCCAACTCACCTGGCCAGAAAGACCTCCGGACTTGTCTCCAGTCGAGCACGAGTGGGATATGATGGGACAAGAAGTGACTCGTGCGGCGTCAGGTACAACAGTTGCCACAGAACTACGAGATTAAGTGTGGCATAACGTGTCCCAGGACGGTATTCACCATCTGTACGATCGGCTGGATACCAGAATCAGTGCCTGCATTGCTGCCCGTGAAGGCTACACCACATACCAATATGGGTCGGTACGTGTTACATCCATGCTTGTTGTCGGCTTCGTTTCTTCGGCTTCATCTTGGTTGCCTTTTTGGTTGCCCATATTTCTTTCATCTTCCGGCTGTGATCTTGTTTGCGTTCTTCTATCCATTTTACGCCAGTTCGTTTGCCACAGTGTAACTCATGTAGTTTACTTTTCTTAATGATGTTTCTCAATTTTATTCTGTCGTTTATTGTGTCTGGTGTGATGTTGAGTTGGTTCAGGTCAGTTTTTACCTCTGCCACTGACATGGGGAACAGCCGCCTTTTGTAGCCGCCCACTGTGCGAACAGACGCTACTAGTAGTTTTGGTCAGATCCAAGTATTTCATTTCCTCTGTACCACCTATGTCTAGGAGGTATTCCCCTAACCGCCACCTGGGGAAGCGCTCGGTTGCTGGTCTAATAACCACATCCATACCGATAAGTAGTGGCAACACTGCCGTAACGTAAAGGATATGCGTAATATGGTAACATGGCATGCCCACTGTCTGTAGCCGATAGCAAAATGTTAGTTGATGTAGTGCAGTGAGCGGCAACGGTTGTGTTTAATTCTGCTGCAGAATATCCTGTCTCAAAGTGCGGGAGACTAGTTCAAACATCCTTTTTGTTTTGAGTTATCAGTCTTCTGACTTATTTGATGCGGATCGCCACGAATTCCTCTTCTGTGACAACCTCTTCATCTCAGAGTAGCACTGACAACCTGCATCCTCAATTATTTGTTGGATGTATTCCAATCGCTGTCTTCCTCTACAGTTTTTGCTCTCTGCAGTTTTTGCCAACTACAGTTTTTGCAATCTACAACTCCCTCTAGTACCATGCAAGTCATTCCCTGATATCTTAACAAATGTCCTGTCAACCTATCCCTTCTGCTTGTCACTGTTTGCCTCTCCGATCGTGTGAAGAACCTCCTTATTCCTTACCTTCCTTTTCTCATCAGTCCACAAAATTTTCAACATTCGTCTGTAGCACTACATCTCGAATGCTTCGATCCTCTTTTGTTCCGGTTTTCCCACAGTCCCTGCTTCTCTCCTAACGCTCATTCTAAGAAATTTCTTTCCCAAATTAAGGTCTACATTTCATACTAGAGACCTCTCTTGTCCAGGAACACCCGTTTTTCCATTGCTAGTATGCTTTTCATGTCCTTCTTGCTTCGTCTGTCTTTGGTTATCGTGCTGTTTAGGTAACATACTCCCTGAAGTTCATCTACTTCATGACCATCAAGCCTGATGTTAAGTTTGTACCTGTTCTCATTTCTTCTACTTCTCATTACTTTCGTCTTTCTTCTATTTCCTCTCAGTTCATATTCGGCACTCATATATATATATATATATATATATATATATATATATATATATATATATATATATATATATATATATACTGTATGTATATATATATATATATCGTGGATGTTATAATTGGTCGCATACACGAGTACGCAGCACTGCATCAACAATCGCCAAGCACAATTTACACTTTCATGAAACTCTCAGCTGAGAGAGACAGGCAAATAGATAAAGAGAGAGAAGAAAAAGCATTGCTGTGGATGTAGTAATACATTTCAGTGATCTGACAGTGCAGTTAAGAGCCTGCAACATATTCTTCAGCAAACTCAGTGGAACAAGGACTGCTGATAACTGGTAAAGCACAGACGACATTCGGATATAGCAAAGAGAGCTTCATCTCATTACCTCATGCCATAAATATCACAGCTCTCCAACTCTGAATTGTTGGTCATTAGGATTGATGACGTTCGTACCGACAAAACTCGTTTCTGTGGTTATTATGGTGTAGTGATGTCCATATGTTAGATGTTCCTCTTCATTCCTCAAGAGCACACTGCTTGCCATTCCTGAGATGGCAGCATGCAAGTAACCAGAACCTGGCGTCCGAGGGACCTCGTTGATGTTGAAACTG
Source organism: Schistocerca nitens (assembly GCF_023898315.1). NCBI lineage: Eukaryota > Metazoa > Arthropoda > Insecta > Orthoptera > Acrididae > Schistocerca > Schistocerca nitens. The sequence goes on along the minus strand of NC_064615.1, from coordinate 517,727,066 downwards.
AGAGTTTTTCCAGCACCAGTACATGTTATCGTATTAACATGATTGTCCCTGCTGGACAAGAGGGTCATCTGGTATTTCTGTTCCTGATCATCACCATAGGCACTTGGAAATATCAGGGTCTACCTGTCTAGTTGGACCAGCGTCATCCAACTACACGATTTCCGCCGTCTTCCAGAGTGGGAAAGAAGATGCTCTGCACAAAGTGGGCACGCTATCACACCCTGGTTTCGCCTGCAGACTGCAAGACGGCACCTGCAAGACTTCAGACGAGGTGATGGAGTTGCGGCTTTGGAAACCGGGTGAGCCGAGCCGACGACAGGAGTCGGCAGAATTCCAACAAGTTACTGGCATGAGGTTTCGGTTGAGGCTAACGAGAAACTCTGAACTGTAAATCTCGACCAACAAATGTTAGCACGCTAATCATGTTTTATTCTCTCTGAAAGATGCACCACCTGAATACGTAGAGGTGTCTCCGCTTGGCACTCCTCTCCTCTTGGCACCATACAAAGTAATTTGGCTCTCGAGTTACAGTTTCACTGTCATTGAGGTGGAATATTAATTTTCACTAAAGAACATGTAGAAAATAACTGTAACTTATAAAATTAACGTAGTATGTTGACAAAGTACACGAATTCTTTACAGGATAACGGGAAGACAGTTAGAAACCAACCTAAGGGTGGATCGGTTTGACTTTCCGAGAAACGTGTCAACGACCAAAAGAACATTTGCAATAGACTGAAGGAAGATAACCTGCTATTCGTTTACAGGATCTGTAGCTTTATCCACAGCTTTTGATAATGTGTAATACACTCTCTGAAGCTACGAAGGTAGCGCGGATGAAATGCTTGAAACGAAATATTGTCTACAGCTGCTGTATAAACCATACTCTAGTTATACAAGTTGAGAGGTGTGAAAGGGAAGCACTAATTCAGAAGGTAGTGACACAGATTTGTAGCCTATTCCCGCATAAATCAGTACACTGAACAAGCAGTAACGAAAGCAAAAATGAAACTGGGAAAGAGAAATAATGTTCAAAGCAAAGACGTAATTTTTACGGATAGTAATGTACTTATGTTATAGATAGAAATTAACTTGGAAGAGCAGCTGAACAGAATGGATAAATAATTAGGAAATTAGCTCAAACAATGCTAAAACAAATGTAATGAAATGTTGTCAACTTGAATTGAATGGTGTTGAGGGATGTTTTGTTTTTAGGCAGGAAAATAAGAAACAATGGCCGGAATATATTGGATGTAAACTGCAGGTTAGCAAAAGCAAGTAATATGTTTCTTACAAAGAATTTTACTAACACAGAAAATGAATTTAAGTGCCAAGAAGTCTTTTCCGGAGGTATTTGTAAGGAAGTTGAACGTACACGATAAAAAGTTAAGATAATGAAATGTGGGTAACCATTGAAGAGGTACTAAATCGAATTCATGAAAAGAGCAGTTCATGGTAGGAAACGACTAAAACAAGTGATCGGGTGAAAGAACACATCCTAAGGCATCAGGGCATCGTCAATGTGGTAATGGAAGGAAGTGTGAGAGGTAAAAACTGCAGAGGGAGACAGACTTTAGTACAGTAAGCAGGTTCAACTTGGATGTATGTTGCAGTTTCAATACTGAGATGGAGAGGGTTGCACAAGATAGACTAAAATGGAGAGATGTATCAAACCACTCTTCAGACTGATGATGAGAGATAATAGTATAAACACCTGCATCTGTTTTGACCAAACTTGTCAATTTCCGAGTGTACATTCAGTGGAGAATGACGTTTCAAGACGATTTTGGTATTCTATGGAATCTAACAAATGGACTGCCCTATGACTTTTGAACAGCTTGCTCTAATTACTTCAAATCTACGGTAGCCTCTATCACTTCTCGTTGCTTCTACAAGAAATGTTTCTAGTTTTTGTGGTCTGACTGAAGGAGAAAGTGCGCGGAAGTAAAAAAAAAAAAGTTTCTACATCTACATCCATACTCCGCAAGCCATCTGACGGAGTGTGGCGGAGGGTACCTTGACCATCTCTATCGGTTCTCCCGTCTATTCCAGTATCGTATTGTTCGTGGAAAGAAAGATTGTCGGTATGCCTCTGTGTGGGCTTTAAGGTCTCTGGTTTTATCCTCATGGTCTCTTCGCGAGATATACGTAGGAGGGAGCAATATACTGCTTGACTCCTCGGTGCAGGTATGTTCTCGAAACTCCAACAGAAGCCCTTACCGAGCTACTGAGCGTCTCTCTTGCAGAGTCTTCCACTGGAGTTAATCTATCATCTCCGTAACGCTTTCGCGATTACTAAATTATCCTGTAACGATGGGCGCTGCTCTCCGTTGGATCTTCTCTATCTCTTCTATCAAACCTATCTGGTACGGATCCCAAACCGGTGAGCAGTATTCAAGCAATGGGCGAACAACTGTACTTAACCTACTTCCTTCGTTTTCGGACTCCATTTCCTTAGGATTTTTCCAATGAATCTCAGTTTGGCACCTGCTTTACCGACTATCAACTTTATATGATCATTCCATTTTAAATAACTCCTAATGCCTACTCCCAGATAATTAATGCAATTAACTGCTTCCAGTTGCTGACCTGCTAAATTGTAGCGAAATGATAAAGGATCTTTCTTTCTGTGTATTCGTAGCACATTACACTTGTATACAATGAGATTCAATTGCCATTCCCTGCACCATGCGTCAATTCGTTGCAGATCCTCCTGCATTTCAGTAGAATTTTCCATTATTACAACCTCTCGATATACTACAGCATCATCCGCAAAAGCCTCAGTGAACTTTCGATGTTATCCACAAGGTCATTTATATTGAGGCCACGGGCGAAAAAAATTGCTATCGACAGACAAAACAAAAGAAACCCAAGTGTACGCTGGTCGCTGTGAAACTCTGTAGATGGCGCAGAACTCGTACCACACGACAATGTGAACCTCGAACGCTGGCGTGCCAGGACAGTGAGTTGGTGTGTACTTGCTGTGTGTTTGATGGAATCAGCGCAGAATAGTGTATCAACTTAGCGATGTAGCAGAATGCAAAAAGGAGGTATCGTGCTTGGACGTAACAATCACGACACACTGATTAAAGTTGCAAGATTTATTGGTGTATCATCCTAGACTACAAGGAGTGGCTTAATAATAGTAGCGACGTAACACAGAATAAGAACAAATGGCGTAAAATGATCCCAATCGACGGGGCCGGAAACGAGTGTCACGCCTGTTCAATGATAATCGGTTGTATAGCCGAGAGGAGTTTCAGCTGTCAGTGATAGGAGGTCCATCCCAAACAGTTCCCCAGAGAACAATGCTCAGAGAAGGATACGCAAATGGACGTATCGAGTCGGCTACCTCGTAACACAACATTGCTCACAGACACAAAAAAAAATGCTAGTGTTCACTGAGTCAGCAGTGAAGAAATAGGACTAACTGGAGGCGTGTAGTATGATATAACGAGTTGATTTTGATTGTTTATCAAATGATGCAAGGTGTCGATAGAATCGATGGCCCAACAGCGCAGTGTGTGGAAGGTGTAGTGCAGACCAACGATGGTTCTGTGATATTTTATGGGTGTTTTTCGTACCATCATTTGCGCTCAGTCATTCAGGTTGCCGTAAAACTAGAGGTAGATAATTTATATAAGCATTCCCGGTTACCGAACATCGCCCTTTCTTCTACACATATTTGATTGGTATGCTGTGGGAACTTTCAAGATGATGCTCCTCTGACATCTGGACCGACCTGACTTGATCTTACTGCCATAGGAAATGTTTGGGATAGGCTGGAACCGCAGGTGAAAGCAATCAATATACCTGCAATTCAATAGTTATACGGGACGTAATCATCAATTAGTGACATAAGCTGAATATAGCATACATGGAGAGACTTATACCTCTCTTTCTCGCTGAATTGATGCCCTTTCTATAGCTAGAAGTAGTGTTACGTGGTGTTAGAATTATGTTTGCTGGATGTGACTTTTTTGTTTGGTCCATTTATTTTACTGTATCTTTAGTTCAGCAGCTGGAAGTCACAATTAAAAAGCAGGATTAAGAACGTATTACACAGTATTGTTTAGAATGTAGTGCAACTCTTTTCGTAAAATTATTTCTTGACATCATTGCTATAATACTCACGCATTTTTGTCGAGATTTTTATGGTTTAGATCTTTTAGTTCCCGACACGAGACGTTTCCGTTGTGAACTGTTTTAAACGGAAAACTTTTTAGCATAAAACGAGTATACTGAATCTAATCAGTAGAAGAGAACGGTCTAGAGATACGGGATAGCTCGCTCAAGTAACTGCTACAGTCAGTGTAAGTAATCGGTAGAAAATGATATTATAATATTGCTCCATAATCTTTTCATAATCCTTATTACAGTTCTCTCACGTTGCGTTCCATGTTTAGACACACGCTAAGTGAAATAAAAATTAAATCAGAAATGTATAATAACACCCACTTAGAAGATGCTCACTATCTTGGCTGTTTCTCCTGTATAGTGTATTAAACGTTGATATAATGTTGTGCAGCGAGGTTCGATTGTGGAAACAGCATCTAATTATAAGTTTAGTCATAAAAGACGACTACAGGGTTTATAGGTTTCACTAGTTATGGACATTATCTACCGCATTATTACCATATTCATAATAATGACACTGTTCATCTCGGTCCAGAAACTAAATAAGCGATGCCTTTTGCACCACTCTGAGAGACGATTTACTCTTGTCTCCATTGCGTGGTCTCAAGATGTTAGGAACACTCTATCAACTTGATGGATGAGTTCCCTTGACGTGTACACTGTATGGTCACTGGGCCTCCATTGATTTTCTTCAAGTGGTACATCACACGGCTGACAGTGCTGCTAACCACTCATGGCATAGAGAGTACGGTCGCATTAATCTCGGGGTCGCTTAGACAGAAAGAAACTGGTTCATTAATAACCTTTGCGATTTCTTCATTTCTACATGTATGTTCCAGACCTGACAAGGGGGTCTACCAAAAGATATGGGACAGTAATCAGTCCATGCTCCGTGGATCATATCACTGCTACATATCTGCGAATAAATCATCACAGACTTATTTAGGATATTTGTGTCCATTATTACTAACTTGATAAATGCTGGATATGTGTATAATAGATGATGTTTCCTTTGACCTCAGTCTAATAAAATATAGTAAATGCAACTCAACCATATACATATTTTGTCTATTTAGAAATTAATCTGTGGAGTAGAAGGAATTCTCAAATAGAAACGATTTCAGTTTGTTTCTAAGATCCTCATTATCTGCCATCCCCTTCAACTTTCAGGGGAGACGATGCAGTGTCCGTGTTGTGGCTTGCTTCTCTCTGAGCAAATGTCAGGTTAAGCTACGGCGAATGGATCCCCTTTTTGTTCCTAGTTGACTTTGTGAATGCTGTGATTTTTTAAAAGACTTTTCACTTCTTAATACCAAATTTTATAAGATTTATATATTGTTTCCTGCATATTGTTTAGCAATTGATGCAATCATTATCCTAACAACACATTACTGTACAAAGAATACTTTGTGTCTGTGTGTGGTATTATTTCACAAAATTACTCCTTATGATACTGATGATGCAAAGAAATATGCAAAGAAAGACAGCTTTGCGACTCTAACATCACCAAAATTACTAACTGCACGCAGAGAAAAATATGCTGACCTATAGCTTTCCAGGAAATCTATGATACGTGATTTTCAATTCAGTATGAACATCTATGAACTTAACATTCAGTTATATATATTCCCCTTGCAGTGCAGTCTGTCGCTACCGGCGATGATCCTGCCTTGTACAGAACTGAGTCACTGTGTTCTTTCACAGTTAAGAGACAGGTGTTTACTGAAAACCAATCAATAATTCTCTTAGTATTTCATTCACTGTTTGTTGCATTGCTACACCTAATTGGACTTGATTATGATGCTTTCGTTATTATTGACCATTGTTTCTGCTTTGCCAGTATAAGATAGAATGTTATGTAGAGATATCAGATGATCAGAACGAATTGAAAAATGATTTAGACAAGGTATTTGTATCGTGCAAAAGTAGTAATTGGTTCTAACTCCTGAAACATGTGAATCATGCACATGAGTGCTAAACTGAATCTGCCAAATTTCAGTTACACGATATTTCACTCAAATTTAAACGTTAACTAAACTAAATACTTGGGGATTATAATTACGAAGAACTTAAACTGGAACGACCACGCAGAAAATTTTTGGGGAAAACAAACCAAAGACTGTGATTTACCGGCAGATAACTTAGAAAATGTAACAGGCCTACAAAAGAGACTAGAAACATTACGCTTGTCTTCCCTCTTTTGGAGTATTGCTGAGCGGTGTGGGATTTGCATCAGATAGGATTACCAGAGGACAGGGAAAAATTTCAAAGGAGGGGAGCTCGTTTTGTATTATCGCGAAAGAGGGGGGAGAGTGCCACGGATACGATACCCGAATTGGGGTGGCAAGCATTAGAACAAAGCCCTTTTTTCTTGCAGCAAGATTTTCTAACGAAATTTCATTCAACAACTTCCACTTCAGAGTGTGAAAATATTTTGTTGGTGCCCACCTTTTCATCTACAAGGGAAGGAATAATTATCATAATAAAATAAGAGAAATCAGAGCTCACACGGGAAGATTTAAGAGTTCGTTTTTCCCCAGAGCTGTTCGAGACTGGAATGGTAGAGAAGTAGGTTAACGGCAGTTCGATGAACTCTCTGCCAGGCACATTATTGTGAAATATAATCATATAGATCTAGATGTCTTTTAAATGCAGCAAGAACACCACACATCCCAATTATGGACACTGACACAGCAGTAGTAATTTGTTTCCAATAAGAAAGTTTTATGAGTCACCCAACGCAGTCATTTGCTATTTATTTTTTTAGTTAAATATGAACGGAATCACTAAGTGTATCCTGGAAGCAATAATGTCACAATATCTACAAATTTATCTTGTGATTTCTTCTGTTGCACGTCTTTAACGTAATAAAAAACTTCTTGGAAGTCCAGATACTTTATAACATGATTGGTGGAACTGTAGAGAGTATGTTTAGTGAGGAGGCCCTTCTGGAATCCAAATTGACTATGAATCTAATGTTTGCAGTTATGCTCAACTATTCCTCAGCACCATTAATTTTTCCAATACATTTTAGAAGCGTATTGGTAATGGAACGGGCGAAAAGTTTTAAATATTTGTCCTAATACCTTTCTAGAAAAATTATACAATAATCGCGTAGTTCATTCTTCCAGTACAGCTATTTTGCGAATGTGATGCAGTACATGTACGAATGAGTAAAAATGCTGGAACATAAATTGCTCAAAATATTATCTTCCTCTTGAGAAATTTATCAAATAATAGCGTTAATTATTTTTCTCATTTCCCCGAAAGAAAGTTCATACACAAATTGATTTTGTGTGGTCGTGACAGTTGTGTATATTGAAAACATTATTGTGTTGCATTGATTTACTATTCCTTCGGTTTTTGGTAGAATATTTTATAAATTATGAATGAATACACCAACAACACTTGCTTAATATTCTACAATATTTATTATTTGTTTCACATACCGGTTTTCGACTGTTACGCCATCATCAGGTACAAACATAAGTATGTGGTGCAGCGAAATTTTGCTCGACCAAGATTTTCAGCTAGTGCATCTACAGAGTATCCCTAATCCAGAGATGAAAATAGTTAATTTTAAGATTAGGAATAAAGCGAGAGGTATCATTTCAGTATATGAGATGTAGAACTATTTAACTAAGCTAAAATATGTGACACATTAACTAATGAACTGTAAACAAACTCGAACAGTACAACAGTTGTTCATAGAAGAAAATAATGGAACAATAAACTTCTGTGACATCTTCCAGGGACGTGGCTGAACAAAATAATCTTGTCATTAATAGGCCCTACACTACATGAAAGAAGGTTGTATACATGGAAGAACCCTGGAGATTCTAGAAGATATCAGATTATATAATGGTAAGACAGAGATTTAGGAACCAGGTTTTAAATTGTAAGACATTTCCAGGGGCAGATGTGGACTCTGATCAGAATCTATTGGTTATGAACTGTAGATTAAAACTGAAGAAACTGCAAAAAGGTGGGAATTTAAGGAGATGGGACATGGATAAACTAAAAGAAGCAGAGGTTGTAGAGAGTTTCAGGAAGAGCATAAAGGAACAATTGACAAGAATGCAGGAAATAAATACAGTAGAAGAAGAATGGATAGCTTTGAGGGATGAAGTGGTGAAGGCAGCAGAGGACGAAGTAGGTAAAAAGAAGAGGGCTAGTAGAAAATCTTGGGTGACAGAAGAAATACTGAATTTAATGGATGAAAGGAGAAAATATAAAAATGCAGTACATGAAGCAGGCAAAAAGGAATACAAACGTCTCTAAAATGAGATCAACAGGAAGTGCAAAATGGCTAAGCAGGCATGGTTAGAGGACAAATGTAAGTATGTAGAGGCTTACCTCACTAGGGGTAAGATAGATACTGCCTACAGGAAAATTAAAGAGACCTTTGGAGAAAAGAGAACCACTTGTATGAATATCAAGGGCTCAGATGGAAACCCAGTTCTAAGCAAAGAAGGGAAAGCAGAAAGGTGGAAGGAGTATATAGAGGGACTATACAAGGGCGATGTTCTTGAGGACAATATTATGGAAATGGAAGAGGATGTAGATGAAGATGAAATGGGAGATATGATACTGCGTGAAGAATTTGATAGAGCACTGAAAGACCTAAGTCGGACCAAGGCCCCAGGAGTAGACAACATTCCATTAGAACTACTGACAGCCTTGGAAGAGCCAGTCCTGACAAAACTCTACCATCTGGTGAGCAAAATATAGGAGACAGGCGAAATACCCTCAGACTTCAAGAAGAATATAATAATTCCAGTCCCAAGAAAGCAGGCGTTGACAGATGTGAAAATTACCAAACTGTCAGTTTAATAAGTCACGGCTGCAAAATACTAACGCGAATTCTTTACAGACGAATGGAAAAACTGGTAGAAGCCGACCTCGGGGAAGATCAGTTTGGATTCCGTAGAAATATGGGATCACGTGAGGCAATACTGACCCTACGACTTATCTTAGAAGCTAGATTCAGAAAAGGTAAACCTACGTTTCTAGCATTTGTAGACATGGAGAAAGCTTTTGACAAGTAGGAATATATTGGTCGGCTGTTGTATCTCTTGAAACACCAAAAGTAAGTCTCTGTAGATATTTGATAAATGTCTTAAGAGTAAAATTGTACAAATGCCATGTACCTTCAGTCATGGACCTATGGTATAATGCTTTATTGTTTAATACGACTGCTCGGTTTCCACAAGTGCATAAATGTGTCGACTTTAGAGACAGGGAAGTATTGTTGGAGGCCAGGTGGAAACTACGAGTATATACCTTATCAATGTTTCATGTGTGGCATATTGGAGAGCCTGCAACATTAGATTCAACTATGTGGTAGTATTACATTCCTACGAAAAATTCTTAGTGGGGAGGTATTTTATTTTTAACTTGCTCAGAAACGTAATACGTTTGGCGTATGTGATCAACGTAGCATAATACTACCTCGTGCCATTGACTGGCACTGAGTCATAATCCAAACTCTTCCAACGGAAGGAACACATAAGTTTACATTGTTATAACTCCACACTTATACTGACTCGATAAAAACTTATTACAAAATTGTGTTCAAAATGATCCTACCTCCATATAAATTCAGGTTTGTTAGTACGCATAGAATGTGTCTACAATACTCAAAAGGTTGCTCTTGCTTTTATCAGAATGTGTAACACAGTGACAAAAAAAAAAGTTTTGTAAATACATTTCTTATATCATAAGACGAAACGCTATCACTTCTGCGAATGTAACGCCTCATAGCTTATCTTATTACTCTTTTGTAGTTAATGAAGTTCTGAGCTCATCTCCAGACATTTATGAGCGCAGAAGGTGCATCTTACGGAGTAGTTATACACTATAATATTCTCCCTCAGATATAACTTATTTTTTTAAAACCATTGTTACTACTTCTCCACGTTTTCTGCTGGGCTGTAAAGGAATTTCGTGGTATTCATATCACCTTGCCATTTCTAAAAGCCCTAGCTACTGGCGTTTATAGAACATCTCATTGCTCTTAATTTTCTTTCAGGGTGTTAAGTCCTCCTGTTAGCTCTCTTAATGCCAAATAAGAAACTTCCGTTTCCACCTTCAGAATTACTCGTTGCTGACGTTTAATGAGGAAATTCAAGAATTCTCTGTTGTAACACAGCTTCCAATATTCTCTAGTGTTAACTTACGCGAAATTCTCCTATACCTTTGTTGTCTGCCATGGACTGAATATATTACGGCAGAGTAGGAAGAATGCTTACGCGAAGGTATTTGCTAGCACGTAACAGCCTAACACCAGAATGAGATCTTTGTCATTGTAGAAAATAGTCATCTACCCAATGATTCTGTTTCTGTATCCTTTTACTTGCAACAGCAGCAGAAATGTTTCAGCTGTATCAGGTCAATCAACATGACTTCCTTGGTGGCGCAGCCGAAACTTTTCCACTGCTGCAGAAAACGAATTAACCCACGATACTACACTTTATCCTTGGTTTACGCCATTTCATTTTGGCTCCTGTGGCGGCGTGCTACGGTATTGTGGTACTAATACGTTAAAGTACGGTAAACATGCACATGCAATTTCTAGGTGATAACGACCTCTGCCAATATTCTGAATATCCTGCAGGGAAGTGACGTCAAATAAACAAGTACAACAGGAAGATAGTATGACATGAGTACTACAGATTTTTGTTACTTTGGGAACTAGGGCCCACTATCCTTACAACATTTGTCCAAAAGGCAAAATAGCTTAAAACCTCTACATCCACCACATAATTTGAAGTTCTGTGTAAAAGGCAAGTACAATAACGCCATTGCTTACGTCGTCTTCGAATTGGACCTACTACAGTTAGTTGTTAATTTATATTACTGTCAGAAGAATCTCCACAGTGCGTTTGTGTGTTAGTCCGAAGTGTTCGTCACAATCTTTAAGACTGTATTGTTACCGAAAATATAATGCGTCGGTTGAACCTAAGAGAATACTTGCCATACATTCTAGCAGGTGATGAAACAGGCATAAGCTGTCTACAACACTTCCTGCGGATGAGTGGATTCTTAGAAGATTTAAAGACAGGATCGTTAAATATGGGCTTGTGGAGGGGTGTGAGAAGGTGGGATGGCGAGATGGGGGTAGGGGGGATGAGTAAGAAGTGCCGGGAGTCCCTCGACGCTGGTTTAGCCCGGAAACGCTCTCCCCTAACAGTCCTTTCCTCGTTTCAAAATAACTCTAGAACAATGAAATAGCTGTCTATACCCCTTCTTGAATGTAATAGATTCAACCTATAAGTATTAGGTCTCATTTTTAACCTTTTTACACGGTAATTTTAAATTAAATATCTAATCTAAATATTATGAGTCTACTTAATTAATAATGTATAAGATGTAATACACATGAGAACATTATTATTAACACAGTAAAAAGTTTTGTACCTTCGTGCTTCAACAATGTGGTAGGACTGACGTCACTTTAGCTGCATCTGCCTCCATGTAAGACCTTCGAACGTTATAGGTAAGAAAAGTTCCAAATGGACGTGTAAAATAATTTTAGGGTTCTGCCACAGGATGATGTAGAGGGAGTTCTGGGTGAAATGAGTGCAGGATTATACATTCAAATATTCATTCGTCAAATTCATACAATAGATAAAAAGAGGTGAAACAGTGAAATAATACTTTAATGCAAGCAATCAATTAATAAGTTACATTAAACAAGAATACATTTAAAGATAGTTTCTTTTTATTAGGCGTGCGGCTGGCCTGCTGACAAGAAGCCACAGACAGTTTTCAGAAGGCCACTCATCGCCCACATAAAAAATGGTTTAGAGCGAGGCCGTTTCAACCAAAAGATATCACTTTAGTTTCCCATCGGCTGCTAACTCTCGTATAACAAGAGAGTCTGCTCATATGAAAGCAGAATAATATTAGTCTTTGACAATACCAGAAGTTACACAGCCTTGCACCAATTTACATAAATGACCATCCTTCCTTACTAAGTGACCATTCAAATGAAAACCTTTTACGTTCACATGAAGGTAAATTGCCGAATGACTTTAAATAAATGACAACCTTACTACACAAGGAACTCTTCACACAGTGGTGTACATATGCTTTATAAAAAGTCAGATTACAACACAATGCTTAATTTAAAATCTCTTAACTAAAACATAAAAAACAACTGAGCAATTAAATTAATAACCAAAAAGAATTCTCATAATAACTAACATGCACACAAGACATCCTGCGAACTCAGCAAACATTAGAAAACATTAACAGGACCCAAAAAATTACAAAATTAAAATTGTACTACGACCTGTGACATAAGGCCGACATGTGAATGCTTACTGTATTGTCCCTGATACCAAGCACAGGCCAGGATATTAAAACAACACATGCAATGGACAATAAGTTTACTAACGGAAGGGTACCACGTTTACAAGCACTGGAGGCACGATGTTACCAAATGCCACAACAGAGACACTCGCGCGATGGGGAACCCTTCAGTTTCTCTCTAACAAACTTACAACTAGATAAATTAATTCAGGTCAGTGTCTACACGCTGAAATATGTTATTCTAGTTAACCGAGCCACACCATTTTGAGATAACAACAAGAGTTACCATGAAGCTTCAGTCTCTCAAAGTAGTACACTCCACATCAGTCTGGTTTTATCAAAATCACTTTAGTTGACAGAAATGACATATTATTCAGTTATGATCTTGGACAGAGTATCGTTTAGATATGCACAGCTAAAAATAGCTCTAGAACAATGAAATAGCTGTCTACACCCCTTCTTGAATGTTCAGAATTCAAAATAGATTTCCACACGTCGCCAAGAAATGCAATCCATTCCAGCTGGGCGTTATTCCAAATCCCAGTGCTACTGATAGGGGGATACATCGGCACCTCATAAAATGTCCATCAAGGACTAAGTGGAAGGACTGGATCTTGCGGCATGGAGAACTTCGTTCACCTTTTATTGCACACAAAGTGTTAGTCATGTAAGCAATTAATTCATATAACAATTATAATGAAAAACTTTGCCCAAATTAGTGGTTACCATATATCTTGTAAGTACGTGAATAAAAGGACGCTATGTGTAAGAAGCATGAAGCGCCCTTTGAATGTATCCTGATAGCTAAAAGAGCCACGCTCACTTTGAATAAGAAAATGCTATTTGACCCTGAAATCAATGTAAAAGATAGGGTCGCCACCAACTCTAGCCACACGACAAAGAAGAGGTAGCACTGAGTCGGAAAATTTCTTAATTTATTAATAAGAAAAACTCACAAAAGAACATTCATTGTAAAGTCATTGATAAAGAATGGGATGTAATTATTAATATGATCCAGGCATTCTTCCCGTGAATCAAATATTGAGTAAAGTACAGAGGGCGTGAACACCATCCGTAAGTGCAGCCTGCAGCAAGATTCGTGAAAACACGATCTATTCCAGAGCATTTGTTTCAGATAAAAAAAAGGGACACTAATCACTACACCTGTGCACATGGAAACGCTATAGATGGGCCAACAAGGAAAACTACAAGGTAAATGGCGAAGGTAACGGCGACGTAACATCGGTACACTAGACAAGATTGAAGGCAAAATTATTTATTCCTTAAAACATTGATGTAGTGCATCTATAGACTGCTGTTGCATGCTAACTATGTACAATTGCTTGTGAAATACTATACGTTTCATAACAGACTCGCGTGCCCACTCGGTCCGCGGAGACAATTTCTATGGACCGTGGCCAAATTTTAGTCAAATGAGACAAAGAAAATTCACAAACACTCAAAAATTACCAAGATCCGGAAAAGATTAGAAGCATACACACACAGTTGTAGGCACATAAACATTCACACTGAACCGAGGGCACTTCAACATATGCAACTCCTTTGTGCTGCGTTCCTCTCACGGATCAAAGTCAAGACTACATTGGGAATCAAACTGAAAGTCTACAAAAGCCTTGCATTCCCTGCTGCAACCCAGCAAATAAATCTTTATAAGACGAAATTCGAGACCAAAAGCTAAAAGCTCCCCTCTCTATGTGACAACGCGCCACGCGGTCAGTCCAACTCACCCTTCTTCGACTGGAGCACAGCTGTGGACGCTTCCCGTACCGGCGGCAGACTGCCTCCCGCTTCTCCAGCCTCTTCCACGCTCCGCGTGGACCGGAAAACCCCAAGATGCCATTTGCGCCACGAACCTAACGCAGGTGGATTTCTCACAAGTAGCGGAAACCTCTTTGCCGACTTGACCACTACGAGAGTTGGCTATTCTGTACGACTATCGCAGACTTTCTGCAGCAGACTACGCCACCGTTTGTGACATTGGGCTCACGGACTAATGAAAGGTGACTACAGGACCCTTTCATCGCCCCAAACGTCCCGGAGAAGACTGTGCCGCGAATTTTCTCGCCATGCTAGGAGATTCGCCAACAGTCTTCGAAACAAACATACCCTAACGGGTAACAATTGCAACAGTAAACAGCAGCACAAAATAGTTGATTAATCTCTTATATCCAAGTGAGCTTTATTTGACCTTAGTCAATAATTGTGACCTCATGCGGTCCGCAAAGCAAACAGAACAAATTAAATTAAGCGTGATATTCTACGCTAACATCATGTCATCTGACCTACTACGACCACAACCATGAGATATTATTTTAAAATTGCTTTAACCAACTATCAAAAGTTAGCATAGAGACATAGGTGAACAGGTAAATAATATATATAAATATATAAACAAATACAATGATGCAAAATCATTATCACGAACCAAAGCAGTATCATCTGGTGCTGACATATATAAAAACATGCAAGTGAAAGTGCAAAATACAATATTCACAACAAATACAGTGATACAAAATCATTAATGAACCCAATGGTATGACAGCTGGTAAATAATCACCTATGGAAAATAAGACATGAGTACAAAAACACATCCAGAAATCAACTCGTTGACACGCTGTCATTTTTCAGTTTCGTCACATGGTTGTTTCACTGGGTATTCTCTTTAGGTGCTGGGGTGGGCGTCTCTTCTAAAGGCGACTTGGAGGATAAGCTACTAGGGGACCACAACACTGAACTGGGGAGTTCGCAGCGGCGTTGATTCTAACGTCCGTTGTAACCCAGATTGTTCATCCTAGACAGCACCCCGCGACGTTGCCTCGTGCCCGTTTCCACCCTCTGCGTCCATACTGTGGGATGGTTTGGCGTTGCAGATTTGCAGGACATTGCCACTTGTGGGCCCTGCCTCATCATCGAGAAGGCGGCTTGGCGGTCGTCGTCCGTGTGTTGTGGAGGAATGTGTTTTACCGACACACGCCCCCGTCTCCTGTCGTGTCAATGGGGAGACACGCGCTCTTCTGCGTCGCATCGAGGTCGACGTAAACTCGTGCGGGTGTCGGGCTTGAGACCCGCTTATCACCTCTTTGCACCGTCTCAGCTGATGCGTCAGTGGTGGGACCTGTGTCCCTCCGGGCAGTGGGCGTTACCTCACCGCAGCAGCCGTCTGGACTAGCGGCGCTCAGGGATCGGCGGCCTCGCCTGGTGTGCGTCATACTTTCCCTTTCGCTTGTCAGATGACTAGCGCATGGGGTGGAACGCCGGCCATCAGCTGGCGCTGCCGTGGTGACACGCCTGCGGGCTCCGGTGTGAGCCTGCGCCTGGGGGAAGACCAGCATCCCCTCCCCTCTGATGGGGAAACAGCTGTGACCGCTCGCCGCACCACTGCTTCGCCGTTGATACCAGGGTTCTGCAACGCCTGCCGGTGGACCAAGCCCTGTGCTTTCTGATGCGGAGGCTCCCTAGGCGGCCTTGCACCCACTTAAGAACTGCGCTCACAGAGATCGTTACAAAATATCATGTGTACAGATTACCACAAAATCTTCGGAGTTTCTCACTCCTGAACAATACATGGAATAGTGCCCAAAATTAACCTGACAAACAGGGCCTTCTTAACATTACTAATAAAAAAAACAATGAAGAAAATTAAATAACCAATATTCAAACACACAAAAAATCCTTTTTTATAAAATATAGTTCCAGCATTACATCTGCTGTCAATCATTCAGGGTAGATCTTGTACAAGGTTTGGTCAGGATTTGGATAGGATTTGGCGCCGCTGCTAGCTACAGACACAAAACTCTACCTGCTCCTAACTACGCTCTCACACCCAATCTACACAGCTCGTACTAGCCACCATCACCATATAGCCCGACTACAATTCCCACATATAAACAAAATATTCCTTTCAACACCAATACCCATATCGTTGTTCATTGGCTGCTCCTCCAAGGTTTGCAGAACATGTTTGCTGATCTGTGAAAAATTTCCGAGACTTCTTTTCTATGGACATTGCATAATAAAAGTTATGATTAATGAGACACAGAAGGTTCATTCAAGTCACATCTGGAATGGTAAATGTTTCAACATCTATTCATCAGACTAATGCAAAAGGTCAGTGGGCATAAAAATGAAAATAAAAATCATCCTATCCTATTAGCAAACACATAAACACTTCGTCCTATAAGTACATAAAAAAATACTGTCAAAAGAAATCCATTGTCCAGGGCCATGAGTACCCAACTTACTGCTATCATAAGATACTCATAATGATTACACACTTACTCACCACATGTCCCCAGGGGTCCTCACCTACCGTCATGTTATTTTAGCTTGGAGGTAGTCGCATTGATTCTCTATTAAATATCAAGCTGCTTGAGTTTATAAGCTGTTTCCATATACATCTTCTGGGGTT
The DNA here is from genome assembly GCF_023898315.1 of Schistocerca nitens. NCBI lineage: Eukaryota > Metazoa > Arthropoda > Insecta > Orthoptera > Acrididae > Schistocerca > Schistocerca nitens. The sequence goes on along the minus strand of NC_064615.1, from coordinate 517,710,184 downwards.
TCACACCCTGGTGTCCTCAACCGTACCTAGTAGTATGTGACGGCAAGTTACACTTTCCAATTATCTTATAAGATGGCAACTCTGAAAATCAAACACTATTAATCTCCCTTCATACACAAGTCCTTCACCTACAAGTCACCAAGTTGCTTCATTAACATCGCAGTACATTTGAAAAATCTCACTAAATCATGCTCACCTAAGGGGAATAAGAACACTAAAACTGTAATTTATCATCAAGAATTACCTTACGACCATTGACTCGCCACGCCAACACACCCGATACCTTTTTAGTCATCAAAGAACGAAAGCCATCTTACTGTAATAGGAAACGCTTCATATGAGCCTCATAATCATTCACATTCAGATGTTTTGAAACTGCACAACACTACTCCTTTCTGCTGACAAGAAGAAATAACTACACACATATTGGGGGACCCTTTTCAATACACAGAAAATATACACTTTAATTTTAATCACACCAGAGTGAATCAAAACATTGGAAAATATGCACTGTAATTTTACTCACAAAAGAATGAATGCGAAAAAGCATATGGGCAATACGTCATTCCGACCTCCGAGGGGCAAGATCTTCTGCTTCTTATTCAATGTAAGGTTTTACGTTGGAGATGTGGTGCAGGCCCTTCGACTTTCGAGAGCGGAGTGTTTCTACTTCAAGCGCATTCGGATGTGGAATCCGCTTGATTCTGTATGGCCCATTGAATAAGAAGTAGAACTTCTTTGACAACCCAGCCCGTTTATTAGAGAGCTTGTGCGAGCGTACAAGTACTTTCTGGCCCACGTGAAAAGTTATATTCCGCACCTTCTTTTTGTAGGTTCTTATCCGAGCCTCGGCGGCACTCTTTATATTTTTCAGGGCAAGCTCCACAATTGCAGATCTTCGTAACCTGGGTTCTACTGGCCAGGGAACCACCTCTTTTATTTTACTCGGAGGCTCCTTGTTTTTCAGGACCAGAATCGGTGGCAACGTCGTTGAGGAATTTGGCAACTCATTTAATATGTTCTGGAAACCGGCTAGTTTCGTGTCCCACGTCTGGTGGTCACAGTGGCAGTATAACCTACACAATTTTCCAATCTCCTTCATCCACCTTTCACAAGGATTTGCTGAAGGGCAGAAAAGGGAGATAAAGATCGGTTTCACTCGCTTTCTCCGAAGCATATGCTCCCAGTGACGTGACCTGAATTGTGGCCCGTTGTCCGAAATCACACGCTTCACAGTGCCAACCTCCCGTAAGAAGTGATTTGCGAACGCGGCAGCTACTGCGTCTGAGATCCTGGCTATGTCTTCTTGCATCTCTCGGTGGGCCGTGTCTTGTTTTGTTTGCGTAAGCCCTTGCTCTCGCTCGAGAGCTATTATCGCCTGGCTGAGGGTTTCTACCTGCGCGATAAGGTGGACCGGGCACTTAGCCGCAGTGTCCTCTATTCGGGACACAAGGGTCGCGTGGTCACTCTGGCATTGTTCTGCTAATGCGGGGAGATCCCTGGCGGAATTTTGTCCTACTCGGGACTCAAGAGCCGCTTGTTGACTCTGGCATTGTTCTGCTAGTATACGTATATTCCCAGTGAACCTTTCTTCTTGCTCCATCACCTGCTTGCTAATGACTTGGTGCCCCTCTTCTAAGGCGGAGATGCGTTGGTCAATGATCGCCAGTTTCTCCCCAACACCCTGTACTATTTCACTAGTCAATCTTTTATTCGCTTCCTCGATATGCCTCCTATTTTCTTCTGCTTGCTTTTTATTCACTTCCTCGATATGTCTCCTATTACTGTCTAATAATTGTCGTAGCATAGCCCGTAATGAATATGCATCTATCGAATGATTCGAAATCACTACAGCGGGCTCAGGATGGACAACACTTGTACTTGCGTTTTCCGCGTTTCGTTCCTGGTCGGACTCGACGTTTTGACCTCGTCCTTGTTCAGGGTTATTGTCTGGCAGGTTTTTCCGATCGCGGCTCCCTGAACAGCTACGCGTCTCCATCATAAGGATAGTTACTCCGTGCTCCAAAATACAACAAGAATAATGCCAAAGTCTCCTAATGGACTCACAGTCCCCACAAAGCACCCCAGATTTACTATATGACACCGATACACGCCACAGGACAAGAGTCAACCCACAATTGAATACTAAATCACAATATCTATACAGTAATACATATACAAGATAAAACATGTAAGAAAATGCACACCTATATCATAAATTCACGTAAATTCTGTATCACAGACAGACAATATACCAATTAGCACATCCAACCGAAAATAACTAATCCTCACTGCGCATCAGAAGATCTCTGGTTTACCGAAATCCGTGAGCAGGGAAAGCCATGTGTAAGTAGCGCGAATAAAAGGACGCTATGTGTAAGAAGCATGAAGCGCCCTTTGAATGTATCCTGATAGCTAAAAGAGCCACGCTCACTCTGAATAAGAAAATGCTATTTGACACTGAAATCAATGTAAAAGATAGGGTCGCCACCAACTCTAGCCACACGACAAAGAAGAGGTAGCACTGAGTCGGAAAATTTCTTAATTTATTAATAAGAAAAACTCACAAAAGAACATTCATTGTAAAGTCATTGATAAAGAATGGGATGTAATTATTAATATGATCCAGGCATTCTTCCCGTGAATCAAATACTGAGTAAAGTACAGAGGGCGTGAACACCATCCGTAAGTGCAGCCTGCAGCAAGATTCGTGAAAACACGATCTATTCCAGAGCATTTGTTTCAGATAAAAAAAAGGGACACTAATCACTACACCTGTGCACATGGAAACGCTATAGATGGGCCAACAAGGAAAACTACAAGGTAAATGGCGAAGGTAACGGCGACGTAACATCGGTACACTAGACAAGATTGAAGGCAAAATTATTTATTCCTTAAAACATTGATGTAGTGCATCTATAGACTGCTGTTGCATGCTAACTATGTACAATTGCTTGTGAAATACTATACGTTTCATAACAGACTCGCGTGCCCACTCGGTCCGCGGAGACAATTTCTATGGACCGTGGCCAAATTTTAGTCAAATGAGACAAAGAAAATTCACAAACACTCAAAAATTACCAAGATCCGGAAAAGATTAGAAGCATACACACACAGTTGTAGGCACATAAACATTCACACTGAACCGAGGGCACTTCAACATATGCAACTCCTTTGTGCTGCGTTCCTCTCACGGATCAAAGTCAAGACTACATTGGGAATCAAACTGAAAGTCTACAAAAGCCTTGCATTCCCTGCTGCAACCCAGCAAATAAATCTTTATAAGACGAAATTCGAGACCAAAAGCTAAAAGCTCCCCTCTCTATGTGACAACGCGCCACGCGGTCAGTCCAACTCACCCTTCTTCGACTGGAGCACAGCTGTGGACGCTTCCCGTACCGGCGGCAGACTGCCTCCCGCTTCTCCAGCCTCTTCCACGCTCCGCGTGGACCGGAAAACCCCAAGATGCCATTTGCGCCACGAACCTAACGCAGGTGGATTTCTCACAAGTAGCGGAAACCTCTTTGCCGACTTGACCACTACGAGAGTTGGCTATTCTGTACGACTATCGCAGACTTTCTGCAGCAGACTACGCCACCGTTTGTGAAATTGGGCTCACGGAATAATGAAAGGTGGCTACAGGACCCTTTCAATCTAAACTGTAACAAGTTTGCCCCAGAACTGAACATAGACAAAATTGACCTACAGACAATAAAAGACACGCTTGGGAAATGCATTCATAACTGAATAAATAGAATAAGCAGCTTTAACCATGCAAGTCTTTCATCTGAAACATAGCTTACTTAAGGTCTGAAAAGGACAGACTGTACCGTCGCAAGTTGGTTCCGAGCGAACGTGTGTTTTAGGATAGCTAGCTGCATGTAACTTCAGGGACAGACATCTGCCGGCCTAACCGGGAGACACACGCGCATCTGTCACTGCCTGCCATGGGAAAGCTCTCCAATGTCTTTTACTGGACGCGTACGTTCACCACCTATATGAACCTAAATAAATCATATTAAATATTATTCAATCATTTTCAAAATCGGTACACTACCTTTGGACATTCAGGAGAAGATTGTATCCAAATTTCAACTTTATAACCATCATAGTTTCAGAGATTAAAAAAATTGCTAAAAAAGTAAAAAACCAACACTTAGGAAACTAAATTCAGTTACGAAATATAACAGTATATCCTTTGATATTATCTGAAAACATAAACAGAACTCGCAGAGTGCAGAATTAATTAATTCAGCCTTTCATATTAAAACTTTAATTATTTTTCGTTTTCGTAATATAAAAATCAGACCAAATTATTATTGGCGTCTAAGATTGTTGTGGAAGTATATGTGAGTGAATGAGAGTGTGTACGTGGGACATTCGTCAAATTTTAATCTTGCGTTATATACCATCTTAAGTAACCTGCAAGAGTTACGCAAGCCTGTCGTGGGAAAATGTTCATAGGGAATATAACCACTTTGCTGATTATGTATTTTTAGGTGTGACTGCTATTGTAACAGAGCAGCCCTAAAGTCAGCTGGATTATTATCTGTATCTAAGGGATATTTCCAGATTTACTGACTTTTCGTTTTCGTTTATTAAACATTACTTTAATATTTGTACATCACAATGACGTAGATGCCTCTATATGTAAGGATTGGTGCAGACCGGTTTTGGCGCGAGTATGATGAAGAGCGAGCATTATGATTGGCAGCGAGTATGGTTAGCCAATCAGAATTGAGACCTGATAGTTATACTGGGTGTGAGGCCACAAGAACTCTCGCTAGCTTTGAATGCGGACGCTCATGCTACGAGTGGGAGTCAAAATAATCTCTAAAATGAAGGAATATTGTGTTCCTCGCGTTTGATACGTGTCGTGACTAACGCTGATGTAGTTACGGACAGTTTTGTGATCTTTGGAAGTCTTAGAACTGTATTGTTGCAATGATATTTGTGTGTGAAAATTTGGCCTTCGTAGTATCTGCGTGGCATGTTTCAGTGTTCAGCCACTGAACATTTTTGGTGACCAATTTCTTTTTTGAAATCCACCAGAAGGACCGAATGTAATAACTCATGTTAGTGGTGAAAATAATGACTCTGGAAACGTTGTTTAACTCCGGTTGGATATGGACAGATTTATGGCTGCTGTGCATGCGAAATGAGTGTATGAATTGTAAACTTGACGAACGTAGCCAGTAGTTTAAATGTGGGCTGAATAGTACCGTTTCTTTGGGTATAAGAGCAAACAAACCATTTTGGGTGGAAATTTTGGGCTTTATTTTCCAGAAACCAATCTATTATCTTACCGCCTGATAATTTTTTTATAGACAGTTTTTCTACACAACTTTATTTCATTACTAGAGTAGCGCGGCCTCAGTAATTGTAGATATTTGATGGTGTTTTTTATCAACGCTGCTTTTACATCATCTTGTAAGTATCTATGTTGCCGAGTGAAGGGACATCGAGCAGACGCCGTTCTGAGGTAGATGAATTTCTAATTTTCAGCCTGCACAGAACACGGAATTTCAAATGCCACCATGACGCAGAACAAAAATTACGTATACAGAAATTCTTTTTAAATTTGAGGACTTTGGATCAGTACACGTAACTTATAAAAACTTCTGAGCTCCAGGTGGAAACCAGGTGCAGACACGAACGTTGTACACAAGCCGCGCGGGCAATGGCCAGCTGTCGCGCTAGGCCACCAATTGTCGGCCCGACGAACGGTGCGAGGTATGAGTGTCTCAGACCCACTTTGTCTCACATACACTCGCTCAGTCAGTTGACTGTTAAGGGCGTACCTGGAGCATGAACGGAAAGTTTGAATCTACTAAATAAGATAGACACGCAGGACCCGAAGGCGTACATTAAACCCACGAGCCAGGCTCAGAGGTACAGCAAATCGTAAGAAGTTGGAATCCGATAAATCGCGCGTCTCACTACGATAACCAACACGCTACAACTTTAGCTCCTTAAATAAATAATCCTACTCTAATGAACCCAAGACAGTGCACTTAGAACAGTATTAGAAAAACAATCTCAAATTAACACCAAAACACGTTAAACAAATTGTCACTGTCTCCAAGCAGTAACCGAATCATACCCAAAGCCCAGGTATTTGAAATAAGCAATCCAAATCACGCTAACATAAGATTACCTCAAGGAAAGATCTAATATTGAGTCTTACTATAACTTCATGTCCTTGATGCACAAACATTCGAGACACCGCAGAAAGATCTGGCGGAATGAACATACATTTCTTGCAGCAATCTTTTCAACGATACACAGTGCTTTCTGAAACAGATTAGACACTAATATTAAGAAATAATAGTAAGCCCCAAGGTTTTGTCGCCATCAGATGCCAACACAGTTAGAATGGCACAACAAGTTTCATAGGGGCGAACCACAAGATAAATTGTACACAGAGTTTCCTTACTGAGAATCAACCCGTAATCTGTCTCCAGCTCATCACATTTGCAACACGGAGGGCATGAAATGTGTCTCCAATGAATGACGTAAATACAGTTACATCACCTTATTACGTCGGTTGAAATCCGTGTCCAACAGTATCGGAAAGGTAGGTCACAAGTCAGGACCCCCAACGACATGCATCGGCTAACGACCACTAGACTTCTTCGCTACGCAGTCCATCCCAAAATACGCCCAATGCAGCCTGCGCTGACCCGAATGGACGTTTTCATTGCGACGGTATTAGCCGCCAAGTTTGCATGTCATGTCCGCTACCAACTACAAGCTCTTACTCCCTGCTTCTCGCTCCGCACGTTCGCTCCGTCCATCACCTCCGTCGTGCGCACCACCTCGCGACCGCATCTCGAGGGCCGGAAAGGTACGGTCTCTGCAGGAAAATCGATAGGAGGAAAGCTGGCAAGGCTCAGCTACCATGAAACGAAACATCCAGGAGAGTTCACCTCAAACTCTGAATGCGTCCTTTCTCTACGGTGTTTCTTTTTTCTTTCTTTTAAATTTTGAATGTAAGTAAGAAAGTAAAACGTTGAAGAAGGAAGCACACATTACATTCTCACAGGAGAAGAAAACATGTAATTATGAAAATTAGAGACAGGACATTGAACCTGACACTGTTCTTGTGGCGTAAAACGATTCTGTAAAAGGGTATTTCTTCAGTCATGACAGTTTGCTACAGGCCCACAAGTAGTCTTTGGAAAGCGTCAGACTTGTTGATACAAGACTGTGTTATTGTTAACTATTAAGGCAAATAAAAGGTTGTATGATGATGATAATTACAACCGGACTTCGTTAAAATCACAGACCGCAGGTTAGGCCTAGAAATACTGAAATGTGAAAACGATAGAACCCTTACGGTGCGCAATAGTTGCGTCACCAAACTAACTACTTCCATCTAATTTAAAAGGCCGAAAGAACATACAATAAATTATATTTTACAGTAATGACAGGGTTGTGACTTAACTATCGAAAAATGTCGTAAATGACTTAAAATATGTTAATATTTCACAACATAATTCATGGTAGAAGAATGATGCCTAATTTAAAGAAGAAAGAGAACTGAATATCGGCTCTTCATTTTTAACAAAAAAGATGATAAGAACCAAAAATAAATAAGACATCGAAATTAAGTTCATATTTAGAGACGTAAACTTATCGCTGATGTAGCTGAAACACAATGATATGGTACATCACGCCCTTGAAAGGTCGAGACACAGTCTATTAAAGTGTAAGGATGCGACATTCAGTGTCTCTTCATTCTCTTCCCTCAGGGCGTGAAGCAGTCAACATACAATAATCGTAATCACTGAGTGACCACTGAAGGAACGTGTAGTAGTCCTGTTAAAGCAATAGTCTTGTTATAGACCAATAATGTTTTCTTGAAAACAGTTCGGTAAATTAATACTACAAAGACTGATCTCTGTAATTATATTCATGCAAGTGACATGAGGACCGCAGATTTGATAAACTTTTATAGTCGAATACTCGGTGTAATGACTTAGGTTTAAATTGGTTCTTTGCTCATAACTATATTTCAGTGAATTTGTCCCCCCCCCTTTCCCCATCAATTGGGCGCCGTAACGGGAAACATGAGGAAACTGCGACATGGCCTTCAGATTTTAACGGACTTTTACAAGAGTAAAGGCCTTAAAGGTCATTGTAAAATTAATACATATTCAATCAAGATCGGGTACGAAATGAGGTACAGACACTGAGTCTTTTAGGTATTGTCTTGTTATAAGTTAATTTAACAAAATACACAGCTGAAGGAAGTGGTATTTAGCATACGTTTTAAAAGTCTCATCACGCCGCGTTTATCCTCGTTTGAATATTTTTCATTTTACGAAATCATTATAACCGTATGTGTCTGTTTTTGAGTTCCCTGACTCACATAGTATAAATCTATTGCAAGTGGCGTATGACATGTAGTATAGGTACAATGTGAAAATGTTGCAGTTAATATTTTATGACAATGGAAATCTGCAGTTGATGGTGCTGGATTGTGGTGAGGGATGATTCCCCTACGAAGACAAGGTAAGTTGGATCTGGACACAGAATGTAGGTGATGGTTGTCAGCTGCGTAAGGACGCTTCATGATGATTAGCATCTGGACAGTGAGGTCAATGACCAGAAAGCCGATAGGATGCCTTATCGTAATTTGGATGTTTTTCATACAGGCTTCAGGTAGCCTTCGTAATCAAGTTACATATAACAGTTGTACAGAGGAATCAGAAGTATGTAATACATGACTTACTTTAGTTGCGCCGAGAAAAAGAATTTCGTTAACATACAAGAAATCTTTCACATAGATTAGAATTACAAACAATAGCTCAAACACATGAAATGGCTGCGGTTTTATATTGGAGACATCTCTAACATTTAACTTTTAGAGTACTGCGTCGTGTTCAGAGTACTGGAATTTAAGGAATTATTGCTTTCCATCAGCAGATGAGGTCAATACCAGTCTTGTATAGGTAATGTCCACAACATGAACCGAGAAAGTGTCTCCAAATTTTCATTTATATTTACTATATAGTCTAAGTCAATAGTGACAGCGTGCAGAGTCCTTCACGTCGACAATCAGGGTTTTCTGAAGCAGACGGGATTGTCGGCTGCTCCACACCGAAGGGTAGTGATCGTTACGCATCCATCATCGTTACTCAGTGAGCGCCAACGGAAATAAAACTGTCTCACCACATTCAGAAAGCATTTTAATGTTTGACACCACCATGAGTGAGATAACTGTTTGTTGATCTCGATTCAAAATTCTGTTGTCGATGTACTAGTCTGGTTGTTCACTTCAACACACCATAGCGCCATACTTGTTTACCACTGTATTATAGTTTTACCGTACACTTACCAGTGCAAAAAAAAGAAAAGCGGTTTTATGAATGAGTTCACTGGATCGTAATCTTTCAGTACTTTCTTCTTAAAAACTTGTGCATTAATGTCGCCCCCACAGATCACAATATTTTGTTGAAACAGAGAACAATCAAAATATTTACAGGAAAAATATATACATATTTCAGTGGGAAACATACCCATAACTAATATTACGAAATTGATTCCCTTCAGAGACAGAGTTTTTCACAACTGTGGCCTGAGCTACTAAACGTCGATATTCCATAATATTTTACTATTCTGAGAGAAATCTAAAAAAATGGCTCGGAGCACTATGGGACTGAACATCTATGGTTATCCGTCCCCTAGAATTTAGAACTACTTAAACCTAACTAACCTAAGGACATCACACAACACCCAGTCATCACGAGGCAGAGAAAATCCCTGACCCCGACGGGAATCGAAGCCGGGAACCCGGGCGCGGGAAACGAGAACGCTACCGCACGACCACGAGCTGCGGACGAGAAATCTCAAATACAGGAAAATATTTATTTACAATTCGTAAAATGCCAAGTCAAATGCAGCTGTTTGAAGCCCATGCATATTTAGTAGCACTGTTACTCACAGGACTTTGAACACTATTAGTACAGATTCAAAACTTCAGTCACATATCGTGCTAACATTTATTTACATACTGGCTATTATCTGCCGCTGCACTCGAATATCAGCAGTGTTGTCATGATGAGTGATGATGATTTAGTAACGTCAGCCACCCTCATTTTTCTGCCTGTTTGGATAAGCATACCTCATGACGTGCTTGCCAGTCTTCCCCATCTTAAGTTGTCCCACTGCACAATCTGTCGTAAAATGACATAATTTTGCAAGTACATTAAATGTTGTTGTAGTTGTTGTGGTCTTCAGTCCTGAGACTGGTTTGATGCAGCTCTCCATGCTACTCTATCCTGTGCAAGCTTCTTCGTCTCCCCATACTTACTGCAACCTACATCCTTCTGAATCTTCATAGTGTATTCATCTCTTGGTCTCCCTCTACGATTTTTACCCTCCACGCTGCCCTCCAATGCTAAATTTGTGATCCCCTGATGCCTCAAAACATGTCCTACCAACCGAACTCTTCTTCTAGTCAAGTTGTGCCACAAACTTCTCTTCTCCCCAATCCTATTCAATACCTCCTCATTAGTTACGTGATCTACCCACCTTATCTTCAGCATTCTTGTGTAGCACCACATTTCGAAAGCTTCTATTCTCTTATTGTCCAAACTAGTTATCGTCCATGTTTCACTTCCATACATGGCTACACTCCATACAAATACTTTCAGAAACGACTTCCTGACACTTAAATCTATACTCGATGTTAACAAATTTCTCTTCTTCAGAAACGCTTTCCTTGCCATTGCCAGTTTACATTTTATATCCTCTCTACTTCGACCATCATCAGTTATTTTGCTCCCTAAATAGCAAAACTCCTTTACTACTTTAAGTGTCTCATTTCCTAATCTAATCCCCTCAGCATCACCCGATTTAATTTGACTACATTCCATTATCCTCGTTTTGCTTTTGTTGATGTTCATCTTATATCCTCCTTTCAAGACACTGTTCATTCCGTTCAACTGCTCTTCCAAGTCCTTTGCTGTCTCTGACAGAATTACAATGTCATCAGCGAATCTCAAAGTTTTTACTTCTTCTCCATGAATTTTAATACCTACTCCGAATTTTTCTTTTGTTTCCTTTACTGCTTGCTCAATATACAGATTGAATAACATCGGGGAGAGGCTACAATCCTGTCTCACTCCTTTCCCAACCACTGCTTCCCTTTCATGCCCCTCGACTCTTATAACTGCCATCTGGTTTCAGTACAAATTAAATGTATACTTACGGAAATCAACTTTGAAAAATCCTGGATGAAGCTGTCGCTCTGTGTGTCAAATGTTCCCTTATCGTAATCTCTTGTTCAGTAGTAAAATTATCTGCCTTTTCATTTAGCTTATAAACAGATTCTTTAACATGAGTTTGTTCATCAGTTAATTCTCGTGTGGCCCCAGGAAAGCAATTTTCAGTTCCAAAATGTCGGTTATTAAGGCATCGTTACGATGACAAATTTGTCAATTTATACGACGTTTCATTTTGCCTCGACAGTTTTCTTGATGATATTTCGTAATGCTTGGATAACATGTTATTTAACGTAGATGACATATAATTTTGCTTAAATGACATTCGACTTTGCTCAAATGACATTTCATTTTGCTGTAAAGATGTGTTGAAAATCCGTTTTATCATTGCTTCTAAACTTCAGTATAATGCTGTAAATGGGTCTTGAGAAGGACCAGTTGGTGGAATACTTTCTTCACTCTCATCTTGAGACTCCATTTCGCATGCTGAAGCATCAGTAGTTGCAACAGCCGTGTCAGAAAATTCAGTAGCTTTGGTGTATGATTCTGCGTCATTATGTGCTTCAGATTCCATCTTTACAGATTTTCCTATCTTTAATAAAACACGAACATGGCTGAAGTTATTTGAGTAAAATTATATATTTTAGTTTCACAGTAGCACACGAATAATGGTAGGGTGAACATGAACTTCCCAGTAAAACGAAATTAATCCTCTGAAAAGATGTGACACACTGTGCCGTGTTATATAGATACAATGCCAAATCAACCATCTTGTACAGCTTGACTTCATGATTATTACAAATAATTAAAAAATTAATAACCAAATTTTGAATAATGCAAAGTTAGCCATCTTGTACAGCTTAAGTTCATGATTATTACAAATAAAAAAATTAATAACCAGATTTTGAAACATATGAATCATGAATGATTAATTCCACTGGCAACTATTATAACACACATTTGCAAAAAGAATAAGTAATTTCGTCTTTGCCTTATACATTGGGTCGTAATGAACGTAATTAACACTTCATTGCCAGAAATTTTGTCTTATTCATTTGCTTCATGAACCGCGCGTAATTACCTTTGTTAATATCATTTCCTTCAATATAGTTTATTTTTTCAACTTCAGTCAGTTTTGGCCAGTATTTTCATGTTTTCATTCAGATCATGAAACAGAGAAAGACAATTTGTAATAATCTAATGGCAATAAACTTTGATAGAAAATTTATAGAATTGTAAAATGGTCGACAGTGTAATGCGTCCTTTCTCTCCTGTGTCGATTTTCGTGGTAAATAAGAAAATAAAGTACTGAGAAAGAAAGGACACATCACATAGCAAGCAAGAGAAAAAAACACATAGACATGAAAATTAGAGAGAAGGCACTGAACTTTATACTTTTCTTGTGGCATAAAATGATCTTGTAAGAGATTATTTCTTTACTCACGCCAGTTCGCTACAGGCCCAGAAGTCGTCGTTGGAAAGCAGCAAAGTTTGTGACACAAAATCGTGTTATTGTTAACTGTTAGTGAATAGAAATAGTTTGCGTGATAATAACTATTACAGTCGGACTTCATGAAAAGTCTAGACTGCTGCTTCGACTTAGAAATTTTGAAATGTAAAAACGATAGCGAGCTTTTGGCGTGCGTCACGGAGCTGACTACTTCCAATTGATTAAAAGACAAAAAAAGTATACAAATATTTTCAATTTGCAGGAATTACAGGATAGTGCACACAAATACCAAAATAAATTCGTAATTGACTTAAAAAATGCTATTATTTCACAACTAAATTCATGATACAAAAGTGATACAACCGTCTAGAAGCGAAGCTCGAGAAAGAAGGAGAACTGAAAGTCAGTTCTCTTATTTTTTTTATCAAAGAAGATCGAAAACAGATAATTAGGATACCGAAATGAAGTTCATATTCTGAGATATAATTTTGTCGCTAATATTGTTAAAATTCAATGATTTGTTATATGTCTACTATCACGCATATCCTTTGGACAGACTAGCCGATCAAAGGCGACAGTAACCGTGTGCTCGAGTCAGGTATTGTTGTCAATCTCATACTGACTGACTGCCTAGCCTGCACAGGGCACCAATACTCCGCAACTACTGACAGACTACGCTTGCAAAACGGCAATGACCACCGGCAGCAAGATGTGCAGCTAAGCGGATGGGGAGATGACATCAGTGCTTTGTATGAGAAATAACTACAATTGATGACCATGTAATTGTGTGTCTCTAAACATATATCTTAATATGCCTTTTAGATTCAGTCCATCATTCACATCAGTATCCAATTAAAAGCAATACTGGACTGGATATGAGCTATCTATTATCTCCCTCTTCGTGTCAGAAAAATCTTTAAAAATCTGGTGTTCAAATCAGAATTGAAATTAGTAATAGCGAGAAATACAAAAAGATGTGACGCAAAGGTACGATTAAGTCATGAGATTGTCTTTAATGTACAACTTCAGCGTACACTTCACGACAGCTTCACCGAGCATGTACACCGATTACACATCAAATATCAAAATCAGAATAAAATGATGTGTTTTAACCCATTTCGGTTTGTCGTGCTCTCAGGCAATTTAAGAATTTCATTAACAGCTAGATCAAAAAAGAGACTTTCTTGCGGATGGATTAAGTGTCTTGCCTCGGTGGAGTACATTACAAATAGGACAGGTTGCACAATGTTTGGAGAAGATAAGGTCACCTTAAACTGGAGGCCACTCAACATTTAGGCAAACAACACTAGAGAAGGCGCCAAGACACTGAGAGGACAAGGTCAAATAAGAAAAAGAAAATATTCCACTGACGTAAATAATGTAGGACAACAGAATTAATCTAACATTAATTTTTTTGCAGTAACATGTAGATGGAGTTCTCAAGAAGAGAGAGTCCAAACAGTCAATGCAGCATCAATGAACGTGATGAAAAACTTCTTAGTGAATTAATCTAGACAGTATTGAGGATGACGGTTCAGTCCCGCCTCCGGCCATCCTGATTTAGGTTTTCCGTGATTTCCCTAAATCTCTCCAGGCATTTGCCGGGATGGTTCCTTTGAAAGGGCACGTCCGACTTCCCACCCCGTCCTACCCTATTCCGCTGAGACCGATGAACTCCAGTTTGGTCACTTTCTTCAGCCACTAGAAGCTGCTGTTAAGACACTTGGGATACATAATAACTGCGAGATAAGTATTGTTGCACACTACTTGCAGTAGTATTGAACGGAGAATGCCTGTCTCTCGAGTAATATTTCAGGATTTCAGTAAATGACAGGACCAGTCTATAAGTCTCTGTACTGCCAAACTAAGTGGCCATATAGTATAGTCCGGCCCAGTGGGGCAGTTGTTACCAGAACGTGTGTGACTAAGAGCACATGTCTCTAATTTCGATCGTTGACTGACTGCATAGTAAAGCGTATTAGATCTGACACCTCTGTATAATCTCACTTGTATCTAACAGCTCAATAAAAGTGTTGCATAAAAGTAATAATTTACAACTTCTGAAGAATCTATGAATAACACTGCTCCGTTAAAATCGAAAATTTTCACATTGCCAAACTCCCAATCAAGAGATTCTTTCTCCCTCTTATATCCGTTATAAAGCTTGTGAAGGATGAATTTCAGAAAATCACCCCGACGTCGCCAACGTTCTGATTGCGCACGCAGGTAACACTGACTCAAGACTGATGAAAGGCGCCACTTAAGTCGGGTCACAACAATTTAATTAGTGAGTTTTCTCAACATGTTTATTAATAGTCCAGTCACGTATGGTTATTGGTCACAATGTAGTTTCACGTATTCTGAACAGATTCGTGAGTTGTTTCACACAAGCAGCTGGTAAAGAGGCGAACTGAAATATCTCCGGCCAGGAACGTACCATTGAGTAGTGGTAATACTGCATTTTCGAACGTTGTTTGTTATTGGAACGGCAAAATTTCTTCTGAATGACATCATCACCGTACGTCGACTGCAGTACACCATCTCTGTACGAGGAGTGATTACTTTCCAGTTGAATATCTCACTAATTGCTTCACTATCGAATTTTATAACCGTGACATACACAATATGATCAAAAATATGCGGACACCTGGCTGAAACTGACCATCGGTAATGCTGGAATTCAATATTGTGTTGGCCTACATTTAGCCTTGATGACAGCTTCCACTATCAGCAGCTGGAAAGTTCCTTAGGGAATGGCAGCCCATTCTTCACGGAGTGCTGCACTGAGGAGAGATATCGGTGTCGGTCGGTGAGGCCTCGCACGAAGTCAGCGTTCCAAAGCATCCCAAAGACGTTCTATAGGATTCAGGTCAGGACTTCCTGCACGTCAGTCCATTACAGGAATGTTAATGTCGTGTAAACACTCCGACACAGGCCGTGCATTATGAACATGTGCTCGATCGTGTTGAAAGATGCAGTCGCCATCCCCGAATTGCTCTCCAACGGAAGCAACAAGGTGCTTAAAACATCAATGTAGTCATGTGGTGTGATACTGCCACGCAAAACAACAAGGAGTGCAAGCCCCCTCCACGGAAAACACGACCACACCATAACACCACCGCCTCCGAATTTTACTATTGGCACTACACACGCTGGCAGATGACGTTCACCGGGCATTCGCCATACCCACATCCTACCATCGGATTCCCACGTTGTGTACCGTGATTCGTCACTGCACACAACATTTTTCCACTGTTCAATCGTCCAATGTTTACGCTCCTTACACCAAGTCAGACGTCGTTTGACATTTATCGTCATGATGTGTGGCTTATGAGTAGCCAATCGACCATGAACTCCAAGTTTTCTCACCTCCCACCTAACTGTCGTAGTACTTGCAGTGGATCCTGATGCAGTTTGGAATTCTGCTATTACACATTACGACCCTCTTCAACAGTCAGCGGTCTTTGTCAGTCAACAGACGAGATCAGCTTCTATGCTTTTGCGCTTTACGTGTCCCTTCACGTTTCCACTTCAGTATCACATCGGAAACAATGGACGTAGGGAGGTTTAGGAGTGTGGAAATCTCGCGTAGAGACATATGACACAAGTGACACCCAGTCACTTGACGACTTTCGAAGTCCGTGAGTTCCGCGGGGCGCCCCGTACTCCTCCCTCACTATGTTTAATAGCTACTGAGGTCGCTGATAGAGAGTACCTGGCGGTAGATGGCACTACAATGCACCTAATATGAAAAACACATGTTTTTTGGGGGTGTCCGGATACTTTTCATCACATAGTGTATCTGGGTACAGGCGACATTAAGTGTCTAAATGTTCTGTCGTTCCTCATATGAATGCACCACAATAGGCCACCTACACTGTATTACGTAATTTCTATTAGCATAATTCTTTTTTTTTTTGTAGTAGTAGCCAACTAAACAGATAATTCTGTGGGAAATATCTTCAGGTAAGATTTATATGGTTACTCTAAAGGTTCTCAAATATTTCTTTCCGTCCTACATTTGTTTTCAGTCAGTGCTTAATTCAGATCTAGTCCATTTAAAATGTTGGAGACAACAGATGTATCCTTTTATTGCAAAGTGGGTACTGCTACGCAGTAATATCCGAGAATTATATAATTCGTCAGGATACGAACAATTGAATTCAAACAACTAAATAACTGTTTTGTCTGTCTTATTTTGTTGTCCAAGGACAAATTACGATCAAGGATTATGTTCACATTAATAGATTGCTCACGTGATATTCGTAAAACGCTAGGACTAGCGGTTATGAAAACTGTATTGGAAAGAGAGATAAAGTGTTCAAGAAACCAGTGTACTATTAAGAACGGAAACGAAATAAGATAATCCACAATATTCGAGAAAATTTTCCAGACTTACCTGACAGGAAGTATAAGAAAATCTACTGGTGACTAAAATACAGTTGCATGACAGTTAACCTGTGACGACAGACTTAACAGTGCTCGGTTGATACAATTATAACATGTTAATTCCTCTGCGTCACTCAGTTAATGGAATTTTATTTATTTTCTGTTACTCCTCAAGCGCCGACCTCATGGAAAGAACTGTTTCGTCGATTGTGTTGTTTAAAATAGTCGTTCAATGCAAGTCTCCTTCAGATAGATAAATGAAATACTGAAGAGTGAAAAATGTTTAATTCTGAAACTCTGGTGAATTAGTCTCTTTTAGAACTACAATACTAGCAGCAGAAATACTTCGGCTCCATTTATAGAAGCGAAGTTGGTACCGATATCTCTGTAATTAAAGTTCATTTGAGCGAAAACAGAGACAATATCTTAAATCGTTAAGGAAATATCCGAGTTGAATAGCTTAGCTGAATCACTCTGTATTTTTTGTTTTCGGCCGTTTTCACAAAGAGCAGACGGCCTGGAAATATCGCTTCTACTAACGAGTGGGCTACTTTGCTAGCTGAGACTTTGTATTAGTTACGCTGAGTTAAAGTTTGGACAGCAACGAGTATTTGTTCGTTTTGAGGTTACACAGAACAATCATCGTAACTTCACAGGATTAGACGTGGACTACGGCTTCACAACTACGTGCTCATCCTAGCCGAAGTTATGTATGCATTTGATATTTACTTGTGTTTTTGACTCTATTAAGTGTTAAAGTTACATGCAGTACCAAAGTGCCTCACCTTTTCTGCTCGTACTCTCTTCCTTCTCTCTCGGTCTATATTACAGAAGCGGTTCACAGGAGCAGACCCACGCACCGCCTATCCAGGACGGATACAAAACTATCTCTGAACCTCCTTGAATTATGGGCCAAGACTGCTGCACATAATAAATTATTTTTCAATTAAATCAGAATTAATTATTATCTCCCTTCAGAAAAAAAAAAATTTCTGATCAAGCCAAAGTTTACCGAGCAACTTTGTCTTGTGTGGTAGCGATTAAAATATAGTTGCGAGGTGCCGGGGTGGACAGGTGAGATGTTCACCTGATTTCATATAATTTTGTATTTGAAAGGCAACATCATTCTACCGCACTTGACTTGCCATATTTCCTATCACAGAATGGACAATAACTAACGCTACAAGACACTTTTTGGGTCCCCAAATGGACAGTTTAACAGTTGACACATGCATTATAATTTATTTTAGTGATAGTTTGGTTAACAAATATCCCAGAAAAATGTATCATACTGGGCCAGGATATTAAACGTGGTACCTTAACTCCTGAAATGATAATCAGACTGGATTTTACTATGAGATTTATTATCGTAGGAGACAGAGGTACTTCAGTACATAATATAATGATTTTGTAATATAATCGAGAAAAAGCATAGCTGAGAATGCGCTGTTGGTAAGGTCATTTCGAATAGATGGAAAACTCTCTCTGGCGGCCCCGATGAGACTCCCCTAAAAGTTCTGCTCCGCACACCAACTCTGGAAAATTAGCGCGCCTTGGCCCCTCCACGTTTCTATACTTCCACTCGTGGCAGTGCATGGGGCCCTATAACAGTACTTTCCATACTACACGCTGCGCACAACACATCCAAAAACGCCACGCTAAATCCAGCTCCAATGAAGAAACTTGCTGTCAAATGTAAGCGGCGCTCGGCGAAGTCAGCATGAACCATCTGCAGTTCTCCAATAATATCGCTCCTTTTTACCACGCACCGAAGTACGCACAAGTGAGAAACTGCACCCGGGCACTGCGAAACAGCGCCAACGTGTAGCACCAGTCTGCCGGGCACCCCACGGTGTCAGACACCAAGTTCTGAGAACGCCGCCCTCACAATACGCATGCCTGACGCTGAGGCGGCGATCAGCACGCCGTACGCAGCAGTAAGGCTATTTTGCGAGGTGCCAGCCAGTCGCGCCAAACTTCTGCCGGACCACTGGCCTCACAAAAGTGTACTGCGGGCCGTTTCCCAGAGGTCACCTGCGTCGGCTCCACACTATTGTCACTGACAAGCCGATTTCCAGGAACCGTCTGTGCCTACCACAGGTAATTCTTTCAAGCGAACCGCTCCTCGCAGAGCGGCCACACACACTTATTCAGTAGAGAATATAGGAACGAGACCAGAGCGAACAGCCAATTTCATGAGAGCCGATGAAGTTAGAAGTCTCAGAACGGGATCACATGTTATTATATGACATTATTTTGGCCGGTTCCACCGAGAACATTTCGAGTAAATGATGAAAATGGAAAAAAAATCAAAGAAGACAAGCGAACAAGGCTTGGCGTCTTTCATATTTACTGAATAAGTGATCTACACCGAGTAACTCAATAAAACGCTAGACTTCGTAAACAAATGAATTCTGTGCGGATTCTATTAAAGGGCAGACACAAGTAATGACTGTTGAAGCTGGAAACAATTTAATACCGTTACGCCAAACTACATTAGCTTCTGCTGGTACAATTACAGTGGGCACATTAACTTTACGTACTGCAGGATAGTATAGGATAGGAATTGACCTGAAGAAGGTCTGTTACATTTTTACAGCAGTTATTCATTCATCACAACAAAGGTAGCAATCGCACAGACCAGCATAACATCACATCAGATAAAATAATGCAGTGATACTGGACGGCCAATTCTCGTGTAACAGCTTGTGTAGTAAAACATAAAACAGACCTTGAACGCTATCTCCATGCAGTATCCTTGTTCTTAGACATATATGACACTATATACATAAATTATTGACACTGAATACTAAAAGACGCACCACAACGTGAAAGTAAACGTTCGTACTTCATGCCAGGAAGATATCGTGCTTTTATTCTGTTGCTTTAGATGGTATAACTTAGAATTATATCCAGTTTCTCAAGTATTTCCTCGTAGATCCCATAGTAAGTTCACCTTCATCTTAATTTCATTACCGTTCGCTAATACTAGTCTGACGCTTTCAACGCAAAACACTGAGATAAATATTTCACAAAGTATACAGAAAAAAGGTGAAAAGTAAAGACTATTCTTATGCCAAGGTGTCCAGCTTCCTCGCCGTTTGGAGCGCTCCTACTGCTCCAGCGGTCTAATGGCTACAGCTTTCTCAGAAATGCGTGCGCATATTTACGTGTTAATCCCGACGTATATCTACATCGATACTCAAGTAATCTACCGTACGGTGCTTAGCGCTACAGTGCCGCAGCACTTCGCTAGACGAGCCAAACAAGAAGGAGCAGACTATTGATAAAACGGTACATCGTACGGTAATTTGATTTCGGCAACCACGGGAATGCTGCACCTATATCAGGTCCACCCAGAGGGCTAATGAAGTTACCTGGACTGGCTTTCCGCAGCTGCTACTTCCCGCTCTTGTCGAAATCAAATTATCGCTCCATGCACCACTTTATCAATAGTCTGCTCCTTTTGTTTTGGCTCGTCTAGCTAAATGATACGGTACTGTAGCGCGGATTTCAGTGTACACCAGGATTGGAGATAAAGAATTGATTGTGTAACAAGATTTTCTTGAAATAAAAATTAAAGCTTTCTAACTGCTCCAAGTGTACGTTTTGTGGGTCAAATAAACGCCAGCGTTTTGAAATGTTTGAACAACACTTATGGCTATTCTTTTGTTTCTTAGATGTGTGGGGACTTCACGATACAACCTCTTTTCCGGAATTTCCACTATTAATAAAATGTGTTACACTGCCCAGTCACCTTTGAAAAGCCTGAGTAACCAACTTTTGCAGCACGGACTGAAAAGTGTCAATGAGGTTTTTGGAAGGTACGAACAGGAATGTGAAGCCATGCCTGCACCAGTAGCGTGGCCAGTTCTGCTAAGTTTCTCGGTTGAGGATCCATGGCACGTACAGCCCGATCAAGGTGGTACCACAGATTCTTGACTGGGCTTCAATCCAGGGAGTTTGGTGACTAGGTAAGTACGGTACATTTATACTGGTGGTCGTCGAAACACGCACGTCCTGTATGACACAGTGCAATGTCCTGCTGGTAGATGCCATTGTGCGTACGAAAAATAAACTGCATGCAGGGTGGACACGTCCACCGAGGCTAAAGCATATTTGTGTTGATCCGTTGAGCCTTCGAGTATCAGCCAGGAAATGCCACGAAAACATTCTCCAGAGCATAACTCCCCCTCCTCCGGCCTGTAGCATTCCCGCAGTTGTTCCAGGGTGTTTGTTTAACATGTTCCAAGCCTCATAGAGGACAGAATATGAATGATCTGAAAAGTCCACGTGTCGCCACTCAGTGGACGCCTGGTTGCGGAAATGGCGAGAAAATTCCAGCCTTCGTCGCCGATAAATAGCAGTCAGCATGGGTGCATGAACCAGGAGCATGTTGTGGAGGTCCACAAGCAGTAACGTTCGCTGAACAGTCGTTGAGCAGACACTGTTGGTAGCCCCTTGGTTCATCTGGGTGGTCAGTTGCTCAACAGTTGCACGTGTGTTCGCTCGTACACATCTGTGCATCCGTAGTTTATCCCTGACATCTTGCCGACCGTTGTGACCGAACGGTTCTAGGCGCTTCAGTCTGGAACCCCGCGACCGCTACGGTCGCAGGTTCGAATCCTGCCTCGGGCATGGATGTGTGTGATGTCCTTAGGTTAGTTAGGTTTAAGTAGTTCTAAGTTCTAGGGGACTGATGACCTCAGATGTTAAGTCACATAGTGCTCAGAGCCATTTGAACCATTTGAACCTGACATCTCTGGTCCGTGGTGCTCCACAGTTGCCTGGACGCCGGTTTTGTATAGCGTCATTTTGCCATGCTCGGTATACTTTAATCACCGCGGTAAGTGAATACTTTACAGACTTCGCCGTTTCGGAAATGGTTCCACGCTTGGCCTGAAAAAGCCTTTGCACGTCAGATAAATCACTCCGTTTCCGCATTACAACTACACCACGGTATTTTGATTAAAAAAAAAATGAGGTGGAGCCCCTCCATGCCCACACTGGCATGATGACCAACTCAAAAGGTTCAAAATTGGCTCTGAGCACTATGAAATTCAACATCTGAGGTCATCAGTCCCCTAGAACTTAGAACTACTTAAACATAACTAACCTAAGTACATCACACACATCCATGCCTGAGGCAGGATTCGAGCCTGCGACCGTAGCAGTCACGCGGTTCCGGACTGAAGCGCCTAGAATCGCTCGGCCACCGCGGCCGGCAACTCAAAATGTCTACTGCCATCTCTGCATAATGGTTAGTTTTCACTAAAGTGAGGTGTCACAGGATATGGGTACTGCGATGTTTGCGTACGTCTGGTTAAGGTTAACCATTTATACGCGCTCATCTGGAGGTAGATTGGGTAGATATTCGAACAAAGGATAGCGGTTTGAAGGACAGGGAAAAAAAGCGCTAAGGCAAGTTCCAAGGGAAAAACACCTCTGCGATAGTTAGGACGGGCAATAGCGGATGTCTTGCTGACTGCGATAGGTCATGCAATGATGGGTAAGTTGGGAGCGGGTATCATACAATCGGATACCATGTCAAGCCAAGTAATAAGAGATCAGTCCGTGACGGTGTTGCAGCACGGACTGTGAGAGCCCCCCGCCACACTCCGTGAGTGGTGACCTAGTGCGGGGGAAGGTCCAGGTCGCCCATCGGTGTCTGGTGGGCGAGCGTCGAGGCCAAGTGCTCGGAGATGTGCAGTCGCGTAACGGCACCACTCCTCACTCGTCGGCTTCGCTGACAGGCTCAGTGAGGGCCGCGGTTGAGCCTTCCCTGTGTTGCGGGCGACGTAGCCCAAGCCCTTGAACGACCTGATCGCTCTGGCAGCGGAGCTGCTCGGAACCGATGGGCTTCGGCGTTCATGCGGCGGCACCCGTGTTCTTCTTCGGCGTATCCGTCGCACTGTGGTTTTCCGCCCGCTGCTCCATGAGGGGAGCGGCGGAAGGTTTCTTCTCTTCACCCGTGGCGTCCACAGACATGTTGTGCGCCAGCTGCGAGCGCAATTGGCGCAGGTGGTTGCAAGCCTCCTCCGTCTCTGCAGACAGGGTGGCCTTAAAAGCTGCCCTGTTTGCGTCCATGGCGGCTTTGTAGGCCGAAATCGCTTCCTCAGCCACGGGCCCCAGCATGGCGAACATCTCCTGCACTTGCGGCGCCTACTGTGCAACCGCCGGCGGCCGGTCCCATCGCCTCTGTCGCTGGCGCTGTATTTCGGCGTCTTGAGAGTGGGATCTTTCTTCCCGCCATCGGTTGCGTCCTCGTTCGGCGGCGCTTGCGGCCCCGTTGTCGCGTCTTCTCGGTTTGCGCCTTATCTCCAGCGCAGCCGTCACGGGTGAAAGCCGGGCAGCCACGCCAGTTTGCCACTTGCGGCCCGCGGCAGCGAGCACAAGTTGGCGCCTCTTCTCGTCGTCTGTCACAGGTACGGGTGTCGGTGCACTTAACGCACTGCGGCGAGTTCCGGCAATATTTAGCCACATTCCCTTCCGCTTGGCACGCGAAGCACTGTGGCTTAGGGTCCATGCCTAGGGGGAGAGCTTTTTCGCTCACAGGGAAGTTTAACAGCTTCCTCATCCCGAAGATGTTACTGCCATCAGTCGTAGTTTCCACTACGACGATGGACAGCGGCGGCCTCTTCTTATTTGTCCGGTTGTGCAGCTTAGTAGTCGCAACCCAGAACCCCGGTACGTGACAGCCCGTTGTGGACCGTTTTCTCATCACAGATCCAAGGCAGCCCCTTGATCAGGATCTTGGAGTGCTTCCTGCGCTGTTTCGGCGCGGTCGTCTTCTCCACAGTAGGAGGATCAACAATGTGGGCGGCCACAGCGCTGTTCAGTGCGCGATGGTCGGCCACGCCTGCTACCTGCAGCTGGACGATGGCGTCTGAGTCCAGAGGGACTCTACGCCTACTTCTTCCCTGCTGCAGTGGGCTATGATATCATACATCTCTACCCATGACACTCTACTGCACAGAGTGTACAAAGGGGGGTCAGGTGTATGACGTTCGTCGCGCTTCCGTTCCGAATTCCTGGTGGGTTGCCGTGTCGAAGGCTTCTTCTCTCTGTCTGCCTTCTTCTTCTGCCCGTTTCTGCCCATTCTGTGACGCGACGAAACGATAGTTTTGCTGTGTCGTAATAATGAAGCTCGACAATTTGCTTAGCGTCACGCTACAGTCCAAGCACAACTTCGCAGCTCTTCTTCTGGCTAAGCACAGGTAGCGCGCTTCACCAGTGATGCGCGAGGCTCCGCTGCTCTAGCGCAACTGTGGTCGGTTTTTCGAGTCCACGCGACACATTTTATATACCCCACACTGCCAGCGCTGATGATCCGTGCGCGGCAGATGTTCATGCCGTTTATTGTTTTTCATCTTCTCTTACGGTACGGAACGACCGTTGGTTGTCGTTCGGTCGGTCGTCTCATCGACCGACGTGTATTTGGTCGTTTGACAGTTTCCGGGCCTAGGCAGTCGGTCGGTTGGGGCAGAGCAGCGAGGAAGTCTCCGTGGCGCGTAGTTAGGCTGGAGAAGCTGGCAGCATGCACGAGCAATTGGAGCTGTGAGGCGCTTCTTGCGAGTGTTACGAAGTTCGTCGCCCACCGATCCTGGACACTAAAGTTGAGTGCTCACTTAACCTACTATCAAGCCTCAACTGTTATCACATCTCTTCGTTTGATCCTGGTTGTCGCTTTCTGGGAGGTTCCCACAAGCAACAACGTGTGTGCATTGAAGTCGGCTAGAATTGCGGCCGTCTTCATGTGTGGTGTTTAACTTATTTTAATTCATTCCTTCATTAATGAAGTGTACCAGCGATATCTTCTGCGTTGTAGCCGTAGACGTTCCGGTGACCTATATGGGTGTTAACGTCGTTTTCGGCAGTGTATTTTCCTCTTCGTATTGACGCTGTCCAGCACGGCGTGTAGTTCGACAGCTGAGTTGTTGTTGGTAGTTTTGGGCGTCTGTTCTGACTTGGCTGGATTGGGCGCCAGTATCCAGAACGTTGTGCTATTGACATCTTGTCGTAGTTTTGCTGGTCGGGTGGAGCAGAAATGATCTTGTTGGTTGGCTCGTTGGCTGGCTTCGGTTGGGTTGCCTTCCGATTAAAAGGTTGTCAGTCTGGCTGCCTGTCTCACCTACATGTGCATCAGTGTTACCTTTCCAGGCCGACCCTTGGAACCTTCTGAGCGCAACTGCTTGTGTTTTACATAGTGATTTCCTTTTCCGTCTTAAATACTGTGTGTGGCCTTCAGTCGAGTTTTATCTTATTAAAATTGCAAGGCTTTTCTTCTTAGGCCTTAAGACGTAAATAAAATTATTTATGTTTGGTATGTGGCCTTCAGCCGAGTTTCAGCCTTTCAAAATTAAAATTAAAAATCCCCTGTACCTGGGCCTTAAGCCGTAAATTGTTTCAAGTTGGTATGTGGCCTTCAGCCGAGTTTTCAGCATTTTCAAACCAAAAGTTGAAAAATTTTGTCTAGGCCTTCAGCCGTAAGAAATGTTTTCTAGTTTGTATGTGGCCTTCCACCGAGTTCCCCAGCTTAAATAAAAAATTTAAAATTTCTTCGTCTGCGCTTTAAGCCATGAGATTGTTTGGGTTTCGTATGTGGCCTTCCGCCGAGTTTTATGTGAACCATTTTAGGATAAAGCCTTTAGCCTATTTTAGTTGAAATTTAGAAGCCCTTCCCTTTAGGCCTTAAGCTGTAAAATTGTTTTCTGCATGGTGTGTGGCCTTCAGCCTAGTTTTAATCTCTCTTAAATTAGAAATTCAAAAACCTTGTGTTGCCCTTAAGTCATAAGATTGTTATTCTTTAGTTCAAATGGCTCTGAGCACTATGGGACTTAACATCTATGGTCATCAGTCCCCTAGAACTTAGAACTACTTAAACCTAACTAACCTAAGGACATCACACAACACCCAGTCATCACGAGGCAGAGAAAATCCCTGACCCCGCCGGGAATCGAACCCGGGAACCCGGGTGTGGGAAGCGAGAACTCTACCGCACGACCACGAGCTGCGGACGTTATTCTTTAGTATAAGGCCTTCAGCCGAGTATTATACGAAATAATTTAAGATAAGGCCTTCAGCCTTTTCAAATTGAAAGCTCTTCTTCCTAGGCCTTAATCCTTTGAATTGTTTTGTTGTGATGCGGCCATCAGCCGAGTTTTCAGCCTATTTAGTTTAAACATTGAAAATCTTTGTCTCGGCCTTAAGCCGTAACACTGTTCTTGATTAATGTGAGACCTTCAGCTGAGTCCTATGGGAAAAATTTAACCTAATTAATACTGAAGATAAAGTTTTTTTCTAAAGCAGTGAAACCTCCAGAAGAACTCCTGTACCTCAATTCCTTGCTTAGGCCTTGTGCCTTGGATTTTCGATGTAGCTTTCAGCCGATCTAAATTAAATCAAAGGAGGTCTTTCGTTAAAACCTTGACAGTTTTTGATTCTTGTTCGTATGATTCTGTGTTTTAACAAATAAAGTTTATATGTTGAGTGAAACTGACAGTAACTTCTTTTGGCCCCTTTCCACAAATATAACCTCATCCGCTTGTCCTATCCCAGTTGGCACATGCCGTCTGTCAGTGTTTATTGCACTTTGACGTCAAACATAGGTGGTGGTCGCTTCAATGTGACTGGACCGCGTATAATTGTTCGTACTTGAATTTTTAAAGTATTTCGCTTTTTTATACGAAGGACACCGTTTGGGTGCTAAACCACTTAGCAGACAGCAATCTCAAGAAACTCAAGTTTGCCACTGACGAATAAACAAAAACGACCCAGTTATTTGCATGCACTGTAAATGTTCACTGCACATTTTTGATAACTTAAGAAAGGCCACTGTCGACTATGTTATAATGATTTGGTAGTGGGCCTCGGCCCTAAACTAGTCACTGACTGAAGAAAAAGAAAAAAAGTTTTCAGCTTGAACTGGATTTTCAATCTACTGAAAACGACCCAGAACAAAAATAATACGCCAGGGTATTGCAGTGGAACTATTTGCCACGAGTAGTCGACTGAAGCAGGAAATTCGCGAGTGAGAAGCGAGTTGTGGTTGTGTGAGATACAGTAGTTATGATAGCCGCGTGACAAATGACTGGACCATCCGTGAAACGCTTGAGAGCGCATCTCGGCCGGCAGCAGCAGGTGGAGACCGCCGGTCCAAGAGCTGCCGTGTATCGCCAATTTCGCGCCAGTCTGGTGTGACCAGAGCCACGGCGGCGCTCCCCGACGTCATTACGGCGGCCGGGAAGGCTCCACGAGGGCTGGTCGAACGCGCCGAGCGAGGAAGGGCGGGTGGCGGCGTGTGAGGTGAGGGGGTGGACGAAGAAGGGAGAAGGAGTGGTATGGGGGAACGGCGCTCTGAGACTGTCCGCATTTTGCCGCCCACAGCCGAACATCGTTCGGTTCTTCCTCAGCATTTACGTTACTCTATTCCGCGCGCTATGATCCGAGATGGGCGGAGAAGTGAAGGGGTGTCATGGGAATCAAGAACCACCCCTCCCCACCAACAAAAATTCCCTTTTCGTAGTTCCGTTTATATTTTTACGTACATAAATTTTCAAATTTCTGAGCAAAGTTTCGGTAATAAGAAAGCTTTAAAAATAAAAATGTTTATTCTAGAATTCTTCATGCTATGTGCTGTGTGGATAATGTACACATATTTTTTTGTAAGTATTTCAAGGCTAGGAATTAAGACTTTCACGGTATTTTCAGAACTTTACTGAATGTCTTCCATGTTGAAATATTACGCTTGTGGCTTTCTGAACTGGGTCATCCTTGATGCACACTACAGAAATAGTTTTCTATTAATCCATTCGGTAACTAGGGCCCTCAAACTCACAACATCACCATTCAATGAGTTTCTTTTAATATTTCTCGACGTATACAGATTTTTCCACTTCTTGTAATCTTTTTACCATGTGCTTTGTAGATAAATGCTGTGTGTATGTGCGGTTGTGGCTGAACTACTGTTTGGGAGCAAATATTAGATTTTTTATCCAATATTTAGAAGCTGCGCCCGTGGTGTAGGAGTAGCGTCTTTGTTTGGTAATGAAAAAATCCTCGATCCCGGGTTCGAATCCCGTCACCGCTTGAACTTTAATGATCAGTATTGGCAGCCGAAGACTTCCGGCAGAAGAAATCAACCTCATTCTCCCAACGGCCTTGTCAACTAGTTCTTAGGGTGGAAAACTGTTCTAAAGGCGGAAGAATCGGCAATGATCAGCGGTATGAGGATACAGAAGGCAATGGAAACCTCTGCATTAAAGACACATAATATGTATCAACAGGGCATGTGGCCTGTAATTGAAAATGTGTTTTAATGACCTGTACATTGGCAAAAGATTCCGGAAGAGTCCCCCATTCGGATCTCCGAAAGGGGACTGACAAGGGGAGGTGACCAGGAGAAAAAGATTGAATAATCACCGAAAGGATAACGTTCTACGAGTTGGTACGTGGAATGTCGAAGGTTTGAAAGTGGTAGGGAAAGTAGAAAATCTGAAAAGAGAAATGCAAAGGCTCAATCTAGATATTGTAGGATTCAAAATTGAAATGGAAAGAAGATAGGATTTCTGGTTAGATGAGTGTAGGTAATATCAACAGCAGCACATCATGGTATAACGGGAGTAGGATTCGTTATGAATAGAAAGATAGGGCACAGAGTGTGTTAGAGAGGAAAGTTCAGTGGAAGTGTTGCTCATCTCAGAGTCGACAGCAAACCATCACCGACAACGATAGTTCAGTTATACATGCCGATGTCACAAGCTGAAGATTAAATAGAGAAAGCATATGAGGATATTGAAAGGATAACACAGTACATAAAGGGAGGTAAATTTTTAATAAGCAAGGGGATTTGAATGCAGTTGGAGGGGAAGGAGTAGAAGAAAAGGTCACAGGAGAATTTGGGCTTGGGACAAGGAGTGTGAGAGGAGATAGACTAATTGAGTTCCGTAATATTTCAGTTAGGAATAGCGAACACTCTGTTCAAGGATCGTAAGAGAAGAAGGTTTACTTGGAAAAGACCGGATGGTACTGGAAGATTTCAGTTAGATTACATCGTGGTCAGGAAGAGATTCCGAAATTGTAAGGGGTACCCAGGAGCAGATATACACTCAGATTAGAATGCAATAGTGATGAAGAGTAGGATGAAGTTCAAGAGATTAGTCATGAACAATGAATACGCAAAGAACTGGGAAACGGTAGTACTAAGGGATGACGAGACACGCTTGAAGTCCTCTAAGGCTATAGATACAGAAATAAGAAGTAGCTCAGTAGGCAGAACAGTTGAAGAAGAATGGACATCTCTGAAAAGATCAACCACAGAAGTTGGAAAGGAAAAAATAGGTACAAATAAGGTAACTGCGAAGAAACCAGGGGTAGCAGAAGAAATACTTCAGTTGATCGATGGAAGATACATGTGCAGAAATACAACTCACTCAGTACTGAAACAAATAGGAAGTGCAGGGAAGCTAAGACGGTATGGCTGCATGAAAAATGCGAAGAACTTGAAAAAGAAATGATTGTCAAAAGGACTGACTCAGCGTATAGAAAAGTCGAAAGAACCTTTGGTGAAACTAAAAGCAAGGGTGGTGACATTAAGATTGCAACGGGAATACGCTGTTAAATGCACAGGAGAGAGCGTATAGATGGCAAGAGTACATTGAAGGCCTCTATGAGGGGGAAGATTTGTCTGATGTGATAGAAGAAGAAACAGGAGTCGATTTAGTGAAGAAAGGGGATCCACTATTAGAGTTAGATTTTAAGAGAGCTTTGAAGCACTTCAGATTAAATAAGTCAGAAGGGATAGACAACATTCCACAAGAACTTCTAAAATCATTGCGGCAAGCGTCAACAAAACGACTATACCCATTGGGGTGTAGAATGTATGAAGCTGGCGACATACAATCTGCTTTCGGAAGAAAACCTTAGTATGCTATTCAAACCCCCTTCTTCAGGACGATAACAGCACAGTTCATGGAGCTGGAAGAATATGACGAGTGGTTTACTGACCGCTCCCCCACCCTGTTACGTCTCTATTGGACTGCAGAATCACCTAATCTGAACCCCATAGAAAATCTATTGGACCTGGCTTAAACTGGATGCGACTTACCTGAACAACGTTGTGGACTCACTTTCTAACCAAATCCAGGCGGTTATCAAGTCCAGGAACTGAATTACATGGTATTAAATTATGGTTGTAATGATTTTTCTAACGTTTACTATTGTCCACAAAGTTCGTAATTAAAAACCACTGATAGAATTAATCTATACACATCAGGAGACGTAGACGTAACAGCTTGAATTTATAATAACACAAAGCAAAATACGTAGTAAATAATGCCGTAAACAGAGTCCAAACAGTTTTGACTTTGCAGCTAATCTGCTATTACACACACTAATCTGCTATTACACACACAAGCGGACCATCAAGCGGACTAATACCCAAAAACATTCCCAAGTTAACCAGAAACGCAAAACTAAACTTCGTCATAGGGTATAGATTGGATTGGTCTTCCTGGATTCCTTTTATTTTGTAATGTTCTGTTCAGTAGTATGAATCTCCAACCCACAACGACAGATTCCTTCTCAACACCATGTGGCCTCCAATGTAGACCCTCCAACTCAATACAGGTACGACGGCAGACCAGCAAGGAAGTCGTACCATAATAATGACCAACTCGTTCCAAACAAGGAAGCCTCAAAGCTTGTAACTCGCGAGCCATTGCTATTGGGCGAGAGAAAAACGACTCGCCAAAGACTTCACACTGACAGAATGACCAAGCAAAGAGGTTGTGAAATAGCTAGTACGTAGATATAGATCAACAGTGAAACTGATTAAAGACAGATCTCATAGATTATTGTGAAAAAGTATCGCGATTCACACAAAAAGATAAAATATTCTGTGAGGAAATGAAAGTGAAGAGAGACAGCAGTCTTTCAACTTTTCTTGCCCGACACGGTCCGCAGATGTTATGTATTTTAAGTTTTGTCCGTGGACAAAAATACATAAAGAAAAAGTAAACACACAAAATGAATTAATCTTGCAGATTATGTCTAAATTTGCCCAATAAAACAATACCAAGGCGACCTTAGAAATGCTACCAGTGATGTTTTCAAAAGAATTCGGAAGTATGTTGAAGTTGGAGAAGTAATTAATAAAAACGGAATTTCAACTTAATCATTTGCTTTTATGTAGCTTACACCTGCAAAGTGATGGGAGCGTTCTGTCGATTTAATTGGAAGAAATTTCTTCTGAAGCCAAGATCGATAAATATTATTTATTTCACTATGACTGGTTTCAATACAACTTTACTGTCATCTATTGTGGTCTACAAACGTAGTGAAGGATGAATGACATTAAAAGGATAATGTTAAAATGGTGTGAAAGAACAATTTTCCATACGTTGGGTAATGTATTATATATATATGTAACATACCTTCGGAAACTGAAAGTGCGTATATATCGGTTAAATAACGGGTTCGCAATCGACTGATAATACAGTTTAAATGCATTAATTTGTCAGTCATAAGAAGATGAAAATATGAAACACACATGGCGCCAAGTGTATTCGCTGATGTGGAATGGCATAGGTGTAAAATGTACGTCGTAAGCCGACAGCATCAAGATAGAAACTAACTGCCAACACGTGGCGCTAGTATACCGATACATCGTTTAACATACACACACACACACACACACACACACACACAATTAACACATAACAAACACTGCGAATCATTGATTCAAAGAAGGAAAATTGTATTACAGGTAGAAATTTACTGGCATCAACGTGGAATATTAACGATGGGAAATTCGGCGTCAATTCCACTTTAAACCAAACTGATGTCATTAATGAATTTATAACAGCTTAGCGTACCACCACAGTTACACTGAACGAGAGAAGCAATGATACGCCAACAATTAGAGTTTTTTACGTGTTAAAATGTTTTTTGTGCAAATTAAACGATGTAGTGGTACACTGGCACCACCTATTGACAACTTCTGTAAGTGTACACTCTGCGCTGAGCTGCACGTATGTTCGTTCAGTTCCTACAAAAAAATGGTTCAAATGGCTCTGAGCACTATGGGACTCAACTTCTGAGGTCATTAGTCCCCTAGAACTTAGAACTAGTTAAACCTAACTAACCTAAGGACATCACAAACATCCATGCCCGAGGCAGGATTCGAACCTGCGACCGTAGCGGTCTTGCGGTTCCAGACTGCAGCGCCTTTAACCGCACGGCCACTTCGGCCGGCTCAGTTCCTACAGGCCACTCCACACTGCACGTGGCGTGCGTGTCCGGACGTACGCTAGCTACTTTTAAAAATATCGCTTCCCTTGTTATCAAATGAGACCATTCACACTAAAGGGCCACGGCCACGCGCTACGCCAGCTATACTGGACACGCGTGGCTTCCGTTCACTCCCTGAGCGATCTTTTAAACGTGGTGGACACGTTTTCAGTCCGCGCATGCGCAGAGCTATCGTTAGACCTCGTGCAAGCGAAGCCTCGTGCACTACACAGCGTGCCGTCATTGTTGTCTGAGCTGTTGTGTTTATTGTGGATCATTTGCAAGTAGCAAGTGTGAGATTGTGCTTTCAGTAACTTTCGTGGGTTCAAGATGGAGCAATTGACTGAAGAAGTACGTACTCATCCAGGGATTTGGGACTCTACATTAGTAGTCTACAGAGATGTGATATTGAAGGAAAAAGCATGCGATGAAATTGCCGAATCGTTATCAAAAGACAGTAGGTACATACATATTCTGCAGTAATATTATTAAATATCTTATAAATAAATTTGTATAATATTTTATTAAAACGCGCAAAATTGTTAAATGTAGTGTCCAGTCACCATAATTGTTCACTGTATTTATTAATGATATTTGTATTTTTAATTTTATTATTACTTTTGAAAGAAACTAATATTTCAATAAACTGAAATAATCAGAAGAAAATTTTAAAATCAGCTACTGTTATATTCTGTTCAAATAACAGCGGAGAAAATGCAGTAATTATAAATAAAATGCAGTATTGACATTCAGTGCTCATTGTTTTTACAGACTCTGAATACCCATAACAGGGAACTGGAATATCCAGTGTCTTCATAAAATAATGGTGCGTTTTTGAAATTAAATAACAAACAAACCAAAAAAAGTACAACCAAAATATATAATTTATTGAAATCCCCACAGAAAACAGTTAAACTATATCTTAAATAATCCAGATTGCAAATTTGTTGTGACTAAATTATCTTTTTCAGCTATTTCTATGTGAACAGGATATTTAAATTATCTTTGCTATGGAAAATTGCAATCTGTTTCTTTTAAGAGCAATAATGAGACAGTATCCGCAGTAACAAAAGTCGTGTTGCACCATGTGTGCGATGAACTAGACCGTCACTTAGATATTTGCACAACTGTAACTGATGGGCGCATTGAAATGTACTAGTCTTGCATACACAATTGTATTTCACAAGGATTTCAATAAAATAAATGTTTTTGTTGATCTTTTTCGGTTTATTCGTTATTTCATGTGAAAACTATCATTATTTTATGAAAATCCTATATAATGTCTCTAATGTCCTACGTCAGCTACAATAGCAAGTTAAAAGAGAGAGAGAGGAAAAAAAAACATACGAAACTTCATCAAAGTAATAAGATTGTTAATCTATAAACATTACATTTAAAAATATGTACAATAATACAGTATATAATGGAAGTATGAAACTAGTCCTTGTAATTCATTGCTTTTACATAAGTAGGCCTTGCCATGGCACTTTGCCCTCCTCAGAATGTTTTTTGCTTCATTGGAGGCTTGCGATCCAAATCGAGACACAGGCTTCCAGCAATTCTTGTAGGATTCTACGATGGCCTCTGAAGAGGCCATAGGTACCGGGTCACCTCTGCTTTGAAGGTAGTTGTGGAGGACTGCTGTAGCTTTTATTATTTTGTTCACTGTATCAATGCTACAAGTCAATGGTCGAAAGTACACCCGTCACCTTTGTGCCACTATACCGAAAGCGTTGTCAACTAGCCTCCTACAAAGGCATACCTTGTAATTATACACACGTTTTTCAGATGTCATTCTTTTGCCACGTGGAAAAGGACGCAGTAAAAATCGCTTAAGAGGAAATCCCTTATCTCCCACAATTACATATGGGAGATCGCTTCCTCCTTCAACAATAGGCTCATCAGGAGGTACTGCAATGCTGTAACTGCAGATCCTTTGTCCAAGGGTGCTTTCCGTGAAAATACTTCCATCACACTCTTTACCATATGAACCAGAATCTTTTGCTATAAATTTATAATCTGCATCAACTAGTCCAGGTAGTACAATTGAATAATACTGTTTGTAATTGTAAAACCTAGAACCAGAGTGAGGGGGTCTCCGGACGGCAACATGTTTACCCTCAATGGCGCCAATACAGTGAGGGAAATTCCATTTTTCTTTAAATCGCCGCTCATTCTTACGCCACATAGTTTCATCTGGTGTTGGCATGAACTCTGGCTGCAAGCGTTGCCATAATGAGTCACAGACGTCTTCCACGATGTTAGCAACTGTGCTTAGTCCAATCCTGTAGCTGAAGCTGATCGTAGTATACGTATCACCAGTTGCCAAAAATCTGAATATAAAAATTGCTTCAGAAAACTGTGTAAGTCATCAGTGGAAAAAGCTAAGGGACTGCCACCGCCAAGCTTTGAATAGAAGAAGAACTACGACTGAGCAGGCCGCAAACAAAATAAAATAATGGAAGTATGAGGATGATATGAAGTTCGTACTTAAGACGATGATGCATAGACCATAAGCATAATTTGTAATTGAGGTTTTATTACACTCTTTAATTTGATAAATATTTTATCTTTGTGATCTGAAACTACTAACAAGTACCCAGGTATATAACAAAAAACATCAGATTAGTAAAACAGTTATTTTAACTAGGGATTTGATCTAATCCTGAAATATTTCTCTTCTCGTAGATGTACGGTAGAAAACAAACTGTCATTGTACAAAGTGAACACTATTTTTTTAACTTCATTGTTGGTGAATGAAGGTTTAGTTTAAAAAAAAATTATTGGGGACATTTTCGAATTTAGTAAAAGATTGTTTTGTCATTACCGGTAATCAATCTGCAGTTACAAACCAGCATTTAATAATTTATCAACGACAGTATGGTAGAAAGTAAGACAATTATTTCATCAAACATCAATTTTGTGTTTGGTCCCAATACATATCAGAATAGTACTATTTCGTTATTATACTTTCAGGAGTGACTCTAACATTCCCTTGCCGGATTGAAACGAGGAATAAGAATTAAGTATTGGGAAGTTGCACGAAAATGAGGAACAAGATGATCTCGACAGTGATATTGAAAGTAATGCCGATGATGTAGAAAAAGTGGACGAAATGGTTGCAATGGGGAAAGAACGTCGAAAGATCTCCAAGAGGCATAGACAAAGTTCTAAATTTCATGCATTTCAAAGAAAAAATAAGAATTCTCGTACAAAAGTGTTCCTGATAAAATAGACTTATTTTTAGTCATTGCAGCCTAGTCGAATCGGAAATTACCGCCGCGGTTACAAAACAAAGTAAAAATTGAGGTGCTAAATAGCATTTGTAAAGCGGAAGACGAAAATCATCTGTACTACCATTCAGCTACTAGTCCTAATTCGTCTTCATCTTTTGTACCGACTCCATCACCTACCACTTCACACAATCAGTCCTTTGTCAACTATTTCTGGACCTTCATCTATCCCTTGCGCTTTCTACAACTGGGTATTTCCTTAAATCTGTCAATGAAAACACCTTTGAACTACTTTAACATTTTTGTCAAGAAGGTTATTTAAGTTATTTGACATGTAACATTTTCGTATGTCACTTGAAGCTACTCAATTTCTCATTTACTTTAGTTTTTTAAATATACAGTAAAAACAAGTTTAATGAAACATAATTTGTCTAAATGTTACTTTTTCATAAGTTACAGTAGTAAAATAAATATGTTTGTTAACTGTTAAGGAATAAATAGTTACAATAATACTGTCAAAATTGCATTTTTTCTTACCTTAAACAAATGGCCAGTCGTTCAGTGCTACTAATTGCTTCCCTGTAGGTGGTGTCATTTTCCTGATGACACCGTGAACCATTGTCAGGATGTCATTGAACTGGTCATGACCTAACCTAAAATAGGTGCTGCATTTTTCATTATCCGACTCAAGATCACGCATCAAGTGGTGGTATTCGCCATACTTCTCCCTCCTTTTCCTATTGATTGGATGCACCCACTAGTTTCTTGAAGCCAAAGTATACAATAAAACCAGCTCATCGCCACTACTGTCGCTGCTGCTGGTGTCATCAAACCAAGGTAAGCCGCACGAAAATCCAGACTGACACCACGCAACCGTCGAAGTTGACATCTTTCTGCATACTGGCATAAAATGTGGCCGGTATAGCATCGCAACTATCACCGATATGTGAATTGGTGCGTGGCTAGCGTGGGCGGCGTGGCGTACATACAGACACACATGCCACCTTCAGTGTGGAATGGCCTAACCTAGATGCTGTCGGATTACGACTTTATATTCTACAGCTATGCCATTTGACTTCAGCGAACACATTTGGCGCCATGTGCATTTTATTTTTTAATCTTCTTGTTACAGAAAAATCAATGTGCTTGGACTGTGTTATGAGCGGATTGTGTACCCGTTATGTGGCTCGTATGAATGCACTTTAAATTCCGAAGGAATGCATTATATTTATTATACATTACCTAATGCATGGAAAAATTATTCTTTTACAGCATTATAAAAGTCTCATTTTAATTTCACTAATCCTTTCGTACGTTTGTAGATAAAGATTACGACATAAAGCTTCTGTAGAAACCTGTCATCGTGGAATAAATAATATTTAGCGACATTGGCTTCAGTGAAATTTCTTTCTATTTACCATTTCGTAACAGCGTATGTGAATAGTTATTTGTTTAACAGCTGTATCTCTGTAACTAATAAAAAATTGACACATGTTACACGCAGCGTTTCTTTCGAATTAGTCTATACATCACCTCTTAAAATATTTACTATTATTTACCAAAACTGGACATATTAGTATCGATTGACTGGTGATCCATACTTCAGAAAACACACCTATTTACAATTATAGAAATAATTCAAAAGCCAAGATCGCTTAAATACTGTTTAGTGGATGAGCGGTTTCAACACACTAAAGGTGCCATCATCGGATCTGAATGTAGATTAATATTTATAAACCATTTGTATATAACGATACATGAGGCAGACCAGCTGATATAAAATCATTGTCACAAAAATTAAGAAAATACTGCTCTCCTGGTGATTCTTTTCCACGAGATATGTATAACCAAAGGCACAAGATAAAACAATTTGGTACATTAAGAAACAACTTACATTAAGACAACAAGCGGTCGGCATCACATTGTGTGATGCCGACCGTTGTCAGTCGAGCAGCGGCATGTACCAAATAGTTTTATCTTGTGACTTCGGTTTTACATACCCCGTGGAAAAGAATGACCAGAAGAGCAGTTGTTTCTTAATTTTTGAGACAATGATTTTATATCAGCTGGTCTGCCTCATGTATCGTTATACAGGGTGGTCCATTGATCGTGACCGGGCCAAATATCTCAAGAAATAAGCGTCAAACGAAAAAACTACAAGGAACGAAACTTGTCTAGCTTGAAGGAGGAAACCAGATGGCGCTATGGTTGGCCCGCTAGATGGCGCTGTCATAGGTCAAACGGATATCAACTGCGTTTTTTAAAATAGGAACCCCCATTTTTTATTGCATATTCGTGTAGTATATAAAGAAATATGAATGTTTTAGTTGGACCACTTTTTTCGCTTTGTGATGGATGACGCTGTAAGAGTCACAAACATATGGCTCACAATTTTAGACGAACAGTTGGTACCAGGTAGGTTTTTTTAAATTAAAATACAGAACGTAGGTACGTTTGAACATTTTATTTCGGTTGTTCCAATGTGATACATGTATCTTTGTGAACTTATCATTTCTGAGAACGCATGCTGTTACAGCGTGATTACCTATAAATACCACATTAGTGCAATAAATGCTCAAAATGATGTCCGTCAACCTCAATGCATATGGCAATACGTGTAACGACATTCCTCTCAACAGCGAGTAGTTCGCCTTCCGTAATGTTTGCACATGCATTGGCAATGCTCTGACGCATGTTGTCAGGCGTTGACGGTAGATCACGATAGCAAATATCCTTCAACTTTCCCCACAGAAAGAAATCCGGGGACGTCAGATCCGGTGAATGTGCGGGTGATGGTATGGTGCTTCGACGATCAATCCACCTGTCATGAAATATGCTATTCAATACGGCTTCAACCGCACGCGAGCTATGTGCCGGGCATCCATCATGTTGGAAGTACATCGCCATTCTGACATGCAGTGAAACATCTTGTAGTATCATCGGTAGAACAATACGTAGGAAATCAGCATACATTGCACCATTTAGACTGCCATCGATAAAATGGGGGCGAATTATCCTTCCTCCCATAATGCCGCCAAGGTCGTTGATGTTCCACTTGTCACAGCCATCGTGGATTTTCCGTTGCCCAATAGTGCATATTATACCGTATTACGTTACCGCTGTTGGTGAATGACGCTTCATCGCTAAATAGAACGCGTGCAAAAAATCTGTCATCATCCCACAATTTATCTTGTGCCCAGTGGCAGAACTGTACACGAGGTTCAAAATCATCCCCATGCAATTCCTGGTCCATAGAAATATGGTACGGGTGCAATCGATGTTGATGTAGCATTCACAACACCGACGTTTTTGAGATTCCCGATTCTCGCGCAATGTGTCTGCTACTGATGTGCGGATTAGCCGCAACAGCAGCTACAACACCTATTTGGGCGTCATCATTTGTTGCAGGTCGTGGTTGACGTTTCACATGTGGCTGAACACTTCCCGTTTCCTTAAATAACGTAACTATCCAGCGAACGGTCCGGACACTTGGATGATATCGTCCAGGATACCGAGCAGCATACACATCACACGCCCGTTGGGCATTTTAATCACAATAGCCATACATCAACACGATATCGTCTTTTTCCCGCAATTGGTAAACGGTCAATTTTAACATGGGTAATGTATCACGAAGTAAATACCGTCCGCACTGGCGGAATGTTACGTGATACCACGTACTTATACGTTTGTGACTATTACAACGCCATCTATCACAAAGCGAAAAAAGTGGTCCAAATAAAACATTCATATTTATTTATGGACTACACGAATATGTAATAAAAATGGGGATTCCTATTTAAAAAGACGCATTTGATATCCGTTTGACCTATGGCAGCGCCATCTAGCGGGCCAACCATAGCGCCATCTGGTTTCCCCCTTCAAGCTAGACCAGTTTCGTTCATTGTAGTTTTTTCGTTTGACGCTTATTTCGTGAGATATTTGGCCCGGTCACTATCAATGGACCACCCTGTTTACAAATGGTTCAAATGGTTCAAATGGCTCTGAGCACTATGGGACTCAACTGCTGTGGTCATCAGTCCCCTAGAACTTAGAACTACGTAAACCTAACTAACCTAAGGACATCACACACATCCATGCCCGAGGCAGGATTCGAACCTGCGACCGTAGCAGTCGCACGGTTCCGGACTGCGCGCCTAGAACCGCGAGACCACCGCGGCCGGCTGTATACAAGTGGTTTTTAAATGTAATCTACAGTCAGATCCGGTGATGGCACTTTTCGTATGTTGAAACCGGTTATCCAGTAAACAATATTTAAGCGATCTTGGGTTTTGAATTATTTCTACAACAGAGTAATCGCCCCACTACACACTATGTGTTCACTGCAAAATATTTACAATTCATCCAGAATCGACGTTTCAAAAATGGTTCAAATGGCTCTGAACACCATGGGACTCAACTGCTGAGGTCATTAGTCCCCTAGAGCTTAGAACTAGTTAAACCTAACTAACCTAAGGACATCACAAACATCCATGCCCGAGGCAGGATTCGAACCTGCGACCGTAGCGGTCTTGCGGTTCCAGACTGCAGCGCCTTTAACCGCACGGCCACTTCGGCCGGCTGAATCAACGTTTATATGTACAAAAATGTCCATACCCATATTTCAATAATCATTTAAATTCTAATAGCATATAGTATTATTTCTCTATCGTTTCCCCATCTCTCTCTCTCTCTCTGTCTTTCTCTCCCTACCTATCTATGAATTTAACTTGATATACTATTTCCCCATATTTTGATATAGCGGTCTGCATTTTTTTCTACCGAAATACAATGTAAGACTGCGTGAAAACCGAGGCCTAAGAGAGAAACAGGCCGCGGCACGTACGTCACGAAGGTAAGCCTGCGCTTGCTCGCTCGCTGAACTCAGAAAAAAAAAAGAAAAAAAAAGGCTCTCAGCACTATGGGACTTAACATCTGAGGTCATCAGTCCCCTAGAACTACTTAAACCTAACTAACCTTAGGACCGTAGTGGTCGCGCGGTTCCAGACTGAAGTGCCTAGAACCGCTCGGCCACACTCGCCGGCTGAACTCAGCAGAAAAACAACGTTTCTGCATCTGTTAACTCGTATCTAGGTGTGTACGAGCTACTGCAATCCACTATTGTGAAGTCTTACAATGATCGGTCCATAGGCCTACTTATAATTTGTTACTGTTGTACTGGGGTACAATAAAATTAAAATCATACCAGAACGGATATCAGTTGCATAAGGCTCCACTTCTTGCGTGAAATGAGGACCGTTAAGCAAAAAGAGACTAAATGCTGTAAGCAAGCCATTGTACCATTTATATCGAGTAATGATCTGAAGTTTAATTTTCTTGTAGCGCTGTTAATCAGTAAGACTTCGTAATAGCAGATTACAGTACAGAAGCAATTCTCGTTAGTACGTATACCCCCAGCTGCGAGTTAACAGGTCTAGAAATGGATTTTGTCTGCTGAGCTGTGCGAGCGAGAAAGTCCAGGCCTACGTTGGTGACGTAGGCGCCGCGGCCTGTGTTTCTCGTGGTCCTCGGTGAAAACTGTATGAGCTATGCGCAGGACCGTAGTAGCGTTGTAGGTATATCTGGGATAGGGCTTTCAAGTTATATACTAAGCTATAGTTAATACCAGCACAACGTCAAATATCCAAGGAAGTTATTGAATGGCACTAGCAGTAAAAATCTGCTGTGAATTTGTAAACTAGTTATAAATCTGCTTTATTAATGGACCATCATCTTCCATTTAAAATTATCAGTTTCCCGATATAGTCTTTCTCTCTTGTTAAATTACAACTGACATTAGTGGGTGGTCACTGATTTGGTCTCCTCTAGTACAACTGCAAAGTACGTCTTAACTTATTTTGGAGCTCAGTTTTCCAAAGCCTGTTAACATGAATTTAAGATCGGTGATAGTGGTAGGTTAATCTTCATCATTGACATATAGGGAGGCAAATAAAGTGTTTTGTTTTCTCTTTATTAGTTCGTTGCCCCTCAATCTTCCATTTATTTCTAAATTCTTTATTACATTTGTAGACATTTTGCTGCAGTTTCCCATTGTCTGTGATCAGGACAAGCTCTTAGCTAATTTATCAGCTAGTTCACTAACTGTCATCCTTGTACGTGATTTAATCTAAATGAACTGTATATACCAGTTGTGAATTTATGATCCTATGATTCTGCAGGGTACTTATTCTACAAGAAACCGTTTTTTTCCGGGTGTCATAACGAATCCAACATTATCCTACCATTAGTGCGGGTTACAGCTATTTCAGGAGCATTTTTTCCCTTCATCTAGTATAATTAGGTCGTCCATAAAGGCAATTACTCGCAAATCCCTTGAGTAAGGTAGCCTCGGAATGAATTATGTTGCATATTTCAGAGAACTCGGCCGCATGTTACCCTTGTGCACAACCTGCGGTTTCTGCTCAAATTTTTCTAACGTTGTTCACAGTTAATTTTTACGCAGAAGAGCTTTGCGGTAGCTGAATTATGTTATTCTCTTTATTGTATGTTTTTCAAGTGTCTTTGCTTCTGGGAACAAAAGATTTAGTGTACAGAATCTGGCGATTTCTAGTATTTGTTCATTTTCAGGATCAGCTACACTTATTACTTTAACACTCCTCTAAGTTTTGGAGAGTATTGTGTGTGATGTAGATTAGTGTGACGAACTGGGGGAAAGTATAAATCTACCATGAATGTGGTTTCCTCTTAGATCATTATTGGGATCGACTGATTCAAGCATTTCACGGGTTTTCTCTCTAGTGAAATCCCAATCGTCCTTTGTTCTTCCAGCTGCAACATTAGAGCCGGAAATCCATAACGACGTACATTGCTTGTCATCGGTTGGGATAACTGAATCGAAAGCTTTCCGAAAGACACAAAATGTAGAAATCTTCTCGTTGTCTCTATACATTGGCATTATGTGGATCTGCTTCTTTTCTATTTGTCGTGATCGGTGATTTCAGAATCCATGCTAGATTTCGTAAGAGGAAATCACTTTTTTTCCGAGTACGGCACTATTACTGTGACAAGTACAGCTATGCAGCTATGTAATACAAGTCTGGTTTTACCACCGTAAAAATTCACACAGGAATTATTGAAAACCCCCCGAGGTGTCCTAGCAGGCAAATGTATTGTATGATAGTGATAGAATAAGAAGTGTCAAATGAATGTTACATAAGTTTCACGTAGCCCACAAAACCCACTGATTTCACGTTTTATTTTCTGTTATAAATTTATGTTGACTATAAAACTAATTTCTGTTTACTGGTGCCTGCAGATACACTCTCCTAATGCTCATGTTTCAAATGAACTTCACATCTTTATTACCTGAGATTATTCTACAACGTATAGTACGCACGTTGTAGTAGAGATTTCCTCTGATGTAACAGACCTTGGCCTCGTTTATCTGAACAGGCACAACGAACTAAGGTCTATGAGCAGTGCTCAGGAATTTAGCAGCATATTGCAAGTCAGCGGGGACAAGTATGTGTCTTATTAAAATATTTCTGAAACGGTAAAGGTTGTCGGAATAACATAATCTCTCGTAATTTGCAGAAACACTAGACAAGAGGAAGAAAAACACACGTCCATTGAAATATAATACTCTGTTATTAGTTACATTTAAAAACTTGCCGGATACCTTACAGTTATTACTGTGTTTTATTTTCATATAACTTGCGCTATCCGAAAGACCCCATCAGCGAAATTTCTCCTTTTCATTTGAGATATACTTACATTTTGTGACTATTTAGTCAGTGTCTCATCAGTGACCAGTAATATCTTATTAATATATTAGTATATTAATATATTAGTAAACGGGTCATCTATTCTGTAACATTCGGTTCAACATGAACGTATTAGCCCGGTTTTATCTTCGAATAATCAGTGACACTTCTGCTGCCTCTACAAATGGAGCTTTAATTCGAGTGCGTAGTATGGCTCCATTCAGTATTCAAATGGAAAGATACTGAAATGTGACAAGAATAGTCATCGAATACCTTGCTCCACTATCTTACAATATATTTCTAGAACGCAAGGCTGACCAGTACAGAGTGGCTGAGCTCTCCACCGGGCTGTGGCCACAAACGACAATGCACATGCTTTCGTTTCTATCTTGTTAGCAGAACTGTCATTTATGGGAGATGATGACGTTGATTTAGAATCAGTATTCATCGCCGGAAATTTATCTTTATTTTGGGGTTTTCTCGAAATACTTCCATTTCAGACAATGTTTCAGCTCACAGAACACGACCCACAATTTGTTAAACCGTTTCAACGAAACAGCCTGTCGAATACAAACATAGGTCGCTTTATGAATTGCAGGATGGTCACAAACGGAGAAAAACAATATTTAGACCCCGCATAATAACACTTACGAGAAAGAACACACTCATTTGTAGAAGGAGACACAGGTGAACTGGCCTATCATTTTGGTATTGCACTTACATATGTTATTCTTTCAGAGTGTAAAGTACTTACACAGTTGGTAAGTCAGTGAGGAAGTCTGTCTGGCTGAAAGAAGTTTCCTTTCCAAAAGTACACAATTCTCAGCACCATTAGGGCGAGATGCAAAAGAGAGTACCTAGACTAATTAATGTACACTTGTTCGCAAAGGGCCGTTGTCAGTGTCAGCAAAAACACTCTTTCCGTTATGAAACTAAAACTTCTTGCTGAGAATGCCCTGCTGTTCTAACCCGTTTCTAAACGTATTTGCAAGCGCATTTTATAGTCAGGATATTAGCACTGTGACCCTGTAGGATCATAGGGAAGAGGATTTATGTTAGAAGAACACGGATTAAAATCTGCTTCGTCTGTTCTTCTGGCAGCAAACATACGAAACATTGAATAAAAGTGAATGCCACTCACATCTATATTTCTCATTGTTGCTGATACCGTTTGTTACCCTGCAGTTAGTTTCACCTCTACTGCTCCTACAACAGTTCTGTCG
The DNA here is from genome assembly GCF_023898315.1 of Schistocerca nitens. Classification (NCBI taxonomy): domain Eukaryota; kingdom Metazoa; phylum Arthropoda; class Insecta; order Orthoptera; family Acrididae; genus Schistocerca; species Schistocerca nitens. Next base: position 517,665,646 of record NC_064615.1, on the reverse strand, counting down.
TCGTAACAGTAGATTTTTAGCGCCGCCACTATCTTTTGGGCGCTACTGCCGAAATCAGATCAGCCTGTAACACAACATCACAGTGTCTAACATAAGAAATGTTCGCAGTATTGATGTTGTATGTGTGAGTAATGGAATCATTTTTCACTATTTCGTAAATATTCTCTTGTGAACGACTGTCGTTATGTAATATAAATGCTATATCCAAGAAAGAATTATCTCATAATATGCAATAAACACGCTGGTCTAGTCAGGTCGATTTGCTATTGTGAACAGTCAGAGAGTATGTTTGAGACATGGAACACTGTCGCTGGGCGCGGACGCACACAGGGCGGTTGAGTCTGAAGTCAGCTCTTGTACCGTAGAGTCTGACAGAAGCACTCAGTCGTTGTGGTTCTAGCGGCATGTAGTGCGGCACATTGTAAGGTACCAAACTGGAAGATCAGTACGTTAGGTACCAAATTGGAAGATTTGTACGTTAGGTAACAAACTGGAAGATCTGTACGTTAGGTACCAAACTGGAAGATCTGTACGTTAGGTACCAAACTGGAAGATCTGTACGTTAGGCACCAAACTGGAAGATCTGTACGTTAGGTACCAAACTGGAAGATTTGTACGTTAGTTACCAAACTGGAAGATCTATACGTTAGGTGCCAAACTGGAAGATGTGTATGTTATGGCCAGGCGTAGCTACTGTGGTAATTGGACACAGTACTAAAAGCATAGAGTAATAAATATGAAAAAAAGCACTATGGGCCCAAAATTGTTTATTGCGAAGTGACGGTAAGAAGAGCCTTTTGCCATGAATTGTTGGCGATTATTACCTTACGCAGCACCAGCAGCCACTCACTGACATACAATCAAACCAACTTTAATAAGTGTATCAAGGCTAACCAACATGGCACTTTCAGTTTATGAATAATTACCAATTTAATGCTGTGTTACAAGTGCTTAAACCTGAACAGTTATCAAGTAGGGTCCTAATCTCGTCATTATTAATTAAAATCGAGTGTCACTGTTCGTGATAAAAATACTAAAATTGCTGCGATAATTTAATTTCAATAATTTGTTTCAAAATGGAGCTACCAAAACGTAAAAATCAATTGACACTGATAGTTAAAAATAATGGACTTCGTCACTCAGCGAAATCTTGACTTCAAACATCAGTTTTAATATTCCGTGATTATGAAAAAGTAATTTCAGTGAGTTTTAACGACTATTGTAGATCAGAATGGTTAATTCCTTTGTATGATGAATAATTTGTGTTCTCGTTTCCAAAAACCTAACAGTGTCATGGAAAAGTTAATCGGTAGTTATTTGATGGAAGCTACGCGCCAATAATACATATTTAGCTTAACAGAAGACGTTTACCGAAGAACAATTACAATAGTAGGAATATTAACGGTAGGCATTATGGTAGGTTGCGTTAAACTTTTTATTACGCAAACTGAGTGCCAAACAATTAGCAGTCAAGTCCATATGCTTAGTAACTCTGTTCGATATTGCTCGCTGACACCATTAATTGAGGTCCGTTTTCTATGACCATTGCTATCTAAACTTAAAGAAAATATTTTTCGGTATCTGAAATTTCACTATCTACTTTGCAGTTTTATCATTTGTCCATATTCTTCCAATCGTTATTGCATAGAAGTTGTCGCGCAATAACGATTCGGTTATAGCTGATTCTACTTTTTGTTGTTTAGTTTGTTCTTCACAGCCGACCCTTACTCCCATAGAAGACGGACGTTAGAAGCAAGTGTCATCAGTTATTTGAATTTTCTCAAAGTGTAGGTCCATTATAAGCCGTAACTGTTACAGAAGCCATTGGCAGCCGACAGTAGAAAAAGTGTGGGTATGACGTTTGTAGCGAAAAGGCTGCTTGCATCGAGTGCATCATGGGCTGTAATTATTGTATAGCAGCGAAATTTTGAATGTATTCTGAGTCAATGTGCAACCAAATGACGCCGAAGAAAATTAGTTCCAGTTTTGACCAACGTTTGCAAATCTGGCGCAGTGAATGCAAGAAAGGCGCACAGAAAGTTTTCCATAGGGCAGGTCTGTGAAAGTTTGACCAATTTTGTCTTCAGTATAAAATTCGTGTGTTTTTCAGTTTTTTTAAACTTTCGGCAGTAGGGTTTAGATAGAGTGTCATCTAAACAAAATTACAGTATACAACTGAGACACTGCCACTCAAAATACAATAGATATTTTGAAATGAAAATATACATGAATGATCCATCTCAGTGAAATGTGATGGGACCAGTGTACTGGCAGAGATAGACCGTATGAAAATCGTTATACATGAGGAAAAGAGTCAATTAAAATTTCATGTTTTTGTTTCTAATAAGTTCTAAATGATTAGAGAATTGTACTATCAAATATTTTAGTCCAAAACAATTTTATCAGTTTATAACATGTCTTGATTGAACATTGGCTTTCCTAAAGAGTTGTTGGTTCTGTTCAAGCATTAGCCTGTCTTTCTCTCACCATAGCAATTACACGTATTAGGAAATACTGACCACCCTGAACAGGAAACACGCTGAATCCAGTTTCGCAATTGATTTCACAACACTCAACGTATTCTCATCTCATTCATCAATACTATTTTCGTAATCTTTTGCAATGCACCTGATGAACGCGATGAGGTATTAGGAGTATTTTCCTTATTGAGCTTCTTCAATCTGCTTTTCTATTCACTGGTATTTTTCTTTCATGATCTTGTTGTGCCTTTTTTCTGTTTCTTTTCTTTCCTTAGCCCTTCTTACCTTTAGAGGTTCAATATGTTCAGCAGAACTTAGCCCTTCCGATACAGATGCTGCTATCCTCATAAAATTCGTAGTTTTATCGATAGAAGAAACAGATGCTATATCATCCAAAAAAATTTCTGTGGTGGTTTGGAAGTGCTCAGTTTTGAGGAATTTTATTCGTACTTGTGCAGACAGCTCCGCTCTTTTGGTGTACTTAGGATCTGTAGTTCTTAAATGGACCTTGAAGTGGTTGATTGCCCTGTTTACAAGATTCTGCTCCTCCATTTGTTTTCCACAGATGTATCTTCTGACAAATAGGTCTCTCTCACATTAAAACATATGGTCCATCTCTGCCGAATAGCACTGGTCCATCTCTTGTGGTCGTCTGGGAGAGATGGACCATCCCAACTTCTGTCTGTAGGCAGCGAACTCGGTGGCCATTTTTTCAGTCACTTCCATGACTACACATTTTCCAAGCTCGCTGTAAGTAAATTGAATCAATATTGTGCAAACTAAACTTTAATACTGAAATTATGTAACTGCTCGGTAAAGCTTTCCGGCTTACCAGAATGGAGGATGCAATTTTTCTCCAGAACTAACACGAAAATGACACCAACACTTATACACAACGTTTGTTCACCAAAGTGCTTCCCTCCACGTCACGCAAGCTACTCTTCAGTGGCGCATTTGTGAAATATGCCACTGGTCTGGGTCCTAATGCCCCGAAGTTACCATGCGTAAAAACGTATTAGGAGCGGTACGTGGGCAAAAAGCATAAAAAGGTGAGAAAGGCATAATAGTGGATTTATTTATTACTGCCACTTACAAAAAAATGGTTCAAATGGCTCTGAGCACTATGGGACTTAACAGCTGAGGTCATCAGTCTCCTAGAACTTAGAACCACTTAAGCCTAAGTAACCTATGGACATCACACACACCCATGCCCGAGGCAGGATTCGAACCTGCGACCGTGGCAGTCGTGCGGTTCCAGACTGAAGCGCCTAGAATCGCTCGGCCACTCCGGCCGTCTGCCACTTAAACAACTCGTTTAATGTGAGCACCGGAGACGCTGACGAGATGCTACATCCATGAAACAACGTGATCAACAATTGCTCGCTGCAGTTCTGGTGGAGTCTGGACAACGTGTTTCTGTCTGCTGGTCTTCAGATCCGGTAGTCGCCGAACGTACCACTGGTAAAGGTGTTCTTTGAGACACCCCAGAGCAAACATCACATGAATACAGATACGGCGATCTTGCAGGCCCTGCATCTAGAAAACCTCTGGAGATTTTTGGAAGGCTGCATTAAGCGGATCTTCCAGTGGACAAGTGAAATGACGTGTTGTCCCATCTTTTATGAAAATACTGCTTCCCACACAGCTGCGCTCTTCGAGATAAGAAATAGCTTGCTGTACAAGGAGGTCTCGGTAACGTGCAGACGAACGGTACGCCTGACATGCCCTCTGGATGTGTTCTCTTCAGAGAAGAACGGAGCGAGAACAAAGGTGCTTGTGAATCCACACCACACAGTCACATACGGCGATTGCAGCTGCTGTTTGTCCGCAACACGCGGTTTGAAAATACCCCAAATGCGGCAGGCCTGTGTATTCACTGCAACCTGTTGTGTATTACGAGGGTAATTCGGGAAGTAAGGAACGATCGTTGGCAAAATGGAAACCACAGTGAAAATGCGATGAAGTTTTGCACAGGTGTGTTGGGCAGTGTCTCTAGAATGCCCGTCGATCGCGTTGCGTCGTTCTTTTTAATTCTTAGTACACATGGAGCACATAAAGATACCTAGAACAGTAGTGTCTCCCGCCGAGTACGAGGGCCTGGTGAGGAATTTCGCCTGAAACTATGCAGCCAACATTACATAAATGTCGTTGGCTTTCTCAAAATGGCTCTGAGCACTATGGGACTTAACATCTATGGTCATCAGTCCCCTAGAACTTAGAACTACTTAAACCTAACTAACCTAAGGACAGCACACAACACCCAGCCATCACGAGGCAGAGAAAATCCCTGACCCCGCCGGGAATCGAACCCGGGAACCCGGGCGTGGGAAGCGAGAACGCTACCGCACGACCACGAGATGCGGACCGTTGGCTTTCTCCTTCAAGACAATTCTCAGCCGCATTCTGCAGGGGCAATGAAGATGCTCCAGAATCGTTTTCAATTGGAAATGTTTGATTACCCACAATACAGCCCGTAATTGTCTCCCTCTGAGTTTCATCTTTGCTCACATGAACCGCTGGCTATGAAGACAACATTTTGGCACAGACAACGTGCTGTAGGCCAGCATAAAGAATTGGCGGAATGCACTGGTGGCTGCCTTCTATAACGAGGGTATTAGAAAGTTGGTACAACGCTACGACAAACGTCTAAGTCGGATCGGCGACTATGGAAATAAGTAGCTGGAAGTTATAGCTAATCGTTGCAAATAAAAGAGTTTTGATTTTCACTGTGGTTTCCATTTCACGACCTATCGTTCCTTACTTTCTAAAAAGCCATCGTATATGCCTCGTCAATCCACAGAATATTGTCCGGCAGCATGTGATGAACTTCGATCCATACCAGAAACCGAAGAGAAAATTCAGATCGTTAATGCGGATCATGACGTTTAAGTTACTGCACCATCTAGATCTTGTACAGGTACCACTGTAAAATAGACCACGAAACTTTCTTGGCAATAGAATGGACGATTCTCGAGACAGAACACGAAAACTAGTACAACCGGCGCACGTACTGCATGGCCAGTTACAGCAACTGCTACAGCGTCATATCTTCCACCGGGATAGGACGCCTTCTTCTTCCAGGTGCTACACCAAGCGCAACCGTGTTTTCCAGTATCATTCTCATCTTTTCTAAACTACACTCCTGGAAATGGAAAAAAGAACACATTGACACCGGTGTGTCAGACCCGCCATACTTGCTCCGGACACTGCGAGAGGGCTGTACAAGCAATGATCACACGCACGGCACAGCGGACACACCAGGAACCGCGGTGTTGGCCGTCGAATGGCGCTAGCTGCGCAGCATTTGTGCACCGCCGCCGTCAGTGTCAGCCAGTTTGCCGTGGCATACGGAGCTCCATCGCAGTCTTTAACACTGGTAGCATGCCGCGACAGCGTGGACGTGAACCGTATGTGCAGTTGACGGACTTCGAGCGAGGGCGTATAGTGGGCATGCGGGAGGCCGGGTGGACGTACCGCCGAATTGCTCAACACGTGGGGCGTGAGGTCTCCACAGTACATCGATGTTGTCGCCAGTGGTCGGCGGAAGGTGCACGTGCCCGTCGACCTGGGACCGGACCGCAGCGACGCACGGATGCACGCCAAGACCGTAGGATCCTACGCAGTGCCGTAGGGGACCGCACCGCCACTTCCCAGCAAATTAGGGACACTGTTGCTCCTGGGGTATCGGCGAGGACCATTCGCAACCGTCTCCATGAAGCTGGGCTACGGTCCCGCACACCGTTAGGCCGTCTTCCGCTCACGCCCCAACATCGTGCAGGCCGCCTCCAGTGGTGTCGCGACAGGCGTGAATGGAGGGACGAATGGAGACGTGTCGTCTTCAGCGATGAGAGTCGCTTCTGCCTTGGTGCCAATGATGGTCGTATGCGTGTTTGGCGCCGTGCAGGTGAGCGCCACAATCAGGACTGCATACGACCGAGGCACACAGGGCCAACACCCGGCATCATGGTGTGGGGAGCGATCTCCTACACTGGCCGTACACCACTGGTGATCGTCGAGGGGACACTGAATAGTGCACGGTACATCCAAACCGTCATCGAACCCATCGTTCTACCATTCCTAGACCGGCAAGGGAACTTGCTGTTCCAACAGGACAATGCACGTCCGCATGTATCCCGTGCCACCCAACGTGCTCTAGAAGGTGTAAGTCAACTACCCTGGCCAGCAAGATCTCCGGATCTGTCCCCCATTGAGCATGTTTGGGACTGGATGAAGCGTCGTCTCACGCGGTCTGCACGTCCAGCACGAACGCTGGTCCAACTGAGGCGCCAGGTGGAAATGGCATGGCAAGCCGTTCCACAGGACTACATCCAGCATCTCTACGATCGTCTCCATGGGAGAATAGCAGCCTGCATTGCTGCGAAAGGTGGATATACACTGTACTAGTGCCGACATTGTGCATGCTCTGTTGCCTGTGTCTATGTGCCTGTGGTTCTGTCAGTGTGATCATGTGATGTATCTGACCCCAGGAATGTGTCAATAAAGTTTCCCCTTCCTGGGACAATGAATTCACGGTGTTCTTATTTCAATTTCCAGGAGTGTATTTAGTGACATCGCTAATGTCCTCAGATCTTTCATAGCACATGACCTGTCTTCTCTATACCAGTATTTTTCACTACCTTTAAGGCATGTCAGAGTGTACCGATGGTATCATCGCCACGTGTCCGACGCCTATGAATGCTGCGCGCAACCTTCCCGTGCAGGTACCACTGTGTGGCGCGACCAGCGCCACTCAGGTGTCGCCCACTGCTGACTGCCACGAGGGGCGGCCGGACCCAGCTACGAGGAGAACTGTTGCAGCCAGAGAGCGAGACGGAAGAGCGGAGTCCCATGCTGCGTCAGCCTGCTACACGACGTGTTCCGGACGGAAGATGCCTTTGGTAGGTATCCGTGACACCGTGGATAGTACCGATCATTAACCTTTTTGAGTTACAGTGAGCTGTGGTGGTTAGAATGGTCTTAGCCAAGGGACCTTTGCATTGGGCAAAGATAGTCGAATGAGGAACTGCAGTAATTTTGATAGGATGAGCACATGTGTTAAATCACGTCTGGTTGTAACGTTTTCTTGTCTAAGGTACCACATTAAATTAAATTAAACGTTTCTTTGTAAACTTTATTTGGCATATTGTTTTGACTCAATTATTTCATGTGGTTTTCAAAAGTTTGGATTTAAAGAACTGAGGTATTACGCCTACCTCCTCACCCCCAGCCCTTCCACTTAATGCCCTGTTACACGAATGCTAGCATGAATGTCATACAATCATACAGTGTGCAGTGCCACATTTTCACCTTCTGGTCAAAAGTGGAACTAATTTTTTCAGCGTAGATCGTTTCTGTTTTAATGCATTACCAAGTCTAACAATTTTCGTTACCATAGGATAATTCCAGCCCACACTGGACCTCCGTGAATAATTGCACATTAATCAACCGGTACATTGTGAGATGGACAAGGCCACGCACCGCAATCTTGCTATCGCAGCGGTAAAACAGGTCTCTTGCTGGACGAGCCATGCAATTTCTACATCGCCAAACTGCACTTCAAAAGTACCCGTCTTTTCGAAATACGTAATCATTTCCTCCAAACCCTTTGCAGACATCGGACCAATACCTTTTTTCATACGTTTCAGTGTCCGGAGCTCCTACAGGTCGCTGACGCATCTGATGGTGTGCTTATTCCGCTCTTTATAAGCCCATCTATTGGTCGGATTTGAACATTGGTTCACTTTCTACAGCGTTTTGAATGTGGAACTTTAATTATGGATACCCCGTTTAATTCTTAAGCTTCAAAACCATATATTCATTTTTCAACACAGAAACCGGTAAGACTAACGTATCCCACAACATGTAACACGCATCTTCATTCCGTCACTGAAAAATTCTTACGATTTTTCTTTGCTTGAACCTCCTCGACCGAGGTGTAATGATTACCCTTGAGGTCTTATTTGAACAGAGAAAAAAATATAAATTGCAGGTCGTAAGATCTGGGCAATAATTAGGGCAAGGAATAGGATTAAACTTATTCTAGACATTAATGCTTTTCTTAAATGCATTTGAATATATATATATATATATATATATATATATATATATATATATATATATATATATGTTGAGCCGTGGCTGACTCATGCTTTGCATTAAACCTTTGTTGCTATGCTGTGATTAGTCTCCCTCGGTTATCGCGATTATGCTGTTATCCTCTCTCTCTTCGAGTCGCAGCTGCGTGTATCAATATTCACACCCTTGTACTATCTTTGGCCTCACGCTTATAGTTTCCGGCTGTGAAGTGTGCGGGCAGTTGGTCGGTTGGTGGTCGGTTGGCGTGGAGCAGTGCGGAAGCCTGTTTGGCACATGTCTGGCCGGGGGCGCTGGCGGCGTCCATGCATGGTCGTAGTGTGAGGGGCCGATCCCATTGCTACGAGGTCCGTGGATCACCGATCCCGGATACGAAAGTTGAGTCCTTACTTAATCTATCAGCCAGCCCCCGTTGTTCACATTGTGTCTTTTGAATTTCGCTGACGGCTGTTGGGACATTCCCGTGAGCAACAACTTGTGTCTTCAAGTTGGCAAAATTGTAGCCGTCCTCCTGTGGAATTTAACTTGATTATTTTTGAATTGAGGTGCACCAGCGGAATATTCTGTATTGTGGCCGTCAACGTTCCGGTTACCTGCCCTGGCCGTTGACGTAAATTCAGGCAGTGTATTTTCCTCATCATGTTGTGGCTGTCCAGCACGGCGTTTATTTTGACGGCTGAATGTGTAATTCGTTGTTCCAACTCCCTATTGTGTGCTGGTCGGGTGGAGCGGAAGTTATCCTGTCGCTTGGTCCGCTGACTGTCTGTCGGTTGGGTTGCCGTCGGATTGAGAATTGTTGGCCCGACTGCCTGTCTCACCTAAGCCAGCGTTAGTGTTAGAATTCCAGGCCGACCCTTGGAAACTTCTGAGCGCCGTTTGATGTGCTGCCTTTTCTTATTTGTCCTTGTTGTTTGTTTATGTATGGCTTCTAGCCGATTTTAAGTTAAAGTTGTTTTGCCCTAAAGGCGTGAGATTGTTTGGCCCTCAACATAATTTAGAGAAATGTTCTAATATGAGGCGTTCTGCCTTTTAAAATTCAAATTCTTGTTTTTGAGTCTTAAGTGATTGGCCTTCAGCCGGTTTAAAAAAAAAATGGTTCAAATGGCTCTGAGCACTATGGGACTTAACATCTGTGGTCATCAGTCCCCTAGAACGTAGAACTACTTAAACCTAACTAACCTAAGGACATCACACACATCCATGCCCGAGGCAGGATTCGAACCTGCGACTGTCGCAGTCACGCGGTTCCGGACTGAGCGCCTAGAACCGCGAGACAACCGCGGCCGGCCCAGCCGGTTTTAAATTAAATTTGTTATGCTCTTAAGGCGTGAGATTCAATGACGCATTTAGCTGGGAATTTTGTTTTAAAATTAATGTTTGGCTTGCTCTGTTTTTAATGTTTTCTTTGCCCTTGTAGTGTTTGTGTAATGCATAAAATAGTATGTTCGAGTGCAACTGACAGCCACTAATTTTGGCCCCTTTCCACAAATTAAACTATTTGTCCTGTCCTGCAGGTATAGCAGGGGATCTCACCTGTAGAATTAAGTAGTATGTAATTTGAGACAGGCCTCAAATTAACTACATAAAAACTAAGAGCGCCACGTAACAGAGCAGGAAATTGTGCTATTCTCTGATATGAGGCCGGCCGAAGTGGCCGTGCGGTTAAAGGCGCTGCAGTCTGAAACCGCAAGACCGCTACGGTCGCAGGTTCGAATCCTGCCTCGGGCATGGCTGTTTGTGATGTCCTTAGGTTAGTTAGGTTTAACTAGTTCTAAGTTCTAGGGGACTAATGACCTCAGAAGTTGAGTCCCATAGTGCTCAGAGCCAAGTCTGATATGACACACTATATATATGTATATATACGTTTCAGTTTACATGATGGCACCGTGCTGTTTTCATTAATAGTCACTGTAATATGTATGTTAGAATATTTTATAGGGTCGGAAAGTGGCCAGCGATGGGTTGCACTCATTTCAATATGTTTAGGTTTCGGAAAAACTATGTGTTATCAGTGATGGTTATTTAACGTTATTTTGAAAACAAATTATGAACATGAATATCAAGGTCTTGTTATTGAGGTGTTACATATGAGACGCTAAGTGGCGTGTTTGGTGGGTCTGGGCAGCTTCAGACAGGAGTTAGTTTACGGGTGGTAGTTTAGTCGCATCGTCACAGTGGTTCAAATGGTTCTGAGCACTATGGGACTTAACTCCTGTGGTCATCAGTCCCCTAGAACTTAGAACTACTTAAACCTAACTAACCTAAAGACATCACAAACATCCATGCCCGGGGCTGGATTCGAACCTGCGACCGTAGTAGTCACGCGGTTCCAGGCTGTAGCGCCTATAACCGCACGGCCACTTCGGCCGGCCACCGTCAGAGTGTACTGCGTTTTACGAACGATAGAATTTGAACAGAACGAGGGAATTTGACGATTTCACGCTACTTTTGTGTGGCGTACGCTTTCGGGATTGGAGAACTTTAACTTTGTCAGTGGACAGTGAAGAAGCATGACTGATGGACTTCAATGGTAACGCGTAGTCGGACTTTGACATTGATGTTTCTCTCACATTGCTTATTTAATTGGGAAATTTTCCAAATCATTATCTATACATGCAGTATTAACTGCCCCTTTGGTTAACTACCATCTTGCCTGTTTAAATTTGATGTGGAAACGTCCAGACATTTAATAATTTCATGTAAATCTGTCATATTTCTTTTTGTGTTATAACTGTGTTCAGCTTAACCTCGGCACTGTTTTGACTACATTCTTTGTTAACATGTTTCCTTAAATTTTCTCATTTCATTCAACTTACTTTGAAGTTTATTCATTACTGCAACATATGGTAGACATCGTGTGTCTATTATTGCTTGCATGGCAAAACCTGTTGAACGGCCCACTTCTGTAGCTATAGAGCCACACATTGTTGTCAGCGTAGCTCACTAGCACTGGTCCCAACAAATCGACGGAGCACCATGAGGAAACAAAATGAAATTTGACAAGCTGAAAAGGTATGTGATGATTTTCAGTGATTACAAATAGAGTGAAATTTACAGAGAATTTGGCAATATGAGCCCTGTCAGTACGACGTTGCACCCACTCCGGCCTGCATGTGTGCATTGATTCGATTGGGAAGGGTGTCATAAAGCCGTCGTATCCTCTCCCGAGGCGAGCTGGCGCAGAGCTGTTGCAGCTGCCATTGATATCATGGACACAGTCACTGACGTCCGACGTGGTCCCACACAAGTTCTGCCGGGTCACATCTGGGGATCTTTCTAGCCACGGGAGTACCTCAACATCACGCAGATAGTTCATACAAATACGTGTCATGTGTGGGCGAACATTATCCTGTTGAAAAATGGCACCACTATTACATCGCACTAGACCAGGGCTTCACAACATACGTGCTCGCGGAGCAAGCTGTGAGCAGCAAGGCGCGAGCACGGAGGAGCGCGAGCACGCTACGCCCACTACCGGACCAGAGCGGAGAGTGAGGAAAGTCACGTGGGGCACACAACAGCTGCCGCCAGTCAATGTAAATACGCGGCAACCTGCAGGTATATCACTCACGAATTATTACTGCGACAAATGAAACAAATAAAGGAGAATGTACACATGCCACATAATTTTATTAGCTTCGCATTAATTTGTGAACTGTTACACAATAAAAGGTGTCACTGAAGTGTGGGATTCTCGGTTATCTTGTACTTTTTGCCCTTTACAATTGCGTCTATGTTCGGAGTAATTGTTCTTGTTCATTTTAGGCGCAGCGTGCAGTTTAAATTTCGATCAGACAATGCGTTTCTCAGGCGCGTCTTGTTACATTTCATTGCAGAGAACAGTTGTTCACAAACATACGTGGAACCGAACATTGATACTATTGTCGCCGCCAGTTTGTGCAGACGAGGAAATCTAATCTGAGGGAAGTGTCTGTAGAATTCCAAAATGTTTTTTCTTGTTCTGAAAGTTGTCTCTGTATTCTCTGTCACACTGCTGATCAATAATTTCTTGCTGCAGCTCAGGACGAATCTCTTAAATATTCGCTGAATATGGAGAGAACAGATCAAAATCACTGTCAGATCTTGAAAGCGCTGATCAACTAAACTATGTGAATAACGTTCACAGTCTTTGTGACATCTTGCATGGATGATAATTTAGGAAAATGAGCTAGGTTTCCTGTTTCCAGCTGACTCACCCAAAGTGTCAATTTCATTTTAAAAGCTCGTATTCGATCTATGAAATGAGTAATTAGCAGATCTTTACCTTGTAGTAAAATGTTCAAAGCATTCAGATGGCTAGTTAAATCTGCTACGAACGCGAGATCACATTCAAACGTGCGCGCGCATTTCCCCTCCCTCCCCTCCCTCCCTACTCCGCGACCTTGCACCTGCTCGCGAGCACGTGCCTGAGCAGACGCGAGTACTCGCGCTCAAAACCGGCCAGTTGTTAAGCCCTGCACTAGACGTTACGCATGGGGATGTAGGACCTCTGTGTGCCGTCAAAGTTACCTAAGTCACTGTGAGTCGGGATCTGAAGTCACGCCCGATGGCACACACACCACGAAACCAGGAACAAACACACTGTGCCTCTCCAAAACAGTGGAAGAATGGAACCTTTTTCCAAGTCGCCGGCACACCTGCCAATGGTGGTCATGCGTGATAGTGCACAGCCGCAATTCGTCGCTGAACACAATGCGACGCCATTCAACTGCAACCTACGCTTTCCCCTCACAGTATCACGTCAAACGCCCGCCCCTGGTAGCCAAGTGGTCAGCGGGACGGAATGTTATACCTAACAGCCTGGGTTCGATTTCCGGCTGGTTCAGAGATTTTCTCCGCTTACGGACTGGGTATTGTGTTGTCCTTATCATCGTCATTTCTTCCCCATCGACACGGAAGTCACCGAAGTGGCGTCAACTCGAAAGACGTGCACCAGGCGACCGGTCTACCAGACGGGAGGCCCTAGCCACACTGCGTTTCAATTTATCACGTCAAACGCGCTGTTTGCGTTCTGGTGTGAACGAAGGCCTATGCATGGGACTGTAATTCCTTAATCCGGCTGCTGCTTGTCTACGAGCAATGGACCCAGACGACGCAGAATGTTGCAGGGAGCTCATTGTTTAGTTCTCGGACAGAAGCGTAGATGTGAAAGGGTTACAATGTGCTTGGTTCAAATAGGGCGCTCGTCCCTTGTTCTTGATATACTTGGTCGACAGAAATCTTGTGAGGAACATACCTGTCCCACTTTTCCAAGCAGTCCAAACTCAGGATACTATCACACAAATCTGAATACTGCCCAATGCTACCAATCGGCCAAATGGAGAACAACAATGTGGCACTTTTGGAGATCTGTCAGGAGCTTACAGTGGCGTCTCAGTCGTGTAAGTGGCAACTACGTGTCCTTCGTAGTGGTCACATAACATCAGACGATGTTCACGGCCGTTATACAGGTTGTATCAGAAAGAATCGTGCAATTTAGAAAAAATCATAACTATTATGTGATTTGAGATATGTGGGTGAACAACGTACTGTTGGAAAGAGGAAACTCTGCAGTTTTTCATGGTTCGCGCTAGGTAGCAGAAGTGTGCTCCCTCTTCAGTTCTAGTAAAAATGGTGGTGAAACAATTGATAGCGGTTTTGTGTTCTATGCATTGCGCAGTGCGGTTCAGTAATAACTGTTGAGTGTGAGTTTCATGCTAGGTACGGTGAGATCCTTCTACAGCACAGAGCATCAGACGACGACATGAACAATGCGGAGAAACAGGTATTTTGCGTAAAGGCTAATCGCCGGGCAGTCCCCGAGTGTCTGACAGACATACAACGCAACCGCCATAGTTTCACAAGGAGTCCACAGAATCCGTTCGCCGTGCGACTCGACAGCTCAACATGTCTCCCATGTTCGTGTGGCTTGTGTTGCTTGAAGGTTTACACATGAAACCAACAAAATTCAGCTACTGCTAGCTCTTCGTGAAGGTGACAAACAACAACGTGTGGAGATCTGTAATTTTGTTCTTGGCAAGATGGAGGATGACAGTTTTCTTCCACGCTTAGTGCTTAATGACGAGGAAATATTCAGTTAAATGGAAAGGGTAACCGCCAAAATATGAGAATATGGAACAACCGCACGAAGTTTTGCAACGTGAGAGAAACGCTCCAAAATTTAAAGCGTTTTGTGCAGTTTCACGGGGAAAGGTGTATACTCCATCTTTGTTTGTCGATAACACTGTTACAGGAAGCACATATCTCGATGTGCTTAAGAACTTTCTTTTCCCACAGTTGCAGACTGATTCGAACGACTTCATTTACCAACAGGAAGGCACCCCGCCACACTAGCATCTGGAAGTGCGGTAATTTTTAAATCAAAGGATTACTGAACTTTGGATCGGTCGCAATGGACCAGATGAATCAGCCTTATATTACTGGACTCCGAAGTCACCTAACGTGACTGTATGTGATTATTTTCTGTGGGGTTTGTAAAAGACTGTTTATGTGCCTCCGCTGCCAACAACAATGAACGAACTGAGGCATCGCATAACACCAGCTGTGGAATCTGTAGCTCAAGACATGCTCGCTGCAGTGTGGATACAATCTGAACACCTGAGTGACACATGCCGTGCATCTCAAGGGGGGCATATTGAATACCTGAGAAAGTCTAAGGAAAAAAGCTTTTTGAGTTTTCCGTTCATCAAAAAAACAAATTGATTTTATATGTTTATTAGTTTCAGGAATATAGAGGTGCCAAATCAATGATTCTTTTTGAGACAGGCTGTATATCCTACAGGGCCAGTGAGAACACTAATCCCGAACAGCATTAATTCAGTCATTTGGCTATTCTGTTGAAATGGTTCAAATGGCTCTGAGTACTATGGGAATTAACTTGTAAGGTCATCAGTCCCCTATAACTTATAACTACTTAAACCTAACTAACTTAAGGATATCACACACATCCATTCCAGAGGCAGGACTCGAACCTGCGACCGTAGCAGTCTCGCGGTTCCAGACTGTAGCGCCTAGAACCGCTCGGCCACCCCGGCCGGCGGCTATTCTGTCTCAGGGAATTGCAAGTCTAATTATTTAAATATTCGTAGACGGTGTGTATATGTACGAAGTCACATTAACATCCGGCAATGTCTTCAGATTTTCACTTATCTTGCAGGCAGTGTAACAGCAAGATTTTCGTAGCATAATAACAATTCGGAAAGAAAAAGGTAGAGCATGTCCAGATCACTCGTCCGTATTTGGTAATACTGAGTGACTTCTGTATTTCGCTATGAACCGTATGAGGCGGCAAATGTAAATGTGGGACATTAGGTTAGAGTCCCCCTATGTCGTCCACATCGTTTTAATGTTTTATGTTTTTGTTAAGGGGCTCTGGAACGCCCTATACTTGCAATGTTAAAATAACACTTATAAATTACATCTTTCCTCACAAAGTATTTGAGGTAGGAAGTTGAACTTTTTACAGATTATTTATTGGAATATGGGCTACAACTTAACACAGGGATTTTACAAAATTTTAGTTCAGTTATTAAAGATGATTTTTTTTCAATTGTAATGAAAAGTCACAACATTTTTTTGCAATTTTTTATTTATATATTCAAAAATATACAGTTTTTTGGAAAAAGGCTGTGTTAAATTATGCAGAAGGTACTGTGTAACATTTACTGAAAGTTTGAAACAAATATGTTTGGAAGATCCTTAGAAAACATGTAATTAGTATGAGAAAATAAAAGTTTTGGGAATCGAGCGACAAAGATTGGATTAAGTTTTTAGTGCATTCCAGGTCCATAGGATGGATTATCTTCATCCTCTGCAAACTCCTCCTCCAGATTCCTCTTGTTCCTCCTCCTGTTTATTGCCGGCCGCGGTGGTCTAGCGGTTCTGGCGCTGCAGTCCGGAACCGCGGGACTGCTACGGTCGCAGGTTCGAATCCTGCCTCGGGCATGGGTGTGTGTGATGTCCTTAGGTTAGTTAGGTTTAAGTAGTTCTAAGTTCTAGGGGACTTATGACCTAAGATGTTGAGTCCCATAGTGCTCAGAGCCATTTGAACCAACCTGTTTATTCTTGCTTGTATTTCTAGACTCTTTACAGCCCTGTCTGCAGCCCGAAGGCGTTCCTTGTCTAAAGCAAGCATCGCTCGTACCATGTTAGAACCTATCTTCATTCCCATATTTCTAAATACCTTTGGCTTTCCAACATTTCTCTTTTTCTTAAAAGCCTTCAGAGGATTTCTAATAACTTTACTTTTACTCATTATTATACTTCAACAAAACAGAGACTCAAGAAACAGAATTAATTACGAATATTTTCGAGATAACGACAGAGTAAATAAACATGAAACAATCGACAATCACACCAGCGATATATATTGAACCATCACAGGTTATCCACAACACATACTTTATCTCACATCACTAAAATGTACCTGATGAACACGGACGTTAATAATACCACCATTTGACAGCAGTTTAACAGCGCAACAGTGGGTCACGCCCATGTAGAACACATTTAAAAAAAAATTAAAAATAGGTGTAGTCTTCGGAATTGAATAAATTATATATCTATTAAAAGGTAATAGCCTGCAGATTCAGAAAACGCAAAAAAGTAAAAATTGAACTTTTCATGATTTTGAGCCTTTCCGGAGCCCCTTAATGGTAAGAAGCAGGTTCAGATTTATAATAAAATTAGTTGGGATAACACAGAACATGTTCAGTTTGGTCACTTCTGATGCATTGTTGAAGACGTATATACCGTTTTTGCGCTCTGGCGCTCAACTATGGATGTGACCAAATTGCAGTTACCCCACTGACGTATACGAGCAGAGATATTCGTTCAGATTTACACGCGCTGCAACTCATAACGGTTGCGCCAACGAGAACGGTCGTTAGTGGAAATGTTTGCAGGGGACCCGTAATAACTTTTCTGCGGCAAGATAACTGCTATAACTCCTTGCTAGGACGTTAGTCGCTTACAGGAACAGCTTTAGACCCATGAAGCAGTGGTGATCGAGTTTAACTGATCCACCTGAATGGATAATTCTAAAAAAAAATGGCTCTGAGCACTATGGGACTCAACTGCTGAGGTTATTAGTCCCCTAGAACTTAGAACTAGTTAAACCTAACCAACCTAAGGACATCACACATATCCATGCCCGAGGCAGGATTCGAACCTGCGACCGTAGTGGTCGCACGGCTCCAGACTGAAGCGCCTATAACGGCTCGGCCACATCGGCCGGCAAGTTTCAACAGCTTGATGATTTGTTATAAATGTATGTTGGTGACATCGTATTACTGATAGAAGGTGACACCAGTGAAGACAACGCATACGCCCAAGCAATATATGGCATGCACTTTCACTACTAAAATTGAAAAAGAGAGAGCCATTAACTACCTTGATCTTACTATTAGGAAAGTTCACAAGAAACATAAATTTTCGATTTTCAGAAAACCTACTTGTATAGATAATATCACCAACGACAGTTCTTACCATCCTCCACGATATAAAAAAGCCTTCTTCACCTCAAGGATTCACCGGCACCTTCGTCTACTTTTGGTCAAAAGCGAAATATGTAAAGAACTCAACATTTTAGAGCAGATTCCGGTAGCTAACGGCTTTTTCGTAAATGGGATCACACGCCCTTACATTAGGCTAAGGAAACGTATAACAAACAACAGGCAACTAGTCGATTAGTGGGGGCATGGGTGCAATTTTGATACAAAATTGTTATGCAAATTAATTAAATTGATCAATTAATACACCCCCTACCACGCACACCCCCGTCCCCAGATGACGTCATGTGTTTTTCTCAGCCTGCACGTGGACCCCAGCCCCTGCCCACTCTCCCCCCTCCCCTTACCCCTCTCCTTCCCTTCCCCTATTATCCTATTGACCGGAATTTCGAATGTTCGCGGGAATTTGGGCGGGAATTTCTCTGCCCCAGGGCTGTCCTGACATCCCACCCCACACCCCACTCAGGAATTGGTGGTGCTCTTCCTCGGACTCGAACCCTGGTCCTTCTGGATGGAAAGCCCAAGTGCAGCCCACCAACACAATTATAATACCAGAGGCAGTTTTAATTGATGTGAAGCTGAAAATGGTGGTACCTTTCCTTGGACTCGAACCCTGGTTCTAGTGGATGGAAAGCCCAAGGACAACCTCCAAGACATGAAAACTGTGCAGATGCTGTAGAGGAAGGTTAGGTTAGTGTACTTTATCTATTCTGGTCAGGAAAATAAAGTAAATTAGGTTCTAATTATGTAATAAATCATAAATTTTGGGCCTAATTACATAACTACATGCATAGCGCTACACACGGATGGCCTAAAATCTCAATACAGCTCAAAAACTGGCGATACCATACAACTGGTGTTATCTTGCTGAGAAAAAATTTCGCAATATCACTCGAAACTAGTGGCAGACACACTCAAACTTTACTCTTCACTTACAAGCTAACAGGAAAAAGACAGGGCTTTATTTGTTTTTGGCTGGAAATATGTTCAGTCTCAGCTGTAGAAATGCTGATGTTGGACAGAGAGGATTTTAAAAAGTGTGTTACCTGTGAGCATACAGCTGAGTACAGTATCTATTATTGTTTGATGTCAGAGTTCTCTATAGACGCCTGCTCAAAAACCATCCTGCAGCAAGGGTAACCGAAGTCAATACACAGTCACAACTGCTTGAGAAAATGCACCACAGTTCTAATTACACATCAGAATTGTCGTGAATAGAAAGACAACTTCAAAGTTGTCGTGAAAAAAACAGCACTCGTAATGAATGGTCAGAATGCAACACACGTACTGGGGAAAAATCATCGTCTCAAAAGACTGCAGAGGGGACGGAAGTTGAATGTGTGTTCTCCTCGAAAGGCGACAACAAACTGCCGAAAATCGAGGCCCTCTTGCCTCCCCTCATCCCTCCGCTCCCTCCCTTCCTCCATCCATCTACCTATGGAGAGGACGCAGGCTTTTTCAAACAGCCAGCTGCCACACCATGCTTTGTGCTCTACCACCCGCCATGGCTAACAGCCTTGAGGCGATGCTCCTTCGCCAACATAATAGTATATAGTCAACTAAACAATTGGAGATAAAAGGACGGCCACCCAAGCGTAACTTGTTCTCCTAAAAGATAGCGACACTGCCCAAACGCTCCATCCCCTAGTCAGATTTCAGCAGTGTCATGCCCCCTCGTCCGCAACAGCCCGCCTTACTGGGATAAAGAGTGGACCCCTCTGGATGGCCTTCTTTAAGGCGACGACCCTTTGCCAACAGAAAATTAAAATTTAGCAGCACTGCCCCGCCACTTGCCGAGTGCAGATGTCTTTGGCATTCGACTCGCCCCCCCCCCTCCCTCCACCACGCCCTCCATTCTTAGATGGAGAAAAATTGTATTTGACGTTAACGAACCTGCTATAATAAAGCATCTATTAAAAAAGGAAAACACAGTTGCGACAATAATGAATGTTCTCTTTGTATAAAAATAGGCGTAGTCCATTTTCTTTTAGTTCTATGGGCAAAACTGGTATAGATTTTACAGTCAACTGCAGGGTAAAATTCGCATCTCGTTATATAACGTCGATCACTACATAACATCGCTCAGAATTGGCAAGAAAAGGTCTCAGGGATAGACCAAAAGGGCGTCAACGACATCAACTATTTCCCTGTGGTGTGGATTTGCGCACAGTTAGTGCTCGAAAACGACAATTCGCATTGCGATGAGCAACAGGAGGATGTTCTTGACAAACGTTGACACTCTCGAACGTTTCAATTCTTCTCTAAGGATATTTTAGTACTGAATTTCCATTAGACGTGATGTGACCCCTTTGGAGCGCAGGGCGACCGCTCTGTTTGCGCTTCTGTTCGGATTGGAACTACTAGAGAGTATTCGAAACCATTCCACTAAATTTAAATGTGATCCATTGCAGGCAAGGGCACTTACGCATTTTCGTTCCTCCTATTTCGCGTCCTCCTGTGGCGGGATGAGGGTGATGCGACATTGACTCATGTGTGAAGTCAAAAGCAAAGAGTGCCTTAAAGATCGCCCAGTTCAGCAAAACCCCCGATGACACCTGCACACCTTTACTGAGAATTTTAAAAACGATCGTGTGCAGAAACAATCAGAAAATAATCCGCAGTGCCTGGAGGTAAGCATCTTGTTGAAAACCTTGCAAATTCAGCTGGCTGTCTACAAGTGCCTCGTACTTCTTTACTGGTTATCTCTGAACACATTCATTTTTAAAACTCTACTGGAGGTGGGCGGATGCCAGCGAGGATTTAGCCGAACTGGGAGATGTTAAAAGGGGCCTTTTCCATTGTATACTCCGCATGGGTCGATGTGGCATCACCCCATGATGACGCCACAGGAGGATGTGACATCAGGTGAAAATACATACGTAGTTCCCTTTTCTGCCAGAGGTCATGTTCAAATTTAGTCGAATAATGTTGAACGGTCCGTAGTGGTTCTAACCTGTACATGAGAGCAACAATGGAGATCACCCTGTGCTCCAAAGGGTTCGGATCATGTATAACAGGGGTGTAGCCCCAAAGTGTACTTAGGGAAGGGTTAAAAGATCGGAGGGTTTCAGCAGTGTCAAAGTTTGTCAAGAACGTCTACCTGCTGATCATCGTACTGGAAACTGTTTTCGACCTCGAAATGTGATGGAATTAATGCCCCGTGGAGAGGGATAGTTTCACTGACGTCCTTTATGCCACCACATGAGGCCTTTACGTGCAGATTTTGAGCAGAAGAGTGTGTCTTGATTTTCTCGGCCACTCATAAGAAAACTGGGGTTCTGGCCTCCATTTCAAAGACGTCAAAAGGAGGGATGAAATGTGGGTAAGAGAGATTGTTACTGGCACTGAACAGAACTATAGTGAAGTTTGGTGCCTTTTTTCGTATGTAACGACACACTGCTGTTTAAAGAGTCTTCGAGCAAGGATGAAGTCACAGGGAACCACACATTGCACCATTACAGAGGAAGACGGTACGCACTTTTGAGCCAAATTTCAGACTTACGCCTGGCAATGGGTGGAAATACAGGCGTTTAGAAAAAGTTATTCTTTAATTCTGTTGCGCAGTGTATTTATAAAACTAGAAACTGCATAATTGCGAATTTAAATAACGTGCCTGAGGTTTCCCATTGAAAGGATTTCGTTATCTTACCTCCTCCTCTTGCATACTGTAGGCTATAGATAGCATGAATGGCTGCTCATCAATGTAGAGACATTCAAACGAGCTCGTAGTTCGTCGTGAGGGTCTCGTTTTCAGAAATAGGACTGGGAGAGGACGTACGCCGACAAACAATTAAACCGACAGAGGGAGGGAAGAGAAGGGGCAGATTAAACTGCCCGTGCTTGTTCAGGCGTGATTTGTCAGGCCATGGACCGTTTATTTGGCGCTTAAACGCTGACGAACGATCGCGTACAGTTCTCCCAGGAGTAGCCATCCGCTTTTGTTCGCGTCGGACCTGTTGAAACTGAGCCCTGCCGTTTTCCAACTGAACGATCTGTGCTTTCAGTTGCCGGTTCAGCCACCCGCACACTGTTTGTTTATGCGTGACTGGGCGTTGTGAAATGTTGCGAAGTAAAGACAGTCTTGATAACAGTAGTGGTTCGTACAAATTCTCTTCCTTTACTACTGTCTAGTTATTTCTGACTCCTGTTTTTCTTCGTATTTCCTCTACCACCTTCTGCTCTTATCAGGTTTTTTTTCTCTCTAGCTCATGGAGCAACTGTTTTAGAATTCTCCTTACCATGGTTTAACTTTCAGTTCAGCCTTTACGTTAGCAGTCTCCCACACATCTAAATACAGTCAGAATTCTTCAAATACCGATCTATCTTCTCCAGCTTTAAACCAAATATTTGAAATTTTGAGACAATTGCGAAAATGTTAAAAAATATTACCGATCGGTAACAAAGGATTACGTCAGATAACTGTTGGTTACAACCAAGTAACAGATGCAGAAAAAGTTGATATCAGACAGGTTTAGTGCAGCATATTACTAATCAGACAACTTTTAGTATTCAAAACTCATTACAAGATCATATTGGGGCGTATGAAAGTCTACGTTGCAAGCCAATGATCGGTCTGCAACACCAAAATTCTGATATCATTAATAAATAGCTTAATCGAAACTATAGTACTGAATGATTTGTTTAAATAAATTGCACAAGAACAGAGTGGGATAAAGTAAGAAAAATACAGTCTATGTAAATGAAACTATGTGAACGTTTTTAATCTCAGTTGGACGGCTCAAAAGTATCGTGATCATGAAGATCGCTCTCCTGCTCACTACCAATTTCTTCATGTCATTTGCTGGGAACAAAAGTATAACTACACAAAATATTGAAATTCATGTTGCCTACACCTATTGTGAATTTTGATTCTTCATCTAAATAAACATCGCTTATTTCTGGCTGCTAGCTAGTTAAGAATTGTGAAAATTCCTAACGGACCTCGTTACCATACCATTCTAAATCTGTGGGGTTTAGATCTGTTAGATTTTTCGTATTAGCGTTGCTCTATATTCACGAAATTATTTTGTTTACAATAAATGCTACGGCAGTTCTGTTTTAGTTAGAGGTAGATTGCAGACATCATGATTAGAAAACTCAAGATTTAGAGCAATAGAAGAATGTTCACTTTTCATTTTATATGTTTATGTAAAAATGTTAAATCCAGCCCAATCGGCGTCACTAATTTTTTCACTGTATAATCTTCACGTGAATTTTCCTAAGACGTTCCAAAAATTCCCAGTGTCAGAAGTATACCTACCTACAAAGCCTTCTGCTAGCATTTAGAATTTATCAGCTATGTCAATGGTCTTTTTCCACCTAGAGATGAATTCGGGGCTGTAATCACAGCCGGTCATAGCACGAAAAGCAGGTAAAGATTTTGTTACAACACTCCAGTTGTTTCATACAGACGCGAAACATCAATCTAACGACAGCAATTAACAAAACGAACATTCACCCTAACCACTATGCAAATTTTTACACATTCCAAAATCCCAAATTGTATAATTAAAATGTCAGCGTTGAATACTGAATAGCTACTAAAACTCGTTAATTAATTTGACAAACACGATAAACAATCTTATTATATACCTTCTCATGTATTTGACAAGTTAAAACGTCTTTAATTGTTTGTTTAACAGTACCATATTCCGTAGTACATATCGTGATTACTATGGAAGGTTTTGTTCGCGATAACCAGCGACATATCCTGTTGTGACCAATTATCAATTAAAAATTCGACCAGAGCTTCTTTAAATATTATGTTTTGCAATTCCTTTGCGAAATCCGTAGATGCTGTGATCGTGAGATGTAAATGTAGGACGAGAGCTTAAGAAGTTATTGGAACTATAGGCGGCATCGAATATATCTGAAAGCAAACAGCTTCATAGTACAGTGACAGAATCTATGTGCATTTTAACTGCATTGTATTTTATTGTGATAACACTTTTTTTTCACATAGCAGAAACGGACACATGTGGATTTGTGACGTTCTTGACCTAGTCTTGTTCACGATCATCTGCACTAATAATTTTATACGGTTATGGCCAAACCGCTGAGACATGGCTGTGGTCGTGGGCTCTCGTACTACAGTACCATTACGGCAGAACACGGCGGTGCTCGGCCCACTCGTTAATGATCACTTACAACGACAGTATCGTCGTATTTCACATCCAGTAGTGCGAGGTGTATTAGAAACCGGAACTGACTTTCAAAGTTACAGTCATTTGTACACTGAGATAAGACTATGGTTTTACTGTTCAGCGACACTAACATACCCATAGTGACATTTCTGTGGGCCTGGATTGTTTCCAAGTCAAGTACTCCATTTTGTTCAAGTTTTAATAAAGGGATCTAATATGTTGTGTATGTTATAGTATTGTTACGGTCTCCTCCTCCCCCCCTCCCCCCAATGAACCATGGAGCTTGCCATTGGTGGGAAGGCTTGCGTGCCTCAGCGATACAGATACACAGATAGCCGTACCGTAGGTACAACCACAACGGAGGGGTATCTGTTGAGAGGCCAGACAAACGTGTGGTTCCTGAAGAGGGGCAGCAGCCTTTTCAATAGTTGCAGGGGCAACAGTCTGGATGACTGACTGATCTGGCCTTGTAAAACTAACCAAAACATCCTTGCTGTGCTGGTACTGCGAACGGTTGAAAGCAAGGGGAAACTACGGCCGTAATTTTTCCCGAGGGCATGCAGCACTACTGTATGATTAAATGATCATGGCGTCCTCTTGTGTAGAATATTCCGGAGGTAAAATAGTCCCCAACTCGGATCTCCGGTCGGGGACTACTCAGGAGGACGTCATTATCAGTAGAAAGAAAACTGGCGTTCTACGGATCGGAGCGTGGAATGTCAGATCCCTTAATCGGGCAGGTAGGTTACAACATTTAAAAAGGGAAATGGATAGGTTAAAGTTAGATATAGTGGGAATTAGTGAAGTTCAGTGGCAGAAGGAACAGGACTTTTGGTCAGGCGAATACAGGGCTATAATTACAAAGTCAAATAGGGGTAATGCAGGAGTAGGTTTAATAATGAATAAAAAAATAGGAATGCGGGTAAGCTACTACAAACAGCATAGTGAACGCATTATTGTGGCCAAGATAGACACGAAGCCCACGCCTACTACAGTAGTACAAGTTTATATGCCAACTATCTCTGCAGATGACGAAGAAATTGAAGAAATGTATGATGAAATAAAAGAAATTATTCAGATAGTGAAGGGAGAAGAAAATTTAATAGTCATGGGTGACTGGAATTCGGTAGTAGGAAAAGGGATAGAAGGAAACGTAGTAGGTGAATATGGATTGGGGGTAAGAAATGAAAGAGGAAGCCGCCTGGTAGAATTTTGCACAGAGCACAACATAATCATAGCTAACACTTGGTTTAAGAATCATGATAGAAGGTTGTATACATGGAAGAACCCTGGAGATACTAAAAGGTATCAGATAGATTGTATAATGGTAAGACAGAGATTTAGGAACCAGGTTTTAAATTGTAAGACATTTCCAGGGGCAGATGTGGACTCTGACCACAATCTATTGGTTATGAACTGTAGATTAAAACCGAAGAAACTGCAAAAAGGTGGGAAGTTAAGGGGATGGGAACTGGATAAACTGACTAAACCAGAGGTTGTACAAAGTTTCAGGGGGAGCGTAAGGGAACAAATGGTAGGAATGGGGGAAAGAAATACAGTAGAAGAAGAATGGGTAGCTTTGAGGGATGAAGTAGTGAAGGAGGCAGAGGATCAAGTAGGTAAAAAGACGAGGGCTAGTAGAAATCCATGGGTAACAGAAGAAATGTTGAATTTAATTGATGAAAGGAGAAAATATAAAAATGCAGTAAATGAAGCAGGCAAAAAGGATCGACAGGAAGTGCAAAATGGCTAAGCAGGGATGGCTAGAGGTTAAATTTAAGGATGTGGAGGCTTCTCTCACTAGGGGTAAGATAGATACTGCCTACAGGAAAATTAAAGAGACCTTTGGAGAAAAGAGAACCACTTGTATGAATATTACGAGCTCAGACGGAAACCCAGTTCTAAGGAAAGAAGGGAAAGCAGAAAGGTGGAAGGAGTATACACAGGGTCTATACAAGTGCGATGTACTTGAGGACAATATTATGGAATTGGAAGAGGATGTAGATGAAGATGAAATTGGAGATATGATACTGCGTGTAGAGTTTGACAGAGCACTGAAAGACCTGAGTAGAAACAAGGCCCCGGGAGTAGACAACATTCCATTAGAACTACTGAGTCTTCGGAGAGCCAGTCCTGACAAAACTCTACCGTCTGGTGAGCAAGATGGACGAGAGAGGCGAAATACCCTCAAGACTTCAAGAAGAATATAATAATTCTAATCCCAAAGAAAGCAGGTGTTGACAGATGTGAAAATTATTTACAGACGAATGGAAAAACTGGTAGAAGACGAACGCGGGGAAGATCAGTTTGGATTCCGTAGAGATATAGGAACACGTGAGGCAATACTGACCCTACGACTTATCTTAGAAGCTAGATTAAGGAAAGGCAAACCTACGTTTCTAGCATTTGTAGACTTAGAGAAAGCTTTTGCCACTGTTGTCTGGAATACACTCTTTCACATTCTGAAGGTGGCAGGGGTAAAATATGGGGAGCGAAAGGCTATTTACAATTTGTATAGAAACCAGATGGCAGTTATAAGAATCGAGAGGCAGTGGTTGGGAAGAGAGTGAGACAGGGTTGTAGCCTCTCCCCAATGTTAGTCAATCTGTATATTGAGCAAGCAGTGAAGGAAACAAAAGAAAAATTCGGAGTAGGTATTAAAATCCAAGGAGAAGAAATAAAAACTTTGAGGTTCGCCGATGACATTGTAATTCTGTCAGACAGAGCAAAGGACTTGGAAGAACAGTTGAATGGAATGGATAGTGTCTTGAACGGAGGATATAAGATGAACTTCAACAAAAGGAAAACGAGGATAATGGAATGTAGTCGAATCAAGTTGGCTGATGCTGAGGGTATTAGATAAGGTAATGAGACACTTAAAGTAGTAAAGGAGTTTTGCTATTTGGGGAGCAAAATAACTGATGATGGTCGAAGTAGAGAGGATATAAAATGTAGACTGGCAATGGGAAGGAAAGCGTTTCTGAAGAAGAGAAATTTGTTAACATTGAGTATAGATTTAAGTGTCAGGAAGTCGTTTCTGAAAGTATTTGTATGGAGTGTAGCCATGTATGGAAGTGAAACATGGACAATAAATAGTTTAGACAAGTAGAGAATAAAAGCTTTCTAAATGTGGTGCTACACAAGAATGCTGAAGATTAGATGGGTAGATCACATAACTAATGAGGAGGTGTTGAATAGCATTGGGGAGAAGAGATGTGTGTGGCACAACTTGACTAGAAGAAAGGATCGGTTGGTAGGACATGTCCTGAGGCATCAAGGGATCACCAATTTAGTATTGGAGGGCAGCGTGGAGGGTAAAAATCGTAGAGGGAGACCAAGAGATGAATACACCAAGCAGATTCAGAAGGATGTAAGTTGCAGTAGGTACTGGGAGATGAAGAAACTTGCACAGTATAGAGTAGCATGGAGAGCTGCATCAAACCAGTCTCAGGACTGAAGATCACAACAACAACGACGGTCTCCTCCAGAAGTAAATCTGGACTTACTTAATGCCACTACCATATGTACCTAAACAACCTAAAAGAAACGGCAATGAAAAGAAAAAAATCCGCGTAAGTGCAAGTAGATAGTTCATCAGTCCCCGGGAATCGAGAATCTCGACCGTTTTTGTCTGTTATTGATATAGATACAGGGAAGACATGCATCTACCCATTCCTGAGCAGAAAACCTGTTAAAAGAAGGAAAGACAAAACAGTCGGATAAGATATGAAAAAAAATCGTGTCATATAATTCCAAATTAACCATTTCCGGATTTTTTCGTTTGCTTTTACTGTAAAACCTTGCTTCTGGCCAAATATCATGAGTCTGGCACAACAGGTATTCCCCTATAGATTTTGATGAGTGAATTTGCGAATATCAAAATATTTGACATAAATGGCAATTTCTTTTGATTGCATTGAGTTACGAGCTAAACTATCTTACACCGTCAAGGGACCATAGACCTTAATATGTGACATAAATTTCAAATTGATACCTCCACCCGTTCCTGAGAAAAGAGATTCGTTAATAGTCGGGTAGACAGATACAGAGAAAGACAGACAGACAAGCAGACAGAGGGACAACAAATTGATCCTATAACGGTTCCGTTTTTACCGACTGAGGTACGGAACCCCAAAAACGGCATTTCTCAGATATTGTCTACTGAAATGGAATAAATCAGAGCAAATACTGATCAAATCTCTTACGTATGAGTCTACTGTTGAAACTGAAGACATCAGCCGAAATATTAAATGAAGATACTATCATTCCAATGTTTGACCTCCACGCATGCGCTTGCACGCATACGCGCGCTCGCACGCACACACACACACACACACACACACACACACACACACACACACACACACACACAAATGAAGAATGCTAAAACATGCAGTCACACTATTGAAAAAAGATTATACGACTATCCAAAACAAATAAACCACTATGCCTTGACGGGATTCTCAATACGTTTTACATAAAATACACCGAGGAATTATCCTCTTTCCTAGCTCACATTTCTGGAGGATATCTTGAGCATCGAATAGTTCCACATAATTGCAAAATAAAGCAAATGACTTTTGTTGACAAACAGCGTTAAATAAACGAATGTGCAAAATTACGTTTGTGTATTGCTAAAATCAATCGCTGTAGGATCCTATATCATATTCTGGAATCTGTGCCTTTTCCGAAGGAAAACAAACTTCTCTTAGTCAGTTCGGACTGTGGCAAAACCACTCGTACGAATTATGACTTACATTATGCACACGAAAAATTTTTCAGGGCTAATATGTAGGTGTACAGTTAGATTCCGTCTTCGTGGATTTCTGAAACAGTTCGACACAAAATCGCGTGGGGGACTCATCACCAAGACAGGATCTTCTGGGTATTTGATTACGTCCACGAATTTTTGACTAATTAATAGAACCTAGTACATTGTACTGGACTCTGAATGTTCATCAGAAACGAAATTGGCATCACATGTGCCACAAGGAAGCGCAATAGGACTTCTAATGTTCGGAAAATGCAGTCACGATTTCACAGGTAGAGCGCTAGCTGACTATACAGAAATGCATCTTATGACGTCGTAGTTAAATGCATAAATACCTAGACAAAAATACTTCTTGCTGTAAATAGGCGAATGGAAAACATAGAAGAGTTGGGAGATTTCTGGGGAAGTGAGTTTAATATGGGAATAGATCGTGACCAATGTACTACCAATTCTAGAGTACTTCTCCAGCGTCTGAAGTTACTACCAGCTGCACAAGACAGTAGAAACAGAAAGAACACAGAGAGGTAATGCAAGGATGGCAACATATAGATAGAGCTCATCCATAAATGACTGGAGAACTTAAATAGCAATCTTTGGAAAAAAGCGACTTTCTTGCTAAATTTTTGATATTCGAAGATGACTATGCTACAGTAAGATTGTCTATCATGTCTACTGATCATAATAATAATATATATTAGCTTATGGCTTGTATCTATGTATGCTCAGCATTGGAATGTACTCCTAATAGGACAAAAAGTCACTAATAGTGTTAAGAAGAACCCTTTACCATGGTCTCTAAGGGGTTTCCGGAGTATGAACGTAGAACTGTAGATCCACCAGTATTGCGTGGGGTAACGGTCAGTCATCTTATCTCGTGCCCACAAGAGTTTACCCCAAAAAATAAATAAATGTGTGGTGCACGAGTATACATTAGACGTCAATTAAACACCATTCCCATAAACTACCCATTGCCTTAAGGTGGGAAACAAACTTGGTAGAACGGCAGCGAAACACGTATGTCTCACGAACAAATTGCAAACTAGAGCTACGACGTAATCGAACATGACTAGATTGTTAACCTTAGTGACGAAATTTTTTCCCACATATAGTTATGACTTCGGCGTTCTCTGTAGATGTCATCCCTTGTGTTAATGTAAGTGTTTTTGTGGATGCAGTAGCTGATGATTTCATTCCGCAAGACGAAATAATTTACTGCAGGATCTTCCTTCGTCTCACAATGATTAAGATTCAACGGTTTGTTTGCTTTGAGGTCCTTATATACGGACAAGAGGCCGAATGGGACAGAAGTATGAAAAAAAAATGGTCGTGTTGTTTCCAAAGAAATCGACTTCGCGAAACCAAGGGAAATCTAAGTCCGGGTCGCCTGAAAGGGATCTCAACTCCAAAACATCGAATTCGTGTCCAACGTTTAAATCGCTGCGTAGTGCCTCTCAGTGGTTTCGCCTCGTGGTACGTAAGTCAACCCACTGTCCCGTGAAAATTATTTCTCGAACTGGACTTCATGTTCAGTCCGTATAGTATCCGTAAGAAGCACGTCACCGTGGCGAGAGCGTCAGTGCAAGAAGAACAGTATTAAAATCTGACGGATGTCATATACGTGGTCCTTAAGTGATCAAATATTATTGTATGTGCAGTGTTGTTGAAAGAGTTACTCGCAGACCGCTTTGATATTGATTGTGGTGTGCCAAAGGGGCACATCTGCTTTATACGTTTCAATAATATTTTAGTGACAAAGTAAACCCATTATTTTCAAGCATGATTGTGAGTGGGACCGTGCACCGTTAACCAGGCTGGCTGTTCAGTAATATGGATTGCCACAGTACACCATAAATGGTTGAACATTATTTGTGATGTGCGTCATGTTACAAATTTGAATTTTTGAGTTTTAACAATGACTTATATTTATTCTACGCCTTACAGACACTTCTTTATCTTTCAAATATCATTTTCTGAATCATCACTGTTTTTATAATTTTCCATTAGCTTAAGAAAAACAGCTTTATGAAAGTGTCATACCTTTTCACAGGTTTTCTCTGCATTGTTATGGGCGACTATATACACTCCTGGAAATGGAAAAAAGAACACATTGACACCGGTGTGTCAGACCCACCATACTTGCTCCGGACACTGCGAGAGGGCTGTACAAGCAATGATCACACGCACGGCACAGCGGACACACCAGGACCCGCGGTGTTGGCCGTCGAATGGCGCTAGCTGCGCATAATTTCTGCACCGCCGCCGTCAGTGTCAGCCAGTTTGCCGTGGCATACGGAGCTCCATCGCAGTCTTTAACACTGGTAGCATGCCGCGACAGCGTGGACGTGAACCGTATGTGCAGTTGACGGACTTTGAGCGAGGGCGTATAGTGGGCATGCGGGAGGCCGGGTGGACGTACCGCCGAATTGCTCAACACGTGGGGCGTGAGGTCTCCACAGTACATCGATGTTGTCGCCAGTGGTCGGCGGAAGGTGCACGTGCCCGTCGACCTGGGACCGGACCGCAGCGACGCACGGATGCACGCCAAGACCGTAGGATCCTACGCAGTGCCGTAGGGGACCGCACCGCCACTTCCCAGCAAATTAGGGACACTGTTGCTCCTGGGGTATCGGCGAGGACCATTCGCAACCGTCTCCATGAAGCTGGGCTACGTTCCCGCACACCGTTAGGCCGTCTTCCGCTCACGCCCCAACATCGTGCAGCCCGCCTCCAGTGGTGTCGCGACAGGCGTGAATGGAGGGACGAATGGAGACGTGTCGTCTTCAGCGATGAGAGTCGCTTCTGCCTTGGTGCCAATGACGGTCGTATGCGTGTTTGGCGCCGTGCAGGTGAGCGCCACAATCAGGACTGCATACGACCGAGGCACACAGGGCCAACACCCGGCATCATGGTGTGGGGAGCGATCTCCGACACTGGCCGTACACCACTGGTGATCGTCGAGGGGACACTGAATAGTGCACGGTACATCCAAACCGTCATCGAACCCATCGTTCTACTATTCCTAGACCGGCAAGGGAACTTGCTGTTCCAACAGGACAATGCACGTCCGCATGTATCCCGTGCCACCCAACGTGCTCTAGAAGGTGTAAGTCAACTACCCTGGCCAGCAAGATCTCCGGATCTGTCCCCCATTGAGCATGTTTGGGAGTGGATGAAGCGTCGTCTCACGCGGTCTGCACGTCCAGCACGAACGCTGGTCCAACTGAGGCGCCAGGTGGGAATGGCATGGCAAGCCGTTCCACAGGACTACATCCAGCATCTCTACGATCGTCTCCATGGGAGAATAGCAGCCTGCATTGCTGCGAAAGGTGTATAAACACTGTACTAGTGCCGACATTGTGCATGCTCTGTTGCCTATGTCTATGTGCCTGTGGTTCTGTCAGTGTGATCATGTGATGTATCTGACCCCAGGAATGTGTCAATAAAGTTTCCCCTTCCTGGGACAATGAATTCACGGTGTTCTTATTTCAATTTCCAGGAGTGTAGTAGATATATTGTGTATATATTGTGCATTTATATGGGATTATGTGTGCTTATGCAATGACTTCTAACGATATTGATTTTGAGATATCACTCTTTCTTACACACTTGTGGCAATATGGTTCACGAAATTTATGGAAGAAATACGCACTTGATCCCTGGCAAATGGATAACTGTATTGTACCATGAATGAAGTTCTACACTGAACTGTCTTCGTTCACTGATGACTGCTGGAGCTAAGCTGGTGCCAAACTGGATGGAAACATACAGGAATATAAAAGTATCTTGGTCATTGGACATTAACTTGTCGAAGATAAGTTGGTAACGATACTAAAGAAACTGATAGTTTGTTTACTGCATGCCTCAGTGAGAACAAGCTATGTGGTTTCCTCTGTATAAAATTTTTGTGTAATGGATCATCGTTTCCTATGTATAACGTCTGGATGAAAGCGTTGGTTGCTGGAACCACCTTGGAAGAGTCATACTACACTATCATACTACACTACTGGCCATTAAAATTGCTACACCAAGAAGAAATGCAGATGATAATCGGGTATTAATTGGACACATATATTACATTAGAACTGACATGTGATTACATTTTCACGCAGTTTGGGTGCATAGATCCTGAGAAATCAGTACCCAGAACAACCACCTCTGACCGTAATAATGGACTTCATACGCCTGGGCATTGAGTCAAACAGAGCTTGGATGGCGTGTACAGGTACAGCTGCGCATGCAGCTTCAACACGATACCACAGTTCATCAAGAGCAGTGACTGGCGTATTGTGACGAGCCAGTTGCTCGGCCACCATTGACCAGATGTTTTCAGTTGGTGACAGATCTGGAGAATGTGGTGGTCAGGGCAGCAGTCGAGCATTTTCTGTATCCAGAAAGGCCCGTACAGGACCTGCAACATGGGGTTGTGCATTATCCTGCTGAAATGTAGGGTTTCGCAGGGATCGAATGGAGGGTAGAGCCACGGGTCGTAACACATCTGAAATGTAACGTGCACTGTTCAAAGTGCCGTCAATGCGAACAAGAGGTGACCGAGACGTGTAACCAATGGCACCCCATATCATCACGCTGGGTGATACGCCAGTATGGCGATGACGAATTCACGCTTCCAATGTGCGTTCACCGCGATGTCGCCAAACACGGATGCGACCATCATGATGCCGTAAACAGAATTCATCCGAAAAAATCACGTTTTGCCATTCGTGCACCCAGGTTCGTCGTTGAGTACACCATCGCAGGCGTTCCTGTCTGTGATTCAGCGTCAAGGGTAACCGCAGCCATGGTCTCCGAGCTGATAGTCCATGCTGCTGCAAACGTCGTCGAACTGTTCGTGCAGATGGCTGTTGTCTTGCAAACGTCCCCATCTGTTGACTCAGGGATTGAGATGCGGCTGCACGATCCGTTACAGCCATGCGGGTAATATGCCTGTCATCTCGACTGCTAGTGATAAGAGGCCGTTGGGATCCAGCAGGGCGTTCCGTATAACCCTCCTGAACCCACCGATTCCATATTCTGCTAACAGTCATTGGGTCTCGACCAACGCGAGCAGCAATGTCGCGATACGATAAACCGCAATCGTGATAGGCTACAACCCGACCTTTATCAAAGTCGGAAACGTGATGGTACGCATTTCTTCTCCTTACACGAGGCATCACAACAACGTTTCACCAGGCAACGCCGGTCAACTGCTGTTTGTGTATGAGAAATCGGTTGGAAACTTTCCTCATGTCAGCACGTTGTAGGTGTCGCTACCGGCGCCAGCCTTGGGTGAATGCTCTGTAAAGCTAATCATTTGCATATCTTCTTCCTGTCGGTAAAATTTCGCGTCTGTAGTACGTCATCTTCGTGGTGTTGCTATTTTAATGGCCAGTAGTGTAGTTTGATGTCAGATGCTCCTTACCTAATATAGATTTGGGAAGAAATACTCGAAACCAAAGATCTGTACTGCGTAGCATGGGGTATCACACGATCTCATTTCGTAGTGGAAACGGCGCTGAATAATTACAAGTGGTCATCCTGCAGTCCTGTCAATGAGTTTTCCAGTGAGTCCGTCCGTTATGTTAAAATTAATTACTATTAATGAAGCTGTTAATGCAACTTATCGTTACCAAAAGTCACCATGTTAAAATCGAAATCACTATTCTTCTTTTCAAACTGACTGATTCTAGACGAAAGTGAAGGTAGTACCTCTTCGTTGAGTCTGGCGTCTTATTTAGCTGTCTGCATATATACAGAAATTTGTCCTGCGGGCGCCTTCTCGTTTTGGTAGTCGGTGTGAAGAGACTTGGAACAGGCTGGCGCCGGTCCTCAGGCACAAGTGCGGCCCTCGAGGCGCTAGTTGGTGGTTGGTGGGTCGTTAGCCGCCCTTTCGGGGGAACCGCGTCGCCCACCGGAACCCACGGCGCGCTCCCCGGGGCCCATCTCGTCCGGCTGAGTTAGGCACGCGGGAGAAGGGCTGCACTGGCAAGCAGGCCTCCCAGAGGACCGTTACTTCACCCCCTTAGCGCCAAGCATTCGAAAACTGCTGAGAAGCTAGTGGCTATTTTCGGCATAAGTTAAGCATCAGACGTTGGAAATATTCATTAATCAAAAACTTTCCTCGGTGTCCTCGTCGATAGCCCAATTTTATTTCATACGACGGATACCCTCCAAGTTTTAGTTATCACCTCTACAAAGCAGAGTTACATAATTTCTACTTTCTTTCGTTGCGGGAGCATTTCAGTATTTCTGGGATACATTGAAATCCCCGCTAGAGGAGCCAAAACAAAGTAGAGCAGCATTTCGATAACGTGGAGTAGTATCGTGCTTAGTTTCTTGTCTGCAGATCAAAGGGAATATGGCTGTAACAATTAGTACTGAGTCGATGGAAACGGTTACCACAAGTGTGTAATTACATGACACAGTGACTCAGAAGTACCGTATCATCTCTTTGTGAGGAAACGGAAACAGTAAGAGAAGTGGACGCCCTAGAGCTCAGAAATGGTGTGTGCCAACCGAGGAGACAGCAGAAAAAGTGAATTTTGGTCACGAAATAGCTTTCAGCATCTTGCATGACCTATTGAAAACGAAGAGTTCGCTCACCGTAAGCTTCCACGTATCCAAAAAGGCAGCCAACTGAACGTCAGCGGAAATGTTTCAGGTGTGTCACGTCAACCCAGGTGACATTTCTACCTGGTATAATCACCACAGGAGAGTGCTTGGTGCTTCACTTTGAGCCCAGTGTAAGGGAGTAAGGCAATCAGTTTTTATTTCCCACCCGCGAACCAAAATGACAACCAAAATCCACGCTACGTCTAACTTAGACGTAGCAGCAGTATTGTCAACGTCTGCTCATCAGGAGGTGCGACTGTAAACATACTCCAGGAACTCACAATTTCTGGTTCTACGGCACTAGCAAAAGCTAGATAAAAAAATTTTTGCGTTCAGTAAAAGACATGAAACCCATCAACAACCGACTTCCGACCTCAGAAATAATATATACAAACAAAAACTACATATTATTAACGTACATGCACCAACAAATGATGATATTAAAGAAGAGCACGAAAAAACAGGCAGATTATGGGAAATTGAAACAGAGATGGCCGAAATTTCAAAATGTTATGTGGAAATTCTAGTCGGTGATTTTAGTATCCAAATTGGCAGGGAACGGAAATACGAGAGAACAATCGGAGACTGTCCTACGCAGGAGTCGCCAGTAGGCCTGGCACACGATTTGTTGACTGATGCCAAAAACAACCTAAAATTATGTCAACCTCAATTCGGAAACAGCCTCAAAACTAAAAAGCCATTGCGGTAACCCATCCATCATTTAGGAGAATTTCAGACTGCTCATGTGGCAATTTCGTACTACAACCCAAAAGAAATTCACGATGTGCAAATTCGCAGAGGTGCGAACATCGATTCCCATCATTATTTAATTAGAATCAAAATTCGATTGAAGACAGCTTCAAAAATTACAAAACACACGTTTTCCACAAGACCTTTGCGAATCAAATCAAAGGGTATTCACCACAGAACCTCTGCTGACAAATAATGAAAATTGCCGAGAACTAGTAACATACTTATCACAGCTTTTAAACTGTACAGAACGCAAAGAGAGATTCCTGAAAAGAAATCCAGAAGTCACCACCAACGTAAAGCGAAGTTTACTGACACATCGATCAACTTAAAAACAACAAATCATCATGGGAGAACGGAATTGTAGTTGTACTCTCGAAAAATTATGCCCGAACCCACTCAAATAAATACACAAATAATCCTAAACATCTGGAAAACCGAAAAAATCCCGTTTGAGTGGTAGATTGCAATACCCCATCCACTACATAAGAAAGGAAACAGATTAAAAAACTGTAAAGGGATCTCCCTCTTACCGGTCACCTACAAAATCCTGTCAAATCTGGAATACACCATAAAAGTAATTATCTGAATATCAAGCACGATCCTGACCGTATAGATCACGTCCATAAAAAAATTTTATCTCAAAATCGTACTCAAAATGCGAACCATCAGACATTCGCAGATTTAAAAAAGGCGTACGACTCGATGGAAAGGCT
This sequence comes from Schistocerca nitens, assembly GCF_023898315.1. NCBI lineage: Eukaryota > Metazoa > Arthropoda > Insecta > Orthoptera > Acrididae > Schistocerca > Schistocerca nitens. Next base: position 517,628,578 of record NC_064615.1, on the reverse strand, counting down.
CTCACTACTCCAAATTTTGAAAGAGAGGGGACTAGCTACAAAACCATGATACCTCATATAACAAACACCAGCTGGCACGAAATCTAACGTAAAATATATGGCGAAGTCTGAGAACCCGTTGACATTCAAATAGATGTCAGACAATGAGATGGCCTCTCTCTTATTCAACACAGTCCTAGGCAAGGTTGTGGAAGATTGGGAGAAACAACTCAAGAAATGTGGGTCTTGGAATCCATCCATAATGAGCTTTCTCGACAACCACCTCTACATATCATACCACAAGTCTGCGGACAACCTGGCATCAAAGGGCTCTATACAGTTTAAGAATCTGCAGAAAAATCAGGGTTACAAATCTCATTCTACAAGACTGAATCTTATGTTGAAAGACAGAAATCGCGTCCTGAAAACAAAATACGGCAAAATCAACAAGGCTACGTACTTTCGGAGAATTCATCGAACCGACGGGCGTTGAAACAGTCTCACAGCAAAATCGCCCCCAAAAAATCCATGTCAAGACAAACAAAAATTCAGCAATGTAACGCAGTCGTAAAACCAAGCGAACCACAAAAAACACGAAATTCAAGAAACCAAAAAATAAGAGAAAAAGATCATTAGAAAATTAAGAGAAAAACGTACCCAAGACGATTACAAACTACAATTGATGAAAACGACACAAAAGTTCTGAAACATCGAAATAAGATTTCTCGAAAAGAGTGTAAGTCTATTGGAACAACAAGAACAGGGATCAGATCTTTCGCTGTTTTGATGATGTTAGTTTGAAATTTCTGCCAATCTTCTGCAGGTTGCACTTTCAATTTTTCTGTTGTTTTATAGATTTTGTGTAGATGAAATTTTGGCATCGCCGGTGTTCCCTGATGAATTTTCTTTTGGCTGTGAACCTAAGGAAAACTGATTAAGTTATTTGCTTAGCGTCTGTCATTTATTGGGAGAATTCAATAATAATGATAATAATAATAATAATAATAATATAGCATTAAATGCAGTTGGTAATACAGTGATAATAATGACATAAATTGTAGATTGCAATAAGAATTATTTGAAAGCCTTGGTTGCAGAAATAATTATCTAAAAAGCTATAACTGAAATGAATTCCTTACATGCTCTTGAAGTTACAGAGACAAAACAATTCGTGCTTTAACTGGTGACTGTTTAGATGTCTATCTCCCACATCAGTAATTATACATGGGCGGACACATAACAGTAAATATGTAGGATCTCATACTTAACATTTAAAAGACGAATGCTGAGTGAATTCTGAAACGAAGTAACTATAAAGAAATTAAACATAAAATAACTATGTAGCTTTAATACAAAATCCATGTAGCATACAATAGCCATACAAACAATGCAGTTTGCTCAATGCCTACGTAAGAGGAAGAAGAAAAAGAAAGCAGACAGAGAAAGGTGAACAACCTTATTAAGAAAATAAAAGTACGTAATTCCATCAGTGATTGTATAAAAACTGTTGCCTGTCCTCTATAACTGAGTTTCTCGACGTAGACAGGAGGGTTTAATTAATTTTTGTGTTGATGTTAAAAGTCTCTTCACTTCTGATACCACTGTTTCTCCCAATTGTAATATTAAAGTGACATTTCTCGTTAACACTGTTATCCACTACTATAGTTTCAACGTTACTTATTCTCAACCTGTATTCAATGTAAAATATGCTGCCCACTCCCAAACTTTTCATATATTTGCTTCATTGCTTCTTCGATGAAGAAGTTAAGAATGGCTCTGAGCACTATGGGACTCAACATCTTAGGTCATAAGTCCCCTAGAACTTAGAACGACTTAAACCTAACTAACCTAAGGACATCACACACACCCATACCCGAGGCAGGATTCGAACCTGCGACCGTAGCAGTCGCGCGGTTCCGGACTGCGCGCCTAGAACCGCGAGACCACCGCGGCCGGCGAAGAAGTTAAGAAACTGTGTCCACAAGTGGCCCCTCTGCGTAACACACTTCTTCACATTTTCCTTTCAAGATATTTGTCGTTTATGACTAGTTTCGAATTTAGGTACATTTTCTGCACTACTCGTCTATTTCGTTACTTTAGCTTCACTTATTTCGAGAAGAAAACATGGTATACCCTCTTACATTGCTGTAAGCTTTTCTTAGTAGAGAACTGCTAGGAAAGTTTAATGCTTTTTTTCCGTAGTATGGTTTCAGTTTCTAAGAGGAAAGTCAACGTTGCTTTGGTGGCACTATTTCCTGATTGAAAATCAAACTTATTGTCCAGTGCCTACTTAATATTACTTTCCATTCTTATTTATATTGTTCTCCTCAAGTGTTCACAAGATTTGTATGTGAGATTGATCTCGGTATTGTTTTCCTATTTATTCACAACACACACACACACACACACACACACACACACACACACACACACACACACACTTCCTTCCGTAATGTTTCTGGGAACCTATTTTTTACATAAACTTCTTCTTCCTTAACGCTACAGCATATCTAAGCTTTCTTGCTCTCTTGTACAGTGCTGGTGCATCTGCACTTCATACTTTTTTCAACGTAATTACTAAGATTTAATATTCCTCTGGTTCATGTCAATTTTGTACAACCATCCCCGTCTGAATTATTTTACATGCCTCACTCGTATGTTTCGATACGGTCTATTTCCACTTCATGTTAATTTCGTTTCTAAGTGACAGCAGGCGTGCTGAGAGGAAAATCTCGGCAGGGTTGAGGTGCGGGTGGCCTCACGTGCGGAGATAAGGCGCCGGTCACGACGGAACACCGAAGACCAACTTCAGGAAACAGCAGCACTTTTCCGACGCAAGTACACTGCTGGCTATTAAAACTTCAGCAACAGGAAGAATAGAAAATGACTAAATTTTACTTCCCGTGCGTATACAGTGCAGTAGGAATAATGTGTGATTACATTTGTAGGCATCAATGTATCTAACCCGGCTGCGCTTAGTATGAAACGGAGCTTGGTACATGCTGTTGCAACGGTATGGAAGATTGCATCAGTCATAGTCGCTCACGAGTGGTAGCATGACCGAAAGTTTTTATTGGTTGAGAGATCTGAAGAACATGCTGGCCATGTCAGTATTCTAACACTCTCTATATGAAGTTAGGTCAGGGCAGCAAGGGCAACCTTAATCCTTACGTTATCATTTTGAAATCTTGATGTTACGACACGGCCATCGACCGTAGCACATCAGAAATGTAGTGTATGCTGTCCAAAATACCCAGCGGAAACCCAGATGTACACTCCAGTTGATGGGTTCGTATGACGATCCAGTCTGGCCTTTTCGCACGAATACACCTATCGTGTTGCTGCACATAGACCTAGAACTTGTCTGAAAAAATGACGTGGTGTCACCCACGTGTCCGCTGTTGCAGTTGGGTGCACCACTGTTGATGCGCCTCCCTCTGCCGCATCTTTGTTTAATAGAACTGGCGATGACACACAGATCGAAGATTCTATTACTGTAATGTTTGTCGCATCTACTCTAGTACGTCCGAAAGCTGTAACCGGTGGTCGATTTGGTTATGTAACCACCAAAACACAACAAAGAACAACATAACCTCTCTCTAACTCTCTACGCTTTGGACCATTCTTCGATTATTGGAACCGATTGAGCAGTTCAATAGGTGCTCAACAATGGAGACTGAGCCAACTACATATGTCTTGCCCTTGGATGACTGGCTGATACAATTTTCACAATCTCTGGAGCAAGCCTATAAATCTGCCCAGAGCTCTAGGCCAATGAGAATATTGTCGGCCGATGATGTTACTCTCAAGTTTGATATCAGACGGATCAGTCCTTCCTCAAAAGATATTTTATCTTCTACTTTTTTCCAGTAACTCTTGGATACCAATAATGTTACGCTGCTAATTTTTACACACTCTCCATTGGTATGTAATGGAAATTCTCTACGCTACAGGCCATTAAAATGAAAATACCAGAAGAGATAACACATAAAGAAATTTTATAAAGGATAAGATATTCGCCATTGACTGTAGAAACTATTTATTTCACAGTTGAAGTATAAATCTTTGCACAATTTTCTAGTGGTACTGCTAAGGATATTGAAACAGCAAATCCCAGACTTTAAAATCCTCTGACATCTATACATGTCATCAAAACTATGGATATTCACTGTAGAACTACAGTGACATCAAACGAATGCATAGCTCTGTACACCGTGAAATGATGTGATTTACGTGAACCATTATTGATGTCACCATCCTTCACATAAATGTCTGCAAATCAATATTCATGACAGGGTTTACACGCGAACTAAGACCCTTCGTGCGAAAATACTTTCAGAGACCGCCTGTGGCCTCCAGTGAAAACGTACCTCAGTACAAAATTTAACTACATTAAATTTTGTACAAAAAGCTCATGTTCATTTCTTCTGTCGAACTAACAGTTTGTGTGTAGTGATGGAGAGAATACGAAAACTCTCGCGTGTTGTTTGAAGACGTTGTGGGTTCCATCAAACAAATAAGTAGGGGCAGCTGAATCACCATTTACACTGATGAGCCAGAACATGAGATCACCTGCTCAGTAACTTGTTTGTCTGTCTTTGGAAAGAAATACATCACTGATTCTGCGTATCGGGTATCCGACAGTTTGTTGGTAGGTTTGTGCTGTAAATAACGGGTCCCTGATTGGTGCACGCGGTGATGGCGCCCCATAGCCGATACATCAACGTGAGTTCACTATAATGTTCCTCAAACTACAGCAGCGCAGTTCTGGCTCCGAGACAAGGACAGTTATAATGATGAAACATGACATCGCCGTCGAAGACGAGACATCAAGCACAAAGAAATGCAGGTGGCTCGCACATATCTTCGATTACTACCACACATTCCACGCAAGAGCAAGAGAATGTCTCCCGTACCATAATACTGCTCCCATCAAGTTGCGCCCGTGGTGCGCTACATGTTTCGAGCCGACCTTTACCTCTATGACGCCGTTTGAGGAGACAAACATCGACCTAGTGTAGCAGATATGTGATTCACCCGTTTCTGTTGACCGACGCTCGAGTCCCGATGGTCCCCTGCCCACTGCAATTGTAACTGACGATGTCGTTGCGCCAACATCTGAACACGCAGGGATGCTGTCCTGCGGAACTCCTTGTTCAACAGCGTACGGTGAACGGTGTGTTCCGAAACATGCGTTCCCCAGCATTGAGATCTTTCTGAAGAGATGCCACAGATCACCATCTAACCTGCTTTACATAGCAGACAAGCCTGCAGGACCCACGTTCTATGAAGGGTCGTGAACGTCCAACCACTTACCGCCTATTAATGGTTTCACTGTCCTACCTCTTTCCGTAGATGCTCTCTGGAGTAGCACGTGAACATTCGACCAGCTTCGCCGTTTTCGAGGTACACGTTTACAGGCTCTGCGTAACAATAATCTGCCCTTCGAGAAAGTCGCTTGTCTCAGTGGATTTCAGCATTTTCACTCCGTATCTCCATTAGGGTGATCGCCCATCCGTGTCTGCTTCGCTTGCGTGCTTTTGCTACCGCGTCACTTGTCCGCAACGCCATCAGGCAGAATCCAGCGTCCCGGTAGCACTGGTCATAATGTTTTGGATCATGAGTATGTTATCGCTGTTCGCGTATATTCTCAGAGGTGTAGGTATCGACGAAGGCATTTTATCATAAAATTCGCACCTGTTGAACGGTGGCGCCATTGAGTTAATAAGTACTGTATGGCACCACTGGCTCAGGTGCAGTATCGACTCGTCCTCTTGCGGCCCCATTGCCAATACCTATGACGAAGAGTTGGCATCTTTGGGTTGTGTCCTTAGGTCTTTGCTTGCCGATACATGTACAGGGCTCGCTGGCCCGAGATGGAGGCACGGCGTTTGGGGATTGGCGGTAGCGTTGCGACAAGAGGTGGTCACGAGATCCGCGTGGCCGAAGATTCGAGCTGCGCAAGGAGGGCCCGCGCAGAGCGAAAGTACCGGAGTACTTCACCAGGGTCAGCGTCGACTACAAGCAGCAGGCTAACATCCTGTTGGTTGGTTGGAAACATTCGTGTCGGACGACCGTTCGTAGCCTGGCTGCCCTCTTCTACCTGACTTTCATCGGCACCACTCAGTAACCGCTGCGACGCACCATAGAACTGCTTGCTGTTAAAGGGGAGCAACAGTATGTAATCCTCTTGGTGATTTGTCATTGTCTACCTGCCCTCCTTATTATTTTTGGTTTGTATCCGACCCTCAGAGTTTTACTCGGTCGGCTCTTTGGTTGTAAACATAGACCGTGTATTGTACAAAGACGCTAGTTGTCGTTTGAAAATTTGTCCCGATATTATATTGCTTTTCTTTTCTGGTTGGTACCCGATCATTAATATTCAAATGAATCAGCTCTTGGTCGTAAATACAGCCGAAGCAACTGTACTAAGGCACAGGTTGCCATTAAACAAAGTAGAGGACTTGTGGTTAGATTTGAATGTTAACTGGTTCAATTTTTTGATTATAATTTTATTCCACCATTAGTTATAATCTGAAAAACCTGTTGTACTAAGCTGTGCGTTGCTGTGTTCGAAAGACCAGGTCATTATTGGTGTATTTTAGCTGGATCTTGTGACTCCGCCGAGTGAGTTCTCTTGTAACAAGTGTCCACAAGTAATGTTTTTAGACGTTCCTTCGGAGCGGTGTCAATGACTGACAATCAAATTAAATTTGAAAATATTAATAGCCAACTGTCACTAAGGCTGTAGTCAAAATAAAATTGTCAAAATGAACGGGTTGGGATCCAGTCGTACCTTGTTTGCCGATTGAAATTAAGAGGTTGGTTCCTTTGAAGTAAACCTTATCATTGACATATTGTTTCCTAATCTCTTTAACCTTTAAGCACAGGTGCACATCTTAAGCCATAACCTTTCGACATACAGCTTTCAAATTAAAAGTTACGTCATGTGTTTTGAGTAACTGAATCACTGTTGTCATCAGTGGTGCTTATGTAGTTTACATGTGTTGCAGAAGGGCATTTAATAAGTGAGAATGTGTCCAGCGGGGTGGTAAAAACCGCTGTTTCACCCGAAACGGGCGGGCGGTAAGTCCGGCCGTCTTGTATTCATTGTCATATAATTTGCTGTTTTGATTTCTTTGGCAAAAGCTTAGCCATCTCAAGATTTAAGGTGAAAAGAATTTTTCAAATTTGTTCATTTTGTATAAAAAATACAAATTTTATAGTTACATATTGTTAAATAAACAACTTGTGTGAAAAGTAAGTTATGTTGGTGGGTCGTCCCAACCACGTTTTCCTTAATTCCAGTAAGTATCCAAGTTTCATAGGTAGCAGAACGTGGATTTGGACCCGTTAGCGGGGAGTTGTCAATAGTTTCATTTTACGCAAACCTGCTTCAGTTTAAATTTTGTACTTTATTCTTTTGGGACATTGTCTCATTATTCTCTTTTTCCACAGCCGCCTCATGGATCCACATCAGTGTCCCGGTATTTCGTTCCTAAAACGGGAGCCGGCCGATGTGGCCGAGCGGTTCTAGGCGCTTCAGTCTGGAACCGCGCGACCGCTACGGTCGCAGGTTCGAATCCTGCCTCGAGCATGTATGTGTGTGCTGCCCTTAAGTTAGTTAGGTTTAAGTAGTTCTAAGTTCTAGGGGACTGATGACCTCCGATGTTAAGTCCCATAGTGCTCAGAGCCATTTGAACCTAAAACGGGATCAGTTTGAACTGAGCATTGGGCAACAAAATGTTCACGGTGCGGTGGGGGAGCTGGCAGCCAGGCTACGGGCAGCTTTGTCAACACCACTCTCCGTTTCTGTCAGCACGGTTGGCGAGGTGAGCCAAAATTTACAGACTATCACGGCAGGATTGAATCAGAAGTGAGCCGTGGCGAGCTGGCGCCGGTCTTATTTTGTTCATGTATCGTTGAAATCGTTTGTGGTTGAGGTAAGCTATCTTTGCTTTCCGCCTGTCTTATCTTGCGGCTTCGCAGGCGAAGCGTTAAGCGGAGTAGTTTGTTAGCCTTCGACGGGTAACCCTCGAGACCTCAAGATCTCATCATGTTATTCGGGCGCGGTGGGTGGTGCGGGGAGGGGGGGAGGGAGAAGGGGGGGGAGACGAAACGAGTGTCAACGGCTGCCAACCGACGTGGGGCAGCTTGAAGGTACAAGTTCTGTGACTTTGCTGGGAACAAAATTTGAAGGGAAGCTATGAAGCTGTAGAACCCGCTCCCTCGTATTGTGTACCTGATATGAAGTAAGTCGCCGTAATTGTTTGTTTACCGACGCTCTCAGAGATTTTAAACTTTATTGTTATTATGGGAGACTACTTTCAGGTGGACGTTATTCGAAAATTTTCTCGGAAGTTTTTTGTGTCTCTTGCAATCAAATGATTTCATGTTGCTGTTCTTAAAGCCTGCTCTCTATTAATACAGTTGTCCATGAGTAAGTGAGTAAAAGGTTCTCCCCAGTGCTTCAATGTTTCAGAGTTATTGGAATGTCTTTGTGAGTCGGGCAGAAACTTTCAACTGTGCCAGCGCCTTGGCGGTGAGTGAAATGTCATCAGAGGTCTAGGCCTGGCAGTGTTTAAGAACCTGGTCAGTACCGGAGTTGGTCACATATCGCCTTCCGAAGTTTAGTATATATCTTCCTTGCGTCAAGGCGGGTTAAGTTGGTAGATACATATTTTGTATGTAACCTGTTTGTATATCAACTTGTTTTCTTAAATATTACGGACTGGCAACTGGCTAAACCTTAAACTGCAGGGCCTCTGCTGAGTTCCTTGTGCAGCATTTTCTAGTAATGTTTTATTAACATGTCTCAGTACGTAAACATTTATTTTTTTAAGATCAGTGTCTCTGTTGTAATTTTTTTTAATTGATTCTATCATATTATGTAATGGCATCTTAGTTTGGCACTAGTGCTCAAGTGCTATGAGGTCAGCCGGCCGAAGTGGCCGTGCGGTTAAAGGCGCTGCAGTCTGGAACCGCAAGGCCGCTGCGGTCGCAGGTTCGAATCCTGCCTCGGGCATGGATGTTTGTGATGTCCTTAGGTTAGTTAGGTTTAACTAGTTCTAAGTTCTAGGGGACTAGTGACCTCAGCAGTTGAGTCCCATAGTGCTCAGAGCCATTTTTTTGTTATGAGGTCACCCTTTACCTGTAATTGTTTCATTATATATATTTTGAAGGAAGTCCTATATGGGAGTTTGAAGTTCTCAAATTTGTCAGTAGCCCCCTTTTCTTAATTTGGAATTATTTGTTAGAGTACTGACTACGCTGGGTTTCTAATTGCATTTGCAACGTTTTATCAAGTGGCTCTTCCACAATTTGTAATTGTCAATTTTGTTTTAAAGGGGGTAATGTCAATAAACTGTCTTAAATATAAATTGTGACTACCAACCATGATTCCATCCCGCTTCCTCTTTTATGGTATTTAAGATGTGGTGTGTAAGTGTGGTACGATTAAGAAACAACGTATCACCAAGAAAATCTCTCCTTTCTCAAGAATAATCATCCAACCGTGAGACAGGTGAAGCGCATTCATGCACAATTAGTCCACCTGGACAATGGTGTAAAGGACCTCATACTTCTAGAACCGAGCCCAGAGCAGTCAGCAAGCGTCATTCAGTTGAAATTTTTTTGTTTGATTTGCAAATCCAAAATGAAGCTTTAGAAGTAGAATGTGCGGCTGACAGAAATAATATAGAATATGTTTCTGACAATCCAATAGCCGAATGTGGATCCATCGCCCGACGTGTGAGTGATCGGTCTGGGGAATATTTTGCCCATCTCCCTAACCCGATGATGTGTCTCTTAAATAGTATTTGGGAATTGTCAATGGAAACCTTATAAAACATACAACTCGGTTTGCGGCTGCTAGTTAAGTTTGAGTCGTATGTTGACGCATTAAGGATTCCCCATCACGTAGTACTTATCGCACTCTGCCCGTTAGCACGCGGTAGCTTTAAGTAATCTGCTATCGGAAACCTTACAGCAGTCTAAGACTATCGGGCAACTGAGGCAATCGGTCATGAATGGTAAGTTATGAGACTGTATGCGCAAAGAGCTAAAGTGTAGATATTATTGGCGCGTGCAGGACTCCCATGAGTCGTTTGAATATGTAGAGGAGGTTCGTGAGGCAGTATCGGCACTACGTATTGATGTTCCCGATGCGAATTTAGTTGCTAATGTCTTGGAAGGTATTTGGCCTGAAGATAGGTCTCGGATCGCACTCTTTCCTATTTCGGTCACTCTTCATGAGTTAGAGAATCTTGGTAACTCTGTTATGAAATTGTCTTTTGCCGACACCCAGCGAAATGAGTTAACGGTGGGACATCAAGACGTTCCTTACTCTGGTCCAGAAGGTAGCATGGGAGGTAGAGCGTGCGGTTCAATGAAATCAGGGGCTTGTTTTAGATGCGGCGTACCTGACCATTTAGTACGTGGGTGCCCGGTTCCAAGGACGCCTCGCGCTAAGAGAGGACCACAGGGGTGATGTATTGTGCAGGCAGCCACCACGTGTACCTTACCATTTGTTTGTGCGGCTATAGGGCACGGACAGTTGTGGGCTACTAGATTCAGGTAGCTCTGTGTCACTCTTAAATTACGAGTGGTTTACTGAATATAGACACTTATGTAGATTATCTCCGGTACGTCCCTCGACTGAGAGATGTGGGGTGGCCAATGGCCAAGAGTTACCTCTGTGCTTGGAAGTCCGGGGAAATGTTTCCGTGCGTGAATTTTCATGGCCTGTGCAGTTTTCATTGGTTAAGGGACTGGTGTCTGACGTAATTCTAGGGCATTATTGCATCCGTAAGACCGGTATGTTGTTACATTTTGGTATCCGAACATTTTATTTCAAATTTACCCTCAACAATCGAGTAGCCTTTTGTTCATGTGCTCACGTGACGATGGTACGTGACTTCAGTAGTAATACGTGCCTGCATGAGGTAGACCACCTTTCTAGTCAACAACGGAAACAGTTAAGTGAACTTTTGGGAGAATTTCCTGACGTATTTTGTGACAAGCCGGGAGTCACAGACGTCATTAATCTAATGATGGATTCGTGTGTCATGGATGACGTGCCGGTCCGCCACTCTCCATATCGCTTGTCACCACCTAAGATAAGGATATTGCGGCACAAAATTGAGGGCTCCTTAAAAGAAAGAGTCATAAGACCGTCCACCTCTCCCAATGCTTCCACCATTTTCTTAGTACCTACAGATCAGGGGCAGGATTTCCAAATTGTGATTGGTTACAGGCTTCTCAATATAAAAGTGATCTTAGAATCGAGGCCACTGCCTGATCTCCTCATCTGTTTCACCTGGTTTTCGGGAGCACCTTGGTTTACGGCCTTAGATCTTAATCGGGCTGATTAGCAGATACCCTTAACGGAGGAATCTAAGCATCTCTCCGCCTTCGCCACGGACTGGAATTTTCGTGTTCAACCGGGTTCCGTTTGTTTTGTCAACCGGTGCAGCAGTTTTAAAGTTTAATTGTGTCAATTACTTTGACCATGTCGTCATGTTTAGTGCCTCCTCTGAAGAGCATTTAGAGCACATCCGGAAGGTAGGCCTACTATCCAGGCTGAGGGATGCGGCACTGACTGTGAAAACCTCAAAGATAAACCTGGCTGAGCGTCAGGTTTCACTTTTGGGTCACTTAGTGTCCAGGGAAGGAATTAGCATTGATCAGGAACTCACTAAGGCGTCGAGGCATTGTCCCAAACTTTGCGCAACTTGTAGCTCCGTTGAATTTGTTACGCAGAAACAATGAGAAATTCGTTTGGGCTGAAAGTCAGCAGGCAGCCTTTGAAGGAATTAAAACTGCTATTGCCAACCCACGGTTTTAGCAGTACCTGACATTAAGAAAAGATTTGTTGTCCAGACTCATACTTGCAATACCAGTGAGGCAGCAGTTCTTTTACAGGAAGATCAAGATATCAGGCGTCCGTTGGTATTTCCTTCCCGACGTCTAGAGGGGCCTGAGCACTTGGTATATGAGTACGAAGCGTTAACTGTGCTATTTGCCGTAGAAAAATTTCGAATCTATCTCTAACATCGTGAATTTGACCTAGAGTCGGATAATCAGGCCTTTAGTTGGGTCCTAGCTCGTCCTAGGAAGACAAATTCAGCAGAGCTGCAAGTTGCGCAAAGTTTGGGACAATGCCTCAACGCCTTAGTGCGTTCCTGATCAATGCTGATTCCTTCCCCTGACACCAAGTGACCCAAAAGTGACACCTGGCGCTTAGCCAAGTTTGTATCGCGAGATGGGCGGTCCGCATTTCGGTTTTTCATTATAAGGTTCGGCACGTTAGAGGCTCTGATGATCAAGTTGTTGACGCCCTTAGCAGGATGTTCCAACAGCACGAGCTTGATGAGAAAACACCAGACAGTCACCTAGTATGTACGATCCTTACCGAGGTACGCCAACTGTTTAACAATTTGAAAACTGAACAATAACAAGAACTATTGTGGAGAGTTGGGGGTGGGGGGGGGCTCAGGAAGCAAATACTAGATGGAATCCAGTGACTTTAGGGGTAGGTCTGGGGAAGTCAGAACTTGTCTCCCACGAGTCTTAGTTATTCCGGTCTTCCTTTACTTCCATGACTCTCCAGTAGGAGGGCATTTAGTTCTTTACACAGCCTCAGAGAATGACAAGGAACAGCTGACCTGGCCGACACTTTGTAAAGACATTAGAGGTTTAGTCAAAGAATGCCGAGGCTGTAAGAAGGGAAAACCAAGTAACTCTTTGGTGAGGGGATTGCTGCAGTCGGAACGGGAAGAGAATCCGTTGGAAAAATTGTTTGTTGATTATGTGGGCCCGCTTTCTCGAACGAAAAAAGGCAATTCGTATTTTCTCGTAGCGGTGGACGCCTTCTCCAGGTTCGTTTGATTGATACCTAGCCGGAATGTGACCGCTTTTATCACCTTACTAATATGTTTAGGTGGTTCGGGTCACCGAGGGCCTTGGTTACGGCTAACGATCCTGGCTTTCTGGCAAGGTCGTTTAGACAATTCTGTTTTGTCAATGGGATAAGACACCTTATTATCCTCAGGCTTCCTGTGCCGGAAGAAGTAACTGCAACTTGAAGTCAACGTTGATTATTTACCACCATAAATCGCCCAAGAAGTGGGATACCACCTTGCCGTGGTTAAATTTAGCGCTTAACTCCACGCGGCATGAAGCATCCCAGGCCATCCCAGGTAGCCTAATGCTCGCATATTCCACGAATTCCTCGCTCACCAATTTATGGGATATAAATGATCTATTACTTCCATCTATCACTCCAGAGGTTCTTAGGGAGAAATGAGAGCGAGCTCGGGCAAATATTAGGAAGGCTCGCCATTATCAGGTCTGTCGCTATAATAGAAACAATCGCCCTTTCAAGGGAAGATAGGGGATCTTGCCTACATCAGGAACGTTCCTGGGCGGACTTCCTGGGATAAAGGCTTAGGGAAGCTTGACCCGTGTCTCCTAGGTCCATATTCCATTGTCAAAATCTTAAGCCCAGTCCATCCTTTGGACAGGGACCCGGTAAAGGGGAAGCTCATAAGCTCTCAATCAGATTAAACATTTCAATGTAGTGAGTGATTCTTAGCCCCGGGGGGGGGGGGGGGGGGGGGGAGGCTTGTTCAGGCATGAGAGGGGTAGGTTGAGCCATGGCGCCATTGAGTTAGTAGACTGTTCTGTCTGGATCCACTGGCGCCGGTGCAGTATCGATTATCCTCTTGCGGCCCCATTACCAATATCTGTGAGGAAGAGGTGGTATCTGTGGGTTGTGTCCATAAGTCTTTTTTATAAAAAATACAAAAAAATATGGTTATATTGTTAAGTTAACAGGTTTTGTGAAAAGAAATTTATATTGGTGTGTTCTCCCTTCCACGTTTACCTTAATTCCAGTAAGTACCAACGTTTCACCTGTCAGAAATCGTTTCTAGATGTTGTCCAGTAAATCGCTGACATCTTTGGTGGTTTAAATAAAATATTTCAGCTGCTTGAATCAAATTAACATTGTCACTGAATATTACTGAGTATTATTTATTATAAGAATTATATTAAGTGTGGATTCCTTCTTTTAATACGCATTTATCGGCATTCGTTGTCTTCGGTACCTCCACACACGGATACATCCATTTCGATGTTGCACACAGATCCGAAATTTATCTGAAAAGAAATATTTTACCACTCCTGAATCCGGTGTTGTCGTTAGGGCACCACAGTCGGCGTGCCTCTCACTGCTTGCTCTGTCGCAACAATGGTCCCCGTGGTGACGGATCTTGTTGGTCGAGACACAGACGCACTATCTGCATGTATAGCTGCGTTTGCTGCAGAGAAGCTCGTGTCTTGTCAATGTGTGCGTGAGTTGTCTGTACGATCCTGCACGGGCGTGCGAAACGCGTGTCTGTCCTGTACGAACGCTAGTTCTCTGGAGGCCCCAGAGAAGCTGCGTGGCATTAAGTATGGTCTTTCTGAATCAATCGATCCATATTCGCAGGACAATCCTGCGATTCCGACCAGAGGGAGCAGCGACATCGTAAAACGATGGACCGCAGACTCGTAATGTCACGAACCTGCCGTTCTCGAATTCCAGCATATTCTGATAGACGAATCTCCTCATTACATGAAGCAGAATACAATATTTTCACAATCAACATTCAAATGTCATTTATGAATGAGAAATTTTCTGCCTAACCCTTATACAGAAGGTAGGTGGCAATAATTCTATTTACTTTGTGCTATTGCGCTGAGATGCATATTCCGGCATGTGGTAAGTACACTTCATGACAGTTTGACGTTCGTTGCATTCAGCCTTCATAGTTTTTGAGTTTTAATGGCAAGCAGCGCACTTCCTACCTGACGCGCTGTTCTGTGTTGCTGGAATAGAGGAGTACCTTATGTGATTTCTATATGATTGTGCAGCTGGGGACGGGCTTTAGGTAAATAAAGAACCTAGGCATGCAACCATAGGGAGGTTATTTTAAATGAAACTAGATTTCATCTCAGGTGAAACTGTAAGAGCCCTATGTTGTTTCTTCTGGTGACAGGAGTTCTGAATAGAACATTTAAATTTCCTATATTAGTGCGTGATTATTCTAAATATATTGTGATAAAACCGTCTATATCGTTTAATCTGTTTCTTTATATAATACGCCGTTTGAGCCTCTACCATAATCAGATATCAGAAAACATAGAACTTTCAAAACTTTGGTTTAGTGTCAGTATCACAGGTCAGTGTCCACTCAGGGCTTTAACCAAACTAGATTTTTATGCACACGCTGAACCTTGTTCTGTAAGTTTCAATTATTTTGATACCTGATGACGGCAATACCCGAAACGGCTTAGTAAATCAAGAAATTTACTAAGTGGTCTGGAAAGTTTTATTCGCAATATGTTTAGAAGACTGTTAGGAGATGAATGGGTACTGGAAAACATTATGCACATTGTAGAAACAGAATACAGTTAAACGGATTCAAAAGAAACTGTATGTACTACAAATATTATTTCTTGTGGAGGCTCAGAGTTACTCACACTAAATATATGTACAAAAACGCCTTCAGACATCCACGACTGTGGGACAGAAAGAAAAAAGTGAGCTGCTCTACCGAGTTCACCTCACAAAAAATTTACTTCTCTGAATCAGGTATCCACTGCGGGTTAGATGGCCAAAATGAACAGCCTATATACCAATAGATGTGACAAGAGATTTTATATCGATGTTCTGTTAAGAGTTAATAGGGCTACTGGTTGCTAAACGATAAACTACTGGGGGAAAATAGCGCTAAGCTTACCTATAACGGAGTAATAAGCAATCAATTGCATAAAAGAAATTAAGTTTCTTTTATGCAATTGGTCGCTTATTATTTTGCTATATAAAACTGCAGATGCAGAGGCTGGGTAAAGAGCTAAGCTTAACAGATATGCAAATTCACAGCTATTGACCGAATTTTTCTTCTAGTTCACCAGAAGCTAAGAGATCGTCAAGTTAATATCT
Organism: Schistocerca nitens; assembly: GCF_023898315.1. Classification (NCBI taxonomy): domain Eukaryota; kingdom Metazoa; phylum Arthropoda; class Insecta; order Orthoptera; family Acrididae; genus Schistocerca; species Schistocerca nitens. The sequence continues at coordinate 517,612,611 of NC_064615.1, read as the reverse complement.
CAGAATTGTTATCACACTGCGACCTTAGGCCAGTACATCTGCGATCAATCGGTAAAATGCCGTCTGTCTAAAGCGTGGTTGGAAACTAGGCTAGGAGGTTTGTATGGTCAGCACAGGTTTCCTCAATTGTTAAGGGTGACATTAGAAACCGAATTAGGAAGAATTTTCAACTAGCATTTCGTTTGGCTACCAGAAGCTATGTAGACTTTTACCAGTACTCCAAGGAAAATTCCGTGTCGATACCGAGGATGTAACTAAGATACTCCCTGTGGCTGTCAAATGCGGTGAACTGTCTGCCACTTACATAGACTACTTCCATTTAATTATTTATTTTTGAACACGTTGCTGGTATTACTGTGGGGTGCCTCTAGCATCAAACTTCCTAATGGCAGACTTTCTGGAGAGATCAGTGCAACCGATGATGTTATGAAGAACGCTCACGATGTCTTCGCAGTGTGGCCACATGGTTTCTTGATGTGATATTCACCGAAAGGAAGTGTTTTTCGCAAGTGTTTGACTTAGGAAATTGCGAAAATTATTATGTTCAGTCCTCCAAGGGCCCCTGGGTTGTGTGAACGCTATTAGAAAGCTGGTACCTACATGCAATAACTTTTCTGAGCCTGACATCCAAGAAGGAGAAAGAACGTTCCAGAAGGAAATTTAAAAGCTCTGCAATCAAACACTCTGTAGCGGATAATGGACGGAAAAGAAGCCAAGGAAATGTAACAGCGTTTTTCAGCTGTTGGGGGAATGTCTTCTTCGAAACTACATTGTTCCTTAATGATTATTAGATTCAAGCAGTTTTCCACTTCACCCGATACAGGAAACCATCTGAGAGGAATAGTCTGCTGTTATGCAAAATGGGGTATAATAAAATTCAACCATTTACCTTTCGTATGACAACACAACGATCACCTGATGTTGAACAGCAAGCGTACGCCCACCTCCTTCAAACGAAGAAGATCCATACTCAATCAGCATAAGTCTTGATGAAACTCCAGTCACGTAATCCAGTGAACTATTGTAATCTTCTGATAGTGAAGCGTTATGTCTCCAACATAATACGTATCTCTAGCTTGATTGCTAGTGAGTGTAGTCCCGAATGGATGTGTAACACATTTTAGCAAATATTTAAAATTTTTTAAAAAATGAGAGAGAGAGAGAGAGAGAGAGAGAGAGAGAGAAAGATGAAATGACAAAATGTACACTATACAGTAACAATCGAATTGACAAAGAATCTGTTGAACTTAATCGCCGAAGATTAAGGTATATCGAAACAGAATGTTTCAGAAATAAATATATCTCACAGAATATTGTTAAGAAATTTTAACTGGCAGATGGGATATATGGTAAGGCGAAAATAAAATAGATTAGGCCGTGTGATTTCTGTTGTAAACTCACTGAGGTTTTCCACTGATAGAAGAACATGCAGACAACGACGAGGGTATCAGAGACGGATTACAAGATCGAGTTCGTGGAAGAAAATCAGCCATACCCCTGACATCCTAGTATCTGCCTTAAGCGATTTAAGAAAACCGCAGAAAACCTAAACGTGGAAGACGGACAAGGATTTGAACCGATATTTTCCCGAGTATGAAACGAGTGCCTTCACGCTGTGCCACCTCGGTCGATAAACATTAGAAAGTTCTCATCTTTGGTAGCCTCGTACGTAACCCCCAATAGCATTTCTAACAGCTGCACCCCAATTTTCTATTTTTGTAGGTAACTGTCAATACTTCTGACGTTTTGACTTTAGTATTTTGCTGTTGTGGGTGTCTATGATTTCTGTGTACATCTACGGTTATATAATGTACAGTTACTATTAAAACAGGAAACTACCAATTTCAGCTGTAGTAAGTATCACAAGTAATCTTCCAGTTGCGACGAAAATTTTCAAGGGTTGACGGAAAGAGGGCGCCGGGTGTTCTCCTTATTGTAAACCTCATGCTGAAACTGGTAATCTGCTTCCATTTATTCTCAAGTGGAAACCTCTCTGCCCCATTAACAAATCGCCTGAGAACTAACTTATAAAAAAGCGATACTATTTAATGGACTGGGCCTCAAACAGACTGCTCTGCTCCGCGAAATACAGAATTAATAACAAAATTCCTGTAAGCTATTTCGTACTCCTGTTGATCATCCTATACCACATTGTGCGATACCCTACTGTTCTATAAAATCAAGCGTGCTTACAGTTATCACAGAAGAAGTATAGCTACGTTTGTTAACAAGTAAGTGATTTTTAAAAGTTAATATGAAGTAACGGTCTTTTTATTAACCATCAACTGTACTAGATGAATTTCCATTGGCTGTAGAGATTCCTACTTCACCTCATTTTGTTCATTCAAACAAAACTCTGATCGCTGTATAAACAATAATATGCCATAGTATGCCACATAGAAGTTTGTCACACAAAACAAAAGAAGAAAGGCGTTAAAATCGAATGGAATCCAGCGCCAACATTTTTTCGTCCTTGTCTTATATTATCGTTGTCAAAGATAAAGATCTAGCTGACGTCAAAATTTATGTAACGTTTCCAATTATGAACTAAAATGAAAACGTATAGAATTTTGGTGATTAGCGCCAATGACTTCTTGCTGAAGGATTTCATTTTCTGTCAATACCAGGCCACACTGAAGAGCAGCAAGTAATGAAAGCAGAAGCAGTTTTGACCTGAAAGTTTAGACTTGAAATCCATACTGTAGTAGGAGACTGGAGACTACAATGGAAAGGCTTAGGAAACTAGCCAGCCGCTCTTTCATCGCCGAAGCCCTTTTGGTGGAAGATCCCCCTCTTTTCACTCACTCTCTGCAGTAGGATCAATGTTGACGTACTGAATTGTGTAAGATTCGGTTCTAAGAAACGCCTGCGGTCACGCAATGCGTTAGTCTCGCCGCTTCATCTACAAAAACATTGTATCAAAAAACTAAATTACAACTGAGATGTCGGTGATGCATGTTCCGTAAAACAATAAAAATTATCAATTACATGCACCACATTTTTCGCATACAATACGTTAATGAAGGCGTCTGGATATGCTGTAGTGACACGCGTTTTAAGTAGCTGTCTCTTAGAAACAACAAATTGGGAATTGTGAGTCCGCCTTTATGCAAAATTCTTTTTGTTATTTGTTTATTTGTTTTATTCCCCGAACTAATTTCAGCGACAGATATCGCAATAATCTGAGGGTTATTTAAATCTCATTTACTGTACGTTATAGCATGTTTTTAAGAATTGTTGTCGCTGTTTGCGACATATTTTCCGTGCCTTTTCTGTTGCCGTTTTTCACGGCATTGCGCCAGTTTTCAATAGGATTCGTTATGAATAATAAGGCAGGGCAAGGAGTGTGATACTGTGAGCAGTTCAGTGATAGGGTTGTTTTTATCAGAATAAGCAAACCAACACCAACACCGACAACGATAGTTGTTAGTTCAGGTATACATGCCGACGTCGGAAGCTGAAGACGAAGAGATAGAGAAAGTGTATGAGGATATTGAAAGGGTAATACAATATGTAAAGGGATAGGAAAATGTAAGAGTCACGGGAGAGTGGAATGCGGGTGTAGGGGAAGGAATACAAGAAAAGTTTACAGGAGAATATAGGCTTGGGAAAGGAATGAGAGAGGAGCAAGACTAATTGAGTTCTGTAACAAGTTTCAGCTATTAATAGCGAATGTTCAAGAATCACAACAGGAGGAGGTATACTTGGAAAAGGTTGGGTGATACAGGAAGATTTCAGTTAGATTACATCATGTTCAGACTGGATTCTAAGGTGTACCCAGGAGCAGACATACACTCAGATCACAATATAGTAACGATGAAGAGTAGGTTGAAGTTTAGGAGATTAGTCAGGAAAAATCAATACCCAAAGAAGTTGGATACGGAAGTACTAAGGAATGGCGAGATACGGTTGAAGTTCTTTAAGGCTATAGATACATCAACAAGGAATAGTTCAGTGGACAGAACAGTTGAAGAGCAATGGACATTTATAAAAAGGGCCATCACAGAAGTTGGGAAGGAAAACATAGATCCAAGGAAGGTAACTGCGAAGAAACACAACTGATCGATGAAAGAAGGAAGTACAAAAACTTTCCGGGAAACTAAGGAACATAGATATACAAGTCGCCGAGGAATGAAATAAATAGGAAGTGCTGGGAAGTTAAGACGAAACAGTTTCAGGAAAAATGTGAAGGTATAGAAAAAGAAACAATAGTCGGAAGCACAGTCTCAGCAAACAGGAAAATTAAAACAACCTTCGGTGGCATTAAAAGGAAGGGTGATAACATTGAGAGTGCAACGTGAATTCCACTGTTAAATGCAGAGGAGAGAGCGGATTGAAAGAAAAAATACATTGAAAGCCTAAATGAGGACAAAATTTGTTTGATGTGATAGAAGAAGAAACAGGATTCGATTTAGAAGATATAGGGCATGCAGTATTAGAATCAGAATTTAAAAGAGCTTTAGAGGCAGAAGGGATAGATAACATTCCATTAGAGTTTCTAAAATCACTGGGAGGGAAGTAGCAACAAAACGACTATTCACGTTGGTGTGTAGAATGTATGAGTCTGGCAACATATCATATGACTTTCGGAAAAGCATCATCCACACATTTCCGAAGACGGTAAGAGCTGACAAGTGCGAGAATTACTGCGCAATCATCAAATTTGCTTACAAGAATAGTATACAGAAGGATGGAAAAGAAAATTGAGGATGCCCTAGATGACGATCAGTTTGGCTTTAGGAAAGGTAAAGACACGACAGAGGCAATTCTGAAGTTACAGTTCCTGTTTTTGAATATCTAATTCATAGCCTACATTTCTTAAAACCACAAAATCAGCCGTAGATTTTATTTCTTTAACATTAAAAACACATACAAAGAAATGCAACTGCTGCTGTTATTAAATTTCTCTCGCTAACTTCTATGTTGGGGTGCTGTAGAGAAGGTGACGTCTGGTATGATCAATGGAGGAGAGACATTATAGAACAGAGGGAAGTGTCACGGAAATGATGCGTCATGGTCTCGGTGGTCTGAGGATGCTGTGGTATGGAAGAGGCAGCACAGAGATGTCGCAACAGAGGAACGATGCTGCTTGGAGGTGGCAACACAGGGATGAAGCGCAGAGGTACCAGTTTGGAGCTGCTGTAGCACAAACGCAGTGACATGGCCTGGAGGTGGTGACACAGGGAGGCTGTAGAACGAAGGCGGTGGCATAAAAGCGACATTGCATGAAGAAGACAGATCAGAGATGACATGCTCAGGGACTGTAACATGGAGGTACTGTGGCATGATGGCAGCAGCATGGAAGCGATGCAGCACAGAGATGGTGACACTGAAGAGATGGGGCACGGACGCAATAGTGCAGAAGCACTGCAAGACCAACAGATTCTGGTGGAGACAGTTGGTCCTGTAGTCAGGGGCCGGCGTAGATAGGAATGATGAAACTTTGATGCTTTGGGGGTAGATAGGTATGATGACACTCTGATGCTTTGACTTGGTGAGACACTGCTGCCGATGCACGTGGCAGCTCTGTGCAGATTGCAGCATGGCTCGACGGTGGGACAGATGCGGTGGGTCTGCAACATCTGCAGAGTGGACAGGCAGTTGCGTAGACATGGCACCACGGCGAAACAGCAGCGCTGGCAGGGGAGTGCGTGAATGCAGTTGGCTTGCACTAAATGCAGTGTTGACAGGCGGCTGCATGGACACAACGAGGATGGGTCTGCACAAACGCTGTCTCCCAGCGAAACAGCAGCATGGGCAGTTGGTGACATGCAGTCAGCTTAGACACGCTGTGATATCGCGTGTACCGCTGCCTATTGGTACATCAAATGTTCACTGACGCACTTAATGATTGCTCAACTCCTGGTGTTACTGTTATTGGACGATCTAGAGCTCAGAGTATGTGCATATCTAAGGCCTCAAATATTTACTGGGACACCCAATTCCGAAATAAAACCAGGAATGTGTTACACCTGAAATTCTATCCCAGATGAGTCAATGAAAATACAGTGCTGATTCCGGTTTATAGCAATATAGTAAGTGTAGTAAGTCATCAGATGAAATCAGTTTGTTGCCACCTAATCACCAGAAAACGAGTACACAACCTTAAATACGTATATGGCTCATCTGAAAAATTTAAGGGTTCAGATGCACACTGTTGATTTAAGCCCTTATTGAAGGTTCCATTATTCATATTGCTCGCCTAAAGCCAACTTGGTGAATAATTTACATATGCACATAAATCAGTGAACAGGTTATTAAGTAAAGAAGATAAGAAAGGAATAGAGTAGAGTGGATTACTAAGCATTTGTTAGACCTATTCCTGAATATTGGCCATTATTCTGCGACCATTGCCGCTTGGATAAATAGATATCGTCAGGAACCACCGAGGAGCGGCGCGTCTCGACAGGAGTGCGTTTGGTTGGCACATGATCGTTAGATAGATGCTCCACAAAGATCCAATGCCAGACGCTACGAGAGATGGGTCATACATCAAGGAGGTATATATTTTTGACATTCCCAGAGAGGAATTTTCTACCTTACGCATACGTTACGCGAAATGACCACAAAGAGAAAATTCGAGGAAGTCTTCCCATGTGCCATTCGCGATCATTTAATGGTACCAGAAGTACACCGTCAGGTGGATTGCGGAGTGTAGTCCCAGATATGGATTGTAATGAACGCTTCCATAGGATCGGACACCACACGGTAACTTCGCTATATTACGCCGACAGGATCATAAAACAAACTTTGATTCAGGGATGAGCTCATCAGCTAGCTGCATCTCATGGCCTTTAGGTGGCCACGATGGAGCAGATGTACCGCTGATGAGAGTCGTAAACTCCTAACTGTCCGTTTCTCTACGGAAAATAATGTGGGGAAACTTTTACATTCTCCGCCTGCGAGAGCTAAAAGCTGCATAGCAAAAGCGGCAAACAATTATTTGGGAGGTAACGCAGCCACAGGTACCAGCGGCATTAACTTTTTTTCCTCTCGAAAGCCCGGCGCGTAGGTACAGGTTCGCAAAACGTGGTAAGCGACGAGCAATTTATGAGAGCTTCCAAAAAATAAGTAACATATGTAGAAAAATATCCCTGTATATCCCCAGTAAGCCACCAAATAAAAAAAAAAAACCACGAAATGCTCCATAAATCCGTTCATTACACACACAAGTGTACTTAGCAAGTCTTTATTTTTTATTCTCTTCACCGTTCCACTCGTTAACCGCCCGCAGAAGAACGGCACTTGCTGCGCTCCTCTGTACATCCCAGAATTCTCACCCACCTTGTTCTTAAGCTCCTTGTGTGAGGTAAATGGAGACAATGAGATTTAGTAGATGCAGGCAATTCTTGCAGGTGACATATTGTGGAAATTAATGTCCTGAGAAACTATCGGAGGCCACATATTAGTTGATTTATTTGCCTGGTTCCGCATATCAGTGCATGCAACAAACACTACTTTGTGTTCACATTGGTGTTTAGTAGTGGTTTAAACGTACTGCTTGCCGCCAAGTCAGTGAATTTCTGAAGGCGCTCGCACCTGATGAGCAAAACTGATTGAAATCGGTGAATTGCGCCTATGAAATTTTTATCCAGTCTGCTCAGAAATCGTTCATTACTCTTTCGAAGCAATATTTCGCAAAACAGGCGTTGTCCTTTGCCCGACGATTCTCAGATAAGATTTAGATTGATTTACCCAACACTTCCGTTGATCATATCATTCGGTTGCTGTCGTATCATTAGGTTATAAATCAAACAATATTGTATTCAATTTTGCAGTCGTCCTGGAGGATTCAGAAAATTGTAATAGCACTCTGGAACGAACCGCTTAAGGGTCTTGTACATGTTCTCCTTGTAAAAATGTGCGAACCTTTCCCAGAATACTCCGAGTAAACTGAAGTTGTAGATTTAGTCTTCCTACTACTGAACTCATCTCTTCGTATCACTTTTCACCACCTCAGAGCGGAGATAATTAAATGGAAGTAGTTTAATGTAGTAGCATTTCACTAACTTGTTTTGACATTTCACAGTTTCGTGTTTAACTGAGTAACATAGAGGAATTTTAAAGCAGTTTAAGAAGAATACTGCAGATACTTTTTCGGTTGTTATTGGCTTTATCGCTTGGCCCATTCGTCCTGGCAGCAGTATTGTCTTTTCTTTATTTTACTTATTGACATATTCTCCGTGTGAGCTTCTAGACATCCCCGAGTAGGTATTACAGTAAAACAGCTAATAAACACTTTTTATTGACTATTTAAGGGATCAGTCTCTTTCTATACATTTTTCCTGGACAATTAAGTCCTTAACTGTTGTTCACCCTCTTACAAATACATATATTATCTGTAAGAACTTCTAACGCAGCGAGAAAATTACCACATGCAACAAACCAAAACAGAAAATAAAACACTGTTGAATGATCACATATACAGAACAAACAACTCAGTGAGTACATTAATAAATGAAGTAGTAGAATAACATTCCAGCAGATACTAATTATCATAATAATACGACCCAACCCTTTTCCTACTCTTTCAAGAACCCCTCCACAAAACATTTAAACCAAAACTCCGATAAGCTGAATACTAAAACTTGCAATCACTCTCTGACGGCTGCTACATTCACATTCATCTTTCTACAACTCGCTCTGACTAACCACAAACACACACACACATACACACACACACACACACACACACACACACACACACACACACACACACACACAAAAGAAAATGGTTCAAATGGCTCTGAGCACTATGGGACTTAACATCTGAGGGCATCAGTCACCTATAACTTCACACACACACAAGAGAACACAAATGAACAGACGCTAGTTTTCAGCATATAATTCGTTAGGTTGGCAACAAGTACATAAACAAACGAAAGAGGAAGAGATATAATGTGAGCATGCCGTAGTTAAGACTTCATATCACAGTTTTTGGAAAACTGTCCACAGCTAGTGACATCAGAATAACAGTACACCATAGCAATTAGCCCAAAACAACGTGAAAATTGTGAAAAAAAGTTCGTACCGTGAAAATCTGCTTATGTTTCGTAAGTGAAATTATAGCGCGACTTGCAGCATATAAACAGACGAGAGTAACCGTAGATGCCAACCAAAAGCTCAAATAATTGCAAGTAATCACTTATTATGTAAAAAATGAGATGGGAACTGTTTCATAATCTACAAATATAAAAACGGAACATTATTATTCTACATTCGACTGAAGATCCCTTTAAAGTAAAAGACGAAACACGTCTGGGACACACACAATAAACTGCTGCAAGAAAAATGATTTTTATTTACAAAAGCGGATGATGACCACACAAACAAATTTGATACTTAACATACTTCACATTCATCTGTACACATAGTTCACCTAACGAATTTCGCCCCACAGTTTCATTCTCATGCAGCTTAGTGTTTATGACATCATACAGCCTGAACTATATTTCCTGCGCTGATATAATTTTGTAGCTGCTTCTTGTGGCATACGTGGATACTGTCTGCGAAATATATTACCAATAGAGTTAGAACCAAAGAAATAATAAATTTAGGTGTCATGCATGATGTGGCGGTTTGTCTTGCATCTCATTGTTTATGACGTTATGACTCCTTAACTATGTGTCCGACAATGAAATAATTTAGCAAGTACATTCAGTGGTAAATGTGAACACTGCCTACTAAATGTGTCGTGGATAATGTTAGTAGTAAAGAAGTGATAAAACGTCATCCCTGACACGGCGGTTTTACTGCCTGAGCACCGAATATGTAGTAAGCAAAAAGCTTTTTTCCTTTCATCGTTTTGTAAATGGTTGAAGTAATGTGTAATGTTCGCTACAAATCACTAAGTACTCTCATTCTCAAATACTTCATTTCAAAGGTAGGAATCTAACAAATTTAGTTGAAAGAAAAGCAGTAAATCACATAGAACCAGCAAATCTAACAAAAGATTAAATATAAAATTTGATTAATTGTGCGTCTTGAGCTACACTTATTTTTCACCCGTACCCCCACTCCTGCGAGAGGTCGGTGATTCTTACTCCCACAGTAATTTTTTGTTTCCGGACAGTAAGTGATATGTGTATCAAGCTAGGTTGAAATCAGTTCAGTGGTTTAAGCCGAACAATAACATGTGTACAACAGAGAGGCATAAGAACCGAGTAGATTAATAAAAACTTACTCTTCTTCGGTAGAACGGTATGAATTCCTTGTTCGGCCATACAGATTCAGGTTTTTCGCGATTTCCCTAAATAGTTTAAGGCAAATTCCGGGGTGGTTCTCTATAAAGGGATACAGCTAATATCATAGCAGCCCTCGGGGTTTTCCTCCGTCTCTACTGAAGTCGTCTTCACCAGCAGATTACAACCTAACCCTTATTTACTTTTAGTTGTAAAAGTTGAAACGTCCCCTTAGAAAAATTTATGAATGACTGTGCTGATAAACCTCTTGCATTATTTGCTTTTCAAACAGCTGAGCAAACTGAACGTACTCAGACATTACTCTTATCCCTACAAAAGAATGGCCCTCACTAACAATAACCTATACCTTTCATAAATCATTTACCTCACAAAAATCTTCGTTACTCAACTACTGCAATACAGTGAGCGCCAATACTGCCAGCTAAATAAAAGATTCTAACTACTGAAGTCATTAACTACTGATAGGCATAGTTAGCAAATGAAAGATTTTGATAACTACAAACAATGTATTTACCTTAATAGTTTTCAAAAGTCATTATATATATCAGTTCATGACATCCAGTCTTACAAATTTACTGTCTCTGATGGACACACGTACAGATCATCCGCTCTCAAAACTCCGCCATCTCTCTCCCCACATCCACCACTGCTGGCGGCTCACCTCCAACTGCGCAACGCTACGCGCTGTTCACATCCAACTGCCCAACACTACAATAGCGAATATTACAACAATGCTAACCAGCCGCAGACTGCACACAGCACAGCCAGTGATTTTCATACAGTGCACTACGTGGCGTTACTAATATAAAAACCTAAACAACCTACTTACAAAGTGCAGGGTCGAATAGCGCTGAAGATAGTGGATCCTTATATATGGGACCGAGCGAGGTGGCGCAGTGGTTAGACACTGGACTCGCATTCGGGAGGACGACGGTTCAATCCCGCGTCCGGCCATCCTGATTTAGGTTTTCCGTGATTTCCCTAAATCGCTCCAGGCAGATGCCGGGATGGTTCCTCTCAAAGGGCACGGCCGACTTCCTTCCCCATCCTTCCCTCATCCGATGAGACCGATGACCTCGCTGTCTGGTCTCCTTCCCCAAACCAACCAACCAACCTTATATATGGAGGGCAGTTAGTGTAGATATCGGGATACTATGAAGGATCTGACGGCGAGGTAATGAGTAATCTAGTTGTGTTTCGTAAGCCAAGAGGTGGAGATAGTGGTGGAGATAGCAGTTGAACATGGTGGAATACGGAGGACGATATAAGTGTCATACTAGCACAGGGAAAGAGGCAGTGCTTCTCCAAAAGAAGTTTACTGGTAACTTACACGAGAAAAATAGTTACTTTAAATGTATGTCTGGAATAATATACTATATGGTAATGAATTATGGTCTCTGGCAAAACCATTGGAGAAGAGAACCAAAACGTCTGAAATGAGATATTACTGAAAGATGCCGAATGTTAAATGCAATGAGTAGATTCCCCGCATGACCGTCGACGATAGTATTATACTGAAAACAGGAGGGGATGGGATGATACAACATAAGTGAAAACATCATGAATAAACATCCTTGGGGGATCTGTGGACGAGAAGTAAGAGGTTATAATACGTATGATCTCTGATTTTGAGCTTCAGAAGTTCGCTGTAGTCGAATAGCCGCATCTTTTTCATGCCGTCCCTTCTTGTTTGCAGACTGACCTACGTTATCTCATTTACATTCTCTAGAATCTTATTTTTCTCCTGCTTATCCTTTATCCTTTGGTCCTTTTCATGGAGACAACGTTTCACTGCAACAGTCATATAAAACTGAAGTATCTTTTCCTGCTGGGTTGTAGTTTATACTGTCCACCGCGCGGTGTTTCCGGTTTAAATCCATGTGTATTTCAAATGCGCAAAAATATAAAATAGAGAAAGTACATATTACTATTAGTTTATCTACTTTATTAGGCCATCTGCTATTTACCGAATAGCGGTTGGTCTTTCCTGAGCGTTTGCGGTTGAAAGTATTAAGCCACTTACTTCCCAGTTTGAAAGTTGCGGAGACATTCTTTGCCTTCCAGTATATCAAGGAGAGATAGCTGCCACAAAGCGTTCTTTCCTCTTCATTTACTACCCTCCCGTAGCACTTAACGTTGCATTGAACAGCCAGACATACCGTACGGTGATTTACTTATACTGTGCCGATATGGATGTTTAAAAGCAATATGAATATTAAAAAAAATGCTTTACATATCATTTGAGCCGCCTTAGTTTTTCCCCACGCGCCTGGTAAACAATGAATTTCCGTACGACCAACTAATACTGCGATATGTTCCATCCATCTATTGACATCCTGTTTGCTGTTATGGAACAATATAAACTCTAACAATACGATTTCTAAATCTGATAATGACTGTGGAACACTGAGTATTGAATGAAAGCTGTCCTGCATTGGAACTGCTTTCCCGCAGTGCTGAGTACTAATGGAACAGGCGATCGAGAATCGTCGGATAGCGGCTGATGTGTGTAAAGTGATTCCAGAATAGGAGCGGGAACACGCTCCGGGTTGGACAGCGGCCGGCCATAAATCGGCGGGCCGCCCGCTATCTGCAGCACGCAGCCGGCCCTGACAGCGCCGGTGCGGTTTCCTGTCAGCGCCGCGTCACGATTCTGGCGCCAGCGATCCGTGGGCCGTGAACTTCAAAAGGAAACGGCCGCAGCGGGACTGCTATGGAAGGCGTGCGGAATCCATAGTCGTATTCCACTTTTGCAGGCAGGCAGTCACACAATGGTCAGTGTTTACCCTTAATTGCGGTCTCAAAAAAAGTGACCCAGGCGTTTAGCTTCTAATTATCGCACAAACACTATCTTAAAATTCGCCAATAAATACTGGGTGGTCAAAAAGTCAGTAAAAATTTGAAAACTTAATAAACCACGGAATAATGTAGATAGAGAGGTAAAAATTGACACACATGCTTGGAATGACATGGGGTTTTACTAGGAAAAAAAAAACATATTGCTAGACGCGTGAAAGATCTCTTGCGCTCGTCGTTTGGTTATGATCGTATGCTCAGCCGCCACTTCCGTCATGCTTGGCCTCCCAGGTCCCCAGACCTCAGTACGTGCGATTATTGGATTTGGGGTTACCTGAAGTCGCAAGTGCATCGTGATCGACCGACATCTCTAGGGATGCTGAAAGACAACATCCGACGCTAATACCTCACCATAACTCCGGACATGCTTTACAGTGCTGTTCACTACATTATTCCTCGAATACAGCTATTGTTGAGGAATGATGGTGGACATATTGAGCATTTCCTGCAAAGAACATCATCTTTGCTTTGACTTACTTTGTTATGCTAATTATTGCTATTCTGATCAGATGAAGCGCCATCTGTCGGACATTTTTTGAACTTTTGTATTTTTTTGGTTCTAATAAAACCCACGTCATTCCAAGCGCGTGTGTCAATTGGTACCTCTCTATCTACATTATTTCGTGATTTATTCAGTTTTCAAATTTATAGTGACTTTTTGGTCACCCGGTATTTCCTCAAACGAATGCAGTGTACAGCCTGACACACGTATAGCTGACACGTTTTAACATCGAATAAAAATTGTACCACCAGTTACTTTTCTTTCAAATGCCGCTCCAACGTGTTTTGTTTCATTGAAATATCTCTTGAGGTCTTGTTACTACAATATCGCCAGTTCCTTGTTTCACAGGTAGCGTTTCACCATGGCCGAGCACGGATGTTTATCAGTTCAGCAGCGTGTTAATGCAGTTGTCCTTCATGCTGAATTGGAAAGTGTTACAGCAACACGAAAAAAGATTTAGGGCAATATTCCACACGCGTTGGGCTGCATCAAGGAGCACAATTACCGAGAAAATCTGAAGAAGAAGACAGTTTGTTGGAAGGCAAACGACCTCGGGCACCGGCTGTTCGCTCTTCGGAAAACATCGCAGTGCTACAGGTCGTCATTCAACAAAGTCCAAACAAGTCGTCCGGACAGCAAGGGAAATAGCGATATCCCGTCGTTCTGTGTAAAGAATTTTCGAGTGATCTCAGGCTCTTCCCTTAAAAAATGAGTCCATTACAGAAGCTGACTGAGCAGAACAAACAGTGAAGACTGTTGTATTTCTTATGGACAGAAGGAAGAGATGAAATAAAGTTCAGCACGTGGTTCTCAGTCGAATCATTTCTTTATTGTGAAACCTGCTGCATATATTACATCACAGTATGACATTATGCACAGAATTTGAAAACACTATACTAAATGATATTTTATTTGAGTATATAAGCTTATATCGGTGTTATTGCCGTCCTGACGTTGTTGATAAACATATGCCAACTTTGAGTAAACAATTATTGCTGTCTATATTTGTTGCCGGCCGAAGTGGCCGTGCGGTTAAAGGCGCTGCAGTCTGGAACCGCAAGACCGCTACGGTCGCAGGTTCGAATCCTGCCTCGGGCATGGTTGTTTGTCATGTCCTTAGGTTAGTTAGGTTTAACTAGTTCTAAGTTCTAGGGGACTAATGACCTCAGCAGTTGAGTCCCATAGTGCTCAGAGCCATTTGAACCATTTTCTATATTTGTTGGTTACAATATTGTTTTCGGAAACGTCTCAAAGTTGTTCAATAATTTACTGTTTCACGTATATTATAAAACGTTTTTATTATCTGACAAATGTAGACATTCAAATCTGACAGCTAGTTGTTTCCATCAGAATCGAACAGTAAACAAACAAAATGTTGGAACTGTGTACAAAGCCAGGCCAACAAGCATTACCTGCATTGACCAAAAAAGGATAGTGCATTGAGAATGGCTAGTTTCTAGCTGAAATCTAGATCTACCAATAAAAATTCCAAAGGATGACTGATAGCTGAAATCTATTTTTTACAAATCACAATAACGGTCGCTGCGTGCAACAGCCTCTGAATGGAGGGTAATCTGATGAAAATGTTTGAGTTTTTGGTAGAGAAAAACCGCAAAATATTCATGATCATGGAAGAACGACCGTTGGGGATAAAGTGACAGTGGGGTTAGGTCCATCCATTCATGGCCCCACATCTTCTTTCTGCCAGTCTTGCAACGAACAGACAACGAGTTACGCTAGATGGCACAACACCTCATGCGGCTACTACTGTACTGGATTTTCTACAGGAAATATTTGGCGATCGTGATGTCCCGTCAGTACACACAGCGTCACCATGGACTATTCTTTCGGACATACTGAACATGTGATGAAGCGAATCGCATATCCATGGACCATGCTACCTGAGTGCAAAATCTGAAAATTTTCGTTCCAGAAATAAAAGTGTTGCGACAATAAACTGTGTTAACTACTCGTGCGCCACCCCTTAACTACCTATCACATTTATCAAAATGTAATTGTGACCTCACGTTGATCAGTATTAATGTACTTTGTTGTAATCTATTTTTCAACTGTTTTCATGGCGTCCTCAATCTCTTTGGATTTTGCGCTAACTTCAGTAATTTGTCTGGTATATTGTTCTCCTTGTACGGCCCCCAGATTTTTCCCCTTTATTGCTTCTCCTGCCACCAAATTAACTACTACTGCTTGTCGTAGCAGATAAAAGGAAGTTCCATCATCATTAATTTACTTCTCATAACTTTCTTGTTTCTACTTCTGTCCCTTTTAAAGTATTGATCTCAAGAAAATATCTATTCGTTTTCTATCAAATTTTATCGCAGTCTAGAGGCACAGGAAAGCCATCTACGACAGATAACACTTTAATGCTAAAAATCTGCCGCTTTCATCAACACTTCAAGCTGTTAAATCTATGTGACAGTGGGGTTATCCAGGTCAAGTTAGATCCGCTGATTCGTGTTTACGTTACTTTAAGCCCATTCCGGAGCAGTTGTCAGCATCCACAGGATGCTATCATCCGTCTTCCTAACACTTGCAGCAACATGTTGGCAAATCCACAAAAACTGTTATCGTTTAGGCGGCCCCCTTTTTTTTGTGTGGTCATCAGTCTACTGACTGATTTGATGCGGCCCGCCGCGGGATTAGCAGAGCGGTCTGAGGCCGCTGCAGTCATGGACTGTGTGGCTGATCCCGGCGGAGGTTCGAGTCCTCCCTCGGGCATGGGTGTGTGTGTTTGTCCTTAGGATAATTTAGGTTAAGTAGTGCGTAAGCTTAGGGACTGATGACCTTAGCAGTTAAGTCCCATAAGATTTCACATACATTTGAACATTTTTGATGCGGCCCGCCACGAATTCCTTTCCTGTGCTAACCTCTTCATCTCAGAGTAGCACTTGCAGCCTACGTCCTCAATTATTTGCTTGACGTATTCCAATCTCTGTCTTCCTCTACAGTTTTTGCCCTCTACAGCTCCCTCTAGTGCCATGGAAGTCATTCCCTCATGTCTTAGTAGATGTCCTATCATCCTGTCCCTTCTCCTTACCAGTGTTTTCCACATATTCCTTTCCTCTCCGATTCTGCGTAGAACCTCCTCATTCCTTACTTTATCGGTCCACCTAATTTTCAACATTCGTCTATAGCACCACATCTCAAAGGCGTCGATTCTCTTCCGTTCCGGTTTTCCCACAGTCCATGATTCACTACCATACAATGCTGTACTCCAGACGTACATCCTCAGAAATTTCTTCCTCAAATTAAGGCCGGTATTTGATATTAGTAGACTTCTCTTGGCCAGAAATGCCTTTTTTGCCATAGCGGGTCTGCTTTTGATGTCCTCTTTGCTCCGTCCGTCATTGGTTATTTTACTGCCTAGGTAGCAGAATTCCTTAACTTCATTGACTTCGTGACCATCAATCCTGACGTTAAGTTTCTCGCTGTTCTCATTTCTACTACTTCTCATTACCTTCGTCTTTCTCCGATTTATTCTCAAACCATACTGTGTACTCATTAGACTGTTCATTCCGTTCAGCAGATCATTTAATTCTTGTTCACTTTCACTCAGGATAGCAATGTCATCAGCGAATTGTATCATTGATATCCTTTCACCTTGTATTTTAATTCCACTCCTGAACCTTTCTTTTATTTCCATCATTGCTTCCTCGATGTACAGATTGAAGAGTAGGGGCGGAAGGCTACAGCCATGTCTTACACCCTTCTTAATACGAGCACTTCGTTCTTGATCGTCCACTCTTATTATTCCCTCTTGGTTGTTGTACATATTGTATATGACCCGTCTCTCCCTATAGCTTACCCCTACTTTTTTCAGAATCTCGAACACCTTGCACCATCTTATATTGTCGAACGCTTTTTCCAGGTCGACAAATCCTATGAAAGTGTCTTGATTTTTCTTTAGCCTTGCTTCCATTATTAGCCGTAACGTCAGAATTGCCTCTCTCGTCCCTTTACTTTTCCTAAAGCCAAACTGATCGTCACCTAGCGCATTCTCAATTTTCTTTTCGATTCTTCTGTATATTATTCTTGTAAGCAGCTTCGATGCATGAGCTGTTAATCTGATTGTGCGATAATTCTCGCACTTGTCAGCTCTTGCCGTCTTCGGAATTGTGTGGATGATGCTTTTCGAAAGTCAGATGGTATATCGCCAGACTCATATATTCTACACATCAACGTGAATAGTCGTTTTGTTGCCACTTCCCCCAATGATTTTAGAAATTCTGATGGAATGTTATCTATCCCTTCTGCCTTATTTGACCGTAAGTCCTCCAAAGCTCTTTTAAATTCCGATTCTAATACTGGATCCCCTATCTCTTCTAAATCGACTCCTGTTTCTTCTTCTATCACATCACACAAATCTTCACCCTCATAGAGGCTTTCAATGTATTCTTTCCACCTATCTGCTCTCTCCTCTGCATTTAACAATGGAATTCCCGTTGCACTCTTAATGTTACCACGGTTGCTTTTAATGTCACCAAAGGTTGTTTTGACTTTCCTGTATGCTAAGTCTGTCCTTCCGACAATCATATCTTTTTCGATGTCTTCACATTTTTCCTGCAGCCATTTCGTCTTAGCTTCCCTGCACTTCCTATTTATTTCATTCCTCGGCGACTTGTATTTCTGTATTCCTGATTTTCCCGGAACATGTTTGTACTTCCTCCTTTCATCAATCAACTGAAGTATTTCTTCTGTTACCCATGGTTTCTTCGCAGCTACCTTCTTTGTACCTATGTTTTCCTTCCCAACTTCTGTGATGGCCCTTTTTAGAGATGTCCATTCCTCTTCAACTGTACCGCCTACTGCGCTATTCCTTATTGTTGTATCTATAGCGTTAGAGAACTTTAAACGTATCTCGTCATTCCTTAGTACTTCCGTATTCCACTTCTTTCCGTATTGATTCTTCCTGACTAATGTCTTGAACTTCAGCCTACTCTTCATCACAACTATATTGTGATCTGAGTCTATATCTGCTCCTGGGTACGCCTTACAGTCCAGTATCTGATTTCGGAATCTCTGTCTGACCATGATGTAATCTAATTGAAATCTTCCAGTATCTCCCGGCCTTTTCCAGGTATACCTCCTCCTCTTGTGATTCTTGAACAGGGTATTTGCTATTACTAGCTGAAACTTGTTACAGAACTCAATTAGTCTTTCTCCTCTTTCATTTCTTGTCCCAAGCCCATATTCTCCTGTAACCTTTTCTTCTACTCCTTCCCCTACAACTGCATTCCAGTCGCCCATGACTATTAGATTTTCGTCCCCCTTTACATACTGCATTACCCTTTCAATATCCTCATACACTTTCTCTATCTGTTCATCTTCAGCTTGCGACGTCGGCATGTATACCTGAACTATCGTTGTCGGTGTTGGTCTGCTGTCGATTCTGATTAGAACAACCCGGTCACTGAACTGTTCACAGTAACACACCCTATGCCCTACCTTCCTATTCATAACGAATCCTACACCTGTTATACAATTTTCTGCTGCTGTTGATATTACCCGATACTCATCTGACCAGAAATCCCTGTCTTCCTTCCACTTCACTGACCCCTACTATATCTAGATTGAGCCTTTGCATTTCCCTTTTCAGATTTTCTAGTTTCCCTACCACGTTCAAGCTTCTGACATTCCACGCCCCGACTCGTAGAACGTTATCCTTTCGTTGATTATTCAATCTTTTTCTCATGGTAACCTCCCCCTTGTCAGTCCCCTCCCGGAGATCCGAATGGGGGACTATTCCGGAATCTTTTGCCAATGGAGAGATCATCATGACACTTCTTCAATTACAGGCCCCATGTCCTGTGGATACACGTTACGTATCTTTAATGCAGTGGTTTCCATTGCCTTCTGCATCCTCACGTCGTTGATCATTGCTGATTCTTCCGCCTTTAGGGGCAATTTCCCACCCCTAAGACAAGAGAGTGCCCTGAACCTCTATCCACTCCTCCGCCCTCTTTGACAAGGCCGTTGGCAGAATGAGGCTGACTTCTTAGGCCGGAAGACTTCGGCCGCCAATGCTGATTATTTATCAAAATTTAGGCAGTGGCGGGGATCGAACCCGGCACCGAAGACGTTTCGATCATGAATCAAAGACGCTACCCATAGACCACGGGTACTATGAATCCCGAATCTAGACAAATGGTTCAAATGGCTCTAAGCACTATGGGACTTAAAATTTGAGGTCATCAGTCAACTAGACTTAGAACTACTTAAACCTAACTAACCTAAGGACATCACACACATCCATGCCCGAGGCAGGATTCGCACCTGCGACTGTAGCAGCAGCGCGGTTCCGGACTGAAGCGCCTAGAACCGCTTGGTCACAACGGCCGGCTCCGAATCAAGACAGGAAAAGGACGATCAAAACATCTAACCTAAGCACACAGCCTGGAGAATTCAATAAAGACCAAATATACTGAATGAGAAAGAGATCATGGAGGTAAGCAATATCAAAAACAGCTATTCTTGTTCTTTACTTTTAAATCAAACTAGTATCAGAGTCTCGTGACCTAAGACGTAAGCCCTACATACTCTAAACATAATTTGTTAGAACCCCATTCTGGACTATAACAAAAACGACACTCGTGGTACACACATTAGAACATCCTTTAGATCTCATACCACAGAAAACTTTATATACCACTGGCATTACGTCAGGTAAGTTTCGTTCAGGGTATCTAACTAGAACCACGTAGCCATGGACATTAAAGTGTCTCTTATCTACGACTAGCCTAGTGCTAAACAACGTCGCACAACGTTATTCCACGTGCGAACCAGCAGGAACACCGTGCCTTGATCAGACGCAGTACGTAAATGAAATTACCATGGGCGGTAAAATATAGATAAAGACTGACTGTAATAACAAATAAATGGTGGAGATTGTGTCTTGAAGCCACTTACAAATTAAAAAAAAATTATCGTAGTAAAAGTGAAGACTAGAGAGCTAAAGGAATTGATGAATAATTGCAGATCATTAGATATGGCTGCTGGCAAACCTTTCAGGACGTGAGGTCGTGATCTGAGAAACTCTTCTGTTCCCAATGTTTCGTCCAGGACTGCACTGGACATCCTCAGATCGCGCTCCTCTGCTGAGTCTTGCCAAATGACCGGTCGGACGTCCGAGAGCGACATTTATACTGTAGAAAAAGGGGCGTGGTCAAAGTAACACGTGTTGAGCAGAGATAATCATTGTCAAAGATAAAACTTAACTATCTATTGACGTATTGTCAAAGATAAAATTGTCTAGTGATTCTGTAGAGCTACTGTCCATATGTTGCTATCTCATTGCCTCCTCTTTCCTATTAAAATTATCCTGATGCTTATAAATTTCAATGGCTTCTCTACATAGTCGTGGATAATAATTTAAAGTTGTAGATAAAATTTCTGTTTCAGAAAACTTCACTTCGTGGTTTCCTGACTGAACAGCGTGTTCTGCTACAGTTGATTTCTCTATTTCTCCTAGTCGGCAACGACTTTTGTGCCCTTTCAGCCGGGTATTTACGCTCCTTTTGGCAGTTCCAATGTAAACTTTACCACACGTACACGGAATTTTGTATGCACCCCATGTCGACAGAGGAGGACGTTTATCCTTCACAGATCAGAGTAATTGACTTATTTTCTTTGTTGGCCTAAAGACCAGTCTGATGTCATGTTTCTGTAAAATGTTACCGATCCGATCCGTTACTTTTTTAAGTCAGCACTATGGGGCGAAACAGAGTTTCGAAATAACAAAGTGTATGAGGGTTGACAGCAGGCCCACTAGATCTGAACGCCTTAAAACTGACAAATTTTCTCTTGTCCCTGATATTTGGAATGCTTTCACAGAGAACTGTGCTTGATGCCATAAAGCAAATTCATATCATACAACTGATGGAACCTTAACTAACAGCTGGTGAACAAATTTTTCCGTCTAAAACTAGATGCCTATTCACATAATATGTTGCAAGCCAGTCAGACAAGTTTGGTATAAAATTCTGGTTACCTGCATGTGTTTCGAGTAAATACATAATGGATTCCAATACAGTGGTGCTGATCCCCTTCGACTAGCTGCCCAACGCCTAGGTGGAAATGTTATCCTTAGGCTTATGGAACCATACTTAGGCAAACATCTGAATGTCGTTACCGACACTTACCATACTTACCGTGCTTCCCTAAGCCTTGCAAATCATGTGAGGGAAGCATCCACAACTTCAGTAGGTACCTTGAACCGTAATCGAAGGGAGGTGCCTCCTACTGCGAAGACCAGAAAAATACCATTTCACTCTCCTGCTGTGTACAAAAGTGATGATGGAACAACCCTAACAGTTTATCAAGGGAAAAATATAAGAATATTTTGTTAGTGAGTTCGCTTCATTTTCGTGTATTTATGCCTTTTCAGTAGTTGCAGGGGCAACAGTCTGGATGATTGACTAACCAAAACGGCCTTGCTGTGCTGGTACTGCGAACGGCTGAAAGCAAGGGGAAATTACAGCCGTAATTTTCCCAGAGGGCATGCAGCTTTACTGTATAGTTAAATTATGATGGCGTACTCTTGGGTAAAATATTCTGCAGGTGAAATAGTCCCCCATTCGGATCTCCGGGCGGGGACTACTCAAGAGGACGTTATCAGGAGAAAGAAAACTTGCTTTCTACGGATCGGAGCGTGGAATGTCAGATCTCTTAATCGGGCAGGTAGATTAGAAAATTTAAAAAGGGAAATGAGGGAAATGGATAGGTTAAAATTAATATAGTGGGACTTAGCGATGTTCGGTGGCAGGAGGAACAAGACTTTTGGTCAGGTGAATACAGGGTTTTAAATACAAAATCAAATAGGGGTAATGCAAGAGTAGGCTTAATAATAAATAAAAAAATAGGAGTTCGGATAAGGTACTACAAACAACATAGTGAATGCATTATTGTGACCAAGATAGACACGAAGCCCACGCATACGACAGTAGTACAAGTCTATATGCCAACTAGATCTGCACGTGATGAAGAAATTAAAGAAACATATGATGAGATAAAAGAAATTATTCAGATAGTGGACGCGAAAATTTAAGTCATGACTGACTAGAATTCGATAGTAGGAAATAGAATAGAAGGAGACGTAGTAGGTGAATATGGATTGCGGGTAAGAAATGAAAGAGGAAGCCGTCTGGTAGAATTTTGCTCAGAGCATAACTTAATCATAGGTAACACTTGGCACAAGAATCATAAAAGGAGGTTTCAGATAGATTATATAATGGTAAGACAGAGATTTAGGAACCAGGTTTTAAATTGTAAGAAATTACCAGGGGCAAATGTGGACTCTGACCACAATCTATTGGTTATGAACTGTAGATTAAAACTGAAAAATTGCAAATAGGTGAGAATTTAAGGAGATGGGACCTGGATAAACTGACTAAAGCAGAGGTTGTACGGAGTCTCAGGGAGAGCATAAGGCAACAATTGACAAGAATGGGGGAAAGAAATGCAGTAGAAGAATAATGGATAGCTTTGAGGGATGAAGTAGTGAAGGCAGCAGAGGATCAAGTAGGTAAAAAGACGAGGGCTAGTAGAAAGCCTTGGGTGACAGAAGAAGTACTGAATTTAATTGATGAAAGGAGAAAATATAAAAAAAATGTAGTAAATGAAGCAGGCAAAAAGGAATACAAACGTCTCAAAAATGAGATCTACAGGAAGTGCAAAATGGCTAAGCAAGCATGGCTAGAGGACAAATGTAAGGATGTAGAGGCTTATCTCACTAGGGGTAAGACAGATACTGCCTACAGGAAAATTAAAGAGAGCTTTGGAGAAAAGAGAACCACTTGTATGAATATCAAGAGCTCAGATGAAAACCCAGTTCTAAGCAAAGAAGGGAAAGCAGAAAGGTGGAAGGAGTATATAGAGGGTCTATACAAGGGCGATGTACTTCAGGACAACATTATGGAAATGGAAGAGGATGTAGATGAAGATTAAATGGGAGATACGATACTGCGTGAAGAGTTTGACAGAGCACTGAAAGACCTGAGTCGAAACAAGGCCCCGGGAGTAGACAACATTCCATTAGAACTACTGACAGCCTTGGGAGAGCCAGTCCTGACAAAGCTCTACCATCTGGTGAGCAAAATGTATGAGACAGGCGAAATACCCTCAGACTTCAAGAAGAATATAATAATTCCAATCACAAAGAAAGCAAGCGTTGACAGATGTGAAAATTACGAACTATCAGTTTAATAAGTCACGGATTCAAACTACTAACGCGAATTCTTTACAGACGACTGGAAAAACTGGTAGAAGCTGACCGTGGGGAAGGGGGGGGGGGGTTGTTTTTGTTGGTTGTTTTGGTTTTAGGGCGCAAAACTGCTATGGTCATTAGCGCCCGGTCCGTGACTTAGGAAACAGTAAAAACCGAAAATGGAAACCAGCAGAAATTGGAACGAAACTCAAAAAATTGGATAAATTAAAAGCAGAAGGAAGGCTTATAAATCCACTACAGAAAGGGGTTGGTTGTCCCCAAAAAAAGCTTCAAATGTCTGACGTCATTTCACTGGCACTAATAAACTCAAGAACGCGATCGTCCGAGCGCGTGTCACCTGCTAAAATTGACGATATATCAGGCGTCAGCTGTATACGGGCGCGTAACCGAGTAAAATAGGGGCACTGAATTATAAGGTGTCTTACCGTCCACAGCTGGGAGCAGTGGGGACAGAGTGGGGGAGGATCGCCGCTTAAAAGATGTCGATGGCTAAAAAGACAGTGCCCTATCCGAAGTCTAGTTACAATTACCTCCTCCCGACGACGCGTTCGGGAGGAAGAGGTCCAAGCACAGGGAAAAGCTTTCACGTCCCGCAAATTATTATGGGGGTGTCGAACAATGTGCGTGCCATAAAAGAACAACACGACGACATAAAACGCTCCGTAGATCGGCGAAGGGCATCGATTGAATAGCTGGCCGAAGAAGAGAGACTGCAGCCTTGGCCGCTATATAGGCTGCCTCATTTCCACAGATACCAACGTGTCCTGGGAGCCAGAGGAACGCCACCGAGACGGCCCCCAGGTGGAGGAAGCGCAGACAGTCCTGAATCCGGTGGACCAGAGGGTGGACAGGGTAGAGAGCTTGGAGACTGAGGAGAGAGCTGAGAGAGCCTGAATAGATAACATACTGTATCCGCTGATGACGGCGGATGTAGTGGACAGCCTGGAGAACAGCGTAAAGCTCCGCAGTATAAACCGAACACTGGTCGGGAAGCCAAAATCGATTTGGGGTGTCGCCAACGATATAGGCACTCCCTACACCTAACGATGTTTTCGAGCCATCAGTGTAAATAAATGTGGCTTCCTTCTTTTGTGCACATAGAGCAGCAAATGCCCGACGATAAATAAGTGAAGGGGTACCATCCTTGGGAAATTGACAAAGGTCACGGGGCAGACAGATCCGGGGACGGAGCCAAGGCGGTGCTGTGCCCCAAGTTGTCAAGAAGGTTTTAGGAAAGCGAAAGGAAAGAGAATGGAGCAGTTGACGGAAGCGGACTCCCAGTGGTAGGAGGGAGGAGGGGCGGCCTGCATACCCTACATCAAAGGAGGCGTCGAAGAAAATGTCATGGGCTGGATTAGCAGACATGGAAGACAGATGGCTAGCAAAACGACTCAGAAGGACTGCTCGCCGAATGGACAGCGGAGGTTCAGCAGTCTCAGCATAAAGGCTTTCCACAGGGCTGGTGTAAAAAGCGCCAGACACTAAACGTAATCCACGGTGGTGGATTGAGTCGAGACGACGAAGAATAGACGGCCGAGTGGAGGAGTAAACTATGCTTCCATAGTCCAATTTGGAGCGCACTAAGGCGCGATAGAGGCGGAGAAGGACCACTTGGTCCGCTCCCCAGGAGGTACCATTCAGGACACGGAGGGTGTTGAGGGATCGCAGACAGCGAGCCGAAAGATAGGAAACGTGGGAGGACCAGCACAGTTTTCTGTCAAACATAAGACCCAAGAATTTAGCGACGTCCGAAAACGGAAGGTTGACAGGTCCTAGATGTACGGAGGGTGGAAGAAACTCCTTACGTCGCCAAAGATTAACACAAACGGTCTTACTGGAAGAAAAACGGAAGACGGTTTCGATGCTCCAAGAGTAGAGGCGATCGAGACATCCTTGAAGACGTCGTTAAAGAAGGCTGGTCCGTTGAGAGCTGTAGTAGATCGCAAAATCGTCCACAAAGAGGGAGCCCGAGACATCAGGAAGGAGACAATCCATAATTGGATTTATGGCAATGGCAAACAGTACAACACTTAGCACAGAGCCCTGGGGTACCCCGTTTTCTTGGGAGAAAGTACGGGAGAGAGTAGTGTTCACCCGCACTCTAAATGTGCGCTCTGCCATAAATTCGCGAAGAAAAAGGGGCAGCCGACCTCGAAAGCCCCAAGAGAACAGTGTGCGGAGGATGCCTGTCCTCCAACAGGTATCGTATGCCCTCTCCAGATCAAAAAATATTGCTACTGTTTGGCGTTTCCGGAGAAAATTGTTCATGATATAAGTGGAGAGAGCAACAAGATGGTCAACTACAGAACGATGCTTTCGGAAACCGCATTGGTCAGGTGTTATAAATGCGAAGGAGGTAACGCAGACTATGGGTTGATAAATGCAGCAACATTTGGATGTGGATACCATCCGGTCCTGGGGCGGAGGAGTGAGAAGAATAGAGTGCATGTTGGAGTTCCCGCATGGAGAAAACAGTATTATAGCTTTCGCGATTTTGAGAGAAGAAAGCAAGAGGTTGCACTTCCGCTGCACGTTTCTTCGGAAGAAACGCTGGCGGGTAATTTGAAGAGCTCGAAATCTCAGCAAAGTGTTTACTCAAGGAGTTAGAAATTGCGACCGGGTCCACTAACGTATCACGCGCGACAGTGAGCCCCGAGACCAGGGAGAAACTAGGCGCGCCAGATAACCGTCGAATCCGACTCCAAACTTCCGAGGAGGGAGTGAAGTTGTTAAATGAGCTAGTAAAGAATTTCCAGCTTGCCTTCTTGCTATCGCGGATGACGCGACGGCATCGCGCACGGAACTACTTATAGTGGATACAGTTGACCAAAGTAGGATGGTGGCGGAAAACGCGAAGAGCACGTCGCCGCTCACGTATTGCGTCACGGCATGCCTCGTTCCACCAAGGAACTGGGGGGCGCCGGGGCAATTCGGAGGTGCATGGTATTGAACGTTCCGCAGCTGTAAGAATAACGTCTGTAATATGTGTGACCTCATCGTCGACGCTAGGAAAATGACGGTCATCGAATGTCGCTGGAGACGAAAAAAGTGTCCAATCGGCTTGGGCAAACTTCCAGCGTCGCGGGCGCATATATGGCAGTTGAGGCTGCAGTCAAAGGACACATGGAAAGTGGTCACTCGAGTGTGTATCATCAAGGGCGAACCATTCGAAGCGCCGAGCTAGCGGAACAGTACCGACCGAAAGGTCCAAATGAGAGAAATTTGTCGTGGAGGCAGACCAAAATGTAGGAACCCCAGTGTTGAGGCAAACTAGATCCGCTTGGTGGAAGACGTCTAGCAATAGTGAGCAACGTGGACAAGGATGTGGAGATCCCCAAAGCGGGTGGTGGGCATTGAAGTCCCCAACCAGCAAATATGGGGGTGGAAAATGACCAAGAAGTTGAAGATCAGCTCGTGCCATTGGTGTGGACGATGGAATGTATACAGTACAAAGAGAAAATGTATATCCAGAAAGGGAAAGACGGACAGCGACAGCTTGGAAGAAAGTGTTCAAGTGGATTGGGTGATAATAGAGAGTATCATGGAGAAGAATCATGAGTCCTCCATGGGCTGGAGTGCCTTCAACAGAGGGGAGATCAAATCGGACAGACTGAAAATGGGGGAGAACAAAGCGGTCATGGGGACGCAGCTTTGTTTCCTGAAGACAGAAGATGACCGGCGAGGAGGATCGTAAGAGGATCGATAATTCATCCCGATTGGCTCGAATGCCGCGGATATTCCAGTGGATAATGGACATAGGGTGAATAGAAAATGGAGGAATGTGATCAAGGTTGCCGTCAACTCAACAACTGCTCAGAGCTTGCGACCGACAGCATGGAATGGCATTCAGCCGAAGGCAGAAGATCCTGATCCATAGGTTGTTCAGGAGCAGCTCCTGCCACCAGCGATCGGCCGGTTGATCGGCCGCCAGCAGTGCGCCTCGGCGACACAGAAGACGGCCGAGGGCGATTTCCGCCAGGTGGTGCTGTAGATGGGACACGCCTTGGCGGAGAAGGAGATGAACTGGGTTTCTTAATAGCCTTCTAGGAAATATGATGTTTAGATGAAGGAGGAACCGATGGTTGTGAAGTTGGGGTACGTAAAAAATCTTCTCGAGTATGCTCTTTTTTCGACTTTGGGGCTCGAGATTTAGCAGAACCCGATGAAGGGTGAGCCATAGAGTGGGCAGGCGAAAGTGGTGAGGTTGAATGGGCGATCTTTGCGCTGGCCGATCTGACGACCGTGGTACTGAAGGTGAGGTCGCAAGTCTGCGTGGCTGCCTCCTTTGTTGGCTGAGGAGAAGCAAGGACAGTGCTGTATTTTCCTGCCTGAGGCACGGTGGGCTGTCGACTGGCGAATAATTTTCGAGCAGCAAAGGTCGACACCTTTTCCTTCACTCTGATTTCCTGGATGAGCTTTTCGT
This sequence comes from Schistocerca nitens, assembly GCF_023898315.1. Taxonomy (NCBI): domain Eukaryota; kingdom Metazoa; phylum Arthropoda; class Insecta; order Orthoptera; family Acrididae; genus Schistocerca; species Schistocerca nitens. The sequence goes on along the minus strand of NC_064615.1, from coordinate 517,584,388 downwards.
CTTTAAAAATGGGGCAATCTCGAGAGGAAGCAGCGTGGTCACCCATACAGTTGATGCAGCGAGGGGATGGAGTTGGATAAGCACCCTCATGGGCATCCTTGCCACACGTAACACATTTGGCCGGTTTGGAACAGGACTGGCTGGTGTGATTGAACCGCTGACACCGATAGCAACGCGTAGGGTTTGGGACGCAAAGGCGAACGGAAATTATCTCATAGCCTGCTTTGATTTTCGATATGAGTTGAACTTTGTCAAATGTCAAGAAGACAGTGCGGGTTGGAATGATGTTCGTGTCAACCCTTTTCATAACTCTATGAACAGACGTTACGCCCTGGTTAGACAGGTAGTGCTGAATTTCTTCGTCAGACAATCCATCGAGGGAGCGTGTATAAACAACTCCACGTGAGGAATTTAAAGTGCGGTGCGCTTCAACCCGGACAGGGAAGGTGTGGAGCAGTGTAGTACGCAGCAATTTTTGTGCTTGGAGGGCACTGACTGTTTCTAACAACAAGGTGCCATTCCGTAATCTGGAACAAGACTTTACAGGACCTGCAATTACGTCGACACCTTTCTGAATAATGAAAGCGTTGACCGTGGAGAGGTCGTGACCTTCGTCAGACCGAGAAAAAACAAGGAACTGTGGCAACGATGGAAGAACTGTCTGTGGCTGAGACTCAGTAAACTTAAGCTATTGAGCAGACATAGTGGAAGGTGAGGAAACCATTGTGGAAGAATCCCCCATGATTACCGGCGACTCTGATGGCGCGCTCCTCCCTTGTGGGGGCCCTCTCTGAGGGCACTCCCGCCTTAGGTGATTGTTCACACCTCAGGTCACACCACCCAACAAACGGACGGAGGGACCAATCGGCACTTTCGGAAGGTATCAGCTCGGGTAATCACCCCTCCCTGGGCCTGGCCGTTACCAGGGGGTACGTACGTGTCCTACCTGTCTCCCCGGGGCGGGGAATTAAGCGTTACCCCGTCACCGGCTACGCGTGGAAATGCGTGTGTCGGCCTTCAGACACGCACAGGTAGGAAAAACGAGAAAGGGAAAGGAAAGAAGAGGGGTCTCAAACGCCGCAGCGGAGAAAAGGGCAAAGAGAAGAGGTAAGGAAAAGAGAAGGACAGATGAAGGACTAGACTTGCAAGCGGAGAAAGCAAAGAATTTGTTACAGTTTCGAGCGTCCGTCTCCGGACGTAGGCACAAACCATACTCCCAGAGGGGGAGAAAGGTAAGGAAAGAGTCAGAGGTGAGGGGTGGGGGGGGGGGGGGCGAAGATGGGGGATAGGGAAGGATGCGGAAAAGGAAGGTATGCAGCCCGGAAAGGAACGAGGGCCATATTAGCTCGCTACGCACGTATCCACAAAAGAGTTGTGGACCCCCTGAGGGGGACCGCGGGGAAGATCAGTTTCGATTCCGTAGAAATATGGTTACACGTGAAGCAATACAGACCCTACGACTTATCTTACAAGCTAGATTAAGAAAAGGCAAAACCTACGTTGTAGCATTTTTAGACTTGGAGAAAGCTTTTTACAATGTTGACTGGAATAATCTCTTTCAAATTCTGAAGGTGGCAGGGGTAAAACACAGGGAGCGAACAGCTATTTACTATTTGTACCTAAACTGGATGGCAGTTATAAGAGTCGAGGGGCATGAAAGGGAAGCAGTGGTTAGGAAGGGAGTGAGATAGGGTTGTAGCCTCTCCCCGATGTTATTCAATCTTTATATTGAGCAAGCAGTAAAGGAAACAAAAGAAAAATTCGGAGTAGGTATTAGAATCCATGGAGAAAAAATAAAAACTTCAAGGTTCGCCGATGACATTGCAATTCTGTCAGAGACAGCAAAGGACTTGGAAGAGCAGTTGAACGGAATGGACAGTGTCTTGAAAGGAGGATATAAGATGAACATCAACATAAGCAAAACGAGGATAATGGACTGTAGTTGAATTAAGTCGGGTGATGCTGAGGGAATTAGATTAGAAAATGAGACTCTTAAAGTAGTAAAGGAATTTCGCTATTTGGAGGGCAAAATAACTGATGATGGTCGAAGTAGAGAGCATATAAAATGTAGACTGGCAATGGCAAGGAAAGCGTTTCTGAAGAAGAAAAATTTTTTAACATCGAGTATAGATTTAAGTGTCAGGAAGTCGCTTCTGAAAGTATTTGTTTGGAGTGTAGCCATGTATGGAAGTGAAACATGGACAATAAATAGTTTGGACAAGAAGAGAATAGAAGCTTTCGAAATGTGATGCTACAGAAGAATGCTGAAGATTAGATGGGTAGATCACATAACTAATGAGGAGGTATTGAATAGTATTGCGGAGAAGAGGAGTTTGTGGCACAACTTGACTAGAAGCAGGGATCGGTTGGTAGGACATGTTTTGAGGCATCAAGGGATCACAAATTTAGCATTGGAGGGCAGCGTGGAGGGTAAAAATAATTCGCCTCCAAGAAGGAACAAGACGATGCCAATAAAGGGCAAGAACTCGAGCCAGGAAAACGAGAGAATGACAAACCATGCTTATGGAAATAATTTTGAACCGTTCTTTATAAGCGCTATTAGTGGCGACAAGAGAAACACATACTCTTAGTGAATATAACGACGAAATTCTGCATGCCCACCAACATTTTTAGGAAAGCATTAACATATGAATCTATTTCTCTTAAAAATATAGGAATACAGCGGCAAAATATAAATATATCAATCTGAATATACAGCCCAAAGGTATTAACATCGAATTTAGTGACCACCTGGAGAGCACAGGCTAAACACTCCAAAATAGTGTCAAAGACTCCGAAGGGAATTACCGATAAAACCGTCGCACACAGCAGTCGACACAGTTAATGGTTTGCTAGTGCGCCCCCTCGACAGCCATGGGGAGGGACAAACAGTGTACCGCTAGACTATGGGCGTGCGAAGGAAGGATCACAAGCCACAACAAGGTTAGAACACTCATGGCTGCATGTAGCAGTACAAGGCCCACATGCAATCAAGTTTAGCGTAGGTAACCGGAGTGGATATGTGAAAATCGCATCCAGCCATAAATCTGCGAAATTCGTATCCAGTTTTGCTGGAAGCTACCTGCTCAAGGGCAGAGCCCATCTGCGTTACCGGGAATTTTCAATCATCGTATCCGATCCCTGTGCGGCACGGCCTACCTGCACTCGGTAAGTCCTCGTCCACTCAAGTAACTGACAGCTTGGCTTATCACTGTCGGTGTGAGTCGGAGTGTTCAGCTCGTTCTCCCTGTGTCTCTGCTTGCTTATACGTTCGATATGGAGCTGTCAACAACCACACACAACAAACCATATGCCCACTATGATCGTTACTCGTACACCGTAAAGAGAACCAAAGCAGATGGGAGTGTGATATGGCGCTCTTCGAAACATAGAAAAACATATTGCCGAGAAATGTTTAAAAAAGACTGTATCGTGCTTAGTTCAAACGAGCAACAATGTGGGATGACCCTCGCTTAGATGTAAAACAGACATTGAATCAGGCGAAGAAGACATCACGAGAGGAGGAGACCTCGATTGGGTGACTTGCTCAATCGGGAGTATGATTTAGTTACCGATATGCCAGAACGGCAAGCAATAAAGAGGATTTTATACATGCGCCAGGCCAAATCACACGGGAATCAGAAACAGCCAGAAACACTTCAAGAAGTTGATCGTCAAGCAGAGTTACTAACCATGAATGACGGCAGCAGTTTTCAGAAGTGAGACAGCTTTGGAGACAGGATCATACTTTTTAGCGGAAAAGCAGGAAGAGACGCTCTAAAGACTAAACAAGACATTTTTTTAATAGATGGGACCTTCAAAGGCTCTGTCAAGTAATTTTCACAAATATAACTAACTATTCATGCAGACCTCAGAAGTTCAAATTACGAAACAAACATCTATCCGGTGGCTTTTGCATTATTACCAAACAAAATAAAAGAAACGCATATCCGTATTGGTTAAAAACAGTCTTGGTTGCAATTTTAGATTTTTTTATGTTTCAACCACGCGATTCGCCTTATTTAGGCATCTTCAGGTTATCTACATAGAAAACAAAGAACAAATACATCTATTTAAGAATCGCGATCGCGTTGTGCAGACTTGGATAACCTATAAGCATGTATAAACACATTACCTATTGAAAGTATAAACAGATCACCTATTGAAAGAGCAAATACCTTAATTTGGTATTTCTTAGAAGAATCCTTTAGTCAGTGTAGCCAAAGGGCATCGTCGAATATATCAGGCTAACATCGCCTTCGTTAAACTCAGTATAAACTAGAAATATAAATAGCAAAATCATTACCTTTTCTAGATGGACGCGAGAGATCTGCATAACGCGTTCCGGTTCACAGGAGCGAGTAACAGTAAGATGGGGGCTCAGGTAGTAAGCATAATGCGCCCCAGCGTCGTGTGCCAGTACTGAAGCCTAATACAGAATCACCTCAAGAGGTGGCGCTGCGACGCAGCAGTCATTAAAAATGAGAGATCGTAAACTTTATAAATGTAATGCACATAAAACATTGATAAGATGGAATTACTAGGGGCAACACCTGCGCTTAACTTATCCTAAAATTTTGACGAAGTAAAATATAAAAGAAGGCGGTAAATTGAAAACGAGAAAACAAGGTGTATAATACAACACACAGATGCAGTGCATAAACAGATTTTTCGTATCATATACCACTTGAACGAGAACATTAAAAACACAGGACCGTAATTTCAGATAAAGAGGCCGATCATATAACACTCAATACTGCGTCATTCGGAGCTAGAACGTCTAGCAAAGAATTTTTTTTCTTTTTTTTATAAAATACGAGTAAAATTATTAGGCTTAAAAAATACACACCAACGAGGAAGACGGACGTTATGCTGGTAACGCGGTATTGACTGTCATATGGGCGGTCTCTTCACCTGTTCACTACGGAAAAGTACGTTTACACGGACTGTAAAAATAGGCCATTGGTGACAATATAGGCCGGCAGTGTTGTCTGGCAATACACTGCCACACGAATTACTGCCAAATGTACGGCAACATTACCGGCCACTGCTGCCCGGCAATGTTTGCGGCAAAGCATTTACAGGAGTCATGCTATGGCCGCGTCGTGAACAAAAGCATGATAGTGGATGTGAGTGGAGCTCTCCTACATTTGCATTCTACTAGGAAAAAAATGAGCAAGAACAAAACAAATAGGGCATCACGGATGGGTTCTTTTTTAAAGCAGGCGAACTGCTTCCGAAACTTTAGCTTGTTAACTGATACTGGGAACACACCGTTTCCAGAATGCTGAGATCCGGTTTCCAATGTATCGTTTAAAAGTAGTTTGTCCGAGAATTGGTAAAACCAATACCACTAATATCTACTATATACGAGTTGCTACCGTTTAGTTTCCGACTTGTGGGGGTTGATACAGACGTCTGATATTCTTCTTTCGAGGGCTAAGAAAAATGCATTTTATAAAAGTTTACACCAGAGCTTCTAGTTATTTAGTGTTGGCTTTCAAGTTTCGGGCTTTGCCTATTTTAAGATGCCACCTGTTACAGACAGTAAAATTTGTAATGAGTCGATGCGTCAAATATGGATAATAAATGTACTCTATCAGTAATAGTATGGTTCATATGGTAACTGCTTATGTTTTTTGTATTTAGTATGTGTCTGGTGTGGACAGTTTTATTTATATCAGAAGAATTACATGTATCTCAGCTCTGCGTTAAAATATATCACAATTGTAGTTACACCTTACTCTGTTATGTTAACATATCTGCATAATATATATTCTCCTTAATTGTTGTCTTCATTGCCCAGTATGGTATGATTCACGTAACAACAGTATTTGACATACATTGGAGAAGTTCCTCAATGAACCACACTGTGCGTCACGCTGGCTTATTCATCGAAAATATTATCACAATTTTGACAGATGTTAATTCAACGAATTTTATTATGTCTTATATAATATTTGACGTATTCAGTTTACTTCGCGGTTGTATTAAGATCAATGATTATATCCAATGTAAGGCAGTGTTCCAACACATCACAGTTGTACAATAAATATTTCATTTCCATTCAGCACTCTTTGAAAGCAAAGATATTCTTTCATTTGTATTTCAATAAGATCTGCATACAGTAGTATTACGCTGTTATAATTCTCACTGTACAGATTGCGCGGTTCAAGTGCTAATTAAGGTACTCCTGAAGATTTTTCTGAATCGTTTGTAGTTGCGTAATTGATGATTAATGGATGGCAGAGATGCCTTTCATGTGCTGTTTAAGGTGCTATGAAAGTTTTCTGATTTTTCTGCTGCCCGATTCTGTTTGTTGATTTGACATTTGTTCTGGGTGCTTAGTCGTGTGAATGTAGCTTTGCACCGCTATTTCTTCTAGTATGTCCATTAATTGGCCTTTGCAGACATCTGTAAAGTAGTGAAATTTCTCTCGATATTTTCAATGGAGTGTGTATTATTCTCTGAGGTGCGTGCTGAAAATTAATAGGTTATTTTCGGTTCTGTTTACGTACCCTGTACATCTTGTTTTATGGGGACCTGGAGTTCAATGGGCTGCATATCTACGCCTTGCTTTCATCGCGTGTTACTCTTGATCTAGAATGCGAAGAAAGTTGCGGTTTTGTACCAACACTGAATGACATTAACTAAACCTGTAGAAGGAAAGCTATTTAATTATCTGTCATAGTTTAAGAAATATGACATTCTGTATGATAGACGGTTTACTTTGGAGGAATTTGGTGAACATGGCTCAAATCATTGTGAAGATATATGTACCTAATGCCCTGAAAATGAAGTTTGGAGAAAATGAGAAATCATTGTTCTCAGTGTTTTTGACTCATCGTATGCCTCTTTCAGAACATTGCAGCAGCATTATTCTTGCTGGCCAGCTGCTTCTTCATCCTCGGCAGACTTTTTCAGGAATCTTTTCCTTAATCTGGACCGACAGTGCTGACTTCCGCAACACTTTCAGATTCAACTACTTGCTGATAATCTTTGGCTACCACACAGCTAACATATCATTTCCGGGTTGGATGCCTAATTTGTCTATTAGTTTTGTCTTGCCAATTACACTATCACTGAAACAGATGGTCGGCCGTTGTGGCCGAGCGGTACTAGGCGCATCAATCCGGAACCACGCTGCTGCTACGGTCGCAGGTTAGAATCCTGCCTCGGGCATGGATGTGTATGATGTCCTTAGGTTAGGAAGGTTTAAGTAGTTCTAAGTCTAGGGAACTGATGACCTCAGATGTTAAGTCCCTTAGTGCTCAGAGCCATTTTTTGAAACAGATGACAGCATCCATTACACCTGAGTACAGTTAATGGAACACACGCAGCTGTTGAAACTCTCATTAGGGTTTGGTGTATGACCGTGTAGACATCTTCTAAGTAATGTGGAATCTCCAAGATCCCTGTATATTGGCTTTATTGTTTCCATGACTGTGGCAGGCAAGAAATGTTTATGGTGATATTCCTTGCCTGTCACATGAGTGTGGCTGGTTCGCAGACATTTGTTCAAAGGGGGTTAAGACCAAATCAACAATTGAAAAGTATATAAAAAATACATTTTTTGAAAAGGGGCAAATTTGTCTTTCAGATGGTGACAAAAATATCTTTTCGAAAATTTCAGTTATTTCAAGTCCAGGTATCTTTAAACGTCAGTCTGTCCAACGTAGGCTCTATTACGTTCGTTGCATTCGTTTCTTTAAACTGCCAGAATAGTCATATCGTCATGCTTTGACTGCGTTGTAAATGATGTTGGTGTCGAGTGTGTTTATGTCAAAATTGCAATAATTCCTGCAATAAATAAGCCAGTGTAATCCAATGAGAATAAATTCTCCACTATATATATATATATATATATATATATATATATATATATATATATATATAATGCACATACATTAAAAGAACACGGTAGGGTGTAAATAAAATTTGCAATTGTGACATCTTCGAACGCAGAACTGAGATACAGTCAAGTATGGTGACATAAATAGAACTGTCCACACCAAACACATTCTAAACACAAAATACGTAAATGGCTACCATATGAACCATATTATTCATGATACCTTTATTATCTGCAATCAACGCACCCACTCGTAACAGATTTTGTTCTGTGTAAGTAGTGGCTTGTGAAAATGGGCGAAATCCGAAACTAGTCAACCAGTACTAAATAATTAATTAGCAACGTTGTTGTAAATGTTTAAAAATGTCTTTCTTCCACATTTTTGAGCTGCCAGACGCGACGCACAGAAAAATTTTGTGTCTTCAAAGTTTATTTCTCATCTGTATGCTTCTCGGTACAAGGCATTTGCAATGTTTTGGTGGAAGGGTCCAAAGAATTTATTAAAGTAGTAGGCCATAGCTGTAGCGCGTGCAAAGTAATGTATACAGCCATCGTAATAAAATAATAACAGTTGGCAAATTGATGCCCATTTAAAACACGTGATGAAGTTTCAAAAACGTTCAGGCATCATAATAACCGATGGAGGATAACATTTCTATTCAGTACTGCAGATATTCTAAAACGATAGCAGTGAGAACGTCCTTTTTCAGAGTTCGCTCTTTGTATTCACTACTTTCTGTTTCTTTCTCTTTAGTTGCAGATGTATTTGTAATACTCATGAATTTCTTGTTGGTTGTCTCGTTTGCCCAATTTTACATACCTGTAGCTGCTTCTGTATTATTGGAGCAGTGATTCGTGTAATTCATTAGACGAACCTAAACTCTGTTTCAAGTGACATGACACAGCAGCACTGTCGCCTGAGGAAGGAGAATAGAGGCTGGAGAGTGAAAGGCAAACACACAGAGACGAGAACTGAGACGGAAATGTCCTGGGCCTTGACACGTTGCAGCTATGTTGCTGGTAACACTATTGCTGCCACACAACGCCGTAAAATAAGGCCTTCGGGTCTCATACCTACCGAGCGGCGATTCTATCTGCCGGGCGGAGGTCGAACGGAGAGATTAAAGAACCTTTCTTCGACCTTCTCTGGGTGCGAATTTCACTGGAAGCAAATTTCAGGACACCACCCGGAGTACAGAGCATACGTTAGTAAATATTAAATTACGGAGACCCCAGCTGCGTGGACACAAAATCAAATTAACACAACTAAGTCCCAGAACACACCAATAAACTCCGAAGTGCGGTGACACAATTTCAACTGAGTGTACAAATTTACAAACACAAGGGGAGCTGCAGACAAATCTAGTGAACAACCCAGGAAATCTAAATCTTAAAACAAAATTGGTTCAAATGGCTTTGAGCACTATGGGACTTAACATATGTGGTCATCAGTCCCCTAGAACTTAGAACTACTTAAACCTAACTAACCTAAGGACATCACACACATCCATGCCCGAGGCAGCATTCTAACCTGCGACCGTATGGGACTTAACATATGAGGTCATCAGTCCCCTAGAACTTAAAACTACTTAAACCTAACTAACCTAAGGACATCACACACATCAATGCCCGAGGCAGGATTCGAACCTGTGACCGTAGCGTTGACGCGGTTCCACACTGAAGCGCCTAGAACCGCACGGCCACACCGGCTGGCAATCTTAAAAAACTTGGGTCAAAACCACATGAAAATTACCATAAAACTAGTTAACAAAATAACCCGGTAGAAATCTGCTTTGTAGCCATTGATTACCCTGCGCAGAGGCAACACCCAAAACTTTCTAGAAAATTTCTGGCGGGACAACAAGCCTGTCGAATACGACCTCTGCTTGGAAATGCACAGTGCTGCATGGAACAGAGTAAGTGCCAATACTGTTAGAGTATAAAACAAAAAATACCCACAATGATGAGAGATTTTAGAGGAAACAGTGAAGCAACTCAAATTCTAGCATGGATAACACACATTACAAAAACTTCTGCGTCACCCCGGTTCCCAGAACTCCTGAAGACAGACGTTGACTTTGGATATTGTATCACTGACACAGCCCCTTTGACTGTTCGGAGATGTCACTTAACCCGTACAAAGATAAGATGTAAACAACCATGCACGAGCAGCGCCTATTAGACGGAGGGGGTCCGACAGTCGATCACATGCAGTCATTTCAAGAGGAAGGAGTTACACGGCTCGTCTTGTCTGTAGTTCAACCATGCCTAGACGGTCAATACCGCGGTTCGATCGCGTCCGCATTGTTACTCTGTGCCAGGAAGAGCTCTCAACAAGGGAAATGTCCAGGCTACTCGGAGTGAACCAAAGCGATGTTGTTCGGACACGGAGGAGATACAGAGAGACAGGAAGCGTCGACGACATGCCTCGCTCAGGCCGCCCAAGGGATACTACTGCAGTGGATGACCACTACCTACGGATTATGGGTCGGAGGAACCCTGACAACAATGCCACCATGTTGAATAATTCTTTTCGTGCAGCCACAGGACGTCGCGTTACGACTCAAACTGTGCACAATAGGCTGCATGGTGCTCAACTTCACTCCCGACGGCCATGGCGAGGTCCACTTTTGCAACCACGACACTATGCAGCGCTGTACAGTTGGGTCCAGCAACATGCCGAATGGACCGCTCAGGATTTGCATCATGGTCTCTTCATCGATGAGTGTCGCATATGCCTTCAACCAGACAATCATCGGAGAAATGTTTGGGGGTAACCCGGTCAGGTTGAACGCCTTAGACACGATGTCCAGCAGCCGGCCGGTGTGGCTGAGCGGTTCTACGTGCTTCAGTCTGGAACCGTGCGACGGCTACGGTCGCAGGTTTGCATCCTGCCTCGGGCAAGGATTTTTGTGATGTACTTACGTTAGTTTAAGTAGTTCTAAGTTCCAAGGGACTGATGACTTCAGATGTTAAGTCCCATAGTGCTCAGTCATTATAACCATTTGAAGCACACTGTCCAGCGAGTGCAGCAAGGTGGAGGTTCCATGCTGTTTTGGGGTGGCATTATGTGGGACAGACGTACTCCGCTGGTGGTCATGGAAGGCGCCGTAACGGCTGTACGATACGTTAATTACATCCTCCGACCGATAATGCAACCATATCGGAAGCAAACTGGCGAGTCATTTATCTTCATGGACGACAGTTCGTGCCGTCTTGTGAATGACTTCCTTTAGGATAACAACATCGCTCGATTAGAGTAGCCAACATGTTCTCCAGACATGAACCCTATCGAACGTGCCTGGGATAGATTGAAAAGAGCTGTTTATGGACGAAGTGGTCCACCAACCACTCTGAAGGATCTACGCCGAATCGCCGTTGAGGAGAGGGACAATCAGGACCAACAGAGCCTTGATGAACTTGTGTATAGTATGCCACGATGAATACAGGCATGCATCAGTGCAAGAGAGCGTGCTACTGGGTATCAGAGGTACCGGTGTGTACAGGAATTTGGACCACCACCCCTGAAGATCTCGCTGTATGGTGGTCCAACTTGCAATGTGTGGTTTTCATGAGCAATAAAAAGGGCGGAAACGATGTTTATGTTATTGCGTGTTCCAGTTTTCTGTACAGGTTCCGGAACTCCTGGAACCAAGGTGATACAAAACTTTTTTTGATTGTGCATTATTCAGTACCACTCTGAACTTAACGGATCACAGCACTAACATGGGCAGTAAATCATGAATATTTAAGAGTTCAGGAGGCAAAAAGTCAAACTACTCTTGTAAGGTAGCTGTAATTTCGCACCTTGCGAGCACTCGCCTACGTACTTTGCCATGATTTACAACCGGAATTAGGTATCATTTTATATGTTGTACATAGTATATATGAATATTTAAAGAAGACTGTCACATGCACCTTTTAAATAGTTGTTAACGCTTATTGAATGAAAGGCGATGGAGTGTGTTTATTATCAAAATTGCGTAATGCATGATTGCCTACACTAGTAGAGGTTGGAACGCCAGCGGAAATGAAACGACAGGCGTAGCTCAAGCCCTGGGTGGAAAATCTCGCACAGGTATGTTGGTCCTGCTTAACACAGGAAGTAGGCGACGGTCGGTCGCGGCACCTGAGCGCTGGCTGGTACTGTAGCCAGGCCGCAAGGATAACTGGAAACTCTGAAAACCTTGGACGCAGCAGAGAGGAACAGGGAAGCGTTAATTCGGAAATCACGCTGGCTGGGTTATTACCGAGAATTTTTACTCCGAGAAGCGTGCCACTGTATGAATTCCTAATAAACGGGGATAGGTATTTCTTCGCACATTTTCCGCGCTGGACGACAAAAGACTAAAATATGGTTGGTTGGCGTTCGGAAGAATCTGTAGAGAGAGAGAATATTCTGTGGTTTCGTGCATATGATTCCTCTTCAGCAGTTACAAAGGAGGGGAGCCGAGCTTTGCTGGGAAGCCAGCGGTGGAGAGAGGGTAGTTTACGATTTTGAGCGCCCTTGTCTGACAGTCGCTCAGTATCAGCTTTGTTGCTACAGACGGACTTGCTGTCTTTGCTCTCAGGAGATTTTATAGTTAGAACGGTTAGGCACTGTACTGTAGCGAACTTATACCATTCTGGACTTCGCCCCTGGGTAGGGAGTCGTCGTTGAGTACGCAGCGTTCAGTGATTGAAAGCACTGCTTCTGCCTATACTCACGTTGAAACGTTATCTGAACTCCATCCGTGGCTGAGAGTTCGCGTTTTTCGTCTGTAGAACACAGAGGAGAAGACAGTATTAGATTATACTAGTCATAGGACCGTCTTCTGCCGTCCTAGTGTTTGAATGAGTATTTTACATATTTTTGGATGGAGTTATTCTGTCGTAGCAGACGTGTACGAGAACCATCAGCCAGATGCACCGGATGCAGTACACACGGTGATATTGCTAACTGCTTCGGCTTATTGGGGCTATAAAGCTGAACACCTGTGATCACGTAAATTTTATTTCCACTGAGGTTTGCACAGCACTGTTGATCATCTTTGAAAATATTGTCTTCTAGTGTTTCGTACGTATATGATGTCAGTCATCTTGCGTTATTTATATTAGATCGCGTAGCCATGAAAAGGGCAGATTTGGGATATTGATGAATCAAATTAGTTAGGAAATTCATTTGTATCTCTTTATGTCAGTTGGACATTGATATATAAACATTTGTAATGTATAAAGCAGTTTTAATTTACAATAACTGTATAAGCAGATACAGCATTTATCATTTTGTAGTTACTAGTCCCCTTAATCATTCATTTATGTTTATGTTGTAATTTATATGGTAAAGAGCGAGAAGGAGGAGATAATATCACCATTAAGAGATTCTGAGATCTGCTTCAGGCGGTAGTCAGAAAGGGCAAAATCTTCATTTTCGCGTTCAGTATTTTCAGTTGCGCACATTCATTTTACACCCGCTTGGAGTAGCATCTAGGACACTTAGAAGAACTTCAGGCTAAACACACCAGCATGTAGAGGCCAAAAAACATGCTCAAAGAAAATGGCGTAAGCAGAGGAAAATCATCTTAATATATAAACACATATCCAATTGGCATATAAATGAACCAGGTCGCATAGCACCGCTGTTAACGGCCTCCAAGCGCATCCCCCCCCCCCCCCCCCCGACTAGTTCACAACACGTTGCCAGTACTACCGACGCCGGCCAAATCGATAGTAGGTTCGTACTACTCTCACCCCTCTCCAGTGACCCCTTTTCTTTCCACCAGAGCGCGCCACCTCGCGCTCGAGTCGCAACCGACGACCAAAGATCGAAACAAAGGGTCAATAATATCCGAAGTGGCTCACTTATGTTACATCACCGTTTACGATGCACTATCGCATTATTAATCATTTCATTAGCTGATAGTGGCTTGCACCAAGTACTAAGAGATTCTGTAGTACTGCATGTGTGGGAGTTAATTAAAAATGAGAACTGATGCAAAGGGTGAAATGGACCCCACGACCCTCAGAAGCCACTATCGGCTAAGGAGGCGCTGGAACGAGAGACTTGTCGTGTTCTGCATGAGCAGACACTTGTTACTGTGAGAGGGAGTAGAGCGTGATGGCACCGGTTTACAATGCAATAGTCCGCTGAAACCTTGTAGCGTTGGACAGTGGGCGTGTGAGATTGCTCTCTGGTAAGATGGAGAAAATGTCAGAATAACCGTGCATGGAGACAGAGCGTCAGGGGTAGGCCGAGGCGAAAAGAGTGCGCAGCAACACGAACGATGGTTGTGAGCTAATCTCTGAGGAATCTTCTCATGGAAAGCACCGGGAAACACTTCCCATCGAAAAGCAGAGCCGCGTTGCTGATTGGAAGAATGCTAAGAATGTAGGCGGGGGAACGCAAACTTTCAGAAAATCTTCTGAATGGAGTATTTGTTACAGGTGATTAGCTAGTAAATTCATGACCCATGGGAAGTAATGAATTTGTAATGGCCAATGGGATTCATCACTTAAGCGCAAACGTAGATGCCACGTATCCAGGAGGGAGTGGAGTATGGCATAGAGAGACCACTTCTCTCCATGGATCGATAGAGGGCATTTCCCTGCTGTGATCGATTGAAGACATTTCCCTCTGAGGATCGATCTAGAGTCTCTGGTGGCAAGAGTACTGCTGCCTTTGATACAAGGAAATTGTGACATTGTTTCTCCCTGGTAGGTCTGTTATTCTGCTTGTTAAAGTGACGATTCCTTAGCTCGCAGTTGAGTCTGTCAGGAAATTACCTGAGTCAAATTTCTGTTCCTAGATAGTGAGCAAACAGAAATCTTTACTCGTGTTCTGTCTTGTACTGAGGAAATTACAGCCCTCGGAGTTTGCGGACGGCATATTGCTTCTACTATGTAGGCAGAGAACTGCAGGTACGCCACGTATGTCAACTGCACAGCTCTGATTGCTTCATCAAGTAGATCATCGCTGCTGTAAAACTGTTGCTCGTATTTAAATAGATGATGGTTCCGCTTTGTAAAGAAAGTCAAACATATGTTCTCCCAGTCTCCACACCGCATATAGGGTAGGAACTGACATTGTGTATTTTATATTTATAGAATATTTTGAACCCTGCATGGTTTTTTGAAAATCAATAATTTACGGTACGCACCTAGTGATTCATTCTAGTAACATACTGTGAGGAATAATGAAAGTGAAGTACAACCACAACACAGTACTTAGATTTATTGAAATCCCTAGGTGTGTAAATTGTCAGTGGGACATCTTAATCATTCGTAGGCGTGAGAATTCCATTGCGGAAACAACATTAGGCAACCGCAATACACATGCTATATCTTAGAACGCAAAGAGAGATTACAAAAAATAATGGCGATACTGGACCAGGACAGTTCACAAGCCGCACGGGATTAGCTGAGCGGTTTGAGGCGCTGCAGTCATGGACTGTGCGGCTGGTTCCGGCGGAGGTTCGGGGCCTCCCTCGGGCATGGGTGTGTGTGTTTGTCTTTAGGATAATTTAGGTTAAGTAGTGTGTAAGCTTAGGGACTGATGACCTTAGCAGTTCAGTTCCATAAGATTTCACACACATTTGAACTTTTTTTTGAACAGTTCACAAAATCGGAGCTTTTGTAAGTAGTTGGGGACTCATCCTGTCAGCACAATTTGTTTGGCGACTGAGTTTGTAGGAAGACTGGCAATCACCTCAGGGATAAAATTAGATTTCAATTGTGTGGAACTGCAACTAGCTTCATTACAATTGCAATTTTTGTATTGTGGATTCACACATCAGGACGTCGTAGACCTATAGTAACACACCGATGTCAGATGTGTAATCGGCAACTGGCAGGATCACAAGAGGGGAGACTTTGGTCAGTTGAGATTGGACAGAAGAAACTGCGGGTGATGACATATTGTTCATTCTCGATTACTTGGAAAGGATGAATTGAGATGCAGTAGCAAATGCGAAACGTTTACAGACGTGAACCGAAGCAGGAAAAGAAACACAGAAACAAATAGAACAGATAAAGAAGGTGTGAGAAAATACCTGAAATGAAATTGAACAGGTGAAAACCAAACGATCATACTCCATACCAAGTTTAAACAGGAAAACTTGGAAGTGAGGAAGCAGAAGAAGGAAGTGAAAATTAACGCGACGGGTGCTAAGCGAATTTCACAAGAGACGCATGAAGAACCTCGCAGTACCACCACAGCTCGGAAAACGGTACTAAACAAAATTCATAACCGAATAAAGGAGCTGAAAGAAGAGAAAGAACAACATTTCGACAATCAGACAGCTGAAGCTCAAGATGACAAATACGAGGACATAGAGAAAGGCTTAAAACAGTGCAAGTTTTTGAGAGAAAAGAGTCCTCTCTAGAATCGATATCTAGTGTACAGGAAATGGAGACCGCGGCCGTCGTGTCATGATTACAGAAGTAAATAGCATTATGTCGAGACAGTGTGGGGGTGCTCAAGACGAAGTACGTAGCGTACCAGTGGTAGCAATGTTCGGCATATATAAACCCAACAATTGCCAGAGTCTGAATCATCAAAGGCAAGTCTGATTTCGTTGTGCCGACAGGATACTGAAGCGATACCAGAAATTCGGTCGAACTGGAATCGTAGCACTGCAACAACTGCATACCATAACGAAGGTATGACAGTCACATCATGGGCATGTGTGGGTCACATCCCCAGGTGGATGCAGCATGACAGGGGAACACACTTCCGTGTGACAAGTTGGAGCCAACTACCGTGGTTCAACGGGCCGTCGAGACACCAGAGTGGCGTTTGACCACGAACGTTACCTCTTAGTTACGAAGTTTCACCACTCCAGGGAAGACGGGAACAGTCTACTTCCCTATACATCTAGAGAATAGTTTTAGGAAGCTATACCTTCATAGTGCACTAAGAGACAGATTTTGAATGCGGACAACTAGAAGATGTGAGCGCAGAGACTATGCGAAAAATACCAAAACTGTGCACAATGTATGACGAATTTAAACAGGCTTTCTTGACAAATTACTGGGCCACATACAACCCAAGACAGAATAAAGAACGAGCTTATGTTGCATGGAGATACAAAACGTACCAGTGCTAGCAACGTTCGGTATACAGAAACCCGACAAATGCCAGAATCTAACTCATCAAAGGCAAGTCTTCTGGATTTAAAAGCCCGGTAAAGATTTTTGCACTTTAAGCCGGCTATATTGGGTAAAGAAATAAGCAGTTGGGCATGTGTATTTGAGAGACTTTCAAGATGTAATAAATGAGCTTCCTGAAAGTACTGCACAACTCCCATCGATAACAGTGTTGAAAAACAAATAGTGTATTTCCGACCTAGAACTCGTCTGCAACAAAAAGAAATTGTGTAGCAAGCACTCCACAACGCCCATGTTCTGGGACACAGGCGAAAAGCAGGGGCTGACAAAACAGCAACAGTTAGGAAACTCCATGAGGGAGGAAAAGTTCTGCTGATAGCCCACCAGTTGTCGGATAAGCAGAAGACGATTTGCCTTAAGCTTTTCACTGCATGCCACAGACCTGTGCGAGTGCGTCGCATTGTTCACGCGAATACATTTGAGCAGTACGGTATAAAATCAGGTAAATCACTTGGGGTTCACCACATGAGCCATCTCAGTGCATTTTTAGAGAGATTGACGGTATCAAAAAAGAAGGGCTTACGCACGTAGACATTGTAAACAGAGTAATAATTTGTAAATAGTGAAGTACAGGTTAATACACATGAAGAAATTGAAGTGTGTTCAACGTAAAAATTGACAGATTACGGTGCAGATGTTGGAGATATATTGTAACTTTAGGACACTCTACCCCTATATGAGAGCACCTTTAAATCAATAAAAATTAAGACAACAACATTTAACATTTCTCTTAAAATGAGTGGTCACCCAGTATGCAGTGAACTGTAATGTGTCAAACGTTTGTACACATATGTTACGTAGGGAGGTGTGATGAAACACCGTAAGTCGAAGGTGAACGAAGGTAACATTACCCGCGACTCAAACAAATCTTTTTCGGAAGTCGGGTCATGCATACAACCCACGTATTTGACAGACAACACATGGTTAAGATTTTCCAATTAGTGGAGGTGATGAAGTCAGGTGTTTCTTGGACAAATATGTGTGACTTCTGTTATTATAGTACATTTCACACGGTCATACCTACGTGGTGAGCTCGTCACAGAAGCAAGGCAGATTGTTTTTATTGGAGTTCGAATGGTCTCGGTGCAGTGCAGGTGAATTGAGTTTACTCGAAGAAACACATGGCGATAGGCAGGCGGATAGAGTTCGTTTGCTACAGGTAGGAGGGAAAAATAGGCTCATAATGTTGCAATGAGAATATAATGGGAATTCTGTACAAAATGTATATGGAAAATTTGTTCAACAGTTGTAAGACGTAACTCACGTTATAAATAAAATTAATGGCAAGAAGAAAGGTGGGAATCACCATGAAAAGGAAAAAACCATGGAAAAGAAGGAACAAGAGATAAACCTAGAACGTAAAGCATTAAAGGTACATAGCACTTTCAATTTGATTATCTGAAATATATTAGCTCACCATCTCATTTAAAAAACAAAATGTGGTACAAAATGTAAGAAAACAACAGTATGAGAAACAATTCTACACGGGATGGTGTATTCTGTTCTGTTCATAGGTGGTAAATCCAGCCCATCTGCAACATCATTTGAAAGTCGATAGGCCACCTCCAAGACAAGAAAATAGCCTCAATAATGTTATTACTAACTTTAATAGCTAGCAGTAAATACATTGATCACATGAAATGGTAAAATATACTAACCATCACAACATGTATTCACTTCTTATGCCCATCCGCCATAATTACCAATCTTTCATTTATACTTTTCAGTATATAATACATTTTATAAGATGTTCGTTTTGAGACTCAGTTACGTTAAATGTGAACCTAAAAAAAAAAAAAAAAAAAAAAAAAAGAAAACCATAGTGCACCGGTTACACAAGCGTGTAGTGTTAAACAATCTTATTAATTTGAATTTGATTTGAGTGTAGTATCATAATAATTTTAATATTCGGTAACTAGACTGAACTGTGATCAGTCTAAAGACAAAACTATAAAACATATTGTGTATTAGTTACGTAAGCGTATAGTGCTAAGCAATCTTGTACAGTGTGTGCAGAATATTGAATGGCATAAGCGCCGCTATGGTGACCACAGAGCAGCGGAGGAGACACATCACGAAATCAGAGGCGGCTGGAGCAGGAGGCAAGACGGTGGGGGATTGGATGGCTGAGCACTGTTATGTAACAGACCACACAAAGTGGAAAGTCGCCCGTGCCCGAAGGAGGTGGCCTGAGGCGATCCCTGGGGAGCGCTTCGATCACATCAAAGCAGCGATCTTGCTGCAGAACACTGCAGTGGCGAACAGGTGTGCCGGCTGCGCAGGCAGGTGACGTCAGAAGCTGATGCGAAGGGGTCACTATTAAAGCCACACTCACCCGGATATCCTGCAGAAGCAGAGTAGGGCAACTTTGATGAAAACAGTACGAGATAGATGCTGTTAGACTTGCGCAATTACTTCAGTCTACAGTTCTCGCCAGTAATAACAGGCTAGTTAGAGGGGTACAACGCAATCTTATGATGTGATATTGCCACGAACGTAAAACAGATCTCTTCTCACGTAGGTATTGCAGCCAAACACAACGGCGAACGAAGCAGAAACATCTGTACTAGTGGAGTAACCCTATGCATCCGACAGTTCTATCCACTGTCAGAACCAAATTTGGTCCCAAAACAAGAAAAGAGGACTTAGAAGGTGCAAGAAAGAAGGTCTAAAGGCACAAGAGAAGAAGAAATTCAATAAAGAAGTCGCAAGACCCCAAGAAAATGACATCAAGACAAAAAAGAGGCTCCTATTCCGTGTGAGATATAGGAAGAGTTCTGTCACGCAACCTTAAGCAGCCACAACTTACAAACACAATAGCAGAGGTCTGTAGAACGCATCCACAACCACAAGATGCTTAGAACACTAATAGTAGAGGCTAGCCGCAAAATATGAGGTAATTTAGAAGTGCAATCTACGTAGGTCCTTCTACCACGGTACCATGGAGTCTGATCAACGTGTCATCCGTGTATCAAAACTGTTGATCACCACGACTTTGAGAATCTACAGCACTGTTAATGCAGTACGATAGCTCCTCCAGCAGCTGAGCAACTGCCATACTAGGATCTTCGACATCAAGGCGGCGATGTTGCAGTAGGACACGGCATTGGCGAACAGGTGTGCCGGCTGCGGAGTGCATTAGCTCCTCTTGGAGTTGACCGGATGCATGCATCACAGCGGTGTGATAGTATGAGTTGCTGTCAGACTCCATGGCCTGTCTGATTCTAGTGTCGTGCCCTGGCAAACCAAAATAAATGTCCCTGTCTCAGAAAGCGTCTCATTTTAGCGAGTCCATGTAAAAGTCATGTGTGATGAGAAAAGTGTGACCCTTACCCACACCGCCAATAACAAACAGTTGCCTACTGCAATTAATAACCATGTTTTGAATTAGTTCCGTTTTTATCCTGTTTTTATTGTGTTAAAAAAACCTGCCTTTTAATCATCAATTATGTGGATATGTTCTGTTTTAGCTGTTAAGTTCACATGCTGATATATATAATTAGATATTGGACTATAGTTATAGTCCAGCTATGTAATTTAAAGGTAAATGCAGATCACCAGTAACTTCTAACAGAGTGATTGTTGCCTGAATTCAATTATAGTTTATTTTGTTTACACTGATATTCTCAGATGGTGGTCACACTTGATTTTTGTTGGATACCCATACATCTATCGAACATCAATACTTAAGGGTGATGTATGAATATTTGCAGAGTGAATGTGTTAGGTCTGGAGGGTGACTTGCATCAGCACACTCATAGACAGGTCGAAGGCTGTCATTGCAATTACGGACAGTGTAGAGACTATATTAGCATTGATACTGATCTCTTGGTAAATTTTGTTTTGTCGCTTGTAATTTTGCTATTGATTTGTACTTGCCGTGACACAGAACGTGAGTTCTACTTCAAGGTGTCGCCTAAACTCTAAGGTCTAGCACTTAATGCGTAAAGAGAACAGTCTCCAAAGAAGAGGTGTGATAGAGGCTGGCTCAACATGAAAGTGGCCTGCTCTCAGAAACGCATAGAATATGTTCTGTGGAGACAATTTTCTGCTAGATCAAATAAGACACAACTTTTCTGTGACCACAACAGAAAAATAGCTGATAAAGGATCCATAGTGTAAGGTGGTAAGATTTTGCAACCATATATTTAATATCTCTGTTGGTCCATCATGGACAGGGGACATCAGCTGGTTAAGTAATTGCCAATGTCAATGAAATTCACCAACAACCGTGTAACTTACGATGTTATTTTATTTTATTTTGAAGACTACGCCATCTTGAGGACAAACATACATCTCTCCAAAGAAACAAAAAGTCATATAGACCTATGAATGTCTCATTACACTAATGTAACGTTTGAATTCAAGACATCCAGAGATTGATGGCTCTATATGACTTTTCGTTTATTTGGAGAGATGCATGTATGGCCTAAGGTTGGCATAGTGAAATGCTGAAACCGGTAGTCTTCAAAATAAAATAACAACTTAAGTTACACGGCTGTTGGTGAATTTCATTGACACTAACAATACATTTAATGTTCTTTTAGATTTATATTAGATCACTGTTTACGACGCACAGTTGCGTTATTAATCATGTCGTTGGCTGACACTGCCTAGAACCCCGTACTAACAACTGCTGTAGTACTTCATATCCGTGAGTTAACTAGGGCTGAGCACTGACACCAAGAGCAAAGTGGGTCACGCCCTCATCAGAAGCCGCTATCGGCTAAAGAGGGGTTGTATTCTACAGGGCCGGACATTTACTGGCCTGAGAGAGAGAAGAGCGTGGAGGCAACGATTTATAATACTGGTGGTTACAGAACTACTGCAGCTTAAACACAGAGGCAGGAGCTTGGTCTCTGGTAGAATGGAAAATTTGCAAAGTAGCGCACTTGCAGGAAGAATGTAAGGAGAGGAAAAAGAAGAAAGACATCCTATGGGAGCAAAAAGCAGCGCGGGGAGTTGCAAAAGGTGGTCACAAGCTGGCCTCCGAGGAATAATCTTACTGAAAGCACTGGGACGCACTTCCTGCCACAAATCAAAGCTGCATTTAAATTTGGTGGAGTGCTAAGGATATAGGAAGGAGATGGAAATTTCCAGAAGTGAAGTACGAGTTTCAGGTGATTGGCTGGCAGATTCATGACCCGTGTAGTGACAAGTTCAAAAAAATGGCTCTGAGCACTATGGGACTTAACTGCTGAGGTCATCAGTCCCCTAGAACTTAGAACTACTTAAACCTAGCTAACCTAAGGACACCACACACATCCATACCCAAGGCAGGATTCGAACCTGCGACCGGAGCGGTCGCGCAGTTCGAGACTGTAGCGGCTAGAACCGCTCGGCCACTCCGGCCGGTGTAGTGACAAGTAATGTGTTTGTAATGCGCACTGGAATGCATCACGACTGGAGATGTAGACACCGTGTGTCCAGGAAGCCGTAGGGTATGGCGTGAAGAGAACATTTCTTTCCGGAAACTGACTGAGGTTACCTCCCTGTCCGATCAAAGACAGCTCTCTCCGGGGTTCAACCTAGAGACTCCACTGGGAAGAGCCATGGTGGAGAATTTGGCAGTTAACATATACGGAAGTGTTACTTGCAGCCTAGGAAGACCGTAAAATCATTTCTCTATGACAAAGTTGCTAAGCTTTTTACTCGAGTGATGATTCTTTAGCTCTCTTGGAGTCTGACGTACATGAAATAGCTCCCTTGCGGGAAAGTAATTGAGTCGAATTTCTGTTCCTGGCTAGTGAGAAAACAGAAATCTTGAAAGGTCTCTGTTGGATTCCTTTCATGTTTAATTTCTCAAATTTGTTGTCTTTTAAGGAATAAATTCCTCTTCTAAATTTACTGTGGCGTTTCTGACTATCTGGGAGGAGACTGAGTAGTGGAACGTGTTACTTTTACACGTAAACATGAACGATCTCTCACACTACTACACTTTAAAGCACAGTTTATATGTAATTCTTATATGTAATTCATGTCACACAGTCTCATACGGAACCTACATCCGCTTTCTTTTATATACTGTGTATGATAAGATACTGTCATCCCCCTTCCCTTCTGTGTGAGAGGATGAATGATCAAATGTGTTTGTAGCTGCATGCTTGAGGGTAGCAGACAAGGCTGTCTGCTAGAGAACAGTAGGACCAACGTTGAAACAGGTAGCTACGGTTCCTAAAAGCAGAGAGGTTTCCATTCTTAGTATGGTCCGGTCCGTCCCCTGTCATGTTGGTATAGGAAGCTGCCCCTCTGGCGCCTTCCGTTGGTCTTTGTGAGCGACTCTCGGGAGCACGCTGGGTAGTTCAGTGGGAGTCTGGCAGCTGGAGAGTAAGAAGTTGGAGTCCAGTAGTAGCGCAGGGCAGTCCAGCAGTTGCAGTCTGGCGGTGCGAGCGTCTGAAGTGGTAAGATCTCCGGCCAAGCGCGTGTCTGTTAAGTCCATAGGACAATGGATTTGTTAAGTTCAGGTTAACTGAGAATTTAATCATTTTATTTCGGGTTAGCTTTAAAATAGCTAAGGTTATCTTTAATTGCAGCGGAGTGTAATTCTCGTGTCCAGTTCAGATTAATTGGCGGTAGTTGCTTTGTTATTACTTTGTGAGTAAAGTGGAACCACGTGTTGGTCAGTAACTCTAAGTAAGATCAGTCTTAAAGGCAAATGCTTGTGTGATTATAACGTATCGTCTTGAAAAGATTTTGAATATACCAACTTTTCTTTATGTTCAACCCACGTGGCGTGTACTTTGTGAGACCAGTACCACGTGCTTATATAACTGTTTGACCCATCAGGTTAGTAGTAAGACGTTAGTAACCAGTTCGAGGTTTTTCTTTTGTAATTTGCTTTTCGATCGAATGTATTTTTATTATCTAAATTATTGTGGAGTTATACGCTTTCTGTAAATCAAGTTGACCACGTGGAGCATGTGGTGTAATCACCAAAGTAGCCATCAGCTATTCTTCTTGGGAAGATTTCACAAAGATTTAATGTGAATTTAGTATACCAGTGTGTGGTAATTACATGACGGACAGGATTGTGGTTCGAACGGAAATTCTTTGGGTAAAAATTTGAATCTGTTTGTAGTGATTAACTTTCTCTTGCATGCGTTTCAATGTTCTTTGTGTGTTGTTTTATGAATGCAGTGTTGTATCCAGTCTCCCAATCTTGGCTCCATATTTTATGTGTTCCGTAATATTCCAATCTCACAGTCTCACAATCGTAAATAAGGCACCAGCTCAGTTATAACTCACGTATAATATGCTGAAATTTCAATGAACAATCTTTAAAATAAATTTGCAAATATAAACTGATTTCTTTCTTTTTATTTAAATTCTCCTTTTATATAGATATATTACCGGTTGTTGTATGACTGTAAAAGATTATAATCAATGTTAGTCTGATTGGTAATGTGGTAAACCTAGACTAGTTACCCAGTCGTGAAACAGTGGCCCAGTAAACGCACGGTTAACCTCCCAAGACAGCTCACAGTTTTAAACCGCTTTCATGGTCTAATTAGCACCCGATTTCAGCATACCAAATTCAAGTCACAATCTTACGCTATTCAGCAAAGCAAATTAGAGTTACAATCTTTCACATGGCGACCCTGTTCTGTGATTCCGCTAGACTCTGGAATCTCTGAGACGTTAGATTGCAAGCGTTGTATAATCTTAATTTTTTCCCCCACAGCGCTCAAACAACTTTTGCATTGTTTCTGAGCAGACGTTCAAAAGATTCACGGCGTTGTTGAGCGGCGTTGTGTTGTTTGTCTTGTTTTGTTTTCTATATTTGTTTGTTCTATATATGTGTGTTTTTTTTTTCTCTCGCTTGTAAATTCCACTGTTTCGAACAAAGATAAAAAATTTGTTTTGCGTATGAAAAAGTGCGTACTAGGTTGAGTATCTTTCGTGTGACTGTCGTAATTTTTGGGGGACACATTTATTGTGATTAGTGTGTTGCGTACTGGGTGTAAATTGCACTAATGCTGACACGTAACCAAGCTAAAAGTAAGCGGTCCGACAACTTAAGCAACATGGACCAAGGGGATAATTTGATTTCCAATATTAACGCGTCGGGCGGTTCCGAAAATGCAATGGGGAATACTTCAGACGAAATGCAAAACAGCACGAACGGCCTCACATCAGAGTCACAAATTAATGTGCCTCCAACTAACCAAATTGATTTGGCAGAACTCGTGAAAGCCTTATTACAACAAAATAAAGAATCGTTTCGAGAACAAAAAGAATTATCAGAAAAATTGTTCCGAGAACAAAAAGAATCTGAAAAATCGATCCGCGAGCTAGGCGAACAAATAGACGAAAAATTAATCCAGCAGACAAATAAAGTTGACAAGTCGATGCAGAGAGTGTCCGATGATATCTCACAAAGAATAAACAATCTGGCAAGTGAAATAAAAAGCGATATTATGAAAGAATTAGGCCGAACATTTGAACAGATCGATGACCGTCTGCAAGCGTTAGAACAGAGCAAGCGCAGTGGCGAGGCCGAATCTAAAGAAAGCGAAGAACGGCTACTTAGGAATTTCCAAGAGCTGAGAGAACAATGCCAAAGACATCGTCAGCAGGTACTCTCGAGGGTCCAAGAGGCTGAAACGCATTGTCCCACGGTCGTTAGCAACACAATAGCGGACAACAGTTTAGCGATCCACGCGTTGGAACTGCAGGTCGAACAATTGAAGCAGACTGGGGCGGAGGACAAGAGACAAATAGATGAGAAGATCGCGGCATTAGCGGACATTGTAGGCACGATGAAGCTGACGGAAAGCGAGAACAATATCACACAGGTAGCGGCCGCAGAGACCGAAGAAGTGCGTTCGCTTCTTAAATTCCAGAAGGGACAGTTTGAAGTGAACAGACAGCACAAAGCTGTAACAGGCGATTTACAAGAACGCGTGGCGCATCTGGAAAACCGCATGGCGTGTGATTCCGAACTCGCCAATAGCAATAAAAATAGCCGTACGAACAGTGCAGAGAGGGACTCCGGCCACGAGGGAGATTGTGACGACAGGGAAGAATGTAATTTAAGGGGTAGACATGAAACAAATAGAAACATTCAAGGGCCTCGCCAGAAGGAAATGCGGGGATTTGATTTCAAACATTTCCTTACGGTAAGAAAATTTGAGATATTCCGTAATTCTCAAAAAGGCATACATCCACGAGCATGGCTCGAGCAATTTGAGTTCTGTCTTCCTCCCGACTGGGCAAGTTCACATAAAATAGAGTATATGTGTGGCTATTTGGAAGGCGAACCGGCGAGTCGCATGAGGTCGGCAGCGCGTCACTGCAACTCCACTAGGGAGTTTCGACAAGCCTTTCTGTCCGCCTATTGGTCGGAAGCGGCACAAGATAGGGTCAAACATGGCATAATTATGCTGCCAAATTTGAACCAGTCTGGTTTCGGCAGCCCTGCACGCCTATTCGACCACATGCTGCAGGCAAATCAATTTTTATACGACCCATACGGACCTGCGGAACTAATTAGGATATGCATCACCAAATTGCCGATGCACTTGCGGCACGTCATTCTTGCGGGACGATGCAAAGAGGACGTGGAAACGTTTAAAACGCTTCTCCAAGAGATGGAATACAATACAGCAGAATGTCCGCCTAATCAGGCACAAAGTTATTACGGGGCACAGCAGCGCGATCGCAGTCGTGGCCGTATTACTAATCAACGGCGGGACTGGTCGTCGCGACGCGAACGAAACAATAATCGAGACAGGCCGTATAGAAACTGGGGTAACAGTCGCGAACACAGATGGAGCAACAGAAATGATAGAGGATGGGGACAAGATCGTGAACGCAACAGGTACGGCAACCAGAATCGATACTACGGTGAACACGGTGGGAATAGGACTATAGGCGGAGCACCTCATGATGTTGAAATTCGGCCAGCTAACCCTAGACATAATCCAGCAAATGGAAATGAACAAAACCGGCAATGACAAACGATCAGCGCAGAAGGCGCCCAATCGGAACCAATGAACGACATGGCAAAGGAGTGCATACGGTATATAGAGAGGGAAGATATTAGAGAGGATCTGTTGCAAGAAACTACGAGTGCTAAAATTTCGGGAATAAATCCAGTCGTGACAGTTGCAGTAAACGAAATATGTTTTAAGTGTATCATTGACACTGGAAGCCCTTTCTCGATAGTGAGCGAGGCAGCATTTCAAAAATGCGAAGGGACTGGGACTTGGCCCGTTTTTCAAGTGCGAGGAATAAAGGTGAAGGGCGCAATCTACGGTAAGAGCGTAGAAATCCGAAGGCAGACTCGGCTTAATTTTACCTGCCAGGGAAGAGAGTTTGAGTACAATTTCTATGTGCTCCCAATGCTGAATGTGGCAATGATTTTAGGGAATGACTTCATGAATACCCACCATGCGGTAATTGACATGGGTGGAGGAGTAATGACAGTTCAAGTTGGGGATCAGCAAATTAATTTAGTATTTGATGAATGCATATTACGTGCCGAATCAGAAATTAGTTGCCTAAAATTTCAAGCTCAAACCGAGTCGCAACCCAGACTGGAGCTACTCGTGAACTATGTAAGTGAGTCGTGCTCTATGTCTGGTGAGCAGGGGAAAGATGTTGCTTTTGCTGATGCACTGAGAAAGAGCATCGCGGGTGTCAGAACCACGGACAGGGAAAAGGAGAAATTGTATTGCCTACTTAGGAATCATGAACGGGTATTTTCTGAGACTCCGGGGGCCATTAAGGGTTTTATGTACCAATTCAGAGTACGTGACCATCAGAAGTTTTCTGTTAGACCATACCCTATTCCCGTGGCGTATAAAGCACAGGTGGAGGAGGAAATAAACAAGATGTTAGAACAAGGAATAATTGAGCGGGCAGTAAGCTCGTACAACTCACCTTTGCTTGTCGTGCCAAAACGCGACAACTCAGTTCGTTTGGTGCTAGACTCGAGACAGATAAACACAATTATCATGTCGGAAACGGACAGGCCTGAGAGCCTTGAGGAACTCTTACAACGTTTCCACGGGGTAAAGGTACTATCATCTGTCGACCTCCGTTCGAGTTTTTGGCAAATCGTGCTACACCCATCTTGCAGATTATATACAGCGTTCCTGTGTTACGGAAATTGTTTCCAATTCCGGCGTCTCCCGTTCGGACTAAACGTCTCATCAGCTGCTTTTATAAGGGGATTAAATAGCATTTTACCTGATGATTTGAAACAGCGAGTGACAATTTACGTGGATGACATATTAATTGCGGAAAAGTCGTGGGAGGACCATAATGACGTGCTGAACAGACTACTGGATGTTTTTGAGAAGGCAGGTGTAACAGTCAACTTAGATAAGTCACAGTTCGGACGAGAGAACATAAAATTCTTAGGCCATATTGTCTCAGCAAATGGAATACAACCCGACCCGGAGAAAATTGTGGCGATAGCGGAGTGTGCAATGCCGACAAATAAAAAACAGTTGCGAGCATTCTTAGGCCTGTGTAATTTTTATAAGCGATTTATAAATTTTAGTGTACTTGGTACACCCCGTCTATGTGGACTAACAGGGAAGAACGCTTTGTGGGTCTGGGATCAAGAGGCACAGGATGAATTTTATAACTTAAAAAAGGCATTGGTAGAGGCTCCCATCCTCGTGCATCCCGACCTGACACAAGAATTCTGTTTAATGACGGACAGTTCCTTGTCAGGATTAGGTGCGGCACTGTTTCAAACGGAAGGAAATGATGATATTACAACTTGGAAAACAATCTCGTTTGGGAGCAGGGTACTCTCACGATGTGAAAAAAATTATTCCGTGACGGAACTCGAAGCACTCGCGATAGTTTGGGCATTCTCAAAATTTAGGTATTTTTTATTTGGAAGGACCACCAAGGTGTACACTGACCATCGTGCACTCCAATTTCTGATGAGCACAAAAATCACGCATGGGAGACTAGGACGCTGGGCACTATACCTACAGGAATATAACTTCACTGTAGAATACATTCCTGGACAGAAAAATGTAATTGCTGACGCTTTATCGCGCATTCCTATAGGTTTGGTTCACACAGAAGAAAGGGAACTCGGTGAAAATAATTTTAGCATCCTATACTTACAGAATGTAGCGTTCGAGAATTTTGTTACCACCTCTTTAGGGAGTATAGCGGACGAACAGGATAAGGACGCAGTATTGAAAGATATAAAGAAGAAGTAGAGAGGACGGTGAGGAGAGAGAATTGATTAGTTTAAATTTATGGCGTAGGCATTTTGAATAATATGATGGTAAATATAGTGATAAAGATATTTTTATGTGATTGATTGAAGTGATGTTGTTAATTTGTTTTCTTTCCTTGTGCAATTAGGATTTAGTTTGATTCAAACGTAAAGATAAAAGGTTTCCTTGTGAACGAGTGAAATGCTGTTTTTTTTTTTTGTGTGTGTAAATTGAAAAGAGCCGCTCCTGAGAGAAGCAAGATCTGTGCTAAATTAGTGCAAAAACTCAGGGGAATATCCGATCTGTGGGTATTATGGGTCTGGCAAACCCAGGTCCCCAGCTGTTAGTAGCCTTGTTTCCGATTTTCTGCTTTCAGTGCTACTATCTACCTATTACTATCCTATATCTGTCAGTATAAATGAGGATCTCTTACTATAGTATGCGTGCTGTATGAATATTTTAAGATAGGAGAACTCTGAGAAAGGAATGAGTAAATCTGGAATCGTGAAAACAGGATGCGATAATACGATTGTTTAACCATTGGCTTCCCAATATGCGATGATATGTTAATATTGATGATATATGTCTTTTTTTTTTGTTCTTTATAGCTGAGTACGTAAAGTGATGTCTGTGGATTTCGTAAGTAGATTGATTCCCTTCAAGGTGAAAGAAGAATTGTGGTTTGTGTAATTTACGTGGCCCTGAAATATTATTGTGATAGTCAAATACGAGCAGTTTTTTTTTTCTCAGCAAATGGAGGATGGAACGGAAATATGGATCCTTTTTGTAGTCTTGATTGATGTTGAGCCAAAGCCTGGAAAACTTATTCTGCGTTAATACTTGTCCCAGAAAAGCGACGTTTATGTGTTTTGTGTTTTGCTGATGCTGTGAGCAATACAGCCTACTGTTTTCGCTGGTGCGGGATGCACTGCAGCCTATATGATTTGTACTGAGGAAATTTCCCTCTTGAAGGTAGAGGATGGTTAAATAATTTTGATTATGGGAACGAAGGAAAGCTTGGTTTAAGGTAATAAGGATGAAGCAAAACATTTGTCATTTAAACTACAGGAGGATTCGGATCTTTTGTGTCTGTTGTAAGTTCAATATGTTAAGATGATACTGTTTTACAGAATAGAGGTGACCACAATTTTGCCATTCATGAGAAATGAATCCAGAATAACCACCACAGGCGAAATAACTGATTTGAAGGCGAAAGGTAACGTAAAGAAGGAACGAAATCGAAGCAAAATGGGTAAGAAAATGTAATATAACCTGTATAATTAAAATATTTTACCTTCTCAGAGCCATCTGTGTGATTAAGTCTTGTAATAACATAATTTTAGATGAAATTTTCTTACTGTTTTATGTATGAATCTATGAGTATGATAAATGTATAATTGCGAGTCTCTTTTCAGGTGTGTGAACTGGTATAAATGTTTTTGCGTGTAAATAACCATTGTTCTTTTTACTGTGTATGTTTAAGGAAAGTTTCTACATATTTATCATGTGACAAGACGTATGCCGCGAGCGTCAAGAAGAGTACGAAGTATAAAAAATGTTGTAGTGGTATAAACACTTTGTTGAAGTAGCATTGAAGTGGCTTGTGGGATTAATTAGTAGTGGATAAAAGTAGAATTATGAGTAATGCATGTGTATGGGTAGTTAGTTTGTAGAATAGACAACAGGTGTGCATGTGTGTGTGTAAATAACATGTGAACCCCATGCTCTCCTAACCTATACTTACGCAAGGTATAACCCTATTCATTTTAGTGAATTAATAAGTGGCATTTGATTTATTAAAACACAAGTGAACCACATTAGTGATGTGGATTTAAATATTGTATTGTCAATTCATTTAATTTTTATTTTTACATTGTAAAGTCATTTCACTTTTATTTTTTATATTGTCAAGTCATTTAACTTTTAATTTTATATTGTCGATTCATATAACTTTGTTCTTAAAAATTGTGAAAGACAATACTAAGTGGTATTATGTATGACATTGTGTAATCACATAAGGATGATGAAAAATTTCTGTGAATGCAGTTGAGAACGTGAAAGCGAACCGGCAAAACTCTTAAGAGACAGCGGGAGCAGCCAGCTAGTTGTAAACTGGCGGGTTTCCCAGCGGGACACGCTGTCAGCCAGGCCACTTCGGGAGCGCGGCCGACAACAAAAGAAGGATGGGACGCCGCAAACACTGTCCCTTATACCTGCAGCTAATGGGCGGCCGCCCCGCGCGACCCTAGCTGAAGGGAATGACCTGAGATGGGCGAGCGGTCCACCGCGCGGAAATCCATCTCCTGGCAACGCACCTCACGCACGCGACCGTGACGAGACGGCTGCGGTGTAACAACACAAAGGGCGTGGAGCCTTTTGACAGGTACTGTCCAAAGAAACTTGCAGACGTCAACGACGCCTATCGACATTTCCTGACGGATGCCTACTGTCAAGCGACAGTAATTCATGGTTCGATGTTCTCTGGTCGCTAAGGGTGACACAAAAGAAGAGCCATTGAAGTGTCATCCTTGCCCAAGAATATCAACCTGGCATGTCAATAGAGGATACCACACGAATTTGACAATACAAACATGGAACAAAATCGAGATGTACGTGACACAAGAGAAACTTCATGAGAGGGCAGAGACGGCGGGATCGCACGCAACAGATGGACAAAAATCCCTACTGACAGCTGCGGCGACCAACCCCCTCCCCCACCCCTTATATTGTGCCACGGAACAGTGGAACTAGTGAGTGTATCAGTGAACAGTGATTATACGGTTCTTAGTTCAATGCATATACGTGTGTTTCTGTCACAGAAACTTTGACTCGTGTGTTTTGCAGGGACTCGATTTATTGATGTTTATTAACCTCTGACTCTTGTATTTTGCAGGTGTTCTATATTTTTGTTTTGTTTTGAAACTTTGACTCTTGTATTTTGCAGGTGTTTTATTTATTAGTGTTTTGTTTTAGATGTTGACTATTGTACTGTTTTATTGATCAATGTTTGTTCTTGTGTTAGGTATTGGATCTGTGATATTTTGTTTCGAAAATTCATTGCTGTGGCACTGCTTCCTTTATGAGTCAGATAGCTATTCATTCTCATTGGACTGTGATCGATTAGCCTTTGCATGGGGCATATTTATTGTGAGGAACCCCTTAAGGGTAACAATCACACAATTATTGTACTTTCAGTATAATGACACAGTGCTCATTGTTTGCTAACTAACTGAAATATTGTAGACTGATTAAATTAGTGCCACATAGTTAGGTTAATTCTACAGATTATTAGTTTTGTAAGATATAGAATTTTTTTGCGATAACCACTTAGTAAAACATGTTTTTTTGTCGATTTTTTGCTTTTGCGAATTGAGCATTGTAATGTTCTACTTTATGATACTGATGTTATTTGATGTTCTTTTTTTAATTGCTGTGGCACCTTTGCTATTTTCATAAATTTTGCCTGTTAATAAACAGTCATAAATTTGCCTGTGATCAGTTGGCTCTTGCAATGAGCAAATACTGGTGAACTCCATAAGGGTAACAACCAGAAATTGTTTTCATATCAATGACACAGGAACCATTGTTTTTACTTGCTGACCGATTTAGGTCTACATGATCTTTTAAATAGGTGTCACAGATTGTGTGTTTTTATTTTTCTCTCTTTGAAATTGGTAGATTGTAAAGATGTTTGAAATTATTGTGTTTTAGCAGGTAGCTGGTGACCTTTTGCCTTTTTCTTTACACTTTTGGTTTAAGTAGGGTGTGAGAAGCCTGCTTGGGAATGTCCTAGCATGGCCAGAAAATTCCCTGCACAGTCTTTTCCCGGAGCGTTGGGGTTATGAAAGGTCTCTGTTGGATTCCTTTCATGTTTAATTTCTCAAATTTGTTGTCTTTTAAGGAATAAATTCCTCTTCTAAATTTACTGTGGCGTTTCTGACTATCTGGGAGGAGACTGAGTAGTGGAACGTGTTACTTTTACACGTAAACATGAACGATCTCTCACACTACTACACTTTAAAGCACAGTTTATATGTAATTCTTATATGTAATTCATGTCACACAGTCTCATACGGAACCTACATCCGCTTTCTTTTATATACTGTGTATGATAAGATACTGTCATCCCCCTTCCCTTCTGTGTGAGAGGATGAATGATCAAATGTGTTTGTAGCTGCATGCTTGAGGGTAGCAGACAAGGCTGTCTGCTAGAGAACAGTAGGACCAACGTTGAAACAGGTAGCTACGGTTCCTAAAAGCAGAGAGGTTTCCATTCTTAGTATGGTCCGGTCCGTCCCCTGTCATGTTGGTATAGGAAGCTGCCCCTCTGGCGCCTTCCGTTGGTCTTTGTGAGCGACTCTCGGGAGCACGCTGGGTAGTTCAGTGGGAGTCTGGCAGCTGGAGAGTAAGAAGTTGGAGTCCAGTAGTAGCGCAGGGCAGTCCAGCAGTTGCAGTCTGGCGGTGCGAGCGTCTGAAGTGGTAAGATCTCCGGCCAAGCGCGTGTCTGTTAAGTCCATAGGACAATGGATTTGTTAAGTTCAGGTTAACTGAGAATTTAATCATTTTATTTCGGGTTAGCTTTAAAATAGCTAAGGTTATCTTTAATTGCAGCGGAGTGTAATTCTCGTGTCCAGTTCAGATTAATTGGCGGTAGTTGCTTTGTTATTACTTTGTGAGTAAAGTGGAACCACGTGTTGGTCAGTAACTCTAAGTAAGATCAGTCTTAAAGGCAAATGCTTGTGTGATTATAACGTATCGTCTTGAAAAGATTTTGAATATACCAACTTTTCTTTATGTTCAACCCACGTGGCGTGTACTTTGTGAGACCAGTACCACGTGCTTATATAACTGTTTGACCCATCAGGTTAGTAGTAAGACGTTAGTAACCAGTTCGAGGTTTTTCTTTTGTAATTTGCTTTTCGATCGAATGTATTTTTATTATCTAAATTATTGTGGAGTTATACGCTTTCTGTAAATCAAGTTGACCACGTGGAGCATGTGGTGTAATCACCAAAGTAGCCATCAGCTATTCTTCTTGGGAAGATTTCACAAAGATTTAATGTGAATTTAGTATACCAGTGTGTGGTAATTACATGACGGACAGGATTGTGGTTCGAACGGAAATTCTTTGGGTAAAAATTTGAATCTGTTTGTAGTGATTAACTTTCTCTTGCATGCGTTTCAATGTTCTTTGTGTGTTGTTTTATGAATGCAGTGTTGTATCCAGTCTCCCAATCTTGGCTCCATATTTTATGTGTTCCGTAATATTCCAATCTCACAGTCTCACAATCGTAAATAAGGCACCAGCTCAGTTATAACTCACGTATAATATGCTGAAATTTCAATGAACAATCTTTAAAATAAATTTGCAAATATAAACTGATTTCTTTCTTTTTATTTAAATTCTCCTTTTATATAGATATATTACCGGTTGTTGTATGACTGTAAAAGATTATAATCAATGTTAGTCTGATTGGTAATGTGGTAAACCTAGAC
This sequence comes from Schistocerca nitens, assembly GCF_023898315.1. Taxonomy (NCBI): domain Eukaryota; kingdom Metazoa; phylum Arthropoda; class Insecta; order Orthoptera; family Acrididae; genus Schistocerca; species Schistocerca nitens. Next base: position 517,549,705 of record NC_064615.1, on the reverse strand, counting down.
TAGTTACCCAGTCGTGAAACAGTGGCCCAGTAAACGCACGGTTAACCTCCCAAGACAGCTCACAGTTTTAAACCGCTTTCATGGTCTAATTAGCACCCGATTTCAGCATACCAAATTCAAGTCACAATCTTACGCTATTCAGCAAAGCAAATTAGAGTTACAATCTTTCAATCTTGACTCATGTTCTGTCTTGTGCTGAGCTAATTTCAGCCATAGGAGTTTGCAAACAGCATATTGCGTCCACTGTTCAGGCAACGAATTGAAGGTATGACACGTAAGTCATCTGTATAATGGACAGTCCCCAACAAGCTGATCGTCGGTGCAGTGCAATTGCTGTCTGAATGCAGTAGGTGATACGCACACTCCGGTTCGGCAGAAAGGGAAACAGTCGCAGTAACTGCGTAAGTTCCACTTGCTTGTCCACTGAGCGTTTTCTGAAAGTGCCAGTAGGAGTGTCACACTGATATTGTGTACTTCACATTTATACAAATTGTTGCACGCTACATGTTGTTTTTTAAAAAAAATATGGTATCCACAATGTGATTCCTTCTAGTAACATTCCATCAGGAATGATTGGTTTGATGTGCTAGACTGAAGTGAAATAACACGCATAACACGAAAATTCGTTTCATGTAAATCCGTAGGTGTACGCCGTCTGTGGCAGGGACATCTCAATCATTTGTAGACAGGAGAATTCCACTGTGGAGACAACAACAGGAAAACAAACATACACAAGCTATATGTTTGAAAGACCACTGAGATTTACACTGTTATTTTGAATGGGCCTGAAAAATCCACCTGTAAATGCGCATGAACTGAGTGAAACTTGTGTCGTTATAGTGGACTGGAATTTCGAGAATACGAGTCTGCAGAGACTTAATTTAAGGCGCATTAGTGGGTGAAATCACAGAACTTAAATGTGATTATCGACATTTCTTTGACATCACAATTTCCTGAACAAAATACGTAAATCTAAAGATTTAGGAAATGTGTGTTCGTTATGCCGTACATATGAACAGTTAGTTAGAAAGCTGTGGCGTAATTACAGTTTGCTTTTTGTTTTCAAATTAACTGGAATACTAAAAAAGAGTTTTGTGCTATATTCATCACTTGCTTAGTATGTGATATTTTTTACCTAAAATTTATTTCTAAATAGTCCTTTGCACCCAGGAAATGTTACGTACAGCCGAACTGTGTAATGGAATACAGGCAAAGCTGCTTTCTCAGTACGCACCATTTCTCCGACCGTCAGGGACAATGGGGCATTTGTGTGCTGTTCGTGCCTCACTCGGTGTTTAGGAGCCTAGATGGTGCACACATTGTCGCTTTGCGACAAGGAAGTTCTACACACACACACACACACACACATATATATATATATATATATATATATATATATATATATATATATATATATATATATATATATATATATATATCACCGTAATGTCATTTGAACATTCAAATGCTGCAGTGAGACACGAAACATACAGACACTGCTCTGCAAAGCTTAAGGGCGACCTACATAAACCAACACAACATATTAACTACTTCATGCAAATGAATGGAAGTGCAGGAGCATTTTGCCAAAGTCTCGCAGTTGTACTCACAAAGCTGGAGGGCACATTGTGCAAGATGCAAGAAAGGGCCCAAGTCAAACAGCGAGTGTAATTGCAACCACATTTAACGGGATTGCGCAGCACCGATCTCACGCACCACAGTGGCTCGTCGGCCAGTGCACTGTGTCCTGTTGATAGCCGCACAACGAACGGCACCATTTAGAATTGTGTCAAAACATAGGAATGAGGACGCTCGATTTTCACATATGAGACCGGATTTAGTCTGGGTAGTGATTCTTGACGTAGCCGCATACGATGAGAAGTCGATACACATATTGCACCCGGGATCATTGTCGAAGGTGATCTTTTCATGGTCCAGGTGCTCTGGTGTAGGGAGGCATATTGTTACAAGGACGTACTGACTTCCAGATCTTTGAACACGTTACACTCATAATCAACGTTATTATGACACTGTATCCCTTCCCCATGTCGTATTTTTGGGGGTGCATTCAGTCTTCACTATTATGTCTCCGTACTCGTCGTCAAATATTACGTCCAGCCTTGTCGTCAAATATGGGGTTTCTAGCAATCCTTCGTACTCGGTTCGCTAGACAGTCAAATCAGACAAGTCATATTAATGAGTTTTATTACAAAATGAAAAGATACAATACTCAACTTCGCAATGACACAGACGTGTCGCAAGCAAAGGGCGTCATACGAAATAATACATCTTCTTCAGTATAAACAATTCCAAGTCTGTGCTACAGAGAAAGTGCAAGCGAAGTAACTAGTACTGTCGCTGCTACAGAAGTCATTAGTTTTGAAGCTGCTATTCAACTGGGGCGTCGCCGGTCGGTCGCGGCACTTGTGTCCTCTTCACATACGGGCCGCAGCTGTGACGTTGTCGTCCTGGAAAGGGATCGGTCAGCGTGCGAGTGGCTGACCTCTTCTCACAGCCATCTCTTCTCTATCGTTCCCGACTGTCGTGCCGGCTCTTGGAGGAACTCTTGAAACGAGACGATATTCAATTAATGGATTTGCCTGCCCGTTTCTCTGATTTAAACGCCATCAAGTACGTATGGGATGCTTTGAGGAGAGGTAACGCAGCATGTTCACATTCATCAACGACCATCCAGCAGTTGTCAACAAAACTGGTGCAGGAGTGGAGAACCCTGCCACAAAAACATCGTAGCCACCTTGTGGCCAGCAAGAGAGGAAGTTGCAGATTTCAGATCTTGCATTGCGGTATGTGGTAATGACACGCCCTATTAAGAACTATGTCCCGCCTTTTGTAATGTCCAGGGTAGAGGGGAATCATTATAAATCTCAAAAACTTCCGTGTAGTTATTGGCTTTGAGTAAAAGTCTAAATTCGACTCACTGCCCATTTCTCACAGTTATATTCTGTACTATGCTGTAGCAGTTCTTTCTGTGGATCGTCCAGATTTCATCCAGCTATGTTATTTGGCAACATTACCTGCTGCTTGTGCATATCTGTAGCAGGTTGCAGCAGAGCTGTCTGCCTACTTGGGAGGCAACTCTGAGAGCCCGGCGGGGACCCCCGTCTGAGGTTAGAGTACTCGCTCGGGCATGGGTGTGTGTGTTGTCCTTAGCGTGAGTTAGTTTTAAGTTAGATTAAGTAGTGTGTAAACGTAGAGACCGATGACTTCAGCAGTTTGGTCCCATAGGAACTTAGGGCCTGATTACATTTGACCAATTCAGTCAGTACGGAAATGTCTCCACACTAAGTTTGACCTCTGAACGCTATTACGAACAATAGTACAATCTCCGCACCTCCGATGTGTGAGATAAAAGGGCGCGAAGGAATGGAAACCGGATCAGTGGCAATGTTTTTTCTTCCCAGAGTGTTGCTTGATTTGTCTGACGCCTAATGCTCGGGTGTTGTGTGAGGTCCTTAGGTTAGTTAGGATTAAGTAGTTCTAAGTTCTAGGGGACTGATGACCATAGCTGTTAAGTCCCATAGTGCTCAGAGCCATTTGAACCTAATGTCAGTCGCAGAAGTGTCTGGAGGCCCTGAGGCACAAACGTACGACGCAAACTGCTGCCTCACGGGTTCGACAGGAAAGTGAGTCAGGCATGTTTCTCGGTCATTGCCGTGCACAGATGTCAGATGCTTCTCATTGCTATTGAGAGTAACATGAGAACTGAGCAGTATTAAGACAGGGTATTTCAATGCATTTTACAGCCCTTTTGTCAACATTTAAGCGACAGGTTTGTCTTTCAAGACGATAATGCATGACCACATGGCGCCCACCTCGTGAACATCATCGTCTGAGTGTGGGATGGCGAACGATATCTGCTGCTACGAACCAGACTGAAGATGCTTGGGACAGGTTTAAACCTGCAATGAAGCGGCGGTGGAGCTATCTGAGCAGATGGTACAAACAGTAGAACCATACAATTTCGCACCTTCTAAGAAATTTGTGAAGATTTCATTAAAAAAATGCTAATGTTGCGCTGGTTTGTTTTCTTTCCAGTAGTTTTGAATTCGTGATACAGCCACCGACTGAAATAGTTCGTCTGCCTTCTTCTCCATCCATTTGTCAGCTATGTTTTCCAAGCTGACATCGCGCGGCGCTGTCGACGGTCGGAGTAGCCGGCACGGTAGCTCAGCGTGTTCGGTCAGAGGGCTGGCGAGAACGTAGTTTATAAAGTGACGTAGCACGGAGAAATATGATGTGTTTCCGTTACCATCTGGGAACCTCACGTCGTAGTACTGAGGCACATTAAATTTTTTTTTAGCACTTAGAATCCGGTCGGAGGTGTAAAATTAGTTCTGCGTTATTTCAGTTTCATGTAAGTAACCACGTAAATTTTACTGACTACTAAATTCCTTTTCATACATGCCCTGTTCCAGCAAGGAAATATGAGAACCAGCGGAAAAATAATCCTATCAGAGGACAAAAAATGCCAATATGTTCTTGTTTATTTAATACTTTCTGACTGAAAGTGGAATACCAGCTGCCTCATTTTACCATCCTCAGCACCTTTAAAAATTTTCGAAAATATTTTGGTATACAAACATATTCACGCTGTTTTATCCTGAGAGAGAATAAGACAGTGACGTTGACAAAGAGAAGGAAATGTAATAAATACTGGAATATAGTAGACACTGGTTGTGTTACAGAAAGAGCGAAGAAGTCAATGGCAATGTGGAACACAGTTGACAGTCACAGAACAGTGTATGGAAAAGAGTGGAGGAAACAGTACCAGGAGGAGAGCAATAAAGAGAAAGTTGGTGCGAGCAAGTGGTATTGAAAGTATATGACAGTGTGAACGAGGAAGGGATAGATAGTGACAGTGACAAGAGACAACAGAAGCAGGGAGGAAGGAATGAGATATTAGCAGTAAGAGAGAGCAAGATGGAGACTGTAATAGTGAGAGGAGACAGCAGGAGTAGGACAGAGCGAAGGGGGTGTGGCTGTGGCATAGGAGGCAGTGACAGTGAGACAATGGAAATGAGCGTTTGGCGTAATTGGCCGGGAGGCACCTTACGGGGCAGGTCCGGCCGCCTTGGTGGAGTACTTATTACATTCGATGCCACATTGGGCGACCTGCGCGCCGGATGGGGATGAAATGATGATGAAGACAACACAGCACCTAGTCCCTGCGCGGAGAAAATCCCCGACCTAGTCGGGAATCGAACCCGGGCCCCTTAGGGCGGCAGTCCGTCACGCTGACCCTTCAGCTGTCGAGGCGGACAGTCAGACAATAAGAAATAATAACAAGGATTTGGGCTGAGTGAGAAAGGGCAAATGGGAATGGAAGTGTATGAGCGACTTAGAGTGATGTATTAGTGGCTGTGAGTGAGTTACAGTTAGGGAAGCTTGTGGGAGTTTAAGGTGAGTTGCACGTTAAAGAAGTGCGAATGTATTCACATGCCAAAATTTTTGGGGAACTTTTTAAGGTGCTGAGGAACGCAACATGAGGCAGACGACACCCACACCACAGAGTCTTTTAAATAAACAGCAATATATTAGAATTTTTTATGCTCCGATAAGATCATTTTTCCGTTGGTATACATTTGTTCAGTGTATTTATCTGATTGTTTCCAACATTATACGTGTGTAAATTCATTGTGTCTTTTAAAATTCTTCTGGAGAGTAGAAAGAGCTTCAAAGCACAATGAAGTAAATAAGCCTTTAAAACTATGCTGCGGTCGGAGGAGTGGGAAGGGGCTGCAATTGCTTATGCTCGCTGGTTCTGGCCGTCTAACTCGGAGATGATCTCCTACGTTTTCTGCCGCCAGACATATGCGCGTAACACCTGTTTAAGTGCATAAATGAAATACCCTCGATGTTGTTGACCGATAAGTACGCCGGCCGAGGTGGCCGAGTGGTTCTAGGCGCTACAGTCTGGAACCGCGCGATCGCTACTGTCGCAGGTTCGAATCCTGACTCGGGCATCGATGTGTGTGATGTCCTTAGGTTAGTTAGGTTTAAGTAGTTCTAAGTTCTAGGGGACTGATGACCTCAGAAGTTAAGTCCCGTAGTGCTCAGAGCCATTTGAACCGACAAGTACAAATGTTAACGAGGGTTCAGTCTAGGAGAATGAAGTCAATGACGAATCGAATGTGTATGTTCCTTAAAATTCACAAGTTTATATTGAAAACTAAACACAGTTTACTGGTGGTATCTTCCAAACAATTACGTGCCGGTTTAATTATTGCTCGAACCCCAATTGTGATACTGAACACGTTATGAATTTTGATAAAAGTTGTTGTTGAATGCTGAAGAACGTCGACTGATATTTAAAAAGTCCATCAGTTCGGTAAAACATTGCCTAATCTCGATGATCCAAAGTTCACTTGATATCAGCGCGAATTCCTAAGTACCACAAAATATTCCAAGTTCCGACTAGTTTAAAAAATGTTCAAATGTGTTTGAAATCATATGATCTTATGGGACTTAACTGCTAGGGTCATCAGTCCCTAAGCTTACACACTGCTTAACTTAAATTATCCTAAGGACAAACACACACACCCATGCCCGAGGGAGGACTCGAACCCCCGCCGGGACCAGCCGCACAGTCCATGAGTGCAGCGCCTTAGACCCGACTAGATTAAACGCAGTTAAAGTCCAGTGGCACTGTTTGTAAATCAATCACGTAAACCTAGAAACTAAGTCCACTGGTATCCCAAAACACAGTTCGAAATGCTCAAAAATAAACAGAGTCCCACAGCAGCGCTTCAGCGACTAGTGTGGCGGCACTCGAATGGGAACAGAGTAACACAGTTACGATTTTGCAGCAAAGTCCTGTTTGCTTACAAAAACAATCACCAAAAGACACAACGCATGAAGAAGTCCCTACCTCTGCACACCGAAAATATCCGGATTCTTCGCGAAAAATTCTATCTTCCGTTTCTGCGCGAAATTCGGCTAAGTTCAACACTTCTGGACTTGCAAACACTATCACCAAAGTGTTGCGTCGAGTGACATAGGTCCGGCATCAGCAGAGGCGCGAAAAAATTTCCTATGGAGCTTTGTGACAACTCCTCTAAAATATCCTCGACCCGAAATTCCACAAGCTACGTGACGTAACAGATTTCCATTGATCACCATTTCTTTGTATAAATTTTTACGTCGAAGAGCGATCTTAATTCTGTTTTCAACATTATATGAGAGCTCAAATTCTCATCAAAATCTTACATTATATAAATTTGTGGCTGCATTAGTTTGCCCAGAATTAATGTTTTGCAATCATCTTTCCACAGTGCGAAAATACTTTTTGTCCATTTGAGCCACCAAATAAGATTGCGGTTCTTTATAAGGCTCTACTTTCCAAACGGATTTGAAAAGCTCTTTCTGATGCGGTGATCAGAATTTATATTTATACCAACGTTAAACAAATGTGGGCGAAACAATGCAAAAATTATTAATAAAATCATTTTAAATTACAAATTTTAATTACAAATATCACAAACTCATCATGTTGAAATGTGTATAACGACACCTACTATCGAACATTGCCTTCCTGTTCAAGTGTCTGCCTTGTATTACTTGTTTTAATTAATTATTAGCAACAAATTAATAGACCTGATGTTTTACCAGCGAAATATTAATGCTGCAAATAATAAAACTATGCCAGTCGTTGCATTTCGACGAGACCTTTAAAATGAGCATTTGCTCTACTCTGTACCTACACTGTTCAAAAGTTATAAATTAGTCACCAAACTGCACATGTTGCAGTTTCGTTTATTTATTACCTTTTGATTTAAAATTCGTATAAATCGTATTAGCATCTCGGCTGCTCCATCCCAAACTCCTCTTTGATTTTCCGCATCGTACTTTGTTGTACTAATTTGTGTCTGTGTGTATTCAACACGAAAGTGGATACAGTATTGTCTTAAAGCCTTTTCGCTGGAATGGGGAGAACCCTCGTGACGTCACGTCAGCGCCTGCCGCTTGAAACTGACAGGCTCACGTGGAGTGGTCTGCCGCTGACCACTCGCTCTCCGCCGTCTCCCCCGCGGCCTCACCGGCTGCCGTGCGCGCCCCCGTTAAGCGCTGCCCGCGGTCAAACTTCTCTCTCCAAATGTCAAAGACTGGTGTGTCACAATTAAATTTTATACTGTATGTTTGACCCAGCTTTCGTTCCTAGCGTTAGTAGCAGATTATTTTTGTGGCTCATTTCATACGGTATTCCACAAATGATTGTTATTGCTGTTACTTGTCATGTTTATGAAAACAGTAAATGAGTTGTTAGGTGATTATGAATTTTTCTAATTATTTAAACAATTGTCTGGGAGTTCTAAAAAGTATCCAATATTATTATACACCATCGTGCAATGCATCATAAGTGGAGAATTAACTCAACATACTACTTCTTCTTGCGTTAACCGTACATACTGTGGACCACCTAAAATAATTAGAGAAACTGTTCTTTCGAATGAATTTGATCTTGCCATCTTCGGAGTACTTTTCAGTCTCGCTCTCTGTTGTTGCTTTTCTTCCCTGATGAATAGTATTCCACATTTCTTTTTCTTGAAATATTCGAAATTTTTACTTTGGCTCCGAATTTTTCGTGGTTTCTAATCTCTTCTTCAGTTATGTTCATCTCTCTTAAAACGTTTGAGTATCTCTGACCGTCTGGTTCCTTTTCTTTTTGTTACAAGGAAAACCGATACGCGTGCTCGGGACTGTCTGAGAGTTCTGGAATTTTTTATGCAGTCTTTGTTAATTCTGAATGTGTTGTTCCATTTCAGTCATTTGGGGCCCAGTATTTTCGAAGGATTCTCCACTCTTTTATCTCCATTTCTCTTTTCTCCTACTTTAAGCGTGATAATGCTCTCTGCTTCTTAGAGCACTTGATGTTTTGTAGCTGTTTCATAGTGTCTAATTTTTCATTGAAGTTGATTAACATTTTATTATCGGTGTCTTTGGTGGATTGATACCATCTCCATTTTCTTGTATCTGATTTCTACGACGTATTTATACACTCCTGGAAATTGAAATAAGAACACCGTGAATTCATTGTCCCAGGAAGGGGAAACTTTATTGATACATTCCTGGGGTCAGATACATCACATGATCACACTGACAGAACCACAGGCACATAGACGCAGGCAACAGAGCATGCACAATGTCGGCCCTAGTACAGTGTATATCCACCTTTCGCAGCAATGCAGGCTGCTATTCTCCCATGGAGACGATCGTAGAGATGCTGGATGTAGTCCTGTGGAACGGCTTGCCATGCCATTTCCACCTGGCGCCGCAGTTGGACCAGCGTTCGTGCTGGACGTGCAGACCGCGTGAGACGACGCTTCATCCAGTCCCAAACATGCTCAATGGGGGACAGATCCGGAGATCTTGCTGGCCAGGGTAGTTGACTTACACCTTCTAGAGCACGTTGGGTGGCACGGGATACATGCGGACGTGCATTGTCCTGTTGGAACAGCAAGTTCCCTTGCCGGTCTAGGAATGGTAGAACGATGGGTTCGATGACGGTTTGGATGTACCGTGCACTATTCAGTGTCCCCTCGACGATCACCAGAGGTGTACGGCCAGTGTAGGAGATCGCTCCCCACACCATGATGCCGGGTGTTGGCCCTGTGTGCCTCGGTCGTATGCAGTCCTGATTGTGGCGCTCACCTGCACGGCGCCAAACACGCATACGACCATCATTGGCACCAAGGCAGAAGCGACTCTCATCGCTGAAGACGACACGTCTCCATTCGTCCCTCCATTCACGCCTGTCGCGACACCACTGGAGGCGGGCTGCACGATGTTGGGGCGTGAGCGGAAGACGGCCTAACGGTGTGCGGGACCGTAGCCCAGCTTCATGGAGACGGTTGCGAATGGTCCTCGCCGATACCCCAGGAGCAACAGTGTCCCTAATTTGCTGGGAAGTGGCGGTGCGGTCCCCTACGGCACTGCGTAGGATCCTACGGTCTTGGCGTGCATCCGTGCGTCGCTGCGGTCCGGTCCCAGGTCGACGGGCACGTGCACCTTCCGCCGACCACTGGCGACAACATCGATGTTCTGTGGAGACCTCACGCCGCACGTTTTGAGCAATTCGGCGGTACGTCCACCCGGCCTCCCGCATGCCCACTATACGCCCTCGCTCAAAGTCCGTCAACTGCACATACGGTTCACGTCCACGCTGTCGCGGCATGCTACCAGTGTTAAAGACTGCGATGGAGCTCTGTATGCCACGGCAAACTGGCTGACACTGACGGCGGCGGTGCACAAATGCTGCGCAGCTAGCGCCATTCGACGGCCAACACCGCGGTTCCTGGTGTGTCCGCTGTGCCGTGCGTGTGATCATTGCTTGTACAGCCCTCTCGCAGTGTCCGGAGCAAGTATGGTGGGTCTGACACACCGGTGTCAATGTGTTCTTTTTTCCATTTCCAGGAGTGTATTTTTGAAATCTCTTAAAATTTATTAAATGCGTTTTCAACGGTTTGGGGTGGGGGATTTTGGTGATGGGGGGGGGGGGGGGCAGTTACGATCATTCTGTTGGCTACTCAGTTTTATATTTCGTGATTTGTAGGCCCGCTTTCTCTGATATTCTTCAGATGACGCTTTTTGGTTGACATCTGATTCTTTAACTGTGCCAAACACTGAAAAGCCATTCGCAAAGGCTAGGCAGTTAATTTTGAGTCCTTTTTGGTTCGTTCCTGGTTTTTTTTGCTGATTTACTGCAAATTTTTGCAGTGCAATTTCCCATTCTCTAAAGATTTTTTTTACAAAACGCCGTTAAGGAATGGAGGGTACAGTCCACCGGCCTATGGACTCCTCATTTCAAATGGATCACAAATTTCCTAATGCAAGGTTTCTCGAAATCCACGAAAGTGATGATATAGATTTGCTTCGTCATCGTGTAGTGCCTTATTATAGAAGTGAGGTTGAACGTATGTGCTAAGTATGATCTTTCTTTGCACAGGACATCCTCGTATTGACCTATTAGTTTAACAACAGTTTTTTTCCCATTCTTGTTAGCACTGCAGTAGAAATAAATTCGTTAGTTGTTAGCAGAAGTGGGACTCCCCTGCAATTATTGGATTCTGTACTAAAACGATGCCAAACTACTTTCCACTGTTCCGAACTAGTGAGGATGGTTCTCACAAGCTATAAAAAGCTCGAATATCTATGCCATACTTACAGTGTAGTGCATAGAAACTTATACTACCAACGACGTGGTAAACACCTTACTGTATATAATAAGCAAATGGACAAAATTTAAGTATCTGTAATGGCATCAGTATTTATAACTACTTAAAACATCAAGAGCTTTCTTTTCAAAGTGTTTAGTGATTAAGTATATTTTTGCCTCGGATATAGTGTAAAGCTATAAGCATTTAAACAACCTGCACTATAATGTACGAGTATATTTACTGGTCAATACTTTGCAGGATGTTCTGAGTAAAGTTAATAACGGACTCTTGTCTCCTGAAACAGGGGTTATGTATGATTGGATAAAGTTCCCCAAAGATTAAGTTAATGGAGTGCAAACCGACACTTCGGATACAGGTTCGTGAAGTCCCTTAAAATCTGAGGCTGAACAGGGACTGTAAAGTAATTTTGTAATGCGCCACTTCTGTCAACTACCGTGTTAACCTTGATTTTATTGACGGAACGTGAACCTATCCATTAGCATTGAAAAGAATAAATGGTGTATTAATTCTGTTAAATATGGCTTCACTCTTCACCGGCCCTCCCGAAATATACCTCGTCTTCACATATATTACACGACAACAATTCCAACGTTAACGGTTGTGGAAGAAGATAAACCAAAATATATATACAACATAAAAATTAGAACTACCACTGCCCTTTATAACCCATATGATAACACATTCCAACTGCGAGAACTGTTTAAGCTGATAATGAGATAGATGCAATAAAACCCTGAGTTTATCTTTACTTAATGAATTTCATGTTACAGTTTTTAGGACTTTATAAGCGTCTATGAACAATCTGTTACGATGCTGTGTTCACACAATATCAAATAAAGCTTTGCACAGTGCATAACTCATTGGAAAACTCGCTTGTCTCACCTGATGTCAAGCGCAATTCACACTTAAGGACCTGGCAAATTGCTCATTGAACCACTTGCACACCATTTTCTCTACCTTTCCACTCTTGAACAGTGCACGGAAAAAAGGAACACTTAAATTTCTCTGCGCGAGGTGTGATTTTTCATATTTTATTACGACGATCATTTCTCCCTGTTTAGGTGGGTGTCAACAAAATCTTTTCGAAGTCGAAGCAGAAATTTCGAGATTGAAATTCCGTGAAAGGAGCTCGCCGCACCGAAAAACTCCTGTGCTTTATTTCCATCGAAACCACGTATCATATCGGTGACACTCTCTTCCTCATTTTGCGATAGTACAAAATGAGCTGACCTTCTTTGAACTTTTTCGATATTCTACATGAATTCTACCACATAAGAATCCAATATTGCACAGAAATACTCCAGCAGAAAACGGATATTTTAGTGTAGGCGGTCTGTTTAGTGGATTTGTTGCACATTCTATTGTAGGTGTCCTGCCAATAAAATGCAGTCTTTCGTTCGCCTTCCCCACAACATTACCTATGTGATCGTTCCAGTTTAAGTTGTTCGTAACTGTTTTCCCTAAGTTGTTATTTCATCTGACAGCCTTTAGATATGTAATGTAACCGAAATTTAGCGGATTCCTTTTAGTACTTCTCCTCATTCAGGGTCACTTCTCCTCATTCAGGGTCAGCTGCCAATTTTTGCACAATACATCTATCTTGTCCAAATAATATTGCAGTTATTTTTGATCTCCTAACGGATTTACTAGGCACTAGACTAAAGCATCATCTGAAAATAATCTAAGATAGATGCTGCTACTGTCTTCTTCATCGCTTATCTAGATTATCAACAGCAGAAGGTCCTCAAAACTTCCTTGTGGAAGCTGCTTGTGAGGTATGGTATCAGAAGTCTTCAAAAAATCCAGAAATTTGGAATCAGCCTGAGATTAGCTTTCGATAGTATTCATTAACTCACGAGAATAAAAAGCTAGCTATGTTACACAAGAGCAATATTTTCTGAATCCGTGCTGAGTATGTGTCGACAGATCGTTGTGTTGCAGCTATTTCATTATGTTCTAATACATGTACTTTACAAAATTCTACTGCAAATTGACATCAGCGACCTGCGTTTATTTTTAACGGTCTACTCAAATTTCCTTTCTTGACTATTGCTGTGATTTGAGCAACTTTCCAGTCTTTGGGTACAGATCTTTTGTCGAGCGGGTGGTTGTATATGATTGCTCGGTATGGAGCTGTTATATCAGCACACTAAGACCAGAACACTTGCCATTATTCATTGATTGAAGTTCCTTCGCCACATCGAGGATATAGGCTTCTAAGATTTCCATATTGGCAGAAGTTTTTAATTAGAATTCTGGAATATTTACTTCATCTTCTGTGGTGAAGGAATTTCGGAAAACAATATTTAGTAACTCCGTTTTAATGTTACAGTTTTACGTAACATCACTACATCACGCAGCAATCTTCCACGAAGTAATCAGTCATTCACTAAGTATTTCCGCACACATGCCTCTTCATCCATATGCTTCCAAGTAGCGACCAAGACTGTCTCCACGCGATTATTTAGAATTCTCTTCGCTACATTCCTCCTTCCACTCGCTGCTATTAAGGATACACCTTCGTCTCACAAATATAACATATTTTTCTGGCAAAAATTTCATATGACACCACTATGCATCTTACCGCTTCCGAATTCTGGATTAAGTTATCTGTTTCCATTTGTTATTACTGCAGTAAGTAAATATATCATGGATTAAACTTTCTCTACTGATCAAAAGTGTGAGACTACACAAAAGCTACATACAATTACATTAAAGAATATTATAACAAATTCATGTAACCTCGTTATATCACATTCTGTTTACTTTAGGACATGAAACAAATAAACGAAATTAAATGAATGGCTACCTTCTTTTTCTTTTGTCTTTATCCAATGTCTGCAGAGGACCGATGCCATTCCCTTCAACGGCGTCCATATCTGGGGCCAAGAGGGAAGAGGACGTGCCCCCCCCCCCTCCCTAGTTGACTGGGAAAGGAAAAAAATATAACGCAGTCACGTGTTTTGCTTTCAAGAAAATGATTTTAGAATCGGTATTACTCATGTTTCTAACATGGATGGAACTGCAACTTCCTTAAGCGTTCCTGATAATTGCTAGCGTTCGTCGTCTGGCTCATTGTTTTAACTACAATGGTAGCCCTATTCTCTCAGTACTTCATTCATTGTCTTACATAATCATTAGTACTGTGAGTTATTGCCGACACGTTTCACAAATTGATAAGACAAAGCGATAAAATAACATTACAAAGCTCTTACTTAGAAACCAATTGTCCTGATAAATCGTCATTTCTTCGTAAATGGGCCTTTTCTGTTGACCTTCCATGCTTGTCATTTCTACATGTTTATCCGGTGGTTCATTGAATATCGGTTTCAATATATCCAACGGTACCCTGTCTTGCCTATGGATATTGTCTGCTGTTTCCTCATTCCCAACATTTTAGAGATTAGTTAGAAAAAGTATTCTTGCACTTACTACTGACAATCCGTCCCCAAAGACACATAAGTTAAATTTTAAAACTGCAATTAACTCATTATATTGCACTTCTACGATATCTTGAGTCCTTTATTGTTGGTAGATCTTCGTACTGTATTAATCTTTTCGTTATAGTTTCTCTTGCAGTGCTCTGCCTTCCAATGTACTGCATGTCTACAGAACCTCATCCACGCTCATTGACTGACTTGTTTTTTACGTCTGAGCTTTTTAAATGCAAGGTCTCTTTGTCGTCCTGCCTCCAAACGTAAAGGTTTTCTACTAGATCTTGTTTCTGCAGGTGCGGACGTTTCATAATTAAACTTCTGCACCAACGTCTTCTCCTCCATTATCCGTCGAATCACCCCCTTCTCCACCGTCATCTCCTTTCCTTTATCCACCACCCACTGTATTTGCCTTGTCTCCATGAAAATCTTTGTTCTCCTTCCAAAATTCGACGTCTTCCTTACATGGTTTCTCTATCGTGACATCTTTGTCTTTATTTTCATGAGCTATTGTATCAGTCTCGCTTCGTTGAGCTTTTTTCTCTTCCCCAAAGACTCCTCGTTGTCCTCCCGTGTTCTTCATCCTCTTCGTCTTCTTTAGTAAATACTTAACTCATCTCTTTTATCTCATCCACGGTACTAACTTGTTGTTGCTATGGATTCTTCTGACATAAGTTGACAAGCGTCAGTCATAGTTTACAACCTAATTTGCCCTGCATTCAGTATCGCGACTGGTTTATTTTAACTGACTGTCTCTTCATGTGTTAACTTGCTACTGCTTGTCCTTGTTTTCTTTGCTCGGCAATTGTGAGCTTTAAGTGGAGGCAGAAACGATGAAAATGACAAAATTAACGTATTTTGTTTTTTCATTATTAAATTATTTGGAGTATTCTGAATAAAACAAACCACGTTGCACCCTTCTAAGTGAATTCTAAGTGTGTTTCTTATCGCTGCAAAGTTGACGCGCCGCGTAAACGGTTGTAGCGACTTGGTGTGTCACCTCTGACGGCGCCGCTCGCTAGTTGCAAGCAGGGTATCTTTGCGGAATTACCATGTTTTGCTTTCCAACGTTGTATGGCTTTATCTCTATGACTAGTGACAGTTCATATCGGTAAACATAAACGCTATACCTTGTGTGTTGACTTCTGGAGTTTGCTTTGTATTGTTCAGCTGTTCAATTTAGCGTATTTGACGAATTTAGCTCGTACCTGTTTTACATATTTGGTTTGTGGATACCAATGTGTCCAGTTTCAGCAGCAGAGTGTTTAAGAAAAGGCACAATGAGTGGGAGAAGAAATTTTTTGTTGTTTTGAAGGGAGATGCTACTCAGACTGCTTCACCGACTACTCCAAATGAGTGTGATAGAACTTCTTCTAGCAAGAAACTTTGTGACAGCAAAGAAAAATTTGAAAACTATGAAAATGACAGTAATGATGTGAATGAAATTACTAACATTTCCGCCGGCCGCGGTGGCCATGCTGTTCTAGGCGCTGTAGTCCGGAACCGCGCGACTGCTACGGTCGCAGGTTCGAACCCCGCCTCGGGCATGGATGTGTGTGATGTCCTTAGGTTAGTTAGGTTTAAGAAGTTCTACGTTCTAGGGGACTGATGACCTCAGATTGTAAGTTCCATAATGCTCAGAGCCATTTGAACCATTTTGAACTAACATTTCCTTGCTCTCTAATATTTTGAAACATAACGTATTATGCCAAGTTTGCAAAGAAAGAGGACTGGAATCGAAAATTACTTCACACATTGTTTTGGCATGTAAAATGTTGTTGAAGTATAACAAATGCGCTGCAGAAGTTTTGCTTTCTAATTCTAACAGTATTGCTTGTAGTAGTAATAGTGGAAAGAAAGTGTATGATATAAATGTTAGGCTAGTGTATGGCTTGCGTTGCACTGGCAAGGGCAGTGCTGCAGGGACAATGTTATGTGGAATTATGAACTTGCCAAAACCACCAACCAAGTTTGGATTTGATAATGAATTGGTGGGATCTACTGCTGAACATATTGCTCAAGCAACAATGAAGAAAGCAATTGAAGAAGCTGTGACAGATAATGGGAATTGTAGAGATTTAACTATTGCTTGAGATGGATCATGGTAACGTAGAGGTCATACATCTCTAACTGGAGTTGTGACAGCTACCTGTGGAGACAGTTGCAAAGTAATTGATGTTGCTATTCTCTCAAAACATGATAGATGTAAGGGCAGTACCAAGGACGAACAGAGTGAAAGTTGTGAAGCAAATTTTCTGGCCATGAGTGGAGCAATGGAAGAATAGGAAGTGAAAGTAATTTTTTCCAGATCACAGGAGTGGTCTAATGTACGATACACTAACTATCTAGGAGATGGTGATTCTAAGGGATATAAATCTGTAAAGGAACTCAACCCTTTATGGCAATGAAATTCAAAATTCACATTAAAAACAGGAGTGCATTGGACATATACAGAAGCGCATGGGGGCTCGCTTGGGCAAACTAAAGCAGACGTTAGGATCCCAGAAGCTTAGTGATGGTAAGATCCTTGGAGGAAGAGGAAGATTGACAGATGAGGCAATTGATAGATTGCAGAGGTATTATGGGTGTGCAATTAGGCAAAATACAAGAAGCATTGAGCCTGTGAGGAAAGCAGTATGGGCATTATTTTTCACACTGCATCAACAAATGAGCACCCACAACATGCACTGTGCCCCACAGGTGATGAATCATGGTGTAACTACCAATCAGGAAAGGAGTATGCCCGTAAAAACAGTTTGCCAAATGCCGTAATTGATGTAATTCAAAAAATGGCTCTGAGCACTATGGGACTTAACATCTATGGTCATCAGTCCCCTAGAACATAGAACTACTTAAACCTAACTAACCTAAGGACATCACACAACACCCAGTCATCACGAGGCAGAGAAAATCCCTGACCCCGCCGGGAATCGAACCCGGGAACCCGAGTGCGGGAAGCGAGAACGCTACCGCACGACCACGAGCTGCGGACTGATGTAATTAAGCCCATATTCAGAGATTTATCACAGCCAAGTTTATTGAAAAAGTGCTTACATGGGAAAACACAAAATCCAAGTTCACGTTTAAATAATTTAATTTGGATTCGGATTTCCAAAAGAGTGTTTGTACAGATCAAAACATTGCATTTTGGAGTGCATGATGCAGTGACAACATACAATGAAGGAAACATTATCAAATGTGATGTGGTGAAACGTTTAGGTTTCCAACCACCATTTCTACACTGCGCCTAATTGATGAAGAAAGACTAAGAGGTGCAAGAAGAAGAGACAAAAGCCTACAACATGCAACAAAAGGAAGAAAAGACCAGTGAAAAGGAAACTAACACTGGAAAAAGAGGATGCTGATAATTAATCATATTGAGCAGGAATGTATTAAAAAACTTTGGAAGCCATTTCCCGTAATTTTAAAATTATCATCTTTGAGGAACATTTTCTCAAAAACTGCTAACAATATATCAATGAAATTTATACACAATATTGTTTACATCTTTTCCTTCATTTCCGTAACACATTATAAAAAATATTCTATAATTCAAGAGTTATAGAAGAAAAAGTGCAAAATTTTAGAGAAAAAATAAGTATCTCTTTAAAAAAAATTGTAAAACAAAAACCAATAATTATTTCTTAACATGGCATTATAACCTTGTAGAGAAATATTCACTGAACATGCAGCTCAAAGTTCAGAGCAATGTCTTTAATGGTTTCAAAAAAAATTTTCCTTCTATTCACTAAAATTAACATGTAGGTGATGAATCGTTCCAGCTCCCCTTAAATTTATTTGGCAGTCTAAATTCCGTAATTTTCCTCACTCAAAAGCCTTCTGATTTCGTAAGAAGTCAATCCATCTGTTGCTTCTTATAGAATTTTATTCTATTTATTCCCACATTTCAACAGGATTATCATCAAACAAAACTGCAGGGACGGATTTCTGACTGGAGATACCGGAAAAAAGGTTCTGTGACGCATGGTGTGCGTGCAACAACAACAAATGGTCCCAGGACAGAGTACAGAGCTGCATCGCAATCACATCACAACAGATGTTCAAAGTGGCCTTCGTGGGATGCAGTGCAGGCGTGCACACGTCGCATAATGGATTTTCGCGCTCTTTCACACGTTCTAGCCTCTCTTTGAACAGCATCACATACATCCTGAACACGCTTCCTGAAGGGCCCACACATCAGGAGCTGGTTCAGCATACACGACATTTTCCATATGCAGCTACAGGTAAAAATCCATGACGTGTAAGACCGATGATCTAGTAGGCCATGTTACGGGACGTCTGCGTCCTATTCAACGTCCAGAGAAGATGTTATCCAGGTTTCGGTGAACTGTAATGAGGAAGTGAGGTCGTGTTCCGCTATGCAGAAACCACATAACCTGTTGTATTGCCAAAAGCACATACTGAAGCAGCCAAGGCAGGCGGGAAGTCCATGTACGTTCCTCCGTCGAGGCGTTGTCGAGTAAATATTTGTCCAAGTACGTGGTTCCCAAGAATCCCTGCCCGCACGTTGATGCTGAACAGATGCTGATGAGACGCCTCAGCCATTCCCAGAAGATTGTCGGTAGCCCATAGATGACAATTATGCAGATTGATATACCAGTTCTGGTAAAGGTTGCTTCGACGGGGAAGAGAGCTCATGACAGACTTCCAGTAATTGTGATGGTCTGGTGCAAACACCACCAAACAAATATTTCCCGTAGAGGGAAATCCGCTGTTGTGGCGACGGTACTCAAGACCCTAGAAAGTATCCCATCACAATCTATAATCCGCGCTCGAAACACACGTAGCGCAGCAGCAGTGTGGGTTGGCAGTACGAACTATACTGAAGCCTGCCAGGGGCTGCAGCTGCCAATCCATGACCATCACGTGTGTGGATGGCGATTGGTCGACGCTTCGTTAAACACCGGAGCACAGAATATGACGGACAGTTCTGTTCAGTGCGTCGAGTCGTCTACAGTCTCCAGTTACCGCCGAGTCTACAAACTGCATTGTTTGTCAGTCGTTTCCGAGACTTAGGCTCCGTAGGTATCGTAGTAAACTTCTGGAATCAACAAAGGCATCACTGAGACGCACAGCGACAGGAATTTAATATTTTAGAAGATTTTTAATAATCGTGATGGACATTTCACAAGAAGAAGCCATATTTAAGTTGAGTATTTCTTCATATTTAAGAAATACCATTTTATTATACTAATTTTTGGGAGTCTTTCTGACTGAAGATGACATACGCCGTCCTCCTGCATTCCCAACAGATAATCCTTGCCCTCTTTGCAGATGATGGGGATAGCGGTAGTCATGCAGGATACAAGTAATTGTATTTCGGCCTACACGATGTTGGCAGGCAACTTGTCTGAAACTTCTATTAGGGTTCGTCTCAATGTCATGTAGAACCCGGTCCTCCAAATCTGGTTCACGCACAGTCCACCACATCCCTGCACGTTCGTCTCTCTTAAAGGACGCATGGTCACACAAACTCCCAAATAGAGCTTGAACTGTTGTTTTATGTGGTTGGTGTCTGTGAGGGTCTTGTTTTGGTATAGCCACGCTGCCTCTCGACCGTTTCCATTTCCTTGCCGTACACATACACCATCTCGGTTTGTTCAAATAGTTCAAATGGCTCTGAGCATTATGGGACTTAACTTCTGAGGTCATCAGTCCCCTAGAACTTAGAACTACTTAAACCTAACTAACCTAAGGACAGCGCACACATCCATACCCGAGGCAGGATTCGAACCTGCGACCGTAGCGGTCGCGCGGTTCCAGACTGTAGCGCCTAGAACCGCTCGGCCACCTTGGCCGGCTCTCGGTTTGTGCCCCGACATAAAGACCGGACCATTCTGCTGCTTACAACACGCTGCGAAAATTACACAGGCTGCAACATACAGCCAACACACTGTACGTGGCCGGGGAAACTTTCATTCTTCAGTGCCATCTGCTGTGAAACGATGCATTTCCGGACACATGTTCATAGGACTTTTTATCCTCTATTTCCAGTCAGGGATCCGTCCCTGCAGTTTCTCGATTTTATTAATGTCCAGCCTCTATATACACACACTAAAAATGTTTTGCATCATCCCAGTTCACAGAACTCCGGAATATAGACGTTGACTGTGAATACTGAATCACAGGCACAGTCCTTTTGAGTAGAGAAGTCACTAAAACCGTCCAAAGATGTAAATAACGATGCATGAGTAGCCCCTATTAGACGGAGGGGGTCTCACAGCCGATCATTTCCAGTCATTCCACCGGTAAGGAGGTACACGGCTCGTGTTGTCTGTAGTTCAGCCAAGTCTGGAGGGTCAATACCGAGGTTCAATCTCGTCCGCATTTTTACTTTGTGCCAGGAAGGGCTCTCAACAAGGGAAGTGTCCAGGCGTCTCGGAGTGAACCAAAGAGATGTTTTTCGGAGATGGGTGGGGGGATACAAAGAGACAGGAACCGTCGATGACATGCCTCGCTCAGGCCGTCCAAGGGTACTGCTGCAGTTGATGACTGCTATCTACAGACTATAGTTCGGAGGAACACTGACAGCCAAACACGCCACCAAGCAGCGCGGTACAGATGGGCCCAACAACATGCCGAATGGACCGATCAGAATTGACATCTTCACCGATAAATGTTGCGTATGCCCTCAACCAGACAATAGTCGGAGACGTGTTTGGGGGCAACCTCGTCGGGCTAACGGCTTAGACACACTATCCAACGAGCGCAGCAAGGTGGAGGTACCCTGCTATTTTGGGGTGGCCTTATGTGGGGCCCCCGTACGCCGCTGGTGGTCTTGGAAGGCGCCGTAAAGGCTGTACAAAACGTGAATGCCATCCTCCGACCGATAGTGCAACAATATGGGCAGCATATTTGCGAGGCATTCGTCTTCATGGACGACATTTCGCGCCCCCATCGTGCACATCCTGCGAATGACTACAATGGCCAGCGTGTTTCCCAGACATGGACGCTTTCGAACATGCCATGGATAGATTGAAAAGGGTTGTTTATAAACGACGTCACCCACCAACCACTCTGAAGGATTTACACCGAATCGCCGTTGAGGAGAGGGGCAATCTAGACCAACAGTGCCTTGATGAACTTGTGGATAGTATGCGACGAAGAATACTGGCATGCATAAATGCAAGAGGACGTGCTATGGGTATTAGAGGTACCAGTGTGTACAGCAATCTAGACCACCACCTCTGAAGGTCTCGCTGTATTGTTGTGCAAACATGCAATGTGTGGTTTTCATTAGTAATAAAAAGGGCAAGGGCTGAAATGATGTTTATGTTGATCTCTCTATTCCAATTTTTTGTACATGTTCCGGAACTCTCGTAACCGAGGTGATGCAAAACTTCTTTTGATGAGTGTTCTAAATAGTTCAAATGGCTCTGAGCACTACGGGACTTAACTTCGGAGGTCATCAGTCCCCTAAAACTTAGAACTACTTAAATCTAACTAACATGAGGACATCACACACATCCATTCCCGAGACAGGATTCGAACCTGCGACAGTAGCGGTCGCGCGGTTCCAAACTGTCGCGCCTAGAACCGCTCGGCCACCCCGGCCGGCTTTATGTGTGTATCATAGTCTTAACTAAATTAATATAGGAGGATGAACTTGTTAAGCGGAAATTGTGTGTAACAAAACCTATCACTAACAATATGAAGCAAATAATTTTAAATTCCGATTGAAGTGTGTGATCTAGAATCGCCTCCGCTATCCTACTTGTAAGTGCGAACAATTTTGTGCAAATTACATTTAGTGTGTTGTCAGTTATTCTAAACTGCATCTGACCGTCTGTAAATGAAACAAAATAAAGAATAGGTATTAATATTAGTCAGAGTAATTTTCTCAATAAACAATCACACACTAAAGCTGACTCTTGCATCACAAAAACAGTGCCCTGTTATAAAACGTGTCCACTGAGTTTATATGAAATTTTGTTTAATGAACAATGTTTATGTTATTCTCTCAAAAGGTTCAATTAGGCGTGCAGTAGCTTCTTACCTTCCTACGGATAACTGGGCTTTTACTCTGCCTGCACTGCAAAGATGAAGAGCTGAAAGAAATCACTGCACCGCTGTATGCCTTTGTAATTCTTCTACCAGGCCCCATAGACAAATTAATCTCCTTGTTCTTATTTCAAACGTGATATACACTATAAATGCAACGGTGCAAGGCATGACAGTGCCGTTTTTTACCGAACACATTTTTCATTTGAACTGTGAAGATAAGCTTCTGTGAAATGTTCCTTAAATCAACAACACTGTATTTTGCAATTAGATTAAAACCATTTAAAGCACCGAAAAATCTCGAACTAACACGAACTTTTACTATTTCTCAACACTATTTTTGTCAGCATAGCCATACACTATAGTGAATGCTCTTAACACATACTTCTTTACATGGCTTAAAAATTTGCTCTTTTAGCAGCCTAATGAAATATTTTTAAGTTAATCTTGATGGGAGAAGTAATTAGAATTCATAACACATGACCGATAATTCTCTCTTTTTACCAACTCGTAGATATCGTTAAACGCAATGAAATCCTAGTTACTAAACTAGGGTTTGCAACAAAATAGTTACAGCAAATTACTGTCTTCTAAAAGAGACACCTCTCTATAAAGTCGTGTCAAATCATGCTCTGTGCTCAGTTACGCGTCATTGGACGTCTCAAATCAAAATCTTAATGCGGCACATCCGCCATCCAAGCTCCTCTCTGGCCAACAACTGCATCTGACTCCTC
This sequence comes from Schistocerca nitens, assembly GCF_023898315.1. Classification (NCBI taxonomy): domain Eukaryota; kingdom Metazoa; phylum Arthropoda; class Insecta; order Orthoptera; family Acrididae; genus Schistocerca; species Schistocerca nitens. Next base: position 517,526,320 of record NC_064615.1, on the reverse strand, counting down.
GTTCGCCCGAGCTTCATCAATAATGCTGCTCTGGTAACAAAAGAATGCGGAACACTCATATGTTCGGTATGCAAATATACTTCGAATAATCAAATATACCAACAAATTGACACTTCTGATTATATTTTAATTAAATCGACTGTGGGTTCCTGGTGAAACATTGTGCATTACCTATCAAACACTTTTTTGCGTTGACATGAATAGCTGCCAATGGGATCACCAACTATTGGCTCCTACCCAACATTTTCGTGAACAACCTAGAGAACAGGTTCTTCACACACATAATAAGACCAAAGAAATACAAAGTCATATACTGGAACCGTTACGCCTATAACATAATATGACCGATTGATGAACCACACAACACATATAGAAAAGCTACACAAGTAAATAAATAACTTACACCCAATAATTCGCTTCACGTTAGAAACAGAAACAGGCAACGCACTGTTTCCTAGGTCTCACCATACGAAAAACGAACAAAACCCATGATTTCACAAAGAAATACAAAGTCATATACTGGAACCGTTACGCCTATAACATAATATGACCGATTGATGAACCACACAACACATATAGAAAAGCTACACAAGTAAATAAATAACTTACACCCAATAATTCGCTTCACGTTAGAAACAGAAACAGGCAACGCACTGTTTCCTAGGTCTCACCATACGAAAAACGAACAAAACCCATGATTTCACAATATTCAGGAAACCTACAATCACGAGCACTACCATTCACAATCTGTCGAACCACCCTGTGGCACACAATCAAGGAAGCTTCAGATTTGTGCACCACAGATTGAACAGAACACTGAATTACACGCAGGAACTAAATACAATAAAACAGATAGCATACGAAAATGGTTACAAGCCCCACATGATAGAGAAATTAAACCAACAAATTTGGAAAGAGAAAAGGAAAGAAAGCAGAACACACACACACACAAAACCTTACACAACACATGGCCACATGCAAGAAACAACAGTACACCCATAAAACAAAATGGCACATACCCACCTACAATAATAAAAAAACAGGGACTTCAAGTATGATTCAAGACAGACAACACAACAGAAAAAAAAATTCAGAGCACACGAGACACCCCAAGATAAACTCAACAGATCAGGAATATATGAATTCATGTACAATACTAATCCGTCAGTATACACAGGACATACATGCAGGAACTTTAAAACAAGATACGCAAAACACCTCAGAGCCCTAAAAAGTAACAGCACCCATGGCACATTTGCTGACCTCCTAGTATCCTGTATAACCACCACTCAACTACAATGCCAACATATTTAAAAATAGTAAAATGCAGCCGCAGGCTATACCAGAAACTGACAACAGAACTGTCACATACAGAAGAGAATAGCAGAAGGCAAACAAGTTTTACATGAAAACACGCTACACCCCGTTTTTATAGTCAAGAAGCGACTTGTTCAATAGCGCTTCATCAGCCTTATAAGACTATTAACTATGCTATGTCAGCGTCACACCACCTAAATTTGGCAGCAATATTTATGTTTTAAAACAGTACGTTGAACATCAAACAGCTGGAGCAATGCGAGCGATTCAGGCGGTTTCATTTTTCATTGATCAAATATAGGGCGAGGCGCTTGATTTGAGAAAACAAAATTTGACGAAACGCGGCTTTGACAAATGTCCCCCATACATTGGACGAAACGCAGCTTTGGCATATGTACCCTATCACACTTCCAAACCTTTATCAACGACACTTTGACAAAGAAAGCTTGGTGATATAACATACGCCCGAGCAAATGTGAATAATTTATATTAAAATGCTGATTACACTATTCTCACTTCATTAATTGCAAGGTTATTCGTTGTAATAGATAACAGTAATTAATTGTACTGACAATAACACAACCAATGTTTTTGCACCAAATTATAAACAATACGGTTATAGCTCCCACCTGCGAGAAAGTATTGAGCTGATAATAAAATAGGATGCCCTGAACGTTTCGTTATTTGATGAATTCATTGCTTTTAGGATTTTACAAGCGTTTAATCAGTAGTATGCTACTATGCTCTCTTCACACGATACAAGACACCTTTGCTCCAAGTACCTGGTCCAGTCAATTGTAATCACCGCCTATGTTCGACGTCAACGCGCAGTAACCACTCACAGACGGCAGGTGGCAAAACCAGGAGTGGATGGACGCGGAAAACAGCAGTCGGTTTGTAACGCGAAATTAGAGCTTATTATCGGACGTCCAAAGGGGCGTAATAACCGTCTGACAGTGAAGGAAGTTTCTCTGACACACGTAAGTTCACAAACTGTTTTCATGCCGCCGCGCCGTGGCTAAAATATACCGTGCCTGACAAAATGACGCTTTCAAAACCCGGCACAGAGGCAATTGTAGTGGGCAACGGACCATAAATGACAGCGGTGAACGACGTCTGCGGAGACGTGTACGGGCGAATACGCGTTCAGCTGTTGAAGAACTGACCCCTCAGAAGAACCAAGGGGCTACCAACAGTGTCTCCTCAACGACCGTTGCGAACGTTGCTGCGTATTTCCTTCGCAGTAGGCGCTTGGTTCATGCACCCATCGTGACTGCTGTTCGTCTGCCACGGAGCCTGGAATTTGCAAGCTATTACCCCTACTGGACTTCCATTGAGTGACAACAGGTGGCCTGTTAAATGACAGGTGGTCATAGGCGTGTACGTCGCGAAACATCTGAATGCACACCGTACCCTGCAACAATCGTCGGACGGCTCCAGGCCGGAGGAAGGGGCATTATGGTGGCGTTGCCTTGATGATCTCATCATTGCAGTTTGGTTTTCCTCAACATGTCGCCATCTTCCAGCAGGACAACGCAGGGTGTCGCAGCTCGCACTGTACGTGCTTGGCTCGAAGATCATCAGGATGTATTTACCGTACTTCCCTGGTCACCTAACTCCCCACATTGAAATCCAATCGGGAATCTGGGGGGCTACCTCGATAGGGCTGTTCGCGCTATGAATCTCAGCCGAGGAACTTAGTACAGCTTACCACGGCTTTGGAGTCAAACGTGGCTGTCGGCACCACTCAGAACCCCATTCACTCTCTTTCTGGACGTATGGCAGCGGTGCGCGTTGCCAAAGTTGGTTATTCCCTCATTTGACAGGAGGTCACGTTAATGTGTCTGAAGTATATAAATTACTGGATCATTCACTAGTCCCACCTAGTGTCATCGTCGAAGAATTGGATGCTCTTTGGTATCAATGGGCTGCAGACGTTGGATGAACGTTGTACAAAGACAAGATGTTGGTAGCTACCTTGCCAATGAAAAATCAATTAAAAACAAATGCAAAATAACCTTTCTACTGATTAAAATGTCGGTGGACTCCCCAGCACAAAGGAACAACCAGACGGACGTGGGAAAGTTGCAGGCCATTTATCAGAAGTCATTTGTTACTTCACAAGAGACCAATAATCTGTTATACCAAAAACAGTAATAAAATACAAATGACAGCAGCTGCTTTGCAATGAACGTAATTAAGAAGTTGAAACTGATGAGTGACAGTGATAAGTGCCAGCACCAGATTTAAAATGTTGACAGCTCAAACAAGCGCTTAGGCCGGCCGGAGTGGCCGTGCGGTTCTAGGCGCTACAGTCTGGAACCGAGCGACCGCTACGGTCGCAGGTTCGAATCCTGCCTCGGGCATGGATGCGTGTGATGTCCTTAGGTTAGTTAGGTTTAATTAGTTCTAAGTTCTAGGCGACTGATGACCTCAGAAGTTAAGTCGCATAGTGCTCAGAGCCACTTGAACCATTTTTGAACTTGTGTTTTTCCACAAACAGTGACAGGGCAAACTGGGCAAACAGTGACAGCAATCATGCTGAAGATTATAATTTCAACATTTGGCTGATCCAAGGGGATGCTTGAAATTATCGTATATGACATACAAGAAGTGTAATAACACGAAATTTCACTAGTCTCTGAAGAGCTGAAGCCTGTTAAGTATCAATGTTTTATGCAACGAGCATTGGAACAGTTCTCAACGCAAATATCCAATATATGATCAATCAGAGAAGCCCCTTGGGCATCGTCAAGATACTGAAGCTGAAAAATAATATGCTATTTAACAAATTGAGCATTGCACCAATATTAAAATTGTTATCTTAAAACCAAACTTCAAACAGAGAAAACATGGAAGGGGCGGGTACTTCCGGTCATGGCTGAGTAAAATGGTTTAGAATGACAGACACTTGGGGTTAAATTAACGCCCGATTCCTACGAGATAGAAACGTTCATAAGTTGAGGGATGCCGTAGCAAGCCAGGAAGCCGCTACGTCTGAGACGCTACGTGAGATGGGAAGCGGCGTGCCGCCCGTGCGCACGTAGGCAGCCTACGCAGGCAGGCTGCGACCGATGAACCGGTGGGTAACAGATAACGCCCTGGGTAGAGCCTCTGAACGCTACGAACAGATCGGAAAGCCGAGAGCAAACAAGCAGACATATAATTCATGCATAACTGTCATAGAACTTATGAAAATGCTCAAACCAAGACTAGAAACTGAATGTTAGCGTGGCCCCGAGACCCAACAAAACCTTACGTATTAAAAAAAGAATATTAAATGAGAATTACTAAGATGATTAACCGGTTAATCTAATATAAAATATAGCAACAAGTTAATCTAGTAACCAAGAAACCACAGGGCTACTTAAACACCTTAACTTACATCAAAAGGTAACAGGGAAATCTCGAGTGCTAACACTCTGACACCCATGATAGTAATTGTATTTAGAACAATAAATATTAATTCCTTTTTGAAAGAGGCAAAATCTCAGCAGAGTTATGGAACTTAATTACCCAAATGAGTCAAGATTCACTGGACCGCTAGCGTTTGCTTACCACGCCCATAGGCAATTTTATAGTTTTACCTCAGGCAGGGTAGCAACAAGTTCCAATACAAATAAGTCTCAATTGGGACTTCAGTGGTCACTAATTCACGTGGAGGCCTAGAACATGTGGCACCATTAAATTCATGCCCGAGCGACAAGATAATCAGAGATTGACGAAATTGTAATGAAAAGAAATTTTAAAACACATCAGATATGGCAAATTTCAAAGAGAGCCACAACAAAGTAAATTTGATACTTGAAAAATGGTTCAAATGGCTCTGAGCACTATGGGACTTAACTGCTAAGGTCATCAGTCCCCTAGAACTTAGAACTACTTAAAGCTAACTAACCTAAGGACATCACACACATCCATGCCCGAGGCAGGATTCGAACCTGCGACCGTAGCGGTCACGCGGTTCCAGACTGTAGCGCCTAGAAACGCTCGGCCACTCTGGCCGGTTTGATGCGTGAGGCAGAGTGACGGAGAGTCAGGCAGTCCAGCGTAGTGGCAGCAACTTCAACGCGGGAGCACATATGTCAATCAGGTAATGAGTACTTTACCCAAAAGGGCAGAACTGACAGCACCATAAAATGACCAGTACTCCAACACACACATCGCCCAAGTATTTCCGATCAACACAACTAACTCCACCGACCACCGCCCACTTAGACAATCGTGCGCCCGTAAGCTCAGTAAACAGTTCAACGTACGTCACATGTGCCGCTCGTCTCTCTCTCACTGACAGCGACCGACTGCCTGCCCATGTGTTCAACAACCCGCACCAAGAAACTACGACAAAGAGGCGACTACAGCCGACCGAAGCGCCACACGGTGTTTAGATAGAGACAGACCGCACCCGTAGACAAAGATGTAAGAACATAACAGTTTCGCCAGTTTCTACCGCGGGCGGCGCTGCAATTCTTCGCTTCACAGTGGCAGCTGTTCCTCTTCTCGCGTAGGCGCAGTGGCCTGGACCCGGGGTATAAAGGAGCCGCCGTTTTGATACGTCCAGTACCAGGCCCATTTCACCTTCTCCCGCCTTGACACCCTCGTCTAAATCCCGACCATGGCGCGACAGCAACGTATCCTTTTCAACAACATCCGCTCCCTACCCGCCAACAGGAACCTCTTCCTGCACACCCTTGCCACCCACCGCGTGGATGCCTTCCTCCTTAATGAAACCTTCCTCCAACCCCACCACACCATTCACACTTCGCCCTACCTCCTCCACCGCTCCGATAATCCCCTCCCAATTGCGCGTGGCGGAGTTGCCATTGGTCACCACCGCCAGATCCCCGTTCGGCTCCAACCTCTCCTTCCCGACCCCACCGAACACCTGATCCTTAGTCTCTTCTTCCCCGGCCTTACCGTTACCTGCGCCACCATCTATGTCCGCCCCAACGCTCCTATTCCCTTCGACTTCCTCTCCCACGTCGATCGTACCTTTTCCTCCTACGTGATCGCCGCCGACCTCAACATCCATAGTCGTACCGCCGCCCAGTTACGGCGGTGGCATCGGTTCCTCTCCTCCCTTCAAGGCGACCTCATTCCCATCCCCCAGCACACCCGTCCCGAATCCAACTCCACTCCTGATGTTATCCTCTCCTCCCCCAACCTCCTTGGCCGCATAACGGTGGATGTCCTGGAGCCTATTGGCAGCGACCATCTCCCTGTCCTCCTCACCGTTTCAGGCGGTCGTCGCCCCCGCCCCGACCCTCTAAATGACCCTCCCCCTAAGTATGTCCATGACTACTCCCGTGCCGACTGGAATGCCTACCGGGATTCCCTTTCCACCCAGGTCGATAGCCACCCTTTCACCTACCACCACCCTGACGATGTAACTCACGCCGCTTCCTTTCTCCAGCAGACCTTGTCTGAGGCCGTGGAGGCCCACGTCCCTACTGTCGCCATCCACCCCCACCGTCCTACCTTACCCCCACAGGCCGTCCTCCTCCTCCGTGAATCCCGTCGTCTCTACCGTGCCTTCCTCCGTACGCGTGACCCGGACACACTACGACGCCACCGGCAACTCCAGCGACACATTCGTAATTTGCTCGCGGCTAAGAAACGCCGGGACTGGCGACAGACATGCACCCGTTTAAATGCTACCCTACCAATAAACTCGTCCAAGTTCTGGTCGGCCTTCCGTCGCCTTACTGGAACTAAGCCCTCCCCTTATTATCCCCTTCTCCATGATGATCACCCTTTCCCTGACTCCCTTAGTAAGGCCAACCACTTTGCCTCCTACCTCTCCGATGTATTTTCCATTCCCAATGATCCGCAGTTCGATTACTCCCTCTTCCCGGATATCCGCGATCGAACTGACACATCTGTCCCTCCCCTCGCTCCTGGTTTCCAGTACTTGGACAACATTGCATACACGGAACTCAATGCCCCTATCACTACACAGGATCTCATTGCTACACTCCGCACGAAACGCAACACCGCTCCTGGCCACGATCGTGTCACCTACCGTCACCTTCGTGAAGCTCCTGTCTCTTTCCTCTCCACCCTGGCCAGGCTCTACAATGTAGTCCTGTCCACCGGTTACTACCCCGACCTGTGGAAAACCTCCCGTATCCTCATGTTCCTTAAACCTGGCAAACCGCCGTCAGCCGTCTCCTCCTACCGCCCCATCTGCCTTACCTCGGTCTTCAGCAAGGTCCTGGAATCCATCCTCACCCGCCGCATGCACCAGCATCTCCGCCAGCACCGCCTCCTTCCCGTTACCCAGTGTGGCTTTCGGCCGTCCTTCTCTTCCGACGACCTTCTCCTTCACCTCACTCATCTCCTTTCCGAACAGCTTAATTCCCGTCGCTCCGCAATCTTCCTCTCCCTGGACCTCGAACGTGCCTATGACCGCGTATGGCATTCCGGTCTCCTCTTCAAGCTCCAAACCTTCGCCCTTCCCATTAACTACGTCCGTCTGGTCGGCTCCTTTCTCTCCCGCCGTCCTTCCTATGTCACCATCTATAACGCAGATTCCTACACCTTTTTCTCCTCTGCCAGTGTGCCCCAAGGCTCCGTCCTCTCCCCCCTTCTGTACCTTTTGTACACGGCGGACATGCCGCCACCGCCAGCCCCCGTCCACCTTCTCCAGTTTGCCGATGACACCGCCTTCCTTGCCCTTGCCCCCACCCTGCAGCGCTCCCAACACCTTCTCCAATCCCATCTTGACCGGTTCACCACTTGGTGCAACCAGTGGTTGCTCAAGGTCAATCCCTCCAAAACCCAGGCGATCATTGTAGGCAAAACCACCCCTTCCTTCCGCCTCCTTGATTTCTACATCACCATCTATGGCCGTCCTATCACCCTCACTCCCACCCTTAAGTACCTTGGCGTCACCCTCGACCGTCGCCTCTCCTGGACTCCCCACCTCCGGACAATCCAAGCCAAGGCACGCTCCCGACTCAGCCTCCTCAAGCTCCTCTCCGGCCGTACGTGGGGTCTGGACCCCTCCACCATCCTCCACACCTATAAATCCCTCATCCGCCCTATCCTTTGTTATGCCCATCCGGCTTGGATCTCCGCCCCCCCCTCCCTTTTATAAATCCCTCCAAATCCTTGAACGCCATGCTCTCCGCCTCGCCTATCGCATCCGTCTCCCCTCCCCCACGCGGATCCTGTATGATGTCATCCCCTTCCCCCACCTCCTCCTTTTCCTTGAAAGGATACGGATTCTGTACACCTCCCGTAAACTTGATCCTCCTCACCCGCTCGTCTCCCCGATCCTCTCCCACCCCCGCCCGCTGCCGCGCCTGTATTCCCACGTCCCGCCCGGTCTCCATCTGTCCACCCTCCTTACCCTCTCCCAAGGTGGCTTCCGCCAGCTCCCTCTCCCTGATGATGTCCTCATCCCCTCCATCTACCCCTCCTATCAACTTTGACCCTGCCCCGCCCCCCACTTCCCGTGTCCTTTCCTTTCGGCACCCTCCCTCCCTTCTCTTCTCTTCCCTTCTTTTTCCATCTCCCCGTCCCCTCCCTTCCCCCTCTTCCCCCGGGCTTCCTCTCCCCCTTCCTCCCTCTCCCCTATCTCCCCTGCCCGTGGCATCTCTGCTCTCCCCTCTCGCTCTCCCACTCCCCTTCCTCCTCCTCCTCTCTTGGCAGGTCCCCGGACTCGCACACGCATAGTGAACATTTGCGCGCCGGAGATCGTCGCCTTCTGTGTCTCGTGTGTGTGACGTCGTATAGTGTTTTTGGTGTCCGCCGTCCCACTACTACGTTCACTTGTGCCGTCGGATTCATCAGTGTTTTGTGCGCCGTGCCAACGTGTTTTCAGTGTTGTTATCGTCACATGTGAACGACTCCGTGTTTTTTGTGTCTCTGTGACCTCTCTCTTTTGCCCGTCATTTTGTTCATTGTCATTCACCATTTTTTATACTCTTGTAAAACGCTATGGCTGAAGAGCGGCGTAGTGTGCCGCTGCCAGCCTACCTGATTTGTACAGGTTTTAAAATAACAATAAAGTAAAAAAAAAAGATACGTCCAGTAATGGAATATGCATGCCCTGTGTGGGGATACACGGCGAAGCATCACATGGACAAACTCCAGAGGCTGTAGAATCCCGCCGTCAGAAGGGCACTGCATCTTCCCATCGGCTTCCCTACCGATGATCTGCACGCTGCAGCTGAAATCCCACTGCTGAAAGAGCGTTTACAGGATCTGGCAAGGGCCCTCTATGAAGGCTCTTCCAGATTAGGAAACGTCCTCATCCACTCCCTAGGTCGGTATGACACGTCCCGTGACAAGCACACACGCCCAATGATGATCTTCGACGACTAAGTCTTAAGAGAAAATACCTATATCCAATTCCTAATCCTCCTCCCTCCTCCACACTATCAATCATTCCGCCAATCTCAGTCAAGTACCAGACACATACAGAACAATCATCACATCTCGCAGACACCCAAAAATTACAGAAATAAGCACACACACACACACACACACACACACACACACACACAAGTACACAGTGGAGCAAAAGCCGTAAGGCTACAAACTCCCCCACAAACTTCCCCAAAGAGGGGAAAGTATTAGATGAGAGTGAGTGAGTGTGATGTTCACCCAGTTCCTGCGTGGCTGGGTACTCAGTGATCGCACGTGAAGATGGCGGTCAGATGGACCGCCGAAATATTGTGTAGTAAAGACGAACATATCCAGTACCATACCGGTGAAGAGCATAAACATACTAGACGCCGGGAAAGTCTACGGAATCACAAAGATGTAAGAACACAGAACGAGCCGAAACGGTTCACTGATGTTTCGGCGCGTCATCTAGTCGTAGAACGTAGACTGTAAACCTGAAACTGTTTAAGAGCAGTGAGCTGTGGCGGCTCCTTTCGAGTCGACCCATCGCCACTTGCGTATCTTTGTTTCGCTGCCGCGTCGTGTTGCTAGGTACCGGTCTGGGGACGGGAGATAAACTAAGGGAGGGAGAGCTGGCTAAGCGGCAGTGAAGCGAGTGCACCGACATTGGTAAGACCATTCACGAGGAAGTGTGCGCTATTGGACGTGCTGCATGCCCGTCGTAGTTTCATGAGCTATAGGGGCTGGCAAAAATTTTTTGAGCTCGCTATCCAGAACTGATTGGGCGCCTTCCGTTTGTACATTAAAGCCATTTTTTCGGAGAACGATGCCTATTTCCTGGAAGCGAAGGCATTACTGTTCCGAACTCTGGATCCAAGCATTGTGATTGCTTCCTTCTGCATTTTTATTGCCAGCGTGGCTGAAAGGTGGCTACATATTGTATTTTAAATGACTGCCTCCACTGCATTGGTTCCAACTATGTGTATTGTTTAAGTTTGTATGTGTGCGATTGGTTTTAAATTCATTCATTTTTTTTGTATTGAAAATTGACAGAAATCTTGATGTGTTCTAGCATTGCCCACGTGGCCTGTTAAGTTTGAAATACATCACTATTCGGTTGTTCCGCTGGGGGTATGTGATGTAGTGGGTGGAGACGCCAAATGTAGTGGAATGAGGTAGAAGGCACCGTATTAAGACTCGACCCTGCTGCTACAGTGACTTGTTATTTACTTGTGGACTCACTGCTGGAATTATGGTAACTGTAACATATTTAAGCCTGATTTACCTTGCTTCATGTTGTGGAATTTTACGCGTAGCATGCTGCGCAGCAGTGCAGGTCTTGGTGACGTAAATATGTGACCTAACTAATATTTTATTGCAAATTACATATTCAAAATTTCTGTAAATTTCTTGTGCCGTCTAGTCAACAAAATAATTTTATTTTATACTGTTTGTAAGCTTGTTCATATTATTGAGGTTTGAGGATTCCAAGGCCCAGTTATTTTGGACGATTGCTTAAATTTATGTCACGCCCAAGTGTAGTGGCCTGGTGGAAGGCTTTGTTGAAGAAAAGTTAATATTCATATTGTAGTTAAAATTTGGCCTATCCCTCTAGGCAGTTAACGCGAGCTTTCCCTGTTGTATCTCGACCAAGAAGTTTTTGTATCCTACATCTGCCTCCAATCCTAGTTGTTAATGTACTTGCTTGCTTGGGGGCTACTTCGCTTGCGTTAATGGTCCACGCTTGGGTCGCTGAGGTGACCGAGCTGGCCAATCTGCACATCTGTGACCCGGAAGGGATACTTAGACATCGGGCGAACCATGTGTTGTGTGTAGTCATTCCAGAGGGACTTTGTCTGTATATTGTGCCTTTTGCAACTAGCCTACACAGCTAATTGGCAAAGTTAAGTTGTTGCCTTGGACTTTTAATATTTCGTGTAATAACTGACAGTGTTTTGTATTTCGTGTCTCTACTATACAGATTAATGTTCTTGGATCTAGTCTGTAATTGTGTTGATTAACTGTTATATGGACCTAGTGTTCCCTAAATTATGTATTGTGTTCTTATTCAGTTATATGGGCCTAACCTTCCTTTTATTATATGTTGAGCTGACTCTTATTTCTGTAAGGTATTATTATTAATAAAATGTTCATTATTGTTGTAATTTTGATCCAGTTAATTTTCTTAAATGGTACAATTTTTTATTTAACTAGTTATGCTTAAGGCACTGATTCCCCGTGGTTAAGGAATGTGATTTGTTTTGGGAAAGGAAAAAAAAGTTTAGCGTACAGTGTTATTTTGAGCAATAGCCAGCGTGTGAACCTTGATTTTGATATTATTAATTAGTCACGTTACACAGTCTTGAGATTGGTGAAGTAAATTCTGGATTAGCTGACGGCTTATAGTAACCTTCTTTTAACTGATTCATTGTTTAACTGAAATGTTATTTTCTGAACGGTTATAATAAGTAAATTTTCTATTTGAAATTAAACAGCTGTTAAACTACAGGATCAAGTCCTTCAGTGTGAGTGTTCTAGAAATTCCTTGGGGCATAATTTTCACGTTTCAAATGGTAGCACAGCATTGTTATTCTGGTAAAAAGTGATGGGGGGGGGGAGGGGAGGGGTAGCTATGGAGGGATAGCTATTCTTCCCACGTTTACATCATTCTCCATTCTTTTATATGTGTATTGCTATTAGTGCGAACTGATGGTGTATTTTGAGGAGTCATTACGAGCATGAAGGCCAAAGGTTGTCGGAGCACTACTTTCCTGAGGCGAGAGCAGTTGCTGTACGGACGTAGAATACCCCAGCAGGTGGCCGACTGTTCCGTAGCAGAGTCTTCTTGGTAGACTTGAGCTTAACCCGCAGTTTCATGGGTAGCGGATGCGGCCACTTGCACAATAAACTCCAGGAAAGCTTTACAGTCTAAGACTGAAGTCTACCAACGTCTTCGCACTAGAATGAAGTCAGTCTGCTTTCTATGTTCATCTCCAGGTTGTGGTGTCACTGCCAGACACCACACTTGCTAGGTGGTAGCTTAAATCGGCCGCGGTCCATTAGTACATGTCGGACCCGCGTGTCGCCACTGTGTGATCGCAGACCGAGCGCCACCACACGGCAGGTCTCGAGAGACGTACGAGAACTCGTCCCAGTTGTACGGCGACGTTGCTAGCGCCTATACGGACGAAGCCTTTGCTCTCATTTGCCGAGAGACAGAATAGCCTTCAGCTAAGTTAATGGCTACGACTTAGCAAGGCGCCATTAGCCTTACATAGTTTGATAGTTATCGTATGAAATGTCTCATCAAGAATGCTGTATTCACAACAAGGATAAATAAAAGTTAAGTATTAGAGGAGCTGCATACTTTTCTTATTAGAATTCACTACTTATCCTGTTCCAGAATTCACGCCCGTCTGCGTTAGATAGCGTGCATTTCGGCCTCCTCTATCTACAAGGTGTTGGCACATTCACCAACACATCACAGGTGATATCCAAGTCTTGGGTGATGCCGAAACATAGTGTTACCGACGAACATGTCATTACTCACAGAGAAATCCTGTCCAGTACCTGTCTCGTTAACTTCTATCACCTAGACCATAGCCGGACTGGGTGGCCGAGTGGTTCTAAGCCCTACAGTATGGAACCGCGAGACCGCTACGGTCGCAGGTTCGAATCCTGCCTCGGGCATGGATGTGTGTGATGTCCTTAGGTTAGTTAGGTTTAAGTAGTTCTAAGTTCTAGGGGACTGACGACCTCAGAAGTTAAGTCCCATAGTGCTCAGAGCCATTTGAACCAACCTAGGCCATAACGAACAACCGTAGACTGAAAGATTGTGTTCTGGGTAGTACCTCCAATTTTAGAATGAACTGATCATTTATGACTCTAAAGATGTTCTAGTGTCTCCAGTTTCAGTACTGAAGTCATGATTTATGAACATAAAGTTGTTATTCTTTTATACGTACTTTATAAGTAGATATAATGATTGTGAGATACTGTTAATGCTTATTTATATGAAGAGAAATCGCTGCTAGTGCAGTTGATTATCTGGACAGGTCCATAAGACTGCGTAGTGGAAGAAGGCAAGAGATCTGGAAATTAAAATGGTGGAGAAAGACTTTTAGTTCAGGCAGAAAGAGAACAGCCCAAATGATCAATTTCAAGAATCTGTAATTGTGAAGTTGTCTCAAATTTCAAATTTACACGCTGTTTTCCCGTTGTAACACATATAAAAGAAGAAACAGATAGCCTACGAAGAACACATTTAATGTAGACAGCTTTAATACGATTCATTTAAAAGAAGAAATTCCGTAGTTATCAAAACGTATACAAATGAAGAAAGAAAAGAGGACGAATACTGTTTAATGTTCTGTCGAAGACGAAGTCATGGAATGGGGAAAGGAATCGGTCGTATGGTTTTCAAGCGAACCCCAATGTAAAGGTAGACAAAGCCTTGTTTAGTGAAGTGGCTATCGTAAAATACATTACGTGGACTCTGTTGCATCATTCATGGCAGATGGCGCTGTAACTGACAATTATCAAGAGTGCCTGTTCTTGGAATGAAGAACCGACGCATTTGATTCTAAGCTTTTTGTTCTAACGGTAGATAGTTGAATTCGAAATTTAGTGTTACACACTTGGTTGTACAGTACGATATGGCTAGTCTTTTCAATGACTGGTTTAGCGGTATCTAGGAAAAACCATGTGGATGTAATGTTTTTCTGTTGCTACCGGGATAATTGCATTCGGTGAGTCACTAGCATCTTACGATCGAGGCGACTGATTTCGGTGAGCATTCAGGGCAGGTGCGGTTATCACTTCATGGACACTTTACCTTGTTATAATGGTTGTGGTTTATATTCATTAGGTAACCGAGTAGCGGCCAGCGCGAGAGTTAAGGTGCTTGGATGGAAATTAAATGAAATGACTGTATGGCATTGTTGACCGGAAGGTCCCATCTGGGGAAGTTCGGCAACCGAGTGCAAGTCTTATTTCAGTCGACGCCCCATTAGTCGACCTGCCTGCTGGTGATGAGGATGAAATGATGATGAGGACAACACAACACCCAGTCCACGAGCGGAGAAAATCCCCAACCCAGCCGGGAGTCAAGCTCAGGCCCGGTGCATGGAAGGCAAGCACGTAACAATCCAGCTAAGCAGGTGGGCTGTTGGATGGAAACGCACACCGACATCAGTCACGCGGATGGCTGAATTCGGGGGCGGTCACTTAAATTAAGAACTCCTGTTGTTTGGGGACTTAACGCAGTCAAAGCCATCGTGAAAACTACGTTACCAAACAAGTAGTTTATTAGCCAGAAATGTCAATTCCTAGACATATTACATATACTGTACAATTAAATTTGTAGCACTGAAATAACGTTTGAACATCAGTACCACCCGTAGAACACAAAGGTATGTGGAATCAAATACACTTGATATTTGCCAATTATAGCACCATCTACCAGGAAAGGGTAACGGTTCAAGTAAACCGTACGTATTTTTCTGTACTGTATAAACATACAATAAAATGAGTGTTCGCATGTAAAGATAAAAAATGCACCGCACCCACGCTAGAGGGATGCTTAGCAAGTGGCCACTTGTAGCACAGAGAGATGTCACTTTTACTACCAATAACTTTTCACCCGGAACGTGCACAACTTTCGGGATTTGTAGTTGTCTCAAGACAAAACTTACGCACTGTATATTTAATAATGTTAACAATAAAAATATTTATGTACTTGTAGCGGATAACGGCTATGTCAAGGAAGCTACTAACAACCGCACACTCTCAGAATGAATCTTTCACTCTTCTAAGGAGTGAGCGCTGTTACGAAACGTCCTGGCAGATTGAACTGTGTGTCAGATTGGGAACCTATCGCTTAAAATGGGAGAGACAGATTAAAATTGTGTACCCAACCGGGACACGAATCCGGTGACAAGGGCAGTTACTCTACCGACTGAGTTATCCTGGCAGGACTCATGGCCTGTCCTCACAACTTTACTTCCCCCACTCTCCTTCCCTCTTTAGGTGATAGGTTCCCGGTCTGGGACACAACGTCCACTCCATAGTAGATTGAGAGATTCATTCTGGAAGAGTAAGGTAGTTGACAGGTTTCTTCATTTAACCATATACTGCAGCAGGCATGCAAATATTGTTTTATAAAATAAACGCCTTTCATTTGCTGCAGTTATCAACTTCCAGATGCTCTTCACCTTTTTTATATTTAATGCGTCTACAGCGTATTTTTGTGGAATGAGTATCATTCCAGAAAAATGAAATGAAAATGCATTTTATACAAATATCGAAGGGCGTCTACAACAGGAAAAATTCATTTAGTTTATAAAACGAATATTGTGATAATTACTTGGAGCTATGCATCTGTTATTCAATTTAACAAGCTTGTCTAATTTTCTGCCTGAAAACACAAACTGTTTCATTGACCAACTGAATACAATGCTTAGTGATAAATTAATATACACGGAGATCACATACCACTGAATTACAATAGAAAAAAGAAACGGAAATAGCTTGTGTGTTGTATGAATTCGCGAAAAGTGAATTTTATTTCCGTTTCTCCTTCCAGGTACTCTAATGGAACAAGATTATTATACCCGTATCCAAGTAGGAAACGGAGTATCTTAGAACGTTATATACTGTTTGTCACCCTTCCTAAACCTTTATAGGAAGCTGCGAAATGTCGTTTGCTAAGATCCTATGTCAGCACCTCTCGGTACGTTCTCGGCAAGTAATGCCGAATCACACGACACACACTAAGGAGCAATACAACGACATGACTGTAGAAGCTGCTCCCTAGTACTAGGAAGTCTGTTAGTATAATAAAGGTTCTGCCCTTTAACTGCTTTAAAGCCAAGCATGAATATTTTTACGCGACAATCGATCTGGGTAACAAATTATCATTTCTCACATAAATACCATTCCAGGGGCAGCATCATCTTCATATATTCACCTGAGAATGGACCACAGGTAGATTTACAGCTACATAAAGTTACTCAATTACCTCCATTTCTTAACAACTCGGGAGGCTTGTAATAGAATATATGTAGGCTAGTATAGCATAATTTGGATTTCTCTTATTTCTTTATTGATGTCGTTTGTTTCCAGTAGTATTTTACAACTTCTCCAAAAACAGGAAAAACCCTCGACTGTCAGCGACAACTGCAATATCAGCATCAAAGTGGATGCTAACGCAGTAACAATCTGATGTCGGTTTGTGAATGCAGGAAGTTCACAACTAAGTAAAGAGGATAAAATTAATCAAAGTTAGGATTTAAAATATTTCCCACTCAATGAAATAAGAATACTTTGTGGTAAAATAGTAGCAGTTACTTAAAGGGTGTCTCATTAAACGTCGAGAATATTTCGCATGTTATTTAAAAATAAAAGCGCAAATAGGGAACATTTCAACAGTCCCTCTTTGCAGACAATGTTGATCTGTGATTAAACATGTAGCTCACTGTAAGGATACACAAAGGTTAGGAGGATTTGAAGTTTGACCTTAATTACGGATGCGACTATTTCTAGGGCTACAAATTATGAGAGGGACAAGAATTTCGCTCTAAGGATTAGTGTGCACTACTTTTTATAAATACTGAGTTACGTCAGTGAGTATTGCTCATCTGCAACGTAGGAGTAATGTTAGTGTTGCAGAGCGTCTGATCAAAGCAGTTAAGGCGTTTTATAAACTCAAAATGTGAATGGTTTGGAAACTCGTGTAAAACAGTCCAGACGACTAATAAACACTTCTCCTCATTAATTATGACTCAGCTGTGCATGGGAACGACCCTCTAACGCCAGTCCTTCTCTACTAGTGAGATGATAATAACGGGTACACATGGTGGTGCAAGTACCAGTAAAGTATTTTTCTCACTATCATAATGGGTGCACTGACAGTACAATCTGTGGTCTCTTACCGTGCGACTGCTACGGTCGCAGGTTCGAATCCTGCCTCGGGCATGGATGTGTGTGATGTCCTTAGGTTAGTTAGGTTTAAGTAGTTCTAAGTTCTAGGGGACTAATGACCACAGCAGTTGAGTCCCATAGTGCTCAGAACCATTTGAACCATTTTATGGTCTCTTAAAAAGGTAATGTACCACAGTTTAGTGTACCTTTTAATGTATGGGAGAGTAGGGGGGCAACAGGGGCATCACCCCAAGTACCGTTATCCAAGACGGCGGTGATGACGTCACCAAACACCAAGGAGAGCGTCAGCCCAAAGTAGGTCACTCGAAGTACTTTTATCCAAGATGGTGGCCGTGACGTCACAGACACACCCCCAAGGATGACGTCTCCCCAAAGTAGGTCACCCCTGACCAGGATGTCGCCCCAAAGTAGGTCAGCCCAGATGATGTCAGTGACATCACTGATGACGCAATTTCCACACCGCCTGCCGCACACCCCTGGCAGGAAGTTTGAATTTTGGTAGGAAAGTGTCACGCCTTCCTACCCCCAGAAAAATGGAAGTTCAATTTCCAACACGATAATGCACCACACCACGCTTATCTCGACTAATATAAAAAAATTGCGGGAAGATAGGTCACTTGGGCTACCTCCACTAATCTATCCCCTCCCCTCCCACGGAAAGTGGCGGGAAGTTCAAGTTCCATCAGGACAATGCAGCACACCTAAGAAAATGGCAGGAACCAAAAGGAATGCTTAAACCAGTCATGTGCTCGACTTCAGCCAGTAGGATAGAAGTATCTGGTAATGTCATTGTAGGAGGTACAGGTGAGGCTCAGCAGCTCTGGAGCCTCAGTCTTGTTCAGTCAGTCAGCAAAAGAAGAAGAAGAAGAACCATAAAGTGCCAACAGCAGTCGCACTCCAGCACAGTCATGCACCACAGGATTAAACGGAAAGTACGTATCCCATATCATATCATTCTCTCTGGTTACCCTTATTACTATTATTGTTCAAAGTATTCACATCTTGGACCATATCTAATGGTTCCTCATCTTTGTTCAACAGGGTCTAGCGCCAGCATGCCTAGCTCTGCTGACATGTCCAGGCCTGTAGAAACCTCGGCTGCTATCTCATCGACACCTACAGAAACAGCCTACAGCACGTCTGAACCAGTAGCAGCCCTGTGGGATCCGGTAGTGGACATAGCCCACCTGATGGAGCAGGACAAGGAGTTGATGATGTCCGTCCCACTCATCGATTTATGTGGTGAGGACATGTGATCTGCCCCCGACACATCTAATGGTGGTGTCAAACAACAAGATGAAGGTCAGTACTGGTCGCCAACATATGACCCATCCCAGCAGAACATCCCTATCATAACGCATCCACAGAGTGCAGATACTGTGGATAAGAAGGCGTCGAGTGCACCTATGCTTTTCACCTCCACCTATAATTTAACTCCCAGTGGATCAAAGTGTGTAAACATTGCTATAGAATTGCATCATGTCTGGGGCTTGCATGCAAGAATGGAGATTGAAAATGCATCCAAATGTGTTAAAGTGCCAATTTCTCAGTCTGACTGGGATGAAATATGCCATGCAGAGCGCTATATCCATCTGCAGATGACTAAAGAGTATTATCCAACTCGTTCCCTCCCAGACATTTGCCTTACTGGTGTGACACTTTCTATTACAACAGTGTATGATGACTGCGCATAATGTGTGAAATTGGCTGACAACTGCGTTGATCTAAGACATGCCTCAGTTATGAAGTTATAAGATCTGTACACTTCCATACGTCTTGCACTGGACAGACTGAATCGATGGTTGCCTAGTATAGACACTGCATACAATGATGCTGTAAACTCCGTAAGTGTGCATAGTATATATGTTGACGATCTTAAGCAACACCTTTGTTATACATGAACGCCGAACCTAAAGAGAAGCAGATTAAATGTATGTGTGAAAAAACTTAGTACTGTGAGTCATCTATTGGTCTGAGGGAGATACGCTCTGAATTTATGGCTTGCCATGCAGGATTAGTCTAGCGATGTAAGGCGCTGGAGTCATGGACTGTGCAGATGGTCCCAGCAAAGGTTCGAATCCTCCCTCGACCATGGGTGTGTGTGTTGGTCCTTAGGATAATTTAGGTTCAGTGGTGTGTAAGCTTAGGTACTGATGACCTTAGCAGTTAAGTGCCATAAGACTGCACACACATTTGAACATTTTTGAATTTATGGCTTGTCAAAAAGCTTTATTTGGTAAATACTGTATAGTTGTGAAGAAGAAGATACAGACAGATTGTAATGATATTCCTGAAACACTACACCCCATGTATGATATTTAAATAAAAAAATTATGTATAATGTCAAATCATGTTTGTGTTTTATTTCACACCTCTGTCATTATAATCAAAGTATTAGAATTATAATTTTTTTCAATGCTATACGAGCTACTGAGATGATCACTGATCAAGTTACTCTTTAGGTGTAAAATATATAGCTGTTTTCTCTGTGTAGTCAATATAGCTCAGTCGGTTAAGTGATGGAACTATAGTGGCTACACATACTATTGTTAACTGGCCTGAGTGGCCGAGTGGTTCTAGGCGCTTCAGTCTGGAACCGCGCGATCGCTATGGTCGCAGGTTCGAATCCTGCCTCGGACATGGATGTGTGTGATGTCCTTAGGTTAGTTAGGTTTAAGTAGTTCTAAGTTCTAGGGGACTGATGACCTCCACTGTTAAGTCTCATAGTGCTCAGAGCCATTTGAACCATACTATTATTATTCTCCCAAGTGTATTTTTCTGTATATGTCAACTACTTGTCTGTACCTGGCGCAGTTAGTATCATGGCAGCCTGGGTGAAGCATCCTTGCCACAAGGACTCTGTTGTCAGTGACTGGTCCTGTGAAGATGCAAAAGAAGAGGAAGAAGAAGAAGAACAAATTTCTCCTTCCTGATAATATATGAGCAATTATTGTAGGTCCGTCCAATTGTGGGAAGACTAATGTCCCCATGACTCTGCTAACACATGTAGATAGAGTCTGCTTTGAATGTGTTTGTGTATTCTCAAAAACAATTTCAACCCAAGTATCAGGTATTACAGGAGAGAGATATTGCATGGTGTAGATGGTGTTATGTACACGACATTCAGTGAAAGCAGTGCTATCCCTCCACCTGAAAAAGCCAAGCAGAACACAGTCTTCATATTTGATGATGATGCTGCGGAAAGCCAAGACCAAATTCTAAGATATATCTGTTTCGGTCGTCACATGGGTGCTGAAGTATTTTATCGAAGTCAAACATATTCCAGAACGCCCAAACAGTTGGTTAGGCATAAAGCAAACCTCATTACAGCCTTCAAACAAGACACCCTGAATTTAAAACACATTTACCAGGCACATTTTGAAACGGACATGTCGTTCAATGATTTTGTAAAGATATGTGCAGATTGCTGGAATCATTGATTATTGATAAAACAAGAAAGCTGAATGATGGTAGGCACAGGCGAAACTTTCAAGAGTTTTTGCGTATATAGCACGCTAAGAAGGGTTAGTACATCAGTCTATGCTACACCATGGATAAATTCACGTGTGTGTCTACATACAAACCGAGAGGATGTGTTTACACAGACAGAACATTCGAATGTACATGGATGCGAAAATTAAGGCTATTTGGCATAAAGTTGCAGGCATGCTCAGGGAACTAGAGATCAATGGCAACACCCTTGTTATCGTGTGTTTTTGTTTTTGCTGAGAGCTGTTGGAGAGATGCAGTAACTGGCTTAAAGGTCCCTGCCACACCCGCCAGGGGGGTGTGGCAGGGCTTTGGCACTTGCTTCATCAGTAACGTCATGGACGTCATCTGGGGTGACCTACTTTGGGGTGATGTCCTTGTCTGGGGTCACCTACTTTGGGGTTACATCCTGGTCTGGGGTGACCTATTTTGGGGCGACGTCATCTTGGGGCTGCGTCTGTGACGTCACGGCCGCCATCTTGGATAACGGTACTTGGCGTGACCTACTTTGGAGTGACATCCCCCTTGGTGTTTGGTGACGTCATCGCCGCCATCTTGGATAACAATACTTGGCGTGACGCCCCTGTTGCCCCCCTACTTGGGAGGCAGCGGCTATTAAACAGCGTTGAATCTTATAGTTAATAGCGACAGAAATAATTATGAAAGAGTTCCGTTCCCAGTTTTTAATTAAGGGGTGAGCTGCAGTGCTCTTTGAGGGCAAGAGGTAACACATGGGCAGTTACGCACAATGTAGGCTAAAGAGGTATTTATTCGGCGATGAAGGCAGCCCTGTACTGTATTAAGTGGGTAAATGTAAGTGTGTGTGTGTGTGTGTGTATGTGTTTGAGAGAGAGAGAGAAATAAAAGAGAGATGCACGCAGGCAGTGGAGGAGGAGGAATGGTTATTTTGGCACTCGTCCACTTGGCGTTTGCGGCAGAAAGAGAAGTAACTAGAGTCATTCTTAGTCTCAAATGACTCCCTTCCCAGAAACTGAATACAGATGTGTCCATATCACCCACACTGTAGCACACTGGCCCCACACCGTTCTAGTTGAGGTTTCTGTGCCATGTCTTAAGTGTGACCTGAAACTAATGTGCACTAGTAACGATTTGAGCTCCGAAATGAAAAAGTGCTATCGCTAGTCAGTCGTCACCACAATAAATAGCTATGCATGTTCTACAACTCATTAATAATTTCATCACTGCATACAGTGGAAACACCATAACAATGAAACAACTCTTTAACACTGAATGATGAGCCAAAACGTTATGACAACCTGCTTGATAGTTTGTTTGTCCGCCTTTGGAACTGATTCTACGTTCAGATATCCCACAGGTAGTTAGTAGGTTTTTGTAGGTATGTGCCATTAGATGTCTACACTCAGGTCACGTAATTAGCCTAAACAACGGACAGCTGATTTGTGTACATGATGATGACTCCCGATAGCGATCCAGATGCGTCCCATAGGATTTACATGAGGCGAATTTGGTCGCCGAGACATCAACGTGAGTTTACTATAATGCTCCTCAAACGACTGTAGCTCAGTTCTGGCTCTGAGACAAGAACAATTATACTGATGAAAGATGGTATCGCCATCGGGGAAGACATCAAGCACGACGGGATACAGATGCTTCACAGCTGTCAGGGCGTCTTATATTGCTACCACAGGTACCATGAAAGTGCAGGAGAATTTCTCCCATTGCATAATACTGCTTCCATCAGCCTGCACGTTCCGTGGCGCGCTAGACGTTTCGAACCGCAGTTCACATCGATGAAGTTTTTGCTGACAACCATATAAATAATGTAGAAAAAATGTGATTCACTTGAAGAACCGACACGTTCCTGTTGATGTGCGGTTGAACCCCGATGGTCCCGTGCCCATTGCAATTGTAACTGGCAATGTGGTTATGTCAACATGTTAACACGTAGGGGTTACCTGCTGTGGGCCTCCATGTTCAACAATGTAAGATGAACAGTGTGCTCCGATACATGTGTGCTTGCATTATGCTCTTTCTGCAGAGGTGGCACGGCGGCACAGATCACGATCCATCCTGCTTTACGGACCAGACAAGCCTCCGAATCCCACGTTCTGTGAAGAGTTGTGGACGTCCAACCATCTAGCGTCTGGCAGTAGAATGTTCATGTGCTATTGTTGTGAACATTCGGCCACCTTCCCCGCTTTCGATATGCTTATCCACAGGCTCCGCGTAATAAGAACCTTCCCTTCGTCAGAGCCGCTTATCTCAACGCATTTCCCCATTTGCAGCTAAAGATACTTTTGTTACTGTGTCATGTGCCCGCAACGCCACCAAGCGTCATCCAAAATCACAGTGGACAGTGGTCATAATGTTTTGGCTTTTCAGTGTATTTCTGATTATATTTATTAGATAAAGTTCATCTAATCAAGGTACAAGTTATAGGAATAGGGTACAAAAACGTAAGTCGATTTCACAAATTACTAAATTTGTATTCAGATTTAAAACACACACCGCCTCTTTCTCTAATGTTTCTCTTCGGAAACAGAAACACAGAAACGTAACATGTAGAAATGACGCTAATACTATGGGACGTGGGTTGACATAGTTACGAAGACTGGAAAAAGACAAATCAGAATTCGTCATCTGCGATACTCGTATCTTCAAACAAACAAGAGACATTTTTCTGTACCCATATGCACAAACAACCAGATAAACGTGAACTGCTTAGAGTACGGACTCTTCGGTATGAAACTAAAGCCTCACGCTACTGTCAAAAAGCGACACTTTTATCTTCAAACAGCACACTAAGTATGGGACAATAAATAGAAAACTAATCATAGTCGGCACGGGACGATTCCCAGGAAACAAATGATAATAACACTGAGATCTCTGTTCTGAGCCCAAATTCTATTGGATGGATGACGGAAATGTTTCTAACCATTATGATGGAATTACATTTCCTCGAAACTTGGGGAACTTTGCAAATACACATAAACAAGTTACTAGGTAGGAACCGAGTTTGACCGGTTTTCCACTGTTGGAGGGCGTATCATACGCAGTGTCTAGAAGGGCAGGCAATGTAGAGGATTGGCCGAACAGAAATACTGTTAACACAGAGCTAAATTTCTTACGTCTCGTGGGAACGGAAAGCCAGGTCTCTCGCTTGACGTCCATGAACAAAATATAATTGCTGCATCTCCCCAAGTAGGCACTAGGGAATTAAGGCACCGTCGTGATGGCGCGTCAGTCGCTAACTTCAAGATAGCAGAACTTCATAACATACCGAACAGGCCCTGGGAACAATTACAGGTTGCCACCCAACTCTTAAGCGAACCCTTCTAGGCGGTACTCCACAGAAGACACGGGATGCCCCAGAGTCCACAACTTTGAATGAGATCATTTCAGGCACCACCCAACAGTCACTACCCAGTTTGTACATGAAAAAAACTTACGCTAAGGACAACACACACACCCATGCCCGACTGAGGACTCGAAACTCCGCGGGAGAGCCACGCGAACCGT